>NC_060141.1:680619752-683580585 GCF_021461385.2 Schistocerca piceifrons | reverse complement strand
ACCCACCATACTTGCTCTGGACACTGCGAGAGGGCTGTACAAGCAATGATCACACGCACGGCACAGCGGACACACCAGGAACCGCGGTGTTGGCCGTCGAATGGTGCTAGCTGCGCAGCATTTGTGCACCGCCGCCGTCAGTGTCAGCCAGTTTGCCGTGGCATACGGAGCTCCATCGCAGTCTTTAACACTGGTAGCATGCCGCGACAGCGTGGACGTGAACCGTATGTGCAGTTGACGGACTTTGAGCGAGGGCGTATAGTGGGCATGCGGGAGGCCGGGTGGACGTACCGCCGAATTGCTCAACACGTGGGGCGTGAGGTCTCCACAGTACATCGATGTGGTCGCCAGTGGTCGGCGGAAGGTGCACGTGCCCGTCGACCTGGGACCGGACCGCAGCGACGCACGGATGCACGCCAAGACCGTAGGATCCTACGCAGTGCCGTAGGGGACCGCACCGTCACTTCCCAGCAAATTAGGGACACTGTTGCTCCTGGGGTATCGGCGAGGACCATTCGCAACCGTCTCCATGAAGCTGGGCTACGGTCCCGCACACCGTTAGGCCGTCTTCCGCTCACGCCCCAACATCGTGCAGCCCGCCTCCAGTGGTGTCGCGACAGGCGTGAATGGAGGGGCGAATGGAGACGTGTCGTCTTCAGCGATGAGAGTCGCTTCTGCCTTGGTGCCAATGATGGTCGTATGCGTGTTTGGCGCCGTGCAGGTGAGCGCCACAATCAGGACTGCATACGACCGAGGCACACAGGGCCAACACCAGGCATCATGGTGTGGGGAGCGATCTCCTACACTGGCCGTACACCACTGGTGATCGTCGACGGGACACTGAATAGTGCACGGTACATCCAAACCGTCATCGAACCCATCGTTCTACCATTCCTAGACCGGCAAGGGAACTTGCTGTTCCAACAGGACAATGCACGTCCGCATGTACCCCGTGCCACCCAACGTGCTCTAGAAGGTGTAAGTCAACTACCCTGGCCAGCAAGATCTCCGGATCTGTCCCCCATTGAGCATGTTTGGGACTGGATGAAGCGTCGTCTCACGCGGTCTGCACGTCCAGCACGAACGCTGGTCCAACTGAGGCGCCAGGTGGAAATGGCATGGCAAGCCGTTCCATAGGACTACATCCAGCATCTCTACGATCGTCTCCATGGGAGAATAGCAGGCTGCATTGCTACGAAAGATGGATATACACTGTACTAGTGCCGACATTGTGCATGCTCTGTTGCCTGTGTCTATGTCCCTGTGGTTCTGTCAGTGTGATCATGTGATGTATCTGACCCCAGGAATGTGTCAATGAAGTTTCCCCTTCCTGGGACAATGAATTCACGGTGTTCTTATTTCAATTTCCAGGAGTGTACATTTGTAATGGTGTGAGGCGTTAGCAGTTGGAGTGATATGGGACACCTAATACGCCTAGATGCGACTGTGACGGGTGATATATACGTAAATATCCTGCCTGATCATCTGCATCCATTCATAGCCATTGTTCATTCCGACGGACTTGGGTAATTGTAGCAGGACAATGCGATACCCAACACGTCCAGAATTTCTACGGAGTGGCTCCAGGAAACAGTCTTCTGAGTTTAAACACTTCGAATGGCCACCAAACTCCCCGGACATGAACATTATTGAGCATATCTGGGATGCCTTGCAACGTGCTGTTCGAAAGAGATCTCCACTCCCTCGTACTCTCGGATTTATGAACAGCCCTGCAGGTTTCATGGTGTCGGTTTCCTCCAGCACTACTTTTATGTTACTAGACTCCATGCTGCATCGTGCTGTGGCACTTCTGCGTGCTCGCGGGGGCCCTGCATCATATTAGTCAGGTGTACCAGTTTCTGTGGCTTCTCAGCTTATAATGATTATAGATTCTGTTATAACGCCATGGTTGAAGGCTGTGACATATGCGCTATATTTGAAAGCGGCTGTCTTTAGTTTACGTCTCTGCTTTGAGGGTATAACACGCCGACATGAGACGTTCTAGAAAGAGTCTTGTGTTTGACAAAGCAAGTTTGGTGTTGCGTTTTTATTTTTGATGGCGCCTAATGACGTAGAAGCTCTAAGATATGTTATTGCGCAGGACGATATTAATATTTTTATATGGTGGTTAGTACGTGTTGTACTCGGATGTATAAATTGGATTCCTTGTTTTATAGCATTTGATAATAGGATAACGAAGCCTCAAAACTGTGCCAGAAATTTCACACATTTGATAACTGGTGGTGTATCATTTTCAGTACCGACAGTGTGTTTGTTGTAATGAATCTCGTCCAATCCTTACGGTCCCCATGGGTGAGATACTTGGGAACTGAATATCTCTGGATTTTTCACTGAACACTAAGTCTTCATAGAATAGACTTCAGCAGGATAATGTGCGTCTGTCTTCAAGGGTCTAGGAATGTAGGTTTTTCAATCTTTTCGTGAAGCTCTCCGATGACCAAACAAACCTATGAGGACTCGTATCACCGTGTTGCTCTTATTTCTTTTGAGTCCCACACATTAAAGCAATACTCTGAGACAGAACCTAAAAGTGATTTGTAAGAGTCTCCTTTGCAGACTGACTATCGTTCTCAGTAACCTGACAATAAAGAAAAATCTGCTCCGAGCCTTAACTACACCTGCACCTGTACGATCATTCCATTAGATGTCAATAAGAATTTTTACAACCGCGTAATTTTACGAGGTGACTGATTTTTACCGTGAATTATTGGTAACTAGTCACAGGATACCAACTTTTTAATTTTTTGCATTGCATAATATCGCACGTTTTTTACATTGAAATCAAGCGGTAAATATTTGTGCACCTTTGAAATCTTACCGTTATCTGATTGAATATACCTGCAGTTTTTTACAGACGGTATTGCATTAGACTCTGAGGGAAAGAATTGCAGCCCCAAAAAAATGTAGAGTAATGAAATTTTGCGAATGCATTTGTCAAGATAATAAATTTAAGTGAGTAACGTTGCAAGGTCACAGATTAATGAAAGCACGAGAAAACCCGTTGGAAACCAGTGGAACACCCAGAGTGTTGAATTCAACCATGCAAACGTGCATTAATTGTGGCGTACAAGTGCCCAATGTCAGATTGTGGCATGGAGTTCCATTCCCTATGCTCTTGGTCGGTCAGTCCAGGAATTGTTAATGCCGATTGTGGATGACACAGGATTTGTTATCCTACGATATCCCATACGTGCTCGATTGGAGACTGATACGATGATCGAACAGGCCAAGACCACATGTCGACACTGTAGAGCATTTTGGGTAACAACAACGATATCTGCGCGAGCATTATCCTCTTGGGAAACACCCCTGGAATTCTGTTCTGAATGGCAGTGCAACAGGTCGAATCACGACTAACGTACAAGTTTCTAGTCGGGGTGCATGGAATAACCACAAGACTGCTCCTGCTGTCATACGAAATTGTATCCCCGGCCATAACTCTGGGTGTAGGTCCAGTGAGTCTAGGCTGCTGACAAGTTGGTCGCAGGCGCTCACCTGACCTCCTTCTAACAAACACCAACAGTCATTGGCACCGAGGCGAAACCAGCTGTCATCCAAAAACACAACAGACTTCCTCTCAGCTCTCGTCTGACACGATTGAAGTCGCAAATGGTGGCGGTTTGGGGTCAGTGAAATGCACGCTACAGGCCCTCTGGATCGGAGCTCTCTTCGAAGTAACTGATTTGTAATAGTTCCTTGTGTCACTGTGGTGCCAGCTGCCGCTCAGCAGCAGACGCAGTTCCATGCTGGTGCAGGCGCAGTACAATGCCCCGCAACCATTTACTGAACGCGATGGTCTTCGCTGTCTTTGGTGGCATGTGTCTGTGTGGAGCCCTGTCTTCTTCCGCCTGTACCTTGCGCTGTCAGCAATGATGTACAATGGCCACATTCCTCGCAAGTATTTCTGTGGTATCGCGGAAGAATATGTCCGAAAAAACAAACACCACTCACACGCACACCCACGCACAAACACGCAGGTGAGATGGCCAATGATCTCTTCACTGCAGATGCACACCAGACAACTCTTACGGGAATCTGCGAAATACCGTGAATAATGGGGACTGTGGGCAAGGGGCATACCATTATTAGTGGGTAGGCAAGTTGAGAGCTTGGGTCTGGCGTGAGGCGTGATAGGATAGCCCGTGCAGCTGCAGTGACCACTGTGTCCAAATAGCTTTGTGGTCAGAGACTGTGCATAGTAAGTAGGAGAGCCGCGCTCGAGTCCGTCTCTAGCATACAGTTTCAGCTTTTCCCGTTGATTTTAGGCAATGACTGTAATTTCGCTAGGGCAGTCCATACAGTTGTAGTGACCACTCTATATGCATGGCTTAGTGGTCAGAGCATCTACCTAGTATGCAAGAAACTCGGGTTCGAATCCTTTTCGAGTACAACTTTTCAACTTTCCCTGTTGAATTAAATCAGTGCTTGCTCGTAGCCGGCCGGTGTGGCTGAGCAGTTCTAGGGCTTCAGTCTGGAACCGCGCGACAGCTACTGTCGCAGGTTCGAATCCTGCCTCGGACATGGATGTGTGTGATGTCCTTAGGTTAGTTAGGTTTAAGTAGCTCTAAGTTCTAGGGGACTGATGGCCTCAGATGTTATGTCCCATAGTGCTCAGTTCCATTTCAACCATTTTGCTTGCTCGTAGCCATTGCCTGTACTTCCTTCTTGTCTTAAATCATATTGGCTGCTGGATCAAAATGGTGTATGTTCTTTTGAACATGTCTGAAAGAACAGACGTCCTCATGTCAATGGCTCAAAATTTGAAAAGATGTCATCTTCCAGATGTAGAAGCACGGCTACCAACTTTCGTTTATCATGCACAACTCCTTCTTGGTGTTGTGTTTTTTTTTTTTCGTCAATATAGATAACTACATAATCTACAAGATATGCTGTTAAAATTGTGTGTCGGATCATTAACATATAATAAGGGCACCAACGGTAGCACCATTCTTCACTAAGGCTTACTTGAATGAAGTTCTATCTCTGCCGATGACTCTCAGTCAAAAGTAACAAGCTGCATCCTGTCTACTAAAAGGTGCTCAATCTGTTCATTTTTTTTGGTAGCCCATATATTCGTACTTTCGTTAGTGAGAGTTGGTGCAGTTCTGGTTAAATGACTCTCGGAAGTCAAGAAATGCAGTATCTACCTGATTCACTTGGTGTGTGACGAGTAAAGCTCCAACTGGATTCCGTATAATGTGCATAACGTGCAAGAGCAGTGTATACAGACAATCGTATTGTTGTTGGTACAAATTATTTATGTTCTCATTTAACCCTCTCGCTGATATCGTCATACCGACCTCCTGTTCTGGACGACGATTGTCGTACTTTCAGCACTAGATTTCTGAGTCACGTTTTGCATCTAACGATGAGACTATGTAGTCTTAAGATCGAAACTGCGAGTACTGAACATGAAAAAACACAGTGTGACACAGTGGTAATCTGCAATTAACATTTTACCGGAATAAATCATCGTTATATCCTACACTCTGCGTGCTCCTAGAATTAAAGTAAATTGTGTGTGTTCACTGTTTGAACCAATACACTTAACATTTTCCTATCACACACTAACTTCTAAAGGAACGTGATAGTATGGCCCATTGACTAAAGATAATTTAAGGGAATTCGTTACTTGAAGCAAATATTTGTTTGTGATATTTCAGTGGTGTAGTATAAAGCACATTTTTACCAGCTGGTGTGGCGGTATACAAGGACCCATGTCTTTCTACAAGTGAGACAGACACACTTTTGGGCAGTAATTGTAGGGTTGAAACGCACTCAGGAGCACTCCAACAATGATTATGTACCCCACGTTGGAATACCTCTAACATTCTTCTGTTTTCCACATTATGAAAAATTGGTCATGAACGTTTCTATACGTTTGAGTGAACCCCCAAAACATTAAAGAACAAACCATAGCTTGCTATACTCTCTCCTAGAATCAGCAATTCTTTTGTCCTGTTGTTTCAAATTTCATTACTGGCTCATCCAACGTGTACACGATTCCCAATCTGTGTACCAAGCAAGTATAAGCTACTGGTACAGTCAGTTCTTTGACTACAATCTCAATCCTGTGACACTACTGTATGGCGAAATACAGTACTATCATTACTATCGTCAGATACTCGAATGTCAATGCATCTACACGTTACACATGTGCAGTGACTCTAGATTCTACGTAATATTAATGGAAATAATTACGCGAAGAATGCCCACACAGTGAAACTGGAGAACGTAATCTATTTTGGGAACTCCTTTTCTATTCGCAGTTATTTTGATCACATCGAATGGAATTAACTAGATTATCATTTCGCGTCTTATGAGTCATTATCAAAACGAGAAGATAAATAAATTTTCAAGTTAGTATTAAGCATAAAAGTTATAAAAAATACAGTATAGAGAAAAAGCACGTGGCACGTTATTCTTAGAGATTAAAATATTATACCTGAATGATGCCTGAACCCAAACTGGACTTAGCGCTGTTTGGTAACTGAATGTAAGCATCTTACACGCAATATGAGGGAATCAGTTAGATTATAATGCATTCAAAGTGACTGTGTAGGCAATGCTAAACATATGTCAATATGATGTTGAGTAGTAGTCGAGAAAGGGTTCACTACTTCCACCACAAAATTTATAGTAAAGAAAACGGAACTTTCAGTGAAACTAAGGGCAGGTTTCATTTGCTTTACATGATATTTGTATTTATAACTGAAAGTAATGCTTCAACACTACTATATTTCAACATACAAGATACTGATCCTCTCTATCGTAGTCGTCCCGAATTTGACAGAATTTCTCACCTACGAATGGTAGGAAACGTTCGCTGTTACTTTCACCTGACAATAGATTTATTTTTAAATATGATAGGAATTATTGCTGAAATTGTGATTAATGTTTTACTGTACACGAATTTTCGCAAATGATAGAATATTTTATTTGTTTTTTACTTTCAATGCATGCCGAGTTCAATTTCGTGGCGCCTTCATGGCCAATGCATTTACTTCAGATTGATAGAACTTTATTATTTGTTTTTTTACTTTCTATGCATGCCGAGTTCAATTTCGTGGCGCCTTTATGGCCAATGCATACCACTTTACGTCAGATATTTGTAAAGCTAGAGGTTAATATGACTGCCGAAAATCTATTTCATCTGAACGTGACTAAGGTCACTACATTCCGACTTGACTTATCTACCATATTAGTGATTCAAAGAGGTGCCTATTGTACAACTCCGTAATTCGAAAAGTAGTCACATAAGGAGGTGAGACGAACTACCCATGAGAGGGGTTCGTCGGACGGGGGGAGGCAGGAGGAAACGCGGTGCTGGGTATCCGGGACAGGGCAGTTTTATTTGAGAAGCAGACGCGATGAATATTCGGGGCGGAAATTCGAATTCTGCCGCCCGCCACCCTCTGCCGCCGCTTCACCCACTTTACTTGAGGGAGATACAGCGCAAACTACATGTCGACTTCATCTCGAATTTCCATAAAGATTACCTGCCGTCGGAAAAACGGCGAGGGGGAGGGAGCTTGGCGGTGGTGTGGGTGGAGGTGGGAGGGAAGCTGGAAGTACAGGAGGAGGAAGTTGGGAAGAGGGCCAGGGGGAGGTCGGGCTTCGAGGGAGGAAAAAAACCTCGAGGGACCGGCCGCAGGAGCGGCGTGGGTAGTTCCGGCGAGTGCCGAAGAGCGGAGCCACTCGAGCGGCAATCTTGGTGTGGGCGCGAGCGCGCACTGCGCTGCGGTCGGCCGGTTTATAGGCGCAGGTGAACCCAGGCCAGCAGACCCAGGGACGAAGATAGATGGCGCCGACCTCGAACCACGTTCAGCGCCCGCCACCTTTTACGACGGACGCAGCCTATCGGCTGGGCCTGTCTGGCCCACGCCTGTGGATCAATTCGTGTGTAGCTAGAAGCTGCCGAACTGGAAAATGAACAGAGATTCAGAAACAACCTTGTCCTCAAGATTGGATCTAAGGAAGACTCCTCCCATCTGTTAAATTTGCTTTTGCCAATAGCTTAGTTTCTGGTTTCATACCATGCATCATGAATCGCACATCCTGAGATCA
Source organism: Schistocerca piceifrons (assembly GCF_021461385.2). Lineage (NCBI taxonomy): Eukaryota > Metazoa > Arthropoda > Insecta > Orthoptera > Acrididae > Schistocerca > Schistocerca piceifrons. The sequence goes on along the minus strand of NC_060141.1, from coordinate 683,572,497 downwards.
TCAGCAAGATAGGTAAACTGTACATCCCAACCAAGTCGTCCACAATACTCTGATGTACACATGAACAAATACTGTCGCCTCAGATCTGTCATACCTGAATTAAATAAAGAGTATACCCATCCCCTGTTTCTGACTTTCTGGAGATTTCGTATGGCTGTAAGTTAACTGCTCGAACGGAGAACACTCTTCCAAATACTTTCAATTGGTACTTCCTGTCGCCGGCTACTAGCGCACCTTGTATTTGATGGAAACGTGCCGGACTTTGCAATATGTTAGAATGCGAACAGCCCGCTCTACCTTCGTGATACTTTGTAGATATTTAATTTTTACTGGTTTTTAAATGCTCGGTGTGCGTCTGTAACCTCGGCAGAGAAAATATATATTCTACATTTATCAGCAGACTGCTTGAGCTACTACTACTCTATCAGGTGATATTGTCGCCCGAGGACTAGTTCAGAAGGCTAACTAACTGCAGGCAATTCTGTGATGTTGGGTTGTAAGTCGGAGTGCATAATGTTAATTTTCCTCTTGATGTAAAATTTTGCTCTTTATGTACGCTGTGCACAGAGTTTCTTTCATCTAGAGTCAAAATCAGTAGTTACATCTGTTTTTAATTCCATGCGCAGCTGGCATTTCATCTACCCTGATACTACGATGTGACATGAGGTACTGAAAACAGCGATAGACACTGCACGTTAAATTATAGATTGTAGAGCACTTTAGTTCCGTTAACAGTAAATGAATTTATTTCTCGCGTCGCACCGTAATTTTCACTTTAAGCATTACACATCAACCATTTTACTACAACATTTTAATTCTACGAGAATCCACAGCTTCTAAATACTTCACAAAAGAAAACGACGTCCATTGTAAGCTCCAGCGTGAACTCCAGCTGTCAAGCTACAGTAGTTAGAAAACAGTTACCAACCTGTCACTTGTGAGGTAAGGTTTCTGAAACGGATTCAGTCTTAATGTAGTTACGGAATATTGTGTCTGGTTTTGTTTATGTGAAGGAAAGGAATCTGACACACATTGTAATACATGACACCATCCAAGTCCCTGAAAATGATAGGTGGTCACATGTAGGTATCGAATTCGGTCTCAGAAAGTGGTAAATATGCTGACAAATCGCGAAGATTTGTTTCCTTTAAATAGTCTTTCAGTTCTGAATGTAACGTTGCGAATAATTTTTAGCGAAAGTTCTATTACCGTGTATTATTAATTGTACGAGCGTTGTCCGGAAAGTAAGCTCCGATCGGTCGCGAAATGGAAACCACTGGGAAAATCAGATGTGTTGGCAGAGTCTCCAGTATGCACAGTTCATCCAATTCGCCTCATCTCCTTCTCTCCCGAACTATCGCTCTACGTGTTATATTATACTAAGTACTCAGTATCCCAGACTCCCCAACAAATCACAGCACCAAGTAGTGTGACTGCCACAAAATTCCTGCAGCATCTATCAAAGAACATAGACTCTTTCTTGCAGATTTCGGCCCGTTTTGCAAATTACAGTACCAAGTAGTGTGACTACCACAAGATTCCTGCAGCATGTATCAAAGAACGTAGACTCTTTCTTACAGATTTCGGCCCGTTTTGCAAATTACCTTGGAGACAAAGTACAACAGTGGAGCAATTTGTTTCAACTTCTGATGTTTTGGAGATATTTTTCACGTATCTGGGCATACTGTCACAAAGTAACAGAAATTTACTGTACTGCAGCTTTCTTCCCACTTCCTCTGACATGCTAACATCTGAATGCGGATTTGCATTTAGGGTTGCTATAATTAACGACATACAAAAACACTCAAGTAAACAAGAAACTCGTAACTTTCGTTGTATTGTTAATGCATAGACGACAAAAAACATGACGTTCCGAAAGATATATTTAAGATTGCCTGAGGATTTAAATAAAAAAGTTTGGGAGATACATCGTTAATGAACGTAAGGCCAACAATAAACATGTCAACACGCCCGTAGGGCTGAAATTATTTTCCTGCATTAAAATGCGAAATTCTTTTTACCCCGCGGAGCATTTGGCGCAAACATGCATGAATTATATCTGAGAACTTCCATTTATGCATATGAAGGGGAGAGAACTGGCGGCTCACCAAGCCTTTTCAAGAAAAAGGCCGAGCAGGAAGCTCGCGTATCTCAAACGCAAACGCGTGATAAATTATATCATCTGTAGCGCTTCTGCAGTATTGCGTTCAGACTGTTTATGAAGGATGCTGCGAAAGTGCAAGGAAGTTTCAATACTCTGTAGCCCGATAATGACCATAAAAGTAGAAGTGTTTATTTCGGGGAATATTCAGTACAAAAAATGGCTGTGAGCACTATGCGACTTAACTTCTGATGTCATCAGTCGCATAGAACTTAGAACTAATTAAACCTAACTAACCTAAAGACATCACATACATCCATGCCCGAGGCAGGATTAGAACCTGCGACCGTAACGGTCACGCGGTTCCAGACTGAAGCGCCTAGAACCGCACGGCCACTCCGGCCGGCACTATTCAGTACAACTGGAAAGGAAACGCACACAAGAATTCAGTTAGAGCAATTCTAGTGCCCTGTTCCAAGTTTAGGAGGCGTCAAAAATTATATATGGCACTATAGAAATTAATACATGCGATAGAACGAAAGTAACAGGTCAAGGAAGACCACATGCAAGAGTAATGGAGACTCGCAGAAATTCGATGTAGCTATAAAGGGTAGTCAAATGAAAACGTGACACACTGAATAAAAGGAGAAAGTGTTTGTTATTTTAAACGTAGTCGTAATAATTGTTGATACATTTACCCCACCGCGAAACAACATGGTCAATGGCTTCATGGAAAAAATCTTTGCGGTTTTCTGTGGAACCAAGATTCCACATAGACGTGTACCTATTCCGAAGCAAATCGACGGTCACAAATATCTTTCTTCAGGGAGAGAAATGGACTGTACGGATGATACATAAGGGCTTCCCAATGAAGCATCTTCAGCGTAGTACAAACGGCCAGTAATGTTGATGGCCGACATCTTTCTGTTGCAGGATAAAGCCCGCCCACATGTTGTCAAGGTTGTTTCGACTTTACTATGGAAGTTTCGCAAGGGATATCTTACACACGCTAAATAGAGACCCTAGCTGTGTCTAGGCAATTTCAATATTTCTGGGGTCCTGAAGAAAGACTAACGTGGAAGATATTCTCCCATGAAGGCATTGGCCGTCTTATCTCAGGTGGAACAGACGTACTAATACTTCTGGTGACGACTTTAATAAAATGATGAGTTTACTTACGTTTTTTTTTCCTCTGTCTTGTTTTCATTTGATCGCCTCCTTTATTTGTGGCCAAAAGGCGATGGTTTTTGTAATTAAATCTCATTGGGTGAATTCAAGGAAGTGTCATTTGAAATTGAGTGTGCGAAATTTTTGTTCATATGGATACCATGAAAATAAAATAAGAATTATGGAATTTAGATAGAAAACGAAGTCCCTGACATTATTAAGAATTTTCCTCCACTTTGTATTTTAAAGTGGATTGTGTTTCACTCGAAGACACTAATGAGTAGCTACGAGTTGAACAAATAGCCACATAAATTCTTCCAATCAAAACAGTCATTCCGCAAATACTTGTGGTGTGCTATAGAAAAAAATGAAAATTTTACATTTCTGCCAATGATAGAAAAGGATAGGTTTTATAATGAACTTGAAGTTCTTATTTAACCAGTTTGTGTCGATATGTTTTTAATACATGTATAGTTAAACGGCCGTAAATGATATAACGTAGATGTATATGAAAGCGAAAAATAAACTTCCGTGTCTGCGTGTACTGGGCTAGTCATAACACACTCTTTACAGAAAAGAAGTATACTAAGCTATAGGGAGTATCAGTGTTGCGCAGTCTGTGATCCGAGAGCTGATCGAGCCACATATCTTTGAAGAGGCAGCCATATATCACTGTTACATTGAAATATGGGAGACTATCTATCCTCAACAACGTTTCTACTACGAACGTCCATCAGGAGAGGGAACCACTTCAAATTCATTGTAAGGAGACACCTTTATCGCACATTCTTAGCAGCATGGTAGCATTAAAATTAGAAGCCACTGAGTACCAGTCTCGATCTCAGTAATTTACCACATGCACTTTTCTTTATACTCAGTGGTAAAGTTAACAGTGTATATAGCAAAACCACGACACTGGATGATTTCACAGAGCTCATTCCAGTAGCAGAACAGTAGTTGGTATGCCTATACCTTCCATAGGTCAGTACCCGATGGTCTAGAGGTGGCGTATTTGATTCATAATCAAACCGTCTTCGGTCCTGGGTTCGATCCCCGGCACTGCCTAAATTGTGATAAATAATCAGCATTGGCGGCCGAAGGCTTCCGGCATAAGAAGTCAGCCTCAATCTGCCTACGGCCTAGCCGGCCGAAGTGGCCGCGCGGTTAAAGGCGCTGCAGTCTGGAACCGCAAGACCGCTACGGTCGCAGGTTCGAATCCTGCCTCGGGCATGGATGTTTGTGATGTCCTTAGGTTAGTTAGGTTTAACTAGTTCTAAGTTTTAGGGGACTAATGACCTCAGCAGTTGAGTCCCATAGTGCTCAGAGCCATTTGAACCATTTTTGCCTACGGCCTTGTCAAAGAGGGCGGAGGAGCGGATAGAGGTTCAGGGCACTCTCTTGTCCTAGGGATGGGAAATTGGCGCTAAGGGCGGAATAATCAGCAATGATCAACGACATGAGGATTCAGAAGGCAATGGAAACCACTGCATTAAAGACACGTAACGTGTATCCACAGGACATGTGGCCTGTAATTGAAGAAGTGTCATGATGATCTCTCCATTGGCAAAAGATTCCGGAATAGTCCCCCATTCGGATCTCCGGGAGGCGACTGCCAAGGGGGAGGTTACTATGAGAAAAAGATTGAATAATCAACGAAAGGATAACGTTCTAGGAGTCGGGGCGTGGAATGTCAGAAGCTTGAACGTGGTAGGGAAACTAGAAAATCTGAAAAGGGAAATGCAAAGGCTCAATCTAGATATAGTAGGGGTCAGTGAAGTGGAAGGAAGACAAGGATTTCTGGTCAGACGAGTATCGTGTAATATCAGCAGCAGCAGAAAATGGTATAACAGGTGTAGGATTCGTTATGAATAGGAAGGTAAGGCAGAGGGTGTGTTACTGTGAACAGTTCAGTGACCGGGTTGTTCTAATCAGAATCGACAGCAGACCAACACCGACAACGATGGTTCAGGTATACATGCCGACGTCGCAAGCTGAAGATGAACAGATAGAGAAAGTGTATGAGGATGTTGAAAGGTTATTGCAGTATGTAAAGGGGGACGAAAATCTAATAGTTATGGGCGACTGGAATGCAGTTGTAGGGGAAGGAGTAGAAGAAAAGGTTACAGGAGGATAAGGGCTTGGGACAATGAATGAAAGAGGAGAAAGACTAATTGAGTTTGCGGTGTAACGACGTATTAGGTTTTCGTTTGATATATGTATGACCATGTGCAGACTTCGTCACCTACGTCAGTTACAACCCACTTCAAAAATGATTCATATTCTTTTTAAATTGTCATAGAATGGTTCTTGAACGAAACTGTAAAACATCAGTTGAGTCGTGTGCAGAGAATTACATCACTTGGGCCAATTGGTTTTCGTAACTTTTTCGAATTTAAATTTCGTTTGTTTCTCCTCAGAAAATTATATCGACACACGTTATCTTGATCTAATCGATATCAGAATTACACATTAAATAAACTTTTTAGATTCAAAGTTTCGGCCAACGCTGTCTGAATCAATAATCTTGTCAAATATATTATTAATCCGTTCACATAACTCTTCATAAATAAATCTTCAAGACACGTGTTTCAACTTTAGTAGCATACACTATTTTATTAGTTTCCTACACATACAGGTGTGAACTTGAGCGTTGACAGACAGTGACTAACTTTTCAATAAGATTAAGATCTATATGATGTCATTGTTGTACAAAAAGAGTATAAAACTTCATTTTTAATTTTTAGAAGCACGACGCAACAACTCGGTTCCAGGATCTTCTGTTGCTCCTTGGCTGTCGACCCGCGACGTATAGCGGCCAGCAATTTCCTCTCTGGTCGCGGCAACGAAGATGCTGTCCCCGTTCGTTGCGCCGACCTCTCCGTACATGAAACACATAAAAAAATACAAACTTTTAGATAATTCACATTTATTACAAATAATAAGAAAACACATAAACAAAACTAAATTAAAATTATAGTCACCTGCAAACTGGGCTGACTTTGGTGGATGGGTGACGCTTAATTTCGTCCCACTACATACCCCTCCCACAAGCTCAGTTTGTCAGGTTTTAACCGGAATTAAAACTGTTCAATATACAATATTTAACTGTTAATACATTTTCCTCACATTTTACGTAACCTAGAGTCCTTGCTATTAGATAGATTTCATCCTTTTAATACGATATCGTTGTGACTATTTGTCATTTACTCTTAATTGTGCTCTTATGGTAATTCGTAACCGAATATAGGGAGATTGCTCCTCTTCAGTTAATAGTTGCTAATAAATACTAATTTAGTACGTTCTTTAACGTTGTACACTAGGACAGAGCGTTCAAATTGTGATAGATTAGTTTCAGTTTCATTTATTTACTAGAGTTATTCTTTTCACGAATGTATATTACTAATAAGTTTCTCACAATAACTAATAGTACTATTTACTTTACGTCATCCTCTTCCCTAATGCCTTATTTATGCCTGAGGTCAAGAAGAAATCAAGCAAAACTTTCTTTGGAATCTCGGCACGGCTTTCTTTACCTTCGGACACCTTGTTGGGTAATGGCCATTTATTTAGGAGAAACAAGCGAGAGAGCCCCGTTTGGTGTGTTCTATATTAACACTATTACAAACCTCTATTTAAGGCACTCTGCTATGTTCTCGTGAGCCATATAGCTCTGGACGCCCATGGTCCCTAAAACTATTAACCATCCCCTTTGGTTCCTACTATCCGAGTAAATTTAAAATACGCAAGATTCCTTTAGACCTAAGAGCAAAGTTTCCTCCATATAAATCCCCCTTTTGGTTATCTTTCTCTTTTTGAAGTACCAGTAGATTATTGTAGAACACATGTTTAAGCTTTCTGTCATTTATTTAAAATAACACGTAACTATCACGAAAAACTTCACATGAATAAACTATGAACGCTCTTCCGTGTGTAACATATACTAAATATTAACTTATTTAGGAATGAAGGGTTTCATTTGATCAACACTATATAATCCTTTAATTACACCTGATGAAGGTTCCATAAGAAGTAATGCTTTGGGATGTACAATCTTATGTACAACATATGGACCTTCAAAGATCAAGAAGAATTTTCTACATTCCTTACCGATCTTAGAACTTTTAGGATGAGATCGTACTAACACAAGATCTCCTACCTGAAATGAGGGTTCTATAGCCTGTTGGTTATAACTTTTAATTCTCCGTTCGGCATTTTTTACAATCTGTTCGCAAACTTTTTCGTCTGGGATACATTGTTGGATCTCATTTACTGGTGGCCAAGATAAAGCAGCTAGTAAAGGCTCACCTATAATTCGTTTGCCTAAAATTTCTATAGGTGATAATCCCGTCGTTAGGTGAGGCAATTCATTTAATATCTTTTCGAATTCAGGCATTAGTTTGGCCCACCGAGTATGTTTATGTGCACAATAAGTTCTACATAATCGTCCTAATTCTTTCATGACTCTTTCTACTAAATTACTTTGAGGGTGATATTTCGAAATTAAGATATGTTTGATTCCATATTGTCTTATCATATCTTGAAATCTTTGACTAATAAAGGCACTACCGTTGTCAGACATAAGTCGTTTAGGAATGCCCCAGTTAACAAAGTAATTTCGGGTGAGGCAGCGTATAACGCTTGCTGTATTCGCTCGTTTCAAAGTATACAGTTTCACATGTTTGGACCAACATTCCATTACAACAAACCGTTAAAATATAACCACACACCCCGGGTGTTAACTGTTTCGTCCCCATTATTAAGGTTTTGTATAATTCGTAGAATAACATTTTTCTTTCCTTTACATAATACGGTAATCCACTAATTAGGACTCGCATTAGATGACTTTCAATTAATTTAGCACGGTTTAAATTCCATTCCTATAACCTCTCCACCGTTTAGAATATGGAGGAGGGGCTAACAACTCTAAAGTTAAGTGTTGTTGTTTTCGTCTTGACCAATAATTTTGTTTAAACTGCTTAACAAAATCATCCCAATCCCTGAATTCAGTTCTATGCAGTACTGCCCATTCCGCAGCCTCTGCTTCTAAATGTCCTATTACAAATTGAATGCGTTTTTCATTACTCCATTTAGGAGATAATGATGTTTCAAAAGCTTCTATAAAGATTATAGGGTGAAGTTCGCCTCCTGGTTTAAATACAGGAAATCGACTTGCTACATTTGAATTTGTCGTTATGTCATCCAGACATTCTGCGAGAGAAATAGTCGGATTTTGTTTAGATTGCAGAGACGGAGTTGCATCGGATTGGCTTGCCGTGATTGCTTTATTCATATTGTTGTCGTCCGAGCTAGCAAATTCGATGCGACTGTTGTCTCTGATTATGTTATTACCTCTGCTACCTGAAATGTTCTCGTTATTATCTAATTCCGATAACCGTTTAGTAATTTCCTGTATCCGCATTTCTGTATTGGATACTCGATTAGCTAATATCGATTCTTCACTGTGCTCACGATGTGAACGCTCTGTACCTTCATCAATGTTATTATCTTTGGCAGTCTCAAGATTACTGCATATTTCAGTAATTAAAAATTTCATGTTTTCGATTTCGGTATGGTCCTTTTCTACTTGATGAGTTAATGTCTCTAATTCTACATTATCTATTGAAGAAATCTCTACAGGTTTGGTAGAGACCTCTTTAATAGATTTCAATAATTCTCTGCGAACAGTTTCTGTTTGCATAGAAAATTCATCTCGTAACATATCGTTATTTTTCTGTATTTCATTTACAACTAAGATATTGACACTATCTAGTCTCTCGGACAAGTCAGTAATATCGTGTCGCATGCGAGCTTTTTCCTCGCGCGATTCCTGGATATGTTCTTCTAACCTTTTACAATTATCAGCAATCTTATTACTAAGTCCTACTAATTTTTCCTGCATTTCAACTTTAGAAGACTCTATTTTATCACTTAATTCTCGACTGGTTTCATTAAGATATTCCTGCAACCTGTCTGTTGATTTTGTTAGCTCCCCTTTAAGTCTAGCAGTAGATTCCTCGTTAGACTGTTTTAACTCCTGTTTTAGTTCATCTTTTAATCTAGCAGTAGATTCCTCGTTAGACTGTTTTAATTCAGCTAGGAAATCCCCGTTAGATTGTTTTAATTTAGCGATCGCCCTAAAAAGGGATCTCATGCTCCTATCGGATATAGATTGCTCTTCGTCTGACATTTCACTTCCCGACATTATTGTAAGATATTAACTATCTACACACGCAGACTTGTAATCAACAATCCTGTAAAAGCACACTCCCTATATACAACACTCCACTTCCAACTTGAAACAAACTCACCGGACACTAATATTGTAATTTGTAGTTCTCGATGATTAGTGTGCTGCTATGGGCTGCAGATGTAACAGCCGTCGATGCAGCCGCTGAGATGCTGCGACCCCGCTTCCGCAACCGGCAGGACGCTGAGTCGAACACCGGAAACGTCGCTAGCTGCAACCACGCCCGGCACCGCCGTAGACGGGCGAAGCCCTCAGCAACACCTCTAATACCAGCCGGAGGAACGCCCCGCAGCTGACGTACTGGGCCTATTAGTTTAGGGAGAAAAAGGGTTGTCGAGGTTTGCAGCGTTCAGCTGCTGCCCAACAGATGCGCCTTCTCGTGGAACAACTGCGTGACCGTACTGCTTGGCTGCACTCCGTCAGATGCCCACACCCGCGAAGTCGCCGCTGGCTGGTGAAGGCTCCAAGAAACTCGCGTTGACTTCCGAAGGACTCTTGATGCTTTGTTTCGTACCTGTGTGCCTTAGTTGCACACAAGTCCTGTTTCTAAGGTCGCCACGGTGCGGTGTAACGACGTATTAGGTTTTCGTTTGATATATGTATGACCATGTGCAGACTTCGTCACCTACGTCAGTTACAACCCACTTCAAAAATGATTCATATTCTTTTTAAATTGTCATAGAATGGTTCTTGAACGAAACTGTAAAACATCAGTTGAGTCGTGTGCAGAGAATTACATCACTTGGGCCAATTGGTTTTCGTAACTTTTTCGAATTTAAATTTCGTTTGTTTCTCCTCAGAAAATTATATCGACACACGTTATCTTGATCTAATCGATATCAGAATTACACATTAAATAAACTTTTTAGATTCAAAGTTTCGGCCAACGCTGTCTGAATCAATAATCTTGTCAAATATATTATTAATCCGTTCACATAACTCTTCATAAATAAATCTTCAAGACACGTGTTTCAACTTTAGTAGCATACACTATTTTATTAGCTTCCTACACATACAGATGTGAACTTGAGCGTTGACAGACAGTGACTAACTTTTCAATAAGATTAAGATCTATATGATGTCATTGTTGTACAAAAAGAGTATAAAACTTCATTTTTAATTTTTAGAAGCACGACGCAACAACTCGGTTCCAGGATCTTCTGTTGCTCCTTGGCTGTCGACCCGCGACGTATAGCGGCCAGCAATTTCCTCTCTGGTCGCGGCAACGAAGATGCTGTCCCGTTCGTTGCGCCGACCTCTCCGTACATGAAACACATAAAAAAATACAAACTTTTAGATAATTCACATTTATTACAAATAATAAGAAAACACATAAACAAAACTAAATTAAACTTATAGTCACCTCCAAACTGGGCTGACTTTGGTGGATGGGTGACGCTTAATTTCGTCCCACTACAAGTTCTGTAACAAGTTTCAGCTAGTAATAGCGAATACCATGTTTAAGAATCACAAGAGGAGGAGGTATACTTGGAAAAGGCCGGAAGATACGGGAAGATTTCAATTAGATTACATCATGATCAGACAGAGATTCAGAAATCAGATACTGGATTGTAAGGCGCACCCAGGAGCAGATATAGACTCAGATCACAATATAGTAGTGATGAAGAGTAGGCTGAAGTTCAAGACATTAGTCAGGAAGAATCAATACGCAAAGAAGTGGGATACGAAAGTACTAAGGAATGACGAGATACGTTTGAAGTTCTCTAACGCTATAGATACAGCAATAAGGAATAGCGCAGTAGGCAGTACAGTTGAAGAGGAATGGACATCTCTAGAAAGGGCCATCACAGAAGTTGGGAAGGAAAACATAGGTACAAAGAAGGTAGCTGCGAAGAAACCATGGGTAACAGAAGAAATACTTTAGTTGATTGATGAAAGAAGGAAGTACAAACATGTTCCGGGAAAATCAGGAATACAGAAGTATAAGTCGCTGTGGAGTGAAATAAATAGGAAGTGCAGGGAAGCTGAGAAGAAATGGCTGCGGGAAAAATGTGAAGGCATCGAAAAAGATATGATTGTCGGAAGGACAGACTCAGCATACAGGAAAGTCAAAACAACCTTTGGTGACATTAAAAGCAACGGTGGTAATATTAAGAGTGCAACGGGAATTTCACTGTTAAATGCAGAGGAGAGAGCAGATAGGTGGAAAGAATACATTGAAAGCCTCTATGAGGTTGAAGATTTGTCTGATGTGATAGAAGAAGAAACAGGAGTCGATTTAGAAGAGATAGGGGACCCAGTATTAGAATCGGAATTTGAAAGAGCTTTGGAGTATTTACGGTCAAATAAGGCAGGAGGGATGGATAACATTCCATCAGAATTTCTAAAATCATTGGGGGAAGTGGCACCAAAACGACTATTCACGTTGGTGTGTAGAATATATGAGTCTGGCGACATACCATCTGACTTTCGGAAAAGCATCATCCACACAATTCCGAAGACGGCAAGAGCTGACAAGTGCGAGAATTATCGCACAATCAGCTTAACAGCTCATGCATCGAAGCTGGTTACAAGAATAATATACAGTAGACTGGAAAAGAAAATTGAGAATGCGCTAGGTGACGATCAGTTTGGCTTTAGGAAAAGTAAAGGGACGCGAGAGGCAATTCTGACGTTACAGGTAACAATGGAAGCAAGGCTAAAGAAAAATCAAGACACTTTCATAGGAGTTTTCGACCTGGAAAAAGCGTTCGACAATATAAAATGGTGCAAGCTGTTCGAGATTCTGAAAAAAGTAGGGGTAAGCTATAGGGAGAGACGGGTCATATACAATATGTACAACAACCAAGAGGGAATAATAAGAGTGGACGATCAAGAACGAAGTGCTCGTATTAAGAAGGGTGTAAGACAAGGCTGTAGCCTTTCGCTCTTGCTCTTCAATCTGTACATCGAGGAAGCAATGATCTACATCTATATCTATACTCCGCGAGCCACCTTACGGTGTGTGGCGGAGGGTACTTATTGTACCACTATCTGATCCCCCCTTCCCTGTTCCATTCACGAATTGTGCGTGGGAAGAACGACTGCTTGTAAGTCTCCGTATTTGCTCTAATTTCTCGGATCTTTTCGTTGTGATCATTACGCGAGATATTTGTGGGCGGTAGTAATATGTTGCCCATCTCTTCCCGGAATGTGCTCTCTCGTAATTTCGATAATAAACCTCTCCGTATTGCGTAACGCCTTTCTTGAAGTGTCCGCCACTGGAGCTTGTTCAGCATCTCCGTAACGCTCTCGCGCTGACTAAATGTCCCCATGACGAATCGCGCTGCTTTTCGCTGGATCATGTCTATCTCTTCTATTAATCCAACCTGGTAAGGGTCCCATACTGATGAGCAATACTCAAGAATCGGACGAACAAGCGTTTTGTAAGCTACTTCTTTCGTCGATGAGTCACATTTTCTTAGAATTCTTCCTATGAATCTCAACCTGGCGCCTGCTTTTCCCACTATTTGTTTTATGTGATCATTCCACTTCAGATCGCTCCAGATATTAACTCCTAAGTATTTTACGGTCATTACCGCTTCCAATGATTTACCACCTATGGCATAATCGTACTGGAATGGATTTCTGCCCCTATGTATGCGCATTATATTACATTTATCTACGTTTAGGGAAAGCTGCCAGCTGTCGCACCATGCATTAATCCTCTGCAGGTCCTCCTGGAGTACGTACGAGTCTTCTGATGTTGCTACTTTCTTGTAGACAACCGTGTCATCTGCAAATAGCCCCACGGAGCTACCGATGTTGTCAACTAAGTCATTTATGTATATTGTAAACAATAAAGGTCCTATCACGCTTCCCTGCGGTACTCCCGAAATTACCTCTACATCTGCAGATTTTGAACCGTTAAGAATGACATGTTGTGTTCTTTCTTCTAGGAAATCCTTAATCCAATCACAAACCTGGTCCGATATTCCGTAAGCTCGTATTTTTTTCACTAAACGTAAGTGCGGAACCGTATCAAATGCCTTCCTGAAGTCCAGGAATACGGCATCAATCTGCTCGCCAGTGTCTACGGCACTGTGAATTTCTTGGGCAAATAGGGCGAGCTGAGTTTCACATGATCTCTGTTTGCGGAATCCATGTTGGTTATGATGAAGGAGATTTGTATTATCTAAGAACGTCATAATACGAGAACACAAAACATGTTCCATTATTCTACAACAGATTGACGTAAGCGAAATAGGCCTGTAATTATTCGCATCTGATTTATGACCCTTCTTGAAAATGGGAACGACCTGCGCTTTCTTCCAGTCGCTAGGAACTTTACGTTCTTCCAGCGATCTACGATAAATTGCTGATAGAAAGGGGGCAAGTTCTTTAGCATAATCACTGTAGAATCTTAAGGGTATCTCGTCTGGTCCGGATGCTTTTCCGCTACTAAGTGATAGCAGTTGTTTTTCAATTCCGATATCGTTTATTTCAATATTTTCCATTTTGGCGTCCGTGCGACGGGTGAAGTCAGGGACCGTGTTACGATTTTCCGCAGTGAAACAGTTTCGGAACACTGAATTCAGTATTTCTGCCTTTCTTCGGTCGTCCTCTGTTTCGGTGCCATCGTGGTCAACGAGTGACTGAATAGGGGATTTAGATCCGCTAACCGATTTTACATATGACCAAACCTTTTTAGGGTTCTTGTTTAGATTGTTTGCCAATGTTTTATGTTCGAATTCGTTGAATGCTTCTCTCATTGCTCTCTTTACGCTCTTTTTCGCTTCGTTCAGCTTTTCCTTATCAGCTATGATTCGACTACTCTTAAACCTATGATGAAGCTTTCTTTGTTTCCGTAGTACCTTTCGTACATGATTGTTATACCACGATGGATCTTTCCCCTCGCTTTGGACCTTAGTCGGTACGAACTTATCTAAGGCGTACTGGACGATGTTTCTGAATTTTTTCCATTTTTGTTCCACATCCTCTTCCTCAGAAATGAACGTTTGATGGTGGTCACTCAGATATTCTGCGATTTGTGCCCTATCACTCTTGTTAAGCAAATATATTTTCCTTCCTTTCTTGGCATTTCTTATTACACTTGTAGTCATTGATGCAACCACTGACTTATGATCACTGATACCCTCTTCTACATTCACGGAGTCGAAAAGTTCCGGTCTATTTGTTGCTATGAGGTCTAAAACGTTAGCTTCACGAGTTGGTTCTCTAACTATCTGCTCGAAGTAATTCTCGGACAAGGCAGTCAGGATAATGTCACAAGAGTCTCTGTCCCTGGCTCCAGTTCTGATTGTGTGACTATCCCATTCTATACCTGATAGATTGAAGTCTCCCCCTATTACAATAGTATGATCACGAAACTTCTTCACGACGTTCTGCAGGTTCTCTCTGAGGCGCTCAACTACTACGGTTGCTGATGCAGGTGGTCTATAGAAGCATCCGACTATCATATCTGACCCACCTTTGATACTTAACTTAACCCAGACTATTTCACATTCGCATTCGCTAATAACTTCACTGGATATTATTGAATTCTTTACTGCTATAAATACTCCTCCACCATTGGCGTTTATCCTATCCTTGCGGTATATATTCCATTCTGTGTCTAGGATTTCGTTACTGTTCACTTCCGGTTTTAACCAACTTTCCGTTCCTAATACTATATGCGCACTATTTCCTTCAGTAAGAGATACTAATTCAGGAACCTTGCCCTGGATACTCCTGCAGTTTACCAATATTACCTTAACTTTTCCTGTTTTTGGTCTCTGAGGACGGACGTTCTTTATCAACGATGATAATGTCCTCTCTGGTAAGCCGTCAGGTATTTTATCGTTTCGCCCAAGGGGGGATCCCTCTAACCTAAAAAACCCCCGTGTGCACGCCACACGTACTCTGCTACCCTAGTAGCTGCTTCCGGTGTGTAGTGCACGCCTGACCTGTCTAGAGGGGCCCTACAGTTCTCCACCCAATAACGGAGGTCGATGAATTTGCAACCATTATAGTCGCAGAGTCGTCTGAGCCTCTGGTTTAGACCCTCCACACGGCTCCAAACCAGAGGACCGCGATCGACTCTGGGCACTATGCTGCAGATATTAAGCTCAGCTTGCACTCCGCGTGCGATTCTGGTTGTCTTCACCAAATCAGCCAGCCGCCGGAAGGAACCAAGGATGGCCTCAGAACCCAAGCGGCAGGCGTCATTCGTTCCGACATGTGCTACTATCTGCAGCCGGTCACACCCAGTGCGTTCAATAGCTGCCGGAAGGGCCTCCTCCACATTACGGACGAGACCCCCCGGCAAGCACACCGAGTGCACACTGGCATTCTTCCCCGACCTACCCGCTATTTTCCTGAGGGGCTCCATAACCCGCCTAACGTTGGAGCTCCCTATAACTAATAGGCCCGCCCTCTGTGACTGTCGGGACCTTGCCGGAGAATCGGCCACTGGCCCAACAGACGAGGCATCCTGTGGTGGCTCGGAAACGATGTCATCACCACTAGGAAGCACCCCGTACCTGTTGGAAAGGGGTAAGGCAGCTGCCACGCGGCCAGATCCCACCTTCGCCTTTCGTCCAGGCACGCGCGAGCCCACCACTGTCCGCCATTCACCCTGGAGTGATGGCTGACCGGTAAGATGCTCACTGCCGGAAGACGCAGCGACATCAGGGGTTCCATGTGATTCCAAGGCCACCGAAGTAGGCATAGGTCTCACCACAGTTGCCCCAACGCCACTACGAGCCGACGCCTGCCTCTCGAGCTCGATGAGCCTAACAGACAAAGCCTCCACCTGCCCCCGAAGAGTGGCCAATTCTCCTTGCGTCCGCTCACAACAACCACAGTCCCTACACATGACTATGTTTACCCTACTCTATACGGTGACAAATTCCCAAGATAATCTTCTGATGAGCTACTCTGATAATCAAGAAACACTCACTGAAATACGAGACGCGAAAACTACGCTAGGTTTTCCCAGAAAAACTATTTAAAAGCTAAGCGCAGCAAATAAGTACAAAAACGCCCTATACAAACAGTACTCGCTGCTGCTGGTGCTCTCGCTCTGGCTGTCACAAGACAACTGCTGATTCAAGTGACTAGTGGCTAACGGCCGTGAAACAAACAAAAGACGGTTTTAGGGCGCTTTCTGTTCTAAACGATCAAGAAAACACTAAGAAATCTAACACGAAAACTACGTAAAGTTTTATCAAGAACTGTTAGTTACTATGCAGAGCAGATAAACACAAATAGAATCCCTTCCTTAGTGGAAGGTCGTAAACAAAATGCAAAATAAACGCTTTATACAAACAGTACTCGCTGCTGCTGGTGCTCTCGCTCTGGAAATAAAAGAAAGGTTCAGGAGTGGAATTAAAATACAAGGTGAAAGGATATCAATGATACGATTCGCTGATGACATTGCTATCCTGAGTGAAAGTGAAGAAGAATTAAATGATCTGCTGAACGGAATAAACAGTCTAATGAGTGCACAGTATGGTTTGAGAGTAAATTGGAGAAAGACGAAGGTAATGAGAAGTAGTAGAAATGAGAACAGCGAGAAACTTAACGTCAGGATTGATGGTCACGAAGTCAATGAAGTTAAGGAATTCTGCTACCTAGGCAGTAAAATAACCAATGACGGACGGGACGGAGCTAGGAGGACATCAAAAGCAGACTCGCTATGGCAAAAAAGGCATCTGTGGCCAAGAGAAGTCTACTAATATCAAATACCGGCCTTAATTTGAGGAAGAAATTTCTGAGGATGTACGTCTGGAGTACAGCATTGTATGGTAGTGAAACATGGACTGTGGGAAAACCGGAACAGAAGAGAATTGAAGCATTTGAGATGTGGTGCTATAGACGAATGTTGAAAATTAGGTGGACTGGTAAGGTAAGGAATGCGGAGGTTCTACGCAGAATCGGAGAGGAAAGGAATATGTGGAAAACACTGATAAGGAGAAGGGACAGGATGATAGGACATCTGCTAAGACATGAGGGAATGCCTTCCATGGTACTAGAGGGAGCTGTAGAGGGCAACACCTGTAGAGGAAGACAGAGAGTGGAATACGTCAAGCAAATAATTGAGGACGTAGGTAACAAGTGCTACTCTGAGATGAAGAGGTTAGCACAGGAAAGGAATTCGTGGTGGACCGCATCAAACCAGTCAGCAGACTGATGACCACGAAAAAAAAAAAAAAAGAAGAAAATCCCTTCCATGTCATTGTAATTAGGGTAGTGTGTCATAATGCTACCGTTTCGACTTTTTAAACCCTTCAACTATGCGCCAACCAAAAAACTGTAATTTGAGCAGATTACTGTGATCAGAGAGATGCCATATGTCTTAACTTCCAGAATGCATTAGATACAGTTTTCTACACTGTCGCGTGTTAAACAAAATATGTGGTCACTGATGGACCAAATATCTCAAAAACACAACACCCACTCCCCGAGCGGAGAAAATCTCCGACCCAGCCGGGAATCGAACCCGGGCACTAAGGATTGACAGTCGGGCTGACCACTCAGCTGCCGGGGGCGGACACCAAATTTCTTAAGGGACTCACGATTTTGAAGGAGATAGCACAATGCATGTTTTTAACCGGACGAAATCAACAGTTGTACAAGTAATTTTGGAAGTACCTCAGGTAAGTTAAAAGTTGGATCCAAGTTCTGTGTCAGAGTTGAGAAGCAATGCCTATTATAAAATAAATCTTTAGTCACACAAGGCGAACGACTGTAATGCTCGGTCTTTTCTCAGAATTTTTTATATAACTGATCTTTCAGTTTGGCCACTGTGCATGACGGCAACTCCCTCACAGCAAGAACAACACGCTTCGGTTTGCACCTGGTTACAGGCCCATTTGCTTTTAAGGGGACGCCTAGTGATGAAAACGTTTTAGGGCAATGCAAAGGCTTTTGGAATCTAGGTTAAGGCTAAGATTAAGAGATGTGTGTCTACTCTGATGGATGACAACAATTCAAGAAAAATGAACACAGGAGAAAGATCTTCAGAACGCAGAACAGGTTACAAAATTACGATAACACTGTGGTTGGCACCAAAAAGTGTGGTAGACACTACAGAGAAATTGCAACAAGGCCTTCTCATCGGGGCAGCTTGCGAAATCTGAGTTAACGGTGGAAGAGGATGACACAAATTAAAGCCAAATTAGCGTAAATAAGTAGTAGCAAGATGCTCATAATACGGATCGCACTGCTACATTTGCGACACTTGCATTTCCTCAGTATCAGGAAACCACTCGGCCATCACCACCCAACGGCAGCTAGGTGACAAGAGACCCACACGGCGGGTGGTAATCGAATAACCACGAGGTGTAGGCCACTCACCACAACTCTCTGCTTTCATAGATACCCCATATGTGACAGCCTAGAATATAGCTTATTTCCTTAAAAGACTGCTGCAGTACTACAGAAGTTGCCTGCACTTGCTGTACAAGACGTACCATAAAAAACTGATCCGCTTCTCCCCGCCAAGCACGATGGCGGGCCGACTTCATTCGACCGGGTACAACAAACTTTGAAGTGAAACTGACGGATCTTGCCACACTGGTTTGGCCTCGTCTCGCTATCCCATCCTTTGATATCCTAGCAGAATAGGCAAAAATGCACATTTAATCTCTGAGGATGGCATTGGATGCTTCCGTTCACATCTAGCAGAGGCGCTGCCTTTGTCGACAAAAACACAAAGCAAGCCGCTGGCTCACTTCCGCAAAAACAACCAGTCTCCTAGAGGACCTTCATCGTTCCTAATGTGAATCACTGTACGCACCTGGTAGCTGCGCGGTCAGCAAGAAGGAATGTCATACCTAACGGTCCGGGTTCGACTCCAGGCTGGGTAGCGAATTTTCTCAGCTCAGGGACTGGGTGTTGTGTTGTCATTATCATCGTCATTTCATCCCCATCGACAAGCAAGTCGCCGACGTGGAGTCAACTGGAAAGACTTGCACCATGTGAACGGCCTACCCGACGGGAGGCCCTAGCCACACGGCATTTTCATTTATGTATGAATCTTGTAGGGAGCACCTTGTGCTCGTGTGGGAGCGACCTAGATGCTTGTAAAACAATAAACTGGTAGGCAAGATCGCAGGAATTGTTTTTATTCCACGATTACCGGTTTCAGTTTCGCCGAAATCCGTAATCATGGAATAAAAAGAATTCCTGCGATCTTGACTACCAGTTTATTGTTTTATAAGTATGAATCACTGGCTACCTCTTGCCGACAAAGAGCACCCAGAGATCACAACAGGTGATACCCTGCCAACGAGGAAGCTTTGCTCCTATATGGCTTCCCATGGCCCAGATTATTAGTACTATAAATTATTAAACATTTTTCCACGATATTAAGCAATGTCTTTTGTCATATGTAAAAGAAACTCTACTGAAAGCGATTATAAGGAAAAACTATTATCTGCAACATAAGTATTGTTATTATCTTTGTTATTTTTGGTATCAGCGTGCAAAATGGTTCAAATGGCTCTGAGCACTATGAGACTCAACTGCTGAGGTCATTAGTCCCCTAGAATTTAGAACTAGTTAAACCTAACTAACCTAAGGACATCACACACATCCATGCCCGAGGCAGGATTCGAACCTGCGACCGTAGCGGTCTCGCGGTTCCAGACTGCAGCGCCAGAACCGCGCGGTCACTTCAGCCGGCTATCAGCGTGCAACATAAAGCACCAGACCCTCTGTAGCTTTGTCTTATTCTTATAGGAGTCGACTGTGCGCAATCTACATAATAAGGTGTCTTCATATTTTATTATTTGAGCAGTGAGCTCCAATATATGTCTGAAGTATTGATGTTGTTAATTTTAACTGTAACCTGCAGCACATATATCGTTTGCTTGTCCCATCATTTTTAAAAGAATTTCAGACGCTGCTCCGGCATCAAGCTGAACATCGCTGGACGGCGACAATTGGCCGCCAATAAGTGGTAATTTCAAATTATCGTAATGATTTTCCCGTTCTCTCCACAGGAGACGTTGGAGATTGGCGATATCATTTCTTTCTTTCATGGTTATGGGAAACTTATGTTTCGAAAGTACTTAAAGATGTACACAGGCGATTTATGTTACTCGCAATAGCACGCAGACTTGGTCTGCACTAAAACGAAATTAAATCACACGCAGGTCCACGCGTATTGAAAGTGATGAAATACTTCTTCGTGTATGTATGTAGCCTATAATGAGTAACTGCTTTTGAGCATGGATTCGTCTAAGTAACTTCAATAATCATACAGGATACCACGCTACAGTTTTGTGTCAGTAAAATGTAAGAACGATCCATGGCTTTGCTATCTTTACAGTGAAACCAAAATCAAATGAAATTGAAGTAATAAAACCCCATATTCACATTCTATTCAACAACACACATTGATAGGTTTTATATATACACGATGGTCCATTGATCGTGACCGGGCCAAATATCTCACGAAATAAGCGTCAGACGAAAAAACTACAAAGGAAAAAACTCGTCTAGCTTGAAGGGGGAAATAAAATGGCGCTATGGTTGGCCCGCTAGATAGCGCTGCCATAGGTCAAACGGATATCAACTGTGTGTGTTTTTTTTTTAGTGGGAACCCCCATTTTTATTTCATATTCGTGTAGAACGTAAAGAAATATGAATGTTTTAGTTGGACCACTTCTTTCGCTTTGTGATAGATGGCGCTGTAATAGTCACAAACGTGTAAGTACGTCGTATCACGTAACATTTCGCCAGTGCGGACGGTATTTGCTTCGTGATACATTGCTCGTGTTAAAATAGATCGTTTACCAATTGCGGAAAAGGTCGATATCGTTTGATGTATGGCTATTGTGATCAAAATGTGATGTGCGGATTAGCCGCGACTGCATCTCGTGGTCGTGCGGTAGCGTTGTCGCTTCCCACGCCCGGGTTCCCGGGTTCGATTCCCGGCGGGGTCAGGGATTTTCTCTGCCTCGTGATGGCTGGGTGTTGTGTGCTGTCCTTAGGTTAGTTAGGTTTAAGTAGTTCTAAGTTCTAGGGGATTTATGACCACAGCAGTTGAGTCCCATAGTGCTCAGAGCCATTTGAACCATTTTTTTTGATTAGCCGCGACAGCAGCTAAAACACCTACTTGGGCATCATAATTTCCTGCAGGTCGTGGTTGACGTTTCACAGGTGGCTGAACACTTCCTGTTTCCTTAAATAATGTAACTACCCAGCGAACGGTCCGGACACATGGATAATGTCGTATAGGATACCGAGCAGCATACATAGCACACGCCCATTACGCATTTTGATCACAATAGCCATACATCAAACGATATCGACCTTTTCCGCAATTGGTAAACGGTCTATTTTAACACGAGTAATGTATCACGAAGCAAATACCGTCCGCACTGGCGAAATGTTACGTGATACCACGTAACTACACGTTTGTGACTATTACAGCGCCATCTATCACAAAGCGAAAAAAGTGGTCCAACTAAAACATTCATATTTCTTTACGTTCTACACGAATATGAAATAAAAATGGGGGTTCCTATTAAAAAAAAACAGTTGATATCCGTTTGACCTATGGCAGCGCCATCTAGCGGGACAACCATAGCGCCATTTGGTTTCCCCCTTCAAGCTAGACGAGTTTCGTTCTTTGTAGTTTTTCCGTTTGATGCTTATTTCGTGAGATATTTGGCCCGGTTACTATCAATGGACCACCCTGTATATATCACCTAGCAAATTTTCCCAGTACGATATAAATAAATTTAACCATGAACTAGTGGCAGAAATGGATCAGTATTGTGTATAGATATATGAAAATAATGTGAGAAAGTGTTCTAGCACCATTGATAGTCTCCTTGTGTTTCATGCCGAACCCTTAAGTCAACATGAGTCGATCCACTCGTCGGCCATCTTTAGAAGAACGCTGCTCATGTTGGGTCCCACTGAAAACTGATACCAAGGATGTAAGTCGTCGTTCTACCTAGACCACTGTATCGTACGTTGCAAATGTGCCACCCACCGCTATCGCTGGCATCCAAGACTGTGCTGGGACCGGCGCCCTTAGTAGAACACTGGCAGTAGCTACACTCTGCACTCGAAGACTACTTTCAAGCTGCACCGAAGAACATTGTCTGCTGATGTGGGATAGTGCAGTGTTCTACGTTTGGCTAAGAGGAAAATCCTTATCTGTAATCGATTTTTCTGAGCATCTGATTTCAACTGTCTCTTTACATACACTGTTCCAGAATTCAGAAGTACTGGCAACTGACAGAACCCCGTCAAATTTAATGCAGTATCACTCATATAAGCAATGATCTGCTACCACCCATTTTTCAGGCTGCTGTAGCCTCATGTACAGGCGATATTTCACGCGCCTGTAATGAACTATGTGAATAGAATGTCCGATGTAAGCCTTTCCACAATAACTCGGTATTTGATATATGCCGAGTTTTGTTAGGGCCAAATCATGTTTGGCAGAGCCGTGTAATACGCTGCTCTTGGATGATGCACGGAGTACACTCTAAATCTTAAAACACCTTAATATTCTTCCAGCCTCATACGATATGGACCCAGCATAAGGAAGAAGGGCCACAGATACATACTCCACTTCATGCATCCAAGGGGATGGTCCCAACTCCATACTATGTCGAATCTGCTACTAGGAGTATCTATTTCTTTTAAACACAGCCATCAAATGTGCGAGCCCCCGGGTAAAACTGCCACGTAGGAAATGCCATATGCTCTGCGTACTAGAATCCTAAGAACGCCGCCGTGCTGAATGACAACTCTCATCATGCAGATACCGCTTGTGTGTGTCGGCTTTCGGTAAATACTATGTCCCAGAGTACCATGAGGTTTTTTTGTAAACCATGCCACCCAAAAATGAAAGCCTCCCACCATTTTCGACCCTCATGGTAAATTTAATACTTGGAGGAAGTAGTGAAGCGCTCTCAAAATCTGTTGAAAGTATCGCATCGACGAGGCCAGAGAAAGAAGGTATCATCAATGTATTTCCAGAAGGACGTTGGTTACAATACTGAAGTCCTCAGTCCCCTATATTCGAGGTCCTCCATGAATAAATTGTCGATAAGGGGCTACCCGTAGCCACTCTTTCAGTCTGTTAAAAAAATTGTCATTAAATGAAAATACGTGGATGTCAGGTCATTACGATAAAGCTTCACCAATTCTCCATCGAATGTATCACTAACCACCCTCAAGGCACCTTATATAGATACATGAAAATTAAGCAGTAAATCCGAATGACTAAACATCAAAGACCGAAACCACCGAATGAAATTCACCAAATTCCAGATACGGTGTTCACACTTAACAACATATAGGCTAAGAACGTATGTTAAATAGTTCACTAGGATGTAAGTCGGAGCAACCATATCACTGACTGTAGGAATAAGTGAACCCCTTTCTTGTACGTGTTTTGGCAGGCCATCAACCTAGGTGGAATGGCAGCAACTGGATGTAGTTTGTTGCGTGATCTTCAAACAATGTGTTTGATGTGTTGTTAACATGTCTCAAGGTTGCGGCGAGTGAAAGGACCAAATCTATAGAAGATTATGACCAACAAAGTTTATTTAACATAACGTAATAGCATAATATCACTGTTCGCTCGTATCAAATGGTTCAAATGGCTCTGAGAACTATGGGACTTAACATCTGAGATCATCAGTCCCCTAGAATTTAGAACTACTTAAAACTAACTAACCTAAGGACAGCTCTCACATCCATGCCCGAGACAGGATTCGAACATACGATCGTAGCCGTCGCGTGGTTCCAGACTAAAGCACCTAGAACCGCTCGGTCACAGCGGCCAGCTCACTGCTATCAGCATAGATATTCAGACTACTAAAACGTAACAATAAAGTGAAAAATTAAACAGATATTTTAATGAATTTATAGACTAGAGACACCGGCAATTAGTCCGTGAAATATGATACACATAGGAGTTTAAAACGTAAATTCTTAAGAAAAAATAGACTGTTTGTCTACGAATTCCTGAACGTAAAAAATCAGTGCTAGGCGCAGCTAGTGAAATTATACCTGAACTGAATTTAAGCTTCATATTGAAATATCGAAATTTCATAAAATATTAATCATTACAAGGATACAACCAGTCTCTTATCAAGGGGACCTTAAGAAAGACAGTTTTACAGCATTTAAATAAACTTATACTAGAGAAAAATATAAAAACACAAAATCCTTCAAATAGCAATTTTATTTTGTCTATTCCGCAGCCAACGTGGCCTCGACGTGGCGACCCACTCAGCTATGTCGCTCCACTGTCACACATCATACCAAGAGCGGCTCCGCATTGTCTCAGGGCTGACTGCTGGCTACGACCACCGTAGCTGTACCACTACATCTGCATCTACACACATACTCCGCAATCCACCATACGGTGCGTGGCGGAGGCTACCTCGTACCACAACTAGCATCTTCTCTCAATGTTCCACTCCCAAACAGAACGAGGGAAAAATGACTGCCTATATGCCTCTGTACGAGTCCTAATCTCTCTTATGTTATCTTTGTGGTCTTTTTGCGCGGAATGTAAGTTGGCGGCAGTAAAATTGTACTGCAGTCATCCTCAAATGCTGGTTCTCTAAATTTTCTCTGTAGCGATTCACGAAAAGAGCGCCTCCTTTCCTCTAGAGACTCCCACCTGAGTTTCTGAAGCATTTTCGCAATACTCGCCTGATGATCAGACCTACCAGTAACAAATCTAGCAGCCTCGGTACAGCAAAGTGTTCATTTCGAAAATTGAAAGAATCCTGCCATGCATCCTTTCTGTGGCGTTGCTGCAAAGTCTTCTACAAACTGAGTCACTGAGTACTGAATCTGTTTTAAGGAAGTAATTATCCCACGTTAAAATAACCATGGCATTCTCCCGGCAGCTGGTGAAACTACTCCGTCATCATCATTCATTAAGGAACGAATAGCTGCCCTCTCTCTCTGCAGAAGAGATGTTATCCCGCGATCACTGAGCACGATGTGAAGTGTGGGACACTTCTTGTCTTATTTCTCCCACCTTGTCTGTAGGAACTCTGTTTGCTGTTCAGGAAATATTCTTGGAGTGAGAGCAAAATTTAATCCTTCACTAACACCGCCACTGTGGGTCTATCCAACTCTTTAAAAGAAACATTAATCACAGAACATACCCATGTAGCCCTTTCTGATTATGTAAGACGAGAAAGAAGCCATTCAAATGTAAAGGAGTGTCTGGTAACAGTACTCCTACGTGCCCTACCCGATACTTCCCATGTGGATCAATGAACTTACACATATCTTGAATACTGCGATGAAAGTTCCAAAAGCAAGTAAAATAAATCTTTGGAAATAATATCCTGCAATCCATAGTAAAACGACTGTTCCCTAGTCAATACTTGGGTGGCACACTAATAATTCTATCAGACGTATTGTTGTTAAGAAAATGAACAACCCTTCCTTCCTTCCTCAGACGTTTAGTAGATCCTCCTCGTAGATGCAGCTGATACAATTTCTCGGGTTTCCTTCCGGTTGCTAAGATCAACATTTGGGCCATCCATTTGTTCGCCATCTTCAGGAGAACGTCGATGCTGCTGAGACCCGCTGAAAAGTGATTCAAAGGCTGCAAGTTGTAGTCCCTTAGACGTCCCCGGACCGTATACGGCGCATGCGCCGTCCACCACACTGGCTGCCCTCCAAGACTGGGCTGTTGACACTGCCCTAAGTAGAACGCCGGCGGTAACGAGTATCGCACTCAAAGACTACATTCAAACATTCGTGCTGGCTGCACCGAAGAACGTTGTTTTTTCATGTGGCAGAGTACAGGGTCCCACGTCCCGCAGAGAGGAAATAATTCGTCTAGATTAATGAAATTGTCTGCCAAACTAATTTATATTCTACCTTTGTAAACACTGTTCCAAAATTGTAATATGGTGAGCTAGTGGGTAACGTTGTAAGCTATAAGGAAGTGTAAGCTGATAATGGCATTGGCTGGAGGAAAGCCAGAAGCAACAGCTAAAGCCAGCAACGAAACATAGGAGATTATTCCATGAAGCGACGGTTGACACTGAAGCATAATAAATGTAGCATTTGGCGCGTAAGTAGGTAATGAGATTCAAGACTGTTCATTTTCGCTCCTGTCGGTAAATTACTGGAAAGAGGAAGCATGTAGGAATAGCCCTCTGGAATGATGTAAAGTGGAATGATAATATAAAACTAGTTATAGGGAAAGCAGGAAGAAAATTAATGAGATGAACCCATAAACATTATTTCGGCCAATTCCTCAGTATTGTTCCTCATCCTGGGGTCCTTGGTTGTTTGGGTAATACAAGAGATAGAGAAGGTTCAACGAAGAGCGCCACGGTTCGACAGGAGATAGCTTAGTAAGCGTAATGGAAAACGCTACAAGAGAGGCCTCGGGCATCATAGAGTTGTTTAATGTGGCAATTACTAGTGCGTACAATCCAAGAAGATTAGATCAATATTTTACTTTCTCTCAGAAACGTCTGAAAAAACGACCACGACGTTAAATAATGCTTATGGAGATTTACCGACAGAATTCTTCCGACGCACCATTCGCGAACGGAACAGAGAAGGAGGGAGGAAGTAGTAGCGCCATACGTACGCTCTGCCACAAATCGTAAGTTTTTGAAGAGAAGTAGGCGATTTAATTAAAAAACGATTTTCTGATTGAAGTACGCAGTGTACTTCGTTCTTACTTCCATAAAATGTTACTTGTCATCTGCCAGGTAATGCCACGGGCAATAAATCAGTGAGTAATAAAGTGTTCCATAACATTTCGGGCTAACTGCCGGATTTTGGCAATTTGCTGCCACGATATTTCCCTTTCACATCAGTTAATAGATTACTAGTTTTATGATGTCCCCTTTCTCAACGTGGCAGCTTTGGTGTGTTTATGCGTTATGTAACATTCCCATGGTCATAATGAAAAATCAGCTACTCGTCTTCTAACAGGCCTGGTTATGCGAAATTTCAGGTTGCAGCCTCCATCTTAGTTACGGTGTATCTGCCATTCACGCCATCTGCCCCTCCGGCATATACCGTCCCGCGGCACACGACGACCACCGTATACAGGAGGGACGTCACATTAGCGCCTGAAAAATCACCGGAGACGCAATTTTGCAGGCCTGTTGCGCGGCACAGCGCAGGCTATTGGCTGGAGTGCCTTTAGCGTGCCGTGCCACACTTGGCGCGCGCCCGCAGCTTATTTCCAATCTCGTTGAGTGGGCCACGTGCGCTGGTGGCAGGCGTCGACGGTGAGGAACTGCCTTTGATGGCCTCGAGATGTCCGCCTCTGAACCTCCCCAACACTGGACGACACTGTCGTTTATTGCAGACATACAACAGGGCTCTCTCTCACTCGTGTTGCATCTATACCAACGACGAAGTATGAGCGAAACTGAGGAAGCAGACATCAATCCCTGCTCTTCAATATGAGAGACTGAAAAGAAATATTTAGCTACATGTTGTAACTCAGACTGCTACTACACGTTGGGCAAACTACGAGAGCCTACTGAAAAGCGATGTCTCCGAATATTATTAAGTGAAAATTCTTAAAGGTTTTTAAATAAAACTAATTCTATTAACATTCGACTTGTTCATTTTCCACCTCTACATATCCGTTTCTCAACATAGCCACCATGGTGACGAACACATTTCTCCCAATGCGAGATACTGTCACTGTTCGACGTTGGACTTCGCTGCCGGCCGAAGTGGCCGTGCGGTTAAAGGCGCTGCAGTCTGGAACCGCAAGACCGCTACGGTCGCAGGTTCGATTCCTGCCTCGGGCATGGGTGTTTGTGATGTCCTTAGGTAGTTAGGTTTAACTAGTTCTAAGTTCTAGGGGACTAATGACCTCAGAAGTTGAGTCCCATAGTGCTCAGAGCCATTTGAACCATTTTTGGACTTCGCTGACGGATCCACAACCTGACATCTTTTGTTACTGCTTCCTCACTATCAAAGAGAAACAAATGAAAATCGGATGGGGCGAAGTTGAGACTCTATCGAAGATGGTCTGTGATAGTGAATCCAAGGCGTCGACTTGTTACAGATGTCGCAGCTCACATGTGGTTTGGAATTCTCATGCTGAAGGAGATCCTTTATGATGCCATGTGTGGACGAACTCTTCTAATTCGAAACCAAATTGCAGCACACTCACCGACATAGTTACGTTACACACCGCCGTCTTACAGGCATTAATTTGGCGCCCTGCAAGTATGTAGACATGTGGAATGAAGATATAGGATGTAAATAAAGTTTGTTTTATATAAAAAGCGTTCAGATTTTTCAGATAAAACACCTGGAGGCGCTACTTTTCAGCACTCGCTCGTAAGCCTAGTGCAGAAAGTGCAATTCAAAATAGGAACCTAGATCATACCATCCACACCCAGGGAGGATTGTCTCTCTTAATACGCATTAGATATTTTCTCGGCTAAATTCATTTTTTCCACTCTGTGCTGGAACAGATCTATGTCAATCTCAATCACCGATTCCAAAACCATATATATATTCTTCTTAACTACAATTATTCACAATTTTAATTTAATGTTTTACATTCTTTCCTGTCCAATATTTCTTTAAAATACAATAAAAAAGTATCCTGAGAGCGCACTTAATGAAAAATTGAATTAAAGGAGAAGGACATACTTAATAATTTAAATAGCTATCGGACCCAGCCATGCTCCGCAACTGCTAAATATGTACAGGTATTGGATGTTCCTCACAATTTCCATCTTCCTCCTTCTCTCTGTCCATCTTCTCGTGCCCTCTCTTTTTTCATCTCCTCCTGTTCCTTCCCTATTTCTATTCATCACCTCCTACACATTTCCCTGTTCATGTCCTCGCCCCAACTCTCTCTCTCTCTCTCCATCTTCCAACACTTTCTCTGTCCGTCTCTTCCTTCCCTCTCCGTACGTCCACTAAACCCCTCCCCCATCTCTGTCCATCTCCCATTACCTCCTTTCTCTGGCCTCTAGCCTGTGATTTTATATTCGTCCTCTCTTTAGTACATTTGCGAAGTACGCTGCTAGTATCTTTTGTAGTATAGAAGTAATAAAGCGAAATCTCACGCCTGGAGCGGTAGTTTCGCACGCATCGCACTGTTTATGTCGTCATGTCTCCTGAGCTGTATCTCGTACAGTGATATCAATTACCCGGCACATTTAGTGATATATGTGGATATTTTCCGCAAAATATGTTACAAATACAGTTAGTACTAACGAAATAATACAGTAAAACGTCGTTCCTGATGCGGCAGCTTTACGATATGTACAGCGACATTGTAGTAAGCGATAAGTTTTCTTCCTTGTACCATTTTGTCGGGGGTGTCAGCAACAAAAATTTTCGTAAGGGTTTGAAATTAGAAATTGTTTAAAGTTTGTTACCACTCCCTAAGTGCTCTTATTTTCAAATAGTGGATTCATAAATCCGAGTTTTTTTCGCGTGATGGCAACTCATTGCTTATGACATCATATCTCCTCAAGTAAGAGTGCTGGTCTTGCTCAATTGTTGGACGGTTGAGGGATGAGGGGAGGGGGGGGACTAGGAACCGTCGCGCGCCTATGGTGAACCACTCACAAAAGTTAACTAATGTATAAAGAAACAATCATTTTTATTTATATAGATATTCACATGGTACTGAATTTCAGTAGAACAATCTATTTTTTCTATAAAAATAGGTGTCTAGGGGACTGATGACCTCAGAAGTTAAGTCCCATAGTGCTCAGAGCCATTTGAACCATTTTCCACTTACTAGTACCACGTCTGTTCTTTTTGCAGGTCGTGCTACTGCTCTTTACGCCGTGGGTATGTATTTAGGCACGAGGGAAAGCCACTGCTTTTTATATGCTTTGTATATGATACATCATCCCGGTGCGGTTTCCAAATACGGAATTAAATAAGTAAAGTTCATTGTACAAGAACAAGCTGTTTTTAGCCTGCGGATCGCAGCACAGCAGACGGCCCCTGAATTTGTGCATTCACAGGGTTCATGTTGGTTACTGGTGTCTCTGTTTGGGAGCTACCTTATAATGTACTGCTTTCTTTGTATCAATGATTCGTAATTTGCATTCCTACGTTTTTATTGATGCAGCTCTTGTTCTGGTGAAGTGTATTGAGATGGTGGTTATAATAAGTTTTCTATAGAGTTTGTTCAATTTAATTTTGTTTACTGAAGGTTCAGAATGTGTACTACTTAGTGATAATTTTATGTATACTGTCATACTATGATATTTGTTTTCTTGAATGGCATTATAGGTGTTATCTCCACTGTTTAATTTCCGTAACAGCTGTCGGTTTTGGAATACGTTCATAGAAAGTGCGGTTATGTGCCTCTGTAGCACATGAGCAGAGTGTGAATGATGGCAGTGGTGCTATTTTTAGAGGTTTTAGATTCGACGATTACGGGGATAACAGATTGGAGATTACTCATGTGATGGCGTGACTAGTGAAATCGTTTACCTGACGCTACTGCTACCTGTCCCCTGCCATTTAAGCAATGGTGTGTAGTTCGTGCGGCACTGGATGGCTGTGTATATAGTACTGGTGAGTCATAATCTTTATATAAAGGAACATTTCGTGTACACACAGACGCCTGTAGGTGCAGAGGCAATGTATACATTTTCACCCGGTTTCATTGGATGAAAGCCTGGCTATCTCGCTTAATTCGGGAGCAGGTTGGTGACAGCCATAAGCCTACGAAACTGTAAATCTGTATTGCGGTTTATGGGAAGCGGGTTGTTTATTAGTTCATCTTTTGATTTAATTGCGGTGCCTGCACTGTTTAGGAATGAGTAGCTAATGTGTTTTTGTGTAGCCCTGCTTTTCGACAGATTTTCCTTCTAGCCTAGGATTATGTGAGCTGAAACTCTTACATGCCATATTTCTGAGAATCTTACGTCAATCTCTCTTAGTTGACTCGCATTGACATTCTGTGCGAATATGTTGTATGTTCTTTAGAGTACTACTACAAGTTCTCTTGTTTTTTGTTTATTAAAAATTTATTCCAACTGCAACGGATGTTACCAATGATAAATAATTTACGTTTAAAGCTGTTTCAGGAAGTAGATGTGAAGTGTGGAGAGCATGGTGTAAATTCGAATAGACTGCAGTTCTAGGAACCAGAACGAGATAATTTTTCATCATTTTCTACTCACTATTTCCATGTATAGAGCGTGTTGTATTCAGTGGCTGTGCGATTTACTTCTGCTCTTATTTGTAATTTCATTTCAATTTGTAATCATATCACGTGTCGCACAGTCCAGCCCATGGTTTGATTCTACACCACTTAAACAGAAAACTTACACAATCTCCTGCTGCTATCTCATAGTTCAGCACGTCTACTGTTAGATTTTACTACTCTCCTGTCATATACACAATTCAGATTATTCTCCTCGCATCACTTGGCTTCCACAATTCGTTTCTTTTTACTTTTAGCGTCTGTGATTCTTCACTGGTAAAAGGATGTGCTGATATAACTCCCCTCTTCCCCTGCTTGATCTATATTCTTCTCAAAATTTCGATTGTTCAGCGTTATACTGTCAGAGGATATCTGACAATTGTCAAAAAAATATTACATTCAGATAATGGCGGCGTGTAGAGGCGCTGTTCAAAGCGTACTGCTTACTTGCGCTAGCAAAAGATTCAGCTAGAGCCAACGTTGGACAGAATTACTCAGAGTATTGTTCCGAGTGCATCTCATATCTTCGGAAATATGAAAACATGCAACGTTCTTATTGCGAGATGCGCTGTCTCTCGCCTGGTGTCGCGACCTGAGTGGTAAGGGAGCCGAAGACGGAGTTAATTCCTTTCGTGGCGTTCAAGAGTGCGGAGTTCGCTGGAAAAATTGGCCGCATCCGGCAATCGGGTGACTAGTTTTTCCTTGGTGCTGGTGAAACGTTTGGTTGTCTAGGGAGATACTATTGTGGCAGTCTTTCTATCGCGACGTTGGTTGCACAACAGTGATGTGATGCAACGTCTAGTACTTTTCTAGTTGATGGATGTGCTTAATGTGTAAGGTTAGAGGCTGATTTATTGTTTTAAGCATTTGTTCACCGCTTTGTGAGTGGTAGCTTGGGTTAAAGTCGTCGTGGTATGTACAGTTAAATCGTCTCACGGTCAATCTTTCATGGTTGTATCTATCTAAGACGTCATTTGTGACGGAATCGTGTCCGAAGGAACCTGTAGCAGCACTGTGGCGTATTATTATAGGTTGCTCGATCTCGTTCTCCTTGAATGATCTTGAATGTTCACGTTTAAGTTATTTTCTTGGTCCGCACCGTTTTCGTTCAGTGGTTTCAATGTAAATGACTGAGTAGAACTATCGAAAGTAGTTTTAGTCGCATATGGTGCACATACCGATTCCTTTGCGCTCAGATGTAACGACGAGTGGAGTACTAGAGTTTGAGTTTCGTTGTTGTGTGTTCTGAAAATGCATGACGAATACCGTTAGGTGGTGAACCTTGTTTTAGACGGCTGCGCTTTGTCAGTGTGATGTTCATTTCCTGGGACGGCGCTTGTGTCTTAAGCTACGACCAGCAGAGCCAGTGATAAATTAAGCATATTTCCTTGACTGTAGGCAGGGCAATGACGAAGGCCGGGGCTACATGGTGTTAATTGGAGTAGAGCCTGAAAATCATTAAGGTCTAAATTTACCTACGCCTAGTGCCAGTAGAATCACGTATGAGCTAAAGCCTTAGTTTAAGTGACATCATTGTCATGAAGAGGAGATAAGTTTCTATGGATAGTACTATGGGTACAGTCGAATTAGTGGCCACGATCCTGTCTGTTCCAGAAACTATCGCTGCTAATTTCGGGTTTGTTGGTACGTGTTGCTTATGTAGCTAATTTTGCTATCTATTTAGTGTGTGTCTCAACCTCTTGAAATGTGGCTCCATTCATAGTTAATGTTCTTATCTAGCTTTCACTTGTGTATTTAGTTAATTTTCAGACGGTTGAACATCGCCCATCGAAAATTTTCTTGGCTGCAGACATTATGTAGTCGTAGCGTCACCGAATACAAAATTCTGAGTGAGTTGTCTCATTATTAACATAAAAAAGTTTTGTGGGTTTATATAAATTTTAAAATCACTCAGCAATCAGCGTTACAAGATTTCATAACGTTTATGTAATTTAGGTAGTTTATCAGCTTGGTTACTTTGTTTTATTGATTTAATTTGCGAGGGCCCAATATGCTAGCGAGTAACACTGACAGAAGAAGGTAGTCCTACAAATTTAGATTATTAGTCGCTAGGTTCCTGTTACAGAGGAGGTGGCTTTTTGTCACCAATTGCTTCTGCCACAAGCGCTCTGACAGGCGCACTGTTTCCGCCACAAATGTCACGTGCCCTAGCGGCGCCAAGCTACAGCAACAAGTTACGGCACCTGCTGGCCAACCTCCATCCGAGCACGTCGCAGATCGTGATTCGACACAAAAACTAAACGAAGAATGAAATTAATAACGACATTATCAGTCTCAATTAATAAAATATTTCCGCCTGTTATGCCGTGGTCGAAGGGATTTCACTTTAAAACCTTAGGTTTCGTCCCTATCTGCGGAGGATATTTTCAAGGGGGATCGTAGCGAGCCAGGGTGTGAATGGAACATTCAAAAAAGTCACGAGCCACTGTAAAATGTCCTCCACAGGTAGGCACGAAACGTCTGGTTTTAAAGTGAAATACCTCCGACCACGGTATAACAGGCAGAAATATTTTTTGTTACAATATCGGTCGTGAAAGTTTAAATTTTACAAGTTATCATTCTGCACAGCCTTCTCTCATTAGACAAGCTACAGTGCTCCACTCTAAAACCACATTATACTAGGTTATGGGACAGTATGAAGAGCTACAGAGGCCACGCGGGACTAGCCGAGCGGTCTCAGGCGCTGCAGTCATGAACTGTGCGGCTGGTCCTGGTGGAGGTTCGAGTCCTCCCTCGGGCATGCGTGTGTGTGTTTGTCCTTAGGATAATTTAGCTTAAATACTGTATAAGCTCAGGGACTTGGCAGTTAAGTCCCATAAGATTTCACACATTTGCACATTTTTTAGAGCTACAGAGGGTCGGGGAGAGACCCCTCTTCGTCAAGTTAGGAGAGCTGTTGTGAAACTGAGAAACTTCAACGACGCTAGGAATACCCTATTAGAGTTCAATCATTTATTCTTATTATATATCATTTATTGTTATTAAACAGTCGTTGTCCTTCCGCACCAGCTTCGGCTGTTGCTCATTCAGCTGTGTGCTGGATTCTGACTAATGTCTGTAGAGTCAGCCAGGCATTTGCACATCCGGAGGAGCTTTAGCGATCCACTTTCTGTGGCAGGTTGCTTGCGACCAGGTGCGCCCGTCGCTCAGCGCGAAATCGTCTCGGGTTAGCTGTAGAAATGTAGTCGGTTTCACTCCGAATTATACTATGACCCTTTGATGACCTATCCGCGAGGTACCTTGGGTCGGTAGTCATGTGGTTGGTTTCAGCACCCAGAGACACCTGTGTGTTGCAAAGGAACGTGGCCCCTAAAAAACTTGTTGCTGGCTCTGCGTTGTAGTTCATTGCTGACAGCACCCTAATGTGATGTGTCATCGGATCACAGTCATTTCAGTCCTCAACAGATGGTGGGCATAGAGTAGCATGAGGTACATCATATGAAGGCCATCATTTCGATCACATCTTCAGCTGCTTC
Organism: Schistocerca piceifrons; assembly: GCF_021461385.2. Lineage (NCBI taxonomy): Eukaryota > Metazoa > Arthropoda > Insecta > Orthoptera > Acrididae > Schistocerca > Schistocerca piceifrons. Next base: position 683,537,359 of record NC_060141.1, on the reverse strand, counting down.
ATATACTGGAGCATCTGCGGCATAGTTTCGCTACAGTATCGTAATCATGGAATCGAGTGCCACCACTATGAATGCCATCGATCTCAATGATCAACTGATGGTAGGAGCTGGAGAGCTATTTAATGGGAGCTAGCATGAGGCTGTGATGCAAGGTCGGTTTGTAATGACCGCAAGTGTCCTTATTTTGCTATATTCGCTTAACAGGCTGTTAACTGATCGTCAGTTCCTCGCTATGTGCTCTAACGAAAGAAATGCGGTTTCTTGAAACATTTCATGTGAGCAATCTCCTTCCTGTTGAATGCATATTCTCTCTCTACAGATTGTGTGGTAATGTGTTGACGACCTGACGCATATGGAACGTCAGTGATCGCTTCCTGCTTCATCCTCTGTCTCTGGCATGGCTTGATTTTGCCTGTGAATGAGCTTCAACGAAATTTTTATAATTTCTACATCTTACTATTTTGTGCTGTAACAGAGCTTTATACTGTAAATAAGTCGTAATGACAGCCAAAGGAAGTCGTAAGAACAAGTGTACAGACACTGCAAGAGATGACACACAGAAAACATAGTCGATACTGCCAGACCGGTCAAGGAATATTGTCTTACCCATACCAATATTAAAGGTAAGTGAAAAAGGAATTGCCTTGCAGGTATTGTCTCCATGCTTACGTGATACCAAAGTACATGCATCTATATTCTCCAAACCAATGTGAAGAGTGTGGAGGAGGACACTTTCCACTGCATGACTGAGCAAGGCATATACAGAGTGTTTCAGAAGTGATGGTTAATAATTCACAATAGGAAAGTAGAAGCGAAAGGTAGCTAAAAAGTTCCAATAAACCGTTGCCGAGGTATCTGATTACTGCGTATTTACGTTGGTATCTCGAGGTTTGGAATGGACTATCTGTTTGTTTATCCATGTGCAACTACTTCCCTTTCCCCGTCCGTGCACTGGGCCGTACCAGCATGACCATCAGTTACTAACGTAAAGGCACCATGAATTGATGTTGGTCTAACGAAGAGTATGCTGATATGCACTTCCTGTATGGCAAAGAAAATTGCAGTGCCCTTGAGGCTGCACGATTGTATGAAGAAGCTGTTCCTCTCTGCAGGCAGCCCGACGGAGGAACATTCAGCCGGTTACGACACTGCCTTAGAGAAACCGGGCGTTTCCCACACCATGTGCGTGAAGGACGACCTAGATCCATAACATCCGGTGATGAGGAAAGAGCGTTACGCATTGTACACGAACGTCAGAGTACTTCAACAAGGAGGATTGGTACTCAAGAGTGTATCCCGAGTCATACAAGTTCGTGGCGGATTTTACATTGGAATGTACTCTATCCATATCGTCTCCAGCGAGTGCAAGCTATGAACAACACAGACTTCCCTCCTAGAGAAAATTCTTGCCAATGGGTGCAACAACAGTTTACCCAGAATCCTCTGTCTGTAAGCAGTATTCTGATCACGGGTGAGACTGGATTTACTTCTGACGGTATTTTTAACTACCATAACTGTCATATTTGGGCCGTTGTCAATCCTAATCCAACTCATGTATCACCACATCAGCAGCGTTATTCCTTGTATGTGAGCGCAGGACTGCTCAGAGACCGCATCACTGGACCGCACTTCCTACCACAGATACTAACTGGAAGCAGTACATGTCGTTTCTGCGGACTACTCTTCCAGTGAGTGCACCGCCTTCTATCTCGGACGTATGGTCAATTTTACGTAGGTAGAGGAGGGCCTGTGTCGTTGCCTACAAGGTCTCCGGATATAAATCCCATGGATTTCTGTGAGTGAAGACTTTCACGTACAACTCTCTCGCGGATTGTAAAATTGTTGCTCTTTGGTTTATTTATTCTCTTTGTAACAACACATTTACGAAAAGAGTTACGTGAAATACTTTTAGCAATGCTGTGCTTTGCTTTTCTTTATCATCATTACCTTTTAGCGGAATAAAATGTATATATGGAAGTCTTATTGTTCTGTATCTGGCCTACAATTTAAGGAACGATTTTTCGTAACTGCAACTCATGCTAAGAATCAATATATCTTCCCTACTTCATAGTGATTAAAAGTTGAAATTACTTTGTTATGAACACTGATGTTACAGTTCGTGTGATCGTTCAAAAACACAAGTTCGCAGTGGATTTTATTTCTCGTTAAAATGCTATTTCATACCACGACTAGCCCAAGAACATGAGACTCTCATTAAAAAATACGTTGTCACTATAAAGTTTGCCAGATCAGAACGGAGCACAGCAAGATTCCTATCAGATTCTGAAGGTACATTAAATTATTTGCACTGTAAATTATATCCTATCAGCAGCCCGCGTCAATCTGCAACACATCATAAAATCTGCTGATCTTCACTGCCAGTCTGGGAGCTAAAAGAAATAATATTATTTTACTATTATTTTACCGCTTCCTTGCGGTATGCTCGACTATATTGTAAGTCGTTTAAATACGCCGCGGCAGCGGCTCTTCGTTCTCCACGCAGCTCAGCACCACAGATAACATTTATATAACTGAAAGAATGTCTCAACAGGATGGGATAATATGCAAGCAAGCTTAACAATAAATAATACAAGTTTTCATTTAAACAACTCTATTAAAACCTTTAAATATCTCAGTGATTACAGACCTTTGTGAATTCACACGTAATGGCGTACATTGCTTAGTCTCGACAAAAGAATGCTACATTGGCGTTCTCTACGACAACAACAGGAGATCTTACTCGCACAACTTCCAAATTAAGACGACAAAGACATTCATATTCCACACGTATTATATACTAGTTCCTTTTTTAATCTCTGTTTAACATTTATCTTCTGTGTCGGTTTTATTACTCGCCGACGCAGACGTTTTCAGAAATAAATAATAAAAAAAATACATAATTTTATACAATGACACAATATGATACATCTAATTCTCTAATTACTACATAATATATTGTTTTTGTTTCTCTAGACGTTACAATGCCCCCTGGCAGCAATTGACTAACGTTGGAAATGTTCGGCAATATGCTGCCACTAACGTCTGTTTGGTTATTGTCTGTTACCTTGGTTGGATCATTCACTTTACACTTCTTAGTTCTTTTACACTGTAGGTTTAATTACACTTTTTATACTGTTCTTTCACTTTGCGAGGTGACCGTCAACCTAGTCCCAGGGTCATTACATTTATTTGGCTCCCCCATTCGGGCTACGTGCGATCAGAAAACCTGGGAAAACTGCGCCGGAGCCATGGTCATCTCGTCTGGTTTGTTTTACTACCCAGTTTGATCACAAAAAGTTCAGATTCTATCCCATGTTCACCTATAACAAAGGCTATTTGTGAGAGCATGTTAAACCTTTAGTCTCTTTGTTACCCATATAATATTTGTGTTTTGGATTGTAATGAAAGCCACTTATTACACATTTTTACAGTAGTATCATGAATCGTCCTTGCATTTACTCGCGACAATTGGTTTAAAATGTCCAGCATTCATGCGAGTATACTTCATTAACATGACGAAAACATATTATATCTATATATCACTGAACCAATGAATACTTTGAGTCCGTATTGAATAACTCAAGAAAAAAAAACAAATGTTTGTCACGTCATTTCGTGTCCACTAAACCCTATTCATGTTAGTGCATTAAACACATATTTGATAGTTCATTTGAATGACAACAATGTTGTACGGAGCTGGCGGCGCGAAGCAATTGTTGAGTAGCGTCGTCTGGAACGCCGCGTGCCGACGGCCGCTGGGTTCGACGACCGGCTCTCAGTAACAACGTCGTCGTGCTGACGTGGCGCCCAAGCAGTCGCGAACCGTGGCGAACCATTCGCCGATGTCGGCGAGTTGCAGTGGTTTACCGCGACCGGCTGGCTGGCGGCACGGCACTCGTCTCGGCTTCTCCGCATGGCTCCCCGTCGTAGCGCATGAAACAAACATTCCACAACGGTGTACTGTCGGATGCAACTTGTTAAAAGCGTTTATTGTTCAGTAAGCCGTCGCTTCACTGGTATGCACAGGATGGTTTGGCGTGATAACAGGTTTCTTGTGGCATTGTGACACTGGTATTCAAGGTTCGTCACACGCTCATTGTACTACACATTTTCACTCACTCCACGGTTGGTACACTGCCAGAGCGTCTTTCAACACGTGAAAATGTTTCGTAACACACATACTAAATGTCCTCGTCGAGCGATGTTCGTTTAACTCGACTCCGAACGGATCAATAACTACTGTTTTTATACACCGTCTATTGTTCGTTGAGCACTGCACTAGGACAGTCTGTCACTCAACACTAGACTTATCGACGTATATATTGGTGCAGATACAACAGTCATTTTCTGTCCCTGCTACACACAATATTCCGTCCTTTCCTCCATTGTTTATGCACACAGTTTATTTTTTAATACCTTTTAATTGATCTTCGCATACTCACTCTCATCTACATGGCGTCTATTTGTTTTTACCTTATCACAACACACTTTTCATATTGTTACTAGGCGTATATAGCTCTTTTGTAAAATTTTTTAATTTTCTTATCAGTGTAGCTTGCCTGGTTATCACCCATCTATCAAACAGATTTTACCATGTGCATGACAGCTTGACTTGGGCATATTGATCAATAAATACTTTATTTAGCACTAGCATTATTTTTAATGATTTTTCCTATATGACTACAGTGTAGGTTCCACATTGGTTGACTTAATTCGCGTATCGCGTAATGAATATTCAAGGGCGTGTACCAAGTACACAGGCTTCAATTGAAGCATTGTTATATACAAAGCGGATTTTCCACGGAACGGGCTTGTTTTTTGATTAGCTTATGCTCCAGTGTCGTTCTCATATCACTACTGGCAGCAAACATCACATAATTGTTGCATATTACAGAGTCCATGTTTGGCTAGTCAAGACTCTCTCTCTCAGGGTTCCTTATCCTAATACAATTACAACAGTTACCTTACTATATTAGATTGCATCATTAATTGCACTTACATACTACACATAGAAAATGGTTCAAGAAATTAATCCTTTGTATAATGATTCAAGAAATTAATGCTCACTTTATCAACAAGAAGATTGTTCGTTGCTTAATGAGCCTACAATTTTTAAATGGCTCTAATTGTCTGTAAACAAAATCTTTCCTGTGTAAGCTATTGCCTACTTTCTGAATCCACTTCCTCCAAGTTTCATTACACACAAATTTCTTTCTTAATACTAACATACTTACATTCTAAAACACAATTAAAATCTTCTTACAACTATTACTCTTTATACGTGATATGTCACTGAATAAATAACTTCACATCTTTACGTGGATACAATCCTTTGATCTTCCCCGTATGGGGATGTGCTAACAAATAGCTACATTCGTACTCCATGAAATTTTTGTATTTGCTCATCTAAATTCTCAGGGCGAGTCCGGACAGGTATGATAATTTTGTTAATGTCCCTCGCATCTAACACTAGCCTGATTTTTCCATTGGCTTTCGCCACTGCTACAAGAGGACTACTGTATGGAGAGAAGGAGGGCTCAATGATATCCCACTCTAACATCTTCCGAATCTCTTTAGCTACTAATTCCCTCCTCGACCAAGGGATGGAGTAAGTTGCGCGACAGTATGTTTTGTGGGGCATCACCTCTATGTGATAGTGGTACCCTTTGACTATTCCTGGTCGGTCGGTAAATACCATAGTGTATTCCGATAGCAGCTGCGTCAACTGTTGCTTTTGTTTACTGCTTAAACCTTCAGATTCCTGCACTTTGGTTTGAAAAGCCTGAACATTTATTTCAAAATTTCGATCCTCTAAATTCGGATAATAGAGGTCTGCTGCATGTGACAAATCATCAAGGTGTAGTACCCAAGGGTTCCTACCCTTGATATTGATTCGATTACAACACGGCACAAGTACCTCCTTCGATTTCATCATAGATAACTCAATCCTCCTACCCCTATTAACTATGCTTAATTTCCCTAAGGAGAGGTCGATCAATGCATCCCTCTCACGGAGAAAATCTACTCCCAGAATGCAGGCCACCTTCAATCCTTTAACAACGAGGAACGAGCTCACTATGGCTTCGCCCTCCTTACAAATCTCCACCCGCACCTGGTACCTAACTGATTGGCTCTGTGCACCAATGGCTCCAGACACCTTACAATTATTAACCGGGAAAGTCGGAATGCTATGTCCTTTTCCCAGTGCCTTAAATAACTCCATACTCATTACACTGAGGCACCTGTGTCGATGATTATATTCACTGCAACATCATTGATTTTCGCTTCGATAATAGCTTGCACATTTTCGTTATTATCTTTCTTACATTCGTGTGGTTCGTTCAGTAGATCTTTATCCATACTGACACCATCGTTGTATCGCAGCATACGTATCCCAGGTATATTATTATCACTCGTGTTGCTCTCACTCCATCCCTCCGCCATCGATGGAGAGCATATCGAGGCCGATTCTAGTTTGTTGGATTAGTTACTTGTGAAGTACTTGGACGGCTATTGTCCGCGACCTCCACTGTATGTACACTCTGATTTGTCGGCCGCCACGGCTGCGAAATAGGCGCGTTTTGCGGCGGTGGTCTATTGTTGTCATACCGGTCATTACCCTGTCGCTCTGGGCTTCTTCGCTGATTTTGCTGCCAATTTCGATTACTATCACTATAATTGCTCTGCCACTGACCTCGCGCATTTTTCCAGCGGTTGGTCCCTGACATTCCAGATTCGTACCGGTCGTCAAATCGACGCCTTTTGTTATAAGTTGTTTGTCCATACCCGTTCTGGCCTCTACCATTACTACCATTTTGCGAATGTTCTTGCCGCTTGTTACCACCCCCACCATTTCCATGGTTGTGGTTTTGTGCACTACTATTTCTGTCATGTTTACATCCTGACCCATTACTCCGCGAGTGATCACACGCTGATTTTGCGTCTTCCTGTATCAAGTCTATAGAATCTAGAACAGACAGGAAGTTTTCCATATCGCTTTCTGGTACGTGTATTAATTTCTCTTTGATATGAATGGGTAAATGTGATTTTAGTAGTCTTATTATGTCTCTTGGTGATATAGGCTCGTCCCAGTAGCGTGTTTTGTTTATATATTTTTCAAAATACCGTCTCAAATTCCCCAGACGAGGTGAGTACGGTTCGGGGTTATATACTTCTTTTCTTAGCCGCTCTTGTATACAAGGCGACCAATATTTCGATAGAAATGCCCTTTCGAACTGTTCATATGTCATGCAGCTGTCTGCCACTTCTGTAGCCCACAACGCTGCGTCCCCTTGAATGTACGACATTACGTATTGAATTTTCTGTGTTTCGTTCCACACACTGGGCAAGATATTTTTAAAACTTTTTATGAATACTACTGGGTGTACTGATTTCCGTTCAGTAGTAAACGTTTGAAATTGTCTATTTTTGATTAAACTTTCTTCCACTAATATTTTTGAACTACATGGTTTTGCTCCTTGGACATATGCTGTGTGCTCCGAACCGAAGCTACAGCTCTTCGCATTATCGACTACAGATTCCCCATTGTTGTATCGCGTATAAGTTTGTGCGTTGCCAAAACCCTGGGCTGTTGGCGACAGAGGTTCCTGTTCCAAATGTTTTCTGCTTTGTGCTAAACCCTTCTCCAGGTCGGATATCCGTGTGTTCATATTCACTTGCCACTGCGGAATATCCTCACTGAGTATTTGTTTGATGGTTTGCACGTCGTTCTGTACCTGACTATTCACTGCGGTACTGAACCATTCGGAGCCTCTATTTGCTATGGCTGCTTGTACTTTGGAATTAATGTTCTTGTCAATCTCACACTCCTTCACTTCTAGCCATGAGTTGAATTCTGTTTCAATTTTAGTTGCTTGTTCGTTCCACTTCTGCTCTACAAGCTGCGTGGAATCTATTTCTAGCTTTTCTACTCGATTGGCTAATACACCTATTTCGTCTACCCTGTTAGTGTTTGCTACTTGCAGGTTGTTGACCTGTTCAGTCAGCTCCTGCACGGCCTTAGGTATCGACTCATAATTCTGTTTCATATCTGCAATCTCTTTTTTCATGTTTTCTAACGATTGCACAAGTTGCTGGTCCCGCTCAGCTTGCCGGCGATCTCGCTCAGCTTGCTGGGCAAGGAAACTTTCTGTTAACTGGCGATCTCGCTCAGCTTGCTGGGCAAGTAAATTTTCTGCTAGCCTACGATCTCGCTCAGCTTGCTGGCGGTCTCGCTCGACTTGCTGTTGCGCAAATTCTGCCTGGTAATTCAGCACGCGCTCTAATATAGCCTGAAGCGAATACCCACCAGGCAGATTACCACTCTCTGGTTCCTGCTTTTCTGGTGGTGGTACAACTCTTTCTCTACATCCCCTTGAGAACTAGTGGGCGGTGGCACCACTTCCTGTGCTCCTGCCCCCACATTCTCACATGTTATATCCTCAAAGAGAGTACTAGTACTACTTGAGGTACCCGGTTCCACATTTCCTGCACTAACTAATTGTTGTTCCTCAGTATCCATATTGCTCGGACGTTGACTACGCAACTTAACCATATTCATAAATTGCTTACTAAACCACAAAGTCTGACAGTTTTGCCCCTTGCACACAAAATACGTTAATTTATCTACACTAACTGCACACTAAAAATTACTATCTACCATCAACTTTGTCCTGTCACAAACACTAACATCAAACTACGCACAATATGCACACCACTAGCGAAATGAGATCACTTCACTGGAGCTCGACTTCTACAAACAGGACAACTACATTGTAGTCTTACCTTTAGTTTATCTTATCTCGGGGTTCGGCTGCCCCCGGATTACGTAGTCGTTACAGCTTCTCAGTACTATCAGGATCGTCTTCTCAGACTCGTTTGCAGTAGTACGTTTTGTCATGAAAGAGTGTTTACACATTCATTAATACATAGCATTGATCATGATATACATACATACATTTATTACTAAATACATATATATCTACACATACATAACAATCAACACTGAAAGAAAAATACATAAAATTTTATATTTGTGGCCACTGCAAATTCGGGCCCCGCGTTATGGGCGACAGTTTCACGTACAACTCTCTCGCGGATTGTAAAATTGTTGCTCTTTGGTTTATTTATTCTCTTTGTAACAACACATTTACGAAAAGAGTTACGTGAAATACTTTTAGCAATGCTGTGCTTTGCTTTTCTTTATCATCATTACCTTTTAGCGGAATAAAATGTATATATGGAAGTCTTATTGTTCTGTATCTGGCCTACAATTTAAGGAACGATTTTTCGTAACTGCAACTCATGCTAAGAATCAATATATCTTCCCTACTTCATAGTGATTAAAAGTTGAAATTACTTTGTTATGAACACTGATGTTACAGTTCGTGTGATCGTTCAAAAACACAAGTTCGCAGTGGATTTTATTTCTCGTTAAAATGCTATTTCATACCACGACTAGCCCAAGAACATGAGACTCTCATTAAAAAATACGTTGTCACTATAAAGTTTGCCAGATCAGAACGGAGCACAGCAAGATTCCTATCAGATTCTGAAGGTACATTAAATTATTTGCACTGTAAAGTATATCCTATCAGCAGCCCGCGTCAATCTGCAACACATCATAAAATCTGCTGATCTTCACTGCCAGTCTGGGAGCTAAAAGAAATAATATTATTTTACTATTATTTTACCGCTTCCTTGCGGTATGCTCGACTATATTGTAAGTCGTTTAAATACGCCGCGGCAGCGGCTCTTCGTTCTCCACGCAGCTCAGCACCACAGATAACATTTATATAACTGAAAGAATGTCTCAACAGGATGGGATAATATGCAAGCAAGCTTAACAATAAATAATACAAGTTTTCATTTAAACAACTCTATTAAAACCTTTAAATATCTCAGTGATTACAGACCTTTGTGAATTCACACGTAATGGCGTACATTGCTTAGTCTCGACAAAAGAATGCTACATTGGCGTTCTCTACGACAACAACAGGAGATCTTACTCGCACAACTTCCAAATTAAGACGACAAAGACATTCATATTCCACACGTATTATATACTAGTTCCTTTTTTAATTTCTGTTTAACATTTATCTTCTGTGTCGGTTTTATTACTCGCCGACGCAGACGTTTTCAGAAATAAATAATAAAAAAAAATACATAATTTTATACAATGACACAATATGATACATCTAATTCTCTAATTACTACATAATATATTGTTTTTGTTTCTCTAGACGTTACAAGACATAGCAGGAGCCAGATTTATGCTACCGAGGTCAACTCTCTTGAGGAATTACGTTTGTGAATTGAAGTAGCCTTTCAGCTTTCACAGAATTTGCACAGGACTGCCTGAGATCATTCGCAACTTATTTCAGAGACGCGTTCAGTGCTGCATTTGTATGCTTGGACAACATTTCGAACACCTACTTTAACGTTCAGAGATGGCATGTATTCGTAGACGCTGATGAATCTCAACAGAAAATTTGTTGTATCTCAGTAAAGGTTCATATGTGCAACCCATGTTTGTTGGAGCTTTTTAGCTATTCAAATGGTTCAAATGGCTCTGAGCACTATGGGACTTAACATCTGAGGTCATCAGTCCCCTAGATCTTAGAACTACTTACACCTACCTAACCTAAGGACATCACACACATCCATGCCCGAGGCAGGATTCGAACCTGCGACCGTAGCGGTCTCGCGGTTGACTGAAGCGCCTAGAACCGCACGGCCACATCGGCCGGCTTTTTAGCCATTTTTGGCGGCCACTTTCAATGCGTGAATTGTTGACCACCACTTCTGAAACACAATGTATAGCTATGGAAGAATGACAGCTTTAATGTCTGTGTGCCTTCGATAGCTACATACACAAGAAATAATGACAATAAAATACTTGGAATAAAGACGTAAGGATAGCATTACGAGGTTAAGTCGATTTCTATCCGCGAAGTAGTTATAAAATTTTGTTGTAATCAAATAGGAAACAGCAGAACATCGTTTTTCGACATAGTCTCCTTGCGTTTCAAGGCACTAGGTCCATTGTTGTACAAGCTTCCTGATGCCCTCATAAAAGAAGGTTCTCGGTTGAGCTGCGAGCCAGGAATGCACCGCTTCTTTCACTGCTTCGTTCGAGGCAAATCGACGGCCGCATAATGCCTGTTTGAGTTGACCAGACAAGTGATAGAAGGGGCAAGATCGGGACTATATGGAAGATGGTCCAGTGCTTAAAATTTGAGTTTCTGGAGTGTTTCAGCAGTGTTGGCAGCAGTAGGGGACGGGTATTGTCATGCAACAACACAGCACCTTTTGACAGCAATCCTCGGCGTTTCCTACGAATTGCAGACCTTAGCCTAGCAGTAAGCATCTCACTGTAACGTACACTGTTTATTGTTGTGCCACTTTCCCCATAATGTTCCAGTATTAGATCTTGTGCGTCCCAAAAAAGCAGTAAGCTTCAGTTTTCCTGCGGGCTGTGGAGTCTTGAACTATTTCTTGCACGGGAAATTTGGATGTTTCCATTCAATACTCTGCCGTTTACTCTCCGGCTCGTAATGACCGATCCATGTCTAAGAAGTTATCGCCTTCGTTACCACAGCGATCAAAATATTTTCTGCATACGTCCAAGCGCGTTTGTTTATGCAACTGTGTGAGTCGTTTTGTACCATCTTGCACAAACTTTATGAAACCCAAGTCTGTTGTGACGATTTCGTAGGCAAAAGTTTAACTAATTTGCAGACGATGTGCAACTTCGTCAATAATAGTCTGTCTAAGAGAATCATTTCACGTCAACGCTCAGTGGTTTCTTCATTCGCGGCGGTAAACGGTCGTCCGTCCCCTTCATCGTGCTTAACACTTGTGAGACCATTTCGGAATTTTTCAATCCATTCGTAGTCACTCCGTTCGGTAAAATACTGTTCCCGTACTGTACCGAAAGTCTTCGAAAAATTTCGGCCCCTGATACGCCTTCCGACCACAACAAAGGGATTACTGAACGTTGTTCATCTTTTTGCTAGTAGGCAACGGAGGAGCCATGATTAACAGCACGGCAGAGATAATGAAAAGTAGCAGTGTTGTGTCGGTAGCTGGGCCGACACCGTGAAGTTGAGATTGCTGAAAATGAACTCTAGACTAACGCTGTAGCCGATAGTGCACGCACGGCTAAAGCAGACGGGCGTGAAGTCTGGAACATGAGAACTTATAAATGAATAAGAAGAAAAGTATGTAGATGCTTATTACTTATCTTTTTATTAGTCCTTGGAATACATCTCTCTTGAATACTCGTAAGCTATAGGCACTGATACCAATGGCGCCTTGCTAGTTCATAGCCATTAACTTAGCTGATGGCTATTCTGTCTCTCGGCTAATGAGAGAGAAAGGCTTCGTACAACTGGGCGGTAGCTAGGTTCTCGTACAACTGGGCGGTAGCTAGGTTCTCGTACAACTGGGGCGAGTGCTCTCTCGTATCACGAGACCTGCCTTGGTGGTGGCGCTAGGTCTGCGATTACACAGTGGCGACACGCGGGTCCGACATGTACTAAATGGACCGCGGCCGATTTAAGCTACCACCTAGCAAGTGTGGTGTCTGGCGGTGACACCACAAGCAGCTTGAAAATTGCAAATATATAACAACAAATAAACAAACAATTCGTCATCAACGTAAAACGACAGTACTACCAAAATAAATAAAGAAAAATATAACTAAATTGTGGATAATAATTGACTTAGACTCGAATTTAATAAAGAACTTAAGTCAGTTGAATTATTTTAGGTACCTTTTGTACCTAGTCTGTTATACAGGGTGAAGCGAAATGACGCAGTCGGACTTCACAGCTCGATTCCTCACATGCCAGCGACAAAGGAAATGCCTCTCACAAAATTTAGTCTAGCGAGTACATCTCGTAGGAAAAGGACGTTGCCAAATATTAGTTGTGCTGTGCAGTGGAAAGTGTTTTGGGTTAGCATGCAGGAGGTCGACTGTTCGATCCTGGATTGAGGCATATGTTCCTTTTTGGTAAATGTAGTACGATATCTGGCATCTTAACCGTCAACACCGATTGCAGTGGGTCCTCTAGACAACGTTTGGAAGATTGGTCAGCTTTGAAAGAAGCCCTTTTTTAGGTCGTGGGATTGCATTTATTCGCAATACTTCATCTATTAGATGCGAAATTACTTTCTTTGACCCCTCTCGGATGGTCCCATGGATTAGTACCAACTATTATTCTTGCCTCATTCAGGTCCATTACATTTTGTGAGTACCTTACATTACCCGTAAGACTAGCAACGTGCTTTACAAATAATGTCCAAACTCCGTACTATTTATATGTCTTATCGCCATGGTCCCACCAATTATGCCTTTCAACATTGAGTATGGTAACCGCATGCTTTTTGCTACGTATCTCAATGGCATTATTATTTACTTTCTCAGACGTTAAGTCTGGTTAAAAATGGAAAGTGACGCGGACCTTGATCAAGCGTCACTTCCTTTTAACTGTACGGTATGTGTTATATTGCATTTAGGAACTTTCGGGTAATTGAACATGTATCAATAATTACGGATTTCTGTAGTTGTATATATATGTTTGGATGTAGCTGTATTGCATTGATGTACTGGTGGATATTGTGTGGTATGACTCCTGTAGTTGATAGTATAATTGGTATGATGTCAACTTTATCCTGATGCCACATGTCTTTGACTTCCTCAGCCAGTTGGATGTATTTTTCAATTTTTTCTTCTGTTTTCTTTTGTATATTTGTTGTATTGGGTATGGATATTTCGATTAGTTGTGTTAATTTCTTCTTTTTATTGGTGAGTATGATGTCAGGTTTGTTATGTGGTGTTGTTTTATCTGTTATAATGGTTCTGTTCCAGTATAATTTGTATTCATCATTCTCCAGTACATTTTGTGGTGTATACTTGTATGTAGGAACGTGTTGTTTTAAAAGTTTATGTTGTAAGGCAAGCTGTTGATGTATTATTTTTGCGACATTGTCATGTCTTCTGGGGTATTCTGTATTTGCTAGTATTGTACATCCGCTTGTGATGTGATCTACTGTTTCTATTTGTTGTTTACAAAGTCTGCATTTATCCGTTGTGGTATTGGGATCTTTAATAATACGCTTGCGTAATACCTGGTGTTTATTGTTTGATCCTGTATTGCAATCATGAATCCTTCTGTCTCACTGTATATATTGCCTTTTCTTAGCCATGTGTTGGATGCGTCTTGATCGATGTGTGGCTGTGTTAGATGATACGGGTGCTTGCCATGAAGTGTTTTCTTTTTCCAATTTTCTTTCTTCGTATCTGTTGATGTTATGTGATCTAAAGGGTTGTAGAAGTGGTTATGAAATTGCAGTGGTGTAGCCGATGTATTTATATGAGTGATTGCCTTGTGTATTTTGCTAGTTTCTGCTCGTTCTAGAAAGAATTTTCTTAAATTGTCTACCCATCCATAATGTAGGTTTTTTATGTCGATAAATCCCCTTCCTCCTTCCTTTCTGCTTAATGTGAATCTTTCTGTTGCTGAATGTATGTGATGTATTCTATATTTGTGGCATTGTGATCGTGTAAGTGTATTGAGTGCTTCTAGGTCTGTGTTACTCCATTTCACTACTCCAAATGAGTAGGTCAATATTGGTATGGCATAAGTATTTATAGCTTTTGTCTTGTTTCTTGCTGTCAATTCTGTTTTCAGTATTTTTGTTAGTCTTTGTCTATATTTTTCTTTTAGTTCTTCTTTAATACTTGTATTATCTATTCCTATTTTTTGTCTGTATCCTAGATATTTATAGGCATTATTATTGTTATTATTATTGTTACTATTATTATTACTATTATTATTATCATTTATCGATGGGATTTTCGAAATAATACGTCTAGTACCGTTGGGGAAACTGTGCAATTCCAAAAACGAAAGTTTCACAGTTAGAGGTCACAGGATGAATCGTGCAGAAAATATCTATCAGAGGTGTAATGCACGTCAGATGGAACAGCGCGCAGGTCTGACGGCATGTTTATACTGTATACGCTGTCCACCAGACAGATAATGGTTGCAGGATGAGTAACGCGCCCGTGACAGACTCCAGTGCACATGCATACACGAATCGAATTTTCTCATTGTAAACCTCTAAACCAGTGTGGCAGACGTATGGCATACACAAACGATTAATTTGTGGATACGATTCTGGTCCTTGGTGCATCTGATAACCGAGCTGGTGTTGCCGCTGGTGAATATACTGCTAGATTCAAATGGCTCAGAGCACTATGGGACTGAACTTCTTATGTCATCAGTCCCCTAGAACTTAGAACTACTTAAATCTAACTAACCTAAAGACATCACACATCCATGCCCGAGGCAGGATTCGAACCTGCGATCGTAGCGGTCGCGCGGTTCCAGAGTGTAGCGCCTAGAACCGCTCGGCCACTCCAGCCGGCAAACTGCTAGATGTCCTCGTCGACGCAACCCAGACAAAAATGTGTTTCATCTGCTGGAGCTGCACCTTTATGAATGAGGTTCCCTCCTTCCACCATCGCGGGACAGAAGTCGTCCACGGGCTCGCCATACTGCAGTTACTGAGGAATCTATTCTGGAGGTCATACACCAGGAACCTCAGCGAAGTATACGTAGCGTGCCGAAGCAGCTGTGTGCTGTACGAGCATGGGCTGCATCCCTATCATTATGCTTTCACGCAGCACCTACATACTGCAGATCTCCATTAGCGGATGCAGTTCTCTGAATGGTTGCAGCAACAACAGGAAGCCAACGACGACTTCGTGAACGCCGTAATGCGGTCGGATGAAGCAGCATTCACTCGTTAGGGTGTCTTCAACATGCACAAGGCCTTCATTGGTGTGAAGTTAACCCGCACGTCACCCACGACGATGAGAGTCCAGTTGGCTTTGATTTCAACGTTTGGGCCCGAACATTGGGCGACAAGTGTTTGGGCCGCTACAAGGTGCCTGACCGGTTGACTGAGTAAAAGGTATCATGCATTCCTCTCAAACTATCTGCCTGATGCGCTGGTAGAAGATGTGGTTCCAACATGATTCTACACCTCCACACTATGGAATTAATGTGCAACAGTATTTGGACAGAACGTTTCCAGGAAAATGGCTCGGACTTGGAAGTCCAGTTGTATGGCCACCGCTTTCACCTGACCTAACTCCCCTGGATTTCTTCCTGTGGGGACACCTGAAGGAGCAGGTGTACTCTGCCGACGAATTTGAAAGAATTGGTAGCCCGTGTTCATGCTGCTCTTGTTGCTGTGAACGCAGCTTTGTTGCGAAGGGTCCAGAGCTGTATGAACCGTCGGGTTGCGCAATATCTGGAGGTCCAGGGAGGTCGCTTTGAACATCTGATTTTCTGAGGACAACGTATTCTGGTATGAAGGTCATGCGGTCATTAATATCGACATTATTATTCTCACTGGTTGATAATGTGCGAAATCTGAGCACTCATATTACATGTAGTGTAAATGACAAGTTTATGTTGTATTATTGTACTGTGCTACCACCGCCTTAGCATCTAGAAATTGATGTTATTTTTGTGGTTATTCTGCCCTATGACAGGTCATTTGTTTCAACTGCATTTTTGTTATTTGTCTAACCATGTATTTGTTATGTTAAGCGTTACAAAATATTCTAAATTTAGGATACGTATGACCTAAGAAACCGTGTATATTACAGAACGAAATGTCAGATTAAAATCAGCAAATAAAAGAAAATTCGCCCCAACCCAGGATCGAACCCTCGACCTCTCGCATGCTAGCTCAAAACTCTATCCACTGCACTTTTTTTCTTCTTTTTTCAAAGTTGGTTTTTTGTACACCACAGATTACAATATAATACCACGTGTTACAAAACTCTCAGTACTGCAAAACATACATATCAATTTTATCGCGGCCAAAGTATAACTAATTACAGTATGTTACTCATTTTGTCTCTATGAATAATCAAAATCTTCTCATTGCAAGTAAGGGCTTCGGGTTCCTGGCGTTGTCCATCACCCACCAACTGTACAACACGACTAAAATGTGCGGCAAAGGTAGTTATCATACATTTGGATATAGTGTTGCCAAATTGCCACTCTTTAATGTCCTTTTTCTGCGGGATGTACTCGCAGGACGAAATTTTGTGACAGACATTTTTTTATCGGTGGCATGTGAGGAGTCGCGCTGCGAAACCCGAGTGCGCTAATTTCGCTTCACCCTCTATACCCACTGTACTTCAGCCAGAAACACTATCATTCATGCGAAGGTTTTCAGACACATTCATTTATAAAAGACTGAAACTAATGACAGTTCTTCCTTACAACACTTTCTTCTTACAACGCAGTCGTTTTGAAAGAGAAAAAACTCGTGTTCTTTCCCCTTGACTGCCGAGACGCTCCCCTCGATAACAACTACAAAGTGACCCTCATTTCCTCAGACTCGGAAAACGCAAGATAACACGCCCCTGCAGAGGGACGGAGGGACTGCTGCACTTAGGTCCCTGGATACCGTCATTCCAAACTCATTTTCTTCCTCACTTCACCGAAAATTACCCTCCTCCTTTTTCTCACCCCTGTCGCCAGGGTTGACCGGTGCAGCTCCTCCAGCCCTCGCCACCCCAGAGTCCCGCATAACTCATGCAGTGGCGAGGGTGGCGCCGCGCTGTTGACACAGATTCACTTCGCGCTGCACCGCCACCGCCGCCTCATTAGTGGCTATAGGCGGCCGGGGGCGGCGGGGGCTGTGGCGCGGGTGGCGGGGGCGCTGTGGCTCGAGTCGGACGCCACGGACTCTACCAGGCGTCTCCCATCACCGGTGCCACTAATTAGCGACCGGGTTTCCCATATGGCGCAGAGCCAGAGAGGGTCATCTGTTCCGTCGGCAGCTATTAACAAGCGCCCTCGTCTCACGGTTAAGCGACATAAAAGTGTGGCTTATAGCATCTGGCAACCACGAAGACAGCGTTGGGATCTGTTGACCTAGAAAGGGTGTTCAAATATGTAAAGTGGTCGTGGATGTTTGAAACTCCTAGAAAAAAGAAAGCTGACAAGTGTTGGTCGAACCCGCTCTTTGATGGCTGCGTACGAACTTAAATATGTGCACATATAATAAGAACAGAAATAATAATGATGATAATAATAGTAATAACAATAATAATAATAAATTCAAGGGGATCAAATGGCCTGGTGTAAACCTTTCTACTGCGCTGCAGTTCGCCACTTGCGTGTCCCTAACCTACCATATTTGTCCACCAGGGAAAAGGGGACCTACAACTTTTTGTGGAACCTGAACCACGTACTCGTAGCATACCGATCGACTAAAACTAGGTTAAAACGGAGACTGAAAGATCCGTTGTCCTAGAGAGTTTCAATCTTGCAATAGCTTTTTACACACGTGAGCTTTATAGTTAGACACCACGCCCGCCCCTATGGCTCTGAGCACTATGGGACTTAACTTCTGAGGTCATCAGTCCCCTAGAACTTAGAACTACTTAAACCTAACTAACCTAAGGACATCACACACATCCATGCCCGAAGCAAGAGTCGAACCTGCGACCGTAGCGGTCGCGCGGTTCCAGAATGTAGCGCCTAGAACCGCTCGGCAACCCGGCCCGGCCCCGATCCTATGTACACAGAGGTGACAATAGTAATGGGATGGTGATATTCACACATATGGGTGACCGTAATAACGCATGCACAAGGTACAAAAAGACAGTGCATTCACGGAGCTGCCATTTCTGCTCAAGTGAGTCGTTTGAAAAGGTTCCCAACATTATTCTGGCCGCACACCGGGAATTAACAGACTCTGAAAGCGAGATGGTAGTTGCAGCCAAAGGCATGGGACATTGCGTTTCGGAATTCGTTAGGGAATTCAATATTACGCGGTTCACAGTGCCAAGAGTACGCAGATAATACTAAATTTCGGGCATTACCTCTCGCCGTGGACAACGCAGTGGCTGACGATCTTACTTAACGACCGAGAGCCACGGCGTTTACATCGAGTGTACAGTGCTGACAGAAAAGCATCACGTACGACGAACGAATTGGCTGGGACGATGGGCTGTGGCAGCACACGACCAACGTGAATGCTTTTGCTAACAGCATAGCATCTTCTGTAGCGATTTTCCTGGGCTCCTGACCTTATCGGTTGCATCCCAGACGACTGGAAAACATTGGCCTGGTCATATGAATCTGATAGTAGGGTTTCAATATGGTGCTGACTCCAGGAACCCAACTTGTCAACGAGGCTATGCTTACAGGGAAACTGAACTGATCATTCACTGACAGTGGTTATGTTCGGCTGGTTGGAAACCTTTTTCAGCCATAGATGGACTTCATGTTCCTCAGCTATGATGGAATTTTCATGGATAACAAAGTGCTATGTCGATGGGTCAGAGTTGCCTGCTGTTAGTTTTGAGGACATTCTGGACAGTTCGAGTGAAAGATTTGGCTACCGAGACCGCGCAAAATGAATCCCATCGAATATTCGTGGGATATAACCTACAGGGCAGTTCATGCATAAAATCCTGCACCGGCAACACACTCGAATTTATCGGTGACTATACTGACTTTATCTGAAATGTCTTCCTCAAATTAAGGTCTATGTTTGGTACTAGTACACTTCTCTTGACTATGAATGTCCATTTTCGCATCATCAGTCTATTTCTTGTCTTCCTTGCTCCGTTCGTCATTGGTTATTGTGCTGTCTAGGTAACATAATTTCTTAATTTCATCTACTTCGTGATTACCAATCCTGATGTTCAGTTTCTCGCTGTTCTCATTTCTGTTTCTCATTACTTTCGCCTTTCTTCGTTTTATATTCAACTCGTATTTGTACTCATTAGACTGTTCATTCCATTCAGCTAATCTTTTAACTCTTCTTCACTGATGATAAAAATATCATCAGCGAATCTTATCATTAGTATCATTTCACCTTTAATTTTATTGCCACTCCTGCAGCCTTCTTTTCTTTACCTTATTGCTTGTTCAATGTATTGATTGAAAAGTAAGGGCGAAAGACTGTACCTGAGTCTTACACTTTTCTTTATCCGAGCACTTCATATTTAGTCTTCCAGTCTTGTTATTCCTTCTCGGGTCTTGTACCTATTGTATATGGCGCATCTTTCTCTGTATCTCACCCCTATTTTTCTCAGAGTTTGCAAGACTTTACATCGTCGAACGCTTTTTCCAGGTCGACATATCCTATGTAGGTGTCGATTTTTGTTTACTTTTGCTTCTATTATCAAACACAAAGTCAGAATTGCCTCCCTGCTGCCTTTTGAACAATCCTGTCGGCGGAACATCCGCAACTGAGCATTGTAGCAAAGGTTGAATATTTCGCTTCTGTTGTAAGGTTCCTCTTATTTAAAACGAGACGTTTCCGGCTGTTATATGCCCATCATCAGGTGTTATAACTTGGTGCTGTGACCCGGAGCGCCGCGGTGGACGAATACAGGACGCGGTGTAACATCAGCGAGAGCAGAGCCTTCTGCAGTTATACAACAAAAGTACGAAAGAGTCTTTCTGTTTGGTTTGAATTGTGGATAATTTCGAACCAGAGTGCTACTAGGCGACAGTCAAAGTATATTTTGTATAACGTGTGTACTTTATATTGAGCGCTGGTAACCTGCCAAGAAAAGTTTGGGATTTTTTCAGAGATACGAAAAAACCAACCGCAGATGCATGCCAGGTCTCACTAAAAACAATGGAGCGCATCTATGAGGAAGCCAATAGCACTGTAATCGAAAATGAAGATGCCCTAGGGCCAAGCTTCTCCTCCCAAATAATAAAGAAAAAGACACTAAACGCAAAAAACCTGTCATAATGTTAGATGTTTCATCGTTCATTTCAGCGGTTTTAAGATAAAGATGAATACCCAACAACTGAAATCTGTTTTAAACGCCAAACTAGACTTTGCACGAAGTGTTACTTCTTGGCATAAAATTTTAAGGAAACTTGGTTGTAGATATCGAAAGGCTAATGACGGTCAGAAATTTTTGTTGGAGAGAAAAGGTACCGTAGCCACAAGATCCTCATTTTTAAGAAGAATGCATTTTACTGGCTCCTAGTTTGGATCTACAAATAAACCGACAGACTTATTTTTTATCTGTGCGATAAACTGAAAGTACTGTAGAAATCGAAAGAACCGTGTGGAATGGGTGAGTGCAGGTGATCAGCGACTTTGATGAACAATTACGAATGACTGTGATTTCTGATTCTGACTGCAAAAGACCTTTCTTTCCTTCATATGTCCAGCGAACTATAACTTACTTTAGCTCTCTTAAGGCTACCACAGGCTTAGACCAACGTGATTTTAATAGCTCTTATTAAAATACAGGCCTGTTAACAATAATTGTGTGAATTATTTACTTTATCGCTTGCAGAATACGGTAGTGTATCTGTTGCTTATAAAAAATTCTTTGTTTATAATATAATGCCGTCACCTGAGATATTTAAGATAGTTCTAAGCAGCTTCAATCCTCTATTGTTAACCGCCATTGCTATCGGTGTAACTAAATTTATCAATTATCCCTCTTCAACCTTCCCGGCTTACTTATGAATCTTTATCCAACGTCAAAGGCAAAAGTTAATATTTTTTGTAAAAATAGTAGTCATACAGGACATATGCTGCAGTTTACTCGTACGTTCTGCTTACCGTATTCGCAATCACATGATCACGAAATATTAGTCAAAAATACAGGCTGGATGCAAAGCGAATATTAACAACAGTGTAAAACACCTTTATGTTCAAACCAATCCATTTCCGAGTGAAATCGCTGAGAACGTTATTAATTCATGCTTTACTAAAATATTTTGCTCTGATGCACGTAGAAGTAATTTAAACAAACGATTTATGATTTTGACCAAAATTTTTAAAAAATATTGACATGAATCAGAGTACTGTTGGCGGTATAACTGTGTTTGAGTATTAATGTGGCTTACGGGAAATAATACGTTTTTAATGCATGGATTAACGTTAGTAACCTTAAATTTCATTTACATTTTAAGCTCATTTGAAGATCATTGAAATCGCAACGCAATACACTACACAAACGCGATAGGATACGTTACACTGGCACTACACAACGTGGGGCTCGACAGGAGAATTTATCTGTAAATGTGTGTAAAGATATGTGATATATTTTCTGCTATTGAAGATTATTTTCACTTTCGTGTACAATATTAAACAATCTTCACTAAGCCACGAAAACCAAAAAAGGAAAATCACGCGACGTATTATACTGCAGAAGCTGACTCTGGTAAGGGGGAAGTGTGCATGTGTATGTCTTTTCAAGCCGTTTAGCAATAGTACCACTACGCATGCACAATTAAGAGTTTTTAAATTGTCAAAAATTAAAGAAACGAAGAGTCACTAGCGTGCGAAGTAGCAATTGCGGTGAAACAGATAAGCTGCCATACTGTTCTGATGACCGCTACAAAGTGTATGTATTTGTGATAACTTGTGAAGCATGGTTAGACCAGAGCACAGAGAACGTAATGACATCGATGAGATTCATGACACCGACCAACAGAAAGGCGGTAATTACAACATGACATTTAAAACACAGTAAACAACAGAAATTCCTACTGAGAAAGTAAATAAATACAAGATAGACCAACCTGCTATTGTTACTGAGCGAGAAGCAGCAAGCAATAGGAATACGTACGCTATGCTCAACAGTGATAGTGTTGCTAACATGTCTCCTAGGGCGGCGGTGGAAGCCGACCTTTCAATAAAGCCAAAACTACAAAACGACATTGCTTCTCTCTTATTTCAAAAGTGAGACATAAAGGAAAAAGACCTAGAAGAAAAGCGAGCTCTTGATCTTGAAGCTAAGCAGGCTTTAATCGAACAAGAACGCGAAGAGAGAGGCTCACTTTGTAAAGAAAGACATAAGAAATATGAATTTATGGAAATGGACAAGGGACAGAGAAAGTAATTAACACAGACGGAATCAGTTAGGGAATTAAATGTAGCTCTGCCTACTCGAGTAGCCGAAATTGAGAAGCTATTGAACATGGTATCAGACGCCAGAGATGAAGCTATCGCTGATGCTCTGGGCAGTGAGTTGGAAAAGGTGAGAAGTGGGGTAAGCCCGTGCAGCAAAGCTGCAAGGACACACTACGTGGTTGAAAAGCTACACTACTGGCCATTAAAATTGCTACACCACGAACATGACGTGTTACAGACGCGAAATTTAATCGACAGGATGAAGATGCTGTGATATGCAAATGATTAGCTTTTCAGTGCATTCATACAAGTTTGGCGCCGGTGACGACACCTACTACATGTTGACATGAGGAAAGTTTCCAACCGATTTCTCATGCAGAAACAGCAGTTGACCGACGTTGCCTGGTGAAACGTTGTTGAGATACCTCGTGTAAGGAGGAGAAATGCGTACAATCACGTTTCCGACTTTGATAAAGGTCGGATTGTAGCCTATCGCGATTGCGGTTTATCGTATAGCGACATTGCTGCTCGCGTTAGTCGAGATCCAATGACTGTTAGCAGAATATGGAATCGGTGGGTTCAGGACGGTAATACGGAACGCCGTGTTGGATCCCAACGGCATCGTATCACTAGCAGTCGAAATGACAGGCATCTTATCAGCATGGCTGTAACAGATCGTGCAGCCACGTCTCGATCCCTGAGTCAACAGATGAGGACGTTTCAAAGACAACAACCATATGCACGAACAGTTCGACGACGTTCGCAGCAGCAGGGACTATCGGCTCGGAGACCATGGCTGCGGTTACCCTTGACGCTGCATCACAGACAGGAGCGCCTGCGATTGTGTAATCAACGGCGAAGGGTGCACGATTGGCAAAACGTCATGTTTCCGGATGAATCCAGGTTGTGTTTACAGCATCATGACGGTCGCACCCGTGTTTGGCGACGTTGCGGTGAACGCACTTTGGAAGCGTGTATTCGTCATCGCCATACTGGCGTTACAGCCGACGTAATGGTATGGGGTGCCATTGGTTACACGTCTTGGTCACCTCGTGTTCGCATTGACGGCACTTTGAACAGTGGGCGTTACATTTCAGATGTGTTACAACCCGTGGCTCTACCTTGCATTCGATCCCTGCGAAACCCTGCGTTTCAACAGGATAATGCACGACCGCATGTTGCAGGTCCTGTACGGGCCTTTCTGGATACAAGAAATGTTCGACTGCTGCCCTGGCCAGCACATTCTCCAGATCTCTCACCAATTGAAAACGTCTGGTCAATGGTGGCAAAGCAACTGGCTTGCCACGATGCGCCAGTCACTACTCTTGATGAAATGTGGGATCGTGTTTATGTTGCATGGGCAGCTGTACCTGTACACGCCATCCAAGCTCTGTCTGACTCAATGCCCAGGCGTATCAAGGTCGTTATTGCGGTCAGAGGTGGTTGTTCTGGGTACTGATTTCTCAGGATCTATGCACCCAAACTGCGTGAAAATGTAAACACATGTCAGTTCTAGTACAATATATTTGTCCAATGAATACCCGTTTATTATCTGAATTTCTTCTTGGTGTAGCAATTTTAATGGTCAGTAGTGTATGTGTAGATGTAGGTAATATACAGTTCACAAAAGGTAAGCTGCAAGAGTGATTTAAGGAGACATACAGGAAGTAGACAACGTCAATGTGGAAGTTGACCAACATTCGAAATATGTTACAATCTACTTTGTCAACGTGGGAAAGTAATTGATAGAATGTTAGAAGAACCTAGACGAAGAGTGTATAATGATAGCAATCTTGAGCAAGGGAATGCATCCAAGGCTGCATCGCAGAACGGAAACAGAACGTTGTCACAGTGACATGAGGTCATATAACCGTGAATATCAGGAAATACGTAGGAATGTAGCTAGCCCTCAACAACGGGTGACTATGCCAACAGATATTAAGCAAGAAGGAAGCCTTACAAAACACAGGCATCTTCAAACATTTAATGGGGATGCTAAGAAAAATATTCACCCGGTTGTATTCATAATGAATTTTAGAATTGTACTTCCGCGGTCGTGGACAGAACGTCAGAAGATACTGTTCGTAATATCGCATATAACTGGAGATGCGTCGTTGTTGGCGCTATCCATAGCGGAAACGTAATACATTCACGGAATTTGAAAGAGCTTTCTTGTCATGTTTTTTGTCACCTCACGTACAACAACGTCTAACAAAATTAGTTGACAGCTCAGAAGTATACAATCCAAAGACAGGAATGCTCAGACTATATTTTGTGAAATACACTAACCTTACGAGATACTGAGTCGAGCCTATCTCGCATAGGGATGTACTTCGAACACTTAAGACACGTTTTCCAATAAATATTGGAGAGAAAATGGTGAATGTATCTGACACAGATGCAGGAAGTTTCTTATTTGTGATAGGCTCACTATACTTCTCACAGGAAGTGTGTGACATTAATGGTACAAACAAGTCTAATAATAAGAATAACTTAAATCAAGCTAAACATCGGAATGATGTTAGGAAAGAAATGGTGGTTTTCGATCACAAAATATAAGCAATCATAGGCCGAATCAAAATAATAGACTACAGTTAGATGGCAATGGCAATAATACACTCCTGGAAATGGAAAAAAGAACACATTGACACCGGTGTGTGAGACCCACCATACTTGCTCCGAACACTGCGAGAGGGCAGTACAAGCAATGATCACACGCACGGCACAGCGGACACACCAGGAACCGCGGTGTTGGCCGTCGAATGGCGCTAGCTGCGCAGCATTTGTGCACCGCCGCCGTCAGTGTCAGCCAGTTTGCCGTGGCATACGGAGCTCCATCGCGGTCTTTAACACTGGTAGCATGCCGCGACAGCGTGGACGTGAACCGTATGTGCAGTTGACGGACTTTGAGCGAGGGCATATAGTGGGCATGCGGGAGGCCGGGTGGACGTACCGCCGAATTGCTCAACACGTGGGGCGTGAGGTCTCCACAGTACATCGATGTTGTCGCCAGTGGTCGGCGGAAGGTGCACGTGCCCGTCGACCTGGGACCGGACCGCAGCGACGCACGGATGCACGCCAAGACCGTAGGATCCTACGCAGTGCCGTAGGGGGCCGCACCGCCACTTCCCAGCAAATTAGGGACACTGTTGCTCCTGGGGTATCGGCGAGGACCATTCGCAACCGTCTCCATGAAGCTGGGCTACGGTCCCGCACACCGTTAGGCCGTCTTCCGCTCACGCCCCAACATCGTGCAGCCCGCCTCCAGTGGTGTCGCGACAGGCGTGAATGGAGGGACGAATGGAGACGTGTCGTCTTCAGCGATGAGAGTCGCTTCTGCCTTGGTGCCAATGATGGTCGTATGCGTGTTTGGCGCCGTGCAGGTGAGCGCCACAATCAGGACTGCATACGACCGAGGCACACAGGGCCAACACCCGGCATCATGGTGTGGGGAGCGATCTCCTACACTGGCCGTACACCACTGGTGATCGTCGAGGGGACACTGAATAGTGCACGGTACATCCAAACCGTCATCGAACCCATCGTTCTACCATTCCTAGACCGGCAAGGGAACTTGCTGTTCCGCATGTATCCCGTGCCACCCAACGTGCTCTAGAAGGTGTAAGTCAACTACCCTGGCCAGCAAGATCTCCGGATCTGTCCCCCATTGAGCATGTTTGGGACTGGATGAAGCGTCGTCTCACGCGGTCTGCACGTCCAGCACGAACGCTGGTCCAACTGAGGCGCCAGGTGGAAATGGCATGGCAAGCCGTTCCACAGGACTACATCCAGCATCTCTTCGATCATCTCCATGGGAGAATAGCAGCCTGCATTGCTGCGAAAGGTGGATATACACTGTACTAGTGCCGACATTGTGCATGCTCTGTTGCCTGTGTCTATGTGCCTGTGGTTCTGTCAGTGTGATCATGTGATGTATCTGACCCCAGGAATGTGTTAATAAAGTTTCCCCTTCCTGGGACAATGAATTCACGGTGTTCTTATTTCAATTTCCAGGAGTGTATTATCGTAATAATCATAACATTAATAGCAACCATCAAAACGGTAGTAGCAATGGCTATAACGGGAAATGAAGAAACAACAACTACTGTAATAAAAAGATGTGAACAAGGAATGGTCGTGGCGAAACACAGGACCATGTGGACGTATCCCTGGCGCAGGACCCCCACTAAAACAACAACATATAAAGCAAGTATCAGCTGTTCCATTGGTTGAACTGTCAGCGGCAGTGGAATCGACGCAGCAGAATGCGCAACAAAGCCAAAACCCAACACACAGAGTGCTTATTATACAAGTGACAGACGCTGAGAAAATGGTGAACAGCTGGCGTCAAATTTTACGCAACTTCAGCAGGCTTTTGTCAAAATGTTGCGGCTCTAAATGAAAGCAGTGGCCAACAACAAGACCTGTGTGACCTACAGTGCAATGACGGGAAGGATTTTCAGCAGGAGCTGTCATAAGAAACCCACAATTATGGTTGGGAGAAGGTGGAGGCAGTGCAAGCTGCCATTAATGTTGGATAAACGTCCGTTTCAGTTACGTACACAAGTTTTCTTTAAACAGGTGAATCAGGTAAAAGGTTTACCCCATTTCCGTGCAGAATTACAAAGTGGTAGGTGGAGTCGGTACGAAAAGCCAGCTCATTAAATAGCAGGTGAAAGTCTTGCTATTTGTTGGAAAAGGAGCAATCAATTCTGTCAGTGAATCACTTACCGGTTCTTGTGATCCTGGGCTAAGAATTCATGAGGGATGGGAATGTACAAACAGATCTCTCACGTGGGCTTTTTCGACTGGTGAACCGCAGAATTAATCGTGCTATTACAATAAAGTGTGACCGATTTTGTTATGACACGACGATCAATCGCAAGACTATGTGATCGACCGAAAGAAAGAAACAAAAATTATTACCAGTCTTGTACAAGACAAGGCACTATAATCTGAACACCTGGGTGCTATGCAGCGACATGAATTAGCTGAGCTATCATAAGAATATACTGAGGTATTCGAAGAGAAACCTGGAGTTATCAGAGAATACATTTATACACGCAGTCTATGGTCGCCATACTTACTGCCGTGCTACATATTCAGTGCCGTGGACGTAGAAAGATGCCATCATGAGAGAGATTCGCAAAATGTTAGTGAGGCGTAATAGAGATTTCTTATTCATCCTATAGTAGTCCGCTACTAGCAGCAGTTAAAGTGAATGGCAGCATTCGTTTGGCACTCGATTGCCGAGGCATCAATAAGATCATTACACAGGTGAGAAACCAACCTAGAAACTTGGATGAACAGATCCAGAAGCCTTTTTGTCACAGTACTTAATTTCGATAGATCTGCGTTCTTCTTACCGGAAGGTGATATCTGAGCCATCACGTGATTACAGTGCCTTTTGTTTTCGCTGTAACGATAAAGCAGTATTAAGTTTTACCATTTGGTTTGAATCTAAGCGCAGGGGTATTCATTGTAGTGCTTGACGCAGTATTAGGGCTGGAATTCCTAGATTGATTCAGAGTATATGTAGATCTGTTTATAGCCACTGCTACCTGGGAGGAGCATGTGAAACTAATAGAAAAAGTTTTCAGGAATTTGCAAATGGTGAAATGACGTGAAATTCAAATAATTTTATGTTCGGGGACCAGGAGATAAAATTTATGGGCATGTAATTTCTCCAAATGTTATTGTACCCACATTAGGAAAGATGGAAGCAATAGAGAACTTCCCATGCACAAGAATAAGAAAACAGTGAAAAGCGTTCATTTGACTCGCTTCCTTCTGTAGGCGTTTTGTGCCATTACAATTACTTAACCGTGACGAACTTTTGAGTCTACAAAAGAAAAACGTTCCCTGGTGCTGGAATGATTCTTGTAAATAAGACTTTGATGAAATCAAACAAGATGCAGTGAAATTAGATATACTACAGCATCCTAATATGACTTAAGATTTCTGTCTGGCTACAGATTCATCCTCTTGCAGATTGAGTACATATTTTTCCAGACCATAAAAGTGTCATGAAAAGTAGAAGTGCATATTATTTGGTTCGCATACCTATATTTATCTGTGTGTTTTTTTTTAATATGTTTTCTAAATATGCGAAATAAATAGTATATCTTAATGATGATAACGCAGTGAAATTCACATACTACTGAATGTAGTCCCAAGGCTCTGGAGTGCCTTTCTTCTTGGATTTAGCACCCCCGTGAGCCCAAATGGGAGAGCGAAGGTTATCCTCCAGGAATGTCTGCAAAATGTGCTGCAGACTATACTTACCCAGACGACACATAAAGTAGCATAAACCATGTTTAACATAATAACACAAAGAAGAACTCAAACTTTTCGCTAAATAACAAGGAATCTTATGAAGGTAATTATTGTGTAACTTAGTATAAATTCTTTTACGTATCCATATAATAATGAAATAATGGGTAATTTGTATACTTGTTTACTAAAAATGCTTGTGAAATTATGGAACTACTAATAACAATCGACAAATATCGTCTTGTTAAGTCATGAACATTCCATGTTAATGAAATTAATAATCCAGGAGCAATATACTATCCCCCGGCTAGGATTTACCGTAAAAGCGACAGTTTTTGATCTGTGCAGTAAACTAAAAGTACTGTAGAAAACGAAATAAATCGTGTGAAACGAATGATAAAAGTGATCAGCGATGCTGATGAATAAATACATGCGACTGTGTGTTATCTGATTCTGACTACAAAAGACATTAATAATTTCTACTCTTTCTTTGTTTTGTCCAGCGAGATAGTAGTCACTCTAGCTCCGTAAAATTACCTCTGGCTTAGACGGACGTGATTTTAATATCTCTGTGTACTTAAGCGCTTTCAGAATGCAGATGTATATTTTTTTATTTACAAAAATCTTCTTTAATTTGTAATATAATTCCCTCACCTGCGATTTTTAAGGTGGTTTTACCTAACTTTTGATCCCGGCGGAGGTTCGAGTCCTCCCTCGGGCACGCGTGTGTGTGTGTTTGCCCTTAGGATAATTTAGGTTAAGTAGTGTGTAAGCTTAGGGACTGATGACCTTAGTAGTTAAGTCCCATAAGATTTTACACGCATTTGAACATTTTGAACCTAACTTTGGTCCTCTATTGTTGGTCGCCATTGGTATCGGCCAAACTAATTTTGTCAGTGATGACTCTTCAAGCCTACTTATGAAACAGTTCAGTCAATCCCTATGCATGGTTGAAGGTAAATGTTAAATAAAAAATTAGTTTTTTGGAAAAAGAATGGTCGTACAGGACACATGCTGTCGGGTACGTTCTGTTTCCGTATTCGCCATCACACGGGTGGCTGCAAAGTGAATATTAACAACAGTGTAATTCACCTTTGCATATAAACGAATGCATTTCCAAGCGACGTCCCTCAGAACCTTATTAATTCATACTCTACTGAAACTTATTTCGATTATGTGTGTAGAAGTAATTACCGCAAACCTTTCGCCCTTGTCCCCACAAATATTTAAAAGTATTGACATAGTATCAGAATGTTGTTGGCGTCATAATCGAGTTTGAGTATTAATGAGATTTTCTGGAAATAATATCTATTTTTAATGCAAGGATTTACGATCGTCTCTTTAACGTTCATTTGTATTGGAAAAGTATTTAAAGATCATTGAAACTAAACACAATACATGATCCACGACACACGATGAATCACAGCATGAGATAAGGAATGAAGATCATCCTCGTCCTATTATTTACATCGACGAAATTTGGGT
Organism: Schistocerca piceifrons; assembly: GCF_021461385.2. Lineage (NCBI taxonomy): Eukaryota > Metazoa > Arthropoda > Insecta > Orthoptera > Acrididae > Schistocerca > Schistocerca piceifrons. Next base: position 683,506,660 of record NC_060141.1, on the reverse strand, counting down.
CAATCAAAACCACTCTAAAAACTTTATCTGCCAGAATTTTAAAAGAAAAGTTGGTCTAAAGGTCCCTTTAGGTAAAGGATGACGTCCGATAAACTACCATGTTGGATCGAGCAAATACGGCTTTATAGAAAGGGCAGTATTGGTGTTTCAGTCTTAAATCGGTGCTGATTATCATCAAGAGATGAATAATGTGGTGTCAAGAGAATAGCTTACCGATCTCCAATCGAATCCAGGAAGAAGGATGTCATGGACATAGCAAGCTATCATTCTATGCTTAACAAAAAAGTTTCGAACTCAAATTTCAAGAAGGCTGACATCTTAGAATGTCTGCAAAGCAAAAGCATACATCATGATCCCACACACACGGTAGCCAAATTGCTTTGCATTGTTAGGCAACAAAGCAGCAATTGTAGTTGATATGAACTTAGTGATCCAGCTGCAAAAATGGGATGAAGTAAATGGGACAAAGTAAAACGTTTTCCCCGATATCACTGTCAGCATAATCACCCTGAACTCATGTGGACGCAAATAAAGTGGGAGATAGAAGAATTCTACATTTAAAATTAGAGACGTGAGAAAATTACTGGAGGAAGCCATTAAATACGTGACAGAATAAGATTGGCAGAAGTGCGTTGTCCATGCGGAGTGACTGTAAGATGAAGACTTCCTGAAGAAAGGACTACGAGGTGAGCCCATTCAGACCGTTGACGTGAAGACAGTGATGATTGATGATGTTTTCAGTGACGACGATGACGAAGATAGTGACGATGATGTCCGCCCGCTATGATTTCTGTTTGCTCGATTAAGTTGAAAAGTTTATTTTCCTTTCCCTTTATTAATATAATTATAGCGTAACCCCCTCTTGAGTCGCATATAAACGTATTGCAACGTGCGAAACAAATGTCGTTAAAATATAATAAATTCTAAAAACCGACAGTGCCTATTGTTGTAGGTTCCTTGTATAAGCGGCAGTAGCTGTTGACTGGACAGCGTGCTTGCATGGAAGTAGGGGGTAGTTTGTGGAATGGGGATAAAGCGACGTGACTTTGAGCCTTCTGGCCAGAATAAAAAAAAAATTGTATTAGAACGACTTCACACAAAGTTGCGGCTAGGTTCTTGGGCTGTAGCAAGGCGACTCCATAGCATTCAACGAGGAATACGTTGCTAACAATACGACAAGGTGACATGGCGGTGCCTGTCTTGATAAGAAGAATGAAACAGCAAAACTCTCAAAGCATTCTTCCGTTGTTACTTATTAAGTTTTCCCTTTTCGTCCCTATAATTTTCGGATGATTTATTCCCTGCTTTTAATCGTCAGTCAATATTACTTGACGCTAATGCTTGTCCCAAAATAATTGCGGTTCGTCACATAAATCTACAGACTCTTCTTGTTCCATCCAAATATGCGTTAACTGCGGTGACAATAAAGTTTTGTCTCTCCTCTCCCAGTTGTAAAACTGTAATACTTCCATTTATATGAATATACTCTTTAAGTCTCCTTTCCTTCTCTTCTGTATGTAAATGGCAATCCCTTTGCTGGTTCTCTCCTCATTTCCTGCTCCATTACCTGGAAATGATCGTCGGAATATTGAGCCACCGAGTTACCTAAGTCGAATGATATTTAACTTCCACTTGCTTTAAAAGAATAAAATGTGACAGATCAGGAAAGAAAAGACTGTCTTTCATAGGCTCAAGACATGTTTTCACCGCTCTTTCTTGATTGTTAATTGTATTTGTAGCTACTGCATATTTCATAATCCTGCCAGTTCGAGAGGATCTAAACTCGATGTCTCTGCCTCAGTGAACACAACTTGGGTTCGCAGGACATTGGCGTCAAGCAGCTTCAGTTGCAAGGTCGCTACTGGATCACGTGTTTGCTGGAATACTTTAATTTTCAGTGGGGAATGTGTGGAAATGAGTAGGCGTCACCTGCGAAGAAACAACTTTTTTTCCTAGATCTGGCTGGTGCCATAACAGTTCGGGTGAGTTTTTCTAGTGCTAAGGATGGCCGTTGGTTTCAAGACCGTTAGTGCTCTTGGGCTAGCCACGGAGTGTTAGGGATTTTAATCTCCTAATGTAATCGACGTTTATTTATGGACGATGGTAGACAGTGTTTTGTATAGTTCACAGTCTTAGAGGCGTGTCCAAAATGTTCCCTCTTAGATTAAATTGCTTCAGTTGTGTTTCTGTATCATTTGTGAGAATTTTCAAGTATTAAAATTATCATAAGTAAGGCGATGTTGCTTTATGACTGCGTGCATGTGATATCATCACAAAATATCACCAGATAGTTCTCCAATTGTGTGTTCATACAATAAACGTGGCTTTCTGTCTATGTATTCGCATTATGTTACATTTTTATGTGGTAAGGGGATGAACTTCCATAGGCTCTGCGACATAATTAACACTTTTGCTACGCTATGATCACTGTGGCGATTACAGGTCGTAAATCAAACCGCACAGTGCCTCAATGGGTACTGAGACACTTCATGCATCCATCAGTGAAGTGTTTAACGATATAAATCATCGCATCCACAACGCAGACGCACACCAACATATTCCACAGCAAGAGACCTACAGCCCTCGCAGAAACGCAAAAGGGACCTCACGGAGGAGGAAGGAGATGATGATCGAGTCAAAAAGGCGAAACTGCTACGTGTCGAAATTACCCAAGAGTGTACGATCAACCACCAAAATGTAAGATGTATAGTTAACTTACACGCAGCTACCGACAAAGAGCCTCTTATATGCAACTATCGACAAAGAGCCTTTCATCTTATTTGTTGAAAGCAGAGACAGAAACCTAAGCACGCTCGGTCCTATGGCACTAGGAAAAGTTATCTTATGGGAATCTGAGTCGTTATTCAAACACGTAGTGAATATTACAGTGGTGCGGAGAAACCGTGTGAACACTGAGACTGTGTCAGGGTTAACTGCCAATGCCTTGATTCAACATTCTTTCTCAGACAAAGCAAATTTTGAGGCCTATATTCCAAATCTTTCCACTACTACAGAAGGCATCTTCAAAAAGGTTGAAATATCCCTACGAGGGACGAATTACTAACGGAAATGGTGTGTTGCTGCAATGTTATTGCCATCAGGAGATTTAGTAAAATTATAATCATGGAAGGGCAAAAGGTTTTGTAAACTTTATGTTTTAAGTACATTAAACTATAATCCTGCTAGGGCGAAATGTTGTGTAAAACTTATCATTTAAGTACATTCTTACATAATCTACTGATTTCTTCATTTTCAAAGTAGTTTCAGTCTCGTTTGTTAAAGGTTGCCTGTTCTCTTGCGCACGTACCTGATGACTGATTCCTCATCTGTACCTTGCGAGAAGGGCGTGGGGCTTTTCCGCAGCTGACTGACCAAAAACAGGTTACTTTTTCGATTGTAAAGATCATCAAAGCAAAGACGTGTGGTAGGTCCTCGACTTCTGGAAACAAAGTATTGTTTCGTATCTGTTGTTAAGTCCCAACGATCTCCCAGTATATTTATGTTGTTGCTGCCATTGCTAATACAAACCTTCTAATCTCGTCTCTCAGTTGTTGCTAGTCTAAATAAATATTCACTTCTCACACAGTACGACAGTTCGATTCGCAGTTAATTTACACAACTGCAAATTGTATGAGAAAACTACTGGTTTTGGTTTGACGGATTATACTAAAATATAATTATATACAGTAACGAAATTTCGGGAATACGTTTAATTAGGTAGGATATTTAAGCGATTAAACTTGCAAGATCACAGATTAATGTAAGTGTGATATAAGCCACTGAAAATCAGAAATGCTGAGTGTAATCGCCAAAATGTTGAATGTAAGCATGCAGACCTGCTTGCGTTGTGTTGTCAGGTGCTGGGTGTCGGACTGTGAGAAGTATTTCCATACAGGGACGACTGAAGCTGGTTGTGGATGACACTGTAGTGTCCGATGATGATAATGTGTGTGGAACTAACGATAGATCTTGTGATAGAGCAGCTGGAGGCAACAAGTGGACGCTCTGTAGCGCCTGTTGAGTTACAACAGTGTTATGTGGCTGAGCGTTGTCCCGTTGGAAAACACCGCCTGGAATTCTGTTGATGAACGGCACCAAAATAGGCGGAATCAGCAAAAAATTGGGGTCATGTTGCGAGGGATAACCACGAGAGTGTTCTTGCTGTTAGAAAATAATTTTACCCAAGACCGTAGCCCCAGGTGCAGGTGCAGTGTCCCTACAACACAAACTGTATGGTTTGGAGCCCTATATTGGCCTCCATCCAACCAACAAGTTGCCATTCATCACAAAACACAACCGACCTCCACCTGTGCTCTAATGAGTTCTTGCTTGACATCGCTAAAGTCGCGAATGACGGTGGTTTGTGATCAATGGAACGCATGCTACAGGGCATCTGGTTCGGAGCTCTCTTTGAACTAACCGAGTTGTAACAGTTCTTCGTATCACTGTGGTGTCAGGTACTTCTCAGATTGCTCCTGCAGATGCAGAACGATGCGCCAGAGCCACACACCGGACACGATGGTCTTCCCCCTCGGTAGCACCACGTGGCCATCTGGAGCCCGCTCTTCTTGCAACTGTACATTCTCGTGACCACCGCTGCCAGCAGTCATGTGCAGTGCCAAGTTTTTCTGCGAAATAGCAGAACGAACATCCAGCTTCTCGTAGCCCTATTACACGACCTCGTCCCAAGTTAGTATTGTGTTGATAATGGCATCTTTGACGTCTTAAAGGTGTTCTCGAATAGCAAACTCAGCACGTATAACCTAAAAGGTGGCTTACAAAATACTCGTTTGACCTAGACTTGAGTATTGCTCATCAGTGTGGGATTCGTACCAGATCGGGTTGACGGAGGAGATAGAGAAGATCCAAAAAAGAGCGGCGCGTTTCGTCACAGTGTTATTTGGTAAGCGTGATAGCATTACGATGATTTTTAGCAAACTTAAGTGGCAGACTCTGCATGAGAGGCGTTCTGCATCGCGGGGTAGCTTACCGTCCAGGTTTCGAGAGGGTGCGTTTCTGAATGAGGTATCGAATATATTGCTACCCCCTACTTATATCTCCCGAGGAGATCACAAATGTAAAATTAGAGAGATTGGAGCGCGCACGGAGGCTCTCCGGCAGTCGTTCTTCCCGCGAACCATATGCGACTGGAACAGGAAAGGGAGGTAATGACAGTGGCACGTAAAGTGCCCTCCGCCACACACGGTTGGGTGGCTTGCGGAGTATAAATGTATATGTAGATGTAGATGACGTATTGCTTGTAACCGTTACAATGTGTACTTAAAGCAAACCTTATTTGCATCCTCATAGTGGTAAAGGAGTTTAGCTATTTGGGGAGCAAAATAACTGATGATGGTCGAAGTAGAGAGGATATAAAATGTAGACTGGCTATGGCAAGGAAATCATTTCTGAAGAAGAGAAATTTGTTAACGTCGAGTATAGATTTAAGTGTCAGGAAGTCGTTTCTGAAAGTATTTGTATGGAGTGTAGCCATGTATGGAAGTGAAACATGGACGATAAATAGTTTGGACAAGAAGAGAATAGAAGCTTTTGAAATGTGGTGCTACACTAGAATGTTGAAGATTAGATGCGTAGATCACACTTGACTAGAAGAAGGGATCGGTTGGTAGGACATGTTCTGAGGCATCAAGGGATCACCAATTTGGTATTGGAGGGCAGCGTGGAGGGTAAAAATCGTAGAGGGAGACCAAGAGATGAATATACCAAACAGATACAGAAGGATGTAGTTTGCAGTAGGTGCTGGGAGATGAAGAAGCTTGCACAGGGTAGAGTAGCATGGAGAGCTGCATCAAACCAGTCTCAAGACTGAAGACCACAGCATCAACAACAACAGTGACGCTATTAGCATCAGTCTTACTCAGCTGGCGCCATATTTAATTAGACACAAACTTTCAGGAGTAGAAACACACCTAGCGACTTTCGTTTAAGTAGCACAAGAGCTTCTTGGTGTTGCAATCTTCTTTCCGTCAGTGTAGTTTCCTTCCAATTATTCGTGCTCGTACTGCCTCCAAAAAATACGTTATTTATTGAACGACCCTCGTAATTCCAAGTATTTGTTCGATAAATACGACTCTTCGGAACATTTAAATTTACTAATTTACAAAGTGCAGCAATCTCGTTTTTGCCTTATCAAAATCTTTAAATAGTTCTGTTGTGTACTGAATGTAGTCTGTGAATACAATCATCAGTAAAAATGCAAGTCAAAAGCTCATACAGAAATAAACTACTTCAGTTGTTTCGTTTTCCATCGTCCATTGTCTTGCTGCGTACCTCTTTTAATCGGCGAGAAACCCCGAGCCTTTCTATACTCCCCTCGTTGCAGCGGTATTTTTCTTTCCCCCCTTCTTTATCTCTTTTGATCGGCGCGTTTCAAATTATTTGCCCTTCATTTTCGTAACGTTCCAGTTTAAGTCTGTGTGCTGCCTCGATGCGCTGCATCGTTTCTTCCCTCTTCAGCGCGTCGCACGGAGCTGTTGGACCGTGCAGGCATGGTGGAGGGGGGAGGGCGGAGTTAGAGGGGAGGGTATTTTTCATTTTCACCTCGCCTCACACAGCGCGTCCCTGGGTTTTCTCTCTCTGGGATTATCCGCCAATATCCGCGCCTTGCCAGAAAAGCCTGCAGCCCCTGATAGCATGCGCAGCAGCGGAAGAGTCCCAGGACACCGGCCGCGTTCGCTTGCACGGTAAAAACAATGACGGTAATGGGAAGGGCTCCCTCGCCGCTCCCGTTTTGTCTTTAATTGACGTTAATTATTGACAGGGCCCGACCCTCGTAATGACGAACAGACGGCCGCGGGCGCGCCGGTTCCTTGTGCTGCCGCATAACGACGTCTCGGCCCCCCGCGGCAGCGCAATAAAGCTTTTAATGAGTTTATGTAAGGCAAGACACGGGAAGCACGGTCTTAACAGCCCACGGGTCTGCCTCCGGAATCCTTATTTACTCTGGCCCGATTTCAGGAGGTTCTCTGATGAACAAGGGAGAGGCGTGGAGAAAGAAACATACGGTATTTGAAAATCTGTAAAAATAGCAGAACTGCTTCAAAACAGCAGATAAAAGTTCGCTTAGCATCTCCCCAAGAGGTAATCTGCAATCATTCCATGATTATGTAGCCGTTGACCAAAAGTGACTTTAATTCAGCCAAATTGTGTTGATAGCAGTTACGATTTTCATACCATGCAGTTTAGGAAGAGACATTGTTGCAGAACTAAGAACAAGAAAAAAAAAATGAACGAACAAGTGAGAGTAATACTCACGCTCTGGGGTGCAATAATAACTTAATCTTCATCTATCTACATAAATGAAAACGCAAATGTTCATTTCTTCAAAATCGTGTATCTCCGAATGTTCTTGACCGACTGCTTTGACATTTTGACGCAATATTGTGTTGTAATACAGACTTGATTTTGGGTAGCTATTTTTTTTTACAATATACCTATACATGTATGTTTGTATAACGCATTCAGATTCTTTTCAACCACCTTTCCCTTTTAGTAAATTTGTAAAAAATTATATCTTACATATATTTAAAAAATATGTATACAGAAACAGTTACCCATCTCAATCTAATATTGTGCAGAAACTTGAAAACGTTCGTTAAAAAAATTTCGAAGGTTTGCAAGTAGGAATATTTACAGTTGGTATATAATTATAAATGTAGATTCGGATTTTCCGGAACCGCGTGACTGTTAGGGTCGCAGGTTCGAGTCCTGCCTCGGGCATCGAAGTGTATGATGTCATTAGGTTGGTTAGGTTTAAGTAGTTCTAAGTTCTAGGGCACTGATGACCTCAGATGTTAAGCCCCGTAGTGCTCAGAGCCACTTGAACCATTCGGATTCTCCAAAATCTCAAGTCTCAGAAAACTCTGCTCGGATTGCTTTGAAATTTTGACACCACATTCCATTTCGATACTCAGTTGTATTTACATACCTACAGAAGCGCTGTCTGGTATATGTGCAATACATATGTAATAAAAAGGGAAACATTATAAAAATGTGAATGTTGGTTCGTTTAAAATCATTACTCTCTGGCGGTTCTTGAATGATTGGTGTAAAATTTTGAGAGAATGTCGAACTCTAACACTGGCGTGTTTTCAGGTATCCGATTCTGTAATACGAATAATACGTAAATACAAATATGTAATTTATAGAGGCAAAACATTGTTACTAAAAATCTGGAAATGTTATCTTCCGGTTTATTTTAAATTTTTACACTGTACTACAATAAACACTTAGACACATACAGACTATATAATTCCTAATGTAGAAACATACAGTAGTGCAATGTAATCAAACGGGAAAGTGGTATTTATGGCTTATTGGTTAATGATTAGCATAATTCTACACAATCTGCATTTGCAGTAACAATAAACAACAGTGAAGGTCAGAGGGAGGGTGGAAAAGGAGATGGTGAATGGGGTGGAGGAAATGTACATAGAAAAAGGGAAGGTGAGAGGGAGCAGGAGGAGATGCTGCGAGTGGGGTTGCGGCAAGATAGAGAAATGGGAAAGGAGGTTATGGACTGAAAGAGGGAAAGAGAGAAGAGTCAGGAGGAGATGGTGAGAGCGAGGAGGAGAAGGTGGACGGAAAAAGGGGTTGCCGATGATGGACATAATGTGAGTAAGGAGGAAGATGTGAAGAAAGAATGGCAGAGGGTGAGATGAACAGAGAAAGGGAGGAGAAGGAAATTAAGACACGTATTCAATCCCCATACGCATTAGAAAAGTACGTATTCTCTTTTATTTCTTTTTCATTTAAACCGACTGACCCTCAGCAAAACATGGCCGGGTCTGGTGCAAGTCTTTCTATTCGACGCCAATCCGCGGACTTGCGTATCCCTAGCTTATGAAAGCTATCCAACCTGGGACAGTGGAAATGTCGTTTGACGTGGGATCAGGATCACGTGTTATTTCTGGCTACTTCTCATGTCATTGAAATGTAAATGCTAGGTTGAAATCTTTTCTGTGACCTAGATTCTATCTCACGACCTGTCAGTTACCAGGCACGTGTTTACGGCTAGATTTTCATGCCCGACGAGATGCGCTGATGGTTCATCTAGAACTTTTGATGAAGGAGTTTTCGAGGATTAAAATATGCTACATATTAAATGACAGTTTCTTTTGACTGCATTAGGTTTAGGTGGTTAAATTTCCTACACAACCAAAGAACCGTAGCTCTCAGTGTGTGACGTAAATTGTAACTTGATACATGTACTCGTTCCTGAGAGCATGGGATCTTAACAGACAGACGGACAACAAATGGAACGAAGGTATTTTTTATGTGATATGATTACTAATTAACGATTTTAGTAATTTTTTCTTTGTATTCAGTGCCACCAAAGCGGTTGTCGTCTGATAATAAAAAACTTAACTACACTGAAGTGGCCTCTTAATCCGCAAGATGATTAGTCCCAGCTGTGGTTGCCCTATCTACAAGGTATAGTAGTAGGAAACCAACGGACATTGGTTTATGGACATAATTATAATGAATAGCGGTAGTGAAACTCTAATACTACCTAAAAACAACAAACAAACTACAAAGGTAAATTAACAGTGACAGGAACGCCCTTTCCTTAAGGGACCATAAGGTAATACTTTCTTGGACATTCAGCATGCATTTGCTACGTTGCAGCAGTGAGTAAAGAGTAGAGTTCGTTCTACAGCCCGTTCTGTACCTGCGCAAAGGATTAAAATCTGACATTCCTTTAGAAAATGGTGCACTGTCAGTGGTTAGGTGTACTGAAAGTAACGTGACATTGGGTCGCAAATTAACAGATGACTATCGCTGAAAAGATAGTGTCCCATATCCCGTATAGCACTGTTAGAATGACGAGACTGACGAGAGGAAGTGATCCTAACCTTACGGAGGAGATTAATACACGTTGACGAAGATCTAAATGTAGAACAACAGATGTAGCAATCGAAACGTTCTGGTATGTGGTCTCAGCCACTATGCCAAATGCTTTATCACAAGACAAGAGAATCATACAGGTGTTCAGTTATGGTGGAAGGTGGTCTTCTTCCTCTTATGGATGAATTTATGAATCTCTGGACGTTTCTAGACGTAACACACATGGAGTCTTCCTTTTTGCGGGCTAGATTCAGGGTCTCATGGAGCCAAGAACGATAAATCTAGTGTATGAAAATGACATTTGTCACCTAATTGTGTGCACACGAAAGAAGCAGCTTACACACGTAATGGATTCCCAATAAGAACCCGCTTGAAGTACCACGAGGGACGTCCACTATTAAAAAATGGGTTAGCACACAGCGACAATCGGTTGTCTGCACCGACGTCAGATGGCTGCCCAGAATAGCCGGTGGAAAGGAGACGAGAAAGCGCCGGTTGCTCTCCAGTCCTTCTTTCCTGCTGATGACGTGACAGTGATTACCTTGCTAGTTAATGTTTGATCAAGCGCTACATATGTTATTATGTGAAATTCCACTTCCAAGACTCTTTACAATTGCACAGGAAATATATATTCACTGTGAAACACAATTAAAGGGTCATTCCTATGAAACTGGTAAAGAGGTTGTGAGCCATGCCGACTTTGCGAGTATCGATATTTGTTGAGAGATGCTAACTTTTCGGTGAGTCGGTCGCGAGATGGCGCGGCGGTGAGCAGATAGACGGGCGAGAGCGAGTGAGTTGTTGTTGTGAAGGTGGAGTGGAGATGGTGCGATTGCCGGAGGAGGGAAGGTAACCCAGTCAGTAAAGAGATGTTTTGAAAAGAATTCGTACAGGCAACAGTTGTAACGGCTGTGTCTTGAGACGGTCTGCACAACCAAGCAGTTGGTGGCCGTTAGCCGATTACATTTTATTGGGAGATTGTAGTGTCGACCTACTTCTCTGATGCTATTGGACGATTACTTCGCTGACCTGATAAGGTGACGTCATTCTGTTTATGTCGTTCACTGGCCATGCACTTTTCGCTTTCCGTATTGCAGGTGTACCTCACCTGACACAAACTATTAGAGAGTGCTCAGTTACGAAAATCTGTTAGTAATCCATGTTGTGGACGGACGCTACACAATTTGTTGCACCATTTTGGTGGAACTAATGTTGCTTGGTGCCTTACCATCCAAGCCGTGGGGATTATTGTGTATAATGTTTTGAAACTGAGTGTTTAGTTTGTTCCAGACAATACCGTGGAACTTGAACTGTATGATGTACCGAGTACGCCAACTCCGTGAGACACTGGTGCGGAGGTTTGAATGTCGGCATCCACCAAGGGCTCGATTATCGTAAGGATGAAATGTCATTTGCTGTTTTTTTTGGGGGGGGGGGGCATCACACTTGGAAGTGAGCTCAATCGGTTTCTTAAAATATCTCAACCTGGAGTTTGTTTAATTGTTACTTGTAAGCTAAATTTATCAGTCGCAGTTTGTTTTAACTCTTGCGATACTGATGCTATGCATTTTTATTTAAAGTTTTTTTAAGTGATTGATTTTGATTCAGTTAACTTAGCACTGTTTGAGACATTTGGTTGTAGAGTGTTGTTGTTGCGTCAGCACACGCGATTTGTTGGACTATAATTGTTGACAATTTTTTCTGCATCTGTGCATAGATGGTGGATCTGGGTAACACCTTCGGTTTCTCGATAGTTCTTGAATCTGACGGAATTGAACATTCCGTTAAGATCCAGGTGCACCCAATAACAGCTCTCTGAATTGACCGTTTGGGGGGAGGGGCACCCGGGAAGAGAAGTCGGACGCACCTACTGCACTTCGAGCCCTCGGTCGGGGCGATAAATCGGTTCCGAGCGGCACAACCAGGTTTGGTCCGTGTTGGCCGCTCCACATGACGTTCATGTCAGCACTTGGCAGATGCCGTAAGCTGGGAACTATTTGAGAGGGAACTGTCTGACGTAGATTATTGCCTGTCTATCTGGGAGAACCGCTCCGCCACACCGGCCGCCGTCACATTCCGGCTCGGTAACGATTCAGACTGCAAGAATTCGACACATACGAAAAGAAAAGCTATAATTCAGATGTTCTTGTGAGGTGTAATATGGGCTAATGATCTCACATTGGCAGCTAATTTCACCACAGTTCTGCCCACCGTCACGTTTCACTCCATGCGAAGGCCGTCGCACACCTTCACACAACCACACAACCACCCTACACTCCTCCTCCTGACGCCTCAGGGATGATGTTCGGAACAAACCAACATTTAAATTATGCGCTTTTGTTAGCCGAGAAAAAACATTTCCAACCCACCGCCTCTCAGAACAGCCACCAAAAATCATCAGAAAGTGGCACAGATGGCGTCTCGCAAACCGCCCCCCCCCCCTCCCCCCATTCCCTCACCATTCTCACACAGTTCGCGATCGGAAATCGGAAATGATAGTTCACAGTGCGACGAGCAGCAGTTCGAAGATTTTGAGAACGTTCAACACTGCTGACACCATCGGACGAATCAACGCATTTTCTGAGGATATTTTGGGGCTGCGACTCCACTAAAAGTGATCTAATATCTTTGGAACGTAGCAGGACCGCAGTTTTTGATATGGTATACTGGATGCCACCCGTACACCTTTACTCAACTTTTCCAAAATATGCCCGATCAGAGACTTCGACACACCTTCAGCTGAGTGGCGCTCTGCTTCTGCTCTAGTACCTGCTTGAGGGCATGCAGAAACCATGGGGTGTCGAAGGTGGTCGTCTCCTGAAGATGATGGACGGACAGAAGTAAAGTTATGAGGAAGTGTCGTTGTGTTGTCATTGGATTGCTCATTTGTGGAGATCTTGCACGCTAAAGCCAAGGCTCCCGAGATTTAAGTCAGTCAGAACATGGTGTTACTGTCGGCACACGAGCGATGGGACACAGCATCTCTAATGGGTACCGATGAAGTGTACCGTGAATATCAGAAAATCGGTAAAACATCAAATCTCCAACATCCCTGCGGCAGGAAAAAGATCCTGCAAGAACGAGACCAACAACGACTGAAGAGAATTTTTCAACGTGACAGAAGTGCAACTATCTAACAAATTCCTCCAGATTTCAGTGCTGGGCCATCAACAAGTGTCAGCGTGCGAACCATTCCAGGAAACATCATCGATATGGGCTTTCGGAGCCGAAGACCCACTCGCGTACGCTTGATAACTGCACGACACAACGCCTCGCCTCGACCAGTCAACACCGACATTGGACTGCTGATGATTGGAAGCATGTTGCCTATTTGATCGAGTCTCGTTTCAAATTGTATCGAGCGGATGGAGACAACCTCGTAATCTATGGAACCTGCATGTCAGCAGGGGACTGTTCAAGCTGGCGGAGGCTCTGTAATGGTATGCGGCGTGTCAGTTGGAGTGATATCGGACCCCTGATACACCTAGATACGACTCTGACAGGTGACACGTTCGTAAGCATCCTGTCTGATCACCTGCTTCAATTCATGTCCATTGTGCATTGTGACGGACTTGGGCAATTGCAGCTGGACAATGCGACACCCTATACGTCCAGAATTGCTACAGAGTGTCTCCACGAACACTCTTCTGAGTTTAAACACTTCTACTGGCCACCAAACTCCCCAGAGGTTAACATTATTGAGCATACCTGGGATGCCTAGGGGCATGCTGTTCAGGAGAGATCTCCACCCTCTCACATGCTTACGGATTTATGGACAGCCTTGCTGGATTCATTGTGTCAGTTCCCTGCAGAACTACGTCAGACATTAGTCGAGTCCATGGCACTCGTGCTGCGGCACTTCTGCGTTCTGGCGAGGCCTCTACACCGTATTAGGCATGTGTAACAGTTTCTTTGGTTCTTCAGTGTAAGTACAACGTGAGCCGTACGTCGAGATCGAGACCTCGGGCCCGTCTTGCTCTCTTGGACTGTCTTTGGTTTTGCGAGAAGGAGAAGTGTAGTCGGAACTCTGTGGTTATGGTGGATGGTTTGTCTGGTGGAACGTAGAACTATCTGGAGAGCAACTGGTCAGCGCTGCTGGCGCATCGTTACTCTAGTGAGAGTGTTCTCCGTGCAGGGCGGTGCGGCTGTCGACGTGTCGTGCTTGGCCAGCCTAGTCTTGCCCCTTTTCCGCAGTACCCGGATTCCTCCCGGAAAATTTGGCACGATTCGGTAAGACCACCTGTCGTGTATCCTTCTGTACTAGGTGACTGAAACGCTTTCGTTATAGTATTTTTCCGAGCTTGTAGTCAATGCGTAGTTCGACTTCCTTAGCCGAGGAAAGAGCCCGGTTTCGCTTGCTTATATTTACAGTGAGAATCATTTGTATGTTCTCCAGTTACGTCTCTCGATGTTTCGGTGCTCAGCACCTCTATTTCATTTGATGTGGTTTTCAAAGAGTTTCGGCACGTGGTCAGCTCTCTTTCGTGGGGAAATAACACGTTTAGATTAGAATGCAAGACAGTCTTAACGAAACAAGCAATTCCAGCTTTAAGTGAGTATTTCGCTCGAACCTGTTAACTTTAACTCGAATCACGAGGCGAGTTAACATTCAATTGCACTTTAATCTTAATATCAGTAACTGCATTTCTTTTCGAGATGTGGCAAAGGTTTTGCTTTTACTCAACCTGTCCACTGCTTAAGAGCGCTTTGAGGCATATTTTGCAATGCACTACCTACCCTCTCTTGGCTTACCGTCGGCGTGGCGATGGGTCCCGATGTCTGCGTCTCGGGTCTGTAGTGTCGTCTGTGGGTTTGCGCCCTGACGTGACGTGGGGTTTTGTTGTTACTTTCGGGTTACGATTTACTTCGGCATGATTTTCAACGTAAATTATTGATATTTAATATTCTGGTGAATTTTAATTTTTTGTGAAACACTTAAAAGAATATCTAAAGTGTTTCGTTTTTGCTGTTTCAGATTTATTGCCTTTTTAAGGAGAAAATGTTCTGTTTGGTTGAGTCATACATTGTTGGTTAATAAACTATTTTAAAGAATTCTTGGTAATACTTTCTCAAGACCTTCCTCTAGCACCCTTTTGTTTGGTGTCCTCCTTAGATACAAGCTCTTGTTGCCTGTGTCGCACTATATATAGCGTCGAAACACTGGACGGGCAAGTAGCGTTCTGTTTAATGTTGTGTGTGTCGTTTTGTTCATTAGTCATCATTTCCTACCTTTTTTGGTCTTGTTCTAATCTTTCCATTTATACGTAACATCTACTTCCAACGGTTTCGACATGTGTTTCACCTGTTCTGCTCTTCAGTAACTACTCCTTCAAAGTATTCAACAGTCTGTTTCATCTGTTCTAGCTTTTACTTAACCGCTCGGCCACTGGTTAATGTGACATTTTCCATATCGCCCTCTGCACGTATTAAGTTTTGCGTTCTAAATTTACGATAACTTTCTAAATAGAATGCCAGGATAGTGCCTTTAAAAGGGCGAGCACACCACCGTTTATCTGTATCAAATTTACGTCTCCTCCAAATGTCTCAAGCGTGCTTCAGCTTTCTTTCTTTAGTGTTGTGTCATCTTCTTCGACCAATTGTGATTTATGAGTGCAGAAGACGAAAAACAAAAAATGAAAGATGAAAATATTTGCACATGACTTTAAATGAATTTTGAAGGTTCTATATTAGAGGAAACTTGATTTTCCTGCTTTTTTAGTTAAAACAGGAAGAAAAACTGAAGATTTAAATAAAAACAATGAGAATACATTTAAAATACGTAGCAAAACACGATGCTTTAAAAATAAAGCACTGAACTTTCATTGAAAATTAAAGAACCTGTCGTGAAAAGAATGGTCTGTTGTTGGAAGGGAAAAGTTTATGATGTGGCGTCGTAAGTATAGAGGACTGATGGAGTGTATGGATGGGGAGGGTGTGGATACTTTAGATAGAAAGGAAGAAGTAGTTAGGGGTAATGCTGCGATCCTAGTACGATGCGAAGGAGGTGTGCGGAAAGAATGGGACTGAAGGGCTAAGGGTGAGGGGAAAACGGTTGCAAGGGAGGAGTTGGGAGCCCTGATGACGTGGAATGGGTGAAAGGGACGATTTTCATGTTATGGGAGAATGAGACTTTAGAGGAGGAGGAGGAGATTAGTGTTTAACGTCCCGTCGACAACGAGGTCATTAGAGACGGAGCACAAGCTCGGATTAGGGAAAGATGGGGAAGGAAATCGGCCGTGCCCTTTCGAAGGAACCATCCCGGCATTTGCCTTAAGTGATCTAGGGAAATCACGGAAAACCTAAATCAGGATGGCCGGACGCGGGATTGAACCGTCGTCCTCCCGAATGCGAGTCCAGTGTGCGAGACTTTAGAAATTTAGTTGAGAGGATGTGGAAAGCGTGTAGGTGTAGGGCTGGTGGAAAGTGTCGGTATAGATGCGATGACGTAGTAGGGATGTAAAGTAGAGGGGACACATTATCATTATTGGAGTCGAGTTTGTTCATGACGTATGTTGTTCGAGTGAGAGAAGTGGAAATTTAATGAGATGGTACAGGAGGATACACGCGAGACAAGAGTAAACACTTGTGAAAACCGAAGAGGAATATAAAGTATTCAAGGTTCCTGAGGGACTGACTGAATTTACATGGAATGGATGTCGATATGACGTTTGTGTAAGAGAAGATAATTCACATAAAGGGTATGAGTCTGTGGCTAATGGAGACTTGTAATCCCCTAGTTCCAACATCTTTAGTCTATTTGTGCTATCTGTTGTGTAGTTATCTGTTTGAGTTTCATTGTGAGCTGTCGGTGGTGTAATAGTCCTACATATATCTGTAAATTGTAAGACAGAAGTCATGGGGGTGGATGCTGCAGGTGTTTAGTCATATATTTACTACCTGGGTTTTGAAAGGGTTGATCTTGAGGAGCCATTGGTTACACCAGGAGACAAACCGCTGAAGGTGGATTTAGAAATACGAGATGTTTTCATGTATGAATTTTAGGGTAGTGGGCTAGGAAAGTGGTGTCATCGGCATACTGAAGGAGGTGGAAAGGAAAACTGGAGTAGATGATGACATTATGGGTGTCACTACTTGAGATGTTTTGGGTTTGTTGCCAGCTGTCGCTTTCTACCACACGATATTTCTCTTGGCATCTGCCAAACATCTTCAGGTGAGCCGAGCAAATCCTGAAAATACTAGATAATTTATTGTCTATCCTGTCAGTAAGTGTTTATGCGAATCTCCGTTGACTATTATTGGAATCTCAAAATGAGTTAGCAGTACACAAAATTGTTGTTTTATCCTATTCTACTGCCTCAACACTGGAAATGATGTACAGTTTTCAGCGATGACGGAATTCGTATGTGGCCAAACTGTGTCATTGGTACGAAGAATTACATCGTTAGTACTACAGCATTTTGTAGACGACATGCTCGTTCATCCAAAAACAACTTAGACAGACCATGCACAGTAGTCGGTCATCAGGCTACTTTTCTGCAGTCATTGATTTGTGTTTGTTGAGACGTGAAGTCGCTCACGTATGATTGGACGAGTAAAGAAATGAGTCATCCACAGTACTACAAGACTTCATACTTCTAACTTCTGGAACTAAAGTCCGCAAAATTTCGTCTCAGACGATAAAAAATTTACTTCCTCATCTTAGTGCCGGTATCCATGCACTTTTCATTCCGTTCTCTTCCAGATCCAGAATTATTTGCGACAGCTTTAGTTGTCTCTAAACGCAGATAGAGTCATCATAAAGCAGAATATGTGACTACGGACTGCAACCTATGCTCTTATAACATAGTAATTCCTTTGTGTCCAGTATACTCTGTTGCACTGCCTAGTTAATTATACTATAGGCTGTTGCTTCTGAAATACTTTGAATTCTTCAGTAACGAATAGAACAAAAATTAATGGTTTTTTATGATGCCCAGTCGTCAAATATAGGGTGCCTAGGAAGCTGTTTTCTCGGATTGCTAGACAACAATTCAAGCAAATTGACAAAACTTTGCGTATTCACAAAGGAATGTGGCAAGCAAGTGGCGACATTCAAATAATCAATTTCATTGCAAGAAAAACAATACAGCTCATAAGTCACTGCTGTAGCGTTTGTATGATAGCGTCTGTATGACTGTCGGTCTTCCACTCCGCCCGCGTCTAGGCGGTGCGGCGCTTATACTCTCTTCTTGTAGATGCCGCTCCTGTCTTGTTATCGTCCTAGAGAGCATGCTATTGGTTGACATCGTCTCACACCCCTCTTTGCTCTTCCGTTCTTCATCGTCGTGCCGGCGCTTGACGGTACTCCGGAACGAATGGACCAATAAAACTAGCAGAGACTTGGGGGATGTAGGTTTCGGATGGTGATACTGAAAACACAAAAAAAAAGAAAGACATTGAGATCTAATCCATTAAATTTCGGGCATGCAGCCATGTAAGTTAAGCTTCCTCCGCTGATATTTCGGCCGGGTATCCTCCAGCCATCCTCAGAGTGAGTCACAAGACTGATGACATGATTTTTTTTCTTTGTCTTTATTGTATTTTAATGCCCCATATGTGGTGGGCTGGTAGCAGCATAGCGCCGTTCTTCAGCCGAGAGACAGACAGTAAGTACAGAACATGGATAAATTTAAAACAACATAAAGGAGGAAATACGGCGAAACAGACTTGTAAAAGGGGAAACATAATGGAAGATACCGTAAAAAAAGGGAGGTTACTGTAAAAATGGTGGTAAAATCTAAAAACTGTAGACAAAAAAACCACACACTGTGATGATGAAAATAAATAAAATGCGAAGTATGGCTGGAGCATAAAAGTAGATATGGGCGGCTTATAACATAACAAACACTGATAGTAACACCATGTACAGGTTCAGCAGACAGTTAAAATCATAGCTCTTGACGTCATGGGAGAACAGCACCACACACAACACTTATGTAGCACACCGACGACGATGAACAAACTGAGAGGATCGGCCAGAGGAATGGAGACAAGGGAGAATGGAAGAAAGGGGGAGGGGTGGTGCAAAAGGGGCGAGATGGGGGAGACACTTGGGGGGGGGCTCCAAAGGGGGCCAAGGAGGGAAGAACATGGGAGGGAAACAGTCAAGGAGGGGTGCAGAGACTCGGGGGGGGGGGGGGTGAAGGAGGAAAATCCACCCTCGGAGGTGGAGGAGAGAGGAAAACGGGGTCCCTGGGGAGGGAGTGACAAAAAGGCCAACTACAGTTGGTAGGAAGGGTAGATGTCACAGCGAGGTTCAACATCTGGGAGGGGGAGTTGCTGGAATTGCCCTGATGAAGGAGTTGGAGGGTGTGGAGATGGACAGAAGGAGGGATGCAGCGATAGAGGGCGGCAATGTGCGGGGGTGGAGAGGAAGGAGGAAACTGGGAAGTGGGGGGGGGGGATCAATCCTGCGACACTGTAAAGGATGCCGATATTTTGGAGGAGAGGGAGGAGGTCATAGAGGGGATGTGTAGGGGACAGAAAGTGGATATGAAAGGCAAGGTGGAGCATGTGGCATTCTAGGATTTGGAGCGTCTTATAAAAGTGGGAGGGGGAGGGGCAGAGATCTAACCAATGCTGGCATAACACAGGAAAGGGTAGATGAGGGATTTGTAGGTATGGGGACAGTGGCAGTATGCAATCCCCATGTCCATATTCAGGAGGCAGAGACTGGATGGTCAGAATATGAGGGGTCCAGGTGAGGTGACACTCGACAGTGAGGTGAAGGTATCACAGGGTGGGGGTGAGCTGGAAGGGACGACCATAAATGGTTAGGCAGAAATCACGGAGACTGAAGGAGTGGGTGGTGCAGCCTATGATTATTGCCTGGGTGATATGAAGGAACCAATGGTTACATCAAGTGATGAACTGGTCAAGGTGGGTTTCGAGGGTGCATTGGGACTGTCGAAGGGTAGGATAGAGAGCCATAAAGGCGGTATCATCAGCATATTGGAGTAGGTGGACAGATGGGGGTCGCCTGGGCATATGTGCGATGTATAGGAGATAGAGGATAGGGGAGAGGACGGAGCCTTGGGGGATGACAGCAGTGGGATAAAAAATGCAGGAGTTGGTGTTGTGGAGTGTGACTTAGGAAGGATGGTGTGAAAGGAAGTATGCGACCAGACGAACATAACTGATAGGCAGGGCGTAGGTTTGGAATTTAAAGAGGAGACAAGGATGCCACAAGCGGTCATAGGCACTTTGGAGGTCGAGGGAAAAAAATGGCACAGCAGTGGGAGTTAAGTTGGAGGGAGAGGAGGTGGACGAGGTTAAGGAGATGGTCTTCCATGGAGAAGGAGGATTTGAATCCACACTGGTTAAGGGGTAGGAGGTGGAGTTGAGTAGGCTAGTGATGGATACAATGGGAGAAGATGGATGCAAAGATGGATTCGAAGACCTTACTGAAGACAGAGGTGAGGCAGATGGGACAATAGGAAGAGGCGACAGAAGGGGGTTTGTTGGGTTTGAGTAATAAGAGACCATGGGATGTCTTCCACAAGTCGGGGTGGAAGCCAGTAGAGAGGATGACGTTGTATAAATTGGCAAGGATAGTCAGGAAGGAGAAGGAGCATTCTATGAGGTGGCGGTACGTGACACAGACGTGTCCAGGGGCCGTGTCACGTTTTGACCAGAGCATAAGTTTAATGTCTTGTGTTGTGACTGTAGTGTTTATGTCGGAAGGCGGCTACTGCTCAAGTACTGGAGACTGTGCAGTGGAGCGATCGACGTATCGGCGCGTTCCATGTCGGTGGGGAAAAGAGAATAATCAAAGTGGAGATCATCATGGATCGAAGACATTGGAGAGGTGGGAAGCGAAGTCGTTGACCGTACTGAAGTTTTCAGGAAAGGGGCGATCGTTATGGAGAAGGGGGTAATGGGGTGCGGATTGGGAACCAGTAAGGCGATGAAAGGCTGACCATTACTTGAAGGAGTTTATAGGGAGGGTGGCGTTGGGTCATGTACAGGTCTGGCGCCAGTCCCGGCGTTTTGTTTTTGTTTTTCTTTGCTGTAATGGTGGGGTGGATGGTTTTAGTAGAAACCTGGGCCTCCACGTCGTCAGTAATGGCCTTCTGAAGGAAGGACGAGGCGTGGATGATGCCGTCAGGATGGTGATAGGTAAGAGGATGGCTTTCAACGTGGGTGGCGATTGATTCCCTGTAGGCTTCCCAGTTGGAGTGACGGTAGTCATGGACTACCTTAGAAGGGGTTGCATGTGGGGAGTCGGAGGTGGGTCGTGAGCAGACGTTATGGTAAGAAGGTTGGGCAGGTGGTCGCTTACTATGGAGTCAAGTATATCGACGGCGTTACTCCAAAGAAGGTTGGCAAAGGCAATGACAACATCGGGGGTGGTGTTGATTTCGGGACGGGTGTGCTAGGGGAGGGCAACCAGGTCACATTGGTTAGTGAAGAGGAACTGATGCCACCGCCGAAGGGCAGCAGGGGAGCGTCTATGGATGTCGGCGGCAATCACATAGGTGGAGAAGGTGCGGTCAACGTGGGAGATGAAGTCATAGGGAATAAGAACACGACAAGATGCCAAGCGCGGCCTGATGTGCTCCATCGCGGCGGTAATGCGCATGCGGGTTACAGGCACTGGTGAGCGGCAAAGAAATACGCTTACAGATACGCCGCATGTGGCAAAGGCGTACTGACATTCGATGGGATGAACGATGTGTGTTCGGTGGCGGTGAAACCATGACGACTTCTCGCAGTTTTTTAAAGCGAATGAATTTTCTCCGCAACAAATTCGTAGAGCATTCAATGTAAAACCTAGAATGCAGGCATGTGATGGGGATGAATATAGTAATTCCTTCAAATCAAGTGCGGTTTTGCCCTATGTGGATGCTCTTTCCTCGAAGATATGCCGTATTCTTGAGAAATACTGTGTTAAGGTGATCTTCCGGCCACCCACGATGATTGCAGCTTTACTCGGCTCTGTAAAGGACGATTTACTGCTTTGTAAAGTGGGTGTGCATCAGATTTCTTGCGGAAATTGTGGAAGTCATAAACAGGTCAAACAATTCGCACCGTTCATGAAAGATGTGTGGAGCATCGAAGATACACACGCTTATCACAGCTAGACGAGTCTGCTGAGGCCGAACATTCTATTGATGCAGGGCATTCCCTGAATGACAGTGATGCGAAGAACATTCACCACTTCCTTTTGGGATTCTGTCTTCAACGAAGATATAGAGATTAGATTAGCTAATAATTTAATAAATAGAGATAATGGTTTTAATTTGGACAAAGCATTACTTGGGGCAATTAAACTGCAGAGAATTCGTCATGGTGTCACCACTGCCGAACATACACCGATAAGAGAATCGAATGTCAGTACGCCTTCGCCATAGGCGACGCATGTGTAAGCGTATTTCTTTGCCGCTGACCAGCGTCTGCGACCCGCGTGAGCAGTACCGCCGCTGTGGAGCATATAAGGCCGCTCTTGGCACCTTGTCGTCAGTCTTGTGACTGAGGATTGCCGGACGATACGCGGCCAAAATATCAGTGGAAGAAGTTTTAGTTGCGTAGATGCATGCCCGAAATTTAATGGACTGTTCAATACGCCGCAAGAAGTTGAAAATGCACATTCAGAATGGAAACCAAGAATTTCGATGGTCTTCAAGGGAAAGATAAAAGTGCGAGCAGAAGTAGCTTCATTGAGGATCAGACGGATCAAAAAAGTGAAAGTTTTGCGAAAGAAGGAATAAAATTCTAGAAGCAGAAATTAAAAGTAACTGTTTTACGTAATTGATATTCGGCCGGGTTCGTAACAAGAAAGGCAGGCAACTACATATTTTGTTGAACCAGATATTTTTACTAAGTTCTGAATAAACAACAAGGTGTATTTTGTTGCGCGATCATATCGAAAACGAAACTGCGTTTCGCTCTTTATGTCGCAGCTTTTATCTACTGCTGGCCCTGAATTATTGTAGAGAACAAGTGAGATTATAATTCATTACGCTGATAAATACGCGCGGTGAAAAATAATGCCCCCGGATTTGTGATGAGAAAACTCTTAATGCATTTTAAATAAAACAAAGTGTATTAAACTCCTACATCTTTATTTTCCATGTGTACATATATATTTCTCAACGTAGTCAACCAGGCAACGAACACATTTCTCCCAATGAGAGACCCCTTAGTTGATATCGTCACTGTAGAGCGACTTTGTTGACGGAGACACATCCTCACCTTAGTTTGCATCGCTTGATCACTATCAAAATGAAGGTATTTTTAGTTTTGGAAACAGATGAAAGCCTGATGGGGCCAATTAGTGAGGGAGATGATAGATTTTCGTGAACCCAAGACATCTAATAATTGAAGATGTAGCAGTGTTCATGAGCAGTTTTTCATTGTCATGCTTGAGTAGAGGGTGCAGGTTATGTGGACTAACTTCTCGAATTTGTGATTTTATTTTTCTGAGGATGTATCACGAACGGATAGGATAATGTTACAAACCGACCGGTTAACGCGCTGCAATTTGGAGTCCTGTAGCGGGAAACTAGGATGAGTAATATACAAGACTAATACCTGAACTGATATTGAGAACAGAATGAAAAATTCGGAGGCAATAATTTTCAGCACGCCTCGTAAATAGTGCAATGTTTAGCAATACAATAATTTGTAGGTGTATGAAAGTGGAATTCAGCCCGTCTTAAGATGAGTAAATACATTTGGAAGACGTGTAACATGCCAGAATTATCAACGGAAATATGACAGACTTCCGACCTCCAATTCAGACACTCTGTATTTATTTCATCTGGTCCAACATCTCTTCCTTATTGTACCTGTAGTTTCCGTTCCTTCGTCATTTCAAAAATGGTTCAAATGGCTCTGAGCACTATGGGACTCAACTGCTGAGGTCATTAGTCCCCTAGAACTTAGAACTAGTTAAACCTAACTAACCTAAGGACATCACAAACATCCATGCCCGAGGCAGGATTCGAACCTGCGACCGTAGCGGTCTTGCGGTTCCAGACTGCAGCGCCTTTAACCGCACGGCCACTTCGGCCGGCCCTTCGTCATTTATAGGCGCTTGCTTTGTCCTTCAACTCGGCGACTGATTTGATGTAGCACTCCAAGCTTGTCTATTCTGTGCAAGCCTTTTCTTACCCACGTAACGAGTGTTACCTGTGCGTTTATCTGAAACAGATTATTGTATAATTTTTATCCGCCACACTTACCTTCTTTACCAAATTTACGATTCATTCCTGTCTCAGTATCTGACCTATCAACCGATCCCTTCTTTAGTTCAAGATCTACAAAAAATCTCTGTCTTCCCCAGTTCGATTCACTGCCTCCTCATAATTTATTCGATATACATCTTTATTCTTCAGGATTATTCTGTAGAAGGATTAGAAAATCCATCCCCAAGTAAATGAAATGGGAGGACCAAGAAGATTATTCTGCAGCAGAACATTTCAAAAACCTTACATGGATCCATTTTTGCTACGTTGCATGGCGAGAAAGCAGCCAATATGAAAGTAATAAATATAAAAGAATCGGTCAGCTGTAACTTCATTTTATTTTATAGGCTACCTGTCTCGGCGACAAAATACTCCACTCTCAGGTCCTATATTTTAAGCAGTGCTGAAATTTTTTATGACGAAATGTGTGCATGTTACGTACGGAAAAGGACCAGTATTCGCTCCAGCTTATATACATACGACTTAAGCGGACGCAGCAGCTTTGCGTTTCGTAAGGGTTTGAAATTGTGTGTGAATTGTTTTGGAAGTTGTTAAGCATTTTCATTCTCAAATGTCGGACTAATAGAGTCTGGGTAATTTGCAAGTTATGAACTGGGGCTGTCTCAAGACACACAATGTGTGCCAGAAGGAGTGGTGAATTCTCAGGGATACGACAGGAACCATGGTTCTAAGTAATGAACTCTAGTAAACATGGGCTCTACAATGTATACCATAAGATTTAGGAACATTTGGTCTAGTAGATGTGTTTCACAGAAACTAAGATTAGCAAGTGCTCATAGCTTTTAAGATATGCACTTCAGAGGCCATGTTTATGGGACATTTCTTCTTATTTTGCTCCATACTACCACGTCCCAAAACGTGGAAGACAACTTTCAGTGGAAAAGATTTACTTCGCAGCATCAGAGATGAAGAAAGACGAATAGCTCTTGAGGTATGCAATTCAGAACCTCCGTTAAATGGACTTTTTTTTCGAATCATCGTCCCTGTCATATCCCTGAAATTTTCCTTTCCTTCTGGGATACTCTGTATGCATAGATTCCAACAGCAATGCTTGCTTTACTGCGCTAAATTGCTTTTAAGAGAAGATTGTACCTCTTAATTAATAGACTGTAACATCATTTAAAATTGTTAAAATTGATTGATAGTCATATGGAACATTAAAAATCTATTTTTTTATCCGTGGAAGCCGTGAGATAGGCAACCTGCAACGGGGACTGCGTGACCATGCCCAGGGTTTGCCGTTTAGTAACATAGGTGATCAGCTAACATCATAGTGTTTTCACTAGAAAGTAGCCCATTTGAAGTCATCATATGGGCGCTTAGGACCTCAGCTGTTTTGCGCCCCGAGGCTCAAAAAACACCTGCTACAACGATAAACACATTTCAGAATTAGAAGTAATTCAAAAGGCAAGATCGCTTAAATACTGTTTACTGGCTAACGGGTTTCAACACACTAAATGTGCCATCATCGGATCTGAATGTAGATTAACATTTCTAAACCATTTGGATATAACGACACATGAGGTAGACCAGCTGATATAGCATCATTGTCACAAAAATTAAGATGCCGACCGCTGTCAGTCGAGCCGCGATCATGCACCAAATAGTTTTATCTTGTGACTTCGGTTTTATATATTGTATGGAAAAAGAATGTCCAGGAGAGCAGTTGTTTCTTAATTTTTGTAAAAGTCATTTTCTTTCAGTTGGTCTGCCTCACGTATAGTTATATCCAAATGGTTTATAAATGTTAATCTACATTCAGATCCGATGATGGTACCTTTAGTGTGTTGACACTGGTTATCCAGTAAACAGTATTTAAGCGATCTTGGTGTTTGAATTATTTCTACAAGAGAGTGATCACCCCACTACGCACTATGTGTTCACTGCAACATTTCAGAATATTTCTCAACCGTTCCACTCACGAAAAGCACGTGGGAAAAAGTAACACCTAAATCCTTCGGCGAGAGCTATGATCTCCCTTCTTTTATTACAAGGATCTGCTCTCCCTGTGAAGTTTCGAGTCTATAGATTATTTCGGCGTTCGGAGGAGGAAACTGGTGACAGAAATTTTGTGAGAAGATCTCGTGGAAACGAAAATTGCCTTTGTTTTAACCACTGACACTCAAACTCCCCTATCGCAGCCATGACACGTCTTCCTGTTTCTTGATAATACATTTGACTGGACCAGAGGTGGAAACCTTCCTGCACGTTGCTCAGTGGCCCTGGAGATGGCGTGATGTATCGTCGAAATTGGTTGCTCAGTAAAATAATAACTGGAATTTTGACGGCTAAAAGGTGTTTTGAATCGATATTCAGAACCCTGTTATTCCCGTGACGTTGAAGGTGGAGCAAGAGGAGAGAAGAGGGGGACACATCTACCAATATCTCTTGAAATCTTATTGAGAACACGTTACTCTGTGTGAAAATACGGTAGGGAAAAGTGATCAGAATTTACTTGCCCTGGTAAAATGAAGTAATTCCTGGTACTTGTTACAGCCACAAGACACAGCACATTATTACCCAAGTTTATATTATTATGTTGGTGAGGCCATTCTCTCAGACGCTTATCTTTTGTGTGAAGAATCCGTGCACATCAGATGTTAGAATATGCGAAAGTTTTCTTCTTGGTATACTACACCTGGAACATTTGATCTCCAATATTTATTATACAGAAAGTGAGGAAACACTTCCTTTCCAAACATTTGAAGCATATTTCTGGGTATGTAGGTCATGAGTAGATTTTTTGTTCACAAAGTGCTCTAAGTGTGTAAAATGACAAACCGCGAATGAGGGTAAAATGACATAGTTGTTCGTGTCTTTCCATTCGTTTCTGTTTATGATAATACAGTTTGTCATTCATTACTGTTACAATAATAATAATAATAACAATAATAACAATAATAATAATAATAATTATTATTATTATTATTATTGTTAGTATTACCATTATTATATTACTATTACTGCTTCGGTAATAATGATTGGAAATTACAAGAGAATAAATATTCGCCAGTCATAGGATTCAGAGAGCCCGCAGATGACTGTTGATGATGTTAATCACGAGCAAATGGGCATGCAGCGTACCTCAAAAATGTTCGGTATTCCTGAAGCCACTTTAATTTCCTCATTTTGAGAGAATCGAAGGGCGAGCTGTTTAACTGTTAAAAACGATTCACATAAAATATTTACTTTCCTTTTTTTACTACAAAAGGTTTTAAGACCTGAAGGTGACAGCGTAGTCTGTTGTACCTGTTGTCTTAAATAAAATAATGTGCTATTTTTACCCACTTGGCATCTTGCGCGTGAGGCCAGCGTAAAATCAATATGTTTTATAACCAATGATTTTAAGACCTGAAGTGACAGCATAGTGTGTTGAAACCGGTTTTTTTAATTAAAGAAGGTATCCCATGCGATCTTCACTGTTGAATGGTTTTTAATCCTCAAGCTACGCTAAGAAGGAAAACAAGATCACAATAATCAAGTTGTAAGACACGATAACGGTTTAGACCGGTTCTGGCAAACGCTTTCAAAATATCCAGTACGTGACCTATTAGAGCTCATTAAAGGCCTTAAATCCAGGATATTTAGACTCACATTGAATGATGTAAGGAAACGCGTCTCAGTTAGCCAAGAGGAATGCATCTGACAATCAGTTTTGCAAACAGACGGTGATGGCAGATAAAGACCTATTTAATGTAATGAGACAAACAATAAGTATTTAATAGCCTACCTAAAATTCGATAAACAACAGTTTTGAGCTGTTTACATGAGACATTTGCAAATAAATGTGAATATCTTTAGAAGAAGTAGGAGTATCTCATTTTGTCCAACGTCTCTCACGATATGACATTGTGAACGCTGTCTAATAATACACGATAGTGATCTTATAATGTATAATGTAGGTTTCTTTACTGAAGTGTAGTTAATAATTCTGAACAATACCCCACAAAAGAGGCACATTACAATTCGAAAAATGTATTTATAGTAGAATTTTCCCATTATGATATGTCACCTTAAGACAAAATTCTCTAAGTGTATGAGTACATTATATGGCAACCTCATGTGCAAATACGTTCAGTATTCATCATGAACCCCTTCTAAGTAGTAGATGTTGTAGCCACTTGTTCAGGTCTCTGTCATCCATCCAGACTTATCTTACGAGGTGTACCTAGTTCTGTCTCTCCAGTCGGCCGTTAACTGATTATCCTTCTTGCAATCTGTAATATGTCATTCTATCAACAAGATCATTCATTTACACCGTAGCCGATCCGAAGCCCAGTTGAGAAAGGACAGGGGCGGTGGGAGGAGGGGGGGGGGGGTTTAAGAGGAGGAGTAAATCTTCTTCAAAAACCATTGGTTCACCAGGCCTGGCCCTGGTGGCAGTATCTTGAGAAGATCCCTTGCCAGGTTTACGGCGTAGCTTGCAACGAACGTTGAGGTGACGTGGGACGAGACGATCTCTACAATAATTCGAAGACCGGAAGCAGCAACACCCTCCGCCGGTGCTTAATTGACAGAGAAGGATAAGGGAGGTGGATTACCTGAACCCCGATCAGAGAAGGTATTCTGATTTAAAGCTTGGTCCTACGGGTTGGGGGTTGTACGATGCGTTGGTAACAAACCATATAAAAAAACCATAACTTGTAAGTCTTTAAGGAATAAGCCAGATAGTTCTCATAGACGACCAATATTTTTTAAAAAATATTTTTTCAGTGATATTCTGCAACTGCATGTATGTCTCAAAATGATAATGGATAAACCTAAGAAATTGAAGAAATCTTATGAAGTGTAGTTAATGATTTTACACTACTGGCCATTGAAATTGCTACACCACGAAGATGACGTGCTACATAAACGAAATTTAACCGACAGGAAGATGATGCTGTGATATGCAAATGATAAGCTTTTCAGATCATGCACATAAGGTTGGCGCCGGTGGCGACACCTGCAACGGCCTTTGTGGATACAGAAAATGTTCGACTGCTGCCCTGGCCAGCACGTTCTCCAGATCTCTCACCAACTGAAATCGTCTGGTCAATGGTGGCCGAGCAACTGTCTCGTCACAATACGCCAGTCACTACTCTTGATGAACTGTGGCATCGTGTTGAAGCTGCATGGGCAGCTGTACCTGTACACGCCATCCAAGCTCTGTGTGACTCAATGCCCAGGCGTATCAAGGCCGTTATTACGGCCAGAGGTGGTGTTTCTGGGTACTGATTTCTCAGTACCTATGTACCCAAATTGCGTGAAAATGTAATCACATGTCAGTTCTCGTATAATATATTTTCCCAATGAATACCCGTTTATCATCTGAATTTCTTCTTGGTGAAGCAGTTTTAATGGCCAGTAGTTTAAATTTACAATTTGGTCATGCCAGTCACGTTGAACAACAGCGCATCTCCTGCAGATGTAAATTACATTGGCATTGCCACCTTTAAAACCCAAAGAAAGCAACGGGTAACTTCTTTGATGACACACTAATTCGTTTCATTCATTTGCACTGCACTTGTGAATCGCAAAGTAAAAATCTTAACAAAGAGCTCTTTGGCACCAGCTGCAGCTACAAACCGTGCACTTTGACGCAATAAGCAAAGGATTTTACTAATGTCAAAACAGTAATTCACAAACCTGTTACTCACATCAGCGTAAAGTACGTTACGCTCGGTCACTAGGCGGACTCAGTGGAGCGGAGTTAGCGACAAATAACCGGTGGACGCTAAAGTTTAAAACTTGTGTTTTCAGATGTTAACATCTGGGCAGAATCAGAAATGTGGCTACAATTTTCGCGAGTGGTCGCTTATTGGGGCTTATATCTTGCAACTGCGCTTTTTTCTCCTTAAAATAGTTGCTGATATTCGTTTGTAAATCACTTTGCAATTCGTTACTCAACGTCTGTTTCACATTAGTAGTCACGGACGATAGCCCAAGACAACGTTGACAACTTAGGTGCAACGACAGTGTTTTGGGCGGCAGCTGCGGGCGTGCGCTGGCTGGGCGGCCACACCGTCGTCTCCTAGCGGAGGCCTGGCAGTATGCGGGGCACGCGATGCGACGCTGGCAAGTGGAGCCTGCAGGCGCCCCGGGCGTCGGCCACTCCGGAGCCGTCTGGAGACGCCCGCGGCCTCAAAGAGACCGCCGGCCCATTTCCATAGCAGAGGCGGCGATTGGGGCGTGTCTGTGGCGGCCGCCCGCGCTGGCTAGTGGGACCCCGAGATCAGGTATTCACTGGCCGCGCGATAAGACCGGCCGCTTAATCCTAAGCTGCCCGTCCAGCCTGGGGCGCTATCCGCCCTTTGAGGCTCGAGTCTGTTGCTACCCCCGCCGCCGACAGCGAAACGTTCAGAGAAGTACTACGTTTCCTACTGATCCTCTATTTATAATGCATATGGAAAGATCAAGCGAAGAAAACCTAGGATATTGCAAGAAATAATTCAGCTGATAACGAAAATGGAAAAAAAGGTTCAGGGGTAAACCGGAATATAGCAATATAAGTTACTTACAAGGGAA
Organism: Schistocerca piceifrons; assembly: GCF_021461385.2. NCBI lineage: Eukaryota > Metazoa > Arthropoda > Insecta > Orthoptera > Acrididae > Schistocerca > Schistocerca piceifrons. Next base: position 683,476,076 of record NC_060141.1, on the reverse strand, counting down.
CCTCCCCATCGTACCCCCCTCAGATTTAGTTATAAGTTGGCACAGATAGGCCTTGATAAACTGAACACAGATCAATTGAGAAAACAGGAAGAAGTTGTGTGGAACTGTGAAAAAATAAGCAAAATATACAAACTGAGTAGTCCATGGGCCACATAAGTAACATCATGGAGGAAGTATGTTTAGAAGCGCCGTGGTCCCTTGGTAGCGCGAGCAGCTGCTGAACGAAAGATCCTTGGTTCAAGTCTTCCCTCGACTGAAAATTTTACTTTCTTTATTTTTGCATAGTTATTATCTGTCCGTTCGTTCATTGACATCTATGATCACTGTAATAAGTTTAGTGTCTGTGTTTTGCGACCGCACTGCAAAACCGTGCGATTAGTAGACGAAAGGACGTGCTTCTCCAATGGGAACAGAAAACATTTGATCGTAAGGTCATAGGTCAACCGATTCCTCCACAGGAAAACACATCTGATATATTCTATACGACACTGGTGACGGCATGTGCGTCACATGACAGGAATATGTTGTCGACCCACCTAACACCTAACTTGTACACTTGGCGAATGGGTAAAAAGATTCTTCTACCTTGCCCGATTTAGGTTTTCTTGTGGATGTGATAATCACTCCCAAAAAAGTGATGAAAACATAAGAGTTTGTCACATAAACTGAAAATAAAAAATTAAAATTTACACTTGATGGAAGATTTGAACCTAGGACCTTTCTTTCCGCAGCTGCTCACGTTAACACGAGACCACGGCGCTCCTGCATTCCTATCGTCCTTATTGTTGCTTATCTTTCCTTGAACTACTCAGTTTGTATATTTTGCTTATTTTTTCACAGTTCTACACAACTTCTTCCTGTTCTCTCAACTGATCTGTGTTCAGTTTTTCAAGGCCTATCCACTGTGCCAACTTATAACTAAATCTGAGGGGGGTGCGATGGGGAGGTTCCCTTGTTAGGAACAATACAAATAAGAGGTGTAGGGAAGCCAGTGGGAAATAGCTACAGGAAAATGTGAAGAAATCTAAAAATAAAAGGTCGTCGGAATGACGGATTCGTGTTTAGAAAAATCAAACTAGCCTCAAGAACCAAGGACATCAACATTAAGAGTGCAAAGAGAATTCCACTTCTGTACGCAGAGGAGTGAGAGGCTCGGTGGTCGAAGTACACTGGCTTCCTCGAGGGGAACGACGTAACGTGATATAATAATCTGGAGTCGATAGGGAAGAACATGAGAGCCACTCAGATATCGACAGAGCTTTGCGAGACTTGCTGTCACGTAAGACAGAGAGGATGGATGACATTCCGTCGGAATTGATAGAATCACTGAGGAACCAGCAGGAAAATAATATTCAGACATGTGTGTAGAATGCACAAAATGTTGAAGGCAAGGTGAGTAGGTAAAAGAGGGAACTGACGCATTGCCTATTAACAGCTGACGCACGCAAATTCCTCTTCACTTGCATTACTTATGTGTCTGTCAGCGGGATGTGCCTTTCACGAAGATACACCGGCTGTGCACGCAATACAGATGTCAACGTGACGCTGACAATACCTATGGTCAGTTTTCGTTGATGTGGATATACATCTTAAGACGACACGGTTGCTAGGCAAGTAGCTGTGGTATTTTATTATGCTTGTTGCTCTTGTTTACGTTTAACATGGCTTATTCGAGAAAGTTTATTATACATTCATTGCGACGCTAATGGCTTGAACTTCGAACTGCTTATATTCTAGTGCTTTTTACACTGTAAATAGGTGGTTGATGCTACGTTGTATGATTTTGGCAATAAAGCGTTTGAGATGTAATGCCGCAGAAAGATACTGAAAGTTAGGTGGACTGATAAGGTGAGAAATGAGTTCCCCAAGGAAACGGTGAATATAGAAACACATGGAAAACTTACTCTCGAGGAAGGGACAAGAAGATGGGAAATGTTTTGAGATGTCAGCTCCTAGAAGGAGCTGTGGAGGGGAAAAACTTTAGCGGATAAAGGGATTGGAATATATCGCCCCAGATATTGAGAGCAGTGTGCAAGTTCTTCCGTGAGACAAAGAGGTGCGCACAGTAGGGGAATTCGTAGCAGGGCGCATTAAACCAGTCGGAAGACTAATGACTCCAGGAAAACAATCTTTGAATTAGCAACAGAGTGAATTGAATATTTTGGGAGGTGTCTTACCGACTTCGAAAACAATAATTTTACTTCCCTACAAGCAAGGTCAGTTTTCGACGAAGGTGGAAGATTAAACGACGTATGGATATTGCTGAATGAAATCGAAAAATAATGTGCCATTTTTCCGGAAAATGGATATTTAAGCAGCTAACATTACTTTCCCATAGGTCACAAACAAGAAATAGCGTGAACGCAGAATTAACTAATTCGAATACTTAATTAACGAATTACAGTGTTACTCAAGACATCTTTGCAAGACAGTTATTGTTCTCGGAGCTACGGAAGCAGTAATATCACTACATGCAAAAACCTGCTATTGATAAGCCACGTTGCTGTCGCTATCAAAGTCTGACAGTGTTCATACACATTTCACCTGCTGCGAATCATAACATGTTCTCTTCACAAACTACTAACATTCCAGTACGGTTTCTGAATGAGGTAGCGGCTGCGTTATGTTTATTTATATGCTAAACATAGACTTTTTTTCTAAAGACTTGTATTTTCACTGAAAAGGCAATTTCTTGAATATTCAAGGATGTAATACACTTCATACTAATTTCACATCTGCTGTATTTCGTCTTTTTGGTGTCCCAGTACTCGAGACATATTACGTGAATGTAACAGACATGCCACATACCTACGCTAACGTCAAAAGCCGATGGCAGGAAATTAGAAAGACATGAATAATAACAATGATCACCCAAAGCTCTGCGCCGATCAGCTAAGTAGCGTACTGGTCCACTCTGAAACGCAATACAGAAGTAATTTTGCTTGGCGTACGTTCGAAGCGTCCTTGTCAGTTTTCCGGGTGAGAGATGACGAGTCACTCTCTCACTATTTGTCATATTCAAGGCCTGTGTTAAGGAGTTGGGTGTACCGACAGTTTACACCTCATTTGTCTCAGACAACTCTTTGTGGCGAGATCAATCTTATTTGTGTCAGGTCTGCGGCCTTGACATACGATCTCCTTGTGCGCACTGCCGTATAAGTTGGTCCATGATACGACCAGCAAAGGGGAGATTCACACACTGAAATCTGACGGGATTTCAGTGCTCCATTCTGGAGTAACTGCGTACCGTCTAACTGATCACCAGCTGCGACTTTGCATATATCGTGCCCCCAATAACAAACGACAGGCGCGGCATATCGCTCCTCTGCAGACGCTTGAACCATGACCGTCACCTCAGACGACGCTACGTATCGATAAAGGGGTACAGTATTGCTGGTTCCGCTTGTTAGGACAAACATAATCACAGTCTCACTACTTGTTCTCAGCTGCACCAACGTAATATAACTTCCGTAGAGAATAAATATATTACAGTCTATTCAGCGATCGATAATTTCACAATGCATATAAATGTTTTGAGCCAGAGTAAAAGTTTAATAAGACAGACCTTAACCATCAGCAACCAATCGCCACCCAGTGGAGTGTTAACTATCTGTTGCATCTATTTGTGTCGCCAACAGATATTAAATTCACTTGTCATCACGCTTAAATTTGTTTTTCCTATTTTATGGATCTCTGCTGTACGATTCTTGTAGTAGTGTCTTCCATAATATTACTATGTCCTGAGAGATTACATCTGTCATGTTTTTTTGGCTCTGTGTTATGTACTGCCCGAGAGGCAAGAGTACGTTGCTTTTCGCTCCTTACCGATGACGAGATTGCGGCCATGCCACTCGATTTTCGGTTGTGCTGTGAGTAGTATTAGGTGCGTGAAGAAGCTAAGTCTGCTGGGATTCTGAGCCATCGCCATTCATGCGATGAATCCTTTCTCGAGGTCTTTGTATTTTGCGGCCGCCAAGTGAGCGCTGTAGGCAGAACACATTGTGAGACATGAGCACGTGCAGTGTGAGTGATAGTGGAGTGGCGTACCTCGGCTTCAGGAAACTGAGGACATCAGAATGAAGGCGACCACTGCTGAGGATGAGGATCAACCAACATCGGAGAACTAATTTACATTTTTTTTGCATTTTATTACAACGGCGATCCAATAAGAGGAAATTTGAGGCATTTTTCTAAGACATAAACCAACAAGTAAGCGGTAGATAATGACATTTGTAAGTTTCAAACGTGTGAATGCAGGAGCAGTTGTCATGAGACAGATCGTCTCTGCAGACGAATAGGAGCATAGTTTCAGACTATTTCGGCACTGGGTGACAACGCCGCAGGAAATAATAAGAACGGGAGAAGTATACATAACAGTCATCATCCACGAGTAGAGACGGCTTAGATGTAAAGTCGGCAGGTGCTGGGTAAAGAAAATAAGTTAATGCTATGTGTTGCGTGGAATGTGCATGTTGGTTGAAGAGTTGGTGCAGTGCCGACCTATCATAGGAGTGTGCAAGACGAGGAACGGTACTAAAACAACTCTCTCGAAATTATAACCGTGACTGATGTCATGTTCAGTCAATACGATGTAACACTGAAACGCCCGCTAAGCCCCCTGGGCAGAACAGGTAATAGGACTGTGGAAAGGGCCAAGGGTTTAGATCAGTTTCTGTTTCTGATTCTCATTTATTGTAATTTATCAACTCTTTCATGGCTGAAGGCCTCCAACAAGAAATATTAACAAGATAAAAATCCAATTAAGATAGCAATAAAATAATTCAAAAAACAACATACTCAAAGTCCAATACAAGTGGCTGACGGACACAATTAATTTACAAAATTTCAGAATATATTACCATGGACCTTTAAAGGCAGAAGGCCAACAAGAAATCTTTAAAAATATCAAAAATTTTATTAAGATAGCAATAAAATAATTTAAAATCCAAAAGGCAACTTATCCAAGGTACAAGACATATCGCTAGGGGCCACAATTAAATTTCAAAAGTTCAGAATATATTATTATAGACATTTAAAGGCAGAAGGCCAGCATGTTTAACGAGAAGAATTTTAAAAATCAACAATATAGAAATACAATTCAGATAGCAAAAAAATTATTTAAAGAAACAACATATGCAAAGTGCAATACCAATGGCTGAGGGCCACAATCAAACTTCAAAATTTCAAAATATATTACCATAATCCTTAAAGGCACTAGGCCTGAAAGGTAAATTTAGAAATTAATTTTGCAAAATTTTAAGAAAACAAAACACATAACCATAAGCTTAAAATTTAAAGTAGCTGACAACAGATAATTAAACATCGGTGGCACTCAGAAGGCCTTCAGGGCAGAAGGCCTCCAGGGCAGATATACCTCCAGGGAGGTATATCTGCCCTCGTTCACTTAGGTGAGACAGGTGGCGAGCCCAACTACACTTGGTCCGTCGGAACCCAACCAGCGGACAGTCACGGACCGACCGACAAACCGCTTGCTTGCCACGAAAGAGTACACGAGAATTCAGACCGAAAGTTACGAGCGTCACTATCCACAACCAAATACATGTGTGTACTAAGCTGCCAAAACTACACACACCATGTTGGACAGCATTAACAGGTGATGAAAGGACACTGCCTAAAATTACGTTCGCGGCCAGGGCAGGTAACCAGACACTAACGGCCACAAGGCAGAAAAAATTCCGCTGATGCACTTGAACAATAGTAAAGTAATTTGATTAATTCCACCTGACAGCGGCTATTTCGACCACTTCAAACACTCGTTGTTGCTCACAGGAAAACTCCGCAGCAACCGACTGACTAACCGTAGAATGCCGACATCATCTAAAATAGCCGTCGGTAGAAATAAGGACAACTACACACACAACCTGACAAACACTTGCACGAAGACCTGAACGACACCCAACAGTAACTAAACACACACGGAAACAAATCTGGAGTCGATGCGCGCGCGCACACACACACACACAAACACACACACACACACACACACACACACACACACGCGCACACACACACACACACACACACACACACACACACACACACACACACACAGCCGGCTCATGAACTATCGGCGGGACCAAACGCGTCGTCCAGTAAGGCGACCGACCGGCGATGCACCAAGACCGTGGCCCGGCTCAAGTAATGCATGGCGGCAATGGTCGGGTGAGCCATATCGATGCAGACCTCACTGCTGCTCCAACCCGACTGCCCTTGTGCCACATCGCCACTCCGGCTGGCAGGCTCGGACTGCACTCCTGACGCCTTCTAACTGACAGGCACACCCGAACTCGACACGAACTCCCATCACGAACTGACGACGAACTCCCCTACGACAGACAATAAGCGGGAAGTAATAGCAGTCATTCAAAGATTCTACAAGAGGGATTAAATCGATATGCGCTGCTAACGCCGCTCACGGTCAGGTAAAGCAGCAACTCAGTGACCGTAGTAATTTAAATTAACGTAATGAGGTGGAAGTACTTTAAAAACAGGATGTAAAATAAATGATGGCGGGAACACGACCCACGCACGGCTCACACACATTTCTTCTTATCTCTTTTATAAGGATCACTCAAGTAATTACATATGCTTTCATACTATATTTATTCAAAGAACTTATTCTTTCGTCGTTTTTCTGTTCATAAGAAACTATGTATAAAGATCGATGTAAGACATGGGCACTGAAACGTGCTATGAAGACTATACAGATTTTGGGAGCTTTCAAACCCGTTATCGATGCATCATGTGGGGCGTCGCGAGGCAACACACTGCAGCCAGCAACAACGACCACGTGGCAGCTTGAAGGAGACCGCCTGCGGAGCGGGTGGCTCAGAAGCTTGCTGAGTGGAGGGTCAGTAGTCACCACTGAATGAATGTCGCCATGACGGGGGTCAACCTGTCGCCTTCGCAGCTTAATGAAAATGGAAGTGGAGGAGGAGCTGCAGCACGAGCCATGGCTGCCGTAAACCCCCGTCTGGGCGCACAGGCTCACGAGGGTTGTGCCCGCCATGGCAGTGAGAAGGGTCCAGAGAAGCATGGTATTAAGAGCTGTGGGTGCCTATAGAACATCTCCGGGGGGGGGGGGGGCTATTAGTCATAATGGGGCTCTGCCCTCTGGACATAAAGATAAGAGAACAGGCGGCTTGGTATTGGGCCAAGAAGGGAAATTATGAGAAGATCGCGGATGTTATGGGTATTAGGGTGATTGAAGTACGTTGAGCTTACACAAGGTCTGATCCACTTTCTCACTGGCCATGGACCCTACCCGACTCATTTATGTCGATTTGGGAAGAGGGCAACACCAGCGCGCGACTGTGGCGATCCGGAGGGTACACCCGAGCATGTAGTTTACGAATGTCCCCTCTTCAATGATATCGCAAACACACTACGAGACAGACTACCCAGCCATGAAACATACCAACTACTCAGACGAGAGGAAACTTTTCAGACCTTAAACACCTTGGCAAACGAGGTATCTCGAAAATTTCTAATTGACTATTTAGGAGAGATACACTAAATAAAAATGACAATAACCACCGATTGCGTCCAAGAGCCCTATTCCCATGCCGCCTGTGCGTGGACTGGCCGACTTCATCTACGTTGGAATCCACCACGTGCAGGACTAGGGGGAATAGGGAACAACCACCGATTGTGACACACACCAGATATGACGTAGGATAAGTTAGTTTGTAGGACTTAGTTATAGGAAATTAAGATAGGGACTGCAGCGAATTAAACATCGAGGCCTGCCCAGTGCCAGGGGCATGCTCTTCGGGATTAGCTCGAAGAGCAAGGCATATGAAAGTAGGTTTATATCTTCACTGGCATACATGTGGCGCTGCAGAATACATATACAAATTAAATTAGTTATAGGAATTAGGTATAAACAGTATATGTAGATATTAGATGCCCATTGTTTACTAATAACTGTAGCTCACTTACTAAAACGAAACTAGCTGCAAAATTTAATATAAATGTATAACTGTTAGGACCCACTAATGAATTAAGGAAATGGGTTAATTTGTATAATTATAATGGTTTTTAATAATAAAGAATTTTTTTTTAAAAAAAAACCAACTTACCCCAGGTGGCTGCGAATGGAAGTAGCCGGCCAGACAAGGATGGGGCACGAATGATGCCACATCACTTCTTTCACAGTCTGGTGGATTGCCTGACGCTGAGTACATAACTGCCAACAGCAACTACCTACCCACGTGTTTTGAATGGGTCCGTCGGAGATGGGGCTTGACCTGACGTCACGCAACATCCTTGAAGGAACTGCAGACGAGCTGGGGCCACAATAAGCCCAGAGGGATCCCCCAGTTGGACATAACCCTCCACAGATGGCGTGCAGGTCGAGTTTCTCCTGCAGTGGTGCAGTATGAAGCAGATGGGCACCGACGACGGTGGAGACATCATAAGCTACCCATTGGCACAATGAAGGGGCAGCGATAAGTTGTTCATATCTCTGATTCTCATGTAATCCTGTATATTTCCTTGTGGAACAGATTTAATTTTTGATACAACTGATCTAGTGAGGATCATTTGTCAAGCATTTATGCAAATTAGACTAGAAATGCGTGATTTTCAAGTGCTTTATAGGTAGAAAAATCAATATTACATTGCTCTAGGAAATAAGCACAACTGACGACACAAATTACTTGCTTGTTTACATTTAGAGAATGAGTGTGTTTCTTAGGTTATAATTTATTGTCTGTTTATGTATTATGGGAGACTGAATAGGGGTAAATCTCTGAGGCAGAAAACGGTTCAAAATCCACGGAACTGTAATATGACTACGGACGTCAGTCGTCTCTAACCTCATAAATTGCGTGAGTCATTAAAAATACTGCGGCAAAGCCTTTTTAACCGCTTAGTAATTGTTCATCTGAAGTTTGTGGTGTAGCAACGACCCTTGGGTTCACATGAATGGTTCTACACTCAGCGATGTTCATCAGTACATCTTCCAGGCATGCAACTTCGTGTGAGTGGCCCATGAGGTGAATGAGGTCAAGTTAGGATGTTTTCTTTATGAGAAGTCTTGGTTGATAAAGTCACCCCCAGCACTCATGTCATCATTGTGAGATCTCAGTGCAATTTAATTATTTCCTCTGTTGCATTTCATACTATGACATTTTGAAGTGAGACACTACACATGCAGAAATCTACTGTGGTGGGGGGCACTGAGAGAGGATGAGTCACTCTCTCGCTCTTTCTCATATCCAAGGCTACACTTTTAAAGTTGATTTTACACCCAAGACATCATTTTTGTGAAACGACAATAAGTTATCAACATGAGCAGGCACTGATGGGAGAATGTACTTTGTTAATGTATGTAGGATCCTTAGAATGGCTCTCCTTTGAATAGTATTTTCTGGAGTTGAGAACAAGCAGGCAGTTTGGTCATTTAACAGTAAATCATGTAGTGGACGTTTGGGGTTTGGAGGCTACGTACATCGGTTATGGAAAGGAACATCGCGAAGCACCTACCGGAGACAGAATGCTGGTCTCTAGAATTTCTCGCATCGGTGTGCAGACAATGTTTTCGTCCAAAGAAGCAGGGAAACTTCCTACCTGGATCCAACTGTTTGACGCCTCTAGAGACGGCAAGGGCAGGGGCATGAGAAATATGTAGGTTGCCCAACCAAGACCTTTCGACAGTGTCGTAAACTCCCTTTGTGAACGGGAGTGGCGGCCATAAAAATTCGTGAAATTTCTATATTAACTGTGGACTGGGCACTACCGAGGCAGCTGCCAGGTGGTGTTGTCCCTGTGCCTGCCGAGTTTTTTGGGAAACTCAGGTCTTTGAAACAATTTTAGAATGGAATGCAACATTTATGGTGGCTCTGAAATGGTCTGTATTAGGATATAAAAGTACTTCTCTTAATTTAGCCGTGGTCCCTGGTAGGACACGCTATAATGTATGGGGCATCAAGATGATGATCTCTGTGATAAATATGTTGTTGACTTTAGTGCTAAACAGAAACTGAAAACGCGCTGCTTTCAGATCCGTTGGAAAAAATATGTCGGGAGCATAACATCAATTCCTCTCTGTGCAGGAATATGCGAGTCACGGATTGGCTGCTTCTCAATAAAAGAGAAGAATATTTTCAACTTTGATTAGTATTGGCTTATGATTAGAGCAGATGAGTTAGAGGGGAGACATTGAGCTCGTGGATTCTTGTGTTTTGCATGGAACATCTCTGGCCTGCAGACGCTTGAACCACGATCGTCAACTGAGAGAGCGCTACACATCGAGAAACGGATACAGTATTTCTGCTCTGACTTGTTATTGCAAACAGTATGACAGTCTTGCTACGTGTTCTCAGTTGCATCAACCTAGTACAATTTCTGCATAGAATAAAGCCACCAAAGTCTATTCAGCATTAGATAATTTCGGATTGTATTATCAATGTTTTGAGGCAGAGTAAATAATTTCATCAGACAAAATTTAGTCTTTGCCAAAAAATCACTACCCAGTGCAGTTTTAACTATTTGTATCGTCTATTTTTGTTGCCGAAGAATATGATTTAGTTGTCATAACGCTTCATTTGTATTGTTTGTCTCATTTTATGATCAATAAACTTGTACCAACATTTTTATAAAAGATCTATTCTGTGTTTGTACATTAACCACCCATTAACAAATGGCTACAATAATGACACGGCCACCATTTCATTAAATTATTTGAGCATTCAAGTTCATTTAGATTCTGATAAATGTGACAACCTCTAATGCAAATGAACAACAACAACCACAGTCATAAGGCAAAACCAATTTAGTAGATGCATGGGCCACGTTCTCAAGTGGAATGCTTACTAGTTAAAGTGATTGCTGTCAGGGCGTAAAGTCACAGTCACCTACAGCCTCTCAAATCATACCACAAGTCCAGTGTAGCCTTGTAGTATCTGCACACAGATTTCGCAGTTACCGCGACGTACGTGCAGTTTGTTTGTGGGTGCAGAGCCCATGTAATGTACTCAAACACTCTCAGGTCGGGCGAATTTGGTGACAAGGACATCGTCGCGAGTTCACTAACATGCTCCTCAAATTACCCTAACGCGATTCATGCCATATGACAGAAAACTTATCCTGATGGAAGATACCATCGTCGTCGCTGGATAATATGAAGGACGAATAGATGCATATTGTCCACAACAACGTTCCCTTAGTGAACAGGTGCCATGATGACGTCTCGTGGAGTTAAGTTATTTCTCGTGACATAACACTGCCACCATCAGCGTTCATCCATAGCGCGGTGCATGTTTTCGGTAACTATCCGCCAGAATGGTGGCATGGTGTAGCAGTAAACGCTGTTCATCCAACCTTTCAACATGTTTTCATTGAACTGCAGTTCAATCTCACTGATCCCCTGCCTACTGCAACAGTAATTGACGATACCATTGATTTAATATGGAGAGACGTATCAGTAATATTTAAGGAGCGTCATGTTCAATCCTATATGCTGAAGGATGTGTTCTGAAATACAAATGGGCTACAGATCGCCACGCATCCTGCTTTAGAGAGTGTACTCGCCTCCGACTTCCATGTTGTCTGAAGAGGCGTGGATATCAAACACTTTGTCACCTCCTCGTGGTCTCATAATCCTTCAGTCACTTGTCGTAGATGCTAACCACTGCAGCACGCTATCATCTTCGGCATTTCAGAGGTGTTGGTTCGTTAGCGCCAGGTGATAAGAATTTTCCCTTTTGTCAAAGTTGCCCATGTAAGTGGATTTCTCTGTTTGTGGCCTGTATCGTCGCTAGAATGGTCCACATTAGCCTCTTCTTCACTTCTATACTTTCCTTACTGGATTACATGTTTCTTTCATTTTGTTATATTTTGTTTTCGGGCTCAAAAAGAACTAAGGTCATATGCGCCCAGATCCGTAGATCACGAAGAGGAAAACGAATTAAAAGCGACTACGCGCTAGGGCAAATCGACAGATGGAAGGACAGCTAAAACACAGACTTTCTCTTGGAGGAAGGACGATGAAATACGCTAACAGTCGATGTTGAGTTGGAGGTGGGCTGTGATCATAATGTAATGGCTTATTAGCGCAAGTTGGGGAGTGTGGAAAGACTGTTCTGGTACATCCCTGTCACGTTGATGGAAGGGGACTGTCACGTGTTGGTGCTGGTGAGCTGTGTTCCATGGTTGACACCTCGAGCCCGACTGGCGGGTATGTCTGTGGTGCTGCGATCCGGGCCCTCTTTGGTTTGATTAGGCGCAGTGGCTGGGGAAGCCCGTGGGGAGAGATTTCGCGTGGTTGCTGCCGAAAGAGGTCGCTGGCGGTCTTTTTTGGCTACGAGGCGCTCGGCACGTAGGACCCTGTCTGGAGCTCGCTGGGCTTGTAGCCAGAGACAGCGTAAACGCGCCAAAGAAGGCTTTCCTCCTCCGGTGATGCGCCGCGACCAGAAGACGTGTGGCCTGTGGCAGAATTTGTTTTCCATAACTCGCTGTTGGTGCCGGTTTATCCGGAGGATGAAGCCTTGCCGTAAGACCGGGTGAGCGCCGTAATTATCCTCGCTCGCTAGTGGTTTTCCTCCGTTTCGGACAGTGGTGTGTTTAACACAGTTATTGGAGTATCATTCGGCAGCTTGCCCTTTTATCATGTTGTGGTGCATCATTTTCTTCTTTATTTCGATACGTGACCGTATTGCTTGTTTACTACTTGTTGGCTTGTTTATGTCGATCTTGCAACGCTATGCTCAGCCTTCCTCCTGAATGTAATTTGTTTTAGCTTTTGGCTTCTATCACCAAGCGTTTCTGTTTTATTGTGCTCGCCTGTCGATTGGGCTTCATATGTTATCATGTTCAGGCTAGTGCACCTGCAGTAAATTTTTTTTTAAGCAAGTTTGGCAGTTTGAGCCTCCTTTCAGGTTTTTCATATTTAAATCTGTTAAAGCTGCAATCTCTCTCGAGGTACCCCCACTTTTTAATTACATTAAAAATGGCGGTTGTATTGAGCGTTTTTCTCACTTACCTTAAAGAGTTTTGCTTTGTCATAGAAGTCAGTTACAATCTGGTCCCTCACGTAACACTTATCGTGTGCCGACACGGTCTGGGCAGACCTTGTGCGTGCGTATTTTTGATGACGTGACGGCTGGGAGTCTCGACCTGTCTTAGGACACGCTGTTTGTGGACAGGCCTTATAGGCACCGCTTCTGTGTGTATTCTGTCCGTTATGTTTGGTGTTTCTACCTGTTACCGTTTGTAAAGCCGGCCGCGGTGGCCAAGCGGTTCTAGGCGCGTCAGTCCGGAACAACGCGACTGCTACAGTCGCAGGTTCGAATCCTGCCTCGGGTATGGACGTGTGTGATGTCCCTAGGTTAGTTAGGTTTAAGTAGTTCTAAGTTCTAGGCGACTGATGGCCTCAGAAGTTAAGTCACATAGTGCTCACAGCCATTGAACCATTTGAACCCAATACATTTGAAAGTGTTTTAAACGAAAATTTCCTCAGTTCATCTCCACTCCCCCCCCCCCCCCCGCCCCCTCATGGTCCAGCCACACCCAATGTGTCAAGCCGAGCACACGCAGCGCCAATTCACCCAGTAGATACGAACGCACTTGCTTTCAGACGGTCTTTCACCTCGTAAAATGTACAGCAGTTCGTGCGAAACACAGATCAGTTCTGCTCTTGCCTGCACGCGTTCTATGGATTCGTTCCGGGAGACGTAAGTGGAATGAAGTGAGGCACCCAAATTCCTCGTGTTCGTGACGTGACGCGGAGCACGTCGGGCGGTCGGGCGTAGCACGGCGCGCGCAGCACACTCTGCCGGGCACGGAGACACTCGCACGGAAGTGACAAATCACTGTGTGGCCGCGAGGAGTCCGCCGATGGCCTGATGGATGTTTAAACAGCGCCGCGCCGGCCGGCGCCACTCCGTCACTGCCAGGCGCACGCCAGCGTCCGCTCCCTCCCGTCTCCCTAATTCCTCGCCCACATAACTTCCAAGCCTCCCTTCTCCCATCTTCACCACTTGCTCCCATCCATTGCGAGAAGCCTGAAGCCCAAACCCCCTCCCCCTCCGCCCCCACCATCCCGTTCGCCCCAAAACCATTCCACAGTCTCAGCGAACCACGTTCCACTTGTCAGGGAATAAAAACGAATCTCATCCTAGCAATCATCGGCCGAGAAAACTCAATTAAACAATTACATCCGCCCCTAACTGGCGTGGAAATTCCGTAGGCGTCTTTTATCTGCCAACAGTGCCTCCACCCTGCCGTGTGGACGCGCTGCGAAAGTTTTCCATCTTATGAATACAAATAAGTGCCTATCGAACAAGTTTTTTCTTCCTTCCTCCTGCACCCCCCTCCACTCTACGCCTGCCCCATCTGGTCCGCCTGACGCAGAACTCTTACCCGGCTGCGCTCCTTCCCCTTCATTAAATGCGGTTTTCTCGTCTCACTTCTTTTTTTTTTTTTTAGTTAGCAGACGCCGTCACGAGCGACGTGAGTTGGGACGCCACTTTGCGGGTGACTTTCTGCGTCAGCCAGCCCCAACTTCAAAAGAATAACTTTATGCGTCTCTTAGGCTGTTTACTTTATGCTGCCGGCAGACACTCGGCCCGCAAATCCTGTAACAGTTACACCGCTATCTGCGATGGGGCGACACCGAGCAGACGTTCCGCCTTCCGCCTCTTCCATTCCGCCACACTTACTTTTATGTCTGTTCTTTCTTGTGCAGGCGTCATCCCCTATTTTCCCTCTTCGTACTTCTTCACCCTTCCATGTTTTCGGTCCGAAAATGCTACATCTGCGTTTCTGAATTTAATGAAATTGACTCGGAATGACTAACAGAAATAATTGTAGGACTGTCAGACGATAGTTTGAGAGTCACTGTATTGAACGTTAAAAAAATGAAGGCTGAAAATTATTTAAACCGACGAACTCTGCGAATTTGTACGGAACATCAAAACAAATGAAATGATAATTGAATGAAGACCCAAAGCTGTCGAGAGGTGGTGATATACATCAACGGGGACAGTTAAAAATGTGTACCCCGACTGGGACTCGAACCTGGGAACTCCTGCTTACATGGCAAACGCTCTATCCATCTGAGCCCCCGCGGGTACAGAGGATAGTGCGTCTGCAGGGATTTATCCCTTGCATGTTCCCCGTGAGATCCACATTCCCAACTTAATGTCCACACACTACATTCGTAGTGCCCCTGCCCGTTACATTGATTACTTGCCACAGACAATCTTACCGAGTGCCATAAGTGTTCGGGCAATGCGTGTGCATCCAGCACAGAAGAAGATCAATGACCGGTTAGCCTTAACTATATGAAGATCGTATCTGTTGTTTCAGACATGCCCAAAAGAACAGATACCATCGGTGACTACGCAGCTCTCTTAGAATGAAATGATAATTACATCAATATCCTAATCTGTCGACAGGCGTTGATACACATCAATGAGGACAGTTGAAAATGTGTGCCCCGGCTGGGACTCGAACCCTGGATCTCCTGCTTACATGGCAGACGCTCGATCCATCTTTTTTTTCTCATTTTGTTCGATATAGTTTGTTGCGTTTGGTCGGGTAGGACGTCACAAGACATCCATTCATATTGCTCGTTGGTTCCTTGACTCAGTTTTTTTATATTACAGAGAGCACGCAGCCCTCTGACCGAACACGCTGAGCTACCGTGCCGGCACAGCCATCTGAGCCACCGAGGGCACAGAGGATAGTGCGACTGCAGGGATTTACCCCTAGCACACTCCCCGTGAGACCTACATTCCCAACTTAATGTCCACGTACAACATTCGTATTGCCCCTGCCCGTTACACTCATTACTCGCGACAGACATTCTTACCGAGTTCCATAAGAGTTCGGGCAATATGTGCGCATCCAGCACAGAAGAAGGTCAGTGGCCGGTTAGCCTTGACTGTATGAAGATGGTATCTGTTCTTTTGGAGATGTCCGAAAGAACAGATACCATCTTCATATACCAAAACAAATATTACTCTCTCATATCATAATTTCCTGTTAGCACCTTTTAATCGGTAAGGGGACGTATTGGCTCTTCAGTTGTAATGACTGATTTGTTGCTGCAACGGTTCCTGTTGTACCGGTATGGAGCATACTTTTCAGTTGTAATAACAGTACCGCAATCATATTTAGTTGTTCGTCTTGACCCATCAGAGTATTTGTTTACTAATGGAGCGATACACCAGGAGTGAGTACGCTGACGTAGTCGGTATTCACTAAATAGCAAACCACAACGGACGAGTAGCACAGCGGGTTTATCGACAACAATACTCCAAACACCGTACCACGCGTCATTCAACATCTGCATGAGACTGGGTCGTTTAGCAGATTATCTGGTCACGGACGAAGTCGCAGAGTAGGAAATCTCCAATTTGAGGTTGCTTTCGAGCAGCATTTGGAACAAGATCCTTCCATCAGTAACAGAGGATAAATCAAGCTCTTGTAACACTCGACTCTCGTGAGCAATTGTTACACCCATTTCACTCACAATGAGTAAACATTCTGGAACCATATGATTATCCAGTCAGAGCCCAATTTTCGCAATGCTACCTGGAACATTTCCGTTCTCTCTCCTGTCTGCAGATGTAACATTTTCAGTTGTTGTTTAGTCTCCAGCATCCACAATTTGCATGTTCGAAGTGAGATGAATCCACATGCAACTATTACTTCCGCTCATCAAGTGCACGCCTACGTGAAAGTGCTTTTGCGTGCTGTTTAACTGTGTCATATCACCTGCCTAGCCTATTAAATTGAAGGTGAAGGGAGAAGAAAGGAAAGGAAAAGGTAGGGACTAGTGATGCCAGGTGCATCGGGACTTGATGCGGAATCAGCTTCCACGAGTGCAAAAGTGTACCGGATTGGGATTCGAATCCGGCATCTACTACTTACTAAGGAGATGCGTTAAGCTACTGCGCCACCCGAACACAGTGTTTCACGCATCTGAGCGGAGTATACAGGCATAGTTCTCGGCTGACCCACATTCCCACGTTGCGCCACTTGTCCCCAGACCCGGTCCATTTCCCCCACGTTCGCTACGCTGAAATTCCAACTGGACCAAACTGCTGAGGTCATCGGTCCCTGGACATACACACTACTGAAACTAACTTACGCTAAGGACAACACAAACACCCATGCCCGAGGGGGGACTCGAACCTCCGGCGGGAGGGGCCACGCCCCACTATTTGTGCATCCGCTCTGAACAGGGTGAATTCGTTGCTAATGTAGGTGAAAGAGTTATATGAATGCGTCGTGTCTCGTCTTCTAGAGATGTTTTTTGTGTGTGGTGTTTGTTTGTTTGTTTGTTTGTTTGTTTGTTGGAGAGATGTGCAGAGTTGTTTACAAAACCAGTGTTGAATCAGAACCTAATAGCATCAGCAGGAGAAGAAATTAAGTAGGCTCCTGCAGTCGTTTACCGTCTTAGATTATGACCCACTTTGTAACCTTCGTGCACAAATCAGAGGAGACACTTTTCAACCTGTACTGTACGTGAAGTAATTGTGTTCTGTTAATATTGTTGTCTCTTCGTATTAAAGATTGAAAATTGTTTATGTTACTCATTGTCTACTGTAAGTAGGATACGATGTACTCGGAAAATAGTGCATCAGAGACAAACGCATTAGATAAAGAGTTCTCAGTGTCTCATGTAATCTCCCAGTGTTTCTTGATTTAACTGGTTTTCTTACCGAGAAAACATCATCCCCGTTTTAAAAAATGCTTATAGGAAAATATAACTTTGGGAAAAAACATTTGTCTTTGTGTCCCATGAAATCTCCCTCAGTTTCTCGCTTTAAGTTATTTCCACCCTGCATAATTAAACCTTGAAAGGAGTGGCTTATAAAACATTAGTAAGATCTATTTTTAAGTATTGCTCATCAGCCACCCATGCCCGAGGGAGGACTCGAACCTCTGCCGGGATCAGCCGCACAGTCCATGACTGGAGCGCCTGAGACCGCTCGGCTAAACCCGCGCGGCAGATTGAATCAGTGGAAGGGTCAGAGAAGATCCAAAGAGGAGTTGTGTTGTTTGTCACAGGATCGATTACTAAGCACGAGACCGTTGGGAAATGCTCAACAAACTCCAGTGGTAGATATGTGTAGTGCATCAAGGGGAGTTTTACTGTTGTAATTCCGAGTACATAGCTTTTAAGAAGTCTCAGGCCACTTTTTACTTTCTTCCTATCTGTGTCCCGCGAAATAAGCAAAACGAAAATATCTAATAAACAAGAGCTTATTATAAGACACACTCCTACTTTTTTCCAGGTTACGAAGCATGCCGTCCAGAAGAGGCAACTGAGTGTCGAGCAGATCTTACCAAAAAATAATCTTACTACGAAGTTGTCACTGGACTTGAGAACACAATTGTAAATAGGATTAATATTTCCTGTTTTGTAAAATGGTAGTAAAATATTATAAAATGGCTTTCGTTAAGATTTAAGATTTGAAAAAGAAAAGTAAATAAATTGTTCAGCGAATGAAAATACTTTACTTTGAAGCTTAGACATTACAGTTATGAACTGAACAAAATATCGTTCACTTGTCCACCACGACGTCGAAAACACTGATGCACACAATGGCAGCAATTGTTAATCACTCGTTCGAACATTAGTGGCTTCAGGTATTGAGTCAATAAAATTGTGCATGGATGCAGACCCATAACCTTTCGCTAGATTCGCGAGGTTGATGTCTCAGATAGCCGCATGACCTATTCGGCTTGTCCTCAATAAAGGTCTCACGTCGCGCTTTACGTTCTTCTTGGTGGCTTCTGGTCGTGTAGAATGAAACCCGGCTCTCGCTTTGTTGCGTAAAACTATATAATAGGAAATGGAAGTAAAAATTTAAAAAAAGACTTGCTCTTAATGAAAGACACCGTATATGACGTTTTCCCATTTATTCTTTTCCCAGGACTCACACAAAACCCTTTAAGAATACGACGACAAATTTGTAAACACTTCACAAATTAACGCTTTTCAATTTATATAATTTATTTTCAATTCTGCAGTTTTGTTCAGTGACGACTATAGACAATTTCCTTATGCTTTTCTCTAAAGGTAACATAGAACCGCTTTCCGAAGAAATGTATACATATCGCCATTATGTAATGGAGAGGAAAGCCTAAGAAGGTAGGTAGAGATTTACATTAGATCGATGTTCCATCTTCATACGGATGGATTTGGAAAGAGGGCCAAGCTACCTGTGGTACCACCCGCTACACGCCGTAAGGTTATGGAGTATGCATGTAGACGTAAACTGTGGCGAAATTTATGGATAGTTAATGCCTCTACCCCTCCCCCCCCCCCGGCTCCTGTCCTAGAACCATGGATCTAGCCACTGTTGGGGAGGCCTGCGTGCCTCAGCGTTACAAATAGCCGTTCCGTAGGTCCAACCACAAAGGATGGGTATCTGTTGATAGGCCGGGCAAACGCGTGGTTCCTGAATAGGGGCAGCAGCCTTCTCAGTAGTTGTAGAGACAATAGTCTGGATGACTCACTGATGTGGTCTTGCAACATCAACCTAAAAGGAATTGCTGTTCTGGTACTACGAAAGGCTGAAAGGAAACTACAGCGTAATTTTTCCCGAAGACCCACACAAAAGTCTTTAAGAATGCGACGACAGATTTTTAAATACGTCACAAGTTTACGCTTTTCAATTAATATACGTTTAGGGCTGCAGTTTAGTACAATGATGACTATAGAGAATTCCCGTACGTTTTTCTCTAATGGGCAAATTGAACCCCTTTCCCAATGGTGAAATTATGATGGCATCCTATTTGGTAAAATATTTCGGAGGAAAAATATTCCTGCATTCGAATCTCCGGGTGAGGACTACTCAGGAGGATGTCGTTATCCGGAGAAACAAAAATATCGTTCTAAGGATCGCTGAATGCCAGACCGCTTAATTGGGCATGTAGGTTAGAAAATTTAAAAAGAGAAATGGATGGGTTAATTAGTGAAGTACGGTGGTAGGAGGAACAGGACTTCTGGTCAGGTGAATATAGGGTTGTAAATATGAAACAAAATAGGGTAATGCGGGAGTAGGTTTAATAATGAATAAAAAAATAGGAACGCCCATAAGCTGCTATAAATAGCATAATTGCAGCCAAGACAGACACGAAGCGCACACCCACCACAGTAGTACAACAATATAAGCAAATTATCTGAACAGATGAGGAGAAGATAGAGGAAATTTGTGATGAGAGAAAAGAAATTATTCAGATAGTTGAGGAAGCCGAAAACTTACTAGTCATTGGGGACTGGAATTCGGTAGTAGGAAAGGAAGAGAAACCAAAGTAGTAGGTAAATATGGACTGGGGGAAAGAATGAAAGAGGAAGCCGCCTGATAGCTATAATTAAATTATGCTCTGTGGAAAATTCTAACACTTGGTTTAAGATTCATGAAAGAAAACTGTATATGTAGAAGAGACCTGGAGACACTGGCAGGTCTCAGACTGATTATATAACGGTTAGGCAGAGATTTAGCAACCAGAGTTTAAACTGTAAGACATTTCTCAGGGGCAGATGTGGACTGTGACCATAATTTATTAGCTATGAACTGCAGATTAAAAATGAAGAAACTGCAAAAAGGCAGGAATTCAAGGAGATGGGAAATGAATCATCTCAAGAAACCAGAGGGTGTAGAGGGCTTCAGAGGGAGCACTAGAGAACGATTGACGAGAACAGGGGTAAAGAATACGGTATACGAAGAATTATTAGCTTTGAGAGATGAAATAGTGAAGGCAGCAGGGGTCAAGTAAGTAAAAAGAACGAGGGCTACTGGAAATCCTTGGGTAACAAGAGATATTGAATTTAATCGACGAAAGAAGAAAATGTAAAAATACAGTAAATGAAACAGATGAAATGGAATACAAACATCTAAAAATGAGATCGACAGGAAATGCAAAATGGGTAAGCAGGAATGGCCAGACGTAAAGATGTAGAAGCAGATATCACTAGGGGTGGGACAGATACTGCCTACAGGAAAATTATAGAGACCTTTGGAGAAAAGAGAATCATCTTTATGAATATCAAGAGCTCAGGTGGGAAACCATTTGTAAGCAAAAATGGAAAAAAAAAAGATAGAAGAAGTGTATAGGGGATCAAAGTGGACGAAGTATATAGGGGATGTAACCAAGGGAGATGTCCTTGAGGGCAGTATTACGGAAATGGAAGAGATATATGATACCGAGTGAAGAATGTGACAAAGCACTGAAAGACTTAAGTCGAAAGAAGACCCCGATAACAGACAACATTGTATTAAAGCTACTGATAAACTTGGGAAAACTAGCCATGACCAAACTTTTCCATCTAGTGAGCAAGATCTATGAGACAGGCGAAATACACTCAGACGTAAAGAAAAATACAATAATTGCAATTCCAAAGAAAGCAGGTGCTGAGAGATGTGAAATTTGGCGAAATATCAGTCAACAAGTCACGTGTGAAAACGTTATTTCAATTTCTTGATAGAGGAATGGAAAAACTGGTAGAAGCTGACTTCGCGGAAAATCAGTTTGCATTCCGCAGAAATGCAGGAACACGCGAGGCAATACTGACCCTACGACTTCTCACAAAAGGAAAGGCAAACATTATAGCATTTGTACGCTTAGAGAAAGTTTTTGACAGCGTTGACTGTAATACTCTCTTTGAAATTCTAAAGGTGGCAGGGTGCTAGGAGCGAAAGGCTACTTACAATTTGTATATAACCACGACTGCAGTCATAAGAGTCGAGGCACACGAAAATGAAGCAGCGATCGAGAAGGGAGTGAGACAGGATAGTAGCCTACCCCGATTTTATTCAATCTGTATAATGAGCAAGCAGTAAAAGAAACAAAATAGAAATTGGGAGTAGGAATTAAAGCCCAAGCAGAAGAAGTATTGAGATTTGCCGATGACGTTGTAATTGAAACTTCCTGACAGATTAAAACTGTGCGCCGGACCGAGACTCGAATTAGGGACCTTTGCCTTTCGCGGGCAAGTGCTCACAGGTCGTGAGTCGTGCTACGGGTAGCTTAGTTGATAGAGCACTTTCCCGCGAAAGGCAAAGGTCCCGAGTTCGAGTCCCGGTCCCTCACACAGTTTTAATCTGTCAGGAAGTTTCATTTTAGCGCACACTCCGCTGCAGAGTGAAAATCTGATTCTGGAAACATCCCCTAGGCTGTGGCTAAGCCATATCTCCGCAATATCCTTTTTTCCAGGAGGGCTAGTTCTGCAAGTTTCGCAGAAGAGCTTCTGTGAAGTTTGGAAGGTAGGAGACGATGTGCTGGCAGAACTGAAGCTGTGAGGACGGGTCATGAGTCGTGCTTGTGTAGCTCAGATGATAGAGCCCTTGCCCACGAAAGGCAAAGGTCCCGAGCTCGAGTCTCGGTCCCTCACACAGTTTTAGTCTGTCAGGAAGTTTCATATCAGCGCACACTCCGCTGCGGAGTGAAAATCTCGTTCTGTACGTTGTAATCCTCTTACAGACAGTAGAGGACTTGGAAGAGCAGCTGCACGGAATGGGCAGTGTCTTGAAAGGAGGATATAAAATAACATCAACATACGCAAAACGAGGATAATGGAATGTAGTCGAATTGAGTCGTTTGATGCTGAACGACTTAGATTAGCAAATGAGACACTTAAAATAGTCGATGAGATGTGGTATTTGAGGAGGAAAGTAACTGGTAATGGTCAAAGTAGGGACGATATTAAACGTAGAACAGCAAGGGAGAGAAAAGCGTCTGAGAAGTAGAGACATTTGCCATCATCGTGTATAGATTTAAGTGTCAGGAAGTCGTTTTTGAAATATTTGTATGGAATGTAGCCATGAATGGAAGTGAAACATGGACGATAATCAGTCTAGACAATAACAGAATATAAACTTTTGAAATGTGTTGCTACAGAAGAATGCTGAAGATTAGATGGGTAGATCATATATCTAATGAGGAAGTACAAAATAAAATTGGGGAGAAGAGAAATTTTTGGGACAACGTGACTAAAAGAAGGGCTTGATTTTGAAGAACGCTTACAGAAGGATCAAGGTTTACTACTGGAGTTAAGCGTGGGAGCTAAATATCGTAGAGAGACAGCAGATGAATACAGTAAAAAGATTCAGAGGCCTGTAAGTTGTAGCAGTTACTCGGAGATGAAGAGTAGAGCAGCTTGGATAGCAGCATAAAACCGGCCTTTGGACTGAAAGCCACAACACCAGCAATTTGTTTGACGCAGACAATGTATAGAGTCCAAATAACTCAATGAGGAATGTGTAAGGCTGCTTACTACTAGCCAATGGCATTCTCTTCAGTCGTCGTTCGTCCCGTTCTTGCAAGATCTTCTTACTGCCTCAGCTATATGGGAGATTTGGTGTTTTACCGGAATCCTAATATCAATGGTACACTCGTGAAATGGTCGTACGGAAAAATCCCCACCTCATAGCTACCTCGGGTATGCTATGTCCCATCGCTCGTTCACCGATTATAACACCACGTTCAAACTCACTTAAATATTGATAGCCGGCCACTGTGGCCGAGCGGTTATAGGCGCTTCAGTCTGGAACCACGCTGCTGCTACTGTCGCAGGTTCGAATCCTGCCTCGGGCATGGATGTGTGTGACGGCCTTAGGTTGGTTTAATTAGCTCTGAGTCTAGCTGACTGATGACCTCAGATTTTAAATCCCATAGTGCTTGGAGCCATTTGAACCAATTTTGAAATATTGATGAACTGCCATTGTAGCAGCAGTAACCAATCTAACAACTGCGCCAGACACTTGCTGTCTGATATAGGCGTTGCCGACCGCACCCCGTATTCTTCCTGTTTACACGTCACTGTATTGAATACGCATATCTATACCAAGTCCTTTGGCGCTTCAGTGTACATTATCATATCATCAATTAGAGGATGAGATAAAAGAAAAGAAAGAATAGTAAGAAACGTTTCATTGCTCCCATGAATTCTTGTAGATATTTTGTTAACGCTAAAAAGTACACGCATTGAACTGCAATAGAGGGAAGTTATCTTTCAGTACAACGCATTCAGGTTAACTTTTTTAGTAAACCATTACACAACGTAACACGATAGTTTAAAAGAATATTTGTAAACAGTTATGCTACAAAATCCTTACAAACGTGGTAAATCATTTAAAGAGGATATGGATAAGGCTTTAGATATTAACGAAGTCAGTTGTAAAAAGATTAATTTAACTTTACAGCACTAGATGAGAACTTAACAATTGATCTGATATTCACGGAATATTTGGTATGTTAAATCCTCTCCCTGCCCATCTGGTAGCAGATCGTGGGAGAAAATAGCCATGGAGGAAAAAACCCCTGGAGTAAGGGACATTACCATCCATTATATACAGTTAATACGTTGTTTGTTGACAAGATACTCGATAACATGTTTATGAGACAAAGTTATGTCTAAATTTTTAACTAAATTCTCCGATTTCGTGTATGTTCCATAGTCTGCAGAAATGGTATGTCCAAAAATCAGGAGTCCAAAAGAGTTCTCTTTCAAACATAACTTGACTTATTAAATCACTACAGTTTATCTGGTCTGTATAATGTTCGTCTGAGAGTCTGGCTGCTGAGAAAAATTTTGTACAGTGTAATGAAATCACATCATTATGGTTTGAACGGGGGCTGCGACAGTGTTGTGCTGCGGTGATCGATTGAAGCCGGTATTTGGGCTTGTCCGGCAACCACAGTCGACAGTTTCAGCGAAGATGTGTTACGGATGCTTAATTAGGAACTGCCACCACGAAGGGCAAACGGAGGCCAATCAGGCTGGTTGGAGTGACGCTTTTCAAGCAATTGATCAAGGAATTCATGAAGCAATTAGACAGGCACTATTAACGTTACTTTAAGGTTTTTATATGTCATTTAGCCCTGTCACAAAGTTGGTAGAGTAAATTTATTTCACAAAGACATTTTAATAATTCATACATATTTATACTTATATGATATGGATCGATTGGAGCGTTCTATTTTTACTGGCTATAAGTTGGCAACCTGTCTGCTGGTGTAAACACATAAAATATTTGCAAACGTAGTATATCAAAATCGGAAACATATTAGTGCCTCATTACTTAAGTGTTTATCACCGGCAACTGGCAAATGTCACTGCAGTACAACGCCACATCATCCGCAGACGATGCATTTACACACAAATTAGAGTGAAAGATAAACGCCGACAATATTCCTAACAGCGGAGTCGTTGACACCTGTCATGTCCGTAGGAGCGCAGTCTGGAACTGCGGCTCGCACCGGTGTTACGTGTTTTTTGCAAGTGCGTGTGTGAATGATGGATCTATCTAAGACGATAAGTGTCCTTGGATTCATCACTCAGTTTCACGTCTCTTCCGTATCGGAGCTGTGTACATTGTCACTGCGTGGTTTCAAATGTTTGTCAGATGTCTGCTTGTGTGCATCATGTAGCACCTCCGTTCGCATCAGTGTCCCACATACCACTTTATCCGTTTAAACGTGACCCAAAGAGCACCATATTGACACATAAATTCCACTTAGGAGCTTATACAGCCTCTCTTTTTATTTTGGTCTGACGGATCATAAAATCTTTCTTTATTGTACTCGGCTCAAGGAAAGTTTATAGCAGTTATGTGCATGAAACAAAATGCAGTGTCTCCATTTTTCTTCCTTTACACTTGTTGAATTTTTATGTCCGTAACTCTCACACAGAACTCAGTGGCCTGATACGTAGAAGCAAAACAATAGACATACCAATATCACTGCTGGGAATACCATTGTTTAATTATCGCACGCAATGAAGCATCCCATGCCTCAGCACGAATCGGATATGAGAACAAAGTGGGAGTAACAAATCCACCTCGATCGCGAAAGAGAACGAGAATTCAAGATTAGGCTGAAAGAACCCACTGAATAATTCATAGCTCATATTACATGGAGTACTGTGACATTGTACCACACTCAAGCTAGGAAATTGAAAACTTTAGGGTATAAGTGCTGATAAAAATCAGTTACTTACTCCACTTTAGTTGAAACACTACAAGACATCTTGAGAAACAATCTGTTAATATATTTATTTCAATTTTATGCTTGACTTGAAACTACCGTGACTTGTTTCTTAGTCTAGCTTATACATTGGATCGACAGGCAGGATTCTTGCATTTTAGTTCCACAGTTCAATCAGTGTATATATGGTGTATTACTTATGTAATATATAATGCAGTATTTCATGTCTCACATAGTAATAATTACTTCACTACAACATATGCGAATTTATCCTTTGGCATCCCCACTAGTATTGTCCATGTGGAAACACTGTTTTCCACAGAAGCTTAAGAAATGTCTTAACCAATTTAGTGCCTAAACAAATTATTTATAAACCATTTGTTTACGTGAAATGAACTATCTATTTCGTGCTGAAATGTCTATAATACCAAATGTACCAAGTAAATCAGGATTCCGTCCAGCCAGTTATGAATTATTTGCGTTCTACTTAATTTCCTTCTCAATCTGCTTCCAATACGAAGAACTATATACAACGAAAAGAGACATTATGAACATTTAATGTTTTTTACCTTACAGTGAGTAATGCTCAACATATCCATAGGACAGACAAAACTTGTTATATTAATAACACTCAGTTAATGACACATACAAATAAAATAATTGGGTAAAAGTATTTACAAGTAAGAGATCATTACTATGTGTAGGATCTCTATCGCAGATATTTCTTTAGATCCTTATTCTTCTTCCTACCTTCCAGTCCATCGGTCATACTTCGTTGCATGGCAATGTGTTTTATGGGAGCCAATTGTGGATGATAGTGATATCCCTTAATTACCCTGACTTATAAAGGGAACTGTATATAACGCAAGAACAAGTTCTCTAACTCGAGTCTCATCAGGAACACATCATCATCAATTGACAAAAAAGGGCAGTACTAATATAGTCACAGTGATCACGCTTTCACATCACTTGTGATTGTATGATTTTCACTTTAGTTCACTAGCAGAATCTATCATAACCTGTCTTCGTTTTAATTAAATTTAAAATGACCTCAATACGATTGACTATCAAATGCCACTGACCACACAAGAGGTCGATTTTTCCATTTCTTTGTGGCAAGAAAACCATGTCCAATAAGCAGTTGACAGGTAACCCTTCCACCACGAGAAATACGCTACTAATCTGCTCCATACTCGAATTTTCTGTTGAACTGCACTTGCGTATCCACCTTCTGGACTCTGGCACAGATAGAACCAGATACCAGACAATTCTACACTGGTAGAGAGGACATTTTCATAGTGTCGGTAGTTCTTTTTAAGAAATTACCGGCAATAATTTTCATACTAACACCCGTATCAAGTATAACAGCAGTAGGAATTACTTCCACAATGACATTAACCGTGTAACCTGGACAAGTTGCTGTGCAGGTCTCAGAATTGCACTTGCAACCTACATCCTCAATTATTTGCTGGACGTATTCCAATCTGTACCCTTCTCGATAATTTTTGCCCCCTACAGCTCCTTCTGGTAACACGGAAGTCATTCCCCGATGTCGTGACGGATGTCCTCTCATCCTGTATCCTGTTCTTGTCAGTGTTTTCCCTATATTGCTTTCCTCTCCGATTCTGAGCTGGACCTCCTCATTCCTCACCTTATCAATCCACCTAATTTTCTACATTCGCCTGTAATATCCATCTCAAATGCTTCGAGTCTCTTCCTTTCCGGTTTTCCCACAGACCATGTTCATTATTATACAATGCTATACTCCAAATGTACATTCTTACAAATTTCTTCCCCAAAATTAAAGCTTATGTTTGATATTTGTAGACATTTCTTAGGCAGGAATGCCTTCATTGATAGTGCTAGACTGCTTTTGATGTCCTCTTTTCTCCGCCCGTCACTAGTTATTTTGCTTCGTAAGTAGCAGAATTCCTTTACTTCATCTACTACGTGACCATCAATCCTGATGTGAAGTTTCTCAGTATTCTCATTTCTGCTGCTTCTGATTACTTTCGTCATCCTTAGATTTCTTCTCATTCCATATACTGTACTCATTAACTGTTCATTCCATTCAGAAGATCATGTAATTCTTCTTCACTTTCACTCAGAAGAGCAATGTCATCAGCGAATCGTATCGTAGATATCCTTTCACCGTGAACATTAATTCCACTCATGAGCCTTTATTTATTTCCTACATTGCCTCTTTGGTGTAGAGATTGAACCCTTTTCAATCCGAGCATTTCATTCTTGGTTGTCCACTCTTGGCTGTTGTACAAATTGTATATTACCCGTCTCTGCGTGTACCTTATCCCTTTCTTTCTCAGATTTTCGAACGTGAGCACCACTTTATATTGTCGAAAGCTTTTTCCAGATCGACAAATCCTATGAATATGTCTTGATTTTTCTTTAGCTTCGCTTCCATTATCAATCTCAACGTCCGAATTGCCTCTCTGGTGCCTTTACCCTTCATAAAGCCAAACTGATCGTCATTTAACAGATTCTCAATTTTGTCTTCCATTCTCCTGTATATTATTCTTGTCAGCAACTTGAATGCATGAGCTGTTAAGCTGATAGTACTTCTCAGCTCTTGCAGTCTTCGGAATTGTGTGCTTGACATTTTTCCGAAAGTCAGATGATACGTCGCAAGACTCTTCATTCTACACACCAACGTGAGTAGTCGCGTAAATAGTAGTTTGTTGACACTTTCTCTAGTGATTTTAGGAATTCTGCCTTTTTTTATCTTAAGTCCTCCAAAGTTCTCTTCAATTCTGATTCCAATACTAGATCCCCTATCTTTTCTTAATCGACTCCTGTTTTTTCTTCTGTCACATAAGACAAATCTTCCTCCTCATAGAGGCTTTCAATGAACTCTTTCCACTTGTCCGTATTGGTTGCCAAAATTCGAGTTTAATTGGTTTTGGTGAGGTTCATCACTCTTTCCATGATACACCGCGTTAAACCTGATTTTGTTATTCCCCGGCCGGCTGTAGAAATGAGCCGAGTTCTGTATGTTTATGTGATGTGATTGGCGGACCATTCTGCTAACCCCCCCCTCCCATTGTCACTGAATCCGTTGCCACATCTGATTGTAGGCGCTCGTATCTTTTTTCACAAGCTGTGCTTCACCTTTGTCGTTAGTATATTTAAAATCGTTCTCGATCATTTCGATCAAAATCTGTAACGAGAGGAAACATTCCCTTTCATTGTCTGCTATAGTGACTAGTGTCTCGCAGATCTGATGAGTAATTGAGGCTTTAAATTCTACAACACATCTTCTGTGCGGCATGATCGTACCAGCAGCGAGTCTTACTAATACAAAGTTCAAAATATTTCGTCAACCTAACCTGCTGTGGATTGTAGATTTCCAGGTTAATAACCTACTTTCGTCTACATATTCTGACCAACGTTTTTCCTGGAGGGCCTTCTCAAACAAACCATTGGTCATTCATTTCTCAGCAGCACTAATAGCTAACAGCGTTCTCTCGCCATGAATATATGCCATGACAAACCGAAATTTCTCCTTTTTGTTCCATAAGCTGGGCTGGATACCATTAAAAGCTTATATAAAGACAAACTTGAGTGTTCAACTGGAATTGTTTCAAAAAGCTATCTAATGATATCGTCGTCAAGGTGGGTGGTGACCCCAACGATTCAGGCACATAATCTGTGTGCTGACTGACTTGTCCTGCATCATCAGGATAAGTTCGACTTATAAGGCTCAGTCGCCTGATACATTTCATGAGTGCAATTTGCAGCTGGTCCTCCGCGATGCCGCGGTGCCTTTACAGCCGTGACCTCAGGATTACTGACTTGAGCGGTTGCACAACACAGGAACGTTGCAATTTATTACACGCCTTAAATCTTCCAGCTCATTCATTATTGCCTCACCTGTAATACATCATTCGGGTAATACTCCATCATTCGGTATTTAATTTTTTTTTAATTTGCATATTTTTTCCTCCAACTACATAGTAACCTCGTTCTAAATTCTTTGGAGCGTCTAGGCGCTCTTGTAGCACTTCTTCGCGTTCCAGGACTAAATTTTCTACCGTTTGAGGCAGCTGTCGCACAGTACATTTTGTCCTATCCTGAACTGTATGCAATTTTTGAACATCAATGGCTAATTTCTTCTCTGCTTTGGGTTTACGAGTACCTTCATAAGCTTTCTTCAAATTAGGAACTTAAGTTGAGATTATTTATCAACCACAAATTAATCGCTTTCCTAGTTCTTTATCCTACTGAGCGATTGCAGTATTTATTTGAGTACAAATTGGTGTAGCTCATTCTTTGTCACGTTCTGTCCGTGTCTTATTTAGTGGAGTAGAAATTTGCGTGGACAAGCCCTGATCCCGTGTATTGATCATAACTCAAAAATGGTTCAAATGGCTCTGAGCACTATGGGACTTAACTTCTGAGGTCATCAGTCCCCTAGAACTCAGAACTACTTAAACCTAATCACACAGACCCAGGCCCTAGGCAGGATTCGAACCTGCAACCGTAGCGGTCGCGCAGTTCCAGGCTGTAGCGCCTAGAACCGCTCGGCCACCCAGGCCGGCTTGATCATAACTACATCAGATTCAATACTAATCACATCTGCGGATTTCATTTATTCTGTTTTTCTAATTTCGGTCATTTCAATCAACAAACAACACTATTTAAAACTAATTTGTCTTCTAATACAAGTAATGAGTGATACAGATACTCGCAGCAAAAATTGTATGTATATGCACTTAAAGTGGAAGCTACAGAAGCTGCGATCTTGGTTACGAACCTTCAGAACAATACGATTTACAGACTTGAACGTTTTCCAAACCAAATTAGTAATGATTTAATTCAGTCCACGAGGTACTTGAAAATGGGTAGGAAAGCTATGCACGAAATACAAGCAACGAAAAAAGTGTATCCCTTACCCTTATTCTTCCTGTGATGTACTGCTGCTTCCCTTTACCACAAAATAAAATTCCTTCCTTAAATATCGTTTTCTTAATATCGCCGCTTCGTTTAATCGCTCTTCCTTCTGGTAACGTGGTTTGTTCTTCCAGCATTGTGTATTGCGTATTGTATCTGAAACAAAAGGCACAAGATGTACAGTAATGTAGATTTTCATACAATAATGTCTTGTACCGGGCACCAGATGTGGTGCTCTCAAAAGCCACCTATCTCACGATCAGAGGATTACCATAAACATTTCGCAATGGTGCAGCATTCATTCAACATTATGCAATTTATGCAACTCAGTACATTATGAAAGTCCCGATATGGAGAAATCCCACAGTGAAGATGGACAATTTGCGTATAATTAACAGATTGCAGTGCAGCATATCGAAGTTAAGAGAATTCGTATTAACAAATTACCTTATTGATGCCAAACCGCGTATTTTTTCACAATCATTTGTATCATAGTCGACAGGACCGATAGCGGACCTCTGGTACAGAGCCGAGTGGAGGGTCTCAAACAGAGGCTCAGACGGTTCCGCGAACGAATAGGCTGCAGATTCCTCGACTTGCGACAAAGTGTGTTTGGGTTTCGGGATCCGCGGAATAGGTCAGATGTCCACTTTACGCAGGAGGTGGCTACAGGGGTTAGCAGGGGCTGTGTGGCGTGGACTGGGCGGTTTATTAGGTTAGAGGGTCTAGGGAAAACAGAAGAAGGGCTTCAGTCCCAAAGGGTGCAGACAGAACACAGGAAACACGTAGGTACAGGAACCATTGGTATAACAGTTGTAAATTGTCGTAGCTGTGTTGGGAAAGTACCAGAGCTCCAAGCGCTTATAGAAAGCACTGATGCTCAAATCGGTATAGGCACTGAAAGCTGTCTAAAGCACGAGATAAGATCAGCCGAAATTCTTGTGAAGAACCTAACGGCGTTCCGAAAGGGTACGCTAAACACGGTTGTAGGTGGCGTGTTTGTTGCTGTCAGAAGTAGTTTAACTTGTCACGAAATAGTAGTAGATACTTCCTGTGAGTTAGTATGGGCAGAGATCATCGTTGGAAACCGGAATAAAATAATAATTGGATCCTTTTACCGATCTCCCAATTCATATGATACAGTTGCTGAACGGATCAAAGAAAAGTTGAGTTTGATTTCAAAAACGTATTCGACTCATGCGATAATGGTTGGTGGTGATTTTAACTTACCCTCGATATATTGGCGAAAATATATGTTTAATTCCGGAGGTACGCATGAAATATCATCAGAAATTGTGCTTAACGCATTCTCTGAAAATTATTTCGAGTAGTAAGTTCATGAGTCAACGCGACTAGTAAACGATTGTGAAAACACACTTGACCTCTTAGCAACAAATAATCCAGAGTTAATAATGAGCATCAAAACCGATTCATAGATTAGTGAACGCAGGTTTGTCGTAGCGAGATTGAATACTGTAATCCCCAAATCCTCGAAAAATAAACGAAAAGTATTCCTATTCAAAAAAGCAGATAAAAATTCACTTGACGCCTTCCTGACAGACAATTTCCACTCATTCCAAATTAATAAAATAAGTGTAAACCCGATGTGACTTAAATTCAAAGAAATAGTATCGGCAGCAACTGAGAGATTTATACCAAATAAATTAGCAAACGACGGAACTGATCCTCCTTGGCACACAAAAGTTGTTAGAACCCTGTTACAGAAACAACGAAACAAACATTACAAATTTAAACAGACGCAAAATCACCAAGATTGGCGACCTTTTACAGAAGCTCGAAATTTAGCACGGACTTCAATGGGAGATGCCTTTAACAGTTTCCACAACGAAACTTTGCCTCGAAACCTGGCAGAGCATCCAAAGACATTCTGGTCGTATGTGATGTATGTTAGCGGCAAGGAAAGATCTATGAATTCTCTGTACGATAGCGATGGAGATACTATCGAAGACAGTGCTGCCAAAGCAGAGTTACTAAACACAGCCTTCCGAAATGCCTTCACAAAAGAAGACGAAGTAAATATTCCAGAATTCGAATCGAGAACAGCTGCCAGCATGAGTAACGTAGAAGTAAATATCCTCGGAATAGTGAAGCAACTCACATCACTTAATAAAAGCAAGTCTTTTGGTCCATACTGTATACGAATTAGGTTCCTTTCGGAGTATGCTGATGCATTATCTCCATACTTAACAATCGTATGCAACCGTTCGCTCGACGAAAGATCCGACCCCAAAGACTGGAAAATTGCACAGGTCACACCAATATTCAAGAAAGGTAGTACGAGTAATCCACTTAATTACAGGCCCATATCGTTACCGTCGATATGCAGTAGGATTTTAGAACATATATTGAGTTCGAACATTATGATTTACCTCGAATAAAACAGTCTATTGCCACACAGCCAAAATGGATTTAGAAAACATCGCTCCTGTAAAACACAACTGGCTATTTATCCACATGAAGTGTTGAGTGCTATTGACAAGGGATTTCCGATCGATTTCGTATTTCTGGATTTCCGGAAGGCTTTTGACACTGTACCACACAAGCGGCTCGTAGTGAAATTGTTTACTTATGGAATATCGTCTCAGTTAAGTGAATCGATTTGTGATTTCCTGACAGAGAGGTAATTGACGGAAACTCTTCGAGTAAAACAGAAGTGATTTCTGGCATTCCCCAAGGTAGTGTTATAGGCCCTTTTCTGTTCCTTATCTATATAAACTATCTGGAAGACAATCTGAGCAGCCGTCTTAGGTTGTTTGCAGACGACGATGTCGTTTATTCACTAATAAAGGCATCAGAAGATCAAAACAAACCGCAAAACAATTTAGAAAATGTATCTGAATGGTGCGAAAAGTGGCAGTTGACTCTAAATAACGAGAAGTGTGAGGTCATCCACATGAGTGCTAAAAGGAACTCGTTAAACCTCTTCATGCCATGCACATTTATTTCTCGACATAGTCATCTTGTCGACGATCACATTTGTCCCAAAGAAAGACTATATATATATATATATATATATATATATATATATATATATATATATATATATATATGCTGTACATCTTTGACACTGTTGACTGAGCCACAACTCCACCTCTGTTTGCAACGTTTCATCATTTTCAAAGCGAAGACTCGGAAACAGATGAAAATTCTGTGGGTCCAAGTCGTGACTGCATGGTGGATGATTGAGGACATTGAACCCGAGACGTTGGATTGTTGCGTATGCCTTAGCGCTGATATTCTCATGCTGAAGGTGTTCCATGTGCGGACAAATTCTTTGAATTCGTGATTTCAGTTGTTTGTGATTACAAACTCGAATACAGTACGGTCTTTCTTATGCAACAACGTAGTTAAGTTACACACGACAATTTTTCCGTTACAACTCTGAGTCATCTTGCGGCAGAGGGCTGCAACTTCCGTCAGCGAAGCGGGAAAGTCCACCTAGTAATATGCATATCATCTAATACCTCAGCCAGGAGAACAGAATAAAAAAGCTGTTGTATTATTGTTTTCCATTAATCAGAGACACGAAGTCATATTTGATTTGCTATCCTTATGACCTCTGGATTTGACATCACATCCTTTCCCTTTTTTATGAGTCACTCTTCTAACTGGTCTGACGCAGCCCACCACAGATTTCTCTCCCATGCCGGACTCGTCATCTAAGAGTAGCAACTGAATCCAACAACACGATTTATTTCGTGGTATATTAGAATATCTGCTTTCCCCTACAGTTTTTATTCCATACAGCTTCCTTTAGTACAACGAATGTTATTCTTTGATGTCCTACACATATTTAATGATTCAGCACTTCTTCTTGTCAGGGTCTAACACTTGTACCTCTGCTGACCTAATCTGCAGAGAACCTTTTCAGGTCTTACCTTGTAAATTTACATTTTCAGCATAACTCTGTAGCATCACGTCTCAAACCGTTTGGGTCTCTTTTTAACTTTTTCCACAAAAAGCACATAAGATGTTATGCTGGAAAATTACATTTCTAGAAATAAGTTTGGTCCCCTTGAGAGGGCACACCCGGATTCCTTCCAGATTCTTCCCTTATATGATGGGAAGTGGGGGAGGGGACGGGGGGAAGTCTAGTGGATTTCCCAGGTGGGGGAGGAGAGGCTCCGAAGTGGGGACGGGGTAACAAACACAAGTGTTCCTTTCCCCACAGGGGTGTGGGACTAGGAGGGGGAGGATTTATAATCCAGGAGGTTATAAATCAAACCCAGGGGTCATAAATCAGTTATCATAACAAAAGGTTATGGGGATGGGTAGGAGAAGGGGTAGACTGATCGATCATTTTAATTACTCAGCATATCAATATGATGTCATCGGAGTTCTGCCCAGAGGTAGCTTTTCACATTGTTACTTTCCACTATATTTGTCTTCTACCATCCTCTTCGGGTCCACATAATTTCCACAGGCCTTTATTTCTTCCTTCATCTTTTATCGTCTTCTTCATCTCAATCTAACACAAGCTAGACCTCCCAAAGCCTCTGTTAGCAAGTGCTCCTGTCTCAACGAATGCCCCATCCATTTGTTCTTCCTTTCTCTTATAATTCCAATAGTTCCTAATAGCCTTCTCCACTCACCTGCCCTTTTCAACACTGTTTTGTTACTTACTCTTTCCTGCTTATCCTCTCCACTATCCTCCACATCCACACGTCAAATATCTCTATTATTTTTTGTCCTCTGTTCACAGTGGCCCTGTTCTGCCTCATAGAGTGCCACACTCCAGACAAAACACCTACCAAGTCGTTTCTCAGAGCTCTACCTCGTTTTCCACATAATAATGTCCTCTTTCTACTGAAAGCTTCCTTCGCTATATTAGTGTGGGTTTTCTCATCTTGATGGCACATCAAGTCTTCGTTGATCGTACTACCAGCCTCTTATTTGGCTAATAATAACTTGTTCTCTCTTCATATTTGCAAGTCACCTTCCTTTACTTGATTCTTATCCTATATTCCACCAAACTTCAGCCCGACCTTTTCCAGCATTTTATTCACTGTTCGTTCACTTTCTGACACTACTATCATGTTATCAACAAATCTTATAGAGTCTATTCTCTTTCCATCAATATGCACTGCTCTTTTTCCATCTGACTCTTTCTCAGTAATCACTTCCAGGTCGAACAATAAAGAAGAGAAGCAACAATCTTGTCTGATGTCCCTTCAAAGGATGCTTTCTTCTGACAATTCATATCCAGACCTCATTCTTACCTCCTGCTGTAAATGTACACTCCTGGAAATTGAAATAAGAACACTGTAAATTCATTGTCCCAGGAAGGGGAAACTTTATTGACACATTCCTGGGGTCAGATACATCACATGATCACACTGGCAGAACCACAGGCACATAGACACAGGCAACAGAGCATGCACAATGTCGGCACTAGTACAGTGTATATCCACCTTTCGCAGCAATGCAGGCTGCTATTCTCCCATGGAGACGATCGTAGAGATGCGGGATGTAGTCCGGTGGAACGGCTTGCCATGCCATTTCCACCTGGCGCCTCAGTTGGACCAGCGTTCGTGCTGGACGTGCAGACCGCGTGAGACGACGCTTCATCCAGTCCCAAACATGCTCAATGGGGGACAGATCCGGAGATCTTGCTGGCCAGGGTAGTTGACTTACACCTTCTAGAGCATGTTGGGTGGCACGGGATACATGCGGACGTGCATTGTCCTGTTGGAACAGCAAGTACCCTTGCCGGTCTAGGAATGGTAGAACGATGGGTTCGATGACGGTTTGGATGTACCGTGCACTATTCAGTGTCCCCTCGACGATCACCAGTGGTGTACGGCCAGTGTAGGAGATCGCTCCCCACACCATGATGCCGGGTGTTGGCCCTGTGTGCCTCGGTCGTATGCAGTCCTGATTGTGGCGCTCACCTGCACGGCGCCAAACACGCATACGACCAACATTGGCACCAAGGCAGAAGCGACTCTCATCGCTGAAGACGACACGTCTCCATTCGTTCCTCCATTTACGCCTGTCGCGACACCACTGGAGGCGGGCTGCACGATATTGGTGCGTGAGCGGAAGACGGCCTAACGGTGTGCGGGACCGTAGCCCAGCTTCATGGAGACGGTTGCGAATGGTCCTCGCCGATACCCCAGGAGCAACAGTGTCCCTAATTTGCTGGGAAGTGGCGGTGCGGTCCCCTACGGCACTGCGTAGGATCCTACGGTCTTGGCGTGCATCCGTGCGTCGCTGCGGTCCGGTCCCAGGTCGACGGGCACGTGCACCTTCCGCCGACCACTGGCGACAACGTCGATGTACTGTGGAGACCTCACGCCCCACGTGTTGAGCAATTCGGCGGTACGTCCACCCGGCCTCCCGCATGCCCACTATACGCCCTCGCTCAAAGTCCGTCAACTGCACATACGGTTCACGTCCACGCTGTCGCGGCATGCTACCAGTGTTAAAGACTGCGATGGAGCTCCGTATGCCACGGCAAACTGGCTGACACTGACGGCGGCGGTGCACAAATGCTGCGCAGCTAGCGCCATTCGACGGCCAACACCGCGGTTCCTGGTGTGTCCGCTGTGCCGTGCGTGTGATCATTGCTTGTACAACCCTCTCGCAGTGTCCGGAGCAAGTATGGTGGGTCTGACAC
Source organism: Schistocerca piceifrons (assembly GCF_021461385.2). Taxonomy (NCBI): domain Eukaryota; kingdom Metazoa; phylum Arthropoda; class Insecta; order Orthoptera; family Acrididae; genus Schistocerca; species Schistocerca piceifrons. The sequence goes on along the minus strand of NC_060141.1, from coordinate 683,438,557 downwards.
ACCGGTGTCAATGTGTTCTTTTTTCCATTTCCAGGAGTGTAGATACTGTATGAGTGATACCTGCTTCCAATCTACTTCTCTTCGAAAGAGCCATCAAAATTCTTTTATTTTTTAGTGAAGAAACTTCTTTCGTGTGGAGATTCGCTTTGATCATATTCTGCTTGCTTATGTGGAGAGCTTTTAGGTAGAAAGGCGATGTACCATCCGCAAAATTGAGGATAACTCACGAATGTAACAACACAAGTGGCGTGGAGCCTTTTGACACATACTGTCCAAAGAATCTGGCAGACTTCAACGACGCCTATCAACATTTTCTGGCGGATGCCCACTATCAAGCGACAGTAAATCATAGTTCTATGTTCTCTGGTAGCTAAGGGTGGCACAAAGAAGAGCCATTAAGTGTCATCCTTGCCCAGGAATATCAACCTGGCGTGTCAAACGAGGATACCGCACGAATTTGACAACACAAACATGGAACCAAATCGAGATGTACGTGACACGGGCCACCAAGAGAAACTTCATGAGAGGGCAGAGACGGCGGGATCGCACGCAACAGAAGGACAAAAATCCCTACTGACAGCTGCGGCGACGAACCCCCCTCCCCACACCCCTTATATCGTGCCTCGGAACAGTGGAACTACTGAGTGTGTCAGTGAACAGTGATTATACGGTTCTTAGTTCAATGCATATACGTGTGTTTCTGTCACAGAAACTATGACTCGTGTGTTTTGCAGGGGTTCGATTTACTGGTGTTTATTAGACTGACTCTTGTATTTTGCAGGTGTTCTATTTACTGTTTTTTTTTAGACTTTGACTCTTGTATTTTGCAGGTGTTTTATTTATTGGTGTTTTTCTTTTAGATGTTGACTATTGTACTGTTTTATTGATCAATGTTTGTTCTTGTGTGATTTAATAGATTTGTGATATTTTGTTTCGTAAATTAATTCAAGTGGCATTGCTTCGTTTATCGGTCAGACAGCTATTCATTCTCATTGGACTGTGATCGATTAGCCTTTGCATGGGGAATATTTATCGTGAGGAACCCCTTAAGGGTAACAATCACATAATTAATTGTGGTTTCAGTATAACGACCCAGTGATCATTGTTTGCTAATTAACTGAAATATAGTAGAGTAATTAAATTAGTGCCACAAAGTTATTTTAATTCTACAAATTATTAGTTTTGTAAGATATAGAAGTTTTTTGTGATAACCACTTTGTAAAACATGTTTTTTTTTCTCTTATCATTTTTTTTGCTTTTACGTATTGTGCATTGTAATGTTCTCCTTTATAATACTGATGTTATTTTAATGTTTTTTTTAATTGCTGTGGCACCTTTGCTATTTTCATAAATTTTACTTGTTAATAAACAGTCATAAATTTTTCCTGTGATCAGTTGGCTCTTGCAATGAGCAAATACTGGTGAACTCGATGAGGGTAACAACCAGAAATTGTTTTCATATTAATGACACAGGAACCATTGTTTTTACTTGCTGACCGAATTAGGTCTACACTATCTTTTAAATAGGTGTCACAGATTGTGTTCTTTTTTTCTGTTAGAAATTAGTAGATTTTAAAGATTTGTTGAAATTATTGTGTTTTAGCAAGTAGCTGGTGACCTTTTGCCTTTTCTTTACACTTTTGGTTCAAGTAGGGTGTGAGAAGCCTGCTTGGGAATGTCCTAGCATGGCCAGAAAATTCCCTGCACAGTCTTTTCCCGGAGCGTTGGGGTTATGAAAGGTCTCTGTTGGATTCCTTTCATGTTTAATTTCTTATATCTGTTGTCATTTACGGCATAAATTCCTCTTCTAAATTTACTGTGGCGTTTCTGACTATCTGGGAGGAGACTGAGTAGTGGAACGTGTTACTTTTACACATAAACAAGAACGATCTGTCACACTACTACACTTTAAAACACAGTTTATATGTAATTCATGTCACACAGTCTCATACGGAACCTACATCCGCTTTCTTTTATATACTGTATATGATAAGATACTGTCACCCCCCTTCCCTTCTGTGTGAGAGGATGAATGAGCAAATGTATTTCTAGTTGCATGCTTGAGGGTAGCAGACAAGCCTGTCTGCTAGAGAACAGTAGGACCAACGTCGGAACAGGTAGCTACGCTTTCTAAAAGCAGAGAGGTTTCTATCCTTAGTATGGTCCTGTCCGTCGTTTGTCATGTTGATATAGGAAGCTGCCCCTCTGGCCACTTCCGTTTGTATTGGTGAGCCACCCCTCAGGAAGGGACCAGGGCAGTCTGTCCGTGGCGAGCGTCTGAAGTGGTAAGATCTCCGGCTAAGCGCGTGTCTGCTAAGTCCGTAGGACACTGGATTTCTTAAGTTCAGCCTAACTGAAAATTTAATCACCTTTATTTCAGGTTTAGCTCTAAAATATCTAATGTTATCTTAAATTGCAGCGCAGTGTAATTCTCGTGTGAAGTTCAGATTATATTCCGGTACTTGCTTTGTCACTACTTTGTGAGTAAAGTGGAACCACGTGTTGATCAGTAACTCTAACTAAGTTCATCAATCTTAAATGCGAATGTGCGTGAGATTATAACGTCTCGTCTTGACAATATTTTTCAATATAGCAACTTTTCTTTATGTTCAACCCACGTGGGGTGTACTTTGTGAGACCACTACCACGTGCTTATATAATTGTTTGACCCATCAGGTTAATAGTAAGACGTTAGTAACCAGTTCGAGATTTTTCTTTTGTAAATTGCTTTTCGATCTAATTTATTTTAATTATCAAAATTATTGTGGAGTTATACGCTTTGTGTAAACCAAGTTGACCACGTGAAGCATGTGGTGTAATCATCAAAGTAGCCCTCAGCTATTCTTTTTGGGAAGATTTCACAGAGAGTTAGTATGAATTTAGTATACCAGTGTGTGGTAATTACATGACGGACAGGATTGTGCTACGAACGTAATTTCTTTGGGTGAAAATTGAATCGGTTGGTTGGTGTTAATTTCCTCAACGTTCTTCGTGTGTTATTTTATGAATGCAGTGTTGTATGCAGTCTCCCAATCTTGGCTCCATATTTGATGTGTTCCGTAAGATTAAAATCTCACATTTTCGCAATCCTAAATAAGGCACCAGCTCAGTTACGACTAGAGTTTAATATGCTGAAATTTCAATGATCAATGTTAAAATAAATTTCCAAATATAAACTGATTTATTTCTTTTTATTTAAATTCTCTTATATATATATACATACATATATCATATATATATATATATATATATATATATATATATATATATATATATATATATATCACCGGTTGTCGTATGACTATTAGAAGATTATAATTAATGTTAGTCTGGTTGGGAATTTGGTAAGCTAGACTGGATACCTGGTGAAACAGTTGCGCAGTAATGCAAGGTTAACTTCCCCAGACAGCTCACAGCTTTTAAACCGCTTTTATTGTCTAGCAGTACCGCTTTCATAGCAAATTAAAGTAACAACGTTACACAGTGAAATGAATATTCATGTGGCTAGGTCCTCCCGCCGGGTAGACCGGTCGCATGGCGCAAGTCTTTTTAGTTGTCACCACTTCGGCGACTTTCGTGTCGATGGGGATGAGATGACAATAAGGAAAACGCAACACTCAGTCCTTGAGTGGAGAAAATCGCCGACCCAGCGGGGAATCGAATCTGGACCCATTTGCATGGCATTCCGTCGCGCTGACCACTCAGCTATCGAGACGGGCATGTTGTGCGTTATACTCTCATTCCTCGCACCGATCGCTGATCTACTCTTTCCGCTACACGTAATAATTTTAAGACGACGTGATGAGCCTATACACAGCTGCAAACTGTCCTGAGTTCCTAAGGACAATATTAGCTCGCGTTCGCGCGTGAGTGTATGTGTGTGACCAGAAACGACCTAACCATTCTGTTACAAAGTATTTCACCACATTCCCTTCCCACTTACTAAATCCAATATTGGGTCTGATACGTGAATATTCTTCTTTTTTAGTCATCAGTCTTCTGACTGGTTTGATACGGCCCTCCACGAATTCCTCTCCTGTGCCAAACTCTACATCTCAGGGGAGCACTTGCAACCTACATCCTCAATAATATTTGCTGTATGTATTCCAATCTCTATCTTCCTCTACAGTTTTTGTCCTCTACAGCTCCCACTAGTTCCATGGAAGTCATTCCCTGATGTCTTAACAGAAGTCCTATCATCCTGTTCCTTCTCCTTGTCAATGTTTTCCATATATTCCTTTCCTCTCTGATTCTGCCTTACCTTATAAGTCCATTGAATTTTCAACATTCGTCTGTAACACCCCATGTCAAATGTTTCGATTCTCTTCTGATCCACTTTTCCCACAGTCACGCTTCATTAAGATACAGTGCTGTGTTCCAAACGTACATTCTTAGGAATTTCTTCCTCAAATTGATTTTAGTACACTTTTCTTGGCCAGGAATGCCATTTTCGCCAGTATTTGTCTGCTTTTGATGTCTTCCTTGTTCCATCCGCCATTGGTTATTTTACTTCTAGGTAGCTGAATTCCTTAACTTTGTCTACTTCGTGGCCATCAATCCTGATGTTAAGTTTCTAGCTGTTCTCGTTTCATCTAATTCTCATTACTTTCCTCTTTCTTTGGTTTACGCTCAATCAGTAATCTGTACTCATTAGACTCTTCATTCCGCTCAGCAGATTACGTTATTCTTCTTCACTTTCACTCAGGATAGCAATGTCAAAAAGCGAATCGCGCCATTGATACCCTTTCACCTTGACTTTAATCCCACTCCTGAACTTTTCTTTTATTCCATCATTGCTTCTTTCATGTAAAGATTGAACACTAAGGGCGAAAGACTACATTCCTGTCTTGCACCCTTATTAATCTTTTATTAATTTCGTTCTTGGTCGTCCACTTTTATTATTCCCTTTTGCTCTTGTACATACTGCGTACTACCTGGCTCTTCCTATAGCTTAACCCTATTTACCTCAGAATCTCGAAAATCTTGCACCACTTTACATTGTCGAACGCCTTTTCCAGATCTACATATCCTATGGAGCTGTCTTGATTTTTCTTTAGTTTTGTTTCCATCATCAACCGCAACGTCGGAATTGTTTCTCTGGTGCTTTTACCTTTTCTAAAGCCAAACTGATCGTCATCTAACCCATCCTCAATTTTGTTTTCCATTTTTCTGTATATTAATCTTGTAAGCAAGGTTGATGCATGAGCTGTTACGCTGATTTGTGCGATAATTGTCGCAGTCGTCGTAATTGTGTTGATGATATTTTCCTGAACTTCAGATAGTGCCTCACGAGACTCACACCCGAGCTTCAGATAGTACCTCACGAGACTCACATAGAATGTGCATCGGCCGAGATTGGTGCAAGGCGCTAGGTCGTTAATTTGGTATAACCAACAGATAACAATTTTCGCCTGCGAGCGCATTTAGCTCTGTGAGACATTCATTATTATTTTTTGTTTTTTTACTAATGTTAATTTTTCTCTGGCAATCTCTTATTCACTAGTAATGGATTGTGTACGAGATGGTTGAGTTTTCTGATAGCAGGAGCATTTGCATCACGATACATTGTTAACGGCCGCCATTACATAAAATCATATCCTGAGAGAGTACATTACATAAAACTGACTAGAGGATCAGTTACCTGTAAACATCTACAGTAGGAAAGTATTGTGTAAAAAATGCAGTACAACATTCTGAAACAGGAGGTACGTTTATTTATTGATTTTGAACAATTGCTTGACCTCACACAAGCAGCATTACGGCGTTGTTTAAGTCCTTCGGAATTAATGTGAATGGATTCGATGGACGAGCCTGCTCTCGGTCATGACTATTACAAGAGTCCAAACATTCTCTTGTCTTGATTTACGGAAATTTGTAGAACTGCCAGTCATTTCCCATTAAGATACTGTCACTGCACAAGGAGAGACTCCATTTGACCCAATTCGAGAAGAACAAAGGCTGTATTTATGGTGTCATTTTCGTAGAGATCTGACGCTTTCAACGGAGAGACGTCTATCAGATTCTCCAGCAAGCAGATCACCGACACTACAAACTTTTCTGTTTTACTGGGACTATAGTCACGCCGTTATTCATACTATCATTTCCATTGAAGTAAATCTTGACAAGACGTTCTTAATTCTACAAACCAATAGTTTCAAGTTATCAGTTTCCTTAGACTTGTGAAAAGAATTTTTTAAGCTTTAATTAAACAAAGATAGAATAGTCAATTTGCTATTAATCTCAAACCAGTAACTTAATTAAAAACGCTAAACTGATCTTCTTTGTGACAGTATATCGTTACTAATCGCATTTTTCCATAAACAGCGACTGCTTTGGAAAGTTATCCTCAGAGTACTGTACTGAAATGACTGCAAGCACTGTAATGACTAACTGCTGGTTCGTGACTGTCTGGTTGCTGGTGCTGAACTGCATGTGTGTTGCCGCAGCGGATCGTAGTTTGTCGCCTGTCGGCGGAAGGATTGCCACGTCAGTACGACGCAGAAGAATAATTGTCAACGGTTGACAGAGTCTCCTATTTAGGCCAAGAAAATAAGTTCTCCTTTTCCATATTTGTTACAGGGCTATGAATTTGGTATCCCTCATGTTGTGAAAAGTATTCCAGCGACTAGTGATGCAGACAAACATCAACATTGCCGAATATATATTGCTAGCATGTAACACTTGGATGAGGCACTTTAGCGTGGTACACAGTTGACAGTTCCGGGTGTGGGCTGCTTTTACACAATAGCTCACTTAACAACTGCAAATAAATATTGAACTAATAAACTGAAAGTAAGTGTACTACATCGGCACGAGTTCAGTGAAGTTAAGTTTGTCAACTCCGTGAGAGAACTGGATAGCAATTCATAAATCGCTGGGGAGATATAGTCTGCCTGTTAACTGAAAGTGAACCGCGCTCATGGTGCAAGAAGTTGCTTTTCCCAGGAGAAAGGTACAGCCGCTATGGGGTATCACTAAGAAAAAATTTCCCTCTAGTAGTGTAGAACAACTGTGTCCCAGATTTGCGGAGGCTCTGTCTGTATGCATTTCTTGCGCTATTATTATTAGCAACTCATATCTGTAGTCAATGTAATGTCAAGACTTCTTGTGGAGTATAAATATCTCCCAGGATAGTTTGCGCTTGCGTCGCACTATGAAGGGTCGACAAAACTTTGTAAAGTTCACTGACCACTAAAGAGGGGAAGTGCATAATCATAACCGGCAGCGTGACTTTCTTTGCGTGTCCTCCCTATTCCCACACCTCCACCTCCAGCCCGCCACACGTCAGTACACAGTATATCCTTTAATACGGTTCTACTGCACTTAACTGTAGTACACACACCTAATATTTGTTCTTAACACACTTCATTTAACAATAAAAATCAGTTTTACACCATTACTATTTTTAATAATCTGAGATTCTCTCAACGTGGGAAGTATTAGCCCTAACGAAAACATAAATAGGACCTTCATGTAAGAAATGTGGTGTAGTTCTGTATTGGGTAACATCTTCGTTAAAAGCCGTGGCGCTCGAGACATTAAAGAAATGAAATAGCGACCTTCGAAGCATTTTCCCGCCCCAACCGCAAAAGGTTCGCCTGGGTAGGATGGCTCGCTCACATCGTGTTAGCCTTAGGTGCTCTGAGGTGGATGGAGGAACTGTGACAGTACAAACGAATTAGTGACACACACAAAAAAATAAAAAAAAAACAAATTATTGCGCGGTGATAGTAAGTTGTACAGCATATCGTTGTATGTGTTTGCTGACAGCTACAACTAAGCAATGACCTGACTAGGCGTGCGTCACCGAGTACAGTGTCAACAAGAGTATACACACCACGGATACCACACAGTCAATTACTGTAGTCAACACTTGGCCCTATCCGAAGGCTATAGGCGAGTCCACTTGTTGACTAAGTCTCACCAGCTCATCTCCATTACGAACAGCAATCCTTTAACTCCGCACTACAACCGCCGTATGTCAACTCGAAACATGAAGTCCCGATGCTCCCTCTGGTCTCCGCTTATCACAACGCCGAAGCCCATCTTATTGGCGGCGGCGCGGAGATTGTTGATTGGGTCGCGCTTGTGGTTGGAGGCGAACTTCAAAGCGCAGCCTGTGGTGACAGTCATATGCTGTCTCAACGAGCCAGCTCCAGTTGCGTTCATTGGCCAGAACGCGACACTACGCTGTGTTGTTCATGACATTCGTCCCTACTATTGTACAAAATTTGTGACTGTATGGCCGTGCGGATTTATCCGAGCGGTCTATGGCGCTGCAGTCTTGGCCTGTGCGGCTGATCCCGGCGGAGGTTCGAATCCTCCCTCGGGCATGTGTGTGTGTGTGTGTGTGTGTGTGTGTGTGTGTGTGTGTGTGTGTCCTTAGGATAATTTAGGTTCAGTAGTGTGTAAGCTTAGGGACTGATGACCTTAGCAGTTAAGTCCCATAAGATTTCACACACATTTGAACATTTTTTGTGACTGTATGACTTTATCCATCCTTTCGATTCTTTGACTAAACTATGTTATATGTGACGCCAACGATAAATGACTATTCTGGAACCCGGAACTCGTTGCCAGTTGCAGTTCCAGGGCCAACGAGAATTTTATTTTCAATATTTTCCTCTATTATTGATATCAGTTAGTATCTTAACATTAATAAACGTAGTTCAAACCTTATGTAGTGAATTATTTACTAGTTGTAGAAACCCGATTCATCACATAACTGTGATTTATTAGTCAACAATTCCCAGCACTGCAACTGACGAAATAAAATTACATCATCTTAGTTGTAATGAGGGCCAAATATTATGTTCAAAGATTTACGGTTCGAAAAAGTGATCTTTTTTTTCAGGTATCGTAATCGCTGGCGCATAAATACCCGAAATCCTTCATGCAGTATTTCTGAATGAGAGAACTTATTGACTTCCAACAAAGTTTAAAAGTTATTTTAAGTCTGCAAGAAAGTTTTATCACTGACAGACTCCACAAAACGATGAAAACAAGAAGTTTATCCCTTACTACAAATCCACTGTTCATGATGTAGAACTTCAACGTCAGGCGATACGTTTCAATTTATTACTTCCCTACTGCTAACTCTATTTGCAACACGCTTTGCAAATAGTGTGTGCATATGTCACAGCATGTAACAGCAACATTGTTTAACAAACAGTATGAGCATATGTCATTGAATGTACCCGCTAAATTGTTTCACTGTACGACATGCATTTCAGGAGATGTGACGTCATAAACATTGAGACGCGTGAAACACTTGCTTTAACTTAAAATGTGGGGCAGATTATTATTTCATAAAGAGAGCATTAGTGACGTCCAAAAAACTTTAACTCTAGTTTCAAATCTTTTCTAAACTTTTTCCCGCTAACGTGCTGAACGTCATATATTTATTATCTATTAAATTATTTGTAATGTAGTTAGTCCTTTGAAGCAGTGTTTTATGTGAGAGTTTGACACGTTAAGAATTCGGAAGTTTACTTGCGTCACTATAAAACACAAATTGTGTAACGACCTCTCAAAGGAATTATCACGTCGGTCTGACATTCAAAAACAAATTTTATCGGTAAATAAAGTTCTCTCAAATTGTAATCACTGTTTTCACACTTTACGGACTACCAGATGCAATGTTTAATCTCTGAGTGATTACGAGAGTCAGATTTTTAACAAATGACGGCATCTCCCAAATGACGTTTTAAAACGGAGGGGCGGTATCGAATACTCAAGATTACTTGAAAGGTCTGCGGAAGATAGACATCATGTCAACGGTGCGAAAGGTTACATACAACTTCTACAGAAACCATACAGAAATTCTACGAATCGACGGACATGAAAGGATTGGAGTGACTGAGTAGGAAGTGAGACAGGGTTGTAGCCTCGTAATTCAGTTTCTACATCGAGCAACGAGTAAAGCAAACCAAAGAAATATTTGGAGAAAGAATCAAAATTCAGGGAAATTAACAAATACTTTGAGGAGGATAGAAGCTGCAGCAATGAATTAAAATGTGTGCCAATGCTAGGACTTGCACCAATGTCTCGTGCATAATAGACATATGTGTTATCCACTACACCATCCTGGCATTGCAGCTGACACGGCTCATGGATTAATCTACCCAATGCCCTCTCTAACACAACAATTCACGCTTCAGCACATCTTAGGGAGGGCTGTGGACTACAGTAGTCTGTGCAGCTCTGCTAGTCAGAATGTCAGGATGGTGTATAAAATATCATTTTTGTCTAGTGAGCAGAAAATCTGGGTTCAGTTCCCAGCACTGCCATCAATTTTAATTTGTTGCATTGTCAAAGATAAAGATGAGACTCCGTCACATCAACAAAAACTTTGAGGCATGCCAGTGACATTGCAATTCACTCAGAGACATCAAAAGACTTGGAAGAGCAGTTGACTGGAATGGACTGTGTCTTGAAAGTTGGATGTAAGAATATCATCAACAAAACCAAGAAAAATAAAATATAGTCGACATAAATCAGGCGATACTTGGGGAATCGGATTAGGAATCGAGACACTAAACTATTACATTATTTTTGCTATTTGAGCTGTAAAATAAGTGATAATGGCAGTAGCAGAAATGTTATAAAAAGTAGGCTGCCAATGGCAAGAAGCTCGTTTCTGTTGAAAAGAAATTTGTTAACGTCGAATACAAATGTGAGGTTTAGGAATGCCTTTCTAAAGGTATTTGTCTGGATTGTAACCTTGTTTGGATGTGAAACGTCGACGATAAACAGTTCAGACAAGAAGAGAGTAGACAATTTGGATAGGTAGTGCTGTAGAAAAATGATGAAGATTAGGTGGTGAGGCGAAACAAGCGCTGTATCATCTTAAGAGGTACAGACACGAGCGAGTGTGCCGGGGCTTACCCCAGTTACCTACAACCAGCGACACGTCATCATAACGCACCTGAGCTTAACGTACAAAGGACTGAACCATAATATAAAGGAGAAATTAAAAATTAAAATAACTTTAGGACTGTAAACTTCGTCAAGAAATGTTAAGCATATTAATGTTAACATTTGAAAGTCTCAGAATGATCAGATGAGTACGTCAGGCAAAATAAACGTTGACAAACTGCCTATTGGCTTCTGTCTCGCGTTCTTCGGCCGACGTTCATCTAATGATTTTTCTGACGTTTCGCCAGCACGAGTGGCTGACATTGTCAAAGCTTCACCCTCCATTGCCGGTGGTGAACTGGAGCCGGGCTCGCGGCCGCAGACTATATGTACCTGGCGCGCCAACGTCCGAGGGCTTCTCCGCGGTCATTTCCGGTGCGGTTCTCCTCTTGCTACCTGCGACGGTCGTTCGCTGCAGTACGGGAAGCCAGGATCTACAGCCAGAACTTCCGTGTCGGCGAATTTTATTACTTGGTCGGTCTCATTCAGTGCGTGCTCTGCCACGGCCGATTTCTCCACCTGCCCCAACCTGCAATGTCGCTTATGCTCTTTGATCCTGGTGTAAATGGATCGTCCGGTCATTCCGACATAAACTTTTCCACATGTGCATGGTATACGGTATATTCGATATATTCCTTCATAGGTATAGTTCTCGGGACGATAGCGAAATTCGTCCCGAGAATGATACCTATGAAGGACATCATTGCCAACACCGAAGCAGCCATTCGGACCCTTCCTTGTGAAAGGGCAGAGGAAATACGCACTGAAACAGCCAGGATTCTACGCCGAGCAAAACCACCACCTTGCAACATGAAGAAAGAAGAGGTACAAGCCATTAAGAATCTCAACGCCGACAAGAGTATATTGGTACTGCCTGCCGATAAGAGGAATGCGACCGTCGTAATGAAGACCGAAGATTATGAGCAAAAGATCCGAGACCTATTAGATCCGACGACGTACCGAAAACTAAGTGCAGATCCGACGCAGCGTATCACTTGGAATACAAATCGATTAATCAAGGCGTCTTCTCTGCCGGCGGACATACAGAGAAACCTGCGCAACACAAAAGCCCCTACCATCTCGGCTGTATGGATTACCCAAGATCCATAAGAACAACGTTCCACTGAGACCGATCGTTAGCGCTCCTGGCTCACCAACGTATAAACTGGCAAAACACTTGGCCTCTCTGCTCCAACCACACGTGGGGAAGACCGACACATACATTAAGGACTCAGGACATTTCATTGAGAAGCTGAAGGAACTGAAACTTGCACCAAACGACATACTGGTCAGCTTTGATGTTGTTTCGTTATTTACGAAAGTGCCACTCAGTGACGCTCTGGAGCACATCGGTTCCATGTTCCCGCAAGACATCAAAAAGCTCTTCCATGCGTGTCTCACCACGAGCTATTTCACGTGGAATGGTGATTTCTACGAACAGCTGGAAGGCGTCGCCATGGGTAGTCCTCTCAGTCCAGTGGTGGCCAACTTCTTCATGGAACAATTCGAAGCACAGGCACTGGATTCGGCGACTTGCAAACCTAAGGTGTGGTACAGGTACGTCGATGATACTTTCGTGGTGTGGAGCCATGGTGAAGAACAGCTCGGTGACTTCCTAAGGCACATGAACAGCCTCCATGCCAACATAACATTTACCATGGAAGTAGAAAAAGACAAAAAACTGCCTTTTCTAGATGTGCTGGTCTCAAGGGACGGCGAAAACGTGGGACACAGCGTGTATCGAAAACCGACACACACAGACCGATACCTGCACAAACTGTCAAACCACCTCCCGAGCCAGAAAAGAGGCATTATTAGTACGCTCGTAACGAGAGCAGGACGAATATGTGAGCCACAACACCTCAAACGAGAAATGCAACACCTGGAAACTGTTCTGAGGAGCAATGGGTACTCCACAAATTACATTAGAAGTGTAACAGAGCCAAACACTCGGCGAAGTAAGGAACCAGAAAAAGAAATGTCGGGTACGGCCTTTCTGCCATACATTCTCAGAGTGACGGACAGAATCGGCCGTATATTGTGCAAACATGGCGTAAAGACGATTTTCAAACCGACAAGGAAGATCAAAGAGTGTCTTAGATCGGCGAAGGAGAAAAGAGACCCACTTGCAATGTCGGGAATACACCGCATACCATGCACATGCGGAAAAGTTTATGTCGGAATGACTGGACGATCTATTAACACCAGGATCAAAGAGCATAAGTGACATTGCAGGTTGGGGCAGGTGGAGAAATCGGCCGTGGCAGAGCACGCACTGAATGAGACCGACCACGTAATAAAATTCGCCGACACGGAAGTTCTGGCTGTAGAGAAGCACTATCACACGCGCTTGTTGAGAGAAGCTGTAGAAATACAAAAACACGCCAACAGTTTCAACAAGAAAGAGGAAAACCTTAAGGTAAACGGATCCTGGCTTCCCGTACTGCAGCGAACGACCGTCGCAGGTAGCAGGAGGAGAACCGCACCGGAAATGACCGCGGAGAAGCCCTCGGACGTTGGCGCGCCAGGTACAAATAGTCTGCGGCCACGAGCTCGGCTCCAGTTCACCACCGGCAATGGAGGGTGAAGCTTTGACAATGCCAGCCACTCGTGCTGGCGAAACGTCAGAAAAATCATTAGATGAACGTCGGCCGAAGAACCCGAGACAGAAGCCAATAGGCAGTTTGTCAACAAGTGGCCACGAAAGCCTTAACAATTTTGTAAAATAAACGTTCTTAGGAAAAAATTAGCTCTGAATAATAAGACTAAGGTAAAACGTATTCAGGATATAATAATGTATGTGCAACTGTATGTCACAGTCAAAAGTTACAAGTCTCAACTTCATCAGAGCAATAGTTTGGTCGAAAAGTTAAAGGCGCTAAATATTAGACTCAGAAAGACGATAATTCGTATGTAGCTGTGGTTTCATATAAAAACATTAATTAAGTGAGACCAATAAGCCACGTGTATTAGTTTTGAACTTATTTACCAAAAACCAAATTTGGAACGAACATGTCCTTATTCGTGATAAATTCAGTATCATTTGTATTTGCAATAGAAAGTACTTCTTACAGCACTCGATTACAGTAATTCAATCACACAGCTGTAACAAGTGTCACGACTGTGTTGTAAATAACTATGACCACTGAAATCTTCCGGTCTCCTCTATACCACTTTTGTTAATGATAACCCTCCCTCTTACCATAACCTATGAAACCTTTCCTTAGAATTTCTATCTCTTGCTTAATAATAACAAATGAAATCTTCCCTTTGAAATTCATTCTCTTTCTCAATCTTCACATACAAATTTAATTGCTGCTTATTAAAAGTGATTTTCTGATTATTTCGACGAAACATAGAATGTGTCGTCGTCGTGGTCCTTAGTCGTTATCTGCAATAACCCAAAACTGTTTCTTACCTTTTTTACTGTTACTGGATCGCCATCTGACTGCTACATCGAACTGCGACATGAATATCCTTACTCTGGTTTACTATACTCTATTAACTGCTGGTGGGCTGTCATAATAAGTGACTATATTTATTACCAAAGCTGGAGTTATTCTTTAATAGCAAAGCTGACGTTATTCTTTAATTAATTTGGCTGAAGATACGTGGTTCATAGTTACACTTTTTCCTGACAACAATAAAATTTTTGCAAAGTTTTATGTGGATGCTTTTTAGGATGGATTATAATCAGTAATGCAACATTGCTGGCAAAAGTTAATTATATTCTGAAAACGCTTCAAATATTTGCTGTTGGTAATGAAATGATTTTACAAACGTTCAAATGGGACTTACTTTTTACAATAATCTTACAACTAGCATTGCGCAAACATACCTTCAGTAGTCTTGAGTTTCGCAAAGAAAATAATTCAAAAATATTAGTTCCTCATATGATAATAGTTAGCTGATGTCTCTGTACATCCGTTTATAATCTCTTGATAACCATAGCTGGTGGCTGGCAGGCACACTACTCCTCTCAACCTCTCGCTTCAGACCTGCTACCAACTCGCTTCACATCTCGCTTACAACTGATTTCCTACGAACGCTAAAGTGCGGTCTCTCCTGCCAACAATGCTTTCTGGTGCAGACAATCCCTTCTACCATTACAAAATGTATCAATGCCCGGTCTTTCCCGCTCTTTTCTTAAAATGTATCCATACGAGGTCTCTTCCGCCCTTTTTAAAATTACATCAATTTGCGATCTCTCTTGTCAACAATACTTTGGTGCAGACATTTCCTCCTAGAACAATTATTTCCAACATGAGAAATATTAATTATTCCTACTTAATAGAAATATAGACGTCTTACACCACAAGAAATCTTAGATGCAGTTCAGAGGTCATATTCCACTGTCGGTTCCGTTCTCAAAACTCTAGCTGGCAATCGAGTTCAAACTTTTTCAGTAAGTAAGGCAATCTTAACTCTATTTATATAAAAATTAATGTAAACTGTTAAACGACAATTAATACGTGTCTGAGAAAGGGGCCATTTAGACACTACTGCCGGTTAAAGTAGCTGAGCGGTTCTAGGCGCTACAGTCTGGAGCCGCGCGACCGCTACGGTCGCAGGTTCAAATCCTGCCTTGGGCATGGGTGTGTGTCATGTCCTTAGGTTAGTTAGGTTTAAGTAGTTTTAAGTTCTAGGGGACTAATGATCTCAGAAGTTAAGTCCCATAGTGCTCATAACCATTTGAACCATTTAGACACTGCTACCTGTGCCTATGGCGGTTGATAGTAGATGTTCCGTTTGGCAGTCCGCTGGGCCCGCATATAAATATAGGCTTAGAGATAGTTGAGGATACACTTCGCACCGCCTACATGCGCTGTGCCTTGCATGACGTTAGAAACGGGCAGCTACCAAAAGCGTTTTCGCTTATAGTAGGAAGTGAACTTGGGAGGACAGTACACCGTTCTGCATCAAATAGCTCTCACGGAAGTAACTAATTGTGTGCGGCCCACAATGTAAATAAAACCGCGTGGCAAATGGCGAGATTATTATCCAAGTTTTTTGGCGATTGGAAGTCATTGCGATAGATCATTTTACTTGGAACTTTCTGTAGAGATCGCCTCTGAGTTGTTAATAGTGCTATTTCCTATAGATACTTTAGAGAGAATACTAAGACTTACATTTTGTGCGTGTGAATTTTTTCTCGAATGGATCTATCAATCATAGCTAAGAACTTTTATTTATAATTATAGGTATTCATCCCGCAAGTAGATACATTTTCCTTCAGTGAGCCGGAATGTTCTCCATAGCTTTATGGCTGACCGCAAAAACATTTTCAAGCGAAGGTAGGTGTAAAGCACGCACAGACAATATAAGTGTCTTTGGAAATGTTCAAATGTGTGTGAAATCTTATGGGGCTAAACTGCTAAGGTCATCAGTCCCTAAGCTTACACACTACTTAACCTAAATTATCCTAAGGACAAACACACACATCCATGCCCGACGGAGGACTCGAACCTCCACCGGGATCAGCCGCACAGTCTATGACTGCAGCGCCTAAGACCGCTCGGCTATCCCCGCGCGGCTGTATGTAAGTGTCTTTAGATAACGATGTAACTGAAGTGTCCAACCATTTGATTAATTACCCGCCGCCCCACAGTGAGTAGATCTGTTAACAAATAAAAAGGTACTCAACGGAATTGGAGAAAAAAGAGTTTGTGGGACAACTTGACTAAAAACGGAAAGTAATTCTACCTCATGTATTAAAGCGAAACAAGGACGTTTTCAGTATGTCAGCGCTGGCAACAGAGCCAATCGTAAACTTGGGTCATAATTTTGAATGTACGGTGGTTTGAGCTTCTGAAATACAGCTTTTAAACATGAATACGCACCGACTGTGTCACTCCCTACTGCAGCCGCCTAATGCCGGAGCGCGAAGCAGTCTACAGTAGAGCGAGAACCAGTGCCTTCAGCATCGCCGTATGTTGAAGGCTGGAAGAAGAGGGGCGAACGGTCGCGTCTGTTCAGTGTGTTTTGAAGTCTTGCCGAGAACAGACGAAAAGAGGTAAGTAAATGGTGTGTTTAGTATCTGTTTCGTTGTGTGGCTAAACGGTAAATGTTCTATCACTTTTCTCCAGACGTTTGACTAATGCGTCAAGACGAAACTTGAAAAACTTCAAAATTCCAGATCGGTCTGAAAAACTCTAATATCGGTCAATAAGCGTGCTTCTATCGCGACGTCAAGAAGAGACCGAATTAACATCGCTATTGATGTTTTTCAATGTAGTCGCAGCTCGATGCAGCTACAACTCTTTTGCTGGATAAATATTATCTCTGATCACTTTATCTCATCTGAGTTTTAACCTTCGCAAAGCATAAATTTTTAATTCTTTATACAGAGCGTCATACTCCGTAGATTAATTGATCATCTGATAGTTTTTCATTTACGTCTTTCTGTGGAATAGGTAGTTCCCTAGTATTTCTGTTCGTCGAACTTTCAATAGTGTTTATATTTTGTGGCCAATAGCTACCGTCAAGGTCAGGATAACTAATTTTTATATCTTTTGCTGTCAAAAGGGATGTCATTGGGGGCTCTATATTTGGAGTGTTATACAACCCTAATCTCTTTAATCTTACCTTCGCGCTCCTTACGTGAAATTTACGTTGGCAGCCGTAGCGTCATTCTCCAGTCAGCTTCAAATGTCGGTTCTCTAAATTTTCTGAATAGTGTCCCTCAAAAAGGACGTGACCTTCCCTCCAGGGACTCTCATTTGAATTCCTGAAGCTTTCCGTAATACTTGCGTGTTGTTCGAATTTACTGGTAATAAATGTAATAGATCCTCTAGGAATTGCTTCGATGTCTTCATTTAGTCCGACCTGGTGCGAAACCTAATCACTCGTACAGTACACAGCAGTGGGTGGCAGTAGAGCCCTTTCCCCAAACTTTTCCCAGTAAACCGAAATCAACCATTCGCCTTCCCTACTACAGTCCTTACAGGTTCATTCAACTACATATCACTTTGCAACGTTATGCCTTAGTATTTAATCGACGTGGCTATTGAAAGGTGGCTACACTGAGCCACTGCGCCAGAGATTGCGCCAAAGAGTATTATTCTGCCGCCTCCACAGTGCCTGTCGAGGACTCGTAATAGTCAGTGCTTGGGGAGAGCTCGTAGTAGTGAGTGCCTGTTAAGAACTCGTGGCAGTCTGTGCTGAGATGTCGTAGTGAAGAGTGTTTGTTGAGATGAGGTAGTAGGCAGTGCTTGCTGAGTTGTGATATTGGAGAGTCTTGTTGAGATGTGGTAGTAGACAGGCGGTGTGGAGATATATTGTAAGGATTAGAGTGATTTTCATCAATATAAATGAGGTAACAAACTCCGTTTCCTTTTTTTTCATTATTTCGGTGTCCTAAATAATGCGTCATTACAGGTTCAGTCAACAAAGCATTTGGCGTGTGTTCTTGTATTAGAGTGTAATTCTGCTTTCCTTGAGCAATTAAAGTATTTCTAAATTTCTTTTATCACGTCAGTAAAATTGGTATTTAAAGATTCTTGTCTTGTTGAAGAAGAACCGTGCCAGATGTGCGTTGAGTCATACTTCCACATACAGAACAGTTATACTTGTGCTTTGGTTTCGTAGGTTTTATAGTTGCTGGGGACTTAATTAATTAATTGTGTTAACGAAAATTTTCATTTCATTCTTTGTTGTTGTTCTATGCAGTGAGATTGCGTAATAATACTAGTCAGGGCCAACCGTTTACGAGACACAGCGTAATCGGACAGACAGCTACGAAAAATAAAAAGTATTTTCAATTATATTTAATTAAGCCCCCATGCACTATGTCAAGCAGAACTCTGCTAAAACTGGATTCGAGGAGGAGGAGGAGTTTAGTGTTTAACCTCCCGTCGACAGCGTGGTCATTAAAGACAGAGCACAAGCTTGTATTATGGAAGTATTGGGAAGGAAATCTGCTATGGCCTTTCAAAAGAGCCATCCCTGCATTTGCCTGGAGCGATTTGGGGTAATCGCGGAAAACTTGAATCTGGACGTCCGGACGCGTGATTGAACCGTCGTCCTCCCGAATGCGAGAACAGTGTGTACTGTATTCGAATATTAGGGGTTGGTTTTCCCTACTCATCTACATTAACGTAAATTCTAAATTTAGGGGTAGCTGTCATTCCTCACACCAACTAATAATTTTGTCTAAGTCGTCCTCCTACAGTCACTAAACGATGACAACTTCCCAAGTATCACTGCGTCAGAAACAGCCATAGACTGCTGCTTACTCTGTCTGCCAGATCATTTATGCATGTAGAAAATAAGAAGTCCTCGAGCCACTCACATGCCTGGGAGCCTATTCCGTATGCTCGTACCTTCTATATATATAATTTCGTGTGACTAGGGCCTCCCGTTGGGTGGACCGTTCACCGTGGGCAACTCTTTCGATTTGACGCCACTTCGGCGACTTGCGCGCCGATTGGGATGGAGAGATTACGCTTCTGACTGAACAACACCCAGTCCCTGAGTGGAGAAAATCTCCGACTCAGCCGGCAATCGAACCCGGGCCGTTAGGATTGACATTCTGTCGCTATCGGGGGCGGACGTACCTTCGTTAACAGTCGGTAATATGGCACCCTCTCAAATGCTTTACCCTTTATTTATGGTTCGCAAAGAGATCATGTGAGGAAAGGGCAAGCTGATTTTCGCACAAGTGATCCTTTCTGAAACTTTACTGATTTGTGGACAGAATTTTTTTCTTCTCAAGAGATTTATTATATTAGATATGAGAATACTTTCAAGGCTTCTGCAGCAAAACGATGCTAAAGATACTGGTCTGTAGTTTTGCTGGTCCGTTCTTTTATACTACTTATACACAGGAGTCAGCAGAGCTTATTGCCAGTAGGGCTGGGGACTTGGCGCTGGACTAGAGATCCGTCATACATGAGAGCTAAGTAAGGGACTAAGTCTTCGTAAAATCGAATTGGAATTCCGTCAGGACCTGGCGACTTATTTGATTTCCACATCTTTCAGATGTTTCTCTACACGACTGATGCTTACTGCTACGCTCTTCATATTGGAGTCTTTGCAATGATCAAACGCCTGTGTGAATAATTTCTTAAACGGGATGTTTAAAACTTCGGGTTCAGTTTTGCTACCTCCCACTGCGGCACCAGACTGGTCAACGAGTGGCTGGACAGAAGCATTAGAGCCTTTTAGTGATCTTACGTAGGATGAGGCCTTTTGTATAAATCGCAAAGATTGTATCAAGTACCGCATCAGGTTGGCACTTGCCCGTTTATTTTGTTGTTATTCGCTAATATAGAAGTATGTTGCGTTTAGAGAGGATGGAATTTAAATTTTGGGATGGAGGTTCCGCCGAGTACCACGTAACACGACCTGTGAACATTGCGAGTGAGGCTGGGGTGTGGGGTTGTGCGGACTGCGGTCTCCTTCCACAAGGCCGCCACGCCGCCACGCCGCGGGTGGCCAACAACAATATTTGCTTTGCGACTTCCTGTGTGGAGAGGCGGACAGCTGCAAATGGAACGGCACGCCGTCAAAGGCGGTCCTGGCGCCACCGGCTGAATAATAGATGCCGCCCACAACGGAACTGGTTGCGAGAGCTCGCCACCTTGTCCCGGGTGCCGACCGGCCACTGTCCACGACTCAACTGCCTGTGGGCTGCGGGATTATGCGCGTTACGTGGCACGTCGTTAATACTGCGAGCGCTGAGCCAGGAGTTCTGTAGCTAACGCCTGGTTGCGAACCCGAGGTAAACTGATCCACTGTGGCTTGGCGAAACTCGATGCCTGAGTAGGCGGATCGATTGGCATTTCCTCACTCATATCTGTTTTCTCATTTTTATCACATCAATTTTATGCATATACATATATACACATGGAGATTCACTATATTCTGATAACAATCTGAAAACAAAGTTCCCCATACAAAATACTGATTACACCTAGCATGATGTGATTGATCTGATGTCATCTCTGGCTTTGACATCAAAGTAAATTACGTACTTCAAGACCGTAGATGAATCCAAAATCCATTTCAGACAGCTGCACATTCGAAAGGTCAGACATTCTGTTTTGAGAGCTTGAATACTTATTTGTTTATTTGCCAATTGTTCAAAATATCCCAAATATTTTCAACTGGGTTCAAGGTTTGTAACTTAGTGGCATAGTATATCTGAGAGACTTGTTCATAAGTGTTGGGTACAATGAAAATCATCATTTTACATATCTGAAACATATGAGTAGTGTAAACGGTAGAGATGTTAGTTAAAGAGCAAGAGACAGTTCTTGAAAAGTTAAATATTCATGTTGGATCAAATCACCCCTCAGTTTTATCTCATACAGTTCGTAGTACAAGACGATGTTCCCAGAATGGTATCCAATTTCATGACTTGCTGCAACATGATCCAGCAAATGTCTTTTTAAGTGAAGCTTTTGCGTCAATGTCCCCATCTTAAATGTATTAATTTATGTGTAGCTGTTAGTAAGGCTTTTTTTAAGATAGTCCACTCCAAATATTCTTTAATGTGATTACTTCTTAAAAACATTAGAAATTTTTTTGGGTATGAATGTTCATAGATCATGAGCAGTAACTGACACCAACGTAGAGTTGAGAACAGAGCCTCTGATCGTTGTACTAAACTTTTGCCAATGATAAGACGTGTCCTATCCTTTCACCACATCATATCCCACTTCCAAACATTCTAAGTTAATTACAATGACAGCTTTGGGGCTCATACACAAACTGTATAAATTCAGTGAGCTGATGTCCACGTACGTGCACAGGCCCGTATGTAAACACTGATGGCTCCATTCCCACTTTATGTGCGCATGTTTGAAAATACACAACGCCTCAACAAAACCATTTTCTTTAACGGCAGAGGTAGCCTCCTACCACGATATATTATCATCAGAAAATTACCTTTCCAACCAGGAAGTTCGAATCGCCTGTACGATGTATGCACAGTATTTTCCTTGAGGTAGCCATCTTAACACGGGCGTTGGCCGGCCAGCATCCAGAGCTCAACTGCCTGTTGCTGCCGAATTATGTGCGTTAAGAGGCAAGCGTTAATACAGCTAGTGCTGGACCAGGAGTTCTGTAGTTAACGCCCGGTTGCGAACTCGAGGTAAACTGATGCACGGTGAAACTCGATTTGGGAGTAGCTGGATCGATTGGCAGTTCTTCACTCGTATTTGGACGGAAACAGAGGAGTGATTTCAAACGAAATATCCCGATGCGGCTGTCACCGACCCTCTTCATATCATAATGATTAAAAGATTAGAGGAAACCACATTTTCAATAGGCATTTCCTAACGCGCTTGTCGTGGGATGCTGGCTGTTGATGTTGAACTCATAATGAACCACGCGCGAGTGGATAAGAGGGTCGATCGCACTTATGTATAAAAAAGTTAAAAAATGTAAGCACAGGATTACTAACCAGTATCATTAACATCCTTCTGTTGACGCTCATAGAGCATGTTTCATGGTCGAACAAGTCACATACTGGGAAAAAAGAACCTCTATGTAAAGAATTAGCATGACTTGAAGAGAAAGCCACTGGCGTGAAACACTGCTTTTTCCGTTCACAAGGGAAGTCCTTCAGACTGTATGATCTAGACGCTCAGGCACCTATGCTTAAGTGTTCCTCTACAGTAATAATATATGTTTTAGTCTGTAGTCACAATTTTTTATTTACCAACTGGCTACTACTGGCTATCAGTTCCAGTACACTCACGCTCCCTCGCCAAGTAAGTGTGTCAAACCTTGGGAAGAGAACGTGACGACTGTATGCCTGAGAAGGGCCTGAGGACGGTACAGTGTACTCAAACCCGTACACAACAGTTAAAATCAAAGTATACCACTGGCCATTAAAATCGCTACACCACGAAGATGACGTGCTACAGACGCGAAATTTAAACGACAGGAAGAAGATGCTGTGATATGGAAATGATTAGGTTTTCAGAGCATTAACACAAGGTTGGCGCCGGTGGCGACACCTACAACGTGAAGACAGAAAACTTTCCAACCGATTTCTCATACACAAACAGGTAGTTGACCGACGTTGCCTGGTGAAACGTTGTTACCATACTTCGTGTAAGGAGGAGAAATGCGTAACATCACGTTTCCGATTTTGATAAAGGTGGGATTGTAGCCTATCGCGATTGCGGTTTATCGTATCGCGACATTGCTGCTCGCGTTGGTCAAGATCCAATGCCTATTAGCAGAATATGGAATCGGTGGGTTCAGGAGGGTAATACGGAACGCCGTGCTCGTTCCCAACGGCCTCGTATCACTAGCAGTCGAGATCACAGACATCTTATCCGCATGGCTGTAACGGATCGTGCAGCCACGTCTCGATCCCTGAGTCAACAGATGGGGGCGGTTGCAAGACAACAACCGTCTGCACAAAGAGTTCGATGACGTTTACATGGACTATCAGCTCGGAGACCATGGCTGCGGTTACCCTTGACGCTGCATCACAGACAGGAGCGCCTGCGATGGTCTACTCAACGACGAACCCGGGTGCACGAATGGCAAAACGTCATTTTTTCGAATGAATCCAGGTTCTGTTTACAGCAACATGATGGTCGCATTCGTGTTTGGAGACATCGCGGTGAACGCACATTGGAAGCATGTATTCGTCATCGCCATACTGGCATATCACCCGGCGTGATGGTATGCGGTGCATTGGTTACACGTCTCGGTCACCTCTTGTTCGCATTGACGGCACTTTGAACAGTGGAAGTTACATTTCAGATGTGTTACGACCCGTGGCTCTACCGTGCATTCGATCCCTGCGGAACCCTACATTTCAGCAGGATAATGCACGACCGCATGTTGCAGGTCCTGTACGGCCCTTTCTGGATACAGAAAATGTTCGACTGCTGACCTGGCCAGCACATTCTCCAGATCTCTCACCAATTAAAACCGTTTGGTTAATGGTGGCTGTGCTCAGCCAATACGTCACAATACGCCAGTCACTACTCTTGATGAACTGTGGTATCGTGATGAAGCTGCATGGGCAGCTATACCTGTACACGCCATCCAAGTTCTGTTTGACTCAATGCCCAGGCGTATCAAGGCCGTTATTATGGCCAGACGTGGTTGTTCTGGGTATTGATTTCTCAGGATCTATGCACCTAAATTGCGTGAAAATGTAATCATATTATATTGTCCAATGAATACCCGTTTATCATCTGCATTTCTTCTTGGTGTAGCAATTTTAATGGCCAGTTGTGTAAATGCCTTACGGGCGCCTTACTATTTGGCTATACGAGCGCAACTTACGGCCAGACCGAAACTTCCATATGTCGTCAATGACAAGGCGACAGCCCACGATAAGCGGAATATCCGGTTTCGAGTCCCCTACTGGCACAAATTTTGAGTGTCGCCGTTACATTATACAGCTGATTGCTGCCCATACACGCAACTGCCAACACAATTATTGTATATTTCAGAAAGGCTCGTCATTCTTATTTGTTGAGTACAGTATGAATTCTTTTCGTACCAGCTCATCAGTGTTACGATGGCATCAATACACGTGTGTTCATTTATCACAATGACAGTGTTAAGATGGCATCAATACACGTGCGTTCATTTATCACAATGACCATCGTCATAAAAATTATCGAAAACATTGCACTCGTGGTTCCCGAAGGAAAGATATCACGTGTGGGGAGACGGCTGTAACTTTTTACAATGTAGATGGCTGAATACCAAGTAGCCTTATCAAACAACAACTGCTAACACTTTCAGTTGTTAACCAGAGGGCGATGTGTCGCTGGTTCTGGTTCCCGTGGTGTGGAGGACAAGGTCACCAGTTTCAGGGGATACTCGTACACACGGCAGTTTGGCACCACAGACGTCGCCAGCACTCATCACGATCTTTTGGAAGCACTACAGCCTTGGTCGAATGTGGGAAAACTGATCCAAACAGTTACCAAAATACGCTGAGTACCAGTGAGTTTCACGGGTATCTACCTTCTGGAACTGAGAACAGTTTGTCGTACATTGAAGAGTCACCTGCTCTATTGGGAAGACACCAGACACACAAGAAATAAATATAGAAACATATGTTCTAAATATGGTAGTCACTTTCCACTGAAGCACTCAACTCCGGAGGGGAAACACATTAGTTCCTAACGGCGTGTAAAGGATAATTTGTAATTCATTCAAACTTGTGCACAGCATACTAAAGGAACTTGAATAAAATTTAATCTTGTAAATGTTCCGTCTACATTCGATTTACATATTCTGCGTCTCGAATGAGAGACTTTATGATTTTTTTCGACCATCAACCCTACTGCCGTCGGCACACGGACCGTGCATCCGAACGTTAAACCTGCCGAGTTTCTGACGTCATAGCACGGAAAAGCACGTTAGGGAGTCTTTCCGAAGGTGCAGGGCAATATCTGCTAGATAATCTGCTAGATATTCTGAATGCGCTTTTGAACTTTGACTAATGACATGGTACAACGCCACCCATGTCCGCATGCACGCCGTCGCGCTTCAGTACACAGTTCTGAAACGCCTATTGGCTTTCAGCCCGTATATATATATATATATATATATATATATATATATAGAGAGAGAGAGAGAGAGAGAGAGAGAGAGAGAGAGAGAGAGGACCTCTAAAAAACCTGTCGTTAATTATATGATTCATTGTAAAAAAAAGCGAGAGAATCATATTCGTGGTAAAAAATATTTTTGTAACTTGTGTGTTATGACAATATAGCATTTTAACGCAACAGCATGTAGAGGATCCATCAAAAACTCTTTGGTCTTGGTAAAATTTTTTGTGATTCAGTTTCAGTTAGTAATATAGCTACGATTAAGGATTTCAAGAACTGGTAGGATGCTAGGTACAGTCACCCAAGAACAACGGATAATTTTGCTCAATGAGTAGCGTTACAGATCTGTAACGAAACTTCTGCTGTGTTTGTGGTTCGTGTCCCAACACAGTCAAATAATTTTCTAACCTTCGCATTTTTAATACTTCCTGATACTTTCTTATTAATTTAATATGCAAGGTGTACAAATTTGCTTCCGCTGTTGTACGTGTGCCTGGAGGTCACTTCCTTGCACCTCGTTGTTGCAGACTGACGTTACACCGCGACACAGACACAAATTTGAATACAGCGAACACTTCAGTGGCCGGACGCACAGTTCACAATTTTGTGAAAAATGAGGGGCTCGAGGAAGATTTGAACACGCATTCACCCGGTTTGTATTCCAAAACCGTGATCAGTTAACCACGACGCTATACCTCTGTCTAGCTGCACATCTTGTTCTTGGACCACTCACAGTCTCTATTTTGCTTCTTTTTTCTCAGTTCAGTTCACCTTCTTCCTGTTTTCATGTCTGATCCGTGTTGTTTCTGACGTGCTATCCACTAGGTCATCTTACCACGAAGGGAACGATCTATTGATACGTAATCAGCATGGTTTCAGAAAACATCGTTCTTGTGCAACGCAGCTAGCTCTTTATTCGCACGAAGTAATGGCCGCTATCGACAGGGGATCTCAAGTTGATTCCGTATTTCTAGATTTCAGGAAAGCTTTTGACACCGTTCCTCACAAGCGACTTCTAATCAAGCTGCGGGCCTACGGGGTATCGTCTCAGTTGTGTGACTGGATTCGTGATTTCCTGTCAGGAAGGCCGCAGTTCGTAGTAATAGACGGCAAATCATCGAGTAAAACTGAAGTGACATCAGGTGTTCCCCAGGGAAGCGTCCTGGGACCTCTGCTGTTCCTGATCTATATAAATGACCTGGGTGACAATCTGAGCAGTACCCTTAGGTTGTTCGCAGATGATGCTGTAGTTTACCGTCTAGTAAGGTCATCCGAAGACCAGTATCAGTTGTTGTTGTTGTTGTTGTTGTGGTCTTCAGTCCTGAGACTGGTTTGATGCAGCTCTCCATGCTACTCTATCCTGTGCAAGCTTCTTCATCTCCCAGTACCTACTGCAACCTACATCCTTCTGAATCTGCTTAGTGTATTGATCTCTTGGTCTGCCTCTACGATTTTTACACTCCACGCTGCCCTCCAATGCTAAATTTGTGATCCCTTGATGCCTCAAAACATGTCCTACCAACCGATCCCTTCTTCTAGTCAAATTGTGCCACAAACTTCTCTTCTCCTCAATCCTATTCAATACCTCCTCATTAGTTACGTGATCTACCCACCTTATCTTCAGCATTCTTCTGTAGCACCACATTTCGAAAGCTTCTATTCTCTTCTTGTCCAAACTGGTTATCGTCCATGTTTCACTTCCATACATGGCTACACTCCATACAAATACTTTCAGAAACGACTTCCTGACACTTAAATCTATACTCGATGTTAACAAATTTCTCTTCTTCAGAAACGATTTCCTTGCCATTGCCAGTCTACATTTTATATCCTCTCTACTTCGACCATCATCAGTTATTTTACTCCCTAAATAGCAAAACTCCTTTACTACTTTAAGTGTCTCATTTCCTAATCTAATCCCCTCAGCATCACCCGATTTAATTTGACTACATTATATTATCCTCGTTTTGCTTTTGTTGATGTTCATCTTATATCCTCCTTTCAAGACACTGTCCATTCCGTTCTACTGCTCTTCCAAGTCCTTTGCTGTCTCTGACAGAACTACAATGTCATCGGCGAACCTCAAAGTTTTTACTTCTTCTCCATGAATTTTAATACCTACTCCGAATATTTCTTTTGTTTCCTTTACTGCTTGCTCAATATACAGATTGAATAACAGAGGCTACAACCCTGTCTCACTCCTTTCCCAACCACTGCTTCCCTTTTATGCCCCTCGACTCTTATAACTGCCATCTGGTTTCTGTACAAAATGTAAATAGCCTTTCGCTCCCTGTATTTTACCCCTGCCACCTTCAGAATCTGAAAGAGAGTATTCCACTTAACGTTGTCAAAAGCTTTCTCTAAGTCTACAAATGCTAGAAACGTAGGTTTGCCTTTTCTTAATCTTTCTTCTAAGATAAGTCGTAAGGTTAGTATTGTCTCACGTGTTCCAACATTTCTACGGAAACAAACTGATCTACCCCGAGGTCCGCTTCTACCAGTTTTTCCATTCGTCTATAAAGAATTCGCGTTAATATTTTGCAGCTGTGACTTATTAAACTGATAGTTCGGTAATTTTCACATCTGTCAACACCTGCTTTCTTTGGTATTGGAATTATTATATTCTTCTTGAAGTCTGTGGGTATTTCGCCTGTCTCATACATCTTGCTCACCAGATGGTAGAGTTTTGTCATGACTGGCTCTCCCAAGGCCATCAGTAGTTCTAATGGAATGTTGTCTACTCCCGGGGCCTTGTTTCGACTCAGGTCTTTCAGTGCTCTGTCAAACTCTTCACGCAGTATCTTATCTCCCATTTCATCTTCATCTACATCCTCTTCCATTTCCATAATATTGTCCTCAAGTACATCGCCCTTGTATAAACCCTCTATATACTCCTTCCACCTTTCTGCCTTCCCTTCTTTGCTTAGAACAGGGTTGCCATCTGAACTCTTGATATTCATACAAGTGGTTCTCTTCTCTCCAAAGGTCTCTTTAATTTTCCTGTAGGCAGTATCTATCTTACCCCTAGTGAGACAAGTCTCTACATCCTTACATTTGTCCTCTAGCCATCCCTGCTTAGCCATTTTGCACTTTCTGTCGATCTCATTTTTGAGACGTTTGTATTCCCTTTTGCCTGCTTCATTTACTGCATTTTTATATTTTCTCCTTTTATCAATTAAATTCAATATTTCTTCTGTTACCCAAGGATTTCTATTAGCCCTCGTCTTTTTACCTACTTGATCCTCTGCTGCCTTCACTACTTCATCCCTCAGAGCTACCCATTCTTCTTCTACCGTGTTTCTTTCCCCCATTCCTGTCAATTGTCCCCTTATGCTCTCCCTGAAACTCTCTACAACCTCTGGTTCTTTCAGTTTATCCAGGTCCCATCTCCTTAAATTCCCACCTTTTTGCAGTTTCTTCAGTTTCAATCTGCAGTTCATAACCAATAGATTGTGGTCAGAATCCACATCTGCCCCTGGAAATGTCTTACAATTTAAAACCTGGTTCCTAAATCTCTGTCTTACCATTATATAATCTATCTGATACCTATTAGTATCTCCAGGATTCTTCCAGGTATACAACGTTCTTTTATGATTCTTTAACCAAGTGTTAGCTATGATTAAGTTATGCTCTGTGCAAAATTCTACAAGGCGGCTTCCTCTTTCATTTCTTCCCCCCAATCCATATTCACCTACTATGTTTCCTTCTCTCCCTTTTCCTACTGACGAATTCCAGTCACCATTGACTATTAAATTTTCGTCTCCCTTCACTACCTGAATAATTTCTTTTATCTCGTCATACATTTCATCAATTTCTTCATCATCTGCAGAGCTAGTTGGCATATAAACTTGTACTACTGTAGTAGGCATGGGCTTTGTGTCTATCTTGGCCACAATAATGCGTTCACTATGCTGTTTGTAATAGCTAACCCGCACTCCTATTTTTTTATGCATTATTAAACCTACTCCTGCATTACCCCTATTTGAATTTGTATTTATAACCCAGTAATCACCTGACCAAAAGTCTTGTTCCTCCTGCCACCGAACTTCACTAATTCCCACTATATCTAACTTTAAGCTATCCATTTCCCTTTTTAAATTTTCTAACCGACCTGCCTGATTAAGGGATCTGACATTCCACGCTCCGATCCGTAGAATGCCAGTTTTCTTTTTCCTGATAACGACGTCCTCTTGAGTAGTCCCCGCCCGGAGATCCGAATGGGGGACTATTTTACCTCCGGAATATTTTACCCAAGAGGACGCCATCATCATTTAATCATACAGTAAAGCTGCATGTCCTCGGGAAAAATTACGGCTGTAGTTTCCCCTTGCTTTCAGCCGTTCGCAGTATCAGCACAGCAAGGCCGTTTTGGTTAATGTTACAAGGCCAGACCAGTCAATCATCCAGACTGTTGCCCCTCCAACTACTGAAAAGGCTGCTGCCCCTCTTCAGGAACCACATGTTTGTCTGGCCTCTCAACAAATACCCCTCCGTTGTGGTTGCACCTACGGTACGGCCATCTGTATGGCTGAGGCACGCAAGCCTCCCCACCAACGGCAAGGTCCATGGTTCATGGGGGAAGCAGTATCAGTTGCAAAGCGATTTAGAAAAGATTGCTGTATGGAGCGGGCAGGTGGCAGTTGACGCTAAATAACGAAAAGTGTGAGGTGATCCACATGAGTTCCAAAAGAAATCCGTTGGCATTCGATTACTCGATAAATAGTACAATTCTCAAGGCTGTCAATTCAAGTAAGTACCTGGGTGTTAAAATTACGAACAACTTCAGTTGGAAAGACCACATAGATAATATTGTGGGGAAGGTGAGCCAAAGATTGCGTTTCATTGTCAGGACACTTAGAAGATGCAACAAGTCCACTAAAGAGACAGCTTACACTACACTCGTTCGTCCTCTGTTAGACTATTGCTGCGCGGTGTGGGATCCTTACCAGGTGGGATTGACGGAGGACATCGAAAGGGTGCAAAAATGGGCAGCTCGTTTTGTATTATGACGCAATAGGGGAGAGAGTGTGGCAGATATGATACGCTAGTTGGGATGGAAGTCATTAAAGCAAACACGTTTTTCGTAGCGGCGAGATCTATTTACGAAATTTCAGTCACCAACTTTCTCTTCCGAATGCGAAAACATTTTGTTGAGCCCAACCTACATAGGTAGGATTGACATCACACACATACATGCCCTAGGCAGGATTCGAACCTGCGACCGTAGCAGAAGCGCGGTTCCGGACTAAAGCGCATAGAGCCGCTCGCCAGAGCGGCCGGTGAGTTTCCCATGTTAGTGTTTTACCATAAAGTAAAATTGATGAATTGATTTTCATCTTATTTGGAGAACTCTCATAAGTTAATCTCACTATCTGTAATGGACTTTTATAAGCCGATGTCCTTATTGACTGGAGACTGGACATGGTGTTTTCCATTTTGCCTTCCAACATGTCATTGGATTTTGATGCTTTTATTTATGTATTCTACTGAGAGAACAACTTGACCAGCATATGGGCAATGAAGAAAATGTGCGTTTTAACACAGCTAAAATAGGAATTTTACACGCGTCCATTTCTTAATAAGTGTTGTTTACATGCTAGATACAGCCGACAACTGCCGAAGGAGCGCGTAGCGATCGTATATACCACATTGTGACACACGTGTCATATTCACAAGTCGCATGTTTTCTTACCGTACAGCCTCACGTTGATCTCGGCACGCTAAACGTTGTGCACTGTCCGTGTGCCGACGGCTTTAGGTTGGTTGCTGTGGTTACCAATTCAGCTCTCTTGCCAGCTAGCCTTTTCACCTAAGCGTAACTACTGCATGGCACATCATCAACGACCTTCTGTAAAGAAAAACGCATTTGTGCACTTTTCTATTCTTTCCTTTCACCGTCCCATCAGCTACAGTTTTCATCGACGATTTACGTGGTAGTATGTGCACAGTAATTCTATACCTCCGCTTCGTTATCGTCGTAATTCGGCTTTTTTCAAGGGCTTCTGACACTTTAATTCCTGACTTCTGCATTGTGCACAGTTCTTACCAATATACAGCCATGCTCCGAATATAAGTTCATTGAAATTTTTTTCCTCGGATTTCATGTTTCTGGTGTCATTAGCTGTTAACTTTTATCTTGTGCAATCTTTACTACTGAGTTTTTCTTATAACCTCCTCCGATATAAATTCTGTGTTTTATATAAAATTCGTCCACCTACTCAAATATCTACAGTGTGTATATTGGGCAAATATCTAACAGCTTCAACAATATACCATAGTTCATCAAGGGTAGTGACTGGCATATTGTGACGAGCCAGTTGCTCGGCACCCATTAACCAGACGTTTTCAATTGGTGAGAGATCTGGAGAATGTGCTGGCCAGGGCAGCAGTCGAACATATTCTGTATCCTGAAAGGTCCACCGCGCGACTGCTACGGTCGCAGGTTCGAATCCTGCCTCGGGCATGGATGTGTGTGATGTCTTTAGGTTAGTTAGATTTAAGAAGTTCTACGTTCTAGGGGACTGATGACCACAGATGTTAAGTCCCATAGTGCTCAGAGCCATCTGAACCATTTGAATGGTCCGTACAGGACCTTCAACATGCGGTCGTGCATTATCCTGCTGAAATGTAGGGTGGTTTCGGAGGGAGCGAATGAAGGGTAGAGCCATGGGTCGTAACACATCTGAAATGTAACGTCCACTGTTCAAAGTGCCGTCAATGCGAACAAGAGGTGACCGAGACGTGTAACCAATGGCACCCAGTACCATCACGCCGGGTGATACGCCAGTATGGCGATGACGAATACACGCATCCAATGTGCGTTCATCGCCAAATCGCCAAACACGGATGCGACTATCATGATGCAGTAAACAGAACCTGGATTCATCCGAATAAATGACGTTTTGCCATTCGTGCACCCAGGTTCGTCGTTGAGTACACCATCGCAGGCGCTCCTGTCTGTGATGCAGCGTCAAGAGTAACGGCAGCCACGGTCTCCGAGCTGATAGTCCATGCTGCAGCAAACGTCGTCGAACTGTTCGTGCAGATGGTTGTTGTCTTGCAAACGTCGCCATCTGTTGACTCAGGGATCGAGACGTGGCTGCACGATCCGTTACAGCCATGCGGATAAGACGCCTGTCATCTCGACTGCTAGTGACACGAGGCCGTTTTGATCCAGCACGGCGTTCCGTATTACCCTCCTGAACCCACCGATTCAATATTCTGCTAACAGTCATTGGATCTCGACCAACGCGAGCAGCGGTGTCGCGATAAGGTAAACCGCAATCGCAGTAGGCTACAATCCGACCATTATCAAAGTCGGAAACGTGATGGTACGCATTTCTCCTCCTTACACGAGGCATCACAACAACATTTCACCAGGCAACGCCGGTCAACTGCTGTTTGTGTATGAGAAATCGGTTGGAAAGTTTCCTCATGTCAGCACGTTGTATTTGTCGCCACCGGCGCCAACGTTGTGTGACTGCTCTGAAAAGCTATTCATTAGCATATGACAGCATCTTCTTCCTGTCGTGGCCGTGCGGTTCTAGGCAATGCAGTCCGGAACCGCGGGACTGCTACGGTCGCAGGTTCGAATCCTGCCTCGGGCATGGATGTATTTGATGTCCTTAGGTTATTTAGGTTTAAGTAGTTTTAAGCTCTAAGGGACAGATGACCTAAGATGTCAAGTCTCATAGTGCTCAGAGCCAATTGAACCATTTTTTATTTGTTCCTGTCGTTTAGATTTCGCGTCTGTAGCATGTTATCTTCGTGGTGTAACAATTTTAATGGCAAGTAGTGTAGCATATGCAGAGGAACATGGAAACAGAGCAGCTGAGCAAGATTTCGGCCCTCCACCAACAGAGAAAACCATTCGCTGTTGGCGGACTAGTAAAGAAAAACTGAAAAAAATGAAGACTAAATGTGCATATAGAAGACTGAATCCAAAACGGCCAAAACTAGAAAATAGACTATTGAAATGAATATAAGGACATCGTCAAACTGGTACTGGAAATAACACAGAACTGGTTGAAATGCAAATGAGACAGCAACCAGCCACAAATTTATTTTTAGTTCCTTCATTGAAAACATACCGTTACCGGTTTCGAATCATTACAATTCATCGTCAGACGACTTTCATACTTTCATTATAACATGTGGTTAAAACGCTCTAAGAACAATAAAATATTTCACGATTTCGTGCATTAGAAAAAGTAAACTTTTTCTGTATGTTAATTACTAGCAGGGATATAAGACATCGAAATTGCGAAGTACCTTCTGCGACACACTGTGCGTCAGTGGTAAGGGCCTGGAGAATGGATCCTACTTCATGTTTCTGAATGCCAGCGAACCACAACATTTAGGAGCGAAGCTAAGAAATGTTCTTTGTTAAAAATTGATTATTTAAAGCTACACTGTGTAGGCTGTATTAAATGCCAGGGGGAGCTGCAGTGTCATTATAGCTTTGCTACTACAGCGCCAACATGCAGTACACTATTTCGTTCGGGGAGCAATTGAAAATTATTAATCTGTCGACTTCTTCACAATAATTACCAAGTTATGTGAAGTACACTGAAGGCTTCTGATATTTGCCAAGTTTGTCATTCGGCGCTGGGATGCAATCCAGATCTGATCTATGTGCATGCCATGCTCTCAGTTTTACGTTATTTCACATTTCTTTATGTTTCAGTGTTTGATTATCTGTTTTCTGATGCTTGTTAAGAAATGCACCGCAGTAGCATTGCAGCATTTATCATTTAAAGTAGATAGTATTTCAACATATACCCATGTATGTAAATTGTTTGCATTTCCGAACTAATCCAGTACTACAAAAGAACTACTTCATGGGAATACATAAGCGTGGTAACTGCACAGAGCAGAGAAGAGCGTCCTAAGCCTCAATACACTGAGATGATATAGGAAATTATTAACCTTTGCCATCTCGGGCGTAAGGAAACGACCAGTTCGTCTGCTAAACCACTTATTACAGACTCGTCGCAGACTGAGAAACTTTTATTGAGGTTTAATACCACGGGATAATGTAGGATCGGGTGCCATCACAAAGTCTTTCTTCTGGTTTAACGACAAGAGAAAATAGCCAAAATTTATTAGTATTTACTTGAGTTCCCGTATTCATTTCAGTGATCAAGATTCCGGCTTAGCCCTTGCAACTGAAGGTGGTTCTCAACATAGACATTAGAAAAAACAAGCAGATCGATTAATTTCTTTGTATTTTACAGGTCAGTCGACGATTAGGAATTTGAGTAAATTTGGTCTACTATATGTGACACAGTCTCTAGAAAAAGCCTTCTACAAGGTGGAAGATGGCCGGTTTAAAGCCCAAGCGACTGAAGTCGCTAGTTGGGGCACCAAACTGGGAGGGGCCCCCGATTGGAAGATCAGTACACAGCGCCTGTTAAAATTAGCAACGAAAATGGACTCGGATTAAAGTGTAGAAAGAAAAGGAGGAGGAGGATGGGGAGATTTGGCCTCAACTCGTAAGTCGCGTATTCGTAAAAATATTCTTGAACAAGCCATGAACTGGAGCCCTGTCAACTGAGCTTCCTAAACTATTACAACTGCTTCCTTACTCTGAATGGTTTTGGTCCGCAATATGACGATCAAGGGAGACATAAAAAAAAACTGTGTGTAAAAATCATGCACCTGTGTACAAAATATGGCTATTTCGTTTCAATCTGCTAGGAACCATGTGGCAAGCGCATTTTGAGCTTCGAGCTGCGAATGACACTCTTCTTATTACGCGAGCGTGTTGAAAACTAATGCCCCCGAATTTTTCATATGAAAACTCTTAAGGCTTTTTAACAAAACAAACTTTATTGACGTTACACACATTTATTCTTCATGCCTACATATTTACAGCTCTCTGCCGATATAGGGCTCAGAATTCTAGTGTGTAACATGGCAGTGTGTAACGTAACTATGTCGTGCTGTAATCAAATTTCGAACTTGAATAATTCGTCATTCAGCATGACAATGACTACGACGTCACCATCAGTCCGAAGCCTTGCGTTCATTGTCACTGATCATCTTCCATAGGGTCTTGACTTGGCCCTATCCGATTTTCATCTAAAACATGATGAACACCTTCGAGAACTTCACTTTGATAGCGATGAAGCGGTGCTACGAAATGCAGGAAACGTGTTCACAGACATGAAAATGGCGGCATCGCCCATGTGCTGCAATTTAGAACAGCGGTCATCTAAGTCTGAAAGCACCTGTTTCAGCACTTTTGTTAATGCTGACACC
Source organism: Schistocerca piceifrons (assembly GCF_021461385.2). Lineage (NCBI taxonomy): Eukaryota > Metazoa > Arthropoda > Insecta > Orthoptera > Acrididae > Schistocerca > Schistocerca piceifrons. Next base: position 683,402,837 of record NC_060141.1, on the reverse strand, counting down.
GCACCAAAAGTGAGCCTACGACAGAAAGAGGACCCCGTGGCCTACCAGTTGCTATCAGGGAAACGAAGCTGATGATACTGGAGGCGTAAATTCTCCGAAGGGCGGATGGGTCTAGTGTCCGTCCGCTGTGATGTAGCTGTGGTATGAGTTTTAAAGTAATGGTTCGGCCAACCTACGTAGATTTTCGCTAAGCCGCAAAATACCAGGAATAATTAATCCGGGGTTTGCAAAAGTACTCTGCCCGCGATGACGATTAGGCACACCTATGGTGGTCTCTAATTGCTGGGGAAAACTGGTTTATTACCATTCTCTTAACAACTAATTTCACCTATATTTGAAATATTAATCACATCAATCATAATCCTTCGTCAATCTAATCGTGTTTTTTTGGGCTTTCCGAATCGGCGACCGGAAACGTAAATTACATTTTATTAGTTTCTCTCTCTGGAAGCTGTTCGGGCTTTCAATCGACTCTTCAGCACGCTTTGTGGTAGGTTAGAAATATGTCTCTGTTCTACAAGTACAGGGTGACCCAAATGTTCGTTAATATTCGAAAATTTCCTAATTCACGCAATAATGTAATCGACAGACATTCCTGAAATGACATGGGGTTCAACTGAAATCAAACACGAGTGAAATTCAGGCTGTAAGATTGTGCGGGAGAGCAACAAGTCAGTGACGCCGCACGAGAATCGTGTATGAAATGAGCTGTAGTGAGAGAAGGAGTCAGGTGTACCAGCAATCGTGGCATGTTGCACCGTTACTGAAGCTTTGCTATCAGAATGGAGAATCGGCTACTGCAGCTTAACGATTCTCCCCCCGTAACAAGGGTATTCTAACGGGAAAAATTCCTGTGTCAAATGTCACCGTGACGAAAACGATGACCAAGTACGGAGCCGCGGGTGCGTTAGACTATCAGCCCCTTGTGGGAGACCAGACACAGATGATACAGCTGCTCAGACAGCTCAGGAAGAAATGGATAGTTTAGTGGGTACATCTCCGAATGATGATATCAGCGCCCGTGAAATTCCACAACTCACCGGCTTTCCACACACTACTGTTTGGAAAGCACTAGGGCGTACCTTCTAGTGCTATCTGTAGAAAATGTAGCATCATGATGAACATCGGCGGTTTGGGACTTCGAAAGCAGACAAAAGATCCCCAAGATTGACAATCTTTTACAGAAGCTCGAAATTTAGCGCGGACTTCAATGCGAGGTGCTTATAACAGTTTCCGCAATGAAACTATGTCTCCAAACCCGGCAGAAAATCCAAAGAGATTCTGGTAGTATGCGAAGTATGTTAGTGGCAAGAAACAATCAATACCTTCCCTGCGCGATAGCAATGGAGATACTATCGTAGACAGTGCTGCCACAGCAGAGTTACTAAACACAGCCGTCCGAAATGCCATCCCAAAAGAGGACGAAGTAAATCTTCCAGATTTAGAATCAAGAACAGCTGACAACATGAGTAACGTAGAAGTAATTATCTTCGGAGTGGTGAGGCACCTAAAATCACTTAATATAAGCAAATCTTCTGGTCCAGACTGTATACCAATTAGGTTCTTTCAGAGTATGCTTATGCATTAGCTCCATACTTAACAATTATATACAACCGTCCGGACAACGAATGATCCGTACCCAAAGACTAGAAAGTTGTACAGGTCACACCAATATTGAAGAAAGGTAGTAGGAGTAATCCACTTAGCTAGAGGCCCATATCGTTAACGTCGATATGCATCATGAATTACCTTGAAGAAACCCGTCTATTGACTCTCAGTCAGCACGGATTTAGAAAACTGCGTTCTCGTAAAACTCAAGTAGATTTTTACTCACGCGAAGTTTTGAATACTATTGCCAAGGAATTTCAAACTGATTTCGCATGTCTAGATTTCCAGTAGGTTTTTGGCACCGTGACACACAAGCGGCTTGTAGTGAAATTGCGTGTTTATGGACTATGGTCTCATTTATTGATTTCCTGTCAGAGAGGTCACAGTATGCAGTAATCGACGGAAAGTCATCGAGTAAAACATAAGTCATTTCTGGCGTTCCCCAAGGTATTGTTATAGGCCCTTTCTATGTAAACGATTTGGGAGACAATCTGAGCAGACGTCTTAGGTTGTTTTCAGATGACGCTGTCGTTCATCGACTAATAAAGTCATCATAAGATCAAAACAAATTGCAAAACGATTTAGAAAAGATATATGAATGTTGTGAAAATTGTCAGTTGACCTTAAATAAAAGTGTGAGGTCGTCCATATGAATGCTGAAAGGAATCCGTTAAACTTCCGTTACACGATAAATCAGTTAAATCTAAAGGCCGTGAATTCAACTAAGTACCTAGGAATTACAATTACGAACAACTTAAATTGGAAGGAACACATAGTAAATGTTGTGGGGTAGGATTACCAAAAACTGCGTTTTATTGGTAAGGACACTTAGAAAATGTAACAGACCTAGAAAGGAGACTGCCTACACTACGCTTGTCAGTTCTCTTTCAGAAGAGATCATTCTTCGGATCCTTACCAGACAGGACTGACGGAGTACGCCGAAAATGTCCACAGAAGTATTATCGTGAAATATGGGAGAGAGTTTCAGTGAAATGATACAGGATTTGGGCTGTACATCATTTTAAAAAAGGCGTCTTTCATTGCGACGTAATTTTCTCACGAAATTCCAATCACCAACTTTCTTCTTCGAATGCGAAAATATTTTGTTAACAGCGACCTACATAGGGAGAAATGATCACCACCATAAGATAAGGGAAATCAGAGCTCGCACGGAAAGATATAGGTGTTTTCTTTTTGCGCCCTCTACGAGATTGGAATAACAGAATTGTGAAGGCGGTTAAATGAACCCTCTGCCATGCACTTAAATGTGATTTGCAGAGGATCCATGTAGATGTAGATGTAGATGTAGAAAATGGCCGCGCGGGATTAGCCGAGCGGTCTAGCCACTGCAGTTCTGTACTGTGCGGCTGGTCCCGGCGGAGGTTCGAGTCCTCCCTCGGGCATGGGTGTGTGGGTTTGTTCTTAGGATAATTTAGGTTAAGTAGTGTGTAAACTTGCGGACTGATGACCTTAGCGGTTAAGTCCCATAAGATTTCACACACATTTGAACTATTTTCTTTATTTTTTAATTAATTAATTAATTTATTTATTTTATTTTATTTATTTTTTTTTTGTATAAAATGAATATTGCCTGTGTTACGTGTTATGAATCGGCAACACCACTTTTCACATTCCAAGGGTCTGTCAGCACCCACAAAATGAGAATTTTCTTTACTGCAAATTCTAGAACTGTCGTGGAAACCACGTTGTATGGCGAGAAGGTGAAAGTATCGTGTGGATTTAAGACGTCAGTCGTAATCGGACCCTCTTGATTCGAGGGTCTCACTGTTAGTGAGACAGTGCCAGGTACGCCGATGTGTTACTGGATCGTTGCATCTCTAGCCTGGCTGATAAATACCTACTGGACGGTACGACATTTATGCAAAATCTCTATTGGTCCATCATGCATAGGGGACATCGGCTGGTTAAGTAATTTTGGGTGTAAATAAAATTCACCAAGAGTCTTGTAACTTAAGATGTTATTTTATTTCATTTTGAGGGCTATCAGATGGCACAGTGAAATGCTGAAACTAGTAGCTTTTAAAATAAAATAAAATAACATCTTAAGTTACAGGGCTGTTGGTGAATTTCATTGGAACATATGCAGAATGGAGCTCGACCCTCTTTTGCTACATGTATGAAAGATTTCTTGCGGACATCGTTTGGTGAGGATCATGTGCGGAGCCGCCACTTGGGTCATGCGTGGTCTCCCAGATCCTCAGACCTCACACCGTGTGATTATTGGTTGTGGGGTTACCTGAAGTCGCAAGTCTACCGCGATTGTTCGATCTCATTAGAGGTGCTAACAGACAGCATCCGACGGAAGTTTCTCTCCGTGCTTACTGATACGCTGTACTGTGCTGTTCACAACATTGTCCCTCGACACAAGTGTTGTTGCTGAAGAACAGCCTACATGATGAGCATTTCTTATAGAGAACATCGTCTTTGCTAAAGATCTATTGCAACAGCATTTATTGGTTTTGTATCATACGAAGCGCCATCTGTTGCTTTTATAAAGCATTTTTTTTGTTTCAATAAAAATCCATGGCATTTCAAGGAAGTTTGTCAATTTTTACCTCTTTACGTTCATTTTTCCGTGAAATATTGAATTTTCAGATGTTGACGCATTTTGATCACTCTTTACTTGCTATAGGTTTCTCGTAGCCTTCTGAGGACGATGAAACGACTGGTAAGATCTCGGAAAGAGAGCATTTTACCGAAAAAAGTGGTGATATTATTTCCCATTAGCAGATCGAGAAGCTTTCTAGCGGCTTACGTGGTTTCAAATACGGAAAGGAAAGCAGGTGTTTTCGAAAACATGTTAGATGTCAGAGTCTCAGCCTACTTGCATGACTAACATGTTAAAGTCCCGTGGCTCTCTGTGATATCAGTTAACATTAACCTTGAGCACGTCTAGTATAGTGCTGTGTCTGCAGGGCTTCTCGGTACTGAATGTGCTAGTGTTCTACTCTAGTCCGATTATAGAGGCGGTTCTCAGTGTAAATGGGACAGCGTGTTAGCGCCGGCATTAACGTGCACGGTGTAGACAGGTGGCTCTGCAGAGCAAAGCTGCCACGAGTTCGTGCGTAATTGGATGGTACTGCTGGCGCGATGCTCTCACTGCTCATTGCCACCTGCGGGATTGTGCGTAAGTGGCGGCGGGACGCACAGCGCACGCAACCCGCCGGGCCGTAATGGCACGCTAAAAGCACGTCAGGAGCGAGGTACCTGCTATCAAGCACAGCGCACTGCCTGTGGGCGCGCGCCCGCTGTCATGGAGACGGGGGCCCGACGTGTGCAGGAGAGACTCTCCTGTGTCACTGCCTGTGGCTCTTCTGCTGGTAGACTTGCAGCCACTCATTCCGGCTGCTGCGAAAGGTATGCAAAACTGTTCAGGCACAAAGCCTCCTTATTGTTTCCAGCGAGCTTGGGTTCTGTCGCGGATTACGAGTACACGCAGGTTATCGGTAAAGCGAGTTGAGAAGAAGAAAGTTTGGGCCCTAACGTCTCGTTTGTTACGTTTTTTACGCTTCGACTCGATAAAACTAATTCCTAAGTGTCCATTCAATGGAGCCACAAATCTAGCTCCTAAATTTGATCAGTAATGTATCATGATGCATTACACAGGCTCCAATCCTTTCCAGGAATCCGGCCCTCGACTTCACTTGAGCTATGTGGTATCAGTCATGTAAATGCTAGTAATTCGGAACATGTGAGCAACATTTGTTACGTACATACAAGTAGTAACAGAATTTCACAATAACAAGCAGATGCCAGCCATGTTTTCCCACTACTGCAAATCTACTTTTGGATGATCATCAAAATATAAAATACTGTTGGCCTATGCGATATATCGAAGCATCACTTTATACTGGTCTTCCTTTTGGCGTCTCTGTCAAATATATTTATTACTATGGTTATAACCTTAATTTTAAGCGATATGATGTCACGAAAACGAAGTGTAATATATATATACAGGGTGGTCCACTGATCGTGACCGAGCCAAATATCTCACGAAATAAGCGTCAAACGAGAACACCACAAACAACTAAAGGGGGAAACCAGATGACGCTATGGTTGACCTGCTAGATGGCACTGCCATAGGTCAAACGGATATCAACTGCGATTTTTAAAATATGAACCCCCCCTCCCTTTTTCACATATTCATGTAGTACATAAGAAATATTAATGTTTTACTTGGACCACTTTTTTCGCTTTGTGATAGATGGCGCTGTAATAGTCACAAACATATGGCTCACAATTTTAGATGAACAGTTGGTAACAGGTAGGTTTTTTAAATTAAAATACGGAACGTAGATATGTTGGAACATTTTATTTCGGTTGTTCCAATGTGATAAATGTACCTTTGTGAACTTATCATTCCTGAGAATGCGTGCTGTTACAGCGTGATTACCTGTAAACACCACATCAATGCAATAAATGCTCAAAATGATGTCTGTCAACGTCAATGCATTTGGCAATACGTGTAGTGTCATTCCTGTCAACAGCGAGGAGTTCACCTTCCGTAATGTTTGCACATGCATTGACAATGCGCTGACGCATGATGTCAGGAGTTGTCTGTGGACCACGATAGCAAATATCCTTCAACTTTCCCCACAGAAAGATATCCCCGGGCGTCAGATCCGATGAATGTGCGGGCCATGGTATGGTGGTTCCACGACCAATCCACCTGTCATGAAATAAGCTATTCAGTACCGCTTCAACCGCACGGGAGCTATGTGCTGGACATCCATCATGTTAGAAGTACATCGCCATTCTATCATGCAGTGAAAGATCTTAAAGTAACATCGGTAGAACATTACGTAGGAAATCAGCATACATTACACCATTTAGATTGCCATCGATAAAATGGGGGCCAATTATCCTTCCTCCCACAATACCGCTCCATAAATTAGCCCGCCAAGGTCGCTGATGTTCCACTTGTCGCAGCCATCGTGGATTTTCCGGTGCCCAATAGTGCAAATTATGCCAGTTTACGTTACCACTGTAGGTGAATGACGCTTCGTCGCTAAATATAACGCGTGCAAAAAAATCTGTCATCGTCCCGAAATTTCTCTTGTACCCAGTGGCAGAATGTACACGACGTTCAAAGTCTTCGCCATGCAGTTCCTGGTGCATAGAGATGAATACACTAAGCAGATTCAGAAGGATGTAAGTAGCAGTAGGTACTGGGAGATGAAGAAACTTGCACAGGATAGAGTAGCATGGAAAGCTGCATCAAACCAGTCTCAGGACTGAAGGCCACAGCAACAAAAACAGAAATATGGTACGGGTGCAGTCGATGTTGATGTTGCATTCTCAACACCGACGTGTTTGAGAGTCCCGATTCTCGCGCAATTTGTCTGCTACTGATGTGCGAATTTGTCGCGACAGCAGCTAAATCACCTAATTGGGCATCATCATTTGTTGCAGGTCGTGGTTGACGTTTCACATGTGGCTGAAAACTTCCTGTTTCCTTAAATTACGTAACTATTCGGCGACCGTTCCGGACACTTGTATGATGTCATCCAGGAAACCGAGCAGCGTAGATAGCACACGCCCGTTGGGCATTTTGATCACATTAGCCGTACATCAACACGATATCGACCTTTTCCTCAATTGGTAAACGGTCCATTTTAACACGGGTAATGTATCACGAAGCAAATACCGTCCGCAATGGCGGAATGTTACGTGATACCACGTACTTATACGTTTGTGACTATTGCAGTGCCATCTATCACAAAGCAAAAAAAGTGGTGCAACTAACGCATTCATATTTCTTGACGTAATACACGAATATCTAATAAAAATGGGGGTTCCTACTAAAAAAAAACGAAGTTGATATCCGTTTGACCTATAGCAGCGTCATCTAGCCGGCCAACCATAGCGCTATCTGGTTTCCCCCTTCAAGCTAGACCAGTTTCGTTGTTTGTAGTTTTTTAGTTTGATGCTTATTTCGTGAGATATTTGGCCCGGTCATTAACAATGGACCATCCTGTATACACCGTGAAATGCACACTGTCTAGTCAATCCAATTTGACGACTTGTCAAAAGTTTGAATAACCAACTATCGCAGCGTGGAGTAGTGCGAGACGTGCAGGAAGAGATATAGTGAGGTTCTGGAAAATATGGATAAGAATGTGGAGCCATCCCGACTCCAGTGCCGTTGACAGTTGCGATTCGTTCCTCGGTTGAGTATCAATGGTGCGAATGACCGATTTTAATCCCAGAGACTCTTGACTGAGTTTATACACGCGGTGTTTGATGGCCAGGGGAGAACAGTAAACTAACCGTGGTGTTCTTCAACGACGCACTCATACTGCTAGCTGTGTAACACGTGCCGAGGAGAAACAAACGGCATGTAGGGACTTACATGGTCCTCGAGGTTAGAAGCATATTTGTATCGATCCATTGTGCCTTCAAGAATGAAGATATCACCAAGGGAATGCCACGAGACAGTAACAATCCTTCCTGTTTCCCTTCCGGAAGTTTCACGCCGCACAAGCCAACTGCCATCTATCAAATGGAACACATGACGTGATTCATACGAAAAAGGCCACCTGTCACCACTCAGTGGGTGTCACGTTGCGATATTGCATGTAAAAATGGTTCAAATGGCTCTGAGCACTATGGGACTTAACTTCTATGGTCATCAGTCCCCTAGAACTTAGAACTACTTAAACCTAACTAACCTAAGGACATCACACACATCCATACCCGAGGCAGGATTCGAACCTGCGACCGTAGCGGTCGCGCGGTTCCAGACTGTAGCGCCTAGAACCGCTCGGCCACTCCGGCCGGCTATTGCATGCAGATGCCAGTCCTCGTCGCCGATGGACAACAATCAGCTTTGATACTGCAGTGGAACCGCGTACGCAGCAACGTTTAGTGAACGATGATTGAGAAAATACTGTTATTAGCCACTTCATCCGGGCGCTCAGTAGCTCTACAGTTGTACTTCTATTCGTTCATCCACACGTCCACGGTATTCGTTAACTCATGTCGACTACGGCCTGAGATGCACCACAACTGCCTCGGCGCCAGTTTAGGTTCAATTGGCTCTGAGCACTGTGGGACTTAACATCTGAGGTCATCAGTCTCCTAGAACTTAGAACTACTTAAACCTAACTAACCTAAGGACATCACACACATCCATGCCCGAGGCAGGATTCGAACCTGCGCCCGTAGCGGTCGCGCGGCTCCAGACCGAAGCGCCTAGAACCGCTCGGCGACTGCGGCCGGCGCCACTTTAGGAAAGCGCATTTTCAATGCATGGTATACTTCAACCTCGGCAGGAGGCGAGCAGTTTTTCCGCTCCAAAAATGCATCTTCCCTTGGCCAGAAATGGAATGAGCATTTCCTTTTCGACGTCAGATAATTTGCTCCGTTTCTCGCATTAGGACAACGACTGCACTGCTTTTCGCGTCCCCACAGCACGCTTTATATACCCCCCACTGCTAATGCTGTCATTGCTATCTGTCATTGGTTACCGTATTGCATGACGAAGTCGAATATAAGTGGTGGTAACATTAATGTGACTGGACAGTAGTCTATAAGGTGCACTGAGATGCAAAAGGGACAGTAAGTAAATAGTTAATTATTTCAAAAGTAATCGCCATAACTCCTGATACATTTATCCAAATAAGGGACAAAGCTGTCAATGTCTTCACACAAAAATGTTTGCTCTTCTCTACGGAACCATGATTGTACCCAGGCGTCCAGCTTTACTTAGGAAATAAGCGACGGCCCGAACGTCTTTCGTCACGGTACCAGGAATACGGAATTCTGATAGGGAGAGACCGGGGCTGTACGGAGGATGTGTAACTGCTTCTCGACGTAGATTCTGTAGTGTTGGCGGGCGAACATTTTTGGTCTCGATGAGACGTCGCTATAACGGAAGGGGAGAATTTGACTTTAAAAAATAGAAAAAATATTGCAGAAGAGTGTGGCTGGAAGGAATTGTGAATAGTCATTTCTTCGCCAACACCACAGGCTGTTTTTAAGTAAACATTTAAGCATCTGATCGCAAGAATGGGGTTTCGTAAGAAACAGCAGTCAGTACAGAGAGATTGTTTCCCTCATTTAATTTTGTTATTCTCTCGAAAATAAAAATTAAATAAAAACCATGAGAAATAGTTTTTGTTGTTTACAATTGTGCTAGTCTGAACAATGCTGCTATATTTTTGTTCTAAAATAAAACATTGTGGTTGAGTAGGCCTATTACTGGCAGTTTAAACATGTTGAATCTTAGAATTAGTCGGTTACCTGTTACAGCACATGGAACGTCCGTAATAAATAACGTATTTTGAAGTTTATCTCATTTTTTACTATCATAAAATCATTAGTAAAATTCCGTGGTTTCAGAATACCCTCTTAAGTCGTTGTATAAAATTAACGTATGTAGAAAAGAGATCATTGATTTTTTTAACTTTTCAGGACAATCTGAGCTGAACGAGGTGGCCGAGCGGTTCTAGGCGCTACAGTCTGGATCTGCGAGACTGCTGCGGTCGCAGGTTCGAATCCTGCCTCGGGCATGGATGTGTGTGATGTCCTTAGGTTAGTTAGGTTTAAGGGGCTCCGGAAAGGCTCAAAATCATGAAAAGTTCAATTTTTACTTTTTTGCGTTTTCTGAATCTGCAGACTATTACCTTTTAATAGATATATAATTTATTCAATTCCGAAGACTACAACTATTTTTAATTTTTTTTTGAAATGTGTTCTACATGGGCGTGACCCACTGTGGCACTGTTAAACTGCTGTCAAATAGTGTTATTATTAACGTCCGTGTTCATCACGTACATTTTAGTGACGTGAGATAAAGTATGTGTTGTGGCTAACCTGTGATGGTTCAATATATATCGCTGGTGTGATTGTCGATTGTTTCATGTTTATTTACTCTGTCGTTATCTCGAAAATATTCGTAATTAATTCTGTTTCTTGAGTCTCTGTTTTGTTGAAGTATAATAATGAGTAAAAGTAAAGTTATTAGAAATCCTCTGAAGGCTTTTAAGAAAAGGAGAAATGGTGGAAAGCCAAAGGTATGTGTTATTACTGCAAACAATAAAGACGATAACCAGGTGAGTGAACCTAACCTCTCAAGTACACCTGCCCATAGCAGTCAAATTGGGAAAGAAAATGCTTCACAGAAGAAGCTTGGTTCAATGAGTGAAAACTATGAATGTTTTATGGGCGAATCGGATGTGAATGAAATATTTGATATGTCGGTTCTCAAAGGAATTTTTTCAAACTGTGTAAGATGTATTCCTTGTAGTGAAGTTGGTCTGGAACTCTCCATAATAAAGCACGTAGGACTTGCTAGTGAAATACAACTGAAATGTGATAAGTGTTCATACATGACCACCTTTATGAACAGTGTTGCAGTAACTGCAACTGAAGAAAATGGTAGCAAAATCTACGAACACAACAACGAGCGATGCTTGCTTTAGACAAGGAACGCCTTCGGGCTACAGACAGGGCTGTAAAGAGTCTAGAAATACAAGCAATAGTAAACAGGAGGAGGAACTAGAGGAAGCCGGAGGAGGAGTTTGCAGAGGATGAAGATAATCCATCCTATGGACCTGGAATGCACTAAAAAGTTAATCCAATCTTTGTCGCTCGATTCCCAAAACTTTTATTTTCTCATACTAATTACTTGTTTTCTAAGGATCCTCCAAACATATTTGTTTCAAACTTTCAGTAAATGTTACACAGTACCTTCTGCATAATTTAACACAGCCTGTTTCCAAAAAACTTTATATTTTTGAATATATAAATAAAAAATTGCAAAAAAATGTTGTGAATTTTCATTACAATTGAAAAAAAAATCATCTTTAATAGCTGAACTAAAATTTTGTAAAATCCGTGTGTTAAGTTGTAGCCCATATTCCAATAAATAATCTGTAAAAAGTTCAACTTCCTACCTCAAATACTTTGTGAGGAAAGATGTAATTTATAAGCGTTATTTTAACATTGCAAGTATAGGGCTTTCCGGAGCCCCTTAAGTAGTTCTAAGTTCTAGGGGACTGATGACCTTAGAAGTTAAGCCCCATAGTGTTCAGAGCCATTTCAACCATTTGACAATCCGAGATTTGGCAATTACCACTCTTCTGTTATTGTTGCCTCGCCGCCTTACTTAGTATCCGCAGGTCCCATCCTTACACTTCGACTCGCAGCAGTGGTCGACTTAATAAGTCACTGGGAGAGTACTCACGTGCTCCGGAAGAAGACCCTCGTTCGGGTCAATGGCCCCCCACACCCTCCCCTCTCCCTCCCCTCCCTCACCCCACTGTCTTCCCAGCAAACTACCCCTCCACAACGCCCCGCACCTGAAGATCCCGGCAAGTGGTCCACGCATCATTAGGAAGGGTTTGACGGGGCGGTCAACCGCTTTACGGCCCAGCGCCGATAGCCTTCGGCGTCCGCCTTTCAATCGAGGAGCGTCGGAAGCGGCGCGCGCCGCAGTAGTGTGGCGGAGGGGGTAGGGGTAGTGCTCCGAGGAGGAAGGAAGTCGCGGGTCCTTTTCAGCAGGAGCGGAGCGCGCCTTACACACAGGCACACACACACACTCACACACAGGCAATAGACGCCGCCGCCACCGACGGCGCTGGGGCAGAAGATTCACTCAGCCTGCCTGCCCCGGCGACAATTACCATTTACAAAGACGATTTGTGTCCGCTTAGATGGCGGGGACAGAGGCGCGGGAGGGCGACCCTCCTGCCGGAGCAATGGCACGCATCAAGGAGGGGCGGTGGGGGGCGGGCGAAAGATCAAATTAAACGGGCCGCGCCAGCCGGCGGCGCGAGGAGCAGCCATTCGAATTAACTAAACCGTCCTCTTGATCTCTAATGCGGTTATTTATAGGCCGCGGAGGAGCTCCTTTAACTGATGCTCGCGCCACGTTTGCTCCTTCATGCACTGCTCCGCGCATCGATCGCGCGGAAGAGGAGAGTCTATGTTGCCCCCCAGTGCCGGCTGCGAAAGAAAAAAGAAAGTGGAATTACACGGAGACGTCATTACTTGTGCGGGTCGCAGGCGCGGAGGAAACAGCCGGCTTCGTGCTTAGCCGAAGACAATGGCGGAGGCTCGTCCTTCATTTCAAATTCTGGCGCGCTCGCTGACTTCTCTCTCGGATCGTGATCTGAATTATTAGTGGAAAGCAGAAAGAAATATTTTCTTCTCCAAGTATTAGCTGTGACATTTTACGAGATTTTAACTGCTAGCTATTTTTTCTTTCTTTTCTCATCGAGATTTCTTGTACAATGAACATCGATTTATTTCTTTCCTTTAATTGACATTTATTCACACCGTCCAGTAGAAGTTACGCTATTAGTCTTTCTCTGGTTGTGGCGCTGAAAAATGACGATTTAACAGCGCAAAGCTGCGAGCATCCAGTCCACTACTGTAGACCAGCGAAGAGACGCTTTCCCTCGGGGTAACTACCTACTTAACTGAATTTTCCGCAGTAGTCTTCAGTATACTCTACTTTCGAATCTAAAGATTTTCCCTGAGATAGAACCGCTTCTGCTCACAAATCATCCCTTTCCTCACACGATATTCTGCCAACCATTGTGGAAGGGAATAGGCAATTCTGTAGCTCTAGATTTCCGGAAAGTATTCGACAAACAGCTACAGCGCAGACTGTTAACGTAGACGCGACCCCACGCAGTATGCTCTCACGTTAGCGAGGGCTCGAACAGTTTTTTAAGTAATAGAGCTTGCAGCGCTGTCATTGAAGGTTAGTTTTTATCAGAGACAAGCGTCTTGTTAGAAGTGACCGAGGAAAGTGAGACAGGACTGACTGCACGCGAGAACGTTTTTGTTACTAATTAAAGACGTTTCCCATAGACCATCTGTGCATTTCTGTTAAAACCATCACTTCATGAATACTAGAATGTACAGCCACTTGTACCTGCTTGCTGCACTTTAGCCTCTCTGGATTCAGTGTACAGTTTTTACTCCCAAGGTTCCTTCGATTACCTAATTGAGGGTTCCTGATGTTGTTCCACGATTTTTCCCACAAACCGATCCCTTCTTTTAGTAAGATTGTGCCGTAAATTTCTTTTCGCCCCAATTCATTTCAATATCTCCTCATTAGTTATTCGACGTTTTCATCTACATCTACATCTACATTGTACCCTCAAATCACCTACAAGTGTTTGACGGAGGGTTCTTCTGATACACTACCACTCGCGAAGGAGCGCCGTGAGAATGATTGTCGGAAAGCCTCTGATTTGGCTCTAATTTTGCGAACTGTCCCGTCGTGGCCATTACGTAAGATATATGTTGCTGGAAGTAACATGTTGTCCGACTCTCTCAGAAAGGGCTCTGTCGAAATTTCAATAAAAAACTTCTCCGTGATGCACACTCCTGTCTCGTAACGTTTACTAAGGGAACTGGATGGGCATCTCGGTAACGCTCTCGTGCCGGTTAAACGATCTTGTGACGATACGCTTCGCTATTCGTTGTATCTTCTCTATTTTTCTATGAGTCCTACCCGGTGACTACCTCAGGTACGAGGACTGAAGGAAAAATAATGCCTCCACTTTAGTTGATAGGGTTTGGATGGGAATATTTTAATAAATCAGACGCATAAATACTCCTTAGAATGTGATCTTCCATTACCATTATTCACTTTTCCACATAATCACCAGCCAATTGGATACGTTTCTGCCAACGATGAACAAGTTTTCTGAAGCCGTCACGGAAGAAGTGGACACTCGGTTTCCGCAACCACAGTCTCACGGTTCTCTCAACGTATTCATCAGATGCGTAGTGATGTCCCCGCATACCGTCTTTCATTATCGGGAACAGATGGAAGTCAGACGGTGCTAAATCTGGACTGTATGGAGGATGACGTACGATGGTGAGTTTCAGTCTCTGAAGTTCTGCTGTGGCGACAAATGAAGTGTGTGGTGTGGCATTGTCATGCTGCAGGAAAGCATTTCCCTTTTCCTTTCGGACCCTTGTTAGCCGTCGTTACAGAGTTCGCAGCGTTGTAATGTAGTGCTCTGAAATTATTGTTGGTGCACGATCAAGGAAATGAACTTGGGTAGAACCATCTGCGTCCCAGAACATTGTGGCCTTGATTTTTCCAGCTGAGGGCTGCGTCTCAAATTTCTTTTTCTGGGCCGAGTCTTTGTGTGGATCTTCCATAGAGTGACGTTTCATCTCCGGATCGTAATGGTGTATCCACATTTCGTCTCCTTTCAAAATTGAATGGAGGAAGGCGTCACCTTCATTCTCGTAATGCGAGATGAGTTCCTGGCCAATTTCAAGTCTGTGTGCATTCATTTCAGGAGTCAGCATCAGGGGTACCCATCGTGCACACATCTTCATTCAGCCATTCAAATAAATAGTATGACCAACACGTTCTTGTGAAATGCAGATTGTGCTTGCAGTTTCTCTCTGAGTGATACGACGATCGTGGTGAATCAATCTGTCAACTTTTTCCTTGTGAAACTCGGTGACTGCTGTCACAGGACGCCCAACTCTTTGTTTGTCACGCAGGTCAGATGTTCCCACCTCAATATCTTTAAACTTACTCGCCCAACGACGGACAGTTGTCATATCAACACTATCACCATAAACTGCTATCATCCTCTGATGAATCTGCTGTGGGGTGACAAGAATTCAATGACTGCACGTTGCTTAAATCTCATCGACAGACCGTCTGCGCAGATTTCCATACTTAACAATATAACAACACAACCGTGTAATGCTAAGGCTTCCCACCAACTGGAGCTGTAGAGAAGAGGCTACGGAACAAGCCAGTACCTGCCGCATACCAATGCTGCCAACTGTTCAAAAGTTACGAATGTGTGGGCACTACTTTTCAGTCAACACTCGTAGATAAATATCACTCAAGAATCAGTCGAACAATCACCTTATGAGACAGTTCCTTCGTGGGTGAGTTACATTTAGTTAAGATTCTATGTATGAATCTCAGTGCGGCATCTGATTTTCCCAATATTTGGTTGATGTGGTCATTCCATTTAAGGCCGCTCTGGATAGTTACTCCTAGATATTTTACGGTAGATACTGTTTCCTGTAGTTTACCATTAGTAGTGCTGTTGTGTAGCAGCATCTTTCTTTTCCTGTTCCTCAACTTTATTCTGCAGCACAAATTTCAAAACTTTACATACTTTTTTTATCTAAGCTTTTTACTGTCAATGTTACACTTCAGTATCACGCTACACTCCGATAAATACCGTCAGAAAAAGACTTGCTAGCATGTGCATCCCATGTTAACAACTTTTTATTTTTCAGAAATGTTTTTCATGCTACTGCCAATCTGGTTTTCGTATTCTCTTTGTGTCGGCCACCATTAATTATTTTGGTGAACAACTCTCCTACTGCATTTAGTGTTTCATTTGCTGATCATTCCATGTCTGAGGAGTGCTGTTGGCACGCGGGAGGCATTCATCCCTTGTGACGCCAGCTGAGGAGCTACTTTATGGAGAAAGTAGTGCCTCTTGTTACGAGAGCTGACAACGGCCGAGACAGCGGTGTGCTGACAACATGTCCCTCCATATCCGCATTCAGCGACGCCTATGGGTGACACGGTGGTCGGTCTGTACCATTGGGCCTCCAGTGTCTGTTCAGACGCCGTGTAGTTAGTTTAGTTACTTTGTTATCGAATTCCGTAATCATCGTCTAACTTATTTCGAATGTATTACTTTAACTTTTTTTTTTCTTCTGTTGGTTTCATCCTATAAGCTCTTTTCAAGGCAATATCCATTCCGTTCAACTCATCTGCTGTCTTTAAGTTCTTTTACTTTGGACGACTACTCCGATCTTGCGGTTTGATTTCAGAGACTACGGGCGACTCCAAGTTGACACCCTGACAACAGTCATTTAAAATTTTAAGCCTTCTACTCGTATACCTGGCTACGCATCTGCTGAGTTGATGCTGCCCTCTGACAGTGGTTGTTGTTACTATCTTACATTGGAGGTTATCACTTTTATCAGAATCTCAAAAAAAATTTAAATGCTTCAAAAATTAGCAAAATGATGGCCCTGTCATTCTTGTAGTCAGTTATTGATGGGTGATTAATATATGAACTTAGGATTAATCATTTACAAAAAAATGGCAAGAACATATTAATCATAAAATATGACAAACAACGCAACTTAAACGAGATGACAAATAAATCATGAACTGTTGGCAACACAAATAGAAGCAACAAATAATTAGCATCCTTTGGGTAGTGTTGGGTTAGCAAAGACTAAGGTTCATCTATCTAATACATTTACCCTGGATAACGCCATTTGAAATTATCAAACGCAGAATAAGTTTTGATGGATTTATTCCACACAGAAGTTACGTTACGTTGGTGCAGCTGTGTACAACTGAAATCTTGGTAGCTTCCAATGTGTGACACTCCAATTCATCGGTCATACCGTAGACCAGTTTGACACGCTTATACGGGACTGCACACAAGGAGATAAAACGTCAATGCGGAAGACCTGATATGATGAAGAATGTCCTTGCATAGCGAATTGTCTGAGATGAGTAAGGTCTAATCTCTGGGTACAGCTGAGACTTCACCACATGCTCCCAAAACCTGTGACAGTGCCAGGTCACGCTCAGGATGAAGTGTCCCCAGTGCAGGCTACTCATAACAAGAGTCAAGACCTGTCATTTCCAAAAAGAAGTTTGAATCAAAAACAGTCTTCCTCCGACTTTCCCCTCCCACCAAAAATTAGGTAAATTCCAAAACTGCACCAATGCAACTCCCCGACACAGAATTTGTGCTGATCACAAGATACCACGAGCGCTACATCTCCCCTCTATGTCGTCCCCCCTGCCTCCCAGCCAATCCTAACCAAAGTTAATAACATTCGTTACTGGAGAAGCTGCCAAACCATGAATTATAAATTTTCGCACAGGGGCAAGAAGACGTTATGTTCCTGAATTTGTTTCCACAGGTCACATTAGGCAGCTTGTTTGGAGAATTTTTGTGTAGGCCTAAAGTGAATAACACATTTTTCACATATATCGTTACCTTCACGGGTCTTGGCGAAACTAAGAGGTTTCCCAACATAGGCAATTTTAGAGCAGCTGTAAATGTTGCATTCCGTCCTAAAATTCACCTGAAAGCCTGAGACTTCCAAAAAACTCAGCAGGCAGAGTGATGACACTACCTGATGGCTCCGTCTATAGTGTCGAGTCCAAGGCAAACATGGAAACCCGCAGATTTTTATGGGCGCCAGCTCTTTACACAATGGGTGTTTACGAAACTGTCGAAACGCCTTGGCCAGGTGGCCCACTTTCTCTCCTGCACCCCTGTCCCTGTTGTGGGCCAAAACGCCTAACAGGTAGATCCAGGTAGGCAAGAATTTGCCTGTTCGGCCGAATGCATTGTCTGTACACCGGTGCGAGAAATTCTTGGGACGAGCATTTTGTCCCCGGGAAGCGGTTTCAAATGTCCCTCTCGTTAGCAGCTGCATGTGGCTTCCAAACCCCAAATGTTCACTTCAAGTTTTTCTGTTAAATAATCAAACCTCCTGCTTGTTCTCAAGTACAGAAAATACTATTCTAGGGAAAACTACCACAAAGATCCCACATGAATTAACAATTTATACGCTCCCCTTAATGCCTGCTCATTTTGATAACTTCCTGACGTCTCAAGACAATGATGCTTAGGGTATAATAACAACATTAATGAATAGCCATCAATATGAGAATAAGTGAGAGACTGACTTGTCCTTTCTCAGTTTTTTCACCCAGAACTTTAACTTCCTTTGGAAATTTTTACACACAATCCTTAACAGCTTTTTAAATGTAGCGATTGCTTAACATCAGTATCTGGCTATATTTACGTCTCTCTCCCTCTGGAACCGCTGCTTCTCTTTTATGTATTCTAACTCTTGTAAGAGAAGGATGGGTTCATGCAAAGGTTGTAGGCAGCCTTTCATGATCTGTTGTTCGCCCCTGATACCCTCAAAATTTCAGACAGTGTTGAACAGTCAACGTTTTAAAAACTTTTTATAAATTTACCACTGCTATAAACATATGGCTGCATATTTTTAACGTATCTTCTAAGATTTTTCGTAGGGCCAATAGTGCCTCATGTGTTTCGACATTTCTCTAGAACCTAACTATTCTTTCCTGGCATGTGCCTATGCTATCTTATGGGTGTCGTAATGAATTATAAAGTAAAATATGTATAACGGCTTTTACGATGTGACAGAAGAGCCATGATAAATAAACAGCTAAATATACAGCAGCCTGTCAGCTGAGATACGATGTCGACACTTTGCAGCGCCATGTCAGAAAGAGCTTCAATGAGAGCATAATGAATCATTCTAAATGCTTAAACATCGAACAAACACGTTATAATTGAGATATTGTAAGAAGCGAACCATTTTCGATACATATACAACAAATGAAGTGGCACATCGCTTCAGTGAAACAGACACAACATATTTTTTGTCCTGCACCGACTGCGATTTCCATCAGGAATGTCAATTTTTATTCATGAGCTAGACCTCCTGTGGTGCCGATCCCAGCATCCTGACACGAATCGACATCCGCACAGCTGTACAGAATTGCAGATGAGCTACAAATTAGCACCTTTAATCGTTTATTGCAATGACTGTCGTCCGTTACTGTCAGGGCGTGCGCATATTGCTTCAACACTGAAATCAATTCAGTGTAATATGTAACTGCGAATTGACTCATAAATGGCACTATCTACATATGCAGTTAAAATCTCAATAATGCGTAGCATTTAGTCAAAATGGACAATCCGTCGTTGATAAATGGAAAGACATCCAGTGACAGCCCAATAACGCTTCGTTTGCACTGCACATAAATCAGGTGCAATTTATTCAAATGCAGATGTGACACAGTCAAATATTACGCATTTCCTATAGGATAATTTTTGACACAGTGATGGTTAAATTTCTCGTTATTCTTTTTTTCCGTTTTTCACCAATCGCATTTCACGTGACTGTGGCGCATAATCCTTGTTAATGAATCCGTATCCCCCAATACTCCTGAGAATCATGTATGTATTCAACAAATTACACAAACATATGGGAGGAAATTACATTTTTTTTTTCTTTTTAACCAAGGAATGTAGAATGTATGTTAAATGATTGGACATAACAAAATTCCTTGACAGAGGAAAGCTACTGTCCATAAATGAATTATGTAGTTACAAAGAACCGCTCGAGCGAAATTAAACTTTATCGTTTCTCGTACGATATCTTGAGAAGCATAGATAAAGTGTAACAGGCAGCTTCTGTGCTCCTAGATTCATAGAAAGCGTTGGACACAGTGCCACAATGCAGCTTTTAACAAACATCCGAGCACAGAGATTAAGTTATCATAAGTGAGGAAGTGACATGCAAAGGCAAACATGACCAAAATTTAAGAAAGAAAGGGAGATACGGAATGGACGGTATATGTAGGACAAGCAGAATCTCAATACATCACGCAATTCAAGTGAAATCGAGCATGTGCCATGATACAAGCCTGTGAGACCAAATTTGAATCCGTGCCTGTCATGCGAAGAAGAACTAGTCCATTTCGACCGATAGCAGACACTGACATCGAAATAAGTGTCCAAGGAATAGAAAAGCAACAGGAATCACTCAACATAGGAAAGTCCACTGGGCCTGGCGGGATACCAATTCGATTCTATACAGAGTACGTGAAAGAACTTGCCCGCCTTCTAACAGCCGTGTACCGCAAGTCTCTAGAGGAACGGATGGTTCCAAATGATTGGAAAAGAGCACAGGTAGTCCCAGTCTTCAAGAAGGGTCACCGAACAGATGCGCAAAACTATAGACTTATATCTCTGACGCCGATCTGTTGTAGAATTTTAGGACATGTTTTTTGCTCGCGTATCATGTCGTTTTTGGAAACCCAGAATCTACTCTGTAGGAATCAACATGGATTCCGGAAACAGCGATCGTGTGAGACCCAACTCGCTTTATTTGTTCATGAGACCCAGAAAATATTAGATACAGGCTTCCAGGTAGATGCTATTTTCCTTGACTTCCTGAAGGCGTTCGATAGAGTTCCGCACTGTCGCCTGATAAACAAAGTAAGAGCCTACGGAATATCAGAGGAACTGTGTGGCTGGATTGAAGAGTTTTTAGCAAACACAACACAGCATGTTGTTATCAATGGAGAGACGTCTACATACGTTAAAGTAACCTCTGGCGTGCCACAGGGGAGTGTTACGGGACCATTGGTTTTCAAAATATATATAAATGACCTACTAGACATTGTCGGAAATTCCATGCGGCTTTTCGCGGATGATGCTGTAGTATACAGAGAAGTTGCAGCATTAGAAAATTGTAGCGAAATGCAGGAAGATCTGGCAGGATAGGCACTTGGTGCAGGGAGTGGCAACTGACCCTTAATGTAGACAAATGTAATGTATTGCGAATACATAGAAAGAAGGATCCTTTATTGTATGATTATATGATAGCGGAACACACACTGGTAGCAGTTACTTCTGTAAAATATCTGGGAGTATGCGTACGGAACAATTTGAAGTGGAATGATCAAATAAAATTAAATGTTGGTAAGGCGGATACCAGGTTGAGATTCATTGGGAGGGTCCTTAGAAAATGTAGTCCATCAACAAAGAAGGTGGCTAACAAAACACTCGTTCGACCTATACTTGAGTATTGCTCATCAGTGTGGGATCCGTACCAGATCGGGTTGACGGAGGAGATAGAGAAGATCCAAAGAAGAGCGGCGCGTTTCGTCACAGGGTTATTTGGTAACCGTGATAGCGTTACGGAGATGTTTAGCAAACTCAAGTCGCAGACTCTGCAAGAGAGGCGCTCTGCATCGCGGTGTAGCTTGCTCGCCAGGTTTCGAGAGGGTGTGTTTCTGGATGAGGTATCGAATATATTGCTTCCCCCTACTTATACCTCCCGAGGAGATCAGGAATGTAAAATTAGAGAGATTCGAGCGCGCACGGAGGCTTTCAGACAGTCGTTCTTCCCGCGAACCATACGCAACTGGAACAGAAAATGGAGGTAATGACAGTGGCACGTAAAGTGCCCTCCGCCACACACCGTTGGGTGGCTTGCGGAGTATAAATGTAGATGTAGATGTAGATGATTCCAGTTAAGTGACTTCTATTCCAGTTACGGCCAGCCGTTCCCGCGCTGAGCAGTCCTTAACAATGGATCAAGTATTTGTGCTCCCTCATAATAATGCTGTATAGTACTAATATTAATAATCATTGTTACGAGGATCACATTTTCGGTAGAGTAGAGAAACGTTTACAAAAGAGGCCAACAAATGTAAATAAAGAGGTATATAATTAGGTCTACCGGACAGTGGTTGAAGTAAGAAATCTTAACGATGACTGGTGGTCGATAGACGTCAAATCTGTATTTAAAGGCCTACGAAATTTAAATCATACAAGTGAAATGATACGAATTTTCATACACACACATCAAAAAAAGTTTTACACCACGTCGGTTCCCAGAACTCCTGAAGATAGACGTTGACTGTGGGTATTGTATAACAGACACAGTTCCTTTAACTGCTCAGAGATGTCACTAAATCCAACCAAAGATGTAAACAACCATGCGTGAGCAGCGTCTAATAGACGAAGGGGGTCAGACAGCTGATCAGCTCCAGTCATTCCACCAGGAAGGAGGTACACAGCTCGTGCTGTCTGTAGTTCAACCATGGCTAGACGGCCAACACAGCGGTTCGATCGCGTTCGCATTGTTACTTTGTGCCAGGAAGGGCTCTCTACAAGGACAGTGTCCAGGCGGCTCTGAGTGGACCAAAGTCATGTTGTTCGGACATGGAGGAGATACAGAGAAACAGTAACTGCCGCTGACCTGCCTCGCTCTGGCACTGGATGACCGCTACGTACGGATTATGGCTCGGGGGAACCCTGACAGCAACGCCATTGATACACTGACCAGCGAGTGCAGCAAGGTGGAGGTTCACTGCTGTTTTGGGGTGGCACTATGTGGGGACGACGTACGCCACTAGTGGTCATGAAAGGCGCCGTAATTACTGTACAGTAGGTGAATGCCATCCTCCGACCGACAGTGCAACCATATTGGCAGTATATAAGCGACGCATTCGTCTTCATGGACGACAATTCGCACCCCCATCGTGCACATATTGTGAATGACTTCCTTCAGTATAACGACATCGCTCGACTATAGTGTCCAGCATGTCCTCCAGTGAAGAACCCAATCGAACATGCCTGGGATGGATTGAAAAGGGCTGATTATTGACGACGTGACCCACCAACCACTCTGAGGGATCCACGCCGAATGGCCGTTGAGGGGTGGGACAATCTGGACCAACAGTGCCTTGATGAACTTGTGGATAGTATCCCACGACGAATACAGGCATGCATCAGCGCAAGAGGACGTGCTACTGGTTATTAGAGGCACCGATGTGTACAGCAATCTGGACCACCTCCTCTTAAGGTCTCGCTGTATAATGGTACATCATGTACGGTTTTCATTACCAGTAAAAAGGGCGGAAATGATGTTTATATTTATCTCTATTCCAACTGCCGGCCTGGGTGGCCAAGTGGTTCTAGGCGCTTCAGACAGGAGCGGCGCGATTGCTACGGTCGCAGGTTTGAATCCCGCCTCGGGCATGGATGTGCGTGATGTCCTTAGGTTAGTTAGCTTTAAGTAATTCTAAGTTCTAGAGGACTTATGACCTCAGATTTTAAGTCCCATAGTGCTCAGAGCCATTTGAACCATTTTTGTTCTATTCCAGTTTTCTCTTCAGGTTCCGGAACTCTCTGAACCGAGTTGATGGTTCAAATGGATCTTAGCACTATGTGACTTAACATCTGAGGTTATCAGTCCTCTAGGCTTAGAACTATTTAAACCTAACTAACCTAAGGACATCACACACATCCATGCCCGAGGAAGAATTAGAACCTGCGACCGTAGCAGCAGCGCGGTTACGGACTGAAGCGCCTAGAAACGCTCGGCCAGAAAGCCCGACGAACCGAGGTGATGCAAAACTTTTTTTATGTGGGTACAAGTACTAAGATATGTGAAACACTTATACTGGTGTGGAAGCAACTGCTTTCTAGAGGTTCCAGAAAGATGTACAAGAGCGGAAGTCGATTTGGAAACGCGAATTGACCATTACGAGACTCTTTTGTTAACCACGAGTTGAAGTACTTCTCATTCACACAGTCTTAGATGACAAGAAGAAAGAATTTGATGGTTTACTGTAAACTATTTGCAGAGAAGGTTGAAAAAATCGAGGGGACTTACGTTGGTACATATCCATCATTGACGATGTACCTACGTTCCTCAACACAGAGGTAGAAGAAATAACACGTGACTGATTAAAAGATGCTTCCGGTTTATACGTTTAAAAGTAACAGGTATCTCAAGGACCGTTCTAATAGTACTTAATTCCATTGTTACATCATTGTATTCTGTTATGGTGATTTGAAGTACTTTAAATAATTGTGAAGCAACAAAAAATCAGTCTTTGAGTGAAACACTGAATATCATCATATTTACCACTTTGTATTTTTTCCTCGATAACTCATATTAAGTTATCAAGCATTACACAATAAGATGTCCGTTGTTTTTTTAAAAAAAACGGGATATTTGCTTTTGAATATTAATCAAAACGGAACATGCAAAAGAGGACATGTTCATATCCAAGCGTACTTTTCAAAAGAATATTTTCATTGCAACCTTAATCAAATATTAACTTCCTTTTGGCACAAAAGGAAAGACGTTTGCATTGCAGGATCTTATTTTCATTCATACGTACGACTGAAGTAAATTTTCTTATGATTGTGAGAAACTGCGTTTAGTGGACATGTTTGTCTTTGCATGTCACCTCCTCATATGTGAGTGGCACGAAGTCTTTATTAGTTACAGAACCCAGTAAGTCGTCCTGGACGGCGAATGTTTACCGGAATAAAGAAAGGTGTGCACCAGGTACACAGTTGCTGTCTACAAAATGGTTCAAATGGCTCGGAGCACCATGGGACTTAGCTTCTGAGGTCATCAGTCCCCTAGAACTCAGAACTACTTAAACCTAACTAACCTAAGGACATCACACACATCCATGCCCGTGTTGTCTTCAAGTACAACCGATCTGGTGTGTAGGTTATGCAAAAGTGTGCATGTGTCTGGTGATGACCCTATATTTGCCGCGAAAATGTCACCGTTGAGTGACTGTAGGAGGACTGAAAACGATTTATTTATGGGATGGAAAGATTTATTTGTAATTTTTATTAATGTGATGAATGCTATTTTCTGCAGATGAGTAGAAAAAAAACATGTAATAATCGAATACCGTATTAGCGTTGTGCTGGTTGATACACACACGTCGATGAAATATATAGGCGTATTGCTGCGAAGCTGCGTGCAGTGCAGCGATAACGTAAGAGCGGTTGAAGGGAAGGCCGACCCCGTTTTGTTGGGAGTACTGTAGGAAATTGCAGATAAAGACCGCCGGTATAGGACACTTGTGCTAGCCACTCCTGAGTCGTTCGCATGTCATTGTGATCGCCACGAGGTCCCATAGAAGGAAGACATCGAAAGTTTTCAAAGGTTTGCTGCTAGCTCCATTACCAGTAGGTTCGATCAGCACACGAATATTACGGAAATGCTCCGTGAACTCAGATATGGATCACTGGAGAGAAGAAACATAGTTGAGAAAGGTCAGAGAAACGCTAACTGCGCCAGACTGCAGAAGGATTCTGCTGACACCGATGTACACTTAGCGTAAGAACCGCGAGGACAAGAGAAGAAAAGGCAGACCTAAAACGGAAACATATAGACAGTCTTTTCTGTAGTGTCCTCCTCACGTCGTTCTCAGGACCATGAATCATCGTAAAATAAATGTATCTGAATCTGTGTCAGTGTGGGTTAAAGGTGTTGATAACTGTAAGAAAATTAAACTCGTTGGTGATCTCACCCATTATTGTAGAAAATAAATAAAATCTCTCCTTCCTCTTATCCTTACCAAATAAATATATTAAACAAACAAAAAATTAATTAGCCTATTACATCAGCCACATGGGAATTACTCTGTATGAGCGCTGACCTTGGTCATTATGCAACCGCTTATCTCTCCGCCAAATGAGACGCGTTCTGCTAGTATGACTACAGCACGCATACCTTTTTCTACAACACAACTGCACACATGTGTCTAACAGGTTTCTTTATGTACTTGAACTGATAACTGCTACTTAACTTTAAGAGTCCTGTGTTGTGGTATAA
The DNA here is from genome assembly GCF_021461385.2 of Schistocerca piceifrons. NCBI lineage: Eukaryota > Metazoa > Arthropoda > Insecta > Orthoptera > Acrididae > Schistocerca > Schistocerca piceifrons. The sequence goes on along the minus strand of NC_060141.1, from coordinate 683,377,010 downwards.
GCTCTTCAGTAATAGTTCACGTTAGCCTCACTGCTGGTGAAGTACAAGTCCCGCTAAACACGACTCCGGTCATTGTACACTCTCATAGCCAGTGATGTGATTTGACGGACGCCAACTAGGGTGGTGACTGAGCTCGTGCGCCAGCTAGTGACTTAGACTGAGGTAGTGACTGTGATTGAGCGACTGAGACTAATACTGCTGACTGAGACTGCGAACCAGAAACAGAGACTCACCCCCCCCCCCCAGGTCAGTGGCGGCGATCTAAATACTTGCTGTCGAGAGGGCATTGGTGGCCGGTTTCTTGCGAGTCTGTCTTTGACTGCTCTCCTGAAAGGCGCGCTTGATCTAGCGCCTACTATCGATCTTCGTGCTACATCTTGTAGATGCCGGCCGGTGTGCTGACGACAGCTTACGCCACCACAGTTTCTCCCTCGAACCGAGCAGAAAAGGAAACAACTAGTGGCCGTAGAAGGGGCCTTCCACCATGCCAGTGGACTGTATTTCCGTAAAACAGCCTAACTTTACAGCAGAACACCACATTTTCACTACCGCGAAACTGAACATAACACTATCACAAGTGTAAAGTGCTCAACAGCTCACTTTTAAACCTAGAAACGCTGCACACTACTTTCCCCGTTTAAATACTGGTCCTAGAGTTGTATTGGCTGGAATTGCAAATTCTTTTGACGTACTCCAGTAATGATAATTCACGACGTCGGTATTTGTCCCAGAATTTAGTAGCAACACAAAGGAAAACTGTGGTAAGGTCTTATGGGACCAAACTGCTGAGGTCATCGGTCCCTAAGGTTACGCACTACTTAATCTTAAACTAACTTAAACACACACCCATGCCCGAGGGAGGACTCGAACCTCCGACGAGGGGAGCCGCGCGGGCTGTGACAAGGCCCCTTAGACCACGTGGGTACCCCGCGTGGCAGCAACACAAAGATTTTATGTTATGTCTGATTACTTAATTGTTTATTTTTTACGCACTGTGTTCAAGTACAGATAAGTTTCACTTTACAGTTGCTTTAACATTTCCGTAAACTCTTGGACAGAATGATGGGCTTTGTAAAACTGTTGCTTTAAATGTCAAGGAAACGACTTCGCACCTTGTGTAGTTACTTCATTTATTAGTATACTGGTAGATAAATAAGGAAGAAATTTAGCACCTTTACCTACATAGTTTTCAAGTACATAATGTAGAAATAAATCTGACTGTGATGGGAAGCAATACTATGGTAGTCCAAGAACACATCCGATGTGCTTGGAGGTAGAGATCTTAAAGCAAACATATATTTAAAAACTTCCCGACTTCTAATTGAGGACTGGTATATTCAGAATGAAGTTCGACTATCTTTCGATATCACGCCTGAAGAAAAGTATCTGTCTCCTTTTCCTGTATTTCATAGCCATATGGGCTACACAGTTTTGTTCGAATTATTTTTCTAAGATGCGAAGTTAGTTTTTCACGCTGTTTTCATTTGCAGTTATTTCACATAGCATGTGATTCAGTATCCCTAACGCTTTTTTTTTTAATCGTGGGTGGGACAGAATAAACATCGAGTTGGAAAACGTACGTAGTATTTAATTAGGAACTGAAATTAGCTATACTGAAAATTAAATTTTTTGGGAATGAAAAATAATTTTTTTCTGTAATGAAAGTTAATTTCTGCAGATTTTCTTTTACGCTTTTGCTCATTTTCTATGCGGCCACCCATACAATGTACGGTGGCTTCCAGAGTATGTCTAAAGATGTTGATGAAGATGTGTCTTCCACGTTCGACGGTAACATCATTACAGAAGTAGCAGTAATTCAGATTAGGGAAAGATGGGAAAGTGAATCAGACCTGCCTTTTGAAAGAAACCAGCCCAGTATACCCTTTAAGCAACGTAGAGGAATCACGAAAAACCTAAAGAATGGATAAGCAGATGGGAATCGGAATCCCTATGCACTCGATTACGAGTCCATTGTCTGACCACCGCACACACTCGTTTGGTTTCTTTTGAACGCACTACTGTGACCTATGAGTTATTTTTACTGCATAAAACATCCGCCAGAAATATATGATATTCCGTTCAGGAGAAAGAGAAAATAAATTTTCTAACAGCTCGATGATTATACAGGGCAGGATTACTATAACGCCGTATTGCACTGTAACTCTAAGACTTTTCTGTGATGTACAGCCGACGCGGAGAAACCTCAGCAGCAGTCCTGTCCAGTTCCATTCCAAAGAAGAGAATTAAATTAGCCCAAATAGTTAGTATGTTTCCAATGAGCGATTCATGCTGCATATGCAATAACGATTTCAGCAATATTAATCACCGGGCTTGTTGCTTGCTTGATTAAAAGTCGATAACATTAATTATTCAACTTAGTCATCAATGCAAATTCCCACCAGCCAGCTGGAATTCACCAATGGATTGCTTGAGTAGAGGATCGTCCAATAGTGGGGGCAGATTACTTTTTATGTTCACCAATCAATGAAATCAATAAAAACAGAAGACGGTGAAAGTAAAATTCGTGGCTGTTAAGTTCATGTTTCAGCTGCGGACGTGCCACTGCATAGTGACATCAGATTTCCGACCACTCGTTGACTTGGCGCCTCAACAGGCTACCCAGCTTAAAAGCCAGGTGGCTGATCCGCCCCTTCGGCCAGAGGCAGCAGGAACCGTCTTCGTCTTCAATATCACCCTCACAGAAGTTGGCTATAGGCAGTTACTCCGTTCGGAGGATGTACGTTACTGGGCTACGCCCGAGTCTACAAAACAACAGGCAGACGCCTTCCGTACCCCATTCGGTTTCTGACCTTAAAAGGCATCACTTCGTTACTGGTAGTAGTGCAGGGGTTTCCGCCATTTTATTGTACATCTTCTGTCATCTTGATAGTGGCCTTCTGCAGAGTTAGTTACTTCTAGTTTGGATGCACTGCGATAGAATTAAAATTTATGGACTACGAGAATGAGTGACAGACATATGGACTAAAAAGAGTGAAAAATGAACTTATGCTTGTGCAATGTAATATGGGAACGAGTTTACAAAATACTTTTAACAGAAAGTTAAAAAAGGGCTCTGAGCACTATGGGATTTAACTTCTGAGGTCATTAGTACCCTAGAACTTAGAACTACTTAAACCTAACTAATCTAAGGACATCACACACATCCATGCAAGTGGCAGGATTTGAAGCTGCGACCGTAGCGGTCGCGCAGTTCCAGACTTTAGCGCCTAGAACCATTCGGCCTCCCCGGCCGGCTCGTAGGGTCAGTATTGCCACGCGTCTTCCAACATTTCTGCGGAATCCAAACTGATCTTCCCCGAGGTTGGCTTCTGCCAGATTTTCTATTCGCCTGTAAATATTCCGTGTTAGTATTTTGAAAACGTGACTTATTAAACTCATAGTTCGGCAATTTTCACACCTGTCAACACCAATCTTAGGGTACTTCGCATGTATCATACATCATGATGGTAGAGTTTTGTCGTGGCTGACTCTCCCAAGGCGACCAGTATTTTCATTGAAATGTCGTCTACTCCCAGGGTCTCATTTCGACATAGGTCTTTCAGTGCTCTGCCAAATTCTTCACGCATTGTCATATCTCCCCTTTTAATCTTCATCTACGCCCTCATCCATTTCCATAATATTGCCCTCAAATACATCTCTCTTGTCTATACCCTCTATATTCTTCCTCCACCTTTCTGCTTTCCCTTCTTTTCTTAGGCCTGGTCTCCCATCTGGGATTTTGATATTCATACAGGTGATAATTTTTTTTCCAAAAGTATCTTTAATTTTCCTGTAGGCAGTATATATCTTACTTCTAGTGATATAAGCCCCTACATCCTTACATTTCTCCTCTAGTCATCCGTGCTTGTGCATTCCACATTTCCTGTCAATCTCATTTTTGATACGTCTGTATTTATTTTTTCTTTTTCATTTCCTGAATTTTTATACTTTCTCCTTTCATCAATTAAATTCAATATTTCGTCTCTTACCGAAGAATTTCTAGTAGCCCTAGTCTTTTTACCTACTTGATCCCCTACTGCCTTCACTATTCAATTTCTCAGTGCTACCCATTCTTCTTAACTGTATTTCTTTACCCTGTTCTTGTCAATTGTTCTCTAAAACTCTCTACAACCTCTGGCTTTTTTAGTTTATCCGGGTTTCATATCCTTGAGTTCCTGCCTGTCTGCAGTTTAAACAGTTTTTACCTACAGTTCGTAACCAATAAATTGTGGCCAGAGTCCACAACTGCCTCTGGAAATGTCTTACAATTTAAAACATGGTTCTTAAATTTCTGTCTTACCATGACGTAATCTATCTGAAACCTTCTAGGGTCTCCAGGCCTCTTCCACGTATACAAACGTCTTTCATGATTCTTAAACCAACTGTCAGCTATTATTAAGTTATCCTCTGTGCAAAATTCCACTAAGTGGATTCTCTTTCATTCCTTACTCCCACCTGCCGAAGTGGCTGAGTGGTTCTAAGCGCTACAGTCTGGAACCGCGCGACCACTACGGTCGCAGGTCCGAATCCTGCCTCGGGCATGGATGTGTGTGATGTCCTTAGGTTAGTTACTTTTAAGTATTTCTAAGTTCTAGGGGAATGATGACCTCAGAAGTTAAGTCCAATAGTGCTCAGAGCCATTTGAACCTTACTCCCATTCCATTTTCACCTACTATTTTACCTTCTCTTTCTTTTCCTACCATAGAATTCCAGTCCTCCATGACTACTAATTTATGATCTCTCTTAACTATCTGAATAATTTCTTTTACCTCATCATAGATTTCTTCAATCTCTTCATCATCTGCGGAGCTAGTAAGTACATAAACTTGTACTACTGTGGCAGGCTTTGGCTTCGTATATACCTTGGCTAAAATAATGCGTCCACTATGCTGTTCGTAGTCGTTTATCCGCATTCGCATTTTTTTTAATCGTAATTAAACCTACTCCTGCAATACCCCTGTTTGATTTTGACTGACCAGAAGTCTTCTTCCTCCTGCCTTCGAACTCCACTAATTCCCTCTATATCTAACTTTAACCTATACATTTCCCTTTTTAAAGTTTCTAACTTACCTGCCGGATGAGGGATCTGACGTTCCACCCTCAGATCCTCAGAACACCAGTTTTCTTCCTCCTGATAACGACGTCCTCCTGAGTAGTCCCTGCCAGTAGAGCCGAATGGGGGATTATTTTACCTCCTGGAATATTGTATCTAGGAGGACTCTATCATCATTTAACTATACAGTAAAGCTGCATGTCCTCGGGAAAAGGTTCAGCTGTAGATTCCCGTTACTTTCAGTCGTTCGCAGTACCAGCACAGCAAGGCCGCTTTGATTAATGTTACAAGGCCAGATTAGTCAATCATCCAGACTGTTGCACTGCGACTACTGAAAAGACTGCTGCCCTTCTTCAGGAACCACACGTTTGTCTGGCCTCTCAACAGCTACCCCTCCATTGTTGTTGCGCCAAGGGTACGGCTATCTATACCGCTGTGAGGCATAAAAGCTTCCCCACCAACGGCAAAGTCCATGGTTGATGGACCTTGCCGTTCAATAACAGCATCCTTTTATTAATGCATTGAGGAGGGGAATACTTAGCACCTTGCAACAAATTTTACATATGATTAGAAACCTTCATAAGACTTCCTCTCTCATCCCAACTTAAAATGGTGAAAAGATTTTAATGCTTTCTGCACACCATTCATTCAGTAAAGCTGCCACATCAGGCTTGAATTTTTAATTTATTACTTCTTTTATAATAACTCTGATCGGTAGAGTTTCGTATACTGGATGTACCAGCGAAATGATATCATTGTACGGTACATAGTTTAGGGGTTTTAACGTCGTAAAGATTGTGATTCGTGAAAACGAAAACATATTCCGAAATCTGCTAGAGGTGCAGGTAAAATATACGTATAAATATGCGTGAAATATGTGTGACAAAACCTTGGGTAACGAACTCCTTCTAAGCACCCGGACCGATTACAACCAAACTTGGTGCACATATTACATACTATCTGGGGAAGGAACCAGAATAATCTTACTTGGATGGTGGGTGGTAATGTGAAGAGAGAAGGGTGGAGAAAGAGACGGAAAGTCAAAGGGATGAGGAAGGAGGAGATGAGATCAGGTGGGCGGGGAGATACGGACAGAAGAAGGGAATACGAGGAAATGGACTCAGTGAGGGTAGATGAGCAGATAGACAGAGAGAGGGCACAAGGGGCCAATGGAGAGAAAAGAGGTTGACGGGGGTGTAGCAGATGGACGGAGGGAGGGGACAGGATGGGTGGAAAGAGATATGCGGGTAGTGGAAGTGGACAAAGAGGGAGAGATGTTGATCTAAATCTAGATATACATAATTACTCAGCAATTCACACTTAAACATCTGGCAGAGTGTTCATAAAACCACATTTAAGCAGCTTCTCTACCGTTCTACACTAGAACAGGGCGCGGAAAAACGAAAAATCTTTCTGTGCGAATTCCAATCCTTTTTTATCACTATTGATTTCTATTTAAATGGACACCACCAAAATATTTTCACATTCTGAGGAGAAAGATGGTGATGCGGTCGTACCATAGCGAAAAGGCTTTGTTCTTGTGAGTACCACCACATTTCGTGTATCATATTAGTGGCACTCTTTCCCTCATTTCGTAATAATACCAAACGAGCTTCCCTCCTTAGAACTTTTTTGATGTCATTCGTCAGTCCTATCTGATGGTGATCCCACATCGCAGGGAAATACTCGTGAAGAGATCGGACAAGCCTAGTGTGAGCAGTCTCTTTAGCAGATAAGATGCATTTTCTGATGTTCTGTGATGTTCTGCCCTCAACATTTCTATGTGAGCGTTTCAATTTAAGTTACTCGTAATTTTATAGTTGACTGTTTAGTTGAGTTCATAGCCTCTAGATTTGTGTGATTAATCGTGTAACTGAAATTTAGCTGATTCTTTTTAGTAGTCAAGTGCACGGCTTGGTTCTTTTCATGATTTAGAATCAAATGCCACGTTTTGCATTACTCAGATATCTTGTCTAAATCATTTTGCAACTGTTTCTAATATTCTGATGACTTTTCGTGATTATAAGTGATAGCATCGTCAGCAAACAATCTACCGGGCTGCTCAAACTGTCTCGTAAACAATTTTTGTGTATCAGGAACAACAGAGGGTCTCTGACACTTACTTGGAGAACGCCAGATACTACTTCTGTTTTACTCGATGACTTTCCGCCCGTTATTACGAGCTGCGACCTTGTTGACATGAAATCACGAATCCAGGCACACAACAGAGACGATGATACTCCGTAGGCCATTAATTTATTTACAAGTCGCTTGTGAGAAACAGTGCCAAAAGCCTTCCGAAAATGTAAGAATAGGGTATCAATTTCACGTCTACTGTCGATAGCATTAGTTACTTCGTGAGAATAAAGAGCTAGTTGCGTTTCACAAAACGATATTTTCTGGAAACCTGTTTGCTATTTGCAGTAAATTGTTTTGTTGGAGGTGATTTATAATATATTAACACGGTACATGTTCCAAGATCCTACTGCAAATAAAAGTTAGTGACGTACGTCTGTAATTCAGTGGATTACTCCTGTTTGCGTTCTTGGGTGTTGGTTTCACTTTTGCTATTTTTCCGGGCCGTACGTAGTGTACCCCGACTGTCTGCGTCTAGAATAATCCATGAAATAGTTCGAACGTGTTCAAATGTCTGTGAGTCGTGTAACTGAGGCGTAACGAGGGGACCAGCCCAGTATTCACGTGGTGGGATGTGGAAACCGCCAAGGTATAACTTTTTAATTTAGTGCTTCTTTAATAACAGCTCTGTTCGCAACAATTTCGTAGACGGTGTATACAAATACCACACACAAATCCACTGAATTGCAGGCACCTGACTGGTGTTTGGTCTGGACCGGAAGCCTTGCCTTTATTGCTTTAAGATGATTCACTACACTATCTGCTTCTAAGTTACTTATGATGGCAGTTGTTCTTGATTCGAATTGTGGAATATTTACTTCGTCATTTTGTTTTTTTGAAGAAATTTGAAATAATCGTGTTCAGTAGCACTGCTTTACTGGCACTGTCACGAATAACATCCCCGTTGTTATTGGGCAGTGAAGGTATTGATTGCCTCTTGCCACTGGTGTATTTCACATAGGACTAGAATCACTCTGGGTTTTCTGCCTGATTTCGAGACAGAGTTTAGTTGTGGAAATTGTTAAGAACATCTCGCGTTGGAGTTCACGGTAAATTTCGAGCTTCTGTAAAGCTTCAGCAATCCCAGTGATTTTGCGTCCTTTTAAATTTGGCATGGATTTTTCGTTGCTTCTGCAATAATGTTGTAACCTGTTTTGTGTAGCATGGGGGATCAGTACCATCTCTTATTAACTTATTTGGTGTATATCTTTCAATTGCCGTCGATACCGTTTGTCTGAATTTAAATGACTTCTGTCTACAGTTACATGGTCAAACTGGAAGGAATGGAGGCTGTCCCTTAGGAAGGTATGAAACTATTTTTTATCTGGTTTTTTAAATAAATGTATGTTTCATTTATTTTTGGGGGCTTTGGGTGTAAGGGAATTCAGTCTGCAACAGCCACCTTGTCGTCACTAAGCCCTGTATCTGTCATGATGCCCCCTACATGATCAGGATTATTTACCGCTAAGAAATCAACTCTTTACACTTCGAGTGGGCTCCTGAACTAGTTCTTCAAACTAATTCCTTGAGAAGGCACTAAGTACGATTTCAGGCGACATTTTGTGCTACCACTGACTTTAAACACGTATTTGCACCGACATACCGAGTCTACATTGAACTCACTCTGATTATAGGGGGAGGGGGCCTACCTGAAATGACTCTCGACTTTTCTTTGAACTTTTCAGCAACTGTATCATCTGAGAAGCGGAATAACAGAAGGAACGTATTATTTATTTATTCCTGTTCTTATGTATATCCTCTGCCCATACTAACTCACAGGAACTACATATTTAAATCTCACTACAAGGTATACTACTTCTGACAGCAATAAACACTCCGCCACCAAAGGTATTTAATCTATCCTTCTTGAACATGGTTATGTGCTTCGTCAAAATCTCTGCGTAGCTTATTACTGGCCTCAGCCAGCTGTCCATACTTATTACTATATGAGTGCTTTCTATTAGCGCTTGGAGGTCTGATTCAACACATCTAGGACAGATTATAGATACACGATTAACAGAGAAAGAGGGGGGGGGGAAGAGGGGACAGAGCCGGGAGGAGTCGGAGGGAGAGGGAAGGAGCACAGGGAAATAATGGGAAAGAGGACAGAGGGGAGAGGGGCAAGTGGCAAGAGACAGGGGTGAGTAGCATGTGGTCAGACAGCACAGTGGGAGGAGATTGACAGAGAGTAGTGGAAGTAGGGTTAGGAGGACGTGGACAGAAAGAGGAGGCTGAAAGCCGGCCGCGGTGGTCTAGCGGTTCTAGGCGCGCAGTCCGGAACCGCGCGACTGCTACGGTCGCAGGTTCGAATCCTGCCTCGGGCATGGGTGTGTGTGATGTCCTTAGGTTAGTTAGGTTTAAGTAGTTCTAGATTCTAGGGGACTAATGACCACAGTAGTTAAGTCCCATAGTGCTCAGAGCCATTTGAGCCATTTTAGGAGGCTGAAGGATATGTTGACAGAAAAGGATGAGGAGATGGACAGACAGGGGAAGAAAGTGATGGATGTAGAGGATGAGGAGGTGTTGGAAGGATTGGGGTGAGCAGGAGATGGACAAAGTGGAAGCAGGAGGAGGACTGATAGAATTGAAATAGACACATATCTGGGCAATGTCATGTACTTGACGAGTTCATTCAAGAAAGTTAACGACAAAACTAAAGTCTAATTTATGCTCTGAAAACAAAAGTAGACGCAGTGAGACTCTTTGAGATAAACTTGTAAAATGTCCTCAAAATCATAAATCAATGAATTTCATTAGCCACATACAGACTCAAATACAGGGCGAGAAATGAATATACAGGTTTCAAGACTTCATAACATTCATCACATTCAACTTAAAATTATAAGAAATACATCTAAGGAAAGAGAAACTCACATGGGTCGTGGATTCCTCAGAGACGACCGGGAAAAGCAGGAGGGGTGGGGAGTTTCTCAGATGGATGGATTATTCCCAGGCTGCCCTAAATCAATTTCCAAGTGTCATAAATCAATTAACAGAAGAATAGGTTTGCACCGGAAGGTATGTTTTCCGTGAATGTGTACTTCCCGAACAATGCACTTTATTCCTATATTATTCTCTTTACCACTAAAACAAAAAAATTGTTGAGAACTACTAATAAATCAACGTTGTCTTCAGACTATCTGTTCCTCAACACACAGACTGATCGATGACATTCTGCCTGAAGAACCACACACTGTACATTGATCTAATTAAATATCAGGTATCCCAAATGGCATTAATTTTATAGCAGTGATACAAATTAGGACCCGGGAAAATACAGACAATTCTTCCCAACTATTTTGCCCCTTATAATTCAAATTAATATTTAACTGAGGAATAAAAGAAATGCATGGCCTAGACCAGTACAATACAGAGGTGGCCACCTCCCTCTACTCTTCCCTTACTGCCTCAGGCGACCTTGATGGTCTAAGTTCACATGTGTGTTCCGTGTATTCGTCTGTATATCGAAGACTCTATGAAGGAAATCAATGAAAGGTCCAAGATTGGTATTATCATTGATAAGATTCACTGATGACATTGTTATCCTGAGCCGGCCGGAGTGGCCGAGCGGTTCTAGCGCTACACTCTGGAAATGCGCGACCGCTACGGTTGTAGGTTCGAATCCTGTCTCGGGCATGGATGTGTGTGATGTCCTTAGGTTAGTCCGGTTTAAGTAGTTCTAAGTTCTAGGGAACTGATGCCCTTAGAAGTTAAGTCCCATAGTGCTCAGAGCCATTTGAGCCATTTTTGTTATCCTGAGTGAAAATGAAGATGAATTACAGGATATATGGAATGAAATGAACAGCCTAACGTTTACAGAATATGGGTCGACACTAAATCAAAGAAATACGAAAGTAATGAGAAGGTGCAGAAATGAGAGCAGCCTCAAACTTCACATCAGAATTTCGAGTCACGAAATGAGTAAATAAAGGAGAGAGCAAGGAGACGAAAAAAGCAAACTATCACTGGGAAGAAGGGCATTCCTGGCCATATGACGTCTACTAGTATAAAACATATGCCTTAATTTTAGGAAGAAATTGCTGATAAGGTACGTTTGGAGCACTATCGGCAAGGAAGGGAATATATGGAAAACACTGACAAGAAGTGTTCCGGCGTAACGACAAGCGCCGGCCCGAAGATCAAGAACGCAAGAGCAGAGAGGGCAGTGAGACGACGTCAGCCAATAGTACGCTGACTAGGAGGACACCTCGACTGGAGCGGCATCTACACGAAGAGAGAGAAAGCGACGCGCCTACTAGCAGCGGACACACTGTAAGAGAGACACTAGAAGACGCACTCGAAGACCCGCACTAGAAGTCAGTCACTAAAGGAAACGCACTAGAAGGGACGCTCTAGAAGACGAGCCGTGACTTTTGACCTATATAAATTGATTGTATTGGAAATAGTATATATCAGGGACATATATTAAAATATCCACGGGTGTACTGCCAGCCTAAAAAATTGTTCAAATGGCTCTGAGCACTATGGAACTTAACATCTATGGTCATCAGTCCCCTAGAACTTAGAACTACTTAAACGTAAATTACCTAAGGACATCACACAACACCCAGTTATAACGAGGCAGAGAAAATCCATGACCCTGCCGGGAATCGAACCCGGGAACCCGGGCGCGGGAAGCTAGAACGCTACCGTACGACCACGAGCTGCTGACTGCCAGTCTATAGTGTCCAACGGGCACAATATTTCGGCGATCATACATGTCGCCATCATCAGGTGAACTGACGGACTGAGCTCCTTTGAACGTGCCGGCTCGGTGATCCGTACGGTATGGCTGCTCAGAGGGAACTGTTCCCTCTGAGCACCCGTAGCGCACGGATCTCCGTGCCGGCACGTTCACAGGAGCTCAGTCCGTCGGTTCACCTAATGATGGCGACATGTATGATCGCCGAAATATTGTGCCCGTTGGACAATGTAGACCGGCAGTACACCCGTGGATATTTTGATTATCAAATATGCCGGGAGAAACCCAAGAATCACAGGGACATATATTATTTGCAAGTCGCCATTTGCTTGCGACACTACTGTAACTCCGCTAAGTTAAGAAGTACTGTGAATTTAGACTCCATTAATATGATTTTCTTGTATGTTGTCTAGCTATCCGAGAAAACAGCTTCCAAGGCACCCTATACCACACGAGTTGGCAGGATTCTACAAGAAGAAGAGAAGATGGGAGAGGATTATAGGATACCTGTTAAGGCATCTCCAGAGGGAGCTGCAGTGGTTAAAACCCTGTATAGGAAGACAGAGACTGGATTACATTCAGTAAATAATTGAGGACGTTGGTTGCTACTGCTAGCCGGAGGTGAAAAGCTTGGCACAGGAGAGGAATTCGTGACAGGCCACGTCATCAAACCAGTGATAAGACTGATGACTCAGAAAAAATGTCCTTTTATTGGACTTGCTCATCTCTACTTGTAATGGTACTTGAATTACGTAATCATTACGGCACTTCACCTCAACCTCTCGATACCAGCAATATTCTACTGTGTTTCTGTATAATAGTTCACATATTTCTGTGACAACACTGAGATTTTATCTCATTAACGTAGAGGTACTTCGATACATCGATATGTATATATTGCAATGATATTATTCCTATGTGTATTCTTTCTTTTGTCACTATGATCTTTGACATACTTGTAACTCTGATTTTTTGGCGCGTAAGCGGTTATTAGAGAGTCAAGCTTTGGTCGTCATGTTAAAAAGACGCAAATTGTGTCAGTTTATGAAATGTGAACTGAAACTATGAGGAAGATACTTTCAAGTATATCTTATATCGTGAAGCGATGTTTTGGAACGAGTTACGTGATATAGCAACAAAAGTAATAACAAAGAAGTGTAACTTAAATTCGGAGTGCTGATTCCTTTTTTACATCACCATTGTCCTAACTTGCAAAAGTTTAATCTTCAAGAATGGCTTATGAAACACACCTATAAAACTTTTGAATATCGCAGAATGACACCTAGGCCTCTTTGCATCCGAGCTTGGAATCATCACTACCTAGATTTCCGACGATTGAGCCTTGAGTTCACAACGAGATCAGCGTGGGAAACACGAAAAGATGAGTGCCTAGTTTATCCATTATTTCAAGAAATGACTTTATTAACTGTGCTCTAATGACACCTGCCACATAATATAACTTTGTTGTTGCCCGAAAATGCAATATTTAGGATCATGAGGAAAATTACAATCAGAATTAATTTTTGACCTTTGTTGTGGTAGGTTTGTTGGATACAGCAATATCTGTCCTACGCCTAGACCGTATTACCCGGAAGAAGCGACTACGGACTCCAGGGATTTCCAGGACGGGAAATGGTGTGGCAGTAAACTACGTAGTTAGAGAAGCGAGACACAAGCATTAACTGTAAACAGTTCCCAAATATTTAAATTCATGTCTCCGAAGTACTTCATTCACGAGCTTCTTATTCTAGGTAACATGTGGTATCTGTGCTGTGAATCTGGACAGCGGAGTCCCACAATTGGCTCCTATAGTGTACACAACGTAAGCAGCTGTGATTTGCGGAAACAGGGACCGTAACCTGATCCACTGACGCTGGAATCGCAATCGGAGCCGCGTGCGGCATGTTTAGCACGGCCGAACGAATAAGCACGTGTTTCGCGGGAGCGGCGACCGGTGGCGGCCCTGCTAGGTGGCGGCTGTTTCCGGAATGTTACACGGCGGCCGCGCGCCGCCTGGCCGACTCGTTATGTAAATGCGCCGTCAATATGCGCGGACGCGGCTTACACCGGCCGGTCTCATGGCGACGCTCGTTACCTCGCTATATCCAGGCCGCCGCCGCCACCGCTGTAGCCCGAAATTGATTCGCGAACGCTCCGATACGTGTCGTGGTTTGCACAGCCACTCTGTCACTGTACAAGCTTGTTTTTATACGCGGACGACTGCTGGAAACCTTGAGAGAACCAAGTGGTATGTGCCACAGCCTGTCCCATTATCCACAATAAAGGCGTTTAATTCCGTAAATGAGTCTACAATGTTAGACTTGGTTCCTCTTGGCGTATAAAATGCTCAAACATTTTTTTTTTTTTTTTGAGCCATCAGACTTCTGATTGGTTTGACGCGACCCGCCACGAATTCCTCTCCCGTGACAAGCTTTTCATGTCAGAGTTTGCTGTATTATTCCAGTCTCTGTCTTCCGCAACAGCTTTACCCTGTACTGCTCCCACTCGACCCATGGAATCTTAACAGATGTTCTACCATCCTGACCCCTGTTCTTGACAGTGTTTTCCATATTTCTCGCCGATGGTTCTTCGAACCTCATTATTAGATACATTATCTTTCCACCTACTTAGCAACATTCTTCTGTAGCACAATATCTCAAATGCCTCGATTCGTTTCTGTTTGGGTTTTCCCGTGCTTCACTATCACACAGTGCTCAGCTCCAAACGTACAAACTCAGAAACTTCTTCCTCAGATTAAGGTCTACGTTTCATACTCGTAGATTTCTCTTGGCCAGGTAATGCCCTTCTTCCAATTGCTAGTCTGCATTGTACGTCCGCCTTACCATCTGTCATGGGTAATTCTGCTGCCTAGGTAATACAATTCCCAAAACTTATCTACTTCGTGGTCATCAACTCCGTTGTTAACTTTCTCTATATTCTCATTACTTCCTTTTTCTAGAATCTATTCTCAGTCCACGTTGTTGCTGTTGTAGTCTTCAGTCCTGAGACTGGTTTGATGCTGCTCTCCATGCTACTCTATCCTGTGCAAGCCTCTTCATCTCCCAGTACCTACAGCAACCTACATCCTTCTGAATCAGCTTAGTGTATTCATCTCTTGGTCTCCCTCTACGATTTTTACCCTCCACGCTGCCTTCCAATACTAAATTGGTGATCCCTTGATGCCTCAGAGCATGTCCTACCAACCGATCCCTTCTTCTAGTCAAGTTGTGCCACAAACTTCTCTTCTCCCCAATTCTATTCAATACTTCCCCATTAGTTATGTGATGTTTCCATCTAATCTTCAGCCTTCTTCTGTAGCACCACATTTCAAAAGCTTCTATTCTCTTCTTGTCCAAACTATTTATCGTCCATGTTTCACTTCCATACATGGCTACACTCCATACAGATACTTTCAGAAACGACTTCCTGACACTTAAATCTATACTCGATGCTAACAAATTTCTCTTCTTCAGAAACTGTTTCCTTGCTATTGCCAGTCTACATTTTATATCCTTTCTACTTTAACATCATCAGTTATTTTGCTCCCCAAATAGCAAAACTCCTTTACTGCTTTAAGTGTCTCAATTCCTAATCTAATTCCCTCAGCATCACCTGACTTAATTGGACTACATTCCATTATCCTCGTTTTGCTTTTGTTGATGTTCACCTTATATCCTCCTTTCAAGACACTGTCCATTCCGTCCAGCTGCTCTTGGAAGTCCTTTGCTGTCTCTGACAGAATTACAATGTCATCGACGAACCTCAAAGTTTTTAATTCTTCTCCATGGATTTTAATACCTACTCCGAACTTTTCTTTTGTTTCCTTTACTGCTTGCTCAATATACAGATTGAATAACATCGGGTATAGGCTACAGCCCTGTCTCACTCCCTTCCCAACCACTGCTTCCCTTTCATGCCCCTCGATTCTTATAACTGCCTTCTGGTTTCTGTACAAATTGTAAATAGCCTTTCGCTCCCTGTATTTTACCCCTGCCAGTTTCAGAATTTGAAAGAGAGTATTCCAGTCAACATTGTCAAATGCTTTCTCTAAGTCTACAAATGCTAGAAACGGCGGTTTGCCCTTGCTTAATCTAGCTTCTAAGATGAGTCGTAGGGTCAGTATTTCCTCACGTGTTCCAACATTTCTACGGAATACAAACTGATCTTCCCCGAGGTCGGCTTCTACTAGTTCTTCCATTCTTCTGTAAATAATTCGCGTTAGTATTTTGCAGCTGTAACTTATTAAACTGATAGTCCGGTAATTTTCACATCTGTCAGCACCTGCTTTCTTCTCAGTCCACATACGGTACAAACTAGACGGTTCGTTCGATTCAACAAATCCTGTAACTCCACTTTCGCTGAGGATAGCAATGTCATCATTGAATCTTATTGCTGATATTCATTAACCTCAGATATTAATTCCACTCCTGAAACTTTCTTCAGTTGCCATCATTGCTTCTTCGATGTACAGATTGGGCAGTAGGAGCGAAAGACCACATCCCTGTCTTACATCCTTTTTAACCCAAGCACTTCGTTCTACATATTCTAGTCCCTTATGGTTCTTCTATATGCTGGTCATTAGCTACAACTTTCTACATCTTACTCCTACTTTTCTGAGAATTTCAGCATCTTGCACCACTTTAAATTGTCGAACGATTTTCCCAGGTCGGCAAATCCTGTGAACGTTTCTTCATTTTTCTTCAGTCTTGCTTCCGCTATCAACAGCAACGCCTGACCTGCCTGTCCTGTGCCTTTACCTTTCCTAAAGCCAGAGTTACTGTCATCTAATAGATCCTCAATTTTGTTTTCCAATCTTCTGTATATTATTCTTGTCAGCAACTTGCTTCTTTCATAAGTTATTGAGCTAATTGTGCAGTAACTCTCTTACTTCTCAGCTTTTGCAGTAGTCATTGTATGACCACTTCTTTCCAATGATTTTCGAAATTCCGATGGAATATTAACCATCCCTTTTGCGTTGTTTGATCTTAAGTCGTCCAAAGCTCTTTTAAATTCTGATTCTAATGCGGGATCCCCTATCTCTTCCATAATGACAATGACTCCTGTTTCTTCTTCCATCACGTCAACAGCCAAGTCAAGTCCTCCTCCCCCCCCCCCTCTCCACACACACACACACACACATACACACACACACACACACACACAAAGGTGTTAAATAAACTCTTTCCATCTGTCCGCTCTTATCTCTGCGTTTAAAAGTGGAATTCCCGTTGCGCTCTTAATCTTAAGGCCCTTGTTTTTACTTTCAGTGAAGCTGTTTTGATTTTTCTACGTGCTCAGTTATTCCCGTGGCAACGGCCTTGACGCAGTGGATACACCGGTTCCCGTCAGATCACCGAAGTTAAGCGCTGACGGGCGTGGCTGACACTTGGATGGGTGACCATCCGGGCCGCCATGCGCTGTTGCCTTTTTTCTGGGTGCACTCAGCCTCGTGATGCCAATTGAGGAGCTACTCGACTGAATAGTAGCGACTCCGGTCAAAGTAAACCATCATAATGACCGGGAGAGCGGTTTGCTGACCACACGCCCCTCCTATCCGCATTCTCAGTGAGGATGAAACGGCGGTCGGATGGTCCCGGTGGGCCACTTGTGGCGTGAAGACGGAGTGATTTCAGTTATTCCCATAGGGGAATACAGCCGGATGGCGTTTCTGACCAAAAAATGGCTCTGAGCACTATGGGACTTAACTGCTGAGGTCATCAGTCCCCTAGAACTTAGAACTACGTAAACCTAACTAACCTAAGGACATCACACACATCCATGCCCGAGGCAGGATTCGAGGTAGAATGCTAACAGATTGACAGAGGAGCAACACTGTACCAGTCTTCAACCAAAGGAAAGCTCTGCTGAGTGTTCTAATCACCGCCCGACCAGATAACTGTGCCACGCCATGAAGACCCTTGAACGCATTCCCAATAAAAGGAATCGAGATATAGCTCATATCGATGCGAATCGAGATGGATTTGTGAAAAATAGTGGCAGAAGTGACGCAGTCCATGCCGCACGGCTGCTGATTAAAAAATACCATGAAAAGAACAATTCGCCGCAACTAGTTTTACCAAACCTAGTTTTACTAGTTTTACCAGCCTCCAATCGCGTGCTACATGATCTAATCTGGTTATCCCTTCGAGACCGTGGCATTCCAGAGTACCTTGTCAACTAGGTAGGTCTTTTGTATGTAGAATGAAGGAGCTATGTCCAAGCGGCTGCAGGAGCGTCAAATGACTTTCCCGTCACAATAGGAGTCCACCATGGCTCTGTCCTGTCACCACTGCTGTTCACATCAGACCTGCACATTCCACTACTATGGACGCTTCTCTGTGATGATGACGATATTTTGTCTGTAGAGAACAAGTTTGGTCTCCAGCACCAAACATAAGAGTGGAGGGACTGACAACACAACATGTCCTGTGGCTCAACAAGAAGAAAACTGTGCACATGATGTCAGTTCCATAAGAAGCTACGGCCATCAACGATGACAGAGAAGATATATCAAGATTATCAAAATTTAAGATCTTCTTTTCTACATCCCATAACGATGGCCAGCGTAGAGACGAGGTCAACACAAGGACGCAGGCATCTTGGATGAAGTGGCGAACGACAACAGGTGTCACCTGAGATCGTCAGATTAAGCAACATTTGCAGTCAAGCATCGACTGGACTTTCATCCGTCCTACTGCTCTCTACCCACCGAGTGTCGACCACCTGTAAAAGAGGCAGAAGGGAAACTGGGGGTTAAGGAAACCCACATGCTTAGATGGAGAAGTAGCATCAATCGGCTAGATCACGTTTCGAATAACAGTATCCGGAAACGTTTCGGGGATCGCATCGATTCAGAAGGCCGTCTGCAATAGTTTGGACTCGTACTGTACTCGGAGGACGATATTACTGCAAAGGCAGAATACACAGTGGAAGTCATGGGAAAGAGACCTGATTGACAACCTAGACATGAGCGTTTGGCGTCATTGGCCGGGAGGCCCCTCGCGGGGCAGGTCCGGCCGCCATATCGCAGGTCTTATTACATTCGGCGCCACATTGGGCGACCTGCACGCCGGATGGGGATGAAATGATGATGAACACAACACAACACCCAGTCCCTGAGCGGAGAAAATCTCCGACCCAGCCGGGAATCGAACCCGGGCCCAGAGGACGGCAATCCGTCACGCTGACCACTCAGCTACTGGGGCGGACACAACCTAGACAACGATGGGCCGACACTCTACTCAACGACCTACAGGCTGTATACCTTCATCCAGACATAGCCCACGATTTAACAAAATGGAGACAGCGAATACACTCAGCAGACCTTGCCACCAGTCGGGAAAAACTCTAAATGAAAAGAAGAATGTTGAAGGGATTTTGATATGATTTTCGAGAATAGATAGACTGATTCGAGAGGAAGGTTTGTGTACGTAATTTATAGGTATTTCTTGCGAGTTGGCTGCACTATGAAGATGCCTCTTAGGAATAACTGCTTGAATCGTTAATGTTACACTGGAATTTCGGGTAAAAATTCAGTTATCCAAAGTTGTTCTCTGAATTTTATACAACTCTACGTACTGTCCGGCAAACAAAATTACAGCTTCTACTGAGAATGCGTCCGACTGTAGGCAGCGCTACTTTTGTGAAGCCGGGGCGCATCGCTAGTGCTCTACTCACCAGTTCTTGGCGGTTTTTGTGTCGTGACCAACGTATGATGGCCTACAATTCCACGCGACACGGTAGACACTGGCCTTATGCAGACCAAGATCATACTCTACAAACCGCAAAAGGTCCCTAATCTTTGATGGTTGTATACAGACACAAGTCTTTTCACAGACCTGGATCTACCCTGTTGAGCGTGATACCTACACAAGACGTGACGACCAGGGTCCTAAGTACCGCCTCGTTGCTCTCACTAGATTCACGGTTGATTCGGTAACGCAAGGCTCATCTGATGTTTCTTCCACTGTAATCATTGTGGCGATATGTGGCGTTGAGGTAGGTCATCTTAGCTGACAAACGTTTGGAGTCTGAAAAGATGTGGAACACATGAATCAGGAAACAAATAACTCCTTCATGCTGTGCCAAATGATGACAAATATCAGCCTGAAGCCACAATGACAATCTACTCGCCAGTCAAAACATTTGTGCTTGTCGAGGATTCCACCCAGGGTCATTCCCGTAAGTTGGTTCAGCCTATGTACATTACGATATTTTCTGCATAAAGTATTATTGATTTATTGAAGTAGTGTCATGTTTAGATCTGCACAGCTGCCACGACCGCCCAGCTTACCATGTTCATAATAAAAACAATGTAAGGGAAAGGGAAGTCCTGCAAGGACCAGATGCGGAGTCTGAAAAGAGTGTAGAAAAGTTACATAGATAACGACCAGCCAGTGACCTTCTTCGACTTGGTCGAATTTGGAGTGAGCCAAAATGCCATTGAAATCTACTATTACCGACATATTCGACGTGAGGCTTTCCACAGCCTTACTGAAGTCTACCAGTAAAAGGTGATCTTAATTTTACAGTCTCAGTAGAAAGAGCAACAGATGATTTAGCAGAGACGGTAAAAAAATTATTAATTTTATAGTGGTGGAAGGAAGTGTGACTCTTATGTACTGAGGAATGAACAGGCGCGTTTTACCTCCCCTAAGGATGTCAATATTGCGATAAGGAACTCCAGAGAAGGACGCTCAATTGAAAACAGTGGATATGTCTGACAAGGGCGATGACACATGTTGGACAGACAGACATAAGTGCAAAGAAGATGACTACGAAGATATCTTGCGTAACAGAAGGAATATTTCAATTGATCGACATAAAGTTCACAAAGAAGACTGTCATATAGCAATGCGAATCACTTGGGAATGAAATAACAATAATTAGGACGTAAAGGGCACCCACGACCAAACGTATCAGGAAAGATATGAAGAAGTCGAAAGAGAAACAGTCGTCGGGATGACTGACTCACCAAATAGAAGCGTCAAAGCGAACTTCGATGAAAGTAAAATCAAAGGTTGTCACATTAAGAGGACAATGGGAATTCCACATTTAAACGCAGAGGAGAGAGTGGCCACGTTGAAAGCCTAAAATGAAGGCCGCTATGAAGGGGAAGACTTGTCCGATGATGTGACTGAAGAAGATACTGGAGGTCATATGGAAGACGTAGGAATAGAGGGTAGGCATTAACTCGTGGCCTAGGGGTAGCTTCTTTAACTAGAAATCAAAACATCTGGGGTCCTGCGTTCTAAATACGCCATTGCTTAAATTTTGAATAAAAATCTTCAGCACGAGAATTCACCCTCGTTCTGCCAGCAGCCTTGTCAATAAGGGCGGAGGAGCGGACGGAGTTTCAGGGCACTCTCTTGCCCTTTTGGGTGTGAAACTGACATTAAAACGTGGAATAATCAACGATAATGAACAGCTTTAGAATGCAGAAGACATTGGAAAACATTGAATTAAAGACACATAACGTGTATCCACAGAACATGTCGCCTGTAACTGAAAATGTGTCATGTTGATCTTACATTGGCAAAAGTATCCACAGGACATGCGGCCTGTAATTGAAAATGTGTCCTGATGATCTCCCATACGCAAAAGATTCCGTATTGGTCCACCAATGGATCACCGTTAGGGGACTGCCAATGGGGAGTTGGCCATCAGAAGAAGACTGAACAACGTTAGGGTAAAATTGTAGAATCGAGGCATGGAATGTCAGAAGACTGAACGTGGTGCGGGAGCTAGAATACAGGGAAATGCTGAGGCTACTCTAGATATAGTGGGGCTTTCTGATTCGATTGTAAGGTAGTATCAACAGCAGCTGCAATTAGAAGGTAAGGCAGAGACTAAGTTTTTCTTGAAGTTATTGGCATTCAGTTCATGCAAATATCCAGCCATCTCAGAAATCTAAAAACGATACGACATTGTACGGAGACGACTTTCTTGTCAGATACGACGATACGAAAGTAAAATCAATACAACATCGAAGCCCAGTGTGAAGGAAATATCTGCGTCGTCCGGGAATCAAACCCGGTCCCTCGCAGTTAGCTGATACTGACGCAGACTACTGTGATTAGTTCAATGGTAGGATTATTCTCATCAGTATTGAAAGCAAACCAACACCGACAACGGTAGTTCACGTATACTTGGCAACGTCACAAACAGAAGATACAGAGGCAGAAAAGGTATATGAGGATACTGAACGAGAAATCACCAAGTAAACGGACATTAAAATCTAATAATCGTGGTGGAGTGGATTGCGATCTTAGGGGCAGGAGTATAAGAAAGGTTTACGGGAGCTTATTGGGGTTGGCTCTAGGAATTAGAGAGGAGAAAGATAACTTGTGTTCCGAAATAAATTTGAGATGGTAACAGGGAATACTCAGTTCAAGGATCACAAGAGGAGGAGGTATACTTCGAAACGACCATGAGATGCCCGAAGATTCAAGTTATAGTGCATCATGATAAGGCAGAGATTTCGAAATTAGTTGTTGGCTTTTAATTCACAAGTAGGCATATATATATTCTCAGACCACGATGAAGTAATAATGAAGAGTAGGCTGGAGTTTGAGAGACTAATCACAAAGAATGCTGAATGATGTGATACGCACGAATTTCTCTGAGGCTATAGATAATGCGATAATGAACTGGTCAGCAGACAGTAGAGTTGAAGAGAAATAGACATCTTTAAAAAGTGCAATCATAGAAGCTGGAAGGAAGATCGTAGCTACAACGAAGTTAACCGCTGAGAAACAATGGGTAAGAGAAGAAATACATCGTTTGATGGACTAAAGAAGAAAGTACAAAGATTTTCAGGGAAATTTAGGAATACAGAAATACTAGTCACATATGAATGAAGAAAACAGTAAGTCCAGGGAAGCTAAGGCGAAATGGCTCCATGGAAAATGTGCAGAAATCGAATATGAAACGCTTGTACAGAAAGTCCAAAGTAACATTTGCTGACATTAAAAGCAATGGTAGTAACATTGCGTGTGCAAATGGAAATTTCACTGCTGAAATCAAGTGAGGGAGCTGCTAGGGTTAAAGAGAACGCTTAAGGCTTCTATGAGAGGAAAGATTTGTCTGATGACGTGATGGAAGAAGAATTAAGAGTCGACAGGGAAGACATAAGGCATCATGTATTAGAATAAAAATTTAAAAGAGTACTGAACGACTTAAAATAAAATAAGTTCGGAGGAATATATAAAATTCCATTGGATTCTCTAAAGTCGTAGAGGGAAGTGACAAAAAAAGTCTACGAATTTTGTGTGTAGAATGTATGAGATTGGCTATATACCATAAGACTTCGGAAGAACATCATCCACACAATTCCGAAGGTTGCCACAGCCGACAAATGCGAGAATCGCACAATCAGCTGAGAGCTCATGCATCCAAAATGCTGACAAGAATAATACACGGGAGCATGAGGAAGGAGATTGAAGATGTGTTTGAAGAGGATCATTTTGCCATTACTAAAGGTGAAGGTACCATAGAGGCAACTGTGACATTGTAGTTGATAATGGAAGCAAGACTGAAGAAATATCAACACACGTTCAGAACACCTCTCGATTTGGAAAAAGCGTTGGGCAATGTAAAATGGTGCAATATGTTTGAAAATCTGAGGAGAATCGAATTACGCTGTAGGGAGAGACGGGTAATATACACTATGTAGACGAACCAAGAGGGAACTTTAAGACAGGAAGACCAAGCTTGCAACGAAAAATATGTAAAACAGGGATGCTGTCTTTCAGCTCTACTGTTCAATCTACGTAGCGAAGAAGCTGTGACGTAAATAGAACAAAGATTCAAGGGTGGGACTAAATTTTAGGGTGAAACGGTATCAGTGACAAGATTCGCTAAAGACATTGATACCCTGAGCGACAGTGAAGAAGAATTACAGCATCTGTTCAATGGAATGAACAGTCTAATCAGTACAGGATATGACTGAGAATAAACCGGAAGGAGGAAGAATTAATGAAAGCAGTAGAAATGAGAATAGCCTTAAGATAGTAATCAAATCTGGTGATGACGAGGTAGACGAAATTAAGGAATTCTGCTACCTTTCAAGCAAACTAACCCATTTTAGACAAGGCAAGAAAGATATAAAAAGCAGTCAAACACGTGCAAAGATGGTATTCACGTCCAATCGAGGTTTACTGACATCGAACATAGGCCTTAATTTGAGGACGAAATTCTAAGAATGTGCATCTGGAGCTCAGAGTTGCAAGGTGGTGTATCATATAAATCGGGAAAACCGAAACAGAGGAGAATCGAAGCGTTCGGGATGTGGTGCTGCAGAGGAATGTTCAAAAGTGCCGGCCGGAGTGGCCGTGCGTTTCTAGGCGCTACAGTCTGGAACCGAGCGACCGCTACGGTCGCAGGTTCGAATCCTGCCTCGGGCATGGATGTGTGTGATGTCCTTAGGTTAGTTAGGTTCAATTAGTTCTAAGTTCTAGGCGACTGACGACCTCAGACGTTAAGTCGCATAGTGCTCGGAGCCATTTGAACAATTTTTTGTGCAACAGTAGATACGTTGGTAAGATAAGGAAAGGGCAAGTTCTCCACAGTATCGGGGAAGAGAGGAACGCGTGGAAAACACTGACCACAAGAAGAGGAAGACTGATAGGAGATATGTTAAGGCGCCAGGAATTAACCTCCATGTTAGTAGAGGAAGCAGTAGAGGGAAAAATTTTAGGGGAAGACAGACATTTGAATATATCCAACACATAGTGGAGACGTGTAGTGCGCAAATGCTACTCTGAAATGAAGAAGTTAGCGCAGGTGAGGCATTTGTGCAGACTGCATCAATCCGGTGAAATGACTTACGACCCCACGTCCCAAAAAAAAAAGGTATAAACACGAAGTGAATGTCTAGTATCTATTCTCTGCCGTCAAAACCATCAATCTGAACCTCTTGCGCCTATTGCTTAGTTTGTGGAGGGAGGAACTCCTGCCTAATTGGCACAACCCTTGAGTGTTCCATAGTTACTTCAGTGACCAACGCTAGACGATAGCTTACAGATTTCCTAACTGGATGTTATTCTTTCGACTTAATGTAACGTTCCGCCGAGCCTCCTTGCTGCAGTCGGAGCGGCGTCTCGTGCCTCCCCTTTCCGCCGGCAGAACTGACGCCGCCTCCGACGGCCGCTCCCTGTGCGCGTTTCTTGCAGCTGATATACTGCTGCAGCGGCGACTGACCACCGCGCGGCAGATTTACTGGGCGCCGGCTACCAGACAGCGCAAGAAACGCCGCTGGTAAAAGCACCCCCTTCCCCTCCCCCACTCATCCCCGCCGCTCGCTATCCCCTCGCCACGCCGACCGCAGCGCGCTGTGTGTGGACCAATTCCCGTGGCGGGTCGCTGTGACTTCATATTTCGTGGCCGGCGAAACTGGCTGACGCTAAGTTACTGCCCCCGGATGGGGCCCGCTGGTCGCCGGCGTCGAGGTCACAGGCGACGCCACCGCCACCGCCGCCGCCGCCGCCGACGCAGCCGCCGATGCCGGCCCCTCACATGGACCGGGGCTATTTCATGCATAAGTTATCCGCGGCTTCTTATGCGTCACGCGCCGTCGGCATGCCGGCCCTCCTCCCTCTGTTTTACAGCCTTTCTCCTCTCCCCCCCACCCCAGCGCCCTCTATGTTCTGCGGACCCCCTACTCGCTCGATATGACCCCGCTACTTCTGTGAGCAGTGCGGCAATAGCTACGCTGCATTCTGAATTGGACGACGTCTAGCCTATATGGGACGTCCTTTTCCAGGAAAATAAATTTCCTCTCTACGAAGAGAACACAAGAGATGACTGAGAACCGTTCTCGTATTTCTACAGCACAACTCGTAATTTCATTTATTACACAAAACTAGTCTAATTTCTTTTATGTAAAACAAATAACTTACGCCAGCTTATTGAAAAGTGTAGTGTCACCGCTAGACACCACACTTGCTAGGTGGTAGCTTTCAGTCTGCGCCTAATAAGATTACCATATTCCTGTACATAGCCATGAAGATAAATGTATTGACACTTTTGTCAAGTATCAGTGATATATGTGAGAATAACATTAACGTACCAATACCAAAGGAACTTCAGATTGTCAATTGTAAATAGCATCCTGAACCAAGTTATGTAATTTTTATGCTTCTTATTATTTTAATAAATTTGTGTGAAAATTAATCAAGTTCTGTTTAAAGTTGGTCACCGTCAATCTGCTACTCTAAGCGTGCAAGTGGCGTTTCTATCGTATGACCTAACGGCAGAAGATAAACACGCCACCACAAGACCACGAGACATATTGCTGACACTCGCCTACTTCGTTAGAGCGACAGGTCAAATAATCTGATGGTGTGTGTATTGAAGGTCTTACAGTATGCACACCACATATTCCCTCCTCACGTTAGCCTGCTTGAGCTGAAACGCGTGCATTTCGGCTTCCACTCGTAACACTGTTGGCTCTTCTGCTATCACAAAAAAAGTATGAAAACCTTAGGTGTAATACACTGAGGAGCCAAGAAAATTGTCCCACCTGCTTAATATCGTGTAGGGCCCCCACGAGCACCCATAAGTGCCGCAACACGATGTGGCGTGGTCTCGACTAATGTCTGAAGCAATGGTGGAGGTAATTGACACCATGAATCATACAGAGCTGTCCATAAATTCGCAAGAGTACGAGGGGATGGAGATCACTTCTGAACAGTGCGTTTCAAGGCATATGTGCTCAATAATGTTCATGTCTTGGGATTTTGGAAGCCAGCGGAAGTGTTTAAACTCAGAAGAGTGTTCCTGGAACCTACCTATAGCAATTCTGGACGTGTGGGGTGTCGCATTGTCCTGCTGTAATTGCCCAACTCCGGGGAAATGCACAATGGACCTGAATGGATGCAGGTGATCAGACAGGATGCTTAGATACGTGTCATCTGTCAGGGTCATATATAGACGTATCAGGGGTCGTTTATCACTCCCATTACAGAGCCTCCACCACTGTGAAAAGTCCTCTGCTGACACGCAGGTCCATGGTTCTTGAGGTTGTCTCCATACCCGTATACGTCCATCCGGTAGATTCAATTTGGAATGAGACTCGTCCAACCTGGCAACATGTTTCCAGTCGTCAGTAGACCAATGTTTGTTGGGCTAAGACGAGGCGTAAAGCTCTGTGTCGTGCAGTCATCAAGGGTACACTAGTGAGCCTTCGACTGCGAAAGCCCATATCGATGCTGTATCGTTGAAAGGTCGTCACGCTGAAACTTGTTGATGGCCCAGCATTGAAATCGGTAGAAATTTGCGGAGAGGTTGCACTTCTCTCACGTTGAACGATTCTCTTCAGTTGTCGATGGTCCCTTTCTGGCAGGATTTTTTTCCGGCTCCAGCGATGTTGAGAATTTTGTGTTTTACCGGATTCCTGGTACATTCTGAAATGGTGGTACCGAAAAATCCCCATTTCATCGCTACCTCGTTCATCCTGTACCTCGTCGCTCGTGCGCCGACTATAGCACCACGTTCAAACTCACTTAAATCTTGATAAACCGCCGTTTTAGTAATAGTAACGTATCTAACAAATGCGCCAGACACTTGTTGCGTTGCTGACCGCACAGCCGTATTCTGCCTGTTTACATATCTCTGTATTTGAATATGCGTGCCTGTACCAGTTTATTTGGCGCTTCAGTGTATAATAAGATGGTTTATAATTTAAAACAGGCGCCATCCACTATTGTGGAAAAAAAGTTTATTTAAATCAAGCAGTTACCAGTTTTAGATGTCTTACTTATCGATATCCAGATGGCTCGTACTAACTTTCTTATTCTCTTACTGAAACATCTTTCTGTAATCATAATCAGGTGTGTGAAATTAATAAAAATAGTATACACAACAGTCTTCATGAGAAGTCACATTTGCAGTCACCGATAGATTTTCTCTATCGAAGTCAACACAGTGTTTACATCTCTTCATCTCACGAAATGTCACCGGTTGTTGCTGTATTCTTGCCAACTACCGGCACAGTCGATATACCAGTGGAAAGTCCAGTTTCACTGCTTAAACTGTTGTCAGCTTTTGCTGTATTAGTATGGTGAGACTATTTTGTTTCGGTTAGTCGGTTTTGAAAAGGTAATTTGAAGAAACGTTCAGTTGCAAAAACGAAAAAAAGGTAAAAGAATGCATCATGTGCTACCTATGTGTGTACAAATACTGGACGATACACACGATGAGCAGTCTCAGGTAGAATCAAATCACACTTGTTGTATAGCAACATTGTTGAAATATTATTCATGAGCAACACTGATGACTTACAGTTTCGAGTCACTTGACACATGCGACAGAAACACGAACTTCCGAATCAGATAGTTTGTGAGATGGCAAAATTATGCCACTAATCATCTATTAGTCAGTATATTTTTTCCGAATTATATTTGTATTAGATGATGCACAATCAGATTATTAATTCTTTTATTGGGTGATTCTGGCTAACACCGTGTTCTCACAATTTCTGTAGTGCCGCATGTCTTGGACTTAATTAGAGCTAAGCATTGACAGAAAAGGCCACACGTTCCTCAGGAGGAACTGATGGCTGAAGAGGGGCTGGAAAGATGCTTGTAGTGTTTTACAAGGGCTGACATTTTGTGCCCGGAGAGAAAGTATAGCGAGGAGACAGGGCTTTACAATACCGAAGGCCGCTGAACCCCATAGAGTGGTCGGCATTGGCGGATGGTTGCACTCTAGTGGAACGGAAATACACTGCTGGCCACAGTAAATGCAACACCAAGAAAGACAAGAGGAAGCACAACAAAATTTATTTTGTAGATAACATGCTGACCAAGTATCAAATGATTACGTTTACAGACGTCTGTGACATGTGGTTGCTGCCAGAATCAGTAGCCAGAGTAGCCGCCATTGTTGGAGATCACCGCTGCCACACGTCTCGGCATTGAGTCAAAGAGACGTTGGATGTGTTCCTGGGGTACAGCAGCCCAAGCAGCTTCCACACGTTGCCAAAGATCATGTGGTGTGGCAGCTGGGGATGTAATCTGGGTCACTCGTTGAGCAACCATGGACCACATGTTTTCTATCGGCGGAAGATCCGGAGAGCGAGCCGGCCAGGGAAGCACTTCAATCTGGTTATTGACGAAGAACCTTTGGACAATGCATGCCACGTGTGGTCGCGCATTATCCTGTTGAAATATGGCTGTGGCCAAGCCCTGAAGGTAAGGAAGGACAACTGGCTCCAGCACCTCGGATATGTAGCGCCGGCTATTTAAAGTACCGGCAATGCGTACTAGAGGCGTGCGAGAGTAATATCCAATACCGCCCCATACCATAACACCCGGTGCAAGACCAGTGTGGCGGTGCATAATGCAGCTGTCCAGCATCCTCTCTCCACGGTGTCTCCACACTCGAATCCGACCATCGTGGTGCTGCAGACAGAAGCGTGCCTCGTCAGTAAAGACAACGTCATTCCATTCTGCCGTCCACATCCGTGTGTCATGACACCATTGGCGACGGAGACGTCTGTGGTTCTGCGTCAATGGTAGACGAAGTAATGGACGTCTTGCGGACAGACCACTCTGCTGTAAACGGCGTCGAATGGTACGCGCAGACACTGGATGATGCGTTACAGACGCAATGTGCTGTGCTATGGTTCGGGATGTCACTGAGCGATCCGTCACTGCCATGCGCACAATTTGCCTATCAGCACGTGCAGTGGTGCACCGAGGTGAATGCGATCGACCACGTCGGTCCGTCGTACCCTCCTGCATCCAAAGGTCACATATCCGCATTACAGTTGTTTGGTTTCGTCCAACACGACTAGCGATTTCTCTGTATGATAATCCACAATCTCGGAAAGCCACTATCCTTCCTCTGTCGAACTCGGATACTTGATCAAACGATGTTCGCTGTTGTCTACGAGGCATAACTGATCGTCTTGTGAAACAACCACAAGGTAAACACACGTGCCGAACGTACACTCGTCGAAACCGCCAAGCCTTAAATGGCGCTATGAGGTGGCGTCACAGGCGCGCGTGATGTGCGTCTGCGCTGAAATTCTAATCAGTTGCATATCTCATCGCTGCAAACCCATGGTGTACATTTCACTTGATTCGGATGCTTCCTTCAGGGTGTTGCATTTACGGTGGCCAGCAGTGTAATTTCAGAATACCGTACCTGGTGAAAGGCGCAGAACAAGACATCCTTTTAGTCGGAGGAATGCGTGGATTCATGAACGATGGTCGCGTGCTGGCCTCAGAGGAATCTTCTAACGTGAAGTGCTGGGCATGCTTCCCGCCGAAAAGAAGAGATTTGTATTTGACTGGTGGAGTGCTAAGGATGTGAGAATGGAAATGGAAACTTCCAGAAAATCTTCTGAAAGGAGTATGAACTTCAGGTGATTCGCTGACAGATCCACGACGCATGTAATGGGAGGTAATGTTTCTGTAATGGCCGCTGTAGTTCGTTGCCCGAGTCCAAACATAGACACTCCGAGTCCAGGAGGGAGCAAGGGTTTGGTTCGGTGAGACACTTGCCATTGGCGATCGATGGAAGGCACTACCCTACAGGGATCGATCGAACGTCCTTTCCTGCGCGTATCGATCGAATACAATTCCAACTGCGAATCAAAATAGTGACTTCGCTGGCGAGAGCCACAACGGAGAATCTCCCGGGTAGATTTGGTAAGAATTGCTAGTGAAACAAGAAGCGCATGAAGTCGTTTGTCTCTGTTCTGCTTCCTCGAGTGATGATACCTTAGATGCCTTTGGTATCTGACAAACATTGAAGTGTTCCTTTATGGAAGAACATTCTAATCGAATTCCTGTTCCTGGCTAGTGAGGATACAGAAATCTTGACTCATGTTCTATCTTACACTGATGTGATTGCAGCCTTAGGAGTTTGCAGATAGCATATTGCGTCCACTGCGTTCATAGAAAATTGCAGATACACCATGTAAATCACCTGCAGAGGAGCCAGTGCCCCAAGAAGCATGCAATCGGTACACCGCAACTGCTGTCAGTCATTCAATAGGTACATGCGCACTCCGTTTCGGCTCATAGGGAAATAATCACAGTAAATGGGTTGAGTTCCACTTGCTTGTCCACTGAGTCTTTGCTGGAAGTGTCAGTCAGGGTGTAGGTCTTCTGTTTCTCACCGTTAATCAGTGTGAGCCAACATTCTGTCCGTCTATTAACGGCGGGAGCCGAACAAACAAAGCCAAACATACATTCTGCTAATCGCGAAATTACATGTCGGATAGAATTCAACATTGTGTACTTTACATTTATACATTTTTTGCACTCTACGTATTTCTTGAGAAAAAATAATTTACGGTATCAACTTGCGATAAATTCTAGTAGTATCCCAACAGCAATGACTGGTTTGATATGCTAAAATGAAGTAAAACCAAAACATGATATTTCATTTTATGGAAATCCCTAGGTATAGGCAGCAGACGATTAAGTAGGTAAAAAGACGAGGGCTAATAGAAATCCTTGGGTAACAGAAGAAATATTGAATTTAATTGATGAAAGGAGAAAATATAAAAACGCAGTAAATGAAGCAGGCAAAAAGGAATACAGACGTCTCAAAAATGAGATCGACAGGAAGTGCAAAATGGCTAAGCAGCGATGGCTAGAGGACAAATGTAGGGATGTAGAGGCTTGTCTCACTAGGGGTAAGATAGATACTGCCTACAGGAAAATTAAAGAGACCTTTGGAGAGAAGAGAACCACT
This sequence comes from Schistocerca piceifrons, assembly GCF_021461385.2. Taxonomy (NCBI): domain Eukaryota; kingdom Metazoa; phylum Arthropoda; class Insecta; order Orthoptera; family Acrididae; genus Schistocerca; species Schistocerca piceifrons. Next base: position 683,345,409 of record NC_060141.1, on the reverse strand, counting down.
TGTATGAATATCAAGACCTCAGATGGCAACCCAGTTCTAAGCAAAGAAGGGAAGGCAGAAAGGTGGAAGGAGTATATAGAGGGTTTATACAAGGGCGATGTACTTGAGGACAATATTATGGAAATGGAAGAGGATGTAGGTGAATATGAAATGGGAGATAAGATACTGCGTGAATAGTTTGACAGAGCACTGAAAGACCTGAGTCGAAACAAGGCCCCGAGAGTAGACAACATTCCATTAGAACTACTGATGGCCTTGGGAGAGCCAGTCGTGACAAAACTCTACCATCTGGTGAGCAAGATGTATGAGACAGGCGAAATACCCACAGACTTCAAGAAGAATATAATAATTCCAATCCCAAAGAAAGCATGTGTTGACAGATGTGAAAATTACCGAACTATCAGTGTAATAAGTGACAGCTGCAAAATACTAACGTGAATTCTTTACAGACGAATGGAAAAACTGGTAGAAGCGGACCTCGGGGAAGATCAGTTTGGATTCCGTAGAAATGTTGGAACACGTGAGGCAATACTAACCTTACGACTTATCTTAGAAGAAAGATTAAGAAAAGGCAAACCTACGTTTCTAGCATTTGTAGACTTAGAGAAAGCTTTTGACAACGTTAACTGGAATACTCTCTTTCAAATTCTGAAGGTGGCAAGGGTAAAATACAGGGAGCAAAAGGCTATTTACAATTTGTACAGAAACCAAATGACAGTTATAAGAGTCGAGGGGCATGAAAGGGAAGCAGTGGTTGGGAAAGGAGTGAGACAGGGTTGTAGTCTCTCCCCGATGTTATTCAATCTGCATATTGAGCAAGCAGTAAAGGAAACAAAAGAAAAATTCGGAGTAGGTATTAAAATTCATGGAGAAGAAGTAAAAACTTTGAGGTTCGCCGATGACATTGTAATTCTGTCAGAGACAGCAAAGGACTTGGAAGAGCAGTTGAACGGAATGGACAGTGTCTTGAAAGGAGGATATAAGATGAACATCAACAAAAGCAAAACGAGGATAATGGAATATAGGCAAGGCAAATCGGGTGATGCTGAGGGGATTAGATTAGGAAATGAGACACTTAAAGTAGTAAAGGAGTTTTGCTATTTAGGGAGTAAAATTACTGATGATGGTCGAAGTAGAGAGGATATAAAATTTAGACTGGCAATGGCAAGGAAATCGTTTCTGAAGAAGAGAAATTTGTTAACATCGAGTATAGATTTAAGTGTCAGGAAGCCGTTTCTGAAAGTATTTGTATGGAGTGTAGCCATGTATGGAAGTGAAACATGGACGATAAATAGTTTGGACAAGAAGAGAATAGAAGCTTTCGAAATGTGGTGCTACAGAAGAATGCTGAAGATAAGGTGGGTAGATCACGTAACTAATGAGGAGGTATTGAATACTATTTAGGAGAAGAGAAGTTTGTGGCACAACTTGACTAGAAGAAGGGATCGGTTGGTAGGACATGTTTTGAGGCATCAAGGGATCACAAATTTAGCATTGGAGGGCCGCGTGGAGGGTAAAAATCGTAGAGGGAGACCAAGAGATGAATACACAAAGCAGATTCAGAAGGTTGTAGGTTGCAGTAGGTACTGAGAGATGAAGAAGCTTGCACAGGATAGAGTAGCATGGAGAGCTGCATCAAACCAGTCTCAGGACTGAAGACCACAACAACAACAACAGGCTGTCAATAGCAGGGTCATTTTAATCATTTGTAGGAATGAGAAGTCCACTGCACAGACAACATTATGCAACCACACACACACACGTTAATAAGTGACATAGGCCACTGGGATTTATAGCTTAACTCAGGCAGGTCAGTGATGCATGCAGAATTATGTGACTGTCACGCACGGCCAAAATTAAAACTTCACAGTATGTTTATAACTAAGTTTCAACTTCACTTGCGTTAGAAGAGGTGTATGTCTAGCTTTTCAGTGAGAGTATACAATTGTTCCGGTATTAAAAGTGTGTTATTGTCCTGTAATACAAAACCTGATGTATGCTTATTTTAGCCAATAATAGCTGACCACTCGCTGCTTTGATTGCGTAGACCGTATGATCGGCACAGATATTTTGTTTTTCTTTAATCGAACTTTTGCGTTCTTCATAAATATTTCCATACACCCCCAGCACATCTTTCTTTATATCTAACTGTGGAGTGGAATACAAATTTTCATAGATTTAGATTTAAAATTTTTTATTGTAACGAAATATTGTCTTAAAAATTTGCATGCCATGGGGTTAAATTTCGGAAGAAAAACATAGTTGTTTTTATTTCTAACAGATAAGTCATATACAAATTTTCATATATTTAGCTTCAAAATACTGTCCCAATGAAATAATTTCATAAAACTTTTCATGCCCCCTTTAATTTTCCTTAGGTGGTTGAATTTTCGAGAACGCTGAAACACAATTTTTTTTAACAAATTTGTCACTGAGAAGTCAACTATCCATTTTCATTGATTAGCTTTAAAATGCTCTAGCAGTTCTAGTTCAACTACTTGTTTTCAAAAATATTTTAACCAACTGCCTCACACTCTTATCGCTGAATTGCGAAAAATGCTATAATACATATATTTTATTAATTTCTGGTTAAGAAACCAAATACGAATTTTGCATTAGCCAGTGATCACAGTTCTGCTATCGAATAAGAGTGTCATTCAGAAGAAGAACTTTAGGAGGGTTTGTAACCTCCCCACAAAAATAATAATTAAATATGAACCAAGTGGAACCTCCCCACAAAATTAATATTTAAATGAATTTTTAAATATTGTAACCTCTGAACAAAATTGGTTCCCATTTATGATCTCCTTGCAGAAATGCATTCACATTTGATGTACTCACAATATTCAATTTCTAAACCCCGAAATAATAAAAAAATGAAAATTCAGTAACCTGGTAAATTTTACGACGACAGCACCGCTGCGCCACGGCCCTGTATTCTGAATAAAAAACCAAAAATTCTTACCTCAATAAAAAATGCGAATATATCTGCTCTTACCGAAAGAATCTTCGGCACAGCACCGTGCAATGCTGGCGGCCTATGCTTTGTGATTCGTGAAAGGAATTATCATGCATTAAATTGAAATGAATGCTTTTTTTAAGAAAAAATTACTTTATATTATAAAAATTATTATTGGGGCATTTTTAAAAGAAATTGGATGACAGTTAACATACATTACTAGATATGCGCAAGGCTGCTTCTCTACCTTCTACAATAATACTCATCCTCCAGAGTCCCGACCAGAGCAGACTGCACTCAAGCGCAGACACGCGCAGACTCCTGCCGACTACTGCAGACTAGTGCAGACTCACTGAAGACTAGTGCCGACTAGCGACAAGCAACAACTAACTACGTACTGCTCTCTGGTCAGAGACTATCCTAAGTCTTGCCTGTTGCAGGCAGCGCATATAGCGCATACCTCTTACAAGTTGTGATGGGGATCTGTCTGTTTCTTTAACGAAATACTTAAAGTGTCTAGTAAAATCGAATGTGTTCTGAGAAGTGATAAGAAAAATGTAGTTCCCAGCAACGAATATTTGTTTCGAAATCTGTTCCTCAAATTAAGCAGTGTATTTCATATTAACAGATTACCTTTAGCAATAAATACACTCTTTGTGTATTCTAGACGCTGCTTATGTCCCCCTTGCTTAGTTCGTCATGTATCATTTTGCTGCCTACGTGGAAGGATGTCCTCGCTTCAGATATCCTTGAGCTGAGCGCGGCTCGTGTTCGTGCCGTTTATTGGTTGACATCTTGTTTCTGCGGTACTTATGTCCCGTTCATTATTCGATTTACTGACGTTACTTAGTTACTGGTTTGCCTGCCCGTGAGTGCCAGCAGAAGTGCTTATCGATAAGAGCACTGTCGTACTATCTTTGGAGGGACCGCTAGTATTTCCGGGTCGTCGTGTGTCGGGAGTTCAGTCGGAACGGAGCAGCAGTGAGGTGCGGGCAGCCAAGACTCGCTCGACCGGAGCCCACACACATGACTCGAGTGGGGACGACGTGGGTTAGTCGTTCGGTCAGTCGTCTCATCGGCCGACGTGTAATTGGTCGCCCACCGCTTCTGGGTTCTCCGTGTGTATCGACTTGTGATTCGTTCTTGTTGTTCCACAGTCACTGGTTTTAGTATTGTTCGAGTTGTTTGTGGAAGTGTGTTCGTGGAACCATGTGTAGCTTGCGTGGTTTTGACTGAGCAGCTATTTTAATGACGTTTGCATGCTTCAGACAGTCTGTCGGTTGCGACGGAGCAGCCAGAAAATCTCCGCGGCGCCAGGCCAGGCCGGGACCGTTGGCAACGTGCATGCGCTGTCGGATCATGAGGAGCTAGCTGCGAGAGCGACAAAGTTCGTCGCCCACCGAACCTGGAGGCTGAAGTTGAGTGATCAGTTATTCTGTTATGAAACCTCACCTGGTGTGACATCTCTTCATTCATTTCTGGGTTGTTTCTCCGTCGGCCATTCCGGCTAGCAGCAATGAATAATGTGTTGATGTCAGTGAAATGTTGTAGCCGTCTTCCTGTATTGTGATTAATTATTAAAATGACTGTTACTTGCCAGTGAAGTGCACCAGCGGTGTTTCCTGCCCTGTGGCCGTTAACGCCCCAGTTACCTCCCCTGGTTATTAGCGTACTTTTCCTTGTCGTGTTGATGCTGTCCGGCACGGCGTGTAGTTTGACAGCCTTTTAAGTTGTTTGCTTCATATTTGCTTAGAGTAGCTATTGTTTCCTTGATTGTTCTTAAACGCCAATTTCTGAAGACGTAGTGCTATTCGTGTCCTCGTCCTCGGCCGATATTTCCCATCGTTGTGCCATTGGCCGGACGGAAGGGGATTGGTTAAATTGTTGGTAGGTCCTTAAGCCATCCCTAGTTTGGGTTGCCATCCGATTATTTAACTTCAACTCTTGGCTGGCTGTCTAACCTCACCTTATGTTTGAGCTACCTTCTCATGCCGACCCTTGGAACACTTGTGAGCACCACTGGTTCTCGTTGTTTTAGATTATGATTTTCATTTTAGTTTGAAGTATTGTGCGGGGCCTTCAGCCGTGTATTAGTTCAGTTCTTTTTAAATTTTACATATAGGCCTTCAGCCGAGTTAAATCAAAATTTTGAAGATTGATTTTATCTTAAAAAAGAAAAAAAATTCCTTAAAGTTGGTTCTATCTGAAATTGTTTGTAATCCAAGCCCTTAGCCGTTAGTTGTTTGATGTGTTATGTGTGGCCTTCAGCCGAGGATTTACGTTAGCCCCTCAAGCGAAAATTTTTTTTATATGAAGTAAGGGGTTTATTTTAAATTGTTAGTCTGACTTGTTGTTCAGGCCTTCAGCCGTTGTTCCAAATTTGTTTGTTGCCTTCAGCCATGCAGTAAGTTAACATTTCTTTAATTAGGCTTTCGGCCATTCTGTTGTGAGTTAAAAAAGAAATTTCTTGGTTGGAAATTTTTTTATTAATGTGCTTCAATTGTAGTTGTCCTTCAAACGTGTAGTGTAGGCCTTCAGCCGCCAATTGTATTCAATTGCATGTTTTTTCAAAGAAAAAAAATTACCTTCTAGTTTTAATTGATTTTTGATTTATAAGCCAGGCCTTCAGCCATTCTTGTTTTTGGTGTGGTTTTGGGCCTTCAGCCCAGAAAGCATCTGAAGTTCTTTAACTAGGCCTTCAGCGGTATTGTTTAGTTTTGATCATTTGGAGCCATGTGTAAATGAGTGGTTCTCAGAAAAATAAAGTTTTTTGTTCGATTGTGCAACTCACAGTAACTGTTTACGGCCCTATCCACAATCATAACCTTATCCTATGCGCTCTCTGAGTACCTACCAACCTGGTTTCAATCCTGTCTTTAATAAGTTTGTCTTTAATTTTATCTTTAATCTCATTCTACCTATTTCTCGTTAGTTTATCTGTCTGTTCAGTATGAATTTACATTCTGCGATCATTAGACTATTTATTCCATTCAACAGGTCCTCTAATTGTTCCTCTCTTTCAGTCAATACAGAAACGTCAACGAATAGTTTCTTTTGTATCCCTTCACTCTGAGTTTTAAATACACTCCTGGAAATTGAAATAAGAACACCGTGAATTCATTGTCCCAGGAAGGGGAAACTTTATTGACACATTCCTGGGGTCAGATACATCACATGATCACACTGACAGAACCACAGGCACATAGATACAGGCAACAGAGCATGCACAATGTCGGCACTAGTACAGTGTATATCCACCTTTCGCAGCAATGCAGGCTGCTATTCTCCCATGGAGACGATCGTAGAGATGCTGGATGTAGTCCTGTGGAACGGCTTGCCATGCGATTTCCACCTGGCGCCTCAGTTGGACCAGCGTTCGTGTTGGACGTGCAGACCGCGTGAGACGACGCTTCATCCAGTCCCAAACATGCTCAATGGGGGACAGATCCGGAGATCTTGCTGGCCAGGGTAGTTGACTTACACCTTCTAGAGCACGTTGGGTGACACGGGATACATGCGGACGTGCATTGTCCTGTTGGAACAGCAAGTTCCCTTGCCGGTCTAGGAATGGTAGAACGATGGGTTCGATGACGGTTTGGATGTACCGTGCACTATTCAGTGTCCCCTCGACGATCACCAGTGGTGTACGGCCAGTGTAGGAGATCGCTCCCCACACCATGATGCCGGGTGTTGGCCCTGTGTGCCTCGGTCGTATGCAGTCCTGATTGTGGCGCTCACCTGCACGGCGCCAAACACGCATACGACCATCATTTGCACCAAGGCAGAAGCGACTCTCATCGCTGAAGACGACACGTCTCCATTGGACACGTCTCCACTGGAGGCGGGCTGCACGATGTTGGGGCGTGAGCGGAAGACGGCCTAACGGTGTGCGGGACCGTAGCCCAGCTTCATGGAGACGGTTGCGAATGGTCCTCGCCGATACCCCAGGAGCAACAGTGTCCCTAATTTGCTGGGAAGTGGCGGTGCGGTCCCCTACGGCACTGCGTAGGATCCTACGGTCTTGGCGTGCATCCGTGCGTCGCTGCGGTCCGGTCCCAGGTCGACGGGCACGTGCACCTTCCGCCGACCACTGGCGACCACATCGATGTACTGTGGAGACCTCACGCCCCACGTGTTGAGCAATTCGGCGGTACGTCCACCCGGCCTCCCGCATGCCCACTATACGCCCTCGCTCAAAGTCCGTCAACTGGACATACGGTTCACGTCCACGCTGTCGCGGCATGCTACCAGTGTTAAAGACTGCGATGGAGCTCCGTATGCCACGGCAAACTGGCTGACACTGACGGCGGCGGTGCACAAATGCTGCGCAGCTAGCGCCATTCGACGGCCAACACCGCGGTTCCTGGTGTGTCCGCTGTGCCGTGCGTGTGATCATTGCTTGTACAGCCCTCTCGCTGTGTCCGGAGCAAGTATGGTGGGTCTGACACACCGGTGTCAATGTGTTCTTTTTTCCGTTTCCAGGAGTGTACATTCCCTAAAATTTCTTTCTTTTTTTTGTCTTTGTTTCTTCGATGTGCAGTTTGAATAGCAGAGGACAAAGCTTACATACTTTTTGAAATAAGCTGTTATAGTCTGGTCTCTCCTTCTCTTTTCTCCTTCTTGGTTATACTGCGTGTCTACCCTACAAATTATTAATTGTAAACTTACGTCTTCGTTATGAATTCTCGTAGGTGCCCAGAAACCTTGAATCGAGACGTTTCAAACCCACTGTTCATGACGAAGAGGATGAGTCTGATGCGGTGGGTACAAAACGTCCTGGCTGTCATCAAATCCACTGATTTCATTCGTCTCACCATCTCCGTTTCGACTACTATGCAGACACCCACTCATCTTGAACGAATCTTCAGACTACTTTGTTAACTGTGCAGACTTTACCAACCTCACTCGCGCAAAGGAATTATCTGTTATTAATTTACTATTGTTTCTGGACAGTTATTCGTAAGTACCTCTCGAGTTTCAGAAGATGACTGTACAGAAGCTGCAGTACACACAAAAAATTGACACGCCAGAGAATAAAGACCCTCTCTAAATTTTTAAGGCACATAACAAGTGCTTAACCCTGCTGTTCTGTTCACTTTTACTTGACATATATACTGTTCGGGTCAATATGACCCGACATATCAAAATGCTTTAGAAACATAAATTTTGGTACAGTTTTAGCTATCGACATTGTTGTTCTATTCCAGTACCTTGTTAGTAATAATAATAATAATAATAATAATAATAATAATGGTAATAATAATAATAATAACAATGCATACAACTTTATTGAGGGATATTTTTCATTTAAATATGCACATAAATTTGAAACAACAGACAGTTTCCATTACAGGCATTCAACTTAGAAAGCACTACAGTTTTTCCATACTTCTATTCTTATTGTTGACAGTTTAGACGTAAGTATTGACATTTTCTAACAACAGACAGTTGTCATTACAGATATTCATCTTAGAGCACACTACAGTACAGAACACACTACAGTTTTTTTATTACATTCCAACATAGAAAGCACTACAACTTTAGAATCCTCTCTTCTTACTGATTGTAGTTTAGGCACAAGTATTCACATAAATTTGAAACAACAGAATTTTCAATACAATCATCTTATAAAATACTACAGTTCTTTTCTTACTGCTTGCACTGTGGACACAAGTAGGTTACATGTTTCTTGCAAATATGTTTACTACATTTTCCACACACCATGTTTGTTTTATTGTCATTACTTGATGGACAGAACTTACAGCGTGCACGTTTTGTAGATTTTCTTGTTGTTACCGATTCTGACACACCACCCACATCATTCGGGTTTTGGATGCTTGTGACCATTCTCAAAGAATCTTCTGTTCTTGGGAAATGCGTTCTTGATGCAATATGTTCTTTTATCAGTGACTTTCCAAGTTCCTCCAAGAATATTCTCCTTCTAGTCAATTTGCTTGCATTCCAATTAGGGTCAACCGAAATCCACAAAACGTATGCATTATAAGCAGAAACATCAAGAATATTGTAGAAAACTATCATTGGCCACCTATTACTTTTTCGTTTGCATGTATATGTACCTAATAACTGATCAAGCGTGTCTACAGCACCTTTGGTTGAATTATAGTCCAAAATCATTTTTGGCTTCTTATCAGCCCTGTCACTGATTTCCGCATCATGGTGGAGAGTGCTCATAAGTACAACATTCTTGTGTCTCTTAGGAATATAATTAACCACAGTAGTGTCATTTGTGAAGTAAAATGAAGAGCTGTGTACCTCCTTGTTGGTCATTTTGTGTGGAAGCTCCGGCTTATTTTTCCGTATAGTTCCCAACATAGTCAATTTCCTTTTCAGAAGCAGCTGCCCCAAATTGTACGACGTAAAAAAGTTGTCACACGTGATATTCTGACCACGTAACTCAGAAGTGAGATCAGATACCACCCTCATTCCCTGATTTCTTTCTGGTGCCGCTCCACTCACCTTTCCTGTATAAATTTGGGCTTTCAGTACGTATGAAGTTTTGCTGTCACACATGGTCCATATTTTGATCCCATATTTTGCCGGTTTACTTGGGATATACTGCTTGAATGGACAGCGACCTCTAAATGCTACTAACTGCTCGTCAACAGTAACATTTTCTCCTGGATTATACAGTTTAGGAAGGACCTCTACCCACTTCTCCCAAATACTACGAATTGCGGCAAGTTTGTCAGTACGTCGTCTTTCCTCTCTAGTAGATTTCTTGTCAAATCGCAGGACACGTGATATCTTACAGAATGTTTCATGAGACATGGTTGCTCGAAATATGTTTCGCCCAGTATCTTTATCCCACAAACTTTTTGTAGACTCCCCATGAGATCGATATACACCCGCTAGGAGTAAGAGTCCTAAGTATGCATGGAAAACAGAACCATCAATATCTGTCCACTGTTCACCATAAACTCGCTGCCCTTCAATATTTGTCATCTCTATTATTTCATTTTGAAGCGCTGTGTGAAATACTGCTTCAAATGAACATTTTACATCAGATATTCTGCTGACTGCATACCTGGTAACTCCTGGGGTACTCTTGATGATGTTCGAAGCTGGTAGGCGACCATGTTGTGCTGGTGGATGCAACTGCCATTCTATATTCCCATTTTTAGAAAGAAAAGTCTCTACACTATTTTGTATGGGCTGTGGACTGTCGTAACTGTCATCGGAACACTCGCTTTCAGATGCATTGCTGATGTGATCTTCAAACTCAGAAAGTGATCCTTCATCTGGTGAGGCATTTACTATTTCTTCCAACTCACGATCATTCAATGGTCTCATCGCCATGGTGTCACAAGTCAAACTGGGCAGAAACAAAGCATTCCAATTATTGAGAACTGCCAATTATTATTTCCTGGGGAAAGCAACAAACAAGCCCATTGTTGTGAACGCATGGAGCTTTAGGTGATTGTTGAGAGTAAGTTGGAATGATGCAGTCACTATTCCCACACAACACAACAAAAATAATTTTCGCCATTTCCAGATTTTAGAAATAAATACGAGTTACACTAAACATATTTGTGTCGGGTCATTATGACCCGAACATTACATATGCAACTATTACAGTTGAAGCCCAAACTTCTTAAACTTTTTTAAAACCTTTTAAAACACATGCTGCTCATCCATTTTCAGACAAAGTCACAAAGTTTCATAAATATATATTGGTATTTACATAATGTAAAATAACGTTCATATTCGTTTCGGGTCATATAGACCCGAACAGAACAGCAGGGTTAACATGGACACCACCAGTGATGCAGTAAAAGTTAACCTGCGTTGAAGACCACATCCTCGCAGTTCATTAAAGTTGCTGCTAACCGATAACAGCAGTCCACTTTGGAAATCTCTTTGTGGTGTCACGTATTGATCCCACCACGCAAGGGTCAATGTTGGCAATGGAATTTCAAGTTTGTGAGACAACGATAGTAGTAATGCAGGATCCGGGTGACCCAATGGTGCACGCCCACTGAGCCACAGTTCCAGCGGCTCCGCATCTCGAACGCCTTCTACCGCCGCGATATTGGACGGTCGGAGGCAGACATTCAGCCAACGAGCACTTGCAGTCTCTTTGCTGCGACATCATCGATCGTGCATAGTACAGTGAGCCTCATCCTTGTTGAAACTGAATGATGCATTCTATTTCTTGTTGCATTATTTGTAATGAGTTATCGTCACTTGAGAAATACCAGTTATGTTAATATTCTGTTTGCCGAGTTAACTTGTTCGCTAATAATTTTTACTGCTGTCCAGCTTTCCTTCGACGGCAATTCCCATACCATTCTGTAACCCACGCCGCCTCACCAATGTGAACAGATTCGAACGCAACACTGGCCATCTATTTGTCTATCTGCATGCCTCTCCAGGCGTTAGCTAATTCCGTGTAGCTATACAGAGTAGCTGTCAGGTAAAACGACTTCGACACACCTGCCCCATAGTGATAGACTGTTAACTATTTCACAGCGCATATAACGAATCACAGCTAGGAGAGCTGCTCTATACACTGAAAAGCGTAATATTTAGAGCTCTGTACCTCAGTCAGTAGAAATCGAACACTTATAGGATCACTTTGTTTTTCATCCGTCGGTCTGTCTGTCTGTTAAGACCCTTTTTTTATGAAGTATGGTTAGAAGTATGACGTTGAAATCCAAGCCACATACTAAGGTAACTGTCCCTTGGCGGTGTGAAACATTTAAGCGTCAATGCAGTCAAAAGATACTGTCACTTATGTACTATATTTCGACACTCACAAACGTTCTCATCAAAACTTCTAGGTATTTCCCGTTGACCTTGGAACATGAAACCTGAAAGAAGCAGGATGAAAAAACATGAAAATTGTTAAATTGTGATTATGTAACGTAAAAAATACTTCTTTTAATTTTCTGTTGTGCGTCTATTCGTCTGCCCGTCTATTAAGAGCCGTTACTTTCAGTCATTCTCTCCGTCTGTTTCGTGAGCCATACGAACCGATACTTCATCCTATTTCCAATAAAATGTTGCAATGCTAATTTTCTATAAAACTGTAGTTTGCTTACGAACGTCTAGGTTAAAAAATTTGCAACATATAAATAAATACGTTCACAGTATTTGGAACAGCGTCTACAGCAACAGCTCTTCATCGAGATATACCTCAAAATTACCCATGTCATACAGTCTTTTTGTAAATTCATAGCTTGTCCTTCTGAAGACCAGTAATTGTACCTATGAACAGCAGAAGGAATGGATGTTAGTTGTACATGACTCCCAAGCTGCAGCGGCTCAAGTGTTTCAATAACACATCCTACGCCTGTAATCTGAAGCGTTGCAGATCTGCGACTTTTGGAAATTACGATAACATATTCCTCACTATACAGACAATACAATGTATTGGTCAGCACGTTCTTAGAGGGCTAAAATATATTGCCAGCACTGGAGACGTGACGGTGGAACCTGGTAGTGAAGTGAGTGAGCCTCAGGTACATATTACCTACTCTCTAGGCCAGCGTATTTGTCTACAGTCAATCAAATATTGCCGAAATACTAGAAGTTGGTAAAATATATCTCCACGGACGTACTCCACCAAGACCGTATCAATTTTACGTAGCTGGCGCCGTCGTGCGCTGTCTGGTTTCCTTTTAGCAACCGACGCCGTTTGGGAGGGACCGCTACTGTAAATAAACCACCTAGGTGCAAAGTAGTGGACACATCTAAGCGTTCTGTCTACAGAGTACTCCGTGCGACATGTCCAGAGTGCTTCATCAAGCGGATGGACGCAACGAACGGAACCTGTATTTGCGCAGATACATAAACCGTGTGGCTCCGAGTTTGAACAGTCACTATAAACATGCGGAAACGCAGCTGAAAGTACTAACACTCGTCTATACACACTTTGTCACTCGCAACGCTATATTATACACATTACGCTTCGTATTGATCATGCCCATTGTAATTAAAGAATTGAGGTGCAGTACTGTACAATATGCCTCGGACGTAATGTCATCTGAAGTAAGACATACTAGAACATACGCTGTGCAGGTTTCCGTTAATGACGTACTATTTTAAATCAATTAGAAAGTAGAATAAGTGGCACTTCCCTATTATACAACAACTATTTTAACTCTCATCATAATAATGTCAAAATTTAGCCCAGTTAATGATATTTGATAAAACTAATCTGTGTAGCACGTACAAGCCAGCAAGGAAATTCGGAGAAGAAAAGATTCTCCACCAGTGTTGTTCTGCTCAAAATGCCTCTGGTCCTTCACATTAACGTTGGTGTATTATCAGGTGAAGCCAAAAGACTTGGAAGAGCAGTTGACCGTAATGGATTCTCTCTTAGAAGAAATTATAAAAAGGAGAACTAGAAAATAAGGCTAACATAATGTGGTCGAAACAAAGCAGACGATGCTGATGGAATGGTATTTGAAAATGATACAACGAAAGTAGCTGATGAACTTTGCTATTTGACACAGTGAATGATAACGGCCGAAGCAGAGACGACGTAAAGTGCAGATTGACAGTTGCAAGGAAAACATTTTTGAAAGTGAGGAATCTGTTGTCATCTAGTACACATATATCGCATTAATCTCTTCTGAAGGTACACTAATAATAAAAAGTACCCGGACACCCGTTTGTAATACGAAATTGACCACTGGATGAGTCATATGGGGGGTTGTCATAAATCGCATAAAATCAGCAGAACGAATTATTAGTTACAAAGTGCTGCCAGCAAATCAGCTAGCGCAATGAACGTTCATGGGAAATTAAAAAGAATCGGCAACATTCGTCCTACAGCTCCTCATAAACTATACATTTTCATACTTAGTGCAAAACGACGCATGAGGTGGTGTAAAGATAGACGCCAGCAGGGAGTTGACACTCGGAAACGAGTGACTTGGGCTCATGAATCAAGCTAGTGTAAGTTCAGAAAAGATTTCTTAGTATTTATATTTATATTAAGTGATAACAAATTTCTCTCTTCCAAAAATGACTTCCATGGTACTACCTGTCTGAGTTTTATATTCATAACGTCTTTAGTTCGGTGATCTTCAGTTGTTTTGCTGCACAAACAGCAGAAGTCATCATCTATTTCTAATCTGATCCCTTCGGCGTAACCTGTTTTAATTCGAAACCATTACGCTTGCCTTATTTTGTAGATATTCATTTTATAATCTCTTTTAAAAACACTTTTCTTCCGTTCAACAGCTCTTACAAATCGTTTGCCTTCTCTCGCTAACAGATTTCATTAATGTAAGTGAAGGGAGTAACTAACTTTTTATTGATGTCCATCTCTATTAATTCAACGGCTGCCAATTCAGAATGTTTATCTACACTAATTGTGATGATATTTTCCCTAGATTTGAAATGTGTGCCGGTTCTGATGTAGTTACACAGCCCCCACACTTTATGGTAGTTTCGGTGTGCATATCTAATTACATTGTGAATACAATGCAACTCGCCTGGTGGATTTCTCATTGTTACAGTAGTCTGTCACATTCAATAGACGTCAGTGAACACTGAAATGATTAACTACTCCACTGTTGCTCTTAGCTAACAGACTTGTGTCTATGGGACACAATCAAGGAATGTTTTAGTGTCATTAGAAGTGGCAAACGGTAATATTGAGTAGAAATAACCAGGAACTTATTGAATATAGAGATTTCCTTAGTTTATAGTTTTCATTTGAGATACTTCTGATCCACATCCAACTTTGATTTAAATTCTACCGCTCCTTTCCGACAAGAACAGAAAGGCACAGAGCATCAGTAATTTATGCTTTATTTCTGAAACCCACCTGTTTTCAATGATACAAATGTGAACCCCATAATAAGGGGCTGTATGAAGGCGATAGTCCAGTGGCAGCAAGAGCACGTCGTCGTCAATCAGGTGGAGCTAAGAAAGAAAAAGGTGGCGCAATGGTAGCACACTGGACTCGCATTCGGGAGGACGACGGTTCAATCCCGCGTCCGGCCATCCTGATTTAGGTTTTCCGTGTTTTCTCTAAATTACTCCAGGCAAATGCTGGGATGGTTCCTTTGAAATGGCACGGCCGAGTTCCTTCCCTAATCCGATGAGACCGATGACCTCGCTGTTTGGTCTCTTCCCCACAAACAACCCAACCCCAAAGAGAAAGGAAATATTTCATTGAATTGTAAATGCTGACTCACACTACTGGGAGAGATTTTAAACGATAAAAATGGGAATAAAATTACCAATGACTCAAACTAGGTTAGAAATTTAATTCATTCTTAAAAATATTATTAGCGGTCATGACTGCAGCTACTCTTTACAACGGGTCAGTGACACCTACAGTGGAGATCAAGAAACAGGTTGGCAATCACTTGTAATCAAAATATCCTGTAATGGGAAGAGCAAACATTATTAATGCAAAGGACTGTAATCAAGACTTAAAACGCACAAGCATTTAATCTAAGGCCTAAGGCTTCCATTGAGTCACTCGCTGACCACTCTGCTTTGGCAGTACAAGGTAGCAAAAGGAAGGTCGAAGTTTTAAATTCCATGTTTAAGAAGTCGTTCCTTCAGGAGAATCGTACAAACGTGCCATTGTTTGACCATCGCACAGAGTCCCGTATGGATGACATAGTAATGAGCATCCATAGCACAGAGAAACAACTGAAAGAGTTTAAAACAAAAAATTTCTCAGGTCCGGATGGAATCCCAGTTGAAGCGCAGTTGACTCCTGTACGTGAGAAGGATATAGATCCGACCCTCAAAATACTGGCCAATACCCATAACATAGGTTTGCTGTAGAATTCTAAAGCATATTCTGAGTTCGGATGTAGTGAAGCTCATGTATATGTATCAATACGGGTTTAGAAGATATCGCTCGTGCGAAACTCAGCTTGCCCTTTTCTCACATTATATACTGCCAACTACCGGCGGAGGGCTGCAGGTAGATCCTATATTTCCAAATTTCGGAAAGCATTTGACACGGTGTCCCATTGCAGGTTGCTAATGAAGCTACGAGCATATGGAATAAGTTCACAGATGTGTGACTGGCTCGAACACTACTTAAGTGATGGAAAACCGTATGTTGTCCTCGAGGGCCATTGTTCACCGTAGACAGGGTAACATCCCTAATGCTCCAGGGAAAGATGATAGGACCGTTTCTATATTCTAAATACATAAATGATCTGGCAGACAGAGTGGGCAGTAATCTGCGGGTGTTCGGTGATGATGCTGTGGTGTGTAAGAAGCTGTTGAAGATAAGTGACAGTAGGTTGATACAAGATGACTTGGACAAAACTTCTAGTTGGTGTGATGAATGTCAGCTGTCTCTTAATGCAGAAAAATTTAAGTTAATGCAGATGATTAGGAGAAACACATCGGTAATTTTCAGATACAGCATTATTAGTTTCCTGCTTGACACGGTCACGTCGTTTAAATATCTGGGCGTAACGTTGCGGAGCGATATGGAATGGAACGAGCATATGAGTGTGATAGGGAAGGCGAATGGTCGACTTCGATTTACTGCTACAATTTTAGGAAAGTGTGCTTCATGTGTAAAGGAGACAGCATATAGGATGCTAGCGCGACCTTTTCTTGAGTATTACTCGAATGTGTGGGATCCGACCAGTTCGGACTGAAAGAAGACATCGAAGAAATTCAGAGATGAGCTCCTAGATTTCTTACCGGTAGGTTCGATCAGTATGCAAGTATTACGGATGTGCTTCGGGAGCTCATGTGGAAATCCCTGGGGGAAGGGGGAAAGAATTCATTTCGAAGAACACTACTAAGAAAGTTTACAGAACCTGCATTTGAAGATGACTGCAGAACGATCCTACAAACGTTTCTTGTAATGACTTCGACAGTAAGATACGGGAAATTAGTGCTCGTAAAGAGGCATATACACAGTACTTTTCCTTCACTGTATATGAGAATGGAACAGGAAAGAAAACAACTATTTACGGTACAGGGTACAATCCGCCACGCACTGTATGGTGGCCTGCTACATATGTAAGTAGATATAGATGTAGACTGCAAAATCCTTCAGCGTGATATGAAAAAGGCAAAAACCATGTCTTATGCACAAAAAATCGAAATTCCAAGAATATGGCAAGGACAATTTGGAGCATTATTAGCTATGAAACGATTAATTTCGTTAACACAAATGATACTGAACTCGCAGATGACAGTAGCAGCTAGACAAATGACACAAAATTCGAGGCATCCTTCCTAGAAAGCAGGAAATCTGGCTTAGATTCCTGCTGCTGGTACCAATTTTAATTCATTGCTTTGACCTACATAATTTTCAAACGTGAATGTTCGACTGAATATGCCTCACCAATATCATAAATATATCACCTAAGTCTGAGATAAAGACAAGGTTATTGGAGTTTGATTATGGTACGTGGCAATTTCGGCAAAATCGGTCGCACTACACTTGCATAAACTATTAATTTCAGAGTCTTTCACCCCTTGTTCATTTCCATAGACAATCTTTCAAACCACTACCGTATTTCATAAAAACACCTCTAAAAGATCGTCCTTCCAAGGACGCAGAAAATATCATTCTTGCAAAGAGAAGGTTACTTTGAGTGCAATGGACTTAAAATTTCGACTTAGTTTTGATTCGTTCAGAATTCCAGAGAAACTCACTGGAGAAGTAGGGTTGGTCACTGTAGACAATTCTGTGGTGCAACCTGTGTCAGATTCCTAGATTTTATAGTCTGAAAGAAAATTGAGATTGCTGAAATTGTTAAAAATGAGATCTGCGTTGCCCGGGAATTTTCATATAAACAGCTGACATTGAGTTCAGTTGTTCCTGATGGAAAAGAGCCTATTAGGAATTTATACAACAGTTATGAATCTGTAACTAAAAGAGAAACGTCTCAAAATTATTGAAGTCCAATGATATATGTACAAGGTTTCAGTGCTGTAGAGGTCACAGCCAGGAGGACAAATAGTGACACTAATGCAGCCAGTGCAGAGCTGCCTTAAAGCGACAGTCTGATTTAATATTTACAACTGTTACTGAAGGATATCGATTGTTTAAAATAGTCCCATCTGTTATTTTTATACACTAACAGGCAGAACCAGCAACTGCTGGTTACTTCTGTAAAGTATATTAACAACAATTTATGAACAGCACAATAAGTAAGGACAGGATGATAGGAGTTGTGTTAAGGAATCGGAGAATAGTTTCCATGGTACCAGAGGGATCCTCAGAGGTACCAAGGGAGCTGTAGAGGGTAAGAACTATAGCGGAACAGTATTAGGAAAAAAATTGAAAAAATCGCTCTTGTTTTAACAAGAGACATGTTTGAGAGTAATAAATAAAACACATAAGACACACACAGATCATTTGCTGTACATTAGGTTGGGCCTCATTCAAAGGCACGTCAGTTGTTTCCCTAATTTTTTTTTACTTCTTCCTATTAGACGAGTCATTTCACAAAGCATTTGACAGATTTTTTTTTCAGAATTTTATCTATTTTTAGATCTTTTACAGAGATCATTCTCTTATTGACACCTCATTCTCTTTCCTAGCGCTTTCTCGGAACATCCTGAGTAAAACACCTAAGAGGTGGTGGTCTAGGTCGTCGCAAAATAGATAGGTCTTAACGAGATGAACGTTTTGACCCATTTGACCTCATAGCATCTTCAGTTATTAAAACATCTTAAGGTTGCCACTTAATTCGAAGAAAGACTTTTGGCAGTGAAGTATGATAGAAATTTAGGTTTTTTATGTGAGAGCCAGCTAGATCTTCAAGTGATGAACTTCTGACACATCAATTACATAGCTACAAGCAGCTGTTCATTAAATATTTTCCCACCCAGTAACTATTTAAGTCTTTCTTAATTATCTTCAATACTTCCAAGAAATAAAAATAATTTATATTTGGTAGCTTTCGATTATCTGATTCACAACCATTCACTACACACACACACACACACACACACACACACACACACACACACTTAACACATCAGGCAGCTGCCTGTCTCATCAAATACAAACTTTGCATCATCTTCACTCAAAGTGAACATACATCTTTTTTCCAGACCTACAATATAAATATGTGTGTATGTGTAAAGTGGTAAGAATGAGACAATCCAGAGCCATCAGATATAAATTTGCCAGGAGAGCGTTTTTAATATTGGAATAAACCCATGAATCACATATAGATTTTTCTGGATATATAACATTATTAGTTTATTTTTTCAATGTCTTCATATACACGTGTGCATAGTTATTTTTTGAAAAAAGTTACACCTCATTAACAAGAAGTATTTTATAGCTAGGTGGTATAGCATTGGGCTTCAGTGTGTCTCATACTATAAGAAGAAAACCTTTACAGAACTGTGAAGATGAACATATATAACGTAACTTCGAATGATAGTGATTACGATATTTTAAACAATGTTGTTAAGCCTTCCATTACAGAGTTCTATGCTGCGAAATTTTTCTTCATTTCCGTCCTGCGGTTCACTCAGCGTCTTGAAGTATCCTTTCGAAACATTTGGTACATACAGCATTAACGATATAGCATCTTTCACTTTTTCTCGCAAATTGGAATGGGTTTTAAGCATTTGCCTGATAGCTGGTATGGATTAAGATCATGATGTGCTCTTCCTATTCTAGTGGTATTTGGAGTTCCGAAGTCTCCGAAATCAGTGTATTGATAGTTAAATTTTAAATGTTATGGCATTACTTCAACAAAATGAAAAGCTTTGGCTTCCGAAAATCCGAACCTAGAACCACTATCAAGGTTGTCCTTCACCGCAATATTTATCAAAAAAGGTACCAGATCTATAAAGTCCACTTGCATCATTTTAACAACTACATGCTTTTGCAGGAATCTTTAATGATTGTAACCTTACCATCATGGGTGTACATTCTGTGGCCTCTGTTCTTAGCATGCCTCTCAATTCGACCGAAATCTGAGTCACATGGCTATCGTGTATGCTAAACTTCTGGAAACGTATATTTAACGGCCTTAAAATTTCTTTATTACGCTGTTGATATCTATAGTGCCCCAACTGCCCAGTTTGTTCCTCGGCCGATGAAGTCATCACTAATGACGTGAAGAATGCCTGCTTGAGACTGTTCATTTCTAGAAATTTTATCAGGCAGCTGCCTGTCTCATCAAATACTCACTTTGTATTACCTTCACTCAACATGAACATGCATCTCTTTCCAGACCCACAATCATGAGTACCTGGATTATACTCCCATAACTTCCTCTTAGAGAATGCAGGCCCAGACGTCAGTCGTGCTGTTAGGGATGTTTTTTGTAGATCATAGGCTGTTGTAAGACATTCCTTCGATTTTCTCTAGTTAACTTGGAAAGCTCTGTAATAATATTTTGTCCTGCAGATACTTTGGCGTGATTTAGATCTCTTTCAGTTTTTAATCTTCTGTGCATTTTCAATTTAAACCTGAAATTTGTCACATGGACGACATGTTCCCGAATGGGGTAATTTAAAACAAATATTATACTATTAAGCTGGTATCCGTACAGATATCATTGGTGATCTTGCAGCTCTTGAAGAATCAAGTTATAATTAAATCTAGAACTTTCGCTGCTTACAGGAGTTGATAAACATCGACGGCGACAGTTGAATATTATAATCGTGGTTGAAAACATCTCGAAAATTAGGAATGTTTACTTGTAGTGCATTAGCTTCTGCACAGTATTTAAAACAGGCTTCTTCAGATAGTGAAGAGCTTGGCATGTCACGGTCGAAGCATATTTTATTAGCTCCCGTGAGCGGCAGTAGTGACTGACATACATAGTATTTTATTTATGAAGTTCTGAACTGCCTGAAATGATTCTGGTTAAATTTTCCTTGATGGGATCCCTTTTTGTCCTGCACACAAAAAAGTTCATTTTAATGTTAAGTGGCCTGGTCAGAGAAATTTAGTGAATCTTTGAATGAATGTGATACTTAAAGAAAAACATAGTACATGAACAGAGTACATTTAATAATGCATTTTTTGGGAAACATTTCTGATTTTTGGAGTAGTGCAGCGCCCATCACGCAAGCATTTCTGCAAGTCCTTAAGAAGGCCTTGCGTGTTGTGGAGCCCATCAGATTTAAAAATGCCTCTCTACATACCAAAATATTACAACCACTAACCTTAACCTGATACAGAAAAGCAACCATTCACCGAGAAACCGTGTTTTTCCTTTTTCTTTGGGTACCTCAAAAATGAAAATACGTTAATCAATTAAAATTATAATTGTATCTACAAAAAGTACATAATATATAAAAATCTAATATCTGATTATCATTAGTTATAGTTACCCCCTTTTCACTTGTTCCATTTTAATACAGCTGAGAAAGTGAATATGTTGGGAATCAGAGTCCATACCCCATAGAGAATGTAGTATCTGTTCTACATATTCATTAATTTTGCCCATACACTTCTTTTTACGTGTACATCCAGGACCAAGAACCTTGGCACCAGTACTTTGCCTTGTTTCATCATATATGTACTCTCTGTCACCGGTTCGTCGATGCTTACATTTCAGCCTTTTCCAATTGTTAATATTCCTTTTTTCTTTCTTTTTTTTTTTTCGTTAGGAGCTTTAGCAGGAGATACCTCTGGAGACTTCTATCTTTCGTCAACACACTAAGTCAGACAAAATATTCAGAATGAGAAAGATCAAACCCACTTGAACATACATAATACTAATTATTATATTATACAAATGGCCTTATAATATTAAAATTATTACAAAAATGCCGTAATTAGTAGTAGAAATATAATTTTTTCACGATTCGTACATATGTATTTTAATTATTAGTTATAATTGCCCGGTAACATTTTAGTACAAACCTTAGCCTGAATGTTTTTATTGTTTGAAAATTTAAGTACTTTCGACTTGCCATGTCATTTTCGGATGAACATTCATCAGAGGGCAGGAACTGGTTCCACTGGATGAACAATCGTCATCAAAAATAGCCATTTCTTTCTCATACTCTTCTGTTTCGGCTACGTATGGAAAGGTCTTCTTTTAAAGCGCCATTTTATTGTGGCTTTGGGTTGTTTCACACACGGAAAAGATAGGTTCTTCAACATTTGAGAACGTCAAATGTGAACTGCTCTTGCACATGCATTTGCAGTAGCTTGCCTTGTTGAAATTCAGTCGAAGTAACACAAATGACATGTTTTAAGAAAGGTATAGTTTTTCACTATATGAATCTCGCCCTTCATAAATATGTATACATTTTTTCTTTGGCGGATCTACATCCCATGTTAATGAATCTGGTCCCTTATTGTCTATTTACCACTTTCCGTTTTGCTACGAAAATAAGGAGAAGCTGTCTCCCTATTATTACTAATAACTTTTTCCTTAATTACTCTTGCTACTTTCAAGCAAGAGTCAACTCTTTTGCAACCTGACCTCACACCGGTCAATATACAGCCCCTTTTACGATTTCGTACTCTTCGTCTGAATATGGAAATTCTGAAAACAAACAGTATGATTTGTGGGATGCTTTTGTTTTCGCTCCACCCAACCTTTCAACCAAAACGAACGATGGGCTCTGTTGTAGCTGCCATGAACAGATAATGACGAAACAATAACCCTGAAAGCACCATTTCTTCATATTCGGAAAATGTAAATCATTCGCGAGTTTGGCCTTGTCAGTCGTGCATGAAATGAAGCGCTCTTTCAGAGTTTCGATAGGAAAACGGGCAACATGAATCGATGAAAATTTAATTACTGCGGCGACACCGTTAAGAATGGGGAATGACAGCACCTAACCCTGCTGGAGTGGCTGGATCGACCGCAGGTGACAGGCGAAGCAGTACCCCGCGGCAGGTGACAAGCTGTAGTTTGTGTTCCGTTGCCAGGCGGTGCGGACTGACAGGTAAGTGCAGGACGCAGTTTGGTTGGCCTGTAGCGAGTCACATACGCGTAGGAACTGTTCGGGTAGGGGAGGATTTGTAGTTTCTGTAGTCTTGGCAGCGAACACCTCGTGTCCACTTGCTCATGACCGAAAAGATCTCTAGTTTTTAATGTAATCTGTTGCAAACAGAAGATGCGAAGGCATTTCATAGTACTACTAGCACATCCAGGAATGTTTTGCAGTTGTAAAAATGTGTGGCAACGGAATATATATACGCTAGTTAGTGATCCCTGGGACTTTTCTCAGAGGGCAAATTTCGGCTCATTGTTGCGATTTCTTCCACATGAACCCTCCCAGACGGGCTGTGGTCAATAAGCTCGCCAGACAAAAAATTAGAGACTCCAAGAGAAATCATTACTGGCATCGTTTAATACTGTGTAATTCCGCCCCTGGACTTGATAGATGCCTGAATTTAGTTAGGATTGAGTCCAAAAGATTCTGGAGGTACGTCGTATCCAGGTCTCGCTGAGTATTGGCCCATTCATTTCCAAGACCTTTATGGGACGGTGATGTCGGCGTTTTACCTGCTGTTCCAGTATGTCCCACAGATTTTCACTGTGGTTCAATAAAGGCGATTTTTTAGGACACTCGATATGCAACGTGGTGGGGTATTGTTCAGAAAACCAACCACATATTCGCTTAGCCTGACGAATTCTGTTGTTATCGTTTAATGTGCTTCCGTGAGCAATGGCCTGTTGTGAGGTGACTGACTACGAAACGTTAATTGCGTGCAGTTCCCGTCGCAGTGTTCTCTTGCTGATAGGTTGGAGTGGACCTTCACTCACTGCCTGCAGTAATTCCTGTCTGATTTGGAAGCGATTTTAATTTTTAAACCGTGAAACTCGTCTTTGTTACCTCTCAGTCAGGATATTTTTCTGACCACAATCGTTGTGTTTCGTGGCCACTGCTTGTAGTCACGTTGAACAGTCTGCCACAAAACACTAACCAACAATTTCACGCATGGACACAGCCTAACACGATTGCCTCTTTCTGCCACTCTGCAAGGTCCTCACATTTACCAACGTTTACTATAACATCCACTTGAAACATAAATGTCTCACTCATCGCTACTGCCCTATGCTCAGATAGAGCACTACGAGCGCTGAGCATGTGACTCGATCCCTGTGCCATCTCTAATGGTTTAACGTTTCATCTGGGTGTGCGTACTCAGGCGATCTAATTTCTGTCCGGTGACCTAATAACTCCATAAGATCATTGGAGATATTTATTTCCCTTGTTCCAAAACTAATAGTTTCAGATATGTGACTTTATCCCTCTAAATAAATTGTATCCAATGAAACTACGTACATTTTTACATTTACACAATATTAATACTTAATCATAGTTTAGCCATACGTCTTTTTCATTTCTTGAATGTAATATTTATAAAGATAGAATGACGATTTTTACGTTTAACATCTTTTATCCGAATTACTTGCAACAATGAAAATATTATTTCCCGTTTACTTTTACATCCATTTTTCGCATCCTTGGCCTTAGCACTTGTTGTACCCTTCTCATTACCAGTGGGGTCAATATCAACCCACACCCACACAAGTAATATATATATCACAATATAGATTTTGGAGCTCGCATTTGTTTCAACAGGAAATCTGTACATTGCTGTTTACAAAATATGCCGCCTATTCTCACTCGAATGTTTACTATAGTAGCTTGTAAAGATCAGAAGTAGATCGGCTCGTAACAGATATATTTAGCAGTGCCACGTAAGAACTTGGAGACTGCTCCGTTTCAGACAGATTCAGTAATGATAAGACAGAGATTAAGACAGCAGAGTTTAAAATGCTAACCTGATCCAGGGTTTAGGTCACAATCTATTTCTAATGAATTGATGATTATTACTCAAGAAACTGCAGAAAAGTAAGCATTTATGTGGATGGCACATGGAGAACTGGAACGAACGTCAGGTTGCTTAGAATTTCAAAGGGATCATTAGGCAGTAGTGATGGAAAGAATGGGAGGAAATATAACAGAAGACAAATTATAGTTAACAGCAATTAAGTAGTAAAAGAAGCAGAGCATGAAATAGCAAAATGTCAAGGCCTCTTAAAACTCACTAGTTGACACATAAAATACGGATTCTGAGTATATTTCTTATACTTTTCAAACTTCATTTTATATTCGTATGCACTAAATTTTTCCCGAGGGCATGCAGCTTTACTATACGGTTAAATGATGATGGCGTCCTCTTGGGTAAAATATTCCGGAGGTAACATAGTCCCCGATTCGGATCTCCGGATGGGGACTACTCAGGAGGACATCGATATCAGGAGAATGAAATCTGGCGTTCTACGGATAGGAGAGTGTAATGTCAGATCCCTTAATCGGGCAGGTAGGTTAGAACATTTGAAAAGGGAAATGGATAAGTTAAAGTTAGATATAGTGGAAATTAGTGAAGTTCGGTGGCAGGAGGAACAAGACTTTTGGTCAGGTGAATGAAGGGTTATAAATACAAAATAAAATAGGGGTAATGCAGGAGTACGTTTAATGACGAATAAAAAAATAGGAGTGCGGGTAACCTACTTCAAACAGCATAGTGAACGCCTTATTGTGGCCAAGATAGACACAAAGCCCACGCTTACTACAGTAGTACAAGTTTATATACCAACTAGCTCAGCAGATGACGAAGAAATTGAAGAAATGTATGATGAGATAAAAGAAATTATTCAGTTAGTGAAGGGAGACGAAAATTTAATATTGATGGGTGACAGGAATTCGATAGTGGGAAAATGAAGAGAAGGAAACGTAGTAGGTGAACATGGATTGGGGGTGAGAAATGAAAGAGGAAGCCACCTGATAGAATTTTGCACAAAGCATAACATAATCATAGCTAACACTTGGTTCAAGAATCATAAAAGAGGGTTGTATACATGGATGAAGCCTGGAGATACTGACAGGTTGCAGATAGATGGTAAGACAGAGATTTAGGAACCAAGTTTTAAATTGTAAGACATTTCCAGGGGCAGATGTGGACTCTGACCCCAATCTATTGGTTATGAACAGTAGATTAAAACTGAAGAAACTGCAAAAAGGTGGGAATTTAAGGAGATAATCTGACTAAACCAGAGGTTGTACAGAGTTTCAGGGAGAGCATAAGGGAACAACTGACAGGATATGGGGAAATGAAATAAAGTAGAAGAAGAATGGGTAGCTTTGAGGGATGAAGTAGTGAAGGCAGCCGAGGATCAAGGAGGTAAAAAGACGAGGGCTAGTAGAAATCCTTGGGTAACAGAAGAAATATTGAATTTAACTGATGAAAGGAGGAAATATAAAAATGCTGTAAATGAAGCAGGCAAAAAGGAATACCAACGTTTCAAAAATGAGATCGACAGGAAGTGCCAATTGGCTAAGCAGGCATGGTTAGAGGACAAATGTAATGATGTAGAGACTTATCTCACTAGGGGTAAGATAGATACTGCCTACAGGAAAACTAAAGAGACCTTTGGAGAAAAGCGAACCACTTATATGAATATAAAGAGCTCAGATGGAAACCCTGTTCTAAGCAAAGAAGGTGAAGCAGAAAGGTGGAAGGAATATGTAGAGGCTCTATACAAGAGCGATGTACTTAAGGACAATATTATTACTTAAGGACAATATTATCGAAATCGAATAGGATGTAGATGAAAATGAAATGGAAGATATGATACTGCTTGAAGAGTTTGACAGAGCACTGAAAGACCTAAATCGAAACAAAGTCCCGGGAGTAGATACCATTACATTAAAACTACTGACGGCCTTGGGAGAGCCAGTCCTGAAAAAACTCTACCATCTGGTCAGCAAAATGTATGAGACAGGCGAAATACCCAACTATCTGCTTAATAAGTCACAGCTGCAAAATACTGACGCGATTTCTTTTCAGACGAATGGAAAAACTGGTAGAAGCCGACCTCTGGCAGGATCAGTTTGGATTCCGTAGAAATATTGGAACCCGTGAGGCAATACTGACTCTACGACTTATCTTCCAAGCTAGATTAAGAAAAGGCAAACCTACGTTTCTAGCGTTTGTAGACTTAGAGAAAGCTTTTGACAATGTTGACTGGAATACTCTCTTTCAAATTCTAAAGGTGGCAGGCGGATAATACAGGGAGCAAAAGGCTATTCACAATTTATACAGAAAGCAGATGGCAGTTGTAAGGGTCGAGGGACATGAAAGGGAAAAAGAGGTTGGGAAGGGAGAGAGATAGGGCTGTAGACTATCGCCGATGTTATTCAATCTATATATTGAGCAAGCACCAAAGGAAACGATAGAAAAGCTCGGAGTAGGTATCAAAATCCATGGAGAAGAAATAAAAACTTTAAGATTCGCCGATGACATTGTAATTGTGTCAGAGACAGCAAAGGACTTGGAAGAGCAGTTGAACGCAATGGACAGTGTCTTGAAAGGAGGATATAAGATGAACATCAACAAAAGCAAAACGAGGATAATGGAATGTGGTCGAGTTAACTCGGGTGACGCAGAGGGAATTAGATTAGGAAATGAGACACTTAAAGTAGTAACGGAGGTTTGCTATTTGGGGAGCAAAATAACTGATAATGGCCGAAGTAGAGAGGATATAAAATGTAGACTGGCAATAGCAAGGGAAGCGTTTCTGAAGAAGAGAAATATGTTAACATCGAGTATGGATTTAAGTGTCAGGAAGTCGCGTCCGAAAGTATTTGTATGGAGTGTAGCCATGTATGAATGTGAAAAATGAACAATAAATAGTTTGGAAAAGAAGAGAATAGAAGCTTTCGAAATGTGGTGCTACAGAAGAATGCCGAAGATAAGATGGGTAGATCACATAACTAAAGTAGGAGGTATTGAATAGAATTGGGGAGAAGAGAAGTTTGTGGCACAACTTGACTAGAAGAAGGGATCGGTTGGTAGGACATATTCTGAGGCATCAAGGGATCACTAATTTAGTATTGGAGGGCAGCGTGGAGGGTAAAAGTCGTAGAGGGAGACCAAGAGATGAATACGCTAAGCAGATTCAGAAGGATGTAGGCTGCAGTAGGTACTGGGAGATGAAGCAGCTTGCACAGGATACAGTAGCATCGAGAGCATCAAGCCAGTCTCAGGACTGTAGACCACAAAAACAACATGCACTGAAGAGCCAAAGAAACTGGTGCACCTGCCTAATATCGTGTAAGGCCCCCACGAGCACGTAGAAGTACCGCTACACAACGTGACGTAGACTCGACTGACGTCTGAGGCCATGCTGAAGGGAATTGACACCAAGAATTTTGTAGGGTCGTCCATAAATCCGTAAGAGTACGACGGGGTAGAGATCTTTTCTGAACAGCACGTCGCAAGGCATTTCAGACATGATCATTATTGTTCATGTGTGGCGAGTTTGGTGGCTATCGGAAGTGATTGAAGAATCTTTATGGAGCCATTCTGCAGCAATTCTGGACATGTATGGTGTCGCATTGCCCTGCGCAAGAACGTCGCAATGCACAATGGACATGAATGCATGAAGGTGACCAAACAGGATGCTTACGTACATGTCACTTGTTACAGTCGTATCTAAACCTATCAGTGGTCCCATACCACTACAACCGCACGTGCCCTACACCACTACAGAGCCGCCACTAGCTTGAACAGTCTCCTACTCACATGCAGGATTCATGGGTTCATGGGATTGTCTCCACAAGCGCATACGTCCATCCACTCGATACAATTTGAAAAGATATCGTCCAACCAGGCAACATATTTCCAGTCAACAGTCCAACTTCGGTGTTGACGGGACCAGGCGAGGCGTAAAGCTTTGTGTAGTGCAGTCGTCAATGGTACCCGAGTAGACCTTCAGCTCCGAAAGCCCATAGTAATTATGTTTCGTTGAATAGTTCGCGTGCTGACACTTTTTGATGCTCTAGCTTTGAAATCTGTAGAAGGGTCCAACTTTCGTCACATTGAACGATTCTCTTCAGTCGTCGATGGTCCCGTTCTTGCAGGATCTTTATTCAGTCGCATCTACGTCGGAGATTTGATGTTTTACCTGATTCCTGATATTCACACTACACTCGTGAAATGGTCATACGGGAAAATCCTCACTTCGTTGCTACCTCAGAGATGCTGTATCCCGTAGCTATAGTGCCGACTGTAACACCCGTTCAAATTCACGTAAATCTTGATAATCTTCAATTGTAGCAGCAGTAACCGATCTAACAACTGCGCCAGAGACTCGTCTTATGTAGGCGTTACTGACCGCAGCGCCGTATTATGCCTGTTTATATGTCTTTGTATTCGAACAATCATGCATTGTTGTTGTTGTGGTCTTCAGTCCTGAGACTGGTTTGATGCAGCTCTCCATGCTACTCTATCCTGTGCAAGCTTTTTCATCTCCCAGTACCTACTGCAACCTACATCCTTCTGAATCTGCTTAGTGTATTCATCTCTTGGTCTCCCTCTACGATTTTTACCCTCCACGCTGCCCTCCAATACTAAATTGGTGATCCCTTGATGCCTCAGAACATGTCCTACCAACCGATCCCTTCTTCTGGTCAAGTTGTGCCACAAACATCTCTCCTCCCCAATTCTATTCAATACCTCCTCATTAGTTATGTGATCTAACCATCTAATCTTCAGCATTCTTCTGTAGCACCACATTTCGAAAGCTTCTATTCTCTTCTTGTCCAAACTATTTATCGTCCATGTTTCACTTCCATACATGGCTACACTCCATACGAATACTTTCAGAAATGACTTCCTGACACTTAAATCAATACTGGATGTTAACAAATTTCTCTTCTTCAGAAATGCTTTCCTTGCCATTGCCAGCCTACATTTTATATCCTCTCTACTTCGACCATCATCAGTTATTTTGCTCCCCAAATAGCAAAACTCCTTTACTACTTTAAGTGGCTCATTTCCTAATCTAATTCCCTCAGCATCACCCGACTTAATTAGACTACATTCCATTATCCTTGTTTTGCTTTTGTTGATGTTCATCTTATATCCTCCTTTCAAGACACTGTCCATTCCATTCAACTGCTCTTCCAAGTCCTTTGCTGTCTCTGACAGAATTACAATGTCATCGGCGAACCTCAAAGTTTTTATTTCTTCTCCATGAATTTTAATACCTACCCCGAATTTTTCTTTTGTGTCCTTTACTGCTTGCTCAATATACAGATTGAACAACATCGGGGAGAGGCTACAACCTTGTCTTACTCCCTTCCCAACCACTGCTTCCCTTTCATGTCCCTCGACTCTTATAACTGCCATCTGGTTTCTGTACAAATTGTAAATAGCCTTTCGCTCCCTGTATTTTACCCCTGCCACCTTTAGAATTTGAAAGAGAGTATTCCAGTCAACATTGTCAAAAGCTTTCTCTAAGTCTACAAATACTAGAAACGTAGGTTTGCCTTTCCTTAATCTTTCTTCTAAGATAAGTCGTAAGGTCAGTATTGCCTCACGTGTTCCAGTGTTTCTACGGAATCCAAACTGATCTTTCCCGAGGTTGGCTTCTACTAGTTTTTCCATTCGTCTGTAAAGAATTCGTGTTAGTATTTTGCAGCTGTGACTTATTAAGCTGATAGTTCGGTAATTTTCACATCTGTCAACACCTGCTTTCTTTGGGATTGGAATTATTATATTCTTCTTGAAGTCTGAGGGTATTTCGCCTGTTTCATACATCTTGCTCACCAGATGGTAGAGTTTTGTCAGGACTGGCTCTCCCACGGCCGTCAGTAGTTCCAATGGAATATTGTCTACTCCGGGGGCCTTGTTTCGACTCAGGTCTTTCAGTGCTCTGTCAAACTCTTCACGCAGTATCGTATCTCCCATTTCATCTTCATCTACATCCTCTTCCATTTCCATAATATTGTCCTGAAGTACATCGCCCTTGTATAGACCCTCTATATACTCCTTCCACCTTTCTGCTTTCCCTTCTTTGCTTAGAACTGGGTTTCCATCTGAGCTCTTGATATTCATACAAGTCGTTCTCTTATCTCCAAAGGTCTCTTTAATTTTCCTGTAGGCGGTATCATGCATATACCAGTTAATTTGGCACTTCAGTGTATATTTTGGTTTCCATCGGCACATATTCTGAGTTTATTGCTAGGCTACAGAATGTATCACATGTTTCAGATAGTGGTTATACGTTGTGTATATCACGCCAGTAACTGTTCTTTAGCTAAAGTTTCACTAATAATGTCACACAAATGATCAGGTCTTATAACAGCCACACATTTTTAAAGTTGCAGTAAACACTTCACGACGAATTATGTTAAGAGTACTAGCTCATATTTACATCACAGTATGCAGATCGTTACTGGCACTTCATAACATACAAAATATCGTACACTGTCAAAAATTTCTCGAAGAGCGGGGGAAGTAAATATTGTATCACACTTTAAGTTCCAGAATGAAATTTTCACTCTTTAGCGGTGTGTTCGCTGACATGAAACTTCCTTGCAGATACACACTGTGGGCCGGGCGGAGATCCACGCTCGGGTCCTTCGCCTTTCGCGGGCAGAAACTGTGCCATCTGTGCTAGCAAGCACGACTCACGACCCGCCCTCAGAGCTTTAATTCCGCCAATACCTCGTATCCGGTGAAGTTGTGATGATACTCGTGAGTCAAGCGTGGGCAGCTGAGCTGGTAGAGCAATTCCTGCGAGAGGCGAAAGTCCCGAGTTTGAGTATCGATCCAACACAGTGTTACAATCTGGCAGGAAATTTTATATTTTAAGTTGAGTTTTGAATTTAGTCACGTCACAAATAACAGATTCGACATGAAATAACAAGGGTTTACATACATTTGCTGCATTGTGCTTACCTCTTGTGCCTAGAAAGAAAAATGATGCCTTTTTTAGTGTATGTGTACCAACATACATGCATTAGTGTACGGAGCTGAAGCTGAGGTATATGAAATATTCCCTAAGAGACCTTTCTTCCGTATTTACGTTTTATGCACATATTAAATCATCTGTCAGTATGTACCTTTCTCACACAACTTATGTTGTTGTTGTTGTTGTTGTCTTCAGTCCAGAGACTGGTTTGATGCAGCTCTCCATGCTGCTCTATCCTGTGAAAGCCTCTTCATCTCCCAGTACCTACAGCAACCTACATCCTTCTGAATCAGCTTAGTGTATTCATCTCGTGGTCTCCCTCTACGACTTTTACCCTCCACGCTGCCATCCAATACTAAATTTGTGATTCCTTGATGCCTCAGAACATGTCCTACCAACCGGTCTCTTCTTCTTGTCAAATTGTGCCACAAACTCCTCTTCTCCCCAATTCTATTCAATACCTCCTCATTAGTTATGTGATCTACCCACCCAATCTTCAGCATTCTTCTGTAGCACCACATTTCGAAAGCTATTCTCTTCTTGTCCAAACTATTTATCGTCCATGTTTCACTTCCATACATGGCTACACTCCATACAAATACTTTCAGAAACGACTTCCTGACACTTAAATCTATACTCGATGTTAACAAATTTCTCTTCTTCAGAAACGCTTTCCTTGCCATTGCCAGTCTACATTTTATATCCTCTCTACTTCGACCATCAGTTATTTTGCTCCCCAAATAGCAAAACTCCTTTACTACTTTAAGTGTCTCATTTTCTAATCTAATTCCATCAGCATCACCCGACTTAATTCGACTACATTCCATTATCCTCGTTTTGCTTTTGTTGATGTTCATCTTATATCCTCCATTCAAGACACTGTCCATTCCATTCAACTGCTCTTCCAAGTCCTTTGCTGTCTCTGACAGAATTACAATGTCATCGGCGAACCTCAACGTTTATATTTCTTCTCCATGGACTTTAATACCTACTCCGAATTTTTATTTTGTTTCCTTTACTGCTTGCTCAATATACAGATTGAATAACATCGGGGATAGACTACAACCCTGTCTCACTCCCTTCCCAACCACTGCTTCCCTTTCATACCCCTCGACTCTTATAACTGCCATCTGGTTTCTGTACAAATTGTAAATAGCCTTTCGCTCCCTGTATTTTACCCCTGCCACCTTTAGAATTTGAAAGGGAGTATTTCAGTCAACATTGTCAAAATCTTTCTCTAAGTCAACAAATGCTAGAAACGTAGGTTTGCCTTTCCTTAATCTATTTTCTAAGATAAGTCGTAGGGTCATTATTGCCTCACGTGTTCCAACATTTGTGCGGAATCCAAACTGATATTCGCCGAGGTCGGCTTCTACCAGTTTTTCCATTCGTCTGTAAAGAATTCGCGTTAGTATTTTCCAGCTGTGACTTATTAAACTGATAGTTCGGTGATTTTCACATCTGTCAGCACCTAATTCTTTGGGATTGGAATAATTAAATTCTTCTTGTAGTCTGAGGGTATTTCGCCTGTCTCATACATCTTGCTCACCAGATGGTAGAGTTTTGTCAGGACTGGCTCTCCCAAGGCCGTCAGTAGTTCTAATGGAATGTTGTCTACTCCCGCGGCCTTGTTTCGACTCTGGTCTTTCAGTGCTCTGTCAAAATCTTCACGCAGTATCGTACATCCCATTTCATCTTCGTCTACATCCTCTTCCATTTCGATAATATTGTCCTCAAGTACATTGCCCTTGTATAGACCCTCTATACACTCCTTCCACCTTTTTGCTTTCCCTTCTTTGCTTAGAACTGGGTTTCCATTTGAGCTCTTGATATTCATAGAAATGGCGCTCTTTTCTCCAAATGTCTCTTTAATTTTCCTGTAGGCAGTATCTATCTTACTCCTAGTGAGATAAGCCTCTACATCCTTACATTTGTCCTCTAGCCATCCCGGCTGAGCCATTTTGCATTTACTGTCGATCTCATTTTTGAGACGTTTGTATTCCTTTTTGCCTGCTTCATTTACTGCATTTTTATATCTTCTCCTTTCATCAATTACATTCAATATCTCTTCTGTTACCCAAGGATTTCTACTATCCCTCGTCTTTTTACCTACTTGATCCTTGCTGCCTTCACTACTTCATCCCTCAGAGCTACCCATTCTTCTTCTACTGTATTTCTTTCCCCCATTCCTGTCAATTGTCCCCTTATGCTCTCCCTGAAATTCTGTACAACATCTGGATCTTTCAGTTTATCCAGGTCCCACCTCCTTAAATTCCCAGCTTTTTGCAGTTTCTTCAGTTTTAATCTACAGTTCATAACCAATAGATTGTGGTCAGAGTCCACATCTGCCTCTGGAAATGTCTTACAATTTAAAACCTGGTTCCTGAATCTCTCTCTTACCATTATATAATCTATCTGATACCTTCTAGTATCTCTAGGATTCTTCCACGTATACAACCTTCTTTTATGATTCTTAAACCAAGTGTTAGCTATGATTAAGTTATGGTCTGTGCAAAATTCTACCAGACGGCTTCCTCTTTCATTTCTCTCCCCCAATCCATATTCACCCACTATGTTTCCTTCTCTCCCTTTTTCTACTCTCGAATTCCAGTCACCCATCAATATTGAATTTTCGTCTCCCTTCACTACCTGAATGGGAGTGCGGGTAAGCTACTACCAACAGCATAGTAAACGCATTATTGTGGCCAAGATAGACACGAAGCCCATGCCTACTACAGTAGTACAAGTTTATATGCCAATTAGCTCTGCAAATGATGAAGAAATTGCTGAAATGACACAAACTTATATTTGCCGTGATTATGTGTGGTTTTCCGTTTATTTTTGTATTGTTATTGTATATGTTTTACTACCTTAATAACCACCCATCCGTACTCAGTCGGAATTGATGCATTCATTATGACAGCACTGTATTAGGTCACTGTGTATTCAACTGCCAAGAAATTCTGTAGCTTCTTTATGGTGACGTTACTGTAATGCGAAATGTCATTTTGACAAATACGAATGTTCATTCATACTGTTTTCTTATTGTTTGCTAAGAGCTAATTCTTGTCGTCCATTCGCTGAGATGCCCTTTAACAGCATTTACTACCCATTCGACATCTTCGTTTTTTGCTGCGCTTAGTAATAAAGTGCCAATGGCTCCAACACTACTAACCAGATACTCGTCACTTGCGCGAGAACTGTATGTTTCTTTGCAAATAATAGTCGAGGAGTTTTTTCCAGAGAGTTGGAAAAATGAGCGACTTCGATGTTACTTTCTGTGAAGTTGAGAAACATGTAAGATCATTAAAACTGAAGAGTGTTCAAGGGCTTGATGCAATCCGCATTAAATTTTGTACAGGATTTGGGACTGAGTGGTCCCTTCTTTTAACCACAGTGATCCTAAAATCCCTCAAACAAAAGTGGCTGCCACAGGACGTGGAAGAAGGCACAGGCTTCATCCATCTGCATCACTGGTTCCAAAACGGAGAGTAATTTACTCCCTGAGATCTGAAACAAAGTTTTCTGAGAGATAAAAACAAAGGAGTTCAATTTTTTTAAACATTATCACTGTCATCACTATTTCGGAAGTGGGTAATAATGATTATGTACGTTTCCAGTAATACGTTCGGCCACCTACTCCACCAAAACACCACACGCGTGGTGAAGATTGTTCATATATTCATTTCACATTCCTCACATAGTCCACATAACACAGTCGCTTTACTGCTTTGTACCATGCTCCCACAACAACAAATTGAGACTCGTACATCACATATGGTTAAATAGATGCCTGCTCTGACTTGTATGTAGTTCGCACAATACATCATAAATTCCTTTATTATCCTCTTGGAAACAATAACTAAACCGAATACACAACACAAAAGTATTTATGAAATGGCTACTGTCTTGGTACGGAACCTACACGTCTTATTGTTATTTTTATCATTATTGCCAGTGGTCAGACATAAAAGATTGACAGAGTTTAGTCATCAGTCTTCTGACAGCTCTGATGGGGCCCACCACGAATTCCTCCCCAGCGCCCACAACTTCATTGCAGTGCAACGTTTGCTCCCGACGTCGTACATTAATTGAATTCCAAGCACTGTCTTCTCCTAAGGTTTTACCCGTTATAGCTCGATCTAGTACCACGGACGTTAGCCCCTGTTGCCTTGACGCATGTTCTGTCATTGTTTCCTTATTCTCATGAGTTCCTCGCCAATTCTGGCGAGGTTATTCCGTGATCCCGTAATTCATGTCATAGCGTTCTGTCCTTTCTTCTTGTCAGTGTTTTCCATATGTACATTTCTTCACCAATTATGAGGTAACCTCCCCGTTCCTTATCAGTCCAGCTGTTTTTTACCCCTCCTCAAAGGCTTCGATTTGTTCAGTTCTGGTTTTCGCACAGTCCATGATTCACTGTCATACAATTTCCTGTCCCAAACGTACATTCTTAAAAACTTCATCTTTAAATTAACGCTTATGTTTGACATCAGCAGCTATGTCTTTCTTCCAAGATAGCAGAATTCCTTAACTTTTTCTATTGCTTTGATGTTAAGTTTATCAGTATTCGCATTTCTGCTACTATTTATTACGTTTTTCCTTTCCGAATTGCTCTCAATCCACATTCTGTACTCATTAGGCTGTTCGTCCCATTCAACATATCCCGTTATTCGTCTTGACATTCACTGAGGATAGCAATGTCAATAGTTAATATCAATTATGTCCTTTCACCCTGAATTTTAAACCCACCCTTGAACTTTTGTTTTTCCCCATCCTTTCTTTGGTGTACAAGCTGAGAAATAGCGGTCACACACAACATCCTTGTCATACACCCTTTTTAATCCGAGCACGTCGTTCAGGGTCTTCCACTCTTACTATTCCTAGGGATTACGGTTATCGCTGAAAGAACAGGTCTTCGGTTATATCGGTTTTGTTCCTCTCCAGTTTATCCTGACTGTTAAAACCGCTCAAAATATCCGGTATCCGGTTTCTTAAATAACCCATTTTCTGTTTCTTTTGTGTTATTTCCTGTAATAAATGTAAATACCAGACAAAGACTGAAAAATTTTGCCCTCCCAGTTTCAAGAGAAATAAAAACAAAATTTTAAATTAAATGGGAAAACAAAACATGTTCAAATGTCCTAGACTTACACACTACCAAAACTAACTTAACCTAACAGGTGCTTTTTATTTATTTAATCGTGTCAGAAACATCGTACATAAAATCAGAATGATTAACACATACATATCAAGTATAAAAGAATTACAAAAAGAGTGTAAAAGTATACAGATATATAAGCAGGGCCAAGTAGTTTTTTTATTTTACGAAGTGTTGGACCAGAACCTGGCCACGTCCAACGGTTCCGGGGTGGCACTCATCAAATCCTTCATGGTGCAGGTGCTTGGGCGCAGCACACACTGTGTGAGGTGGGTGGTGGTTTGAGTGTGTCCAGTCACACAGCACCGGTTCATTTGAGAGGCCCCATTTGCACATATTCTCTTTGGATCGTGTGACACCAGAGCGCAGCCCATTAAGAGATTTCCATGCCGTCCATTCTTCCATATGGCCGGGAGGGAGTTCTTCGTGCACTTTTTCTTCTCGCCACATTGCCAGCCTCACTTGCTTCGGTGTCCCGACGATGTTTCCTGCTGTGTGCAGGAAGCTTATTCTAGATTTTAGTCGACGGCGGACTGGCTGCTGTTTGTACAGCGGGCGGGCAGGTGGGGTCAAAGCCTTTGTCTTTTCCTTCCTGGCCGCTACTTTCCTCCTAATATCTGGTGGGGCCACGCCTGCCAGGCAGTACAATTTATCAGTCGGGGCTGGTCTCAGACAGCCTGAGATTATGTGGCAGGATTCATTAAGCGGTATGTCCCCTGGCTTGCTGTGGCTAGAATTGTACCACACTGGGCACGCGTACTCAGCTGTTGAATAGCACATAGCAAGAGCTGTGGTTCTTACTATTCCAGGCTGTGCCCCCCATGTAGTGCCCGTTAGTTTGCGCACAATGTAGTTTCTCGCGGCTACTTTGTGCTTTTTATAGATGAGTGCTCTATCCAAGGTTACGCCTGAGTATTTTGGTGTTTCAAAACGTTCCAGGGGCACTCCTTCCCAGTTAAGTTGTAGTCTTCTTGCAGATTGTCTGTTCTTTAGGTGGAAGGCGCAGGTTTGGGATTTCACTGGGTTGGGTTTGAAATGGTTCCCCTCATAGTAGACGGCAAGCTGTTCGAGGGCTTCTGATAGATTCTGTTCAACAGTTTCAAAGCTGTCTGCTTGAACGGTAATGGCGCAATCATCTGCATATATGAAGCTTTCGGTACCTTGGGGGAGGGGCTGGTCATTAGTTGCTTCAAATGGCTCTGAGCACTATGGGACTTAGCTTCTGAGGTCATCAGCCCCCTAGAACTACTTAAACCTAACTAACCTGAGGACATCACACACATCCATGCCCGAGGCATGATTCGAAGCTGCGACCGTAGTGGTCGCGCGGTTCCAGACTGTAGCGCCGAGAACCGCTCGGCCACCGCGGCCGGTTGGTCATTAGTATATATATTAGAAAGTGTTGGGGCCAGTACGCTTCATTTGGGGGGGGAGGGGATTTTTCTGTATCCTCCACCGGCTTCTCTGTCCCTGAAAATCCAATTGCAATCAGTAAGGTTAGTCTGTAGTCCCTACTCACTGCGTATATTTTCCCCAGGAGCAGTCGATGGTTTACTGTGTCGCAGGCTGCTGATAGGTCTAGGAAGACATCCCCGGTGATCTTCCTGTTCTCGAACCCATCATCTATGTGTTGCGTTAATTTTAGCATCTGTGAGGTGCAGTATTTGCCCTGTCTGAAGCCTGCTTGTTGTGGGATCAGGAGGGGCTCGAGGGCGCACGTGATTCTGTGGAGTATCATCCTTTCCAAAACCTGGTACGTATGGCATAGCAGAGAGATCGGCCTGTAGATTTTGGGATTTTCAAGTTTTTCTGGTTTTAGAATGGCAATGACTCGCGATTTTCTCCAGATTTTTGGAATTTTGCGGGATGTCATGCAGTTGTTCATCATATCGACTAGCCATTTCCTTGTTACAGGTCCAAAATCCTTTATTTGCTCGATGTATATATCATCAAGGCCGGCTTCTCTCCGCATTTAGCACTTACTGATTGCCCTCTACAGTTCCGCCAAGGTAAATGGTTTGGATAGTTCTTCGGTCTCCTGAGGGGGGTTTCGTCCTACGCCCCTTTTTTTTGTCTTTAGGACAAATGTAAAGATGTAGAGGCTTACCTCACTAGGGGTAAGATAGATACTGCCTACAGGAAAATTAAAGAAACCTTTCGAGATAAGAGAACGGCTTGTATGAATATCAAGAGCTCAGATGGAAACCCAGTTCTAAGCAAAGAAGGGAAAGCAGAAAGGTGGACGGAGTGTATAGAGGGTCTATACAAGGGCGATGTACTTGAGGACAATATTATGGAAATGGAAGAGGACGTAGATGAAGATGAAATGGGATATACGATACTGCGTGAAGAGTTTGACAGAGCACTGAAAGACCTGAGTCGAAACAAGGCCGCGGGAGTAGACAACATTCCATTAGAACTACTGACGGCCTTGGGAGAGCCAGTCCTGACAAAACTCTACCATCTGGTGAGCAAGATGTATGAGACAGGCGAAATACCCTCAGACTACAAGAAGAATATAATAATTCCAATCCCAAACAATTCCACAGACCGAACGTGAGGAGAGGGGCTAGTGTAATTGTTTAACACAAACCATACAAAGATGCACGGAAGTATGTTTTTTAACACAAACCTACGTTTTTTTAAATGGAACCCCGTTAGTTTTGTTAGCACATCTGAACATATAAACAAATACGTAATCAGTGCCGTTTGTTGCATTGTAAAATGTTAATTACACCCGGAGATATTGTAACCTAAAGTTGACGCTGAGTACTACTCCTCCGCTGTTCGATCGTGTGTATCGGAGAGCACCGAACTACGCAGGGATCCAAAGGGAACGGTGATGGACCTTGTTGAATTTTCCTCACGTTACTATAACTTGTTGCAGTGAAGAAACATTGTCAATAGTTAATCGTCCTTTTCTAAAACATGATTTTTTTCAGATGTTATCTTGTCCATTTTTAAGTCTTCATGCAGGATTTTTG
Organism: Schistocerca piceifrons; assembly: GCF_021461385.2. NCBI lineage: Eukaryota > Metazoa > Arthropoda > Insecta > Orthoptera > Acrididae > Schistocerca > Schistocerca piceifrons. The sequence goes on along the minus strand of NC_060141.1, from coordinate 683,305,623 downwards.
CATGTAATTTATAAGCCGAATCCAGCCGGCTTATACCTCGATAATTACAGGATTTATTATTACCGCCCTTTCTAAATACATATATTACTCTGGCTCTCAGCCGGTCCTTTGGTACCATCTTTTTAGGTGTTCAACTTTGCATCCACCGTTTTGCAATTGACGGCAGTAGTGGCAAGTTGGGTTCAGGTGGTTGGTCATAGGTGTAATACAATAAAATTAGGCATCTGTAAACATAATGTCATAAAATCATTAGTCGATTTGTAACTTCATCATAAGGTTATTCTCGATTAAATACGTCTACTTACGTACCCATTTCTCGCTATTTGCGGGAACTTTTAATTTTCCGCTTTAGCATGAAGAATTCTGCGGCTGCGGGTGTGGCTGGGTAAGACCAATGGTGAGGAAATTATTAGTGGAAGAACTTGCAGATAAAGTTTTCAACGCCTTAAGAATGGTGATTTTGATGTCGAAGACCGGCATGGCGGTGGAAAACAGAACGTTTTCGTAGCTACTGAAACAGACGTAAACAGTCACAGCACATCATTATCGATAGTAATTGATGCATTCGAGCCCAGCACTTAAACACAAATGGCCACAATAAAGCGATAGACACATAGAGGTAATTTTGCAGCTGGTCATTGCTCAACCCTACATCGCAAAATCCGTCAAAATATACATGGAAACGTGGAAACGAGAAGGCCTATCCCTCTGGCCGTATTCTCCGTACGTTGATCTCTCTCACTACCACCTTTTCCGATCAGTGGCATACAGTCTGGCTGACCAACACGTCCGATCATATGAACAAGTGCAAAATTGAATCGATTCATAGATCCCCACAAAAGACGCCCAGTTCTCCCACCGCGGGATTCGTATGCTATCCTAGAGATGGGAGAATGTTGTGCTCAGCGATGGGCAATACTGTGACTCATAATCTTTTTGTAAGTTTTTCACAATAAAGCCCCGAACTTCGAGAAAAAACGGCGGAAGCAAAGTTGTAGACCTTGCATTTCTGCGACATTGATTAACTATGTGAAAAAGGTCTTAGATGCAGCAACAAACATTTATATTTCCACAACTTCATATTAATACTATCTAAATCAGTGACTTCCCTACTTTTTTTTTTAGCTTTTAGATGGTTCAAATGGCTCTGACCACTATGGCACTTAAAAAACATCTGACGTCATCAGTCCCCGAGAACATAGAACTACTTAAACCTAACTAACCTAAGAACATCACACACATCCATGTCCGAGGCAGATTCCAACCTACGACCGTAGCAGTCGCGCAGTCCCGGATTGAAGCGCATAGAACCACTCGGCCACCGCGGCCGGCCTAGCTTTTAGAGCTTCCGTCAGTTCCCTCACACCAGTATCGTTCTGGATGTTTGTGTCATATAGTTCACGCAAAGTCAGAATAAAAGTATCATCATACCACAATTTTTTTTATGAGTTATCCATTCGTTCTTTCCCATATTATTAACATCCTTACGATCGTCTTCTTGTCTATTGAGTGATTTCATCACTTTATAAGCGACAGTTTATCTGGTTTGTAAATCTTGCTCTGTATTGCTAATTAAGCGTTCTCATGAATCTGCGTGCCCTTTCCGAGTTATACATTTCGCATTATTACTCTTCTCTTTATATTAATCATACTTTTCGTTGTTGGGATTATTTACGTAGATCTTGAATGTTTCTTACTTATATTTAATTGCTTTTGCCATCCCTGGCGCCCAAATCCTTACTCCTCTACGTTTCCAGTATCAGGTCGTAGAGTTGTGAAGCGTTTGTGTGTAGACTGTTCGACGCAAAGAAAAAAATCCAACACACTTATGTGTGTACATATTAATGCAACACCTTAAAAATACCTCCATTTATACCCGTTACACGCTGTATCTAGCAGAGATCACTGTACATGGCAGAAAATGTTTGGTGCACCTATCTTTAAGCGGTTATTCTATTCCACATACATACAGAACAGTGGAATAACTTCTGTAAACGGCCACTGTAATAAAATAATATTTGAACTTAGCACTCTCTCTGCTGTTACTCTACCTGGAGTTTCGTAATCATAAAGTCAGCAACCAAAATATGTGTATTGCTCTATACAGAATGCTGGAACGTTAATTGAAATAATAATGTAATCCCTAACGATTATAAAGTCATTTATAAAACTATAATCTGAGATTTACGGCATCAGCATCTGTTGTGGGACTGTCTCCTGGTCGGCGTGTTGCATGTGTGTCTTATCATCTTGCTGGTGCAGAGATTGGCACGAAAGGTTCCGACTGCTGTGTCACAAGGAAGCCTTCAGTGGTGTGTGGAGAGGAGAGGTGTCACCAACAATGGCAGTGTGCTACTTGCTGTCGAGTGCGGACACTGGTCATCATAATGAACCCTTTGTATACTTCCTTACTCTCAGGGAACTATAGGGTACACCTCAATCTACATACACGAGTACATAATTACTCTGCAATTTAGAATTAAGCGGCTGGAAGAGGATTTATCGAACCAGCTCCAAGCTCTTTCTCTATCGTTCCACTTTCGAAGAGTACGTGGCAGAAGCAAACACTTAAATCTATCGGTACGAGCTCTGATTTGTTTTTTTTTTTATGATGATCAGCTCTCCCATTGTAGATTGGCGCCAACAAAATATTTTCACACTCTCAGAAGAAAGCTTGTGATATCATGAGGCTATTTTGCTGAAATGACAGTAACCCTTAGTTTTAAAGATAGTCACCTGAATTCGCGTATCATGTGCGTGGCACTATGTCCCCGATTTCTCTATAATACCAAACGAGCGACACGTTTTTGATATTTTTCGATGTCCTCCGTCAGTCCTATCTAATATAGATCTCACGCCGCACAGCATTACTACAGAGGAGAGCGTACAAGGGTAGGGTAAGCAGTCTCTTCACTAGACCTGTAGCATTTTCTAAGTGTTCTGCCAATAAATGACAGTCTTTGATCTACTTTCCCCACAACGTCATCTACGTGATCGTTCCAATTTAAGTTAATCGTAATTGTCATCCCTATGTTCTTAGTAGTATTCACAGACTTTAGAATTGTTTTATCCTGTAACCTAAATTTAGTAGATTAATTTTATTACTCACCTGGATGATGTCACACTTTTCATTATTTAGAGTCAACTGCCACTTTTCGCATCATAGAGATATCTGTGTAGTTCTGCACTAATTGACTGATCTTCCTTCTGATCTGTAGTTCAATTTAATATCGCAATCTAGTGGTGACAGTGCGATTCTACACGTACCTTTTTTGCCAAACTGTGCCTCACCTAAGCCAGGGTTTAAGCGAGGCGTTTTGTTTTTAGTCTATGTACTGGTTGACTGGTTGGTGTTTCGTTTGTTTTGTGGCCCGTTGTTCCCTGCAGTCCTTCTGACTTGGGTATTGATCGAAAATAAATTTTCGCAAGCTCTGGACCGAACGTCGATCTTCTGCTGCTCATCCACCCCCTTGTATTTTCTTTACCACGGCAAGGCTGCTACAGCAGTTAGGTACAAGGGTTGCCTTGGTTGCAAATCGGCATCCTTCTCGTGCCCTCGCTTGCGCCTCCGCGTCGTAGAAAATCGTTGATCTCGCCCATTCAGGTCCCACATACATTTTCAGTTGCTATCTGGCGCATCGTTGTGGGCAGTTGACAATTGTTTCTTGCGGGAGATTTGAGTTCAAAAATATTTTTTTGTAATCTACCTTATGCCTTTTTTGAATCATTACATCAGTCGTTTCAGGTTTTTTACCTGTGAATTAGAACCTTCTGTTGGATATGCCTCAACGATTGTCTCTCTCTATTCTGCAACTTCTTTCCCACAATTAATCTCGTCTTCTCTCAGCTGAACTACATCTGCCTCTTCTTTCTCCAAATAGTCGCATCTAAATGCATTTATTATATCTCAGTAACTTCCATCATTGTATACATTGGGACCTACGCCAAATTTTAATTTATTTTCTACTTCCGTCGGCTGTGCATTATCCTCCTTGAGTTCGTTTTCCCTGGCTTCATCCTCCAATAACTCTAATTACTTTGTCCCTACGCTGCCATTGTGCCTGCCTCTAGTAGTTTGTTTTTTCGTTGGTATCCTCCCAATTAATTTCTACCTAGTATGATGTTATTTTCCTGCTTTCATTTGACCCCTGCCATCTTATTTCATCATTTATTAGGTCTCTTGACAAAATGTTTATTTCTCTCGACGGTACGTTATCCTCTAGGAACTGGCTCACCATATTTTCGTTGTTAAATAACTCTACAATGCTAATTACTTTGCCTTTTTAATCGACTTCCATTATACATGTTTTATTGTGTTCCTATAGTCCCTTTTTTGCGAAATTCTCCCAAATAGTTCCTGTCCAATCTAATGTTTGCTGTATGTAGACTTCTTTCGGTCCCTGCGATTCTCTTCCTTCATCTTTCACCTCTTATCATAGGGTATATATTTCTTTCGTTACGTTCCTGCTGCCTGCTTTGCTGGGTGCGCTGTTCTCCTTGACATGGTTTGCTCTCTCATCAATTCGAACGTTTATCAGGGTTTTGGGGCCTTATGTCCACATCTCCTTTCTGTCTGTCCTGTCTCTGCTCGACCTGGTAACTTGTCGGCCTTGTCCTCCAATATCCACCTCTATTACCGTTATTCTTCCTGTAATAGCTATTAGTTAATAACCATTGACATTTCTTGTTCTGTATCCATATCCATTTCTCTGTTGGAATCGATTGTCATTTCTCGACGCGGTTCATAATAGCTGATATTCCTCCGTGTTGTCTCCAACGATATTCTCGGTCTTTCATTCACTTTTTCACGCGGGTTTCGCTTTTTTCTTGCCTCATCTTCCGAGAATATGAATTCTGATTCTCTCAAAATTCCTTTGAAGGCTTCCAAGTCGTTGCCTCCGCGCCCTGCCAGTGACTGTTGGTATTTTAATGGCAGCTTCATGGTACACAGTTTAATCAATTCTCCATCACTGTATGACACTTTCAAACATTGATTTTTCATTATTGCTTAGAAGAATTTTACAGTGCTCTTCTCTCCGGAATTGTCGAAGTATGGACTTTTTACTCGTAGTACTTCGTACTTCTTCGTATTTTGCTCTTCACTCGACCCGTAGCTTGAGGGAAACTAATCTCTGAAATCTTAATATGATCGACAAGTAGCTGCTACATTTTGTATCGTTTCTGTTACTGTCGCAGACGTATGTTCAGTGCCCATTGGGCACATATAAAGTCTAATTTGTCTGCTAATATCCGATGTTCTGATAATCCTACTCCTAATTGACCAATGAAGGTTCGTGGATGCAGTGAGTTTCCTGCAAAGGAGTGCTGGAACTTCCTTACAGTGAGGAAATGATCATTGTCGTACCCCATAATGCCCACCGTACAAAACTCGAGAGTTCTCGGTACTCCTGCTTCCGATCACTTCAGGTGTCAGTCTTTCAGCTTGTAGTAAATCCATTGGATATTTCCCAGTGAAACTTGCGCATAGTCTTGCATGATATCGTTGTAATGCAACTGAATGACACCTTTCCATTGGCTCTGCGCGAGAGTCGGTATGCTTTACACTATAACCTCGCGACCTTGCATTTCCTATCACTTAATGGCTCGATCTCTTGCCTGGCTAATCTTGCCACTTCGTCAACTGGTCCGAATTGTTCAGAAACGTATGCTTGTTATATCAAATGTCTGCTTTTCATCAGTTTCGAAATGTGACTGTGGCATCGCAGATGGGCAGCTGTCGCGTAATTTCTTCTCCGCCTGTGACTGGAGATGTATTTGCGTGAAATCTTTTATTATTCCTTGTGAAACTTCTTGTCTTTCTGTTGGCATTATGGACTCACATGTTGTTACGGATTCACAATTGGTTTGATCTTGATCACTTTGCTCTTGTATAGTTCGCAACAGTTCTTCTCCAAGTTTTTCAAACTGATTATTAGTTTTCGCTTTTATTCTCAAGATGCCAATATCGTACTTCTTGAGAACCGCTTTCGTGATGCGTTTTTGCTACACACTGACTTCAGCTATTTGTTGTACTGTGCCTGCTTCTTTACGTGTGATTGCAATAACTTTTTTCATTATTTTTGCAATTTCACCATGAGTATCATCACGTTTTGATTTCGGTCTGTGTGTCGTCATGCACTGTTTGCACGTCGGCTTGGACATTATCAGTATCTGTTCTTAATTGTGTTTGACGTATTATTAAATTTTCTATCACATCTCGGGATTCTCTTGTCTCTTCCTCAATGTGAATTAATATTTGTTTGACCTATTTAGTTTTTTTTTTTTTAATTTCACGCAGTTGTTTCGTTGTTTCTGCATACCCTTCACGTATCTGTAGTATTAACGCTCTGTTTTGTATCGTTATGGTCCATGTTAATTCCTGGAGAATTTACAATTTAACGTGTCCCACTACCTCTTCTTCCAATGCACTTCGTTCTGTGATCACATTCCCGTCCCTTTGTACACCTGACCGCAGAGAACCATGTGGTGACAAATTTCGACTTGTATTACCTCTTCTTCCAATGCACTTCGTTCTGTGATCACATTCTCGTCCCTTTGCATACCTGATCGCAGAGAACCATGTGGTGCCAAATTTCGACTTGTATTGTCTGTACTCGGTTGTGACGGAGGTCTTATTGCATGAACTATGGGTTGTACGTATTTAAGACATTCCCCATCATCCAGCACCTCTGCATTATGTTGGTCGCTGCTTACGGCTCCTTGTTGCTCCATATTTACATCCTGCTGCACCGCTGATCTAATTCTTGCGGTATCGTGTTATCTGTTGTTCTGAGGTTCCCGTACATTATTTTGGTGGTTGTCAATCTCAATTCGGTCAAGGTCTCGATCTGCCATTGCTAATCTCACTCATTCCCATTTTTGCAGTTTTAACTGATGCGCCCTACTTCATGTAATCATGAGGTCATACGACCTTACTCGCTTCATAAAATTACTACCTTCACACTTTTTCTAGTGTTCCTAGTTCCCTTCACTCAATAATAAGACTGTATGACAATCACTTACCGGTTGGGACAGAACCAACTTATCAATGCTGTGTCAACCACCTGTGCACTTGCAAAAAAAACTTTAAGCTAACAATGGCATTACATCTATACTATGGGTTTAGTTCTTACATCTCTCAGTGCATTGCATGTCTCTGTCCCCCTATTAACTTGTCAGTAGCCACTGGTTGACACAACAAAGAAAAATTTATTACGAAAATTTTTAAGAGAATATTTTTTTGTCCTAGTAATTACACATTACAATCTCGGTGAGATTCTCCATACTAGGAGACTTTTCAGTTTTTAACTCTTTACGAGTTGAGACAAGTCTGTGAACAAGTGCCGGCCAGAGTGGCCGAGCGGTTCTAGGCGCTACAGTCTGGAACCACGCGACTGCTACGGTCGCAGGTTGGAATCCTGCCTCGGGCATATATGTGTGTGATGTCCTTAGGTTAGTTAGGTTTAAGTAGTTCTAAATTCTAGGGGACTGATGACCCCAGAAGTTAAGTCCCATAGTGCTCAGAGCCATTTGAGCCATTTTTTGTGAACTAGTGTTAACATAATGACTCTCACAATCGTCTCAGTGCGGCGCGAGTTGCCTTGCTGAAACACTCGACGATTAGCTGCAAGAGAAGAAGCGAATTACTGTGTCTGCAGTTTGCCTGTACCAAAGCTGGTGGCCATGCATTTTCTTTCTGGCCAATCGGAGTGTTCTTACTTGCTACGTCTCCACCCATTACAGCTTTTGTAGCCTATCACAGGCGTCATGTCTTCCGTAGGGCTTCTGATAGATAACAGTGAAACAAACAGTTTTTTCTTTCATGCAAGTTTTAGCACAGGTGGCTACAGCGAGTCCCCATTGTTTTGAGTTGGTTTTCTCCGGAGATTTATCTACCATCTCTTGCAGTGTTCCTGTGGAAATGCTTTGCCAGCAGCCTAAGCAGTGGCTCCGGCGTCTCATTGTTTCTGCTAGATGTCCTGCTATGAGGTTTCAGCTGTGCAGGTCGGCCATTGTGTCATAAAATTCTCCTTCCCTCAGAACTCAATATAGGGAATTATTTGCGAGCAATTACTAATGTGAGTGTTAGTGGTTTACATTATCAAAATGTTGGTTTGTTTATTCACTTTGTCTATCAATAAAATTCATACATTTTCATGTAATTATATCGTGTGACATATAGATTTAACCGGAATTGTTTCAGGAACTGAATGTAAGATGTGTTATTTGTTTCATACCTCACAATGTGTCAGGGGATTTTTGCAGTGTGTAAAAGAATTAAAATTATGTGTTTGTGAAACATGTAACAAAATAATAATGAGTTAGTTTATCTCTGTTCTTCTACATAGAGGTCAATATAGTAGCAAACGATTATGTTCCCCATTCAGGAACTTCAGATAGCCCATCCTTGTGCTGTGGCTCGATGAGTGATCATACAGGGAACATGTCAACTAGTACTTCTTCAGCTGCTAGCTGTGGAGCTGTGTTCTTGAAAGAACCACATATCACGGGTTTTTGCGATATAACACAGTTTTTGTTCTCTACAGCTCCCTCTAGTGCCATGGTGTGTGATTCCCTGATGTCTTAACAGATTTGCTTTTTATCGTCATTGTTTTCCATATGTCCTTTTCCTCCATGAATTTTCAGAGAACTTATTCATTCCTTACTTTCTCAATCTACCAAATTTTCAACATTCTTTTGTAGCACCACATCTCAAACGCTTCTACCCTCTTCATTTCCGGTTTCTTCACAGTCCATGTTTCATTAGCACACAGAGCTGTCCTCCAAATGTACATGCTCTGAAATTTTTTCCTATGTTTGATACTAGTAGATTTCTCTTCGCCAGTGGTAGTATGCTTATTTTTTCCTCTTTGCCCGTCGATCACAGGTGACATTGCTGTCTAGGTAACAGAATACCTTAACTTCATGTACCTCGTAATCAAGAGTGACTTCTGTATTCCTGGATTTCTCTGAATATTTATCTGCGTCCTTCTTTCAACGACCATCTGAAATATTTCTTCTGTTACCCATGATTTTTTTGCTGTTACCTTCTTTGTACCTATGATTGTTTTTAAACTCCTCTGATTGCCGTTTTTAGAGACGTCTGTTTCTCTTATACTGAACTACATACTTATCGCAGTTTCGACAGCGTCAGAGAACTTAAACGTATCTTTTCATTCCTTAGTGCTTCCATTTTCCATTTCTTTCCACATTGACTTTTCCTGACTAGTCTCTTAAACATCAGGCTACTCTTCATGACTGTTAAATTGTGATCTGAGTCTACATGTGTTCCTGTTTGCACCTAAAAATTTGGTATATGATTTCGAAATCTCTGCCTGACTATGACGTAATTTAAGTGAAATCATAGTGACTTTCGGATATTTCCTAGTGTACCTCCTCCTCTTGTGATTCTTGGACAGAGTACTAGTTGTTACTACCTGAAATTTGTTGCAGAATTCAATTAGTCTTTCTTCTCTTTTTAGTACCAAGCCCTTATTCGTCGCGCGGGATTAACCGAGTGGTCTAGGCGCTGAAGTCATGGACTGTGCGGCTGAGCCTCTGTCGGGCATGGGTGTGTGTGTTTGTACTTAGGATAATTTAGGTCAAGTAGTGTGTAACCTTAGGGACTGATGACCTTAGCACTTAAGTCCCATAAGATTTCACACACATTTGGACAAGCCCTTATTCTCCTTTAACCCTTTCTTCTACTCCTTTCTCTACAAGCGCAATCCAATCCCCCATGATTATTAAAGTTTCATCTCCCTTAACGTGCTGACTCACGCGTTTAATCTCCTGCTGTACCTTATCTCTTCATATTTGGCTTGCGACGTCAGCTATATACCTCAATTATCGCTGTCGGTATTTGTTTGCTGTCGATTCTGATGATAATGACGCTACCACTGAAGTGTTGACAGTAACTGTCTCTCTGTCCTACCTCCCTATTCACAACAAATCCTACTCCCGTGATACCATTTTCTGCTGCTGCCGATATTATCCGATACTCATCTGACAAGAAATGTTTATCTTCCTTCTATTTCACTTCACTGATACTCACTTATTCTATATCGAGCCTTAGCATTACCCTTTCCAGACATCCTAGCTTCCCTATAACGTTCACACCTCTGCCAAATCACGCAACGACTCGTAGAACATTATCCTTTCGTCAATTATTCAATCTTTCTCTCATGGTCACCTCCCCCTTGGCCGTCCCCTCACGGAGATCCATATGGGGGGGAGGGGGGGGGCTACTCTGAAATTTTTTGCCAATGGAGGGATCATGATCACACTTTGTCAGTTACTGGCCACAAGTCCTGTGTGTTTAAATCAGTGGTTTCCATTGCCTTCTGCATCCTGATGACGTTGTTCATTGCTGATTCTTCCTCCTTTAGAGACAGTTTCCTACCCCGAGGGCGAGGGATTGCCGTGAACCTCTGTCCGTTCCTCCGCCCTCCACCCTCTTTGACAAGGCCACTGACAGAATGAGGGTGACTTCTTAGGCTGGAAGTTTAGACCATCATTGCCGATGATTTTTATTCAGAACATGAGTGACGGCGTGGTTCTAACCCAGGATAATATTCCTAGACCACGTATACAGATTCTTACTGTCTACATATGTATTTGTCAACGTACGTTCCCTCTCAATGAACACATTTCTCCGAACGAGAGACTAGTTTGTGATACCTCCACTGCAGAATGTTTTATTTTGTTGACGGAACTATAGCCGGGTACCTGCTCGCAAAGGTTCAGTACTATCGAAGTTAAGCCCCTGAAAATGAAGTTTAAGTTTTTGGAAATATGAAAATCGGATGAGTCCTAATAAGTACTGAACAGAGGACGTTAACCCAAGGCGTAAGGTTGTTGTAGATTCACCGCACTAATGGGTGTTCTGGCATTGCCACGTTGATTACTGTGTGCTATTCGTCACGTACCGACATAGTTACATTATAAATCGTCAGTTGCACACTGCAATTCGGAGCCCTCTTGCGGTAGAGGTCTGCAAATATGTAAACATGAAGAACAAAAATGTAGAATCTTAATAACGTTTGTTTTATTTAACTAGCTTTAAGAGTTTCCACAACAAAGAATCTTAATTTCTTTGGTAGAGTGTGGGATAAGTATGGTTTGGTGGCTTGTATATCACATTGTAATTCTCCTTCAATGTGTTCTAGTGTTTGGTGTAATGACCTCTTTTGGAATCAAATTACATAGGAACTTACTGTAAATTTTTCAGGAAAAATGACGCAGGATACGAGACAGCAGAGTCTTGGAGGACTACAGCAGCTGCTACTGTCTGTGAGGCCACTCCACGTGGTCAATAGAGTTCTCGCCCTCGAACCGTTCTCCATCGACGTGAAGGCGCAGAAGCTGGTGACCAGCTATCTGCAGATAGCGTTCATGTGCCTATGCCTCCTTGTGGAGCTATACGCTTACATACCACAAATTTACTTTCTGCTAAGACTTGTTAATCCTCACTCTGCTCTATATGTGATAGGAGTTATCACCTATATCGGCTTCAGCGTTTTGAGACTAACGCCCATTGTTGCAGACCTCCTGGGAAACCGTAAGAAGTTGGACAAAATTGTGCGCATCCTACAGTATTGCTGCAAACACCTACGCGGAGATGGTGTTGCACTCATTATCAAAACTCGGTGTGTCATTTGGACGGAGACTGTGCTGGTGCTATGTATCACTGGACTATACATTTTTCTAATGTTCCACTTTGAAGTCAGAGGTAAGACCGTAGCACTGTCGGTCGTCGGTGGACTCAGAATTCTCTCCTGCAGCATCAGATTTGTCAACCTGGCTTTTCTGCTCCGTTGGAAGATCCTCACAGTGAATAGCCAGTTATCCAGGATCCGTAGGGCGCCGTGGGAAAGTTGTGCACCAGAGGACGGGCGGATGTGGAGCGTCACACGGGACGACGCGGACGTGGCCGGCGCTATCTTGAAGCTACGACGTGTCATGTGGGCATTGCGAGACATGACCCACTTGATTATGGACGCTCATCGCTGCTTCATACTGCTATCACTGTCGTTTGCTATGGTGGGCAGTGTTTTGATACTTTACGGAATCACGCAGGTAAGCTGTCGAAGTTCCACAAAAATATTGTAGTGTGATCGGCCAGAATATTATGACCACCGATCTACTGTCGATGTAAACCCGTCCAGGGGACAGCATCATGACCTGACAAGGAATGACTGCTAGTCAGACACATGTACGGTGCGTTGTGACTGCTATTGAGACGGTGCATTTAGTATCGGTGAATGTGGGAAAGACGCGCTATCTACATGAGTCTGATCGAGGGCAGTTTGTGGAGGTTCGGCACGAGCATTTTGGAAACTGCAAGACTAGTCGGGTGTTCCAGGAGAGCTATGGTGAGTGTCTTGAAAACCTGAAGAAACCAAGGTAAAACCACGTCCAGACCTCGCGGGGTTCGGCGGCCAACCCTCGTTATACGTGGGTCACTCCAAAAGAAATGCACACTATTTTTTTTAAATTCATCTTTTATTCTACAAGTTTGAAAGTTTTACAGCGTGTAGATACATCCTTTAGGAACTATATTTTCATATCTCCACGTAATTTCAATCCCTATCAATTGCCTTACGCTATCTTGGAACCAGCGCCTGTATACCCGCACGGTAAAATTCTGGACCAACCTGTTGGAGCCACTGTTTGGCAGCGTGCACAATGGAGTCATCATCTTCAAACCTTGTTCCACGAAGAGAGTCTTTCAGTTCCCCAAAGAGATGATAGTCACATGGAGCCAGGTCAGGATTGCAAGGCGGGTGTTTCAGTGTTATCCATCCGAGTTTTGTGATGGCTTCCATGGTTTTTTGACTGACATGTGGCCGTGCATTGTCGTGCAACAGCAGAACATCCTGCTTTTAACGATGTGGTCGAACACGACTCAGTCAAGCTTGAAGTTTCTTCAGTGTCATCACATATGCATCAGAATTTATGGTGGTTCCACTTGGCAAGATGTCCACAAGCAACACTTTTCAAGCAGAAAGTGTGGTTTTGAATTATTTTTCTTGGGTGAATTTGTATGATGACACTCCATTTATTGCCTCTTCGTCTCTGGTGAAAAATGATGGAGCCATGTTTCATCACCTGTCACAATTCTTCCAAGAAATTCATCTCCACCATTCCTGTACTGTTCCAAAAGTTCGCTGCATACCGTTTTTCTTGTTCCTTTGTGAGCCATTGTCAACATCCTGGGAACACACCATGCACAAACTTTTTTTAACGCCAACACTTTCGGCATTCTGCAGACACTTCCTTCCCCTATCCCAACGTAGCGTGACAATTCGTTCACTGTGATGCGTCTGTCAGCAGTCACCAATTCGTTAACTCTCTGCACATTGTCTGGAGTGTGTGCAGTACGAGGCCTGCTGCAGCGAGGACAATCCTCAACATTGCCGTGCCCGCTTTCATCACGTAACCTGCTTGCCCACCGACTAACTTTACTGCGATCGACAGCAGCATCTCCATACCCCTTTCCAACTTCTTGTGGATGTTTCCCACTGTCTCGTTTTTACAGCACAGGAATTCTATGACAACACGTTGCTTATGACGAATTTCAAGTGTAGCAGCCATCTTGAAGACATGTTGTGACGGCGCCACTCACGGGAACAGGTTGAACTAAGTTTGAAAATAAGCGGGAAGTATGTAGCTCCACACTGAAAAACTTTCACACATGCAGAATGAAAAGTGTATTTTTACAAAAATAGTGTGCATTTCTTTTGGAGTGACCTTCGTAGATGTCGGACATCGTAGGCTGGGCAGAATAGTAAAACTGGACACGCGGCGAACTGTGGTGAAACATCGGACTTAAATGCTGCCCAGAGTACGAGTGTGTCTGAACACACAGTGCACCGAACACTCCTAACGACTGACCTCCGCAGCTGACGACTCATGCCTGTGCCAATGTTAACACGACATCGGCCACTACTTCTAAAACGGGCACGTAACCATCGGCACTGGCCGCTGGCGCAGTGGCACAGCGTTCTGATACCTTCTTCATCATGCCGATTGGGAGGGCGCAATCCGTCTTCCTCCAGTGGAACAGCTCCTTGACTCCGCACTGCGGTACAGAGATAAGCTGGCAGCGGCTCCAGTATTCCCTGGGAAACATTCAAGTAGACATTCATGGGACCAGTGGAGCTCGTGCAAGGCGCCTTGATGGCCAAGGGGTATTGAGACCGACTACAGACCTTGTACACCTCTTCACGACGATCGTTTTTACTGGCACCGGTGGCATGTTTCAATAATCTAATGCGCCATGTCAGATGTCCAGGAGTGCGATGGGGCATTTCGAGGAACACAGTGGCGAGTCCCAATTGATGCCCCCCAATCTGCCAGATTTGAATCCGAGCGAACACGTCTGAAATGTGGTTGAACGTGGCTTCAGAACTGATAGCACCACCCCTCCCCGGAATTTACGGAAATTAGGTGCAGATGTGGTGGAGCTCCCACCAACCACCTATTGATGTCGTGCCCACTCCCTCCATCAACCTACCAAGGCCTCTTGGCTTCGATGCCACGACGTGTCGCCACTGTTGTCCGTGCCAAAGATGGACATATCGGCTGTTAGGTGGATGGTCATAATGTTCTGTCTGATCAGTGTATTGACAACTAAAATAGTAAATGTTGATAGAAAGAATGTCTAACGCTGATTCCACTTGCAGACTGAATGGATATTAATTCATTTAGTACAAAGAATTACAAAATTATGCTATACATTTAATGGATATTATTAAATATGTTTTGAAATATGTGTAGCCTGTTAGGTGTCCGAAAAATCGCCGTACCGTTCTTGATTTGAACAATTTTTTGAAATAGTTTTATTTATTTCCCGGCTTTGAAACTAAGAAAATAATTGTTGTCGGTATATATTCAATTGTTTGGTATCAGAATTGCTATATATTGGGTGTGAAGTCACGGCTGATGCGAGCAGATACAGTTATTACTCGACAAGGCCAGAAAGAGGACTGCGCCTATTGGTCCTCAAAGATTTCGTGCAAATTTAAGGTAACTGCAAGGCATGACCAGAAATGAAAGTGACGAAATTGATATCTTCAGATGGCCACGGAGTTAAAAAAAATAGCATGTTGGCGCTCATTGGGTGAGGAATGAGCCATTTATGTTAGCGTAATTTCCAGGGAGCTGTTGGAACAGTTGGAAGAGCACAGAACGGTCATGTGAGGATGGTGGGATCGGATACTTCTGCGAAAACGCATTTTCCTCATTCTCCACTTTTATGTTACCAACACTGAAAATGAATGGAAACAGTGCTCAATATACTGTATTTATTAATATTTTTATAAAGGTCATAAAGAGGAAAAGTAACGGAAAATTTGCGACTGCAGATAAATTTCCAGCAGGGGCTTGTAAGGCGTACATGCGAACTTCATATATGAAAATGGATGCCTTTATTGCTTTAAGTTGATGATTTACACGTTCTGTGGCAATAAATCATAAATACCGCATTCCTGTAATTACGTTTTGCTTTTAAATATTGTACTGAAAAACAAAATTTGTTTACATTCATAAAAGATTCACTGTCATGGCACAATTTAGCTGCAAACCACGCGTAAGGCACGCCAAACGTCGGTGAAGATTGCTGGTCGAGAACAATGGAATGCATTTTGATGCGGTCTTGTTGCGATGTGATTGTCTCTCGATGACATGAGGGCGGTTTTGAAGCTTTTTGACAATTTCTTTACCTGACGATGGAAACTGACATCCCAGGGTTGCATTAGCTGCCTAGGGCTACATGAGGGTCAAAAGGAAACAAACGGAATACGAAGTCCTGTGCCCTTTAACCGAAATTTTCGTGGAAGGTTATTTGCATAGTCCTGGTGGACGCTGTAAGAATAATCTTTTCTTGGTACTTTATTTACAATCAAAGATCTGGCTTTGTCTTTCTTTCTCACGTCTTTTATGAAAATATGAGTAAGTACCGTACACTGAGCATTACTTCGGTTTATTTCCGCAAAGAGGATCGACCACACGACCTTCGGATGACCGTTCGCAACTCTTCCCCTTGCGCCAGCCGCTCTCTGGAAACTTTGCTAACATAAATGGCTCATTCCTTACCTGATCAGCGACTAATATGCCGTTTTTTTTTTCTAAGTGTTTGGGAATGAGGAGCTCAAACTTCTGTTACTTTAATTTTTGACCAAGCCCTGCATATACCACAAATATGGGCAAAATCTTTGATGATGTGTGGGCGCGCTAACTTCGTGAGTGATAACCTAGCAGTAACAGGGTCAAACTTGCGCACGTCATTAAGTACAGTCTCGTTCTAATTTAAAATAGCGCTTAGTATAATCAGGTAGTGCAAGCAGGAAGAGCAATCCAGAAAAGCGACCATGAAAAATACCTTTACGGAAACCCGTGACAACTCGTTTATGTCATTAAGGTTCCTATGAGAATCAGAAAGGTGTAAAGTAAAAATTAAGTAAGTCAGTGGTGTTCAAATAATGGAAACAGAGACGTGATTCTCAGTAATGGTGTTACGATTTGAGTGTCATTGTCCTTCATTAGCCGACGCAAATGGTTTTGGCGCGATGCGAGGTCTTTCTAGTCTTTTAATGAAACTTCTTAGCAGATTTCAATTGTGTGTTGGATTCAAAGTGAAGTGCCTAGCTTACGCTGTCGATCTAGCTAGCCTCACTAAGAGTATTGAGGAGACCAAGTGTGCCACAGACCTTCAGACATCACATGAGAAGACACATTAGATGGATAATTTACATCAACATACAAGGTCCCTTCTCTGAAAGAAATGTGGGACATTTTCACATATATTGTCTTTTAAATATCTCGGAGAAATAGTAGTATCACCTGGATCAAACAGTAAAGCCAATTTAGAAAGAGCTATCGCACTCCAAAAATTGTACACAGTGACATGATATGATTTTGTCTATTATAAATGTTTCTTTTTGAAAGCTGCGACTGTGAAAACAATGGACTTGTTTATAAATAACTTTCTGCTACCAACCACGATTTTGTTTTATCTATGTTTTACACAACGCGTTTCGGGAAGTGATACCCATTCTCAAGTATGTATTTCTTTGTACTGTGCTATTTTTTCGTAAGGTCTTCTATGTGTGACGCTCTACTTCATTTCGTTGACTTTACTGCAGTATACAAAACCGTGCAATTGTTAGTTAGTTATCGATTTTTATATGTAGTTTGGTTTGAAATTTGGAAGAACTTTTAATTATAGGTATAAGTTCTTATGGTCTATTTGTGCAGTATGTCTCAAAAGTTAAACATCACTCACAATTTTCAGTGCACAGTACATAACGAGATTAAGTTATATAAAAAACACTTACAAAGATGTTCTTAAATGTAGTTGACATAGATAATGTTACGGGCCCTCCACGGATGCGCTTTCGTACAGAAGGTATTTATCTTTACAGTATGGATTATAATTTGCTTACATCTATTTTACAGTTGTGTTTATTTCTGTGTGTTAATACTTTTATTTAAGTATACTGTCTTACAATCTGAAGAAATTCACCATTTCATTTTCAGGTTTCCCGTTTAGCAGTTTCTCTTCGTATTTTTTGTAATGTGTACATATCTCCAGTTCTAACTAATACATTTCATATCGTTTCTTTAGTCGTTGGAGTACTCTGCTATCTTCCTCTATTTATCCAAATGGGAGTCCTGTATTGTATATGTGTGTAGCTATTGCAGACACACAGCATCAGGAATAGCTACACACATACGCAATACAGTATGGCCACATTTACAGAATAGACAACACTCACTTAACCAAAATAGTATATTGAAAATATGTAAAAATAATTGGGTACAAGAAGTTCTTCAGGAGTTGCTAGAGGCGAATTCCACAGAAGATACCGACAAATAATTAAAAAAAAAGACAGGGAAATAGTGTACTGAGGACCCCAAGGAAATACACATCAAATTGATAAAGAGAGTTTGGGAAGCGAAGAAGAAGAAAAAGGAAATGTCAGATCAAGTTAACAAGTTCGAACGTGCTCTGCAACTGCATGTAAAGAAGAAACAAAAAGAGGAGACAAGGAAGGCATAAATTTTGACATTAGTTAAAGCGCACCAACGTTGTGCTTTTCATCCCACTGACAAACGTTTGAAATAAAATGCCTTGGCTAGTGGCGCCATTCCATCTGGAGTTAACTCCTGCAGCACTTCGCTGTAATCTTGAAAAGAATAAGATTTTCGTCATAATACGTAAAGCATCTCACTATCATCCCAAAAAGAAAACTGCTGATGCTTTCGCTGCTAGTGGTCACATATAAATTTCGTTACCCTACATCAGTGACTTCAGCGTCAATTCGCTGCTTTTATATTCAAATACTCTTTCACTTAGCCTCACAAGACTGAGTAGATTCTTTCCAGACCTGAATGTCGAATCAGAATACATTCAGGCGTCTAAATTGTCCATTTTTATTTTATTTGAACAACCAGTTCCATCAATAGATAACGCCATCATCAAGTCCCATGACGGACGCGTAAGAAGACACCCATTTCTGGTACAGATCAAATAGGAGCCAACATTCAGTAAATAGTATCCGTAGATTTTTCACGCAGCGATCTCTTAATCATCACCTGCCGACTGTTATGTGACAGTGTTACTATTTTGCCCATTGTTTGTTGCTCTTTGTGTGAAGGTGTCTAGTTCTTTTTAATGTTTTTCTGTGCCAAATGGCAGTGTGTTGAGCCTACAAAGTACGTATCTGGGTGCTCCTTGTTCCTGTAAGTGTTGCTGAATTAAAGTCTGCTGTATAACTGTGTTAATAGTTACTTTAATGAATCCTATTATTGTGTGTATTAGGTTTGCATCTGCATGGAAGTGGTAAATTTTTACTGTTAGGTCATGTGTCAAAGAAGGATACCATCCATGAATCTTGTCCAATAAAATATGTTTCAGCCCTTTGTGAAAATGTTTTCAAAAATCAGGTGGTCAGTTGGTTGGTAAAGCTGTTTGCTGGGCGCCTGATACTAGGAATATCATTGGTAGCCCATATTCCAAATAGTACTCAATATTAAACTGAATATACTTGTGATCTTTATGAGATGTGCTCCTAAAGAAGTTAGCTGTTTACACATCTTCTATTTTATATTTTTCAGACAGCAACTCAATATACTGCAAGTTCGTATGTATTAGGTTCATTTAGATTACAGTGTTTCTTACTGGGACTGTTCTCATCTGGAAAAGTTTCTGACTGCGCTGAGAGACTTTCTCTCTCTCTCACTCACTCACTTTTTTTGAAGCAAGGTCTGTGTCAAGACAGAAGAGGAGTTCTACCTTCGACTTTGGTTTCTTATATGAGCCGTTATGAATGTTAGTGTTCCTTATGCGTCCGCTACCTTTCGTTTCATTTTTCATGGAGTAATTTCAACATGCGTATTGCAAGTTGGTGAGTGGGAGCTTTCTTAAATATGACAGTGCATATTATTGCGATATTTGGCTTGTGGATATATGGTTGCCACCAGAGTGTGAGTGCTGTAGAATTGCTCTGTATTAATTTTCCTCCAATGTCGTCTAGTGTATAGTTCATATTGTTCAAGATTTCTTTTACATGAGCTTAAAACTGTCTATCAGGTTGATCTCAATTTCTAGTATCAATTTGTGAAATGAAGTGTTGTGTTTCGTGAAATTATTGTTGTTTTTCTATAACAGTAACTGTATTTCTTTGACATCTTTGGAAATAATGTTGTTTCTGTTTTGGAGAATTTTTGAGGGTTTTGAGTCGTCTAGTGTCTATGTTTTTATGGTTTTTGTTGCCCTGCTTTTTCAACCCTGTTTTAATTTTGTATATCACTCTTTTCATCAGTTCTCTTACTAACCCAGTGTTCACCCTACTAATGTCACTTTTCTCCTCTCGATTTTGAACAGTTCCTAGCTATGTTAAGAGGTTGTCTTTGTATTTTGTATCTACCTTTGTGTTACAATTATATTTCAATCCTTTCTCCAATACCTCTTTTTCTTTATTCTTTAGTTATGGGTAAGATTAGTATGTATGATTTGGCCATTTATGGTTTATCTTTCTACGTTCACTTCGATGTCTTACAAGCTGTGTTACCTCTTACTTATGTTCTTCTTCAATATAATTGATAATCCAAATTTGTGTATCTTTCAGTCTTTTAGATTTCATAAGAGAAAACAGCAGTATTTTTTAACGTAAATGCATTTTCTACATAAGTTTTACAGGGCTTTTGATATAAAGTCTGCTTTTATTTGCTGGTAAAGCCTTGAATTGTTTCAGACATGCTTTCTGTTCAGATTTTTGGGCGCTATGAAGTTCTGAACTTTGTGTTGCTTGGTTTTATGGACATTGAACTGTATTGTTCTGCATCTGTTGTAAATGACAATTGGAAGTGATTACCTCGGCTTGTACAACAAGTGTCTAGCTGCGGCCACTTTCGCATCAGCAGTATATAAATTGCGGAAATTTAAAAGAAAAACGCTTTTGTCTAATGCACATTCATTATCTGTATTCTCTTTGCACACACAGACATATTTGGATTTATTTGCAATATATCTTCAGTGGGTGTCCTATATTACATAATATTTTCGTTTTCGCGTATGGCTTATTAACTGAAAAGATTTCATGGAAACTATTCTAATACAATTGAAAGGTCATTAACACAGGGCCTGAATAGTTATTACTAATCCAAAGAGCTTTCTCTCCACTGGAAGTCCGTCTCTAATGACCTCGTTGTCGACGGGACGTTAAATACTAGCCACCACCACCTCCACTGGAAGACTAGTTGAAAGTTTGGAATTTTTCTTGTGGTCCCTCTGTTTCCGAAACACAGCATTGTAACTGCCATTTTCAGCAACTGCGATGTAATACGTTTTCGTTGCTAACATGTACACTTACTGTGGGTGTGAGTAGCTGTAACTCAGTGGTATGTGATCGCTAGTACTCTTATAGTCTATTCTATTTTATCTACATTCAAAACTAATTAATTTGGGGTTTACACATATCTGCCATCTGACACTTCGTATGCACATTTAAAACTTACACTGAGAGTTAGGGTTCCTGATACAGCGATATAAATGAACAATAACAGCCCACTTTTCATTAGTACTACTAGTTCTGCATAGAAATTGAAAAAATGGAAATAATAGTGTTGGCCGGGAAGCCCCATGCGCGGGAGTTCGGCCGCCGTATTGCAAGTCCTCCTTAGGTGACGCCACAACGGAAACTTGCGAGTGAATGATGATGAAGGACACATAACAGCCAGTCCCCTGTCGAGAATCGAAATTGGGCCCCCCATGTGGTAGTCGGTAACGCTACAGATACGCTAAGGAGGCGGACATAGGAAGTGAAATCTAATGAATTTAACAACACAAGGGATAACGTTAAATGCACCACGAAGCAACATATTCAGTACAGAGGGTGGTAATCATTTACCTGATTATAATCAAAATGGAAATCTTATTTGATGGTGTTCCAATAAAATTTTAATCATGTACTGTGTTATTGCCAACATTTGTTGTTAAATTCTTTACCTTTAGTTTTTTGAGTAGACTACTATTGCACCACTGGTTTGCCGTTCTCAGTGTGAAGATATCTACTCATTTTTATATGTGATGCTACAGATCCCTTCTTGTAAACCGTAATCATTATTATCAGCTGCAGCAGCCTGTGAATTTCATAGAATTTTTTCTTATGAAGATTGACTTTTACCACTTAGGTTTCGTTGAGTTATCGGTTTGCTGCTTGTATGTTAGAGTAGAAGACGGAAGGATAGGTTTGTCTGGGATTTTTTTACCATTTGTAAGTTTTGTTAACTTTGAGGGGATCCTTATCGTTCTCTCACCACGTCCTCCTTTATAGTTTCACATACTAATTTAAACGTGTCATAAGTTTGTGAACCACCCATTCTTAAAGCTTATTGGGATATTTGATTTATCGGGTTTTATGTCGGCACTGGGCAAGTAGTGCAGTAGGATTGCTTTGTGTCAAATTCCCTTTATCTCTGTCATTATTATGTGAGATTTCAACGTTTTATCCGCCCCCGGTAGCTGAGTGGTCAGTGCGACAGAATGTTAATCCTAATGGCTCGGGTTCGATTCCCGGCTGGCTTGGAGATTTTCTCCGGTCAGTGACTGGGTGTTGTTTTGTCCTAATCATCATCCATTCATCCCCATCGACGCGCAAGTCGCCGAAAGGACGTCAGATCGAAAGACTTGCACCAGGCGAATGGTCTACCCGATGGGAGGCCCTCGTCACACGAATTTTTTATTTCAACGTTTTGACTTTATTTTGTGAAATAAAACATTGTGATTTTGCAATATGTTGTTGCTTCTCCATAAGTACAACTTTATTTCACTTATCACCTTCGGAAATTACGATTTCTCATTTTTGATTATCTTTCTGAAACTCTGGATATTGTTTGTTGTATTGTTTTTGTCGTTCTACTTTCTTATGTCTGTTGTAATTTCATTGATTACTTTTCTCATGTTCTCTTGTTCGCCCTCTGTTCACATTGGTGTTTTCAACTATTATACCGTTTTGGAACAGCTTCTGACTCTGTTATGAAGATTTCGGTATATTGTTCATCTACCCTTCTATTACACGATATTTAAAGCCTTTTTCTTATAGGTTTGTTGTTCAGTGTTTACTTATGTGCTTGTGAACAAGTATGACTACCACTACATCTCTGGCTTATATACATTTCAAAAATGAGAATAGTATGATACATTGTTGAATGAATTAAATATAGTATACACGTCATGTGCTCAAGAATAAATTTCAGTTGCAAGTGAGGGAAATTTTCATCTGTTTATGATAAAACATAATCGAATTTATTATTAGCAACTGAGGAAAATGGCTGTACACATTAACAATATTATTATAAATAAGCTGATTTACAATTTTCAATACTTAATTAGATTTATTTTCATTCTTCTGTTTATCTCAAAAGCATCTACCAACTACAAAATTATCATGAAATGTGGATTGATTTTCAAAGTTAGTTTACAATACGTAAATCTAATAGTCAGTTATCTAGCTCATTACAATGAGTATCGTATTATTAACAGTTATACAGATTACTGATCTTAAGTATAACTGAACTGTATAGTTGAATTTACTATCACAGTATAAGATCAAAGGAAATGTGACCCTACGTTTGTTTTTCTTACAATCTAATTTAGAACTTGTCCATGCTAAGTAAATACACTACTTTCTTTTGCACTTGTTGATGATTTTATACTGCGTATTTCAGAAGTATGCAAGATCGTTTATTGATCTATCTAGTACAAAGTGGTATCGTGCTAGTCATTATACGCAGCCTTGCCCCACATATTACCACTTCCAGTGAACAGCTGGTTGGTGCCTAAAAACGCCATTGCAGTTAATTCCAGCTTCACTGTCCAACTGTGCTAAATCTCTGTCTGTAATGATCTTCAAATCTGATATCACAACCGCGCGGGGTTAGCCGAGCGGTCTAGGGCGCTGCAGTTATGGACTGTGCGGCTAGTCCCGGCGGAGGTTCGAGTCCTCCCTCGGGCATGAGTGTGTGTGTTTGTCGTTAGCATAATTTAGGTTAAGCAGTGTGTAAGCTAGCAGCGTATTTTTTAAGTTAAATTTATTTAGCCTACGCTCCTACTTCCAAGCTCTTACGGTAGTATTTTCCGCTAAATACTTTGCGTCTCTCGTGAAATGGGTAATTTTATCCGATTTACGATTAGTGATCAAATTTTATAAATAAGATTATTACATTCTGCACTTACTGTACTATTATTTGGAAATTATCAAATTACTTTCTCCAATGGTCAATGTTTTTTAGATGTTTTTCTAAAGATTTTGCCATCGCTTCCGTCTTTTATTCAATCCACACTTGTAAAGGAAAATCTTGGTGTTGGTACTTAAATGTACCATTCCGGAAGAGTGAAAGCTTGGACTTGTGATTAATAATTTCAGCTTCAGATGTTCCTTTCAAAGAATAGTTTGTCCAATTTTGAAATTAATTCAAATTTCTTTTTTAAAACCCTTTTAAGAGCTGTAGGTGGCGATTTTTTCTGAAGCTTCCAGCAGAGTAATTCTTTTAATTATTCGAAGGGCAAATTGTTTTTATTAAGAAATGATTTACTTTATTATCTTGTCATTTTGTATGTATTACTGACTTCTTGCCTTCAGCTGTTTTTTAAAAAAAGAAGAACAAAAAAAAACGGTCTTGTCGCTCATTCTTTGACGTTGGTTACATCACAATACGTTTACTAGTGTAATGTGCTATATATAAACATGAACTTCCAAAGGGAAAATGTTGGGATTATGATGGGTTCCTAACACAGCTTTTTTCTTTTCATTTTCTTTGGGTTGGGTGTCATCAGTGTTCTGACTGGTTTGACGTGACCCGTCACGAATTCCCCTCGTATGCCAACCTCGTCTTCTCAGAGTAGCACTTGCAACTTATGTCATCAATTACTTGCTAGATGCATTCCAATCTCTGTCTTTCTCTGTAGCTACCGTTAGTACCACGTTAAGTCATTACTTCATGTCCTAACAGATATTGTATCTTTCTGTACCTTCTCCTTATCAGTGTTTTCCACATATTCCGTTCCACTCCGATCCTGCGCGGAGTCCCCTCTTTTCTTCCATCGTCAGTCCACATAATTTTCAATATTCGTCTGTAGCACCACGTCTCAAATGCTTCGATTCTCTTCTGTTCCGGTTTCCCCGCAGACGATGTTTCACTACCATACAATGCTGTACTGCAGACATACATTCTCAGAAATTTCTTCCTCAAATTAAGGCCTATGTTAAATACAAGTAGACTTTTCTTAGCCAGAAATGCCCTTTTTGCCATTGCTGGTCTGCTCTTGATGTCCTTGTTCCGTCCATCATCGGATATTTTGCTGCCTAAGCAGCAGAATTCCTTAACTTCGTCTACTTCGTGACCACCTGTCCTTATGTTAACTTTCTGGGTTCTCTCATTTCTTTACTTCTCATTACTTTCGTCTTTCTTCGATTTACTCTCAATCCATATTCTGTATTCATTAGATTGTCCATCACATTCCTCAGATCCTGTAAGACTTCCTCACTTCCACTCAAGTTAACAATGTCATCAGCCAATCCTAAAACCGATAACTTCCGCCTTGAATTTTAGTTACACTCATGCACATTTTAATTATTTCCATCACTGCTCCTACGATGTGGAGATTGAACAGTAGAGGCGGAAGACTAACACCCTTTTAAATCCTAGTACTCCGTTTTTGGTCGTCCGCTCTTATTATTCTCTCTTAGCTCTTGTACATATTGTACGTTACACCTCTTTCTCAGAATTTTGAATATCTTGCACCATTTTACTTTGTCGAGCGCTTTTTGCAGGTCAACAAATAATGTGAACGTGTCTTGATTTTTTCTTTAGTCTTGCTTCCAATCTCAACCGCAACGTCAGAATTGCCTCTCTGGTGCCTTTACTTTACCTAAAGCCAAAGTCGTCATCATTTAACATATCCTCAATTTTTTCCGTTTATCTTTATATTATTCTTGCAAATAATTTAGATGCATTACCTGTTAAGCTGATTGTGCAATAATTGAAGCACTTGTCAGCTCTTGTAGTCTTCCGAATTGTGTAGATGGTATTTTTTCCGAAAGTGAGATGGTATGTCACCAGACTCACATATTCAACACGTCAACGTGAATAGTCGTTTTGTTGCTACTTCTCCCAATGATTTTAGTAATTTTAAACGAATGTCGTCTTCTTCTTTATTTGATCTTAATTCCTCTAAAGTTCTTACATATTCTGATTCTACTATTGTTTGCCCAATATTTTTTTTTAAAAAATAACTCCTGTTTCTTCTTCTGTCACATCACACAAATCATCCCTCTCATAGAGACTTTCAGTATATTCTTTCCACCTATCCGCTCTCTCCTCTGCACTTAACAGTGGAATTTCCTTTGCACTCTTGGTATTGTTGCTTTTAATATCCGAGAGGATTGTTTTGACTTTCCTGTATGCTGAGTATGTCTTTCCAAAAATCATTTCTTTTTCGATATCTTCAAATTTTTCAATCAGCCATTTCATCTTAGCCTCCCTGCACTTCCTATTTATTTCATTCCCCAGCGACTTGTATTTCTGCATTCCTGAGGTTAACGCACCATTTTGTACTCCCTCCTTTGATTGATAAACTCATGTATTTATTCTGTTACCCAAGGTTTCTACGCAGTTACCTTCTTTGTACCTTTCCAACATCTGTGATAGCCTTAGAGAACTTTGAGCATGTCTTGTCATTCCTCAATACTTTTGTGTCCCAGTTCTTTGCGTATTGGTCCTTCCTGACTTATGTCTTAAACTTCAGCCTACTTTTCATCACAGCTATATTGTGACCTGAGACTATATCTGCTCCAGGGTACAATCCAGTATCTGGTTTGGGAATCTGTGGCTCAACATGACGTAATCTAAGTGAAATCTTTCCGTATCATCCGGCCTTTTCCAAGTGTACCACATCCTCTTGTGAATTTTTAAGAAATTATTCTCTATTAAACGCCGAAATTTATTACAGAACTCAATTACTATTTCTCCTCTCTGATTTCTTGTCCCAAGCCTATAATCACCTGTAAGCTTTTCTTCTACCCTTTCCCCTACAACTGCGTTCCATTTCACCATGTTCATCAGATTTTCATCTCCCTTCACGAATTGTATTTCCCTCTGAATATCCTCATGTACTTCTTCTCTCTCTTCATCTTCAGCTTGCGACGTCGCTTGTGTACCTGAACTATCGTTGTCGATGTTGGTTTGCTGTCGATTGCGATAAGAACAACGCTATCATTGTAACACGCGCTGTGCCCTACCTTGCTATTCATAACGAATCCTGCTCCCATTACACCATTTCCTGCTAATGTTGATATTACCTTATACTCATCTGACCAAAAATCCTTGTCTTCTTTGCATCTCATTTCACTGACCCCGCCAATATCTAGATTGAGCCTCTGCATTTACCTTTTCAGATTTTGTAGTTTCCTTACCACGTTCAAGTTTCTGATATTCCACGCCTCGACTAATAGAACGTTATCCTTTTGTTGGTTATTCAGTCTTTTCCTCATCGTCACCTCCCCGTTGGCAGTCCCCTCCGAGAGATCCGAGTGGGGGACTATCCTGGAATTTTTTGCGAGTGGACAGGTCATCATGTCTCTTTTTCAAGTGCAGGCCACATGTAACGCGTCCTTAATGCAGTGTTTTCCATTGCCTTTTGCATTCTCATGCCGTTGATCTCTGCTGATTCTTCCACCTTTAGGGGCATTTTCCCACGTCCTAGGATAAGAGAGTGCCCTGAACCACTGTCCGCTACTCCGCCCTCTTCGACAAGGCCTTTGGCAGAATGAGAGTGACTTCCTATGTCGGAAGACTTCGCCGGCCGATGCTGCTCATTAATCAAAATTTAAGCAGCGGTGGGATTCGAACCTGGGACCTTGAATTCTACTCCTAGTCCAGCTCATGTAAGGATATTTCAGTACGGGTCCTCTCGTCGTGTTGCGGCCCGTCTGTCCCATCGTCCAAGGTCTGTGGTGTCATACGTAAGTCGGCAATACACATCAGTACCACGGATATTAGCTAGGTCTCGCGGCAGTCTCCACTTCTGATGACCATGCCTTCTCTCAGTAGAGCATCGAGCTGTCACTGTGGTCAGTGTGGAGACAAGCTCGGGGGCACCCGTCTCCAGTTCGTGAATTCAGCTGAAGCAGTTAGCATTATCTATTAGGGTCAGAGAGTTATCCAAGTCTTAGATGGAAATGGTGAACAGAACAGTTTCTTAATTAGTGCACCAATAGTCAATGAGAGTTGCAAAGTTTCAACTCCTGTGTCAAAGACTTCTATCACATTAATTAAATTTTTTAACATGCATATAATAAGGTGAATAATATTTCATATGTTGTACAATACCTCGTGTAAAACATAAAGCACTCAGGAACAATGATCTACAGTATGCCACATTAGGAGGACATGTAGATCAGTGGAACAGTAATAAATATTTTAAGTGGCAGAAGGGTGGTGGGCACATAGGTCCAACTCGCCCTCCTTTGTATGTGTGCACAGGCCAGTGTTACTCAGTTTACAGTCGTTACAGAACTGTCATACGAAGTGCCACTATCCCTTGCCATCACCGGTTAGAATGATTGGTCTCCAGGGGATGAGTCTGTCGTTCCGCGACACTGCAGCTTCTACAGGGCGGGCTGCTTTAACAGTGAAGGCATATGTGGAACCAGGCAGTGAGAAGGAGGCCATACAAGGAGACGACAGGGAATTGAACGCCACAATTTCATCACAGCGCAGGATAACCACTATCTTGACTGTTTGGAAGTAACGGTCAGACCAGCTTCGCCCACAGTGTTGGCGCGACGTTGGAGCACTGCAACGGGCTTGGACATAACTGCGTCGACGGTTCGACGTTCTCTTCTGGTGGCTGGACTGGTGTCAAGCATGTCACTCTACTGCCTTCCTAAGATCAGGAACCACCAACGCTGCTGACTGCAATGGGCACATCAATACCGACAATGGACCTTGCTGCAATTTATCCTACGGTGATGGAGTTTGACGCTGCCATGGTGAACGCAATTAGTCACACTTTATTGTTGTGTGGTATAGCAGACAAATGGTAAGTGTGATGATCTGGTGCAGCATTGTATATAACACGCGATCTCGCCTCCTGGGATTACTGAAGAATCGGATACAACCCGTCGGCTTTGGCCACTGACGTCAGAAGTTACTAGAGACAATGTATTGCACATATTTACAACTAAGACGAATGTTGAGAAACAAAGGAATGCAGGACAGAGAAAGCAGATGGTAAACATATAACGTACATCCACGCTTGGAACATAATGTTAAGTATATCGCTTCTTTGAGTCCTATTCTTCAGTTGACCTATATAACTCAACTGAGGAATGGGATACTAGTGAAAATAAGAAAGAAAGAAGAAGAAGAAAAACAGAAGTAACGTTAGCATGGAATACTTCAGTTGACATATATAAGATGTATCGTAAACTGCCGGCCGGAGTGGCCGTGCGGTTCTAGGCGCTACAGTCTGGAACCTAGCGACCGCTACAGTCGCAGGTTCGAATCCTGCCTAGGGCATGGATGTTGTGTGATGTCCTTAGGTTAGTTAGGTTTAATTATTTCTAAGTTCTATGTGACTGATGATCTCAGATGTTAAGTCGCATAGTGATCTGTATAGTTAACTACAGTACGGGACACAAATTTAAGGCATGTCGAAAAGACAAACTTTCTTAAAACGTCTTTCCCATACTTCAGTTGACCTATATAGGTCAACTAGGAGTAGGATACTAATGATAGCGAAGATGAAAACATCGACGTACGTAACATTGGCATTGTCCGCAGCTCGTGGTCGTGCGGTAGCGTTCTCGCTTCCCACGCCCGGGTTCGCGGGTTAGATTCGCGGCGGGGTCGGGGATTTTCTCTGCCTCGTGATGACTGGGTGTTGTGTGATGTCCTTAGGTTAGTTAGGCTTAAGTGGTTCTAAGTTCTAGGGGACTGATGACCATAGATGTTAAGTCCCATAGTGCTCAAAGCCATTTTTTAACATCGGCAACCTCTACCTAAGGTGAACTACACCCAGGCGAAAAAAAGCGACATTCATAAAATTTGTGTCCCATACTGCAGTTTATCTATAAAGGTCAAATAAAGTATGGGATACAAATTTCTTTTGCGCCTTCGTCAATAGTACTATCGACTGAAAATTATTTTAGCAGTATTAGCGACGGTGAAAAAACTTACAACTATAAAATTGGTATCCCGTACTTCAGTTGAGCTATATATGTCAGCTGAAAAACAGGATACTAGAGGTAGCGAAGGCGAAATAACATTTGTATCCTGTACTTCAGTGACCTATATACGTCAGCTGCAGAACAGAGTACTACCTTCCTAGTTCAAATGTACAGTATTCCAATGTTACTTATGTGGCTATTTTCGTCTTCGCTAGCGCTAATATCCCATTCATCAGCTGACCTATATTGGTCAACTGAAATACGGGATACAAATTTTTAGTATGTCGCTCCTTTCCCCTTCGATGGTACCAGTGAGGACTGAAGAATATGGTAATAATACTAATTCTAGGGAAGTCGAAAGAAAGCAACATCTGTAAAATTAGCATTCCTTGCTGCAGTTGACAAATCCTACTTCAAGTCCTCCATAGCCATAGGAATAGATAAATCCATACCTACAAACGAACATCAAAAAGTAAAAACTGTCCATAATGAAAAACAATTCTTCCAAAATATCTCAAACTCTCTAAGAATGAAAATAAGTCCGAATAAATCGGAGTGGACAAATGGTTTAGATTAATACAAGCGACAAAAATTGTACAGTGACTAACTCTATTTTAAAAAAACACATTCATTTATTTCAATTTATAATGACGACGCCTCGCAACAAGAGATAACCGATTTATTATATATGGTTCGAAAATAAAGACATTAATGTCTGTCAGTAAAGTAGGACGTCATTGGTCAAAGCCGACGGGTTGTATCCCATCCTTCAGTTGACCCCTCCTCCTATGTCTTGAGGACAATCGGAGCAGCTACGTCTTCATCAGGAAGATCGTACAGCCCGAGGCATTGTGTCTCTTGTATGCCGTTTGACAAGCAATATTTCAGCGAGACAAGCCTCGGCTGCACGTGACGAGGAATGTACAAGCTTTCTTCGAAGAACCACTGGTACGACTCTTTCCCAGGCCTGCCCATTTACCTGACATGTCGCTCATCGAAGAAGTCTGGGATGTGGTCGGTCGCAAATTGTTCTTAGCCAGAGTGGACACTTTGTGGCGTGTCTCCAAACGGTGTTTCAAAGTATTACCTAGCTGCACATTCAGGTGATCTTTGAATCCATCCAGAATGTCTCGTGGCTATGACTGTAGCACGTGGTGCTGAATTTCCAGTTACAATACGGCTCTTTAATGGTAATCATTTGTGTAGTTTCATGTTCTTATTCGGTGGGATAAATTTCACTGCGATCAATTGCGTCAGTCTTGGTGTTTCTATTTTTCAAACACAGTGTAGTTCGATGAGCCATATCCACGATCATAAGCATTCAGATGATGTTCTGCAGACATGCTGGGGTACCCCACAACATTTCGCATCAATTGGTTCCACAACAGTCTTCGTCATACGTTGTATTACGTGAACTTTCAAACGCTTAAAGAACGTTTGTGCACAGTCTTTGCTACAGTTCACACGCCCTGGGTGATCGGTATCGATTGTCAGTTGTTTTGCAGCAATTCGCAGTTGTTCCCTAGCAAGCGTCAAGCAGTGTAAGTCAATCCCCAACAGGCACACACACACACACGCACACATACATATATATATATATATATATATATATATATATATATATATATATATATATACACTATTCAGGTCTCATATACATCCTACTAACTTAATTGTCAGTTGCTGCAGAAAACAATGTCTACTTATATCCCTTGGATACTGGCGTTACATTTCTGATAACTTATCACATGGCACATACTGGTCACCGCT
Organism: Schistocerca piceifrons; assembly: GCF_021461385.2. Lineage (NCBI taxonomy): Eukaryota > Metazoa > Arthropoda > Insecta > Orthoptera > Acrididae > Schistocerca > Schistocerca piceifrons. Next base: position 683,274,115 of record NC_060141.1, on the reverse strand, counting down.
GTAGTATTTTCAAGTTTACTGTAGAGTTCACAAGATGCTGCACTTGGCTTCCACTCTTAGCCAACTCACTTCATTTGGTAAAGGCTCCATCGCACTATGGTGCCACGTGTCTCAATCCGCAGGTACAGATCGGGCAAATACAACACAGATACCTGCTGCTCACGGCGGTCGTGCTCTGCGTATTACTGGCGCTGCCTCTCTCTCTGGTGTCCCCGGCGCACGCAGCGTCGTCGGTCATCGACACCACCCGACAGTTGGTCGCGCGTCTGATGGCTGACCACCAGCTGGGCCAGCAAGCGGTCGTCGAACTCGAGCTGTTCGCCGACCAGCTGACTCACTGCCCACCGGACTTCAGGCTGCTCGGGCCCCTGAAGCTGGACCTCAAGCTGCTGCTCTCCAGCCTTTCCGTCCTCACCACTTACTGTGTTGCGCTCGTCACGCTCAACTATGGTTGAGACCTGATTGGTAGGTACTCAGAGAACGCACAGGATGAGGTTGCGGATGGCTGTAAACAGTGACTGTGAGTTGCACAATCAGACACACAAATTTGTTTTTTCTAAGAACCACTTATTTACACATTGGCTTAAAAGATCACAAGTAAACACTACGGCTGAAGGCCTGGTTAAAGAAAACTTGAGATGCTCTCTGGCTTGAAGACCCAAAACCACACAGCAAACACAAGAACGGCTGAAGGACTAGCTTAGAATTCAAAAGCAATTAAAAACAGAAGAAAAAATAATTTAAGAAACATGCAATGGAAACAATTATCAGCTGAAGGCCTACACTACACGCCTGAAGGACATTAATAAACAAATTTTTTTAAGCAAGAAAATTTCCTTTTAATCTTAAAACATAACAACCGAAACCTGATTAACTTAATGCACAGCTGAAAGCCACAAAAATCTGAACAACGACTGAAGACCTGAACAACAAGTCAAATAAATAATTTAGAATAAACCCTTAGCTTCTTAAATAAAAAATTTTCCTTTAGAGAAGACACACTTGAAGGCCTTATTATAGGGTTCACGCAAATAATCGGCTGAAGGCCACACGTAACACATGGAACAACTAACGGCTTAGGGCCTGGATTACAAACAATTTCAGATAGAACAATTTCTAAGAATAAAATTTTTTCCCGTAACAATCAATGCTCTAAATTTTAATTTGACAAGGCTGAATGCCTTTATGTAAAATTTAAAAAAACCTGAATTAATACACTGCCAAAAGCCTCGCACATTACTTCAACTAAATTGAAAATAACAATTTAAAACAAACAGAACAAGCGATGCTCAGAAGTGTTCCTAGGGTCGGCCTGGGAAGGTTCCTCAGACGTAAGTTGGGGTGAGGCAGGCAGCCAAGTGTTGAAGTTAGGTAATCGGATGGCAACCCAAACTAGGGACGGCCCAAGGACCGACCAACAATTTAAGGAATTCCATTCCGTCAGACCAACGGCACAACGATGGAGAATATCGGCCGAGGACGAGAATACGATCAGCACTACGCCTCCAGAAATTGGCGTAGAAAAACAGTCAGGAAAACAATAACCACTCGAAGCAAATATGAACCAAACAACTTAAAAGGCGGTCAAACTACACGCGGTGGTGGACAGCAACAACACGACGAGGAAAAGGTGCACTGCCTACAAACCACGCTAACGACCAGAGCAGGTAACTGGACCGTAAACGGCCCCAGGGCAGAAAATACCGCTGGTGCACTTCACTGATAAATAACAGTCAAATTAATAATTAATCACGACATAGGAAGACGGCTGCAAGATTTCGCAGACTCCAACACAATCATACGATGCTGCTAGCCGGAATGGCCAAGGGAGCAACACCTTCAACTGAACGAAGAGATGTCACAATAGTTGAGGTTTGATAACAGATTAACTGATCACTCAACTTCAGCGTCCAGGTGCGCTGGGATACGAACCTGTCGCTCTCACACCTAGCGCCTCACCATCTGACAGCGTGTGCACACCGCCAGCAGCCCCGGCCTGGCTTTGTGCTACAGAAACTTATTTTCTGCTCCATCCCAGCTGACCCACTGTATCCAATACGCAGACAGTGAAACAGTAACTGGTCAAGCAAAACCACAAGCTACACACGGTTCCGTGAAAACACATAAACAACTCGAAAGATACTAAAACCAGTCACTGAGGAACAACAAGGACGAATCACAAGTAGACACACAGATGGAATCCAGAAGCGGTCGGCGACCAAATACACATCTTCCGATGAGACAACCAACCAAGATCGTCCACACTCAAGTCATGGGTGTCGGCAACGATCGGGCAAGTCATGGGTGCCCGGACCTCACTGCTCCTCCGTCCCAACTCCCTTGATGTCCGTTCGCTACTCGGACACACGACGACCCAAATACACCGGCTCGGACCCAACCATGCAGAGCGAACACTTGCCCATTGGCCACCCAACATCTCTGCACAAGGAATGACCCAACCCAAGTCTCACAAAATGACCATTTGAACGGGCCCAGAAGCGGTTGGAAGACCAACTACACGTCGCCCGATGACACGACCAACCGAACGACCAACCAACGGTCGTCCCCGCTCAAATCTCCCTCCGTCGGACAGTGCATGTGCGTCGCCAGCAGTCGGATGAGTACTTGGTGTCCGGATCTCACTGCTGCTCCATCCCTACTGAACTCCCCGACACACGACGACCGGGAAATACTAGCGGTCGCTCCAAAGATAGTACGACAGTGCTTTTATCGATAAGCGCTGCTGATGCTACTCACGGGCCTGCAAGCCAGCAACTTACTGAAGCCAATAAATCGAATAAGAAGCGGCACGGCACAACCGCAAAGACAAGATGTCAAGCAATAAATGGCACGAAACAAGCAACGCACGGCTCAAAGGTCTGATACCCTTCGCTGGTCTCCTCTGATGACGCCGCAGGCTCTTCGAACACCACTGGAGTCACTAGTAAGACACGTAATGGTACATAAGCATAAATAAGTCAGGGGAGACACACGGTAGTGGCAAAAGTCATGAAATGGCACCTAACATCTGTTGGACTTCATTTTTCCTGGCATAGTGCAGCAACGCGACGTGCCATGGACTCAACAAGTCGTTTTCTGCCCCTCCAGATATACTGAGCCATGCTGCCTCTATAGCAGTCCAAAGCTGCGAAAGTGTTGCGGGTGCTGGTTTTTGTTCACGAATTGATTAGATCACATAAATGTTTGATGGGACACAGACAATCTGGGTGGCCAGCAATTTGCTCGAACTACCCAGAATGTGCTTCAAACCAATCCTAAACAGTTGTGGCACGATGACATGTTTAACAACATGAAGTCCATGAATGACTGCAAGTAGTCTTCAAGTAGCCAAACATAACCATTTCTAGTAAATAATAGGTACAGCTGCACCCAATCAATTCCGTGTAAACCCAGCCCACACAATTACACCACCAGCTCTTACAATGTCTTGTTGACAACTAGGGTCCATGGCTTTGTGGTCTGTGCTCCAACCAGTGCTACCATCAGCTGGACTCACCTGACCAGCCTCGGTGTTCCAGTCGCCTACATCCAATAGACAATGTCACAAGCCCAGGAGAAGCGCTGCAGATCATGTTGTGCTGTAAGCAAAGGCACTCAGGTCGGTAATTTGTTGTCAAATCACATTATCTCCAAATTTTGCCGCAGTGTCCCAATGGACACATTGCTTTCTGCGGTTATTATGTGCAGTGTTGCTTGTCTGTTAGCACTGGCAGATCAACGCATATGGCCGCTGAAATCGATCATTAAGTGAATGCTGTCGATTACTACGTTGTCTGCAGAGAGAGATAACGCCTGAAAATCGGAATTCTCGGCATATTCTTGACAATGCGGATATTTCCAGACGATTTCCAAAATGGAATGTTCGTTGTGTCTAGCTCCAGTCATGTAGCCATAATGAAACCAGAAACCATTAAACATGAATCACCTGAGCACAAACGACAGCTCTGCCAATTCACTGCCCTTTTATACTTTGTATATGTGACATTTCCGTCATCTGTATATGTGCATATCGCTATCCCATGACTCTTGTAACTTCAGATTATTTCGGAAAATTTTGAAATTAAAGCATTATTAGATCAAGTGATCGACTCTCACCATTACGTTTCAACTCAACTTAGAAAAAGGAGTCTAACGCTAGCGAAAATTGATATCAGTGTTTACAATTGATAGGCCACCCAAATTAGGTTGGAACCAATAACAGAATAGACCTCCTAGCTTTTGCAGATGACTTAGCGACTCACTATCACAGCACTGACACAACGCAAGAACAAATAGAAATTCTGAAGGGAACAGCAGAACGAGCAGGGCTCTTAACATCGTTTGAAAAACAAACGTACTCATCCAGCGCTAACCTAGTAGCCAAAATACTAAAATCTATTACAAGAAATGAACAGAATTTCTCAGTTCTTATCTTTTGGTGAAAAGAATCAGCAAACAGGTCTGGAAAAGATGGGTTAACAAATTCTGTGTCACACAGTGGGAAAATCTTCCAGGCTTACAAATCGCTCTATACCAGAGAATGCATCTCAGAACAGACCAAAGTGAGACATCACAATGCAGCCATCGAAACAGATTATCTTCATAGGACTAAAACATCCATTGCAAACACAAAGAGGGACATCGAAGAATTAATCTAAAAGAAAGAAGGGAAAATACTGAGGAGAATTTTAGCTGTAAATTATATTGACCAAGTAACAGCAAGAAATTGAAAAATATTCCTCCTTTTATTTAGATATGACAAAGACGTCGCCTGAAAGTCTAGCACATACTAAAATAATGGCGCCACTCAGGTTAATTAGATCAGTTTCGCAATTTTGTAAATATCGAACCAATGAAATTGGTGGTTTTAGCAGAGAACAATTAAAACAACTTTATGTAACAGACAGAAAAGTTTTTGGGCAGAAAATTCACAACTAGTTGCTTAGCCTGGCAGAAAAAGCTGGGAATGCGGGGACAGTTTCGTCTAAGTAGCGGGAATGTGTTTATTCTGAGAGAGTGAAAGCAATCTGTCTACAAAGAAAATCGAACAAAATCCCTAAAAATGCCTCTTGTTGTATATTGTATGATCCTGTAGGGCCAAAGTGTCAATAATCAATGTGTATTTGAAATTAGCTTTGCCTTTTTTCTCTCCTTCTTTATTGTTCTTGGAGCTATAGCGATTACTTCCATTGAAATCTTTCATTTTTAATTTTTCTGTCCGTGAACCTTTACTGTGAGGTATGGAATGGAAATGTATATTGTATCACGTATACGGGAAAGAAAGCGATAAACCTACCGCTTTCACGATAGTGTGTAGCTAAGAACAGGAACCAATTTCCTGTGCTATTGAAGATGTAGGTATTTAAATATTGCTTTACTCACCGTATTTTAAAATCCTACAATTATGAGGAAATGAAAATGTAATATTATATTTCAAGAGAGGGAATTCTCATGAGCTTGTAAAGAATTTAGTCGACGATGAAGTATGACACACATTTTTAACATAAAAATTAAGGCTTAATTAGTTTACAGGTATGAGGAAGATAGATTAGTGTACAACTGAATAAGTATGTGGTTATGTTTCATAAATTTCTTTCAAAGCTTTGTAAAAGTTTGGAAGGCGAAGTCGGAGGCATACATATGTGCTGTTAAAAGCTGCTGATAGCTAATCAATGACAATAAAATTATTTCCATCAACAATATCATAATCACAGCACTTCCTTTCTCAATTGACAAACTACTATTACTGTAATGAAACATTTTGCTTTCATACCGCTGAACCATCAACAGTTTCGGTTTAAAATATTTAAAAAAAACAGGATCTGTAAAATTGTTTTCTTACTAGTAATGAGAAAGTCAGTTGCACAATGTTAAACTAATTATTTTTGATAATGTTTTCCTAACCTTATGTTGGCTCACAGTGACTTCCGTATGATAAACTGTAATCGTCAGTGAGGTTGCTCCTCTCATGATTTAGAAGTTGAGACTGCAACAATAAAGCCAATGAAAAGCTCACATCACAATATTTTGATCACATAAGCATGGCGCAAAAAGGAAATCATTCCACAAAATTTATGTGGCACATTCTTAGATCAGTACAAGATCCTAACGTGGATGAAACACTTTTATCGGTAAATGTCATCATGTTGCAAGTTGTGTTCAGTAGGGCCTTTTGGTCACATTAGGCGTTTCTTTCGTAGGAAACGAGGTCAGTTGAGCTAGGACTGACTTACAAGGTTACGTCTAATAAAGATCTAGACATAAAGTTACAGAGCGTCAGACAATGGAGCATCAATATGAGATCAGGTGCAGGGAGAGCGGGTGAACATAATTTTGGGAAAGCATTGCTCGTCTGTAAAGGAAAAACCTAAGGACCACTTGAGCAATCCATTCCTGACTATTCCTCGAATGTTTGGGATTCCAGTCCGTTTGCATTAAAGGAACACATGGAAGCAGTTCAAAGAAGTGCTGCTAGATTTGTAAGCGGCAGGTTTGATCAAAACGCGAGTATTAAAGAAATGCTTTGTTACCTCAAATGGGAGTCTGTTGAGAAAAGAAGATATTCTTTTCGCAAAATTCTGTTTAAAAACCTGCATTTGCAAAGGACTGTATGTAGTACAGGCACCAACTCTGTCACTCAAATTTAAGCAGGTGCCACAGAACTGTAGTCACTGGCAGTATTTGGAAATTTGAAATTGCAGAATGGGCAAAGTACCACAGAAAAGTAAAAAAAATGCAAGATATTGGGGAATTTGAAAAAATATATAAAAACGTCAACAAATTCACGACGGGGAAGTAGTTCAGTTGTGGTTTGTACCCGCTCTTCCCAGTCTCTTCACACTTCATCATGAAACACAAGCTAGTAGTTAACTACGCATTAAAATAAAAAAGCCGATTACTGACTAGTAATTGAAATGAAACAACCGATCACAATGTACTACCTCGTCAGCTAACCTGACCATTCTCAAAAGTACCTGATCAATTTAAATTTTTTGCGCCATCTTCTAAAGTGCATACAAATTACATACTGATTTTGCGATTCTGAAAGTCCTTCATTCGATCTCTCTACCATACTTGGTGTAACGTACAATGGACAGTCACTTATTTTCAACGTCTAATTTCTTCTAGAACGCTTATCAAGTGTCAGAAAGTCAATTCAGAGTTTAAAACTCTGCAGACGTGCGTAAGAACCATAAAATTTTGTATGTCAAGTGTCACAATGTTATTTTCACATACTTGTGTATACTGCGTCACAATTGATACCTAAGACATGAACGTGGACTTTCAAATAAAATTTGCGGAAGCCATTCCACATCTAAAGATCTACAAAACACATGGGGCTAAAAAATAACATCCTAAGCTAGAGAACTTCATAGGGCATTTGATGCGAAATTTTTACATAAGACATTACGAAATACAATGGTAGAGTAAGACAGAGAATAAAAATTGGTGTCTCCAAAATTACTGATGACAATAAGTAAATAGTTTGAGTACAAAAGTGCAGGCTACCTTTCGCCCATTGTAAATACAATTACAAAATTTTTCATTGCTATCATTAATTCGGACTTTGCACGAAAATAGAACATTATTATTTCTGAAAACATGTAAAGCCTCAAGTATCGAAGACGTGGCACTACTGTTGTAGCTTAATGGTTCTTTGGAATTGTACGTGTTTGATTTGCATAGTGGCACCTATTGATGACCAAAGTTAATTACCTGTTACACTTTTTGGAAGCCTGATTTGCCTGTATTGTTTATAAAATAAATGTGGTTCTACTGAAATAAATTACAGGTTAGTCAGCAAGTATAGTTCTAGATTCGTACCGTTTATTAAAGAAAAGAAATACGTAAAAATTAGTTTTATAACGCCAAAAAACACACACGGGCACTGCTGCACAAATTGTTGTACCTTAAAGTGCACATGGGACGACAGTGCCAAAGTGACATGGTTATTCACATACATTCGCATTGACAACTTCTTAACCTCGTAGAAAGAAGCCTCAGTTAGTTTAGCATTACTTATCGAAGCTAACGTTCGAATGCTTTTCAGGAAAGCATCAATGAAACGTTTCCTCTATTCTTGAGACCATAATACCAATAGAATTTGTGCCACCACTTAAGAAACTATAGCTTTGCTACAAAAGTGACAATCTGGTGATATTTCTATTATCAGTAACTGTAATAATAATAAAGATAATTGTAATGACTAATCTATTGTGGCTCTAGTAAGTAAAATACCACTTTTTATTCCCACTACAAAGACTTTCAAGGTCGTTCTCCACTTTCTTTTTATTTATGTGGCTGCCACCTAGCATGTCTCATGATCGTTGATTCCTACAAAATAGTGTTTTACATGAAGTTTAGTCAGAAATTATTTCAGAATTGTAACGACAGATGTAGCACAATCTTGTTTCAGTTAAATTAAATGATAACATGAGAGAAATCTAACCTTTGGAGCATAAGCGGTGATTGGTCCCCCCTATTTATATTTTTACATTTTTCAGCACGTGTAGCAGTACAACTATTAGATACAATATGTGTGGTGAACACTATTTTAAAATGCATTACTACGATATAAAAAGGTAGTCTGTGATACACTTTATAATATGGCGCTGTATTTATTAAACTTAGTTTTTATTGTACAGAAATGTGTCTAAACTATTTTACTGCTGAGTAAGTATTGTTATATGTATATAAATTGTGAAGAGACTTTAAATGCTTTCGAGAATATAGATGCTTAGCTTCACAAACAGATGTTTAGGTTCTCACACGAGAAAATCAATCATTTTTCCCATTCCATTTATCACATATTTAGAGACTTGTTGTCTAGTATTTTAAAACAGGTCGCACATTTTACAATTTTGCAAATGATAACGTAAATTGTTCTATCATTTCCAGCGAATACTGTATAAACCAATAAAAATTGAACTAGTAATAACGAAATTTTTCCACATCATTTGCCGGGATGGATCAGCAACCTGTTATATACGAAGAAGAAACGAATTGCCTTGGTTGCGGGTCTGTAATAACTACTTTTTTACCAATGATGCGTTTCGATTCAGGCACACTCAGGTTGGTTGATATTAGACGGTATTAGTCAAGTAGGGTAGTGAGCTTACAAAATGTCGCAGCGAATAATTGGCTTCGTCAGATATTCGGAAACATTGGCAAGACTGTTTGTTTCTCATTTTAATGACTTACAAAAGAAAAACATTATATTAACTAACACAAAAGGAAAGTTAAGGCTGTTAGAAAACCGTAGAAACTGCAGGAAGCTTAAAGGTCACGGGAAAGATGAGAAATGAGTTCTGGATTCCCACCGCCTAGACCAGCGGGGAGGAGTCGCCGGGTCTACCTCAGAAATACACAAGGCCATGTGCCCATCGCTAGTTCTTGTTGTCTCTGCGCTGTGTGTCTACTTCTACCGTATAGGTTTCACGTGACTCTAGGTACAATAACCTACCACGGCTGATATACTGAGTGACTCGTTGAAGAAAGTTATCATCGTCAGTGTCGTTCCTTCGATCAGTTTCGCCATCGTCCTCTGTGGTGTCTACCTTGTTGATTGCTTGCTGTGTCGTGGGTCTCATGTCAGGTCTTATCAGTCGTTTGTTAACGTGTTGAAGGTGACTGACTTTTGAGCTCGAGTCGGCCTTAGTCGTCCGGCTTGTGTGAGCAGTGTATTACAACTTGGTCTGGGGAACCTCTCTCCCCACAAGTACATTCCTCCCTTTCCATGAGATGCATGTCACGTAAATGCGTTGGGTGACAACCGTATCTAGTCAGTAAATGTACCATACCTCTGCTTGGATCGATGAACCTCACTCCTGACCATTCGTTATCTTGGGGAAACTCTCCGACATCATCATTGCTATCCAATTTCCGATGACAGCTACCTGATCGCCACATGTTTAAGTAACGTTTGTCTCATATTTTCGCTCTCGTTATCTTCTCAAGTCAACCTTGAGCTGATGCGCTGCTGCAGAGTTTCAAGCGATGTGGTCCAGAAAGCCTCTGATAGCGTATGCAACACACTTGCCTAAAGGATGTGCTATTAGTAACAAAGATCAGGCGGTGGGCCCAGGCATTGACCAAACAGCAAGCGATTGATCCAAATATCGCACACTGGTATGTACGAAGAGTGACAAGTGGTAATTTAAGTGTTCAGTGTTTAATCTGGCTAGTTTGTATAACATTCATTCAGCCTTGCCCGAAACTACTTGCACGTGTTTATGAAAGATTATTCGTTCGTCATCATGTACGGCAATCTGAACTATTCCAATCAAAATTCTCAGCTGATCATGTACAAGGCCTGGCTATAACACCCATTTTGTTTACTTGGTGGAATCACAATAGAGATAAGGATATGTTAATAGTGTGGAATCACCATGGAGTTAGTGGTATGTTAATGGTATAATTTGGAGGGCGGCACAGTTTATAAGACTCTGCCCTGCATGGTTTCATGAATAAAAGCGTTCTAAAACTTGTCGGAAAAAAATGATTGGACTTTAAGGGGAACTGATAAAATTCTACATAAAATACTGAATCACTACGAATGTGTCAGAATATCTTTCACAACGCCGCGCAGAAAAATAAGATTTTTCAGGGAACAATATCTCGGATTCTATGGGTGAGTCAAGTAGGCAAATGTTCCATATAGCCCTTGGGCTAGGGACGGCTTGTATATCAAACACAAGGGCCGCCTCACTACAACTATCCCACACTAGAGAGTCAAAGTTTGGATATGGCACCCTTCCTCCAACTTAGGCAAATGGAGCAAATCGGTTGGTTCCCTTTGTATCACATGTCTTCTATGGTGTGCCTTAAACTACCAAAATTGAGACCCAAATTCCGAGACGTTTTTACAGTATGTTCGTAAGATCATGATCTCAAAAAACTTTAAAAATTTAAATGATATCATTATCCGTTTATGTTTTACAGAAGATCAAAGCTACCCCACTGGTAAAAGTAAAAGCTGACGTGAGACGAAAACGTCACTTATAACAAAGTGACAGTTTATTCTTTGTTTTTCTATTCTTTCTGTCTATCTTTCCTTTTATTTTCTTGAGTCGGCAACCTCCTGCCTCATTTTTTTTTTTTTTTTTTTTTAGTTATCAATTTCGTGTCTGGTTTGATGCCTTCCGTCTCGAATTTCACACCATTTACTTGCCGCGTCATCATTTATTTGCTGAGTATACTTCAGTCTGTCTTCCTCTATGGCTTTTACCCTCTACAGCTCCCGCTAGATCCAAGGCACCTATTCTGTATCGTAACTGTTGTCCTATCATCCCGTCCCTTACTCTTATCAGTGTTTTCCTAATATTCCTTTTCTCGCCTATTCTGTGGAGAACCTTTCCATTGCATACATCATCAGAATTTGTATTTTTCAACGTTTTTTCTGCAGGACCACATCTCAAATGCTTCGATTCTCTTCTGTTTTGGTTTTTCCACAGTCCATGGTCCACAGCCTTACTATGCTGTTCATCAAACGTACATTCTCAGAAATTTCTACCGCAAATTAAGGACTATGTTTGATATTAGAAGAATATCCATTTCTCCAGTGTCAGTATTCTTTTTACCCCTCCCCCCCCCCCCATTCCTCCGTCCGTTACGTGTTATTTTACTGCATAGGTAGCAGAATACATTAAATTCATGTACATCGTAATCGTCTAAGTTTCTTGCTGATCTCATTTCAGCTACTTCTCACTAAATTTGTCTTTCTTCGATTTAATCTCAATCCATATTCTGTATTTATTACACTGTTCTTTCCATTCAACATGTCTTGCAGTTCTTCTTCACTTTCATACAGGATAGCTATGTCATCAGCAAATATTATCATCTGCATCCTTGAACCTCGAATTTTAATTCCATTCTTGAAACTTGGTTTTATTTCCATCATTGCTTCTTCGATACAGGTACAACAATTAGTTAAATTTGTCTCCTTCGTGATCACCTATTTCGATGTTAAGATCCTCGCTGTTCTCATTTCTGCTACTTCTCATTAGTTTCATTGTTCTTCAATTTACTCTCAATTTATATTGTATTCTCATTATACTGTTCATCCCATTCAACAAGACCCGTAGCTTTAAAATTTTCCCGGCGAATCAACTGTTGAAAGAGATTGCGAGATTGCAGCCGCTCGTCGTAAACTCCATTCCACGATATTTCGGCTGGGAAACTGCCAGCCATCTTCAGGTGAGCCGAACGAGGACTGACGAAGACGCTACCCGCCTGTGCACAAGGTAATCCCGTCATATCCGAAATTTGCTCGAGACGAAGACGCCAGAAGACTTCGATAGCTGCGGCCAGCGACAATACCGACAGCAGGTGAGTCTTGCAGTTCCACCAGCGAGGGCGCTGCCGCTGAGCGGTGTGGTCCTTCTGTCTCCGAGACAGTACCATCAGCGCACTATGTAAGACGGAGCGGAGAAAGTCTTCGTCAGTCCTCGTTCGACTCACCTGAAGATGGCTCTTCTTCACTTTCCCTGAGGATAGCAACGTCATCACCGAATTTTATCTTTGATATCCATTTACCTTGAACTTTAATCTCTATCTTCAAGCCTTCTTTTAATTTCATCATTGCTTCAGACTATGTGTGGACTAAACAGCAAGGAAAAAGGCTACGTTTGCTTTACACCTTTTTTAATCCGAGCACTCCGTTCTTGGTCATCCTGTGTTATTGCCTGTTTTCCCTACACCTTACATATTTTTTCTCAGAATTTTGAACACCTAGCTCAGTTTAAAATTGTCGAACGCTTTTCGAATGTATACAAAGGCTGCGAATGTCCTTTGATTTTTCTTTATCTTGGTTCCATTATCAAGAGCAATGGCAGAACTTCTGACGGTATTCATGTAAGCATGAGCTTTTAAGTTGATTGCACTGTAACTCTCGCACTTGTCGGGTTTTGTCATCTAAGGAAGCGTGAGAATACCTCGCCAGTATTACGTATTCTACACACCATCGTAAATAGTCGCTTTGCTGTCACTTCCCCTATGATTTTAGATAGACGATGCGATTTTATGTACCCCCTCTTATCTGATGTCAGATCCAATGTTTTTTCAAGTTAGGATTTTATTATTGGATGCTCTTTTTCTTCCCTGTCAACTCCTGTTCCTTCTTCCGTCAAGTCATCGGAAAAGTCTTCAAGTCTTCTCCCTCGTAGAGACCATCAATGTACGCTTTCCAGCTGTCCGCTCTCTCTTCTTCATTTGACAGTGAAATTCCCATTACACTCTTAATGTTAATACCCTTCCATTTAATTTCACTGAAAGCTCTTTTAACTTTTCTATCCGTAAAGTCCATCCTTTCGACACTCACTATTTCTATTTTTTTCACATTTTTCAAGCAGCCATTTTGCCTTACCTTCACAGACTTGCCTATTTATTTCCTTTCTAAGTGACCTGTTTTCCTACATTCCTGAATTTCCCTTCTTCTTTCTATCGCCAATCACCTAAAGTATTCCTTCTGTTATCTGTAGTTTCTTCACAGTTATCTTCCTTGCTCCTTCTGTTTTCTTTGCAACTTCCGTAATAAGCCCTTTTAGTACTGTCCATTCCTCGTCAACTGAACTGCCTACTGAACTATACTTTCTCGCAGTACCCTTAATCTAAGAGAACTTCAAGCATGTCTATTGATTTCTTAGTGCTTCCGTCTTTTACGCTATTGCGCACTGATGCTTCCGATCTCTTTCAATTCAGTCGACTCTTCAGCATTACTAAATTGTGATCTCTATATCTGCTCCTAGGTAATCCTAACAACCCAGTATCTGATTTCCGAATCTCTGCCTGACCATGATGCAATGTAATTGATATCCTCCCATATCTCGCGGCCTTTTCCAAGTAGAAGTCCTTCCCTAGTTATTCTTGGACACAGTATACGATGTTACTAATTCACATTTACTGCAGAACACAGTTAGCCTTTCTGCTCTCTCATTCCTTGTACCAAGCTCATATTCTCCCGTAACCCTTTCTTCTTCTTCTTCTTCTTCTTCCCCTACAACTGCATTCCGAGACTTCATCATGTTAGATTTGCATTTCCCTTTACCCGTTCAGTATCCTCATGTACTTTCTCTACCACTTGACCTTCTGCTTGCGACGCCGTCATGTATACCTCAACTATCATTGCCTTTTTTGGTTTGTGTTCGTTTCTGATAATAACCCTGTCACTGAACTGTTCAAAGTAACTCATTTTCTGACGAACATTCTTAATGACAACGAAACGTACTCTCGTTATACCATTTCCATCTGCTGTTAATATTCCGTATACTCAATTGACCAGAAATCGTTCTCTTCTTTCCATTTTCCTTCACTGATCACGACTGTATCTAGATTGATCCTTTGCCTATTCGGTTGCAGATTTTCTAGTTTCCCTACCACGTGCAAAATCCTGACATTCCACTCCCTGACTCGTAGAACGTTACCCTTTCGATGTGTTGGCTATTCAATAATTTTCTAATGGTCACGTCTCCCTTGGCCGTCCTCTCCCGGATATCCGGGTGGAGAACTAGTCCGGCATCTTAAACTGGAGGTGTCTGATATCAGAACTAAAAAAAAAGATAAATAAGGCCTCATTTAAAAGACTCTGACTGTAAAGTGTGGTACCAGCTGCCTGATCCCACCTTACTCAACACCGGTAAAAACTCTCCCGAAAAATTTTTATGTGAATATTTTTGCTCATTTTTATGCTGAGAGAGGAGACATTGGCAGTGGGAAAGAGAAGGAAAATCAATAGATACTCGACGATTGTATACAGTGGTTGTGATATAGTAAGAACCAAGGAGATAATGGCAGATGGTTGGCTGGTTGGTAGGTTGGTTGATTTGGTGGAGTGGACCTAACAGTGAGGTCATAGGTCCCATCGGGCGAAGTGTGCCGAGCCCTTCCAAAGGAATCATCCCAGCATTGACAATCGCAGTGTGAGAAAAGGAGAGAGACACAGTGGCAGTGGCACATAGTTGACAGTGACAGAACAGTGCTATTACAAGAGTGAAGAGTTAGTGCCAGTGGGAGGGGAATAACGGGAAAGATAAAGGGGGTTAGGTAATGAGATAGATTGTATGACAATGACAATGAGAGGCAGAGAGAGAGAAAGAGACTTTGACTGTGAGAAGATACAGCAACAGTAGGAAGCAAGAAGGAATGAATGAGTTAGTAGCAGAGAGAGAGCAAGAGCAAAGTGAGAGAATGACAGTACATGGAGACAATATTAGCTGGACAGAAAGAAGTAGACTTTGGCTGTGAAGCAGGAGGTAGTCACCGTTAGAGAAACACAGAGAGATAATGGAAATTAGTTGGTGTGAATAATTGAGTGTGAGTGGTCAAGTGATAGTGGATGGGTGGGAGCGACTTGTAGCGATGGGATAGTGGGTGTGAGCAAGTTACAGTTAGGGGAGTTTGTGGAAGTCATCGATGAGTTGTACGTTGAGAAGCGTCTGAAGATATTCACACGCCAAAGTCCTCAGTAAAATTTTTAAAGCTGCTGAGAAAGGTGGAATGAGGAAGCTGGTACGCCACATAGTATTTTAGACAAGAGTATACGCGCATGATTTGTGCTCCGATAGAAGAATCAAGAAAACTGCATATGATTTGCCGACCAGGAAAAACCGTTTTACACTGTAAAATGGCGCAAGATGCTCGAAATTCTGAGAAAAGTAAGGGCAAGCTATAGGGAGAGATGTTTATTATAGAATGTGTTCAACAGCCAAGAGCAAATGAAAAGAGTGGACGTCCGAAAACGAAGTGATCGGTTTAAAAAGGTTGTAAGACAGGGACGAAAACTTTACACCATACTGTTCAATCTGTACATCGGATAAGCAATGATGGAAATAAAAGAAAGGATCAGGAGTGGAATCAAAATCCAAGGTGACACGATATCAATGATACGATTCGCTGATGACATTGCTATCCTGAATGAAAGTGAAGAAGAATTACATAATCTGCTGAACGGAACGAAAAGTCTAATGAGAACAGATTATGGATTGAGAGTAAACTGAAGAAAGACGGAAGTAATGAGAAGTAGTAAAAATGAGAACGGTGAGAAACTTCACAACAATTTTGATGGTCACGCAGTAGAGGAAGTTAAGGAATTCTGCTGCCTAGGCTTTAAAATAACCAATGACGGACAGAGCAAGGAGAACATAAAAAGCAGACTAGCAGTGGCAAAAAGGGCATCCCTGGCCACGAGAAGACTACCAGCATCAGAAAGAGGCCTTAATTTGGGGAAGAAATTTTTGAGAATGTACGACCGGAGCACAGCATTGCATGGTAGTGAAGCATGGACTGCGGGAAAACCGGAACAGAAGAGAATAGAAGCATTTGAGATGTGGTGCTAATGACGAAGTTGGTAATTAAGTGGACTGAGAAGGTAAAGAGTGAAGAGGTTGTGCACAGAATCGTAGCGGAAAGGACCATGTGGAAAACACTGACTAGGACAAGGGGCAGGATGATAGGACATCTCTTAACACATTAGGGAATAAGTCCAATGGTACTAGAAGGAGATGCATAGGGCAAAAACTCTAGAGGAAGACGGAGATTGGAATACATAAACTAAGTAATTGAGGAAGTAGGTGCAGGTGCTTCTCTGAGATGAGGTGGTTGGCACAGGAGAGAAATCCGTGGCGGGCAACATCAAACCAGGCAGAAGACTAATGACTCAAAAAATATAAAAAAAAGGGAACAGAGGAGCTGTTTCCACTTGTCGTCATATGATCAGTATTACCGAAGGTTTCTTCCGCTTAGCATGGAAGGAAAGCTAGAAATAATTAAAACTCTCGTTGAATCACTAACGGACAAAAATCCTTTGACAGGGAGGAATGTGGTACAGACATAGAAATTAAAGATGTTTACCTTTAACAGTTAATTCTAACTGTAGGAGAATTCTTAGACTGAAATACGTTTCCCGTTAGCAAACAATCAAGCAGGCCCCGTATATCCGTATTTCTATAAATACAAGTCGTAACATTTTTTGTAAATACAATCCGTACAAAATTTAATTGAACTAAGTTATATTAAAATGAGATGAAATTAATATCATGGAAAAGAGAGTTCTACAATATACACCGTGGAAGACGAGATCAGGAGAGACGGAATGCGGTAAGTAATCCGGTATGGCATTCTGAAGGATTCACTATGGAATGAATTGGACGTCAAGTTTGGATACTCCTTGTTATACTGTTACAGGTAGTTGGAACGTTGCTTTTTAAAGCTGCTTCTCGGTGGAGACACCCCTTCGGTCTTCCAGTATTCCGGATTGGATCTCGTGGTGGGACACTGTCAGTTTCTACAGATTCCAAGTGAAGTCGGTGGGCGTCGTGTCTCCTCATGCCGGAAGCAATTCAGTTTGGTATATTTTTTGTTACGGAGGAAGTCGTTTGTGCGTTATCGTCTTGGAAGAGGGAACAATAGCCGATGTTTTAATCTAGGACAGGACAAAAGTTTGGATGATCCTGTGTCAATACTGCCCTATCAACAAATTATCATCGATAAAAATTTTTCCGACGTCTTTGCATTGTACGGGCACAAAACATGACACCTACAGCCGCGAAACTGGATGCCTGTGGTGTTTATTCTTTGTTGGACTACAGTCTTCTATAACGATTGTCAGAAAATCGTACAAACACTGCACTCACCTGTGAACAGAACCCAACGCCATGGGATCAAGCTCCATTCAAGACTTTTCTGGACCCACCTTAGTCAAAAATTTTGGTGCTGAGGATTTATGCTGTTTTTCGTAACGGAGGTGGAGGAGAACTCGGTTCTGCACCCTGTCAACTGACACGTCTCTCCCTAGTGCCTCCAGAAAAGGCAGTAGAACGTTCAGTCGCCCTCTACGAGCTTTCGTTTTTAAGTACGAGTAACATTAGTCAGCTTATATGGAGACTGTGAGGCGAGCAGGCATTTCTTCAAGTTTACAATAGAAATGGGAGGAGATCAAGCCAACTACGCAGTCTATACCACTGATATTAGTTTACAAAATGATATATATCTAAGATATATATTGGGCAAGAACTTCCACAGACACAATAATGTATGGCAAATTCAAGCATCCCATATCACACAAACCCGTAGCTTTCCACTCCATGATGCACGACTTTCCACTCGTACCGCAAACCAATTGAGAATTTAAAAATGATTTAAGAGTTATTAAAGAAACTACATATAGTAATTGTTATAGTCCAGCACTGTTTGGTAAACACAGCTATAACCTACAGAATAGCGTCAGTGCTGTACCCTAATGAGAAGGCACCAAATTATGTCAAAAAGATATCCCTTTCCTTGTTATGTGTGGACTTACCAGCAGGCTGATATGTAGGAAATACATGCCAGATTTCTACGCCACGATGACAGTTACCCTCAGTCAGGTTGACAACAAAGGCGAGACTTCGCGGCCAAATGGCGGGCAAGTGACGCCCATGACTATAGCGCTCAACTTCTTATTCGCGTTTTGTGATTGTGTTTTTGTTCCTTTTTTGTCTGTTTCGCCGTTTGAACACCTTTTCCGATGTACGTAATGGCTATAATACTGAAGGTTTGCACGTAAACTGAATTCTTCATAGTCGTTATTTACATCTGATATATACTACCGAGATTCATGCTTGTAACGAATTGTGTACATCTCCGCATATCTTTATACACATACTTTACTGTGGATAAACAGCCGTAATTTTTCCCGAGGGAATGCAGCTTTACTGTATAATTAAATGTTGATGGCGTCCTGTAGGGTAAAATATTCCGGAGGTAATATAGTCCCCTATTCGGATATCCGAGCGGGGACTACTCAGGTGTATATCGTTATCAGGAGAAAGAAGACTGGCTTTCTACGGAACGGAGCGTGGAATGTCACATCCCTTAATCAATCTGGGAGGTTACAAAATTTAAAATGGGAAATGCGTATATGGAATTACATATAGTGGGAATTAAAAAAGTTTGGTGACACGAGGAACAAGACTTCTGGTCAAGTGAATACAGGGTTGCAGATACAAAGTCAAATAGGGGTAATGCAGGTGTATGTTCAATAACGAATAAAAAATAGGAGCACGGGTAAGCTACTACGAACAGCTTAGTAAAAGCATTATTGTAGCCAAGATAGGCACGAAGCCCACACACACCTTAGTAATATAAGTTTATACACCAACTAGCTCTACAGATAAGGAGAAGACTGAAGAAATGTATGATGCTTTAAGAGAAGTTATTCAGATAGTTAAGGGAGCTGAAAATTTAATAGTCATGGGGGACTGGAATTCGATAGTAGGATAAGGAATAGAAGAAAAAGTTGCAGGTGAGTATGGACTGGGCGAAAGGAGTGAAAGAGGAAGCCGCCTGGTAGAATTTTGGGCAGAGCATAACTTAATCATAGCTATGTCTTGGTGTAAGAATCATGCAAGAAAGTTATATATGTGAAACATTCCTGGAGACACAAGAAAATTTCAGATAGATTATACAGGGTGGTCCATTGATAGTGACTGGGCCAAATATCTCACGAAATAAGCATCAAACGGAAAAACTACAAAGAACGAAACTTGTCTATCTTGAAGGGGGAAAACAGATGGTGCTATGGTTGGCCCGCTAGATGGTGCTGCCAAAGGTCAAACGGATATCCACTGCATTTTTTTAAATAGGAACCCCCACTTTTATTACACATTCGTGTAGTACGTAAAGAAATATGAATATGTTAGTTGGACCACATTTTTCGCTTTGTGATAGATGGCGCTGTAATAGTCACAAACATATGGCTGACAATTTTAGACGAACAGTTGGAAACAGGTAGGTTTTTGAAATGAAAATACGGAACTTAGGTACGTTTGAACATTTTATTTCGGTTGTTCCAAAGTGATAAATGTACCTTTGTGAACTTAACATTTCTGAGAACGCATGCTGTTACAGAGTCATTACCTGAAAATACCACATTAATGCAATAAATGCTCAAAATGATGTCTGTCAACCTTAATGCATTTGGCAATACGTGTAACGACATTCCTCTCAACACCGAGTAGTTCGCCTTCCGTAATGTTCGCACATGCATTGAAAATGCGTTGACGCATGTTCTCAGGCGTTATCGGTGGATCACGATAGCAAATATCCTTCAACCTTCCCCACAGAAAGAAATCCTGGGACGTCGACTCGATGAAAGTGCGGGCCGTAGTATGGTGCTACGACGACCAATTCACTTGTCATGAAACATGCTATTCAATACCGCTTCAACCACACGCGAGCTGTGCCGGACATCCGTCATGTTGGAAGTACATCGCCATTCTGTCATGCAGTGAATTGCATGGAATTGCATGGCGACGACTCTGAACGTCGTGTACCGTTCTACCACAGGGCACAAGAGAAATTACGGGACAATGACAGATGTTTTGCACGATTTCTATTTAGCGACGAAGCGTCATTCACCAACAGCGGTGACGTAAACCGGCATAATATGCACTACTGGGCAACGGAAAATCCTCGATGGCTGCGACAAGTGGCGCATCAGCGACCTTGGCGGGCATTATGGGAGGAAGGATAATTGGCCCCCATTTTTTCGATGATAATCTAAATGGTGCAGTGTATGCTGATTTCCTACGTAATGTTCTACCGATGTTACTACAAGGTGTTTCACTGCCTGACAGAATACAGATTTTAATTTAAAAAACCTACCTGTTTCCAACTGTTCGTCTAAAATTGTGAGCCATATGTTTGTGACTACTATAGCGCCATCTATCACAAAGCGAAAAAAATGGTCCAACTAAAATATTCATATTTCTTTACGTAGTAAACGAATATTTAATAAAAATGGGGGTTCCTATTTAAAAAAAAAACGCAGTGGATATCCGTTTGACCTATGGCAGCGCCATCTAGCGTGGCAACCATAGCGCCGTCTGCTTTCCCCCTTGAAGCTAGACAAGTTTGGTTCTTTGTAGTTTTTTCGTTTGACGCTTATTTCGTGAGATATTTGGTCCGATCTATGAACCACCCTGTATATTGGTAACACAGAGGTTTAGGAACCAGGTTTAAAATTGTAAGATATTTCCAGGGGCAGAAGTGGATTTCTTGGTTATGAACTGTAGATAAAAACTGAAGACTGCCAAAAGGTAGGAATTAAAGGAGATGGGACCTGGATAAACTGAAAGAACCCAAGGTTATAGAGAGTTTCAGAGAGAACATTAGGGAAATATTGACAAATACAGGGGAAATAAGTGCAGCAGAAGAAGAATGGGGATCTTTGAGAGATGAAACAGTGAACGCCGCAGAGGTTCAAGTAGATGAAATGATGAGGGCTTGTAGAAATCTTTACGTAATTGACGAGATATTGAATTTAAACGATGAAAGGAGAAAATATAAAAATGAAGTAAACCAAGCAAGTGAGAAGAAATATAAGCTTCTCAAATTGACATCGACAGAGAGTGTAAAATAACTAAGCAGAGATGGCTAGAGGAGAAATGTAAGGAGACGAAGGCATATATCACCAGGCCTAAGATAGATACTGCCTACAGGAAAATTAAATGGACCTTTGGAGAAAAGAGAACCACCTGTATGAATATCAAAAGCTCAGATGGAAAACCAGTCGCAAGGAAAGCAGAAAGATGGAAGGAATACATACAGGGGCGCTGTACCTGAGTTAAATACTATAGAAATGGATGAGGACGTAGATGAAGATAAGATGGGAGATATGATACTGTATGAAGAATTTGACAGAGCATTGAAAGACCTAAGTCAAAAAATGGCTCCATTAGAGTCACTGACATCCTAGGAGAGCCAGCCATGACATAACTCTAGACTCTGGTGAGCAAGATGTATGAACAGTTAAAATACCCTGAGTCTTCAGGAAGAATGTAATAATTCCAACCCATAAGAAAGCAGGTGTCTAAAAGTGTGAAAATTACCGTACTAACAGTTTAATAAGTTATGGCTGCATAATACTAACACGAATTCTTTACAGACGAATGGGAAAACTGGTAGAAACCGAACTTCTGGAAGATAAGTTTCGATTCAGTAGAAATATTGGAACACGTGAGGCAATACTCACCCTACGACTTAGCATTTGTATACTTGGAGAAAGCTTTTGACAATGTTGACTGGAATATTCTTAAATTATGAAAGTGGCAGGGGTAAAATAGAGGGAGCGGAAGGTTGTTTACAGTTTGTACAGAAACCAGATGGCAGTTATAACAGTCGAGGGCATGAAAGGGAAGCAGTGGTTGGGAAGGGAGTGCGACAGGGTTGCAGACTACCCCAGATGTTATTCAATCTGCATATTTGTAACTTATTTATTCATTTCTGGAACTGCTGAGTGAAACTAATGTACTGACACTTTGCTTGACTTTATCGTTTCAACACTGACCTACAGAATTTTCACGACAAATACAACTCCAACTTATTCTATTCATTTACGACCTACAATATACAAGGATAACGCAGTCTGACTATTAATTAAGACGAAAGAATGGCTCTTGAATTAAGAAAAAAGCCTAACAATAACCCATACATTTCATAAGCCACTTGCCCCACAGAAAATTTTCATGACACGAACTACAGCATATATACCAAATATACAGCCAGCTAAATAACAATATTGTAACTACTGTAGGCTCTAACTACTAACAGGCATGTGCTTAACTAAGGAAAGATTTTGTTCCAGAGCAAACAATGCATTTAGCAGATTTTAACTTAATAATGTGACATCTAGCTCCACAAATTATACATCGTCCATGCCATCCAGCTCCAAAATTATATAATTGCCAGTAATTCCATTACCCATATTTTGCTATCCATTTCTAACCACTATTAAATGTCCATGACGGACACATGTCCAGGCCGTCCGCTCGCTCTAACTCTGCTTCTTACCTCGGACACTGCTGACCATTAACTTCTAACTGCGACTCCAACCATCCACAGAGTCTCTTAAAGAGGGCCCACAGAGCTATCAGTGATACTAATGTAGAGCGCTGCTGACATACAAACATATAAACAGGCTACTTTCATAGCCCCCCTCCTCCTCTGGAAACGTTTTACGAAGTGTTTTAGGCAGTGACCAATATTAATTTCTTAAATGTTTTTTATATTAACAATTTAAAATAGAGCAGATGCACACAATTATAGTTTACTCTTGGTCAATGAAGCAAAAATTATCCTCGCAGTCCCTAAAGACAGTCCTAATCATTCATTAGAAGCGCAGTCTATGACAGTCTTATGCACAAAGTCTGAGCAGTAAAAGACAAGCACAAATGTTCAAATGGCTCTGAGCACTACGGGACTTAACTTCTGAGGTCATCAGCGTCCTAACTAACCTAAGGACATCACACGCATCCATGCTCGAGGCAGGATTCTAATCTGCGACCGTAGCGGTCGCGCGGTTCCAGATTGTAGTGCCTAGAACCGCTCGGCCACTACGGCCGGCTAGACATGCACAAGTAAGTAGTGGACCTCCATGCAGTCTTGAAGAAGTAGTGTTGTCCTCCCAACCGAAACACAGTGCTGACTCTTGACATGAAGACATGAAGATTGGTAATGGGCCACAACAGAGCCGATCCACAGTATTCCTTGTAGAGGTTATGGTTGTAATGGGCCTCCAAAGATGCAAACCTACTGTAGTCCTTGTAGAGATGACCAGCTGCCATCTGTTGCGACTGTGCAGGTGCACAATCACAATTGATGAGTCTTGAGGATAATCTAGCAAGTCCATGAACCACCATTTGGTTCTCAATAATTATTTGTAATGTCCTTAGAACCAGCAATACTGTTAACCAGTCCCTTGCTGAATTATCAACACTCATGCAAGCACTAACACAGTCATATAACCTCTGAGAATTTATGCATGTAGTATGACCTACAGACAAATGTGTGCAGTAAAATGAATCCATGCTATTTACTTAACTCGAAGAAATGGTGTCTATACACTTAAAATTTTACAGCATAAGAATACAATTACAAAGGTAAAGAAAACATCATTACAATAAACAACTACAGATAACATTTGTAGTAATGCAGACTTTACAAAAGAATAAAAATAAGCATATACATGAGTATTGCAGTAATTATGACATATGTAAATAAATGAAAAATGAGAATATCCTAAGAAACATTCACTTGACACATGAGGATTAAAGAAAACATAACAGTCTAAATAGTGTCTCAACATCTTTCTAAAGTAAAGAATATGCTATAAAAACAGATTAGATTTGGGGATAACAGTATTCATCATAGTGAATACAGCTTAGTATTAGAAGGAAAAAAATCTACCATACTTATCTTATCAGGGAAACACACAGAGACAGAAAGAACACAGATACACAAGGGTACACATAAACACATAGCGGAATAACACAAACGGAAAGTAGACGGTCTGTTTTCAGTGTAACATTTGGTACTGCAGTACTTGTGGTGAGCATTGTATGCTACTTTTTCATTTTTATCCTCTCAGTAATATCTTCCATGCTGATTCCTCTATAACTTTCAGCCAACACTACTTCATTTAATTCTTGGAGATCTCCCTTATTTCAATACCTGTTCCCAAAAAGAATCCTGTCTATCTATATTTATACTTTCACGTATTTCATACATCATTTGATTCCAAGAAAATCCTACCTAAACCTGTTGTCTCTGTACCCTACTTATCTGTTCATTTCGTTTTTCTAAATAATTTCTTCCTTATTGTAGATACTCTTTCGCCAAACAGTTTTCTTATAGCTCCTCAATGCACTTCTTCACAACTCATCATAACTTATTTTCTTAAATATCGTACCCCATCTTAAGCTAACTTAAATGTACTGAGCTCAGATATATAAAGTAGAGAATGAGGCAGTACAGCAGCCTATGCAAACAACAATGACAAAAATGCAAATTGGCAAAGCAAGCAGCAGCATATCTAAATTAGCAAAGAAAATGCAACATTATAACTAATATAAGGCAATATGCAGTAAACAAGAAAAATAAATAATTGGTAAAACTGATTTATCACAGAAATACAAAGTAAAATTCATAGGATATGGCCTGACAGATAGCAGGAGCAAATGCACTAACTTATATCTAAACATGAGAAAGCACAAGCAGAAAAAATAAAGACAGCAATGCAGATAAGGGAAATGTCTATTCACATCTTAATATCTATGTTACATCGCAACACTAGAGTGGTGCACCACAACATCTTATTCTACCAACAACTCACCAAGTCCTTGAAAAGAAAATTATCTATACAATTCCTGATAGTAGTCCCTTCTCCTTCTTATTGTTCTTTTATTTCCAAGTGCTCTTTTTTTGAGAATGTGGAACATAAAATTATTATTTAATGAATCTGTGGACAAAAAGCATTCACAATAGCATACATATTTAATTTCATTTTATAAAACCTTTGCTGCAGCAAAGCTAGAAATTAGATATCAAATAAAATAAGCAAATACTTACAAAGCAACGAATAAAAACATCATTCACCAGCCATATGGCATTTCATAAGTCAGTAAAAATTCTCTCAACTTTCGTAGATAGACACTTGTCATACTCAGGTGCACAGACAAAAGGATACTTCTCATCACTTCATAATAATTACAGTAAGTTGCCCAATGTACAAGCTCCAAACAGTAATCATATGAATCCAAGCAATAGTGTGTCGAGTTTGTGATGCATTCTGCAAAGAAATGACGATAGCTAGGTCAACGGCATCTCTATTCTACAGCACTGTGAGTGCTAGCGGGAGTGTGGCGTGCTTCACAGTGGCTTAAGTGATACCATTTAAAGTTGGAAGGCAACACGACAATGAATTTTTCCAGGCTGCTAGTGTGCAGCTGGGCACAGCATAGCATTACCTCAAGGTCACCTACACTCTTTACCGAAATATTTATGACAACAGTTTCCCCTACAATGACAGTTTGACACAAATAAAGAATTTCACAGATTGAAAAATTACAGAAGTAGTGTGTAGCAACGAAATGTCATAAATAAGTGTCCAAAAATTTCTGTCTACATTGTGGTACTCAAATTCACATCTAAACTCACATTTCATAACTCTTAAAGTACAATGCTATTTTTCCAACATTCTTTCCCATAACCAGAATCCCCCCCCCACTCATTATTCAATAAATATACGTCGATAATGCTTCAGTACCTCAAAATAATAAATATGTAGCATAATCACATTCCTCATATAGCATGGCCTTATTAATCATAAACATATCTCAACTTCATGATACACATCGTTTTTGCAATAATATCATCATAACGCATGAATAAAATTTCAAAATCTTCGTAGCTTCCTTCATTAATCTCAAAACTTTAAAAAAATGCTCTCTACTCGTTTCAATAGAGTCGTCTATCTCAAATGAACTTCAAAAATCATGATCCCATACAATATATATCACTCAAAGTTCTTACTGTATCACAATGGCTTCAAAAATATTTGCGAACGGCTCACAAAATTCAGACAAAGTACAATTTTCTAAATGCGAAGTAATCCAACTGTGTAATTACGTAAATATTTTTCAGAGATGTAGTAAAAAAAGTTTTTTTTTGGTCATCAGTCTACTGACTGGTTTGATGCTGCCCGCCACGAATTCCTTTCCTGTGCTAACCTCTTCATCTCAGAGTAGCACTTGCAACCTACGACCTCAGTTATTTGCTTGACGTATTCTAATCTCTGTCTTCCTCTACAGTTTTTGCCCTCTACAGCTCCCTCTAGTACCATGGAAGTCATTCCCTCATGTCTTAGCAGATGTCCTATCATCCTGTCCCTTCTCCTTATCAGTGTTTTCCACATATTCCTTTCCTCTCCGATTCTGCGTAGAACCTCCTCATTCCTTACCTTATCAGTCCACCCAATTTTCAACATTCGTCTATAGCACCACATCTCAAATGCTTCGATTCTCTTCTGTTCCGGTTTTGCCACCATGTTTCACTACCATACAATGCTGTACTCCAGACGTACATCCTCAGAAATTTCTTCCTCAAATTAAGGCCGGTATTTGATATTAGTAGACTTCTCTTGGCCAGAAATGCCTTTTTTTGCCATAGCGAGTCTGCTTTTGATGTCCTCCTTGCTCCGTCCGTCATTGGTTATTTTGCTGCCTAAGTAGCAGAATTCCTTAACTTCATTGACTTCGTGACCATCAATCCTGATGTTAAGTTTCTCGCTGTTCTCATTTCTACCACTTCTCATTACCTTCGTTTTTCTCCGATTTACTCTCAAACCATACTGTGTACTCATTAGACTGTTCATTCCGTTCAGCAGATCATTTAATTCTTCTTCACTTTCCCTCAGGATAGCAATGTCATCAGCGAATCGTATCACTGATATCCTTTCACCTTGTATTTTAATTCCACTCCTGAACCTTTCTTTTATTTCCATCATTGCTTCCTCGATGTACAGATTGAAGAGTATGGGCGAAAGGCTACAGCCTTGTCTTACACCCTTCTTAATACGAGCACTTCGTTCTTGATCGTCCACTCTTATTATTCCCTCTTGGTTGTTGTACATATTGTATATGACCCGTCTCTCCCTATAGCTTACCCCTACTTTTTTCAGAATCTCGAACAGCTTGCACCATTGTCGATCGCTTTTTCCGGGTCGACAAATCCTATGAAAGTGTCTTGATTTTTCTTTAGCCTTGCTTCCATTATTAGCCGTAACGTCAGAATTGCCTCTCTCGTCCCTTTACTTTTCCTAAAGCCAAACTGATCGTTACCTAGCGCATTCTCAATTTTCTTTTCCATTCTTCTGTATATTATTCTTGTAAGCAGCTTCGATGCATGAGCTGTTAAGCTGATTGTGCGATAATTCTCGCACTTGTCGCTCTTGCCGTCTTCGGAATTGTGTGGATGATGCTTTTCCGAAGTCAGATGGTATGTCGCCAGGCTCATATATTCTACACACCAACGTGAATAGTCGTTTTGTTGCCACTTCCCCCAATGATTTTAGAAATTCTGATGGAATGTTATCTAACCCTCCTGCCTTATTTGACCGTAAGTCCTGCAAAGCTCTTTTAAATTCAGATTCTAATACTGGATCCCCTATCTCTTCTAAATCGACTCCTGTTTCTTCTTCTATCACATCAGACAAATCTTCACCCTCATAGAGGCTTTCAATGTATTCTTTCCACCTATCTGCTCTCTCCTCTGCATTTAACAGTGGAATTCCCGTTGCACTCTTAATGTTAGCACCGTTGCTTTTAATGTCAGCAAAGGTTGTTTTGACTTTCCTGTATGCTGAGTCTGTCCTTCCGACGATCATACCTTTTTCGATGTCTTCACATTTTTCCTGCAGCCATTTCGTCTTAGCTTCCCTGCAATTCCTATTTATTTCATTCCTCAGCGACTTGTATTTCTGTATTCCTGATTTTCCCGGAACATGTTTGTACTTCCTCATTTCATCAATCGACTGAAGTATTTCTTCTGTTACCCTTGGTTTCTTCGCAGCTACCTTCTTTGTACCTACGTTTTCCTTCCCAACTTCTGTGATGGCCCTTTTTAGAGATGTCCATTCCTCTTCAACTGTACTGCCTACTGCGCTATTCCTTATTGCTGTTTCTATAGCTTTAGAGAACTTCAAACGTATCTCGTCATTTCTTAGTACTTCCGTATCCCACTTCTTTGCGTATTGATTCTTCCTGACTAAAGTCTTGAACTTCAGCCTACTCTTCATCACTACTATATTGTGATCTGAGTCTATATCTGCTCCTGGGTACGCCTTACAATCCAGTATTTGATTTCGGAATCTCTGTTGACCATGATGTAATCTAATTGAAATCTTCCCGTATCTCCCGGCCTTTTCCAAGTATACCTCCTTCTCTTGTGATTCTTGAACAGGGAATTCGCTATTACTAGCTGAAACTTGTTACAGAACTCAATTAGTCTTTCTCCTCTTTCATTCCTTGACCCAGCCCATATTCTCTTGTAACCTTTTCTTCTACTCCTTCCCCTACAACTGCATTCCAGTCGCCCATGACTATTAGATTTTCGTCCCCCTTTACATACTGCACTACCCTTTCAATATCCTCATACACTTTATCTGTTCATCTTCAAATTGCGACGTCGGCATGTATACCTCAACTATCGTTGTCGGTGTTGGTGTGCTGTCGATTCTGATTAGAACAACCCGGTCACTGAACTGTTCACAGTAACACACCCTCTGCCCTACCTTCCTATTCATAATGAATCTTATTCCAGCTATACTATTTTCCGCTGCTGTTGATATTACCCTGTACCCACCTGACCAGAAATCCATGTCTTCCTTCCACTTCACTTCACTGACCCCTACTATATCTAGATTGAGCCTTTGCATTTCCCTTTCCAGATTTTCTAGTTTCCCTACCACGTTCAAGCTTCTGACATTCCACGCCCCGACTCGTAGAACATTATCCTTTCGTTGATTATTCAATCTTTTTCTCATGGTAACCTCCCCCTTGGCAGTCCCCTCCCGGAGATCCGAATGGGGGACTATTCCGGAATCTTTTGCCAATGGAGAGATCATCATGACACTTCTTCGATTACAGGCCACAAATCCTGTGGATACACGTTACGTGTCTTTAATGCAGTGGTTTCCATTGATTTCTGCATCCTCATGTCGTTGATCATTTCAGATTCTTCCGCTTTTAGGGGTAATTTCCCACCCCTAGGATAAGAGAGTGCCCTGAACCTCTATCCGCTCCTCCGCCCTCTTTGACAAGGCCGTTGGCAGAATGAGGCTGACTTCTTATGCCGGAAGCCTTCGGCCGCCAGGGACAGAAGACGTTTTTGATTATGAATCAAAGACGCTACCCCTAGACCACGGGTCATCTAAAAAAAAAAAAAAAGTTTATTCCTCTCAATTAAATGACCAGATAGCTGTGTAAAGCTGTGTTAGAGAAATACGGTACCAAAGCAAATACCAAAACTGGTGGTTAAAAAAAAAGAAAAACCTCTGCCAGACACTTAAACGTGATTTGCAGAGTATCCATGTAGATGTAGATATTAGTTAGGGGACCTTATGCTTTCCACACACATATAACACTGAGTAGGTGTACCGCCATGAGGGATAATGTAATTATATTTCAGAAGTTACAGATTAAAACTATGAAATGAAATGTATCCCCAAAAACCTTCTCTGTATCATTTTAACTCAAAAATATTTCTAAAAATGTTATAAGTACAAAAAATAGTCAGTCAAAAGCGTGTCCAGTAGCGCTGAACTGTGCTTCTTGTTGTAAGATAATTTCTGTCAATGGCTAACGGTAAAAATGTACCAAGTGTCGTAGGTATCGTCGTTCATAAGCAAAGTTCTCCAAAAATTAATGTACTTATCATATACTTGTACTTGTCATATACATGTACATGTACATATGCATGTACTTGTCACATACAAAAGAATAGTGATGTGTGTATAAATGTCGTAGTTATTACGTTCATTGCCGTGACCTTGAAAGTACTGCACTGTAACGTATTGTTGTGGTATGAAAACACCTGTCTCAATGTCGCTATGCCACAAAAGTCATTATCAAAACATGTTTTACTTTCGAAAAGAATGTAGAAAAACTGTGGAGACATAAACAGATACAGCGTGAAAGCAATAATGAAAATTGTTACTCTTAAGTAGCGTCGTACTATGATCGTGCAGCTGTCGAACAAACGGAATAGTCTGTCGTCTTTGACCTTCTAGGAAGTACTTCCAATAATAAATGTCTTTTCAAGTAAACCAAAATGTTGCAGTAGAACCTCATTATCTGTATATGTTTCAAGAATGTGGACTTTATAGTCGTGATGTAATCGTGCAACTAACAAGCAAAAACGTACACGCAATAAGACTATCTCATCTATACTCCATAAAATTGGCCCCCTAAAATCACTTTATTAATTAATATTCTATCTAGATACGTCGTCAGTTTCATAGGTACGTTTTGTGGTTGCCTGCGGTGCGAGGCATGTTCTTTTATCTCTTTGTGGTCGCGCATCGTTACTGGGATTTGGAGGTCTAATTTCTACAACGTCAGCTTGTCGAGAGGACCCTGCCCAATTTGAAAAAAGTCAATTCTGATTTAATTCAGGTCTGGTGTCATAACTACTGAGTCAGTCGTTATGTTGACAGTTTGTGACATTTCTTTCTTGTCGACCACGTAGTGGAGAATTTTTCCCGAAATCGTAATTACGAGGTGGACCTTTGGGTCTGAAGTAATTTTGTCTCCCTTGATAATAATTGTTCTGGTTCCCATACTGACTGTTTCTACGTTTGTCTCTGTGATATTCATTGCTACGAAAGTGTTAGCTTTCTGTGTAACTATTGTTATTCTGCCAATGGTTGTCATACGAGTGATGTTTTTTTTTATGACGATTTGCGTTGTAAGAATAGCCCTGCCGTGTCCAGTTATTATTCCTCTCATCACTAAATTGTGATGGATGTGGCCTGCAATTGTTTTTGTTTTCCTGTTTTCGCAACACGTGACTATCTGTGTCGATTTCTAGTTCTTGTAAAATTCCCTCAAAAGCTTCAGTATCGTCATTACAACGTCCTACCAAAATAACATGTCTTAACTGCTCAGTCAGCTTAATCAAGCAAATGCGGAAGAGTTCCGAGGGGCTGTACGGCTTTGACAAACACTGATTCTTGTGCAGCATAACTTCAAAATATGTTACAGAGCTGTAAAATTCATCATCATCATCCTCATATACCTTTGTAGATAAATTTGTTAGCAGATCCGAAAGTTCGGCTACTTTTTCTGCTAATGTGCCGATTTCCTCCGTGTGTTTTTCTGAACCAAATTTTAAAGTGTCTACTATGTCCTTTAAGTTTTCATGACCTTTTGCTAGTTGTTCGACCGTATCGGTAGATGCCACTGAGTCAATTTTAGCCCGCAAAGTGTCGTGATTTTCGTGAAGAATGATTACAGTTCGTTTATGGCTCCTGTAATGTGTCCTCACGTCGCGAAAAAATGGGCTGAAAGTGCTCACAAATTTGTGTTTTTATATCTTTACAAATCTTTTGAGATTTCGATTCCATCTTAAGTAACGCAGCGGTTAAACCTTCACGTGTTTGTTCCAGCGTTTTCTCAGTTATGTCTAATTTTTGGAACCGTTGCTGCGTTAGTTTCTGATTTTGTACAATTTGTTTCACTAATTGCAATAAAAATATATCACTGAACGAAATATGTTGCTTTGTGCTTTTCGGCAGTGCATTTGCACTGGAAATATTCGTATTTCGAAGAGCACAGAATGAATCTTGACTTAATTCAGAAAAGGGTAATGACGCAAAACCTGAATCTGCGGAATTTGAAAGGTTTTGTTCTATTGTTTCATATTTCCGAGGAGAGCTGTTATCGACCAATCGATCGACAATATTTACCTGTTCACTGATTGTTTCACTGTCTACACCGTTATGTACTGCCTGGTCTATGTCCCTATGCACAATTATCAAATTATTGTCTTGAATATTTGTCATTTAGTTACTAGGCGATGCTAACATGCTACGCTCGTCTTCACTGTCATTTCTGAATTTACTTCGCAACCTAGTGTTACGTTTCTCATACACCATGATTATCACATTATTTCACACAATAATATAGAAGAAACACAACTTGAAAAGCAAAAATAGGATCACACACTAAAATAACACTAAAATAAAGAATGTCTAATGAGCTGCAAAAGCGACTGCGAGATACCTGGTGCAAAACCACATCCATGCCACAACTACTTTAACCATTACAATACAGTGTAGCAATAAGAAACTACAAATACAAAGGAAATTCCATATATAATTACACGCTAGCAGTAAACAATAACTAATTTCTAATCATGCAGTAATTATTCAAGCTACAAGAATATCAGAAGATTCCAGTGAGGTACCCTCGGCTAATGGTCGACAGGTGAAACTTCTAAATATAATTTTTGAAATAAACTGAAATAACTGAGAAGGTAAAATTTCTACGTTTCTACTTAAATTGCTTAATGCAACTGAAACTTCTAAAACTGCTGAGTGAAACTAATGTACTGACACTTGGCTTCACTTAATCGTTTCAACACTGACCTACAGAACTTTCCCTGACAAACACAATTCAAACTTATTCTTTTCATTTATAACCCACAATATACAAGGATAACGCAATCCTTATTTGACACAAAAGAATGGCCCTTGAATTAGAAAAAACCTTAAAAATAACCCATACATTTCATAAGTCACTACAGATGGGATAAACCTTTTGGCTATGGACGCAAAATGAGTGACAATTTTGGCTTTTATTTTCTTCTAAACAAAGACGTAACGCTTTGTTCCTCTCACTCCATGTTCTTGTTCCTTGATTATTGTACTGCTCTCACTGGTTATTGTAAAGCTCTCACCTGTGCAGATACACTATGTGATCAAAAGTATGCGGACACCGGGTTGAAAATAACTTACATGTTCGTGCCCCCCTCCATCGGTAATGCTGGAATCCAGTATGGTGTTGGCCCACCCTTAGTCTTGATGACAGCTTCCCCTCTCGCAGGCATGCGTTCAGTCAGGTGCTGGAAGGTTTCTTGGGGAATGGCAGTCCATTATCCAAGACGCGCTGCACCAAGGAGAAGTATCGATGTCGGTCGGTGAGGTCTGGTAAAAAGTTGGCGTTCCAAAACTTCCCAAAGCTGTTCTGTAGGATTCAGGTCAGGACTCTGTTCAGGCCAGTCTATTACAGAGATGTTACTGTCGTGTAACCACCCCACCACAGGCCGTGCATTATGAACAGATGCTTGATCGTGTTGAAAGATGCAATCGCCATCCCCGAAGCGCTCTTCAGCAGTGGGAAGCAAGAATATGCTTAAAACTTCAATGTAGGCTTGTGCTGTGAAACAACAAGTGGTGCAAGCAAACCCGACCACACTACAATAGCACTGACTCCGAATTTTTTTTTACTACTGGCACTACACACACTGGCAGATCACGTTCACCGGGCATTTTCCATACCCACACACTGCCATCGGATCAACACATTGTGTACCGTGATTCGTCACTCCACACAACGTTTTTCCACTGTTCAATCAGTGCATTAACGTAGAATGTACACAAAGAGAGACTGAAAAGTGTCTTGTTCATAGGCTTCTATCGTCCGTTTGTTACAGCAAGTTACATGCAGTGACATAAAATTCCTATGCACGCTCAATTCTCAGGTATCAGATTATTGTCAAGGGACAGAAGGTACAAAAATGGATACAAAGTTTCAACTGCGTGAAAGGGCCGTAAGAGGAGCAGCAGAGCTCATTTTAAAGAACTATTTAGAAAACTAGGTATCATTACTGCACAAAGTGAATACATCTAAGAATGTAATTTTCTTATCAGAGAAAGCACGCTGAAGTATTTCGCTAATTTACCGAAAGATATAATGGAACGAGAGCTAGTTTGGACTTACATTTACCTAGGAGAAACAAAGCAAAAGTTCAAAACAGCATTTGCTACTAGGTTCATTCCATAAGTGATGGCCACTGTGTGGTGTATTACAATAATGTGACAAGGCGACAATTCCGCAATGTGCGTTTTACTGGTAGTGTATGTCTGAATGCCAACATATAATAGTGTTCCATTGCAGGACTCCGCAGCGAAGGGTGACATGGAATTCACGCACTGGAACTCTGTGTAAATTTATTGTCCACGACACAGATGTTACAAAAATGCATGAGAATCTACTACAGTCCTTCACAATAGTTCCCCAGTTCATCCAGACAGCGTTGCCAACGATGAGGAAGGCCCTGAATGCCATTAGCGTTGCCAACAATACGTGCCACCTGTCGCCGAAGCGCTATGAGGTTCTCCTCCTTGTTTGCAAAGTGCCTCCCTTACGATGGTTTCTTCTTTTGTAGAATGGAACTAGGGTTGCATGGATTGTGGTCTGGAGAGTAGGATAGTTAGGGGTCGGTTTCTCATCCCAACGCTGTACGCAATTCTTGATGACGTCTGCTGTGCGAGCTGTAGCGTTATCATGAAGTGAGATTTCATTATCCAGCATTGGCGGACGTCTTTACCGCCACCCAGTTCCCCTCTGTTTAGGCCATATTGAAGCACGGCGAAGCTCAGACAGAATGTTTTAGGCGATGGTACGGAGACATTCGCGCCAACAGTAGCCATTTGTCGATCGATTTCGTAACTTGTTCACACGATATACCAAGTTTCTATGACGTATGGAATT
Organism: Schistocerca piceifrons; assembly: GCF_021461385.2. NCBI lineage: Eukaryota > Metazoa > Arthropoda > Insecta > Orthoptera > Acrididae > Schistocerca > Schistocerca piceifrons. Next base: position 683,239,031 of record NC_060141.1, on the reverse strand, counting down.
GCCCAAGGAGAAGAAAGAGCCTACTACAATACATTTGTTTCAAAACAACAGCTAAAACGTTTTTCATTAATGATGAACACTATACAATAGGGGAGTCAGAGTAGCGGTTGATAAAGAAAGAAGATAAATACAGTACCTTTTCACATTAAAGTATTAGTAATGTTCTGTCACTCTCCTGACTTCAACATCACTGCCATGTGTCTACTCAGTTGTCCAGATGGGCTGAAAGGAGAACATGAAGACGTGCATAGGGGATGGTGACATGTTAGTGGGAGTGGAGTCAGCTTTACAAAGTGACTGAAGTTAGCGCAAGGGGGAAAGCAGCAAGTTCATGGTTGGGAAATCGCCATTCGATGTCCTTGATACAGTCAGCAATGCAGAGAAAACCTGTGTTTACATCAAAGAACATTGCACTGTGGCAACGAACCGAATGAAGCGTGCAATTGTTAAGATAGTGAGCACAGACTGTCATCTTAATTTAGGTTCAGACAATTACGGAATTGTTTCCTTCACCAAGAGAATGATGAGAATGATGAACCATCTCTCTTATTCTCATAAGGCATATTTTTATATTCCACCTGTATGAATACTTATAAGCTATTTATTTTCATTGCATTATGAAGACATACGTAGTTTCGTTGCAAGATGAGCCCTGGATGGATAAATATATAAGTAAACAATACAACAAAACAGAGTGGAGTTTATAGTCTTCACAAAAATTTTGTAGCAAATTATACGTGGGTGCATCAAGTAAGGCTAAATGAATACCAGATTACTTAGCAGCAAAGGAGTTCGAGACTAAAATAGATATTTGCCATTTTTCGGAGCATTTTCTCAATGAATATCATTCAAGTTTTAAATGAGATGTTCTGCATAGATCAGATAAAAGCAGAAATCTAACACTGCTCGAAATTACAGCTATCAATAACATCAGTTAGAAACCAGAACTTGACTTACTGCTTAACAGCCAAATATAGCTGCCTTATTCGATTATTCCTAACATGACAGCACACAATTAACATATCTCTAACCATAAGATGTTACACTTATTCCAAATTCTGTAACTGTTTCCTACTCCCCACATTGCATCATCTACATCGCTACCTCTGCTATCCATCCTCATTTTGAGTTCATCAGATTTCCCAATCTCTGGGTTTTTATACCACAGTAGTCGGTGCAAGTACCCACTTGATTAACTGATTTGCATTTTATATTCATATACATTTAACACCTTATTAAGAGGTATTATTAATTTTATTTCTACTGAGGTGTGTTTTGAGACGCTTTGATAGTGTATGTTTATTTACAGTTAAGATACTTTAACGAATACCTGCCTTAACGGATGTAGTACAATATGTTTATATCAGGTAGTCTGAGTGTTTAGGGATTTGTACTCACACCTGTAGTACGTAGAATATGTATGGAATATTACATAATACTTTTTTGTTTTTTACCCATGTCAAACTGAAGCTTTGTAACTTTGTGTTTTCTGTACTGATGTCTAACATTCAAATATAACATATCTTTCGTGACTTCTTGTGGACTGTCTGTTCAGTCTTAATTTAAGAATGGCCAAGAAAGCTGAAATCTGACTCACAACATAGTGTAAAAATGTTGTTGCAGAATATTAATAGTGAGTATTTAAGTTTGTTATAGATCTTTCCTTAGGGTAGACGACTTGCATAACGAGGACAAAATTTTACCAACAACCGAAAGCTACTGACCCTTAGCTACTCACATTTCACAGATATTTCTTATTCTTTCGAAACATAAACAGTCAAGTTACTACAGTCTCAGTAAATTTTATTCCTGTGTGCTTGGTGACTTTCAGTGGTTGTTTATACATTTACATTTCCCTTACTGTAGTGGATGTTAGTTTCTTCTGCCACACATATTGAATGTTTTACCTGTACTACAGTCACTGATTCCAAACCTTCCCCAAAACAGCCAAAAATAAACGGAAAACAATACTTCATTAACATTGAAATTGCTACAGTAATTTGGTATAGACTGCACCTTTGCTTTCAAAAAATTTTATGACAGAGTAGCAAATACTAATATATGGTCTTGTCTGATGTAGAGGACAAAAAGTTAGAATGTGGTTTAAAATATAACTAAGTTAGAATGTAGTTTAAAATATAACTTATCTCCATCATCTGCGATAAAACATTAAAAAACTTATTGCATGTACAAAAATATTAGTGATCTAGCTGACCGTAGAGTGGGAAAGAAAAACCTCTTTTCCTGTAAGGGAGATAAACTTGTCAAACAACGTGTCAGTGGGAGTAAGAGAAATCAACTCAATTAGTTTGAGTATCATATTGCAATAAGTCAACGAATAGCTTGTTGAACAACAGGATGTAGTGCTAAAAATAGATATAGGTAATTTCTTAGTTATTTTATGTGTTAATGACTACATTACAAAATGTAGGAGTTCTTTGATTGTGATAATGCTGCTCAATTAGAGAATGACCTCACAGACTCTTTCCCAAAATCCCTCAACTATAATGTAGGTAAAGTTCAATAGCTGCCTCATGATTTTCAAAAAAGAATGTTACTGTAATGAACTCAAAATCAACTAGATTTACAGGCCAACCAAAGCATAATAGATAACTAAAAAAAATTCTGTATGGAATATATATGTCAAGAAACGCAAAAAATTAATTTATATACATGGACAGTTGTACGAAATACTATCCCATATCATTTTTTTTCTAAGACAAAAGACGAGAATTTCAATGATTATTATTCTTCTCTTCTGTCTTAAAAATTTGGAGAGGAACATATTAGCGTAATCTAACAGATGCTGTACAGTTATTTACTTGGTAAACAAAAATGTCGGTGTTTCATTTAAAATGACAGTATACTGACACTATTTGCTCCTGTAACAAGGAATTTGTATATGAACTTCAATATTTCGAGCAATCAGCCAATATAAATTGATGTTGCATTATGGTGCTTATTTAATATTGTGTCATCGGTCTCATAGTGTAATATGTATGCTTTCAGACCAGCAAATTAAAGTCTGACATTTCCTTGTCTGGAGATCGTAGAAATTCTAATTTGAGACCGCAACTCAGACCTCTAATAAGAATAAAACTCACCGCATCAAAATAATTCACAACAGCAGTATTACAGACTCATTTACGGACACGGTGGTTTTTCATACTTAAATAACCAGCAAACTCATTGGGAACCGATAACAAGTGTTCTGCAGCAAAACAATAATTGAATGTATCATGGCCAACCAAGCAACAATAATATGACAAATCAAAACACGACACCACACACACCAAGCCAAAACAACCACGACTGGAGCAGACAATATCCGAGTGTAAATATTGTGGACGTGGCGAGTGAAGTCACTCCAACAACCACACATTCGACAAGCTAAATAAGGTCACAACTAACCCCCAACGCGGTGACAGGAATGCTTGGGGCTCGATGCTACAATAACAGACATGTTTGACGTACCGAATGAAAAACAGTACACAAACACAACTAGCGATGTAAACAGCATTAGCGCCATATCTCACAATTTTTATAAACAAATGTTTGTATCAGGATCCATTCCTGAATTTCCACTAGAAAAATGCCGATTTTGTCTGCGGTTGGATGCAAATCAAATAGGGCAAGTAAGCAAATATTTGTGACTATGGAAGTGGGAAATGGTTCAATAGAACAACCGTTCCTTGTAGAAAACCTGGTCATAAATTGCCTGACTGGCGTAGATTTATTAAGAGAGAATGACAGTATAATTGACTTCTCACAAGGTAAATATTATATGAAGCACAACAGCACTCAGATCGGCATTACTCTGGATAAGCAGACACTGAACCAACCAGCACTGCTCGGGATACAAGATCCAGTTAGTATGTGAACAGGAAAATACTACTATCAATAAACCTATGTTTGAACTTGAGATGGAGGATCTGCAATCCCTAATAAATAATGAAGTAAATGAAACTACAGCTACTATCAAGCAACAACAAGAAACACTACACAAACTTTTGCTAAACTACAACTACCTATTTACAAAGAACCGGGTGTGATCAATACATATACTATGTGATCAAAAGTATTCGGACACACCCCAAAATACACGTTTCTCGTAATTAGATGCCACCAACTGCCAGGTATGCCACATCAACGAGATCAGTAGTCATTAGACACAGTGAGAGAGCAGAACGAAGCGCTCCACTAAATTCACGGACTTCGAACGTGGTCATGTGACTAGGTGTCTGCTGTGTCATATGTCTGTATGCGAGATTTCCACACTCCTAATCATCCCTAGGTCCACAGTTTCCGATGTGATAGTGAAGTGGAAACGTGAAGGGACACGTATAGCACAAAAGCGACCTCATTTACGACTGAGAGAGGCCCCCGACAGTTGAAGAGGGTCGTAATGTGTTATAGGCAGAAATCTATCCAGACATCACACAGGAATTCCGAAGTGCATCAGGATCTACTGCAAGTAATATGACAGTTACGCGGGAGGTGAGTAAACTTGGATTTCATGGTCGAGCGGCTGCCCATAAGCCACAAATCACGCCGGTAAATGCCACACGACGCATCGCTTGGTGTAAGGAGCGTAAACATTGGCCGATTGAACAGTGAAATAACATTGTGTGGAGTGACAAATTACGGTACACAATGTGGTGTTTCGATGGCAGGGTGTGGGTATGGCGAATTCCCGGTGAACGTCTTCTGCCATCGTTTCTTATGCCAACAGTAAAATTTTAAGCGGTGATGTTCTGGTGTGGTCGTGATTTTCATGGAGGAGCTTGCACCCGTTGTTGTTTTACAGCACAGTCCTACATTGATGTTTCAAGCACCTTCTTGCTTCCCACGTCTGGAGAGAAATTCGGAGATGGCTATTGCATATTTCAACACGATCGAGCACCCGTTCATAATGCGCAGCTGGTAGTGGGGTGGTTACGCGACAATAATATCCCTCTAACGGACTGGCCTGCACAGAGTCCTGACCTGTATCCTACGGAGCACCTCTGGGATGTTTTGGAACGCCAACTTTGTATCAGAGCTCACCGACCAACATCGATACCTATCTTCAGTGCACCACTCCGTGAAGACTGGGTTGCCATTCCCCAAGGAACCTTCCAGCACCTGACTGAACATATGCCTGCAAGATGGGAAGCTATCATCAAGGCTAAGAGTGGGCCAACACCATATTGAATTCCAGCATTACCGATGGAAGGCGCCAAGAACTTGTAAGTCACTTTCAGCCAGGTGACTGGATTCTTTTGATCACATAGTGTATGTATATAACATGGAAGTTATCCCTCACGATATCTTTTATTATAACGCATATAAGATTCCTCTGTCCAAGCAACCCACAGTGGATAATGAAATCAATAAAGTGCTTAAATGGGATCTTTGGCGACCACATTTACCAATTCTCCGTGTTACCATTCGGACTCAATGTAATTTCAGGTGTTTTCCGTACTGCTCTAGACACACTTCTGGGCACAGAATTGCTGGAAAACTTAACGTTGTATATTGATGACATCCTTATAGCCACACAGATTTGCACAAGGTGGTTGGTTGGTTGTTTCGGGGAAGGAGACCAGACAGCGAGGTCATCGGTCTCATCGGGTTAGGGAAGGACGGGGAAGGAAGTCGACCGTGCCCCCTTTGCACAAGGTGTGTTGCACCAAATCTACAGAAATCAGAGTCTCTGCGAAATGAGAATAAGTGTTTGGGACACATAAATAGTTGTGAGGGCATTAAACCAGATCCTAGTAAATTGGATAAAATTAAGAATTCTCCTTACCCGCATCCCAGAAAACAATTAAGATCTTTCCTGGGTTGAGCCTCATTTTCAGGCTCATCGTGTCAAATCAATTACTCAACAGCAAACTGTTGCTGGTATTTTAAAAAAGAATCATGCTTGGGTTTTTGCGGAGCGATGTACACGAGATTTTAACAGAATAAAGGAAGCATCGGTAAATTCAAGTATTTTTAGTCTTCTAGAACTTAATGAAGATTACTGTATTGCAAGCGATGCATTATGCACACAGCTGGGATCTTGTGTTTTTCAGGTAATAGGAACTGATGACAACCAAGAGATTAAAATTATTGGTTTTCCTAGTCGAACTCTGAGTGTGAACGTACTTATTCAACTACAGAGTCGCAAAAATTGAGAATTACATGGGCCTTTAAGAAATTTAACTATTATATTTTTGGATACATTTTGAGATGTACACTCACTACCTCCCGTTATCCTGTTTAATGACATGTAAGCTCGCACATCCACGATTATCGTAATGTACAACGACCTTGCAAAACTACTCGTTCGAAACAGTACATTAAAGCAAACAATCGTGTCGAAGGAACATCTGCAACTGAGTGTTATACCCGAGGTTGAAATTACCGCTACCACTGTAGGGTGCTTTTTTTAAAACACGACCGGTTTCGGTGTCTTATACGCCCATCTTCAGGTGTCGTACTGGACATATCAAAGATTATCGCATCACGTTGGTGCAGGACAAGCACTACCGTCAATATTATCTAGCCTTTTGTTGGAATGTGTCAACACTGCAGAAGTCTTACAGTAGGTGGAGCAAAGTAAGATCGAAAATAGCAACCAAACCTTACTACACTATTGGAAAGCATTATAAACCATGTCAGGACGTCTTATTCTACCGGCGACGTTCAGAAAATAAGCAATGGTGCGTCAGTATTCCACAAGAACCAGAAGCAAATCTAGTATGGCATAAACATTTTACTTGCGGACACTACGCCACAAAGAAATTTATGCAGAATCTATTGTTTCACAAATGAGAAGGAAAATTCACAAACTTATCAGAACATTTACTATTACTCAAAAGGTAAAACCCGAGAATCTAGATTGAAAAGACACTGTACTGACAGACAAAGGTGGGCCATATCCTAGAAGTAGAGTGGGTATCAAGTATGTATTCGCTCTGCATGGCCTTTTCTCAAAATTTGTGAGCCTATATGCCATAAAATGCGCGACAGCCAACATAATCATTAAAAGGGTAAGTAGAGATTATGTGTCTATCGTTGGCAGACAAGTCGCCATCCTTTCAGACAATGTATCATATTACACAGGTGGAGGATGTTTTTGAAAGGCGCTGACATCAAAATTGTCCTTATCTCAAGATTTAGCCTTAAGACTAAACGTGTGGAAGGGTATTCAAGGAACTAAGTCGTTTTATGTGAACGTACACATCAGGGAATCATTCCAAGTGGGTGAACTATTTGTCTCTTTTCGAGAACGTTTACAATAATTTGCCAATATCTGACTCTATCTATACACCTACAGAAATTACGTTAGATTTAAAGGAAAGTAACGGATGGTGTGGTCCCATCCAAAGATTAGTGGATTAGTGGAACCCTGAGTCAACAAGATAAAAAATGGATTAATTATGCTGCCATAAACGCCAGAATGAGAATAAACGAAATTGACAGAACTATAAAATGAACTCGAGATTTTACAACAGGCATGCAAGTACTTACACTTATTCACCAAACATCTTGTGCACTGAAGCGACGTAATGCTAAATGGGCGGTTTTTTTATGAAGATTCATACATCATTACTCGAATTCCACATGCTGGGTCGTATTTCTTACAAAATCCAGAACAAACCAAATTGTTGGTTTATACCAACATAGAAATTTACGTAAGTTTCATAAACAAAGTTATTAAGAGACAAGCAGGTAAGTAAATCACAAACGACGAATATAAAGTACACCCTCGTGTCTACACCTTTCAAATATACAAAATCGCCAAAGATATTTTATTTCAGGTTATCAGCTAAGAAGACAGGAGAGATGGCAAAGAAGAAATCTTTATTATGATTTAAATCGTGTTTGCATGATTAATGATCTATTTGATTTATTAAACTGCAAAACAAATGCTATTCACTCTCGAATATTTTATGTAACAGTAATGACAAAAGATGGAGAACGAATGAACCTAACGCAAACAGAAACCATTCCCAGAAATGAACTACGTATCGAAACACAGAATGAAATCATATAGGAAAATGTCGAAGGGACCAAAGAAAAGATGTAGATGAACGAAATCATTACACAAAATTTGAAAACGAATTGTGGTACACAGACGCAGCAAGTGCTGTATCTCGCTTTAGAGTAATTTTAATCCTTACCTTAACTGCAGTATTTGATTCATAGACATGCCCTTGTGCTCATGTGTCGTTACGCGACTTGTGCCCGGTCTAATCTTTTCTTTCAGGTTACAGGAGTAATTTTATAAAAAGAAATTGTGTGGTGACACAAAAGAAACATAGAATTTCTGCAAAAAACAAATGTGTAGTCGAATGTTTAGAATGACAGAAGTAGTTAGACAACAAAACGTTGAGAACAACGAATGAAATTTTATAAATGATGACAGGACCGTTCTAAGGTACCATAAACTGTGATAAATTCAAAAACTGAAGGTCACTGTGGTATACAGCGGAAGATGTGCGAGGCTACGGCAAGTAGCGAAAACAAATATAAACGAGTGAATACTGTGGGTCTAAGTAGTACTGGAATTTGGAGGGCGAAATGTTTTCGAAAACGCGATGACAACCTACCTGCCAAGTACAGCATCCAAAAACAGAGGTCGACGCAGAAGAAGTATAGTATGAATTGCCACCACGAAGACCACAAAATGGATATTGCTGTGTAAGTGTGTTATTCTCCAAAAGAAGGAGCATTGTAAATAAAATATATATTCTAATTAAAGCTTCGAATGGACGTAGATTATGAGCAAAGACCCTCTCACCAGTGACGTCGAATAAACTATTAACTAACCTTAGAACGATTTTAAGTGTGTCTGAGCACTTAGCAAGCACTGTGTATGATGGACAATCTGTAATGAAATTAAAAATCATTAAATTGATGACATCAGTATGTATATACCGGGTGATCAAAAAGACGCTATAAATTTGAAAACTTAATAAACCACGGAATAATGTTGATAGAGAGGTAAAAATTGACACACAAGCTTGGAATGGCATGGGGTTTTATTAGAACCAAAAAACCCCATATTGCTAGACGCATGAAAGACCTCTTGCTCGTGTCGTTTGGTGATGATCGTGTGCTCAGCCGCCACTTTCGTTATGCTTTGCCTCCCAGGTCCCCAAACCTCAGTCCGTATGATTATTGGCTTTGGGGTTACCTGAAGTCGCAAGTGTATCGTGATCGACCGACATCTCTAGGCATGCTGAAAGACAACATCCGACGCCAATGCCTCACCATAACTCCGGACATGTTTTACAGTGCTGTTCACAACATTATTCCTCCACTACAGCTATTGTTGAGGAATGATGGTGGACATATTGAGCATTTCCTCTAAAGAACATCATCTTTGCTTTGTCTTACTTTGTTATGTTAATTATTGCTGTTCTGATCAGATAAATCACCATCTGTCGGACATTTTTGAACTTTTGTATGTTTTTGGTTCTAATAAAACCCCATGTCTTTCCAAGCATGTGTGTCAATTTGTATCTCTCTATCTACATTAATCCTTGATTTATTCAGTTTTCAAATTTATTCTGACTTTTTGATCACCCGGTATATTGCAAATATACACAACATTTATTTGGTGTGTGAAAAAGGAACTGTATTTATTGTACTATCTGTTTTACAATTATCTTGTTATTTCTGCGTTAAAAAGTATGATTTTCTCTTGTATTGATGATCTTGATGTAACAAGCCAAATATTTAACCACGCTTGATAACATATTGAAACGATGCAAACTGTGCTGCAGAAAGACTGGTATACAGTGAGCTACTGTGCATATTACTGACTGTTGAACTCTAAACCTTGCGTGAAGTCGGTTTTGACCTATTCCGTTGGCCCTAAGACTAAAAGAACGCGCCAAGAAGCGCGGCGCGAGAGTTTCAGTCCGATTATTGTATAAAAATGCAAGAGAGGACTAACATATCTATGTTTTTGAAGAAGATTGTAAATAAATCTTAGTAATAAATAGTTAGACTGTTGTTATTCACTCAGCCTGCAGTCTCATATTGTAATACGAGGGCTGTTAAATAACGAATGCTCATAATTTTTAATGATCGTAATTACTTTCTCGAAAATTTAATCTTGCGGTATTCTGTTAGCTTAATGTGCAACAAACACGACGTGGTAGTTTCATTGTTGGGACTACTGATTCCTGCCTGTGAGAGGCAAGAAATGTCAGACATGTTCAGTATCGCCTACCGCTGTAAAGGAGATAACACACGAGGAAAAATATGAGGTTTTGAAATTCTGCTTTCGTCTCAACAAATCTTCAGCTGAGGCCTATATAATGTTACTGGAGGCCTACGGAGAGTCTTCCCAACAGCACAGCTCGAAGGTGGTTTAAAATGTTTAAAGAGGGGAGACAAGCAATTTCAAAGGAAAGATGATCCGGTAATCCAGTTACAGCTCTTATGGAAGAAATCATCAGCACCGTAGCTGTCATTGAGAGAGAGGATCGACGAATTGCCTTAAGATCACGTTCTGAAATAGTAAAAGTGTCATTGCGTGCCACCCACACGTTAGTGACAGAAAAATTACACATAACACGTGTATGTGCACGATGGGGTCCAAGACTGTTGGTTCCTGGACAAAAAGAGATTCGCTTGCAGGTCTGAATGCAGTTAAAGTTGATGTTAGAGGAAGATCTGGAGTTTCTTTCCAATGTAGTCACAGCTGATGAAACTTGGCTACGTCATTTTGATCCTGAAAGGAAACAGCAAAGCTCAGTGTGAAAATCTCCTTCATCACCAACCCCAAAGAGCAAAAGTGGTTGCTTCTGGTGGGAAAGTTATTGTCATCTCATTGTTTGTTATTCATGGAATGGGTTATCAGCATGCTGTACCTGCACACACATCAGTAACTAGACAATACTACAAGGATATCCTGAAAACACTGCAAGTCCACATCAGGCGCAAAAGACCACATTTCCGTGAAGCAGGCTGGATGCTGCACCACGATAATGAGCGGCCGCATATTGTCAATGATGTTGCTGACTATCTTACAAAAATCAACGTAAAGTGCATCCCTCACTCTCCCTCTAGACCAGATTTAGCCCCTTGTGACTTTTTTTGCACTAACATGAAGAAACGCCATCTAAGGAGACATAATCAATCATCAAAAGCAGTAGTGAAGGTTGCAGAGGCAATTTTGAAGGACCTCTCAAAAATTGGTTTCCAGCATATATTTGAAGACTGACAGAAACGCTGGGACAAGTGCATCGCATTCATGGGAGACTACTTTGAGAAGGACCATCAAAGTTATGAGGATTAGTAAAGGCATGTTGTCAAAAAAAAATTATGATCACTCTTTATTGATCAGCGCTCGTATGTGTGCTTTCAGACCAGCAACCTGTATCTTCTACATATCGAAGTCCGGCAAAAGTAGAAATTCTAATTTGTGAGACCACAACTCAAACCTGTAGAAAAAATAGTAACTTAATTTTATGAAGAAGTCAACTGTTAAAAGGTGCATAAAAACGGAATTGCATTCAGGTTGATTGTCAATTATATCAACAACCCAGATTACTTACTTTGTCAAAATATCAACTGCCTCATTGGTAACAAATAAGAGCTACGTCTTCCATGAGGAACGTATAATGAAATTAGTTAGGTACTTGAGTAAAATTCATGTCCCTGAGAGAGCCACGCTATCTTTCTTTGAGGTTGTGGATCTACACACTAATGCACCAGTAGTTGGTGCCATTAAGCCAGTAAGATGAAGCCTTCGCAACATAAGAAATTAGATGTTCCCCAGTATACTGAAACAATTGAACTGTTGTCCCTGTGCGATCTCATAATTACTTATGTTTCAATTGAAATTTTTTTAAACGACTTACTGCCCTTGCCATGGAGTGTTGTCTTGCCAGCACCACTTTCAACAACTCTCTTCACAATATTAAAAACAAAGTTGTGAAAAATAATTTACTTTAAAACATATGTAGATGACACCATGGTTTTAATTGACAGTGACACCAAAGATGCACATGCCTCACATCGATTATTTGATGGCATGGGCCCTCCCTTAAATTCACTATAGAAACTGAATAAAATAAGGGAATAAATTTCTTGAACATCAAAGTGGAAAAATAAAAAGACAAACATCATTTCAGTATTTACAGCTAGCCCACTACTACAGATACGCTGATTAATAATAATTCGTGTCAACCAAAAACTTACAACCACGCTTTTTCCATTCAGTGCTCGACTGGATGATGCCTGAAGGCAATGCTGATGAAAAACCTAACACATTGGAATATACAGCTGACAGAAACTGTTTTGACCCCAGACTGTAATGAGATTACGTAGAAAGAAATTAAAAGGGTAGGAAAAGGCTGATAACTCTGAAATTACATTGGAGAAAATAAATGAGAAACCAAATGTGAAATATGCAATCCTGCTTTATTGTCTCCAATAAAATTAAACAGATTTTTAAAATAAGTAATATAATTGTATCACTTTATACAGATAACAGGTTAGGTACAAAATTACTGCGTGACTTTGTACATGAACCAGTATTTGAGCAGTGTGGTTTTTAAAAAATAAATTGTCAACAATGTGATAAAATCTATGTAGATCAGACACGAACGAAATCAAGAATAAGATACAAAGGCCATGTGTACAAAGTAACCTGTGTGCTTTAGGCACCCACTTGATAGAACAAAATCACACTTTAGGAACGGAGGATGTGGAATTGCTGTACATGGTAGAGAAGGTATTAATGTGATCCTGTTAGAAGAGACTGAAATTTTTGGAAACATGACTATACACTATGATAAATTTCTTAATAAAGAGACCAATTGAAAAAAATTAAATTATTTATGTAATTTTTGTGGCATATTCAAAAGATTACTTATGACTAGCTGGGATAAGTTAATGACCCACATAAAATTTTAGCTTTAATTTACATTCCCCCTCCCGCCCACCTCTCTGATTCACCCTCTATACATTTTTCGATCAGTAGAGTTTTGATGGTATATCTATGCATGAACAGCAATTAACGAGCATGGTATTCAGAACATCCTGTTAATGATTTGTGTTTTATTGTTGTACTTCAGCGCTTTTATGGTGTATTAATGGCAATATTACAATGGTGGCACACTGATGTAGGGTGTAAATAAATACTCAGTATTGTTAAACAATGGTTCCTCAGTGTGTACTTAACTTCTCATAATGTAAGACATCCACGACCCACATTTCAAGAAAAAAAGAAAAGAAGAGAAAATTAAAAAATAAAATAAAATTTCAATTTATATGTTGCCTAATTTTCAATGAAATGGCCATTCTTGTCACATCATAGACAGCTGCCAACACTTGCTTCAAGTTAGACATCCTTTTCTGTCATTGGGGACCTGATACTAGATGGGTTCCACACAAATGCTACAAATGAGTAATAATCTATGTACTAACGGTGACAATATACATACTATTTGAGATGCCATGGATATAAAGTTTTTATATTTCTCAGACCTTAACTGCCATTTTTATACCTCTACATTCCTGTGATATCAAACCCATTTTCGCTTTATTTAATACCCCGTATTTTTTATTTGAGACATAATATGACAATGTGTCCACATACATGATGCAAATATTATATAATATATGTGTCATGGGGTAGGCCATGGAGACCCAGAGCATATTTTATTCACATGTTTGCCCCTTCTATTCTTTTTAATTTTTTACACTTTTAGAAGTGACTTGAAGTGGAGTTATTTTTGTGATGTTTCGTGTTATGTTCTCTGTTTATGATGGTATTGTTTCTGATAATGCTTCACCATTACCTGATATGGTGTTGTTATCACCAAATCGTTGGTTGGTTATGTCACATTGTAATATCATTGGATTTTTTAATAGTATCATCAGGTTATTATATTACATAGTACTGTGTAGAGTTCCTCATTTGATTACACGATTTGTGTCCTTGAACCTCTGATATGGATATGGTGTTTGAGTTGTTTGCTGCAGCCAATCGGCCGCCTGGTGCCACTGAGCGGTTCTAGGCGCTTCAGTCTGGAACCGCGCGACAGCTATGGTCACATGTTCGAATCCTTCCTCGGGCGTGGATGTGTGTGATGTCCTTAGGTTAGTTATGTTTAAGTAGTTCTAAGTTCTAGGAGTCTGATAACCTCAGATGTTAAGTCCCATAGTGCTCAGAGCCGTTTGAACCATTTTGCTGCCAGTCTGCACGATTCATGGTAGCTGGATTGCCAAAATATATTTGTTTCAACATCACATATCTATGTCAAGTAGGTGTTACTGCATGGTGAGTTTGCTTCTCTCAAGTGATATTATATCATGTGACATTGCAGTAGCACTGTGTGACTGTTGTATGGAATATTTTTGTACGTAAATATATAAATTGTCATATATGGTGGCTATCAGCAAATGATTCTCTTGTATTTTTAATATAAGATTACATAACATTGTTTTGAAACTAAGTGAAAAATAAAGTGGAAAAAATAAAAATTAAATTAAACTGAACAATAATAAAATAAAATAAAAATGTAAAAAGCAGGAAGGAAGAAGTTGGAAGAAATGTACCGTACTGAGAAGAAAAATATATTTATACATTTCTGTCTTATTTTATTCTATTTGTTTTATGTTAATTTGAGTGAATGTGTATCTGTGTGTGTTGTATTGTACACATATTTTGGAACTTGTTCTTTTACCTTGGCCTTTGTTATTGTCCTTTGAATTAGGTTTGCAGCTTCTTTGATCAGTACTTGTGTCTTACGATGTTTTCATGTCAGCAATAACGTATACATTTCTGGTTAACTAGGATGTATGAAATGTGGAGTTCGCACAATAGATATTTTTCGTAAGTTCCCTTAATTTTTCTGACTAATAAATCTCATGAAAACGTAATTTTTTGCTGATATTCACAGTTTTCACTTTGTTTCCTTTTGTGCTGTCGCATTTCAGAAATCAGATACCGCACCAATGCAATCCCTTTTTTTGAAAATTTCTCGATCTTAAATAGATGAACGTTTTGACACTTTTGCCCTCCTAACATCTCTGGTTCTTGAAATGTCTTAAGATTGTCTCTTGATTCTAAGGAAGAGCTACCATAGTTAAAAAAGAACTGAATGTTTTTACGTAAAAAGTTGCTAGGTCTTCTACAGTTGAACTTTTTGACACTTCACTAACATAGCTGGCAGGAGCTCTTCATGAAATATTACAGTTTTCCCCATAAGTAACTAATTAAATTTTTCTTAATTACCTTGAGTACCTTAAAGCCTTATATATGTATATATAGGGGTGAGAATGACATAATCCAAAGCAATTAAATGTAAATTTGTCAGTAGAGCATCTTAAAAGTTGTAATATATCCATAAACCACTTATGAATTTTTGTGAGTTTTCAATACAAGTAATTTTTTTCTGCAATGTCCTATTACACATGGCAGCACGTTCATTTTGTGGAAAAGTTGCATTTTATTGATAAAGCATAGGTCTGGGCTCTGGACTGCCTCATACTAAAAGAAGGCTTACGAAATTGTAAACATCAATAAATAACATAACTTAGAACAATAGTGACTACACTATTTTAAACAGTATTGTTGACACTTCCCTTCGTACCTCTAGTGTATATGTGGCAGTAATGATATAGCGTCTCTCACTTTTGCTCTCGATTTGACACTTCCCTTCGAAGCCTCTAGTGTATATATGGCGTTAATGATATAGCATCATTCACTTTTGCTCCCTATTTGGAGTGGATTTTAAGTATTTCCCTGATAGCTGGAATGGATTAAGTTCCTTAAGCGTGACCCCTTTTCTAGTGATATTTACAGTTCTGAATTTTTCGGAATCAGTGTACTGATACTTCACTTTTAAATATGACGGCATTTCTTCATCAAAACGAAAAGCGGTTTCTTCCAGAAATCACAGCTGAGATACACAATCATGTTTATCCGTCATTGCATTATTTACCAGCAAAGGTGTCAGATATATGAAGTCTGCTTGACTCACTGTAACAACTGAAAATGGCTTCTTCTTTGAGGGATCTTAAATGCCTCTAACCCCATCATCAGGGTTGTACATTACGTGGTTTTTATTCTTAACATGCTTCTCATTACGACTGAAATCTCGGTTGCAGGGCTGTCGTGTATGCTCAACATGTAGAAATCAATGTCCAATGACATTAAATTTCCTTGACTGCACTATTGGTCTCTCTAGTTCAACAGTTGTCCAGTTTGTACCCTGGCCTCTGCAGTTATCACCACTGATGGGGACTGTGGTTGCTTGAGACTGTTCTGTTTCTAGAAATTTTATGAGACAGCTTTCCATCTCATCAGATCCACGCTTTCTCCATCAACGTTCCACACAAACGTATGTCAATTTTCAGACCCACAATTAAGAATACCTAAATTGCACGAGCGTAAGTTCCTCTTATAGTAAGCAGACCCAGAGGTCAGTTGCAGTGTTGGGAAAGTTTGTTGTAGAATGTAGATCAAAGATTATTGTAATATGTTCTGTGGGATTTTCTCTAGCTAACTAGGAAAACTTTGTAATGATATATTGTCCTGTGGATGCTTTGGCCTGATGTAGGTCTCTTAAAAATTTTAATTTTCTAATCATATCTTCAGAGTCAGTCAATTTTGCATTTTGTATATGAATTTTAAATTCATCCCATGCGTGACATGTGTCTGAATGAGGAAATTTAAAAACATTCTTAAAATCATGGTCTAAAATATCTCAAAAATTTGGAATATTTCCTTCTGATGCATTATTTTCTTTAGGTATTTCAAATAACGTTCTTGATCTAATGAAAAGATCAACATGTCATGGTTGAAGTACATTTTATTAGGGTTCTGTGAGTGGCTGTAATGACTGGCATACTTAGGGTTTGAGCAGCTAAACTGCTTCTGGTGAAGTTTTTCTTCAAGAATACCCCCTATCTCCAAGAAACCAAAATAGTTGCTTTTAAAGATTAATGCCCTACTCAGGGAAATTTGGTCAATTTGTAACTGAAAGTGATACTTACTAAAAAAGCAACATAAATAAGTAGAATCCAACATGCTTATGTAATTTCTAGGACCCTACATTAATTAAATTTTTGGATAACTTTTATGCCTTTTGGATAACTGTGATGACCATCTTGCAGGCATTTCTGTATGTTCTTAAGAAGTCCTTAATTGTTCTCGATCCCTAACAATGCTTCTCTGCATACCAAAATATTGCAGCTGTTGAGTGCAACCTGATACAGAAAGATAGCCATTCCCTGAGAAATTGCACTTTTCTTTTTCTTTCGGTATCCGAATTATGTAATATAAAAATGTAATTTCTGATTTTCATTCATGATAGTTACCTCCTTTGCACTTGTTCCACCTCAGTATTATTCAGAAGGTAATTATTTTGATAATTGAAGCCACCCATATTCCAGAAATAATGGAATAATTGCTCTATACATCCATGACTTTGCCTCCAACACTTGCTTTTACATGTATATCCAGTACCAAAAATTTCACCACCAATAGTTTGCCCTGTTTTACGAGATATGTATTCTCTTGTTTGTTCATACTTCTCTTCTTTTGCCTTTAGGAGTATCATTGGGTGACAGTTTGTCAGCACCCTAAGTCAAACAAAATATTCAAAATCAGAAAGACCACAGCTATTTTAACATAAACAACATACACTTGTATATTATACAAACACCTTGAAATATTTAAATTATCACCAATAATGCAGTAATTAATAGGAGCAATATAATTTTTTTTATGATTTGCACATATGTATTTTAATTAGTGTGACAAAAATAGGTAGACTTATTCTATAACATAGTAGTAAGAAACAAACATTGCTCTTAATGTGCTTATTATTTCCAAAATTAAGTATTTTCGACTTGACATGTTAGTTTTGGATGAAAATTCATCAGAGTCGCCACAACTGCTTCCACAGGATGAATAACCTTTATCAGAACTAGCCGTTTCTTTCTCAGAATCTTCCTTTTTGGCTACATATGGAAATATACTCTTCTTTGGAAGCGTCATTTTACTTTGGTTTCAGGTTGTTTCACACCCAAGAAACACTAGTTTCGCAATGCATGAGAACATAAGGTGTGAACTGTTCTGCCATCAGGTGGGTGTAAGTTATAATATCTTTGCAATAGTTTCTCCTATTGAATAAAATTTAACACAAAACGCGTGTTTGGAGGAAAGTGTGACTTTGGACTAAATCATTCTCACCTATTTATGTATATTGCAGAACTAGATCCCACACTGGTGAAGTTAATTGCATTATGAACTTACTACTAGCCGTTTGGCTGTAAAGATCTGGAGAAGCTGTTTCTATATGATTACTAATTACTTTTTCTTAATTTCCCTTATTATTTTCCAGCAATTTTCAATTCGTTTGCAGTTAGACATAATGCTGGTCAGTTTTTAACTCATTTGCCCATTTTGCATTCGTCGTTTGGCTAGCAAAAATCGGAATATATCTGTGTCATTTACGGGGAGATTTAGTGTTCGCTCCGCCAAAACCTTTAACCAAAAACAACGATGTGCTCTGTTGCAGCTGCCACGTACACATAACGAGGAAATAATATTCCTAGTGATGTGCCGTCAAAGTTTGGAAGGCTTCATGGTTTCGATTTCAAACTGAGAGCATAATTTTCTCCACATTCTAAGAATGTAAATCATTTGCGACTCTGACATTGTCAGTTATGCATGACACGGAGCGCTCTTTCTGTATTTAGGTACGAAAACAGCCAACACGAATCGATGGCAATTTAATTACTGCGGCTGCACCATTAAGAAAGGACAGTGACAGCGCCTTGGCCTGCTGTAGTGGTTGGATCGACCGCAGGTGACAAACGACTCAGTGTTCCGGGGCATGTGGAAGGCGATAGTTCGTGTTCTGGGGTCAGGCGGTGAGGTGTGACAGGTAAGCGTGAACCACAGCTTGGGTGTCCTGTGGCGAGTCACATACCTTTAGGGAATCTTCGGTAGAGGATGATCTGGAGTTTCTGTAGACTTGGCAGGGAGCACCTCGTGTCGACATGTTCGGGAGCCAAACGAGCTCTAATTTTAATGTAACGTGTTACTGACAGAAGATACGACGCAGGGGGTAAAAATGTGTCAACTGAATATACGCCCTAATCTGCGATCACTGGGCCTTGACTCAGGACTCAAAGTTCGGCTCACTGTTGCGTCCACATTAACCCTTCCAGTAATAATGGGACAATAAGCTCATGGGACAAAGAATTAGCAACGACTAAAGAATTGAAGACAAACCATGTAATACCGTGGAATCCCGCCCCTACTTGAGAGACGTCTGGTGTTGGTTTGGATTGAGTCCAAAAGGTTATACAGGTAAGTCGCATCCAGGTTAAGACGCTCGTTGAGGATCTGCCCGCACAATTCCTACAAATTACTGGGATGATGATGAAGTTTTACGCGTCATTCCAATCTGAGACGCAGGTTTTCTGTGGATTTCAAGTGAGGCGATTTTGTAGGACATTCGAGATTTAACAAGGTGGGAGAGTGTTCAGAGAACCAGCCACATATTCTACCAGGTGGACGAATTTTACTGTTGTCATCTTTACATGCTTGTGTGAGCAATTGCCTCTTGCAAAGTGACTGATACGAAATGTTCATTCCTTGCAATTCAAGTCACATTGTTCTGTTGCTAATTGGTTGGGATGAACCTGCATTCGCCGACTGCCGTAATTCCTGTCCACCGAGTGGGTTGGTGCAGTGGTCAGCACACTGGACACGCTTTTGAGAGGATGACAGTTCAAACCCGCCACTAGCCATCCTGCTTTAGGTTTTCCGTGATTTCCATAAATCCTCTCAGGTAACTACCGGGATGGTTTCGTCGAAAGATCAAAGACGATTTCATTCCCCATCTTTCTGGAGGGACTGATTTTCTCGCTGTTTGGTCCCCTCACACAAATCAACCAATCAACCAATTCCCTCCGGTTTTGGAAGAGATTTTGCTTCTTAAAACGAGAAACGCGTCTCTGACCGCTCTTAATCACAATTTTTTCCGGCCACAACACTTACGTGGTGTGTCCGTGGCCACATGTTTTACGCTGACTACAGAAAATTCGAACAGTCCGTCGCGATACATCAACCACATACACGGTATGTCCAGGGCACGTCCTTACATTTTCCCGTGTTCACGTACAATGTGCGCTAGAAAAATAAATGTCTCACTAATCACTACTGTTTTATCCCCAGATAGAGGCACTGCGCCTGCTGTTGGGCACGTGAATCGATCGCTGCATCATTTGCAAAGGTTTAATGTTTTGCTTTGTACTGAGGATACTGACCTACATCAGCTTGCACATCTAGGTAAATATTCCGCAAGCCACCCTACGGTGCTCGGGGAGAGCACCCTGACGCACTATTTGTCATTTCCTCCCTGTTCCACTCATAAATAGAACGAGGAAAAACGACCGTCTGTATACTTCCGTACTTTATTTTTATATTTTTATTTTACACGTCCAATTCCGTCAGAGAAAACTGAGGAGCAAATCTTCAAGGTCATGGAACGTGTCAGTGCGTGAAATTACATCATAAAAGTAGTAACAGATAAAATAAAATATTTATTAACTCAAAGAATAAGTAAGCCAGAAGTATATGTAAAGGAAAAAACCAATTTGACACAGGAATGAGCTTAATTTTTCAAGGAATAGTAGAAGTGACTCATGAGGAAACTCTTCAGTTTAGATTTGAAAGAGCGTGGATTACTGCTAAGATTTCTGATTCCTTATGGTAGCTTACTGAAAATAGATGCAGCATTATACTGCAAAAGAGCCAATCAAGTGCGATCCAAATGCTGATTAGGTTTCTGTCTCGTATTAATTGAGTAAAAGCTGCTAATTCTTGGGAATAAGCTGGTACTGTTAACAAGAAACGACAATATATATGGGTTGTTACAAAAAGGTACGGCCAAACTTTCAGGGAACATTCCTCACACACAAATAAAGAAAAGATGTGATGTGGACATGTGTTCGGAAACGCTTAATTTCCATGTTAGAGCTCATTTTAGTTTCGTTCTTCCACCTACGCTCAATGGAGCACGTTATCATGATTTCATACGGGATACTCTACCTGTGCTGCCAGAACATGTGCCTTTACGACACAACATGTGGTTCATGCACGATGGAGCTCGTACACATTTCAGTCGAAGTGTTCGTACGCTTCTTAACAACAGATTCGGTGACCGATGGATTGGTAGAGGCGGACCAATTCCATGGAATCCACGCTCTCCTGACCTTAACCCTCTTGACTTTGATTTATGGGGGCATTTGAAAGCTCTTATCTACGCTACCCCGGTACCAAATGTAGAGACTCTTCGTGCTCGTATTGTGGACAGCTGTGATACAATACGCCATTCTCCAGGCTGCATCAGCGCACCAGGGATTCCATGCGACGGAGGGTGGAGCCATGTATCCTCGCTAACGGAGGACATTTTGAACGCTTCCTGTAACAAAGTGTTTGAAGTCACGCTGGTACGTTCTGTTGCTGTGTGTTTCCATTCCATGGTTAATGTGATTTGAAGAGAAGTAATAAAATGAGCTCTAACATGGAATGTAAGCGTTTACGGACACATGTCCACATAGCATATTTTCATTCTTTGTGTTTCCTGAAAGTTTAGCCGTACCTTTTTGTAACACCCTATATACAGGGTGAGTCACCTAACGTTACCGCTGGATATATTTCGTAAACCACATCAAATACTGACGCACCGATTCCACAGACCGAACGTGAGGAGAGGGGCTAGTGTAATTGTTTAATACAAACCATACAAAAATGCACGGAAGTATGTTTTTTAACAAAAACCTACCTTCTTTTAAATGGAACCACGTTAGTTTTGTTAGCACATCTGATCATATAAACAAATACGTAATCGGTGCCGTTTGTTGCATTGTATAATGTTAATTACATCCAGAGATATTGTAACCTAAAGTTTACGCTTGAAACCTCCGACGTTCAGTCGCGTGTTGTAACAAACACGGGCCACGGTCGGCGAACAGCATCTGCAGGGACATGTTTACGATGACGACTGTGTTTACGAGTGTGGCTGTAGTGCACTGTTGTGGTTTGGTCTAGCTGTCACAGTGTCCGCATGTAGCGCTTGCTGCTATTGTTATTCTGCATTCGTCTCCGCACGCAGACCAACTGTAGTACACCGTTTTACCAGACGTCTGTGATAGTGTAGTGTTGTAGGAACTGTGATCATGGTGTATTCGAACTCTGAAAAGGTGGAGATGATAGTCATCTATGGCGAGTGTCGAGGAAATGCAGCTGAAGCCTGCAGAGTGTATGCAGAACGGTACCCGGACAGAGAGCATCCTACGGGCCGCACATTGCAAAACATCTACCGCCAACTGGATGCAACAAAAGAAAAGTATGGGAAATCTTGTGGGACTTAACTGCTAAGGTCATCAGTCCCTAAGCTTACACACTACTTAACCTAAATTATCCTAAGGACAAACACACACACCCATGCCCGAGGGATGACTCTAACCTCCGCCGGGACCAGCCGCACAGTCCATTGTATGCAACAGGTATGGTCGTAGCACGCAAACGGGTCCGTAACAGGCCCGTCACAGGAGAAGCGAGTGCAGTTGTTGTGTTAGCTGCTGTTGCCATGAACCCACACATGAGTACACGGGACATTGCGAGAGCCGATGGACTGAGTCAAAGTAGTGTCATGCGCATACTGCATCGTCACCGCTTTCACCCGTTTCATGTGTCGCTACATCAGCAATTATATGGTGATGACTTTAATCATCGAGTGCAATTCTGTCAATGGGCATTAACAGAGAATGCGTTGCAGTTCTACCTGTTTACTGATGAAGCGGGTTTCACAAACCACGGGGCAGTGAATCTACGGAACATGCATTACTGGTCCGTGGACAATCCTCGCTGGCTCAGACAGGTAGAGCGACAGCGACCGTGGACTGTAAATGTATGGTGCGGAATCATTGGCGACCACCTCATTGGTCCTCACTTCACTGCTGGGGCCCAAACAGCTGCAACATACATCGCATTTCTACAGAATGATCTGCCAACGTTGCTCGAAAATGTCCCACTGGAAACGTGTCGACGTATGTTGTATCAGCATGATGGTGCACCTGCACATTCCGCAATTAACAGTAGGCTGACCCTTGACAGGATGTTCGACGGGCGTTTCATAGGACGTGGAGGACGCATAAATTGGCCGGCCCGTTCTCCTGATCTTATACCTTTGGACTTCTTTCTGTGGGGTACGTTAAAGGAGAATGTGTACCGTGATGTGCCTACAACCCCAGAGGATATAAAACAACGTATTGTGGCAGCCTGCGCCGACATTACACCAGATGTACTGCGGCGTGGACGACATTCATTACGCCAGAGATTGCAATTGTGTGCAGCAAATGATGGCCACCACATTGAACATCTATTGGCCTGACATGTCGGGACACACTCTATTCCACTCCGTAATTGAAAACGGAAACCACGTGCGTCCGTGTACCTCACCCCTCATGGTAATGTACATGTGCGTCAGTGAAAATGACCAATAAAAAGGTGTTAGCATGTGGACGTAATGTGCTGTTCCAGTCTCTTCTGTACCTAAGGTCCATCACCGTTCGCTTTCGATCCCTACGTAATTCGGTGCTCTCCGATACGCACGATCGACCAGCGGAGGAGTGGTACTCAAGCGTCAACTTTAGGTTACAATATCTCCGGATGTAATTAACATTTTACAATGCAACAAACGGTACTGATTACGTATTTGTTTATATGTTCGGATGTGCTAACTAAACTAACGTGGTCCCATTTAAAAAAACATACTTCCGTGCATTTTTGTATGGTTTGTATTAACCAATTACACAGCCTCTCTCCTCACGTTCGGTCTGTGGAACCGATTCGTCAGTATTTGATGTCGTTTACGAAATATATCCAGCGGTAATTTTAGGTTACTCACCCTGTATATATATATATATATATATATATATATATATATATATATATATATATATATATATATTAAGAGGCCAGTGTCAGAATACCCGGAATAATGAACAGGGTTCGACAAGAGGTTCGCGAACTTACACCATTTATTACTGAAACCGCCCGTTCCTGAGCCAACAATATCCTTTTAGAACCGGAAGAGTTAGACCAAAATATAATACCATAGATCATAAGCGAATGAAAATAGGCTAACTAGACTACTTTTCGTGTCAAACTTCCACTGATTTCAGGTATCGTTCGAATAGTAAAAATGGCAGCTTTTAGTCTTTCAACAAATCCTGCACAGGAGCTTTCTACGACAGTTTGCAATCTTTTTGAACACCTGAAATTTAAACCGTTCAATTTCACCAATCACAGGCCCATTCTGTGAAATTAAAACGTCGTATTTTGCTGAATTGAGTGTTCGAAACTATAAAAACTGGGTCTTAATGTGATTTAGCGTCAGTTTGTTTCTACAAGCCATGAGCTTCTGTCGCTCCTTTCTACAGGTGCTAGAAGTCTGTAACTGGAATTTCCGAACACCCTCTATAACACAAATAATACATCGCTGTCACCACTATGATAGGGATGGATGGGTAGTATCTACTGTTTAACAAGCCGTTTATTGCGTCACACATATGGTGACTTCAGGACGGGAGGAGTAGGATATTGACCAGTATCTGCACCACGCACCAAACAGCCGACCCCGCAGTTCGAGACACAGTGGTCGGAGTCGCCAGAGTCAAGAGTACCTCTTCACTCCACACGCCCCCGAAAGTTTCCGTGGAACACGAAGGTTGATTCACTTTACCCATAAGTAACAGCCACCCATTCACGAACAGGTGATAACACACACACACATACGCAGGCCAAAGAGCTGGGACATTCACACTATACATAGATAAATGCTGTTTTGTCCGACATTCGAATTTTATAAATGACGTTCTTATTGTCAGGAATGATACATTATTATTACTATTATTATTGTTATTAAGATTGCTACACCTTGTGCTTTGCTATAAACACATTTTGGTCACTAACTTTTAGAGTATAAAACTCCAGGTAAGAAGTGCGGGTACGACATAGTCATTTTATTAGAGCACACACACACACACACACACACACACACACACACACACACACACACACACACACAAACTCACGCACGCACACGCACGTTAACAATTCCACTGCTCATTATGCATATCAGGTAGAAAACCAGCTAACAAAGTACCTCTGCCACACATCCTCAGCCATGCACAATTTAAGGTATGTGCTATTTGTGCTGTGACTGAAAACTTTCTGTAACAAGACTTGTAACAGCCCTCCCAATGCGATCCTTTAAAAACAAATGGTGTTAGAAAATAAATTCATTAAGACCGTGTTCTTAGAGGAATAATTGTTAATAGCAGGAAAACTAGCGAAGATGAATGAATAGTTCTCCAATGATTAAATAGAATTCATTTCTGCAAATTTAATTATTCATTGCTTACTTTTAATATAATGGCGTCGATGTAGCGTCTTTTGTGTATTCTTATGTTCTCAGAGGGCAGAGAGCCGTAGTTTGGAAAGTAGGAGACGACGTACTGGCAGAAGTAAGGCTGTGAGGACGGACCGTGAGTCGTGCTTGGGTAGCTCAGTTGGTAGAGCACTTGCCCGCGAAAGGCAAAGGTTCCGAGTTCGTGTCTCGGTCCAGCACACAGTTTTAATCTGCCAGGAAGTTTCATATCAGCGCACACTCCGCTGCAGAGTGAAAAGTTCATTCAGTCACAGATGGTCATATGACCACCTATAGCGATAATCGCGTCCGGCACCAGTGTATTCCACGCATTTGTATCTGTCTTGTGCTAACATATAAATCTGTGTGCTGTTGTGAAATGTGAATGTGCGATTCACTAACGCCGGCCTGGGTGGCCGAGCGGTTCTAGGCGCTACAGTCTGGAACCGCATGACCGCTACGGTCGCAATTTCGAGTCCTCACTTGGGCATGGATGTGTGTGATGTCCTTAGTTTAGTTAGGTTTATGTAGTTCTAAGTTCTAGGGTACTGATGACCTTAACAGTTAAGTTCTATAGTGCTCAGAGCCATTTGAACCATTTTGATTGACTAACATACTATAAAGCTAAAACAGTGGGTTAACCCTATAACTTCCGAAACTTTTAAGAACTTTTCCATAGGATTTAATCTTTGGATTACAGTATTACGAAAGAGGGTAGAAGGCAGAGTTGTGCATTGTAATATAAATATTTGTTTTAATTAATTTCCAAAACTGAAGTGAGGATTCTGAGACGCTTTATATCTGGATTGTGCACTTATTTCATTAGCAACATCAGTTTACATTAACTACAAGAATACGAAATCGTTATTTGAACATCGAAACTCTTTCACACTGGAGTACTTGTACTTTCTTATGACGAAATGAACAATGCTGCATTTCATGGTATTCTGTGCTCTGTAGGCATAGGTACTGAACTATCACAATTGAAGAGTCAATGTGCTACAGAACACGTACACATACGTCCAAGCTTTCTCACGCCCACGATAGAGAGATGTGGGTGTTTACGGCTCATACTACCGTATACACAGTGACTGATGATGGTCAGCAGATACAGCGTGCTAGCATTCCTATGAGATAATGAATACTCCCAGAACTGTTTGACACCAGGTGTTTCACACAAAAGGTAATGATACAGAATGTCAGAGAGTGACTGTGTCACGTAAACGTAGAAGAGGTTTGCAAAGAAAAGTAAATATTTAGAAGAGGAGTGGCTGAGAATAATTTCACATTTCTAGAATAACTACACATTATTACACATGTGTAGTGGTGCTTCATCTAATTTACACAACGTAATCATTTGATGGTGATGTACAGGAGGAAGGAGTGTTAATCATTCTATAGAGCAATGAGCAGTTAAATCTGCATGTAACTTCAATTATACTCTGCTAAGTATAGTACAACAGTTTATTTCTGTGAGGTTCTTGCACACTCTCTATTCATTTTCTATTTGAGACTGTGGAATTAGATTTCTGCTAGAGTATCACATATCTTCTTCTACAGTACAATATGCACTTGGTAATTCATATGTATTTTTAATAACCACTGCATCTGCTATAATGTAGTTGCCATTGTAATAAAATTGATAGTAGTAGTAGTAGTAGCAGTAGTAGTAGTAGAACTGTACTGAATTTCTTTCTATATGTTACCTACACTATCCCTGCGATTTGTTGTAGTATGCCGGCATGTCTTCCGCTTATAGAAAATGGCATTCAGTTACCGTGTGTATTACTACAACAGAAGTATATCCCTCCATTAAATGAATTGACGTTTATTATATAGACATCACTGCCACATTACAGCTCTTTCCCATGCTTATAAAAGCAGTTCATTTCTTTGTGTCCTCTACATCATGCTCAATATCCACGAAATTCAAGAACAATACCACTCCTCATATTGGGCTGACAAGTTTCAACTTGAGAATCCTCTCACCACAACTGCACTACTGTTATTAGTATACAGCAATTGACAGATTGGTATATAAATGTGTCAGTCCATACACAGCTACTTAGCTGTCAGGGGGACGTTGCTGCTAGCCAGTAGCAGTCACTTCACCACCAATGTCTAGCAAACTGTTAATGTTGGGATAGCACCCTACATTAACATCGAGTTTACTGCTGAAGTTGAAAATGTATGGCAAGGTGTCAAGTCAAGGCTGATTCAGCTGAACAGGAATCTGTCCTATATAATCAGTTAACAGCTATCATTGCGTTCCTGTCTCTCACAGCAATAGCACTGTCAGTGCATCAGCAGTCATTGTGTTTGGTGGTGCTGTGTTAAAATTAACAGCTCAAGAATTCTCGAAGAGCATATTGATACTGCATCAAGCGTTGTGAACAGTGTGGAGTATGTGGTACACAATCTAGTGGACAAACTACGTCAAGAGTGAGTCTATACCATTACACTTTTGAAATATATTGTAATGTGTGCATTTGAATGTAATGTTCATGATGATAATGTTGAGTTAGGTATCTGAAAGAATGATAAGGTGTTACCACCAATGCGTAGGTGTGTGAAGGAGCACCAGTCTCACTTCAGTGTAGAAGCATCTCTAGGTATATGCTAAAAATGCAAATCATTGTTGATATTTTATGAAGCGGTTGGAATAGAGACCCATACATAGTGTTGGCATTCAACAAAAATAGTGACAAGTAGTAACAGTTGTTATATTTTCATAATGAAGTCCCAGAGCATGACTACGGAATGAGACAGGCCTAGAAAAAAGCTGTGGGTGGGGGTGGGGGAACAGATTATGAATGAGCACTAATATGAGCAGGTATGAAGTGCCTCTAATTATTCCCTTATGTTAATCTCTTGGTAATTTTAAAATATGAAGTGCTGATCTAAAGCTTATTACGTTTGTCCTTTGTTCTGTATCTAGAATAAGCTATGAATTATTTAAAATTGCTTAAAGCAGTTATGAGCCTACAGTTCTTTTCATAGTTATGAGTGTTTGGTTCCATTAAAAATAAAACCAACCAACCTAGTTATGAGTTCCTCTATGCAGCAGTTGACATGCTTGCTTTGCATTCCTCTTCAGCACCGTAGCGTTCAATCTTCCAAATTACTGCGAACCTCCCTGGCTGCTTTCACCACATTGACCTGCTGGTAATACGACACATGAACACACATCACACCAAACTTTAAGTATTACTTTGGTTTTATACACCTGGTATCCTGTAATATAATGCATGGAGTGTTTTCCAGTAAGGTATTTCTCACATTTCTTCCATTCTAAACACTTATGTTTTGTATTACAGAAATAATTTTTGGATGATAACATCTCATGTACATATAGTACATTCATTATTTGTTCCCCCCACCCACCCACCCAAATTTTTTTCTAGGCCTTTTTCATTCAGCAGACATGCTTTCTACATTTTTGATAGAGATATTTTGCGTGTACTCAATTTTTTAAGTTAACCCATTAGCGTGGTTTAACCCATAACGTGAATAACTACCTAAATGCTGGGACTCTGAATTGTTCATCTACATTATGAAAATACAGCACTGTAAGTACTTGTCATTCTTTTCTGTTCAATGCCAACAATACTCATGGAACTGTTTCCTACAGTTTCACACAGTGCTTTGTGTTCTTCGCAGATAAACCTCAAGATATGCCTAGAATG
The DNA here is from genome assembly GCF_021461385.2 of Schistocerca piceifrons. Taxonomy (NCBI): domain Eukaryota; kingdom Metazoa; phylum Arthropoda; class Insecta; order Orthoptera; family Acrididae; genus Schistocerca; species Schistocerca piceifrons. The sequence goes on along the minus strand of NC_060141.1, from coordinate 683,209,891 downwards.
ACATGAAACCGGTAGTAGGGAATAAAAACCGCCTTCACACAGCTATGCGGCTTTTGGAAACACCTCATTATGCTTAATTTCTTAATTGTTATAATTTTTATCATAATTTGAATGGTTATCTACGTTGAATGTATTTATAGTTACTCGCAATATCTCTGGGATGTGGTTGTCCTGCTCACTGGTGAGAGAGTTGCTTGAGACTAAATAATGTAGGGAAATGCTATTGATTTTTGTGCCACTTAAAGCCTCAATTCTTTCACCTGTTTGACAGTTACACCCAGAAACATATGTCCAGGTCGTCATAATGAATTAATAAAACTCTATATTGATTTCGTGGGATATGAATGAATGCACTCAATAGCGAGAAATACACCTCACACAATCTGGCTAGGAGAAATTGCCGAACACTGGAACAAGTTGGTGCTACCTATGCAGGAGCCAAGACCAGCAGTTCTAGTGTATTCAATGACCGTGTGTGGTGGCCGTGGAGCAGTAGTGGCCTCCCCGACCCAGTATTTGTAGCAAAGTGTCCAAACATTACGTTATTTCTGTCTCATAGATGCGTGTTGTACCTTATGTCACTCAAACGATGTGTACTGCATGTATTGGACTGTGATGATGAAGAAAGCAGTTATAATCACTCACGATTTCGTAATGGTAGCTGTACTGTGTGGGCAGAGTGCTACGTTTCTTATTCTGAAAAGTCTAACGTCATTGTCAAATGCGCTAGATAATATTGGCTTGATGATGTTATCTCTATTTCACGATGCTTGTGCATTGTTATATGTAGGGCACACACAATAAATCACAATACATTTATGCAGTTACTATAAAAACGTAGGAAGTTAGTACATTTTCTTGAAATAAAGCCCTACAGTAAATGTGAAACGAATTAAGTCTTCAAAAAATAGGTATTTTTATTTGGTTTGTCGCTGATGTCTCTTTGGTTCTACAGCGCAGTTTATTATCCTTCAATAACATTCACAATGAAAAATGCAAAATACGTAATTGCATGTAACAATGGTATATTGCTACATCATCATAGTTCGTAACAAGCTGTCCATACATCATCACTTAATATATCGGTTACAGACAAATCCCTGCATATTTCAAATATAACTATAGATAACAGACAATTCTGAATCTTCTCTGTATGTAAAGTGTTAGAAAGTTTTAGATATACAAAAATAAGCTTCTGTTACATGCACTTATTCTGCTGCTTAATTCAACTTGCATCATTAACACTATGTTCAAATACACTCTTTACAACACCAAGTTTTAGCATGGGCCCGCCCTTGACTTTATCGTACACTACAGCACATACCACAAGCTAAAAACAAAGTGTGTTGGCACCTTAGAACTATGCTTCATGATTATTTTTTAACTATGAATTTTAACGCAGCAGTACCACACGTAAAGACTGGAGATGCAATGTTACTGATGCTGCCGCTGCCAAAGACAGGAATGTCATGAGAATGTGGTCAGTACTTAGTTGTCAACGGGTCCTCAATATTTTTCGGATGGATACCCAGTTTCCTTTTATTTTAATGTACCAGACTTTCTACATTGCAATATATCTTCAGCTTTAACCATAACCTCAGTGTCAATGGTGTATGGAAACCTAACATTAACATACTCCAATCTGTTGGCAGTCAAATGACTAGTACTGCTGTGCAGCAACATCTCATTCACAGCTAAGTAAATGTATGTAGACTGATGGGATTACACACCGATCTACCAACTGCTGTCTACCAGTAGAAATAGTTTGGTGTTGGTGGGATAACTGTCAAAGTGAAACGTACCAGGCCACAGTGGCATATTTAACTGATTTTATAAGCATAGAAGCTGGATGGTGGCAATACTACGTAAATAACAAACTGGGCATGGATTTCACATGGTTTCATGTGAGAAAAGCGAAATCATTTTTGTATCATAATGTATGCAGACGCAAGATGCAAATGTCTATATAAGCAAGATATGCTGGTAGATTTTAGTTAATTACTGAGAGTCTTGAGGTAGACTGGATGTAGTATACACAAGGAAAGAAATTCAGTACTGTTTTCACTACTACCATATTAGTGTGGGAACCAGTCGTTACCACAAAATAGATAGGAATAACCACAAGTGCAGTGTCCATATAGGATAGGATATTTTGTACACTAGCTGAAAGTAAGTTCCACATTCTCAAATTATGCATGAATCATGCATGTGCAAGCACCTTGTGGAAGATACTTTAGTAGTATTCTAAGTATATGATAATAAAAGATGGAGCAACTGCAGGGTTTAATCGGTAATTGCTGTAGGATACGACTAATCCACCTTCCCCCAGAATATCATCATCAGCAAAATACATGGTGTAGATGAGGCAAAATGCTGCTGAACAAATGGGATTATCCTTTATCTCTCAGCTATTCCTCTTCAACATATATAGGTCTTTTCACGTATCCTCTGCCTCATTATATCTAGCGTAGTCGTTGTTTGATGTGCTGTATATTTGCTTTTGTGTAAACATGTGGTGCCTTATTACTACTGGAGAATCCAGCATCATATTTGTTTGCTACCATGCTCAGTTTGCTAACCAGCAGCCACTGTATGCAGAGTGTGTTAGCTGTAACAGTGACCTCTCTCTACCATCATCATCTGTAAGCTTGCACGTCAGTTTATCTCTTCTGTAGCCCACAAAACTCTTCGACTGTGTACAATATCTCTGGCAAAGAGGACAGAACACCAAATACTGCTGCGCTGTGCATTTCGTGATAAGAAAGTACGGTATCTGTTGATGTGAAAGGACATAATTTTGAATTTTTTTATATTTAAATTCTGGTTTTGTATTCTTGCAGGTAATCTAAACTGATTACTAAGTGATAAGTACATAACCTGACCAGATGTGGTGAATGTATGCTGACAGTACTGAGAATTCACACTTGCCTTTTGTACATGAATTAAACTAAATAAGTGTATAACACAGCACTATTCTCTCATATTAGTAATTTCGGTAACATTGTCCCCTAAACATTAAATCCTTAGGCATAGTTTCGTAGTTTGAGCAGGATAGGGCTACCCCAAACTTTCATCTTGGCTGTATGTTAAAACCAGTCGCACCTCAGAGTTCTCAGCTGCTTCCAAAGTCACATGATAGCACAAAATACATAAAAATGCGTAAATACTCACAGGCTGCAGACGCGTTTATCACTATAGATTGACCGATCATGCCTAACATTTAGTCTAAATAAACTTCGTCAAGGCTATAGCAGAACAGTATGGCAATTAATACATCTTGGTAGATCCTACATAAGACCCTTTAACGGATACTGAATGAATCTTATACAATAAACAGCACTCATCTGAAATTTCAAGTATATGATCACATATCTGCACCGTGCATACCATAGAATCACCTACAAATGAAACCATGCTCCTAATGTTTAATAGTTTTCCCCATTGTGCCCCTTCAAACTATAAGAATACACTGAAGAATCTACACCACTGACGTGGTATTAAAATTGGGCAATGTATAGATAATTAAATGTGCAGAAGTGAGGCTTGGTTACTCCTTCCTCTGCAGTATTGTCTTACCTTTGCCAACATTCCGGCCAAAGTTAAGTTTATCACAACAACTGTTTTTTTTAGATAGTCGTTTTGCAAAGGCTGTTACTACCTAACTGAACTTTCCTAACTGTGAAATTTGAAAGGTGATTCACACTCATTACATGAATCGTACATTTTTAGAGATTTAGTTCCATTTTATTGACTCTGTAGCAAATCACATTACCGTCCGATTATTGTATTGACGTAGGCTTCGAATTATTTTAGCCTATTTCACTTCTAAAGATGACAGTATATGTTGTTGTTGTGGTCTTCAGTCCTGAGACTGGTTTGATGCAGCTCTCCATGCTACTCTATCCTGTGCAAGCTTCTTCATCTCCCAGTACCTACTGCAACCTACATCCTTCTGAATCTGCTTAGTGTATTCATCTCCTGGTCTCCCCCTATGAGTTTTACCCTCCACGCTGCCCTCCAATGCTAAATTGGTGATCCCTTGATGCCTCAGAACATGTCCTACGAACCGATCCCTTCTTCTGGCCAAGTTGTGCCACAAACTTCTCATCTCCCCAATCCTATTCAATACTTCCTCATTAGTTAAGTGATCTACCCATCTAATCTTCAGCATTCTTCTGTAGCACCACATTTCAAAAGCTTCTATTCTCTTCTTGTCCAAACTATTTACCGTCCATGTTTCACTTCCATACATGGCTACACTCCATACAAATACTTTCAGAAATAACTTCCTGATACTTAAATCTATACTCGATGTTAACAAATTTCTCTTCTTCAGAAACGCTTTCCTTGCCATTGCCAGTCTACATTTTATATCCTCTCTACTTCGTCCATCATCAGTTATTTTGCTCCCCAAATAGCAAAACTCCTTTACTACTTTAAGTGTCTCATTTCCTAATCTAATACCCTCAGCATCACCCGACTTAACTCGACTACATTCCATTATCCTCGTTTTGCTTTTGTTGATGTTCATCTGTTTCTTTTGTTTCCTTTACTGCTTGCTCAATATAGAGATTGAATAACATCGGGGAGAGGCTACAACCCTGTCTTACTCCCTTCCCAACCACTGCTTCCCTTTCATGTCCCTCAACTCTTATAACTGCCATCTGGTTTCTGTAGAAGTTGTAAATAGCCTTTCGCTCCCTGTATTTTACCCCTGCCACCTTTAGAATTTGAAAGAGAGTATGCCAGTCTACATTGTCAAAAGCTTTCTCTAAGTCTACAAATGCTAGAAACGTAGGTTTGCCTTTCCTTAATCTTTCTTCTAAGATAAGTCGTAAGATCAGTATTGCCTCACGTGTTCCAGTATTTCTACGGAATCCAAACTGATCTTCCCCGAGGTCGGCTTCTACTAGTTTTTCCATTCGTCTGTAAAGAATTCGTGTTAGTACTTTGCAGCTGCGACTTATTAAACTGATTGTTCGGTAATTTTCACATCTGTCAACACCTGCTTTCTTTGGGATTGGAATTATTATATTCTTCTTGAAGTATAAACTGTTGAAAACCGTAGAGAGCATCAAATAAAGGTTTTCTTGTGCTGATGATGACCGACTTTTTATCATTGTGGAAATTTTTTCCTGTGCTGAACTACGTCTATGATCAAAATCATCGACTACTAGGCCATGGTGATATCGTGGTCACCCCACTCGTAAATGATGTCATAGTGTATATGGGTCATCATTCTTTTTAACACCAACGTGTTAGATCAATGTATATATCTATACAATTTTGGCTAGTAATTTCCTATACCAAAATTGGCTGTTAATAGTTTAAATGTGTAAATTGTTTAAATAATACAGTTTTTGGTGAGGGAGGTAGTGGGTGTTCTGAGTACTTGTTTAAGCCTCTACTTATGAAACCAACACCTCACTCACTGGACTACAGTGATTACACGTTCTTGTTAGTACATATTTAATTTGACAGAATGGAGTTTGGGAATTTTTGTTGGATAATATTGTTACTCATTATGTATTTTGATACATCAGTAAACATCATACATTTGGTGCAGTAATTCGTTACCTTTTAAAAATTTCACTGTTTTCATTACATCGACAACTGTGCATTATTTTCCTAATAATAATAATTTCGTCCTTTAAGCCCTAAATTCTTTCTCATAGTCTTCAGACAGATTGCTGCAACACAAAAATAGGTGATGGGGGTAACACTAATGGTGGTGATAGCAGTCGACTTTGGTACTGCATGGACACATGAATATGAACGCTGTTCTAAGTCATCTACAAGTACATGGCACTCTTGCAGATAACACTCAACGTCTCTGCATACAGATTCGACATACTGTTGCCAATAATTCAATCTGACATACACAATCCATAATCCCACTAACTAAGTCCTTTAAGTTCATGATACACGAATGACGTAAGTAAATGGATTTCCCTCGAGTGCCGCATCCTCATAAATACTGTATCTATTCTACACGGAGGCAAGCCAAGGAGGTGGATGCCGGGAGGAGGACAAGATGGGCCATACTCTATCGTCATATGATTGGCATTTTAGTAATATGTACTGATGGACGCGACCATTTAGCTGAGACTTGACAGTTAGTGGTTGTGGTGGTAGTGGTGACGGTGCAGGAAACGCTTGAGTGTACTGATCAGAAAAATTTGTACGTTTCTGCTGCTGCTTGAATAGTTATGGTGCAGTTGACATATCAGATAGTGATGCACCAGCGGTTTTTTTGCGTTGTGGAAAAGAAGGAAAACCCTAAGTACCGCGAAACAAAAAAAATTGTTCAAATGGCTCTGAGCATTATGGGACTTAACTTCTGAGGTCATCAGTCCCCTAGAACTTAGAACTAGTTAAACCCAAATAAGGACGTCACACACATCCATGCCCGAGGCAGGATTCGAACCTGCGACCGTAGCGGTCGCGCGATTCCAGATTGTAGCACCTAGAACCGCTTGGCCACTCTGGCTGGCACAGCGAAAGAGTAGAATAATAGTTATGAGATAGGACAATTGGTTAACGAACTCTACGTGGTAGTTTGCGTTTCTTATTTTATGTGGAAATGGTTGTGGTAGGGAAAAGTTTCGTCCCCTTCTCGGATATGTCAGGTAGACCATCGACGTGTTGCGGCTCGATAAGCGATGGTGCATGGAACATATCAGCTAGGGTCACATAAGGTGACAATCGTGGTGTTGAAAACAGAAACACATCACGACAATTTTCGACATTACACACACGTGAAATGATTAATAAGATTGAAGAGTCGATAATAATGACATACAGGCGTCTTATTCTTTTTATTCTGCCTGTGAGCTAACCTCTACTGATACGTCTTAATGATACTCTCACCATAGATCTACGTAACACAAGTAAGGGGCAAGTCTGATGGTTAGTAATACCAGGGGTATGGTGATTCTTTTTGGGGCAGTGGGGAGAAACCCTTCTTTCTGGTAATGAATCGCTATAAGTGTCTGATAAATACGATATGTCATTAATTAAAAGGTAAATAATGGTTATAAGAATGACAGGCAATGCATTATTATAGCTGACATGCTTTTGTATGACATAAGGAAACTAGGCCAAGTGTCTGACTTCTAGAGAAAAACAACTGACCCTCTGTCCCAGGAGGACTTTACCCCAGGACGACTTTGACCAAGGAGGACTTTGACTCATAATCTTGTAGTATAACTCCGACCAAGGAGTACTATCGCCCCTTAGGGGAGATCTGGCAACACTGTAACCTTAACCCATGACCTTTGGGAGACACGGCAATAATGCAGACTGGTTTCGGACTGTAGCTTCCCCAGCACTAGTAATGGTTATTGTGGTAATCAGCAGTGGCAGATGTAATAGGGAAAAAATGTTCTTGTTCAGTATAAATTTCTATGTGGACTAGAGAAATAAAAGTATGTATTTATTCATAACAGCGCACAGCAGCAAACACAAAACAACTGTAAAGGAGAGTAGACAAAATAAATCGTGTGACTGAGATGGAGTTAGGTAGGAAATGAGAGACTACAAATCCTAATATAAACGGTATGGGCAAATGAGAAAAGCATCTTTCAGAATGTGAGGCTACAGAACACATCAGAGGGTTAGGTATTCAGACTGGATTTATACAATACGTGCCATCTTATGAAATGAAGTGACTGTTTTATAAAGCATATGCAGTGGCATGGAGTATGGCCAATTTACTTCTGGAGAGGAAAGAATAGAAGTGAAAGATGCTGGGGGAGACCAAAACTTGACTGCAGTAAATAGTTTGAAGTGGGTTAAGGTTGCCTGTATTGTGGAGAGCTGCATCAGACCAGTCTTGGCACCTATAACGGTAAAGAATAACAATCTGTTAAGTTTTAATCATAATAACGCCATATGTATGTCGTGGAGAGTATGCCAAGTTGTTTATTGCTGCAGGAGGTTCTATACTGGACGCAACACGTTACCAAATTATATACTCTTCTGCGTAACAGTTTGTTCCTAAAAATATTGTTGTTCTAGTTGATGATTTCCTAAGACGTTAATCAATGAAAAGGGAAGAAAATAAATCAGTTATCATCTCCAAAGACTGCTGATCTCTAGCAAAAAATTCAAATCGTTTATAATTCGTCACATAATCAGCTCTAAATCTGTGAATACCATTTAAGATTATTATAACTAGAAACTCCTCAGAATTTAAAACATCCTGTTCAGTTTATCGATAATCTTTACCTCGAGGGACAGTATCTTTGATTAGTAATCAAAACGTGCTCGTCCCTGGTTAAGGGCCTCACCACCGCGTGAATTTCTAATAAAAGTCATCAGCTTTGGGGCCCGAAGATTTCCCGCATATAAGGTCACCCACATTTTGCCAACGGCCCTTTCAGAGATGGCGGTGGAGCACGCAGAGTTTCAGGACACCATCATGCCCTCTGGATGGGAAACTGACCCTAAAGACGGAAGAATCAGGGATGATCAGCGGCATGAGGATACAGAAGACAATGGAATCCATTGCACAAAAGACATATAATGTGTATCACTTGTGGCCTGTAACTGAAAAAGGTGTCATGATGATCTCTCCATTCGCAATATATTCCGAAATAGTCCCCTGTTCGGGGAGGCGACCATGAGAAACAGATTCCATAAACAACAAAATGATACGTGTCAGGACGTGGAATGTCTGAAGTTTCAACATGGTAGAGGAAATAGAAAATGTGAAAACGGAAATGCAAAGGCACAATCTACATATAGTCTGGGTCCAGAAAGTTACACGGAAGATGTCTATGATTTCTGGTCAGGTGCATACACGATAACATCAACAGCAGCAGATGATGTCACATCGCAAGCAGGATTCGTTGGGAGTAGGATGGTAGGACTGTGAGTGAGTTATTGTGAACAGGTCAGTGACAGGGCTGTTCTCATCAGAATCTACAGCAAACCATCACCGATAAATTTACTGCAGTTATACATCACAAGCAGAAGATGGAAAGATACAGAAAGTATATGAAGATATCGAACAGGTAATTCAGCATGAAAAGGGAGATGGAACTCTAATAGTCATGGGGGACTGAAATGCGATTGTAGGGGAAAGAGTAAAAGGACGCGTTACGGGGAAATATGGGCAAGTTACTAACAATGAAAGAGGAGAAAGGCTAATCGAGTTCTGAAGTAAATATCAGAACCTAATAGCGAATACAAGAGGAGGAGGAGGTAAATTTGGAAAGATAGGGAAGAATGGGAAGATTTCAATTGCATTACATCAGGGTGTGAAATGCGATACTGAGTTGCAAGGCTTAATGCTAAGAGACTAGTCAGGAAGAGTCAATGTGCGATGAGGTGGGATACCGAAGGTCTAAGGAATGAATAGATATGCTTGAAGCTCTCTGAGGCTGTAGATACTGAGGTAAGGATTAGCTCAGTAGGCAATTCATTTGGATATCACTAAAAGGCGCAATCGTACAAGTAGGAAGGGAGACCGTAGGGACACGGAAGGTAACTGTGACGAATCTCTAGATAACGGAAGGAACGTTTCAATTGATCGACGAAAGACTGAATTAGAAAAATGTTCAGTGAAATTCATTAATATGAAAGTATAAGTCGCTCAGGAATGAGATAAACAGGAAATGCGGGGCACTTACAGGAAATGGCTGAGTGAGAAAATGTGAAGAAATAATAAATGGAATGATTGTTGGAAGGGCTCAATATATATTAGAGTCAAATAACCCTTATGTGAATATAAAAGCAAGGGTAGTAATATTAGGAAGGCATTGGGAATTTCTCTGTTAAAGGCTGAAGAGAGAGCGGATAGGTGGGGAGAGTACATCGAAGACCTATATGAAGGGGAAGATTCCACTGATGTGACTGACGGAGAAACAGCAATCGATAGGGAAGAATAGGGGATCTACTATCAAAATCCGAATTTATAAGAGCTTTGGAAGCCGTAACCTCAAATAAGGCAGAAGGGATAGACGATATTCCATTACATTTCTCAAATCATTGGGTGACGTGACAACAAAACGAATATTCCTGCTGATGTGTCGAATGCAAGAGTCTGGCGATGTATCATCCGACTTTCGGAAAAATATCAACAAAGAATTGCGAAGACTGTAAGAGCTGACAAGTGCGAGAATTATAGCACAAACAGCTTAACAACTCATGCATCCAAATTGCTGACAAGAATAATAAAAAGAAAAAAGGAAAAGGAGATTGAGGATGTGTTAAACGACGACCAGTTTGGCTTTAGGAAATGTAAAGGCACCAAAGAGGCGACTCTGACGTTGCTGTTGATAATGGAAGCAAGACTAAAAAAATATCAAGGCATAATCATTGGTTTTGTCGACCTGTGAATGCGTTCGACAATGTCAAATGATGCCAGATATTCGAAATTCTTAGAAAAATAGGGGTAAGCTATAGGGAGAACAGGATAACATGGAACATGTACAAGAACCAAGAAGTAATAATAATAGTACAAGACCATGAACGAAGTGCTTGGATAAAAGACTGTGTAAGACACGGTTGTAGTCTTTCGTCCCTACTGTTCAGTCTGTATACCAGAAAAGCAATGATGGAAATAAAGGAAGAGTTCAAGAACGTAATTAAAATTCAGTGTGAAAGAATATCAGTGATAAGATTCGCTATCGACGTTGTTATCTTCAGTGAAAGTAAGAATTACAGGATATGTTGAATGGAATGAAAAAGCTAATGAATTCAGAATATGGACTGAGAGTAAATTGGAAAGAGAGAAAAGTGATGAGATGTAGCAGAAGTGAGAACTGTGAGAAAGTTTACATTAGCATTGATGGTGACGATGTAGATGAATTTAAGGAATTCTGCTACATAGACAGCAAAATAACCCATGACATACAGAGGAAGGGGGACTACCACTGCACTAGAAGAGTTTACTAGTGTCAAACGCAGGGCTTAATTTGAGGATTAAATTTCTCAGAATTTATGTTTCATTAGCAGCATGGTGAAACATGGACTATGGGAAAAACGAAGCAAAAGAGAATCGAATAATTTTAGATATGTTTCTACAAACAAATGTTGAAAATTAAGTATACCGATCAGGTAAGGAATGTGGAGGTTCTGTACAGAATGGGAGAGGAAAAGAAAATATTGAAAACACTGATAACAAGAAAGGTCAGGATAGGTAGGACATCTGTTAAGGCATCAGGGAATAACTACCACGCTATTAGAGAGAGCTGTAGACGGTAAAAATTATAGAAGGAGAGAGAGATTGGAATACACCCAGAAAATAATTGAGGACTTAACATGCAAGTGCTATTCGGAGATAAGAGATTAGCACTGGAGAGGAAGTCGTTACCGGCCGCAGCGAAACAATCTGAAGACCTTTTCTAATAGTTGTACTGTTTTTTATGTTAGTTCTTTGTCACTCGGTGAGAAATTGGTAATAATTTTCAAATAAACAATTATCAGTTGTTTCAATTAAAATATGTTCAAATTGATTCATTATTCCTGCTTGTAGTAAACTGCGAGAACGACATTTCATCCCATGGATTAATAGTGGCAAGTCATTTACACGTAACAATGGCACGAGGATGAAGTGCAGTATCAATTACTTTGATACACCTACAGTGATTATTGCCCATTCTGCAGATATTGCTTCGTTATGCACACTTCGTGACTTGATGTTTTTTCAGGTGATAGCCTGTATTCTTTTAGCACAATAACGGATACCTGCAGGATGTCTGATACTATAACAGTTGCAGTTCTTTGGTAGAGTATTGTGAACTGTACCATCACATCATTTTGAAGAATCACCGTGATAGCATTAGACATTAATTTGGCACGTAAAATCTATATAATGTCATTATTGAGTTGAAAAGTGACACGTCTTGTTGAGAGACCCTTTCGAATCAAACAGACACTGGTAGCACTCCTATTTTCAGAGAAGTACTTTAGAAAAGAAGTAGTGAGAATGGTTCCCAAACATTAATACTCGTATCTCTCTTCAAGTCGGTCTGTAAATATCATGTGTGATAGTGATGTATTGCATTTGTGAGTGAATACACTCCATATACATAAAAAACTGAGTTTGACTATTTTACTTGAGACATTATCATCTCCACGAAAGTTTTAGCTTTTCAGGGAGCTAATTAGAAGTGCATGGTGGTAAATACTATATCAAATTTTTAAGTGAAAACTCTTAGGACTTTATAGTTAAAACAGATTTTATTAACATTATACACCTTTATTGTTTAAGTCTTCATATACACTTGTCAACCTAGTCACCATGACGACGAAGTTATTTCTCCCTACATGAGACCAATTTGTTGATACCGTCACGGCAGAATGTTTGACTTCGTTGACGAAGTCATAACCACACCTCTGCTTGTACCGTCTCATGACTGTCAAAGAGATCTCCTTAAAGATATTCTTTATGTTTTGGAAACAGCTGGCAATCAGATGCGACCATGTCGGGACTGTATGGAGGATGATCGGTGACGGTGAACCCCGGGAGTCGGATTGTTGCAGATGTTGCAACAGTCATGCGTGTTCTGGAATTGTCATGCTGAAGAGGAAGGCGCTCCATACGTGGACGAATTCTTCCCATTTCAAAGTCGATTCCAGTGTGCTGTTCCTCAAACGCCGACATAGCTACCCTACAAACCATCATGTTACACACTACAATTTGGAGCCCTCCCGCGGTAAAGGGCCTGAAAATATGTAGGCATGAAGAAAACTGATGTAGAATGTTAACAACGTCTGTTTTATTTAATAAGCTTCAAGGGTTTCTTAAAAAAATCATAATTATTTTGGTAGAGCCCGGAAGTGATTAGATGGTATGTATAGCGTATTGGTCATTCTTCTTGCGTGTGTTATGCTGTTTTGTGTAGCGTCGTCATATAATGTATTGAAACTCACTGTAAAATTTCCAGGGAAGATGCTGGATACGAAAGAGCAGACACCTGGTGGGACGCAGCAACTACTACTGACTGTGAGGCCGCTCCATGCAGTCAACAGGATACTGGCTCTGGAGCCGTTCACCATCGACGTGAAGGGGCAGAAGCTGATGACCAGCTACCTGCAGATAGCGTTCATGTGCCTCTCTCTATCTCTAGAGCTGTACTTTTATATACTAAACTCTTACGATCTGATGAGCGACGCACACACTCAGTCTGCTTTCGAGATGATTCGAAGTCTTACCGATATTGGGTACAGGCTCTTGAGCCTGACGAGCATTGTTGCAGACCTTTTGGGAAACCGGAAGAGATTGGACAAGATGGTGCGCATCGTACAATATTGCGAGGAACACATAGGCAGGGATACCAGTGCACTCATCACCAAGACCCGGCGTGTTATTTGGATGTTGGTGGGGCTGATTTGTTGCATCACTGGACTACTCATTTGTGTAATACTCCTCGCTGATTTCATGAAAATACTCCAGAAAATATTCGCAGCACTGACAGTCATAGGAGGACTCAGGATTTTCTCCTGCAGCTTCAGATTTGTCAGTCTGGCTTTCCTGCTCCGCTCGAAGATCCGCTCAGTGAATGGCCAGTTGGCCAGCCTGCGAAGAGCACGGTGGGAAAGTGGCGCCACGGAGGATGGGCGGTTGTGGAGCGTCACACGGGACGACGCGGGCACTGCCGGCGCAGTCTTGAAGCTACGACGTGTCATGTGGGCACTGCGCGACTTGTCCCACCTGATGATGGACGCTCATCGCTGCTTCATGCTACTGTCACTGGCATTTGCCATGGTGGGCAGTGTTTTGATTCTTTACTGGACCACGAAGGTAAGTTGCGAACGGTGCATAAAGGTCTTATACAGGGTGTTACAAAAAGGTACGGCCAAACTTTCAGGAAACATTCCTCACACACAAATAAAGAACAGATGTTATGTGGACATGTGTCCGGAAACGCTTAATTTCCATGCTACAGCTCATTTTAGTTTCGTCAGTATGTTGTATCACGTTGGATTGAAGACTCATCCGTAAAGAGAACATTTGCACTGAAATGAGGGTTGACATACTGGTGGATGAACCTATCGCAGAAGTGTACCCGTGGAGGTCAATCAGCTGCTGCACACGCTGTACATGGTACGGAAACAACTGGTTCTCCCGTAGCACTCTCCATACAGCGACGTGGTCAACGTTACCTTGTACAGCAGCAACTTCTAAGACGCTGACATTAGGGTTATCGTCAACTGCACGAAGAATTGCCTCGTCCATTTCAGGTGTCCTCGTCGTTCTAGGTCTTCCCCAGTCGCGAGTCATAGGCTGGAATGTTCCGTGCTCCCTAAGACGCCGATCAATTGCTTCGAACGTCTTCCTCTCGGGACACCTTCGTTCTGGATATCTGTCTCGATACAAACGTACCGCGCCACGGCTATTGCCCAGTGCTAATCCATATATCGAATGGGCATCGGCCAACTCGGCATTTGTTAACATTGCAATGACTGCAAAACAACGTTCGTGATGAACACTAACCTGTTGATGCTACGTACTGATGTGCTTGATGCTAGTACTGTAGAGCAATGAGTCGCATGTCAACACAAGCACCGAAGTCAACATTACCTTCCTTCAATTGGGCCAACTGGCGGTGAATCGAGGAAGTACAGTACATACTGACGAAACTGAAATGAGCTCTAACATGGGAATTAAGTGTTTCCGGACACATGTCCACATAACATCTTTTCTTTATTTGTGTGTGACGAATGTTTCCTGAAAGTTTGGCCGTACCTTTTTGTAACACCCTGTATTGTTACTGAAGTTATTTTAGACTTTAATTCATTTAGAGCATGGAGTTATCCATTCTGCTACACGTTTAATATCTTTTTTTAAATTTTATTTTCTCGTGTTTCTATAACCTACTGAGTGTCCCAAAAGTCGCTGTGCCTCTCTTGACTTTGTTTGGTTTGTGAAAATAGTTTGACTGGTTTCCCAGCGTTGTTACTAAGAAACTAATCGTTATTGGTACCTATTCAACTGTTCTGTTTCGCAATTAAGTTGTTTTTGTTGTGAAATTGGGCAATTAAAGGACTACGCCTACTCGTCGTATCACAGATTCTGTCTAAATTGATGGTGCATGCAGGGTTTGGCCAGAATTGAAAGTAACAAAAGTGGGATAATTAGATGGCCAAGCGATTAAAAAAGTAGCATTTTTTGGGGCGGATTAGGTGAGGTACGAATAATTTATGGTAGAGTTGCAGCGGTTGGCGCAGTGGAAAGAATATAGAATGGTGTTCTTTCCTTACGAGAAAACATATTTTTTCTGTCCTATTTTATGTGACCTACATAACAAATACATCGAAATAATGCTCAGTATATTCTGTTTATCAACATTTTCGTAAAGTCCTGAAATGGAAAGGCAAATGAAATATAGACCTTTCCGCGTAGTGTGCCGTGTTCATGGCGCTTGCTGTAATTTTAACGCCGTGAAGCTGTTTCTTTATTTAGTGTTAAATTTTAGTTTAAAGTTTTTAATTTTGGAGTGATTTTCTATGACAAAGGCGTCAGGTTTATACGGGTATCTAAGGCATGGTAACAAAATGCAGTATTTCGTTGGTACCACCAGTTTTTGCCAGTGAGTAGTTCAATAAGAAGTTCCGAAGTTTCCGTTTCGCACAAATTAGCCGTCAAGCTAAGACAGTGTCATAACAGTTACATTAACTTTCACATTCCTTCCATGTTTTGGTGGAGAACACAAGACACTTTGGATCTTGTAAATGGAAGACGTTGAACTTCCATAGACCTCAGCCTACTTAGGTTTGCCATCTTTCCCTATTGGTGGTGCGAATATTGGTACGTGATCAGAGTAGCTGGTAGGCCAGATTTCTCTCTTTCTAAAATGTGGCTTGTGAGGTTATTCGATATGCGAATTCTGTCAAGTCAGCAAGCCGAATTGGTTGTAACATGGGTAAAACTGGGCAGGGCGCTATGCTTATACTCCCAAGAAACAACCAAATCTAAGTCTTTAACTATCTGTTGTAATTTTACCGAATTGTTAAAATTTGGTAATTAGTGTCTGGGGTTGATGACACAATTAAAATCTTCAACCAGTATATCGTCAAACAGTGCTTAAAACGTGGAGCAAAGTCTTATTTAAAAACTTTGTCTCGGTAGCCCCTATTACTTGTGCCAGACGGCCCATATATGTTAATTTCGCTTTGTTAACGGTGGCTGTTAGCCCTTACTATTGGCTACTCTGACCATGCCTGTAATAATAATACCTTCTTCAGTAGGTAACCAGTACCGAACCATTCCGTCGATTTGTTGCAGCCTTATGGCCTGGTATTTGGTCTAAATTTAGGTTTATCACCTCTTGTGGCAAAATGACATCAACGTCGGCTTTGTATAAGAGATCTTCAACATATTTTAACTTCAGGGCACTGCGCATCTTATTCATGTTTAACGTGGCGATTCTGTATAATTATAGGTTATCCATCTTATAACAGAATTTTTCATTTGCTACACAGTCTGAGACAGTATCTTTTTTTATGTTCAGGACATCCATTGTCATATTTGCAGGTGTAACAACGTCGTTTACTGGAGACTGTCCTGTGTTCCTGTCATCTGTGCGAGTGTCTGTCAGTCAGGCGTCGGAACTTTCTTCTGCTTCTATTGTCCGATCGTCAAAGTAACAAGTTGTTTCTTAATTAAAGTTGTAGAGTTTTTGGTCTGTTTTTGGAATTCCGTCGGTTCATCTTCATTAGTTTCATTTGATAGCTTATTGGGTGCCTCTTTGGTGCTTGTTGTCGAAGTCAACATGCTCTCTAGGATTTTTGTTTTGTCTGATCGCTCTGTGTTTAGGGTTCCACTGACGAACTTGGCTTTGTATCGCAGAGCCGGTGCAATCTTCTCCGCTCCTTGAGGTGCAATTCTCTGTTTTTCGTTTTTTATTTTGACACTGAATACGGGAGCTGTTTTCACTGATTGCACCGACAAATCGGTGCTGTTACAAATCTGTTTTTTCATGGATAATCACTGGTTTGGTATCAATTATGACCTCCTGGTATATTAACGGAGGACAGGCTTTTTTGTTTCCTGACGAATACGTGTACCACCTTCTTGTCGCTCGTTGTAGTCGATAGGAATCTCTGTGTTATTCAGCAGTATTCATTACGCGTCTCTGAATGCATTCCGAACGTACGTGATCAACGCAGTTACAGTTATCACACGTTCTAGGCTGACTGTCATGGGTAAGGATCGCATGGTACCTACATGCAGTAATACTTAAATGTATAACTTGAGAATGTCGACTTTTAATCCCGATTCAGCACGAGATACATCAGAGAACTAGCTCATTCCTCATCAAAGCTACTGATAGCTCTCCCAAAAGGTGACACAACCGTATTTATTCTATCTGCAGGGACTTCAAATGGCAACTCGAATACTCAAGTCGTTCGAACCGCTATACCAGCGTGAAAGTTCACAAATCGTACCCTCATTGCGATTGAATTTCAGTGATCTTCGGGTAAATCAATTACTTTCTCACAGTGGTAAGATGTTTTCAGGTTCAGGAACACTACTGCACTTGTTATCAAAAAACGTATACCTGATAGTGTGATCCACTGGAACTTCCACAACAGCTTCCAGCGAATCATCAAATCCATATCATTCCGGTTTAGTGAAAGAGCAATCGACTGTGAACTTCAAGGTGTGTTTTCGGTTAATCTTGAAACCTTCCAGTCTCCTCTATATCCCTTTTATTACGCAACCTTCCCTTCTACAATAACCTATGAAACCTTCCCTTAGGATTTATCTCTCTTCCTTAATAATAACAAATGAAATCTTCCCTTGCAAATTAATTCTCTTTCTTAATCTTCGCGTACAAATTTAAACGCCGCTTGTTAAAAGTGATTTGCTGATTATTTCGACGAAACATAGAATGTGTCGTCGTCGTGGCCCTCAGTCGTTACCTGCAATAACCCAAAACTGTTCGTTACCTTTTTTACTGTCACTGGGTCGCCATTTGACTGCTACATCGAACTGCGACATGAATATACACTACTGGCCATTAAAATTGCTACAACACGAAGATGACGTGCTACAGACGCGAAATTTAACCGACGGGAAGAAGATGCTGTGATATGCAAATGATTAGCTTTTCAGAGCATTCACACAAGGTTGGCGCCGGTGGCGACACCTACAACGTGCTGACATGAGGAAACTTTCCCATCGATTTCTCATACACAAACACCAGTTGACCGGCGTTGCCTGGTGAAACGTTGTTGTGATGCCTCGTGTAAGGAGGAGAAATGCATACCATCACGTTTCCGACTCTGATAAATGTCGGATTGTAGCCTATATCGATTGCGGTTTATCCCATGGAGACATTGCTACTCGCGTTGGTCAAGATCCAGTGACTATTTATGGAATCGGTCAGTCCAGGTGGGTAACAGGGAACGTCGTGCTGGATCCCAACTGCCTCGGATCACTAGCAGTCGAGACGACAGGCATCTTATCCGCACAGCTGTAACGGATCGTGCAGTCACGTTTCGATCCCTGAGTCAACAGATGGGGACGCTTGCAAGACAACAACCATCTGCACGAACAGTTCGACGACGTTTGCACCAGCATAGATTATCAGCTCGGAGACGATGGCTGCGGTTACCCTTGACTCTGCATCACAGAGAGGAGCGCCTTGGATGGTGTACTCAATGACGAACGTGGGTGCACGAATGGCAAAACGTCATTTTTTTGCATGAATCCAGGTTCTGTTTACAGCATCATGATGGTCGCATCCGTGTTTGGTGACATCGCGGTGAACGCACATTGGAAGCGTGTATTCGTCATCACCAACTGGCGTATCACCCGGCGTGATGGTATGGGGTGCCATTGGTTACACGTCTTGGTCACCTCTTGTTCGCATTGACGGCACTTTGAACAGTGGACTTTACATTTCAGATGTGTTACAACCCGTAGCTCTACCCTTCACTCGATACCTGCGAATTCCTAGATTTCAGTAGGATAATGCACGACCGTAAGTTATAGGTCCTGTACGGGCCTTTCTGGATACAGAAAATGTTCGACTGCTGCCCTGGCCAGCACATTCTCCAGATCTCTCACCAATTGAAAACGTCTGGTCAATGGTGGCCGAGCAACTAGCTCGTCACAATACGCCAGTCACTACTCTTGATGAACAGTAGAATCGTGTTGAAGCTGCATGGACAGCTGTACCTGTACACTGTTTGACTCAATGCCTAGGCGATCAAGGCCGTTATTGCGGCCAGAGGTGGTTGTTCTGGGTAATAATTTCTCAGGATCTATGCACCCAAATTGCGTGAAAATGTAATCACATGTCAGTTATAGTATAATACATTTGTCCAATAAATACCAGTTTATCATCTGCATTTGTCCTTCGTGTAGCAATTTTAAAGGTCAGTGGCGTACTTACTCTGTTTTACTATACTCTATTAGCTATTGGTGGGCTATCATAATCAGTGGCTGTGTTTATTACCAAAGTTGACGTTATTCTTTAATTAATTTGACTAAAGTCACGTAATTCATAGTTAAACTTTTTCTTGAAAAGAATAAAGTTTTTCAAAGTTTTACGTTGGTGGTTCTTGGGATGGATTACAATCAGTAATGCAATTTTGTTGCCAAAAATTAATTATATTCTGAAAACGATTCTTGAAATATCTACGGTTGGTAATGAAATTATTTTACAAACGTTCAAATGGGACTTACTTTTAACAATAATCTTACAACTATCATTGCGCAAACATACCTTCAGTAGTCTTGAGTTTCTCAAAAAAATAAAATAAAATAAAATAATATAATTCAATGATATAAGTTTCTTTTATGATAATAGTTAGTTGATGTCTCTGTACGTCCGTTTATAATCTCCTGTAAATGACAGCTGGTGCCTGGCAGGCACACTGCTCCTCTCAACCTCTCGCTTCAGACCTGCTACCAACTCGCTTCACATCTCGCTTACTATTGACTTCCTACGAACGCTAAAGTGCGGTCTCTCCCGCCAACAATGCTTTCTTGTGCAGTCAATCCCTGCTAGCATTACAAAATGTATCAATGCGCGATCTTTTCCTCTCTTTTCTTAAAATGTATCGTTACGCGGTATATCCCGCCCTTTTTAAAGTTATATCAATGTGCGGTCTCTCCCGCCAACAATACTTTGGTGCAGACATTCCCTGCTACCACAGTTATTTCCAAAATGACAAAGATTAGTTATTCCTACTTAATCCTATTAATAAAATATAAACATCTTTCATAAATTGTTGTTTGACAATAGACAATAGAAGTATACACGTCTTACAATCTCAGCCATAACTTCATAACAGTTTCAACAAACACAATTATAGTTGAATGACGCAGCAAGCTCCCTACCTATCGCACCGATTTAAATAAAGCCAGTCACTCAACAGATCCGCACATCGTCGCTCCGCCAGGCAGAATGCCTTTAGATCGACGGAGGTACGCAATCAGACCCACAACAAATCCCCACTGCTATGCTTCCATCGGTACCTCAGCTCCTACTTTCCAAAGTTCGCAAAGTATTCCCTGTGAAAGTAGCACGTCTATGAACATTTCATGCTGTAAACATACCCCAGGCTGAGGCAAAACCATGTCTAATCCCGCAAGTTTCGCAAGAAAACATCTGCGAAGTTTGGAGGGCAGACGGAAGTAAAGAAGTGACGAGGTGTCGAGAGACGTGCATTGGTGGCTCAGTTGACTGTTCCCAGTCGGTAGCATCATGACCTCGTTTGCACTCATCGCAGCTTTCATTCCGGAATCCCGTTATGTTTGCAGCGAACTCCCGTGAATGCACCGGCAGTGGGCAAATAGATTTCTACGTCCTTTCCCTGCGTGGCGTCGCCCCTGACGACGTATAACGCAAGTTCCCATTGTTCACAGGGCGCCACAACAGTGGCTGACTCTCCCTTCTGCGTCGTCTACCGTAGTGTCGACAATGATTACCACCAGACGTTTCTGATGTCTGGTTGTTGGGACGACAATTGGTCCCGTGTTTTCTGGGAGTACCGCCGCATGTTACTGGGCAACAGTCGTTACTTTACCTAGCGATGGACTATTTTCCTGCCAGAAACTCTCGGGTGTTTCTCTGGATAAAGGCTCTCGACTTTGGCATATCGATATGAAAATGTTCCTCACTCGCGACTCGATTGTTTGCAGTGCTTAGAGACTGGACATGCGAAGGTTGCACGCTGTTCCCGTTATCGCACGTATTTTGTCAAATACCTTAACAACATTTTTACTACGCTGTCACTAAGTTGACATGTTCCCAGGGAGGTATCCACCCGCCGGATTAGGAATGAAATGTGACACGCCTACCGCTTTGACTCATTCCTCCCACCAGTCTTTATCCCCTTGAGGGCTTTTCGTGGCTCCGGGTGGGTGGACTACTTTTAATTTGTTCTTCCAATGTATATGTGCAAAAAGAAATGAGTCCTGCTGAGACGCAGCTGAGCGATAGGGGAGGGGAGGTACCGTGACAAGGACTCGGGATTTGGCACCTTGTCTCCTCCAGCCTGTAGTTGACTGTGACGTTAAAAAAGTTAAATTAAAGAGAAAGATGCCTTATTTGTTTCACAGCATTGTGAATACGTGATTAATTTGGAAATTTTAAAAGTATTGCTCCAGGGCAGAATTTGATAAATTGTCTACAAATCGCAAAGGTTCGAGTTAGAATCTCGGTCTGGAATGCCATTTCAGTCTGTTTGAGACGCTGCAGAGCGAAAAAAAATTCTAACATCACCAAAGTAAAGGTTAGGATTACAACAAGTGAAAGCAGGTTCAGCGCGTGATCACATGATAAGCGTTTATTTTATTTTTTTTTTTTTTTTTAGAAATTCAGAGCTCCCGACTTGACCCCAGCAATATCTTCAAAATTTTTTTCTGGTGGAAAGGTCTGAAAGGCGGTTCACACAGACTCGTAAGGCAAAGTCTGATGTATGATTGTGTCATTATCTCCTACTGTGAATCATATCATTGTGTGTATTATGTTCATATCTGCTGTTAGTTCATGTGACAAAGAAAGGATACCATCCATGAATCTGACCCAAGAGAGCATGTTGAAATTATTCGTGATAATTTTTTTAAAAATCAGGTTGTCTGTATGAATTGTGAAAATGTTTGCTAGGGCATCTGACACTAAGGATCCCATTTGTAGCTCATCTTCTTGCAAATAGTATTCATTATTAAACTGAAAATAGTAGTTTTCATTTGTCAAATCCAGGAACTTGTGTATTTCTTAGATGTGCTTATGTAAAGTCGTCAATTGTGCTGTCTTCTACTTCATACGTTGCAGGCAGCAATTCAGTTGTGTCCTGGAAGTTTGTATGTGGTCGGCTTCTTTAGTTTAAAATGGTTCTTACTGTAATATTTGTCTTCTAGATTACTGGCTGCTACCGTTGTGTCGGTGCAGTAAGGCTACTCCGTATTAATTTCCCTTTGTCTCTGTCATATGGTGTGTTGTCTAGATTATTTGTTAGATTCTTTTATCTTAAACTGAAGTCTGTTTGTTGGAAGTGATTTAAATTATTATTAGTTTCTGAACTGAGGTCTTGCGTTTTGTCAGCGTGTGTATCCTTTTTGGTCTATAGAACAACTATATTTCCGTTGTCTGCTTTGGAAATAATACTGTTTCCATTTTGAAGTATATTTCTGTGTGTTTTGAGTGTCATGATTTTTTTGTTTTGTTTTCGTCATTCTGCTTTTTCATGTCTGTTATAACTTTACGTAGTTCTATTGTTGACCCAATGCTCACATTGATATTTTCACTTTTCTCCTCTCACTTTAGAAACGCTTCTGACTGCATTGACAGATTTTCCCTGTATTCTCCAGCTATTTTTGTATTCTCTTTATACATTAAACTTTTTTCTAAAATCTCTTTTTCCTCGCTGTTTAGTTGCGTACCTGCGATGTTCATCAGTAATTGGTGTGGGTGTTTTGATCGTTTCCTTTCTCGCTGACCACATAAGAGAAAACAGCAGTGGCATTAATGTTATGTGCAAGATGTACATGAGTTTTGTACAGCTTTTGAAATAAAGCTTTTTTCTGTGCCAGGAGAGAAAAGGGCAGTTCCGCCTGGAATTTTTGTCTTTTCATGGGGTTTTAAACCGTTAATGTTACTTATAGATCTTCAATCTAGTTTTGGAGAGTAATTTCAACATGTATGTTCCAAATTGGCATGTGGGAGCGTTCTTAAAGATTAAAGTATGTATTACTGTAATATATAACTACCATCAGAGAGAGAGAGTGAGTGAAATAAAATTACTCTGTATTAATTTTCTGTGTCTTCTAGTGTGTAGTTTATATTTTTAAAGCTAGTTTTTACATTGGCTTAAAATCGAAGTGTTGTGTTTTGTCAAAGTATATTGTTTGCCTATAAGACTAACGCTGTTTCTTTCACGTTTTTGGAAATAATAATGTTTTCTTTTTCAAGATTTTTGTTAACATTTGAGTCATTTAGATTCTGTGTTTTTATTGTTTGTGTTATACCTCTTTTTCATTTTCTGTTACAATTTTGGGTATCTATTTCCTCATTAGTTCTCTTGTTAGCCAAGTGTCACTTTTGTCCTCTCCATTTGGAACAGCTTCTAACTGTATTAAGTGGTTTTGTGTATATATTTCATTTACCTTTGTGAAGAAACTATTTTTCAGTCCTTTCTCAAATTGCGCTTTTCCTTCATTATTTAATTATTGACCAGTGACGTTCATGGGTAGGATTGATGTGTGTGATTTGGTTGTTAATGCATTGTGTTTCTATCCTTAGTTTGTTGTCTTATGAGCTGTGTTACCTTTTTCTTATGTTCTTCTTCAATATATTTGATGAACCAAATCCATCTATCTTTCAGTCTTGTAGACTTTATAAGAGAATGGAGCAGTGTTGTTAACATTACATAATTTCTTCCCAGGAGTTTTATCCAGATTTTCGTACAAAGCGTGTTTTTGTTTGAAGACATAGGTTTGATTTGTTTCATCCAAACTTTCTGTGCTGCTTACTTTGCTTATTGAGTGATAAACAAGATATTGCGCTTAATGTGATGCTTCTTTTTATGGTCATAGAAATGTATTCTGAGAATATATTGTCAATGTCAACTGGAAATGCCTTGCTGGGATTATGTAACTATTTTCTTCTATTGGCCATATTCACAGCAACAGTACATAAATTGCAGAAGTTTAAAGGAAAATCGTTTTTTCCTAATGCACATTCGTGATTTTGATTTCCTTTGTGCGCCCAGACATGTTTTGGTTTATTTACAAGGTTCTTCAGAGGGTGTTCTGATAGATTATATGATGTTTCCGATTGCACATAAAGGTTATTGACAGAAAGCAGTTCATGGAAGTTTTTATAATAAGATGGGAGGTAATTAACATTTCTGCTTGAGTTATTATTTCTAAGCCAAACGGTTTTCTCTCTGCTGGAATAGTAGTTGAAAGCTTACAGTTTTTGTTTTGATTTCTGTGTCTTCGAAACATAGCATGGTAACTGCCGCTTTCTGGATCTGGAGTGTAGTTCATTCTCATATGTGTTGTGAACATGTACACTTACCATTGGTGTGAGTTCCTGCAATTCAAAGGTATATAATCGCAAGTACTCTTGTAATCTACGCGATTTTTATACACTCAAAACTATTTAATCTTCGGTTATACCAATACTTTCTTCCCGACATGTTCTGTGGACATCTCAACCTCATAGTGTATGCTCAGGATTCTTGGTACTGCGATACTAATAACAATAACAGTCCTATTTTAATTATGTTTTCTGCTTATACATAAAATCAGATGAATGGAACAACACAACAGATAACTCTTGTTGCACCAAAAAAAATCAGTATACTTTCATTATGGAGGACTGTTATACTCTCCTGATAATGAAAAGAATGGAAATTTTATTTTCATATTGTTCTTCTAATATTTTCATATTGTTCCACACACATACACACACACACACACACACACATATATATATATATATATATATATATATATATATATATATATATATATATTCAATACAATGAACTTGTAGTAAGGAGAAGGACAGATGATCTGGTTAGATTGACCTCAAAATGCAGTTCTTCATAATTATCTACATTTATTGATCTAAAGCGCAACATTCACCTTTAGGTGATGTAAATCTGACATTTCTACTAGTTATGATAATCACGTTTGAACTAATGACAATAGTAATGAATTTTGCATTACTTCATCTCCTACATACAAAAATGGCAGCTCTGTCAGGTTATGTGGAAGAATTATAGGTTAAATTCAATGTTGTTCCACATATCACCATGTAAAAGACACCCAAAGCATGAAAAACTTCACCCAATTGGAATGGTCATCACATGGAGTCTATTTCGATTAATTGTATCAGCTTGCACTGTAGGAAAGCGAGGCAAAGCAGATTCCTGAGAAGCTTTGTTCACAAATTACTATTCACACTATCAGAATAGACAATGTATCTGATACTGCCTAGTGAACTATATTGATGTGGATGGTCTCAACAAAGAAAGTCTACCATGGTGTCTAAAATTTGAGATAAGTTAATGAATTTAACTTTTACAAGTTAGTACTGGGCACCAAGGGATTGAAACAAATTACTTGACAGACGGGAGTAACAAACTCACAATAGTGGAAAGATATGGTAGTCAGTTAGGATACATATAAGGAATTCACAGGAAATTACTAAATTAAAAAATAAGGTTTCGTTGATGGCCATGAAAACCATCATGTTATACTGCAGGAAATTAAGTAACATTTGAATCACTATCAAATTTATGTACTATATTAACTACTATTACTCACATGTCCAAACAATACTCACAAAGAAGTTAAAATAGAACAAAAGTTCTCACAAAAGGGGCTATCAAACTCACTTTTGGGGAACATTATTACACTTGAGCACACTTTTACATCTCAAGTCGGTCCAGGAAAATTCCATACACCCACTGGCGATCACAGTAAGTGCATTATATGTAACAAAGTAAATGGCATAAAATATCTCAAATAACTGAGTGAATATACAGTGAACCTGTTTCCACTCTCATTACAAGCATTAAGGAAGTTTAACCAACCGCAAAAACTTGAATTTCTAGTTGTTAATCTGTACTCACATAATTGTCACAAAGGTGCACTTGTGACAATATCACAAAGAAAGCTGATATAAAATTTAATTTTACCCTCCAAATCTTTGCTAATTAAGCAATAACTTGACACATTCACACAAATGAATACATTTTACCCACAATTATTACACTATCAGAGTGCACAACTGAAGGCTAACTCTCACACTTGATATTCATGTCACGAATTTACCAGTTATTTTATACCAACGAAATTATGATAATTAAATCATCTCCTGACATTTACCTGACAAAACTGACTCAAAACTACACATAATAGACGCTATGTATGATAATATAACTCAGTTATATACCTTTTTGTTCAACATCCATGAGAGCTCTGAAACAGTAGCATCCATACCATATGGCAGCCTATTAAACAGTGCCCAAGCATGGTGGACTTCTGGAGTCAACGACTCCTTGTTGAAACTATCCAGAGATGAACCTCTCACATTGCCCATTGCCACCTGACAACCACTAATCTCTCGACCTTTTCTGAAGCCTTTTTCCTTTTACTGCAGGTCATACCTTGACCAAGCCCACTACAATCTGTGTTTGGCTAGTCTCTCCCCTTTCTATATACCATCACATCCAAACTTCGTGAGGTTACACACTAATGGCAGGGTGTAGCTAGGAGCTTGGAATTGTGATATATCAAAGTAAGAACCAGATGTGTTCATTCTATTGTCTACAGCACATATTTCATGATTAAAAGATTAGAAAAATTCTGTTGTGGCACAAAGTACCATGACATTGAGTCTACTGATATTCTAACGTCACTGCTATGCATGCTATTTAAATGAAGTGTACTAACACTGCTACTCCAAACATTCTCAGTTTCTGCTTTTAATTCCTTTAGGTCTGACAGTGAGTGGAGTTCATGTAAGTTTTTTCTCTGGGTGTATGTTTCTATGCTGTATTCAGTTTTAACTTTTTCCTATTTTTTATTTTATTTATTTATATTCTCATTCTTATACATTTTTACTTCGTTTCCATTTTCTTTACTTATTTTTTTCTATACTTTGGAGAGAAATGGAAATTGTGGTCATCCATTGGCATCATCTTGGATTCAACTTCCTGTTTCAAATGCTATATTTGTGCCTCTATTTTGAAAATTTTTGTATTTTAATGTGCGAGTATGTGCATGTGTACGATTTTGAATCTTCTTTCTTGTTTCCATGTATTCGTCATGTGGTGGCTGTCCTGTCTTGTTTATGTGGTGTTTCCCTGTTTATTGCCTATATTTGTTGTTTAATGTTTTGGTTTAATTTAGTGACTAGACTACTATTGCACCAATTGTTTCTTGTTCTTTATTTGAAGATGTTTAGATCCTACTATATAGGGACACTGAGGATCCCCTCTTGTCGTCGAATTCACTATTAAAGTTATGTTACAAATTGCAGCAGACTGTATTTCTCTCATGTTTTTATGTTAAGGGTGGTTATTATCAGTCACATTTTATTCCATGATGTTTATTGGTTTTTATATGTGTATGCTAGAGTACATATTTCCCATATCAAAAAAGGGAAGTATTGCTTTGTCTGAGATTTTCATATCACTCGTAAGTTTCTTTAACTATGAGTGGATCCTTATAGTTTTGTTATATACTGTTTTAAAGTTTTCAGATTATAATTTGAAGATGTGTCCCTCAAGTTTGTGATCTGCACCTTTCTTACAGCTCACAGTAGGACTGACAGATATTTGATTTATGGATTTTTGGTTGCCACTGGGCAATAGGTATAGTGGGATTGCTTTATGTTAATTTCCCTTCATCTCTCTTATCTAGTGTGTAGTCTAAATCGCTATGATATATGTTAACTTAGCCTGATAGTTTTATTGGATGTAATTTCAGCTTTTCTAACTATATTTTGTGACATGGAGCGTTGCGAATTGCCAATGTCTTGTTGTTCGTCCATAAGTACAATTATATTTCCCTAGTCAGGTTTTTAAATAATTTCTTTTAAGTTTTGAGCATCTTCGTGAGGTTTCTCAGTGTTATGGACACTGTGTTTTCATTGTTTCTGTCACACCGCTTATCACGTCTGCTATAATATCATAGACTACATCATATTTCAGTACTTTTGGGGTAAGTTTTTTGTTCATGGTTTAGTTGTCATTTCGTGAGATTAATCAGTCTTGAGCGAAGGTGGTGAGTTTATTTTCGTTGATTATGTTTTACTTTTATGTGTCTAGTTTGTTGTTGCTTGATCTGTTCTAGCATTTTCTTATGTATTTCTTCAATTTCTTTGATTACAGCATCTGTGTAGCTTTTAGCCGTATTGAGCAGACGAGAGAAAACAGAAGTATTGTTAACGTTATACGCAGTTGTAACTATGCTTTAAACAAATTTTGAGATAAAATTTCTTTTTTTAGTGTAAAGGCGATTATTCACATCACTCTTGTGCACAGACTTAACTGTATATTCACATAGCTTAGAACATACATAATACAAATGCGAGTTGTAATAACGTTCTGTAATTTTTCGATTTTGGTAGCATAGTTTGAAATCAAAGGAAATGTGACTATAGGTAGTTTCTTGCAACCTAGTTTGGAACATGTCCATGCTAAGTAAATACACTAGTATATTTTGTAATTATTGATAGTTTTATACTGTGCAGTATGGTTAGATGCTTAAATTGTGCAATCAACATTTAGAAAGCACTAAAGTAGGAGAATCTGGTATCGGCCTAATCATTGTACTCAATCTAATCTGAATATTACCACTTCCGGTAAACTGGTGAACGGCACATAAAAAGGCCACGACACGTAATTCCATTTTCACTGTCCAGATCAACTAAACCGCTGTCTGTAATGATCAACTCATTATTACTTTTCTTTCATATAGTGCAGCCCATCTGACATATAAATCCCCTTCCATAATCCGAAAGATAGTCGATTCCTGAGCGACTGGCACACACATAAATCCTTGATGGCATCGCTTGGTCTTGTGTTGTTTTACTGCAATGTCATACTTTCATTTTTCTGAGAGAGTATGGGCTTATAGTTCTGTACTAGGATCAGAGATGAGAAATTGTTAGGTCTACAAACTTCCACTGAGCTTTTGATGTTTCTCCATCCTAATACAAATTAGTGGCACAACTAGGACCACCTTTCACTCAGCAATATATGCTCCCAGTCCATTAATGTCAAGGCACGTGACACTTATTCCACCTGCATAAATCCCAACCTGCACATGTCTACTCAATAAGACACCTTGTAGTGTGCGGAGGAGCGTATTTTTTGTTCTACTGTCACTTTCCCTATTTCCAGTTCCTGTCGTGGTGCGTTGGAAAATCGATTGTTGTTTAGCCCCCACGTGAGCTGGAATCTCTCTAACGTTACCTTTGTGGTTTTTCCTTGAGATACATATTGGAGGAAGCTACTCGTATATTATTGATTGAATATTCTAGGAATGGACGCTAATGGGATGTTAACAGTAAACGACAACGCTGTTCGAAATTCCATTACAGTAGACCACTGAAAGTGCAGCTGTGAGTGAAGTAGTGTGTGGAGTTTTGAGTCTATCGAAGCGAAGCATCGGTTAGCTGTGTTTGTGCTCGAACTGGCTAAAATGCCACACATCTGCACTCGTGAGGAATGTGAGTATATGGTGTATGTTTACAACTTATTCGATTGTCATGCATCTGTTGCTGTCGAAGATCACCTTAGAAGTTTCCCGACTTATCGAAAGTTGAATTCCTAATCACGGAGTTTGTCCTAGCGTTTTCCTAACATGACTTGAAACGCGTAGTCTTCCAAATCCCGTTTTTCTCCTGAACGTGTAACTCAACAACCTCTACAGAAAGAGGAACACATTTTTGAAATGACACAGCGTAGTCCTACTGCCAGCACATGGTGACGTTGTGCACATGCCAATATGCCATAAACACGTGTATGGTTAACATTACGTTCGGAAAACCTATACCCATTTCTTATACACCGTGTCCACAATCTTCGCATTGTCGATACTGCTTCGTGATTTAAATTTCGCCACTAGTTAAATGAGATTCATCATTTGGGTCCATTAATACTTTTCAATGGTGAAGACACGTTTAAACGAAATGGAATTTGTGATATACATACCATTCATCGATGGTAGCAGGAAAATACGAACGCTGCAGTGGAAACCTATACTATGTTATCAAAAGTATCCGGACAACTGGCTGAAAAATGACTTACAAGTTCGTCGTGCCCTCCATCGGTAATGCTGGAATTCAATATGGTGTTGGCCCACCCTTAGCCTTGATGACAGCTTCCACTCTTGCAGGCATACGTTCCATTAGGTGGTGGAAGGTTTCTTGGGGAATGGCAGCACTTTCTTCACAGAATGTTGCACTGAGGAGAGGTATCGACGTTGGTCGGTGAGGTCTGGCACGAAGTCGGCGTTCAGAATCATCCCAAAGGTATTGTATAGTATTGACGTCAGAACATTGTGCACACCTGTACAGGGATGTTATTGTCGTGTAACAACTCCGCAACAGGCCGTGCATTATGAACAGGTGTTCGATCGTGTTGAAAGATGCAATCGCCATGCCCAAATTGTTCTTTAACAGTGGGAGGCAAGCAGGTGTTGGAAACATCAATGTAGGCCCGTGTCATGCAAAACAACAAGCGGTGCAAGCCCCCTCCATGAAAAACACGACCACAACGTAACACCACCTCCTCCGAATTGTACTGTTGGCGCTGTACACGCTGGCTGATGACCTTCACCGGGCATTCGCCATACCCACATCCTGCCATCGAAACGCCACATTGTGTACCGTAATTTGTCACTTCACACAATGTTATTCCACTGTTCAATAGTCCAATGTTTACGCTCCTTACACTAAGTGAGGTGTCGCTTGCCATTTACCGGGATGTGTGGCTTATGAGCAGCCACTCAACCACGTAATCCAAGTTTTCTTACCTCACGCCTAATTGTCATAGTACTTGCAGTGGATCCTGGTGCAGTTTGGAATTCCTGTGTGATGGTCTGGATAGATGTCTGCCTATTACACATTACAACCCCCTTCAGCAGTCGGCAGTCTCTGTCAGTCAATATACAACGTCGGCCTACGCGCTTTTGTGCTGTACGTGTCCCTTCACATTTACACTTCACTACCACGTCGGAAACAGTGGACCTAGGAATGTTTAGGAGATATAGAATATAGACGTATGACACAAGTGAAACCCAATCACCTGACGACGTTCGAAGTCCGTGAGTTCCACGGAGAGCCCCATTCTGCTCCCTGGCGATGTCTAATGACTAGTGAGGTCGCTGACATGGAGTTCCTGGCAGTAGGTGGCAGCACAATGAACGTAATAGGAAACACGTATGGTTTTTTGGTGTCTGGATACTTTTACAATTTCGTTATTCGACCAGTGTTTGGTGTGGCACGATCGGTAACATGTTGAGCGATCCAGTTATCTTAGAAAAGGAATTCCTTTGGTTTCGGGAACTGAAATGCCATCCAACGTCACGGAGACAATCCGCATTCTACCAGTCGTGTGAGGCAACGCCGTGACTGCACGTATCCTACTCACGGGAGTGGTCATAGTATCACAATTAACGAGTTACCAGGATCGACAAAACTTACATCTTTTTATTGTGTTGGATGAAGTCTCAGGTGTACAAACGAAAGGTGAAAACAGGAAATAAAGTATTTGGTCGTATTGTGGACGCTCTTGCCCTCAGACGCAGACAAGCGACACAAGTTATTTTCCGCTGAGCGCACAAGTACATTGAAGCTAACGGTGGAATATTCGAACACTTATTGTAAACTGCGCAGCAGCTCTAATGTGACATTTTCTATAACAAAAGATATCTCTCAGTTACGAATTTCGTTCTAGGAACACTTCGTTTGAGTCACAAATCAGGGCTGATTCTCTGCATCCTTGTAATTCGTTCAATGGGCGGATGGTTGACAACTGCTAAGGAACGTTTTGTTGGGCAGGAATGATCACAGGCAATGATGGACGACATGAAATATAGTACATACGTAGTAGACACAGAGTGGTACATTTATAACGAGAAATAGTACACATTTCAACACATTGGAAAGCATGATACAAGATATAATAGCGTTCATGTTTGACACAGAGTGCCAACATAAAGATCGATATTGAACTCTCTGTAAGGAATATGGTCTCCTCGTACACTATTGCACATTTTGCTACAGTTATTCATGCTGGCTATCAAACTGTTAAGTAGTCCTTAGAGGATACTGTCCCATGTCTCTCTAAAGGCAATTACTGTACACTTCTGGGAAGGATGTGTTGATTCAGAGTCGCTTCTGCCAAGAGCATCCCATGTCCGCCCCAGAGGCTTTAGATCCGGGATGTAGACACATCATTCTATACATTCATTATCTTCACTTTCCAGCGTGTCAAATACGTCAGTGCTCATGTACGGGCGGCCATTACCGTCCATTTACAGAAAGTTCGGAACTACCACACCCCTAAACAGTCGGATAAACGCCCTTGCAATACCGCTATGTTGCACCTCGCAAAAAGATATGTAGTGTTTTCGGACATTGTGCATAATGCCTCCACACACCATAACGCCTAGACTATACTAATGACGTTTATGAATATTATGTAGCGTGTAACGCATTCCCTTCCCTCTTCACTCTAACTAGTGGCCTGAATCACCTATTACAGTGAAGCGAGATTTTTCGGAGCACTTCACCCTGGAATACTTTTGCTGACCCCAACCAACAAGCTGCTTACACCAACGAACTATTACTCTATGATGGCGTTCTTGATACTGAGTTCATTCAACAGTCTTCAGAGTATACAAACCAAACTGGTTCAGTCTGTGTATATTGCATGTGTCAGAGACAAGTGTACTGATAGCGGATCTAAGATCTGAAGCAATGTGCCTAGGAGTGAGATGACTATTCCTTTTCGTCAGTAAGACTACACTTCGATCCTTGGTGTGTTGGTCCATCTGTGGTATCTTCCGTAGATCTGATGTTCCACATGGAAGTTTACAACACACATCACCACCACAGATATTAGCGATGTATTGCTACAATCTGCACTTCTGAAGACAATACCGCTTTCTCAGCACAGCAGTGGCCACTCTCTTAGATCAATATACAGCCGAGCTTGAGAACAATCCATCCCATTTCATGACCTCAGCTCAAGCAGTCAAAATCATGGAGCAGGATCGAAGACTTATTCAAGTTTCAGGCAGAAATGTTCTTTTACAAATTTTGAACATTGTACTTCCAGAGAGCAGTGTCTTATTAGTAGTGCTTTAATAGTCAACTCCTACGGCCAAACCACAGTTGTAGCTTTGTGGATAGTCCTACAAACGGTGTGGTGGAGTATACCCCAGCTAAATGTTTAGGTGTTCTTTGATTCCAAGACAGAAAATCTAGTGAGTCTGATT
This sequence comes from Schistocerca piceifrons, assembly GCF_021461385.2. Lineage (NCBI taxonomy): Eukaryota > Metazoa > Arthropoda > Insecta > Orthoptera > Acrididae > Schistocerca > Schistocerca piceifrons. Next base: position 683,176,452 of record NC_060141.1, on the reverse strand, counting down.
GCAGTATGTTATGGCACTATTCCATACTGAATTTTCACAGCCGCTGTACAGGTCCGTAAAGTTAATCATTTGAGTAGTGTCTCCTTAATCGGTAGAGTAAATTTCATTGTCATAACATATCTCTTTCTTGCTGTTTCATTTCTCTCAAACAGTTGTGTAGTTCGATGATCAATCGCCCAGAGCATTCAAAGAAGCCTCAGTTATAGACGGACGAATATAGTTTTGACTGGTCATAACTGTATACGACCACCAGTTTACTTTTGCACCGGATTTCCACCTTCGGCGGCTATTTTAATCGCGAGATGACACTTTTGGGCTACCCAATGAGGTGGAAACAGCAATGGCGCATTGACCAGCTTCGAGCAGTCCAATAGCTCGTCCATGACCATTATCATTCAGATAATGTTTTGCAGACGTGATGCTGCACCACATATCATGTAGCAGTAATTGGCTCCACAGGAACCTTCATCACACATCGTATAACATGAACCGTCCAAACCCTACAGAATTGTTTTTGCACAGGCTTTGCTGCAGTTAACACATCCCAGGTGTTCGGTAGCGAATGTAAGTTGTTTTTTAGCAATTGACAGTGGTTCATTAGCAAGTGTCAAGCAGTGTTCCCTAACAGTCACAGAAATGTAATCTATGATCCAGGCCACGAATTTTACTGCTACACATACATCCTAATAACTTAATTTTCCGTACTACAGGCAACTTAGGCCATTTATAATTCTTAGATATGGTCGTTACATTTCTGTCAACTGATCACATGGCACTTACTTCATAGTGATTGTTGCCTGTCAGTGCTCCAGTCAGTTCCATGTGACAATGGAGTTCACTCGTATAATACAGCACATGGCTTGCACTCTTAGCTACTTCACCTCAATTGGTAAAAGTTCAACCAGTTTATGGTACCATGTGGTCTTCATTCCGCAGATTGTGTTCGGCCGAATGGACCTGTTCGTTCAACTGATTGCGGCGGTCTTGCTGTGCGCATTCCTTGCGCTGCCCGTATCACTGGTGATCCCGGCACACAAAACGTCGTCGGTCGTCGACACCACAAGGCAGTTGGTTGCGCGTCTGATGGCCGACCATGCGCAGGATCAGCAGGTGGTCGTCGAGCTCGAGCTGTTCGCCGACCAGCTGACTCACTGCCCGCCAGACTTCAGGCTGCTCGGCCCCCTGAAGCTGAACCTGATGCTGCTGCTCTCGAGCCTGTCATTCCTCACCACTTACCTTGTGGTGCTGGTCACACTCAACTAGAGTGGAACACCACGTTCCTCCAGCGCCCACAACGTCATCAGAGGCGAACAGCACTATAATTGTTAGTAAAACGCTAATGTTAAAAAAAGGTAAAAGTCAGAGGAGATACACTGACATGACTAAAGTCATAGGATACCTCCTAATATCGTATCAGACCTCATTTTGTCAGCCTTAGTGGATCAACTAGACGTGTCATGGACTCAAGAAGTCGTTGGGCAGTTCCATACAGAATAAGTGACCCATTCTGTCTCAATAGCAGTCCATAATTGTGAAAATGTTGCCGATGCAGGATTTTGTGCACGAACTGACCTCTCGATTATTTCCCATACATGTTCGATGTGATTCATGTCAGGCAATCTGGGTGGCCGAACTGTTCGTTCGAACTGTCCAAAATGTTCTTGAAACCAGTTGCGAATAATGGTGGTCTGGTAACATATTTAGGAAAATGAAATCCACGAATGGCTGAAGATGTTCTGCAAGTAGCAGATCACAGCCATCTAGAGTGTGATCGGTTTCTTTGGACCGGATTATCACGTCCATTTGAGAGTCACTGCCAGCTTACATAGTGCCCTGTTGGCAACTTGAGTCCATGGCATCGTGGGGTCTGCGCCACACTCGAACACTAGCATCAGCTCTTACCAAGTGATACCGTGCCCCATCTGAGGAGGCCATGGTATCCCTGTCGTCTAGGCTCCAAACGATATGGTCACGACCCCAGGACAAGCGCTGCAGGGGATGTTGTGCTGTTAGCAAAAGCACTGGCCTCGGTCGTCTGCTGCGATATAAAGTCAAATTTCGCCACGTTGTCCTAACGGACACGGTCTTTGTACGTTCCACATCGATTTCTGCGACTATTTCATCCAGTATTGCTTGTCTGTTGGAATTGACAGTTCTATGCAAACGCTGTGGCTTTCGGCCGTTACGTGAGGGGCGTCGGCCACTGCGTCGCCTGTGCAGAGAGGTAATGCTTGAAATCTGATTTTCTCTACACACTATGGACAATGTGGATCTCGGAATATTAACTTCCCTAATGGTTTCAGAAATTAAATGTTCCATGCGTCTACCTCAACTACCATTCCGCATTCAAAGTCTGTTATTTCCAGTCCTTCGTCCATAATCACGTCGGCAACATTTTCACATGAATCACTTGAGTACTAAAAACAACTCCGCCAATTCACTGCCGCTTCATACCGTGTGTTCGCTCCATCTGTATAACTACATGTCACTATTACACGACTTTTGTCACCTCAGTTTATCTAGGAAAGTTTTGAAAATAAAACGCTAGTGAGACCAGGCAATGGACTCTCGCCACACTTTTCAATTGAGCTTAGAAAAGAAATCTGACGGTGGCGAAAACTGATATCAGTGTTTAAAACTGACGAACCAACCAAATTGTGATGGAACCAATAAGAGAGTGGACTGCTCAGATCTGGCAGACCTGGCACTGAAACAGCGCAGAAACCAATAAAAATTCTTAAAAGGAACGGCAGAATGAGTTGGGCTCCAAACATAGTTTGTAAAACGAAAGTACACACCCAGAGTTAACGTGGCAGCCAAACTTCTGAAAACTATATACGAGAAAATCAAGTCGATTTCTAAGTTCAAATATTTAGGTGAAACAATTCAGCAGATATATCAGGAAAACGATGTTTAAGAAATTCGTTACCACAAAGGCTTAAAGCAACACCTATAACGAAAAAAGCATCTCCAAACAGATCAAACTCCAATACAGTCATCAAACAAGAGTGTTTTTATGTGACGGAAACATTCATTCCAGATACAGAGAGGTATATTGAAGACTAATCTAAAAGAGAGGACATAAAGTAATCCGGATTTTGGCCGCAAATAATACTGAAAAAGGAACTTCCAGACTCAGAGCAGATAAATTCGAAAGTCTTCCGACATTTATTTAGACATGAAGAAAAGTTGGATAAAGTTCTAATGGCACATTGAAAGAATGGATCCAGTCAGAATAATTTGCCAAATTACGTAATTTTGACGTACCTACAGTGAAGCCTAAATCAAATCAGTTTAATGGACTGTTGGAGTAAAGACACCTCAAGCAACTTGATGCACCAGACAGAAAAATTTTTGGGCAAAAGATTAGCAACTGGCTGGTTGGCCTGGTAGGAAAGCCTAAGAAAATGGGAACTGTTTGGCCTGAATAGCGGTAAAGTGTCTGTTCTGAGAGAATGAAGGGAATTTGTGTGCAAAGAAAATGTAAACGTAACCCCTTCTTGTATTGTATACTGCGTGATCCTATTATGCACATATATGTGAAATTAACTCCGTTTCTCGTGTTCTCCTTCTTTCTTATTCTTGGAACTACAGCCGATTAATTTCACATTAATCTTCCAATTTTAACTTTTCTATAGGTAATCCTTTTATGTGAGGTAAGAAAGGAAATGTGCATTATTTAACTTATACCGAGAAAGGAGTGATAAACCTCTGTATTGGGTTTCATGTCAGTGGGTAGCCAAAAACAGGAAGCAACTGTCTACGCAGGCATTTAAATATTGTGAAATCAATAAAATAAATTATTCGTGAATTCAAAGTTTTGTAGTACTCACCGTTACTTTGAAACCCTGTTATTTCCGAAATTATGTGGTAACGAAAATGAAATTTCATTTTAAGGGGAAGGGACTATCATAAAGTTCTATTAAGAAATTAAGTCGACTGTGGAGTACGGGCTGCAATAATAAATACAAACATAAAATTTTAATTATGTTTTCAGTGGTGAGGAACATAAATTAGTGTACAATTTCATGTATATGTGGTTTCATTTCATTACTTTGTTTCAAAGCAGTGTGAAAGTTTCTAAAGCAAAGTCGAGGCACAGGTACAAGTATGTTCAGTTGTGTAGGTAGCTAATTAATGATAATGAAGATCTTTTCATTAACAGTACTAGAATCATAGCACTTTTTTTTCAATTTATAGGCTGGCATTACTGTAAGATAAAGTTTTGCTTTGTTGTGGTTGAATTATCAACAGTTACGATTTCGAATATTAAAAAAAGTTGAACATGAGCCACAAATTTTGTTCTGTGTTAGCAATTAGTAGATCAACTGCGTTATAGTAACTAATTATTTTGTAAATGTTTCACTTATTCTTATCGGTTGCGCGGAAGGTGTTGAAATGACATATGTCAATGTAATGTGACTGATCAGGTTTCAGGTTGCTTCACTGTGTTTATCATTTAACAAAGTGTAAGCATCTGTCAGGTTACCCACCTTACGACATAAAAGTTGATGCAGCAACAATAAGGCAAATAAGAAGCTGACATCACAATATTTTAATCACTTTTAATAGATACTTAAGCATAATTCTAGAAGGAAGTGATTCAAAATATTAAGATTGCATTTTTTTACGTCAGTATAATCTTCCCCACCTCAATGGAACATTTTTACGAGTAAATGTCATTATGTTGCAAGCTGACATCACTAGCGCGTTTTGGTCACATTAGGTGTTGCTTTCGTAGGAAACGAGGTCAGTCGCACGAGGAGTGCTTGACACAGTCACGTCAAATATAGATCTAAACGTAACATTACAGAAAGACCGGCAATGAAGCATCCATATAAGGTCAGTTGCAATGTAGATTTCTAGGAAAGTGTAGCTCGTCAATAAAGGAAACGATGTGGAGAATGTTTGTGCAATCCAGTCTTGAGTACTACTCGAGTTTTTGGGGTTCCCATTAGTTTATGATCAATGAAGACGTCGAAGCAGTTCAGAGGTGTGTTGCTAGATTTGTAGCCGGTACGTTCGATCAGTACACGGGTATTAAGGGAATGCTTTATGATCCGGAATGGGAGTCCCATGACAGAAGAAAACATCCTTATCATGAAAGTATATTGGGAACCACCAGTTCCAACAGACTATATATAATATAGCTGTCAACTCTTTTACTCACATTTCAGGAATCTGTTTCTAGTGAGGTCTTCTCTTGTAGAATGGAAGTAACTGGCAATGGTTGGAAATTAATACATGCAAGATGGGCCAAGAAGAAAATTTAGAAAATGCCAGATATCGGGAAATTTTTAAAAATTTAAAAATATAAAATATCTTTGAATCGAAAGTGGGGGATCTAATGTAGTTGTCCTTTGGAACACCTTCCCTCCCCTCCTACCTTCCCCATCAGCACCAACAGAGCCTAATAGTTGACCTATCTTTAAAACGATATAACCAACCACAGCCTAAGAATTAAATGTTCGTTAAAATGAAATAGTCAGTCGCAACGTAGCACCAGAGCAGTCATCTGCTCCATTCTCCAAACTATCGGATCGATATGAGTTTTACGCCATGTTCAGAAATTTACCCTTATGGAGATGACATGCAGAATTTTAATATCTAAAATGCGTCCACTACACACACACACATATACATTAAAACACAAATTAACTCTTCTGAATTGCGACTGCAAACGTCCATCTTTTGATATTTATACCATACTTGGTGTAAGGTACAATAGACAGTCATTTATTCTCAATGTCTAATTTGTCTAGAGTCCTTATCAATGTCAGTTCAACTTCTAAAGCACTGCAGAATTACGCCAGACGCCTAAAATTACATGTATATGTCAAGTGGCACAGTTTTATTCCACACACATGCATTTATCCGTCAAAATTTCAAAATGAAATGTACAAATCCTATTTCCATATAAATATTTACAAAATACATGGGCCTAAATAATAACATCCAAAGCTAGAGAATTTTATAATGCATTCGAATGTGAAATGTTTACCTATAACATGGACAAAGACAGTGGTAGATGAAGACACAGATTGAGTACAAAACACACACAGGACGCCTATGGTCCAGTGTACGTACAATTACAAATCTCTGATTACGATCAGTAATATGAAATTTGCACAAAAATGAATTTTTATTATTAAAAATATGTAAGATTTTAAGTACGGATAAAACTTATAGCTTAAGAAGTACATGTTGATGACCAAAGTTAATTAGCTGTTTCATACTCTGCTGACACACGTTTACAAATCTGAATTTTCTGTACTATTTATAAAATACACGTGGCTTAGTCACTGGCACTACTGAAATGAGTTAAAGGTTAGTCAGCAAGCTTAACTCTAGTTCAGTGCCATGCGTTGAAGAAACGTAAACACTTAAAAATTTTCGTCAGGTTACCCTCCATTCAGAGGCTGTTGCACTCAGTTCCATGAACTGTGTACAAAGCCAGACCAACAGACATTACATGCATTGACCAAAAAAGGATAGTGCATTGAGAATGGCTAGTTGCTAGCCGAAATCTAGATTTGCCAATAAAAATTCCAAGGTCGACTGATAGCTGAAATCTATCATTTACAAAACTTAAAAATTTGTTGTATAACGCTACAAAATACATAAGAGCACAGCTACACTTGCACAATAACGTGTACTTGCCGACAGTTTTATTCATATACATTGGCATTGACAACATCTTATGCTCACAAAAGGGAGTTTCACCTAGTTCATCATTACATTTCAAAGGGATACTTCGAATGTATTCAGGAAAACATCAATACTACATATCTTCTTGACACCACAAAAAAAAATTTCTCATGTGTCATCATTTAAAAGGAATTTAATTTTGTTACAGAAATTATATTCTGATAATATTTCTGCTGATACCAATAATAATAATCATAATTAATCGTCTATTTTACTTGGTCACTTGGGCTTTAGTAAGTAGAAGAACAAGTGTTTTTTTCCTGCTAGGAAGACTTCTGAGGTCTTTGCCCATTCTTCAATTACACGGTGGCCAACAAACATATCTCCTGATTGTGTCACAGTAAAATGATTTGGGTACATAAATTATACTAAGAAAATATTTCAGTATGGTAATAATCGATTTAATACCATTTGCTTTGTTTTTCAGATGATTGAAATGATGATATGTGCGTAATTTAATGCAACTATTAGATACAAGACAAAGAGTGAGCACAACTTTAAAATGTGCTGGTACAATATGACAGAGAGTTTTTATACATCCTTATTAAACTTACTTTTTAATATACAGTGACTGCGGCGATTTGAAATGTTTCTGAGCTATATTATCGCTGAATACACACTGAAGCGCCAAAGAAACCGTTTCGGCGAGCGTATTCAAATACAGAAATATGTAAACAGGTAGAAGACGGCGCGGCGGTCGGCAGCGCCTATATAAGACAAGTGTCTGACGCCGTTGTTACATCGGTTACTGCTGCTACAATGGGACGTTATCAACATTTAAGTGAGTTTGAATGCGGTGTTATAGTCGGTGCACGAGTGATGGCACACAGCTTCTCCGAGGTAGCGATGAAGTAGGGATTTTCCCCTACGACCATTTCGCCAGTGTACCACGAATATCATGAATCCGGTAAAACATCAAATCTCCAACATCGCTGCGCCCGGGGACAGATCCTGCAAGAACGGAACCACCGACGACTGCATAGAATCGTTCAATGTGTCAGAAGTGCAACACTTCCGTAAATTGCTGTAGATTCCAATGCTGAGCCATCGACAAGTGTCAGCGTGCGAACCATTCAACGAAATACCATCGGTATGGGATTTCGGAGCCGAAGGTTCACTCGTACAGCGCAATGGACTCGGTTTCTGGAGGACGACGGTTCAATCCCGCGTCCGGCCATAATGGTTTACGTTTTCCGTGATTTCCCCAGATCGCTTCAGGAAAATGCCGGGGTGATTCCTTTGAAAGAGCACGACCGACATTCTTCCCCAACCTTCCCTAATCCGATGAGGCCGATAACCTCGCAGTTTGGTCTTCTACACCCAAATCAGTACAATCAAATCCCACCCGTACAACCTTGATGACTGCCTAACACAAAGCTTTAAGCCTCTCCTGGGCCGTCAACACCGACATTGGACTGTTGATGACGGAAAACATGTTGCCTGGTCGGACGAGTCTCGGTTCAAATTGTATCGAGTGGATGGACGTGTGCAGGTATTGAGACGACCTCATGAATCCATTGATCCTGCATGACAGCAGGGGACTGTTCAAGCAGGAGGAGGCTCTGTAATGGTGTGGGGTTTCCGCAGTTGGAGTGATATGGGACACCTGATACCTTTAGGTAGGACTCTGACAGGTCACACTGTAGGGCGGCGAGTGAGTTACATTTCACTAGTTTAAAGTTTTGATGCCGTCTTTAATCACGTGAGCCTGGCAACTAATTTGGTGGTCAGCCAGAAAGCGAAGGGAAACATCCGACGGTATTGAGCAATTCCAGTAGGACAATGCGACATCTCACATATCCAGAATTTGCTACAGAGTGGTTCTTTTGAGTTTAAAGTCTTCCGCTAGCCACGAAACTACGCTGACTTGAACATTATTGACCATATCTTGCATGCATTGCAACGTGCTGTTCGGAAGAAATATACACCCCGTCGTGTTCTCAGAGATTTATGGACAGCCCTGCAGAATTCATGGTGTCAAGTCCCTCCAGCACTATTTCAGACATTAGTCGAGTCCATGCCACGTCGTGTTGCGGCACTTCTGCGTGTTCGCGGGGGCTCTAAACGATATTAGGCAGGTGTGCCTGTTTCTCTGGCTCTTCTGTGCAAACAGTTGTATGTATATATATTGTGAAGAGACCTTAAATGCTTAAAAAAGTATAGACATTTACCTTCACAAAGAAATATTTAGTTTCTCAATGCATAAAATGAATTTCTTTTTCTTTTCATTGCCTGCTTATTTAGAGACTTGTTGCCTAGTATTTTATACCAGGTAGTACATCTTACAATTTTTCATGTGGTGACATAAATTTTCCACTAATCGAAGGAAGTATTGAATACAGCATTAAAAATCGGAGATAAAAACAATCTTGGTTGCGGTGGCCTTCAGATTGGCTCATATTAGATGGTGTTAGGCTCATGGGATACTGAGTATACAATACATTCCATCAAACAATCGACTCGGCAAGTACATTGGCAAGACTTAGTTTCTTCATATAATAACAGGTTACGAAGAAAGAAATTACGTTACTTAATTAAAACATATACTAATTGATAGGGTCTAGAAAGTTGTCATCATATTGTTTCGTGGGTCAATTTCATCATAGTACTTTGAGGTGCCTGTATGTCGATTATTTTCTGTGTCCTGGGACTGATTTCAGTTCTATTTTGTCATTCGTTTATGTCTTGAAGGTGAAAGGCTCTAGACATGGAGTCTGGCGAAATGTTGATTACTTTCTATGCTGTACGGGATGACAGTTATTGAACTGCAGGAAATAAAATCTTAATAGCTTCCGAACGGTTTGCGTTAGGACGTTCAAACTGCACGGTTGGGTACGGGACGTGACGGTAATTAGGATACGCTGTATGGTTTGGTTTAACGACGAACCCCACTTTAATCTGGATGGAATCGCCAATAAGCAAAACTGGCGCAGTTGAGGGAGTCAGAATCCGCATTTCACGATCGAGAAGTCTCTTGATCCTCAACGGGTGATTGTGTGCCGTGCAGTGTCTAGTCACGGAATAATCGGTGCGATATTCATTGATGGTACAGTGACGACTGAACGGTACGTGAAGGTTTTGGAAGATTATTTCACCGCTGTTATCCCAAGGGAGCCTGATTTCGACGTGATGCGGTTTATGTCAGACGGAGCTCGAACCCATCAAAGCAGGAGATTGATTGATGTTCTGGAGAAGTTTGAGACCGCATTCTGGCTTTGGGGTGCTTAGAGGCCACTGACTTGGACCTCGATTGGCAGCCATATTCTCCGGATACGAACACATGCGACTCGTTCTTGTGGGGCTATATTAAAGACAAGGTGCACAGCAATAGCCTGAAAACTCTTGCTCAGCTGAAAACACTCATTCAGGAGGTCTCCGACACCATCGACGTTCCTACACGTCGGCAGGTCATGCAGAATTTCGCTATTTGTCGGTGCCACATCATCGCCAATGATGACAGGCATATTTAACATGTAACCTAAATCCGAATATCTGTAGTGTCGTTTACAAATTGAATAACGTATAGTTTGTGACTAATTAACTTTTTTTCATAAAGTTCAATAATAGTCACCCTGGACGAGTGCCTTTATCGTCCGTCCTTATTGAGAAGTGTGTAGTGTGTTACGACATGCTCCGGGGACTCTTTCCCCACAGGTACGTTCCTCTCTCTGCATGAGATGCGTGCTGTGTAAATGCATTGTTTGCTGGACATGTCCACTCAGGAAGTGGGCCTTGCGTCTGCTAGGGTCGATGTGCTTCACTTCTCGCAGTTCCCATATGTTTGGGAATAAGGTACAAACTGTCCGGCCTTTTTCACTTCTATCCCATTTCCGCTGGCAGCTATCTGATCGCCACCTCATTAAATGGCGTTTGTCATCTATTTCCCTGTTATGGTAGTAATCTTCTAAAGTTCTCCATCTTGAGCCAATACGCTGCAGCCCGATAGCATATGGTGTAGTCTATCGGATAGATACCCAAGACGACAGAAAGAGCTTCAAGTGGTGTGGTCCAGGAATCCACCGATAGCCTAAGCATCGCACTTGCCGTTCTGGTAGTAACAAAGTTCAGGCTGTGGGCCCCACTGCGCACTGGTATGTACGATGTGTGAAGTGGTAATCTAAGGAGTCTGGTTTTTATCCTGTCTCGACTGTTTGATATTTATTCTGCCTCGTCGGAAGCTACTTGTATGTAGCTATGAAATTAGTAATTTGGTAAGGTGTATTCCAGCCTTAACTGCTCCACGCCAAAACTCTGAAGGCTCAGTCGATTTCGCCAGTAAAACACCTAGCTATAACATAATAGCTATTTCGTCCAACATATAATTTAAAAGGCGGAACAGTTTATATGATTCTGCCGCCCTCAGTTTCGTAAAGAAAAACAACAAAAAAACAAAAAAAAATTGTTTCTGAAGTCTTTTCGTGAACAAATCATTCGATATGGAGAGTAACTGATAAAAATCCACATAATATACTGAATCGGTATATGCTTCCTGTGGTGTCACCGCCAGACACCACACTTGCTAGGTGGTAGCCTTTAAATCGGCCGCGGTCCGTTAGTATACGTCGGACCCGCGTGTCGCCACTATCAGTGATTGCAGACCGAGCGCCGCCACACGGCAGGTCTAGAGAGAGACTTCCTAGCACTCGCCCCAGTTATACAGTCGACTTTACTAGCGATGGTACACTGACAAATTACTCTCTCATTTGCCGAGACGATAGTTCGCATAGCCTTCAGCTACGTCATTTGCTACGACCTACCAAAGCGCCATTACCAGTTACTATTGATGCTGTAAAACATGTTCCGTCAAGAGCCATGTTCACTGTTTATGGATTAAAGTATTCCACAGCTACGTCCTTTTTGCTAGTCTAATTTCCTTGACCTGTTCCAGACCTCACGCCAGCCTGTGTGAGTTAAAACGCGTGACTTTCGGCTTCCTCCATTCATACGGGTTGGCTCTCCTGCCAATCCACAACACTTCCTATCATCTTCCAAACATATGGCATAAACTGGCACTTGGTGTAGCGTCTATTTGTATATCCCAGAGAAGGGTCGCCTCCCTACAACTATCCCACACTACAGGGCAAAGATTGAATACTATGCAATGCCTTCAGCTTAGGAAAACGGAACAAATCGTATGGTGTTTTTCTTAATTATACAGGGTGTTACCAAAAGGTACGGCCAAACTTTCAGGAAACAGTCCTCACACACAAATAAAGAAAAGATGTTATGTGGACATGTGTCCGGAAACGCTTAATTCCCATGTTAGAGCTCATTTTAGTTTCGTCAGTATGTACTCTACTTACTCGATTCACCGCCAGTTGGCCCAATTGTAGGAAGGTAATGTCGACTTCGGTGCTTGTGTTGACATGCGACTCATTGCTCTACAGTACTAGCATCAAACACATCAGTACGTAGCATCAACTGGTTAGTGTTCATCACGAACGTGGTTTTGCAGTCAGTGCAATATTAACAAATGCGGAGTTGGCAGATGCCCATTCGATGTATGGATTAGCACTGGGCAATAGCCGTGGCGCGGTACGTTTGTATCGAGACAGATTTCCAGAACGAAGGTGTCCCGACAGGAAGACGTTCGAACCAATTGATCGTCGTCTTAGGGAGCACGGAACATTCCAGCCTATGACTGGCGACTGGGGAAGACCTAGAACGACGATGACACCTGCAATGGACGAGGCAATTCTTCGTGCAGTTCACGATAACCCTAATGTCAGCGTCAGAGAAGCTGCTGCTGTACAAGGTAACGTTGACCACGTCACTGTATGGAGAGTGTTACGGGAGAACCAGTTGTTTCCGTACCATGCACAGCGTGTGCAGGCACTATCAGCAGCTGATTGGCCTCCACGGGTACACTTCTGCGAATGGTTCATCCAACAATGTGTCAATCCTCATTTCAGTGCAAATTTTCTCTTTACGGATGAGGCTTCATTCCAACGTGATCAAATTGTAAATTTTCACAATCAACATGTGTGGGCTGACGAGAATCCGCACGCAATTGTGCAATCACGTCATCAACACAGACTTTCTGTGAACGTTTGGGCAGGCAATATTGGTGATGTCTTGATTGGGCTCCATGTTCTTCCACCTACGGTCAATGGAGCACGTTATCATGATTTCATATGGGATACTCTACCTGTGCTGCTAGACCATGTGCCTTTACAAGTACGACACAGCATGTGGTTCATGCACGATGGGGCTCCTGCACATTTCAGTCGAAGTGTTCGTACGCTTCTCAACAACAGATTCGGTGACCGATGGATTGGTAGAGGCGGACCAACTCCGTGGCCTCCACGCTCTCCTGACCTCAACCCTCTCGACTTTCATTTATGGGGGCATTTGAAAGCTCTGGTCTACGCAACCGCGGTCAGAGACTCTTCTTGCTCGTATTGTGGACGGCTGTGATACAATACGCCATTCTCCAGGGCTCCATCAGCGCATCAGGGATTCCATGCGACGGAGGGTGGATGCACGTATCCTCGCTAACGGAGGACATTTTGAACATATCCTGTAACAAAGTGTTTTAAGTCACGCTGGTACGTTCTGTTGCTGTGTGTTTCCATTCCATGATTAATGTGATTTGAAGAGAAGTAATAAAATGAGCTCTAACATGGAAAGTTAGCGTTTCCGGACACATGTCCACAAAACATATTTTCTTTCTTTGTGTGTGAGGAATGTTTCCTGAACGTTTGGCCGTACCTTTTTGTAACACCCTGTATGTGTCTATGGTACACACTAACGGGCTTACGAAGACGCCTTTTGCATGAAGGGCGGGTCCTGAGAAAAAATAAAAAACGTAGCTTTAGGGTACCGAAATCGAACCGAAGTTTTCAATACGACTATACATATAAAATGGCAGACACTTTTATAGTATATTTGTAATAACCCGATCTCGAACAGCCTTGAAAAGTTTATTGGTATCTTCATCCATTTCCATGATGCGAAGATTCAAAGTTCCCTAAAATGTACACGCAAAATACGTAAGTAAATTCCGATAAGACGAAACATAAATAATAAATGACCTTACAAAACTGTTCAGACTTTTTACGTCATACTCTCTAGGTATTTATCCGGAAGTGCCATCTTTCCCGTTTCAAAAATCTTTATCCGTTATCGAGAAGCACTAGAAAAACAAGGAGGTTGAGTACCAAAACTGACCACCAGATTCCCAGACGGTTATGCACAGCAAGTGGCTGACTTTTTTACGATACATTCCCAAGGTTCCGGTCTTGAAAAACCTTGAAAATTTTCTTGATATATTTATCCGTCGCGGAAGTACAGAGGTAAGAAGTTACCCCTACTTGTATATGTAAAATACACACCGAAAATACTACGTGAGATGAATTCGTAGTTCAAAAAGTTACGTGGCACGGAGAAATATCCTGTAAAATGTCTCCTTTGTCTTCCGTAAGGTTCTAGAAATTCTGTAGAGTAGCACTGAAGCACATGCAAAGTTTTTGTGCACCTAAAATTCAGTCTAATATGTTAAATTATATTTGTGTTACTTCAGTTTTACGTAAGTATACCATCAAAACATTACCAACCCACAAACTTTTTTTTTTTATTTTCAAATGAGTTTGGAGGGCAACGAGTGGGAACCACTGGGAAAATTTTCCTCCTTTTTTTTCTTTGTCATCATCCTTCTGACTGTTTCCGTGTGGCCGCAACGAATTCGTCATCATCAAGAGACTGGCGTCCGCTTGCTTAGCTAGGAGGTAACGAGCTCGCCTCCGATGAAAGCGAGCCCTGGTTTGATTTCCAGCCGTGGTGGAAATTTTCTCCGCTCTTGTTGTTCTCATTATGATTTCATCCTCATCACTGACGCGCAAGTTGCCCAATGTGGCGTCGACTGAAATAAGACTTGCCCTTGGCTCTCTAACTTCCTCGGTGGGGCCTCCTGGGCAACAATGACACACACTCATTATTTTAATCTCAGAATGCCACTTGCAACCTACGTCATCATTTATTTCCTGAATTTATTCAAATCTCTGTCCTGTACAGTTTTTACCCTCCACAATTCCCTCTAGTACCATGGAAGATAATCCCCGGTGTCGTAACAAATGCCCTATTGGAAAGTAACTTGTTTGGACTATTTAATTGATTGATAATGTAGGCAAAATTTAGTGTACTAACAACATTTATTTTACCAAACAAGATGTAAATTATAGTAAGAAAGTTATAGATAGAATTCCCTAAACATCTAACAGATGGTTAAATATGAAACTGGGTGGCGCCTGGTTGGCAAAGACGATGAGTCAAGTACTGTTGCTCTAAAAAATGTGGATAAAGCATGCTGAATAGATCTGACGCTGAGCAGACTTGGTCTGATCAAATCTACTGAAGTTTTTCTGCACATGTGCAGCTGAGAGCAAGTGGTGATTGGGATCTGTATGCCCTGGCAATACCGGAGTGGCAGTACGTTACCTGTCTACTTCGACAGGTGACATGACATCGAGTTGGCGAGATGTATGTGGCGGAGGAGGTAAGACGTGGAGGTGGCAGCTGCGAATCGATCTCGGAAACGACAAAAATACTAAAATGTCACGGTCTAGCGATCAGGCAGGCGGATCGCAATTTACTCTCTACCAGAGCCCTAAAATCACGGTAGATATCAATGTGTGACACACGCGTACACTGATCGTACCAAGGACCAATTTGGCTCACTTATACGACAGAGCGCACAAGGATACCAAACGTCAAGACTGGTAAACAAAAATAAATAAGTGTGCCCTCGGCAAACGAGTGAGAAATTTACCACAGTCCCCCCAGTCTAAACTACTCGCAAGTGATGTCTGTCTCAGGGCAGGTCCCAAGTACCAACCACACATGCCAGAGCTTTGACCAGAAGTCCATTACCAGACCAAAGTCCCGCACCCCAGTGCATCGCACGTATCCAGAAAAAATTTCCGATTTCCCACAAAGTGCACAAACAACACCACGTTCACCCCATCTTGAGCCAATCACAAGGCTCTGGAGGAGCTAGTTCTCCCCTCCCACACGACAGCCCAAACTAATGTCGAACCAGGGCAAGAGTTAAGAAACCTGCGTCTCTGAAAAAGAAAGAAACCGCCATTAGTGCCTTTTTTTAATGTTTCACAGAGAGGAGAGATTGTTTTCTCTTAAGTCATGGCTCTTCCCACAGCAACAAGCGAACAGATACAATATCAAAGATCTTTATCTGAATCGCCTGTGCCTTGGAGCTTGTTGGTCCTAGATGAGGTGTAATAAAGATTATATCTCTGAACATTTCTCAGATGCCAGAGTGTTCTAATACAACAGGGGCAGTCGAGGGAAGTAGCTCACTGGCCACTTGCACTATCTGAAAAAACAGAAATATTTGAATTTTTACTACAAGTGGCTCTGCATCCATCGCCCAGTTTACATCTCCATTGTCTCAACGAGAGGCTGCCCCGTCTGCTCTGTACAGCTGTGGGCCTGCCCGCCAAGATTTACTAAGGGATGGACTTGCTGCCAATTTCTTTCAACTCCCAACTAGCCGTTTCTATGAGCTTAGAAAAATACCTCACGCTTTTAGTGACCTGCCAGGTTCCATCAATGTCAACTCAGGCCATTAACTTTTTGGATTCTCAAGTTGTGTAAGGTTGTAATAGAAGCATTAATAATTGTCTATATGCAAAAAATAGGTTACAGGTCAACTTTTCCTCTCTCACTATCATCCCTCCTTCTTGTAACTGTTGTCCATATATGCATTTCCTCATCGATTTTGCAAACAACCTCCTCATTCCTAATCTTATCCATCCATCTAACAATCAACATTCTTCTGTTGCTCCAATCTCAAAGACTTTGATTCCTTCTGTTCTGGTTACCCACTGTCCATGATTCACTCCTGTAGAGAACCGTACTCCAAGCCTACTTTTTCAGAAATTTATTTAGCAAATTAAGACATGTGTTTGATACTAATAGACTTCTTTTGGCCAGGGATGGCCCTTTTTCCGTTCCTAGTCAGTTGTTTTATGACCTCCTTGCTCCGTCCGTCATGGGTTAGCAGAATTAATTAAATTCATGTCTTTCATCATCCACAATTCTGACATTAAGTTCCTAGCTATTCTCGTTTCTCCTACGTCTCATTACTTTGGTCTTTCTGAGATTTACTCCCAGTTCACATTCTGCACTCTTAGACTGTTCATTCCATTCAATATGTCCTTTAATTGTTTATCACTTACACTGAGGATAGCAATGTAATAGGTAAATCTACCATTGATATTCTTTCACCTCGAATTTTAATCCCACACCTGAAACTTTCTTTTATTTTCCTCGTTGCTTCTTCGACATATAGATTGAACAGTAGGGGCGGAAGATTAAACTCCTTCTTTACACCCTTATTAATCCGAGTACTTCTTTCTAGGTCTTCGTATCTTATTGTTCTTTTGTGATCTTTATCTCACTCCGTTTTCCATTCTTCTTATGGTTCTTTAACTGATTATAGGCTTTTGCTAGCTGATATTTAATGCAGAACTTTACCAAGGTTTCTCCCCTCTCATTCTTAGTGGCAAATCCACTTTCCCCCATTACCGTTTCTTCTACTTCTCCATATTCAACCACCCGTAAGTATTAGATTCCCATTTATATTTGTGTACTGAATTATCCGTTCACCATCCTCATATATGTTCTCCCATCTCTTCATCTTAGGCTAGCGAAGTCGGCATGTATATTTGAACTGTCGTTGTCGGAACTGTGATGACAACAGCCTATCATTAACCTGTTCACAGTAATTCACTCTCTCCCTTACCCTCAGATTCATAACGATTCCTGCTCCTGTTATATCACTTTCTGTTGCTTTTGATATTACCCTAAACTCGTCTGACCAGAAATCGTTGTCTTATCGTATTTCCATTTCTCTTAATTGGTCCTCACTATAGACTGAACCTCGGCATTTCCCTTTTCAGATTTTATAGCTTCCACACTCGAACTCGCAGAAAGCTACCCTTTCGTTCGTTATTCAATCTTTTCCTCATGGTAACCTCCCCATTGGCAATTTTCTCATGGAGATTCGAACGGGGGATCAACCTCGAATCTTTTGCTAAACGAGAGATCTTCTATCATAGGGCAAAAAGGCAAGTATGCTGTTTCTGGGCAGTGGAGTGGATGGGTATGACCGACTTGCAGCGATGGACTAGTGAGTGTGAGCGAGTTACACCTACGGGCGTTTGTAGGAATGAGTTGCACGTTAAAAGGTTGTGAAGATATTCGCATGCCAAACTCCTTGGTAAAATTTTTAAAGCTGCTGATAAACGTGGAATGAAGCAGCTGAGACACCACTTTTCAGTGAGAGTCCTTCTAAAAGTACCTTATTCACCTCTTCTGTGCTCTTATAGGAGATTTTATTCGCTGTTGGTCTTATGGTCGGTATTATTGAAGATTTCTTTTGCACAGCGTGGAAGGAAAGCTAAAAGTTAAAACTCTTATTGAATCACTAATAACAATAAAATCTCTGGCAGGAGGAATGTTGTACTCAAATAGAAATTAAAGATGTGACTCGTTAACAATTCCTTCGAACTGTAGACGAATAGTTAAGGGGCTCCGGAAAGGCTCAAAATCATGAAAAGTTCAATTTTTACTTTTTTGCGTTTTCTGAATCTGCAGACTATTACCTTTTAATAGATATATAATTTATTCAATTCTGAAGACTACAACTATTTTTAAATTTTTTTTGAAATGTGTTCTACATGGGCGAGACCCACTGTGGCGCTGTTAAACTGCTGTCAAATGGTGTTATTATTAACGTCCGTGTTCATCAGGTACATTTTAGTGATGTGAGATAAAGTATGTGTTGTGGCTAACCTGTGATGGTTCAATATATATCGCTGGTGTGATTGTCGACTGTTTCATTTTTATTTACTCTGTCGTTATCTCAAAAATATTCGTAATTAATTCTGTTTCTTGAGTCTCTGTTTTGTTGAAGTATAATAATGAGTAAAAGTAAAGGTATTAGAAATCCTCTGAAGGCTTTTAAGAAAAGGAGAAATGTTGGAAAGTCAAAGGTATGTGTTATTACTGTAAACAATAAAGAAGATAACCAAGTGACTGAACCTAACCTCTCAAGTACACCTGCCCATAGCAGTCAAAGTGGGAAAGAAAATACTTCACAGAAGAAGCTTGGTTCAATGAGTGAAAACTATGAATGTTTTATGGGCGAATCAGATGTGAATGAAATATTTGATATGTCGGTTCTCAAAGGAATTTTTTCAAACTGTGTAAGATGTATTCATTGTAGTGAAGTTGGTCTGGAACTCTCCATAATAAAGCACGTAGGACTTGCTAGTGAAATACAACTGAAATGTGATAAGTGTTCATACATGACCACCTTTTGGAACAGTGTTGCAGTAACTGCAACTGAAGAAAATGGTAGCAAAATCTACGAACACAACAACGAGCGATGCTTGCTTTAGACAAGGAACGCCTTCGGGCTGCAGACAGGGCTGTAAAGAGTCTAGAAATACAAGCAAGAGTAAACAGGAGGAGGAACAAGAGGAAGCTGGAGGAGGATTTTGCAGAGGATGAAGATAATCCATCCTATGGACCTGGAATGCACTAAAAAGTTAATCCAATCCTTGTCGCTCGATTCCCAAAACTTTTATTTTCTCATACTAATTACATGTTTTCTAAGGATCTTCCAAACATATTTGTTTCAAACTTACAGTAAATGTTACACAGTACCTTCTGCATAATTTAACACAGCCTTTTTCTAAAAAACTGTATATTTTTGAATATATAAATAAAAAATTGCAAAAAAATGTTGTGAATTTTCATTACAATTGAAAAAATCATCTTTAATAACTGAACTAAAATTTTGTAAAATCCCTGTGTTAAGTTGTAGCCCATATTCCAATAAATAATCTGTAAAAAATTCAACTTTCTACCTCAAATACTTTGTGAGGAAAGATGTAATTTATAAGCGTTGTTTTAACATTGCAAGTATAGTGCGTTCCGGAGCCCCTTAAACAGATATAAGTTTTCAATTAACAAACTTTCAAGTGTGCCCCAACTACGTGTCTGTATTTATTCAAATATATGTTATAACATATCTTCTGAATGTATATTTCTTCTGAATATAATCTAATGAAAACTTAAATGAACGAAGTAGTATTAAACTGAACTGGAAGGAATCATCCTGGGATGATCTGGGCATCACACTTGGATACTCCTTCTTATACTATCTACAAGGCACTCGGGGCGTTGCCATTGAAGTGTCTCCTGGTCCTCGGTGGATACACGTCTGAGGTATTCACAATTTTGGAAGGGATCTTGTGATGATCCAGTGCAGTTTCTACAGATTCCATGTGAGGTCGGTGGGATTCAGGCCTCGTATGTTGCGAGCCAGTGAGTTTGATAGATTTTTGTGTTACGGAGTAAGGTACCGGTACAATATCGTCTTGGAGGGCGAACCGTCGCCGAAACTTTGGTCTAGACGAGGACAAAAGCTTGGATGTACCCCTGCCAGTATTCCCCTGCTTACAAATTATCCCCCATAAAAAAGAGAGGTGTCCCACTTCCATACAATGTAACTACACAAAACGAGAGACCTACAGCCTGTTGAACCAATGTGAGTGGATGGGTGTGATGTTCATTGGTTCCTGACCATGTCCAGTCTTCTACGACCATCATCAAGCATCGTATAAAGACTAAATGCTGCACTCGCCGGTGAACAGAATCCAACGCCATTGAGTCAGGATCCGTTCCAGATGTATCGTGGCCCACTCGATTCAAGTACGATGTTCGTAATGGAAGCCTAGGAGCGAAATTGTTATTGTGAAATCAATTCTGTACCCTGTGGATTAATACAGCTTTCTCAGGCGTCTCCAAAAGTGATGGTATACTGATGTGCCGCCTTTGTCACCTGGATTCTACGAGCCATTATTTGTAAGTATCAGTAGTCAGCTGATATGGAGATTATGTGCCTCTTAGCAGTTCTTCGTGTTTGAAACAGAAATGGCTGGAAGCTAAGTAAACTTCATAGTCCCTACCACTGAAATTAGTTTATAGTGAGATATATATTTAAGATGTACTGGGAAGTAACATTTGCGGATGAAACAATGTCTGCCAAATTCAAGCATTCTTTTACAGACAAACTTATAGCCTTCCACTTCGTGAGGCACCGATTTCTACCTATACCGCAAACCCAAAGATATTTTAAAAATTAATTACGAGTTATTAAAGAAATTGCATACCATATTGGTTTAGTCCAGCACTGTTTGATTATACACTTAGGAGCTATAGGATCGCTGCACTGGTGTACACATATATACAAGAAATGGATTCTCTTGTTATATGTGGACCGAACTTCACAAGCACTTTCCAGCAAGCCGAAATCTAGGAAACATACACCAGATTTCTACACCACGAATACGGTTCCCAAAAGTCAGTTCAACAACTAGCATGTAAGGTTATCATACTGAAGGTTTACCGGTAAACTGAATTCTCGTCTGTTGTAATATACATCTCACTTACGTTTGCATAGGCTACTGTACTATATACCCACAACGAACAGAGCACTCCCCTGTGTCTATATAAACACATTTTCCTCTGTATAACGATTTAGTGTGTTTTCCCTTGTGACACAAATGAAGATTTGACAGCTCTGCGTTTAGAAAAGAAAACGCATTGTGTTGTTTTGAATTTCTGCTAGTGCAACTTGCCTCTAACGTTTGTTTACGTACGTCTGAAGTTACTCAGCTTGAGCTAATTGTGAATTCAACACATTACAATAAGTTAATTTCTTTTTATAGCGAAGCAGACGCAGTTCATCTGGCAACACTCCTTTATTTTCATATATGTAAGGAGATTTTTGTTTCCTACATATGTTTTGTTGGACAAAGAGCGGAAACTGTGCGAGTTGTCGTACGATAGTAAGTAGTGGGATGCTTGTTGAAGCTGCAGCAGGTGGATTTACTGGCCGCGTTGTTGTGCGGACCCTGCAAGGGGGTGGGTGGTAACGGCGTTCCTCTCCTGGAACTGGAAAGTACACACATAAAAAAAAGTCTTGCATCACCTAGGTTCCGTGAGTTCCGGAACCTGTACAGAAAATTGGGATAGAGATCAACATAAATATCGTTTCTGCCCTTTTTATTGCTAATGAAAACCACACATTTCATGTTGTACCACCATACAGCGAGACTTTCAGGGGTGGTGGGCCACATTGCTGTACACATTCGAACCTCTAATACCCAGTAGTACGTCCTCTTGCATCAATGCATGCCTGTGTTCATCGTGGCATACTATCCACAAGTTCATCAAGGTACTGCTAGTCCAGATTGTCCCACTCCTCGACGGAGATTCTGCGTGGATCCGTCAGAGTGGTTTCGCGTCGTCCTTAAACAGCTCTTTTCAATCTATTCCAGGCATGTTCGACAGGGTCGAGCGATGTCGTTATCCTGAAGGAAATATTTCACATTCATTTGCACGATGAGGGCACGAATTGTCGTTCATGAAGACGAATGCGTCTCCAATATGCTGCCGATATGGTTGCACTATCGGTCGGAGGATGGCATTCACGTATCGTATTGCGTCTTCCATGAGCATCAGCAGCGTACGTCTGCCCCACGTAATGCCACCCAAAAACAGCAGGAGCCTCCACCTCGTTGCACTCACTGGACAGTGTGTCTAAGGCGTTCAGCCCGAACGGGCTGCCTTCAAACACGTCTCCGACGATTGTGTTGTTGAAGGCATATGCGCCATTCATCAGTGAAGAGAACGTGATGCCAATCCTGAGCGGTTCATTCGGCATTGTTGTTGTGCCCATCTGCACCGCGCTTCATGGCTTCGTGGTTCCAAAGATGCCTCGCCATGGACGTCAGGAGTGAAGTTGCTCGTCATGCAGTCTATTGCGCACAGTTTGAGTCCTAATACGACGAACTGTATCTGCACGGAAAGCATTATTCAACATGGTGGCGTTGCTCTCAGAGTTCCTCCGACCCATAATCCGTAGGTAACGGTCATCCAATGCTGTAATAGCCCTTGGACGGCATGAGCGAGGCATGTCATCTACAATTCCTGTCTCTCTGTATCTCCTCCATGTCCGAACGACATCGCTTTGCTTCACTCCGAGATTCCTGCACACTTCCCTTGTTGAGAGCCCTTCCTGGCACAAAGTAACAATGCGCACGCGGTATTGACCGTCTAGGCATGGCTGAACAACAAACAGCACGAGCCGTGTGCCTCCTTCCTGGTGGAATGACTGGAACTTATCTGTTGTAGGACTCCCTCCGTCTAATAGGCGCTACTCATGCACGGTTGTTTACATGTTTTGGCATGTTTAATGACATCTCTGAACAGTCAAAGGGACTATGTCTGTGATACAATATCCACCGTCAACGTCTGTCTTCAGGAGTTCTGGGAATCAGGGTGATGCAAAACTCTTTTGGATGTGTGTATGTAGGTTGGGTTGTTGTGGGGGAGGAGACCAGACAGCGAGGTCATCGGTCTCATCGGATTAGGGAAGGAAGTTGGCCGTGCCCTTTCAAAAGGAACCATCCCGGCATTTGCCTGGAGCGATTTAGGGAAATCACGGAAAACCTAAATCAGGATGGCCGGACGCGGGGTTGAACCGTCATCCTCCCGAATACGAGTCCAGTGTGCTAGCCACTCCGCCACCTCGGTCGGTGTGTGTACGTAGGGGGAATAAATTAATAGGGGAGCAAAAGAACCAAAAAATTTTATGTCTAGCTAGGGGAGAGCTAGTGAGGATGAAGGTTCAAAAATTGTTCAAATGGCTCTGAGCACTATGGGACTTAACTTCTGAGGCCATCAGTCCCCTAGAACTTAGAACTACTTAAACCTAACTAACCTAAGGACATCACACACATCCATGCCCGAAGCAGGATTCGAACCTGAGACCGTGGTTCCAGACTGTAGCGCATAGAGCCGCTCGGCCTCCTCGGCCGGCCGAGGATGAAGGAAGACAGTGGCGAGGGGATTGGCTGGGAACTGGCAGTTGCTACGAAGTCTAGGAGGAGGAGAACGTGTCCGACAGTTTTATTATGTTTTCACCAACTGTTTCAAGCTTCCAGGATTGAGAAGAGAGAGAACACAAGATCGTTTAAGAGTAGGAAATACGCCGCAGACTCAGCACGTGAATAGGAAGCTTAGGAAAGACAGAAATTTTAGAAAGAAGAGGGTACTTCATTTAATTAGCAGTCATGCCAGATGAGTAGGTCTTTAGTTACAAAATCAGTTATGGGAGGAGTATCAGATTAGCTGAATTTTCAAGCCGAGGGCTGGACTGAATCATGTCACTGAGAAATAACGGCGTTCTTGTAAGATGATCATGCAGTGACAGAGGATGGGCAGGGAACAGTTTGGATAAGGATATGTGTAAAACATTGATATTGAACCATTATAACTTCCTTTATTGGTGGCACCAGCGTGGGAGTGGTTGTGTTGTTTCACTGGCATGTTCGGCGTCATCTTAGCAGTGATGTACACAAGCTAGTGCAGAGCTGGAGATGGTGCTGATGACTGCTGACTGGCCGAAGTTTGGAATGGTGCTGGTGGGGAGATGGAGTTACAATAGGTGTGGCATATATTTCAACGGGACTGAAGTTAATTATTGAGAGTACAGTAGATGGGTGAGGAGCTGCACGTGATCAAATTTCCTGTTGTCATAGACAGAATGACTAGGCATTTTTAGGAAAAGCCATGATAACAGGTTCCCTACTTTTAAAGGATGTCAAGAATTTTGGAGATTTCTTCGCCGTGTACACAGAAGACAGAAAGTTCTGCGCCATATTGTACTAATATCACAGAAATTTAATCATGACTATCCACTCTTTATGAAAAACTACAGTTGATTAAGTACAAGAACTAGAAATTTAAATAAAGTCTTTTTCAGAGCAATTGTATGCATTAGAAATGAGGAATGAAGTGCTATCGTCTTACAAACGTGCAAGTTGCTACTGTAGCACCACCTAAAAATGTGGGGATTATGTATTTATATCAGAGGTGACACGCACTTTGAATGCAGAGAAAAGCTAATCACAGTTAGTGTAGACACACATTTTGAATTGACAGCCGTTGAAACTATAAAGCTGGAAACCTATGACAAGTTAATCATTCTATGTGCGTACCGCTCAGATGGTGTTTAAATGGACACGTTGTTAACCACATTAAATAAAGTCATTGAAAGAGTCTCAGCCCAAAAAAAGTTGGATGAATGATATTATCAAAGATATGGAGGGTGAAATTAGTTGTAACTTCCTAAACGTTTTGAGTACTTTTGGCATTGCACAAATGGTAACCACCACTACTAGTTCAGCATCAGTCTTAGGCAATGTACTTACAGATATCGACCAAAGAAAACTGTTAAGCACTGATAAGACGTATTGATTTTTCTGATCCTTACTATCCCATAGTAAACCGTCTCTAATGACCTCGTTGTCGACGGGACATTAAACACTAACCACCACCACCACCCATAGTAAAGTTAAAGACTCGAGTTTAGATAACCCGCAAAACCTTACTGATACGGAAGATTTTTCTGGGAATGTAAAATACTTTCTTTTTCTAGGGAACTGCCAAATCACATTTGGGATGAATGTCATATGGAAAACAGTGGGGATTCCAAGTTCTCTAATTCTGCAGAGTGTTTAAATTAGTTTTAGAGGAGAGATTTCCCAAAGCAACCACTTCTACAGCTGTAACCAGGATAAACAGACGGATAATTGTGGGTATCTGAAGGTCTTTCCCGACACCGAAATCTTTCAGTCTTTCGCAAACTCCATACACAAATCCACAGTTCTTAGGTCACTACCGGAGCTAAAAAAGACATACAAGAGAGTACTGCTTGAAAAAGAAACTGGATAACATATTAGCAGAAAATAAGAGCAAAGTGGTGTGGGATGTAATCATCATCATGGTTTCCGCAACCGACACTTCCACGCGAGGGGCTTCACGCGGACTCATCCTGCATGATCGACTAACCTACTGACCTACTGGCCATCGGGCCCTCACCAGAAATTTGAATACAGTGTAGATGGAAAGGACCTTCTGCATGTGTCAGCAAGTGGAAACCGGATATAAACCACTAGAACCAACCCTTCAGCAAGTCGTCATAGCTGCACCATCCGATGTAATTACGACAAACCTCCACCAGGCTGCGAACCAACGGCTGCTGTTTCAGTTTCCAACTCGGGCACCTTGAAATAAGGATGTTAATCTGACCGACAATGTTGTGACAGTGCAAGAGTGGCATTCCAACTCTCAAAGATTGGTTTCCGAAATGGGAGAGGTACAGCTTCAGCCATTACAGAGTTTGTATAAGTGATTCTTGAAGCTTTCTACAAGGGTGACTGTACTACAGGCGTATTCTTAAAGTTGGCCCAGGGTTTTCATACTGCTGAACATAAAATGTTACTGAAGCTGAAAGCACTCGATTTAAGGGCTACAGCGAATGAGTGGTTCCAGTCTTACTTGTAAAGCAGGGTGCAGATGGTACATGTAACCCACACGTCAGCTGAAAATAAATTTACATTAAACCGATTGTCAGACAAGACACAAATAAACACAGAGGTTCCTCAAGGGAGTCGATTCCGAACCTAAATACATTTTCATTATGGTCTGAAATTTTGCCTCTAAACGAAGGGATGCCTCAACCTTGCCTGTCAGCTCCTGACCATTGAGACCAGTATAAAATGAGGGGGAAAATTCCCTTTGCCGATGACAGTAACAGCTTTATGACTGATGAATCTACACAACTCATATGACGGAAGGCAAATCAAACTCTCAAGTACGTTTACGACTGGGCAGTATGTAGAACGATACTGTTCAGCGTAAAGAAGGAATATAGTTTCGTCACATAATGCATACGTGATCAATCTATAAATTGTCTAACAAACACTTATTACAGATGAATACTGGCTGTCAATTAATATGTGGTGTATAGACAAAGATACTCCTGTACTGAATGTTTCATCAGAATGTCTTACTCTTACGGTCCCATCATCAGTTTGCAACAGCCAGTGACATGTAGAGACATACAATTCTGATGCACACTGATTTCTCACTTATAGTATTATTTTAAAGGCACAGAAATGACAAAAACTGACACAAATTTTATATTGCGGAATCGGACGTAAGATTAAGAAACAGAAGGAGCAGTAGCGCTCATTTTAAAGAGCTATTTAAGAAACCAGATATTATTGCAGCACCAAGTCAGTACACTTACCTATTTGAAGACGATAACAGAGAGAGCATTATTAAGTATTTCGCAAAAAGACCTGTACAAGTCATGAAAGAAGACCTAGTTTGAACTTAAATTTACCCAGGAGAAAGAAATAAAAAGCTCAAAGCAGAATTTTCTACTAGGGTCATTTCGTAAGTCATGCCAGATACACTACATCTTACCATAATGCGACAACGTGGTAATTCCACGACGTTTGTTGAACTGGCAAGGCAGTGTGTACCTGAACGCTAACATGCAACAGAGTTCCAGAGCAGGAGACCATGGCAAAAGGTGAAATGAAACACACGCAGTGGGACTATGTGCAAAATTTATTTTTGACGAGTACAGATGGGAAATAAGCGCACCAAAATCAACTGTTGTCCTTCAAAGTAGTCTCATAGTTCATCCAGGAAGGCACTGAATTCCATTAGCATCGTCGTCAATATATCCACCTAGTTTGCAAAGCGCCTCTCTCGCAATGGCATCTGTTGTAGAATGAGACTGGAGTCGCATGGATTATTATCTGGTGAGTGATGTGGTGGGGGAGCATTTCTCACCCAAACTCTGTACACAGTTCTTGATGACTTTGGTTGTATGGATTTTAGCGTTACCATGCTGTATGACTGCGTTATCCAATAAATAAATATTACATACAGGCATCAGAGTATCGGTTGATAATGAAAGACTATAAATACAACACCATCTCACGTTGCAGTACAGTATTGCCTTTACGAGATAATCGTCTGCCGTGATCTATAGTGCAAGGTAGTAATGTCTTTTTCCCTCTCCTGAGTTCAACGTCGTCTCATTCATCATGGTGGTATGCTGACTGAGTTGGTACGGGCTGAGGAGAGAACAAGAAGACGTGTAAAGGGGATAGTGACATGTTAATGGTCATCTAGGCAGCTTTCTAAACTGACTGAAGTTAGTGCAGAGGCAACAGCAGCAAGCTCATGGTTAGGAAATCACCAGTCAGTGTCCTTGATATGTGCAGTAAAAAGCGTAGAAAAGTAGTGCTTATATCAGAGAGCATTGTACACTAGCGACGAACCGAATGGAGAAATGAAATTGTTAAGACACCGAGCAAAAACTCGGAAGAATGGAATGTACTCTACCCTGTCACCTTGATCTAGGTTTTTCTAAATGATTTCAGACAACTGCCGGAATGGTTCCTTAACCAAACCAATGACCGGCCATCTGTCATGTTCTGATAAAGCATATTTGTATATTCCATGTGTATGTCAATTTTTTAGCTGCTTCCTTTCATTATGTTGACATATGCAGTTTCACTGCAGGATGAGCACTAGATGAATAAATAAATAAGTAAACAATAAAACAAAACAGACCTTAATTTGCAGTCTTTACAGAAGTTTTGTAAAAAAAATATACGTTGGTGCGACAAGTAAGGCTATGTAAATTCCAGACAGAACATGAAGGGAGTTGAGACTAGACCAGAGACATTACAGTTTTGCTGAGCATGTCCTCAGTGAACACCATTCTTACGATTTCAAGTCGGACGTTCTGAACAGATCAAATAAAACCAGAAATCAAGCACTGCTCGAAAATTTGGCAATCAGTAACATTAGTTACAAACTAAATCCTTATTCGTTTGTGATACGTTTGCCTTATTCTCTACTTCTATAATGACACTTAACGTTGTTCTAATTGTAAGATAATATGCTTGTTCTAAATTCCGTAATTGTACCCCACTGCCAACATTGCATCGTCTACTTCCTCCCCTCTGCTCGCAATCTTATTTTACAGTTCTTCATGTTTACCAACCTCTGGGTTTTTATGTCGTAATATTCAGGGGAAGCAGCCTCTTGGCGTACTGATTTACTTTTTATATTCGGTACATTTAATTCCTATAGTGACGTTCT
The DNA here is from genome assembly GCF_021461385.2 of Schistocerca piceifrons. NCBI lineage: Eukaryota > Metazoa > Arthropoda > Insecta > Orthoptera > Acrididae > Schistocerca > Schistocerca piceifrons. The sequence continues at coordinate 683,147,676 of NC_060141.1, read as the reverse complement.
TTCTTAATATTTCGATACGCTTATGACAGTTTATGTTTATTGAGGATTAAGAGAATTTATCAATTATCCGTATACCTTGTGTAGTACAATATGTTTAGATCAGTCAAACATTGTGTTTAAGTATTTGTACTCATATATTTAGTGTCTAGAACATGCAGTGCAACATTACAAAATATTTATTGTTTTGTATCCACGACAAATTGAAGCTTTGTATTTATGTGTTTTTCGTGTTGATGTGTGATCTTCAAATGTAACTTATCTTTCGAAATAACAGTTTCTATACAGCTAGAAGCTCTCAGTGATGTTGTGTGTACTGTCTTTTCAGTCGTAATTTGATAATGGCGTATAAAACTGAAAGCCAGCTCACAAAAATTACAGAAAATGCTATTGCAGAATATTAGAGAGTATTTCAGTTTATAATAGATGTTTCCTAAATGCCTTTGGACTGGCGACTCGTCCAGCTAAGAGAGCATTTGCCCAGGAATCGAAAGCCAGTAACATGGGACTGTCTCCACACACCATTTACATTTCAAACAGCTTTCTTATCTTTTGGAATATTAGAAGTATCTTTTTGCTTCACGTTTAGTAGATGTCAATAATTTACGTTAGTAAGTATACTACAGTCTTAATAAATTTAACTCCTGTATTTCTGCTGATTTTCAGTGGATGTTTACGTATTTTGATTGTTCATACTATATTGTTCATTAGTTCCTTTCGCTACACACTCCAACGTTTTACCTGTAATACAGCCACCAGGACCAAAACTTCCAAAACAGCTCTAAATAAATGGAAAATGATACTTCATCAAAATTCAGTTTGCTCTTGTAATTTTGGTACGGACTGAATCCTTGTTTTCAAAAGATGTCAATTTACTCTTAGTGCACTCTGGGATCATCATATGGATGAATTAATATACATAAAATACCGATATTTGCTTTTGATGTTTGTACTGAATATCTGAATTAAATGCCTCCTTTTTTTTTTTTTTTTTTTTTTTTTCTAACTTGTTATTATTACTTTTACTAACACCTTACTGCATAGTGGTCTATTTATGAGCCAAACTGGAAACCGCTATGTATTTTGTGCATAAACTGTTACGGAAAAATATTTATGCATTAACTTTTGAGGGTACTACGCCGTACTGACAAACTGTTTCAAGAAACAGTTCTGTTTTCGAAAATACAAGGTATTAACTGTTTGGAACATTTCTTACACACCATGCATGTAAGGTGAAATACCTACAAGTTCATTATTTTTTTACTATTACATCACTGAACGACAAGACTACTGCTACACTCATTCTATCCTATGGCACACGATCTACATCAGTGCTCCTTTATGCAAGGAATATGGAACATTTGGAAATAGGTTTTGTACTTATTCATAGACAAACGAATTGCACACTTCACAAATTCGGCAGTGGATCTGCCCACCCTTCATTTGTACAAAGTAGCATCGCTGTCGATCTGCCAATATAGGTGAGTGCAAAACATCGTTTCTTCTGTGTGTGAATAGTTAAAGAAACTTTCAAAATGTGACATATTGCACGAATAAAGGAGTACTGATGTAAATCGTGTGCACTCAGCCCTCGTGAGGCACACTGAGGAGCTACTTGGTTGAGAAGTAGCGGCTCCGGTCTCGGAAACTGACATACGGGCAGGAGAGCGATGTGATGACCACATGCCCTTCCATATCCGCATCCAGTGACGCCTGTGGCCTGAGGATGACGCGGCGGCCGGTCGGTACCGTTAGGCCTTCATTGCCTGTTCTGGAGGAGTTTAGTTTTTAGTTTATTTTAGACCTAAGTCGTGTGCCTTTGGACAGGATGACTTACTTTGTGTAGTACAGTACTCGTGAGAAAAATGAAAATTTTTTATCCAAAATTTCTTGTGAACATGATCTAGTAATCCCAAAACCAGTACATAAATATTTTCCACTAACAGTAAGCAATAAACCAGAAAGGGGTTAACTTGCTAAAATTTCGATTACTTCAGAACATTGTTAAGTTAGGCTTACATTCGGATTTACCCATTTTTCAGTGATTTAATACCCAGTGCGAAATTAAGTGCATCGAAAGTATTCCTAAAGTAATATTTGCCATCAAACACTGTGACTGCCTATTGAATATAAATATTGTAAAGTTTTGCGCTTTTAACAACGCTTAATATAATTCATGTTACACTGCTATAAACATTACGTTACAATCATAAATATAGCTGAGCCGTTGCGCCATATTTGATTTCGCTTGGGTCTTGTCTGGCGCCACTGGCTCGAGTTTGTTATCGATTTACTAATTGTTCAGTAAGCATCTTTGGTCGAAATCGGTCTAGGAGGAAGTGTGGTTGTTTGTGGTGTCGCTGGGTGGGAAGACAGTTGGTCTGAGATAGCGTAGTTGCACGTTAGTGTCGAGTTGTTTGTGACATTGGATTCCTATGTGAAAGCCGAGTTGGTCTGCGAAAGCCACATCCGTCCGACACAGGAAACTGGCTGTCGGACGAGTGGTATGCGGGGCGTGTTGGTCAGTTGGCGGGGTCTGTCTTAATCGCGTCCGCCAGCTAGTGTGGGTCTCGGGCTGTGGAAAGGGGCAACTTTGTGGCCGTCTGATCATTGGTTAGTGTCCCCGCCTGTTTATAGGGTTGAATGGACTGCCGCCTCACGTTGCTCGGAACCTGGTTCGTCTGCTTCGCCCTGAACCGATCTCCCGGATACGACTGTTTCTTTAAATATTACCATCTCTAGGCACATCTTGCATCAAAGCAGAGCCAACACGGTACGCAAGATGAGTATTAAGTGTGACTTCGTTTGAGTATAGTGGTCTGAGAAGAGTAACCTTCTAGTCCTATTTCTCCAAGCTGTGGCGTTAAGACTTAAACTGCAAATTTCACCTGAACTTTTATTATTATTATTAAAAGCATGTTACGTTTCTTTTAAAATGTGGCCTTAAGATTTAAATCGTAGCATTTATTTCTTTGATTTAAAGGTAAATTTAACTTATCAATAAGTTATTTGCATGAAATAATAACCAGTAGTTTTTTCGGCCCGGTCATTCCAGTTTTCTTTAACTCACGAATAGTAGCGTTTGAAAATTATTTTAGCTCCCCGTCAATTTTCTGAACAATCTAGTACTACTGGTCTTCTCCAAGAAGTTTCGCAGAGACTGACGTCGACTGACGACTTCTATCGCAACTCGTATCAATAAAGAATGCGAGCTGCAGCATAATTCTAACGAGTTAGAATAATATGAATTCCTGAAAATTGTGAGAAGCACAACATGTAAAAAACAATTGTTTATTTCTACTGAGTAATTAAATAGGTCACTTAGAATACAGTCTGAAGAGGAAACGTCGTAGGACGGTGGAAGAACAGGAACTTTTGCACTGTTGTCGACAGAGGGAGTACTGGGATCAAAGGGGTCATGACGCTGCGGATACGGTCACCGTAGCTCCCTTGTTCAGACAAGCAGTTCCCAGTCAACTGCAGATGCCCCGCTCAGATATTTACATAGATTGCAACGCTGTAACCAAGATATGCATGCATATCAGAACGACCCTGACCACAACGTAAAAACCTTTTTTCTTTCCTTCACAAACTTCTTTTTTTTTCTTCCATCTCGTCTTCCTCGCGCCAGTGTATTACTGTTTTTGATACTCTTTCTTTTTCCTTTTCTGTTATCTACTGGCGTGGCTCTTCTGCGGTTCGCCAGTGTACGGTTATCGGCCTTTCATCCAAGATTCCATGCACGAAAAACTGTCCGCATTTAAATAAATAACTCGGGGCATAAAACAAGAGGAGTTAGCCCCCGGAGAGGGCTGCCGCCGAGAAACAGTGCCGGCGTTGTTTTAGTTATGGCCGCCTGGCGCGCAAAGAAACAGGAAGTTCCGCGGCCGTGCTTCTGGAATAAACTCGACTCACCCCCCACACCGAACCCACCCTCCACACTGCAGGCCGGCGCTGGCTGTAGGGGGGTGGGGAGCGCCGGTCACTCCTTGGAAAACGAATGGTCCCCACCCCACTTCGTGCTCGATTCTCGTTATTTTATTGTTTTATAAGCAAAACAACAGTCGGTTGTCAAAAATATCAACAAAGAATCGTTTATCCCAACTACATAGAACGAATAAATCATCCGATTTTTTTGGAACATACGATGTATAGTGGTAAAGTAGTTGTTTAACTATGGATGTTTCCTATGGCGACAGATAATATGGCCCATAATTCCATTTCTTCAGTGCATAACATATCGCAAATTGTATCCAATATTAGCTACAGCAGTTTGTGAGATGTAAGTACACACAAGCTTTGCGAACTTTGCATCAATTGAACCCCTCATTACGCTCTCTCTAATCAACTCCTTAAGGACAATTTTAATTGATGAAGCACCGTTTCCCTGTATTAGTGAATACTGTTCGATTTGGAGGAGTAGTGAGATCGATATTGTACTTGTATTTGGAAGATTGCGGTTCAAATCCCAGTCCAGCAAATTTCCTCAGCACATGTTTATTCTTAAACCTCCAGAGTAACAGATAGTTTTGTGCGTTGTGACGTCAGTGCCCAATATCTGTCTAGCGTCAAACTTTCAATACTTCGAAAATACGTTACGGACCGTTGTAACATTTCAGGATCCATAGCTCTACAAAAATTATAGATCAATTAGCAGTAAGTATACTTCTGTTTATGCATACATCTATAGAGGTCAGTGCACGAAACTGCGTGAGACCAATAAGTTCAAAAACCGCCTGCGAAAATGCGATTCCTCAGGGGCTCATACCAGGGGTTCCGTTGATCACAGAGGTAAGGATCAAGTGCTTTGGATGCCCTTGGCCTTACGAGCATTTGTATAGCTAGCGGAAGAATGGACAAACTGTAGCTATCATGCAGTACAGGAGCAAAATTTCAATACTGCACACTTCCTCCAGCCCAGGCAATCTGATCGTATCGGTTGGTTTTTTGCTTTAGGTGTGGTCTAGGATGGACCTTAGGCGGCTTTAAAAACCACCACTTTCACAATGGCGGTTCCTGAGAAAACCCGCAGAAACCATAATTTTTTGTTATGAAAAGTATTAGTTGTAAGGATGGACACTTCTACAACTTATATTCATCGCACATCGAGGAATTTTTATCATTCATTCTATTGGGGTAAAGGGTGTTTGACCCGTCCGAGCCACCGAATTTTAACATCTATCCATCGGGGAAGTCTCATTCTGGACCTAATTCTTAAAGATGTGAGTGTAGGAGAAGAAATATGTTAGAACCAGTAGAATTTTTGAGCTGATGAGTATAGGTACGGCGGAGAAAGTGGCAGTGGAATAGAAAGAGAGAAGGAGACAGCAGAAGTGAGAGAGTACACAGTGGCAATGGGATATACTGTATATCAATGGAAGGAATAGGAGATAGCCGGAGAGAGACATATACAGGATGTTTCAGATAAAGTGTAGACCTCAGTAACTTACAAAATAATAGGTGACAGGAATGTTTATTAAGACAGGTTCACATGAGAAACGTTGCATTTTGTGTGTGGCTATGAATACAGTTTATCGAGCTATTTTCCACATACTTACGGCAACGAGCTACAGTTTTTAAAACAGAACAATATTTTTTCTGTCCTGTATCAGATGTGTTTAAAACAGCCGTATAAAAATCAATTTACATCAAATTTCTATCAGGTTTCGTTTGGGAGCTGGAAACCTACAAAGTATTAGCCTGTCGCTCAGTGACTCCGACGATCTCGTCTGCTGGTGATGGTGATGGGGGCAGTTTTACGAGCTGTTGTCCCAATTTTTGAAATAAACTGGGAGGAGATAGTAATATATATATATATATATATATATATATATATATATATATATATATATATATATATATATTCATTTACGAATTGTTTCTTTTTTGTGATTGTTTGGATGTAATCATGTAGTTTCTTCTTAAGTCTTTTCAACACCGTCATCACAAGGGCAGATAAAGAAACTAGTAGGACTTACGGATAAAGTGCAATACATCAACAAGACAGAATAAAATAAAATTACAAAACAAAAATCAGACCCATCTACTAGATTCCAAACAAAGTTGAGAAAAACTTTGTCAGACACTGCACACATAAGAAGACAACGGAAAAATAAAATGTGACACACAAATCCCAGTGCACTTTCTATCGAATACTAACAAAGCTACACAAGAAAGACCTCTCTGTAACAGCAATTGTCAATCATACAAACGCTCCCACACCCAACTTGCTAGGTACATATTGAAAGTCTTATCATCATCATCAGTTATCTGCTATATTAGCAGGTCTTTTGCCTCTCCATTTGCTACGATCCATTGCTTCCTTCTTAAGGCTTCTGTATATTGTACCGTCCATCATGTCATCCAGTATCTGGAATCTCTTCCTTCCTCGCTTCCTTTTCTCTTCTACATAACCTTATCAGTCCGTCATTCTTTCTTAATATATGCCAAATCCAGTTTCTTTTTCTACTCTTTATTACATCTAGTAACCGTCTTTTCTCTCCCACTCTTCTCAGTACCTCTTCATTTTTTACTCTGTCCATCCAACTTATTCTTTCCATCCTCCGCCATGTCCAGATCTCAAAAGCCTCCAGCTTCTCTCTGTCTTTTTTCCTCATAGTCCATGTTTCAGCGCCATATAGAGGAACACTCCATACAAGACATTTTATGAGTCTCTTTCTGAGTTCTATGGCCAGACCGCAGTCTTATCGAAAAACTACAAATTGTAAGAGGATACGTCTGAAAGAAACAGCACAACAGAAACAGTGCATAAAATACATTCAGGCTCCATACACAACCGCCTTCCTGTCGTTTGATGTAATGTATTCCTATACACCAACAACTGCAGCAATAAAAATTACAAAATAAAATCTTACGACGTACAGTAGACTTCCACATGAATACATCAAAGAAGCAGTCAAGGTGCTAGACGTAATAATAGAAATGAACAATTCACTATTTACAAGGTGCAGGATTTGAAAAAGGAACCCAGTATCCGGAAACGTACCAAACATCTTTATGAGCCATGTAAAAATATGTCTCTCTCTCTCTTGCCACGAATTCCTCCCTTGCGCCAAACTCTTAATCTCAGAGTAGCTCTTGCAACATACGTCCTCATTCATTTGCTGGATTTATTCCAGTCTCTGTCTTCCTCTAAAGTTTTTGCGTTCGACAGCTCCCTTTAGCAACATCGAAGTAACTCACTGGTGTCTTGACAGATATCCTACCACCATGTCCTTCTCCTTGTCAGTATTTTCCACATATCTCTTTCCTCTCCGATTCTGCAAAGAGCCTTCTGGTTGCTTACCTTATCAGTCCACTTCATTTTCAACATTCGTCTGTAGCACCACATTTCGAATGCTTCAATTCTCTTCTGTTCCGGTTTTTCCACAGTCCATTTTTACTACCACACAGTGTTATGCTTCAAAGGTATATACTCAGAAATTTCTTCCTCGAATTAATGCCTATATTTGATACTAATTGACCTCTCTTGACCTACAATGCCTTTTTGCCAGCGCTGCTTTTGATGTCATCCACTGATTATTTTGCACAATTCCTTAACGTCAACTATTTCGTGACCTTCAATTCTGATGTTAAGTTTCTCGCTGTTCCCATTTCTGCTACTTATCATTACTTTCGTCTTTCTTAGATTTACCCTCAATCAATATTTAGTACTCATTATTTTGTTCATTCCATTCAGCAGGTCATGGAATTCTTCGTTTTCACTCAGGATAGCAATGTCATTAGCGAAACGTATCATTGATATCCTTTAACCTTGAATTTTAATTCTAGTCCTGAACTTTTCTTCCATTTCCATCATTGCTTCCTCGACACAGATTAAACAGTATGAACAAAAGACTATATCCCAGTCTTACACTTATTTGAATCCGAGCATTTCGTTCTTGGTCATCCACACTTATTATTCCCTCTTGGCTCTGTACATATTGTACATTGAAGCGCCAATGAAACTAGTACAGGCATGCGTATCCAAAGACAGAAATATGTAAACAGGCAGAACACGGTCCTGCGGTCGGCAACGCATATGCAACCCAACAAGTGTCTGGCGCCATTGTTAGATCGGTTACTGCTGCTACAATGACAAGATTTAAGTGAGTTGGAACGTGGTGTTTTAATCGCGCACGGGTCATGACACACAGCATCTCTCAGGTAGCGATTAAGTGGGGCTTATCCCGTTCGACCATTTCACGAGTGCATCATGGATATGAGGAATCCGGTACAACATCCGACGTTGACATCGCTGCGGCCGACAAAAGATCCTGTAAGAACTGGACCAACAATGACTGAAAAGAATCGCTTAATGTGACAAAAGTGCAACCCTTCATCACATTGCTGCAGATTTCAGTGCTGCGTCACCAACAATTGTAAGCGTGTGAACAATTCAACGAAACGACATCGATATGGGATTTCGTAGCCGAAGGCCCACTCGTGTACCGTTGATGACTGCACAACCCAGAGCTTTACGCCTCGCCTGGGCCCGTCGGTATCGACATTGGGCTGTTGATGACTGGAAACATGTTGCCTGTTCGGTGAGTCTCATTTCCAGTTGTATCGAGTGGATGAAATGAATCCATGTACCCTGCATGTCACCATAGACTTTCAGCTAGTAGGGGCTGTGTAATGGTGTGGGGCGTGTGCAGTTGGAGTAATATGGGACCCCTGATACGTCTAGACACGACTCTGACAGGTGACATGTACGTAAGCATCCTTTCTGATCACCTGCGTCCATTCATGCACACTGTGCATTCCGACGGACTTCGGCAATTGCAGCAGTGCCCCACACGCGCATAATTGCTACATAGTGGCTCCAGGAACACTCTTGTGAGTTTAAACCCTTCCGTTAGTCACCAAACTCCCTAGACTTGAAAATTATTGAGCATATTTGGGATGCCTTGCAACGTGCTGTTCAGAAGGGATCTCGTACTCCAACGGATGTATGGGCAGCCATACCAGATTCATGCTGCCAGTTACCTCCAGCACTACATCAGAAGTAATTTGAATCTATGCCACGCCGTGTTGCGTCACTTCCGCGTGCCCGCGGGGCCCCTACACGGTATTAAGCAGGTGTATCAGTTCATTTGGCTCTTCAGCGTACATTACCCGTCTCTCCCTATAGCTTAGGCCTATTTTTCTCAGAAATTCAGTAATTTTGCACCAATCTTTATCGAACGCTTTTTGCAGGGCGAAAAATCCTATGACTGTGTCTTTATTTTGTTTTAGTCTCGCTTCTGTTAACAACTGCAACGACAAAATAGCCTATATGGTACGTTTACCTTTCCTAAAGCCAAACTGATCGTCATTTAACAAATCCTAAACTTTCTTTTCCATTCTTCTGTATATTATTCTAGTCAGCAACTTAGATGTATCAGCTGTTAACTGACTGTGCAATAATTCGCGCGCTTCTCAGCTCTTGCAGTCTTCAGATTCTCTAAAATCACTCTAAAATTCACTCCATCGTGAATAGTCGTTTTGTTGCCAGTTCCTCCAAAGATTTAAGAAATTCTGATAGAATATTATCTATCCCTTCTGCCTTATTTGATCTTCAATACAAAGCTCATTTAATTTCAGATTCTAATACTTGATCCCCTACCTCTTCTAAATCGAATCCTGTTTCTTCTTTTATCACATCAGGCAAATCTTACCCCTGAAAGAGGCCTTCAGCGTATTCTTCCAGGTCTCCGCTCTCTCCTCTGCTTTTAACTGTGGAATTCCCGTTCTACTCTTTATGCTACCAGTCTTGGCTTTAATTTCACAGAGGATTGTTTTCACTTTTCTATATGCTGAGGTAGTCCTTCTGACACTCATTTGTTTTTCAATTTCTTCACATGTTTCATGCACCCATTTTGTCTTAGCTTCCCTGACTTCCTATTTATTTCATTCCCCAATCACTTGTATTACAGCAATCCGTAATTTCCCTGAACACTTTTGTACTTCTTTCTTTTATCGATGAACTGAAGTAGTGCTGTTACCCATGGCTTCCTCTCAGTCACCTTCTTTGTACCAATGTTTTTCTTTCCAACTTCTGTGATTCCCATTTTTACAGCTGTCCATTCATCCTCAACTGTGCTGTCTACTGAGCTATTCCTTATTTGCTGTATCTATAGCTATAGAGAACTTCAAGCGTGTCTCATCATTCCTTAGTATTTCCGTGTCGCACTTCTTTGCGTATTATTCCTCCTGACTAATATCTCAACTTCAGCCTACTCTTCATCACTACTAATTTGTGATCTGAGTCTGACTGCTCCTAGGTATGCTTTGCAATCCAGTATCTGATTCTGGAACCTTTTTCTGACCATTATGTAAAGTAACTGATATCTTCCCGTATTATCCGGCCTTCCCTAAGTATAACTATTCCTTTTGTGATTCTTGAATAGGGTATTGGCTATTGCTAGCTGAAATTGACTACAGAACTCGATTAGTCTTTCTCCTGCCTCATTCCTTGTGCCAAACCCATATTGTTGTGTAACCTAATTCTTCTGCTCCTTCTTCTCCAATTGAATTCCAGTCCTGTATGGTTATTACATTTTCATTTCCTTCTTTCAATATCCTCATACACTTCTTCTATCTCTTCATCTTCAGATTTCGACGTCGACATGTATACCTGAACTATGGATGTCGATGATGGTTTGCGGTCGATTACCATATCAACAACCCTGTCACTGGACTGCTCACAATAACACACTCTCTGCCCTACCTTCCTATTTACAATGAATCCGACCCCCGTTAAACCATTTTCTGTAGCTGTTGATACTACCGTATACTCGTTAGTCCAGAAATCATCGTCGTCTTTCCATTTCACTTCACTGACACTTACTCTATCTAGATTGAGACTTCACATTCTCTTTTTCAGATTTTCTAGCTTCCCTGCCATGTTCAAGCTTCTGATATTCCACGTTCCGACTCATAGAACGTTATTCGTTCGTTGTTTATTGAATCGTTTTCTCATGGTCTCCTCCACCTAGACAGTCCTTTACCGGAAATCCAAAGGGGGGACTACTCCGTAATCCTTTGTCAATGGAGAGATCGCCATGACACTTTTCCAGTTACAGGCCACATGTTCTGAGGATACACGTTGTGTGTCTTTAATGCAGTGGCTTCCTTTGCCTTCTGCATCCTCATGCCACTGATCATAGCTGATTCTTCCGCCTTTGTGGGCAGTTTCCCACCCCAAGGACAATGGAGAGCACTGAATCCCTGTCAGCTCCTTCGTCCTCTTTCAAAGCCGAGGAGGAAGAAGGAGGCTGACATCTTACGCCGCCAATGCTGATTATTAATCAAAATTAAAGCGCTGGTGGGTTTGAACTCGGAACCGAGGACGTGTCGTTTACTAATCAAAGACACTACCTATAGACCATATTTAACAAAATAGTTCCAGATATGTACAGCATCTTACACTTGATTTGGTATATGAATGATGTATTGTACCTACTAGATGAACCAAACAGTAAAAACGACAATTTACATATAGTCATAAATTCTGTTCACGACGAGATTCATTTTACAATAGAAACATAACAAAATAGGCAATTCAATTACCATAGAGACTTAGAACAGCCAACACATATTTGATATTTACCGAAAACTGATAATAAGTACAATTATAAGTGAAACATTATAAAACTCAAAATTTGAAACCAGGCAACATGTACTTACACCACGTACTAACCACTGCACCATTAGACACAAAAAACTATTGAAATGAAATGAATACTATTATACAAATAGACACAAATAACGGATTCAAAGAAAACTTATTAACGATGCTGAGCAATAAAATCAAGAAACAGAAAAAAGCTAACACCCAGCTGTTACTAACACAAGGACAGAAGTCTGTAAAAACAAATCCACAAAACACAAGAGCAGAAACAACACAAAGTGAGAAAGAAACGGAAAATAAAAGATGGTACACAATGACATACAACCACAACTACACACACAGTAATCTACTATTTAACTCTTAACTGACGAGGTGACTTCTGTAACGTACCCTACGGGGTGTGGTCTCTGGCACCCCAACGATTAAGCTGAGATTTAGGGGATAAATCGATTGAAATTTTTCATTTAATTTATATATAATTTATGTTATAGTAATTTCAGTGTTGTTTAAATACTCCACGTTCATTGAATTGCATTAAATAGTCTAAGTAGTGTTTTACTTGTTGTCACTCAAACTCGCATTATTTCGTGCCAGTTTTTAAATATAATACATAAACAAACGTTAAATAACTGAATTTTACATTGTGAAAGATTATAGGAATTTTGCGTAGCAGGTAAATTTGCATATGAAATTAAATTCAAAGGTTTAATTTTGCACGTAAACATTGGACAACAAGAAAGACTGTAAAACTGACATTCACTGCTGGGATCTACATTTTCCTTTACCACCACTCAGAACATATTTGATTCAACCAGCACTTTAAGTATTTTATCGGAAAAATTGGAATGTGTCCATACCATTGGCCTGAAGTTTCTTCTCTGAACGATACTCTTACTCGCCAGCGGAATAGTGACCACTGGCTGTAGCAAAATCGTCACTTTCTTCGTCGATTGGTAGATTTATACCACTGACATAATTATTGCAGTACCAACAGGTAGTAAGGTATTTAGATGACTTAATTCAAACTATTTGAACAACATTACCGGCAATTACTATGATTCATTGCACTTTCCTCCTCTATTCTCCGATTGCTAACTACATCAAACTTAGAAGCGTTCAAATTGACAAATTTCTGAGAACACATTTCATGCTATACTGAGACAGCAGGCACGCAGTTCACGAGACGCGTTCTAGGAGACAAAAGAATGTATCAACAAGTGTCAGCAACAAGGAAAGAAGGCGATAATGCAACCAATAGTAAGATATGGAGTGTGCTATTTAACAAGGGTAGGTGAATAATAGTAGCAATCCGCTAGAAATTACCTCGGACAGCGAATTGAAAATTCTCGCCAAGTCTCAGAGGCCACACCTTGTGAGTTAAGGATTAAAAAGAATTAAAGGCATTAAAGTAGCCCACCAAACCCACAATTCAGTTCAAACCTACTTTCCAGAAATTATAGGAAGAAGTGACCCATACGAGGAAGCAGGTACATACCAACTGAAATACAACTCGTACATTAAATGCAAAAGAAGGTACACAGGTCAAACCATGGGGACATTTGACACCAGATGCATTGAATATGTATCAGCATGGAAATATGGAACAAATAACTCAACTTTTGCAGAACACTTTCATAAACAAACACATAAAATTGTCACCAGCTACACAGCCACCAGGGCATCAGAAGAAACAACGCCAAAAACATCCCTATACAAGAAAATACCACATTGAAAACCCCATAACAGAGAAGAAACAACTCATCAGACCCACCTAGCAAACCATACACCCTTTAAACTGAGTCACCAGATATATATATATATATAAGTTCTTCTTTATAATCACCATCCTTCAAAAATTACCATCACAAGCCACAAAACTCTGTCAACATCAACTACATCATTTTTACTAACACATTCACTCACAAACACATGCACAGACTCGTTCTCTCTCTCTCTCTCTCTCTCTCTCTCTCTCTCTCTCTCTCTTTCACAGACACACACACACACACACACACACACATACACACACACACACATACACACCCAAGCAAACAACAATACACAAATTTAAAGAAATTTTTTCACAGGTGGGCAATTCTCACAACTTACAAGAAAAACAAACAAAAGCTGTAACATTGTGTTCAGTGAGAACACATACAACTCGAAACGTGTTTCCAAAATAGTGTATTATACGTGTAAATAACACCAGTGCAGATTGACCGAGTGTGTAAAACCGCTAAATGTACATGTGTAACGAATTTTCCTTCTACATCAGCGTCCGCTAATCAAGAGGGTAGAAGCAGTGGTGTTCAGAATATGTGGACAAGAGGCAGAAACACCGTAAGTGAACTGCACGCCAACTTTGGTAACAAAATAGTGTTTTTAATCCAAAAGTACCAGAAACATACAAACATATGGATCCATATTTGCAGAATGAGAGCAGAGTGTGCTTTATAAACAGGAGTGAAACGTGTCTGGTGTAAAATCCACCATAGAAAAAAACTCAACAAACTATGTTCATAAGCGTGCAGAATGTACGTTTCTTACGTGAACCTAACTTACCTGAAAATCTGTGTTTCTTATTTTTGTACGTGACACAGTCATCCACTTTAAACAGCCTGTATAGACAGTAGCTGTGAGAGGGAGAGGCTGAATATGAAAGCTTGCATACAAGGAGAGAGGCAGCTGGTTCTCCATTTTTCTGTTTAAGTCTATGACTCTTTATACTCTAAAAGTAGCATTTTGCGCTGGTAAGTGTATATGTGCATATTACTTAGTTACTCAGTTTCATGTTCCGTGAATCATTTTGCTGAATAAATCGTAATGATGTGGAACGAGTCATTTCATATTCATATCAAAAATTATTCGTGGCTACATGCTCGAATCCGTATGTTTCTTTCATTAATTGATTAATTTATTTTAAATACACACAGAGGAGTTAGTAACTCCTACCGACAACATTTTATTCGTCTATGAAATAAGAGGAGTTGATTGGTTCTGAAATTTAACGGTGCTGTCTGTTGCACATTATACATCACTGGATAAGTGATAAAAATTTTTTGTTGCTGGATTGTGCTCCCTTCTTTCTGCTATTCATAACCTTGACATGGGGTACTCAACGTCATTTTTTTTTATTCTGGTATTGTAATTATGTATATCATTGCTCCTTTTGGACTGTATTTGATGATTTACAACATAGTTCATAAAGGAATAAATATACTGTGGAATGTTAGACAGTACGCCCAACTCCTTAAACAGATGCATACAAAATGACTGCATCTGAACACCACATAATATTCATACAGCACGTTTTTGAGCAATGAACATTTCATTTGTTAACAATAGAAAATATGGCAAATATGTCACCTTACTGATGTGTCACACCAAGGTTAACAATGATTTTAATTCGAAATGTGACTGAACGAAATTGTTTTAAGAGTTCGAAAATGTGCTTTTTCCAGTTTGAATTCACATCAATATAGACACCTAAAAATTCAATAAATAAACCAAAATTAAAATGCAGATAGGTCAAAATGTTGTTGTGAGCCCGTAGATTGCGATAAAAGGAAAAGAGGCAGGGTCAGGGATTTTTTTGTTTTGAGCCCACAGATTATCAAATAAGCCAAATGGCAACGTCATAGATTTTTTTCTTTATGCATTATCCCACAACGTATAGTAAAAGTTGTACAGAGAAATGTTGCGGAACTGGAATCTATTAAGACACAGAAGTTATACAGAACACACCACGCGGTGAACATGAAGCTATATATTAAGTGAGTGACTGCAAAATTCGAGAGACAGATGCCTGTGAGGAGATTTTATTGATTTACAAAAAAATTCGGAACATGAGGAGAAAATAATCGGGGAAAATAATTGTGTACGATAATTATCATGTATATCATCAGGGTAGGATTAGGATTAAAACGTGATTTAAGTTCGAAGAAATGTAACTTTTGTGTTTCTACGGTAGGATTTGTACTTATTTGAGATGATTTGTGATATTTGTATTCAGTAGTTGGCCTTGGTGAAAATTTGTTAAAATGTGATTGGAACAATCATGATGATATGAAGTTGTGACACTAATGGAACGAAATATTAGGATGAGGACAACAATGGAGGTCGACACGCCAAATGAACCACATTCTATGCTGTGTGTAAATGCAATAAGGGTAAGAGGACACGTGACTTGAGGATGTAGGCCAGTAATTAGGAAAGACATGTGCATAAATAAGTGCAGACTTGAGGAATAATTCAGAGGAATAATTTTTTGGGCTTCCATCTCATGAAGATTACAGTAGGTACAGTGAGTTTGAAGGTATTGATACATGTTGGCAGAGTCTAAAAGCGTGGCGGTGATTAGTGAGATGAGAGCTGCACCTTGTCTGCATCAGTGAGCAGGACCACGTGTATAGAGACGAGTGATTAATTTATGTATTTGTGCCAGAGAGCGTCGTGACCTTGAGCTACAGGGCATGTATGACAGGAAGAGGTTAGAATGAAGATTAGGGCGCCCTCTACAAGGATTAACGTAGTTTGCTGGCAATTTTAGGATCCTGTAGAGGAGACAAGTTTATGTACCGAGGAACTGTAATCGGGAATTGAGGCTTACACCTTGCTGGGAAGTGAGTAATTGGGGGATGTTTTCTTAGTAATGAGTTAATGCAAACTGTGAATATATTTGCTGGGTGACAACAGACTTTGTTACGCGAGAGACATCACATAGGAAGTGTATTCCAACCAGAAGAGTACGACGACAACCACGTAGGTAATCTGATGGAAAACCATGAAAACCCATAAATAATAAAATATGTATAAAATATGGTGAACTGAGTAAGAGAAAAATATTGGGATATGTCAAGAGCAGGCGTAACAGTTTATTTAAGAATTAAAATTTGATACTGATGAGAGCTAGGACTGAGGATGGTATCAAAAGGACTAGGCCGTGAAGACGCGGTGACCAGCAAACTTTGTTGCAATGTGAGAATGTACAGACGGAGAGATAACTTGGCGGTGAACGGAGTGAAAAGAGAGGCTAGTAGGAAGAAATAATGAAATGTCAATTAAAAGGAATGGAAGTCGACGACATACAAACAAAGGTAAGCCCAGAGATGACAGGTGATATGGAAGAGAAATTAGCGCTGCAGTGTGCCTGAATGGGGCTACGAGATAACATGAGGTTGGATTTTCTATATAATAAAGATAAGCGAGTTAGGGGGCATAAGATTAGAATTGCGATGCATATGTACAAATTAATATAACGATAAGAGAGTTTCGGGGTGGAGTGATATAATTGTAGTGATTATGTGAAATTGCAGTTTGGAGAAGAGTTGAATGCGCGAAGCAATGAAGGTGATGGGATACAAGTAACTATTGTTGAACACTAAAGTTTAACCACTAATCTATGACACAGAGTGGATGAGTGAATGTAGAAGTCCTAGGATAATGTTAACTGCAAATTTAGTAGATCAGGAAATTAGATAGTAAATTATAGTGTAAAATGAAAGCAAAGTTTTGTAAGAGTATTCTATTTTTGCAAGTTAATGATTCCGATGAACATTATGACTCTATTCGTACAATAAACGCTCAGTTATGAATGTTACAATAGTAGAGTATTTTGTAAAGACATTTTACTTTGTGAAATCAGTATCCTGAAGGAATTAATAATAATGATAATGTTTGTGTGTCAGGATAGCTTAGAGTAAAGAGCTACTTTTCACTTTGGTTAATGAAGTGTGTAAATGTATTTACCATTCATATGCATATCTGGTAGTTCTGGTTTTTGAAATTATGTGTAGGAATTTGGGGTGGACGGTCACGTGCGGCCAGCGAAACGCGAGGGAGCTCGTATTGTCAGAGCAGAAGGACATGAAGCAGACGAACCAGGAACAGGAGCGGACTCAAAAGCTGTGATCATAAGGGGGTCGAACTCGGCAACAGGGGATACGTCAGCTGGCGGTCTCAGTGAAAGGAAAGCAGCGCTGGATTCCTGCTCAGACAGCCTGCAACTTCTGTGAGGCGCAGCGCGCGACACCGAATTGTTAGACAGAGTCATCAAATCAGTGGAAGACTTGGGTTTCCGCTGTCCATCAGCACAGATACCGACGTATGCGGTAGCAACTGGCCCAATTTCAAGGGAGTCTCCACATAACCATCTGCAGTGGGGTCAGTTGGAGATTCAAATGATTTTAGAGTGAGAGCGGGCTAAAGGGGGTGGAATATGTATTGCGCGACCATGTGTCATCCTTGGAAGATCATGTAGATAAACCACGCCATTTCCCTTATTGTCAAACACATGTCAACAAGTAAGCTGATCAAACTTAACATAAAGATTTTTCACCTGGTGAGAATGACGACTACGTACCACATACCAAATATGACGGCAAAGCATAAGATGCAATAAACATTTCCATTTCTCGTAAAGAAAATTCTTTCACATGAAGATACTACATGCTGTGCTACTTCATGGTAGACTACACATAGTTGTCTTCTTCAGAGACCAATACTGAGTACATCACTTTACTCACAATGAAACCGGTCAATTTGCCAGTGATAATCGCTTTCCTCTGGCCGAACACAAAATCGTCAGTAGAGCTTTACCACATGCAACAACCTCAGTGCCAGTGATTTATGGACACGGACAGACACGATAATATGAGGCACCACCACCAACCCCATCGTTACATTTACCTTTTGCACCCACAGCGAGACAGTCCGCGAGTGGGCCCATAGACAATAACTTGGACGTTACATCTACATCTACATTTACATAAATATTCCGCAAGCCAACGTACGGTGCGTAGCGAAGGGTATCCTCTACCAATACTGGTCATTCCTTTCCTGTTCCACTCCCAAATAGAGAGAGGGGAAAACGATTGTCTGTGTGCCTCCGTGTAAGACCCAGTATCTCGATTCTTGTCTTTGTGGTCCTTACGCGCATTGTTCGTTGGTTGCAGTAGAATCGTTCGGCAGTCAGCTTCAAATGTCGATTCTCTATACTTTTCACTATAGTATTTCTCGAAAAGAACGTCATCTTCCCTCCACGGATTCCTATTTGAATTCAGGAAGCATCACCGTTCAAACCTACAGTAACAAATCTCTGAATTGATTCGATCTCTTCCTTCAGTTCGACCTGGTACGGATCCCAAACACTCTAACAGTACTCATGAATATGTCGCAACAGCGTTCTGTATGCGGCCTCTATTACAGGTGAACCACTCTTTCTTAAAATTCTCCCAATAAACCTAAATCGACCATTCATCTCCCCTACCACAGTTCTCACATGTTCGTTCCATTTCATATCCCTTTGTAACGTTACGCCCAGTTGCTTAAACAACTTGACTGTGTTGAGCAGGACACTAGTTATACTGTAACAGGTTTGTTCTTCCTAAACAACCGCATTAACTTACGTTTCTTCACATTTAGAGCTAGCTGTCATTCATCACACCAACTAGTGTGTGTGTATGTGTATGTTTGTGTGTGTGTGTGTGTGTGTGTGTGTGTGTGTGTGTGTGTGTGTGTATGTGTGTACTCCTAAAGGACCAAACAGTTGATGTCATCGGTCCCTAGACTTACACACTACTTAAACTAACGTAAAGTAACTTACACTGAGAACAACACATACACCCAAGCTCGAGGGAGGACTCGAACCTCCGGCGGAAGGGGCTGCGTAGTTAGTGACATGGCGCCTCTAACCGCGCGGCCACTCCTCGCGGCTACACGAATTAGAGATTTTGCCTAAGTTGTCTTGTATCTTCTACAGTTACTTAACTTCGACACCTTACCGTACACCACAGCATCATCAGCAAAAAAACCGCAGATTGCTGCCGACCCTGTACGTCTAATCATTTATGTATACAGAGAGCAACAGCGGTCCTAACACACTTCCCCAGGGCATACCTAACGGTACCGTCTCTTTGATGGACATTCGCCGTCGTAGACAACATATCTGAATTTATTCCATATACTCGTACCTTCATTAACAGCTTGCAATAGGGCACCGTATCAAATACTTTCCAGAGATCTAGAAATATGGAATCTGCCCATTTGCCTTCATCCATAGTTCGCAGTGTGCCACGCGACATAAGAGAGACCTGAGTTTCACACGGGCGATGATTTCTAAAAACTATGTTGATTGGTGGACATAAGCATAAGTTTGTTATGTTAGAACAGCGAATGCTTTCTACGATTCTGCAGTAAACAGAAGTTATGAATATTGATTTGTATTTTAGGGGAACGTTGTGTTACCCTTCTTATATTATGGAGTCCCTTGCGCCTTTTTCCAGTCACTTGGCACTTCGTGCTCGGTGAGAGATTAGCGATAAATGAAATCTAGTTACGCGGCCAACGCCAGAAAGTAGTCTTTGTAAAAACTAACTGTGATTCCATCCGGACCGGATAATTCATTTTCTTCCAGATCTTTCACTTCTTTCTCTACGCCAGGGATGCTTATTACTATGTCGCCGATACGGCGTCGTCTCATGGTCGAAGGACGTTATGTTTGTACGATTCTTCTGTGTGAAACATTTCTTGAACGTTAAATTTAAAACTTCGACTGTTATTTTGCTGTCCTTAAGTGCCGCACTAGACTGGTCAACAAGGCCCTGAATGGAAGCGTTAGCCCCACTTACCGGTTTTACACATTACCAGTATTTTCTCGGGCTCTCTGCCAGATCTTTGCTATTTCCACGGACTAACGAATTTCTACCACTTATTTCATTTCATAATTTGTGCGTTTCCTCTTGATCCCAGAGTGCAACAGCCTCAGTTTCCTCTGAATCTTACGAATTTCGTTATCAAACTATGGTGGGTCATTGCATTCTTTATCCATTTACTAGGCATATCACTATTCCGGACCACGATTTACGATCTGTTTAGCCAGTAATTCCGCTTACATCTTACTGGAATATCAGTTCCCTAAGTGAGATGCTAAGAACTGCTGTCTGCTCTGTCTAGCTCTCCAGACCAACTTATTAAATTTCAGAAAAGTGTTCAAAAGAATTTCGCATGACTCTCTTCCGGTGGCGCCTGCAATGAATCCATAGACATCGCAGTGCATACTCGGTACCTTAAAAGTCGCCTCCAACTAGTATTGTACAACAGCTATAGGCAAGGCGACCTCCACATCTCAGAGAGGACCCACAGCAGACGTAGTGACTGCACATTGGCTTTCTTTCCATCCATGAACGCTATCTGCCTAAAGGACACCATAATGAGCCTTACGTTCGAGCTCCCAGTAACTTGTTACAACCCCCCCCCCACCACCATTTGCCTGCTCGGACTTCACCTGTCTACTCTCAGGGTGAATCGGTGAGGCCAGGTGGCCAGTCTCATCATTGGCCCTCCGCCTCGATCGACGCGGATGCGTTACCATGCGGCAATCTGTCTCTTTTAAGGGCAGATCCACAACGTCGGGGTACACTAAGACATGCCTCGGAAACAGAGCCTGTGGGCAAAACAAGCGACACTTGGGGTGTCTCATGTGACATACCAGAATCTCCGCCACCGCTATACCCTGGGGCAGCAGCCAAAAAGTGACTGACCGTAGCTAAAAGCGCTTTCAGCTCTTCAGCTGTTCGCGAACTGCTGCCAGCTCCTCCTGTATCTGCACAAAGCGTACACCAGTCCTAACCATTTTAGCAAGCCCAACTGGAAAATTAAACTATAAAAGAAGACGGAATCCTAGATATGCAACTTGCTACCCTCCTGATTTGTCACCAAGGGACGCTGATGCGTTAATGATCAGTGTAGTTGGCTATTCAGTGAAAAATTATTGTGCAAAAGACTGAATTCACCCTCACAAAAACGTGATATTGGATCTTAAACAGAAAAAGACGCATGAAATTTAATGAATATACTACGAGGAAAACACAGAAAAAGATAAACATTTAACTTGCTTGTCTGTAATTTTATATCAGTCGAGAGCCATAGCCTGACTAACTGGCTAACTGAAAGAACGGACGTTTGCCTTCAAAACAAAACAAATGAGCAACTACAGCGTTAAAGACTGAATGGATTTAAACTTCAAACAGAAAAACGTGCATGAAATTTAATAAATGTACTACGAGGAAAACACAGAAAAAGATAAACACTGCAACTGAAGTTTTTCTCATGTGCAATGTAAAGCGACAGCGTATTTACAGTGCAGCCCTGAGTCAAAGATCTCCTAGAGATGAAATTGATTTGTTACAATGTGTTACACGCTTTTTCAGGGGACATTATTCTGTGTAATTCTTTTGTTCGGTCGATGTATTGTAATTGTATTGCATGTAAAAAATATGTGGAGAGTTGAAGTTTCTTAAACTTTTAAAAGATTAAGTGATTTTAGTAACTCAGTAGCTTATTGGTTTGGAGTATGATTAATTATTCATATGTGGTGACGTGTAAGTTATAATTTTGACTGGGCTTTTTCACATCAATTTGGAGGTACTAATACATTTTGTTGCATAGGTTAGATTTACTGCCGTATTTTATAAACAACGTTTTTACAACGAGATTTTCACAACCTGTGTTCATGTTTTTGTGTATTATCAGTTACTGAAGATGTTATGTGAAAGGTTCAAGAGAATTGTATTTAATAATTTGATGAAGAGTTTTGCTGGTATGCTGATAGTATGATCTTTTCAGTAAAGAAATACTTACCTAATAATCATTATCGAAAATAATTTTGCAGAAATTGTGTCTTATGGGTGATAAGTTTTTAAATGATTTGCATGTATATGTATGGAATTATAAGTATCTATGTCAGACTTATAGCGCATTGTAGTATTTTCAGGTTACTGTCTGTGCCACCTTTATAAAATTAATTATGATTTGGAGTCATTGAGAAGTGAGAGAGAGAGTAAGTGACAAATCAACCCATGAGGTCCTCCATTTATAAAGTTCAGAAGTATGAATTACTTTGAGGAGAATACCCATGTTGTTAAAGAAATAAAAGTAAGTATGAATGAGGTTTAATAGGTGGACTCTATATTAAATTAATTATTAAATCGGAGTTCTCCAGCACTGAGTGGGGAAATGGCTCAAATTGAATGAGTCTAGGAAGAGTGTTGATTTGGAGGTCAGACTACCATACCATTATTTCCAGATTCAGACCAACACTTTGTTCTCTCTTTCTGTCAGAGACGTCTGTCATTTTTAATTCAATATTCACTAAAATGAAATCCAGTTTATGTGAATTTATTCTTATTTGAAATTATGTTAACTTACAAATAGGTGATGAGGGACTAATAGGTTTATAGACAGTTGGTTCTCCAGTCATCTCATCTGTTTTTCTGTTCTTGTAATTCAAATAATATCAGTTCACCTCGTACAATAGGCAGCAGGATAACGTTCACCAAAAGTTCTATTGTCCCATGCTAGTAGAAAGAGAGGAATTTATGCCGTGCTTCCTGTTTGGGAGCTCGTGAGGCTCAGTGCGCGGGTCTGAGAGGCAGGCGACGTTCTACTTGGCAGCTTACAGGGTTGTTTTGGGCTCACCTGTGGGTCAAAACGGCAAGGGGTGTCGGATTGCCTATGTTCTGCAGACTCGCAGAATAACGCCATAGCTGGCCGCTGTGACCGAACGGTTCTGGGCGCTTCAGTCCGGAACAGCGCTGCTGCTTAGAGGCATTTGAACCATTTTGAACACTGCTATCCTCCATAAAAGTAAAGAAGATTTATACTATCTGTTGCATGGAATATGGATCGAGAGTAAAAGCGAAGCGAAGTAAATGTCAAGAAAAGTAACAAAAGTGGGGCATAAACAGAAAAAGTTAAGAAATTATGGTACCTTGAAAGCAAAGTAACACGCGACGGACGAAGCAAGCAGGGTATAAAAAGCAGATTAGCACAGGCAAAGAGGGCATTCCCAGCGAAGAGAACTCTGCTGGTATCAAACATAGGCCTTAAGTCGGGAAAGAAATTCCTGTAACTGTACGTTTGGAGCACAGTGTTGTATGGTAGAAAATCACAGATCGCGGGAAAACTGGAAAAGAACGGAATAGAAGCTTTTGCGATGTGGAGCTGCACAAGGATGTTGAAAATTAGGATGACATAAGGTAATGTATAAATAAGTTTTGCGTAGAACTGTCGAAGAAAGGATCATATTGAGAACAATGGTAGGGAGAAGGGAGAGTTTGGTAGGACATGTGTTCCGACATCAGGGAACTTTCAGGTTACTGGTGAGATGTGCAGAGGGTAAAACTTCAGGGGAATACAGAGATTCGAATGCGTCCAGCAAAAAACTGTAGGCGAACGCTGGAAATGCCTCTCTAAATTGAAGAGTCCGACACACGGGGGGAATGCGTGGCGTGCCCGTCAAACCAGTCAGAAGACCTGACTCTAAAAAAATCAAACAAACTCTGAATACTAGACAAGAACAAATCTGGTATTGGTCTACCACGATTTTGTTCAGTACCGCCTTCGTGGGTGAACTGTGATGTAGTGTGGATTCTTCCAGTAAATCTGTCTTACATCTGCCTTACTTGCTATTTTTTTTTGTGATCGTCCCTCTTCAAATCGCTCTGCACACATAATCCTCTCAACACTGAAAGTTTGTGATTGCTTCTGTTGATTGTTCTGCATACGTTTAATAATACAAGAATGAGTCTCTACGCCCGTTTAAACGCAGTAGGCTTCATTTAATTCTCGTAGAAAGCCGAATGCCAGTCGATGCACCAAGTGTCAATGACCTGCAGCTGTTGTTGCCTTTCGCAAATGTCTTCTCACGTTGCGACTTCTATTTATACAGTATACTCGTACGAACTCCTGGAATTTTTACTGTTGACTACTACGTCACTTATATATTCAGGGTGTCCCATGAAACACATGCAAACTTTAGGGGTAAGTTCCTTGCATCGAACAAGGGCTCTAAAGCGCACAACTTAAGTTATGAGTATTGTGTACTCATAAACTGTGAAACGCCTCCTTTACTGCAAGCTCTTTCCTTTTCATGTTTAGGGAGAAGGTAGTACGGAAAAAAAAACACGAAAAAAGCCTAGTAAGCGTGGGCTTGAAAATGTACACTTTAACAGTTATGAGCACTCGTTCAGTAAAAGAGATGTGTCTCACGCTAGCGAAGACGAACAAATTCTCGTAGTTCTTAAAGTACGCATTTTAGACCCCGTGTTTAATGAACAGTTTTCTCATCTCTTGGTCAATATTACCTTCTCGCAGTATATGGAAAGCTAAGGCTTTCCGGTAGAAGCCATCTGATTCATAGTACCGAAGATGCACAAGTGCTCGTACCTCTTAAGGTACGCATTTTAGAGCCCATGTCTGCTAGACATTTCTTATTTATTTCTGTACATGGAACCTATCCCATTATATTGTGAGATTTCGTGGTCCTGTAACACTTCCTTGAAATTCACTGTAAGCTACTTTTATGTCTGGAAATGACAAGCTGTGTTCTGTTACCTACGAACTCTTCAGTAGAATCACACAGCTGGTCTTGAAATTCTTTCCTTCAGTAGGTGGCAGTGCAGATCCTTACCGAACGCCTTCCGGAAGTCGAGGAACACGGCGTCGATTAGACATCGTAATCTACTGCTTTGAGCAAGCTGGATTTTTCACGATCTTCGTTTATAGAATCATGTTCATTGCCTCAGTGGAGTGCATCTGCAAATATGTCATAATATGCAAGTGTAAAACATATTATTCCAAAGGTCTACGACACAGTGACGTCAGCGAAACAAGACTACAGTTATGTGTTTCTGCTTCACAATCCTTTCTGGAAGCAGAATGACCTACTCTTTTGTCCGATCACTAGAAACGTGTCGTTCCCCCAGCGAAGTATCGTTACTGTTGCTAGTATGAGAGCAAGTTCTTTCGCATATTCTACACAGAATCGTACAGGCTTTTATGTCAGAAAATCTAACGGAACCCTGGCTTCCTATTATCCTCAGAGGACGTCCTAAGTGGTGTTAAGTGCGTGTTGTTGTGCTTCGAAGCCCAGTCCTCTCTCCCAGCACTGCGTCGGTGTGGTAATTTTCGTGCCACGCCGCCTTCTGACCATGCAGGCTGCAGCCTGTCTGCTCGCGAGCGACTCGCAATTGCCCCATTGGCCCCGCGCGGAACAAAGTGCTGTCCGGCCTGGATGCCGGCTCCGGCTATGAGCAGGCAGCCCTGCGGGCGGGGGTTCCCCGAGTCTGCCGTAATGGCGTCGGCGGCGGCCGCGCCGCCGGTAATGGGTTCGTTCCCCCGCGGGGGGCGGGAGGCGAAACGATGCGAGGCTCTGTTCGCGCCATTGTTCCGCGCGGCCTGTCCCCGAGCAACGCCACTTATTCTTTCTTCTTCCTTTTTTTTTATTGGGCCTCTCCATTAAGTAAGCCGGGGCGCCCTGCCGTGAATCACGTGGCGGTCCTAAGTGGTTGCACCATCCCCCTCGCCCTCTTCCCTCCCCCATCCTATCCCAAGCCGCCTTTTACACAGGCCACATAACTCAAGATCGCCACCGCCCTGTTCCGTCCGTCGTTCGCACATCCGGTCCTCGAACCAACGTCAGGCATGCGACACTGCAAAAATACCGAGCCAGACGTGAAATTTCAGACTTAAAAGCAGCGCGTCCTTTGGCACGCCCGAAAGACCGATGTGACAAAAAGGTGCCCACAGTTGACACTTTGCAGAATGGACCATTGAAACGTCGTTACACATCGGGGACAATGGTGATTAGGATCAAATTTAGTAGTGTAAAACATTAACACATGATGCATTAAAGGAAAAGGTGAACAGCATCATTAACCAGAATCGACACTTCAAAATCAATAAACAAAGGCGTCATACATTACACTGTCATTATTTTCGAGGTTTCCAGTTATTGTTGCAACAGTGCTAATGAAGTACGTGGAATGATAACGTTTACGTTTCAGTAAAACAAGAAGTTGTGAGGTACTAGGTAACGACCCATGTTGAAACACCCATGTTAGCACGTGGTGTAACCCATACAGGCGACAATAGAGCCGCTGACTTTGGCATCCAGTCGATCGTTGAGATGGCGAGTACTGTCTTGGGATATGCCATCCCACGCTGACTCGACCTGTTTACATAGTTCTCTAAGAGGTGTCGCACAAGTCACTTCTTGTCCCACCACATCAACCACGTGCTCGATTGGAGACAAGTCCCTAGATATGCTGGCCATGGACGTTGCTGCATGTCTTCCAGTGTGGGGACGAGCATTATCCTGTTGGAACAGCATATTACCTTCTTGCTGCCAGAAAAATATTCTGTGCGCATCGAGTGCTCGTTAGCGTCCTCTCCAGAAAAACGAAAGGTAAGAAAGAGTTGTAACTTACGGCATTCCGGACAATAGGGCCTCATTTGTCTTGGACGAACACACTCTAAAAGATTATCCCGGCAGGAATTGGGCTACATGGTCATCCAGAACTTCGTCTATGGGTGTAAGAATGTTCAAGTGACTACTGATATCATCATCCTCGCACAACTCAAACAGCACGTCCAGTTTGTGTGGCAGATCTACAAAAGGACCCTTTAAGCCACTTACAGTGCCACAATTTGACCCACTGCAAACTTACTCAGTTGCTCATAGGAAGCACAAGCGTATCTCCGTGGTATGGTTGCCTGCTTGCTCCACTCGTTTTCACCACACTGAGCCTTCTGGCTGTGAGCATTTGCTATTAAGGGATAGAGACAGATGGCACTCGGGTATATATGCTACTATGTTATCTGTCAGCGGACGACATCGAAACAATTATCAGTGCATCTTCTATCTTCCAGGTGCCATATGCCGTCATTGGATCAAAACCGACTCGTTTCTCAACTTGCACAATTTTTTTATTATTATGTGTGTGGACCATATTGTCTCTAACCTTACGAATTATTCTCTGTCTGAAAATTCGCTGAAGAAAGGCAGGCTGGTGAACGAATTACCCGTCGTTAATTATACTGTTTTGCGTGAGTGCCCTGGTATGAGACTGATGTTGAGTTTCAAGAATGCCCCTCTGGTGCTATCAAGATCTGATCCCGGTGACCTGCATAGTCAACGGCCTGTTCCCCTTAAGATCATGTGAAATATTAAGCTAAATTTCAGCAGATACTACTGGAAACCTGGACTTGAACAGGTTTGGCCCAATTAAACATCGAATATGGGAACCATACATCACATAGAAAATAATATGGGTTTCATTAAAGAACGGAATGAAACTAGAGGTCACAATAAATTCTTCTGTATTACTATTAGGTTGATGCATAAGTTCATAGCGTTCATCGTTTTGCATAGTGAGCTTCCGGTTGTCATGGGTTTATTTGCCGATTGATTTTTTTTACTTGTTGGTCGCTGTTGTTATTTGAAAGTATCCAGTGTTATTTTGTTATTTGGGTATAGTGAGCGGAGCTGTGTACGGTGGTAACTATTGTACCAACTGGAGAAATCGGAAAATTTCCGACATATTCTTCAGTTTTTTGTTCAATAGAAGGGCGACAGCAGCAGAGGCAGCTGGAAAAATTTTCACCGTGTATGGGGATACTGATACTGGACAAAGCACTGCAAGAGAATGGTTTTCTAGTTTTAGCAGGATCGTTTTGACGTTAGTAACTCTCAACGTTCAGGAAGACCTTCGGGGTTTGATAAAGATCGGTTAAACGCATTAATCCTTAACTATCCAAGTGAGTGTAATCGAGAACGGGCAAATGTAACGAACTGTGATCATACCACCAGCCTGCGACGTTTTCACGGAATGGTAAAGGTTCAAAAATCTGGTGTATGGGTACCGCATGCTCTAAGCCAAAATTACAAAAATCAGCTGGTGGCCGTATGTGCATCTCTGGTTGTGCGTCATCAATTGGCTCATGGACAACACCCACTATTCCTAACCAGTATCGTTACTGCTGACGGGAAATTGTGTTCTTATGCTAACATAAGGAAGAGAAAGGAAATACTTACTTCAAACAAAACAGCAGCTCCCCTTACAAAGACATGAGCGTGTCCACAAAAGACAACGTTATGCTTGTGATGGGAAAGTGACGGTGTGGTGTAGTAGGAATGCTTTCTGCGATATTTATTGCCAACAACTGAGACGTCATGCAGACTAAATCCAGGACCAACGCAGGAAGGCTCCATGAAGTGATGCTACTCCAAGATAACGACCGCCGGAGTTAAGATAGACTGATATAAAACTCTACATACGATTTGGAATGTGAAGTCATTCCGCACCCACCTTATCCACCTTGCTCGCTCTGATTTTCATCTTTTCCACTCTGTATCGAACAATATTCAAGGAACTTCCTTTCCGGGTGAAAAGAAGTTCCGAACATGGCTCGACGGCAAGTTCTTCACCTCAAAATTACTTGAATTCTAGAGTTGAGGAGTCGGAAACGTACCCCAGCGTTGGTAGATTGTTGTAAATAGTGAAGGAGATCGTTTTATTGATGACTAAAATTCTCTTTTACGTGTGTCTGTTGTGTTTATATGAATTTACTGATCATCCCAATAAAACATAAGGACTTGACTCCAAATACTGAATAGTTAACACAAGTAATTATTAAATTCATAATAGTTTAAATGTATCATTGAACATGCATGATATACCCTGACACTGGGGCTTGGAACTAGAAGGGCAATGCTAGTATGTCAGACAGTTTACTATTTTCACATAATCTGACAGTGATTGCTGAATTAGTTAACAGACTAAAGGAAAGGTCCAGAAAGGTGTATATAAGCACCAGCATCCTTGCCTAAGCGCATGTTCTACTGTCTGACTGCATGTATAAATATTAAGACAATCCAGAACGTTAACCGAAAAAAATTACTTCGCATCACCTTCATCACATCGTGTGCAAATGCAACACATGCTTATCATCTGTCTAAAAATACGCAGATAATGACGACAATGGTAGCTGACAGTTCACAGTTCGGCCCCAGAAAACGTAATCGCTTGTGAGTGAGTCTCATAACAGATATCAACCAAAGCATTGCCTGTTCGAAGTGCAGAGCAAGACCGAATGTTCCTCATCTCCCTCGTTTGGAGCTCAAAAAGGTAGTGTTCTAAATATCTCCTAAAAATTTTGCTAGTTTTGCCATCATTGGATTCCCGTTCGTCAATCGCTGAGTACCTTTCCAGTTCCATCCACTGAAATATTCATAAAAACCTCCGTTTCCTTAAAGTAATTTGCATTTCACTCTTAGATTGGATGCAGATAGCAGAAATTCTCCCCCACTATGAGTTTTGTTTCACTGTATGTACGCACCCGCAAGCTTCCTTCCCCGCCAGAAAATTAATTTTCATGAGACAATCCTCTGTATTCATACAAAACTAATCAATCAGTTACTGTTGACATCATTCGTACCTAGCAGATTCTTCTCCCTCCGATGCAAGTATTCCCGTCCCTTAGTGCATCCCTATCTTTTTAGAAGGCATTTATTTCACTGCGTCCCATAATGCCAGTCTGCAACATGCCGACTTCGGCTTAGTCTCCTATGGTGGTCGACACTGGGACGACATGACCATCCCAAAGAGCAGCCGTTGCTCAATGCGTCCTGTCTGCGACTCGGGTCTCTTAGCAAAAGAAGTGTTTCAGAGCTGTTTGCTATTCTTCTCCTGCACATTCTCACATTCAGCCACCGGGCTCAGCTCACAGGATAATTACACATACTAGTCACCGCCGTATAGAAATGAAATGAATCAGTCGAATCCAGAGGCCGTAAAATCAACTAGATACCTAGGAACTACAATTACGAACAACTAAATTGGAAAGAACGCACAGAAAATGTTGTGGCGCTGAGGAACCAAAGACTGCGATTTATTGGTAGAACACTTAGGAGACGCAACAGTTCTATTAAAGAGACTGCCTACGTTCCGCCTGTCCGTCCTCTTTTAGATTACAGGTACACATTGTGGGTTATTACCAGATAGGATTAACACAGTACATTGAGAAAATTCAAAGAAAAGGAGCACGTTTTGTATTACGGAGAAATAAAGGAGAATGTGTATCTGACATGATAAAGGATTTGCACCGAGATCTCACGAAATCTCAGTCAAAAGCTTCCTCCTCCAAATGCGAAAATATTGTGTTGATATCGGCCTACATAGGGAAAGGAAAATGTGTTTGGTTTTTCCGCGCGCTGTTCGAGAGTGGAATAATAGACAATTATTGTGAAGACTGTTCGATGAAGCCTCTGCCAGGCACTTAAGTGTGATTTGCAGGGTACCCATGTAGTTGTAGATGAAGAACTTAATAAATTCACGGTCACTGCTTTGTGTCTAAGTTACTTGCATACTTTCATGCTTTGCTTTGTAATTTGAACTGATTTGATAGTCTAATGTGATTAGTGGTATACGAATAAAGTTGTGAAGCAGTTTTGGAACAATTGTCCCATAACACTGGATTATATTTTAAGGCTCTCAGAAGTGGCTCGTGAAATCATGGTGGTTCATCCGGTGGAGAGGGATCTGTTGTGGCGATCTACTTGGCGCTATCCGACAAAAGTACACTACATCACAGAACTTGGTTTCACCTCTCCAATTTCTCCCTCTCGCCAGAGGTTTGAGTCCTCCCTCGGGCATGGGAGTGTGTGTTGTTCTTAGAATAAATTAGTAGGGTGTAAGTCAAGGGACCGATGACCTTAGCAGTTTGTTAGGAACTCACACACATTTGAACATTTTCTCCAATTTCCTTTCACAACACAGAGGAACCTTGACACCGTACCAATTACAGTTACACACACTCAGCAGATACATCCATTCACTGCATGGAAAAGGACACTGCTTGTGTGGGAGAAAAGCGGCTGAAAAACGGTCTCCAGATCTCATGGTCAACGATTCCATATGGCTCTTTCTTTACTTTTCTTTTTTCTCTTTCTTGTCAAATAACAAAATAAGAACTTACCGAACATCAGAACTCTTTTATAACGAGATACAGGACATCCAATATGAGAGAAATGAACATATCATACTCAACACTAAGATAATTAACAGATTAGAAAGAAACTTTGAAAGTAAAATAGAAGAGTTTTGTCTACAGGCAGGAAAGCAACTGTAGAAATCTGTAGCTAAGTGCTGGAAGGCCTGTGGTTCAACATCGATTATGGCAACGCCTACATAAGACAACTAGTGTCTGACGCAGTTGTTAGATCGGTAACTGCTACAATGGTAGGCTATGAAGATTGAAGTGAATTTGAACGTGGTCTTATACTCTGCCCAAGGGCGATGGAACACAGCTTCTCCGAGATAGCGATGACGTGGGAATTTTTCCGTGGCCGGAAAAGACCCTGCACGAACGGGACCAACGACGACTGAAGAGAATGGTTCAGCGTGACAGAAGTGCAACTCCTCCGCAGACTGCCGCAGATTTCAGTGCTGGGCCATCAATAAGTGTCACCGTGCGAACCACTCAAGGAAATATTGTCGATGTGGGCTTTCGGAGCCGAGGATCTACTCGTCTACCCTTGATGACTGCAACACAAAGTTTTAAGCCTCATCTGGGACCATCAACACAGGCAGTGGTCTGTTGATTATTGGTAATATGTTGCCTGGTCGGACGAGTCTCATTTCAAATTGTATCGAGCGGATGGACGTGTTCGGGCATGGAGACAACCTCATGAATCCATGGACCATGCAAATCAGCAGGGGACAGTTCAAGCTGATGGAGGCTGTGTAATGGTGTGGACAGCAGGGGACAGTTCAAGCTGATGGAGGCTGTGTAATGGTGTGAGGCGTGTGCAGTTGGAGTGATAGTGGGTCCTGATACGTGTAGATACGACTCTGAAAGGTGATAAGTAAGTAAGCGTCCTGTCTGATCACCTGCATTCGTTCATGTCCATTGTGCATTCCGAGGGACTTGGGCAATTCCAGCAGGACAATACGACATCCCACATGTCCAGAATTGTTGTAGAGTGACTCCAGGAACACTCTTCTTAGTTTAAACACCTCCGCTGGCCACCAAACTCCCCAGAGATGAACAATATTGAACATATCTAAGCTGCATTGAAACGTGCTGTTCAGAAGATATCTGCATCCCCTCGTACTCTTACGGATTTATGGAAAGCCCAGTAGGATTCATTGTGTCAGTTCCTTCCAGCACTACTTCAGACATTAGTCAAGTCCATGTCACGTCGTGTTGCCGCACATCTGCGTGCTCGCGGGGGCCCTACACCATATTAGGTGAGTGTACCAGTTTCTTTGGCTCTTCAGCGTATTATCTCCTTAGAGCAGAGTACTAGGCAGCTAAATTAAAGGACTTTAAGGTGTTACGCGACTGTTTCTGTCAAAATTGCCAATTACTATAATCAAACACCATTTCATTGATAAATTCATCTAATATAAATTGTGTTCCTATTAGAAATCAGACTAGGAGTTGGCCAAACTTAACATCCGTGGCTGCCATAGCTAATTACTAATATTCCATATTAATTTCTGAAATCTGGTTTCGCAGGACAGAGCGGATCAGGTTATAGTTGTGGAAACGGGCCAAAATCAGTTACTGTCAGTTGCACAAAACATACAAATTTTATTTTCCTAAAACATTTTATGACACATGCCCTTAAAAACATTCAAAAACAATACGGATGAAGGCCCGAACTCAAGTTATTAAAATTGCCTTAAGGAATACACATGGCTGGATGCCTTAGTTACAGAATTTTACATAAAAACTCGGCTGAAGGCGAAACACTGTAGATAGAAGAACTGAGGGCTTAAGGCCTAGATAACAAGAATTCCAGATAGAGGAGAAAATTTTAAAAGTTTTAAACAAGTGACTATTCAAATTTAAAATCAATACGGCTGAAGGCCTTACTTAAAATATTATACTGAACATGGAACAACTCAAGGCTTAAGACCTGGATAATAATAAGGATATTCAATGGGCAAAATCCCCATTTCTTAAAAGAAAAAAAATTAGTTTAAGCAAGCTTCTACAAAGTTTTAATTTAAGAAATCTGAAGGCTTCATCTTAACATTAAAACAAACTAAATTAATCGATGGCAGAAGGCTTCGCACAGTACTTTAGACTAAAAGAAAATGACGGTCTGAAACAACAGAGAAGTGGTGCTGAGAAGTGCTTCAAGGGTCGGCCTGATGAGGTCACTCTAACGTAAGTTCAGGTGAGACCGGCAGCCAAGCGTAGGACTAAATGATCGGATGGCACCCCGACACAGGGACGGCTGAAGGACCGACCAACTACCTAATCAATTCCCTTCCGCCCGACCAACAGCACAACAACGGAAAAATCTGCGAGGACTAAGATAGCAGCAGCACTACATCCTGAAAATTATCGTCTAAATACAGTCAAGACACAATAACCACTCAAAAATATGAACAACACCAAAGGCTGTCGAACTGCACGCCTTAACGGACAACATCGCCGGCAGTTGTGGCCGAGCGGTTCTAGGCGCTTCAGTCCGGAACCGCGCGACCCCTACAGTCGCAGGTTCGAATCCTGCCTCGGACATGGATGTGTGTGATGTCCTAAGGTTAGTTAGGTTCTAGGGGTCTGATGACCTCCGATGTTAAGTCCCATAGTGCTTATAGCCATTTTGAACCTTACAGCATCCTCATGATGAGGAAACCTGCCGGAAAACTACGCTAACGACCACGGCAGTTAACTGGAACGTTAATGGTCACAAGGCAGAAGATACCGCTGGTGCACTTCACTAATAAGTACTAACCAATTCAATAGTTAAACACCATACAGGAAGACAGCTGCAAAATTTCGCTGATTCCAACACACCATTCGTTGCTGTGTGAGGGAATGGCCCAGAAAGCAACAACCGGCAATAAACGATGAGATGTCACAGTAGTTGTGGTTTCATAACAGATTAACTGATCACTTAACTTCAGTGTCCAGGTTAGGTAGACGACGAACTTTGCAGCTCTCGCAGCTAGTGTCTCACAAATCCGATCGCTCGTGCACCCTGCCTGTGGTTCCGACCTGACCTCGTTCCCCGGAGACTTCCTAGCTGCTTTGTCCAAAATGACCGACTGCATCCAACATGCAGACGGCATTACAATAACTGGTCAGTCAAAACCCCAAGCAACACACGATTCCGCGGAAACACTTCCACAAACAACTCGAACAATACTAAAACCAGTCCCTGAGGAAATAACCAGGACGAATCACAAGTTCACACACACAGAGAACACAGAAACGATCAGCAATCAAACACACGTCGTCCGATGAGACGACCGATCGAACGACCAACCAAGGTCATTCCCAATGAAGTCATGTGTGCCAGCAACGGTCGGGCGAGTCATGGCTGCCTGGTTCTCACTGCTGCTCTGTCTCGGCTCCCTTCGGACGGGCGACATCCCAGAGACACTGGCTCGGATCCAACCATGCATAGGGAACACCGGACCATTGGCCATCCGACATCTTTGGACAAGGAAGGAACCGACCAAAGTCGCGCAAGATGACCAATTGAAGGGGCCCAGAAGCGATCGAAGGACCAAATACACGTCTCTCGATGAGACGACAGACCGAATGAACAAACTACGGTCGTTCCCTCTCAAATGTCCTTCCGTCCGACACTTTGTGTGTGTCCTCGGGCACTTTGTGTGTGTCCCCAGTGGTCGGGCGAGTACTGGCCGTGCAGACATTACTGGAACTCCATCCCGACTGAACTCCAGACACACGACGACTCGGAAATACTAGCGGTCGCTCCGAAGATAGTACGACAGTGATCTTATCCATAAGCGCTGCTTCTGCCACTCACGGGCAGGCAAGCCAGAAACTTAGTGACACCATTCAATCGAAAAAGAAACGGGACGGCAGTAGCACCAAGACAAGATGTGAAGCAATAACGGCACGAACTCGAGCCGCACACAGCTCAATTTCTTATTCCGGAGAACTATTTAAATGTGTAGTTGGTAATCCTACTGGACATAGGTTGGGCAATGGCCAAATGAACAGGGGAGAGCGAGTCACTGTCGGGCCATTACGATGGTGGGTAGGTTGCGCACTCCTCTCCTCAAATGACAGGCACCATCGGTACAAGGAATTGTAAAAATGGGGTTTGATAGTGACCATTGTTTCATTCAGGAGTTTGATGAACGCCACGTTATTATCTTGTGAGCTACAGCACCCATGTTTCACGTACGCTTAGGCCATTCCTGTGTAGTACATTTAATGCGTTCAGTTATCCGTTTTGCAATACTTACAATTAAATTCATATGACGCTAAGAAAAGCGGTCTGTTTATCAGTTAAGTCACCCGATACAGGACTTTCTGATATCCACAGCGGTATGTCGATGCCTGAGCCGCCACCTGGCAAAGGCACAAATTTAAAATGGGATAAATGTTACTAAAGAAAGTGTTCCAGAAGGAGAAGATTTTAAACTACCCAATTGTGCTCTTTAAAATACAACCTGAGATATAAAATCTGGAATATTTTTAAAGTCCTCCCAGGGTGTGATCCCTAAGGGACGGTCAGAAGAGTGCAAAATTAGATTTATAGGAAGTCCTTTGACAAGTAATGCAGCTCAGTGGGGATTTATGTCCCAGCGCAATTACAACACATTTAAAGAAATGCAAGTGTTCTTTAAGAACAGTTTCTTGTCGAAAGGTGCCAATAATGTATTACTGTTGAAGATTTTAGGTCCAGAAGATGATACAGGTAGATATGGGGTTCAGTATATAGTTTGAGAGACATGTGGATTTGTCTAAATACTAGATGAACCTTTCAATTCCAGCCATCTAGGATACCGCGCTGTATACCAGAAATCGTAGTTGGTAAGAGAGATAAGAAGATTAGGACTCAACGTCTCCTCAGTATTGAGGTCATCAGAAACGGAGCACAACTGTTTCAAGGATGCGGAGAGATATCTTTTGTTCTCCTCCAAACGAACCATTCCGGCATTTGCCTGGAGCAGTTTAGGGAAATCACGGAAAACCAAAATCTGGATGGCTGCACATGGGTCTGAATCATCCTCCCAAATATGACTCCAGTGTGATAATCATTACGTCATCTCGCTCTGTGAAAAGTAAATGGTATGGACTTCACTGACATACAAGGATTTATTGTTTGTTGGATCGGTTAGACTGTTCAGGGGGTACTAAGAGTTTTTTGTTTATGGTTGAATAGAAAGAATGATGTTAACAGAATTCTATGTACCTACCTAATTTAAGCAGTATCACTATATGTTCAGTTGTTTTTGTCTTCTGTGACAGACAGTACACTGTATAACAGAAACTCTGGTTCATCAACAGACTTGATGTTAAGCAAATTCCTGGTAGACGCTATCGCATTGCAGCATGTAAATGTTGTATATACCTATTTTGAAGTGAATATTAAATAACTACTGTAAGCAGTGAAAAGATATTTTAGTAATGTGAAAGCGACTATCAGTGACAGGATTCATTGGTAAATTGTTACCTTCAGTGAATGTTTAGCGCATTAGATGATCTGTTGAATTGACTGAACTTTCTAAACAGTAAAGTATATAGATTGATAGTAAAGGGGATAAAGACAAGATTAATAAAAAGTAGCACAAATGAGAGTAGCGAGTAACGTAACATTAAAAACATTGTCACGAAGTAGACAAATTTAAGGAATTCTGTGACTCTGATTCCAAATTAACCCATGCCGAACGGATGAAAGAAGTCACTAAAAGCACAGTAGCACTGGCAAAAATGACGTTCCTGTCCAAGAGAGGTGTACTGCTACTGAACGTAGGCATTAATCTGAGGAAGATATTTTATGAGAATGTACTTTTGAAGCACAGCATTCCATGGTAGTGAAACATGGACTGTAGGAAAAGAAGAGAATCCAAGAGGTTGAGGTTTTGTGCTACAGACGAATGCGGAAAATCAGGTGAACTCATAAGAAATCAGGAGGTTCTGCACAAAGACGGCGAAGGATGGGAAACAGTGACAAGAAGAAGGGACAAGATGGCAGGACACGTGTTAAGGCATCGTTGAGTATCCTCTGTGGTAGTGCAAGGAACTGTGGAGTGTAAAAACCGTAGTGGAAAACAGAGACTGCAGTAGATTCAGCAAACAACTGGGGATGTAGAGTCCAAGTGATATTGTGAAACGAAGAGGTTGCCGCAGGGGAGGATTTCGAAAGTCGTGGTGAGTCGAAAGAGACCAGTCAGACGTCTGGAAAAAAAGGTGGTACTCTACCTTACGAGGGCTCACAGCAGTACTAGTAACAGAAGGAAAGATATATTAAATTTCATGTAAAGCTGCTAATGAGAACTGGATATCATTGTACTTCATTAAATTATGTGGGCACCATATCTTTATTTGATCATTTATTTATTTATTCTTAAACGCAAGAAGTGAAGCTTCGCGAGTTTAGGTATAAACGAAAAGTGAGAGGTCGTGCTGGTGTTCAGCTGTTCTTACTAGCTGTGGAGGAAGGTTGGTTCCAGTAAGATACCGTTGGTCTGATGTAAGCATTCTGAAACATCAATTAAAACAATGGTCTCACGGGTGTTTTAAGTGTGGTTACGTAATATATACACTCCTGGAAATTGAAATAAGAACACCGTGAATTCATTGTCCCAGGATGGGGAAACTTTATTGACACATTCCTGGGGTCAGATACATCACATGATCACACTGACAGAACCACAGGCACATAGACACAGGCAACAGAGCATGCACAATGTCGGCACTAGTACAGTGTATATCCACCTTTCGCAGCAATGCAGGCTGCTATTCTCCCATGGAGACGATCGTAGAGATGCTGGATGTAGTCCTGTGGAACGGCTTGCCATGCCATTTCCACCTGGAGCCTCAGTTGGACCAGCGTTCGTGCTGGACGTGCAGACCGCGTGAGACGACGCTTCATCCAGTCCCAAACATGCTCAATGGGGGACAGATCCGGAGATCTTGCTGGCCAGGGTAGTTGACTTACACCTTCTAGGGCACGTTGGGTGGCACGGGGTACATGCGGACGTGCATTGTCCTGTTGGAACAGCAAGTTCCCTTGCCGGTCTAGGAATGGTAGAACGATGGGTTCGATGACGGTTTGGATGTACCGTGCACTATTCAGTGTCCCCTCGACGATCACCAGTGGTGTATGGCCAGTGTAGGAGATCGCTCCCCACACCAAGATGCCGGGTGTTGGACCTGTGTGCCTCGGTCGTACGCAGTCCCGATTGTGGCGCTCACCTGCACGGCGCCAAACACGCATACGACCATCATTGGCACCAAGGCAGAAGCGACTCTCATCGCTGAAGACGACACGTCTCCATTCGTCCCTCCATTCACGCCTGTCGCGACACCACTGGAGGCGGGCTGCACGATGTTGGGGCGTGAGCGGAAGACGGCCTAACGGTGTGCGGGACCGTAGCCCAGCTTCATGGAGACGGTTGCGAATGGTCCTCGCCGATACCCCAGGAGCAACAGTGTCCCTAATTTGCTGGGAAGTGGCGGTGCGGTCCCCTACGGCACTGCGTAGGATCCTACGGTCTTGGCGTGCATCCGTGCGTCGCTGCGGTCCGGTCCCAGGTCGACGGGCACGTGCACCTTCCGCCGACCACTGGCGACAACATCGATGTACTGTGGAGACCTCACGCCCCACGTGTTGAGCAATTCGGCGGTACGTCCACCCGGCCTCCCGCATGCCCACTATACGCCCTCGCTCAAAGTCCGTCAACTGCACATACGGTTCACGTCCACGCTGTCGCGGCATGCTACCAGTGTTAAAGACTGCGATTGAGCTCCGTATGCCACGGCAAACTGGTTGACACTGACGGCGGCGGTGCACAAATGCTGCGCAGCTAGCGCCATTCGACGGCCAACACCGCGGTTCCTGGTGTGTCCGCTGTGCCGTGCGTGTGATCATTGCTTGTGCAGCCCTCTCGCAGTGTCCGGAGCAAGTATGGTGGGTCTGACACACCGGTGTCAATGTGTTCTTTTTTCCATTTCCAGGAGTGTATGTGGTAGTTGATCCAGCAGAAAAGTATAATAAATGAATAATGCAAGTATTCTCCTGTAATGTTTTTGTTAATAGTTCCAAAAGAAATCCGTTGGAATTCGATTACTCGATCAATAGTACATTTCTCAAGGCTGTCAATTCAACTAAAAAATTACGAACAACGTCAGTTGGAAAGACCACATAGATAATATTGTGGGGAAGGCGAGCCAAATGTTGCGTTTCATTGGCAGGACACTTAGAAGATGCAACAAGTCCACTAAAGAGACAGCTTACACTACACTCGTTCGTCCTCTGTTAGAATATTGCTGCGCGGTGTTGGATCCTTACCAGTGGGATTCCGGTTCGATTCCCAGCGGGTCAGGGATTTTCTCTGCATCGTGATGACTGGGTGCTGTGTGATGTCCTTCGGTTAGTTAGGTCTAAGTAGTTCTAAGTTCTAGGGGACTGATGACCATAGATGTTAAGTCCCATAGTGCTCAGAGCCATTTGAACCAGTGGGATTGACGGAAGATATCGAAAGGGTGCAAAAATGGGCAGCTCGTTTTGTATTATCACGTAATGAGGGAGAGAGTGCGGCAGATATGATACGCGGGTTGAGGTGGAAGTCATTAAGCACAGACGTTTTTGTCGCGGCGAGATCTATTTACGAAATTTCAGTCACCAACTTTCTCGTCCGAACGCGAAAATATTTTGTTGAGCCTAACGTACATAGGTAGGAATGATCATCAAAATAAAATAAGAGAAATCAAAGCTCGAACAGAGAGGTTTAGTTGTTCGTTTTTCCCCCGCTGTTCGGGAGTGGAGTGGTAGGGAGATAGTATGATTGTGTTTCGATGAACCCCCTGCCAAGCACTTAAATGTGAATTGCAGAGTAATCATGTAGATGTAGATGTAGATGTATGCTATGTCTGAAAGAAGAGCTGAATGAATTCTTCTTAATACATTCGATTACTCGGAGTGTCACCTTTAATTCCACTGCTATGGTCTGAAGGAATCTGATCATGAAAACAGTAAATAACACAATTGAAATAATATACAGGCTGTTCGTTATTAAAGTTCCAGTTAAAAAATACTTTGGAAAGAGAACCACTGCTCGGAATGACGTGAAAACTAAAAAGAATACCATTGACGTACGGGAAACGTCTTGGAATAAATAGAAATTTGACGACCATTTAACCAGTAGATGTGCTATAAGCGTCTTAACGTAAGTTGAGTCGGCTATAAATGACAGGTGAACCGCAATACGACAGCTATAGTCTGAGTAGCGCATCACACCATCCGTATTGTTCAATGTGCATGACCGACAAGTATGGCTGTCAACATTTACGGCACTGTTAACTAGGTAAACCCATCCACCACGCAAGGGTCGTACTACTTCGGATAGGGGTAATTGGGTTTTAATTGTCCTGACGCCAAAAACCGCAAAAAAAGCAAAATGAAGTCGCTTTTAACTGTCATGAGACTGGCGCAAGTAATGTTCAATATGCTGTCCGCCGTTATTTGCCCCACGTTGATGTCGAGAAGCAGCACGATCCACAACCGATCTCAGTGTGTCGGGGATCACGTTCAGAATGCGTTACGCATTGCGTGTCTTCAGTTCAGCTAAGTTCGTAACTGGACCACTGAACACAATATCTTTCAGACAATCCCACAGCCAAACGTCACACGGATTAAGATCAGATGTTCCTGACTGCCAGGTTGTAGGGGAATGACGGCAGACTATTCTAGCATTTCCTAAGCCCCTTCACTGGCGGTACTATGTGCTGAAGGTTTGGAATGACGCTGATGTGCAAAAGACTCTCTTGGTGTTTACCAGTGACGATACAGGCAACAGGAGCCGCAGGACTCACCTCATCGCAAAAGCATGGCCCTACGACGATCGATTCCGTTAACGCGCACCACACAGTCACCTTTGCAGACGAAAGTAGTACCTGCCGGCGGGTGTGGCCGAGCGGCTCCAGGCGCTTCAGTCTGGAGCCGCGCGACCGCTACGGTCGCAGGTTCGAATCCTGCCTCGGGCATGGATGTGTGTGATGTCCTTAGGTTGGTTAAGTTTAAGGATTTCTAAGTTCTATGGGACTGATAACCTAAGATGTTAAGTCCCATAGTGCTCAGAACCATTTGAACCATTTGAAAACTATTCTTCCGGTGTCCGCACAACCTGAAATCACAAGGAGTGGGATCAGGTGATCGTACCAGCCAAGCATTTGGAGACTATCGGCTGATAGTTCGAACGTTTGCAAATGTGTTTCGGAGAAGCAGGTGAACTTCATGATCGATGTGTGGCGTAGCCCCACCTTGCATGAAAAATGTTGAGTTCAATACGTCTGTCTCCCGTAGAGCGGCTATGACATGCTGGCGTAGCAAACTGCAGTAACGCTAGCCAGTCAGACTGCACGCCTTCGGTCCTTGAACCCCAACCTGTTCTACAAAAGAATGTGCCAATGTTGAAATTAGTCGTGAAGCCACGCCATCCGGTGACACATTCATCGTACAGAGGTAGCTCATGCACAGTGACTGGAGGTGAAGATCCCCACACTCGGCAATTCTGTGTGTTCAACTCACCCTCGTCAACTTTAGTCCTTGCGAGAAAGTGGAGAGCGAAGTCATCACGACGTAGTGCGTTCTGTAGTGCAAGCAGCTGTACGATATGGATCTTTTACGGATACCATTTGAGAACGATTATAAGCGCTTTCGTACAGTGGACCACGGCATGTTCAGCTGTTGTGACACAGCACGCGCTCTGCCTGACGATCGGGAATTGCGTTCAGCGTTGTCTGCCATAGCAAAAGCGGTTTTATCGACCACATGTGGTGCAACGGGTCGTTGGCCTCTTCCCGGAGCGACGCCCAGTTCTTCAGTTCATTCGAACTGCATCATGCTCCTCACAGCAGGCGGAGAAAGAGGACTCTTCCTAATAGTTTCAGCCAGCGACATTCTCGATGTGCAGCTGCAGCATTTCTGTTGTTTTGATAACTGAGCGTCACCAATAATGCCTTGCTCCTTTTGTCCTAGCTCACGTTGACACGTCAGCAAGTGCACTGCGACTGGTAGATGATCACAATGACTGATCACGACACTTGGTGGCCATAGTTGTAACTGGACGCTGGCGCTGTGACGCGTGGAAATCATGCACTCCATACTCTGGACATTAATGCTACCAAGTTTGGTACGCGTACGATAATTAGTTTTCGTGTTATAGCGTGTTATATAGGGAAAGTTTAATTATAACCGCCCGGTACTATACCTACTCCTAATGAAGTGATGATGTTTTAGAAAAAGTTTGTAACACATTCCACTTGTGATTTGTTTTGGTTCGACTGAGCAGTTTAGAAAGCATTGTTTCATTTCAGCGAAAACGCCTGGAGATTTACCTAAGACGACCATCAGTACGTAATTTTAAACCTCGGGTGCTTCATAAAGACAAGAGATTTTATTGATCAATATTAGTGACCAACCGGGTGGAACTACAAATGAGGAATTATGTTGTGCTACCGATTGTGAAAATATGTTGCAGAAAGCTGTGTATTGTAACGAGCCATGCGGTATCCGTATGTTCTGTTGGAGGTGGAACCGCCGGGACTTGGATGCATGACCAATGACAACATGGCGACAATACACAATCCAGCAACGATTGTCACTGCGGCTGAATATGAAATGTAATTTAAAGATGTACAGTTAGTCATTGACCTGAGTTCTTGATGGATTGACTGTCATTTGATTCTGTACCGAACTAAGAATATTATTTATGTATGTTAAACTGAAATAAATTATTTCAAATTACTGTGTGTGTATATGACGCATTGGGTGTAATACTGTTTTATTGATAATGTATAGAAAAATCATTACTGAAGATACAGTTTTGTTCTGAATTGTCGTTTTGTGTTTTGGAAGAGAAACTGATTCAGTTGTTACTGATCTGAAATTTAATAGGTTAAATATTTTGTATCAACTGAAAATAATTACACGAAAATGGGAAGGTGAGGTGTTCGTTGGAATTTACAGAAGTGTAAGGCGCTGCAGTCGTGGACTGTGCGGCTGGTCCCGGCGGAGGTTCGAGTCTTCCCTCGGGCACGGGTGTGTGTGTTTGTCCTCGGATAATTTAAGTTAAGTAGTGTGTAAGTTTAGGGACTGATGACCTTAGCAGTTAAGTCCCATAACATTAAAAAAAAGTTACAGAAACTCTTAGAGATATGGAACTTTCACATTTCGGATGCAGAGATGAAGTTTAGTTGAACACAATCAGATACAGATGACTGTTTGGGGTCATCACTGTAATTAACCACTGCGCACTTACCGGGGATTTATTTTAGGCGCCTAATGCTGGTGATCTCACGTGGACCGGAATCGATATTCTTTGCGCTTCCAGGATCAGGACTGTGTGAAGGTTGACAGAGGCAATTGTTGCTTTTCGCACCATCATCTTGTCTACATCACGGCAGTGCCGCAAAGGAAAACATCGAAGTTAAGCACTGTCGGGTTTCGATAGCATTCGGATGGTTTACCGTCTGCGTCTGTCGAGCGATGTTTGCAAGCGGGCTCCACTCAGCCCTTGTGAGGACAATTGAGCAGCTACATGACTGAGAAATAGCAACTTCGGTCACGATAGCTAACAACGTTGGGAGAGCGGTTTGCTGACCACGTGCCCCTCCATTGCCGCATCCAGTGAAGCATATCGGCTGAGTATGACACGGCTTTCAGTTGGGCCTTCCGAGGTCTATTCGGACGCAATAATATCTTTTACAGGCCTAGAATACTTTCTTGACGAACCCCAATTACCACCACAGTTTCCCTAGATGATTTCTAGTTTATTACAACGAACAGTGACTTTCCTGATGGGATATCACTGTAAAATCTACGCTCAGTGGCTGCAGTAATACAGGCCTCGCCTGAGTGTAGTGATGGAAATACTGACCAGAGGAATGAAGTTGTTTATTTTTATTTCATTTTGAAGTCTAGTTTCGTTGGACCAAATTGAGGAGCAAATCTACAAGGTCACGGAACGTGTCTTACTTAGTTGACGGGAAAAGGGTTTCAAACGGCTCTGCTCGCATGTACTGATCTGTCAAAATATAATTTTATAACTTATCTCGGAAACTATTTCTTCGAATCTATTTGCGCTATTTTCAGTGCGAATAAAGAGGAGCAAAGTTTTATATATTGAAGAAAGAAGAACTGTTCAAAGAATCAGTCGAAAAAGAATTATGACTTATATTTTTCATTCGATGTATTTCGAAGTCTTCACTGGCACAAAAGCAGAGATATATTTCTATATGAAGAAAGGTACTTCAGCTTTAGTTCAAAATATGTACACGAGATAACATGTTGCA
This sequence comes from Schistocerca piceifrons, assembly GCF_021461385.2. Taxonomy (NCBI): domain Eukaryota; kingdom Metazoa; phylum Arthropoda; class Insecta; order Orthoptera; family Acrididae; genus Schistocerca; species Schistocerca piceifrons. The sequence goes on along the minus strand of NC_060141.1, from coordinate 683,102,927 downwards.
GGCGATTTATCATTCACATATTGCATTTAAATCTCAGTATTCCGTCACAGGAGAATTTCGTCATTCAGAATACAGTATTGCACACGAAAGAAGTAACTTTCCGGCAGTAACCTACAGCAACTCCCAACTACAAGCCAAGAAGAATGAAGGTAATACATGTATCAAAGCAAGTCTTTTTCACAACAGGTGAGTCACTTAACGATAATTTTTTCTGAAGTTATTTTCAAAGTCCATAGCCATCAAAACCAATGTCAATGACTTCCAGTATGATTATACTTGGATAACCAAATTCTGAAAAAAAATTATAAAAAAGAATTAAGTTTCTTGAAAATTAATTAAAGTATCATTATTCGTCTTAGAGGCATATTTGACAGCATATTCTGTACATAAGGTCACGCAATTACTTTATATAGGTCATTAAAGCTATATGAAATGCAATTTTACAACTTTGAACTTGTCTGTACCGTATAGTAAAATTATAGGGTGTATAGAGTAATGTAGTATGTAACAGAAGCTGAGACATTCTTCAGTTTCATATCAAGGTCTACCGATACAACAACGCAGTCTACTAATAGCTCTAGTGAAACCACAACAACAATGAATCGCAAATTTTGTTAGAAACTTATACTTCGAATTTGACGAATTATAAGCATACAGTACACGCGATTTACTACACTAGTGTCGATAACGTTTTTAATGGAGTATAAGTGCACTCTCCAATCCTTCAGTGACTTTGCAGTTTCTCTCTCAGCAGACAACGATTCTCTTCAGCATCCCGTTCTTGCAAGATCATTTTCCGGCCCAGCGATGTGGGAGATTTGATGTTTTACCTGATTCCTGATACTCACGCTACACTCGTGAAGTGGTCGTACAGGAAAGTCCCCACTTCATCGCTACCTCGGAGGTGTTGTGTAGTATCGCTCTTGCACTGAATGTAACACGACGTTCAGACTCACTTAAATCTTGATAACTTGCCTCTGCAGCAGCGGTAACCGACCTAACAACTGCAACGGACACTTGTCGTCTTATAGAGGCGTTCCGGACCACAGCACAGTATTTTGCCTGTTTATATCTCTCTGTATCTGAATACGCACACCCATGCCAGGTAATTTGACGCTTCAGGGTATAATAGCTGTTAGTTTCCATTGCGGCCGTTGTCAGTCTTTCTGATTTATCCAAAAGTTCTTCTCTTCAGTGTCATGAAATCGTCTAGAAAGACGCAGAATACACTAGTTAATCAAAAGTATGCGAACACATTTTACTGGATTTTGATATGAGGTGTGTCTGTTGTATCATACTTCTGATACAACCACAAAGGAAGATTTGTACTCGTTGCTACCTTCAATTATTTATAGTACGCTGATGCAAACACTATGCGAGGAGAACGAGAACAATGGAACACCGATAATGGTTATTGAGGAGAGCACACACATGTATTGACGAATACTCTTCTACAAATCGGCTCAGGAAGCAGAACCGGAAGTTCAATCACTATTCCAGAAGCTGAGGCTGGAAAGTAAACAGTTTTTGTCCAAGTCAGTGTTCAACTAAGATGGGCTGGTGTGGACTCGCTAGAAGCAGACGATGCGGAGCGAAGAACACAAAGAGAAGGCGATATTCTCGGTAGTAGAGCTGACTTCGAACTGCCCCTCTGCTGTGACACCGGCGTGTATCACTTCTCTGGCGGCGCCATCGCTGCGACCTCTTGGTAAGTCAATCGCTGAGCTATACGCTGTCTATGGAGTGGGTTGTCGACCTATCGACGCCTGTGGTGCTGCCTGGTGGTGCGTGCTGTATTTACGACATCACAGTGTCCACTGTATGCCTTTATGCCGGCTTTAACAATCCTGAGAACATTATCGATGAGATTTCTGAATATTGTGAAGGAATGGTATCCCATTCTTCCTTAAGAGCCGAGAGCCGAGAAGGCAGTGGTGTTGTGCATTGAGGTCTGGAGCATAGTCGACGTTCTACTCATCCCAACTGTGTTCCATTGGGTTCAGTTCGGGATTAGGGATAGGCCAGTCCATTTCGGGACTGTTATTGTCAGCACACTATCCACACACAGTGCCCTAACAAGGCTGCTTTATGACAGGGTGCATTGTCATGATGGTTCAAACAGCTGTTGTCTCCGCATAGTTACTCTACTGCCCTAAACACACATTGCTGCAAAATGTGTTCACATCATTCAGCATTTAGAGTTTTTATAAGCACCAAAAAGAGGCTAACCCACAACCTCAGAAAAACACCTCTATACAGTAACACATTTAAATTGTGAATAAAAATCATCACCAATGGCGGTAGATGACTTCCGGCACACAAAGTCACCCTCGCTCGGCCAACGATCTCATCAAAGGGAGAGGAGGAGCAGACAGACGTTCAGGGAATTATATTGCCCTAACCCAAAGGCGGAAGAATCAGCAACGATGAATGGCATGAGGTTGCCGCAGGCAATGGAAACAACTGCATTAAAGACACATAACGTGTATCCTCAGCACATAACTCAGGATATTATGACGATCTCTCTATTGGCTAAAGGCTTTCTATTACTATCCCATTCGGATCTCCAGTAAGGGTACCCAGAGGAAGACTTGACCAACTAAAAAAGACGGCATAACCAACGAATGCATAACAGTCTGATAGTAGGAGCATGGAATGCCAGAATTTTGAATGTAATACGAAAGATCGAAATTCTGAAAAGCCTCAAGCAAAATAAAAGTGGTGTCTATTAAACAGAATGGAAAGAAGATAATGATTCCTGTTCAGATTATTATTTGTCTACACCATGGGGCCACCCAACAAACGTGACGTCAATATACCTCCAAAACACTGTGGCCTTCAAGCTAGAAGATTCCAGCGCCTTCTCCTTGAAGTCCTCCATAAAAAAGTTGGCCACTAAAGGCGACAAAGGACTACCCATGGTGATACCGTCAGTCTGTTCATAAAATTCATTAGAGAATAAAAATATGTCGAGGTGAAAACATTTTCAAACAAAGCTGTAATCTCTTTATCGAAACTTTTTCAATGAGAAACAATGATTCCGAATGAGGAACCTTTGCGAACAACGACACTACATCGAAACTGACTAACATATCCTGTAGATGTGCAGAGAAGTTAAAAGAATTTTTATATCATCTGAATTCCATCCACAGACAAATTCTGTTCGCAATGGAAGTGGAAAAAGATAGATGCCTTCCATTTTTGGATGTCTTGGTACGGCACAAACATGATGGCACTTTGGGACACGCAGTTTATCGGAAACCATCCCATACGGATTCATATTTAAGCACAAATAGCTGCGACCATCCTTCACAGACGATAAGTGTACGCTGAACTCTAATACACAGAGCACATGTCATTGCTGACGAAAGCAGTCAGGAGGACGAGCTTCTACATCTGAGAAGAGTTTTTGAAGTCAACGCGTGCTCTTCACAGCAGATACGTAAGGTGCTACAAATGAAATCAAATGTCGGTATAAGAAAAGCAGAAGGCAAGGAAAGTCTTAAATCGATGGTTTTTCTGCATACGTAGGAAGCCTATATTCAAAAATAGGACGGATTCTCAGTAAGCCTAAAGTGAAAATGATATTTCGCCCTCCACTTAAGACAGCAGCACTCCTAGGTTCCATTAACGATGATTTGGTGCTTCAGAAGCCTGGAGTTTACAAGATCCGCTGGGATCGTTCATACCTCGAACATACGACACGTACTGTCCAGGAGAAATGCACCGCAGGTACACCCGGCTCATACAACCTAATAAATCGGTGGCGGGAGACCACTGTATTGATACTGGGAACTCTATGGTGTACGATGACGTCGAAATTTTAGCCTCGGTTTCATCTATCTGGAACTCAGTAGTGAAGGAGCAATTGAAATTCGCTTGGCAAGGATTTTAATTAACCGAGATAGAGGCTTCAGATTGGACAAATCATGGAATCCGGCAATTTCTATAATAAAATCACAAAGACGTCGCGACGGTGCAGTTCGCAGTGATACATCGATATCACCGTGTGGATCGACTGAGCAGCCATATATCAATTTCCATGCATATGCCATACTTCTTTGGCGCCTATTAACGTTTCTGGCGCTTTGTGTATCTGTGGCCGCATGCGCAGTGCTGCGGTCCACGGGTTTAAAAAGACGGAGCCAGTGCTGAAGCGTCAGTCACCTCGGCTCACTCTGAAGATCACTGGGCGGTATTCGGGCTAAATATCAGAAGAAAAAGTAATTTATGCGGCTGTACGCCCGAAATTTACTGGATCAGTCTTTGCGCCGCGAAAATATGAAGATGTACATCGAGTAGAAGAAAGGGTTACGGAAGAAAATGGGAGGAATGACAGAAGAGTAAAATTGAGTTCTGCAATATATTATAGTTAGTAAATGTGAATACTCTGTTCAAAAATAACAGTAGTAGGTCTATTTGGAAAAGGCCGGAAGATACGGGTACAGTTCAGATAGACTACATAATGGTCAGACGCAGATTCCGAAATCAGATGTTGGATTCTGAGGGGTACCCATGAGCAGATAAAGACTCATATCTCAATTTGGTAGTGACGAAGAGTAGGCTGAAATTTAAGAGACTAGAATCAATGGTCAAAGAAGTGGGATACGGAAACATTAAGGAATGAAAACAAGGCCTTAAAGTTCTCTGAGTCTATATATACAGTGATCAGTAATAGCTCAGTTGGCTGTTCATTTGAATAGGAATGGGTAGCGTCTTTGATTCATAATCAAAACGTCTTCGGTCTCGGGTTCGAGCCCCGCCACTGCCTAAATTTTGATAAATAATCAGCATTGGCGGCCGAAGACTTCCGGCATAAGAAGTCAGCCTCATTCTGCCAACGGCCTTGTCAAAGAGGGTGGAGGAGCGGATAGAGGTTCAGGGAACTCTCTCGTCCTAGGGGTGGGAAATTGCCCCTAAAGGCGGAAGAATCAGCAATGATCAACGACATAAGGATGTAGAAGGCAATGGAAACCACTGCATTAAAGACACGTAGCGTGTATCCACAGGACATGTGGCCTGTAATTGAAGAAGTGCCATGATGATCTCTCCATTGGCAAAAGATTCCGGAATAGTCCCCCATTCGGATCTCCGGGAGGTGACTGCCAAGGGGGAGGTTACCATGAGAAAAAGATTGAATAATCAACGAAAGGATAACGTTCTACGAGTCGGGGAGTGGAATGTCAGAAGCTTGAACGTGGTAGGGAAACAAGAAAATCTGAAAAGGGAAATGCAAAGGCTCAATCTAGATATAGTAGGGGTCAGTGAAGTGAAGTGGAAGGAAGACAAGGATTTCTGGTCAGATGAGTATCGGGTTATATCAACAGCAGCAGAAAATGGTATAACAGGTGTAGGATTCGTTAAGAATAGGAAGGTAGGGCAGAGGGTGTGTTACTGTGAACAGTTCAGTGACCGGGTTGTTCTAATCAGAATCGACAGCAGACCAACACCGAAACGATAGTTCAGGTATACATGCCGACGTCGCAAGCTGAAGATGAACAGATAGAGAAAGTGTATGAGGATATTGAAAGGGTAATGCAGTATGTAAAGGGGGACGAAAATATAATAGTCATGGGCGACTGGAATGCAGTTGTAGGGGAAGGAGTAGAAGAAAAGGTTACAGGAGAATATGGGCTTGGGACAAGGAATGAAAGAGGAGAGAGACTAATTGAGTTCTGTAACAAGTTTCACCTAGTAATAGCGAATACCCTGTTCAAGAATCACAAGAGGAGGAGGTTTACTTGGAAAAGGCCGGGAGCTAAGGGAAGATTTCAATTAGATTACATCATGGTCAGACAGAGATTCCCAAATCAGATACTGGATTGTAAGGCGTACCCAGGAGCAGATATAGACTCAGATCACAATATAGTAGTGATGAAGAGTAGGCTGAAGTTCAAGACATTAGTCAGGAAGAATCAATACGCAAAGAAGTGGGATACGGAAGTACTAAGGAATGACGAGATACGTTTGAAGTTCTCTACCGTTATAGATACAGCAATAAGGAATAGCGCAGTAGGCAGTACAGTTGAAGAGGAATGGACATCTCTAAAAAGGGCCATCACAGAAGTTGAAAGGAAAACATAGGTACAAAGAAGGTAGCTGCGAAGAAACCATGGGTAACAAAAGAAATACTTCAGTTAATTGATGAAAGAAGGAAGTACAAACATGTTCCGGGAAAATCAGGAATACAGAAATACAAGTCGCTGAGGAATGAAATAAATAGGAAGTGCAGGGAAGCTAAGACGAAATGGCTGCAGGAAAAATGTGAAGACATCGAAAAAGATATGATTGTCGGAAGGACAGACTCAGCATACAGGATAGTCAAAACAACCTTTGGTGACATTAAAAGCGACGGTGGTAACATTAAGAGTGCAACGGGAATTCCACTGTTAAATGCAGAGGAGGCAGCAGATAGATGGAAAGAATACATTGAAAGCCTCTATGAGGGTGAAGATTTGTCTGGTGTGATAGAAGAAGAAACAGGAGTCGATTTAGAAGAGATAGGGGATCCAGTATTAGAATCGGAATTTAAAAGAGCTTTGAAGGACTTACGGTCAAATAAGGCAGAAGGGATGGATAACATTCCATCAGAATTTCTAAAATCATTGGGGGAAGTGGCAACAAAACGACTATTCACGTTGGTGTGTAGAATATATGAGTCTGGCGACATACCATCTGACTTTCGGAAAAGTATCATCCACACAATTCCGAAGACGGCAAAAGCTGACAAGTGCGAGAATTATCGCACAATCAGCTTAACACCTCATGCATCGAAGCTGCTTACAAGAATAATATACAGAACAATGGAATAGAAAATTGAGAATGCGCTAGGTGACGATCAGTTTGGCTTTAGGAAAAGTAAAGCGACGAGAGAGGCAATTCTGACGTTATGGCTAATAATGGAAGCAAGGCTAAAGAAAAATCAAGACACTTTCATAGGATTTGTTGACCTGGAAAAAACGTTCGGCAATATAAAAAGGTGCAAGCTGTTCGAGATTCTGAAAAAAGTAGGGGTAAGCTATAGGGAGAGACGGGTCATATACAATATGTACAACAACCAAGAGGGAATAATAAAGAGTGGACGATCAAGAACGAAGTGCTCGTATTAAGAAGGGTGTAAGACAAGGCTGTAGCCTTTCGCTACTACTCTTCAATATGTACATCGAGGAAGAAATGATGGAAATAATAGAAAGGTTCAGGAGTGGAATTAAAATACAAGGTGAAAGGATATCAATGATACGATTCGCTGATGACATTGCTATCCTGAGTGAAAGTGAAGAAGAGTTAAATGATCAGCTGAACGGAATGAACAGTCTAATGAGTACACAGTATGGTTTGATAGTAAATCGGAGAATGACGAAGGTAATGAGAAGTAGTAGAAATGAGAACAGCGAGAAACTTAACATCAGGATTGATGGTCACGAAGTCAGTGAAGTTAAGGAATTCTGCTACTTAGGCAGTAAAATAACCAATGACGGACTGAGCAAGGAGGACATCAAAAGCAGACTCGCTATGGCAAAAAAGGCATTTCTGGCCAAGAGAAGTCTACTTATATCAAATACCGGCCTTAATTTGAGGAAGAAATTTCTGAGGATGTACATCTGGAGTACAGCATTGTATGATAGTGAAACATGGACTGTGGGAAAACCGGAACAGAAGAGAATCGAAGCATTTGAGATGTGGTGCTACAGACGAATGTTGAAAATTAGGTGGACTGATAAGGTAAGGAATGAGGAGGTTCTACGCAGAATCGGAGAGGAAAGGAATATGTGGAAAACACTGATAAGAAGAAGGGACAGGATGATAGGACATCTGCTAAGACATGAGGGAATGACTTCCATGGTACTAGAGGGAGCTGTAGAGGGCAAAAACTGTAAAGGAAGACAGAGATTGGAATAGGTCAAGCAAATAATTGAGGACTTAGGTTGCAAATGTTACTCTGAGATGAAGAGGTTAGCAGAGGAAAGGAATTCGTGGCGGGCAGCATCAAACCAGTCAGTAGACTGAGGACCAAAAAAAAAAGGGGGGGGGGGGAAGTCATAGAAGCTGGAATGAAAACCGTCGATACAAAGATTTTAACTGCGAGGAAACTATGGGTAAGAGAAGAGGTAATTGAGCTGATCAATCAAAGAAGAAAGCATAAAATTGTTCGGGGAAACTCAGGAATACAGATATACAAGCCACTTAGGAATGAACTGAATCAGAACTGCAGGGAAGCTAAGGCGAAATGGCATCATGGAAATTTTTAAATAATGGAAAACGAAAAGATTGTCGGAAGGACTGACCCTGAAAGGTCAAAACAACCTACGCTGAAACTAAGAGCAAGGGCAAGAAGATTAAGAGTGCATTGGGAATTACACTGTTGAATGCACAGGAGAGAACGGACGGGTGGAAGCAATACGCTGAATGCCTCTACAAGGGGGAGGTCTTGTCAGATGACAAGATAGAAGAGGAAACAGGAGACGATACATAAGAGAAATGGGATATAGTATTGGAATCATAATTTAAAAGAGGTCTGAAAGATTAAAAATGAAATAATACAGAAGGGATAGATAACATTGCACAGAATATCTAAAAACATAATGGCAGCATAACAAGTATTGACGTCGGTGTGTAGAATGTATGAGTCTGGCAATATACGACCTGAATTTTGGAGAAAAAAAAACATCATCCACACAATTCCTAAGATTGAAAGACCTGATAAGTACGAGAATTATCGCAGAATCAGCTTACCAGCTCACCCATCCACAATGCTGACAAAAATAATGTACAGAAGAATGAAAAAGGGAATTGAGGGTGCGTCAGATGAAGACCAGCTTGACTTTAGGGAAGATGAGGGCATCAGAGTGGCCATTCTGACATTGCGGTTGATGATAGAAGCAAGACTAAAGTGTAATCAAGATAAATTAATAGCATTTGTCGACGAGAAAGAAGCATTCTACAATGTAAAATGGTGCAAGGCTTTCGAAATACGAAGAAAAATGCAGGTAAGTTACAGGGCAAGACGGATAATATAAAAGACGTACAAGTGTAAACAAAAAAAAGAGTGGAAGACCAAGAAGGAAGTGCTCGGATTAAAAACGGTGTAAGATAGAGTTGCAGTCTTTCGCCAGTAGTTTTAAATCTATACGTCAAAAAAACAATGACGTAAATGAATAAATGGTTCAAGAGTGAAATTGAAATTAAGGTGAAAGGACATCAATGATGAGGTTCGCTGATTACGATGCTATTCTCAGTGAAAGTGAAGAAGCATTAGGTGATCTGCTGATTGGAATGAACAGTCTTATGAGTACAGAACATGGATTTTGAGGAAATTGAAGAAAGACGAAAGTAATGAGAAATAGCAGAAATGAGAAGAGTGAGAAACTAAAATTCCGGATTGTTGACGGAAGTAGCAAGGAGGACATAGGGAGCAGAGTAGCACTGGAAGAAAGTGCATTCCTACCCATGAGAAGTCTACTAGTGTCAAACATAGGCCCGAATTTGAGGAAGAAATTTCTCAGAATGTACATTTGGGGCAGAGCGTTGTATGGTAGTGAAGCATGGACTGTGGGAAAACAGGAACAGAAGAGAATGGAAGCATTTGAGGTGTGGTGCTACAGCAGGATGTTGAAAATTAGGTGGACTGATAAGGTAACGAATGAGGTGGTTCTCAGCGGAATCGGTGAGGAAAGGACTATAGAAAACACTGACAAGAAGAAGGGACAGTATGGTAAGAAATCAGTTAAGACATCAGGGAATGATTGCATGGTACTATAGGGAGCTGTAGAGGGTAGAAATGTAGAGGTAGAAATCCAGCAAATAATTGAAGACGTAGGTTGAGAGTGCTACTCCGAGATGAAGATGTTGGTGCCAGGAGAAAAATTCAAACCAGTCAGAGAATAGGTGACAAATAGGGAAGTTCAGGAATCACATGAGGGGAGGTATATTTGGAAAAGACCCAGAAACACGGTAGAGTCCGACTGGATTACATATCGGTGAGAACGAAATTCCGATAGTAGGTATTAAATTGTACGTTGTACCCAGGAGCAAATATCGACTCATATCACAATTCAGCAATGATGGAGAGTAGGCTGAAGTTTAAGAGAATCATACTGAAGAATTAGTATGAAGGGAACTGGGATACTGAATTATTGAGAACTAATGAGACGTGTTTGAAGTTCTGCAGGGATGTGTATACTGCGATCAGGAATATCGCAGTAGACAGCTCAGGTGAAAATAAGTGGAGAAGGGCAACCACAATTGTTGGACAGTCATACGTAGTTACACTTAAGGTAACTCTGGAGAAACCTTGGGTAATACAAGAAATACTTCAACTGACAGACGAAAAAAAGAAACACAAAAATGTTGAGGGTAAGTCAGAAAAACGGAAAACTAAATAACTTTGGAATGAAATAAATAGGAAGAGCTGGAGAGCCAAGGCGAAACGCCTGCACGGAAAATATGACTACATCGAAAAATAAATACTTCTTATGTGACAGTACAATTTCTTGTTGATGTTTACACTTTCATGCGTGTCTAAGGGAGAGACTCTGCTTGACGATCCTCAGTTGATCATTAAATGTTATGAAATGTGATTACGAATCGAAATTGATTTCCGCGTCAGATCGTGGACCCGAAATCGAATTCCGTGCTTTATTCGAGCGGGCCCCCAGCAGCGAGGCAAACCTCCATATGAACAACTGTAACGTAAATTTGGGTCGGACCTAGAGGCATACTCGGATAGCCGAATCGCTTAAGGGGCCCGCTTAAAGCGGGAAATACGAATTCCAGTCCTGATGCGGCACACACTTACTGGTATCATCGATAAAATGCACAGCTAAAGGCAACAGTCATCAGCAGCCCACACATCAGCTCCACTGTGTTTATTATTGCAGAAAGTAAGTTTAATCAATTGGAATAACATATTCCTTATTCCAACTTTACACACTTTTACACTAACTCCTTGTCCTTGAATCGTTCAGATCCTCATTTTTCATAAATTCGATGTCCAAGAACACTTACGTCATTACTCGCTTTCTCTACTCACTTCTGCTTCACCTTCCTTCCACTGATGTTAATGTCTCTGGGTATAGCACCCATACTACAGGAAACGTAGATTTACAAATGAGCAGACAAATTTATACAATTTATGTAACACAGTTGAAATTAATGGAAAGAATGGAAAACATACATAAATGCAAACGCTAGGAAAATTCCGTCAATGATAAATAGATTCCAATTTAAGAAACAGATAAGGAAGAACTATGTTCAAAACGAGCTCCATCACAACAAGGAGGACTACAAACAAAGGCGATCCTGATGCATCAGAGAAACTCTGTATAACACCTAATGGCAAAGCTATCGACGGCACATAAAGATCGCGGGAGGGGGAACGAAATTCCAGGGAGCGTCCACGAAACTGCGTACACCCGGACTAATAATTCTTTGGTACCAGGTTAATAGCCTGCGCCAGACCCCTTTACACGCAAATGTTAACGACCTTCGCCCCCTTACTGCCTCGCCTGCTAGAAATAAACAGCTGAAAAAGCTCGAGAGATAAACAGCTTATCGATTTTGTAATTTTCATACCGCCCTTTTAACGTGACTTTATGTATTGTTAACATTCTCCGGATTCGTTCAGAGTTCCTATGGAGCTTCGTGGCAGTTTAATTTCAGCTACGTTTTATTTATAGTGTCTGTTAAATTGGATGTTCAGCTAATATTGTAATAATGATGGTTATAAACATTCTCTTAATTTACTCTCTTTTCTCTACACTCCAAATTTACTGATATAATAAATTAACGGACCAAAGCAATGCTTTCATTAAAATTTTAACACTATTTACAGTGAACTACGCCTTTGGAAATCTATTCTAACAGACTCTAGTCAAACTTTATCGAAACAATTTTTGTTGTAACATTATGAAATACTCTACTCCGTCAACCAGTTTTTTGCTGGTAGTTCCGGCTGAATTTGCCTTTAATGATTGCGTCTCCTAAGCGACTCAATTTTCTATTAGCCATTCCTTCGTTTTCTTTGTTTCCTTTGAGTAGGAAGGCCATTCCTGAATGTGGTCTCAAGTAGTGCTGCTAACGTACCATTTTTCCTCCACCAAGTTGTAGCGTCTGTTCTTCCATGCTATTGTAATGGGCATCTGCACACACACTAACTGGACTCTCTGTTGACTGTTTCATCGGCCATACGCCTAAAAGTTAGTCAAAACAAAACGGAAATCATGGAGTTAAAAAAAATAAAAGAACACGAAGAAATTCTTTAGATAAATGGCATGAGGTTAAAGAAATTTCATCAAATACTTGGGATTATGGTTTACCAGCGACCGGCATACTAATGGACATCAACGACAAATTAGCAGTGGGAATGATATACATGTATTCCCTCAGGCAGACGCTCAGCTCAAAATTGAGATCAGCGAGTACTATGATGGAATATATAACAGAGTGATACGCCCAGCAGGCACGTACAGCTCAGAAACATGGAGTAAGAATATGCGAGAAAAGGAAAAACTAATGATCCTCCAAAGAAGAGCAATAAACCAGATATGGAGACACACCTTAGGTAAAGGAGAATGGAGAAGGAGGAAGAATAAGGAACACTACTACGGAAGTTTAAGAGCAAAACATTCCAGTGGGACGGCCATGTAGCCCGTATGCCACAAGAAAGGCGAAGAACGCACTTGAGGGGAAACCAGTCGCCCCAGAGGACGACCAAGGCAGGTCTGGATGGACGGCCGAGCAAAGGACCTGGCAGGCCTAGGGATTAAGGCACGTGGAGGAACCGAGCACAAAACAAAAAGGAATACAGATAGTTTGAGAAATCAGCATGTGGTCTGCAGGACATTTCAGCACTGTATATTGGTATGTACTGAGTGTTTATCATTAAAGTTACTCAATCAACAGAAACGTTTTCTGTGTCATGGAAATGCAAATTACAGGATCGAAGTTTCCACGTCAACTATTGGTGTGAGATGCATGTAAACCAACCAAGAAATTCATCACAGTAGACTGTCACAGAAAAAATTCATCATGCCTTTTGACAACCAGATTGTATGTCCTTTTGAGGAATTACAGCCGCCAGGCAGAGTTGGACGCCACTGCAAAATGCGGCAAAAAAGGTGTAGGCACGAAAAATTAGCTAAATTTATTTTAAGACACAGATACCAGATGATATATTTCCTGTATTTTTTCGGTAATTATGTTAGTAGATATAAAAGTATAAGAAGAGTAATAATCTGCAAATGGAAAATAAAATTGAGGATTTGTCAGACGACAATCAGTTTGCCTTTACAAAATGTGATGGCAACAGAGAGTTGCAATAGATAATTGCTGCAAGACTGAAAGGTAATCCTAGTGAGGACTATATAAATGTTGGGATAATTTTAGTGCTCAAATAACATTTATTTTTTATAAAAAAACAGGCATAAATAATGCTAAACAAGTTATTGATTGAATACCACTGGCGCCACAGCAGGTATCATGGCATTGTTCTGCTGGAGACCTGTCTCAATGAGGGGCTCTCCTGTCTTCCCTGTACAGCTGTAGGCCAGTCCGGCAAGATTTACTATGAGATGGGCTCGCCGCCAATTGCTTGCGACTCCCAACATGCCGTTTCTATGGGCTAAGAACCATAAAAAATACCTCATGCTTTTGGCGCCCTACCAGGCTCCATCAACATCTGCTCAGGCTGTTACATTTCTAGGGTCTCTTTCAAGGTGCGTCAGGTTTTAATAAAATCTTTAATCATTTTCCATATGGGCAAAATGGGTGAGAAAGTAACTTGGCCTCTCTCAATACTAAAGAAAAATCGAAAGGTCTGTCCACGTGCAAAAAGGATTCGATAATGTCAAATGATGCAAGATGGTCGACATTCTGAGGAAAATTGGGGTAAGCTATAGGAAGAGACGAGTAATATACAATATGTACAAGAGCCAAGAGGCTGTAATAGGGGTGGAGGACAAAGAACGAACTGTTCGGATTAAAAAGGGAATAAGAGAGGGATGTAATCTTTCACCCCTAATGTTCAACTTATATATCGAAGATGCAATGACAGAAATAAAAGAAAGGTTCATGAGTGGAATTACAATTCAAGATGATGATGTTGTTATCTTCCATGAAAGTGGAGAGTAATTATAGGATCTGCTGAATGGAATGAGTAGTCTGTTGAGTACAGGATAAGGACTAAGAATAAATCGAAGAAAGATGGAAGTGATGAAAAGTAGCAGAAATGAGAACAGCGAGAAACATAACATCAAGATGGATGATGGTCGAGAAGTATAGGAATTTAGGGAATTTCGCTATTTAGTTAGTAAAATAACCCGTGACCGACGGAGCAAGGATGACATAAAAAGCAGACTAGCACTGGCAAAGATGACGTTCCTGACGGAGGGAAGGCTTACAGTATCAAACACGGATCCCAATTTAAGGAAAAAGAAAATCTGATAATTTGCGTTTGGGGAACAACATTGCATGACAGTGAAACATGGACTGTGGGGATTCTGGAACAGAAAATAATTGAAGCCTGTGATGTAAGCTGCAACAGACAAATTTTGGGAAGTAGGTGGATTGATAAGGTAAAGAATAGGGACTTATGCGCAGAATCAGAAAGGAAAGGAATATATGAAAAACATTGACAAGGTAGGGGGACAAGGAAGTAACGTCCATGGTCCTAGAGGGAGCTGTAGAGGCTAAACGCTGTGCAGGAAGACCGACATTGGATTACATCCAGCAAATAATTGACAACATAGTTTTCTATTGCTACTGTGAGGCAGAAAGTTTGGCACAGGAGATGAATTCGTGGCGGGCCGCATAAAAAAAGTTAAACACAATTGGTGGCAGCGTCACTGTTGCTGTTAGAAGTAGTTTATCTAGTAGCGAAATTGAAGTAGATATTTTCTTTCAGTTGTTATGGGTAGTGGGTATACTTCACCACCGGTATAAATTAATATCTAATTACTTTCATCGGCCCCGAAACAGGTAATACAGTTACTATATAGTTCAGAGAAAACTTGAGTCCCGTCACAAATAGGCTCTCCAGTCAGACAATTTTAGTTGATGGTGACTTCAATTTATCCTCGTGTTGTTAACGAAAATACGTATTGAAAGCCGATAGTAGGTATAAAACATTGTCAGACGAGGTTCTAAATGCTTTATCCGAAGTTTATTTTCAGCAAATGGCTCGGTTGCCGATTCGAAATGTAATTGTTTTCGAAAATATACTTGCTCTCTTAGCAGCAAATAATTATAAGGAAATAGAGACCACCATGACGGAGACATGGATTAGTGACCGGAAGATCGATTTAGTGACACTGACCACCGTAACATCTAAATCAACGAAAAGTAAACGCAAAACTTATGTGGTTAAAAGAACAGGTAAAAATTCTCATGACTGTCTTCACCCTAACCCAACTGACTGTGTTAGTTGTAAGGTAGCTCTTCTGTTCAAGCACTATTTTATTTCTCAATTTTGCAGTTTTACGGTTTTGTATTGCGTCTGCCAGTATCATGTGGCACTCAATCAGTAAAGTCGTATTGCAGCAACACACAGTCGGAAGTAAGCTTCCACTTCTCACGCTGGCTTAAGGGGGCGGTGAACTATATGGCGCTGCCAGTGGACTGGGGTGTGAGAAACTCAGGCTAGATATAGAAAACACGTAACTTCAACAGCGAGGTACATAGGAAAATCGCAGTTATTCTATCAACGAGGTAAGTAATCTTCCTTAATAAATTATAGCTAATAAAAATTACTTTTTCAGTGCAGATATTAGGAACAGTTTACAGATAATAAGTACTTTCTTGAAACATATAACACCGCCAGACATCGATCTTTTTAATGAATAAATGAATAATGTTTAAGCTAACGAAAGAGTACGAACGGCTAAGAAAGATCACGAGTGTAAGTACGAGGAGCAGGCTGCGTGCCACAGTCGTCAGTCTCCGACAGGTTGCCTTCCAATCTAGTTCTGTCGTAAAACTATATTCTCAGGAATTTGTTAGTGTTTAGTTGATGAATAATAACTGTTTCGATATTACCAGTTTATTGTGTTTAGTAAATAAATATATCATAATGTCATCCCTTTGAACGTTTTTCCGAATAATATAGCTTCCGACTTAATCACAGGAAGTAGAGCTCCACTTTACACAGAACATGACGGCGCTCACACTGCTCATACGACGGATATGATTTTCTAGAGCTTCTTGTCAAACTGGTAGAAAGAATCCTACACGGTGACCCAATAAGATATGCCAAGGACGGATTATCTCCGCAAAATTCGAATGGATAAGCACTGCCAGTCATACTGTATGCATCTTATCCCATCCTCTATGGATTCACTAACTAAACTGAGAAATTTCTGTAAGTTTATTGGAAGATGTGCCTTAAATTCAGAAAAATAGTGGCTGAGGCAATTGAGAGATTTATGCCAAATACATTTATAAGAGATGATGCTGATCCCCCATCGTGCACCAAAGAGGTCAGAGCACTCATGCAGAAACAACGAAAACAGCGTGCAAAATTTGTAATGGTATATAATCTTCGAATTAGCGATGTTTTACGGAAACTCCACAATGAAATTTTGTACCGAAATCTTATAAAAAGTCCAAAGAGATTCTGGTCGTACGTAAAGCGCACCAGAAGCAAGACGCAACCAACCCCTTCACTCCACGATACGAGTGGTAATACCATCGATGAAACCGCCACTAAAACTAAGTTAATAAACATATTTTTCCGAACTTCCTTCATCATCGAAGACGAAGTAAATATTTCAGAATGCGAATCGAAAGCAACTGAAGTCTACCTGTCCATATAGCATATCAATAAGGTTCCTTTCAGCGATCAGATGCCAGTGCTTGCTAGACGAAAGATCCGTACCAAAAGACTAGAAAGTTGCACAGGACACACCAGCCATCAAGAAAAGAAATAGGAGTAATTACAGACCCACTTTACGAACGTCGATTTGCAGCAGTATTTTGGAACAAATATTGTGTTCGAAGTTTACGAATTACCTTGAAGATAACGGTTTTCTGACAAATGGTCAGCGCTGGTTCAGAAAATACCATTCATGTGAAACACAACGGTCACATAGATATTGTTGTGGGTAAGACAAAGAAAAGACTACGTGTTATTGGCAGTAAGTGTACTAAAGAATCTGCCTATACTATGCTTGTTCGTCCTGTGCTAGGATACTGCTTTGCTGTATGGGGATACTTGCAAGATAGGATTGACACAGCACATCGAAGAAGTTCAAAGAAGAGCAGCTCATTTTGCACCATTGCGAAATTAGGGAGGGAGTGTCAAGCGTTCATTAGCGAATTGGAATGGCAATCGTTAAAGCAGAGACATTTCTTGCTGCGACCAGATCCTTTTACGAAATTTCAGGTTCCAACTTTCACCTCAGAACGTCAAAATATTTAATTGTCGCCAATCAGAATAGAGATAAATTATCATCATAATAAAATATGAGAATTCAAAGTTTGTAGAGAAAGATATAAGTGTTCGACCTTCCCGCACGCTGTTAGTGGAAGGCTAGAGAAGTGATCTGAAGCTGGTTCGAGGAACCCTCAGCCAGGCACTTAATTGTGATTTGCAGAGAAGTCATGTAGATGAAGACCCACATAATATAGGGAACTGATACTGGTTTCTAATATAATTGCTACTAATACGAAAATATAGTGTTACACAAATGATTTAGTGATACTATCTTAACTTTCGGATAAATGTCAGAAAAGGGCTACAAAGATATATATCAACGCAGACAAATAAAGAGTAACAGACTATGCTTAATCTGAGACTCATTTTTCACAAGGCGTACTTATTTATATATCGTGAAAAGGGACAATAATTAATGAAAAACGCAGTTACCTTCAAGAAGGCAAGTCTTTCGTCGTAATATTTAAATGAATTTCCCCATCCACCTCATCAACGCAATAGGTAATCCAAAGTGCTTGCTCAGTCGTGCCCAGTACTTCCGATGACGCAATCCGTTTCGCGTAGACTGTCCTCCAAATTACTCATTGCTTTGAACAAGTATTTAACCACAGTTATGACGGCTCCGCGGCTGCTACCTACATTTTGGAAAGTTTCTCACCCACCATAGCTGTCGCTTCCTCATATTTTAACTCCCCAAAATGTCACCCTCACCTCACCTTTCACATACAGGCTTCCCTTCAACCCCTTCACCTCATTATAGACATTATTCGTTTGTTAGGGAACATACAGTTGATGGCTTGTACTCCACGGATGTCACATTCTTCGTAAAGCAGTTTGCCAACCGATATTTTGATGCTACCTCTTATAAACGTCAACGAATTTTAATTGGATTTCATAGATGACATCGTACATGCTATTCCAGTGCGTTAAATGTAGTTACTTAATTTTTACATTGACAGAACTCGCACAAAAAGTTTTGTGCTCCTGTGATTTAGTATTCTGTAGCTAAGCAATTTATAGATGTATCTGAAATAGGAGCACTTCGTTACCATAGGCAAAAACCAGGTATCACAGAGCTTCCTCTTTCCGATTAAAATTATTTGCGTGTGTAATAACTTCTCTCCCCTGTCTGTAGAAACACTGCGGACACCGTTTGTGCCTGGTAGTCTTACCAGAGAGAATACTTCGTTTCCCCCTTATATGCACCGTCCCATTAAACAAAATTATGTACTCCTCTCTCGACAGTTGCTTTATGCGTCTCTCTTCTTTTTCTCGCCGCTCCTTTTGTGCTTAGTATGTTCCAGTCCACCGTGTAAGATATCGGAATACTTAAGGTCAGTTGAAAATATCCACCAACCGTTAGAAGAAATGCAGATATTATACTGGAATATTCCGTGATTATGTTAGGAACTTTCGGGGTGAGTGTGTCAATCTAGGATAAGAGACACTTGTTTTGAGGCGACTGACACGAAAGTTATAAGCGAATATCGATCTTATTCCTGTGACAGTAATCCGCTTCTACTTGCTTTCCGTATTTTGGGAAGCCGTGGCATGGGCCAAACACGAAAAAGAGTCTACTATGCATGGGCTCCAAGCCGCATATCTAACGTGTTAATCTTTGCCAATCTGTAACATCTCTTCACTGAACAAGTGCTCATACCTCTTAAGGTATGTAGAGTCCGTGGTTACTTGAACATTTTTTTTTCTTTTTTCTAGTCATCACTCTGCTGTCTAGCTTCAGTAGCAACAGCAATTGCAACCCATGCTCTCAGTTATTTGCTGTATGTATTTCAATCTATCTCTCACACTACAATTTTTATCCTCTACATCTCTCTCTAGACAAGGAAGCTATTCCCTTCCTCTTACCAGGGTTTACCATACATACCTTTCCTCGCAGGTTCCCCAGAGAACCTCCTCATTACTTATGAGTACACCCAAGGTTCAACATTCTTCGGTAGCACCACATCGCAGACACTTTAATTCTCTTCTGTTCCGGTTTTCCCATAGTCCACGTCTCACTACGATACAATACTACGCTCCAAAAGTACATTCTTAGATATTCAATCCGTCATGGGTTATTTTGCTGCCTGGGTAGCATTCATTCTATTCAACATATTTCATAAAGCTAAACTTATCACACACAATCTAACAGATCCTCGGTTATCATTCCCATTCTTCTGTATACTACTTTTGTCAGCAACTTGGATCTTGGATCCATGAGCTGTTAAAGTGATTATGCGATGATTCTCACACTTGTCGCCTCTGACAGTCTTTTTATCACAAAGGCTGATAAAATGTCGCCAGTTTCATACACTCTACACACCAAAGTGAATAATAGTTTAATTGCCAGCTCCCCCAATGATTTTAGAAATTCCGATGGAATATTATCTATCCATTCTTCCTTATTTGCTTTTACGTCATCCAGAAATCTTCTAATTTCTGAGTCTAATACTGCATTCCCAACTCTTCTTTATCGTCTCCTGTTTCTTCTTCTATCGTGTCATATTTTTGGGTTTCTTCACATTTTTCACGCACCTACTTCACCTTAGCTTCCCATTTATTTGATTCCTGAATGACTTGTATTTCTGATTTCCGATAGCGTTTTTGTATTTACACTCCTGGAAATGGAAAAAAGAACACATTGACACCGGTGTGTCAGACCCACCATACTTGCTCCGGACACTGCGAGAGGGCTGTACAAGCAATGATCATACGCACGGCACAGCAGACACACCAGGAACCGCGGTGTTGGCCGTCGAATGGCCCTAGCTGCGCAGCATTTGTGCACCGCCGTCGTCAGTGTCAGCAAGTTTGCCGTGGCATACGGAGCTCCATCGCAAGTCTTTAACACTGGTAGCATGCCGCGACAGCGTGGACGTGAACCGTATGTGCAGTTGACGGACTTTGAGCGAGGGCGTGTAGTGGGCATGCGGGAGGCCGGGTGGACGTACCGCCGAATAGCTAAACTAGTGGGGCGTGGGGTCTCCACAGTACATCGATGTTGTCGCCAGTGGTCGGCGGAAGGTGCACGTGCCCGTCGACCTGGGACCGGACCGCAGCGACGCACGGATGCACGCCAAGACCGTAGGATCCTACGCAGTGCCGTAGGGGACCGCACCGCCACTTCCCAGCAAATTAGGGACACTGTTGTTCCTGGGGTATCGGCGAGGACCATTCGCAACCGTCTCCATGAAGCTGGGCTACGGTCCCGCACACCGTTAGGCCGTCTTCCGCTCACGCCCCAACATCGTGCAGCCCGCCTCCAGTGGTGTCGCGACAGGCGTGAATGGAGGGGCGAATGGAGACGTGTCGTCTTCAGCGATGAGAGTCGCTTCTGCCTTGGTGCCAATGATGGTCGTATGCGTGTTTGGCGCCGTGCAGGTGAGCGCCACAATCAGGACTGCATACGACCGAGGCACAAAGGGCCAACACCCGGCATCATGGTGTGGGGAGCGATCTCCTACACTGGCCGTACACCACTGTTGATCGTCGAGGGGACACTGAATAGTGCACGGTACATCCAAACCGTCATCGAACCCATCGTTCTACCATTCCTAGACCGGCAAGGGAACTTGCTGTTCCAACAGGACAATGCACGTCCGCATGTATCCCGTGCCACCCAACGTGCTCTAGAAGGTGTAAATCAACTACCCTGGCCAGCAAGATCTCCGAATCTGTCCCCCATTGAGCATGTTTGGGACTGGATGAAGCGTCGTCTCACGCGGTCTGCACGTCCAGCACGAACGCTGGTCCAACTGAGGCGCCAGGTGGAAATGGCATGGCAAGCCGTTCCACAGGACTACATCCAGCATCTCTACGATCGTCTCCATGGGAGAATAGCAGCCTGCATTGCTGCGAAAGGTGGATATACACTGTACTAGTGCCGACATTGTGCATGCTCTGTTGCCTGTGTCTATGTACCTGTGGTTCTGTCAGTGTGATCATGTGATGTATCTGACCCCAGGAATGTGTCAATAAAGTTTCCCCTTCCTGGGACAATGAATTCACGGTGTTCTTATTTCAATTTCCAGGAGTGTATTTCTTTCGTCAATGAGCTGAATTTTTTTTTTTTTTTTGGTATTACCTACAGTTTCTTCGCTCTTGTCTCCCTCGTACGTACGTTTTCCTCCTCAACTTCTGTGACTGCTCTTTTCAGAGATTATCCATTCCACTTCAAGTTGACTGCCTACGAAGCTACTCATTATCGTAGTATCCATAGCCTCAGAAAAATATCAACGGCAGCTCATCAGCCCTGAGTACGTCCGTAATCTACATCTTTGCGCAGTGATTCTTCCTGACGTCTGTTAAATAGCATGCTAGTGTTCATCATTGCTAAAGTGTTATTTGAATGCAAATATTTCCCCGTGTACGCGAATGGACAATCCAGTATTAGATTTCCTGTACCTCCCAGCATTTTACACGTTCTTGTGATTCTTGAACAGAGTTTTCGCTATTACTATTTGAAGTTAATTGCAGAATACAGTCCCCCTCCTCTCTCATCTCTACAGCCAAGCTCATAAACTCCCGTAACATTCCAACCCCAATGACAATTCTTTTTTCACCTCCCTTTACGTCCTGAATTACCCGTTCAGTATCCTGATATAATTCCCTTATCACTTCATCTTCTGCTCGCAACGTTGGTATGTGTACCGGAAATATCGTTGTCGGTGTTGGTTTGCTGTCGATTCTGACGAGAACAACCCTGTCACGAAACTGTAGACACTAACCCATTCTCCGTCCTATCGTCCTATTTATCATTTACTGGTACTGATGATATTTCACTATACTCGTCTGGGCAGAATTCCTTGTCTTCTATCCCTTTCACTTCACCGATCCCCACCATATCTTGACTGAGCCATAGCATTTCGCTTTTCAAATTTTCTGGCTTCCCTACCACATTCAAGCTTCAGACTTTCCACACCCCGACTTGTAGAACGTTACCTTTCTCTGGTTATTCAGCCTTTTTCTCATGGTCACCTCCCATTTAGCAGTCCCCTCCCTCACATCCAAATGGGACACTAGTCTGGAATGTTTTGCCAATGGAGAGATCCTCGTAACATTTTTTCAGTTACAGAAAAACTCCTGTGGGCCGACATTATGTCATTAATGCAGTGGCTTCCATTGCCTGCTGCATCCTTGTGCAGCTTCTCATGGCTGTTTCATCCACCTTTGGCCGTCCTCTATGGCAAGGCCGTTGGCTGAATGAGGGTGATTTCTTATGCCGGCATACTTTGGTCACCAAAGTTAATGGTACTTATTCAAAATATAAGTAGCGTTAGGGTTCGAACCCGAGACCTAGGACGTCCTGCTTATTAATCATAAACGCTGTCCCCGGACCTCTGGTGCAGACTGTCTTTTCACATAAATGGAAGGGAAAGAAAAATATGTGGATACACTTACCCTTCCTCCACATCCCTGAAAGTATGTAACATAATCACGAAATCACCCTGTAGAATATTCAGTTGTGTGCAGATCGACGTGGGTACTAGGAAGAGAACGGTGGCAATAAGAAATTTAACTCTTCCTCATTTTATCAGTCTTTCCTTCGAGTGCAATAGGGCCCCTTGCCCACGACAGCCCTGGGCCATTGCACCGGCTGCCTCAGTTTTGCCGGTTACGCCAGCTTAGTTACTCCTGAGGACGCGGCAGCTCCGGTTGCCTGTCACGTATTTCACTTGCCAGTGTCACATACTGACCAGAGCACTTCCATTAGGATCAACTAGCACAGATACCACATTTCAGTTCAACACTGTCGCACTCAGTACCTGCCGCGCGGAGTGCCCGCGCGGTTTGAGGCGTATGTCACGGATTGTGCGGCCACTCCCACCAGAAGTTAGAGTCCTCCCTCAGGCATGGGCGTGTGTTCAATTTAATTATTGTGTAAGTCTAGGGACCGATGGCCTAAGCAGTTTGGTCCCTTAGGAATTCACACACATTTTGAAGTCAGTACCTATCAAAACTTCCAGGTCGTGTCCGAAGATCCCACACTATGCAATGTTCAACTATTTCCCTTGGGCAACACTCGATCTCCATTCACCAGCATTATCCCCATACTAATATCACAACCATATTTTCCTCCTCGACAGATTATGATTTTATTCCGTCCACCTGAACCTCGTCATTCTCTGAACATTGTTTGCTAGTGAACCTAAAGAAGCACAAAACCAACATCCAGCACAAAACCGTGAAACCCATCACTACTACAAACGGATCATCTGTTTTCACTTACTTACGTTTGTCGTATGTATACAGGTTACAGGAAACGGTCTGTCGGGTAGGTACATTCTTATTTAAACCCCTCCCCTTACATTACATAAGGGAAAGAGAAACGTCAAATGGACTGAAGTAGGACTCAAGTCATATAAACGAAAGTAAGATTAATGTTTGTGAAGATCGAACTGCAAGAAACTGTTCTTCTCAACATGGCGATAGTTAATCACGTATGGTTAGTATTCCTGAGACATATTGAGTCTCACCTTTATCCATGATAATGGTGTTGGTTAAAGAAATGCTGGTGCTGGTACAATTTTTAATTAATTTCTTTGGCCTAGATGATTATCATAGCGATACTTCTTTAACAGCGGATTTTGGGGTGTGGATCGTACCGCTAGCTCTTTATATACTTGGAAAGCCTTTATAGGATAAGTTTAAGTTTATTTAAATATATTAATTCTGTTATTAAAATATCGTTTTAATGGAAGACGATTTCCGCATATATGATTGCTGTAAGAATGCTGTTTGTTGGTATTCCTACAAGTGATGCAGTTACCTACAATGAGGTATTGCCTGAAAAAAGCTGCTTAAATATTCAATCGGACCATGGTGAAATTTCGCAGTTGTGTAGAAACTAACATCTTGCTTTAAATGTTCACAAATATGAACCTGTGAAACCGAAATAAAAGTAACATTCTACGACTACAATTACAATCCGTGAAATCGGTGAACTCATACAAATATATGAATGTAACAATTTGTAGCAATAGGAAATGGAATGGTCGCTTACGCCCAGTCGTAGGTAAAAAAGATATCAGACTAGACTTGGGAAAGCTTCTCTGAGATTCTGAAAAAACTACTAAATGCTAGAACATAGACGCAAACTATTAAGTGAGATCCTACTTGGTGGGTGTCAAGAACCAATTTCAAGCGATAGATCTGTGAATAAACGGAAGTACACAAGATATCACTCTCATAGGTATCGCGAAGACAATAGAAGTCTAACAAAAGCATGTATAAGCAATTATTACTCTTCCCCCTCTCCATACCTCAAAGGAAGGAGGAAAACCTAGCAATTGCTCCAATGGGAGCTATGCACTTCTCAGTGGTTTGCTGAATATGAGTGTAGATGAAGATTTACAATTATTTAGTATGCATATTTTATTGAGATTAAAATCATTCGTTATTTAAATGTCATAAACATTATGAAAATAGCATGTTATTTATTCGGTTTGATTGTATGTAACGAGTGTATTGAAAAGGTGTTCAGTTAAATGAGTCCATGACGCTTTTTTATTGCATATCGATAAGTGATACGGGTTTAGTAAGACCCTGGAGGTCACTGAACGTTACCACAAATATTATACAATGTTATTACTGCTGTGTTACTGTTTATGACACACTTTTAAAGAAATATTTGCACACTCGTGATTATTCAGGTAAAATTTTAAGAATATCAAATTTCAGATGTTTTCAGTTGATGTTATCTAATTAAAATAGATAATTCTTAGCAGCGTTTTATATTATTTCTTGATCTGAGGGTCTACTTACCAAATCCGTCCAATCGCCACTGAGACTGTTAAAATAAATAGTTTCAAAAATTTTGTTTGTGCATGTTGCTTCAAACTCTTTTTCATCAAACATCTCCGGTGGATAGATCACGTTATTAGGATTAACTTCTATCAGAAACAAAACGGTTACAGACTCTTCTTGGCAACACGAGGCATCGATCTATACCTGTTAAGCTGCTAAAAGAGGCAGCGCGCTCTGTGACGCGTGTATGCCTTTTGTGTTGTCTATAACACAGTTATCTGCTAACTATGAATGGGGCGGAGGCACAAAAATTAAAGTTCCTAATTTACTCCTTAAGTATCTTTCTCCGTTTAGAGACACTCCTTCTTAAGGTTTTCTTGTTGAAAGTCACTGTATCACTCTATTCTACAGTTACATTTATAATCTGTAGTATGCAGCAAAACAGGATAGTAGCACTTGCTCATTTAATGATAATTCGTCGTCCCAGAGCCAGGGAATACTAAACGACACCCTGCATCGCCGGGAAGTGTAAGCGAGCATTCGTGATTTATCATCCCTAGACGTTTGATGCAGAAAATCTGAAGTACGTTTTCGTTTTCTTTTTTATTCTCCATACTGTAGTAAACTGACAGTGATGATCGTATTATTTTCCCTGCCTCTGTTTGTTTCTTTACGGCCTAGCCGCAGTGGTAGCACCGGTTCCCGCCAGATCACCGAAATTAAGCGCTGTCGGGCTGGGTTAGCACTTGGATGGGTGACCATCCTGTCTGCCAAGCACTGTTGGCAAGCGGGGTGCACTCAGCCCTTGTGAGGCAAACTAAGGAGCTACTTGATTGAGGAGTAGCGGCTCCGGTCTCGGAAACTGACATACGGCCGGGAGAGCGTTGTGCTGACCACATACCCCTCCATATCCGCATCCAGTGTTGCCTATGAGCTAAGGATGACACGGGGACTGTCAGTACCGTTGGGCTTTCATGGCCTGTTAGAAAATAGTTTAGTTTAGTTCTGTTTGTTTCTAGTACTACCGTTCTAACATTTTGTCGGTTACCTGTACACGAATTTACAAGCAGTTTTCCTGCTGCATCTTTCTCGTCTCACAGTCATCATTTACTTTACCATAACGGAAAGGAGCCATAGGCTTACTTTATCCTATTTACAAGAACTTTACTATTGTCTTTATTATGTACTGCAGATACAATTATTATAACAGCACACACTGCTACTAGAATAATTAACAGAACAACTCTTTCAAGCGTAGGAGGGTACTTTTACTACCATCATCAACTGTTTTCTTCAGTAACTACTATCCCCCTCATGAACCATGGACCTTACCGTTGGTGGGGAGGCCTGCCTGCCTCAGCGATACAGACAGCCGTACCGTAGGTGCAACGACAACGGAGGGGTATCTGTTTAGAGGCCAGACAGTCGTGTGGCTCCTGAAGAGGGGCTGCTGCCTTTTTCAGAAGTTTCACGGGCAACAGTCTCGATGATTGATTTAACTGGCCTTGTAATACTAAACAAAACGGCTTTGCTGTGTTGCTACTGCGAACGGCTGAAAGCAAGGGGAACTACAGCCGTAATGTTTCCCGAAGGCATGCAGTTTTACTGTATGATTAAATCAGGATGGTGTCCTCTTGGGTAAAATATTCCGTAGGTAAAATACTCCCCCATTCGGATCTCCGGGCAGAGACTACTCAGGTGGACGTCGTTATCAGGAAAAAGAAAACTGGCTTTCTACGGATCGGAGGGTGGAATGTCAGATCCTTAATCGGGCAGGTAGGTTAGAAAATTTAAAGAAGGAAGAAGAAAATTTAATGAAGTTAGATGTAGTGGGAATTAGTGAAGTTCGGTGGCAGAAGGAACGAGACTACTGGTCAGGTGAATACAGGTTTATAAATACAAAATCAAATACGGGTAATGCAGGAGTTGGTTTAATAATGAATAAAAAAATAGGAGTGCGGGTAAGCTACTACAAACAGCAAACTGAACGCATTATTGTGGCAAAGGTAGACACAAAGCCACGCCTACCACAGTGGTACAAGTTTATATGCCAACTAGCTCCGCTGATGGCGAAGAGATTGAAGAAATGTATGATGAGATAAAAGAAATCATTCAGATTGTGAAGGGAGACGAAAATTTAATAGTCATGGGAGAATGGAATTCGATAGCAGGAAAACGAAGTCAATGTAGTAGGTGAACATGGATAGGGGGTGAGGAATGAAAGAGGAAGACGTCTGGTGGAATTTTGCACAGAGTATAAGTTACTCACAGCTATCACTTGGTTTAAGAATCATGAAAGAAGATTGTATACATGGAAGAGGCCTGGGGACACTGGTAGATTATATAATGGTAAGACAGGGATTTAGGAACCAGGTTTTAAATTGTAAGACATTCGCAGTGGCAGATGTGGACTCTGACCACAATTTCTTGGTTATCAACCGTAGACTAAAAGTGAAGAAACTACAAAAGCGTATTAATTTAACGAGATGGGACCTGGATAAACTGAAAGAACCAGAGGTTTTTGAGAGTTTCAAAGAGGGCGTTTGGGAACAATTGACAGAAACGGGGGGAAGAAATACTGTAGAAGAAGAACGGGTAGCTTTGAGAGCTCGAACAGTGAAGGCAGCAGAGACTCAAGTAGGTGAAAATTCGAGGGCAATAGAAGTCCTTGGGTAACAGAGGAGATATTGAATTTAATTAATGAAAGGAGAAAATATAAAAATGCAGTAAATGAAGCAGGCAAAAAGGAATACAAACGTCTCAAACATGTGATCGACAGGAAGAGCAAAATTGCTAAGCAAGGATGGCAAGAGAACGAATGTAAGAATGCATAGGCATATATCACTAGGGGTAAGGTAGATACTGCCTACAAGAAAATTAAAGATACCTTTGGAGAAAATTACTTATATGAATATCAAGAGCTCAGATGGAAAACCAGACCTAAGCAAAGAAGGGGAAACAGAAAATTGGAAGGATTACGTAGAGGGTCTATACAAGAGCTAAGTACTGGAGGGAAATATTATGGAAATGGAAGAGGACGTAGATGCAGATGAAATGGGAGTATGATACTGTGTGACGAGTTTGAGAGAACACTGAAAGACCTGAATCATAACAAGGCCCCGGCTGCAAAATACGAACACGAATTCTTTATAGACGAATAGAAAAACTGGTAGGAGCCGACCTTGTTCGAATTCTTGAGGCAATACAGGCCCTACCTCTTATTTTAGAACATAGATTAAGGAAAGTCATACCTATGTTTCTAGCATTTCTAGATTTAGAGAAAGCTTTTGACAATCTTGACTGAAATATTCTCTTTAAAATTCTGAACGTGGCAGGGGTCAAGTACAGGGAACGAACGGCTATTTACAACTGCAGTGGTTGGGAAGGGAGTGAGACAGGGTTGTAGGCTCTCCTCGATGTTATTCCATCTGTATACTGAGCAAGCAGCAAAGGAAACAAAAGAAAAATTTGGAGTAGGAATTAAAATGCATCGAGAAGAAGTAAAAACTTTGACGTTTCCCGATGACATTGTAATTCTGTCATAGACAGCAAAGGGCATGGAAGAGCAGCTGAACGGAATGGACAGTGTCTAGAAAGGAGGATATAAGATGAACACCCACAAAAACAAAACGAGGTAATAGAATTTAGTCGAATTAAATCAAGTGAAGCTGAGAGAATTAGATTAGGAAATGCGACACTTAAAGTAGTAGATGAGTTTTGTTCTTTGGGGAACAAAACAACTGATGATGGTCGAAGGAGAGAGGATATAAAATATAGACTGGCAACTGTAAGAAAAGCGTTTCTGAAGAAGAGAAATTTGTTAACATCGAGTATAGATTTAAGTGTCAGGAAGTCCATTCTGAAAGTATGTCTGTGGAGTGTAGCCATGTATGGAAGCGAAACATGGGCGAAAAATAGTTTAGACAAAAAGAGAATAGAGGATTTAGAAATGTGGTGCCACAGAAGAATGCTGAAAATTAGATGGGTACATCACGTAACTATTGAGGAGGTACGTAATAGAATTGGGGAGAAGAGGAATTTTTGGCACACCTTGACTAGAAGAAGGGATCAATTGGTAGGACATGTTCTGAGGCATCAAGGGATCACCAATTTAGTATTTGAGGGCAGAGTGGACGTTAAAAATCGTAGAAGGAAACCAAGAAATGAATACACTAAGCAGATTGAGAAGGATGTAGGTTGCAGTAGTTACTTGAAGAAGCTTGCACAGGATAGGGTAGCATGAAGAGCTGCATGAGATCAGTCTCTGGAGTGAAGACCACAACAACTTCTACTATTAATGAAATTTATGTTACTAACGCTAAATTTAATATTACTGCTTTGATCACTTACGACAAACTTAGGGTCACTGATCCTCAGAAAACAGTTAAGAAGCATATCATCTTAGGTAGATTCATTGTTTCTCTTCCTTGAAGCCTCACGTACGTTTATTGTATTATACGTACGATTTCAAACACTTCAAAAGTACAGGGGCCTTCAAAAATTAAATATTTCCACGTCTTCATTGGATGTAGTACTCGTATGTAGTAATTCAAGCTCGCATATTGTCACTACTTAAATTAATTTTTGCCGCGCGGCATTAGCCGAACGGTCTCAGGCGCTGCAGTCATGGACTGTGCGGGTGGTCGTAGCGGAGGTTCGTGTCCTCTCTCGGACAAGGGTGTGTGTGAGTTCGTCCTTACGATAATTTAGGTTAAGTAGTGTGTATGCTTAGGGACCGATGACCTTTTGCAGTTAAGTCCCATGAGATTTCACACACATTTGAACATTTTTAAATAATTTTTTAATTAGTAGACGACAATAGTTTGATCTAAGTACCACATAAGAAACTGATACAAATAGTCCTGACTTGGCTGCATAAGAGCACTGCTGTTGATCTAAATTACGTGTAAAATTCACCACTATTACACACTAATCTAAATAGCGGCTAGTGTTCGACAACTTTAACACGCTAACTAAAAATTTCTACACACAAGTTGTCTGTAAAATTCATTAAAGTAAATACAAAATCAAATTCATTCTTCTCGCCACCGCTTAAATTTTGAATAAAAATCATCAGCAATGGAGGCTCAAGTCTTATGGCATAAGAAGTCATCCTCATTCTGCCAACGGCTTTGTAGGCGCGAGCAGACGTGAGAGGTGTTCTCAGAGCACACAGGCTGCTGGAGTGGTAGGAATAAGCCCAGTTGAGGACACAAAATGTATTTAAAACTTTATTTATCAAATCGTGGCACTAAACACATACAATGTCAATAACATGCATAAATTCCATTAAGATAAATTTATAATAGCTGGCACTTGCTCAAGGAATGTGCCTGCAAAATATTTTACCTTAAGGTAAATATACCGAAAATCTACAATATGGCAAAATGTGGGATGGATGACAAAAAGTGCCAACCACACTGACAATAAATTGTTGCATCAAAATCCTTTACAAATGAAGCACAGACTCAGATGAATTGGAGCCAATTAATCAATAGCGAAATCTTTGATTAAATTAAAGAGCTGGCCGTAAGGGCCACCACACAGTAATATGCTTCAAATATATTAATAAACGAGAGACATTTACCACAAGAATTTCAATCAGCTTAATAAGTTAGGAGGTTTAGTTTAATTTGAAGCCATTTTGACTACTTTTCGATCGTAACTGTCTCAAGAAATATGTAAAGGTTTTTTAAATTACCGCCACCAGTCACAAACTTCGTCAACTGTTGTATTACTTATTTATTTAGCGACATGTTTCGAGGATTATACCTCATCTTCAGGCCAAATGACATTACAAAATTTTCTCTGCCTCGTGATGACTGGGTGTTGTGTGATGTCCTTAGGTTAGTTAGGTTTAAGTAGTTCTAAGTTCTAGGGGACTGATGACCATAGATGTTAAGTCCCATAGTGCTCAGAGCCATTTGAACCATTTTTTTGAACATTACAAAAGCAACTTTACAATGAGGTCATACCGATGTCCACAGGATGACCACAGCATTTACTGAAAGACGAAGTAACATCAGTATGACCTTATTGTGAAGTTGTTTTTCTAACGCCATTTAGCCTGAAGGTGAGGTATAACCCTCGAAACATGTCGTTAAATAAATAAGTAACACAATAGCTGACAAAGTTTGTGAATGGTAGCGGTAATTAAAAAAACCCTACATACGAAAATGACGTTATGTATTAATTTAATTTACTCAGGGAGCACTTTCTTTAAAATTTGATCAATTGCTCAAACCTTTGACATGAAAGCTAAAGTTAAATAAATGAATAAATAATTTCTAAATCAACGAAGTATCTTTACAACTATTTTAAAAAGTATGAATAAAGTAACTTTAATAAAACCTTATAGCTGTGCTCGCCTTAGAGTGTGCCTTCCAATAGCAAGCACGCCCTCACAACAATTCCAGTGGTGACAACACCAGCCACTGTATCATACACACAGGTCAGATTAGATGTACTCTACAGTATAAATAATGTAAATGAGTTACAAGCCGAAAGAGGCGACGGTGTTATGCCGTTACAGTTAAGAAAGGAAACGAAAGGATATAATGTTACCTGGGCTATCTAGGCTGAACTTAACTTTAGCTCTTCAGCACTGACAGCTAGCTTAACTGATTGCATGACCATACAACCGAGGCTGCTTGTAACTACTTGTGATATTAGAAAAGGGTAACTAAGTTCGTGAATGAAAACCAACGGTTCTACAAAGCTAAATACATAAATGGATTTATCTACAACGTAGTGCAACGCCGAACAGACAGTGGAATACTACGATTTGCAATCTGCCACTGAGCTCTTTAAGTTTCATCAGAAATTACATGTAATATACAACAGTGAAGTTATTTATTAATAAACAATACTCTATAGAAACGTGGCTCTTTCTGGTGTAACAGAATTGTCCTATAGCAAAACACACTGATAGACAATAGTTTGAAGGTTTCGCGTTTGAACACACCTGAGACAAGTGACACATAGCTTGCAAATACTGACACCGTGAGTAAGTGGTCACCGACGCCTAACATACTCTTGAAGTCTGAGAGGTGTACTACAACCTAGAGATGCTCGCCGCTCGATTAATCCTAAGGGCTGCAGGTATTTCGAAAGCGTCAGACACGTCGCAACAGCCTGTCCCACTTGCAGCGCTACTCATTAGCGGCTTCACAACCAGGTCGCAGTGACACAGCCTTCTCCCGGGTAGTATCGGCGCACTCTCCGCCACGAGGTAGTCCCCGAAAATCCGCTTCCTGTAAACGGAAACTTCATCCTTAAATAGCAAGTGTCCACCAGTCGCGAGCCGTCTAAGGTGATTTAGCCGGACAGAGCGGTCACACAACCGGCGTTGAAGATGTTCTACGGCGCAACGGCTCAAGAGGTTCAGAACACTCTCTTACCCTTGGAAACTGTCGGTAAATGTCGGATGAATCCACAATGGACAAGAGCAGGTGAATGGAGAAGCCAATGGAAACCACTGACACATAATGTGCAACCTCTCCATTCGAAAACTGGAATGGACCCATATGCCAATCTTTGGAAGGGGACTGCCAAGGGGAAGGTGATTATGAGAAAACATTGAGTAACCAACGAAAGGATAACATTCTGTGAGTATTGGTGTGGAATCATAGAGGTTTGAAAGTGATAGGAAAGCCGGCCTACCGAAAAATGGAAATGCGAAGATGCATTCTATATACAGCAGGGGCGAATGAAGTGAAATGGAAATGAGACAAAAATTACTGGTCTGATGAGTTCTGGGTAATATCAACAGCAGCAGAAAACGGAGTAAGGGGAGTAGGATTCGTTATTAAGGATGCATTACTGTGAAGAGTTGTTCTCACCACAGCAAACCATTACCAACAACATTAGTTCAGGAATAAATTTCGACGACGCAAGCCGATGATGAAGATACTTAGAAAGTATATGAGAATATTCAATGGGTAATTCAGTACAGAAAGAGATATAGAAATCTCTCAGTCAAAGTGTTGGCCCTTCGAATGACAGAAGAGAAAGACTAATTCGGAACTGCAACAAAAAATCAGCTACTAATAGCGAATACTCTGTTCAAGAAGTATAGCAGCAGGAGGTATACTTGGAAAAGGCCGCGAGATACGGAAACATTTCGGTTAGATTACATCATGGTCAGCAGATATTCTGAAATCAGACACTGGATTGTAAGGCGTACCGAGGAGCAGATATAGGTTCAGATCGTAATTTAGTGGTGATGAAGATTATTAGACTGAGTGCTTTAAGAGACTAGTCAGGAAAAGTCAATAAGAAGAGAGGTGGTATACGAAATTATGGAGGAATGAACAAATACGATTGAAGTTCTATAAGGCTATAGTTACTGCGATAAGGAATAGCTCAGTATCCGGTTCAGGTGAAGAGGAATGGACGTCTCTAAAAAGGGCAAACACAGAAGCCGGAAAGAGACTAAGGTAACTGCGAATGAACCATCAGTGACAGAAGAAATAAATAAGTTGATCGATGGGAGACGGAAGTACAAAAATGTTCAGGGAAATTCAGGAATACGGACATAACAGTCCAATAGGAATGAAATAAATAGGAAGTGCAGGAAAGCTAAGGCGAAATGGCTACATGGAAAATATGACGAAATCGGCAAAGAAATGATTGTTTGAAGAACTGACTCAGCATATAGAAAAGTCAGAACAACATTCAGTGAAAATAAAAGCGGGGGTGGTATCATTAAGAGTGCAATGGGAATTCCATTGTTAAATGCACAGAAGAGAGCAGATAGGTAGAAAGAGTACAGTGAAGGACTCTACGGGAGGGGAAGACTCATCCAGTGACGTGACAGAAGAACAAACAGGATTCGGTAGGGAAGATTTAAGGTATACAGTAATAGAATCAGAATTGCAAAGTGCTTTGGAAGACACAAGGTCAGGTCAGACACAAGGGATTCTTAACATTCCATTAGAATTTCTAAAATCATGGACGGAAGGGGCAACAAAACGACTATTCACATTAGTTTTTGAATGTATTAGTCTGGCTTTATACCATCTGATTTTCAGGGAATCATCAACACAATTTCCAATACAGCAAGAAGTGACAACTGCGAGAATTATCGCACAATCTGCTTAGCAGCTAATACATTGAAGTTGCTGACAGGAATAATATACAGAAGAATAGAAAGGGGAAACTGAAGCTGTGTTAGATGAGGATCAGTTTGGCCTTAGGAAAGGTAAAGGCACCAGAGAGTTAATTCTGACGTTGACGTTGAAAGCGGAAGGAAGACAAAAAAATCGAGACACATTGATAGGCTTTATTGACTGTAGAATGCTGCAGTATGTTCGAAATTCTGAGGTAAATAGGAGTAAGTTATAAGGAGAGACGGGCAACATACTATATGTACAAGAGCCATGAGGGAATAGGAAAAGACTAAGAACGGAGTGCTGAGATTAAAAAGGGTTTAAGACGGGAATTAAGTCTTTCGCTCCTAGTGGTCAAATTGTACATGGAAGATCCATTGATGGAAATAAAAGACAGCTTCAAGAGTGAGGTTAAAATTCAGGGTGAAAGGAAAACAAAGATAAGATTCATCGATGACATTGCTAACCTTAGTGAAAGTGAAGAAGGATTGCAGGATATGTTGAATTGAGTGAATAGTACAATGATAACAGGATACAAATTGAGAGCAAATCGTAGAAAAACAAAAGTAACGAGAAGTAGCAGAAATGAAAACAGCGGTGAACACTAAGGTTAAGAAATTCTCCTACCTGGGCAGCAAAATAACGCTTGATGGATGAAGCCAGTATGACTTAAATTCAGACTAGCACTGGGAAAGAGAGCATTGCTATCCAAGAGAGTTCTACTAGTACCAAACGTAGGCCGTGCTTTCAGGAATAAATTTCTGAGAATGTTCATTTGCAGTACAGCATTGTATGCTAATCAAATTCGGCACTTGCTCTGTGGGAAAATTATAAGAGACACGAAGACTTTGAGATGTGCTGTTACAGACGAATGTTGAAAATGAGATGGACTGATAAGGTAAGAAATGACGAGGTCCTCCACAGAATCGGTTATGAAAAGATCATATGGAAAACACCGACAAGATGAAGAGTTCGAGCGATAGGACATCTATTAAGACATCAGGGAGTAGTTTCTATGGTACTAGAGAGAATCGCAGAGAGAAAAATTGAGACAGAGATTGGAATACATACAGCAAATAACTGAGGACGTGGGCTGAAAGTGCTACTCTGAGATGAAGAGGTTGGCACAGGAGAGAAATTTGTCGCGGTTGGCATCAAACCAGTCAGAAGACTGATGATTCATAAAAAATTGTACGTCTAACTTAAGGATGAGATTGAGAGAAAGAAGCAATGACAACATTTTATGATAAGAGTTAAATGTATTCTCGTCATCTTTTGCAGTCTATGATTGACTTAATGGTATCATATGAATCTTACCATTATTTCACCTTCCTTTCCATGTCTTAAGCCAGGTGATCATTGATGCTATATGAAGCTGCTCTTCAGTAGATATTATTCGGGTATTATGTCAGTTACTGGCCACCATTTTATAGAGCCATTAAAGAAATAATTGTTTGCTTGTGAGTTGTTTTAGACTGTATTCCAGTTGTGAAAGTTATCCTCTTCCTCTGTCTCAACAGGATCCTTATCATTTTACTCATCGTATTGATCCCCTGCTCCCTCAAGCACATTTTCTTCCTCTCCTCTGTCTAAATTTGACTAGTCTTTTTATATCCAACATTATGGACAGGTAGATTATAATCAAATTGAAACTTAAGTATCATTAATTTCTTATTTAACCAATAATAAGAAACTATATAAATATTGTTATTTTACATTTTTACTCATACATTCTGGAGGGAAGTAGAGGTACATAGTTCATAAACTTACTGTAGGTTTAAGTGTTTTATATGTATATGTATTTCCTACCTTGGCTCGAGACCGATTCAGTTTTACACTTTAACCTGATTTTCAATAGGCTAAATCGTATCTTCAAATTTTCTGTGCGCTTTCTAATCGATACACCTTCAATAAAATCTTCTTCTGCCACTTTCAAATCTTTTATACTCAATTTTCTACGTACCTTAAACACGAAAATGAATACAGTCGTGTCGTTGATGGCCAATGGATAATCCTGGTTAGTGATCAAATTATGGTCAGTGACTGGTGATGGTCAATGGACAATGATGGTCGCTGATAAATGGTTACCAGACCAAGGTGGTCACTGGTCAATAAGGTCACTGGACAATGATAGTAGGCAGCAATGGTCAGTGGACAGCGATGGTCAGTGGGCAATAAAAGTCCATGAAGAATGATGGTCAGTGGAGAATAATGGCCAATGGACTGAGATAGTCAGTGGGCAATAGCAGTAAGTGGTCGATGACGGTCACTGGTAAGTATTGATCAGTGGATAATCATGGTCAACGGGCATGGATGGTCGGTGAACAATAGTGGTCAGTGGTCAGCTATGGTGAGCTGACCATGATGGTCAGTGAACAATGATGTTTAGTGGATAATGATGGTCAGCAGATAGTGATAGTCAATGGACAAAAATTATCACTGGTCCAACAATAACTGACAACATAGGTCACACTACACCACTTAAATACAGAATGCCCTTGTGCTCACCATCGTGAATGACAGGCTGGGCAACCTTATTTTTTAAAAAGACTAGCAGCGCGTCTTTCTTATTTGAGATCACATAACGTACAGGCAGTTTTTCGAATTTTTGCTGTATTACAAGTAAATGTGCTTTTTTTTAAATGAAGACACCCCAGTATGAATATATTGTTGTTCATTTAGTATAAATGTTCTTGTTTTTAAATGAACACACCGCCATTTCAATATATTGTTGTTTATTTAATAACCACCTACATTTCGGTCTTTTATGCCATTTTAAAGAGATTTAGTTTGTCACTAACATATATTGCAGGACATTCAGCTCAAAATTTTTCCTATTTCTACGGCCAATTTTGAGTTTGATGTCCTACAGTATATGTTAATGACGTAAGCTTAATCGCTTAAAAGTGGCATAAATGGCCGAAACCTGGGTCGTAATTAAATAAACAACTATAAAGTCATATGACGGTTTGTTCATTTAAGAATTAGTGTATGACTGTTGCTCAGAAACATGAAAAATTGTTCTTGCTGTGATCTGTTTCACAGAGATTTCTTTATAAAGCAACACGTATCTTGGAAATGAGGAAGAGAAAGAGGAGGACAAAGACTTGGAAACTGGTAGAGATGAGATACTGCAGGTGAGGAATCCTCACGAGCTGATTCACACAAGAGGAGAAACTCCATATAACCTCTCCACACTACTTCAGATCTGATTCTAGGGGATCGGGACAACACTTTCGAAGGAAGACAGCAGAAGGTGTGAAAAATTATGTGGATATGAAAGCAGAAGAAGAGGTATCAGAAGAAGGAAAGAAGGGGACGATTCTGAGTTTAAAACACTGATGATGATTATGATTATAAAATTGGTCACATTCACTGTGAGAAGACAGTTTTCCACAAGTCTTACACCTTTTTCTAAAACACAACACTGGCCTACGGGATTGCCAATATATGCGTCTGTGAGAACAAAAAAATACCGTTCCACTGAAGGTTAAATTTTAGAAATGTTCAAATGTGGGTGAAATCTTATGGGACTTAACTGCTAAGGCCGCCAGTCAATATACGTGAGGCATTAACAACCCTATGAAAGTGAAACGAGCAACAATGTTTGTTCATACACATGCAGCTAAATGCATAGAAATCAGTGGAGACATTTCTGAATAGTTATTGTGAATGTATTGTGAAGTTGTATGTGAGCTGGTGCGTTTCCAGCACCAGTTTCCATCGATCGTCATTTTGATCTTTGAGTCGACTTCGATGCTTATGGGTCTTCTGCTCATCTTAGGCGCGGTGGATTTAACGGCAGAGCGTGCGCTCCCCTGGGGAGGTGTGTCGGGATCGCCGGCGAGCGAGAGTCACGTGGTACTGTGCAAAAAAATGTTCAAATGTGTGTGAAATCTTATGGGACTTAACTGCTAAGGTCATCAGTCCCTAAGCTTACACACTACTTAACCTAAATTATTCTAAAGACAAACACACACACCCATGCCGGGGGAGGTCTCGAACCTCCGCCGGGACTAGCCGCACAGTCCATGACTACAGCGCCTTAAAGCGCTCGGCTAATCCCACGCGGGTCAATTTTAGAAAGCTAAATAGACAGAATATGTGGAGGAACTCTCCAGTCATGCAAATTTAACGGCCCTTCACAGAGACCCTTCAAAAGGTTTCTAGGAGACACGTAGTAGGAGGCTGCACAGAGTATTTCATCTCAGGCTTCTCTGATGAATCAAAGAACATCCTGACGTAATGATTAACACTTAACGAACAGAACCCTTTCACTTAGTACCACTAGGTACTGTTTGAAACCATAAGACAAAATCTGGGCGTGATCCAAAACAGGAAATGGTGTTCATACTCTTTCAGCCGTTTTGGTGGCGTCCTATATCGTGATCACGGAGGGGTACGACACTGACACGCACATGAATGATATGGAAAAAGGGTTTGTCTAAGACCACAGCTCGTCAACACCCATGATGACACTGGAGCAGAGTTGTTGGCCCTTTAACACGGTCACTGTACGGGGATACTCATTCACCCATTGCTAAACGCATGCTAGACAAGCACACGGCTCCACGCAAACTCCTGCTGCCCTCATACTAAATTAGAGTGATATCGAAAAGGTTGCCTGTGTAGCAAATGGTTAAAGATCGGTAGATGGATGCCTGTGTAGATTCGAAGTGCCCAACAACCATTCGCTGGCGGGACCGACTGTGTTGTCGTCGGGTCGTTGGGGGTGGGGGGAGGGGGTTCAAAAAATGGTTCAAATGACTATGAGCACTATGGGACTTAACCTCTGTGGTCATCAGTCCCCTAGAACTTAGAACTACTTAAACCTAACTAACCTAAGGACACCACACACACCCATGCCCGAGGCAGGATTCGAACCTGCGACCGTAGCAGTCGCGCGGTTCCGGACTGAGCGCCTAGAACCGCTAGACCACCGCGGCCGGCGGTGAGGGGGTGGGGGGGGGGGGGTGTTAGAAGGTAGAAGGACCCTTTGCCATTTTATTCGCGTACTGTTTTTTCAATATCGTATCGCATCCCCCGATACTCACGTCACAGGAGGGTGCGAAAAATAATGGATGAGCAGGCATAAACACCCTCGTTGCTTTGGATCATGTTCAAATTTCATCATATATTGTTTTGAATGGTCTTTCTATGTATGTAAAAGAAAAACTTGCAGTCACAGGAGTGAGGTCACATTCAATAGGGTTGCAGCCCCATAATGTAGGCAGAAAAGGACTGAATCTTCTGGAGATGTCAGGAGTGCCAAAATTTCCCGAAAACATCGCCCTGTTGTACTAGTACATCGCTCTGTAAACTGTCGCTTCCGAACATGAAATTTGTAAAGGGAGGGGTCTATCTCGCTGCCGCAATTTGTGCCATCCCCTAAAGTCCTTTCGTACCGATCCTAAGAGGCGAAGTGTTTAAAATGATTCCGTCGGCCACCAAAACGCGCGTGATTTCAACGCTTAACGTCACCGTTCTGATCGTTATCGCAGAGGCGTCAAACGAAGGGGTAGAGTATAACACTGGGTGTGACGACGTTTCCAGTGTGTGACACGCCCAAAGGGGCATTAGGCAGAATTGTGGTGATATTTGGTGCTAGTGTTGTGACATCATTAACCCTTCTTATAGCTCACGTGAACTTCTGAGATTTTCTTCACATATATCTACACGTTTTTGTTTGTAGCGTCGCCTAGCCAGAGGGTGATGTTTCAGGGTGCCACACTAAAGCACCATTACAGAGGAAGTTTGGGGCACCTTTGAACTGAATTCCTAACAAACTGTTGCAGTGGTAGACGTTTACTGGCTCTCAAAGTAGTGATCCTTTAATAGTGTTGCACAAAGTAGTTTCTGCAGAAAACGTGGACGCAATTGATCTTATAAACACACACGCGCACGCAAACACACACACACACATGCACACACACACACACACACTCACACACACACACACACACACACACACACACACACACACACACACATTGATAAATAAAAACATTGTGACCACCTATTCAACAGAATGTTGACCACCTTTGGTACATAATGAAAACAGGGATTCAGGGTGACATGGATATGACAGTTTATTGGTAGGTTTCTTGAGATATGTGGCACCAGACGTCCAAGCATAAGTCATGAAATTCCCGTATATTAGTTGTCTGTGATTTGGGGTGCACAGCATACTACCGAAAGTGTTACAAATATATTCTATAGTGACTCTGATCAGGCGAATTTGGTGGCCAAGAAGTAATGTGGGTTCATACCAGGTGCCACAGACCGATGAAGCGCGTATATGAGTATGTGGGAATAAAAATTAATCTGCTGGAAGGTATCATCGCTGTCGGTGGAGGGGGTTGGGATGGGGATAGGAGAAGCAGTGCCGGAGCACCAAGCATGCAGGTATTCAGGTGGTCAGCGGTGATGTTCACGTTCTCCACAGTTCTCATAGTGCCTTCGATTACTACCATAGGTCTCATGCGAGCGCATTAATACCGTAATACTGTCTTCATCGGCTAGTGTTTATGTAAGTGTAAGTAATGAAACGGGATTTGTCAGAGCAGGTGATATGTTTCCACTCAATCATCAATCCTGATTATCCCGTATCTGCTGCAGTCGTAGCTGACGTCGCCACTGGATCAACTTGGGAACACGTAGGGGGTCGTCTGCTGCAGAGTCCCATGTTAGACATGACCTCTGAATAGTGTGCTTCGAAATAATTCTGCCTGCATCAGCATTGTACTCCGTCATCAAATCTGGCACAAAAGTTTAGCTATCCCGCGTTACAGGAGCGCCAAGCCTCCGACTACCACCTTCTTTTATGAGGAGTGGACGTCCAGTACCTTGTAACCTATTCGTAGTTTCACCGTCGTTCCGTCTCTTGCCGTAGATGCCGTAGAGGATGCGAACAAACAACCGACAAACTACGTCATGTTCAAGATACTCCTTCCCGAGCACGGACCATGACAATCTGTCTAATCTCAAATTCACTTGTCAGTGTATTTCGTCATTTGTGCACCGTATGTCGCCGCTAGGATGGAACCCAATAAGCATCTGTTCTGTTTATATAAACTACTGGCCATTAAAATTGCGACACCACGAAGATGACGTGCTACAGACGCGAAATTTAACCGACAAGAAGAAGATGCTGTGATATGTAAATGATTAGCTTTTCAGAGCAGTCACAACAGGTAGGCGCCGGTGGCGACACCTACAACGTGCTGACACGAGGAAAGTTTCCAACTGATTTCTCATATACAGACAGCAGTTGACCGGCGTTGCCTGGTGAAACGTTGTTGTGATACCTCGTGTAAGGAGGAGAAATGCGTACCACCACGTCCCCGACTTTGATGAAGGTCGGATTGTAGCCTATCGCGATTGCGTTTTATCGTATCGCGCCATTGCTGCTCGCGTTGGTCGAGATCCAATGACTGTTAGCAGAATATGGAATCGGTGGGTTCAGCAGGGTAATACGGAACGCCGTGCTGGATGTCAACTGCCTCTAGCAGTCGAGATGACAGGCATCTAATCCGCATGGCTGTAACGAATCGTGCAGCCACGTCTCGATCTCTGAGTCAACAGATGGGGACGTTTGCAAGACAACAACCATCTGCACGAACAGTTCGAAGACGTTTGCAGCAGCACGGGCTATCAGCTCGGAGACCAAGGCTGCGGTTACACTTGACGCTGCATCACAGACAGGAGCGCCTGGGATGGTGTACTCAACGATGAATCTGGGTGCACGAATGGCAAAACGTCATTTTTTCGGACGAATCTAGGTTCTGTTTACAGCATCATGATGATCGTATCCTTGTTTGGCGACATCGCGGTGAACGCACATTGGAAGCGTGTATTTGTCATCGCCATACTGGCATATTACACGGCGTGATAGTATGGGGTGCTATTGGTTACACGTCTCGGTCACCTCTTGTTCGCATTGACGGCACTTTGAACAGTGGACGCTACATTTCAGATGTATTACGACTCGTGGCTCTACCCTTCATTCGATCCCTGCGAAACCCTACATTTCAGCACGATAATGCACGACCGAATGTTGCAGGTCCTGTACGGGCCTTTCTGGATGGATTAAAAACGTCTGGTCAATGGTGGCCGAACAACTGGCTCGTCACAATACGCCAGTCACTACTCGTGATGAACTCTGGTATCGTGTTGAAGCTGCATGGGCAGCTGTACCTGTACACGCCATCCAAGCTCTGTTTGATGCAATGTGCAGGCGCATCAAGGCCGTTATTACGGACAGATGTGGTTGTTCTGGGTACTGATTTCTCAGGATCTATGAACCCAAACTGCGTGAAAATGTAATCACATGTCAGCTCTAGTATAATATATTTGTCCAATGAATACCCGTCTATCATCTGCATTTCGTCTTGGTGTAGCAATTTTAATGGGCAGTAGTGTACATTCCGCAACGCGTCACTTATCCCAAAGCTACCTGGTGACATTCAGTCTTGTGGTAGGCAGCGTCGTAATGCTTTGTCCCGTCATACACAAAAACTCGAACGGACGATCCATGTTTGGCGTGTGAAAGTCTCGTGACTCACGAAGCACAAGCGAGGTAGCCTTTCAACACTGCCCCGAAATGAACGTAGCGTAGCCGAGAGTGGCGGTGAACAGGAACTAAACGCGATTGTCCGCGCGGGCAGCTGCGATATGAAGAGCACGTCGGCGCAGTCGTGGGAGCGGCCGCTCCCCCGGGTTCCATCAATTAATCACGGCGCGCGGGCCGCGACACGGCGCTTCAGCCGGCAGACGGCGCGCCAGTCGCCGCGCACAGATTGTAATAAAAGGGTGCGGCCGGCGGAGGCGGCGGGGGCGGCGGGGGTGGCGGCCGGGGGCAGGGCAGGGCAGGGAAGCTGCCAGCCGCAGGGTCGGCGCTGGTCCTCGGGGAAATCAAGGCCTGCCTAAGCCGCAACGCGAGCCCGGAAACTCACATTAAACGCCGCCGCCGCTGCCGCGTGCGCGGCGCACAGAGCGCGCTGGGGGCGGCCAGGTGCCGCGCTGCGGCCACACCGCCGTCGCCACGTCACGCGTGCGCCGCGCAGCAACAGCTGCACGCTGTACGGGGGCGGTTCAAACCTACCCACGTTAGGAAAAACGACACCATTTAATAGTAATAATAATTTCACTATTTTGTATAGGGGACATGTCTGACACAACAGACGCACGCGTATACACGGTGTTTCATAATTCATGTTATACGCCTTTAGAGGTTGTAGAGGAGACAGTAGATCAGCTTATACATAGGAAACCATGTCCGGAAATGTCATCCAACGACGCTGCTGATTGTCAAAAGTCGTGGTCGCAGGCGCCTCTAAGTGCATTTTTAATTATATACAGGGTAATACTGTGATGACGTTACAAACTTTGTAGGATGATGCAGGAGGATAAATGAGGCAATTTGAAATAACGGTCCCTGTACCGAAAATCAACGAGTGGAAAGTTATAAACTGGAACCGCTCTGATACCTCTGACAGTGGAATACACGTACTGGTTGTTCCTAAAGTTGTAGGGTAGGCAACATTCAGAGGTGGTAGTATGGACTGAAACAGGAAAAAATGTCACGTAAACATAAGATTTAAAATATATATCTCAATAGCTGTGAGCACTTTTCCAGTAGAGGAGTTCTACTTCCAAATGGCGAAGATGAACAAGTGCTCATAACTCCGAAAGTATGCAATCTGGAGGCCATGTTTAATAGGCATTTTTTCCTCGTTTTGGTCCATACTACCACCTGAGAAAATTGAC
This sequence comes from Schistocerca piceifrons, assembly GCF_021461385.2. Taxonomy (NCBI): domain Eukaryota; kingdom Metazoa; phylum Arthropoda; class Insecta; order Orthoptera; family Acrididae; genus Schistocerca; species Schistocerca piceifrons. The sequence goes on along the minus strand of NC_060141.1, from coordinate 683,058,878 downwards.
TACCTTACAGTCTTAAAGACAACAGTACTAGTACATGTATTCGCTGTCGGAGGTATCAGAATGGTTTCCTTTTATAACTATCGACTCGTTCGTTTCTGGTACAGGTGTTCTTAACTAAAATTGATACATTTATCAATCTCCTTCGTCGCAGAAAGTCTGCAAAATCATTACGGTATCACCCTGCATTTACAGGATGAACATTAAAAACAAGCAACAACTTGCATGCACGGATCTATGACTGGAAACGGAGAAAAACAAGATCCTACTAGTATGTATCAGGACATGGGTGGTGCGCGTGCAACGACAACAGGTTGTCCCTGAACACAGTACAGAGTTGCATCGCATCCACGTCACAACAGGTGTTTGAAGTGCCCTTCATGGGATGCAATGCCTGAGTTCACACGTCGCATCATGGACAGCCGCACTCTTTCGCATGTTCTGCCCTCTCTGCGAATAGCGTCAAAGGAGTTGTGACAACACACTGTTGAAGAATCTGCGCATCAGGAACTGGTTCAGCATACACATTGTTTTTCAGATACCCCCAGAGGTAAAAATCCAGGGTGTCTTAAGTCCGATGATCTAGCAGGCCATGTTAGAGAGCCTCTGCGTCGTATCCAGTGTCCGGGAAAGATGTTACTGTATGTTGACCAACTGTAATGTGGAAGTGCGGTGGCGTTCCATAATGCAGAAACCTCATAAACTTCCATATTACCAGACACATTCTCAAACAACGGAGGCATAGTATTCTGCAGGAAATCCATGTATGTTCATCCGGCGAAGCGTTGTGGAATAACCTGTTGAAGTACGTGGTCGCCTGGAATCCCTGCGGACGCATTCATGAACAGATACTGATGAACGTCTCAACCATTCACGACGATTGTCTTTAGCCCACAGCTGACGATTATGCAGATTAACGATGCCAGTTCTCCTAAAGATTGCTTCATTTCTAAAGAGGATTGATGACAGAAATCCCGTAATTGTGATGGTCTGATGCTGAGACGCCTGGAGCAAAAACTATCGAGAAAATCCTTCCTGTAGATGGAAATACGCTGCTTGTAATCCCTGCACTCGCTGCAGGTGATAGAGATAGTAGGTGTTGTCCTGGAGGATACACATAATCGTAGTTTGGCTCACACCATGTTGGCGGAGAACCAGTGGAGCATGTGTTAGGATTCGTCTAAATATCATGTAGAACCTCGTCCTCCAAATGCGGTATGCGGACAGTCCACAGACTCCTCGTAATTCGTCTGTCTCATACGACCAATAATCACACAAGCGCACAGAAAGGGCCTGAAATGTTATTTGATATTCTTGATGGCTGTGAGAGTACTTGTTTTGGTATTGTTGTGCTACCTTTCGGCAATAGCCAACTACTTGACCGTACACAAACCCCATCTCTTTTTTTTTCCTAATATAAATAGCGGACAATCCTGCTGTTTATAGTACGTTACGTCAATCACACAGCCTGCAAAACACAAAGAACATGAAGTACTTGATCAGAGGAACTGCCATTCGTCAGTGCAATGTACGGTGGTTAGGATGCATTTTCGGTCACATGACTTTTGTTCTCCCTTTACAGTCAGGAATCTGTCCGTACAGTGCTAGCGTTAAGCGGGATATCTGTGTTGCAGTTTTCGTCCGAGGAAAATTTTCACTCATCTTCAGGTGGGTGATGCGGGTTACATCATATTTTAGTTCGCTGGACATCGCCAGTTGTTTATTTTGACTTTCATTTCGCTACAGGTGAGGTATAATCACCACGTGTTAATGTAATATGCCACCAATTTTCAACAATAATTCATCTACTTACAATACATTCGCAAAGAAAGAACACAGAGGTTCGTCATTAATATGCATTTTCATCTTAAGATGCCACACAAACATGAAACAACTATATAAACGGATCAGATGTAGAAATAAAGTACCTTGTAAGTAGAAAACCGTTCGTTACCAGCTTACATTGTGAATCAAAGATGCAGATAAAAAATATACAAGTGTTTCTCTTTACAATCTTTTCGCTTAAGAGTATCATTACTGCAAAAAAAAAAAAAAAAAAAAAAAAAAAAAAAAAAAAAAAAAAAAAAACGAAAATAGAAAAGTTGTGAACCTACATTTTCGAATATTTTGTTGTTAGAGTTTCAGTTTGTTGATTTGGTATTTGTCTATTTGTCTAACGATTTAGGGCACTCAAAAATAGTTAGTAGGAAAGTTTCTGCCCGTAGTCCAGTATGAAAAGTCCATCGCCACTGTCCCTAATTTTTGACTCTGTGTGCTCTGCCCCCATTTCCCTTTGCAAATAAAAATTTCAAGATCTGAACAGATGTTCAGTTTGTGCCCTGTCTACAACTTGTGTTGTATTTTTATATTGTTATTTATGATTACAAAAGCATGTCACGTGCCATTATCGTGAGCAGCTTGGCAGATTTCTTCGAGGTATTGTACCTAAATGCATTAATACTTTCCTTGGATCTAGTTCGAAAGCGCTGGCCATTCTGAAGCATATATTGTGAGGCTCATGCATTGCACTTTGTTTTGTATATATCTGAGACTGAAAATTTGTCTTTGCTGGATTTTATTTTGTGTGCCAGGCAATGACATCAAGTGAGCGAGAAGTAACTCTTTCATTATATTTCTTCAATACATTAGCAGCTTTCTGTCAAATGGAACCGAAGCAGGAAACGCATATTTTCCTTGTGTCTGATTTCTGTTGCCGGTGTCTTTCTATCTATTCCCTTCCTAATTTTCTTCAGCATTTCGTTTATGAGTACAGGTGGAAAACATTTGCAGCTGCTAGTTTTTTAATTACTCCATTTCAGTTCATGGTATTTAATTGTTCAGTGGAATTTCGTGTGGTCAGTGTAACAAAAATCTAAATTCTGTGAAATTATGTCCATGAAGTTGACATGAAAACGTATGGATTTTTATATCTATAGTACTCAGGTTTCTGTAAATATCAAGAATATATTCACTATCCATTATCCTCATGGTGAAGTCAAGACATTTTATTCAGTTCCAACATTCATATTCACATGTCAACTGAATGTTCGTGTTCATTCAGTTAGTGCGTCAATTTCTTGCTTCATGTCCCTTTCTAATGTTAATAATGAGTCATCCATGTATCTTTTGTAAAGTTTAATGTGATGTAGACACTGTGTGCTACTGTTACGTTATTTTTAGCCAGTTTCACTCCCTGATTCGTAGAGAGTCGATATGTTGGTTATTCAATATGTTTCTCATAGGTATCTCGACCTTGGCACTTTCCTCCCATAGATACGAATCCGAGATTATTCGGCAATTTTTGGGGAATGGAGAGATCGTCATAAGGTGTCATGACACGTACAGACCACAAGCCCATTGGATATAAATTGTGCGTTTTTAATACAGTTGATTCAATTTCATTATCATCCTCAAGCCGTTGATCACCTGATTCAGTCTTTTGGCGGCAGTTTTCCACCACGTTGGAAGATGTTGCCAGACTGCGTCTTTGGCCACCACGCTGTTTCTTTTTATTCAGTGATAGTGGTTTGATTTGAACTCAGAAACGCAGAATATTTTGATTATTGGTCAAAGGCACTTTCGCTAGATCGTGGTAAACCACATCAGATCCAAAAAGCGACAGTTACATATCATACCTGGGAACACCGCGAAAAAGTAATGATGTGTCTTAGCAATGTTTTGAATTAATTGAGAATTTGCGGTTACAGAGACTCGTATTATTTCCAGGAAAAGTCTTCAGAAGTATTCTTAGCCCTCTTTGACGACTAAAACCCCAGTACATAAATATTAGGTGACTGGTACCCAGCCGGCCGAAGTGGCCGTGCGGTTAAAGGCGCTGCAGTCTGGAACCGCAAGACCGCTACGGTCGCAGGTTCGAATCCTGCCTCGGGCATGGATGTTTGTGATGTCCTTAGGTTAGTCAGGTTTAACTAGTTCTAAGTTCTAGGGGACTAATGACCTCAGCAGTTGAGTCCCATAGTGCTCAGAGCCATTTGAACCATTTTTGAACTGGTACCCAGTTAAAGACAATGTTTTGAAAACTGTCATTTTCAAATATTTTGTCATGTCCATAGCACTGTTCCGGTTTCTACCGACTAAAATCAATAACTGAACAGTGAACATGGACAACCTGTCTGTAATTTGTTTGTTATTGTTTCGATGTTACTGTTGCTGTGCTCCTCAGGAAGCTCTGATGCTTTCAATTTAGTTACTATTTCACTTTGCAAGCTACTGAATCACGTAAAACGCTCTTAATCACTGTTTCAAATAATCTCCTCATACTGTCAGTCCTTATGTGCATACCCCAGAGAATGAAATTTTCAAAAACCCGCTAGAGGAAACTGGGGCAGATTCTTACAATTTATGATTTTTGAAGAGTGATGTTTACACTTTTCATTCCTGTAATTGATGTATCTTGAAACATGTATCATTTCCGACGAGAAAATAAAAGTAGAAACTTGCCGCATCTCACGTCAATGGAAAGCTTAATGAACTGAACCGAAATTCTGTATAGGTCAATAGAGCAGCCTCCGCTAGAACAATGGCTACCATGAAAACCATCATTCATTAAAGCCGTCAGTACAGTACGAAGAACCGCCAGCTAGACGCGAAGGCACAGGAGCCGGCCGGAGTGGCCGTGCGGTTCTAGGCGCTACAGTCTGGAGCCGAGGGACCACTACGGTCGCAGGTTCCAATCCTGCCTCGCGCATAGATGTGTGTGATGTCCTTAGGTTAGTTAGGTTTAATTAGTTCTAAGTTCTAGGCGACTGATGACCTCAGAAGTTAAGTCGCATAGTGCTCAGAGCCAACCAAAGCACAGGATTTGCTCAGTAGATTCTGCATCGGAGTGGCTAGATTAGAGGTGGAAAATAAGGTGGCGGGGGGGGGGGGGGGTGGTTTGTGGGAATCAGTTAAATGCTAATGTGGTGCTCTGACCACGATGAATCTCATGATGCCTCTACTATGCACATTTGAAAATCCATTGCTGGGAATACCAAAACGACTGACGCAGTTAACTTCTGGTGGAAAATTAAATGAGTGTCAATTGAAACTACCAGTTATTTTCTCAACCATACTTTCGACACATTTTCTAGTGTTTGGTACCCGATTATTGTGTTCGTTTTGATTCTTATAATAAATTGGGAAACCTTGTTTTATCATGCAATTCCTAGTGAGGTGTACGTACTGAGTGGTCTTTGCGAGTTATTATGAGGTGTTTTAACATTCGGAACAGCCTTGATTCCCTGACGTGGCAGAATAAATGCGAAAATTTTAAGCTAGGCGTTCCGGTGACTGTTATAGATGCAAGTAAAGAAGTATATGAAACGTCTGTTTAGAAGAGCATCTGAAAATAAGAAGGATGCAAAAAGAAAGAGTGGAAGAAGAAGAAAGAAAGAACAAAAAATTTCAGTTAGTGAAGAAAGGGACGATGATGTCCTCTTTTATTTGATTGAACAATTTTCTAACAGTAAACCTAAGAAATGGATCCAGTGCGTACAATGTGTGCTAACGAATTGTTGTCTATCTCAGCGCCAAATAACTTTTATTTGTGTCAGAATTGTGAGAAACCCTATCGAAAGTAACAATGCTAATATGGAACATTTTCTTCAATATTTAATTAGAGTACTACTATAGCATATAAAGTGGTATTAAAATATATATATATATTTTTTTTTAAATTTTCTCGTCGTTCCTTCGCTACAGGTGTAAGAGAATGCTAAGACTGATAGGATGTATGCCACTCCTAAAAGCGTAAATTTTAGACAGTCTCATTCAATATGACATCCACTTGTTTGGCATGTTGTGATCTGTGTCAAACTGAACGTTCATGCTCATCTTAGAGAGCTTTTGTGGCTTGATACCCCAGATGGTACCCGTTAGCGAGTTTATAGATACAGCCTTACGCTTTGTCGAATGAAACCTGTCATTGTGAAATCATAGTACGCAATCTGTTTTGAAAAATGATTTATTTTCGCACGTATTGTGACCACGTTTGGTGTATTTAAGGAAGATGAATGATGCGACTCCAAATGCATCGTAAACAGTACGTGGTTACGGAAGCAGCAGGTCATTATGTAGTGCTCATAAACTCAGTTAGTTTTACATTACCACTAAGGTTATTAGACGATAAGTGGGACGATGCTTTCATAAGAATGTACTGGTAATGATGATAACACATTACAGCCGAGGAAGGTTAGTATAGGCATCTCTAAGTACCAGGCTATCACCCACTCATTACAAAAGTTATAATAATATGCAAAACTAAGAAAAAATTAAACAAGAAAGCAGGTGGACACTTCGGTTATCTTCCGCTCTGAGCACCCAACCGAAGTCGTAACGCTGCCTAATCATTCTGGAACGAGCAGTCATCATGAACAGGCACGATGCCTGGTGCGTTCAGTTGTATTTCAGTTCTCTAGAACGATCAAAAGAATACTAAAATGTGTGATAAGTTACCGACGTTTAGAGAGAGAAATACTGAAATTATTAATGGCGTTATAGTTGTTAAATAGACGGTGGATAAAGCCAATTATACGCTTTTTCTCATGTTCTGCTTGAATAAATTCTAGCGACGTGCCACAAAATTGAAACAGTCATTGAAGCAGTATCAGATCCACGCTGTAAGTTCATTACAACCTCAAGAGAACGGATCTATGACCTCCCTGCTGTTTTCTGCACGGGGGACATCTATAGATGACGGCAAGCAGGTTTGGTGCACTCAGAACGGTGGAAGCTACTAGGCACCTTTCGTGTATTGCATTCTCAATGCAAAAGGAAACAGTGAGATGAACTGTGGGGTAACACAGAGGAAGTACATATACGGTAGGACATACGAAGTCTTCCCCAAAAGTAGAAGTTATTTTACGCCATAAGCATCGGTGGCGAGGACTCAGTCGTAATTACGAGTTTCTGTCCTAATTCCGAACGATCTGATTGCAGCAACTAGCTAACAGTAAGGTCATTAAATGTTTCTCCGGAAAATGGCTATGTTTTTTCAACATTTTGCTGTCTGTATCTTTCAGGTAAACTGTGTGGAGTTGCCATCTGAACGTCACAAATATGTAGTTTGGAGACTTAATTTACCAGCCACGGAAGCGCTGCTGGACGCCAGAGGAAGTTCGGTCCCATTGAGGCATAGCTTTTTGCGGTGAGGTTTAATTAAAATCTCAGTTTCCCGAGATGAGGGTGGACTGTCCAGAGGGTTCTCCTGCTTATAGCCAAACAAACTGTGGTCATTTGTACAGATCTGGACGGACTGCTCGTTTACATAAAGTAGCCAGACACAGGCTTCTTGTGATGCGAAAAACCGCTTCTCTGGCGCCTTAAAGCCCGTCCAAGCGGAAAAGACAGTTGAAATGTTACGCAAAAGTCTCCCTTACAACATAAAGTGCTGTCTTGGTGCAAATTACTTACTTCTAAACTGATCGCACATACAACCAGCTAAAACTAAGAAAAATACACTGACGGAAAAAACTGACACCCCAAAAATTAATTAATGTAGAGTAACGGGATTTTGTGAACACATTCGTCAAGGTGACATACGTAAGTGATTGAGGTTGACAGATCACAGGTTAATATAAGCGTGAGTTGAGCCATTGGAAATTTGAAATGCTGTAACCACCAGAATGTTGAATGAAAGCATGTAAACGTGCATGTATTGTACTGGACAAGGGTCAGATGTCAGTTTGCGGATGGAATTCCAAGACCATTGCACTTGGTCAATACGGTGACGATTAATGGTGTTTATGATGCCGCTGGAGTTGTCTTCTGATGATGTGCCATATGTGATTGATTGGAGGTAGGTCGGTGATCCAGGAGGCCAACGCGTGTTGATACACTGTAGAGCATGTTCGGTTACAATAGCGGTCATGTGTGCGAGCGTTATCCTGTTGGAAAACGTCCCAGGAATACTGTTCATGAATGGCTGCACAGCAGCTCGAAGACCAGACTGACGTACAAGTCAGCAGTCAGAGTGCATGGGATAAACAAGAGCGTGACTCTGCTCCCTTACGAAATCGCACCCCACGTCCAGTGTGTCTGGTACGCACATGCTCATTACCAACATAGAGGCAAAAAAACTATTATCAGAAAATACAACAGACCTCCTCCGTGCCCTCCCATGAGCTCTTGCTTGACAGCACTGAAATCGCAGCTGGTGATGGTTTGCGGCCAGTGGAACTAACGCTACAGGGCGTCTGGCTCGCTGTCCTTGAAATAATACATTCGTAGCAATTCATTAGGTCACTATGGTGCACCTGCTGCCCAAAATGCTGTTGCAGAACGATGCGCCAGAGTCATAAGCCGAAGACGATGGTTTTCCTTTTCGGTAGTGCTACAGGCCGTCCGGAAGCCGATGTTCTTGCGATAGACATTCTCGTGACCACCACTACCAGAAATCATGTTCTGTGGCTGCATTCGTGCCAAGTCTTTCTACAATATTGTACAAGGAACATGCAGCATCACGTAGCCCCGGTACATGGCATCGTTCAAACTCAGTGAGTTGTTGCTAATGGCATCTTTTTCGCCTTAAAGGCATTATTGACTCACATCAACTCACCACCTCCAAAGGTAACTAACGCTCAAGACCGTTACAGCGCGTTTTTAAATCAAACCTAATTTACAGCCTCGCACTGTAACGTGACTGGCTCAAAATTCGACTAATGATTCAGATGTAGAAACATGCCTACCAACTTTAGCTTGAAACTTTGAGCAATCGATAGTTCACTTCACTTCTTCTGGGACATAGACGTAAAGGGGGCGTGACACGTTTTTCGCGAGAGACGTTGAGCCTGTTTTCCGACAGGGCAGTCCGTGAAGCTGAGCGTCTTCCTCACACGAGGAACCTGCGCCGGAAACGGAAGTGGACACATTATTCATTTGGCCGACCAGATCTGGAGGCGAGCGGCACGTCGTCGGCGTCCACATATCCCCTGGTGTCTTCAAGTTTTTCCAATATATTTCACCGCACCGCGGCCTTGTTTGCTCGGTAAGCTACCTCTAGTTCGTTGTTTTGGTGCTGAGACCATACGCCATTCGTGAAGACTAACCTTGCTCTCCGATGTGATCGTGATAATTATGACTGGTTCACTTGCTACACATGTTTGTGTCTTGCTGATTCTGTACCAGATTCGGTTCAATCTCGTTGTTGTTCCCTGATCCTATGTCTGGGCAGACTATTTGAGGATCGTGCTACTCGTATCGCAACATAATAGCCTCAATTTGGTAATTGTCTTGGAGCTGTGATTTTCATTTCATTTATTCAACATGCTCCATTATAGTATCCGTAATACTACACACCTAGATACCAGGATACATAAAGAAGTCTAGCTATAAGGAGGTTCAATAGTATGGAATAAGTATTTACAATAGAGGAACTTCTGTTTGATCGGTATAAGGTTTCTAGACAGAAGTCGACTTCAGTTTATTGCGAGAATTTTGGGAAAGAATGGTTCGCCTGTAAAGGGGAGCGCATATAAAAAGCTGGTGCGACCGATTCTTGGGTACTGCTCGAACGTTTGGGATCCGTAGGGAGTCGAATCTGAAGGAAGAAATCAAAGCAGTTCAGAGGCGGGCTGCTAGATTTGTTACCGGCAGGTTCGAACAACACGGAAGTGTTACGGAGATGTTTCGTGAACTCAAATGAGGATCCCTGGAGGGAAGGTGACGTTCTTTTCGAGAAACACTATCGTGACAATTTAGAGAACCGGCATTTGAAGCTTACTGCCGAAAGATTCCATTGTCAGCAAAATAGGTTGCGCGTAAGGACCACGAAGATAAGGTAGAGAAATTGGGACTCATACGGAGGCTTACAGAAAGCCATTTCCCCATTGCTCTATTAGCGAATGGAATAGAAAAATTATTAACTAGTAGTGGTACCGTCCGCCATGCAGCGTACTGTGTCTTGCGTTTTTTTTTTTTTTTACTTTTAGAAACGTAAATATTCATATGGTGGAAGCGTTATGTAGATGCAAAATTTGTGAAATTCAATCAGGCATCTCTCTCTGTATCAATTTCGTGTCAGAGTTGTGATTTGATTGTGTGTCTTAAATTATTTGGGATTTGTAAATTTCTTTTACGTTGATTGTGTCATTATTCTGACTTCTTTTTCTTTGCCTGGTACGTTGTTCGCTAAATAGCCTGTTTGCTTTCTTTAGTTATTTGGAGCCCGTAAGCTTATGAGTCTTAGGGGAACATGCCTTGTTGCATGTATTTTGGTGGGTCACAAGTCAAGCTTGTGTTTACGTAGTTCAGGTTCATCAGCCAAACATTCGTGTCTTCCTCCCAAATAAGATTTCTGTTCCGCGCGACGGTTAGGTATTTATCGTTTCCACTTTGTGGTGTGATTTGAAGCGGAATCCCGGTTTGGAGCAGAACTTCTTTACTATCAGGCGTATATGGGAGTGGTTGCCTCGGCCAATTACCTTGTCATCCTTTAGCGACGTTTCACAACTGCTCTGTCTACACTGCCAGCGTGTAATTTGCTGACATGTTCATGAGGTTGTCATTAAATGTTCGTGCCTTAGTGTGTGTTCCCATTGGATGCTTAGAAAACTATGAAATTCGTAAGCAGTGGTATCAAGCCTGTCCTAAGTAATTTCGGGGCTTTTCGTCTGGACCACATTGTCCGACGCTTGGTGGTCTCGTATAAAGCAGCTTTAACTCTTTATGTTTCCTTTCAATCAACTTCCTTTTAGGTAAACCTGAATTATTTGTTGTATTTTAGTTAGACGCATCCTAAAGATATTTCTCCCTGCCTGGTTTGAATACTGTTTTCTTAGTACCTTAGAAGAGATTGTTATGTAACTTCAACTGGTGAAGCATAATCTTCCTTCTATTACTGAAATTATTTCAACAACTGTAACCATTGTCAAACAGAATTTGTTTATTTTTGAAAAGAAAATAACATTTGTTGTAAATATAAACTTTCATACTTCATGTTTCCATGAAAGACTTTTGGGGAATATTGAGCAAGTATTTCAGTTAACACTACAATTTTCTTGTTCTTTGATCTCACTAAAATTTTTGATAACGTTATTGATCGATTGTTAGTAATAGTTTCCAATTGTTTTATCTAGTTGCACAGTTTTGTCTTAATGTGTTAAGGTCCTGTCGGCATAACTCGTAAAGACATTTTTCTGAGGGGTGTTAATTAAAAAACTTGGTACTAATGATGTTCAGTCCTTATTTTGCGCGGTCGGTCGCTTCACTCCCAGGGAACCTTATGCTTGTAGTGCGTACTATCCCGGTAAAAGATGCGCTCACATCTCCTTCTTGGTGTTGACAATGTTTTCCATCTGTGTACATATATAGTGGAAAATTTTTCTGTCGTCCGTCCTAGCAACTCGCTTGATACCAGTAATCAATTTATTTATTTCACATAAGAACACTATTGCTAGCCCCGAAGGCTGTTTTTCTGTAATGCAATACTGGTGTAACGATTACCGTTTCCCATCCATAGAGAATATGACACGATCGCTTCATTGTTTCTTGATAAACAGGTGAAGAGTTCTGTGCTGTAAAATATAAGAAAAAGATCTTCATCGTATACCACACCTAAGGAACTCTGCATACTTGGTTATTTGCAGGATAGTTTACCTGTAGTTATATATGTTTTCGACATTTTGTTTCTCCCACTATCCCTGTGAGTAGGACTTGGAATATTTCTACGGTCTTCAAGTAGCACGTTCTGGTCGTAGTGGGAGAGTTTCACGATGCCTTGTAGGTTTCCTCCGGCGCACGCGGCCACATTCTTGCCTGGAGGCGGCGACTTCGGAAACAAACAGGGCAGGCCGTAAGCCGCCGGTAACACTTGCAAATGGATGGCTTGCGCCGCCGGCCCAAGTTTAGATTGCGGCGGCCAAGTTGCCGCAATTAAGCGAGCGCGTACCGCCCGGCTGCCGCGATACAGACTGTAGGCGCGCTGTGCTGCGCCGCGGGCGAGTTTTCTCAGGGGCGGCGCCGGTCCGACACAATGAGCAGTCCAATCTCCCCGACGACGGGCCAAAACCAGACGCATTGCCGTCTTCTGCTAAATGGGGGAGCCACCGTGAAATTAGGGACCCGAACGAAACGCGTGGCACAAGGTCGTGCAACCAAGGTAACACGCGAACTCCTGTGCTACGTTCTACCTAATTCACCGTACCTTCGAAAAGTTTCCAGTTGCTAGGTTTGCCTTTCGAAATTTCTCCTTACTACTGTGTCCAAATGGTTGAAGGTGAGTGCCAAATGAGAAAGGGAAATTATTGTAAATTATTCTCTTGTTGCTGTGAACTGTAACTGAGCAGTCTGAATTGGGAAATTACATTGAGGTGACCAACAGACTTTGAACGCGGATTGGTAGCTGGAGGTAGACGCATGGGGCATTCCATTTCGGATATCATTGGAGAATTTAACGTTGTTTGATTCACAGTGTCAAGAGTGCGCCGAGAATACCACAGTTAAGACCCTACCTTTCATCACAGACAACACACTGGCTGACGGCCTTCAATTAACAATCGAGAGCAACAGCGCTTGCGTATAGTTGTCAGTGATAAGAGAGAAAGCAACATTGCGTAAAATAACCGCAAAAATTAATGTGGGAAGCGCGAAGGATGCATCGGTTAGGACAATGTTGCGAAATCTGGCATTAAAGGGCTATGGCAACAGGAGGAGGTGGGTGATGATACTGTCGACAAAGGGGTCATTAGAGGCGGAGCACAAGCTCGGATTAGGGAAAGATGGAGAAGGAAAGCGGCAGCGCCCTTTATAACGAACCATTACTACATCATCCTTACGTGAAATAGGTAAATCAGAGAAAACCTAAATCAGTACGGCGGGACGCGGATTAGAATCGTCGTTCTCCCGAATGCAAGTCCAGTGTGCTAACCACAGAAGTACCACGCTAGGTCTACGTCAGCAGACGACCGACGCGAATGCCATTGCCTGCAGTGCCCATCCAGGACTCGTGACCGTAGAAGACTGAAAAACCATGATCTGGTGTGATGAGACGATTTCAGCTAGTAAGAGATGGTGGTAGGGTTCGAGTATCGCACAGACGATTTGAAGTCATGGAGCCATTTGTCAAAAAGAGACTGTGCAAGTTAGTGGTTTTGTAAACCCTCGTCGCCAGTTTTGTAAAGACTCGTCGCTATTGCCGTGGAGGCCGAGTTGACAGTGATGTTACATTAGGCCGAGTGTGTGTTCGTGAAACCGCTTTTGGTGCAATACACCGGAAAGACAACTTCTCAATGCCACTATTACAAAGCTATGTCCCAGGGTTAGGTAACAGGGTAGGAGAACGAAGGTTTTACAACACTCCTAGAAATTAATAACGAAGTCACACAAATGAGTTAGAAGGTTTACTTATCTTTGTGACTTTTTGAATAATGATGTCTGCAAGTCTGCTTGTAATGTAATACCAATAAAAGACAATCAATGACTAACTCCAAATAATCGTAGGTAAACTGCACAGTGCATGACTGCCTTTTCACTTCTAAGAGTTCACTAAAAGATGTTCCCTGTCTGTCAGCGTTGTAAGATGATCTATAATCAGGTGGGCGAGGACTGCTCTCCTATCTTCCGGGGAGGTTTCTGTCCATTGTCGTCCGGTCGTTGGCGGGTTTTTGTCGGCCGGCAATTGAACGAGGTGAAGTCGATGTCATGGTGTTGGTTTTGCATCGATTGTGACTGGAACAATCCTATCACTAAACGGTTTAAGGGGCTCCGGAAAGGCTCAAAATCATGAAAAGTTCAATTTTTACTTTTTTGCGTTTTCTGAATCTGCAGACTATTACCTTTTAATAGATATATAATTTATTCAATTCCGAAGACTACAACTATTTTTAAATTTTTTTTGAAATGTGTTCTACATGGGCGTGACCCACTGTGGCGCTGTTAAACTGCTGTCAAATGGTGTTATTATTAACGTCCGTGTTCATCAGGTACATTTTAGTGATGTGAGATAAAATATGTGTTGTGGCTAACCTGTGATGGTTCAATATATATCGCTGGTGTGATTGTCGATTGTTTCATGTTTATTTACTCTGTCGTTATCTCGAAAATATTCGTAATTAATTCTGTTTCTTGAGTCTCTGTTTTGTTGAAGTATAATAATGAGTAAAAGTAAAGTTATTAGAAATCCTCTGACGGCTTTTAAGAAAAGGAGAAATGTTGGAAAGCCAAAGGTATGTGTTATTACTGTAAACAGTAAAGACGATAACCAAGTGAGTGAACCTAACCTCTCAAGTACACCTGCCCATAGCAGTCAAAGTGGGAAAGAAAATACTTCACAGAAGAAGCTTGGTTCAATGAGTGAAAACTATGAATGTTTTATGGGCGAATCGGATGTGAATGAAATATTTGATATGTCAGTTCTCAAAGGAATTTTTTCTAACTGTGTAAGATGTATTCATTGTAGTGAAGTTGGTCTGGAACTCTCTATAATAAAGCACGTAGGACTTGCTAGTGAAATACAACTGAAATGTGATAAGTGTTCATACATGACCACCTTTTGGAACAGTGTTGCAGTAACTGCAACTGAAGAAAATGGTTGCAAAATCTACGAACACAACAACGAGCGATGCTTGCTTTAGACAAGGAACGCCTTCGGGCTGCAGACAGGGCTGTAAAGAGTCTAGAAATACAAGCAAGAGTAAACAGGAGGAGGAACAAGAGGAAGCTGGAGGAGGAGTTTGCAGAGGATGAAGATAATCCATCCTATGGACCTGGAATGCACTAAAAAGTTAATCCAATCTTTGTCGCTCGATTCCCAAAACTTTTATTTTCTCATACTAATTACATGTTTTCTAAGGATCTTCCAAACATATTTGTTTCAAACTTTCAGTAAATGTTACACAGTACCTTCTGCATAATTTAACACAGCATTTTTCCAAAAAACTGTATATATTTGAATATATATAAATAAAAAATTGCAAAAAAATGTTGTGAATTTTCATTACACTTGAAAAAAATCATCTTTAATAACTGAACTAAAATTTTGTAAAATCCCTGTTTTAAGTTGTAGCCCATATTCCAATAAATAATCTGTAAAAAGTTCAACTTCCTACCTCAAATACTTTGTGAGGAAAGATGTAATTTTTAAGCGTTATTTTAACATTGCAAGTATAGGGCGTTCCGGAGCCCCTTAAAGTAACTGAGGATCTGCACCAGCGTTCTATTCATAAAAAAATCTAACTCCTGTCACATGATTTTCTTCTGCTGTTTGTATTACCCCCTATCTGTCTGTTCAGAAATCGTTATCTTATTTCGATTTTACTTTATTCACACCCACTATACCTAGATTAAATATCCTCATGTGCCTTCTACATGTAATGTTTAATGTTGAAGGTTAACTCGTCCATTATTTAGCATTTTAGATTAAGATTTCAGATATTTCAATTTTTGTAATAAACATTATATCTCTTTTATTTACGGTGCTTGCCATCGTCATCAGCCTAAGGGACATTGGACTAAATTTGGGCAACGAATCTTACCACAGTTCCCTTAGAACTGTTTTCATCATGTGCTTTCATCGTATTGGACATTTCTGTATTGTTGTTTAGCTTCAGCCGGAAACTCATTACCGCTACACTTTTGGTTATTTAAAGAGCTGGATCACTATGTATAAAACAGGTGCGAACGTCTGATTATAAATGTGCTAATGCGTTAAATGTGTTAAACATATACAGCTGAAGGCAAAATGCCCTAATTGTCTTGGTTTTCTTACTTCTGGATAATTCATCCAGAGACTAACGAAAAAAATCACAGGGAAATCTTGCAAACCTAGAAAGCAATAAAATTTACACACTCATGTAAGATTTTCTGGCAAATATTGCGCTGTATAAAACCATTCATTTTAGCCTTCATCTTAGCGGAAGTCAGTAATAAGGACAAAGGCATTAAATTACAAACTAACAATGTAATATAGCGCTCGGGAGGTCTGGATTATTTGTGATTGTTCAGAAAAATGTTCAAATGTGTGTGAAATCTTATGGGACTTAACTGCTAATGTCATCAGTCCCTAAACTTACACACTATTTAATCCAAATTATCCTAAGGACAAACACACACACC
Source organism: Schistocerca piceifrons (assembly GCF_021461385.2). Classification (NCBI taxonomy): domain Eukaryota; kingdom Metazoa; phylum Arthropoda; class Insecta; order Orthoptera; family Acrididae; genus Schistocerca; species Schistocerca piceifrons. Next base: position 683,042,831 of record NC_060141.1, on the reverse strand, counting down.
CATGCCCGAGGAAGGACTCGAACCTCCGCCGAGACCAGCTGCACAGTCCATGACTGCAGCGCCTGAGACCGCTCGCCTAATCCCGCGCGGCCAACTCATTGTTTATGGGGTCACATCTCAGGAATTACATGTTTTGTACGATGACATAATCCTAAGGCTATATGATGATACTGCCTGCAAAATGTGTAGTGAATAAAGGTAGTAATAAAGAAGTACTAAATTAAAACGTCGTGCCTTATGCTGAAGTTTTACTGCGGAAACAGCGAAAATGAAGTGAGCACTTGACTGAATCCCTTTTATTATTTTGTGGCGATTTCAGTATGAAAAAAATTCAAGATGGTTAGAAACTATGTATATAATTTGTTGGAAGTCGATTCGTGCTCTCATTCACAAAAATTGGATGAATTAAACTGAAACGTCCCCTTTTGAAAAATTATACACATGACTGTGCTTAAACTGACACACAATATTTTTAGCGCAATGCAATCTGACTTTCGAAAATCCCTACAAATGAATGGTCCTGACTAACATTAACCTATACCGTTCACAAATCACTTGCCTCACAAAAATCTTCGTTACTCGAACTACTGCAATACAGCGAGCGCCACTACTGCCAGCTAAATAAAATATTCAAACTACGGAAGGCACTAACTACTGATAGGCATAGTTAGCAAATGAAAGATTTTAATAGAGAACAAACAATATATTTACCTTAATAGTCATAGTATATATAGCAGTTCATGACATCCAGTCTTACAAATTTCAAAACTCCGCCATCTTTCTCCCCACATCCACCATTGCTGGCGGCTCACCTCCAACTGCGCAACGCTACGCGCTGTTCACATCCAGCTGCCCAACACTAGAATGGCAGACAACAATGCAAACTAGCCACAGACTGCACACACCACAGCCAGTGATTTTCATACAGAGCGCTACGTAACGTTGCCAATAAGAAAACATAAACAGCCTACTTACAAAACCTGGGTAATTTGTGTGGCGTCGAGTTACATTGCCTCAAGCCCCATCCACGGTTTCTAGTTCTAATACTTATTGTGTTAAAGATGTACGCTACATTTAATGTTTAATGTTAAGGTTTATCTCGTAATTTATTAAAGCAAAGTATAGGTAGTGAAATAATTTTTCCACTGGAAGCCGTTAGCTAGGCAACTTGTAACTGGCACTTGATTATCGTGATTGTCGTTTAGCATTATAGACATAACTAAAGTGAATAATTTTTTTAAATAAGCTCCCAACAAAACATTAAATGTTAGGTTTTGCTCCAGGTCAATAATTTTATGATCACTGTACTACTGCGCCAACACCTACCCTAGAAGAATTCACGACCTGTGGCGAGGTAGGCCAGTGTGATGCCTGTGGTATTCCTATACCATGATCGGAATAATGCTGAGGCGTCATGGAGCAAGTCTTCAGTATGGTGCAGAGGCGGTGGGGGGGGGGGGGGGGGGGGGGGAAACCAAGACGCCCCCTGACACTGCACTGACTCGATCCCTACGTGATTAGAGGCATGGCTAGGACATAACATCGCTGGCAGAATCCTCCGTCAACACAGACCCACCATTATCTGTCTTTTACTGATACCTTCAACGAGAGCTACTTTACGCCAGCCATTGACACGATGTGGGTCACTCAGGATGGTCTGCAACTAGCTCCAGCTTCTTCTGGTTTGATGCTGCCTTTTTTTGAGCAGCCGCCCTCCGACTGATGTCTCCTCTGGCTAATCATCTCTATCGGATCCTGGGATCACCGTCCGCACGTGAGCATGCCTCCCATCTGACCTACAGCCTCAGGGTGTTGGCATCTGTCGCTAAGATGTCTTGTAGTCGGTGGAAAGCCTGACCCGACCATGTGCCGAAAAGTGGCTCAGCCAGCCAACATTCGCGTGCCGCCAATGCACCATTTTGTTTAATACTGAGGAGTGCGCCGCCAGCTGTGTTCAGCGCACACCATCCCTATGACGTCTGCAGTTGCTGTGAAAGTCCTCTAAATACAAAAAAGGATCTCTTCTGACAAGCGCTGAACGCAACGGACTTCAAGCTAACCCCTCATCGTTGTTCCGCCTGCAAACGAAGGCAATGCATCCGGCATTCTCAATGTATCTGACCACGGACTAAAATCCAATAGATTCGGGAGGAGAATACCTGCCGGAATCTGCCAGGAGAGCTCAGTTCAGTTATAATGAGGAAGTCATCACAGTTCCCTGAACAGTCATCACCAGAAGAGGCCATTATTAACGCTCTCCTCCTTCTCGCGTAGAAACAATCTACACTTTATGAGCTACAAAAGTTCCCAAAAACTAATTCATCTCCTGGTTTCTTCATTGTGAACTCCATAGAGTACGCAGTTGATAGAAACGCAAACGTTTGTTTAGGCTCCTTACACCATATGTGCGTCGTTACGGAAACATCGGTGATTTTATTAGCCGGATTAAACATGTACACTTGAAAAGGTGTCATAATGGTGTGCTTTGATGTTGTCTCTCTATTTACTTTAGCTCCAGTCAAAGACTCTATAGACCTTATTACCCAGTTATTTGGTAATACAATTGTGGGATTTTTTACGAATACCTACCGTCGTCGCATTTCCTATAAGGTGGCCTGTTTTTTGATCAGTTGAACTGCATGGTGATGGGGAGCCCATTAGCTCTATTCGTAGCCGACCTTTTCATAGAGAAGTTAGCGCCTTGGATACGGCTCCAGTTAAGCTAAGTTGCTTTCACCGTTACGTCGACGACATATTTTCATCTTTCCCCATGAAAGTGAAAACTTGGGAGAGTTCATTGAGCGTGTGAACGACATTAATGACCACATCAATTTGCTGTGGATGTACAAACAAATGGTACTTTGCCCTTCTTTAGAATCTTATAGGAAACCCACAGACACGGATTCACAATCTCAGCCACTATCCGGCATGAAAGTGTGGTGTCGTGCATCGTGCTACAGTCGTCTCAGACTCTGAAACCCAACTTCTAGAGCAAGTCAAGTACAAATAGTCTTTGCGGAAATGGATACAGTCACTCCTACGTACAACAGAAAATTTCAAGAGAGGCGCACAGGAAGATAAGAGCGCAGGTAACTTCCTTTTATGTCTAAGAGTCGGGAAAAATAAGCTAGCTCCTGAAGAGACACAATACCTCATATGTTTTCTGGCTCCAGCGAAAATTCCACTGTGTATGAGGCCTATAAGGGTGTCCTACGATTCAGAACGCATGGGGCGTACAACATATCATGGCAGTGCAACCGCAACTGCGTCCCGTAATCAGAACTCACTGGGGCAGCCTTAAAAAAATAAAGAAGGTACTGAAATAAAACTATCTGAAAACACCATCAGTGAGGACGCGGGCTGCACATCAGCACAGCCTGGAGTCCGGCCATCGAGAGGGTTAAGCGGCGTGACCGACGCGGGACGGAAACACTACCTCATCTGGCGAGAGAGCGAGCGATAGTGACGTCACAGCCACAGCGCGGCTATCCATTTAACGGCGAGGCCGAGGAGACCCGAGAAGATTTTAACAAAGTATGGTGTTCTTTTTGGCCACCTGTTTAATTCCACGACTGCTGAGAAAATGGTCCCTACAAATCTACGCGATGTGAACCATCCTGAGATGGAATGTTGACTATTGATCTATCCTGGCGCTGTAATAACTGGTGTCATAATAGCAAGTGACACTGAGCATCATTGGGGACAGCAGGCAGCTTCATCATCGCAGAGTCGTCAGTAAGCCATTTTTTCCGTCCACGTGAGGTTCAACAGCACGATATGTAGACTGCAAGGCTGGTTTTGAAGTTTGGTTTGCGAATAATGACTCACGTAGAGATGTGAGTGAGTTTAGAAGCAAAACACGGAACAGACACATGCTGGTGTGCCCCCAGGTGGGTGTACACGAAGTAATTTGCTGGGCGTTGTGCTCCTTAAGCTCATTTTTCGCCAGTGATCTGCTTTTGGTGCAGGATGCCTGGACACTGTACTAGAGAACGCAATGTAGGCTCATGGTTGGCGTTCACGTGTACTGATTAAATAGTGATGAAAATTGTTACAGTACTGCTATGATTAAGTACTTCTCTGTGTTTCCCCTACCATAGTTTGTTTCCTGTTACAGATGTGAGCTTCACAAAGAGTAAATCTGAAGAACCCTTGATTACCTCTCCAGAAACAGTTTAAACTTCGCTGGGTCAGGTTGCTCAGATGAGACCAAATAACGCAGACAAGCATGATGAGACATTTGGAAAGACGACAGCTCTTTGTGAAATTGATGGGTTCCGATCCTAGGTACTAGTGCCACTACCTTGGTTTCTCCTTTCTTCGGTAAGGCAGGGCTGCGTATGTTATTATTTGTGGACGAACTTTCGACACCCGTGAAGCTGCATTGCTGATCATTGCGACAAATGTTACATTTGGCCAAATTACGTTTAACATGTAATGCAATGGCATAGGTCATGTAGATCCATTCTCTACATCTACATGACTGCATGACTACAGGACTACTATTAACACTAAAGTGACTGATAGAGCCGGCCTGAGTGGCCGAGTGGTTCTAGGCGCTACAGTCTGGAACCGCACGACTGCTACTGTCGCAGGTTCGAATCCTGCCTCGGGCATGGATGCATGTCATGTCCTTAGGTTAATTAGGTTTAAGTAGTTCTAAGTTCTAGGGAACTGATGACCACAGAAGTTAAGTTCCATAGTGCTCAGAACCATTTGAACCATTTTGACAGATAGAGGATCCACTGAACCACCTACTGATTACTCCTCTTCCAGTCCATCTCAAACAGCGAGAAGGAAAAACGAATACTGAAACTCTTCCGTGAGGGCCCTGATTTCTCTTATTGCATTACGACGATCATTTCTACCAATGTAAGTGTGCGTCTTAACACTTTAACAACTTTGTAATTACTGAGGAAATACGTAGTACTACGGTATAGAAGGCAAAATTAGTTCTAGGTATCATAGAGAGCGCCACAGAAGAGGGAGAATACATCCAATGTTTTATGAACAAAATACTAAAGCTAAATTGTTAACAACAATGAATTACGAGAAATGGGTCCTTTTGCAAGAAGCAGGTCAGAGGGTATTAGCCATGTATTGGGAGATTAGCACGCGATGTGTATATAAAAGTATGTGCGAAATTCGCTAAACACTTCACTGGAGCCTTACGAACGGCCACAGCTTTCGAAGAGGCAAAAAGATTTTTTCCATTGACCTCAAATGTTAACGCTGTGGACGTTGGGGTCACATATGGCAAGACTGCCCTTACCCACTGAGTAGAATGTATGAGAAAGTAGGACATCAGAAATGGAACTACAGGTTTAGTAGCGGGTACAATAAAAATAACCATCCGTTAAATGGCGATGGGAAACTCGGCGCTACCGAGCGGAGCTCGCTGTGAATTTTAGCACAACTGAAGCATCTGCAGAGGCGGAATTATGTTTCATTCGCTTAGTAGCTCGAAAGAAACTCAAGTTTTGATTACGCACAGGTGTATACTGACAAGCATCGCTCGAAAATGCATCTTGGATAACGTATAATAGAACTCAGTTGAGCATAGTTTCATCTAGCGAAGACTGTCGTCGGTCACACAGTGCCACAAGGTTCATCTCTCATGAAAAGTAAATCAATTACAATGCGTGAATGACCACTAACGTTTAATTTGCATGCTGAGGTACCACAAGGTATAGCGAAACTATAGGCAACAGAGTAAATGAGTGTTGGAGAAACTGTTATCAGAATTAATCCTCATGGGTATATACCAGCGACCCCAGTGACACAACGCAGAACCTCAATTTGGAACAAATCCTTTGCATACCATAAACCATATCGTACATCTTATCACCTACAATCAATGAAGGAGGAGTTTATAAATCAGTAATTATAAGACAGTAATTTTGAGTGAAGTTCCATCCTCTACAGAACACTGGTGATGGTTATACCAAAGACAAGTAAGGATGAAACATAAGTACCAATTTTGCGGCAGTTATGGTTACCTTAACCGTCGTATCATTACAGATTCACATCCAAGTTCCAATATAAAGGCAACCTTGAACAATTTCGGACAGTTCAAATATTTGTCCACCGCCTATCTGCATGGTAGCTATCATCAGCTAGAAATAGCGATGGATAATTGTCTAAAATGGCATTTACAGTAATTTCCATATTTGTGTACTGTTTTTGTTAAAGAACACATCAGGCACATTTCAGAATTTGCTGTAAAGGTTTTTATGAGCACTAAAACCAAAGCAACATATGGTGGAATTGGATGAAATAACTATTTTTCAAAGTACACGATAAGCACTTTGTAAGAGATCACGCACTGCACATCTGACTCCCCATACATAAAAGTGTCAGTTCATACTGCCGGAAGAAACTTAACAAGGATATGTATTTTACTGAATGCAAGTGATCAGACAAGAAGCTTAAATACGTGTCACCTATCAGAGTCATATCGAGACATATCAGGGCTACCATATCACTCCAACTGCACACGCCCCACATTATAGAGCCTCCACCAGCTTGAACAGTTCCCTGATGACATGTAGGATCCATGGATTCATGAAGTTGTTTCTATACCTGCACACGGTCATCCGCTTGACACAATTTGAAACGAGACTCGTCCTACTAGGCAACACGTTTCCGGTCATCAACAGTACAATGTCAGTGCCAAAGCGAGGCGTAAAGCTTTATGTCGTGCAACATCAAGGGTACACTAGTGGACTTCGGCTCCGAAAGCCCATATCGATGGTATTTCGCTGAATGGTTCACAACCTGACACTTTTTGACGGCCCAGTTTTGAAATCAGCAGAAATTTGCGTAAGGGTGAACTTCTGTCACGTTGAACGCTTCTCTTCATTCGTCGTTGGTCCCATTCTTGCAGAATATTATTCCGACCGCAACGATGTCGGAGATTTGATACTTTGCTCGATTCCTGATATTCACGGTACAATCGTGAAATGGTCATACGGAGAAGTTCCCAGTCCATCGCTACCTCCGAGATGCTGTGTCCCATCACTCGTGCGCCGATTATAGCACCACGTTCAAACTCACTTAATTCTTGGAAACCTGCCATTGTAGCAGCAGTAACCGATCTAACAACTGCACCAGACCCTTGTTGTCTCATGTAGGTGCTTCCGACCGCAGCGCCGTATTCTGCCTGTTTACATATCTCTGTATTTGAATACGCATGCCTATACCAGTTCCTCTAGCGCTTCAGTATATCAGCTTATGGCAAGAACGTCAAAGGATATTCAGCAGCATATGCAGGAGACTTTTTACGAATCTCAGTGGACAGTTAACCTTCAGAAGAAAAGATGCTCAGCTTTACTCCTGCCTGAGCCCTAAGAGAATTACGAACAATGAATTTCACCATGTTCACCAACCAAGACAACAGGACACTGACCCAACAGAGCTCCAGAGCATGGCCTGTGAGTGCACAGGGAGAGGGGAGCAACGACTATCCAGTAGGCGTAGTAAATATCTCCAATGTGAACACAGCTAGATGACCTCCATGGATAACAAGGTCAGGCCACCACGCAAAATGATTCGTTCCCAGGTAGTGAACTCCCAGCAGACTGACCAGTCGTGTGAGCTGCGCATGAGCTTAAATGCTGCTCGAGGTGCCACTAGGTCATGTGGCGTCTCATCCCGGGTCGCGTGTGCTAACCCTCGCACAAGTTTTGTCAACTACTGACCTGTTAAGAAATGATTAATTTTTTGGATAACCTTGCAGAGGAGGTGGCGCAATAATTACCAAATATTCCAGCCGTAACGATATTTGTGATTCAATTTTCGATAAAATTGTTGATATATATATTATTACTTACAGCTATTGAGCAGATGTAAAAAGAATTTTAGTTCATTTTCCCAGTCTCAGTATCTTCGGAAATAATGCTGGCCAGAGATATCACAAAAAAGCGAGAATCATAATGCAATGAGAGAAATGAACTTCGCTTACACTGCATAGCGTAAAGTTGTCATTTAATAGTACTGAATATTTTCATTTAATAGTTACTGGCTATAAATGTACACAAAACTGTTTCAAATTAATTACTTCTCCTTTTTAACTAAATCGCTTCCATTGAAACTAAAAACTATTTATTATCGGTCCAGTTTTGCAGGTTGAAGATTTTTAAGACAATAGCCAATATTTTCTCTCTTTTCAGTATATCTACACAGACGGGAACTTTTCCAGTACAATAATATACATCGTGAAAGTAACTCTTCAATTTATTTTTTATTACAGACTGACCAACAGAATTTTCCTGACAAAGACAACTCCGACTTAACCTAACCGTCTATTACCCACAATATACAAGCCCAAAGTAATCTGACTGCTGTACATTGACAACATGACTTCCAATAACTGACACAAAATAATGGCTAGAATTTCCAAGAAATACCAACAATAGCACAAATCCAAAAAATATCAAATTAAATAAATATGAAACTACCTCCAACTCTGTTAATTGCCTAAACTCATTTCAGTCACGAATCCAGATAGTGGAAGCCCCCATTCTTTTCTTATAAGTCACTTACCTCACAGAAAAACTTCATAACACAAACTACAGCAATTGCATCAAGTAGCAACTGCTAGCTAAATAAAAAGATTCTAACTACTATAGACTTTAACTACTATGAGGAATATGGGTAGCAATAGAAAGATTTTGTTCTAGAGCAAACAATGTATTTAGAAAATTTTACCTTATTCATGAGGCATACAGTTCCAAAAATTATATAGTTGTCAATAATTCCACTGCCCATATATTATCAACCACACATCCATCCTCATAGCTTTTCTTGCATCTTTTCTTATAAGAAATATCATCGAACTTTACATTGCGTGTCCTACCAGCACAGAGTCTCCACTAAGAAAAACATGTCTGTACTATTCTCTGTCCACTCGCTAACTGCTAGTCCGTCCTACCACAGAATCTCTTGCCGAGGGCACAAAGCGCTGTCAGCGATATTAATACAGTCTATAGCGCTGCCAACATACAAACACGCTACTTACAATCAGTGCCTACCAGAGCGTCACACAAGCACACAAGGAAAGAGAGCATGGAAAGAAATGAACAAAGAGTTACGTCATTGTTTAAAATAAAAGAAAAACAAAAAAATGTCACTTCTTTTGCATCCGTAGCCAATAGGTTTATGCGATGTGTAGTCGTCACAAGTTGCGATGACTTGAATTCACGCTCCCGCCTCTCCTGAACTCGATGCCATGAGGCACCGCAGCGCCGAATGTGGCGAGCCTGGTAGCAGCTGCGGCTTACCTGGGACATCGCGGCAGCTGCTGTGTGCATGGAGACTGCAACCAGCAAGGGTCAACTTGGGCTCACTCTCCCTGCAGCAGTCGGTTCGCGACACTCACACGTTTTGCAGACTTGATCAATATCGGTGACAGCGGCCGTCACCATCACACTTGTCATTTGTGTACTGATTGGTGCCAGTGGCGTAAACAGCTTGTTCCTGAGGTGTACCGTTGTTGAGCGCTGATAAACGATGTGTCCGATGTGTTGCTGCCGTCGCTGTGCTGGTTATGGCACGTAAACGGGGATCGACGTTATTACGAAGCAAGTAAAGTTGACAGTGTTGTAGATGCTAGAAATTACTGACGAAGAACACTTTTTGGTAATTGTAAATGGAATTGTAATGTTTTTCCATTTAGTAAATTAGACGGGTAGACGCCTGTATGGCTTGGTGAATCGTTATCAAGGCACATTTTTCCTGAACCGAGTATATGGTAATGTACTATTCAATTAAATCTCCTCTGTTATAGAGGAGGTGCTGTCTCAAGATCATTTAAATTGTGAGCAAACTTGGAAACCTAAGTTATAAATTCATATCAGGAGTTCTTTTGGTTAGAATTAAGTGTTTGAAATTCTGACTTGTTATAACTGTGTGAGAATTTTTTTGTAATTAAGCATTCTGAAACTGTGCCTTATTATTGATATTATTGTGTGTTAAATTACCTGAAGTGTTTTCAGATTCATTATTATTAGTATCATCATTATTATTTTTAATGCATGAGGGATCATTACGGTAACTTGCAGGGAATGTATTAAAATTCTAACACAGAAATTGTTAGTGGGGATTTTTAAAATTGTCTTAATAAAATGTTTGTAGGATTTTAATATTGTAGTAAACAGTGGTTTTCAACTTTTATATATCTATTCAGTTTAGCAGATATTACTTGTGGTTCTGTTTCTGGCTCCCGGGATGTGTTCGGGGTGGTGGAACTGTGAATGAAAGAATTATTTTATGAAGATTCGAGGGGTGATACATTGGGCAGTGCAACCAAGTAAGTGCGCCGCCTGCGGTAGGTTGCCGGTCGTCCAGTCGCCCGGCTAGAGTTGCGGGAAGCACACGTGAGTGACGCAGTTTCCAGAATTAAACTTGCGTTAGTGGCATTAGAATTGGTAGTTTTCTTTCTTGATATTAGTGAGCCGTCTCACTCGCAAGAGAACAGACTTAAAGCCCATGTCACACACTGTGCTGGGCGAGCGCTGGACCTGTGTAGTGTTAAACCCTCCGATTGTGTGTGCTAGATGTTTTGTGGAGCAAGCCAATGAATTGCTAGTATGAACCCAGGGGATGTTAGTCCATGTGGTGGAGTTCGCACCAGATAAGTTATGTCAATAATGGGAGAGCCCACCCCTCACTGGTCCCATTCTATAGTGACGTCTGACCTGTTTGTGACATTGCACAGTCTGTTAGGGGGACTGTTGTGGAGAAGCAGGGTGTTATCATTAAATTCAATTGCTGAGATACTGAGGGCATTGAAGCTTTTGTTGGAATTGGTCGCAATTATCTCAGAGTCCGCGCTTTACATGAGCTTGTAGTTAAAGGCTATTTCGTATTGCAGTATTCTGATGAACCATTAGAGAGCTACTTCAAATGGTTAAAAGACAGTGCTACAATTTTTTCTTTGGAATACAGCGAAGGGGAAGTCGCTGAAAACATTTTGTGACTAATGTGACCCAGTGGTGACTCTAGAGCGTTATTTTGGAGAGGGAGGAGAATTTTGGGCCAGTTACGAGTGTTAAACTGGTTGCAAGCTGTAACATAAGCTGACCTGGAACAGGAAGAGGGATTTATCAGGGCTGGCAAGGAACGGCAAAATAGTAATGCCAGCTGGCAGCTGCCATTATGTGCAATATGGTGCTAAAAGTGTAATGGAAGTGAACATATCGCGAAGAATTGTGTAGGGCAGTCAAGCTTTAAAGACAATTGAAGGTATCTTAAGTGGGGATCTTGAATAAGGGCGTTTTGTAGATGAATTGTAGCGATCCCGTGGGCTCGAGTTCCCTTTCTGTATGTGTCTATAAAAGAGGAGCCTGACTGCGCAGTTCTCGATATCGGTAGTTCTGCCTCCATAAATAAGGAGAAGTGTGTTCGTCGGACCACTGCGAGTTGCTCAAACTGCCATCCAGCCAATTCTGAACGAATGCAAATATTGGGGGTCAATTAAGCTTAACCAGAGAGCATCCCAGAGTGCCCCTGAGAGCTAAAACACCAAGAAGAATCGCTTCTCGGCTATTGACAAGATCAATGTGTAGTATTTTGTTCTAAATCATTAAATAAGGAAATAATAACCCACCCACCTCCTCAGGAGTCGGAACTCCTGCAGACATATAATAGAAATTAAATATCTAATGGCAAAGATTAATAATATGTACAAAGCTGCATGGCTGTGTAAACCATGCTGTTGCCTCGAGTCGAATCAAATGCTGTAGCGTCGTTATATACGAGTCCCCCAAACATGGAGTAGCAGCCTGCAAGTACTGATAAGAGCTGCGCACTACGTCACACTGATAAGCTTATCTGGGCGTGGCAGCGGAACTTGCCCTGTGCTAGAGAGCAATGGCCGACCGGAAACGGATCTTTCCAGCGGATCGCGCTTAGTTAAAACTCTAGCGCGATCCGCCTGGCGCCTCGTGCAGCGGCTAAGTCCCGTTCAAGGTCACCCGCCTTGTGCGACATAGTCAGGCCTACCAACACAGCCTTATTTAATGATTTAGAACAAAATACTGCACATTGATCTTGTCAAAAGCCGAGAAGCGATTCTTCTTGGTGTTTTAGCTCTCAGGGGCACTCTGGGATGCTCTATGGGGCACTCTGGGATGCTCTCTGTGGCACTCTGGGATGCTCTCTGGTTTCCTTTTCATGCTCCTATTCTTATATAAACTTATTTATTCTTAATTGTTTATAGTTTTACATTACCATCTATTTTATTGTTCCACTTACAGTTCCGAAGCATCCTTATCTATCCTGTGAGATTTTTTTAAACTAAAATATTGATTATTTATAAATTAATTTTATATATATACATCATTCTTAATGATCTGATGGGTGCGCCAGGCGGATCGCGCCAGAGTTTTAACTAAGCGCGATCCGCTGGAAAGACCCGTTTCCGGTGATGCCATTGCGCTACTGACCGGGCTTATTTCCGTTGCCACGCCCAGATAAGCTTATGACTATGACGTCATAGGAATTCTTATCTGTCTCGTGAGGCAACAGCATGCTCATTCTACTCGAGGCAGCCGCACGAAGCACACAGCCATGCCTTACAGGAGGAGAAGATACACAAGGTGCCCAAGCTCTAGGGAGGAGGGGGGATGTGCGTCCTATTGTTGATTATTGGGCACTTTCCAAAAAGTTAGTTCTATTCTGTACCTCTTCATGATTTGCATTCGTGCTTCTAAAGGTTCCAAAGGGCAAAGGTTTGCACGGCTTGACTTAAATTCTGACTATTACCAAACCCCTCCTGCTGACGAGACCAATCCTGTTACGACCTGTGCTGCTGGTTGGGTGCTCTTCAGTTCCTTTTAGACTGTCTACGGTAGCAGCATTGCCATCCAGTATGGTGGGTAGGGTGTACTCTGTTCTTAAATTTGAATGTGTGTATCATTATCTTAATGATTTAATAAATTCTTCTGAAATTTTCCAAAGAGCATGTTGACACATGAGGCAGGTGCCCCAATGCTTGATAAGGATAGGTTTCACTGTCAACCATGGCAAAATTTGATCGGTCTGAAATTTCCTTTTTAGGTCATACCGTTTCTAGTAAGGGGATTAGAACCGATCAGAGTAAAACAGAGGTGATTCATTCGTTTTCCCCCCTAAGAACGTTAAAGCAGTGGCTCATTATATTAAAACGGTAAATTCCTTCCCAAAATTTGTATCTATTTTTGCCTAATTAGCCGCACCGCTAAATGATCATCGGAAGAGACGAAAAATGTCAAGTGGGGTCTGTCACAACAAGCACCTTTTGAGGCCTTGAAGAAGGCCTTGGCTAGTGCCTCCGTGTTGGGTATAGCTGATTTCAGAAAGAAGTTTATTGTCCAGATTGATGCGTTCATGTCAGGGGCTGCAGCCATCCTTTCTCAGGAAGGAAAGTCAGAAAGATAGCCTGTCGCTTATGCTTCGTGTAGCATTTCGTCATTGAAATCCAGGTGAAATGGAGGCCTTTCAGTCTTGTTTGGCTTTCAAAAATTAAGTTATATTTCGAACAGCGACCTTTGTTTGTTAGAGATCGGTATTCAAGCTCTCAGTAGGTGTGGGTAGGACCAGGAAAAGTGGGGTAACTGCTAGATGGGTCACACACGTTTCTGTGTTTCAGTTTACAATCACACATATCTAGCTCGGAAAGTTATGTGATTGATGGCCTGAGCGAAATCTCTGATCAGGCCTCGGAGAAACCTCCAGTGGTGGTCGCTCTGGAGTGGTTAACTAATCAAAGTTTTCCCATTCTTGGTGGATTCCGACTTTTCTTTACGGATATTGCCGTGCAGCAGGACGGAGACCCTGAGATAAGTAGCATTAAGGAAAGGGTGAAGAAAGTAGAAATTGTCAGTCACCATTGCTTAGAGAGTGACGAATTGAGTTGCACTGGCCATGCATGGGAGCTAGGCGATAAATTAGTGCTGCCGGGGACCTGACACGCGTAGTGTTCAAGTCTTACCAGAAAATCCTTGTAGGAGACCATTTGGAAGTGTTCAAAACGCGAATCAAAATTAGATGGTGCTAGTATGTAAAATTTGTGGGCTCAGCAAACCCACACCCAATAGGTGACAAGGGTTTTTGTATTCTGATGTTGCAACTGAACATATGCAAAAATTGTGTATTCATTACGTTGGACGGCTCCCACATCCAGAGAGGGTAACTGTTACGTCTTCGTTTGTGTAGAAGCATTCACACGCTTCTGCTGGTTACTTCCTACCCTTACCTTTACCACTCAGACGTCTGTAAGATGTTTGCAATGAATATTCGGTACCTTTGGATCTTGTCGTATGTTGGAGGCTGATAATGCTACATCTTTTAAAACTTGTGTGTTTCTTAATTTCTGTTTCGAAGTTGGTTGGCTCATAGTATGACCATGCCCTATTATCCAAACTTTTCCATGGCAGAACAGGTGAACAGCCTTGATCGCTTTCAGTCATAACATCTATACTCAGTGGGATATTTCCTTATCTTGGTTAGGGTACGTTTTCAATTGGGCCTAGCACGAAACTCACACGGATTTGCCAACTAGCCTGATGTTTGCGTTTAAACCTAATTAACTGCTCGTGAATTTGTGGTCACTTAATGAATTCCTTCCAGAGAAGTGGCACGCTGCTCACTTTTGCGCTAATTGAAAACACACCAATAATAACTTGAAGGCAGCCCAATAAAAAGGGAGAAAACGTTATAAGGCTGGAAGATGGCTAGTCTGGCCAACACAAGTGGATCAGCTTTGGGTGAAAATCTTTGGCGCAGCATTTCGTGGGGCAGATGAAATTATAGAAAACTTTACGCCAGGTTTATGGGACCTGCCCGTATTTAGCGTTTTGTCACCCTGGTAACCTTGTTGATGAAGAACACCCAAAATGAAAGAATGTCTAGAACACATATATCTCAAGTAAAACCATATGTAGAAGAAAATGCACCCAAATAATGTTTATATACTGCATCTTGCATTTTAAACTTAATGGTCTTCGATGTAGTCAGTGTAGTTGCTGGTGATGCATCCATATGTTTAGGTCACAGTTACTTCATTTCTGAAGTTGACTTCTTGTCATTTAAAGAATGATGTATGGCACTGTGATCATATTACCTGTTATTGTTATTGGAATGGTGAATTGTATCTAAGGCGCAAAAGGTGTTTTCATCCATGGTCCATTCCCCATGGGCTTGAGTTTGGCGGAGGAGGATGTGCCAGAAGTAGTCGTCACAAGTTGCGACTACTCGAATTGCCATGTCCATCTCTGCTGAACTCGCTGCAGTGCGGCTCCGCGGGCAGTGCCGAATGTGGCACCACGCAGTTAGCGTTGCCCTTTACTGGACACATCATTGAGGCGTTCTGAAATTCTGTCTTATTATTGATATTATTGTGTGAGAAATTATCTGAAATTTATTCTAATTTACTATTATCATTAATATTTTTAATAAGTAAGGAGTCGCTACAATCAACCTGCTGGAAATATTGAGATTTTAAAATTCTAGCTCAGGAATTGTTAGTGGACATTTTTAAAACTATCTTAACGAAATTTATGTTGACTTTTAATATTGTAATAAATGGATGTTGTTTCAAATGAATGTCACACCCACACATTTAATCATTTACTTACGTGTTTGGTTGGCTCTCGATGAAGGATATTCTTGAATATTTCATAAATAAAATTACATGAGCTTGGTTAGTCGATTATGTATGATCTTAAACAACTTTGCGTACAAATTATACTTCAATACTTCATTAAAAAACACCTAAGCTTAATCAGGTATTCTAAGAGATAGCTTACATTGTTGCTCATGACTTAGATATTTTGTTGCTAAAACTATGTGAGTTTATACATAACAGCCAAGGCCTCCAGCTCATGTAGAGCGTACTTAACTTCTGTGGGAGGACAGTGACTTCGAAATGTAGGCGACCGGTTTACGCAACCTCTCACATTTTTAGAGTAACATGGCTGCTATACCTGAAGCAAAGGTAGCTACTTACAAGATCATTTCGTGGTAAAATTAGAACCTCTGTGTCAGGTGCGCTATCCAAAGTCATTTTCAAGACGTCGAACGTTGACTGATGGCTGCCACTCCAATGAAATAATTCACGTTTCTGCCCAACTGACTCAGGGGCCAGCTGAGCCAAATTAACGATAAGGTTTTGAAAAAAACTTCGCCTTTCCTACAAACGTAACCACATCCTTCACGTCTTTAGGTGAAGGGAACTAGTAGAGAGCCTAAGTGCTATCCTTTTCACCCTACTTTCCTTCAGCCAACATAAAGTGCCCCTAAAAGGAAATAACTCAGTGGGACAAATTAACCTTCGAGCATGGTTTCACAGTCAGCTCATATTCGTGTATGCGTGCAGGATCAGTCGTAGACAATCTAGATGTTCAATGAAGGTCTCACTGCATGTTACAATCTCACCAAAATAGCCACCAACATATTTAAATTTGAGCTCCAGGAAACCTGACAACACCGCTGCCTAATGGCTACCCAAAATGGACATGATTATATTCAAACAGAATCCAGCAAGTACAAAGTGCAGTGAAGGGCTTCAATTCTTCGCCAACTGCACCTGATGATACTCCTGATTATGATCTACTATGGTAAAATACCGAGGGCACAAAAACCAGGTTATATAGTTATGGTGATCCCGTAATGACATCTATTCTAATATAACGTGTTGATTGAGGCTGCAGTAATCAACCACAGGCCCATAATTAATACCACAGTGCCGAGGAGCCAGAAAATTGACAAGGTTTACTGTGCTCATACCATCCACCAAAACTGATCGATAATTTTACGCAACTTCATTTTAGGAAGAGACAGCCGGTAAGGGGGTAGATACACCGGGATTAGATCGGTGAGCTGAAATTTGTACTGAATTTTATCTGCGACCCCTAACTTACTTGTTACCACTTCTAGTAATTGCTGACCTGCATTTTCTTCACATGAGAAACATTAAAATGTGCAACGTTCTCTCTATTACACACCCCTCGAATATAATCGTGCTTATGTAGCAAATATGTTTTGCTCGGAAACTTAAAAGGTAACCATTAGCATGAACCATAAGAAATCTTGTGTCCCTAAGAAAACCTCGACCAAACAATACATCATTGCACAGATCCTTGATAACAATAAAATTTGTCGACCCAGACAGCCTGCGAGTACCTAAATTAACACAGATTTTTTCCATTTGCAGGAAATTACTCCAGGTAGACCTTCAACATTGCTAGATAACCTCTTGTAAAGGAGAAAGTTTAGAAATCTGAAGATGCTGGCTATACACCAATGTTAATCGAGCAAAGAAATGTTTCTACCAGACTCAAGTAAAGCGCATGTTGTTTCAAGATTTAGGTGGAAATGTCAAATGCTAAGCTTGAGCTAAGAAGGGCCTTTATCCAACTACAGCCATCGAGAGGGTCGCAGCGCCCACTAACTTGATCTGTCACCGGATAGTGACATGTTCTTTTTAACCTATCTTGGGGTACTGGATAGTTCGGCACTAAATGATTGGACTGTACCGAAAGTTTGTTCTACGATCACATATAAGCTGTTTTGGTTTATTCTGAGGAAAATTGTTTTTAGCTGGAGAGTGTTCCGATGTACATTCATGAATGCTGCAAATTTCACCCCCAACGTGGATATTTTTTATTCCTACCACTAATCTATGTACTTCGGCAAAAGTCTCAGGTTTATTACTGAACAGAATACAAGACTAATCGCTGTACACCTGCCTTCCGCTACGTTCTTCACTAACTCTATTTCGGTACTCTAATGTCCACAGTGTGCTGAGAAACTAGCCCATTACGATGTCCCACACTTTAAAAATGTTGGCTGGAGAACGCCTTATTTCCACTTGACAACTTTTCCTCTGACAAGTTTCTACGGAAGGTGACCAACGACTCATCCTTTTTAAGGGACTCACCAGCAAAACTGTACAGTTTACTAAGGGTTAGCGCATAAATAACTTAAAACGGGATTAAATGGGCAATTTGTAGAATTGTCACCTGATTTCTCAAACAAACTTTTTCTTTTGACAAAAGCGGATTAGATAATTTATCAAACAGTTTCCACTTTCCCACGCAACTGCTAAATGAGGTTCTAACACTCTCACCACTAGAAGATTGGGCGGCAATCTATCAAACTGGCAACAGACTATAACTGAATGATTTTAATGGATAGCTTTTCAATACGACGGGCTTGTCCAGATATTGCTTAACTCTGGAACGCAGCTATACAAATGGCTCAAATGTGCAAGAAATCTATAGACTTGTAACCATGAAAGCACACTGCCTTGCAATAGCTCTATATTCTCCAGCACACCAGACATGCGGTACAGGCAACACCTATCTCGACCACAATGTCAACCGTCATATTGAGGTGGTGGTCTAGTGCACCGCAGAAGTTTTAACTTAGGTATGCTGCCTTCTGTACCCCAAGCTCGCTCTCGAGCTGGTCCTTAGTCAGGTCCGATACCACCAGCACACTTCTCCAGTACATGCTACATTCCAGTCACATGGTTACCTGAAATCACAAAACAAGCATTATACCTTATTAAAGCAAATCGTTCTGCCCTACCAGCTCATAGGATCAGAACCCCATAATTCTACCGGATTCACAGTTTGCTACCACAGAAATAGTGGGTAGGTGGGATCTACAAATGGTAAATTTCTGAGCATAAAAAAAATTAAAATTTCAGAAAATTTATGTAATTACGGAGGGGGCAAAATTTAATGTCATAAAGATGAGCAATATGTATGAACATCGAAGCCAACTATATCACGTGCCATGAAGATCATGGAAACATCCCCAGAAATTAACTGTATTTGTAGCAGTACAGGAATGTGTCAAAATAAAACGAAAAGTTTGACCACTATAACAACAGAAAACCGTCTCAGAGATACTTAATATGTCTCACAATAGTGCACTCAGGCTAGTCATTAAAAAATTTCCAGGAAACAGAATATGCAAGGTAACACATACTACTACACAGGCTGTAAAATAAGGGAATGAGCAGTAAGAAACCAACAATCACAAATAATTATTGACGAGAGAAACTCAGCACAGATCCAAAACAATTAGAGGGGCTGAAATGCATGGATTAACCAATGCATGGCAGTCAGCTTGAGCAAGGTTATTCGACATAGTACAGACTACAAATCATACACAAAGAAACACATCTGACTTAGGTATTGTATAAACGGCAAATTGCACAAGGGTTTCTTGACTGCTCCTGACATGACCAAGATACTGCTGGTCAGGTTTAAAAAAATCACACTTGTCCAGTCTACACTTTAGTCCTGCATCAAATAACACACGAAACATAGCACGTCAATTTGCAATGTGTTCTTCGCATGTACGACCTGCTACGATAATATCGTCTAAATAGTTTGAACAGTTTGTACTCGGGCAGTCAGCTGTTGCCAATACTGTTGGAAAATGGCGGGTGCGGAAGCACTGCCAAAAGGAAAACTCAACTATTTAAACAAGTCCAAATGAGTATCCACAACATACGCTTTTTGAGATTCTTCATCTAGTGGTATTTGAAGTTATGCGCTCGCAAATCAATTTTGGAAAAATAGCGACCAGTGCCTAACTTGTGCATGAGATCCTCTGGGTGTAGCAATGTAGAAGTATCAATCACAGTTTGTAGGTTGACTGTAGACTTCAAGCCAAAGCGAATGTGACCTGAAGGTTTGGGGAGCAAAACCAGTGGGCTTGCCCAATGACTAGCTGATACGGGCGCAATAACTCCACTATCTTGCAATTCTTTAAGTTCAGCAGCGTCTTCGTCACGTAATGCAATGGGAACAGTTCTGGAATGGCAAAATTACGGCTGCGCATTGTCGTTCATTGTAATATATGCAACAAAAGCTTTAGCCTTGCCTAAACGTTCAGAAAAAGTGTTCAGGGGATTGTTTCTGCTAGCTAGTTACACTGTCTTATGGATTGAATGCAGACACGGAAATATATTGTACAGAATTAGAAAGCGAAACAAATCAACCGTCACGTGATTGTAGCACAGTGAAAGTAACATTTCACGTATGCGAGTGATACATCGCAGGCAATGTAGATTTTCCGAGAACAGGAATATCTTGTCCATTATAAGCCGTTAGGTGTGTGCTAGTTTTAGGCGGCGTGGGGAGCCTAAGAGTTCATATGTGTTACGATTCAGCAATCTAACAGAGGCATCCATGTCCAACTGAAATTTCATATGTTTTCCACTAATATTCCAATGGCCAAAAAGCTCATTGTATTGGCATTAAACACGGAAGAAGCTGTTTGCTGGCTAGTGTTGTTAATGCCTGCACGAGGATTTGAATACACTGCACTGATTAAATAGGTCTAGAGAGTAGCTTTTCGTGAGTGGGCAGAATTTGTACGTTTGTTCTTTGAAAACATACAGATTGTATGTCCCTTTCCTGCCACAAGCGTAGCACTGAGCTGGTGTCCACTATCAGTCTTGGCGTTGGTGCCATGAATAGCATTTAGGACATGACTTAATTCTGTTCGCTTGTTTAGAGAGTTGCTTACGGCTTGGAGAACTGTCTAAGTGGTGTGGCGCACGCCTGCTGTTGCTGCCTAATGGGCTGTTTGCAAGCAAGGGATGACTCGACCCAACAAATATTTAGTTGCTCAAATTTATTGGCTGACATAGCACCTGAATCAAGCTGATCCAGAATTTGCATTATGTGTTGAAATGATGGAACGGACTCTTTCAGAATCTATTCTGTAAGTTTTTCATCAACTGCATGTACATGATTGCGTCATGCAACATATCATCTTAATATAAGGCGCAACAAGCACATTTGAATTTGCATTTCTTCGGCACACCCTACAAATCTGTCTGCAGTTTGTTCTTACAGTTCCTTGCAATTACAAACTTTTACCTAGCTCCTACCTCATACATTCGTTCTTTCCGGGCGGGAAGGAGCGCCGGTCACCGGCACGAATCCGCCGGTCGGATTTGTGTCGAGGTCCGGTGAGCCGGCCAGTCTGTGAATGGTTTTTAGGCGGTTTTCCATCTGACTCGGCTAATGCGGGCTGGTTCCCATTATTCCGCCTGAGCTACACTATGTCGTCGATTGCTGCGCAAACAAGTTCTCTACGTACGTCTACACCACCATTACTCTACCACGCAAACATAGGGGTTACACTCGTCTGGTGTGAGACTTACCCTGGGGGTTCCACCGGAGGCCGAAACGCACAATAACCCTGGGTTCGGTGTTGGGCGGCAGAGGGGTGAAGTGGACTGCGGTAGTCGTCGTGGGCTTGCGGACCACTGCGACTGCGGCGGGAATGGAGCCTCTTCGTTGCTTCTAGGTCCCGGGTTAACATAACATAACATAAACTTCTTGGTGATAATAGTTAGCGAATCTACAATCTGTTCATACGAAAGTTAGCTCGCAGTTGAATTAGGGAGTTATATCTGAATGAGGCTAAACATTGCTTTTCCTGCCACTGACAAATAGTAAGTGAATTTTACAGTATTGTATTGTATTAAACTGGGGACCTAGAAACGGTGGGTGGCTTTGTCCCACCATAGCCCTCAGTGGTTCACAACCCCACAACAGGCCACTGCAGTCCACCCACCCCACCACCACCCCAAATCGAACGCAGGGTTATTGTGCGGTTCGCCCCTCAGTGGATTCCCCCCCCCCCCCCCCCCCCAGAGGATGTCTCATACCAGATAAGTGTAACTCGAAATGTTTGTGTGGTAGAGTAATCATGGTGTACGCATATGTGTAAATGTTGTATGGGCAGCAATTGCTGACACAGTGTAACTGAGGCGGAATAAGGGGAACCAGCCAGCATTCGCCGAGGTAGGAGGAAAACCGCCTTAGAAACCATCCACAGTCAGGCCAGCACACTGGACCACGACACTAATCCACCAGATGGTTTCGTGTCAGGTACCAGCACGCCTTCCAGCATTAGACCGCGCAGCTAGCTGGGTGGGCTAGTTTACAGTAACTAGTGCATTATGAGCAATTACTTGGGCTTCAAACAGTTGCAACCACTACAGACATTCCTCACGTTTTTCATTAAACCGTCGAAAACGCGGTATGGCACTCGGAGACACTGAAGTTGCCTGCTGTACAGTATTTGTGGCGTGAGATATGAGTAGCTGCTGTACCGTATTTAACAGAGTTGCAATTTGTTCACTCTGAAACAACTGTGTTAGCCTCGTTGGATCTATTGCTTGCAGCTGAGGCACCTGAGAAGGGAGGGGGAGAAGTTGGTTGCTCATATCAGAAGGGACAAATCCAATAAACAGACATGCAAAGAAAATAAGTACAAAAGCAAAGAATATTACAGAAATGCCCACCTGAAAACACTGATTAGCAAAAACACTATAAAACACGCCAGTAAAGCAAGTAAACACGCCCTTGCAAAAAAAAGCAATGTAGAATTGAGGAGCCAGCAAAACAGAAAATTTGTAGCAACTAGCCTCTGGGTTCTTGGTAATACTCATCGCCAATGCTGTATCCTGCCTACTCATCAAATATGGGGGGCTAGGAAACCTGCTTTCTCGGATCGCTAGACAGAAATTCGAGCAAATCGTATTAATGAGATTCGTTACAGAAAATAAAAGACAATACTTAACTTTGGGAAATAAAGTTGTGTCGCAAGCAAAGGGCAACATACAAATTAAACAATGCCTTTTAGTTTATACAGCTCCTAAGTCGCTGGTCATGCAGTGCCTAATTTTATACTTCTTTAGAAGTCGGCGGCTACCGGTCAGCGCAGCGCTTATATTCTCTTTGTGTAGAGGGCGGTGCTGTAGCATTGTCATCCTCGAGAGGGGTCGGTCAGCATACAATTGGCTGACCTCTTCCTCACTTGACTTTAAGCCAGAAAATTATGTCCAATGCATTCTCCTAAACCACTTGATCACTATCACTATGAACAAAATTTCGTACACATACTGCATGCTATACGTGGGCTACAACATCGTTGATGAAATAGGAGTGCAATGCAGGCAAAAAATTGATTTCAAACCTCACAGCTGTATGCTGCCATGAATGACAGACATGTTGTAAATTAATGTAGTACTTGCCTCGTAGCAGCGCGTCATGTGAATAGGCAGCTAAACAGAGGGAGGTTGGAAGTGAAGAGGTGTAAGGAGAGATAGAGTACGAGAGATAGAGTAGGAGGGGGGGAGGAGGGGAAAATGGGAGTAAGAGACGAACATAGAGGTGAAGGAAGAGATGAAAAGACTGTATGGAGACAAGGAGGTGGATCGATGAGTTGCAGGAGGAGATGGAAGAATGCAAAGGAGAATGAGATGTAGATGAGCAGACTGAAAGGTGGTGGCAGACATGAACAAAGAAGGGAGGAGATGGACAGTGACAGGGGCAGGCGAGTTGGTCTGAGAGGGAAGAGGGCCCGCATCTCGTGGTCGTGCGGTAGCGTTCTCGCTTCCCACGCCCGGGTTCCCGGGTTCGATTCCCGACGGGGTCAGGGATTTTCTCTGCCTCGTGATGGCTGGGTGTTGTGTGCTGTCCTTAGGTTAGTTAGGTTTAATTAGTTCTAAGTTCTAGGGGACTGATGACCATAGATGTTAAGTCCCATAGTGCTCAGAGCCATTTGAACCAAGAGGGAAGAGGCTGTTTGTTTGTCTGTGTATAGAATCATCTACATGCCATGCAACGAATGTCAGTACAGGATTTACCTAAGTAACAGCCCAGTACGCACCAAAACTGGAGTCAATAACACTACTGTAACCCCAGGCGTATACTGCTGGTATACTAAGTTCACCTTTTAGTACCTGTTTACTAACAGCCGTTCACACAGTTGCAAATGACATGATGTATGCTGAGGAAAAAGGTCAGCAGAAGAAAAGCACATAAAATATGCTGCAAATAGCGACAATAATTCTTAAAAACATGCTCTAACGTACAATAAATAAAGTAGTATGAAAGCATCCATAGAAAACTATATTTCAAAAAACGAACAGTAAAAATTGTAGTAATGTGCTACTGCGTTTGCATAACTATACTATTTACTGAATGTTTTAAATTTTCAAAATCCCACTGATGATGGTTACATTTGTCGCCGAAACTAGTTTGCGAAATGTGTTTAGCATCAAAAGTGTTTTGCATCAAGGCGGACTCAATTTTGATATTGTTGCTTTTGCATACAAACACGGACCAAATGGAAGGGTTCCAAGATAATGTTATTGTTTACTAAAATTTATGTAAATTACAGGTTTAATGTAGTGTTGAAGAGATAATATGCGTCTCTTGAAACATCTGTAACGTTTAAATGATATGTGATTCGTCGTTCAAATAGAGTTTCGGCGTTTAATTTATGCTATAATCATTTGACCTCAGTTTAAATGACGCTGTGTAAGTGAACAAGATTTGCTATGTTTCTCCTGAAAGGCTACGAGTTTCGATTCTGTGTTTCCTTCTTTGTCAGCTGGAGACATGCCTACATTTTTCAGGAATTCCTAATATATTCTAAGCTTTCCCTTGAAATCACATGCCATACGGTCGGGAGAGCAGTGTGCTGACCACATGCCCTCCTCACCGTATCTGCAGGCTGAGGATGACATGGCGGCCGATGGACTTCTTTCGCGTCTTCACGTCCAGGCGAGGAGCTCGTTCTTTTATTATCCCCCTTTAATCTTACCTTAAAAGGAAATGTAAACTCACGCGAAGTAGCTAATGTGCAATCACTGCGACGCTTTCGTCGTAAGATACTGTCAGTAGGTCAGGTGACAAATTCACTCATTCCATTCCTTCAGAAAACTGAAATTCAACATGATCTAGACATTTCTGCTTCTGTTAGCTTATGTGTACAAATCTTCTTGTAGTTGTAATGCATCCTACTTTGTTTGTCATTGTTCTTTTTTTGTAGATACTTAAGATTGTCTACCATAACTCTGTCTTTTTGTAGAATTATCACCTACGCTTCATTCTGCATATTCCATTGCCAGTTCCAAAACACCGCAGTTGTACATCACATTAAATTCAACAGCTCCATATCAAGAGCAAAAATACTAATCTCAAATCTGCTCTGCGTTAGCAGCAATCACGAACTTCAGAAATGAAAAAGAAAGCCGGCCGGGTGGTCGAGCGGTTTTCGGCGCTTCAGTCCGGAACCACGAGGCCGCTACGGTCGCAGGTTCGAATCCTGCCTCGGGCTTGGACGTGTGTGATGTCCTTAGGTTAGTTAGGTTTAAATACTTCTAAGTTCTAGGGAACTGATGACCTCAGAAGTTAAGTCCCACATTGCTCAGAGTTATTTGAACCATTTTTGAAAAAGAAAAATCAACAGTTGCGTTGCATTTAACAATATCAACAATGAAACATGTATAAAGCCAGACAAAGGATCAAAGCAGCTCAGATATACACACCTGCAAAACCTCACTCATTCTGTCTGTATTTTGGATGGACCTGACAGCATACTTTCATCTGGATATAGCTCTGAGACTAAACTCATTACAATCAACTACGTTAACGCCATATGACAGTAAGTTCTATGAACTACGTTCTGATGACTGTGACTCAAATGCACAAAATTTTGACTTCAACGCTTTTATCTGTAAAGTCTTCATTTTCTATGGAATCGGAAATTTACGCCCAATCCACGGCACCCACAAACTAATTTTAGAATGGAGTGGATG
Source organism: Schistocerca piceifrons (assembly GCF_021461385.2). Classification (NCBI taxonomy): domain Eukaryota; kingdom Metazoa; phylum Arthropoda; class Insecta; order Orthoptera; family Acrididae; genus Schistocerca; species Schistocerca piceifrons. Next base: position 683,017,204 of record NC_060141.1, on the reverse strand, counting down.
CATCCTAATTTTAGTACGATGTAATATTATTACGTAAATTTTCAGGATAATGTGTGGGATACATACCTCTCATTTGTCACAGCAATTACACCTCCAAGGTTCACACTGATACTGACCTATCCCTCTTAACGTTTCATTTGATAAGACCACATCTAGCAAGGACAGAAAGCCAAACTGTAATTTAGCCAAGACATTATGGGAGGTATGGACGTATGTGAGCAAATCAAATACCAAATCCCTGGAAGGACAATAAATTGTGGGGAAATGCACAGCGCAATTATCACAGTATAACGTATGCTCATGGGTAATGGTGTCAAGCTCTTATAGCAGCAAAGGTAAAACATAAGTGCGTGTGAGAAACCATAGCGAGTGATAGAGTCGAAGTCAGATATCAGTGTCAAGCTACATTTGTAAGCAACGCCTGTAAGCGCCTCACAACGCTCCAGACTGACTGTCCACAGAGAGAGGGGAGGACGTGAAGTGTGCAACATATATCTCAAACGCCTGAGTGTGTGAAACTGCAGGAAAAGTTTATATATATGTGGCTATGTTGCACATTTGCCGGCCGTTGTGGCCGAGCAGTTCTAGGCGCTTCAGTTTGGAACCGCGGGACCTCTACGGTCGCAGGGTCGAATCCTGCCTCAGGCATGGATGTGTGTGATGTCCTTAGGTTAGTTAGGTTTATGTAGTTCTAAGTTCTGGGGGACTGGTGACCTGAGATGTTAAGTCCCATAGTGCTCAGAGCCATTTGAACCATTTTATGTTGCACATTTCCTCCTAAGCCCATGGGTAAATTTCAACAGCACTCGGAAGGAAGGAAGAAAGATTAGAGTTTAACATCCCACTGCCTCACAGATATGAGAGATGGAGCACAAGTTCAGATCAGGGAAGGATGGAAAAGGAAATCGGCTGTGCCCTTCCCAAGAAACCATTGTGCCATTGGCCTTAGTCGTCTAGGAGAAACATGGGAAACCTAAAAGTGGAAGGTTGGACCGGTATTTTAGCTGTTTTCCTCTTGAATACAAGCCCAATGGGCAAACCATTGCACCGTCTCATTCCACAACAACTGGTACACATGAAATTGTCCAAAAAGAAGCATTTTTGTGGTAAGAACCAAATAGTTTCCCTAAGGGATGGAGTGGGGGTGATGACGTTTGGTAATGCCACACGTCCAGGCTGCCCAGCATAGTGATGGGTTTTGCAGGTATTATTGGAATGTTTTCCAGCGGTATATAGATGGATAAGCATGGCTCAGCAGAAAGGGAGGGTCGAGGAGATGGATAGCGAAAGGGGGTAGGATGAGGCGATCTGAGACGGAAGGGAAAGACATATTGAGGTCAGACTAGGAGAAAGAGAAGAGGAGGGGGAGAGGGACAGGGGGAAAGAGAGGGACAGAGAGACATCCTGGGAGGTTCAAATGGTTCAAATGGCTCTGAGCACTATGGGACTTAACTTCTGAGGTCATCAGTCCCCTAGAACTTAGAACTGCTTAACATAACTAACCTAAGGAAAACACACACATCCATGCCCGAGGCAGGATTCGAACCTGAGACCGTAGCAATCGTGCGGTTCCAGACTGTAGCACCTACTACCGCTCGGTCACTCAGGCCGGCTATCCTGGGAGCATATAGACAAACAGGGGTAAAGTAGAGATGGGCCGACAGAGGGGTGAGGAGTACATCGACAGAGCGAGATGGAAGAGACGATAGACAGAGAGAGAGCAGAATAGGAAATGGACGAGTTGTTGCGGCAGAGGAGATTGACAGAAAGAGAGAGGAAAGAGGAGATGGACAGAGAGAGTGGAAGGAGGAGGACGACATTCAGATGGAAGAGTAGAAGGTGGGCAGGAAAAGAGTGAGGAGATAGACACAGAGAGGCGGGATGTGCACAGTATGTGTGAGATACATGCACTCAGGCGAAGCCCTAAGTAGAAACCTATTAGAATTATAAAAGTCATTGTTGTAAGAGTATGTATTAGTAGCTTCTTAAATTTTTGGTCAGTTCTCTGAATTAAATTGTAATGTTGAACATGTCATTTCCAATTCAAAAAGGGTTTTAATTTTTTAGTATATCGTTACAAACTAAAACCTGTCCACCAGGTCCCCTAGTTCGTGAAATAATTAGTCACCGTCCTCCTCGCTGGAATTTACTGCTTGCTGCAAACTCATGGATTCAGCTGTCTTCAGCTTTTAAGTCTTCGTGTCATTTTATAGAATTTTAGTGAAAGTTTTTGTTGTGGATTGGCAGGAGAGCCAACCCACTAATGTTAGAGGAAGCCGAAAGGCACGCGTTTAAGCTCACGCAGGCTGGCGTGATGTCTGGAACAGGACAAGGAAATTAGAACTTAGAAAAACGGACGCAGATGGGGGAATAACTTTAATTCATTAACGTTGAACGTAGCTCTTGTCTGTAAATTATTTACAATATCAATAGCGACTGATAATGGCGCCTTGCTAGCTCGTAGCAAATGACGTAGCTGAAGGCTATGCTAACTATCGTCTCGGCAAATGAAAGCGTATTTTGTCAGTGAGCCATCGCTAACAAAGTCGGCTGTACAACTGGGGCGAGTGCTAGGAAGTCTCTCTAGACCTGCCGTGTGGCGGCTCTCGGTCTGCAATCACTGATAGTGGCGACACGCGGGTCCGACGTATACTAACGGACCGCGGCCGATTCAAAGGTTACCACCCAGCAATTGTGGTGTCTGGCGGTGAAACCACAGTTTTCAGCAGCTGTCATCTTTGTCTTATTGATATAACGCCTTTTTTTTCAGCTCCTCTGCACATTTGTGCACTAGAGTCAAGAACGCAGCTTTTCCCAACGAGCACCGTTTGGCTGGCTACCCAAATTTTTGAAATGATCATGCAATACCCGTTTTTAGTTTATTAATGAGTCTTCTTTGAAGAAACGTGTTATTGCATCAAACAGATTTCAAGGACAGTTTTTACAATAACCATTTTTATTACAATTACTTTGGCTACATTTTGTCACAGCCTACAATATAGAGAATAAAATCAGTTGTTTGTAAAGATAGAATATAAATGTAATCTCACTTACATACAAACACAGAACAATACTTCAAAGTTAAGGTCATGCACGGATGACTGTAGTTGTGCCTCATAATCCTGTTATTGTTCTAATTTTTCACACTACGGTGGCGCGACAAATGGTGTCAGTACTGTTAGAGTTCAGAACAATTTTTTTCCGCAACATTCGTTCTGAATAATGTTTAATTCAGTTTATGAATGATCAGTGTTAAAACGCAGCATAAACCATTGCAACCAAAGACATGGTATTTCGGGATAATCAGTAACCGCAGTTATGATTTCTGACGGAGGTCGGTCTAGCGCTTCCTAATGAATAGAAAAATAGCCCCGAGGCCACGAAAACGGAATATTACCTGCAGATCCTTCTACCTCAACTCTGAAGTTTCTATGCTCCCTCTTCTCTTCGTCTGACTCTCTCTCTCTCTCTCTCTCTCTCACCCTCTCTCTCTGTCTCTCCAGTTACTAACACACGCACACAAACACACTCACACACGCAGAGGATACTATCATCCTTCCGATATATCGTTGTTTCTGGTTTACACTTTCGCAGTCTGCCCGTGTTCGTTCACATTCGAGACCCATGCATGTGTGAACCCCTCTCCCTCCCCCCCCCCTCCCCCACACGCCCCACACTCACACACACATGCAGCGTCTGACTGCCTCGGTTATTTATGGCAGGACACCCAACGCACAACGCCGTCGCAAATGAAATGATAAAATTTAATTTATGACTAGAAGTGTCCTTCGTTAAAAAGAGCTCTTGGGACACATCTTTCTTTTTTTTTTTTGTCGAATGAGATGGAAGAGGGAAGGAGAGAGATAGAGGGACGTGAAGAGTGTGATGGTGTGACGCTCCTAGTTACAATTGTAATGGATTTTTGGATAAGCGTCCGGACAATGCTCGGAAGTAAATAACTGTCTGAGTTTTTAAACGTGTTTCATGTGGATTCCTCTGTGTCATTGAATTATCTCTCTGCACGGACGGGAGAAAAAACTAAATTAAAGTGATATCAGTGAAAGTTTAATGGATGGCATTAATTTATACCGCAATATCTTTGCCTTTAACCAGCGTGAGTGACAGCCTGGACAAATGTTGTAATATAATGGCCGAAAAAGGTGTTTTCACTGTGGTTTCCAGTAACGAGCAAATAAAGGCGTAGCTATACGTTTAAAGCGACCGTCATCCATTTCGCCTGAATAGTGAAAGGAACGAATTTGAATAACCGTTCAGAGAGTCCTTCGTCATTTACACACTATGAACTAATGTCCGACAAAGTATTATACGTAAGAGTATATTCTGATGTAATAGTACCAAACTATTATCGATATTTCGTGAACGTCATCTTCAACTTAATGCGGAACACATAATGACAGAAATCTCTCTTCTCTCACTACCACATTCAACTACAGTCATGACGGCCACACCATTTTTCTTTAATATTACCATTTTTCTGGTCGTTTTTTAATGCAACACCATTTCTGTAACGCGTATGATGCAACACGACACTTACAACAGCTAGATTTACTTGGATAGTGCTACTGAAGAGCATTTCAATGTTCTCATATAATAACTAGCAGAATAAGTTTTTGCATTGGACTAGTTCATTACCACTTTACTCAAAATTGTTTACTTTTTCTCCCTATTTCTCCATGCATAAAGGCATAAGAAATCACACCTCTCTAAAATATTACAGACTGCTGTAATACTTATTTCTGATAATTCGTGACGTTAAATGTCACCGGGACTCGACATTTTAGCCTAGTGACTCTGTAAGCAACAACGTCCGCACGTGTGATCTTCGACAATTTTTGCATGGAGGTCCCTTCGTAGCTCCACTCCTATTCCCATCATAACATATCAAGAGTATCACAATTGAATCCAACGACCTCAGTGCGGATTAAACGCTCTTTAATTAGGATTTGACGCTCTTGGTCAACTACAAGTATATTAACTCCTTAATGCAGCGTGTCGTATGATACCTAAACGATAACAATAAATGGAAGGTTAAGCATTTTTCAGCGTTAATACAGGTTCTGCACAAACCTACCAAAGCCTCTGGCATGTGCTGTCCTTTTCTGAGTATTTGGGGTACTTCTAAAACGATTTGCTGTTAGCGCCTTTGTTACGACATGCAAACACTAGAAGTTGTCGTCATTGTTTGGGGGATTACAGCTAGACACAGAGGCAAGTGCTATCCCGAAAATTATTTGTTTCTTTTGTAGTGTCTGTGACGTGACGCAAATCACAATTCTATGTAATAAACTAGTTCCGCGTCAAGTGAATCCAATTGTACTGTTTGCGTGCAACACGCATCGTTAGGCATTTGTGTACCCTACTCGAGCACATACAACTGAAAGCATATATTTCTATTCATCTGTAGCACCAGATTACTTTAGTGACCAAATGTTTTTGCAAGTGTATATACTTTCCTAGCAAAACTGGGAATGTCTTGCGTTGCTAAATATGTGTACCATTGGATATACGTCCTAATCTCCGCCTCCCCCTTCTCTATGACCACCTATTTATCCTCGTCTCAATCTTTGTCCATCACTTTCTCCTTCCCCTTCCTTTTCCAGTGCATCACTCCCCCCCTCCCCCAATATCACTCAGTCGATTTTCATCTCTCTGTTTATATCCTCCTCCCCCTCACACTTTCCATCTCCTCCTTCTTCTTCACGATATGCATTCCCCTCCCCTCCCCCCCCACTCTGTCAATTTTCTCTTCCCCCTCTCTCTGACACTGTGCTTTGTTCATTGGTGTTGAAAAGGATACCTTTATATGGAACTGGAATCGCTTAAAATGAATCGGTACATCGGTTGGCTTCTCGGCTGGAATCGTTATTATTTGGGATACGAGAGAGACCTCCCCGGCTACTGGCTCTGTGTGCACATTAACTTCGGTGACAATGTTTCGCATGGTTTTAATCTGCCGAAGGGCAGGACTACTAATTTTCGGACGCTTCAGATGCCATGGTATTAATCCCCACAGACAGAAAAAAAATTTGCATCACCCCGGTTCCCAGAACTGCTGCCAACGGATTATTGCTCGGAGGAACCCTGACAGCAAGGCCACCATGTTGAAAAATGCTTTTCGTGCAGCCATAGGACATCGTGTTACGACTCAAACTATGTGCAATAGATTAGCAGTTCAGTGCCTGTGACTAGTAATGCGCTGAAGAACGTGAGAGTCTAGAGACTATGTTGTTTTATGACATATGGATATGTGTGCTCGTCACCAATGTATTGATACGCCAGTATGGCGATGACGAATACACGCTACCAACGTGCGTTCACCGCGATGTCGCCAAACACGTATGCGATCACCATGATGCTGTAAACAGAACATGGATTCATCTGCAAATATGACGTTTTGCCATTAGTGCACCAAGGTTCGTCGTTGAGTACACCATCGCAGGCGCTCCTATCTGTGACGCAGCGTCAAGGGTAACCGCAGACATAGTCCATGCTGCTGCAAACATCGTCGAACTGTTCGTGCAGATGGTTGTTGTTTTGCAAAAGTCCCCATCTGTTGACTCAGGGATCTAGACTTGGCTGCACGATCCGTTACAGCCATGCGGATAAGATGCCTGTCATCTCGACTACTAGTGATACGAGGCCGTTGGGATCCAGCACAGCGTTGCGTATTACCCTCCTAAACCCACTGATTCCATATTCTGCTAACAGTCATCGGATCTCGACCAACGCGAGCAGCAATGTCGCGATACGATAAAACGAAATCGCGATAGGCTACAATCCGACTTTATCAAAGTCGGAAACGTGATGGTGCGCATTTCTCCTCCTGACACGAGGCATCACAACAACGTTTCACCAGGCAACGCCGGTCAACTGCCATTGTGTTTGAGAAATCGTTTAGAAACTTTCCTAATGTCAGCACGTTGTAGGTGTCGCCAGAGGCGCCAACTTTGTGTAAACGCTCTGGAAAGCTAATCATTTGGATATCACAACAACTTCTTCCTGTCGGTTAAATATCGCGTCTGTACGTCATCTTCGTGGTGTAGTAATTTTAATGGCCAGTAGTGTATATCGCCGCACGGTATTCCACTTCATCAATGGGCTGCGGCACAATTTCTGGCTCAACTGTTTGCCGATGTGTCTCATTGTCATTTTACGTACTGGGAAGCTCCTCATTTTCGTTATAGCCATCAGTATTTGAGTTACTTATTTCGTTTTACCGACCATACATCTTTATCTACTAATAGGTTTATATAGGGTGTAAGTTTCCAACGCCACCAAATGACACCACAGTGTGCATTTCGAAACACGTATTTGAGAGAAACACAATATGTCGTTCCCAACATTTCTGAGATCTTTGTCTCTTGCTTTTAAATTTATAAAAATAGTAAATAATATTTGGTTAATACTGAAATAAAGTACATGAGTTTCTCTAGATTTTGTACTGAGCCAGGAAATGAGTCAAACACTTGGTACTGATTAATTATAACACCTTACTTTCATTCTTTTTTGTAGTCTCCAATGAACGTGATAGATCGTATTCCCAGTTCATTCGCCCTTCTATCTTTTGTTAATGACTTTGAAACTAAAGAAATGTCCTTCTCAAATGGTAAGTTGTGGTGGATGGTTTCGTTACCCGTACGTCCTTTCCGACAATAAAGAAACACTCACCACCATGCTTTGAAGAACTTCGTCTTTCTAAAAAGCATTTTGCAAAGTATGAGATGTTATACAGTGATTCTAATCCTACTCTCTAAAAATGCAGCTCTATTTTTAGACCTAGGAATTTTCCATAAGATAAAAAAATTACTAAAAATATACGGTATTTCAATACAAGTGTTTACTGGTACGACAGAATTACAGAATTACCGACAAATTAAGTAAACGAGAAAGAAAAGCTTTCAGTGCTTTTTGTGAAGTAAGTCGGGTTCTCAAATCATCTTTTCAGTTGATCTGAAAGGAACAGTTTACAGTCAGTTGAACGACCAATTTTGATTTGCTACATGAGATGCATGTTCGGAATGTTGAGGCTGTTCTCCGAGGTGCCGCCCATATCACTGTCATTAGGGTGCCACTCACATATTTTCATCAGGCACGCTGCCTAAGAAACATAATTACTGAAATGATTACAGTGAAGTGTTGCAAGGCCAACAATAACTAAAGAACACAAATACTCAACTTCAAGTTCAGTTTACAGTGCAACTCTATAGAAGTTCTGCCAGCGACTAATCCTAATTACACAATGCACTCTCTGTCTCTGTTGTAAACACTTTCAAAGAATATCTGACCCTTTTTTAGACTGAACAATGGTATGGCTGAAGCTTTAGCGGCTACTGCGTTGGACATACTCGAAAATACTCACTGCTGCGTAAATCTGTCCAGTTCTTCAATAGAAAACACACACTGGACGACAGGAGGGGGTGATACTGTAGCTCCTTATTGTTGACTGCAGGCACGGAATGATAGAACATCTCCGACCTATTGGCTACTAGTCTGTAGTGATACGAGAGCTCCATATTATTGGCTGCACGTCACGAATGACGTGCAGTGTGGTTCCTCAACGTTGGCGACTCCTGCAGAACGCCGCTGGAATACTGGCGTAAAAGCTTCTGCTGGTTTTTATGAACTCCGTGTCTACTCCTTTGGTTGAAGTGTACTCAACCCGATAGGAATTGCGGCTTGGCCTTTCAAAAGGGAATTACGAGAAACTACAGGAAAATAAGCAAATTCAGTAGAGAAAATACTGGAGTGAAAGGTTCTAATAGAAATGAAAGTGGATGCAACATGTGTGGCAGGTTCAGCAAAGAGGTGCTTTACTGGATTCGATGAAACGAGAAACAATGACGGCGCCGACCCAACTTAGGATAGATAGTTGACATTAGAAAACATGTTAGAACAACATGGATGTGTTCAACGAAAAGCTGCGGAGCGTCGTTGTCCTGAAGAGGGTGGGATGTATCTACTGTTGATGACAATATAAATACAAAATACAGTTTCCGTTTGTCGACCGCTGTTTTTGCTGTCTCAAACAGATCTCTTCAGATCAAATGGAATTTTTACGCTGCTTCATAGTTCGCGTTTTATGGCTTCGGCATCACGTTTTCGTGTTACGGGTAGATTCAACACTGATGGGTAGTGTTGGAATTCCAGCTCGCCCTAGAACTCCCTACGTTTCGGGCTCCCTTTGTGTTGTTTTGTGCTGACATTATTTGTCAGTGCTATATTCCGTTCTAAAGTGACTTTTTCAGCTTTCATCCTCTTATTTCGCCTCATAGACCTTTTCCACCCCCAGCACTCAACAAATACAGTGTGACAGCTACTGAAAATGGGAATTACTATCTGTCACGTTGTTGTTGGGCATTGTCGTCGGCCATTTGCACGCGAAAATGTCGGCGTGCCTGAGGGTATAGTGCTAGTGACGGCTTACTATGCGAGCAATAACAGCCCACCTGCGGCTCAAAGGAACAGGCGGTGATCGTGATGACAGTGTCAGAAATGTGGATCACCCAAACAGGGTGAAAACGCCTGAAAACATAGAGAAGACACACGCTGTGTTTCAAGCAAGCCCCAGGAAATCGATGAGATGATTCGCACAACAGGTGGGAATTAACCTGGAGACACTGCGACAGATTTTTGTTGAAGTCCTGCATCTTTAGCCGTACAAAATTAAAACCCAGTAGCCATTAGCCCAGGGAAATGCAGCAGCGACTATGTTTGGCGAAACCCTATTGTCCCCAGAATTGACGAACAGGACTTAGACGTGAATTATCAACGAAGCCCACTTTCATTAGGATGGGTACGTCAATAAGCAAAAATGGCGCATTTCGGGGACTGAGAATCCGCATTTCAGGTTCGAGAAGTCTCTTCATCCTCAACTGCTGACTGTATGCCGTGAAATGTCCAGTCATGAAATAATCGGTGCGATATTCCTTGATGGTACGATGGCTAGCAAATGGTACGTGAAGATTTTGGAAGATGATTTCATCCCCATTATCCAAAGGGAAAATATAAATAATAGAGTGCAGCCTTCAGTCGTCCTTTTTACATTTTATTACGCAAACCTCGATTTAGACTAGTGGCCAGCCAGTCTCAATGCACTATTTTCTCTTCTCGATGCATGTAAGGCCCTGTTGTTCGGGCGTCAGTCACATTTCTCTGAATTGCTTTGAGTATTCAAAGAAATGTGACAACATCCAGAATAGAAAATAGTGCATCGAGAATGGCTAGAAATCTGGATTTGCGTAATAAAATTTAAAAAAGGACGACTGATTACTGCATTCTGTAATTTATAAGCCACATAACAGTCGCTGAGTGCTCCCACTTTCCGAATGGAAGGTAACCTGACAATGTGGAAATTTTATCGACTAGATGTTGTTCATGTAAGACGGAGCTCGACCCCATCGAAGTAGGAGAGTGTTTGCTGTCCTGGAGGAGCACTTTGGGGACCGCATTCTGACTCTGGCGTACCTAGAGGCCACTTTCATGGTCGTCGCTTTTTCGCCAAATTCTCCGGATCTGAACACATGCGACTCCTTTTTGTGGGGCTATATTAAAGACAAAGTGTACAACAAGAACCCCAAAACCACTGCTGAGTTCAAAACAACTATCCAGGAAGTCATCGACAGCATCCATACTCCGACATTCAGCGGGTCATGCAGAACTTCGCTATTCATGTGCGCCACACCATCGCCAATGGTGGCAGGCATATCGAACATGTCCCAACCTAAATCTGAATATCGGTAGTGACGTTTACATGTTGAGAATGAAGGTCTGCACGCCGTAGTTTCTAATTAATTTACGTTTTTCCCATATAGTTCAATAATTGTCACACTGTAATTTTGCCCACATTGTGACTTAGCTGATGTTTTCCTGCTCCTCTGCATGCGGTATAAATTTTCGATACGGTTCCTCTTGAAAACAGTAAATACCTTGCGTCCCTTGGTTACGGAAGCGCCCACTACACGAGAACCAATGATTTGCCCTATTGGAATGCAGTGAGCTCCTAGACAATGTATTCAGAACTGCACACAACACTGTACAGATCACAATTGGCACGGGCAACTTACTGAGGACATTGGAGACGCCCGTTCGTGGTCAAATATAACAGTACACTCGACAGGCTAGGCTAACATCTACACTTACGTTCAAGTATGCCGTTTTCCCTGCATTTCCACATTTTTGTCCAGCCTCTGTATCGTTACTGAAAAGATAATAAATGAAGTTACAAGATACAACTACTTACTTAAACATATTATTTATTTACATTGTATCACTCAAAAGAAGGGTATGTTGACAGCAGCATAGCAAAGAACTGGATTATTATGAGACGACGGCAAAAAATCTGTCAATAATCGTAATAAGCATAGATTTTATTTTACACATTTGGTTCGATTACTCATAATAAATACCGAAATGTTGTAGAAAGATCTGGGATTCGTAGCGCCTATTAGACGGAGGGGATCTGACAGCCGATCAGTTCCAGTCATTCTACCACGATGGAGGTACACGGCTCGTGTTACCTAAAAAATGCCCACACGGTCAATACCACGGTTCGATCGCGTCCGCATTGTTACTTTATGCCAGGAAGGGCTCTAAACAAGGCAGGAAGTGTCCAGGCATCTCGGAGTGAACCGAAACGATGTTGTTCGGACATGGAGGAGATTCAGAGAGAGAGGAACTGCCTCGCTCAGGCCACCCAAGAGCTACTACTCCAGTGGATGACCGCTACCTGCGGATTATGGCACGAAGGAACCCTGACAACAATGCTTTTCGTGCAGTCACAGGACGTCGTGTTACGACTCAAACTGTGCGCAATAGGCTGCGTGACGCGGAACTTCATTTCCGACGTCCATGGTGAGGTCCATGTTAGCAGCCACGACACCATGCAGCGCGGTACAGATGAGCCCAACAACATGCCGAAAGGATCGCTCAGGATAGGCATCACGTTCTCTTCACCGACGAGTGTCACGTATGCCTTCAACCAGACAATCGTCGGAGTCGTGTTTGGAGGCAACCCGGTCAGGCTGAACAACTTAGACACACTGTCCAGCGGGTGCAGCAAGGTGGAGCTTCCCTGCTGTTTTGGGGTGGCATTATGTGGGGCCGACATACGCCGCTGGTGGTCGTGGAAGGCGCCGTAACGGATGTACGATACGTGAATGCCATCCTCCGACCGATAGTGCAACTATATCGGCAGCGCATTGGCGAGGCATTAGTCTTCGTGGACAACATTCCCGCCCCATCGTGGAAATCTTGTGAATAAATTCTTTCAGGATAACGACACCTCTCGACTACAGTGGCCAGCGTGTTGTCCAGACATGAACTCTATTGAACACGCCTAGGATAGATTGAAAATGGCTGTTTATGGACAACGTGACCCATCAACCACTCTGAGGAATCTGCATCGAATCGCCGTTGAGGTGTGGAACAGTCTGGACCAACAGTGCCTTGATAAACGTGTGAATAGTATGCCACGACGACCACAGGGATGCATCAATGCAAGAGGACGTGCTACTGGGTATTAGAGGTACCGGTGTGTACGGCCATCTGGACCAGCACCTCCGAAAGTCTCGCTGTTTGGTGGTACAACATGCAATGTGTGGTTTTCATGAACAATAAAATGGGCGGAAATGTTGCTTATGTTGATCTCTATTCCAATTTGCTCTACAGGTTCCGGAACTCTTGGATCCGAGGTGATGCAAAACTTTTTTGATGTGTACATATTCTCTTTTCTCCAGCTTATTTAGCCTATATGCTGTCTGATGAAGCTCATCATCAGTTTCTCCCATAATTGTTACGTTTTCTCATTCTTAAGGATATAAATATGTGTATTTCTATTGATATGTATACCTGGATTGCTGACCTGTCTGTAATTCTTAATCTAATCATTTATATACAAACAAAGAATGTGGTGACAGGTTACACCATTGTTAAAGTCCCTAATTGGTAGTGATTTATGATGTTCTTATTGCCAGTTTCTTATATTTGTGTCGTTGTATAACTTTTCTATAGCGTCAATAAGATATAGTCATTATGTCCCACAATTCTTTTTCGGCACACATTGTCAAAAAACACTATATGTGAATCTGATTCGATTTATAGTTTGTCTAACATTATTTTTGTGATAAATGAGATTTGCTTACGTATATTTTACCACAACTTTTCCTGATTTACTCTACGCATTGGTTCGTGAGATTTGTTTTCTGAGTTAGGCTTCTTCACTGAGAGCGCACAGGCCAATAGCTCCTCACTGTCATACTTGTATCTCCACATCACGGTGAAGGCATTGCAGAAATTACTGAGCCCACGAAATGTCCTAATCTGTAGTTTTCATGAAAGTGTCTCACACACGGCCTCCCAGTAGTTCATATTACAAAAGCAACTCATGCTCATGCTTTAGGCGGGTTTAATGCCATCTCTGTTCAGCAAAGGGACTGTGTCTGAGATAAAATATCCACAGTCAACGGCTATCTTCTGGAGTTCTGGGAACTGGGGTGATGCAAAAGTTTTTGGTGTGTAACATTGTTGTTGTTGTTGTGGTCTTCAGGCCTGAGACTGGTTTGATGCAGCTCTCCATGCTACTCTATCCTGTGCAAGCTTCTTCATCTCCCAGTACCTACTACAACCTACAACATTAGTATGTCGGAAAGTAAATCAAACAGTGTGACTCATCATGAAAGTACACCACCAGGTCAGAAATAAGATAACACCCTCTTCAACAGGTCTACTGCTTTAACGTTTTAGGAAATGATGCAATCTGACAAGGATATACAAAACAAGATGAACAAATATCAACCAGTATGTTGAATAATAAACAAGCTGAGCTGTGCTCCTGCTCGTGTTGGTGCTGTTTGTAGGTTTCCGTCCTCTGTTGCAGGACAGACCTTATCGTTTAGCTGACATGGTTGCGGTTGTTCGTCTTCTTCTCGTGTTGACTGGAGCCACTTGGTTTCGCAAGAATAGCCTGTCCGCTAGTGGCAGGAGCGGCGGTTATCGATATGAAGTAACTGTGGCCCTATCTTTGAGTCTGACGTCGTGGTTCTTCTGGGTCGTGAGCGCGCAGCTTGGTTTGGGATTCAGGAGAAGCCAGGTCCGCACAATGCAAGAACACGCCGGGACCGCTGGCGGCGCGCATGGAATGCCGGTTCGACGGCCTGTGGCCACTAGGGAGCACGACGTCGTCCTAAACCGGATCCTGCATGTTTAAGTTGATTTCATTTGGAGTAAAGTAGAGAAACCTCCATCATTGTGAGATCTTGCGATTCTCCAGTGACTTTCGTTCGTGTTGGTGCACGTAGTGTTGCCGAGGTGAAGAGCAGCAAGTGGAGTGCTTGGGGTAGGCGAATGTGATTAGCTTTCCTGGACTTGTAATTACTATTTATTGCGTTCAGTTTGTTACTATTTGTTAAGTTCAACCAGCGGTAATTTTTCTTCCTCGTGGCCGCTAACGCCCCAGTTACCTGCCCTGGGGGTTAGTGTATGTAATGGCTGTGTACGTTTCCTCGCCTTGCCACTGCTGTCCAGTGAGGCGTGTAGTTTTGACAGCTTTCTTGATTGTTGGTTGGTTGGTGATTCTTCTACTCTAGTGGTAGTGATTCCTTTCTCATTCCGGGCACTCTAAACACAGTATTCTGCGGACGGATTCCACACTCCCTGTTCCGGCTTTGGCGCATTTTTAGATGTTTGCATTTGGTTCTTGGACCTCAGGTAGCCTCTGCAAGATTAACATTCGTCATTCGTTAGGCTGCCACTAGTCTGAGTTACCATCTTATGAAGTGAATGCAATACTTGGCTGCCTATCTATCGCTCGCGAAAGTGTATTTGCTGCACTTACTCAGAGGTCGATTCCTGGTGCACCATTTGTGACTGGCCCATGTGTTTTATTATCGTGTTTGCTGTTTTATTGTATGTTTCTAAAAATTTTTATATAATTGCCATTCATAGCGTTTGTTCAGGTTTAAATGATTGTGCGACCAGGTTTACTATCATTTTGTCTCACCCGCTCGGTGCTCAGTTGCCTGCCTTTTTAAATTAACCTTTGCTATGGCTACTGGCTTCATCAGACAGCATATAGGCTAAATGAAGTGGAGAAAAGTTTTGCATCACCTCGGATCTGAGAGTTCAGGAACCTGTAGAGCAAATTGGAATAGCGATCAACATAAACAACATTTTCGCCGTTTTAATTGTTCATGAAAACCACATTTTGCATGTTGTACCACCAAACAGCGAGACCTTCAGAGGTGATCGTCCAGCTTGCTGCACATACCGGTACCTCTAATACCCAGTAGCAAGTCCTCTTGCTATTTTTTCATTTTTTTATTTTTTGTAATTCCCGTTGTTGGCGTTAAAGGCCTTCAGCCGTGACTGGGGTTACTTGCCTTAAAATTCTAATTGGGATCACAATGGCTTGTTTTTAAAACATTATCTGCTGTGTCTGTTTTATGCTCGTTTGGTTAGTTGTAATGCACTGAAAGCACTATTAATTACACGGTTGTTTATTAATTCATTAATAACGTGTGATACCTTTACTTATGGTTTTAAAATAAACGTGTGTAATTGCAAAAGGGAACCAATAGTAACTGATTACGGCCCCGACCACAATCGTAAACGAATACGGCCTCGCTTGTCCACCAGGTTTCAAAATCTTTTCCAAAACAACCTACAGAAGGAAAACAGTTAACGTTTTATAAATCCATCGCTGCATCGCTATTGTTATTTCTAACTAAGTCAGGGATCTCTAAAATATGTGATAGAAGTAAATCACAAGCAGCAGAAATGAGATTTATCAGGAATGTTAGAAGTATTACCAGCGATAAATGAGGATATTAGGATTTAAAAAGATAGTTATAGTATTAACGAAAATATTAAAGAAAATAAGACGTTATTGGAACAGCAACTACAAAGAATAAGTGTGGAGAAAATCCCACCCATGCCAAGCTTTATCAGACAAGGAGGGCAAAGTACATAGGAACACACAGGACCAGGGGACCGTGAAATCTGAAGAACGAACAGGGACAAGTGCCTAACACTGACGTGTACAAGAAGAAGAGGATGTTAAAAAAAAGCTATGGCGAAGCCTTAATAACAACAGTTTTGTATGAAAGAACACATGTGACGCTGCTGCGTTGTCGTCAGAAAAGCCATTATCCCTAATAACTATTTCCACAGTAGCTGCTCACTGAAGACACTTTATTAAAAAATAGAAGTGATACTCTGTTAAAAATTGCGAGTAATACGCTAAACGGCTGTTACAGGTGTGATTAGTGCCTTATTACCTGGCTATGTTTGGTGTGATGTCAGTCGGTCTTCAAAGGTCGCTAGGCATTATCTGTTTCGAAACTGACGCAAATTACTTCAATAACAAAAAATCGATTTATTTAGACAATATTTCTTCAAAATTTAATTTTATTGCAAACATCTGTAATGAGAGGACAATGATTTCACTGCATACTTGAAGGTCTGGAACTGGACAACGTACGTTGATTGATACTTCCAATTAAGACAAGAAAACTGCATTTATTACAACAATGACAAATAGCATCATTAGTACACACATTATGAGAAAGCACTCTACGATTCACAATTCACGCTTTCAGAAGAGCCAGATTACTTCTGAACTGACAGAATTAATTAAATCCAATATGTCTTTGCCCTTTAAGGAAAACCACAAGTGTTTGCGTCTACCGAAACTAAACAACAACCCATTTTTCCTAGTAGCCAAGTTCATAAACCACAGAAAACCTTCATCACTAAGTAAGACACAATACTACAAACCCGTCTCAGTTCAGCACAGTAATGCGTTCAATCGGCGACTCTACTTGCCACCAGTCCGACCAGAGGCAGGAAGTACAACCAGTGCAATAGATAACAAGAGGAAACGGGTATAGGTTGATGATGTGTGGCATGCCTGTCCGTGCTTTTCTGCATCCATAAAACACTCCGATGCATTCCCACAGCAAGCAGCCCCTTCTCATCGGAGACGACCATACGAATTCCTCACGGCAGACGTAGCGGGACGCCGTTTCGTCTGTCGCTCCCTGAAGTAAGACCAACACCCTAACAGCGCGGCTTAGCGGGTAGTCGCTTCGAGTCGTAGCGGTCTTGCGGGGTACAACACGATTCCCATCTCGTCTGGATGTGCGTACCATGCCGACTAAGAGTCACAAACTGGAGGCACCCTCCAGTTCAATGCAGCCACCTCGCAGGCTCTCGGGAGGTGATCGATGGGATTTAAGTCAGAGGAACGAGAAGGCCCGTCCATTTGTCGAATATTCACATGCGCTGTTCGATACACTCGTGCACTGCCACCACAAAAAGAATGTCAGAGCCGAACGAACCTCTGAAAGGACTCATAGGAGGGTGGAGTTCATTACCACATTAACGTTGACTAATGAGCGTACTGTATTCAAATAGCTGTAGGTCAGTGCATTGAAATGTATCATTTCATTGCTGGAACGGTACGTCTGGTATTTCATTACTTTAAATAAATTCGTCTCATTCGGTAACACTTCTCCGACTAACAAACGCTTAGGGCTGATTACGGGTAAAATGGGTAATAGCAGGATTAAGCTAAAAACCCTTATTTTACAATGCTTGATAATTGCTAAGGAACGACTCACATTTGCTAAGGAACAACTGCCAGTTACTGCGGAGCAACTGATAACTGCTACGGAAAATCTGACCAATAATAATAAGAGGAAATATAGAAGGTGATACATGTTAACTGCAGCGATGCTTGCATACATATACTGTTTGTGGATTCAACAATACTTGCAGTACAGTTGTTTGACAAAGGCTGTTATGGCGTGCAGGACCCGCAAATCGCCTTCAGAGTGAAATCCCCAAGACTCTTCAACTGTTTCGTGACTAGAATCAATAACATGGCTTAAAAACAGTAATACATTATCGCCGAGCGGTTCTAGGCGCTTGAGTCTGGAACCGCGCGACCGCTACGCTCGCAGGTTCGAACCCTTCCTCGGGCATGGATGTGTGTGATGTCCTTAGGTTAGTTACGTTTAGGTAGTTCTAAGTCCTAGGGCACTGATGACCTCAGATGTATGCTGCTCAGAGCCATTTGAACCATTTTTAATAATATATTAGTGCACAAATACAAGTGAGAAGTCATACCAACAAGGTGGATCTGCAAGATGTTACAAAAAACTGAGTTTTACTATTAACATCAACTACAAACGACTGCTGTTAGAGACACTTACAACTCCAAAGTATGGATAACACCTTAAACAAATAGACAATGCCCATCAAAAATGCCAATAGAATAGCAAGTCCAGCTGAGGCTGTTGGAAAGCCCTTAACAATCTATAAACCCTCATAAAACTCTTTAAGTAGTAAGATAATCAATCCCCCAAACTACAAGAAAGGCTATGAAGGCATACAATATAAATGTGACTCCCAGCTGGTACACACCAGCAGAAACATTAACAACAATACTTAAATAAATATTCAGTCCCCCTAAATACAAGAAAAGTGACAAAATACAGCAGACGGCTATCACAGCGAACAGGCAACAAGCAGGCAAGTTTCACAAAGAATTAAGTTAGTTAATGTCTGTGGACAAAAAAAGGAAAAACTCAACAGTTCATACTCATAAGTAAAGGGCTTTGAAACTTAACACGTTCCAGAGCTAGCAATAAAGGAACAAGGTTTAAACAAGTAGTTAAAGAGCAAATATAGTGACAACGAACTTTGGATTTGCAGAACACGCTTCAAAGTTTATGTGCCTGCTGATTTCTCCATATTGAATAGATAATAAGTTCCAGAATTAATCGATGACACTCAGATTCGGCACGTATCAAACGATCAAATCACTCAACTTGAGCCAACACGAGCTGGATGGTAGAGGCGCCAGGTAGAGGGCCAACCTAGACGTCGTGTGATGAAGGAAGTGTCACTGCAGACGTGTTTTCTTTTTTAACACGTCCATGCTCTCGTCCGCTGCCAGAACTACCCTCACAACATACCTCAGAAGAGAACAGTAATCTGCCCAAACAGAGCTACAAACGAGAAGGTCTTGGATGTAAGTAACGATAACGTATTCCGGAAGTGACTACACATACACTCCTTAAAATTAATTGAAAATTAAAAAGGTGAAATATCAGTGCTTGCAGCTCCAATTACGAGGGCATACTCATTTATAGAATGTGCCTTGCCCTCTACACAGACTATGTTACAATTTCAATTTCATCATTTCAGTTTACAACAATGAATGCTCATTCTTTCACGGAATATGACCTGGAACAACCAAATTATTATCAGTTACGCTGACCGATGACCTCCTACACAATCACTCGTAATCACGGTAATATGACAAGTCCAACTCCACATTAATACAGACGTGGCCATACGATGAGAAGTACCAATAAAGAAACACCATTTAACTTCACTCAGCTATGAATGAAATGTCAATTCCAGATTCCAAAAGTGGTGCTATTACCTCCAATTCGTGCCGGTCATATTCCAGGTGCTGTAAAATTTAAGCTTCCAGAGTTGGTGAGGAACTTGCTTATGAGGTTGCACGTGACGAACGCTGCTGTTCCCACAATTTGTCGCTATCTATCCTTAATCTAGACAGGCAAGCGACTGATTTAACAACTCACGAATTCTCGAGGTCCGTACCGGACAGCGGGCGTCCCGCCAAACCCAACAACTTGCCAGCCAAATGCCAGTACCAAGGCTCGCCAAAAACCAAAACAATTAGTTAACACTAACACCAGGCCACAGACAACAGGGTCTTGCATGGTGTAAATCAAAAAACTAAGAGACTGAATGACGCTCTATGGTGTTCAGGAATTCTATTTTGATGATCACATCGATGCCAACGAGACTGTCGAGACCCTGATGAATGGTCTCTGGAAGAAGAGATCCTCGATATCCTCTGAAACTCCTGGAACCATGCGATTAGAAGCTATCGCATATATCAGGAGAACTGATTCAGTAATTGTAGAACTCTCGTCAGTATCTGACACGAATGGTACGACCCGTTTCCTTGAGCAGTGTACCAAATTGCGTAGCCCAGTAACACAATCCAAGAAACCTGCACTGGAGTTCATAACACAAACGCCTTGATGAAAAGGCCGATTAATGACTGGCCCCCCCAGTCTCGAAATTCGCCAGCCTTAGGAAACGTCTGGGATATGTAGTCTACTTTTATACCAGCCCGCATCCAGCAGTCTTCATGAAATGTGACAGCATGTCCTTCAGGTATGGCAAAAATTTCCTTTATGTAACAATCGGACGCTTCTATTCCACAATATATAAGAGAATTATTCTGTGGATTCCCAACTTATAGAATGTTGATGATGGCTGTTTGTTCCGAAAGGAATGGAAGATTATTTCTTTAATATAATTACGTGATGAACAGTTTCACCGGGATTTGTAAATATCACACTAGAGATTCATGGTGAAACACTTAGCACTTCTTACAGTGCATTAGGGGCGGACAAGTGAAAACGGAGCATATGAAAAGAAAGTAAGGAATGGGTTCACTGTTTCAGAAGTAATGGCCGTAACTCTTAATACATTTGTCCCATTGCGAGACTAGAGCGTAGAAAAATGTTGGCGATTCCCTTTGAAACAATGATTGTACACATGGTGCCAACTCTCCGTCCGAAGCAAATCGACGGCCACAAATTCTTTCAAATGTTCGAATGTGAGTGAAATCTTATGGGATTTAACTGTTAAGGTCATCTGTCCCTAAGCTTACACACTACTTAACTTAAATTATCCTAAGTACAAACACACACACCCATGCCCGAGGGAGGACTCGAACCTCCGCCGGGACCAGCCGCACAGTCCATAACTGCAGCGCCTTAAACGAATTCTTTCTTCGGAGCTATAAAACCACGGAAATAGCATCGCTGGACATCAGAACGTTATGGAGCTTGTGTAAGGCCTTCCAAGCAAACCTTTTGCAGCGTACTCCAAACAAACTCGGCAACATGATGCATTCACCAAGATTGTTTCTAATACGCCGCAAAACTTTCGCTGGGCAATCCTTACGTGGTTCAAATGGCTCTGAGCAGTATGGGACTTAACTTCTGAGGTCATCAGTCCCCTAGAACTTAGAACTACTTAAACCTAACTAACCTAAGGACGTCACACACATCCATGCCCGAGGCAGGATTCGAACCTTCGATCGTAGCGGTCGCGCGGTACCAGACTGTAGCGCTTAGAACCGATCGGCCACTCCTGCCGGCCAACCCTTACGTGTCCTCCATATAATCCCATCCATGCAATTTCTGTATTTCTGTACTATTATGAAAGATACTCCTGTCAGTAGGTTTGCTTCGAACGAAGCGGAGCGCACGCGGGTACAATCATGGTTCCGTGGGCAAACGCATAAGTTTTTTCAAATGATGGTATGGACCATCTTGTCCCACAGTAGTATAAATGTATAAGTAATTATATTAATTCCTTTTTTCTATCTTCCTCGTTTTCATTTGACTATAGCTTATATTTGTTTGTAAATTTCTGACGATGTATTTTGTATTAAATTTATCGATAGATTTTTTTGAGTCAACAGACTGGTTAATACAATCCGCCACGAATTCCTCTCTTGAGCCAACCTCTTCATTTCAAGATACCACCTGCACAATACGTCCGCAGTTCTAGGATGTTTTCCAATCTTTGTCTTCCCTACAGCTTATATACAGTACAGTTTCCTCTCGTACCATGGAATCTACACCTTGATATCGAAATCATGTCCCTTCTTATTATCAAGGTTTGTAATATGCTCCTTTCCCCACCAATTCTGGGGAGAATCTCATCATTCCTTATCAGTCGCCTCATAGTCAACAGCCAACTTCTGAATTAGATACTTCAATTCAACGTCAATGAAAATAAAATTTAAAGTTATTCTAATGTATTAACAGCTAAAATAAATGTTTTTATTTCAAAAATTTTGTACAGTCATTGTATCAGTAAACGCTAGTTGTGCTCTGATTGTTGCACTGTTAGTACGTACCTTGAAAATGGTTTACCTGCCTCATGGCGAAAGACGTGAGAGGAATGGCGTTATAAATGGCAAAAACCTTGGTGTTCTTAATGTTTTCTCAAGATTATAGAGAAAATCGGCTTTGAAGAGTTTCCATAAATTGTATTTACTAAATAATAAGTGGTCTTGAGTGGTATAATCTGTCACTTAATCGGTAGCGAAGGGGAGTAGTATTCGAGAATTCTATGGTTGGCTGGTTCGAATCTCGCTGTGACATTTTTTTCCGATCAGTTTGGATACCTACATCAATCAAATATGAAATTCATTATATATGCTAATTAACACATACTCATTCATCACTGTTTATGAAAAATGCAAGTTTTCTTGTTTCTAATTATATAACGCACACAAAACCCCGGTTTTGATTGAAACTGTAAATTCTTAACTAACGATATTTTATAAAAGATTGTTAATAGAAGTTGTAAAATAAAGAAAACACTACACATTTAAATTCTTGGGAGAAAAATGGGAACTCTAACACTTTTTATTTGGATTATGACCATTGTTTTATACCACATATGTGGTGTCACATGAACCGGAGAGATAGAAACCACTGGAAGATGGAGACCCATAACCTTTCACGGTATCGATCCCACTGTACAAATGCCACATGTTTACATTTGCCATGTTACCACATCAGTCTGAACCCTACAAAATACTCGTAAACCTGGAGCCAAGATAAGCGGTTTGTAGAGGCAAATAATAGGACATTCAAGCTGCCAAACATACTGGAACTAATGAACGAATTCTCGTCACACGTCTCTGCCGAACGCTGGTGAAATGCAGAACAGCGTAAAAAAAGAGGAGAAAAATGACGCTTGGATGGCTTCCTGAAAACTGATGTTGATCGCCTCTTTATCAATGTAGCAAGTGACAGTTCCAGTACAGATATGTATTACTCGGATTCGGGTAGGGAAGGAGTTCAGAGTTTACTAGAAGACTGACTATAAGTAACACCTTCTGTGACTTAAATATTTAACTCTATGGTGAAATTCCTGCAATACGCTTTTACGTCACTCCTGTTCGTAATTTTAATACTACGTTTGCTGAGAACGAAAGCGTGTTACTTTTGTGGTCTAATCACCTTAGAAGTTTATTGCCGGAGTTTTGCCATATATTATTTCATTCTGTTTAAAAACTGACGTTCGAAGCTCTATAGTTTTCTACTCTTCTCTTCTTACGTTTCAGTTTTGCTAGTTTACTCTTACGATGAACGCAGTATAATCTCTTTTTTTTTAATCTGCTCATTGCTTCATCCGTCATGTTTTATTTTACTTGCAACTAGAACTCCTTCTCCTCGTTTACTTCGTGGTCACCTGTTTTGGAGTCATGTTCAACGCTAATGTTACTTCTGATACTACTTATTACTTTCGTCTCTCTTCATTTTACTCTCAATCCATATTTTGTGTTCATTAAATCATTCTACTCAGTAGGTCTTGTGATTCTTATTCACCATGAATGACGATAGCAAAGTCATTAGCTAATTTTTTCAACGATATCCTTTCGTTTCGAATTTTATCCCACTCCTGAAATACTCTTTTATTTCCGTCATTTCCTCTTCGATGTGTAGACTGAAAAGTAGGGGCGAAACTGCACCTTTTTCTTACACCCTTTTCAGTCTGAGCACTTCGTTCTTGATTTTCAAGTCTCATTGTTCCTTCTGGTTCTAGTACACTATGTATATTACCCACATTTCATATGCTCAGTTATATTTTCCTCAGAATTCCAAAAACCTTGCAACAATTTTTTGTTGTCAAATTCCTTTTCTAACTCAACAATTCCTATGAACATACCTTCATTTTTCTGGAGTCTTGCTTCATTCGCAATGTCAGGACTACCTCTCTGGTGTTTTTACTTCGCTAGAACCAAAGACATCATCACCTGGCAGATCTTCAATTTTCTTTTCTATTCTGCCGTATGTTGTTGCTAGCAGTAGCTGTGATGCAAGGGCTGCTAAGTTCAGTGTACGACAATTCCCGCACATACTTCTCTTTGCCATCTTCATGAATATGTGGTTAATATTTGTCCGCAAGTCTGAAGGTAGGTCTCCAGTCTCACTGATACTACAAAGCAGCTTGAATAGTCACATAGTTGGTATTTCGTGCAACGATTACAGAAACTGCGAAGGAATTTTTTCTATCCCATTGGTCTATTTTGATCGCAAGTCCCAAAACTCTGTTAAACTCTGCCATAATAGATCGACTACTATTCCTTCTTCTATCAAGTCATCAGACATAGAGGCATACAATGTCATCTTTGCACCTACTCGTTCGCTCCTCTACGTTTATCAATGTTATTCCTTTTCCACTGTTAATGTTGCCTCCTTTGCTTTTAACATCATCTTACATCGTTTTAATTTATTTTTTGAAAATGTTCTGTGTTTTGAATGAAGCAGATTTTTTTTCGATGTATGCAGCAAATGATCAGTATCCCTAAAGTTTAATGAGTGAAAATTGTTTTCGCCGGAAATTGATTTGATTATTCAGTCTTGCTTCTTATTCCCTATTTCTACAGCCATGCTGTCAGCAATTTCTGTATTTGATATCAACGTATCAATAACCTACGACGAGGATAACATCGGGTTAAGCATCAGATTAACAGAGCTAGAGTTACTTATTTGTGATACATTTGAGCATTAATTTTCTTAGCTTGCGGATAAGTGCTCAGTGCGGTCTTTTCAGGACATATCTTATTTTCAACCAGAATATATGACGTCGGTAATGTTGCTCATTTTGTAGTTGGGTGTGCATGCAACTGAATACGTGCACTTCATTTTTTTTAATATTGAATTTCGGCTTAGTTTATTTTAAGCACCTGCAGTGACTATATTCTGTACGTACAGCATTATAAACAGAAATATAAAGTACTGTTATTAGCACCTGAGTATCGAATTAGCAACTTTATTACAGATGTTGCCAAATATCATTTTCACACGGCCCGCAATTTGATGATATATATTGGAATAACGTATGTCAGTACGCATTTTACTTTCGTATTTTTATATTATTACAAATCCCCATTGAAATTGCTGAAGACAGCTCTTTTCGAGAGATGTTTCGCTTGAACGGACAGACACGGCCGTGACGGGAATTTTACACTCTGTACAGAGCTCGGTAATTCAAATCTAACTTTGTTTTCGCGTTACGAGCTCAACCGCAATATGTTTATTATTAAACAGAAATCAGGCGTGCAGCTACAATTATGTCCTTCCGTCCTAATTAAGTTAAATCACACCGATTTCCGATTTCATATTTATTACCTTAGAGATGTGTTGGGCGTGACAGGCACTGTGAGAGTGCATTTCCACTGCGCCAGTACAAATGGCCTTCCGCATTATGTGCGGCGAAAGCTGCGGCCGCAACAAAATTTGACAATTTATAGCCACGAGTGCCCTGTGTCAATGGAGTGGCAAATGAAAATATCAGTGCTGGATCCAGTCAAACATTTTACGGAACGAGTTGTACTCATCTATATATTTACACTAGCTCCGCCCCGCGGTGTTACTCGCAGTTGAACGATTATTTATAAAAGAATGATTGGTTATTTCAATCCTCAATCAGTCCATCTCCTCATTTTCCTCTCTCTGTCCATGTCATCCTCCACCCCTCTCTTTGTCCTCCTCGTTTACCCCTCAGCCTCTATCGATGACTTCCACCCCCTCTCTGTCTATTTCATACTTCCCTACACTCCCAGTCCAACTCCTCCTTCTTCACTCTTTGACCATCTCCTACTCTCCAATCTGCCTGTCTCAACCCCTTTCTCTGTCCATTTTCTACTCTCCCTCTCTCTGTTCATCTTCTCTTCCTCTCTACCTCCTCCTCTCCTTTCTGTAACCGTCTCCTCCTTTCACCGCTCAGTAAGTCTATCTCCTCCTCCCTACTTCTCTCTCTCTCTCTCTCTCTCTCTCTCTACGTTATCACCACTATGCCAATTGGAAGCTGATGGTTCTTACTCCACAATATTTCTTTCCAGATCGCAACTAACATGTTTACCAAATTTGGTTGAAATGGTTTCAGGGGTTTACCAGGAGCTTTTTGTCCATGGTTGTGTCCGCTCACGAACATGTCATATATCTTTCAACCGTATTTGTGAACATATTTTACCTGTGTGTCTAGCGAACATCCATCTCATTTACGTTTTCCGTGGTATCCCAAAATCAGTTACAGTGAATGCCGCTGCGGTTGCTATTGACACAACACGACCGATTCACATTATCCTGCTTCCCTAATCTGTTTTATGCTTCTGCTCTAATGGCCCCTTGTCGTCAATAGGTTAAAACCTAACATTCTTCCATGACTTGTCACTGATTTTCAATAAGGATGTTCGTACAGTTACAGCTTACTACAAGTTAATTAGTTGCATGACACATTTGAAAAGCAGTATCAAAAATGTGCACGGTTCTCCTAACACGAAATAAGGATCTGGGTAAGAGGAAATATTTCTAAGATGTACCAGAAGTGGTAGTTTAGGAATTTCAAGGGAGCGGGCAGCCGGAGCCACATTCGCAGCCGGGTTGGTGTTATTGAGCAGTTGCCCAATGCAAAGTGCTGCCTGAATCGGATCCTCAAATTTTAAAGGTGACAGCTGCAACTGAATCATGTAATGGAGCAATCTGCCCATACGACGTACACAAGTGTTCCAAATGTGGTGTTAAGGCGAGCTCAGTAAACGTGCGAAATATTCACGAAATTTAAAGGGGTACTTCATGTCCGCCAGCTTATTTCGTTAGAACGAGTATTCTATTTTGCACTCCCCCTTACCTCATTTCCAACTGCACCATGAATGTGTACAAATTTTCCTAGTCACTGTACAGCAAACGACACATAAAATGCACGTTTATACATTGTCCCAAATGAACGTAATCTCTATGTGTTTATAAGCAAATGGGATCCCGTCTTACACGAATTGGACTTACACGGATTTCTCTCGGTCCCATCAAACGCGTAAGTCCGAGGTATTACTATTATCTCTTGTAGATAAGGACCTGGACTCCACATACTGTTGAGGCATAGTTGAAATATTTGCGCACTTTAAATTTTTAGCACGTCCGAGAGTTGGAAGACTATTAAGTTGCGTCCACAAAATGACATTTTGTTGTTCAATTTTGCGCATGAGCATAAATTTGCAACAGTGCAACTAGACATGTGTAGTTGTGAATGCGTAATTTCCTGGAAATGAAGGCCGTCCTTAGAGCTCATTGCTAGCGGCCTTCGGTGGAAATCTTTGCGTTTCTTAACAGACAACAGTTAACAGGGGCCCATGTGTTTCATTTTGTAGTGTGTTGAAGTTATGCCGAGAAACAGCTTATGAACAATACCTTCTATTGACTCCAATGGAGACTCACTTAAATTTACACACTGAAGAGCCAAAGAAACTGGTACACATGCCTAATATCGTGTAGGCCCCCTGCTAGCACGCAAAAGTGCCGCAAAACGTCGTGGCAAGGACTCAATTAATGTCTAAAGTAGTGCTGGAGGGAATTGATAACATAAGTCCTGCAGGGATGTCCATCAATCCGTAAGAGCAAGAGAGGTGCAGATGTTTTCTCAACAGCACGTTGAGAGGCATCCCAGATATGGTCAATAAATATTTGGAGAATTTGGTAGCCAGGGGAAGTGTTTAAATTCGGAAGACTGTTTCTGGAACCACTCTACAGCAATTCTGGACGTGTGAGGTATCGCATTGTCCTGATAGAATTGCCTAAGTCCGTCGGAATGCGCAATGGACATGGATGGGTGCAGGTCATCAGACAGGATGCTTACGTGGGTGTCACCTAAAGAGTCGTATCTAGATGTATCAGGGGTCCCATATAACTCAAACTGCACGCGCACCACCCCATTACAGAGCCTCAACCAGCTTGAACAGTCCCCTTCTGACATGCAGGGTCCATGGACTCGTGAGGTTGTCTCCATATCCGTACACGTCTATCAGCTCGATACAATTTGAAGCGAGAATCGTTCGACTGGACACTACCTTCCCAGTCATCAACAGTCCAGTGTCGCTGTCGAGGGCCCAGGCGAGGCATAAAACTTTGTGTCGTGCAGTCACCAATGGTACACGAGCAGGCCTGCGGCTCCGAAAGCGCATGTCGATGACGTTTCGTTGAACGGTTCGCACACTGACACTTGTTGATGAACCAGCATTGAAATCTGCAGCAAATTGCGGAAGGGTTGTACTCCCGTCATGCTAAACGATTCTCTTCAGTCATCGATGGTCCCGTTCTTGCAGGAACTTTTTCCGCCCGCAGCGATGTCGAAGATTTGACGTTTTACCGGATTCCTCATATTCTCTGTACACTCGTGAAATGGTCGTACGGGAAAATCTCAACCTCATCTCTGCCTCGGAGATGCTGCGTCCCATTGCTCTTGTGCCGACTATAAAATCACGTTCAAACTCATTTAAATGTTGATAACCTGTCATTGCAGCAGCAGTTACCGATCAAACTGCCCCAGTCACTTGCTGTATTATACAGGCGTCGCCGACCACAGCGCAGTGTTCTGTCTGTTATATATATCTGTATTTGAATACGAAAGTCTATACCAGATTCTTTGGCGCTTCTACATGAATGATTACAGACGAAGAAAAATGCGTACGGAATGCCGCTTCCGAAGATTATCTGAATAAAAGTTGAGATATGTTGCCCTGAGCGTGAAATATTGAGTAAAAAGTCTCCAATCATGTTTCTTTAGATACCGTAAACTTCGAAGTGGGAGAACAGAGAACAGTAAGGCAGAAATTCGTGGAAAGTGCATATGAAAACTGTTGATGAATATTCGTGCTATAGCGACTTAGAAACACAATGTCCGAGGAGCCTGAAATCTGAGAAAAAGAGTTGTTGGTATACGCTTAGCTCCTCAAAAAAATACTAGAAATAGAAATGAAGGACATCCACGACGCAAAAAATGCTAAATTTGAATATGCAACCTCCGTCCTAGCGAATTCTAGCGTCTATGAAATTCCCAAATCTCTTGAGTGCGAAGATGTTAATCTACATATTATATTTAAGTATTAAAGTTGCCAATACATGAAATACAAATGACGCTTTGAAAGTTAATTAACCTTGACATAATGATTAAGAACGTTCTTTATGTTTTCTCAGTTTCAGGAATAATCACTGAATCCTTTGTTTTGAAATGATGAATAGATTAGAACCGGTATTTACAATCACCTATTACTAGGTAAAGAAATTTTATCGCTGCAGTTTCCCAAACAGAGTATATAAAATCTCCCTGTTACCTCCTTCTGAAACTCGCAGACAAAACTTGATCATCACTTTGTATTTCTCGTACATTTGTTATTTAGAGACTTCTTCACCTACAGTTTCTTTTGCATTTTCTTTTCCTGTAATCTTTTGAAAATGGTTCAAATGGCCCTGAGAACTATGATATTTAACATCTGAGGTCATCAGTCCCCTAGAACGTAGAACTACTTAAACCTAACTAACCTAAGGACATCACACACAATCATGCACGAGGCTGGATTCGAACCTGCGACCATAGCGATCGCGTGGTTCCGGACGGAAGCGCATAGAACCACTCTGCCACAGCGGCTGGCCTGTTGCATTTTCATCTCAATAAGCGAAACGCAGATCCGGAGCAAAGAAAGGCACTCATAGCTAATTGCTTGTGTTATGAGGCAACGTGTACACACGCAAACGCCCACGAGCACATGTGCCCCTTCCACAAATTTTTTATTCCCGTGCGTCTCAGCTTGCGCACGACGAAGGAGGCATCGTATGGATATACCGTTACGTCACAATTGAAATTATACACTTATATCGCAGGTGGAAGAATTACGATGCTGATTTCCGCAGTGTAGCTAGTTATGTTCGAACAGAGCAATCACCTTGACTCTAGTCTGTGCAAGTGGAGGAGTAAATGAGAAACATTACCCAACCCGTCACCACATAGTTAACGTTTGAGCTTTGGATACGTTTGCAAATTGCTAGTATTGAATAGGGGACAGTAGTACCGCCTATGGCAACCGGAAACAATCCGCCCGCCGTGGAGCAGCTATACTCCCCAGGTGCAGGTGATTAGACCGATCCCAGAGGACTCGGAGGACAAGTGCCGGATGTGGCGGCCGTCTGTCTGACTCGATTGGAGCCATGCGTCAGCGGGAGTTCGGTGCTCGTAGATCGGGGACAGTGATGGGGGCAGTTAGCCCTAGGCACCACCACAGTGGGACTATTACCTGTCGCGGGAGCGCTTGTGCCCCCGGGGGCCGCGCAGCGGCGTCGCCGCCGCCATCGGTCAGTGGGCAGTGGGGCCGCCGCTATTCCCACGGCCGTGCTTTGCTGTGATTGCCGGTGAGGTGGCATCCGTCAGCCTGCGGCTAGGCATCCCGCGCAGCTCGGAAGCGAGTTGGGCGGCGGGGCGGTGCGGCGCTGAGCACTCGCAAGTATCAGCGCTGTCCAAGAAAACGGAAACGAAACTTTTACCATCTCGGCTTACGTTCATACAGAGTATTTCTGGTACCACACCAGTACATCTGCGTTTACACTAAATAAGCACTCTGCACTTCACAATTAAGTTCCGAGCGGAGGAGTCATCGAACCATATTTAAGCTACTTCTCCACATTTCCACTTTCGCATAGCGCACGGGTAATCATAATTCTCCCTAATCGGATGGGAGTCAACAAAATATTTTCACACTCTGACGGTTGGTGATTGAAATTTAATGACAAGGTTCTGCCGCAATGAAGTCACCCCAATTCATGCATTATTCGGTGCCAATGTCTCCGCTATTTAGCGATAACACAAAACTGGCTACCATTTTTTAACTTCTTCAGTGTCCTCCGTCAGTCCTAGGTGATGTGGATCCCACACCATACAGCAATACTTCAGAAGAGGGTGGACAAGCGTTGTGTGAGCAATCTCTTTGGTAGGCCCGTAATATTTTCTAAATGTTCTGCCAATAAATCTCAGTCTTCAGTTTGTTTCTCTCACAACATTATCTGTGTGATCGTTCCAATGTACGTTACTCGTTAAGTGTTATGTCTAAGTATTTATTGAGTTTACAGCCTAGAGATTTGTGTGGTTTATCGTGTGACTGAAATTTAGCGGATTCGTTGTGTTCATATGGATGACTTCACGGGTTTCTTTATTTAGAGTCAATTGCCTCTTTTTGCACTACACAGATACCTTGCCTGAATAATTTTGCAATTCGTTTTGATTATTTGATGACTTAACATGACGGTAAATGACAGAGTCGCCTGCAAAAGACCTAAGAGGACTGCTCAGAATGTCTCTAAATCGTTTATGTAGATCAGGAACAACAGATCGCCTATAACACTTTCTTGGGGAACGGCAGATATCAATTCTGCATTACTCGATATCTCTCCGACATTATTGGAACTGTGACATTTCTGACAGGAATTCACCGATACAGTCACACATCTGAGACGAAACTCCATACGAACGCTGTTTAATTTCGTGAAGAACGGTGTAAAAAGCCTTTTGAAAATCTAAAACTACTGAATCAATTCGACGTCCCCTGACGATATAGGTTATTATTTCATGAGAATGAAGAGCTAGTCGTATTTCACAAGACCGATATCTTCTCAATCTGTGTTCGCTATTTCTCAATAAATCGTTTTCTTCGAGACAATTCATATATCCGAGCACAGTTTATGTTTCATAATCTTAGCGCAAATCGATGTTAGTCATATGGGTCTGTAATTTAGTGGTTCAAATGGCTCTGACCACTATGGGACTTAACACCTGAGGTCATCAGTCCCCTAGATCTTAGAACTACCTAAACCTAACTAACCTAAGGACATCACACACATCCATGCCCGAGGCAGGATTCGAACCTGCGACTGTAGCGGT
Source organism: Schistocerca piceifrons (assembly GCF_021461385.2). Taxonomy (NCBI): domain Eukaryota; kingdom Metazoa; phylum Arthropoda; class Insecta; order Orthoptera; family Acrididae; genus Schistocerca; species Schistocerca piceifrons. The sequence continues at coordinate 682,985,347 of NC_060141.1, read as the reverse complement.
CACGCGGTACCAGACTGTAGCGCCTAGAACCACTCGGCCACTCCGGACGGCTTGTACTTTAGTGGATTACTCCTATATACTTTTTTGGATATTGGCATGACACGTGGAACTTTCCAGTTTTTGGGTACGATCTTTCTACGAACAAGCGGTTGTATATGATTTGTAAGTATGGAACTATTGTATCAGTATACTCTAAAAGGAACGTTACTATTACGCAACCTGGACATGAAGCCTTGCTTTCTTAAGACGTTTAAGCTTCTTCGCTACACCGAGACTATCTACCTCTAAGTTACTGATGCTGGCAGTTGTTCTTGATTCTAATTCTGGAGTATGTACTTCGTTTTCTTTTGTGAAGGAATTTCGTAATACGACGTTCAGTATCTGTGCTTTGGTGGCGCTGTCATCAGCAACATCACCATTGTTATCGCACAGTGGTGGTGTTGATTCCGTTTTGTCTCTGTTGTGCTTTACATACGGCCAGAATCTGTCTGGGTTTTCTGCCGTACTGCAATACAGAGTTTCGTAGTGGAAACTACTAAAAGGATCTTGAATTCAAGTTCGTGCTTAATTTCGAACTTCTGTAAAACCACGCCCACTCTCGCCGTCCATCCACATTCTATTCATCGATGTGTGTTTTTCCACCATACGTAATGGCCTATGCAAATGACTGTGATTACGTGAGCGTAATCATATCAGAAAACTGACGCAATCATTTGCGAAATAATAAAAAATTGGCGGGTAAGGTGAGCAATAAGTTACTGCTACAACGACGTACTTTTTCTTACGTAAATTTCGAATCTTTTTTTTTAAGTAGCTAATGTAACAAAAGCAATGTCATACATCACGAAATTTCTGAGTATGCTACAAAAAATGAAAGAAGCAATTTCTAAATACGTTACCAGTTCAGGTGGTCAAAAATGTCTGTTAACAAACTGATTATCGGAAGAGGAAACTACTGCATAACCTGCCTAAACAAACGTATGCTGACGAAATAATTCGCATATGATACCTGTGGAAACGCATCTTCTAATAACAAAGAGAAACGTCAGCTATGGTTTTAAATTACTGAGGAATTCAGATGTAATAATTAAAAAGTACGCATGTAATTCATGACTGAATGGTGAACTCTCTTATTACAGTCGAAACTGCATTACCTCGTAGAAACGCGTTCCACAACAAGCAAAACTCATCAACTTCAACAATGAATATTATTCAGTAACATTGTTTTAAATAACTTATAACAATACTCGTGAACTAATAACAACAATAAATACTCAGCCCCATTGCAACTACAACACCAACAAACCACGATAAAGTCTTCCACGAAATAAATCGTGACTTGTAAACATGTAAGGTCTCTATAATTTCACACCTTACAAGCCCTCATCTAAATACTTTACCATGATTAACAAGCAGAATTGGGTATTGTTGGATAGGTTGTGTATCGTATATATGAATATTTAAAGAAGACTGACATTCAAATGTTTTTTATTGCAGTCTTTGGTCACAATGTCAATTCTTTAGACGATGACCGGTTTCAGTCCGTAATGACCATCCTCAGATCAACAATATACAAAATATATACACCTAGTGCGCAGTTTGTCTTTCACCATAATACAGCAATACGTATCACAATATCGCAATATACTATCATACAAACAGGGAAATGTACAGATAAAATACGGTAAAACGTAACTTTTTAACACCATAACCTAAAGTGATAAGGTCATAATGGCATCGTCGAAACATATAAATATAATCAGCTCAGCATCGTCACATATAATTTAAAAAGGTGTAGAATAGGCCACATCGTCCACACAGTCATTATTGCAACTGGCTACTGAAGTACAGTAGCAATCAGAAATCTCTTTGCCTTCATCCTCCCTAGATGTCGCTACTGTGGGCTTAGATGTAGTCATCATTTACTCAAAAAATGTAATATGATAAAAATACATTAGGTAAAATACATGTAGCAGACTTTCAAAGTTGATAACTATCATAGAAAGCAATTGTCATACATTAAAAGACGAATACAGTTACCCATATAAAATTATCAAAAGGAAATATATGAAGAGAATAGGGTCGACCATTTTTATGGTGAATTTAGGTCAACAATTAATATACGTATTACATTGCCTGTAGCACCCTACAAATTTCCTATGAAAGATAAAACGTCTTAATGAAATATATGTAGAGAATAGGGCCGATCCTCTTTATGGTGAATTTAAGGTCAACAATTAATTTACGTAATACATTGCCTGTAGCAACCTACAAATTTCCTATGAAAGATAAAATGTCTGTATGACAGCTGAAAAAAGACAGTTTAAGTGATCAGCTCCACTGGGTCGGCCGCCAGGATGTTATGTAGGCGAGCTCCGATCGTAAGAACTTAACCACTAGAGGGCTTTACATACAACGTGATATGTCTCCCACAGAAAACGTTGAAACAACATATTAACAGTCAATAAATAAATAAACTCAGAAGATGTTGGACGCAGCAGAGAGGAACAAGGAAGCATTACCTCGGAAATCACGCAGGCTGGATTAATTCCAAGGATTTTTACTCTGCGAAGCGTACCATTGTACGAGTTCCGAATTAACAGGTATAGATATTTCCTCTCTAAATTTCCGCTCCGGACGACAAAAGATTAAAATATCGTTGGTCGGCGTTCAGACGAATCTGTAGAGAGCGAGAATATTCCGTGGTTTCGAGAATATAATTCGCCTTCTGCAGTTACGAGGGAGGGGAGCCGAGCTTTGCTGGGAAGCCAGCAGTGGGGAGAAAGAGGTCCTCCATTTTCAGCACCCACGTTTGACGGTCGGTCAATATCGACTTTTGTTGGTACATACGGGGTTTCTGTCTTTTTTGTCAGGATATTTTATAGTTGGAATGGTTAAGCACTGTACTGTTGCGAACTTATACGATTCTGGACTTCGCCTCCGGATAGGGAGTCGCCGTTGAGTACGCAGCGTTCAGTGTTGAGAGCACTTCTTCTGTCTATACTCACGTTGAGACGTTATCTGAATTCCATCCTTGTGGCTGGGAATTCGCGTTTCTTGTTTGTAGAACACAGAGACGAGAAGATGGTATTAGACTATACTAGTCAAAGGACAGCCTTGTGCCGTCCTAGTGCTTGAATAAGTATTATTATTATTATTATTATTTTTTTTTTTTTTTTTGGCTGGAGTTCTTCCACCGTCGCAGACGTGTACGAGAACTATCACTCAGATGCACCGGTCACAGTACATATGGTGATATTGCTAATTGCTTCAGCTTATTAGGGCTATAAAGCGAAACAGCTGTGATCACGTAAGTTTTATTTCCACTGAGGTTGCAAACTACTGTTGCTCATCTTTGAAAGTAGTTTCTTCTAGGTTTGGTACGTTGATGAAGTCAGTCATCTCGTGTTATTTATATTAGATCGAATAGCCATAAAAAGGGGCAGATTTGGGTAATTGATCAGTAATATTAGAAAGTTCATTTGTATCTCTTTATCTCCATTGAACATTGATATACGGTATAAACATTTGAAATATATTAAGGGGTTTTAATCTAAAATAAATGATAAACATAAACAACATTTACCATTTAGTAGTTACTAGTTCCCTTAATCATTCTTTTATGTTTATTTTGTAATTTATATGTTAAAAATCAAAAAGGAGGAAATAAAACCATCATTAAGAAATCCTAAGATATGCTACAGGGTATAGTCAGACAGAGCGATACTTCATTTTGCGTTCAGTATTTTCCGTCGAGCACATTCATTTTTACACCCACCTGAAGCAGCATCTTGCGAATTTTGAAAAAGTTCAATTTTAGTTTACATGTTTTATTGCATTTCAGTTATTTTTCAGTTAAATTCGTAGCAGTTACTCTCTAATTACGATGATCCTGATTGTTACACTGAACAAAACAGTTAGCTGATTGAAAAGTTTGTTAAATCAACTCCAACAAAATGGAGCTGGACAAAATTTTGAGATATAGTTCTTTCATTTTTAAAATTAACTCATTTGATTCTCATAATGGCACTCGTTTCTGTTACAACAGGAAATGTGCCGCACCGTATCCTGCGTAACAGTGACTGAGGTTAATGACAGGATCCAGCAGTTGGAATTTTACATGGCTAGAGTTATTATTCTCTTCTGAATGAAATTCCTTCGGTATGATTTACAACTGTTCTAAGCTAATATATTGTGGACAGCCTTATAGGCTGTTGATGATGGTGCTAAACTACAGGCGATTTCGGGGCAGTCTGTTGATGTAATTTGGAGCTTAATTCATCTGCAATATTACTTCACTTCTGTTGTGTCTCTTAAATGTGAACTGATCTCACACTGACTAGTTTATAGACTTACACGAAATTCTTCCTTATCGTTGCTGTTACCAGAACGCAAACCATGCGTACTCTTACGTAAGAAAGAAACGTCCACAGGTGAAGCTACAATTACAGTTAATCCTCTGACAAATATTAGAACACGTACCTTCCCCTAACATTTCTTTACCGATATGATCCAGTATAATAACGATTTACACAAAACCACAAAGGTTGTTAATGATCGTATTACGAAAGACACATCAAATAAGCCGGCCGCTGTGACCGAGCGGTTCTAGGCGCTGCTGCTACGGTCGCAGGTTCGAATGTTGCCTCGGACATGGATGTGTGTGATGTCCTTCGGTTAGTTAAGTTTAAGTAGTTCTAAGTCTAGGGGACTGATGACCTCAGTTGTTAAGTTCCATAGTGCTCAGAGCCATTTGAACCTTTGAAAACATCAAATAAGGAAATAATACATTCATTTTGAGGAAAACCAGAACACCTTGAACGACTAGAGATAGGAAGTTCATTGTTCACAGGACACGTACAATAATATGTTATGCAGAAATGATTATCATTCGAAGCATGTCGGCACGTGTGTTCGAGGTCAACACCGCCATCGCGGCACAATGCCACCTACAGGTAAAATGTGCCTTCATTGCTCTGGCGCATTAGTGAGAAAGTATAACACATCGTACACTATCCGGAGTGACAGTCCGTCGCTGTTTATCACGAGTTACATGCTCGTTGTCCACTTTTCTGCCTACTTTGGGCGAATGTGCAGTAAGATGCTAGACGCAATGGCATATGGAACGACTTCACTTGGAACAAGAACGGATCGGAAAGTCTTTTCGGGTGAATCCAGGCTGTTTGCTTGGAAATGATGATCGTATTTTGGTTAGCCGCAGTTAGGGGAGCGATAGCTCAGTGACTGCATTCGCGGATGCGACTGCATTCGTGGAAGACATAAAAATGGTTCAAATGGCTCTGAGAACTATGGGACTTAACATCTATGGTCATCAGTCCCCTAGAACTTAGAACTACTTAAACCTAACTAACCTAAGGACATCACACAACACCCAGTCATCACGAGACAGAGAAAATCTCTGACCCCGCCGGGAATCGAGCCCGGGACGTGGAAGACATACAGCGCCAACTCAAGGACATATGTTCTGGGGTGCTAGTGGGTTCAACCGCAAATCATAGTAGGTGCGTGCCCGGGAAGGCACTGTGACCAGTAAATGAATGGTATCCTTCAACAGTAGCCATACCCTTTCTGCAGCACACACCAGACTCCATTTTTCAGCTACACAATGCACAACCACATGTTGCTGCACGACCACGTGCCTTCTTGGTGTCACAGGATGTCAGCCTTTTGTCTTGGCCCGCCGAATCTCTAGACTTGTCACCAACCGAAAACGTGTGGGGAATGGTGAAACGACAGGCGCAGTGCTGTGACCCAATGACAAACACCACAGATGAATTTTGGAAGCAGATGAATGCGGCATTGATGGCTATACCAGAGGACGATATTCGCATCTTTTACCCGTCGATTCCATCACGCATGGAACAAGTTATCAGGGCCGATGGCGGACCCTGTGCCTGCTAGACAAGAAGGTAGATGCCGAACAGAGGCGACTGAAATGCTAATCATTTCTGCACAACGTAGTAATGTAGATGTCCTGTGAATGGGAACGTCCTGTCTACAGTCGCTCAAGTGATCTGTTTTTTGTGGACATGAGTGTATTTTGCTTTTCCCACAAGTGAAATTCCGAAGTTAAAAAAAAAAAAAAAAATACTGCTTGACAATAAGTACATAATACCCAAGAAAATCAAGCTGCGGGCCTATGGGGTACCGTCTCAGTTGAGCGACTGGATTCGTGATTTCCTGTCAGGAAGGTCGCAGTTCGTAGTAATAGAGAGCAAATCATCGAGTAAAACTGAAGTGATATCAGGTGCTCCCCAGGGAAGCGTCCTGGGACCTCTGCTGTTCCTGATCTATATAAATGACGTGGGTGACAATCTGAGCAGTTCTCTTAGGTTGTTCGCAGATGACGCTGTAATTTACCGTCTAGTAAGGTGTTAAAATCACGAACAACTTCAGTTCGAAAGACCGCATATATAATATTGGGGGAAGGCGAGCCAAAGGATTCGTTTCATTGGCAGGACACTTAGAAGATGCAACAAGTCCACTAAAGAAACAGCTTATACTACACTCGTTCGTCCTCTGTTAGAATATTGCTGCGCGGTGAGGGATCCTTACCAGATGGGATTGACGGAGGACATCGAAAGGGTGCAAAAAATGGCATCTCGTTTTGTATTATCACGTAATAGGGGAGAGAGTGTGGCAGATATGATACGCGAGTTGGAATGGAAGTCATTAAAGCAAAGACGTTTTTCGTCGCGGCGAGATCTATTTACGAAATTTCAGTCACCAACTTTCTCTTCCGAATGCGAAAATAATTAGTTGAGCCCAACCCACATAGGTAGGAATGATCATCAAAAATAAAGTAAGAGAAATCAGACCTCGAACAGATAGGTTTAGGTGTTCGTTTTTCCTGCGCGCTGTTCGGGAATGGTATGGTAGAGAGATAGTATGATTGTGGTTCGATGAACGCTCTGCCAAGCACTTAAATGTGAATTGAAGAGTAGTCATGTAGATGTAGATGTAGATGTATACTTAAATATATTTCACATCTGTGCTAGGGTGCCATCAATGATTTTTGAGAAAAAATATTGTTGATAGGCCTCCGTGTGTTCTCTGATTTTCTCGTCGCCCTCATTATGCGAGAGATACAGGAGAAAATAATACGTCGCCAGAGAATGTTGGAAAGTAGTCTCTCGGTGTTTCAAAGACGGTGTCGCCCAAACATCTGCGGAACTTACAATACTTTACTTGCAGCGTCGGCCACTGCAGTTCCTTTAACGCTATCGCGCCTAGTAAATGGTCCCTTAACGAAATGCGCCACTTGATGGATGTTCTCTACCTCTTCTTTAATCTAATTTAGTGTCCCAGACTAATGATCAGTATTAAAGAAACGCTCGAACGAGTGTTTTGTAAATCACTTCTTTGGTGTCTCAGTTATATATATTTAAGATTTTCCCAGTGACTTTCAAACTGGCCTAAGTTTCCCTAGTGTTTGTTTTATGTGGTCATTCCACTTTACCCCTTTACCAGTGGTTACACATAGATATTTTACGGTTGGTACTATTTCCCGTGATTTATCTCCTTTATCGTAATCGAGCTCTATTTGCACCCAATCCGTTACACATATTTTCTTTCAACCGGATCAATTTGATGAGATTAATAACAGTATCGGGAATTAGATTTTCACTTGGCTAATGTTATTATTCACTGCAGAATTAAATTCACTGGGTATGACACATGGAATATCTTGGCTAATTTAATGAAAAAACTCTCAACGATTTATGTTTTTTGGACGTTAATTCATCTGCAATCATACGTCCCATCGTGTCTCCTTAAATTTTAACTGATTTCAGTCTGACGACCTTCTTGTCTTACACGACATACGTCCACCCATAGTCTACTGTGGATTTTACTGGAGTTGAGTTATAGTTCACTCTCGCTTAAATGTAACAACACCTACTTAACCCTAACATTTCTCGACTGACATGATCCACTGTAACAACACTTTACATAAAACTTCAATATATGTTAATGACCATATTATAAAATGCAAATCAAATGTGGAGTGAATATTTTGTTTTACTCAAAGGTGAAATTGTGCAATTACAAGAAAACTGAATTTCATGATGCCATAAGAAAAGAAAAATGTAATGTATTCCATATCTGTGGTATATTTTCTGAATAATATGTGCAAGAGCGTAGTTGGTAGGTCTAGCATGACCTCTGGTGTGTCCGGTTTTTCTCTTCGTGCGCATTACGCCAGAAATACGCTGATCAGCCAGAACATTACGACCACCTACCTAATAATCGGTACAGCCACCTTTGGCACGGATAAAAGCGGCGACGCGTGGTTCCATGGAAACAATGAGGCCTTGGTAGATCGCTGGAAGGAGTCTGTGCTACATCTGCTCACAGGTCACCTAATTCCCGTAAATTGCGGGGAATGAGGCAATGAGCTCTGACGCCACGCCCTATCATATCGCACGTATATTCCGTCGGGATCAGATCTGGTGAGTTGGAGGATCAACACATAAACCGGAACTCGCCACTGCGTTCCCCGAACCACTGCCTCACACTCCTGGCGTTGTGACAGGGCGCATTGTCTTTTCGAGAAATGTCACTGCCATCGCGAAACATGATCGTCGTGAAGAGATAGTCGTTTGTAGTTAAGAAAACTACATAATAACACTCCCGTGGTGAACTCGCGAAATTACCTTTATATTACTCGATTTTATTCCATCAACAACGAAGTAGTAAGTTCCATACTAACCAGTCCGATACTTTCTAAGATAAAATTTTGTCCACTAAACAGCAGTGTGGTACTGAATTGCATGCCTTCCAGACGTCAAGAAACACAGCATCAAACTGAGTACGGTGATCTGATCTCAAGGATGACCAAAAGGAAGTGAATTTCTGATGATTTGTAAAATCAGTGTTATTTTCTTATAGAAGAAGTTTTCCTTTTCCAAAAGGCCCCTAATGTATACACATAGAGCATGTTGCATTGATGTCGGCAATACAGATCTAAAGTAAAGTGCATCCTTCCGACGATCCATCTTGCAAATGTTTTTGACCTACGCTCTTTTGCAGTGGCTTGGCACCTTTTCTTGCTCCAGAGAGCTGCTTCAATACTTTTCAAAATGCAACAGATGTATTGCCACATATTAGTTGACAAAAACATTCCTCACTAAAGGCAATGATGCAGGTACGGGTCCTATTGATGCACGCAATTAGAATCTCCTATAAAGTTAAAAATGCCCTCTGACTGCAGAAGGATAATGCAGAAGTCCACACACAAAGTGGCATAAAATTACAAAACATCCATCCCTATCTTTATAAAACTGATTGAAGTATTATGCAGATTTCATCTTAGTCACTGTCTCAATTTATACTTTACCGTATATTACATTCTTAACTAGATACGAAGCTGTACATGTTGCAGTACGTGACATCTTTACAAAGCGAAGCCATAAAACCTGGACTATGAAGCAATGGAAAAATGACATTTGGTTTCACAAGTCGCGATTCTCACCGTTTCGAGCTTCCGACGGAGTTTGGTCTGACGTACTCCGTCCCAGTAATACGATGCTGATCGCTTGCTGCCAACAGTGCAACATGATCGAGGTTCTGTAATAATGAGGTGGCCCTGTCGAGGCGTATAATGGGTTCCAAGGCTGCTCTGCCACGTCGCATTACCGTCAAGTATGATGTGACCATTTTCGCTGACCAGTTCTATCCCATGGTACTATATTAGTGCCTTAATAACGATGCTGTTTTCCAAGAGAACTGGGGTCCATTTTGATACAGCACTTATCATCCAGGACTGTTCCTGCGAGAGTGAGAATTAACTGTCGCATCTCCCATGGTGACGACAATCACCAGCCCCATTATTGAGCCTTTGAGGATTACGCTGGACAAGTGTGTGTTATTATGAAGCACATCCATCAACGTTATCTAAACTTGCCACTATTTTGCAGGTATAATGGTATAAGATGCTCTTGAAAACACACAGGTCTTCCATTTATGTATTCCAAGTCGACTGGAAGCTGTTTTGAATGAGAACTGGTTTCCTCCACGGTGTAGGGCATGCTAATGCGTTATGTTTTTGGTGTCTCCATATCTCTGTTCATCCCTTTAGTAAGCTATACGAGTATGTGTAGCTGCATGATATTTATTTATGTACTGCTGTAACCCTTTTGAGGTTACGATAAATCAACTTTGATTTTGCTTCTTTGTATGTAATTTTCATCGCTCCCAGACTTCCTTCATCCTTCCAGAGTGTCGTTCTTTTTCTTCGTGGGTCCACTTCCTTAATTTTGTAGAGCTCCTTCTTTCCTGAAATGATGCCTGTTGCGTTGCTCCCCTAAAAAAAATTCTGATGTCTATTACGTCCATTCTAATTCAATAATTTTTCATACCTTTGTCAATGTCGGTGAACGCTGTGGGTTTGGATTTGTAGCTGTTCAGCAAGCGGGAGATCCAGTTAGATATTCTGTTACTATCCATTCGGTATACGCGTCCATAAATCTGTAGTCTTCTTTTTTTTTCTTTAGATCATCTTTACCATGTTAAAATGGAATTCTGAGTTTGATCTTAATTTGTATTCAGTGTAACCATTAGTTCTAGGTCCCAGTATTTTCCTTAGAATTGCTCTTTCAGCTTTTGCCAGTTTTTCTAGATCGACCAATTTTGTTAGTTCAAGTGTTTCTGATGCATACAGTGTTTCAGGACTTCTGACTGTTTGATAATGTCTTAGGACAAAGTTATTTTTATACATGTTTTTTGTCATTTGGAATTTCCTTCCTTTATATGTACCCTATTTTCTATGGCTATCCTTTCTTCTGTTTGCTTGTTACTTATTATCCTAGACATTTAAAACATTACTTGTAAATATATTGTGTTGTTATGAATTTTAAGATTAGGAGAGACATCACTGATATATGAGACCTTAACGTTTCCCGGCGAATTGACTGTTCATATAACTTACGGGTTTGCTGCTGGGTGACGTCGTCGAACGCCGCCGATATTTTGACAGGAGCACACCCTGCCATTCTCAAGGCACAAACCCGTACGTTATTTGAACAATCAGTGATATATGTAATGGCATTTACATTTTCAAATAACTTTTTTTCCATTTTGGGTGCTTGTTTCTGTAGATCTGTGATGTATCTTTAGCACTATCCGTTGAGTCAACAATTAAAACCGTCTCATCTGTAGAAATTGGACAACCGATCGTGATTTAGTTACGTTTCTTCCTTTGTATTGATTATTGATCTATTTTCTGCATTCTCTCTCTACCTTCTCCAATGTGCAATTAAAAAGTAGGTGTGATAAACCATCTCCCTGTCTTACATCTGATTTTATTTCAAAAAGGTTTTGACAGTTCCCCCTTCAATTTTACTTTTGATGTTATATTTGTTAAAGTTCTTTTAAGCATTTCCGTTGCTTTGTTTTCGAATCGGAATTCCTTTACAATGTTGACTAGCGCATTTCTATCTGTTGACCCAGATGCCTTTTCAAAATCCATTGCTTCGTGTTTCTTATTTACGTCATATCTGTTACATTCTTTAGATCTGGTATTTGCTCTGCACAAGACGTTTTCCTCCTAAATACTGCTTCATACCCTTCTAGTTTAGGATGGAGTAGTCCTTCAGCTTTGTTCAGTGCTTTGGACAAGATCTTATATCTCACTGGCAACAGGGAGACCCCTCTATAATTGTAGGGGTCGGTTTTCTTTCCCTTTTTGTGTTTGGATATATCAATGCAGCATGATATTACCAGGTTAATCCAGAAATTAACAGACGTTTCTCTCTATTGTGGCGGTGGCTTACACCCGCCATCTCGGTTTCAAAGTTCCCACACGCAGTACGCATCCAGCAGTGGTAGCGTGAAGCCTGTGTCTCGCTGCTTTCCTTTCTGTGATGTGTTATACCGTGCTCTACAATAGAAAATCCCTCCACTTGTGGGGTCCGATCTGTGATTAGGTTTTTGTTGGCAAAAACTACAAACTAACACTTAGAAAGTCAAGGGGTGCGGTACAGAACAAGCACTGGGAAAAACTTAGTGCAGAAGTTTCGCTTTTTTCACGACAACGCACGTCCACATACGGCCAGTTGTACCCAAGAGCTCCTACAGGGTTTTGGATGAGAGGTGTTTTATCATCCATTGTGCAATCCGGATTTGGCGCTGAGAGTTTACCACTTCTTCCCAGCAATGAAGACATGGCTCGCTACACAACTCTTTGAAACTGACGCCGAACTCCAGGCGTAAATCAGTGGTTGCAATCGTAGGCGGCAGATTTCTATAGAGATGTTGTTAGAAAACTTGTGCCACGTTATGATAAGTGCCTCAGTTGGAATTTCGTTTACCTGGAAACGTAACCCAAGAGTGTACCTTTAAAATGTATCAAATAAAATTTGGTTTTTCTGTTTGTTTTTTTTTATTTCAAAACATCTGTGACTATTTGGATGTTGTTGTTGTTGTGATCTTCAGTCCCGAGACTGGTTTGATGCAGCTCTCCATGCTACTCTATCCTGTGCAAGCTTCTTCATCTCACAGTACCTACTGCAACCTACATCATTTTGAATCTGCTTAGTGTTTTCATCTCTTGGTCTCCCTCTACGATTTTTACCCTCGACGCTGCCCTACAATACTAAATTGGTGATCCCTTAGAACATGTCCTACAAACCGATCCCTTCTTCTAGTCAAGTTGTGCCACAAACTTCTCTTCTCCCCACTCCTATTCAATACCTCCTCATTAGTTATGTGTTCTACCGATCTAATCTTCAGCATTCTTCTGTAGCACAACATTTCGAGAGCTTCTATTCTCTTCTTGTGCAAACATTTTATCGTCCATGTTTCACTTCCATACATGGCTACACTCCATACAAATACTTTCAAAAATGACTTCCTGACCATTAAATCTATACTCGATGTTAACAAATTTCTCTTCTTCAGAAATTCTTTCCTTGCCATTGCCAGTCTACATTTTATATCCTCTCTACTTCGACCATCATCAGTTATTTTGCTCCCCAAATAGCAAAACTCTTTTACTACTTTAAGTGTCTCATTTTCTAATCTAATCCCCTCAGCATCACCCGATTTAATTTGAATACATTCCATTATCCTCGTTTTGATTTTGTTGATGTTCATCTTATACCCTCCTTTCAAGACACTATCCATTCTGTTCAACTGCTCTTCCAAGTCTTTTGCTGTCTCTGACAGAATTACAATGTCATCGGCGAACCTCAAAGTTTATGTTCTTCTCCGTGGATTTTAATACCTACTCCGAATTTTTCTTTTGTTTCCTTCACTGCTTGCTCAACATACAGATTGAATAACACCGGGGATAGGCTACAACCCTGTCTCACTCCCTCCCCAACTACTGCTTCCCTTTCATGTCCCTCGACTCTTATAGCTGCCATCTGGTTTCTGTACAAATTGTAAATAGCCTTTCACTCCCTGTATTTTACCACTGCCACCTTCAGAATTTGAAAGAGAGAATTCCAGTCAACATTGTCAAAAGGTATCTCTAAGTCTACAAATGCTAGAAACGTAGGTTTGCCCTTCCTTAATCTTTGTTCTAAGATAAGTCGTAGGGTCAGTATTGCCTCACGTGTTCCAACATTCCTACGGAATCCAAGTTGATCTTCCCCGAGGTCGGCCTCTACTAGTTTTTCCATTCGTCTGTAAAGAATTCGCGTTAGCTGTGGCTTATTAAACTGATTGTTTGGTAATTTTCACATCTGTCAACACCTGCTTTCTTTGGGATTGGAATTGGAATTGTTATATTCTATTACATTTGGATATCTCTCTTATTTAATTGTGATGCCCGGAATTATCTAGTGAATATATGTTATGGAACCATTCTCCACTTTATTTATCCAGTTATCGCTCCCAATAGCGATTAGTGTAATAATCAACTAGAAAACATTAATGAATGATTGGAAAACTCAATATCCGGTCTGGACTAGTTGGGCAGTTGTCGCAGGAGCTGGACACATCGATTAGCGCTGTCGACAGTTCTCTCGCTGGCTCCCCGCTGGGTGTCGGCAGCCGAACGCCGGGCGGCGCTGGGGCGGTAAGCTTGATTGGCGCCGCCGAGGATTACGGCCGCCGCCACACCGCAGCCATTTGTATTCGGGCGCTACGGCCGGGCCTCGCTACGGCGCGCTGGGCCGGGCCGGGTCGCCTAAATAGAGTCGTGCCGCCGGCGGCGTTTCGCTTTCCGAGACTGCCGCCCGCCTCCTCGGCGCCGGCAGTAAAGTTAAACAGATGCAACCGTGATGAAACGTGTCAACTGCGTCTCACGCAGCCGACGCTTTTCCTCCTCCTCCTCCTCCTCCTCCTGCTCCTCGACGCCACCTCCATCCGTCAGAATCGTAAAAGCGGGCGCCACCTCTTGGCACGTTCTTCGTCACGCGACGTATTTAATTTCACCCTCAGGCTGCTCGGATTAAAGCCCCCAGTGGCTCCTTAGACGCGAGCTTGTTTGCCCGACTCAGCTGAAAATGTAATCTGAAAATTCTGTAAATCTCTGTCGTAACTCCTTGGACCTGCAAACTAGTAAGGAGTGGCAACAACCTAGAATATTTCTTGGCCTCGAATTTTAACATTTCGATGGCAACTGCCATCACTGGACACGGAATGAATTTTCAACTGCCGAGATCGCTAAACACTTTTATTCACGTAGACTACCGGTTTTGGCAATTTCCTGTTGCCATCTTCGGATGTATGTTTACTTCGTTACACAACCTTGTCCTTCGGTACAGTAAGTTATGCTGTACAATTCATGTCCCTTTTGGTACCCTGAGCTATACTACAAGTAGGCACGACAATTTTAAAATAACCCCTGTGTACTCACATGTTATTTTAAAACTGACACGTCGAATTCTTGTGTAGCTCACGATGCCAAGATGGACATACAATGGGACCTGCCGAAATCGGTAATCTATATGAATAAACGTTTTTGGCGATCCTTGCAGTTGAAAATTTATTCGGTGTTTTTAATGCTACACATCACCACCGTGCTGACGATATCGGAAATGTTGATGGCATCAATAGAGTGACATGTAATTTTTCTCCAAGAATCGAAACCAATTAAATACCATTACGAATACACCAATTCGCATAAATGAAGAAATCATCGTACTAAATAAATTGTAGACTTTGTTACATACAGGGCTGTGGTTTTCTTATCGTCACAACCTGTGCTACTTTTTTACGTCAATGACAATTAATCCTCGCATTACCGAGGTTAGGAGGGGGTACATTTACCCAACATTTGAAAACGTTGTAAACTAGTTGCGTACATTAAACTTTAAAATTTTTACATAAATGTATATTGCTTTAATATTTATTGTTATACATTGTTACTGATTTATATCTTTCAGTAAATGATAACTCAAAAAATGTAAGTCTTAGTGGTAAATGTGACTTTTCACAACGAATGTCATATTCATATTTTCAGGTTCAAGATCCTTATTACGCAGATACATTTCTTTAAATATTATGTTGTGAACGGAAATCAACGAAAATTACAGAAATATGTATTTTTTTATATTTTTTCGTCTTCATAAAGAACCTCTTTCCACCGTTTCCATATTACGGAAAATCTATTGGTACTGCTAAGATTTTGCTGAAAGATATTCTCCGGTTACATTCCTACTTATGCATCAGTACCTATTTGGTATTGATGTTTCTAATAAAACAACAATTACATATCCTACTTATGCATCAGTACCTATTTAGTATTGATGTTTCTAATAAAACAACAATTACTAAAGTTTGATCTTTTGAATGTTTTTGTGGTGTGAGTGAAGTACCCACTAACCACGGTAGTAAAGTTTACCGAAAATGCATTTCTATTTCTAGGGTTGATGTGAAGCCTCTGCACTTCGATCGAATTTAATGTATCGGTCATAGCAAGGTTTCAGTTCTCCATGCTATTGCAATAACGTTCAGACACTAAGCAGACTACAGTGCATTCCTTCTTCCGTAATTTTAATAAACATCGGATGTATCGCGGCCGTATTTTAAATTCTATAGAAAGTTTTCTTCTGCTAAGGAATGTCGACCGTAGGCTGACAGAACTTCCATCGTTGTGTGACAACAAAGATTTCCAAGTGGTAGACGTCCATACATTGATGTGTGTATTTATTGAAATAGAATAATTCATTGAAATCACAGGACATAAACGACGTTAACGAAGATAACGTCAACGATTTATTGTAAGAATTATCAGCACTGCAGTTACGTAATAACTTCACGTAGCAGCAGAAAAGATTTCACACACGCACACTGCGTTATTAAGTATCCACGAAAGTAGTATAGAAAATTTTGAAAACTATAGACTGTTGAAAGTACTGAGCAGCTCGTACAGTACTGTGAAATAAATGTGATGAGTTTTACTTGTATATTTGGGTCGTTTTGACCTTTTATAACCACACGTGACTTGTTCAGTACGGCTTCTCTTTTTCATATACCCATTCATTCTCCCGCTGCACCTCATTCCCTCTGCTTCTGCGATCTTAATTTGGATGCTGGTATTCGTGTAATTATGACATTCCATTGTATTCTTACACCTCTACCTATACTGCACTGCTGCTTATGTATTTTTTGTCGCTTATTCCACTTGCTTTCCAATTCCATCAGCTATGTTCATTCGGTTGTTTCCTGTTAAGCATATTACGTTCCTTTTCTTCTTGGCCAGTGTGTTGTCCATCCTCATACAGCCGACAGGTTTCTGTATTATTTCTGTGTCAAGCTTTCAATTGTTTCAACATTCCCTTACAGTTCCTGCCTTGTGTGTATTGTGTATTAAGCTGCGGACCTGGAAACGACGGAGGGGCTTCTTCCCGGCGTAGCCCTAAGTGGTTCACAACCCCACAACAGGCTACAGCAGTCCACTCACCCCACCGCCACCCCACACCTAACCAAGGGTTATTGAGCAGTTCGGCCCCCAGTGGACAACCCCCCGAACCTCGCCCCCCCCTCCCCCCTACCCCCCTGGGATGTCTCATACCAGCAGCCGAGTGCAGCCCAAACTGTTTGCGTGGTAGGGTAATTATGGTGTACGCGTACATGGAGACAGTGTTCGCGCAGGAATCGCCGACATAGTGTAATTGAGGCGGAATAAGTGAAACCAGCCCGCATTCGACGAGGCTGATGGAAAACCGCCTTAAAAACCACCCACAGGCTGCTCGGCACACCGGACCTCGTGGCTGTGACCGGCACGCCTTCCCGCTCGGGAAGCAGCGCGTTATACCGCGCGGGTAGCCGGGCTGCCATAGTTCCTGCCTTGATCTACGTATCAACATCGTTTTTCCAGCCCCAGTGTCCCTCAAGATCTATCGCTCCTCGTTTTTCAGTGAGATGCAGGCTCTCTTGCCCGAGGTAGTCGTCCCCGTTGCGTACAATGCGGTATATCTGATTGATGTTGTAAAATGTCTGTGTGTGGCGTTTCTGGATAGGTTTTTCTTCCATAGGTTGTCTTTGCAACGCATTGCACAGTCTGAGGTATTTGAGACCCGTTCATCATGTTTTTGATTACCTGTACCTTTCCTGTTATATTTTTCATAGACAATGGAATCTGTTCACATTCTCCACTAATTCGCACTCAACCTCGCGGTTGTTATCCGCATTCAGCACGTCGGGCTTATACTCGAGGTCCCCTTTCTTGAGACCGGCGTTGGTTGTCACTTTAGCTAGATATTCCAGTATCATTTATGAATCTTCTTCGTTCTCACCTAGCAATGCCATATCATCAGGAAACGGTAGGCAGTAGTCTTTTGTAGTGCTATTTTGTATTTTGTACACACTATATACAGTTTTAACAGCCACGGTTTTGTTCACCAGTCTCCACTGTTGGACCGCTTCATCTAGCAACAAAGATAAAGAGAGCCTGTGACAATCCACCTAATTGACGAACTTCCCGTCTTCATTTCAAAGAATTGCGGCAATGAACTTCGGTTCCTGTTAATGTAAGTTGTGCCTCTCGAAATGTCACTAATTCGTTTGTGTTATTGTCCAGTATTCAGGCACGTAGGACAGTGAACAACTCAAACCCACCAACTGAAACGTAAGCTGTGGTAAATTCCACAAAGATCATTGCTGCGTTGTTCCCTGTTCTGTGACGGTTTTTTCAGTCCAGAAGTGGATTAATTTCCTCCATACTAGGCAACTCTCAAGAGAGTATCTAGTGCGCGAAGCTCTTAGCAATATACATCAGTACTTCTACAGTACTTTTTTGTCATCAGTTTTATGTACTGGAATAATGACGGCTTCTTTTCCATCTTTCGGTATCTTTCTGTTCATTCAGAAGTCCATTATTAGACTGCACATACTCTCCTCTGTCATCATGCAGAAAAAATGTTTTGCATCTGTAACCAGAGCTTTTAAAGTGTTTTCAAGATATTTTTTGTTACCTTCTGTTTTTATTGACTCGCAAGCCCTATTGTAAACTGAAGTCTTGTGTATATGAATTTTTTTCATCAAAATAGGTTGCTCTTCCACTTTTTTCCTTTGTTCTTGCTATTAGCTTTACATTCCATCCACTCGTTTCAGAATTTGATTCTTGCTCCCTTTCGAGCTCTCATAACAAGTGCCTTGACTGCAGAGGAACGAGTACATGCCAGAAATTGTCTGTAATTCCGTCTATATACAGATGGTTTTGGGAACACGGCTGTTCAGTATAAACTGTCGGATCAAAACACTTTCAGCTGTCAAAATTTTCACTTTCTGTATTATGTGGGAACCAGTTTCAATGCTATATTAAGCCATCTTCAGGACGTTTGACCAACGTGTAGGAAGACTCCCACCTCTTGTTCAGTCGAAATAGGGGCCAGCATTCAGTAACTGGCATCCGTAGATTGCCGCACAGGATAGCCGTGTGGTCTAGGGCGTCTTGCCACGGATCGCGCGGCTCCCCCCCCCCCCTGCCCCCCCCCTCACGTCACAGGTTCGAGTGCTCCCTGGAGCATGGATGTGTGTGTAGGTGTAGGCATAGGTTAGTTTAAGTTGCAGTGAGTAGAATGTACGCCTAGGGACCGATGACCTTAGCAGTTTGGTCCCATAGGAACTTACCACAAATTTCCAAAAATTTACATCCTTAGATTTCTTCTTCACACAACGATCCCTTCGATCACCAATTGCCGACTGTTAGGGAAACATGTTTGTCTAACAGTCGCCAAGTGCTGACCGAAGGGATCGCTGTGCCAAGAAGAGATCTGCGGATATCAGTCACTGAGCGCTGGACCCTATTTTGACTTGACCGGAGGTGTCTGTCAGGGGGCCTGAAGATGGCGTAATGTAGAGCTGAAGCTCTTTGCTCATATAAAATGGAAACTGGGAATTTAGAGCTCTGAAGGTGCTTTGATTCGACATTTATAGTAGAAACTTCTGTATCGCTTCAAGCAATGAATTTCCAGGAATGAAAGACTTGTGCTGTGCTTCGTTCTAACAAGGAGAGATATCTGAAGTTTCAGAGGTCACTACATCTGTATTACTTTCAGCATCATTAGTCGCACGAAATGAATGCTTATTTTCAATAAACCGAGCGTTCTTTAAGTTCCCTACACTCTGCTTCTTACTTGTACTTCCACTTGTCTTTTCCGTGCGTCATCTTGTCTTCATCATTTAACCGAATTCAGGATGGCAAACTAAGAACACGGCATACAAGTAAAGTGACTTATTGCTTACTCAACATATAGGTCGCTTCGAAAATCCAGGTTGTTGTTGTTGTTGTCTTCCGTCCTGAGACTGGTTTGATGCAGCTCTCCATGCTACTCTATCCTGTGCAAGCTTCTTCATCTCCCAGTACTTACTGCAACCTACATCCTTCTGAATCTGCTTATTGTATTCATTTCTTGGCCTCCCTCTACGATTTTTCCCTTCACGCTGCCCTCCAATGCTAAATTTGTGATCCCCTGATGCCTCAGAACATGTCCTACCAACCGGTCCCCTCTACTTGTCAAGTTGTGCCACAAATTCCTCTTCCCCCCAATTCTGTTCAATACCTCCTCATTAGTTATGTGATCTACCCATCTAATATTCAGCATTCTTCTGTAGCACCACATTTCGAAAGCTTCTACTCTATTCTTGTCCAAACTATTTATCGTCCATGTTTCACTTCCATACATGGCTACACTCCATACAAATACTTTCAGAAACGACTTTCTGACACTTAAATCTATACTCGATGTTAACAAATTTCTCTTCCTCAGAAACGCTTTCCTTCCCATTGCCAGTCTACATTTTATATCCTCTCTACTTCGACCATTATCAGTTATTTTGCTCCCCAACTAGCAAAACTCCTTTACTACTTTAAGTGTCTCATTTCCTAATCTAATCCCCTCAGCATCATCCGATTTAATTCGACTACGTTCCATTATCCTCGTTTTGCTTTTGTTGATGTGGATCTTATATCGTCCTTTCGAGACACTGTCCATTCCGTTCAACTGCTCTTCCAAGTCCTTTGCTTTCTGACAGAATTACAATGTCATGCACGAACCTCAACGTTTTTATTCCGTTTCCATGGACTTTAATACCTACACCGAATTTTTCTTTTGTTTCCTTTACTGCTTGCTCAATATACCGATTAAATAACATCGGGGACAGGCTACGACCCTGTCCCACTCCCTTCCCAATCGCTGCTTCCCTTTCATGTCCCTCGACTCTTATAACTGCCATCTGGTTTCTGTACAAATTGTAAATAGCCTTTCTCTCCCGGTATTTTACCCCTGCCACGTTTAGAATTTGAAAGATAGTATTCCAGTCAACATTGTCAAAAGCTTTCTCTAAGTCTACAAATGCTAGAAATGTAGGTTTGCCTATTCTTAATCTATTTACTAAGATAAGTCGTAGGGTCAGTATTGCCTCACGTGTTCCAACATTTCTGCGGAATCCAAACTGATCTTCTCCGAGGTCGGCTTCTACCAGTTTTTCCATTCGTCTGTAAAGAATTCGTGTTAGTATTTTGCAGCCGTGACTTATTGAACTGATAGTTCGGTAATTTTCGCATCTGACAACAACTGCTTTCCTTGGGATTGGAATTATTATATTCTTCTTGAAGGCTGAGGGTATTTCGCCTGTCTCATACATCTTGCTCACCAGGTGGTAGAGTTTTGTCGGGACTGGCTCTCCCAAGGCCGTCAGTAATTCTAATGGAATGTTGTCTACTCCCGGGGCCTTGTTTCGACTCAGGTCTTTCAGTGCTCTGTCAAACTCTTCACGCTGTATCATCTTCATCTACATCCTCTTCCATTTAAATAATATTGTCCTCAAGTACATCGCCCTTGTATAGACCCTCTATATACTGCTTCCACCTTTCTACTTTCCCTTCCTTGCTTAGAACTGGGTTTCCATCTGAGCTCTTGATATTCATACAAGTGGCTCTCTTTTCTCCAAAGGTCTCTTTAATTTTCCTGTGGGCAGTATCTATCTTACCCCTAGTGAGATAAGCCTCTACATCGTTACATTTGTCCTCTAGCCATCCCTGCTTAGCCATTTTGCACTTCCTGTCGATCTCATTTTTGAGACGTTTGTATTCCTTTTTGCCTGCTTCATTTACTGCGTTTTGATATTTTCACCTTTCATCCAGGTAGTAGTTCCGTTTCTGCCCGGTACTTGCCCCAAATGTCGCTCAAATCGTAGTGTAGGCATAGACTGTAGTCGTGCGGAGATAGAAATTTGAATTTACTCAACAGAATTTCATGACTGCTGATTACAGTAAAATCTATATAGATCTGGTTTGGGATAAATATTTCTGAGAACGCCGTTACCACCCTTCTAATTTATTAACAATAACTATATATTTAACTATATCTTGTAGCGAAAATATTGCCCCTTCAAAACGGAGTTTAGTGCCTAATTCCGTTAACACATTTTAATTATTAGTCGACTTAATACTAGAATGACTACTCAGAATTATCATTTCACAACTGTGCAGTAGTTTTTTTATTTCAGTTACTGTTCTGATACTTCATCACTAATTTAATTTGATCATAATGGGTAAAATAGTCATTTAAGCTCTGAATAATGCCGTTATCATCCCCAACCATTTGTGTTGACGTTGAAGTATATACAGGGTGGTCCATTGATCGTGACCAGGCCAAATTTCTCACGAAATAAGCGTCAAAAGGAAAAAACTACAAAGAACGAGACTTGTCTAGTGTTAAGGGGGAAACCAGATGGCGCTGGTAAGAGGTAGGTTTTTTAAATTAAAATACAGAATGTAAGTACGTTTGAACATTTTATTTAGGTTGTTACAATGTAACACATGTTCCTTTGTGAACTTATCATTTCTGAGAAGGCATGCTGTTACAGCGTGATTACCTGTAAATACCACATTAGTGCAATAAATGCTCAAAATGATGTCCGTCAACCTCAATGCATTTGGCAATACGTGTAACGACATTCATCTCAACAGCGAGTAGTTCGCCTTCCGTAATGTTCGCTCATGTATTGACAATGAGCTGATGCATGTTGTCAGGCGTTGTCTGTGGATCACGACAGCAAATATCCTTAAACTTTCCCCACAGACAGAAATCCGGGGACGTCAGATACGGTGAACGTGCGGGCCATGGTATGGTGTTTCGACGACCAGTCCACCTGTCACGAAATATGCTATTCACTACCGCTTCAACCGCACGCGAGCTATGTGCCGGACATCCATCATGTTGGAAGTACATCGCCATTCTGCCATGCAGTGAAATATCTTGTAGTAACATCGGTAGAACATTACGTAGGAATTCAACATGCATTACACCCTTTAGATTGCCATCGATAAAATGGGGGCCAATTATCCTTCCTCCCATAATGCCGCACCATACGTTAACCCGCCAAAGTCGCTGATGTTCCATTTGTCGCAACCATCGTGGATTTTCCGTTGCCCAATAGTGCATATTATGCTGGTTTTCGTTACGGCTGTTGGTGTATGACGCCTCGTCGCTAAATAGAACGGGTGCAAAAAATCTGTCATCGTCCCGTAATTTCTCTTGTGCCCAGTGGCAGAACTGTACATGACGTCTAAAGTCGTCGCCATGCAATTCCTGGTGCATAGAAATATGGTGCATTCGATGCTGATGTAGCATTCTGAACAACGACGTTTTTGAGATTCCCGATTCTGCTACTGATGTGCAGATTAGCCACGACAGCAGCTAAAACACCTACTTGGGCATCATCATTTGTTGCAGGTCGTGGTTGACGTTTCACATGTGGCTGAACACTTCCTGTTTCCTTAAATAACCTAAATATCCGGCGAACGGTCCGGATACTTGGATGATGTCGTCCAGCATACATAGCACAGGCCCGTTGGACATTTTGAGCACAATAGCCATACATCAACACGAAATTGACATTTTCCGCAATCGGTAAACGGTCCATTTTAACACGGGTAATGTATCACGAAGCAAATACCTTCCGCAATGGCGGAATGTTACGTGATACCACGTACTTATACGTTTGTGGCTATTACAGCGCCATCTATCACAATACGAAAAAAGTGATCCAACTAAAACATTTATATTTCTTTACGCTCTACACGAATATGTAATAAAAATATGGGTTCCTATTTAAAAAAACGCAGTTGATATGTCGTTTGACCTATGGCAGCGCCATCTAGCGGGCCAACCATGGCGCCATCTAGTTTCCCCCTTCAAGCTAGACGAGTTTCGTTATTTGTAGTTTTTTCGTTTGGTGCTTATTTCGTGAGATATTTGGCCCGGTCACTATCAATGGACCACCCCGAATATCAATTTTAGTGACGGACTTGAATTTCCGTCTCTCTAGCAGTCTCTCCACTGAATTGTTATGGCTAACATTCCATGGCATTTAATGACTTCCTATATCCTTCCTACAAACAACAAATTTAATTTATGGCTATCCATATTTGCTTCGAACAGCACCGCCATCATATAGCCTTGCAGATCACACGCACTGCCGGCCAATGATTGATTATTCGCCTCCTTGCTCAACAACTAAATTGTCTTTGTTCTACCAACTACAGCTCTCTCATAATTGTCAGCATACTGTTTGCACATAAATATTGTCTTTCATACGATGCATTTCATTACATGCATGTCATTCAAAACAAAATTGGTTAAAATTTAACACTGCAAAAGGATTTGATTAGAAAGACGTCCATAGCTGAGCTTCATAGTAGATCAGATAATTAACCGCTTCAGTTTTAAACAATTTTACAAGTTCAGACTTACAACCGGTTTCGGGAAATAATAAGCTCATCTTCAGGTGCATATGACTGCGAAAAGAAAATTAAAGAAATATATAATTGGGAATTTTATGACACTTAACTCTTGTTTTTCATAATATTAGTTGCTATTCACTGTTGACGTATAAATATGAGATTGAAACTGTCGGGTTAATCAGAACGAAAACGTGGATGCCGTAATCAGATAGCGACAAAATGAACAAAGAAATGAGAGCGGTCAAAAGAAGAAAAACGGGAAAGAAATACTCAGAGAACATCATCGGAGGAAGTAGGAGAACTTACGCCTTGTGGTGTGAAGCCGTCACTCAGCGTGAACATTAGGCTGCGGGCAGGTTACAGCCGCTCTTGACGCCGAGATACGGAATGATGTTTTGGTAGAGGGCAGCTAATGCACGAAAGCTAGCGACAGTCATATTACAAGGGAAAATGTTTACTTATTGTGGCAGATGGCTTATGAAGCGACTGACTTGCCCAAATATTAACAAATGGTAAATAAGAGATATAAAACTGAACAGAAGATGGTTAAAGATACATTCAATGATTGTTTCTGAAATTTCAGACGACTTTGCATTCAGGGGAAGTTACAGTGATAACCGCTGATTTGTTCTATAGGAGGCACGCATCTACAGTAAAGTGCATGTTACAGGGTGATAGTGAACCCCCATCGAAGATCCAGTTACCAATATTTAGAAATTTTCAACAGTTAATAAACAGTGCACACCTTTTACAGGGAATACATTAAAAATTTGATTTCACAGTTGCTTAAGCGACTACAAGTACCATTAACACACTTCAATTAATAGAATTAAAGGTCTATATGAATTTCATGATAATTCAGTCAGTATTTCGCAGATTTGTTCTAATTTTTATAAGTTACGTCATTAATGATAAATGTAAAGTATCACTATCCCATATATATAATATAGTCAATAGATGTGATCACAATAATTAATTCCAAAATAAAAAAATCCAGATTTATCTTCAAACAAAAAACATATGAACAATATTAATTAACTTCAAATAAATGTTTACCATTAATTATCTTCAAACGAGAACCTCAACTAAGTGGGTTATTATGCGGTTTTCCATAGCTTCCTTAGGTAATCTGCCCAAAGAGCTCTTATAAAAGAACCGGTTAGCTTGTGCTCATGGTGTCTATGTTCCGTGTCGTTTACAGGACGTTAAATCTTAATCTTACTCCCATCTTTCCATGTAACTGGGAAAATTATTGTCTCGATCACTTAAATAATGCAGGGCTTATTGTAAATAATAGAGAGATTGGAATACTTATGGATGTTTATGCAAACGGTAGTGTTTTTGTATCTCTCGTTAAGCGGAAGAAATCGTCAAGACGGAGGTGATTTACATTTGTATTAGTTACACAACAGCAGTGCAGGTGGTTTGAGATGTGTTTCAGCGTGTAATATGTACCTGTAGGATTTCTGAATATATATTGTTTCGTGTCATTAACCACATTTTATATGGTTAGGACAAGTGAGCTCAAGAGACAACGTTGAGACCTTAAAAGCGGCGCGAGAGCCCATTCAGATCCACGCAAGGACTGTCTGATTTATTATCTTCGCGCTCTGTGTAAATCACCCAAGGAATTTGCCAGAATGGGCCCTTTGACAAGTACACGTTCGCTTGGATTCCCCATTGTACATCGACGGGCCAAGAGTTTGGTCTCGAATAATTTGAATGCCATCGTGACTTTAAGCTCTAATTACCTTACCCTTCACCTTTAAATCAGTACTTGGAGCTTGACTTATTTGAGGCTCATTACACCGTGTAAGCGCACTGATTTCACCACAGATGCAAGGGAATAAATGCATGAGCTGCTTTCGTCTTTGAATGACCAAGATTATACGCGTTTAGACAAACCTCTATTTACGGTTACGTTCATTATGAAATGTATCTTCACAAAGAGTACATACATGTTTTCGTATTACATACTCTGTTCTTTCCAGGTGTACCAGTCTGAATTCTGCAACCAAATCAATTGGAAGGTGCTTAAAGTTTCGTGTAAGCCAGGGGCGGTAGTCTTATGAACCAAAGTACCTCTGTCTGGACCTCTTTCAGTTCCAACAATTGATATCCAACATGCTCTGAATTGCATGATGTGCTTCTTATGCCACAGAAAGACTAGCCCTTTTATACTGTCCTTCGTACTGGAATACACATTAGACCTCCTACTAGAATGTTTAATTATTAACAAGTTTCTACGTTTCTCGTCACATATCTATAGTACTGCAGCCCGTCAGTATTACCTGGGGTTGCTAACTATCACCTGTGTAATGTGCCAGACTCGAAGACAGGTGAGCAGAATTTGGTGGTGGAAGAAATTTACCAGCAGTGTTTGCCTGGCCAGGAAGGGACGAGATTTTTGCTATAGTTTCCTGTACTATGTTGCAAACCTCACCACTGCGTCCCTCGGAGTGAGAACATGTGAGACTGTTGATGGCTATCGTTTTTCTGGTGGAGCGTTAACCTCGACGTAACAGGTGTCACCCACGCCCTTGTCTATCGACACGACCAGAACATCATTGTAGATAGTCAGTATCAATGGAACAAAATGACATATCGTTACATTTCTTAAGGAGGTGAGTGGGAGGGGGGGGGGGAGGGGGAAGGTAGTTTTCCATGTGCAATGTGATCTCCATTAGCACTCAAGCAACGCTGATGCCGTTAAATTGTTGACCTTACTACGACTGTCAGTTTTAACGGTGGACAGCCGGACAGGGAGCATCGATGGTTTCTCGTAGATCGTTCAGTGTAGCTGGCTTCTGTTGACAGATCTTATTTTTCAACGTCCCCCATGGTGCAACGAGTGGAGACCGTGGTGGGTACTCTTTAGTAGTGGGTAGTCTTTGACATGTTCGTCGTCCAGGTAGATTTTCATCCAAGTAGGCTTTGACATTACTATGGTATGGAGGCGGAGTGCCATCTCGGCAGGTAAAATTGATGATTGTACTATGCGAAGACACACCTCATCGGTTACGGTACCTTCAAAGAAGAATAGGCCAATCAAACCGCGCAGTAATAGACCACACCACACATTAACACCCGGTAGATTAAAATGTTTGTCCACGTGAACGTGAGGATTTTCTGGAGACCACTACATGCAGTTGCCTCAATTTACGGTACTGTCCAGTTTGAATGGAGCCTCGTCAGACAATCCTTGCAAGCCGTTCTTCCTCGCGAAGCATGACCAAACCACTAGCAGTACTTCACCTTTCGATTCCGGTCGTTCATAGCGTGTACTGATCTTGGAATGTATACTACTAGCTTTCGGAATTCATCTGCACTTGATCGGCTTACCATGCTTTCACGTGCACTCTGCTTCACAGATATTTGAGGTGACCAAGTAAAATACTGCAAAACAGCAGCGCTGGACGCTGAACGTTTTCCTTATGCACATACTCAACAATACCGTCGACGTGAAATTCATCAGGAATAATATAAATTGTTGAACTTGTTGCTGGCTAATTCCGTACAGTTTACGCCGTTACAGCTGTGTGTTCATCATGTTTTCATACTTTCAGTAGCACTACTACACAGCCTTTGTTGAGAAAACAATGGACGCGCAAAATTGCAAGGGAATCTCGTTTTGTTGCAAAGGTATTATCTATCTACATTTTTCTGGCCCCTTCAGTATTACAGTCAACATATTAAGGTTTCTAACTGATTTCTAGTACTCAGTGAAAGTGCTGTGAGGACCCATTGTATTCGACGTGTTATACTACGTATCTGTAAAATGGACACTTTTCCAACAGAAGTCTTTGATAGTAGGTATGTTACATCACAGAGGTTCTAAGTACAAGTAACGTGATCTTTGGTTGTCAGTAGAAGTGTCTTTGTCAGGGTAGCATTCAGTGTGAAGTAAATGAGCGAGTCCGTGTTGCTCAAGCTGCTGAGTGTTCTGGAACTAATTAGCAGACCTCAGAGAAGACTGGTCTGAAGATTGTGAAAATATTCAAGTAACTTCGTTGCCGCATTGACTGCTCGCACGTAATTGATCACTTTCGAGCAATACTGAGTATCAGTTGCAGCACTGTAAGTCACAAAGGCTTTCTTAGGGCCAGTTTAACGTCACAGTCCGGACGCAGTAAAATAATTAAGAGTTACGCATTCCATTACAAAATTATTATCACGTTCAATTTAGCTAAATATCAATTCAGATTTGATTTCTTTGTCAAACATCGTTATTCTTACAGTGCAGTGTTACGTATTTGCTTGTGTGCAATTTAGAGTTCAGAATTTTATTTGCTCAGTAAAATATGCAGGCAATTTTTACACAAACATTTTGGACAGTTATTCTTGTAAAATTCCGTTTGTGATTCTATGTACAATTTTTACTTTGTTAGTTTTTGTGAGTTGGAATTGCAAGACATGTATTGTGACGTCATCGATTGTAGCACTGTTCACTGCACTGTGGGATACAGAATTTCACAGGACAGCTTCGTTAGGATACAGTTTTATGTTTTCCAATTATTATTGCCTGAACTTAAGTGCAGTATATTTACAAGGTTTCATATAAAATTGGTGACTCTTTTTAACAGACAGCGTTTGTGTAAGCACATCAATTGACTTGTTCAGGATCACATTACAGCACAACTATACACGAAAGTTTAACAATAGAAAATGAGTTTATATTCCAACAACATAATAAAAACAGAACATTGGAACTTATAATTTAAGAGAACTTTGAAACACCGTGGAGAAAGGGTCAGTTGCCGCTGAGGCAGAAAACCTCTTTCGATTATTTGAGTGATTTTCATCCTCGAGATCGGATTAATGTGCACCAAGTTGTTTATGGTGTATCTGATCATGATGCACAGTTAATGAAAATAAACAATATAGCACCTTACAGTTGTGAAGCAGCTTCATACCAAGCAGTGGCGCTTATTAACGAGAACAGGGTAAAGTATTTTAAGACTTAGTTGAGAGAAGTGTTATGGGATATGTATATAGCAAGAGACGTTAATGTCAAATTCAATTCATTCCATACCGAATTTGTGTCAGTAAATGAAAGCAGCTTTCGTACAAAGTTATCCTGAAAATTCAGCTTTCGTAAATAGTTATCCTCAAAATTCATAAAGAAAGGTAATTAGAATCTCGTGTGAAAGGAACATGGAAATTTACATAAAGGCTAGAATAAATCAAGATTTGAGGCAACTTACATACTACAAAAAGTACTATAATATTTTAAGGAAACCCACTTAAGTCGAGAGAAGAATGCATGTCATGACAGAAATATGTAATACAGATCATAAGGTGAAAACAATATGGGATATTGTAAGACAGGAGACAGGACAGTCACTCATTGTACAAGATTCTATAAGACATAAACTGCATGACGATGTTTTGACAGATAATTTAGAAGTTGGGAGTAACTTTAACACTCACTTGCTAAATATAGCAGCAAAGTTGTAATTAAACGAGCCATTTGATGTAGCAAGGAAATACATTTAAAAAAATATCATTTCCAAAATCTTTAGCAGCTAGAAGCAGCACCAACAGCTTTCTATGAAATTAGAAGAATTGTAAAAACTCTAATGAAAAAAGCTCAAATGGTGTATAAGAAATATTCATTGAAATTCTAAAAAGTTTCTCCTTCGCAATTTATGTAACGTGTCATTGGTAGAGGGAATTTTTCCGTTTCAGTTTCGTTACTGATATTTCTTACTTCTTAGAAAGACTCACCTTCAGTGGATTTTATACCTTTACATTCAGCTCCTTTGAATCATTCTTAACACACAATATGCAAAATGTTGTGCTCAGTAATTCAAACCGTAATGAGATTTTCACTCTACAGCGTAGTGTGCGCCAATATGAAACTTCCTGGCTGATTAAACCTATATGCCAGACAGAGATTCAAACTTAGGACCTTAGGTAAGTCTACCAACCATCCCTTGTAAGCAGACGAAGGGTAGGAATACCTGAACATGGGTACGTCTAAGTGGCCTCTTTCTTGATGGCAGGGCAGGGTGTAGAGTGGGCCGATGTCGATCACATGACATCGATCCATGGCATCCCCAACCCCAGCAACCGAAGGTGGACGAGAAAGGACAGTCAAGGAAGGAGACACTCAATTTTAATCATGAAATTTCATCATTCGACACAGTAGTGGTAGGTAGAGGTTAACGGAAATGGAAAACAAGGACAATGTGATATCGGGATCTACGCCCACGTGGGATTGAAGTAACATGAGTGGCCGTTGGCAGAGCAACTCGACAGCAGTGGAGCCAAGCACGCCAGGCACATTATATATTGCGGAGGCTCGCAATACATCCCGCGGCGGCAGTTGCGTAATGAGGAGTGGTAGCGAGGACATCTTTCAATGACTGCATGCTCATTCTGTAGGAGGGTCCAAAGACCGAGCTGCGATTTATCCCCGTCTTCAGAAAAGTAGGCCAGCGTCCGTCCTTTGACCAGCCTATCGCATGAATCTTGGCTGCAGGAAAACACTCCGTCTCTGGGCGTGCAGTTCGACTACGGACGGAGGGCGTGGATAAAACAGACGACCATTTGCCGCCCCTGCGTCCCTACTTCACGAACGCCGGCGCAGATCAGACGGTGGGCGGCATCGTCTACCGAGTAGCAGGTGGAGCATAAAGTCGTGCGCATCAAACCAATCGCGTGTGGATGCTGGTTAAAAGCGAATTTTCCACAGATGACGTGATAGCAGGTTACTTGGACTGATATCAGGACGAACAGGTGATGAAGTGTGCGCCATACTGCCACCCAACTCGTTAAGGGATACTGGATCTTAACGTTGTTGCAAGGTACGCTAGGCAGTAATTGAACGTAGGCGTAGGGAGGCCCGCGAATATCTGGCTAAGGTCCATAAAAAAGATTGACAGATGTACGAATAGAGGTTCAACATTTCCGTTACCGCCGGTAAGATGGAGACTGGCGTGTAAATGTCCAATAATTGTCGAGTGAGTGAAATTCCTGGACCTGACCACTGTTCGTTCATGATGTTCAGATGTAAGGCCACCGTACGACAATGGACGTTGATGAGACCAAATCCCAAGGGCTTCTGGGGACTTGGGTCATATTTGTCCCTAAAAATGTTATCAGCTGTCAGGAAATAGCTCATCGCGGCCTGTAGGCTGCGGCTAGTCGCGTCGACATTTTAAGGACCCGTGCTACGTGAACCGGCTTGGAAACTGCACGGACGATCAGATGCTCCACACATCGCAATGCATCAAGGCAACGGTGGAAATTCTGTTGAACGGACGCGTAGGTGAGTTGAAGGGCACGTCGGAAGTTGATCGCAAGTCGGAAGTTGAACCCAAGTCAGCGGTGCTAATTTTTCTTGTCTGTGTCCGCGGTCAGTTGGCATCGCCCTAGATTTGGCAACGCTCAAAGCATTGCCCACCAAGTCCTCATATGCCGAGAGCAGATCAAGTATGAGTGTGGTCTTTTCCCGTCACCAAGCCAGCAGCAACGTGTCATCTTGCACAGGCGCAACAGCAGAACGTGTACTGTCGCAAGTGAACCCTGGCAGGTACCTCGCGAGACTCCCAAAAAGTGGCTCCGCCTACGCAGCGAGTGATAGCAGAAAGATGCCACCGTCAGAGGATTTTGATCAATGTGCTTAAGACTGATAATGGGCGGCACTTAGGTACCCAACAGGATGTTGGGACTGCCCTACAAGCACGTTTTGTTCAAATGGTTCAAATGGCTCTGAGCACTATGGTACTTATTAACATCTGAGGTCATCAGTCCCCTAGACCGGAGCGGTCGCGCGGTTCCAGACTGTAGCGCCTACAACCGCTCGGCCACCTCGGTCGGCCATGCTGTCTTCGTCATCGCCTCTCTGGGATGTCTCTCGGTGGCCACGTATTCAGCTGCACTATTTATGCGGACGATCTGGTCCTCGTTCTTCGCAGCAGTGCTGAGGCCAGGGAATCATTAAATGGGTTACCTACAGCGAAGCTTCTGGTAGCTGCCTTAACGACTTCAGATCGAGCGCTATAGGTGCAGCGCTTCCTACGAACAGCGCTGCCCAATGCGTGTAGCTGCTACTTTCTGATACTTAGGACTCCATTTCTTAAGTCTTCTACAGCCCACGATTGCTCTTGCCACCTGGCGACTACTGTCTCAGTTACGGGCTGGGCTCCTAGATCATCGTTTTTGAGCCCTTGATCTTCCTGCAAAGGAGGCAATTGTAAATGTATATTTGGCGTCACATATCCACCATGTGGCACGGGCATTCCCCATTCCACCGTCCAAGATACGTCGTATGCTATCGGCATTGGGTTCATATGTTTGCCACTTCTCGCTGTTGAAGATAATGTACGAGACTCTCATCCTCCCACGGTGCGGGGGGTGGTTTAGGTGTCTCTCATGTCCATGAGAGAGTGTTAGCCCTATTCGTCAGCTTTCAAATAGTGCGGCAGCGCCGTTGTCCCACGTGCCTTTGCTAGCCTTTTGCTGGAGGCCCTTAGATCGCGCTCTCTCTTAGCCTCTATCCAGGCTTCGGACGTCCAGCTGCCCTTTTATTTCCTCCACCCTTTCCTCAAACTATGTCTTTACTGCGATATTATCAACTTCCTTATTGTCGACGAAGGCGATCTATTGCTTTTTTCAGCTGGACAGGTCACCGAGTGTGGTTGATGGGGAGCATCCACAGGTCGACTGGCGTGCCACATGGCAATCGGTGTACGTTCCTTATCTTGCCACTGACTACAATCTGCATAATACCTTACGGTCAGTTGGAAGCACGTATGCCACTCATACCTTCAAGGGACTCTCGATCCACGCATCCCGTTGTGCGTCGCTTATGATGTCGTGGACACGGACGAGCATCGGTTGGTGTGAAGACTGGCAGTGGGTGTATGGTTCTTGGAGCGACAGGTACCAGCCTCAAGTATCCGTACGACTCCCCATCATATACCTCTGCACCTACTCCTGTTTCTGGACTCAGAGTACATCCCACAAGCAAAGACGCACTTCATGAAGTGGATTTATGGATACATAGTTTGTTGATGACGAGAAAAATGTTATGGATTTTTGGTATTTCGTTAATGAACAACATTTCAAAGATATCCCTAATCCCAAATCCAGACTATTTTTCTCCAGTTTTCTTTGTA
This sequence comes from Schistocerca piceifrons, assembly GCF_021461385.2. Lineage (NCBI taxonomy): Eukaryota > Metazoa > Arthropoda > Insecta > Orthoptera > Acrididae > Schistocerca > Schistocerca piceifrons. The sequence continues at coordinate 682,952,059 of NC_060141.1, read as the reverse complement.
CTGTCCTTCTTAACCCGATCCGGAGTTGGGGTGTTACCGCAGAATGAAGAGCTGATTCATGCCTTTTCCACTCTTAGTACCAGGTATTCTCTGGTCACTGCAATGTTCTTCTCCGAAAAATTATACGTCGATAGTCCCACCGAATGTGCCGATTGATGGAAAGTTGAACTAGAAGAAGCATGTTACTAAGCTTCTTAGAAGGTGAAGTTCCGCTACTTTTGGTCTTCGTATAATTGCTGGTCCTGGAAACAAATGAATCAACCTATTGACGTAATTCATATTTACATTCAGTAGTGTATTATGGTAGCTCATGACTTACACAAATAGTATCGATTGCAAAACAGTGAGCAGTAAGGATGTTATGTCGTGGTCACCTGTAGTCGCCATGAATGTATCCCTTCAAGCAGTTAGGTCTTCCAGTTGCACCATCAGAATACATACATTCATTAATGCAGTTCGTCATAAGCAGTCCATCAGAATTTGAGAAGCATAGTGGTGTCCATACCTGCAAAACCACAGAGCTGTCCGTGACTTAGAAAGAAGTTGATCATGCCTAGTAACATAAAATGTCTGACAGCCATAAAAGCTAGTTTTAAATCTAACATAACATTTTTTCTCTGGAGAGCTACTTCTATTCCATAGACGAATTTCTATTTAAAATATGGTAGCCTGTAACGAAAAATAACCCAGTTGTTTAAGAGTAGCTGCATGAGTAGAACTAAACAGCCAGCTAATCATTAATTTCAACACTGAACATACACATATATTTTAAACTGACTGCTCCACATCATTCCGATAAGGGAACCATTGAAATAATCTGTGGAAGAGGTAGCTGAACAGCTGAATGACTAATGGAAGAGTACATACTGATGTAGACCAGAACACGCAAACTCGAGCACTTCGTGTGCCTCTATGTCGCGTCAAACGGCACCGGAGCTTTTCCCCTCTCACCCCTTAGCCCGTGTAGTGGCCGTAGAAGCATGTGGGTGACACAGACAGCACTCGCTATAGCGTCGTCTTCGGTGCGCTGAAGTATCCGTTCGCAATCTTTTCAAATGCAACGCTGTGAATCTGTCTTGCGAGCGCCCAGCATGAGCAGAAAAGGATCGGATTTAGGTGTGCCAGTTTTTAATGCTCAGTGGGAAGATTCGTATTTGTTTGTAAAGTCTTATGGGAGAGCACTCTACTGAAAATATCAAAGCATTGGCAGTGCGCCGTCACTACAAAAATAAGCACTGGTAAACACACAAAGGGATTGTTGGACTGGGCAGAAGCGATCTGATTACTAAATTAAAATCAGAATTGCCACAATCTGAAGAGTAAGCCTTGTTGATACTGTCCATTGCAAAAGAAAAACAAAAATATGCATTTTTGTAATTGTACTCATGTGTATACAAACTTCCGCTATTTGTCTTTAGCTTTGTTTTTAACTAAATTATGAGACTGTTTTTTGTGGCAAATTTTAAAATTAATTACTGCTGTTGCAGACATCTGAGCTGATTGCACATCGGAAAGCGCGCAGTTCGAGCAAGCTATATTGTTGCATTAAAAACTGAAAAACGGGAAACACGTCTTACGGACGGCCAATTTGTAAAAGAGTGCTTTGTAGAGTGTTCGGAGGTAATATGTCCGTCTGTAGTGTCCCAGTGTGAGGCGTTAGGCTTGTGTAAACACACAGTTTCTCGGTGTGTACAAGAAATTGAGACGGAAATAAGGGAGTACTTGCGTAGTAAATGTCGTAACTTCGAGTACTTGATTGCCATCGTGAGAGCACTCACAATCGCAGCATAGCTCAACTTGCAATTTTCATAAGGGGTTTCGAAAAAGATTTCAGTGTTACCGAGGAACTGTTGGATACAATTTCTTTGAAAAGTACCACAACCGGGGAAGATATTTTCCTGACTATAGAGAAGGTATTGAATGATATTCAGTTGTTACTCTTGCGCCTGTACAGCATTGCAACTGATGGGGCCCCGGTAATGTTGTCAGAAGGGGTAGGCTTTGTAGGGTGTATGAAAAAAAGCTCACGAAGCTGGGATTCCCCAAATTTTGACAACACACTGCCTTTTACATCATGAACAGCTAAGTGCAAAAGTTTCCCATAAGTTTAGTTTCATCATTTATAAAGTTGCAAAAATTGTGAATTTTTCTAGAAAGCAGGGCTTGCCTATACGGAAATTTATAGGATTTTGGAAGAATCTTGAATCAGTTCACAAAGACATTCCTTTTTATTGCGCCGCACAATGGTTAAGTTGTTCAAAAGTACTCTCAGTCTTCATCGATTTGAGACAAGAAATAGTTCTGCTGCAATAGCTCCTTTCACTGATATGAAATGTTCCCCACTGTCAGACTTGGATGACGAACAATGAATAGCTGACCTTGCTGTCATGAAAGACATCACGGAACATTTACATGATTTAAATATGTCGTTGTAAGGAAAAAATAAAATAATGTGTGACTACGTAAAGTTTCAAATGGCAGCTTATCCTTTTTAACAGTCAACTTCAAGGAGGAAATTTGGACAACTTTCCCTCTCTAAAATCCTTGAATTTAGGTACTAATGAACAAAACAGTTAGTACACAAATGCGCGACAGTCACTGTATACGGTATTTGAAGATAGGTTTGAAGAAATAAAACAAGTGAATTCTAGACTCAAAGTTTTTATGACTCATTTTTCGGTGCGCCATAAGGACGCCACAACAAGTCACCAAGTTGAGCTGATAAAACTGCAGAGTGATTCAGTTTTGACAGACCGCTGTTACCATTACAACGGCGATTTCACTTCATTTTACAAAGGCGTTGAACAAGAAGAATTCCCGAGGTTTCGTGTACTTGCCCTGAAATGTGTTGCTATGTTAGGAACAACGTTCGTCTGAGAAACAAATGTTTTCAGTCATGAAAATTAACAAAACAGAAAGAAGGTTACGTTTGTCTGATGCTTCGTTGGAAGCTACACTTCGATTTGCAACTGCCAAACGATTGTTCCTAATATAGGAAAATTGCTGGCTTCAAAGCGATGCCAAAGATAAACGATGAATGTTGTAAATGAGTTCAAAATGAGGAGTGCAATAAAATTATTCTTTCTGTCTGCACAGGAAATTGGCATTATTATTATTATTCGTTTTGATACTGGTATGCCGCCTGACGCGCTCTGATTTGCCGCCGGCCGCGGTGGTCTAGCGGTTCAGGCGCTCAGTCCGGAACCGCGCGACTACTACGGTCGCTGGTTCGAATCCTGCCTCGGGCATGGATGTGTGTGATGTCCTTAGGTTAGTTAGGTTTAAGTAGTTCTAAGTTCTAGGGGACTGATGACCACAGATGTTAAGTCCCATAGTGCTCAGAGCCAGCCATCTGATTTGCCCAGTTCCATTCACCAAACAACACGACTCTCGCCCCTCTAATCGCTGCCACAACACCCTCCGCCCCTACCATTGTCACAACAGCGCTGTGTCTGCCTCCCACATCATCCTCCAACCCACCGGCGCTACACCAGAGCGCCGGCGCCTTTGCCGGTTCCAGCTGGTGCTCGCGAAGCAGACCATGCCTAAAGTAGACCATGAGCTGAACTTCTAAATCATTTACTTACCAGACCACTATTCAGGCGTTTATATAGCTGAAAAACATCAGCGGAATATACTGTGCACGTCTACATCAAACGACGTGTGTGCAAGTCTTTACGGTAGTTATAAATCATGTGAATCTCTGAGGGACACAGATCGTCTTGTGTAGATGTTATTACTCTGAAAAGCTTAACGGCCACCTTCCCTGTCCATATCGGACGCACTCTTCACAGACACTTCCGTTGTTGAAGACGTGCACGATTTGTATCATTGATGATGGTCTAAATGCCCGGATACCAGTCTGGATAAACGCTTTTGAACTGAAACTTACATTGTACATCAGGGAGCCCTTTATCAAACTGACAACGGAAGATATCTTTATTTCAGTTCGTTCTTGATATTAAACACGTGTTCCATTAAAAACAAGGGAGAACTGAAGGATGTCAGTAACGTCCTGCCATGATATTTCGGCTCAGAGTCTTCTGGCCACCTTAAGTTGAGTACGCTTTTTTTCTCTTTATTGTAATTCAGTTCCCCATTGGGGCCGGCTGGTTGCAGCATATGCACTGCTCTTCAGCCGAGAGACATAGAACAAACAATAGAAGACACTTAAAAATAACAAAGGCGAAAACATGGGGAACATCATGGAAGACAATAGACAAAAAATGGGCGGCTGTAAAATGGAGATGAAAACCGTAAAAAAATAGCGCACACAAAAAACCACACACTGGGACAGTTAAAAGAGCACAAGGCGCAGTATGACCGGTGCATAAAAGTATCGACAGATGGCGTAGCACATAACAAACACTGACAGTTACACTAAGTACAAGGCCAGCACACAATTAAAATCACACCTCTCGATGCATGGAGAAACAGCATTAAACACAACACTGACGTCGCACACTGACGATGATCAAAACCGAGGAACTGCCAGGCGAACTTTATCATCCGGGAGGGGAGGCGCTGAAAATTGCCCTGACGGAGGGTGTGGAGGTGGAGAGAGGGAGGGGTACAGCGATAGAGGGGCGGCAACGGGCGGGGGGTGGAGATGAAGGAGGAAACCATGGGGTGGGATAACCATAAAGGGTGAGGTAGAAATCATGGAGAAGGGAGGAGCGGGTGGTGCAGCCTATGATGATTGCCTGGGTTTTGGAGGGGTTCACCAAGTGGTGAACTGGTTAAGGTGGGTTTGGAGGGTGCGTTGGGACCGTTGAAGGGTAGGATAGAGAGACAGGAAGGCGGTGTCATCTGCATGCTGGAGAAGGTGGACAGGTGGGGGTGGCTTGGGTATATCAGCCTTACACAAGAGATAAAGGAGAGGCGAAAGGACGGAGCCCTGGGGGACGTCAGTAGTGGGATAAAATATACGGGACTTGGTGTTTTGGAGAGTGATATAGGAAGGACGGCGCGAGAGGAAGTAAGCGACCAGACGGACAAAATTGATAGGCAGGGCGTAGTTTGATCAAATTTTGGGGCTCGATTATTAATGAATCTGTGGAAATAAGATTTTCTGACAAAGAGATTCTCATCAATCGAGATAAAGGTTATCAGCTAAACTCTGCTTGTAACCCTGTTATAGAGAAACTTCATAGTTGACGTAGTTATCTGCATAAAGATGAAAATCGCCCTGATATCGATACGCCAAGGTTTCACCGTGGAGGGCGCGAGGCGCAGCACACGGTGCTGTTATGAACGCGCACGCTGAGCAGCGCATGCGCAATGTCAGCTTAGTATGCTTTTAAATAGCAGAGCTCAGAGCGAACTCGTCAGTACTACTACAGTGGTACTCACCTGAAGATGGCCAGAAGACTCTGCGCCGAAATATCGTAGCCGGACGTTACTGACATCCGGCAGTTCTCCCGTGTTTTTATGGAACAATCACTACGTCGGGAAAGTTTTAAAGATCATATTAAATATATGATTGGTAATGTTTACATAGTTACGTGGTCTACTCTGTAGCTTATATTGTTAGTGCATTCGATTTCTTCCGAGATTTTTATTGTCTACCTCAAATGCTTTTATTTTTTTAATTTAGGGGTTTCAGTTCAACGTGAACTATAACATATCATAGGATATCCCGTGACGTTGCGTGTAGACGTTTCTGGTAAATCGGAGTGACACCATCTAATATAAGGGTCGCTCATGCTTAACTGAAACCGTTCGTTTTAATTAAAGTAATTTAGACGGACAATGAAAAATTTATATTACAGTCATTCTAGGCAATGCCTCCGTAAGATATATTTAAACCATTAGTAATTTTTCAGGTTTAGAGCTGTTAAAACAATTTCCTTACAACTGTTGATTATAGACAAGAAGACACGCATCTTCAGTGTCGTGCACATTGCTATGAAAACGTCCTCCCTCCAAATATCGATATGGAACTAGCCGTGGATGCGGTAACTAAAGTAATAAATATATTCCTCTTAATTAATGACACAATCCCTGGAGACACAAGCAAATTAATTTGGTCGGCCGCTGTGGCCGAGTGGTTCTAGGCGCTGCACTGTGGAACCGCGGTTCTACTACGGTCGCAGGTTCGAATCCTGCCTCGTGCATGGAATTGTGTGATGCCCTTATGTTAGTTAGGTTTAAGTAGTTCTAAGTCTAGGGGACTGATGACTTCAAATGTTAAGTCCCATAATGCTTAGAGCCATGTTTTGAAATTATTTTAGATATTTTGAAAATATTTTCTTATGCAGACGTTTGAGTAGAATTCGAAACGTCAGTTTAAGCTGCCATGAGTTTTAGTTCTGTGCGTACATGTCATTCTGTGCTGTTGTGTGGTGTATGATCAGATCAGCTACCCCGCAGTAAGTCATAGAACATCGAGAAGTTAGTATCACGTCTGCTGTAGATGAATTTCGGACTGTGCACGAATTAATGCACACAAAGGTAATTTGTCACGACCTCACCACGGCCATCCCTCTAATTGACCGTCGTCACTAGAATATTAATACGATTCTCTCGCAGACTGCAGGCTGGTACGTACACAGGTGTTGCTCTACGTTTCGAAATGTTCTCCCTCCGCAGTTCTCTCCGTTCCTCCTGCACTCCTCCTGTTGCTCACACAGGTGTACGTGACCGTGCGAGGGTGCAGGCGTGGTTGTGGCAGCGTGGATGTGCGTCTGCGTTACGCATGTGTCTGCCGCCGCCCCCTAGCCTATCTGACGGCGCATTATGTCCGCCTAATAGCGCTCGCCCTCCGCCTCGACAATTATGATAGGTGGCGATAAAACAAAGCGTCCGGCCCGACATGAATCAGCCGCCCCCCCTCCTCCCAGCGCACCTTCCTGTACCCCCACCAACCAGCCGCCGCCCCCCGCCGCCCCCTCACCCTTGGCTGCCAGCGACGTCGGCGCTGCCCAACGTCCATGGCCGGCCGCCCCCCCTGTCTTATCGCGACCAGGGATTTAGTGGACGCCTCCCGCCCGTCAATATATATGTCCGGCGTGTGGCGGCGCGGCGCCCAGTTATCTGGGGGACGTCGCGGCGCGAGAGTTACTGCGCCCGCAAACTGGGCGACGCGCAGCCCGCAACATCGTACAAACGCTGCCACCGCCCCCGAATCCACCCACGCCAATGCCGCCTCCGCTCCTATTGTGGCACCTCTTTTACTCCTTCGGGGCTTGTTGACGTTCTACTCTCTCGCTGATGGTGACGTTCTCGATACGGGCAGTATAGGAAAAGCTGCAGGATGTTAAGCCGTTTCAACTAAAGAAGCAAACTCTGAAGGACGCCAAGTGGAAATTTTGAAGGAAGGAGAAATAAAAAATTCTGAGGCTCGCCGACGTCATTATAATTCTGTCAGACATGGCAAAGCACAGGTGTGAAGCAGAGGTAATTTCAGTTGTAAGAAGCAAGAAAGTGCCTGGTTGGGTTTATGCAGAGAATAGGCGCTTCTGTTAATAGTTTATTAAGCTCACAAATATCAAAGTTCACACAAGCTACGTGTAACTTTACTCAAATTTTTATACGCTACTGGCCATTAAAATTGCTACAGCAAGAAGAATTCATTGGACAAATATATTATACCAGAACTGACATGTGATTACATTTTCACGCAATTTGGGTGCATAGATCCTGAGAAACCAGTACCCAGAAGCCGGCCGTAGTGGCCGTGTGGTTAAAGGCGATGCAGTCTGGAAACGCAAGACCGCTACGGTCGCAGGTTCGAATCCTGCCTCGGGCATGGATGTTTGTGATGTCCTTAGGTTAGTTAGGTTTAACTAGTTCTACGTTCTAGGGGACTAATGACCTCAGCAGTTGAGTCCCATAGTGCTCAGAGCTATTTGAACCATTTTTTGAACCAGTACCCAGAACAACCACCTCTGGCCGTAATAACGGCCTTGATACGCCTGGGCTTTGAGTCAAACAGAGCTTGGATGGCGTGTACAGGTACAGCTACCCATGCAGCTTCAACACGATACCACAGTTCATCAAGAGTAGTGACTGGCGTATTGTCACAAGCCAGTTGCTCGGCTACCATTGACCACACGTTTTCAGTTGGTGAGAGATCTGGAGAATGTGCTGGACAGGGCAGCAGTCGAACTTTTTCTGTATCCAGAAAGGCCCGTACAGGACCTGCAACATGCGGTCGTGCATTATCCTGCTGAAACGTAGGGTTTCGCAGGGATCGAATGAAGGGTAGAGCCACGGGTCGTAACACATCTGAAATGTAACTTCCACTGGTCAGAGTGCCGTCAATGCGAACAAGAGGTGACCCAGACGTGTAACCAATAGCACCCTATACCATCACGCTGGGTGATACACCAGTATGGCGATGACGAATACACGCTTCCAGTGTGCGTTCACCGCGATGTCGCCAAACACAGATGCGACCATCATGATGCCATAAACAGAGCCTGGATTCATGCGAAAAAAGACATTTTGCCATTAGTGCACCCAGGTTCGTCGTTGAGTACACCATCGTAGGCGCTCCTGTCTGTGATGCAGCGTCAAGGGTAACAGCAGCCATGGTCTCCCAGCTGATAGTCTATGCTGCTGCAGACGTCGTCGAACTTCGTGTAGATGGTTGTTGTCTTGCGATAAGCCACAATCGCGATAGGCTACGATCCGACCTTTATAAAAGACGTAAACGTGATGGTACGCATTCTCCACCTTAAACGAGGCATCACAACAACGTTTCACCAGGCAACGCCGGTCAACTGCTGTTTGTGTATGAGAAATCAGTTGGAAACTTCCCTCATGTCAGCGCGTTGTAGGTCTCGCCACCGGCGCCACCCTTGTGCGAATGCTCTGAAAAACTAATCATTTGCATATCGCAGCATCTTCTTCCTGTCGGTTATACACTCCTGGAAATTGAAATAAGAACACCGTGAATTCATTGTCCCAGGAAGGGGAAACTTTATTGACACATTCCTGGGGTCAGATACATGACATGATCACACTGACAGAACCACAGGCACATAGACACGGGCAACAGAGCATGAACAATGTCGGCACTAGTACAGTGTATATCCACCTTTCGCAGCAATGCAGGCTGCTATTCTCCCATGGAGACGATCGTAGAGATGCTGGATGTAGTCCTGTGGAAAGGCTTGCCATGCCATTTCCACCTGGCGCCTCAGTTGGACCAGAGTTCGTGCTGGACGTGCAGACCGCGTGAGACGACGCTTCATCCAGTCCCAAACATGCTCAATGGGGGACAGATCCGGAGATCTTGCTGGCCAGGGTAGTTGACTTACACCTTATAGAGCACGTTGGGTGGCACGGGATACATGCGGACGTGCATTGTCCTGTTGGAACAGCAAGTTCCCTTGCCGGTCTAGGAATGGTAGAACGATGGGTTCGATGACGGTTTGGATGTACCGTGCACTATTCAGTGTCCCCTCGACGATCACCAGTGGTGTACGGCCAGTGTAGGAGATCGCTCCCCACACCATGATGCCGGGTGTTGGCCCTGTGTGCCTCGGTCGTATGCAGTCCTGATTGTGGCGCTCACCTGCACGGCGCCAAACACGCATACGAACATCATTGGCACCAAGGCAGAAGCGACTCTCATCGCTGAAGACGACTCGTCTCCATTCGTCCCTCCATTCACGCCTGTCGCGACACCACTGGAGGCGGGCTGCACGATGTTGGGGCGTGAGCGGAAGACGGCCTAACGGTGTGCGGGACCGTAGCCCAGCTTCATGGAGACGGTTGCGAATGGTCCTCGCTGATACCCCAGGAGCAACAGTGTCCCTAATTTGCTGGGAAGTGGTGGTGTGGTCCCCTACGGCACTGCGTAGGATCCTACGGTCTTGGCGTGCATCCGTGCGTCGCTGCGGTCCGGTCCCAGGTCGACGGGCACGTGCACCTTCCGCCGACCACTGGCGACTACATCGATGTACTGTGGAGACCTCACGCCCCACGTGTTGAGCAATTCGGCGGTACGTCCAACCGGCCTCCCGCATGCCCACTATACGCCCTCGCTCAAAGTCCGTCAACTGCACATACGGTTCACGTCCACCCTGGCGCGGCATGCAACCAGTGTTAAAGACTGCGATGGAGCTCCGTATGCCACGGCAAACTGGCTGACACTGACGGCGGCGGTGCACAAATGCTGCGCAGCTAGCGCCATTCGACGGCCAGCACCGCGTTTCCTGGTGTGTCCGCTGTGCCGTGCGTGTGATCATTGCTTGTACAGCCCTCTCGCAGTGTCCGGAGCAAGTATGGTGGGTCTGACACACCGGTGTCAATGTGTTCTTTTTTCCATTTCCAGGAGTGTATTTCGCGTCTGTAGCATGTCATCTTCGTGGTGTAGCTATTTTAATGGGCTGTAGTGTAGTAGGATAAATGTAGACTGAAGCATTGTATGAAGCCAGTATTCGAAACCTTGTCTCCTTCTCACTAGGCAGATTACCTAACCGCTACTTCATTCTGTCACAGGGGCTTTGTACAGCAGCAGAGGCTACCCTAACACGCCTTCTTCCTCAGTACATGTTATCATTCACAGCTCAATCCACTTGGTATTCGCCCTAAATTGGAACAGCGTTGCAGAAGATCTCGAAATGTATTGGAATAGCTCCTCAGCATTGAACGAAACGGGAGATCCTATCTGAAAACAAAGCATAAATGTTTCATTCGGATAAAATCTAATGGTTTCGGAGACCATTCCCAGTCTGCATATATACATCATAAATGCTGACGGCTATTCCAATACAGGTGGACAGCCTCTGTAATGCTTTTCGAGGTTAGAGGGTGGACTGAGGCGTGAATGGTGATTTTAACTGATGACGGAGACACACTAAGGCATTGTGTGCAGTTATGCAAAGCAACTGTGCCAGAGTGGCGTAGGTGTTAGCGCATCTTCCTAATGAGCAGGAAACCCGGGTTCCAAATCTGGCCTTGGCAAAAATTGTCACTCGTCGCTTCAGTCTGCATGGACATAGATGTCTCAGACTTGAAAAGGTTCTGTAACCAAATAGTTTGATTTCATAGAATCTTTTATTAAGAAGAAATTTTCTTTTTGGATCCACAACATGTAAGTCATTATAATAAAGCTTGTAGATGGATAATGAATCTCTGCTTTTCAATCAGCATCGAAATTCAAGAGGTGTCTCATGAAGACGTACCATAAGGGAGAAATTCTGCCGTGCGCATCTTTTTCGAATTAAAAGATTTATTTATTTTAAATTAACATTAAAGGTATTAACTATACAGTGATTTATGAAAGAAAGCTCTACTATACCTTACGCGATTATTACACTCTTTTAGTAGAAACCTTACAAAGTGGCATGTCAAGAAAGTCGTAAGGCAGAATGAGTCTTCCATAGATACTCGCTTTTGTTGGCAAACATCACATGCAAACATGTGGTTTGTCGAATTAAAAGTATTCCGTTAAATGTTTATTGTATGTTTGATTAAATTCAATGTCTGCATCACGAATCGATTGACAGTTTCATTCCTCTTTGTCACCTCAAATGCTAGTTTCCTTAAATCACTCAATGTAAGTCCAGATAGCTTACATTTATGGTATTTAATGTGTTACAATAGCTCTGTTTCTAGATACGTTGTATGCGTTTCCTGGAACCGAACGAAAGCTTTATCGACCCCTACATCTGCCTTATTATTCTCCTCTTCGCTCCTTAGGTTGCAGAACACTGAGAATTTTTTAAGGCACGCTGTCAGCCCATTTGCTTGTCATTAACAGCATTCTTTCTGAATCCTGTGGGTGACGATTAATGATTATTTTTTTAATTTCCAACCATTACTACTGAAATAATAAATTAATTATAACGATAGTAACAATGGCAATAGCAATAACAATAATGAATTACTTGCTATAGAGTTACAAAGAGAAACAAGTGGAGAAACAGGAAGCATAAACTGTGATTGTGAGTAAAGTGACAAACTTATGTCATTTTACCAGCACTGATGGTATGGCATTTTGCCTGCATTACAGAATTCCGTGTACAAGGATACTATGTGTAAACATGTACACCTTGCAACGTAACCTGGTTTTCAGTGCTATATTTTTCATAGTATGTGATTTGAGGTGTGAGAAATTTTTCATACTGTCCATAAGCTCGCACCTGTGAAAGCAGTGACACTTGACAGTATAATGTACCTCATACTAAAATGTCGATGTGATAAGCCCAAATTTTGTTACATACTTGCAGCATGCTGCAAGTGAACAATAGGTCCGCAACTCGTCTGATATTTGATATCAATGGTAGTAAGTTGCATTGAAAACTACAAAAGAAAAAAAATATCGTTGTCAATGCAACTTACGACGGAACTACAACAATTTATTTCAAATTTTGATAGTTACGTTGACCTGCTCAGTAACTGTTTCGTTGAGAATGTAACAAACAGGCACTTCCGTAGTTTAGTTCACCATTCACTGTACAAACATTAGGGTCGAGTACCCCTGCAAGAGGGAAAAGCTGTGTCCAAAGAGCACAAACAAAGACGGATATAAGAAGCAGTAGTGAGATGTGGGAGAGACGTTGTAATAGACACGCGTGTGAGAACGCAAGTGATATCCTCCTTTCCGGCGAAAATGCAACCCACATACTCAAATATATGCTCAAGGTGCTAGTAAAGGAAGTGTTTAATCACCTTGTGTGTAAAAAATATTATAAATCGAATGATCCAGGCGTATTATGTCGCAGAAAAACAAGCCATAACTCCTAAAACCAGATGTGAATTGGTTAACGGCTTTAACGATTTTGCGTCACAGATTTGCACCACCGTGATGCGAAACAGCAACTAACGAGCGCATGAAAGAGCAGAAATAAAGCAGATTTGAAGTGTATAAAACTTAACAAACTAATCTATTATTATTAGTAGTAGTACTATTATAACTATTATTTCTGGGAACTTGGGCCTCAGCACGCGAGTTCACCAAGATTAATTCCAGCGGTAAGCCAGCTGATTGGCCGACACAGTCTGATGACCTTTCCGTGAAACCTGTTACGCATCAGCAGAGGCCAAAGAGCTACGCTACATAACACAGCTTGAATAAAACAGTGTGAGTATGCATGCTGAAGTTTCTTTTCTTTTTTCTGAGTCACCTATCTTCTGACTGGTTTCTGCGGCCTTCCAACAATACTTCTCCGGTACTAACCTCTTCATTTAGGTACAACACATGACGCACCTGTTCTAGAGAATAAGCAGTTAAGGAAACGCTTTGAATAAAACGAGCCGAGACGGAAGCACATGGGGTGCAGCGGATAACACACTTGGCTCATATACGAAAGGACAATGGTTCAAAGCTGTCCCAGGCCATTCAGATTCAGTTGTGTCGCAATTTCTCCAGATAACTCCAGGCAAATTCTAGGTTGGTTGCTTTGAAAGAGCTCTCTTCTTTTTCTTCTCCCTCCTTGAAACATTTCGAGCTTGTGCTCCGTATGTAAGGACCTCGTTGTCGACTAGACGTTAAATCTTAATCTTCCTTCCTTTGGAATCATATGGCTTTCATTTGGATGAGGGTTCCGGACGTGCAATTCTGCCTTCAGTTTATTCACAAGCACCCGAAGTGAGAGATCTTTTTGTCTCATCTTGCATCTTCCAGTGTAACCCAAACAGCAGAAAACATCTCAGGCAAACTAGGTTCATGTACGAGATTCAGTTTGGACAGAAAGGAATGCTGCTGGTGTAAGACAGTCGCGACGTATCTAGGATTCGATGTGCTGGAGGGAAGATGTAGTAACAAGTATGGCTCTGATGAACAACTAGCAGTTACATACAGAGCCTTTCTATATTATAATACGTTTTGTTATCGCACGTTTCGACCACAGCCATCATCATATTAAAATAAAACTTGGCGACCACAGCCATCAACATATGAAAATAAAACTTGGTGACTGGACGCAGTGAATGCCGGCCTGTGTGGCCGAGCGGTTCTAGGCGCTACAGTCTGGAACAGCGCGCCCGCTACGGTCGCAGGTTCGAATCCTGCCTCGGGCATGGATGTGTGTGATGTCCTTAGGTTAGGTAGGTTTAAGTAGTTCTAAGTTCTAGGGGACTGATGACCTCAGATGTTAAGTCCCATAGTGCTCAGAGCCATTTTTGAACACAGTGCATGACGTCAAAAAACGCACTGTGTAGCATGGACAAAATAAAACTGGCCTGCGAAATATTTTATGCACCGTAGGGAACCCACCAAAAATCATCTTCACCGACTGCGGATGACTTAATTTAGTTTGCCGACCTTAAGATGCGTCGGTTGGATGGTTGGTTGGTTGGTTTCGGGGTGGGGACCAAACAGCGAGGTCATCGTCCCGTCACATTAGGGAAGGAAGGGGAAGCAAGTCGGCCGTCCACTTTCTAAGGAACCATCCCGGTGTTTGTCTGAAGTGATTTAGAAAACATGGAAAACGTAAATGAAAATGACCGGACGTGGGGATAAACCGTCGTCTTCCCGAATGCGAGTCCAGTGTTCAAACCAAGGCGCCAATTCGCTGCGTAAAATATTTCCCGGGCCAGTTTATTTACTTCAACTGCCCATATATTCCAATAAAAACTGCCAGACTCTACGTAATATATAGCTCAGAGGTCTTTGAGCGGGGAGTTGTTGCTTTGCTTGGGTTCATCCATTCCTTTCTTATGTTTGTATGAAGGCACCATAATTCACAACCAGTAACGATACAGGATGGGTATCGTTCATGAATCAATCAATGAACGACCAAGCATAGATGCACATATAGTCACCCACTGATTTTTATGATTTTGGATGAGAGCATCGATTCCCATACACCCGATTTAGAAACTTGCATGCAAATGTCGGTCGATGTTGGAATGGTCACAGTTCATCACAGCTCCGACTTCTCGAGTGCACCGACGAGGATCATTGTGGATTAATGTCGAAACGATGCTCCTCAAACAGAGGAAACCGTTGTCTTGCCGTTCTATGTCCTCTGGCATTATCCCCATTCATGGCGCAAATGTTTCTGGCTGCCTCCGTTGCTGTCACTCATCTATTCAACTCAAACAGAAGAATATGTCGGAAATATTCCGGTTTCCCGACTTCGCACTCTAATTTCTACCGTCCACAGCTCTATACACTGTCTCCAAAAGACAAAATGACGATATGTAATGTAAAATAGCAACAGTGGACTACAAATAAAAAATGAGACTCGATAAATAAACCCAAGGCAACCAGAATACCAACAAGCAACCCAAAAATGCTACGAACTTACGACCAGCCAAATATCTTATTCCACTGCGTGTACGTATTTGTTTCTTAATAACTTTTTTGCTACCAGTCACAATTTTCTTTTATTTAAATTTTACACGATATGTTGCGGAAAATGATTCCTACTTTAAAGCGCGTTCTCTCTGTGTACTACGCCACTTCTTTATCATGCTCTTTCATGTGTGAGATTCTGCTTTTATCTGTTCACTTTACTACAGTACACTGACGAAAAACTACGAAGGAGTTGTGCGACATAAGCAAAAGTTGGTAGGCGTGTTCCTGTATCTGAAAGAAGGTGTCTATTCAAATTCCGGGACAGCCGTATAAGAGTGGAGCTAGTGGCACCCCAAAGAGTGTGCAAATCAGACTTGCTTCAAATACTCTCTGTAACGGTCATGAGCGTTAGTTACCTTTGAGATTGGAAGTGGTGAGTTGATTGTAATCAAGAATGTTTTCAAGCCGAGAAAGACGCAATTGTGATTATCTCATTGAGTTTGAACGAGGTCGAGTAATATGGGCTAAGTGAAGCTGGATGCCGGCCTCTGTGGTCGCGCGGTTCTCGGCGCTTCGGTCTGGAACCGCCCTGCTGCTACACTCGTAGGTACGAATCCTGACTCGGGCATGGATGTGTGTGAAGTCCTTAGGTTGGTTAGGTTTAAGTAGTTCTAAGTCTAGGGGACTGATGACCTCAGATGTTAAGTCCCATAGTGCTTAGAGACAGCCAGAAGCTGGATGTTCCTTCTGCGATAACGCAGAAAGACTTGGTAGGAATGTAGACACTGTACATGATTGCTGGTAGCGGTGTTGACGAGAAAGTGCAGTCGCAAGAAGAACGAGTTCAGGACGGCCATGCGCTTTCCCGAGAGGAAATGCTATCGTGTTGGGCATTTGGCTCTGTCGCATCGTACTCCAGTGCAGCAGTAGTTGACACCACAATGATACATCGAACTGTATCGTTTACTTCAAAGACAGCTCTGAGGCAGAGGCCAAGTAGCGTGAATCCACTGACCACAAACTGCCACCATTTGTTACCTCATTGGTGTCAAGCCAAAGCTCATTGGAGACACAGGTGGTGATCAAGCAAGTGCTGTGAAAACTGGTTCTGTCTCGGTGTCAGTAATGATCGTTTGTTGGTTAAACGGAGGCCAGTTGAGGGCCTGCAACCAACCTGGCTGCATGCTAGAACACTATACCTACACCTGGCGTTATCTTCGCGGATGCGATTTCGTGTGACCCCCGGGAACACTCTCGTGGTGTTCCCACCCGCGCTGACTGTAGATTTCTACGTCAATGTGATAATTCCACCTGTTTTGATGCCATTCATGAACAGCACTCCAGAGTGTGTTTTCCAGCAGAATTACGCTCTCCGATGTACCGTTGTTGTAACCCAACGTGATCTTCAGAGTGTCGACATGTTGCCTCTGCTTGCTTGATCACCAACTGTGTCTCCAATCGAGCATATGTCGGATATCATCAGCCAACAACTCCAGCGTTATCCACAAACAGCCTTAACCGTCCCTGTATTGACCGACCAAGTGCAACAGGCATGGAACTGCATGCCACAAACTGAAATCTGGCATCTATACACCACAATACATGCACGTTTGCTTATTTGCATTCAACATTCTGACGGTTACAACAGTTATTGATATACCAGCATTTCACATTTGCAATGCCTTATCTTCAACCACTGGTCTTGCAATATTAATCATATACACAAATGTATTCCTGAAATTTTATTTCTCTACTTTAAAATGTTTTGGTTCTGCGATTTTTTTCTGTCGATGTATATAAAAAATTCGTTTGCAATTGCTTATTAGTATTCCTATGTTGTTAGTGTTGTGTCTAGACAAGACAGCCTAGACACAATGAGAGGAAGCCGAAAGGCACGCGCTAAGCTAAAGCAGGATGGCGTGAGGTCTGAAACAGGATACGTAGTGAATGCTATAAAGAAAAGTACGTTGCTTCTGGAATACTTAACTTTAATCCATCCTTTTGGTACATCTGGAGATTGTGGCGATACAAGTGAGACTCTTTAGATACGTAAAATGTTACTAATGGCGCCTTGCTAGGTCGTAGCCATTGACTTAGCTGAAGGCTATTCTAACTATCTGCTCTGCAAATGAGCGAGGCTTCGTCAGTGTGCATCGCTAGCTACGTCGTCCGTACAACTGGGGCGAGTGCTAGTCCGTATCTCGAGACCTGCCTTGTGGTGGCGCTCGGTCTGCGATCACACAGTGGCGACACGCGGGTCCGACATGTACTAATGGACCGCGGCCGATTTAAAACTACCACCTAACAAGTGTGGTGTCTGGCGGTGACACCACAGTTAGTGCCGAAATTTTGCATAACTTGTACTTACAGTTTTCTGATGGTATCATGTTATAGATCGTGTATAAGGTATGATATACTGTAGTCCAGAAAGTATTTATCTGAACAATCTGGGTCAAAATTTGCTAATTACAATGATGTTTATTTCTAAGTGTTACTGTTTTTATTTAAATATACTATCGAAACATCTGAAAACATTCACTGATTCACTTCTTCTAATGCTTCGACAGTATAGTTAAATAAAAGCAACACACAGAAATAAGGACCATCGTAAACGGATATAAGCAAATTATGATCCAGATGGTTAAGATAAATACCCTCTTTGTAGAAGCATACCGTACTCTGTGGAAGATTTTTTTTGATACATGTGAAAGCATTTTTGTAACTAAAGAGTTTTCATAGTATGAAAGCTTTCACGACCGGATGACATATCTTCTGGTAAACCTTCCGGGATGTAAGGTCGTGGTCCATGAAACTCTTCAGCTTCTAACGTTCCGTCCAGAGCTGCGCTGGACATCTTCAGAGGGGTGTTTCTCCTCCGGTGAGTCTTGCCGAGCTGAAGAGTTTCATGGACCACGACTTTACATCCCGGAAGGTTCACCAGAAGATAAAGAGTTTTCGATGGCGTTAGTCACTGTCATGCTATATGACTGTTTATTAATATATTCATGTTCTGTGTTAGCCAGACTTCGGCTTTTATGCTATTGTAAGTACAATGTTAGAAGCTGTTAGATCATTATTAAGTCATCTCTGGTAAGGGAGTGTTTGTAACTATTTGTTTGTATACGTTTCTTAATCTCGATGTATATTGTGCTCAGAAAATTATCTGTGACGTTTAACATGGATGGGCCTCAGCACAAATGGACCGTAAGAAAACTGTAAGTACAAGTTAAACTAAATTTCACAACTAACTGTTAAACAATTGGAAATGGTGTTTTTTATATATTCCACTAACGTCAACAGAACAAAGAAAGACGTTGCACGTTAAAAAAAAAACACAAAAAATGGCAAAAGCATTAAAAAAAACTTACTTGAAAATGGGAATAGTTTCCGCAGCCGCATCAAGTAAATGTAAATAAAATAATATTGTGACTAGTATTAGAAGAGTTACTTACAAACAAACTCACTGTTTCCACAATCGCAGACTTTCACAAAGCATTGCTAATGGATCAGATTACATCCATTACTCTAGTTTCCTTCTTGCTGCCAACGTCTGGCGAACTCTCACCCACTACTCTCTCGTTTCAATAGTTGAGTTTCAGATATTTAGATAATCTGAATCATATTAGTACTGTGAAATGAACTAATCGCACACCTAACAACATGAAAGTTCTTCCGGGAAGATATCGTGTACTTTTGACTAGCTTTGTTCGGTAAACTTGAAAAGTGATTCCCTTGTATCGGACAAGAGTTCGCAGTAATCCTGGTCATTATGCACGTGTCCCGTGTAAATGTTAAAGTTTCAACGGAGACTGGGGCACCCCAGGAAACTTGGTCTGAATTCCTGTATTCGCTTCTACGAGTACTTCAGCTACTTCCGGAAAGAACGCCTCTACTGCCGGCTTAAGAAAAGTTCTTAGCAACAGGAACCGACAATGAAAACTTTGCCTCAGCTTAACAGCTTTGCATTGCTTTCTTGAGGAACAATGGAACAGTTACACGCGAACGACTCATGCTGAATGATTCTTTATCTAACAACCCAGGCGCGTTCGTACACAAGTCCCAAACTGTAACTTCCAAGTGTGCAATAAAATAGCAAGCATTACAGCACAGGCCCTATTATTCTGGTATAAATAACTGCAAACTACGCAGAAACATGACAACAATATAATTATGAAACTTACCTTTTTTCCTAACGCTAAATATTGTTGATCATTTGATTGATAATGTACTGTAGATTGTGGTAGAAACAGAATAATTGATTTTAAAAAGGTCGGCAGTTTGTATCACATACATCAACATAATCGGTTAGGAATAAATAATGACATCAGACAATCTTTCATGACTGTCCAAGCAATACCTATGTTGATGCGACATCGTACGAGTAAAAGTAGTCATTTGTTTGAGTGCTCTATGATGATTCCTGTGTCAATCATTGGCCCATCTGTCACGCCAGAAATGCGACCAGAATATTACATATAGCGATGACTTTTTAATTTAAAATGGCCTTTTCTTGTCTTTAGTAGCGTTCTGTGTCAATATAATAAAAAAACCGTTAAACATAAGTGTTTCCCTATCAGTAGTCTTTAATATTTGAAAATGAGTGTTAACAGATTTTAGCCACGTTTATATCATACACTGTTCCAGTTAATTTAAAGACGTGAGTAATAATTGTTCTGGACACAATATGTCTTAATTACTATGATGAATTATTTGATTCTTCTTTTTCTTAGCATAAAGCTTGATTATCGGAAAAAGTTTGGTATTATAACCTCAGGATTTCAATTTACCCCTTGCAAAGATTGCCATATGCAAAGATAAGGGATGTTCCCTATTATTCTATGAGATGTTTCTGAATCTATCAGGAGTCAAACTGAAAGAGTGCCTATTGAACCAGAAAGTCGAAAAAATATCTTAGATTCTAACTTTGAATCGAACATAGCCGCGAGTGAGAGACAACCAATATTACACTTCTTTGGTGACTAATACGAAATCAGGTGGCTTAATGGGATTGCGGCTTCACATTTCGAACAATGATTTTAGTTTTTTACCTTAACGTTTGTGCGACGCCAGTCAGGTCATAGATGAGCTTTTTCAGCAAGATACCAAAGTGAGTGAATGAATATATGAAGGGTTCTAGAGTATCAATGTAATGGAAGCCAGATATTGATCATTTAATGTTCTTACCTTCGTGGGGGACCACAGCCAAATAGAATTTCTTGAAAGAAATTTCCGCCGCCTGACTGTTAACTGTTTATTTGTCTTAGACGATCATAATATCGGTTTTACAGTCATTCCCAAGTGCACGTTGCACTGAAAGTTAATGCGGGGTACATATCATACAGTCGGGGGCATAACAACAAACGGTTGTTACGTATTTGAAAACATTTCTTATATATTAAATTATGTGTGATCTGTCTATGATACGTTTTTGTCGAAAAAACGTACTTGTGGACTCACAGTCCTGTTGTTGTAGTACTGGATATGAGTTCATATAGAAGACACATTATATGGCTGACACCGGGCACAACGAGAAACCATTAACACGAAGAATGGCGTATTTAACAGTCAATATATGTCTCTGACATATCAGCTGAAGTTAATATATTCCGAAACAATGGCACCACTATGTGAGCCAAATGATCTTTGCTATACTAGATTCATTACCAGGAGAAGATAGTGGATATTTATTTAGCTAAATGCTTAAAATGTTCTTGTAATACACGGTCATGACATCTTCTCACTGTACATACTAAATCATACGAATGACAACAAATTCCGTCTCTTGCTACCGAATGTTTTAATTGTCCTTTTCTGTCACCAGTTTTCTGACGTCTGATGCGAACCACCACGAATTCGTCTTCTGCTCCTGTGTCCATCTCTTCATCTCAGAGTGGCAGTTGTGCAACCAACGTTCTAATTTTTTTTTCTATGTATATTCTGTATCCCAAACTCTATCTTCCTCCATGTGCTGTCTTCATAACTCTTATTCTTGTCAATGTTTCCATATACCACTTAACTCGCCCATTCGTCAGAGAATCTCCACATTCGTTACTTTATCACTGCTCCTAATTTCCAACATCCCTCTATAACACCACACCTCAAATGCTTCAATTCTCTTCTGTTCCGGTTTTATCAAAGGCCATGTTTTATTGCCGTGAAGTACTGTGCCCCAGACGTACATTCTCAGAAATCTCTTCATAAACTTAAGACCTATGTTAGATACTAGTACATTTCTCTTGGCAAGGAATGCTCATTTTGCCAGTTCTACTCTGCTTTTTATATCCTCCTTGCTCCATACACCATGCGTTATTTTGCTGCCTTGGCAGCAAATTTGCGTAGTTTACCTCTTGATCCCCATTTCAGATGTGAAATTTCTCTATGTTCTCATTTATGTTACTTCTCACTGCTTTCGTCTTTCTTCGATTTTCTTTCAATCCACATTCTGTATTCACTAAACTCTTAGTTCTATTCAGTATCATGTATTTCTTTTTCAGTTTGACCATGGATACCAATGTCTTCAGCGAAAGTTATCATTGATATCTTCTCACCTCGAATTTCAATACCGCTCTTGAATCCTTCTGTTATTTCCGTCATTGCGTCTTCGATGTATAGGTTGAATAACAGGGAGAAAAGACTATACCCACTTCTTAGGCCCTATTTAATGTGAGCCCTCCCAGTCTTCCCCACTTGTTTCTGGTGCATATTGTACCTGACATTCTCTATAGCTAACCCGTAATTTTTTTTCAGAGTTTCGAACATATTGCACCATTTAGAATTTTCAAACGCTATTTCTAGGTCGACAAATCCAATGAACGTGACTTGATTTCTTTTCAGGCTTGCTGCCATCATCAACGGCGTCAGAACTACCTCTCTGGTGCCTTACCTTCCCTAAGCCATCTAACAGATCTTCAGTTTTCTGTTCCATTCTTCGGTGTATTATTTTTGTCAGCAACACGGATGTATTCGCTGTTATGCAGATTGTATTGTAATTCTCACAGTATGTGCATAGCAAACTATAATCTGTGATCTAGCGGTAAAGCATCTGACTGGTCATCAGAACGTCATATGTTAATTCTCGCAGTATATGCAGAGAAAACTAGAACCTGTGATCTATCGGTGCAACATATGACTGGTCACCAGAACGTCAAATGTAGCGGCTTCTAAGGAGCAACTGTTGAATTTTTAAGTAAAACTCGTCATCAATAGCAGCTGAAGACTTGCTGCATAAGGAGTCACCCTCGTTCTGCCATTGGCCTTGTCAAAGATGGTGGAGGAGCGGACAAAAGTTCACTGCACACTCTTGTGGTTGGGGTAGGAAGGTGTCCCTAAAAGAGGAAGAATGATCAGCGGTATGAGAACACAGAAGGTAATGGAAACCACTGCAATAAAGACACGCAATGTGTGCACACATGACATTACGCCTGTAACTGAAAAAAGTGTCATGATTTTTTCTCCATTGAGGAAAGATTCAGGCTTAGCCTCTCTGTCATAACTCCGGGAGAAGACTGTCAAGACGGAGGCGACCACGTGATAAAGAGGGAATGCCCACCAAAAGTGTAATATACTACGTGTCGGAGCCTGGAATGTGAGAAGTTTTGACCCTTTCAGAAAAGCTATAACATCCAAAAAGAAAATTTCGGCCAAATCTAGACAAAGTGGTTGTCAGTGAAGTGAAAACGAAATATGTTAAAGATTTCTGAACAGACGAATATAGGATAATATCAGCAGCGGCAGGAACTAGTATAATGGGAGTAGGATTCCATACAAAAAGGAAAGTAGGGCAGAGAAAGAGCTACTAACGACTATACAGTAATAGAGTTTCTCTTATCAGAGGTGACAGCAAACCATAACCGGTAACGATAGTTCAGCTATACACGTTGACGTCGCAATTAGAAGCTGTATGGGTAGTGGATACTCGACATGTAATTCAATGTGTGAAGGGAGGTGAAAACCTAATAATCATGGGTACTGGGTAATGACTGACGGGAAGGAGCGGAAGAAAGGGTTTCTGGAAAGTATGGCCTAAGCAGTAAGAACGAGTAGGAG
Organism: Schistocerca piceifrons; assembly: GCF_021461385.2. Classification (NCBI taxonomy): domain Eukaryota; kingdom Metazoa; phylum Arthropoda; class Insecta; order Orthoptera; family Acrididae; genus Schistocerca; species Schistocerca piceifrons. Next base: position 682,928,814 of record NC_060141.1, on the reverse strand, counting down.
TGACACTAATAGAGATCTGGCATACATTTTAGATGTTTACGACGAATATTCTTTTCAAGAATCAAAAGAGGACGAGGTGTAGTTTGAAACGACCCAACACTGGAAGATTTCAGCCCGATTACACCATGCTCACACAAAGATTACGAAATCAGACATCGGATTGCAAGGCGTACCGAGGATTATAATTCAGTGATGATGAGGAGTAGAGTTCCATTTAAGAACATCATACACATCAGTGCGGAAGGAATTGGTATAGTGAAGCACTGAGAAATGATGAGATGTGTTTAAAGTTCGCTAAGGATGTGGTTACTACGGTAAGGAAAATCACGGTTGGCAGTTCGGTTAAGAAGGAGTGGACATTGTAGTCATGGTTGTTGGACGATCAGGAGTGGGTACAAAGAAGACAACTATGAAGAATCCTTGGATAGCAGTTGAAATACTTCAACGGACTGACAAAACGATAACGTACAAAAGGTCTGAGGGAAAGTTTAAACTATAGCAACATAAACCGCTTAGGAATGAAATAAATAGGAAGTGCACGGAAGCTGAGGCGAAATAGCTGCAGGAAAAATATGAAGAAATCGAAATCAAAAGACTTCTTTGAAGGACTGACGCAGCATACGGAAAAGACAAGAAAGCCACCTGAGAAATTGAAAGAAATGGTGATAACATTAAGTCTGCGACGCGATTTTTTCGTTAAAGGCACTGGGAAAAGATGGGAAATGTGGAAAAACTGCACTGACGGTATTTTTAATGGGGCGGATTTGTCTAATGATGACATAGAAGAAGAAAACGGAGTCGATTAAGTAGATATTGGGGATACAATATTACACTCGGAATAAAAGAGTTTTGGAAAACTTCAGATTAAATATAGCTGAAGGAATAGATAACATTCTCTTGCCATTTCTGTAAATACTGAGGGAAATGGGAAACAAAATGACTATTCAAGTACTGGTAGACTTGTTGAATCTATGAGACTAGCGCCGTACCATCATATTTATGGAAAATATCAGCTACACGGTTCCGAAGACAGCAAAGGTAGATAGTTGCGAACACTACAAATCAATCAGCGTGACGTGTCATTCATCCAAGCTACTGACAATAATAGAATACAGGCGAATAGAAAAGAAAATGGAGGACGGGTTAGTTGACGGTCACTTTGGCTTTAGGAGATTTAAGGGTATTTCTGACGTTAAGATTTTTACTGTAAGTAAGAAGGAAATTAATGATACGGTCACAGGATTTGTCCATCAAGAAAAACCGTTAGACAACGTTCAATGGTGTAAGATACTTGTAATCTCAGAAAAGTACGAGTAAGCTACAGGGAAGTAAAGGTAAAATACAATATGTGCAAGAACCAAGAGGGTTGAATACGATTTGAAGACCAAGAACGACGTGCTCTCATTGAAACGAGTAAAGGACAGCGATGCAGTCTTTCACCCCTATTGTTCAGCCTGTACATCGAAGAAGCAATGACAAAAATAAAAGGAAGGTTCGAGAGTGGGATTAAAATTCACAGTGAAAAGATATCAATGACATTGCTGTCCTCAGTGAAACTCGGAAAAGTTACAGAAGCTGTTAAATGGAACGAACAGAGTAGTGAGTACGGAATATGGACTGAGAGTAAACTGGGAGAAGACTAAAGTTAGAAGAAGTCATAGAAATGAGAACAGCGAGAAACGTAACATCAAAATTAACTATAATGGAGTAGACGAAGTTAAGGATTTCTAATATCTTGGAAGCACATTAATCCACGACAGATGAAGCCAGAACAACATAAGAAGCAGCTTAGCAAAGACAACGAGGGCATTCCTGGTCTAGAGACGTTTACTGGTACCATATATATGTCTTCATTACAGGAAGAAATTTGTCCCTAAGAGCGTGCCTTTGTTTAGCATATCTCACAGCTTGACGGAATTTGTTCCCCTTCTGCTTGTCACCAAGATGATTTTCTGGCATGGGAGGTAGTTTGTACGTCCAGGGTGCAGTGTCTCTGAGATGCATGAGCTGTTTTACTTCTTTAATTAACCAAGGTGTAGATTTCATTCTTACTTTTCCGTTCTTCAGGAGAGAATATCTGCTATATAGTTGAGTAAGTTTGTTAGTAAATACATGACGTCTTTCGATTATGTCCGAGAGGAGAACTGAAGATGTCACCCAAACAATTTCTTGCAGCTCTGTAGCAAGTTCAGATAAATTAATGCGTTTGACGTCTTGGTATGTAGTCACGTGTGGTTTCTTCCTGGGACATTCTAGTGAGTACGCCGTGAAAATTGTGTTATAGGCAGACGTATGGATTTAGTTGTCAATTTATATATGATGCGTAGTAGTAAGCTGAAGCAGCCAAGCATTTGAAGAAGAAAACATGCGGTTATATTTCACACTGGAAGGACTATTGCACATAAAATTTTTACTAGTATCATCGGCTACAGTTATGTGCCATTGTCGATTCGAGACTGCAAATATCAGCAAAAATTAAGCAGGCAAACCTGCCTACTTTAGAAGATTGTAGAGAACTTATATACTATCCGTTTTATGGTGGTGAATCTTGAACAATGGGAAACGCGGAACAGAAGCGAATTTAAGTGTTTGGCACTTGGTGCTACAGAAGAACGGTGAAAATTAAATGGACCGATAAGATAAGGAATGAGGAAATTTCCGCAGAATTGGTGGAGAAAGGAACATATGGAAAACGCAAGAAGAAGATACAGGATGATGGGACATGTGTTAAAGCACAAGCAAGTAACCTCCAAGGCGCTAGAGGGAATTTTAGACGGCAAAAATTGTAGGAAAAGACAAGGATTGGAATACATCCAGAAAATGATCGAAGACATCTGATGCATGTGCTACTCGGAGATGAAGATTTTGGCACAGGAGAGGAATTGGTGAAGGGCCACATTAATTGGCTCACAAGACTGTGTAGAACGCGTCCGTGAAAAGAGAATTACAAGGAAGAACTAAACATGATCATCAGCACATCACAAACCAAAGCGTGCGACAACAAGACAGAAACTTAACTACACAACACCAGAAGCAGGACAATAGAACCATAATATAGTAAAATTAAACACTATCTAGATGTACCAACACATACCAGTAACACATAGTGCACACTCATCCAGAAAACGCATCCCTTAACATAAAAATGAAATGGCCCTCGATAAAATACATCAAAAAACTCATACACAATATAAGTAACATCATAGAAACACATAAAATTAACGCATCCTTCGAAACAAATAGTACAACACAGAAGAAATTAAAAGCTATGACAGAGGCGAATGATAAATACATAAATGCAATTATATAAAACACAAATAACTTAAAAGGACATAGATGAGTGAAAGTACGAACACCAAGTATGGGGAACATCCATAAAAGAAAATACCACGGTACTGGGATGAAAACGGACATGGCAGTCTCATGCCTTGACAATAAAAGAAAAGCAACGCTCGTATTACAGGGAGAATATTTCACATAAGGCCATGGATGAAAATGAATATGTGCTCAACGATCAAAAGAATAATAACAGAGAGACAGTAATCAAACTTAATCTTAGTTTACCGTTAATGGAACAAACAAAAAAACATGACAAAATTTCAGGCGCAAAATGCCCTATTACCCAACCCCTTCCCCTACCAGGCCAACTCACCACCTTTTCTCTCATCCTCTACAACTCCCATGTTTTCTTAGGTAGCTCTAACCATCATGTGAGCTAGAACATGAGCAGCAGGGTACAGTATAGGTTATGTGGTTATGTACAACGAAATGTTTAAATGTGAATGTGACCTATTAATTAGGTGAAGCCTTTACTGTGTGAATCTAGTACATACAGATGATCACTTAGATACATGAAAAAACATAAAAATTAACAGTAGCATAGAAAACTGAACCATATAGCTGTAATTATTTAGATAATTAAATGATCTGCGAAGAATCAATATAGATTTCTTGTCAAATTATATATTATTACATAATTGCCTTATAGACCACTTAAGATGCGTAGCATGAATACACAGAACGTGTTTGGTACATTCAAATAAGGCACATTCTTATTATAATATAATGAAGCACAATTGATGTAGAAAACGAGGAGAAACTTTCTGCAAATATTAAACATATTATATTAAAAGCTTCTAAGAGAATAAAGGAGGAAAATATAAGCCACTTAACACACCCACTCGTATGGCAGCAAAACACGTTGTCATGTTTGTACTTCAAAAAACCTTTATTCTTGTGGACAAGTCAAGTTACTGTTCATTTCAGTTATGTGTGTTTTGCTAATTTCCTCGTTTATAACGAAGTAATGCTGTCATGATTAAAGTAGGAGATTGACTATGGATTTACTTCCAAAACAATATAAAACAAAGAGTTTCCAGACAACGAAGAGCAGTAATAAATATTTTAACACTGGCTGGTGCCGTAGATGATAATGCAGTAGAAACTGATGACTGCTGAATTAAAGGATATTTTTAATTTTACTTAAATTACCGGTACATATTGATCACTACGTACAAATATATTATATCCACTGAAAAATAAATTTCTCTGGCAACAAAGTAAAGCTAATGGATATCTTGCGATAATGAAGGAGGAAAGAAACTTCAGGGAAACGATATTGGTGTAAAGGTGTCAATGGGTGATATACTGAGGACAATTGGTACAGTAAGTTATTCAAATATCTCTCAGCATCTATTTGAATCTTGTTATGGTTTGTATTGTGAACATAATAAACTATACTTCTTTCACGCCTTATGTGAAAGAATTAGACCGAGCAAGAGGTGGAACATAGACTTCCTTTATGGGAAACATTTATATGCGTCGCGGTCATTAGTTTGCTCTGCAGATAACGCTATTTGACTAAATGAAATTACACATTCACGCAAAGCGGTACTCAGCACTAAATGCATGTAATAAGATAGCCTATAAGCATTGAAAAGAGGGTAGGTAGATTATTTTGTATTGTTTTAGTTCATCTATAAACTTATTCATGTTCTCCAAGAAATTGAGTGACAGGGAATGTAATTTCTACTCCTGTTGGACAGCAAAAACCTGATATACGCAACGGGTATTTTTGACGTATTCCGCAAAACGCGTACCATAATGAATGACCAATACTTACCAATGTTCAGTACACTTTAGCATGTAGATGAGTAGCAAATGAAAGGACAAGAGCTGCTAAAACCTTCAGTTCAAATATTTGCTATACAGGTACACAAACATAAGATTAGTAAAAAAAGAACCAGAAGTTTTGATGCGTAGTGCATTGCTTGGCAACAACGTACTAGATTGTAGAAACGGCACACAGGAAGCTAACGTGTATGATCGAGATTAAATTTTGGGCATTCATTCTGATTTGAGAACAAGGAGGATCAGGCTTTTGAGATTGGTAGGCTCAACCTCAGGCTAATCCCAGGACCATTTGTGGGGTAACATGTGTTGCGTAAGGTGAACTAATCGACGTGATAGTTGCAAACTCACTCCCAAAATTATAAGACTTGAAAATTTAATAACGGAAAGAAAGGCGTAAAACAAACATTACCAAAATTCCAGGACGATGACTACAAGCGATGTTCATCGTCGTCCTTTTATTTGTTCTATGTTCAAAGACTCTTCCTCGGTTGTTCGTAATGTATCTGCCTTACAACTCTCTTTCTGCTTTTCTAGTTTTTATAATTTGTGGAGTGGCCTTGTTAACCTCGTGTACTTCTGATCAACTTTGGTAACAGGCGTTTTACGACAGCTGGTCCTCAGATCAGCGCGGGTTTAACCCCACAAACCTTGAAACAAAGGTTTTGTACCCACTCTCCCTCTGAGGAGAAATGCGCGAAATTTGCCCAGTTTAGCCGTGTTAGCGTGTTACATTGGGTGTCCTGAGTCTAGTACGTACTCGCCATGCCTACGCCTCTCCCTGCCCCTACCACCTATGCATAAATACATCTGGTTTGCATGTAGTACTTGTGAAGCTATGTCTTCTATACTTATGACAAAACTGTAAAACCATCTTGTCTGTCTGTTTGAACACGCTAATCTTCAAAACAACTAAACGATTTTTCATGGAATTTTCACAGGTAACTTACGCGTTTTTTGGGAGAGTGTACTGGCTTAGTTTCATCAAAATCGTCTCACGAACAAAACATACATCGTAATTTTAAGTGTTATCTAAAACCGTCGTAGACGTCTGTCGGATTGAAGACGCTAATCTCCAAAACTACCAGATTAATTTTAATGTTGTCTTCACAGGTAATATCAACGTAGCTTTGCTTGAGATCTAGGCTTCACTTAATAAAACTCGTAGAACGGAATAAAAAGATACAGTGATTTAAGTATTATTTAAAACAGTTTTGTCTGTCTGTTTGCCTGTTTGAACACGCTTATCTCCAAAACTACTAGACACATTGTCATGGGCTTTCTACAGGTAACTAGAGCGTACTTTTGGGCTACATATGGACTTTATTTAATCAAAACCCGAACACGGAAAAAACAAATCGTAATTTAAAATTGTATCTAAAATTGTCTGCTGAGTTTAGTAGTTAAGATTTTTAATCATCACTTCGTAGTACATCAAAGAATCAATAGATGGCACTGTTAGTTTTCTTTTCTAATTTAGTGATAGATTTACTTTCGGAAGTTTACTTCAGTGACAGAATTAAGCGCCATAACTTTAATATTGCGACAATAAACTTACATTGAATTTAATTTGTTCAGATATACGGATGTACGGATATCGCTTTGTATATGGAAAACTTTTTCCTTCTTCCGAAAGGTTTCATTTAAGCTACGAAACACGAAATTTTGAGTTTGTATTGTGATTTGGGTTTCTTCCTAATACAGTTTGATTTAGTTTCGTTTACAAACAAAAATGTCTAGATAAGGATCAAGTCTTAATATTCTCGAACAGCTAAAAGACGGAGGACTATCCGTTCTCAAAAATCTAATAAAGGCAGTGAGGTGAGAGTCGCGGTTTATTGAGAAATCCATGCTTTAACTCAGTCTTTGGACTCTGTTTCCGGAAACGAGGTATAACGTAACTCTGATCGAGAGCGTGTAGCTGCAGTGGACTTTAAGTGTCAGTTGGTTTTCACACCTCTAGCTCTAAGTGGCTCTCTTCCATGATACTGAAGCAAACAAGCTATTCGTTCATTTTCTGCATCATATCAATTTGAACGTTGCATTTTAAGGAGTTCATATAACAAAAATAAATTCCACGTTTTGTAAGTCTCCGCCACCACTAAAACAAACACCTGGCGTATTCCAGCTTTCTCAGCTGGTCTATGGAATAAATGCTTGCGTTGAATATTTTAGCAGCTGTTGTCCTTTTCATTTGCGACTTCCCATATTTCATTTGCAACTTCCAAATCATATGATAAAGTACATACACTATGTGATCAAAAGTATCCGGACAACTGCTTGAAAATGACTTACAAGTTCGTGGCGCCCTCCATCGGTAATGCTAGAAGTCTGTATGGTGTTGGCACACCCATACCCTTAATGACAGCTTCCACTCTCGCAGCCATACGTTCAAATAGATGCCGGAAGGTTTCTTGGGGAATGGCTGCCCGTTCTTCACGGAGTGCTGCACTGAGGAGAGGTATCGATGCCGACCGGTGAGGCCTGGCACGAAGTCGGCGTCCAAAACTTCCCAAAAGTGTTCAATAGGATTCAGGTCGTGACTCTGTGCAGGCGAGTCCATTACAAGGATGCTACTGTCACGTAACCATTCCGCCACAGGTCGTGCATTGTGAACAGGTGCTCGATCGTGTTGAAAGATGCAATCTCCATTCCTGAATTTCTCTACAACTGTGGGCTGCAAGAAGGTGTTTAAAACGTCAATGTAGGCCTGTGCTGCGACAATGCCACGCAAAATAACAAGGGGTGCAAGCTCCTCCATGAAAAACACGACGACACCATAACACCACCGCCTCCGAATTTTACTGTTGGTACTACACATGTTGGTAGATGACGTTCATCATACCCACAACTTGCCATCGGATCGCCACAATGTGTCCGTTATTCGTCACTTCACACAACGTTTTTCCGCCGTTCAATCGTCCAGTGTTTACGCCCCTTACACGCAGCGAGGCATCGTTTGGCATTTATCGACGTGATATGTGGCTTATGAGCAGCCGCTCGACCATGAAATCCAAGTTATCTCACCTCCCGCCTAACTGTCATAGTCCCTGCAGTAGATCGTGACGCACGTTGGAATTCCTGTGTGATGGTCTAGATAGATGTCTCCCTATTCAACTGTCGGCGGTCTCTGTCCGTCAACAGACGAGGTCGCCCTGTACGCTTTTGTGCTGTACGTGTTCCTTCAGTTTTCCACTTCACTGTCACATCGGAAACAGTGGACCTAGGGACGTTTAGAAATCTCGCTTACAGACGTATGACACAAGTGACACCCAATGTCCTAACCAAGTTAGAAGTCTGTGAGTTCCGCTATGTGCCCCATTCTGGTGTCCCACGATGCCTAATGACTACTGGCGTCGCTGATATGGAGTATCTACCAGTAGGTGGCATCACAATGAAACTAATATGAAATACGTATGTCTTTGGGGGTGTCCACACACATTTGATCACATAGTGTATAACATTAGTAGGCACTGGTGGTACTTCTTACTGGCAAAAAACAGACGGAGTGGGAAGGTGCCTTGTCTTGTTATGGAGAGGGGGAAGTTCATTTTCATTCTTCACGTCAAACAGAATAACCTCTTCAGAGTCCCAGAAAACAGACGACGTGACCGTACCCCTTGAGTTTTCAGAGGAGAGGTGATGTGGCGCCATTCTATAGATTGCTATTTCGTTTCCAGTTCGGAGGTATCAGCCTACGTTTCATTTCTTGTGACGATAGACGACAAATATTGTCACTATCAGCCTCGTAATAAGCAAGGTACTCAGCAAAGTTCTCGTCATGGTCTTCTGTTAAACGGCCAGGGACTCAGCGGGTCACACCTCTCAGTACCCCAAATTGTGGACGGGTGTGTCTGTCAACACTACCAACAGAGACGTTCAGTTGTGCCGTGATGGGTCTGATTATGATCCGTCATTAACCTCGAATCAGAGTGTCAGCAAGTTACAGCATTGCAGGAGTTACTGCTGTGTCCGACCGACCGCCACGCGGAAGATAGTGCAAGTTTGTGCGACGATCCACGATGTGCCCCAACAAATTCCACATTTTTTCAACCACATTGACCGAGAAAAAAGTGTTGTATAACCTACGAAACACTCCTCGTATGTTTATTAATCAGTGAGAAATTGCAATTACGTCCATTAAAGCCCCATTGCACCTTCCACTCCCTACCACCCGCGCTCCATGCCTGCAAAATTTTTCGATTTCAGACAGGTATTGTTGGATTTCTGAAGGAAAATGAAAAGCTAGATCGAAAATTAGAAGATCCGGACTGCACTGCAGACCTTGCATTTTAAATTGACGTTCTATTTTATTTCATCGCAAAATGGACGTATTTAAAAAGAAAATCGCTCTGTGGAAGGGATAACTTCTGACAAGGAATACCCCTAATTCCCAAGTCTACTGGTGTTAAGGAAAATGTGAATTTTGAACAATCCGCTATGTTGAATGGATTACGGGAATAACTGTTAAAAGTGTGAACTCACTGCCAGTCGCATATTGCGTATTTGAGCTGTTTTGGAGACCGTTTGCCGTTGCAGTTGAAAGTGGTGCTGTGCATCGGCAGATTGAACTGGCCGACCTGCTTTGTAATTACCGCTTAAAACACAAACTCTCTTACGGTAAAGCAGTGCAGGAGTTCTGCGCTGTTTCCTCGGGAAAAGTTTCCACACTCCATAATGGGGTTGAAACGTGATGTCAAAGTTTCATTCAACGTATTTACTTGAAAGGGATTTTTCGGTTACGAAATTAAGTAAGTTATGACTATATGGCAACCTGAAAGATGAAACTGTCAGCATCTATATTTATGCCGACAGTTGATGTTGGATATAAATTTTATTACGTCTTCAGCGCGACGAAAACAGTAAAATAATACAAAAAATATGTTTTGTTTGTGACATGTGATTGAGAAAAACGAAATGTGAAACAAGGATGCTAGCCGCGCATTCGTGTTCTCTACCCGTCCACCCCCCTCTTTCACTCTTTTTCCACTGTTCCTGCAACTTATAGCGTGGCGATGTAATGGGGAAACTGTGCACTCAAAACAATTTTTGAAGATTAGCTATTTCTGTTCAGATTTTTCACTGTTACATTCCACTATTAACATTAAAAACTCAAATTAGTCTACTGGAGTGTCATGGAATATTAATTAGGCATCATTCTACAAATTGCCTTTTGCAATATACTTTCAAAACAGCTTTAGCCGAGAAAGAAGTGTGAAATCCCGTAATTGAATTAATGATTGGCGTAAAGCCAATTAGTGAAATTGCTGATTATATCTGCTACGTCGGGCACTGTATAAACTCGCTACGTAACAGCATTACGACTCATTATTGAGTAGCATAATCCATTTTCGCTCCATAAATCGTTGTCCAACTTTAATTTTACAGCGCTACCCAATGGCTGTTAACGCAGTTTGAATCACTGGTGTCCTTAATAACAAGAAAAATGTAGATAATGTTTCCGCTTTCAGTGCGCCGATGCAGAGATGTAAATTTCAAATTAATTATTTACAATCTGTGTGTACATACTGAATCACTGACACAAAATCGAGACCACTTTGTACTATATCGGCGTCGCCCGGACATGCATTTATTCCGTACTATTAGTCTATGTCTTCCTCTCTTCTCTTCTTACTCTGTCAGTCTCCATTTGTCTCCTCTCTCTGTCCGTCTCCTCTGCTTCTGTTACACTGTTCATTTCCCCTCTCTCTTCTGCCCACTGTCCACCTCCACCTTCCTCTCCTCGGTCCATCTCTTCCTCCTCTCTCCTTCTGTCTCCTCCTCTTTCCGTTATCCGCCCGTCTCCGCGTCTCCCTTTTCATTGTCCATCCCTTCCTCATCCCTTTCTCCCCAGTTCCCCGTCCTCTTTCTGTCCATCTCCTCCGACCTCTATTCCCCCCTCCTCACCTCGACAAGCCTGTCAAAGAGGGCGTAAAAACGGACTGAGGTTAAGGCCACTCTGTGCCCTTGGGTTCGGAAATGATCAATGGCATGGCGATGCAAAAAGCAATACAAACCGCTGCATTAATGACACAAAATATGTATCGGAAATGTGTCATTATCGTTTTTCTATTGGCAAAAGATTCTAGCCTAGTCCCCATTCGAATCTCCGGAAGGGGACTGCAGAGAGGAGGTGACCATGACAAAAGGACTGAATAGCCAACGAAAGCGGAACATTCTGCAAGTCGGTCTGTGGAATGTCAGGAGTGTGAACGTGGTAGTGAAGCTAGAAAATCTGAAAAGGGAAATGCTAAGGCTAAGTCTATGTATATAGTGCGGGTCAGACAAGTTAAATGGGAAGGTTTCTGGTCAGACGAGCATATGGTAAGATCAACAGCAGCATTACGTAACGGGTATAGGTTCAAATGGCTCTGAGCACTATGGGACTTAACATCTATGGTCATCAGTCCCCTAGAACTTATAAATACTTAAACCTAAATAACCTAAGGACATCACACAACACCCAGTCATCACGACGCGGAGAAAATCCCTGACCCCGCCGGGAATCGAACGCGGGAACCCGGGCGCGGGAAGCGAGAACGCTACCGCACGACCACGAACTGCGGACTGTAACGGATATAGGATTCTTTATGAATATGAAAGGAGGGCAGCAGAATGTGCTACCGTTAACAGTTCAATGATAGGTTTTTCTCATCAGAATCGACAGAAACCAACACCGACAGCAATAATCCAGGTATACGTGCCAACGTCGCAAGCACGAGTTGAAGAGACAGATAAAATGAGGATATTGAACTGATAATTCAGTATGGAAAGGGAGATAAAAATCTAGTAGTCATCGGGGACTGAAATGCTTTTAAGGGGAAGAAGTAGAAGAAAGGGTTTCGGGAAAATATGGGCTTGGTAGAAGAAATAAGACAGGAGAAAGATTTGCTTCTGCAATAAATTTCAGATAATAATAGTGAATTATTCAAGAACCACAAGATGAAGATCGCCTGGGGATGTGGGAAGATTCCGTTTACGCTTCATCATGGACAGGCAGAGATTCCGAAAGAAGATATTGGATTGTAAAGCGTACCCGAGAGCTATAATGAGAAGCTCAATAGGCAGTTCAGTTGCTAGGAAAGGACATCTCTAAGAAGGGGAATCACAGACTCTGGAAAGCAAAACATAGGTACCCGGAAAGTAACTGCAAAGATACCATGGCTAACAGAAGAAATACGTCAGCTGGTCGAAAAAAATGGAAATACAAAAGCTTTCAGATAAATTCAGGAATGCAGAAATACAAGTGACTTAGCAATATAATTATGAGGCAGTGAAGGGGAGCAAAGGCGAAATGTCTACATGAAAAATGTTAAGAAACTGAAAAAGAAATGATCGTCGGAAGGACTAATTCACTTAAAACAACCTTTGGTGAAACAAAAAACAAGGGCAGTAATTTTAAGAACGCAATGGAAATTCCACTTTTAAATGCAGAGGAGGGAGTGGAAAGTTGGGAACAGTACATTCAAGGCCGCTATGAAGGTGAAGTCTTGTCTGATGTGGTGATACAGGAAGGAACAGAAGTCTATAGTGCAGAGATCGAGAATCCAGCTTAATAATCAGAATTTAAAAGAGCTTTTGAAGACTGCAGATCAAATGAGACAGAAAGGATAGATAACATCCCGTCGGAATTAATAAAATCAAAGGGAAAAGTGGCAACAAAATGGCTATTTACTTTGGCATGTAAGACATATGAGACAGGGTAAAACACCAGCCACACAATTCCGAAAATAGCAACAGCCGACAAGGTCGAGAATTATCGGACAATCAGCTTAACAGTTTATGCATAGAAGGTGTTGGCAAGTATAATATACAGAAGAATGGAAAAGAAAACTAAGTATCTGTAAGATAACAATTCGTTCGGCTTTAGGAAAGGTAAAGGCAATAGAGAGGTAGTTCAGACTGAAGAAAAATCAAGAGACTTTCATACGATTCGTCGAGCTGGAAAAAGTGTCCGACAATGTGAAATGGTGCATTGTGTTCGAAACTCAGAAAAAGTTATAGGTAAGCTAGAAGAAGAAACCGGCAATGTGCAATATTAACAAGAACCAATAGATAACAATAAGACAGGAAGGCCAAGAACGAAGTATCCGTGCCGCTAGGAGCAGCTGCGTGATTTGAGACGTCATGTGCAGACTGCGCGGTCACTCCCGACGGAGGTCCGAGTCCTCCCTCGGGCATGGGTCTTTGTGTTGCTCTTGACATAAGTTAGTTGAAGTTAGTTTCAGTAGTGTGCAGGTCTAGGGACCGACGACCTAGCAGTTTCGTCCCTTAGGAATTCAAAAAAAATTGAACATTTTTTGAGGTATCCGTGAAGGAAAGGGTGTAAGGAAGGGATGCGGTCCTTCGCCTCTATTGTTTGACCTATATATCGAAGAAGTAATAAAAGAAAGATTCAAAAATGGGATTAGACTTCAGTGCGATAGGTTATCAATGATGAAATTTGCTGATGATGTTGCCAACCTCCGTGGGAGTGAAGAAGAACTACACGATCTGTTTTATGGAATGAATAGTGAAAAATACGGAATGAAAGTTAATGAATGAGAGATGGAAGTTATGAGAAGCAGCAGAATGGAGAACAGCAAGAAACTTAACATCATAATTGGGGATCACAAAGTAGACGATGTCATGTAATTCTGTTGCGTTGAAAACGCAATTACTCATGACAGACGGAGTTAGGGGGACATGAAGAGACAACTAGCACTGGCGTAAATGGCATTCCTGGCCAAGAAAAGTGTATTAGTATCAAATATGAGAGGAAGAAATTTCTAACATAGTACGTTCGGAACAGAGCATTTTTTGGCATTAAATTATGATCAGTATGAAAGCCAGAGAAGATGAAAATCGCAGCATTTGAGATGTGGTGCTACACAAGAATGTTGAAAATTGGGTACGCCGATAATGTAAGAAATGAGGAGGTTCACCACAGAATCAGAGAAGAAAGGAATAAATGGAAACCTCTGTCGAGGAGAAGAATAGAATAAGACAACATCGTTTACAATATTACTGAATAAATTCCATAGTACTAGAGGGGGCTGTAGAGGGTAGAAACTGTGGAAGAAGACAGAGATGAGTACGGTCCCAGGTTCCAATCCTGCTTCGGGCATGGGTGTGCATGATGTCCTTAGGTTAGTTAGGTTTAAGTAGTTTTAAGTCTACGTGACTGATGACCTAAGGTATTAAGTCCCATAGAGTTTAGAGCCATTTGAACCATTTGAACACATGAAATACACACCACAAAAAATACTGAGAAGGCTCAAGTACTACGCTGACATGAAAAACTTCACACAGGAATGGGATTCGTGACAAGCCACATCAAACCAGTCAGAAGTCTGACGGGCCCAAAACAATGTAGTATGGTTGAGTCGATCCATGGGTTTTCAACGAACTTTTAACCGTAGTTTTGCACGCGCACGCACATGTCACAGCCATACCTGAATTATATTTAACGTATTTACACATATTTATGCATATCGGTGACATGTATCTCCTGCGAATTTATGTCTGAAGGGTCATTTTCACGCAGCTCTGTGTTACTGCCGTTATATCTCCTGAACTACACTACTCGCCATTGCAACTGCTACACCAAGAAGAAATGCAGATGATAAACGGGTATTCATTCTACAAATATACTAGAACTGACATGTGATTACATTTTCACTCAATTTGGGTGCATAGATCCTGTGAAATCAGTACCCAGAACAACCACCTCTGGCCGTAATAACGGCCTTGATACGTCTGGGCATTGAGTCAAACAGAGCTCGGATGGCGTGTACAGGTACAGCTGCCCATGTAGCTTCAGCACGATACCACAGTTCATCAGGAATAGTGACTGGCGTATTGCGACGAGCCAGTTGCTCGGCCACCATTGACAGATGTTTTCAGTTGGTGAGAGATCTGGAGAATGTGCTGGTCATGTCAGCAGTCGAATATTTTCTGTATCCAGAAAGGCCTGTACAGGACCTGCAACATGCGGTCGTGCATTATCCTGTTGAAATGTAGGGATTAGCAGGGATCGAATGAAGTGTAGAGCCACGGGTCGTATGTTGTTGTTGTGGTCTTCAGTCCAGAGACAGGTTTGATGCAGCTCTCCACGCTACTCTATCCTGTGCAAGCTTCTTCATCTCCCAGTACCTACTGCAACCTACATCCTTCTGAATCTGCTTAGTGTATTCATCTCTTGGTCTCCCCCTATGATTTTTACCCTCCACGCTGCCCTCCAATACTAAATTGGTGATCCCTTGATGCCTCAGAACATGTCCTACCAACCGATCCCTTCTTCTGGTCAAGTTGTGCCACAAACTTCTCTTCTCCCCAATCCTATTCAATACTTCCTCATTAGTTATGTAATCTACCCATCTAATATTCAGCATTCTTCTGTAGCACCACATTTCAAAAGCTTCTATTCTCTTCTTGTCCAAACTATTTACCGTCCATGTTTCACTTCCATACATGGCTACACTCCATACAAATACTTTCAGAAATAACTTCCTGACACTTAAATCTATACTAGATGTTAACAAATTTCTCTTCTTCAGAAACGCTTTCCTTGCCATTGCCAGTCTACATTTTATATCCTCTCTACTTCGTCCATCATCAGTTATTTTGCTCTTGTGAAGAAGAGAAATTTGTTTAAATCGAGTATAGATTTAAGTGTCAGGAAGTTATTTCTGAAAGTATTTGTATGGAGTGTAGCCATGTATGGAAGTGAAACATGGACGGTAAATAGTTTGGACAAGAAGAGAATAGAAGCTTTTGAAATGTGGTGCTACAGAAGAATGCTGAATATTAGATGGGTAGATTACATAACTAATGAGGAAGTATTGAATAGGATTGGGGAGAAGAGAAGTTTGTGGCACAACTTGACCAGAAGAAGGGATCGTAACACATCTGAAATTTAACATCCACTGTTCAAAATGCCGTCAATGCGAACAAGAGGTGACCGAGACGTGTAACGAATGGCACCCCATACCATCACGCCGGGTGATACACCAGTATGGCGAAGATAAATACACGCTTCCAATGTGAGTTCACCGCGATGTCGCCATACACGGATGGGACCATCATGATGCTGTAAACATAACCTGGATTCGTCCGAAATATGACGTTTTGCCACCCAGGTTCGTCGTTGGGTACATCATCGCAGGCGCTCCTGTCTGTGATGGAGCGTCAAGGGTAGCCGCACCCATGGTCTCACAGCTGATAGTCCATGCTGCTGCCAACGTCGTCGAACTGTTCGTGCAGATGGTTGTTGTCTTGCGAACGTCCCAGTGTCTTGACTCAGGGATCGAGAAGTGGCTGCACGTTCCGTTACAGCCATGCGGATAAGATGACTGCCATATCGACTGCTAGCGATACGAGGCCATTGGGATACAGCACGGCGTTCCGTATTACCCTCCCGAACCCACCGATTCCATATTATGCTAACAGTCATTGGATCTCGACCAACGCGAGCAGCAATGTCATGATACGATAAACCGCAATCGCGATAGGCTACAATCCGACCTTTATGAAAGTTGGAAACGTGATGGTACGCATTTCTCCTCCTTAACACGAGGCATCACAACAACGTTTCACCAGGCAACGCCGGTCAACTGCTGTTAGTGTATGAGAAATCGGTTGGAAACTTTCCTCATGTCAGCACGTTGTAGGTGTCGCCACCGGCGCCTACCTGTTGTGACTGCTCTGAAATGTTAATCATTGGAATATCACAGCATCTTCTTCCTGTCGGTTAAATTTAGCGTCTGTAGCACGTCATCTTCGTGGTGTAGCATTTTTAATGGCCAGTAGTGTATGAGTTGTATAATGACAGAGTTTTGTATGTACATGGTGCAACATGTGTGCGTCCTATCTGCCAAATATGTTGCGAACGCTGTTGGTAGCAAAGTAGCAACAAAATTAAACGTCATGCGTGATGCGAAAGTTTTTCACGCATCTCATTGTGTATGGTGTCATATCTCTTGAACAATGTGTCGCATAAAGATATAACTTTTGTGGTACATTCAGTGGTATATGTGAAATCTGTTTGTCAAATGTGTTGTGAACACAGTTATTACTGAAGAAATAATAAATTAAAATGCGAGCCTGATGCGGCAGTTTTGCTCCGTTAACACGCAAAGGTAGTAAGAATCTTTTTCACCGCTTCTCGCACCCCTTTGTTATTAGGTGGTTTTTATACCCAGACCGCTTCTTTCCAGACAGTAAGTGATACGTGTACCAAGAGTGGTTGCAATGCATACAGTAGTTTAGGAGGGGAAGTGGAAGATATACTGGGTGATCAAAAAGTCAGTGTAAATTTGAAAACTGAATAAATCACGGAATAATGTAGATTGAGAGGTAAAAATGACACTCATGCTTGAAATGACATGGGGTTTAATTAGAACCGAAAGAAAAATAAATACAAATGTTCAAAAAATGTCCGACAGATGGCGCTTCATCTGACGAGAATAGCAATAATTAGCATAACAACGTAAGACAAAGCAAAGATGATGTTCTTTACAGGAAATACTCAATGTGTCCACCATCATTCCTCAACAATAGCTGTAGTCGAGGAATAATGTTGTGTACGGCACTGTAAAGCATGTCCGGAGTTATGGTGAGGCATTGGCGTCGGATGTTGGCTTCAAGCATCTCTAGAGATGTCGGTCGATCACGATAAACTTGCGACTTCAGGTAACCCCAAAGCCACTAATCGCACGGACTGAGGTTTTGGGGGCCTGGGAGGCCAAGCATGGCGAAAGTGAGGGCTGAGCATACGATCACCTCCAAACGACGCGTACAAGATGTCTTTCATGCGTCTAGCAATATGGGGTGTTTTTTTTCTAATAAAACCCCATGTCATTCCAAGCATGTGTGTCAATTTTTACCTCTCTGTCTACATTATTACGTGGTTTACTAAGTTTTCAAATTTATACTGACTTTTTGATCATCCGGTACGTACACACATAAACTGAAGCGATAAAAGAGCTGGTATAGACGTGGGTATTCAGATACAGAGGTACTGTATATAAACAGGCAGAATACGGCGCTACGTCGGCAACGCCTTTAAAAGACAACAAGTGTCTGGTGCAGTTGTTAGATCGGTTACTGCTGCTACAGTGGCGGGCTATCAAGATTTAAGTGAGTTTGAACGTGGTGTTATAGTCGGTGCACGAGCGATAGGACCCAGCATCTCCGAGATAGCGCTGAAGTGGAGATTTTCCCTTACGAACATTGAATGAGTGTACCGGGAATACCAGGAATCGTGTAAAACATCAAATCTTCGACATCACTGCGTCCGGAAATAGATCCTGCAAGAACGGGGCCAACGATAACAAACGAGACTCATTCAACCCTTAAGCAGACTGCTGCAGATTTCAATTCTGGGCGATCAACAAGTATCAGCGTGCGAACTATTCAACGAAACATCGTCGACATAGGCTTTCGGAGCCGAAGGCCAACTCGTGTAGCCATCATGACTGCACGACACAAAGCTTTACCCCTCACCTGGGCCCGTCAACACCGACACTCCACTATTGATGACTGGAAACATATTGCCTGCTCGGACGAGTATAGTTGCAAATTGTATCGATCGGATGGTCGTGTACGGGTATGGAGATAACATGAACCTATGGGCCCTGCATGTCTGCATGGGGCTGTTCAAGCTGGTGGGGGCTTTGTAATGATGTGGGGCGTGTGCATTTGGAGCGATATGGGACCCTTGACAAGCCTAGATACGTCTCTAACGGGTGACATGTTCGCAAGCATCCTGTCTGATCACCTGCGGCCATTCAAGTCCGTTGTGCATTCCGCCGGACTTGGGTATTTCCAGCTGGACATCCAAAATTGCTACAGAGTGGCTCCGGGAACACTCTTCTGGGTTTGAACACTTCCGATGCCCACCAAACTCCCCAGACATGAACAGTATTGAGCATAACTGTGATACCTTGCCAAGTGCTTTTCAGAAGAGACCTCTACCCCGTCGTACTCTTACAGAGTATGAACAGCCCTGCAGAATTTATGGTGTCAGTTCATTCCAGCACTACTTCAAACATTAGCTAGTTTTTAAATGTGTATACAGGTTTGGATTATACCGTGAGGTAGTCTGATATTCGTGTAAACACTTATGATGAATCACTTGGGAAGAACATTAGGCAATGTCAACGTTTTCCGACATTGTTATCGATATTACCTATTCTTATCTACCTTCTTTGTCTGCTTCTACTTCATTTGTTTTCTGTATCATGAAGCTTTTTGATGTAATATCTACCTAAATGTTTCATATCATTACTTATTTCATCGTAATTAATACTACTGGTTCATGCAGAGGTGGCTTAGGATTATCATAATGTAAAATACGTAAGGAGGTCTCTCCGTAACGAAAATGGCTTGGCGGGAAGAGAAAAGTAGGATTTCGCGGTCGAACTGCAAAGCTGCTTTGTAGTAAGAGTTAGTCGGTGGCTAGCATGCAAGGCATTCGCATTTGTGTGCTGAAAAAGGCAAGAAGTGCAGCAAGAGTATTTAATACAGCATCGGATGTGGAAAAACTTCGGTCAATTATTCATGGGGCATGTTGGTTAGATCTGTACTACGAACATTAAGAAAAGAATTTTCAGAGCTTGTTGTACGGAAAGAGCCTTGGATACATTTCCTCCCATTTCGAGTATCCACAGGAAATCGTCAAGCCCCCATTCTCGTCTCAGGCAGCATGTTGATTACTGTACAGTTGTTTGGACCCTTTTGTGGTTTCTTATCTAATAATTGGTTGTGCTCTTTAAACTTTGTTATGAGGACCCATATTTTATCCTTATTCGTTTACCTGGACACGATCCTGTTCAAAGTGCTGCGATTTCTGAATATCCCATTTTAATGAATGAAGAGTAACTAACTTCTGTAACAACTTTTAATGACGTTTTTGGAGCAGCAGATTCCTTTACCTTTCAGTGAATCTTGATTCTGATGTACTGCAAGCATTTTTCATAAAATTATAGTTAAAGATTCCCTAAAGTATAACTGACAATGAAAGATCTGAAGTGCTTCTCTTAGGTGTTGTTGTTATTGAAATCCCAGGAGAGTACCGAAGTTACGTAAATAAAACTTGAATTGTTCACAATAACTACTGGCTGGAAAAATTGAAGAGCCAGCATTACAAATAATTGCTGTCTTGGTTTTATAAGTAGCAGTGGTTATATGTTCGTGTGTATGTACTTACAAGATATATTTCCTCTTGTGTCTTAGCTAAAATGTTCAGTCTTGGTCCAATTTGAGCTATATAGTGTAAAAGATTGACTGCTCCTTATGGTAATTAGAATAGAGAATATAATTATCAGAAAACCAATAATGAAGCTGCTCAAAAAACCTCTTGTCCAAGTGCTGCACAACTAAAAATCGTTTACATGTAATGGTCATTAGCTTTCTGCTTCCATACACAGACTGTGTTACTGAGAGCCAGTTGTTGCCACAACGTTCTAATATCCCTTCTGTGTTTTCATCACAAACCACTTGCATATGACTTGTTAATGTGTACTATTGTCTCATGTCTTTACACTAAACAGAATTTCAGTATCAAGTAGAATCAGTCCCAATAATTGAATTTCTTTACGAACAACGTTAGTACGAATACTAGTTAGGCTGACGACCGTCTTCTTTTACGTAATTACAGTTAACTTTATTACTAACAGAGCTCTGCTCGAGTCCTGTTCGTTCCGCCACTGATTGCTTCCATTAGATTTCTTTCAAGATACCCAATCCATTATAGACGATCGCAATCATTTTTAATTACTATCACAGGACTAACATTATCGGCGGATTGCTATTTTAGCAGGAGACGGTGGTGTTATAGTACCATAGAAAGCGTCCTCATTCCTACGAACCGTCTCTACAGGATGTACCATAAGTAATAGAGTGAAATGACTAGGGTGAAAATACACTTTCGTAACAGCAAAAATATTGTGATAAACGTGGGTCCGCTACCGAACTATTTGCTAGATAGCTGCGAATGTCTGGCTGCGAGGCTGTACTGTACTATTGTGTGAATTATTGTCCTACTTAATAGAGACATATTTGAAATGATAATTTTAATTAGTCTCCACCAGTGTGGGCTCAGATCTGATAGGTAGCCTACGGTGACTAGAAATACAATGTTGTTTCACCACGTTGTATCGTGATGACTGGGTGTTGTGTGATGTCCTTAGGTTAGTTAGGTTTAAGTAGTTCTAAGTTCTAGGAGACTGATGACCACAGATGTTAAGTCCCATAGTGCTCAGAGCCATTTTAGCCATTCACCACGTTGTATGTTGCAGGTTACTGTATACTCATACGTTTGAAATGTCTGTGCCACTTGTGCTCGCTTTTGTATACAATACCGCACTCGTCTGTGAAGTGAGGTAAGAATTCTTTCAAGCACCTCCAGATCATCATGTAAACACTGACAAGAGCGTACAATTCGCTGTTTCATTTCTTCAAGCGTAGCAATGTGAATACTGCACACATTCCTTTTTAAGGTGACCCTAGAAAGACAAGGCGCCGTGATGGAGCTGCCTCCAGAAATCCTGGAAGATCCCACCGCAGAAGCCGACCACCCAATTTGCTTGTAAGAATGTTGAGCTAGGCGATCGCCTAGTCGACCTAATAAAGCATTCAAGAAGAAACTGTACGACCTATCGTTTGCGGCTGCATTTATTGGGTTATGCGTACATGTGACTGCAAGAAAATCGGAGATTGCCTTTCAGATTTTGTCCCAATGGATGACTTATTATTGCGTGCTGTACTTCTAGAAACAGCACTGTTAACGTCGCCCATGAGGTATTACAAAGAATATTAGTCGGGCAACTCACTAGATGACAGTTGTGCGTGCCACGCGGAGTGGCTGAGCGGTTTGACGCGCCATGTAACGCATTAAGCAGCCCCTCCCGCTGGAGGTTCGAGTCCTCCCTCGGGAATGGGTCTGTATGTTGTTCTTAGCATAAGTTGTGTGTAAGACTAGGGACCTATGACCTCAGCAGTTTGGCGCCATCGGAATTCACACATATGGGAACCTTTGAACACTTGTGCGTAACAGTTTATAATGAGGTATTCAGTAACAACGTTTGCGATAATACAGTTTCACCCTTTAATTATTCAGTGACTAAAATTTTCCGATCGCACTCAGCTATGGACGCCACTCGACCCTGTTAAAGAAGAATCACTTTCTCATCAGCGATAAGAACATCACAAATTCGTGGCAGTGAACAAAGTTCTGTATAGATCATCAACTTTCTGGTTTTCCTCGTGTGCAGTCTCCATCCGACTCTGCCTGCTACTACTAGAGAGCTTCTGTCTCGAGCGTTTTAATCAAATTCAGCACAGGAAATCCATGCTACCTTACACTGAGACGGCAAAATCATGGGATGCACATATACAGTTTGCGGTAGTATCGCGTACGTATGGTATAAAAGGTCATTCCAGGGGCGGAGCTGCCCCTTTTTCTCAGGCGATTCATGTCAAACGTTTTCCGACGTGATTGCTGGCGCACGTCCGGAATTAAGCTTTCGTTGCTTGCGCGAATGACTGGTGGTATCCACAAAGCAAGCGGTCTATTTGTAGACTTTGAACGGTATTTATGAATGGGTATTATTTTTTATTAAATCTAAATATAATAATTTAATATTGGTACACAGTGTAATACATTCTAACGTTTGAAACAGTATGACAATTCGAAGAACAATATCTTCAGATGAATTACTGGCATTACATGGTCCCTCTTGTTGCTTACCGACGTACGGTTCTAAATTCAAAGTGTAAGCTGTTTTTTCATCAACCAAAGCATACACTTTTAACCCAAAATTCGGCTGGTTTGCTAGAAATATATTTCCTGAACTGGCAGTTTCCTCTAAATGCCAAAAGCTGTTCGTCAATAGTAAGATATTTTTGGCACTTGTTCGTGAATAGTTCAAGTACCTCTCTGATAGCTCTGATAGCAGCCAACTTGTCAATCTCTCTGCGAACACCTCTATCACGGATATTATGAAACCTCAGATATCTCAACAGAAACCTGAATCCGTTTTCACTTATGCACAAATAACATGATTCCAGTCCGTTTCCCTTTGAGTTATCCCATAATTTCGATGTACTCTTCCTAGAACCTCTCAAATATCCACAGAGATATAACATACCAATGAAAGCTCTGATCTCTATCGCATCTGTTTCTTTAGCGTCCCTTTCCCTAGAGAAGTTTCCACGAACTTAATTGATATATATATTAGTGCATGTTGCGATAATGCTTATTGTGTTTTCATCCAAGAACAAATTCAGAACTTCTATTTCTGTCTTTTTTTATACGAGACTGATTTTTTGTCCATCCAAATTGGTAATAAAACTGCAACATCTGCTTCTAACACTGGTGGGATATTTATTTTTCCTCCGTTTTGTTACTCCATCTTTCCCTAAAAAAATGCATCCTCTTGAGTTACTTCTTCCTGTGATTCATATTCATCATTTTCTGACAGTTCTTATTCTGTTTCTGACTCATGACCTCTTTCATGAACAGAATCCACAGTCTTTGAGACAGCGCTATCACTGTGAGCATCTTCATCGCTCAGCTCATTGTACTATTCCAACCACACATTAGGATCTCTACTAAACTCTGTCCGAGGTTTTTTGCCTTTGACATTTCTTCCACAATTCAAAAATAAAGAAAATACTAGGTAACATGGAAGGTAACTGCAATCATTTTCGATACGTCTAAATTTACGCACATGAAAGATCGATTGAATCTAGGAAAGCAATAAAGTAGTACAGACTTGCTTTGTTTCAGATTGTGGCAGCAGAGCTCGCGCGGATGACAAGCGTCCTCCAGACTATAATAATATTTCATTAATGCTGTATCTTTCGTAACTGAAAGACAACAATAATTGGAGCTAACAGCCGGATAGTGAACAGAAAGATTCAGAAAATGGCGCGAACTTAATCCGGCCCTGTCAGACAAAATTGAGCGGGAAAGTCGTGTGGATGAGGAGTGTCATCCGCGCGAGAAACGGAGGGTTAAGAGACTTTGAATGTCGGCCGAAGCTAGACGCGTGGACATTCCATTCCGGCAATAGTTAGGGAAATAAATATCCTGAGAACCACAGTGTCAAGAGTGTGCCGAGAACATCAAATTTCAGTAATTACCTCTCACCACGGACAATGCAAGAGCAGTTGCGTTTGCGTAGAGTTGTAAGTGCTAACAGGCAAGCTACACTGCTTGAAATAATCGCAAAATATAAAGTGAGACGCACGAAAAAAATGTCCGTTGGGACAGTGCCGCGAAATTTGGCGTTAATTATCTGTGGCAGCAGACAACCGAGGCGAGTGTCTTTGGTATGACATTTCATGCAGCGCCTCTCCTTGTCTTATGGCGATATAGATTTCAACCTAGACAGCTGACAAACTGTGGAGTCCCGATTTCAGTTAGTATGAACTAATGGTAGAGTTCGCGTGTGGTGCAGCTGCCACGATCCCATAAACCTAGGTTGTCAACAAGGCGCTGTGCAAGCTGGTGGGGGCTCCACAATGCTGTGGGCTGAGTTTACATGGTATGGACTGGGTCCTCTGGTCGAGCTGAGCCGATCATTGATTGGAAATGATGATATTCGGCTATATGGAGACACTTTACTGCTATTCAGGGACTTCATGTTCCGAAACAACGATTCACCGTGTCCCAGGACCACTAACTGTTTGTGATTGATTTGAAGAACATTCCGGATATTTTGAGTGAATTATTTGGCCATCCAGATCGCCCGACTTAAACCCATCGAAGATTCTAACGGTCAGTTTGCGCTCAAACTCCTGCACCGACAACACTTTCGGAATTATGCACGGCTATAGATGCAGCATGGCTCAATATTCCCGACTACATGAGTCCATGCTACGTCGAGCAGCTGCACTACGCCTAGAAAAAGAGGACCCGACACGATATTAGGAGGTATCCTATGTGTTTTGTTACCTCGCTGTATACTGTCGTGTCGTGACTTGCTCAGACAATAGCAAGGGCGTACGCTGTATGCAGGTAGGTCATGACGCCTAACTAGACACCAAGGTTCCATCACCGTCCTTTACTCACATAATAGATCTTGTGATACATTGCACCAGATTACGGCGTACTCGTTATCAATCTTACAAAACGTTGCTAATCTCATGGGTCTTAAGGTGCATGTTGGTTTACGTCAGATATGAGCCCGTATAAATGGGAACTTAATACCCGTAGATACGTTTACGACAGGAGTGGAAACCGGCTGGCACAGTATATCATACTGAAATGAGGAGCGGCTTACCTTCAGTTATCTGAATGACGGCTTGTTTGCGGACCTATCTTTTAGAATGTTTTGTCGTCTATTATCGTAACACCAGCACAAGTTACTTATGATATACGGAGTACTTCCAAAACCTGTGGACGAGAAAAGAAGAAATTTTTGTAGCTGCTCAATCAGGTCCTTTCACGAATAACTCGAAGATGCAAGAGCGGCCGTGAGAAATAGTAAGTGTGAAGCAGAAGCGAAGATAAATTTGGAACCTATAAAATATGCTGATGAAAATCATAGGATTATGCTTATAAATTTTGTAAACCTATGTTTTTAAATGCCATTGTTCTGAAAGTGTGGCGGAGTTTAGTTGCCTTAGTTATATTTAAAAATGGTGACTAAGTGATTGCATTAAATTTTGATACCAGCCTCATAAGTTGTGGGTATAAGATTATTAGCTTGCACAACATTTAATTATATGGAACGAGTTATTTTACATCCGCATCGAAAATCGATTTGTAAATGTGGCTGCACTATGAACATTTCTGGAGTTAGTAATTTGCACTCACCTTGTTTTTCACATCACAGTAATAGAAGTGGAGTTCTCAAGAGGAAAGTTTCTCAGTTTATTTTCAAACTCCACTTTGGTGTCTGTCAGACATTTTATATCACTGAGTAAGAGATAAAAATTATTTGTTGCTGCGTTATCCACCGCTTTTTGTGCTGAAGATAACCATAATGTGGCGTAGTGAATGTCTTTTTTCTTTCTGGTGTTGTCATTATGTACATCATTGTTCCTTTAGAACTATAGTGGATTATTACCAACAAATTTAATGAGGGAATAAATATACTCGTTATGTGCCACACTTGCCTAAGAGCTGTGCCTGTTCTTCGACGATTTTCTCCGATGATTACATGAACCCTATTTCAGTGATTCTCGTCGGTTGCCATACTTGTTCGTCCACTGTGAGCTCTGTCACACACGTTGCTACGTTGTGGTTAGCACCGCCGTTTCCTTCATTACGGACAGGAACAACCCAACATTGCACATTACTGATATCGATGGCGTCATTACCGTACACACCTTTCATTCTTCTATGTATTTCAATTGAAGGCGTGTTTTCTGCGGTTAGAAACTGGCATCCAGCAAGCTGTTTCTCACGCACCAACATACAGTGGCGTCCAAAATTGAAACAACAAAAGGGGGTTTTGCAAGGTTGCGCATATTTTTCCATTAAATAGTATAAACATGTGAGAATAAAGTAGAACCAATTTAACGAATACAAAACGTAAATGGCTGCAACATGCATAACGGTAACCAAAAATATACTTCGTTTTTAGAATGAGATTTTCACTATGCAGCGGAGTGTGCGCTGATATGAAGCTTCCTGGCAGATTAAAACTGTGTGCAGGACCGAGACTCGAACTCAGGACCTTTGCCTTTCGCGGGCAAGTGCTCTACCAACTTTTTTTTCTTTTTTTTCGTTTTGTTCGGTATTGTTTGTGGCGTTTGGTCTGGGCGGACGTCACAAGACATCCGTTCAAATTGATCGTTTATTCCTTTACTCAATTTTTTATTACAGAGTCCGAGCAGCCATCTGACCGAGCACGCTGAGCTACCATGCCGGCATTTTCTGATTTTGTTCGTTTTAGTTCGTTTTATCTGCTCGGTGCGGACGTCGCAAGACACCCGTTTAAGTTCGTTGTTGATCGATTAACTCAGTTTTTTTTTTATTACAGAGGGCAGCTAACTCTCTGACCGAACACGCTGAGCTACGAACCAACTGAGCTACCCAAGCACGACTCAGGCCACGTTCTCACAGCTTTACTTCCGCCAGTATCTCGTCTCCTACCTTCCAAACTTTACAGAAGCTCTCCTGCGAACCTTGCAGAACTAGCACTCCTGGAAGAAAGGATATTGCGGAGACATGGCTTGGCCACAGCCAGGGGGATGTTTCCAGAATGAGGTTTCAGTCTGCAGCGGAGTGTGCGCTGATATGAAACTTCGTTTTTTCCAACTTATCGGGTTTGGACACACATTCTGACAACTGGTTAAAGTGTTAAGTGTGCAATGTGACCACCTCTGGCAGAAATGCAGGCCTGACAACGACGGGGAATGCTGTGAATGATGTCACCAGTGTCATGTTGAGGCAGTAACGTCCATTCTTCCAGAAGAGCTTTCCGCAGTCCTAAGGAGTGTTTGATGGATGCTGACGTGATGCAAGCCGTCTCCCTGGTGCACTTGCTCTACGGGATTCAAATCGGGAGAGCGAGCAGGCCACGCCATGCCTGCTGTATCTTCCGCTTCCAAGAAACCATCAGTCCCCTGTACTCTATGAGGTCGAGCGTTATCGTCCATCAATACGACGTCTGGGCCCACAGCACCTCTAAACTACCGCAGATGAGGTCCCAAAACCTCATCACGATACCTGAAGCAGTTAAACCTTGCCAGTTCACCCGTACAGATTCACGAAGAGGATCTCGTGTGTTAAACATAATGCGTGCCCTCACCATTAGGGATCCTGCTCGATCTCGGTCTCTTTCCACAATGCTTGGGTCCCAAAATCGTGTTCCACTTCCCTTCCAGACGAGAATCCATCGAGAATCATTCTCCAGACTAAATCCGGACTTGTTGTGAAAACAGCATTAGCATACTGTTCGACCGTCCAGCTGGCATGCTGATGACTCCACTGTAGACGTTCCCTTCTGTGAAGACGCATCAGAGGTACACTTACCGAATGTCTCAGACAATAAAGGCCCCTTGCCGAAGCATTCATTCCACATTTTGCATCCACAAAACACGTCCACTGTATGCTCTGAGCTAACATGCCAGTAAGTCGGTATGTCGTGCCTTACAGGGAAATAACGGTCTTATCTTTTGAAATCAAACGTGGTCGGCCCTGCCCTGGTCTTCGAGATACAGTTTCGGGCTGTATAGACTGTCGCCACATGCAAGAAACAACAGAACGATTCACATTAAGTCATCGGGCCAAATCAGTTTGCGACTGCCCTGCTTCCTTTCTTTCTATGGCCCTTCACCTCAGAGAGTCTGGTAGTCATGTTCTCCGTGCCACACTGCACCGTCTGTGACTGTGTACATAGCGACTGTGGACGTGGGGCTACCCGGCAAACACTACCTCGTTTCATAGGTGACCTGACGCCATCGTTGGCATGGTCATCCGTTGACCAGAATGCCATCTTCCGTGCAGAACACGACCTTACGGACATCTCGTTGACAGTTTAATTATATCGTGCATTAGACACAGGGCGGGGAAACAGCGGTTGCCTTAGTTTTGACACCAGTGTAGTTACGTTACACAACAGCATACTGCCTATAGTTATGTTTGCCGTCATCGTTCCTTCCCTACCCTTGAAACTGTCCGAGCTTGTGCTCCTTCTCTGGTGACGTCGGTGTCGGCCTGACGTCAAATCCTAATCTTCCTTGGAAGGAAAATCAGCATTGGTCGTATTTTGTTGTTTCATTCTCGACAAAATCGATTTAGTTTATGTGATCGCTCTATGCTTGTGGTTATAGCTTGATACCAGTGCCTACCAATTTCAATTCAGTATTACAGCACTGTGGATGGTCACTAAGTGACCGAGAATCGATTTTGCCGAGAATAAGACAACAAAATACGGCCAATGCTGATTTTCCTTCCGATTCTATCCATTATTTGGTCATGGTGCACACAACACGACATGGAGTCGCCAATCAACCTAATCTTCCTTCTTGCTTTATAAATCCCTCATCGGCCCCATCCTAATTTATACAAACGCTGACTGGATCTACACCTTCCGTGAATTGCACAAATCTCTTCAAATCCAGATATGGCTGGCACTCGATCTCGCTTCCTGCAATAAGTCTGCATTCCTGAAGTCGCACTTTATTACGACTCATCGACTTCCCACATCTTCCCTTCTTGGAGCCCTTTCATACCCTTCATCTTATACGCAAAACCCAGTCCCGGAAACCAATTTCCAATCCAGCACTCACCAATACAGATACCAGACTATGCTATATCGTGGATATCGTGCCATCTAAGTAACTGCACGCCGTGCCCTCCCTTGGGATATTCAACCAACTGTTCGTACCGAACGATGAAATACCTATCGATATATACCCCTCTGTTCAGCCCTATTGAAAACACTCTACCTCATATTACTCTTCAGTTTCCCTTTGTCTCTCTTCTTCCACCTGACTGACTTTTAGTCGCTGCCTGCGGTTAGACAGGGCTCATTATTCCACATACATCCTAACCGTTATCATTTTCATTTGCCATGGAGGTGTTAACATCATCAGTAATGGTATTTAACTGCAATATAATATCGTGTAAAAAGTTTGGACGTAGGAGTTTGGTAACTTAGAAGAGTACAGAAAGTTATCACACATAGGGGTACACTATAAACTGCAGGTCTTCCTTGTGACAAACTGGAGGAAGAGAAGGCACAACACATTTAAGATCATGCGTAAACTTCGTACAGTGGTAGATCCATGGCAGCTAGGAGCGCCCGCTACGTACACCGAAGACCACAGCTGACAAACGAAGAGAAAACATTGGGACGTTGTCACAGAAGCGTAAACAAAATCGCTTTGGTTCAAATGGCTCTGAGCACTATGGGACTTAACTACTGAGGTCATCAATCCCCTAGAACTTAGAACTACTTAAACCTAACTAACCTAAGGACATCACACAAATCCATGCCCGAGGCAGGATTGGAACCTGCGACCGTAGCGGTGACGGGGTTCCAAACTGACGCGCTTAGAACCGTACGGCCACACCGGCCGGCCAAAATCGCTTTGCTGGCCGGTTATGTCAGACGTGCGGTGAGGTCGCTCCATGTACAGTCTACCCGTCAGAAGTCTTGGCTTGCAGGGACAACAGTGAAGTCCTGTGGCGTTGAAAATACATTAGTCTTGATGACACCTCTATCATGGTGAATGGTTCAAATGGCTCTGAGCACTATGGGACTTAACATCTGAGGTCATCAGTCCCCTAGCCTTAGAACTACCTAAACCTAACTAATTTAAGGATATCACACACATCCATGCCGGAGGCAGGATTCGAACCTGCGACCGCAGCAGCAGCGCGGTTCCGGACTGAAGTGCCTAGAACAGTTCGCCACAACGGCCGGCTTATGGTGAATGTAATGTAAATTAGTGTTACCAGTTACACTTCATTTAAGAGTTGCAAACATATACCCGAAGACATGGCACGAGAAGAGGCCCTCCTTGCTCTGAAAAGGGAAATTACCTATTTTCTCCGACATGATTACCGACCTGCTCCAAAACAAAGACGCAATATCTCTTGGAGCACGCCGCGTAAATAGATCTGCATGCGGCAGCAGTTTACGTAGAATCTGCTGCCGCGAGGGACACCTGTTCGCATGTAAACAAAGAAGATGAGGAACGTGACTCAACATAGGAGCCCGACGCCATGAAATTGACTACACTCACAGAGGCAGGGCCGCGCAGGGGGATTTTCGCGTAATCTCTGGGCTGGAGGCGGCTGACCGTCACGGCGTGCAGTGGCAGGACTTTGGTCAAGAAGAGGAGGGTCACAGGACGTGGGCGTAAGTGTGCCCGTGTGTGTGGGTGTATGTGTGTGTAAGTGTGGGTGGGGGCCTCAGCGGCGTGGGTAAATAAAAATAGGATGTGCTGTCCCCGGCCCGAGAGGAGAGCTGTGTAAACACCGCGGCCGGATGGCGTCTGCTCAAACAGCGCACCAGCCCCCACCCAGCCCCTCCGAGCGCGGCCGAGGTCCCCGCTGCTCGGCCCACCACTTCGCCCTCAGGGTGGGCCAACAGCTCTGTCTCTTTTACCAGGAAACTGATACCGTGACGGTCCACTGGAGTTCTTCAGCGTGCCATCTTGCGGAACACGCCCGTTCTGGAGTAACCTGTCAGGAGACCGGCAATGTGCTTACCATCTTTCAGTTACAGGAGGAATCTAGAAGAGAAATCGTAGTTTCGACTATGATGGGCCAACTAATACACTGTATGATTATAATTACACCCCTTGTGATGTAGAATTATATAAGTCAGGCGAACCTCTCAGTACAGTTGAGTAACAGCTGAAAGGTTCAGTCAGAAGACCTCAGTGACTCCGAACATGCGCTAATCATTGGATCGTATCTGAGCAACAAATCCATCAATGATATTTCAGCCTTCTACAGAACGGAAAATGTGATGTACCTTTTGCATTTCCTGCTTTTATGGTTTCGTTTTTTTCAAAGGCAAAGAGAAAAGATGAAGCAATAGCCCACCTCAGAGCCTACGCCTACCGTCATGTACTTTTGATTTCCAAGTATCAAAAAACATAAGATGTTTTTCCTGTTCTTCGGTAAGAGGAAAGGATCTCTGTTAATGAAAGAATGTAGACGCACGTTATTTTAGAGCGAAATAGGTGGTAGCCATTTTGGTTCTGAGAATAAGTAAAAGGTCTGTATTTTAGATGCGTGTAGAAGAAATAATATAGTGGTATTTCACCAGTGAAAAATTAAGTAATTATTCCAAGTAGTACACTCATAAAAATCCAAGAAACCCACCTGTATTCTTCGGAGTTATTACGAAGATTCGATTACAAAAGGAATGATGGATACGGCGATCGGACGTAGTATTATTAATTGGTAAGCATAAATCTACAACAAGAGAAAGACTAATTCGTTAATGTCGAACTAATATGAAAAGATTCTCTCCCAATTTACAGTCACAGCTGAGCTTATTGTGCTTGTCCTACCCGCCGAAATATTACTCTAATTATTTCCATGTATCTAAATATTTATTACTATTTTTTATTATACTACAAAAACAAAATTTAGGGTGTGTTGGATGACGATTAGTTTGGCTTCAGAAGAGATAAAGACACCAGAGTAGCAATTCCGACATTGCGATTGATTATGTTAGCAAGATTAAACAAAAATAAATATAAGTTCTGCAATAAATTTCAGCTAATAATAGCGAATACTCTGTTTAAGAATGACAAGAGAAGGAGGTATCCATGGAAAAGGCGAGGTGATACGGGAAGATTTCAGTTAGATTACACCTTTGTCAGACAGAGATTCCGAAATCAGACACTGTGTTCTAAGGCGTACCCAGGAGCAGATGTAGAGTCAGTGTAGTAGTGTTGCCGGCCGCGGTGGCCGTGCGGTTCTAGGCGCTCCAGTCCGGAGCCGCGCTGCTGCTACGGTTGAAAAGTAGGCTGAAGTATAAGGGATTGGTCAGCAAGAATAAATACGCAAAGAAGTGGGATACGGAAGTACTAAGGAATGATGAGATACGCTTGAAGTTCTCTAAGGCTACAGATACAGCACTAAGTAATAGCTCAGCAGGCAGTACAGTAGGAGAGGAATGGACGTCTCTGAAAAGGTCAATGACAGAAGTTGGAAAGAATAACATAGGCACAAAGAAGGTAACTGCGAAGAAACCATAGGTAACAGAAGAAATCATTCATTTGATCGATGAAAGAAGAAAGTACAAAAATTTTCAGGGAAATTCACGAATGCAGAAATACAAGTCACTGAGAAATAAAATAAATAGGAAGTCCAGGGACGCTAAACGAAACGGTTGCATAAAAATGTGAAGCAATCGAGAAAGACTTGATGGTCGGAAGGACTGAGTCAGTATTTAGGAAAAATAATCGTCGGTGAAATTAAGGGAAAGGTCGGTAACATTAAGAGTTCAACGGTAATTCCACTATCAAATGCAGAGGAGAGAGCGGATAGGTAGGAAGAGTACACTGAAACCCTCTACGAGAGGGAAGGTTTCGCTGGTGTGAGACAGGAGTCGATTCAGAAGAGATAGGGGATCCGATATTAGAATCAGAATTTAAAGAGCTGTGGAGGACTTAAGATCAAATAAGGTAGAAGGAGTAGATAACGTCCTATCAGAATTTCTAAAATCACTAGGAGAAATTACAAAAAACGAGTATTCACGTTGGTGTGTATAATGTATAAGTCTGGCTACATGCCATGTGACTTTCGAAAGAATATCATCCACACAATTGTGAGGTATAGAGGAGCTGACATGTGCTGTAATTATCAAATAATCAGCTTAACGTCTCATGCATACAAGTTGCTGACAACAATAACATTCATAGGAATCGAAAAGAAACTGAGGATGCGTTAGATGACATCAGTTTTGTTTAGGAAAGGTAAGGACAGCAGAGAGGCAATTTGACGTGGCGGAAGGTAATGAAATCAAGACTATAGAAAAATCGAAACACATTCTTAAGGTTTGTCGACATGCAAAAAGCATTCGATAAAGTAAAATGTTGCACCACGTTCGAAATTCTAAGAAAAATTGGGTTATGCTATAGGGAGAGACGGGTAATATGCAATAAGTACAAGAGCCAAGTCGCAATAATAGGAGTGGACGACCAAAAACAAAGTGTTGGGATCGAAAATGTTGTAAGACAGGGCTGTAGTCTTCCGCCCCTACTGTCCAATCTCTACATCGAAGAACTAATGATGGAAATAAAAGAAAGTTTCAGGTGTGGAATTAAAATACAAGGGAAAATGATATCAATGATTTGATTCGCTGATGCCTTTGCTATTCTGACTCAAAGTGAAGAACAATTATCTGATCTGCTGAATGGAATGGTCTAATGAGCACAGATTTTGGATTTAGAGTAAATCGAAGAAAGACAAAAGTAATGAGAAGTAGTAGAAATGAGAACACCGAGAAACATTCTAGGTGTTAAGGAATTCTGGTACGTGGGCAGAAAAATGACCAATGGCAGAAGGAGCAAGGAGGACATCAAAACTAGGCTACCAATGGCAAAAAGGGCACTCCTGGGCAAAAGAAATCTAGTAGTATTAAACATAGGCCTTGATTTGGGGAAGAAATTTTTGAGAATGTACGTTTTGACCACAGCATTGTATGGTAGTGAAAAATTGTCTGTGGGAGGACCGGAACAGAATCAAAGCATTTGGTGCTAGAGGCGGATGTTGAGAATTAGGTGGACTGATACGGTAAGGCACGAGGAGGGTCCATGCAGATTCGGAGAGGAAAGGAATAAGTGGAAAATACTTACAAGGAGAAGAGACACGATGATAGGCATCTGTGAAGACATCAGGGAATGACTGCTATGGCTCTTAGAGAGAGTAAAAACTGTAGAGGAAGACTTAGATTTGAAGAGATCCAGCGAATCAATGGGAGCGTAGGTTTCAGGTGCTACTCTGAGATGTAGAGGTTGTCACAAGAGAGGAATTCGTGGCGGGTCCATGAAACCAGTCAGAAGACTGATGACTCACAAAAAAATGGAATGTCCCCCATTCCTCCACAGACACCTCATCAAAACTGTCTACAGTAGAGTTCAGGTCATCATAAAGACGGGGGTTGGATACACCGATATCCATTAATAGGTGTCGACATAGTTTAGATCAGGTAATCTATACCATATTTGTGAAGTCGAGCAACGCTATATTTATTCGCGTAGGGTCGAGTTGGCGGGCGGTCTCTCACGTACGATATACAGGGTCTAGCGAAAGAAGACTTCATTGCACAGGGAGTTTCATGATGGGTGGAGGGATGCTGTTGCGGTTAAAATTCGGAAAGGGATTTATTACAGCAAGCAGGGTGAAATAGATGTACGTTGCAGTAGTTGTGAAAAGAGGAAGACCTTTGAAGAGAATTAAAGCGAAGTGCTGAAAGACCTGCAGAAGACCGATACTTCGTTCAAGGACTGACAGTTGACGCTTAGCTTCGACAAATGAAACATAGTTCAAAACAAGTGGAAACCCATTGTTGCACGATTCCGAAAGAACCACTGGAGGTAGCTGCATCCATTAAATATCTAGAAGCACTCGTAAAGAGCAATTTAAAGTGGAAAGGTCACATCAGTCTAACAGCGAGATAGTCAGATGCGAAACAGAGATTCATTGAAAGCACCCTCAGGAAATATAATCCACTCATGAAGGTGATACACTTTAGAAACTTCGTCGGTCAGATACCTAAATACTCCTCGTTGGTCGCGGAGCAACACCAAAACGGCCGATGGAAAAAATAGAAAATCCAAAGACGAGCAGACACAACTCCGGGCCGATACAGTTTCAGGAGGTATCCAGTGACTTTCATCTCTTCAGAGTTCGATGTACAGTAGATGTAGACTAGCTTGGCGATGTGTGACATTTTGCCACTGAAGACCGCATCAACAATAACAAAAACGAAGCTGACAACCACTGTTTAGATTCTATTGGGAAATAAACAGAATACCGTATCTCGTATCTATGAAAATTGTCAACGACGCTACGCAGCATAAAATTTATTAGGATCAACATATCTGTTCAGGCAATGTGTTTCAAAGGAAAGTGTGAGACTGTTAGTTCTACAATGTTACTGTGACAGGCGTGCCGTGACAGGCGTGCTGTCAACGCTATCTCTCGTCCTAAACGCCAGAAGTTCCACGTGTGAACCGCCTGCGCCCTAAGTCACAATGGACGCCAGTGAGGTGCTTCTATGGAAAGCATTGGTCCATTTAGATACGAAACCTTGTAGCACCTTTAGACGGCGTGTCTACATATGGGCTCTTATCCGTCACTGGATGAACATACCTTTGACTGTCTCAAGAGGTTTTTCGGTATTATTTTGTTACACGAAAAAATTGTTCAAATGTCTCTGAGCAGTTTGGGACTTAACATCAGAGGTCATGAGTCAACTAGAACTTAGAACTACTTAAACCTAAGTAACCTAAGGACATCACACACATCCATGCCCGAGGCAGGATTCGAAGCTGCGACCGTAGCAGACGCGCGGTTCCGGATTGAAGCGCCTAAAACCGCTCGGCGACCGCGGCCGGCTTTTGTTAGACTCTGCTGAATGATAAAGGGTAATGATACAAGGCTCTTAGTGATGCTCACATGGGGAGCAGTAGGCACGGGATCCATAGTAACCCCTTGCTACGAAGAAGTAACCACAGGATCATCGGGGAATAGAGGGTGGAGCAGGAAGTGGCTGATTAGAACAGGGCTGGCAGACAACTGACTCTCATGGAACTCTGCGTATTCCTCCACCTCACTTGAGAGGTATAGTTATTCCAGGCGATTATAGGTCAATCTGAACAGTGGAGGCAATTAGACTGCCATCTCGAAACAACTGCAAGTGACAAGAACTTCTGGACTACAGTTAATGTTATTGCGTATAGAATATTTAAAGGGCAATTGCTCAACTTTCAGTGTATAAGATTAAGTGGAGTTTCCGAATATGAACATAAAGTCAACAGGTTACATGAGTTGTAGATGTAATAGAGAATGATCGGCACGAATAAATATAACTGAGACAAACTTCAATAGGTATAGTGTAGCAAGTACAATAGTCACCTGCACGAGAATGTGCAGACTGGAGGATTGCTAACGCACGCGACATTGAACAGTGTAGAGACAGTATGTTAGTCATGCAAACCTCGAATTCTTCCGAGGCTGCTGGTAACAAACGTAATAAAGGAAGATGACAGCTATTCACTTAGTACGTGAATTAATTCCTTTTACCTTATGTTATTTTTGTTTGGTTATATTTTCAATATTCTGTATTTCATATCTACATTAATGTTAACAAAGGTCGCTGGTAATTACTTATAACCATGTATGTTGGACAGAACTTTGTAGGTCACCATACGTACAGAATGCGTACGACCTTTTGAGGGTCTCGATACGTCTAAATTCATGGTAAGAAACTAAACTGATTTGAACTGAATGCACGTACTTTTGTCGGGGTGTTTGCTTGAGTTAGAAACGATGCTTTTGTTGATGGAAAAATATATTTGGGATTATCATTTATTGTATGAGTATTCTTTTGTGAGTCACAAGAGCCCATTCCTATACACTCTTATAAGATTTCTTTCAACAAGCTTTGTGTTAATTTAATCCTCCGCTGTCAAGAAATCACAGTGCCATCTAACCGGACGTCTTACTTTTGTTGCTGCTGTTGCGATCTCCAGTCCGGAGATTCGTTTCATGCAGCTGTGCATGCTACTCTAACATGTGCAAGCCTTTTCATCTCCGAATAATAACTGCAGCCTAAATCCATTTGAAGCTACGTACCGTATTTTTATCTTAGTCTCCAAAAACAACATTTACACCTCCCCCATCCGCAACCCCCCCCCCCCCCCCGAATTTTATTCCTCCCTAGTTATATTCACTACGTCCTAATTATTTACGCCATACCTTTCGCTCCCTGTATTTTACCCTTGCTCTCTTTAGAAGTTCAAAGACACTAACCCAGTCAATGTTGTGAAAGCCTCCTCTGAGTCTACAAATGTTAAAAACGTGGGTTTTCTTCTCTTTATCCCATCTTCCAATATAAGTCATACGGTCAGTACTGCCTCCCGTTTTCCTACATTTCTCTGGGACCCAAAGTAATCCTCGTCGACGTCGACTTATAGCTTTTTCATTCTTCCGCAAATAATTGGTCCCAGTATATTGCAACCATGACCTATTACAATGACAGTTCGGTAATATCCACACCTGTCAGAGCATACATACTTTGGAAATCGATTACTATTACATTCTTTCTGAAATCTTACGGTATTTCCTTCTTAGATACATCTTGCACCCGTTTTGGACGTTTGGCTCTCCTAAAAGGTATAAATAGATCCGAGACCGTTTTATGTACTCCAGGGGCCTAATCTAGGTCCATCAGTGCTTTACGAAATTCTTCACTCAATATCAAATCACTTACCTCATGGTTATCAACCATCTCTTGCCTTGCTACAATGTTGCCTTTATCTCACTTGTGTAGTCCCCCTATGATTTATTCCACCCTTCAGCTTCCTCTTTTTTGGTTAATAATGATATTCGGTCTGATCTCTTGATATTCATACAGCTGATATTCCCTCCAGAGTTGTCGTTAATTTTCCTGTAGTCTGTTACCTGTCTTCCTCCTAGTTGCACTTGCTTATAAAGACTTGCATTTATCCTCCATCCAGCCCTGTATCACAATTTTACAGTTTCCGTTAATCTCATTTTTAGACATCTGTCTTCCATTTCACTTGCTTCATTTGCTGTCTTTTTTATGTTTTTTATGTTAATATCCAAGGATTTCGGCCAGACTTTGTCTTTTTACCTGTATGGTCCTCTGCTGCCTCACTATCTCTCAAAGCTAACCTTTCTTTTTCTTTTTGCAGTCACACCACTTCCTTTGCTCACTATCGAATTCCAGGCCCTTATCACAATTAAACATTCCTCTAGCATAGTTACGTGAATAATTTCTCTTATCTCGTCATACATCCTACTAATCTTTTCATCATCCGAATAGCTAGTTTGCATACCCCTTCTTATTTATTTGTATCTGACCCACGCCGGCTAGTCAGAATGCAGCGCATATGTTTTTCAATTGTTTAGTTGCTAAGCACAAGGTACCCTCTTCACTGGCACCCCATCGAGTAGAAGTGATTTTGTTATTTAGATACTTTTGTGCGTTTCCAGCACTGTGGAGAGACTGCGGCACAGTGCGAGGCCTCGGGTTACAGTCATCTGACTGAAAATCACCAGTGCCTTCTGATTGTGTAGAACGGCGTCCCTTTCGCGTTCCCTTTTTTTATTTGCACTTCTCATTAAAATTTGATGCTGTTGTTCCTGCATTTGATCTCATCATAACATTGTAAGCGTATTGTCATATCACTGGCTTAGTTGTGGAATATCTTTGCGGGCAGCCGCGTCAGTAGGGAGTCGAGCGCTGGACACGGTACTGTTATGTTGTGTAGTGTGTATCTCTGCATGTGAGAGGCTTTTTCTAGTATTCAGGTTGAAGTGTGTAGCTCAGTATGTGAGAGGCTTTTTCTAGTATTCAAGTTGAATTGTGTAGCTCTGCATGTGAGAGGCTTTTTCTAGTATTCAGGTTGAAGTGTGTAGCTCTGCATGTGAGAGGCTTTTTCTAGTATTCGGGTTGAAGTGTTGCTACAAATACTGTTATAGTACCAACTGGAGTTCAGGATAAGTTGCTAGCTATCCCTAAAGATGATGTAGAAGCAATGAAATTAGTCTCAGGACAATTAAACCCGTTGTATGAGTCACAAGGAAAAGTAGGAAGAGAAGATGATATAAGAGTATCAAGGAACAATGAACCCACAACAGAAATCCATTCAAACCATGACAGCATACATAGTGGACGACATTGGGAAAATAATAATGACAGGAGACATTACAGTGGTTTCGGTGTCCATGGTGGTCACAGAAGCGACGGTGGTGGCTATGGATATCAGAATTCAAGCCACGATGCATCGGAAGACCATGTGCGAAACTGGAAATATAGCAAGTGGAAATCGTATATTATTTTTGAGTGAGTAATCAACAGCATGCCTCATGCCACAAGGGCAAACACCTAGTGGAAAACATTAAACAATACTATAGTGAGCCAGATTAATGACTGAGTGACATATTGTGACGTGTCTGAATCTGTATATACGCCAGTTTCTGTTGTCCTTAAGTACAGACATTAATTTCTGATTATTATGAGGTTTTAAGAGGACATTCTAATCGAGTGAGATTTAACTAGGATGTGTTACTGCCATATGCAATTTTTTTTTCTTTCTTTTCACTTTCTTCTGTTGAACCTAGATTATATGTATTATTATATTTCTTCTTGTCCACACAGTGATATGGTTCGAGTGATTACTAGTGTCTAGTGTATATAGGTTGTGCTACCAAAAGTTGTTTTCATTTAGACGTCTCGTACTACTCCTGCTTAATGATTGCTATTATATTTGTACCATTCACTTAGTAACTAAATTTAACTTAGTGGACATCCATATATTTTTTTCTTCTTAATAGCCTATGTGTTTATTATGTCAAATAGAACATCGTAATGTCTACTGTAGTAGTAACAGATTAGGGCTAAGTTGAACAGACATTGCTAGGGCAACACTGAGAGCACCATTAACCTGTTTTATGTTCGCCAATGGACAGATTACCGCGAGGCGAGAGAGGCGAGCTGACGACTATACTGCACATCTGCTGGTCTGCGCAGCATCGACACTACAGTCACAGTCACTGCCCACCCCTTTTCAGTGCAAAGAACGCTCCCTTGTGATGCAGTGTTGTGAGTAATGACGTAATATCTTTTTTTTTGGCAGTCTAGTGCTGATGGAGGTTCTGTAGTTCATGCCTAATAGTGTTACCGGTGATTTATCTACCAAAAGTAGTAGTTAGCGCGTGTTCTTTTTTTTTGTATTATTTTTTTATTTGTCTCTTTCTATTTCTGGGACAATATTTTTGTGTCTTATTGTATTAACTCCTTGTTTATCCACTGTATTGTAGCTGTGTTTTGCTATACAGGTTGCACTGCAGGTAAGGTTCTTTTATTATGTAACATTCTGCGTATTTGATAACTGTTCTTTATGTTTCCATGATTGTGAATAACTCACGTCTGGTCCACAATGTGGCGAGCGGTCTCTGCCCGTGGGATGGGGCAGTATACCCCCCCCCCCCCCCTCACATCATCTCCCTAACCCCCTTCAGGTGGGAATTATCTAGATTTTCGATATTCTCTTCGACAATTCGAAAACTTTTTCGTGCGGGAGTGTAAGCGTATTGTCATTTCGCTGTCTTAGTTGTGGAGTATCTTTGTGGGCAGCCGCTTCAGTAGGGAGTCGAGCGCGGGACACGGTTCTGTTATGTTGTGTAGTGTGTAGCTCTGCGTGTGAGAGGCTTTTTCTAGTATTCTGGTTGAAGTGTTGCTACAAGTGCTGTTATAGTAAAGTGATGAAATATGGAAGTGATTCAGAGGAAAGTGCGTCAAGAAGTAATGAAAAAATGAACAGTGCCGTATATAACGTATTTATGTTTCCTCTCGTTGCGTGTCGCACAGCATCGATCATCCGCGCCGTGTTCGGTCTCCCAGAATGAACCAATGTGAATCAGTAAAAATTACTTACCATAAAAGAGTACAGTCAAGTGCCAGTGTCTTGCAGCGAGCGTGAGGACATGCGTTCGATCATCACGTTTCCGCATCATCAACAATCAGCCGCGCCGCGACGGTTACGCGCACGCTCATACAAGTGAGAACCGAAAAATTAACTTCACGAACAATGTTATAGCATTACAAGTGACAAGGAGGACTATTACCAGGTATCTGTATGTGTGATGAGCGTAAGAACTTTCGTTCGATCATTCGGCTTCCGCACCATCAACGATCACCCGTGTCGTGTCGGTTACGAGTACGCTCATCTAAATAATATTTTGTGGACTGCTAATCATCCATTAATTGGGATAACCCTTCTGAATTAGAATGTAAACAGTGCAACCTGCGATTTTCCTTTAATCGCCTCAGGATAAAGTTGTTCATATCAGACGTCGAACAGTGTTGTGTTTTAACGTTGAGTGGCTCCCCTTATTCGCGTGCATATTTCGACAAATAATTTCAGGCAAGCCAGCAGCAGTGTGGAGCAGAACAGTACGACCGCCGCGGGATTACCAGGTACGTGGTGTGGACAGGGCGCACGGTCAAGAAAAGCAATGGTCACGACAACCGAGAAATCAGTTTAAAAGAACCCCCAACCCCATTAGAACTACCGGGCGTGTTACAACCTGTTATGGTCGACACCTGTTTCTGAGTTAACCGTCCGTAAATTCAAGTGATTTTGAAACAGTTGTCACTCTCTCGGTCATTTTCCAGAAGTT
This sequence comes from Schistocerca piceifrons, assembly GCF_021461385.2. NCBI lineage: Eukaryota > Metazoa > Arthropoda > Insecta > Orthoptera > Acrididae > Schistocerca > Schistocerca piceifrons. The sequence continues at coordinate 682,886,837 of NC_060141.1, read as the reverse complement.
TGTAAATGTATCCTCAAGTATTGGTTCAAATGGCTCTGAGCACAATGGGACTCAACTTCTAAGGTCATTAGTCCCCTAGAACTTAGAACTAGTTAAACCTAACTAACCTAAGGACATCACACACATCCATGCCCGAGGCAGGATTCGAACCTGAGACCGTAGCGGTCTCGCGGTTCCAGACTGCAGCGCCTAGAACCACACGGCCACTTCGGCCGGCTATCCGTAAGTATTCTTTTGCTGTTTATTTTGAGGGGTTTTTAAAAGTTCCAAACTAGCACTTGTGCTTATCCACGACGATTAACTTTATGTATACTGTTTACTAAAATATTATACCGCAATTATCATACGATTGGTCTTTTCCTTTGTTCACAAATTTCACCACATGTACGTAATTCCTATGTGCTAACACTTGAGATTTGCTTCATAATTTTATGTGATAAATTCAGATATATCACCACCTGTTCGGGTTCTACGATATATGCCCTAGTCAATCTTACAGTTTTCATTGGCAAGAACATTTCAGCAGTTGAGGTAAGGCAATGTAAATGCAGTGATTCGAGATGTACAGCGTCAGAGACGGCTTTATCGAAAATTGTTTCCACCACACATGCTACAGTTTCAAGTTAATAAAGCAGTGTAGGTCACGAATGGCAAACACATCTGCTGCATAAACTGAGGCCCAGTTACCACATTTTGATGCAATATACAAAGTTATCTGCAGTCGTCCCCCAAATCCTTTTTTGCCGTTTTGGGGAAGTTTTGCTATCTCATGAACTTAATACTCCTAGTTAAGTTACTCCGTTCTGGACAAAAATCTCCGTGTGCGACACTTAAAATTGGCTCTGCTGAATCGGGAAACTGACGGAGAATTTAACTGAGTAACACAAGGTTTCTTCTCTACTATCTTTCGTCTTATCTCCTTCTGTTACCTGTACAGCACACTTTCAGCCTACACTGCAGCAGATGTTTAACCTGTATCTGCTCAGGATTTGGCAAAACCTTCAAAGTATTTCTCGTTTGAGATTGATAAACGCTCTGGGATGAAAAGTTATTTATTTCAATAACGCGTTTCACCCTTTTTGAACATCATCGGATTGTGTAAAAACCCCTCAGATATAGAGTCATACAGTATGAGAGGTGGATCGCAATCACACGCGCAAACTACGCTGTGGCTACACAGTGTAGGACCACTCTTACCAATGTATAAACGCAGTATCATCCGCGCGTGGCACGACAGGACACTTAATACAATCTACTGATGTCCCAAAAGGGTGGAACACGCTGTTGAAATGTACTACTTTGTAACCCGGGTTGTTTATCAATCTGAAACGTTACCAGGCAGTTGGTGTACCAGCTACTTAGAATGGAATGGAATAAATAGCATATTCTGACTTTCATTCAATATTCCTTAAAAATATTTCGGGTAAATTTATCTCAGAATGACATAAAATATCAAGGGACTTGGTTTACATTCCTCAAAGATTTTTCACCTGTCCGTTAGTGTGATCTAATAAGCAAACTGCACAAAAACTTTATCCTCACCGTTAGACACATGGTAATAGCGGGTAAGGTCTCTAGAGTGCGCAGTGCCGTGAATTAGACGAGGAAGAGAGTGCACAAGCTTCACCAGGTATGTGGTATCTAGCTAAAGGCGCTCATTGATGCTTATATGCCATAGATCGTCCAACCTGCGTAGATGGCTGTACCTCACCTTCTGTTTCCAATAGCCCCATATACTTTGAATGGAGTTGTGATCCAAGCGATTTATAGGTCCCATCGAAGAATGATGCCAAATCCTGAGTGTTCACCAGACGATGAATAAATGTTTGCTGCCCTGTCAACACAGCTGTTGTCATGTTGGGAGATACGAATGTCCTCAGGATACTCATCACGTACATGTAGAAGGAAGGGCAGTAGTTGTTAACAAAGAATATTGAGACAAACATCCCGGTTCCTGTTCACCATAACCTGAACGAGTGGATCGGAATCGTTGCATGAAAAACAACCTGGCCCAGACAAAAGACAAACAGCTCACTATTAAGACCCATGTAATTTTCTGCAACGTCTAACGTTGTTCACTGTTCTGGGGCTATTTCGCTGATTTTCTCCCACTTTTCAAGAAAATACACATAATCACAGGACATTAAATGTTTAATAAGTACCTCCACAGTGAGTACCTACAGCCACTCATATGTATGACGCTATTTACGGTTTTTGGGAAACTTTTCTGAGATTTTCCCCATTTTTCAAGTGAGATATCGGCCGGCATTCGGTCCAGCGCACTTTCAAATACATGCGCTGCCAGTAACGCCGCCGTCTTTTCTACAACCGTCACCGCTTTACAAGGGCGCTGTCTTCGAACAATTACGCCGCTTCCAATGAGAAGCAAACATCTCCACCGGCGGGTGTACTTGAGTTCGAACATTAATGGACCGAGCACTTCTTGTGTGTTTGCCAGTTGAATAGCCATTTACAGACCTTCATATAGGCCAGCTGTAACCTCAGCAATAAAGTTATGTGCTATTTTTACTACAGCCATGCTCGAGGGGTAGCGTCTCCGATTAGGATCAAAACGTTGTCGGTCCCGGGTTCGAAAACTTCCACCGCTTTAATCTTCGTTAATAATCAGTATTGGCGGCCGAGGACTTTCGGCATACGAAGTCACCCTCATTCTGCTAACGGCCTTGTCAAAGAGCGCGATGTAGTGAAGACTGAGGTTCACGGCATTGTCTTATCCTTTGGGTGGGACACTCCCCGAAAGGGGAAGAATCAGCAACAACCAACGGCATGAGGATGTAGAAGGCAGTAGAAAACACTGCATTAAAGATGCGTACGTTTATCCACAGGACATGTGGCCTTTAATTGAAAACAGTGTCATTATGATTCCATTGGAAAAGATTCCGGAATAGTCCTCATTTGGATCTCCGGGAGAGACTCGCAAGGGGTAGGTTATCATGAAAAAATACTGAATAACCAGCGAATGAATAACGTTCTACGAGTCGGGGCGTGGGATGCCAGAAGTTTGAACGTCGTAGGGTAGCTAGAATATCTGAAAAGGGAAAAATGCAAATGCTAAATCTAAATACAGCAGGGGGTCGCGAAGTGAAATGGAAACAAGACAGGGATTTGTGGTCAGATGATTATAGCGCAATACTAAAAGCGGCAGAAAATGGTGTAACAGGAGCAGGATTCGTTATAAATAGGAAGGTAGGGCAGAGAATGTGTTACTGTGAACAGTTCAGTGATAGGGTTGTTCTTATCAGAGTCGACAGCAAACCAACATCGTCAACGATAGTTCAGGTGTACTTGCCGACGTCGCAAGCTGAAGACGAAGATAGAGACCAGTGCCGACTGGCCGCCGCGTCATCTTCAGCCATCGACTTTGCTATTCATAATGGAAGCAAGACTAAAGAAATATCAAGACATATTCATAGGATTTGTCGATCTGGAAATAGCGATCAACAATGTAAAATTGTGCAAGATGTGCGAAATTCTGAAAACGGTTGGGTTAAGCTATAGGCAGGGACGGGTGATAAAGAGTATGTACAATAGACAAGAGGGAATAATAAGAGTGGACGACGAAGAACGAAGTGCTCGGTTTAAAAAGGGTGTGAGACGAGGATGTAGTCGTTCGCTCGGACTGTTCAATCTGTACTTCGAAGAAGCAATGATGGAAATAAAAGGAAGGTTCAGGAGTGGAATTAAATTTCAAGGTGAAATGATAGGAATGATACTATTCGCTGATGACATTGCTATCCTGAGTGAAAGTGAAGAAGAATTACATGATCTACCGTACGGAATAAACAGTCTAATGAGTAGAGAATATGGACTGAGAGTAAATGGAAGAAAGATGAAAGCAATGAGAAGTATCAGAAATGAGAACAGCGAGAATCTTATCACCAGGATTGGTGGTCAGGAAGTAGATGAATTTAAGTAATTCTCCTACCTAGGCAGCAAAATAACCTATGGTTGATGGAGCAAAGAGGACGTTAAAAGCAGAGTAGTGCTGCCAAAAAGGCATTCCGGGTCAAGAGAAGTCTGGTAGTATCAAACACAGGCCTTAATTTAAGGAAGATATTTCCGAGAATGTAAGTTTGGAGCACAGAATTGTATGATGGGGAAACATGGAGTGTGGGAAAATCGGAACAGGAGAATATTTGGCACCTGAGATGTGGTGCTACAAACGAATGTTGAAAATTAGGTGGGCTTATAAGGTAAGTCTCGTACTGAGCGCTGTGGGTTTTGAATCCGCACCAGACGGAATGGACCTCGATTACCACTAGAGGTCTCTCCAGCCGTCGCGCAGTAAACCGTGGCTGTGCGCGCGCTCCTGGCCTGTGTATAATGTGAGAGCACCACGGTGAAGCACGTTGTCCCAGCGGCCACTAGCGACGTACTCCATCAGGTATTTAAGCGCCTGCCTCTCGCTCAGCGGGCAGTCTGATATTCGCGTTGGTCTGTCGACATCTCGCCTACAGACAGCGTGTTCACATTAATTTGTTTCCCTCTACGAATGGACGTTGTGGATTCGTGAGGTTTCGCTTGTGATCCCGTTGGTATTTGCGTGTTGTTCATTACGTCTTGCTCGGTGGTCCGTCAGGAGGTTCTGCGCAGAATTGGAGAGGAAAGGAATATGTGGAAAACATTTACAAGGATTCAAAAATGGTTCAAATGGCTCTGAACACTATGGGACGCAACTGCTGAGGTCATTAGTCCCCTAGAACCTAGAACTAGTTAAACCTAACTAACCCAAGGACATCACAAACATCCATGCCCGAGGCAGGATTCGAACCTGCGACCGTAGCGGTCTTGCGGTTCCAGACTGCAGCGCCTTTAACCGCACGGCCACTTCGGCCGGCATTGACAAGAAGGGAAGGATGATAGGATGTCTGTTAAGACATCAGGTAATGACTTCAATGGTATTACACGGAGTTGTATAGGGCAAAAACTGTAGAGGAAGACAGCGATTAGAATACATCCTACAAATAATTGAGGAGGTTGGTTGCAAGTGCTGTTCTGATATGGAGAGTTTGGCACAGGAAAGGAATTTTTGGCGGGCCGCAGCAACCAGTCAGGAGACTGATGACTCAGAAAAAAAACTATTTTTAGTATTCGATTTTAGACTTCGAATAAATTAATATCTGAAATCTCTGTCCTTGAGCGGTATCTCTTCCTCGCTCGTCTATCCGCTTAAGAACCACTCAACGTACAAAGGAAAACATAATAGCAGGAAGACACACTTAAATACGGACTGCGAATGTTTAAAGATTGCTGGAGTACGTTATTTCACAATAAATAGTCTCCTCCTTTGTACCTTATGTAGGCAAACCATATTTCTCCACTGTAGTTTACAATTTTTTCTATTTTATCACAGAATTCCACAGACTGAGGAGAATATCAAATGTTAAACAAATACCACAAGCAATACTTAAACAAATTACATCTATACACTGCATTAAACAGCTACTTCAATCCATTATTTAACAACAAATAAAGACCTCCTATACGTTTTCATTCTGCGGAATTAATTCGCTTCATTATTAGTATGTGATATCACAATGATACCGTCTATCTGATGTCTGACACTTCAAGTCTAATTTGGGACTGTACAAAAACAGCGTAAAAAATGGCTCTGAGGACTATGGGACTTAACATCTGAGGTCATCAGTCCCCTAGAACCTAGAACTACTTAAACCTAACTAACCTAAGGACATCACACACATCCATGCCCGAGGCGGGATACGAACCTGCGACCGTAGCAGTCGCGCGGTGCCGGACTGAAGCGACAAACAGCGTCAAATCTAATCTCAGTAGGCATATTTTAAACACACATAACACACCCTCAAACAACTCAAATAGTCCATGCTTCCTAGCTTTAACAATTAGCACATACGTAGTCACACTGAGAGCAAAAATTACGTTTTTATTTACAAGAAAGCCAAAAAATGCAGCAGGTCCTCTCCAGCAATGTATTCAAAATGCGCCTGTCAATACTGCGCACGCCAGATGTTGCTGGTATACAGACACCATAACCCATTATTACTCAAAGTCCCTGTCGTCTGGGAGCTAGCAATGCAGATCGAGGTCTGATGCTGGGCACCAGATGTATATTAACTCATTAAGAGAATATACATAGCGCAGACTTGACCGGACGTACAGCCCTATACCCCTCATATCAACCACCCCATACACCCAGCGCCCATGCCATGTAAGATAGGTGCCACACCGACAGCCAAGAAAGCAATTGCCTTATCACTATATGCAATGCACGGTTGCGAGTTTTAGCACTCTAACAATTTTTAACTCTGTGATGAGTCGTGTGTGGCATTTTCAGAATTGAGGCGTTAGTAATACTCCCACACCCTGAAATATGCAGCAAGCCAGGCTGCACCTTCTGTTTAGACAACATACTTCTTCAACACTCACTGCCATTACTAATACTGATAGCCCATTCTCCAGCAGTCGACCGCCACGGTCCACCTATACACACCCAGGGAAACCATCTTCTGTTTTTCTAGTAGCGAACACACAGCTTAGAGTCCACTGCAAGAGACGCAGACCCCAATATTTCGAGAACAATAACTGACTTTCAATAAAACTTAACCGGGAATTTGCACTCATTTTAGTGTTTTCTGATCAAATAATCCGGACACCTACCAGTGGAAATTAAAATATCTAGGAACATTCCAATGATTGTGTTATTCTGATTACGATGCAAAGTTCGTTTAGACAAAGCATGCACATCCAAAGGAACAGGCACTGCGGTGACTACAGACTTTATGAAATACGTCAAATGAATTTCCCGCTTATCGAAAACATATCCAAAGGAACTTTGAATCGTAATCACAGTAACATAGACACCGCAATATCGTATTAATCTGCCGATACCGGCCAAGCGACTTTCCCATCCAACGTCTGACCTGTACTGGAATATACATAATGGATGAACGAGAACAGGTCCTAGGCGCATGGTTGACGACGTATGGAAGCTGGTCTTACTGTGAGTCGAGCACGGATAGCCAAATGATAAGGCGACCGCTCGCGAAAGTGGGGAATCCGGTTTCGAATCTCTGTCTGGCACAAATTTCATTGTCGTCATTCCATTCTACAGCTGATGGTTGTTCTTATTCACAGTTGCCAATTCATTTACATATTAAAATGTCTGTGTACTGCTCGAACTGCACTCTGTTTTTAATAAGAAAATGTTGAATGGCGATTTTGAGATTCACTTGGTTTTCGAGAGGCACTGTAAGCGTTCGGTTTCAGGATATTGTAATTAACACCCTCTAGGAATCAGCGGTACGATTTCGACTGTGCTTAGTATGTTTCGGCTTCTAAAATTACATCTCTTCATACACGTACTTAATATGAAACAATTTTAATACCCTCACCGAAGAATTCACATCATGCCCGTGGATGAGATGCAGATTTTTATTAGTCAAACACTTCAGAGACATACAGTACAGTAGCAGGTCTCTTCGTCTGCGCAGGTGCAAAACTGTCATTTATTTACATACATATCCCACCACCATTCATTAAAATTCGCTCCACCGTCTACTACTGAAGCGTATATCTAAACACAAACTCCATAAGCCACTGTATATTGTATCGTGGGAGGTAAACTGTATGTAACATGACGCATAAAGCAACTTCCAGTGCACAGCAGATTCCACACCGAATGCAGAACTTCTGCTACTAGCGTCCGCCACTACTCAATTTACAAAAGGCGTGTGTAATGTATATCCCTTGGTAAATGCTCACAGTAATCCCAATTTCCTCTCTGCAATCGTTCTGCGTGCAGAACAGAGGAAAAAGTGGGAATGAGACTGCCTCTTAGTTTCTTTTTTATAGTCTCAATTTCCCCCATATTCTTTCCATAACAAATCTTCCACTAGAAGTACAGTCTTCCATACAATGAGATGGAAAAAGTCATGGGATATTTCCTAATATCGTGAAGGACCTCCTTTTATGCTGTGTGTAACAGCAACTCGACGTGGTACGGACATAGCAAGTCGCTGGAAGTCACCTGCTGAAATACTGAGCCATGCTACCGTACATAATAGCGGGAAAGTTTCCACTGTAGGATTTTATGCACGAACTGACCTCTGCATTGCGTCCCATAAATGTCTGATGGGATTCATGTTGGGCGATTTGGGTGGCCAAATAATTCCCTCGCATTGTCCAGAATGTTCTTCAAACTAATTCCGAACAACTGTGGCCCATTGACAAAGCGCATAGACATTCATAAAAGTTCCATCGTTGTTTGGAAACATCAAGTTCACAAACGGCTGAAAATGGTCTACAAGTAGCCAAATATATTCCTTCCCAGCTAATAATTGGTTCAGTTGGATCAGAGGACCCAGTTCGTTCTATATACTCGTAAATACAGCCGACAGAATTATGGAGCCACTACCAGCTTCCACAGTGCTTTATTGACAACTTGGCCGTGGGGTTTGCGTCCAAGTCGAACCCTAGCATCAGCTCTTACCAGCTGAAATCGGGACTCATCTGATCAGGCCACGGTTTTCCAGTCTAGGACCCAGTCGATATGATCACGAGCCCAGGAGACACAATGCAGGCGATGTCGTGCTGTTAGCAAAGGCACTCGCGTCGGTCGTCTGATACTGTAGCCCTTGAACGCTTAATTTGGGAGCCTCTGTATTAGCTCTAATTTATCGAATTTTTTCGTCGTTGTCATTTCAGGAGATTTATGTAAGAGTAAGTAATATGTTGTCCGACTCTCTCTTGAAATTTCGATGTGAAACCTCTCCATGATGTACAACGCCGCTCCTCTGTCATCTATGACTGGAATTTTTTGAGTATCTCTGTAACACTCTTTTGCCGACTAAACGAACCCGTGACGAAACGTGCCGCTCTTCGTTTCGGCAGTTCATTTTCGCACTATGGAGGCATTGTCTAGCACATGCTATTCTGAGATTGTCAGCTGTATTCGTTTGTATCTTAATTGACAATTGAGTTGCATGCCATTCCACTCTGGACCTAGTAGCCTCCGCTACTTCTCGTATTCGTCCCATCGTGTAACTCAAATTCCGTATGTCTTCGCTGTCCGCTGTGCCAAACACTGTTTTAGTAGTTTCCCACCAAAGTGTGACCAACCCCTCTTTTCACGTAACAGGGTTCGTGGTACCAGGTCCATTATATGCTTCAGGTTTCCCTTAGATTTTCATACAAGACACGCAAACCTCGGTATTACGCTTGTACCTTGGTTAAAATTCTTTCTGTCTGTGCTTCTTGATGCAAGTCCTCAAACGCGTCTTACGACCTAGAACTTCATTCCTAAGCTCCCAGGCAATGAATGTAAGCCGCAGCACCCACCGATGGTCTGTTAGAAGGACGTCGGGGTGCCTGGAGAACAGTTCTCCAGACTCGAGTGGCTGGGTGTGTAACATAGTTGTTACTCTCTTTCTCTCTCTCTCTCTCTCTCTCTCTCTCTCTTTCTCTGACGATGTGCAGCACCACTATGACCGCGACACGCTTCCTAGATCCCCATTGCGTTATGCGACATGGGAGAAAGGAACGTGTATCGCTATCTCCCCCTCCCTTCAGAAGGTGACATTACATGGACAGAACTATGCAAGCCCCACCTATAAAACCAATGAAAAATAAACGCCTTGAAACATATAATAAACAGAGCGAAATAAAAGTGGATGACATCCTGTTAATCTCTACAACAACAAACAAAGTGTAATATACGCAAACAACAATCTCAAGTCCTACGTATCAACTTGGCCTAAACGCGTAAGTCATTTTAGATCCTAGACCCAAGTCGTCTGTTTGTCCTTTATTCCACGAGCCTTCACATTCTGTACTGCAGATGCCAGTGGTATCTGTCGCAGTGCATCAAAGTCTTCGTTGGCTGACAGGTGACGTCATTTCCACTACTTGGTATAGTGCATACTATAGGATCATCAATTTCTTGGTTTTACCTTTTGCTGTATATGGACTCGTTACTAATACCCATTGGCTAACCCTGTATTGCAGCAACTTCCCTGTGAATTGTCCTATCTGCTCCTGTCATTCTAAGGCCTTTGTATTTATGCGCTTCACTTGTCAAACATCTCGTTATTTCTTAGCCTAATTTTTAGTCATTCCCCATCGGATCTAAGCTGCGGCTTAATCGCTTGGAAAAGTTGAAGCATTTTTCTCCCACATATTGCTTCGTATACCGAAAGGTCGTTATCTGTAAGGACTAACGAATTGTATGCAGCTGTTACTAAATTTAAATCATGTCCCAATTTTCGTGATTATTCCCGGAATAATAGCTCAACATCTTCGAAATTATGTGATAATTCTTTCTGTTCTCCCATTGACTTGTGGGTGGAAGGGGCTTGTTTGCAGCTTGAAAATTCGGAGCATTCAACGCAATTTCTTCGTAAGATCGGATATGAAATAGGTATCCTGGTCTATAATTAAGATGTCGGTAATGTCAAACATGAGCAATGAAATATTTACTAATACTTGGAACTGTATACTCTTTTTGGTCAGGAATCGCAACCGTTACTTCATAATAACAGAAATGATCAAAAATAGTCAATATGTAATTATTTCATGCTAGTGCTTTACTTGGTGGGCCTAAAATCCCAAGCATTTCAAGCGCCTTAGGCGCTTCTCGTACGTGTTATAACGGAAGTACAAATTGAGGTTGCGACTTGAATTCTTGACAGGCAGCATCAGCAGCTTGAGCCCTTCACTATTCAGCAATGCTTCTGCCCATCAGCATCAGCAGTTTCAGCCTTTTGCTATTCAGCGACACTCCTGCCCATTGTGCTACACTGCAATTTTCCTACTGAAATTATTGACATGTGTGTATTACCTTGTAAGGAGATTCACTCAAATGGAGTGCCCAACTTTATAATCTACTGCAAGGGTCCTTCAATCCTAAAACTAATCTGAGAGCAGCGTGATCGATCACTGCTTCAAACTTTTGGCCATATAAATCAGTGTGGGGATACATAATAACATAGATTACTTTTTTATCTCCTTTTTAGTCATGGAATAATTTTACTCTGCTTTGTTCAACTGTTGGAGTGTGTACACTACAGGCCGCTTTTTACCATCTCTATATTCTGTCCTAGGACACAGCCAAGAGCTCTATTACATGCATCACGAAACAAAAGCAACTCTTTTTCTAAATTTGGGGATATCAAAACTGGATCTGATTTCAGTGCTCGCTTTGAATTATCGAATGCCCACTGACATTCGGTAGAGCATTCAAATTTTGCTCCTTTTTGTAACTAATAGTTCAAACGTCCTTCGCGAATCGAAGATAAAAATTATAAACCGATGAAACTGTGCAACTGTCTGCCGTGGGGAAATATTCTGAACTGCTAAGACTAATTGTGGATCTGTTCTCACATATTCCTTGCTAGTTACACGCCCAAGATACCCAAGATGCTGCTCCAGGCGGGTGTAAAATGAATGTGCGCAATGGATAATAATGAGCGCTGAAGTGATGATTTGGCCCAGTCTGACAACCTCCTGAAGCAGATCTTAGGATCTCTGAATGGTCTTTAACGTATAAATTACAACCTAAACATAACTGAGTGATTAAGGAAACTAACACTACTAAATGATAAACGTTGTTTCTGACTAAACTTTTATTGTAGATTAAAAAACAACCCTTTATTGCAAATGTCCATATTACCTAAATAAAAATTGCTGTTCAATTGCTCAACTCTGCCCCTATTGATGGCCACGTGATCTAACATAAATAACGCAAAATAACTAACATCATCTAAGTACCAAAAACTAGAAGACACTATTTTCAAAGATGATCTACGGTGGTGTGGAACCCCAGTGGAAATAAAATAACATCACAGCTGTTTATCTTTACAGTCCTAATAAGCCAAAGCAATTAGCAACATCACTGTATGTATTGTGTCCGGTGCGTTGGAGTGATGGTTCTCGTACAAGTCTGCTTTGACTCCAGCCAAAAAATAAAATTCTTTCAAACACTACGATGGCAGAAGGCGGTACTCTGACTAATATACTCTAATACTGTCTTCTCCTCTCTGTGTTCTACAGACGCGAAACACGGACTCCCAGCTACAAGGACGGAGTTCAGATAACGTCTCAACGTAAGTATAGACAGAAGAAGTGCTCTCAAACACTGAACGCTGTGTACTCAACAACGACTTCCAACCCGGAGGCGAAGTCCAGAATCGTATAAGTTCGCAACAATACAGTGCCTAACTGTTCTAACAATAAACTCTCTTGAGAGCAAAGACAGCAAGTCGGCCTGTAGCAACAAAGCTGATACTGAGCGACCGTCAGACACGTGCGCTCAAAATTGAAGACTTCTTCTCTCCACCGCTGGCTTCCCAGCAAGGCTCGGCTCCCCGTCCTCGTAATTCAGAAAACAAATCATCTTCTCGAAACCACGGAATATTCTCCCTCTCTACAGATTCTTCTGAACGCTGACCAACCATATTTTAGTCTTTTGTCGTCCAGCGCGGAAAGTGTATGAGGAAATACATATACTCATGCAATGGTACGCTTCTGAGTAAAATCCGCGGAATTACCCCAGCCTCCGTGATTTCCGAGGTGACGCTTCCTCGTTCCTCTCAGCTGCGTCCAAGATTTTCACAGTTTCTGAAGTATAATCCTTTCGGCCTATCTACAGGACCGGCCAGCCGCCGCTGTATTGTGTTTCCGCGCCCAGGTGTCCAGACTGTCCGTCTTGGCACTTTCTGTGTCAAGCAGGATCAGCACACCTGTGCGGGCTTTTTTGCATCCAGGAATTGAGTTCCAACTGCCGTTTCATTTCCACTGGCACTCCAACCTATACTGGTACAGGCAATCATTCATCATGCCGTTTTGATAACAAAGGCACTTCGACACCTTTCATGCAAAAGCGTTAACAATTATTTACAAGGTGTGCGTGACAATGTCAGTCTTCTTTAAATATTCATACATACGATGTAAATCCTATCAAATGATACCTAATTGTGGTTGTAGATCACGGTAAAGTATGTAGATAAGTGCTTGTAAGGTGCGAAATTATAGGCTACCTTACAGATCATTTACGTCTGTTGCTGTAAAATGATATTTATTGATGCACAGGGTTGGCCGCACTGTTTTGAAGACATATAGAGCATCAGTAGAATCGCAGGATCACGTCCTTAACATTTACTACTGTTTGACTTTACTTATTTATTTATTCCTCAAGTAAATACCTGCAGCCTGTTGTTATATAGCAGTTCGTACATTGTGTGATTTTACATGTTCTATCATACAAATTCAGTTTTATTACTAGCACATTTTTTGGGTGAAAATTTTACAAATGGATAAAAGGATAAAGTATAGAAAAAACAAATTTTATACATTAATTTTGTTTAAACCTGTTCCTACCTCAGATAATGATAAGAAAAAGAGACATAATAGGTTGTGGATGTGTTTTAATTTAAAATTAAAAGTGTATTTAATGGAAGAAGCAAGAGGTGGAAATTTGACTTTGCTATGATGTGGCAGTTCTTCCCTTCTGCGTGTATGGTTACGTTTTTTAAAAAATGTGTTGTCTTGACAGTGGTAATAATTTAATGTATTGATTAGTTACGCTGGACCAAAGAATATTAAGGAGAATTTATACGGTGTTCTCTGGAGACACAGCAATCCCAGGAAGCGTAGTATTTGATACAGTAGTCTACCTGCCATCCAGTCGATCTGCCGGGACACGTAACGACAGGTGGGGAGGAAAGAGGGACCAGTTGCGTGCCGTCCGCGGGGTTTTTATTTATAAAGCGGCACGCCACCGTGTTTGGCTAATGCCGCTGTCATGTTTATGGAAGAGCGAGTGCCAAACGCAGCGCACTAAGCCAGCTCCGCCCCGGGCGGTCTCGCCCGTCGGTGACCGCGGAAGCCGCCGCTGATTAAACATTGCCCACCGCCATTCTCACTTCCCGCAGAGGTATTGCGTTACTGTACTGCGTGCCAACCGCAGAACGCCGTGCGTAATGTAGCGGCTAGGTGTACCTCTGTTACATTGTTCCTGACAAGCTGCTGGCGAGAGCAACGAATAGTTCAAATATCTGGTTTACATGGTGGTATGAAGGCACATTGCCTCCCGACATGGCGAGAAGATATATCTCCACACAGATGACACAGTATGCGTTTCATCTAGATGCTTTAATGACATAGATATTAAGTTGGTCTGTTGACTTTTGGGAGGGAACCGAACAGCGAGGTCATCGGTCCAGGTATATGAGTTACATTGACAAGCAAACCTGTTAAATAAACAGTGCAGAGCAGAACTTTGGGGCGAACGAGGTGGATTATGTAACAAAGTAGATTAATAACTCGGTGTAAATAAGTACCAGTGCAAATTAATGTTGCCAGAGGTCTCCCAGTCGTGCACATATGGTTGGAGGACCATGACGTGAGATCAGCGTGACTATAGTGTCAGATTGGGAAGGGCACGCAATACGTATCAGTTGGAAGAATGCGGAGGAAAAGTGTGTGTGTGTGAGTCAGCGAACCATTACTGTAAACCTTGGTTGTGTTCCTCATCGGAACATGACATGAATACTTCGAATGACTTCACACTGGCAAACAGAAAGAAGGGCGAATTGTGACGATTGCAGCGTAGGACTTGAGTATTGCTCTCAGCAACCTTCCACGTGCATAAGGAGTGTACCGAAACAAATCTCTTCTGCCCGGAGGAGTTGATCGACCATCGTCAACTACAACAGTAGATGACCGGTACATTCTGCTACATCATGCAACAGGCAATAAGAGACCCAACTCAAACAGCGAGTGCAATTTCAACCTAATTTAACATAACTACAATGCATACAATCACATGATCCACAGTGGAACGGCGACTGCATTCCGTGGTTTCTTTGCCCAATGACCAGCGTGATGTGTTCCGCTGACACATACTCAGTTTGCAGTGGTGTCAAGAGCACAGTGCCTGGATCTAAGAGGAGTGTGGCCGGTTTACTCCAGCCAGAGTAGTGATTCTGGACGTACCCCATAGTCCAGGTTTAAATTAATCAGTCGAAATAATTATTCATGTGGAATCAGAAACCGATCATAGGTAAAGGTACGCTAAATAGTACCGTCCAACGTAGCGCTAGTAAAAAGAGCAACTTTGCCTCTGATGACACGAGAGGAAACGATAATATGGCGTAGAAATTGATTGAGTGGTGATTATGAAGTTCTTGAAGGTGTGGATTCGAGTTGTCTAGAGAGAAAGAAAATTAAAGTAATGCCGTATGAGAAATGTTACTTCCAAATTATGTGGAAAAATGCTTCGTTTCCTAAGCATTGCAGCTTTGGTATAGCCAACCTTAAACTCAAATATAAAAAATAGTGTTTAGGTAGTCAAAAATATGTTCTTGTGAAGAACGAAGTCATTTTGAAGGATGTATCGATGTAGAATATAATGAAACTTACATGATGTATAACAGTTATACAGGCTTAGTTGTAGCTAAGGGAAAACAAAGGAGTCAATTTATTTATTAATATGTGGAGACAAGCTTAGGACAGTAGAGTCATTTGCTACAGCTATAGAGACCTTCTTCATATTCTATCATTGCATGTATTACGACAAAGCTGTTGTAAAACGTAGTATTTTGCTTCCACAGTCTGACAGAGTCATCTTAATCTTTTAATGAAAAATGATGAGGATTACAGTAGATAGTGTTTCAGCTTTGTCTTAAAAACACCGCGTTATTGAATTGCTGGTTGCCAACAGTAATGGAAAAAGACATTGAAAACATCTGAAAATCGAAATTTCTCTGAGGAAAAAATGTTTGTAGAACACATGCGCACCTTACACATGAATTTTGTTATGTGTGCAGAATGCTGCAAATATGCGTCTAATAAGGGATATTAAGCATATATAAACAAAAGTATGGTTAGTACCTAATGCTTGGTTCGTGGTGAGGTAGTGTTATAATGGCACCCAGCAAGATATATCAATTTCTTCGGTGAGTTGCAGTGCTCCGTTCAACGTATCACTGATTGTGAGTCACTATATTAAAACAGTGCCTTTCGCACATTTGGCATGAAGTTCTTATTTGCGACTGTGTTGAATAGTAATGTATAGAGAGAAATGTAATGTATACGTGGCATTCCTTGTTAAGGGAAGTATACGCAAAAGCTTTCTTAGTAAATATTTAATTCAAAGTATATGTTGTGGAATACGGCCTGTTTGGAATATTACATAATTTCTGATGGTACGGTTGCGTATTTGGTAGCCATCTATCTACTTAGTCATTATGGATGGAATAAAGCCATTTAAGAAGAGTGACCATCCTTTTGGTATGATAAAATTCTTGCACAGGAACGATGATTACTATCCGATTTAGTTAGTAGATCAATGAAAATGGGAAAGGAAACCTATAAATTTCAGCTAATAATGACAACGAGTTTAGAAAACAGATATAAATGTCAAATAGAATGTTCTACTTTGAGAACAACTAAAACCTCCACAGTGCAGATGATACGTCAGCTATATATTGAAGGGATCTTTATGATTACTCTCAGTATCAAGACACAGATTCGAAATACCAAACATTACGTCAATTATGATGTTGGATGGCCAGACATTAGATACACAGCAGTTGAAACTGCTTCTAAGTCGTATATTTCAGACATAAATAAAATGTATTAACAGTGCTCTGCATTCCTCCTTCAGTGTACACGTGAGAGACACAAATTGCTGAACAGCTGATGTGTCAAATCAATAATCATCCTACACCTTTTATGTACAAAGAGTGTCTGGATCGTTGTGTTTTTATTGTTGGTTATGACACATTTCGGCAAAAGCTAGCATCAGATAAAAATGAAACCTGAAGCATAGCCACAATCACTTACAGATTCGGGAATTTAAAACAGGACATTCATGGCCATTGATTAATGTTTTCATATGCGAAAGTGTGTGTAACAGTAAAAAATTTGGTTTAATACAATTATGTGATGCAGGACACTTACTCTACCTCATCACTAGCATCCTCAACCAGCTGTATTTCGTGTTTGCATAACTACAGGAATTTAAAACAGGACATTCATGGCCATCGATTAATGTTTTCATATGCGAAAGTGTGTGTAACAGTAAAAAATTTGGTTTAATGCAATTATGTGATGCAGGACACTTACTCTACCTTATCACTAGCATCCTCAGCCAGCTGTATTTCGTGTTTGCATAACTACAGGACGGTTCTAGAACATCGCTAAAATTTGTTCTTGTTCCTAAGTGTACAAAGCATTTGTTGTTGACCCTCGCCTTGCAACACTTCTCATGGTACATTATGACCGTCAACCACGTAAATCGATAACCTGTAATATTATGAATTTTGTAAGACAGTGCAATCGGAACTGACCAATATTAATATAGTCCCGAATTACTTCCACGTCGAACTCTCCAAAAATGAACGAAAGATTAACAAACATAATTATATTAGCATTTCCCCAGAAATAAAACATACACTCCTGGAAATTGAAATAAGAACACCGTGAATTCATTGTCCCAGGAAGGGGAAACTTTATTGACACATTCCTGGGGTCAGATACATCACATGATCACACTGACAGAACCACAGGCACATAGACACAGGCAACAGAGCATGCACAATGTCGGCACTGGTACAGTGTATATCCACCTTTCGCAGCAATGCAGGCTGCTATTCTCCCATGGAGACGATCGTAGAGATGCTGGATGTAGTCCTGTGGAACGGCTTGCCATGCCATTTCCACCTGGCGCCTCAGTTGGACCAGCGTTCGTGCTGGACGTGCAGACCGCGTGAGACGACGCTTCATCCAGTCCCAAACATGCTCAATGGGGGTCAGATCCGGAGATCTTGCTGGCCAGGGTAGTTGACTTACACCTTCTAGAGCACGTTGGGTGGCACTGGATACATGCGGACGTGCATTGTCCTGTTGGAACAGCAAGTTCCCTTGCCGGTCTAGGAATGGTAGAACGATGGGTTCGATGACGGTTTGGATGTACCGTGCACTATTCAGTGTCCCCTCGACGATCACCAGTGGTGTACGGCCAGTGTAGGAGATCGCTCCCCACACCATGATGCCGGGTGTTGGCCCTGTGTGCCTCGGTCGTATGCAGTCCTGATTGTGGCGCTCACCTGCACGGCGCCAAACACGCATACGACCATCATTGGCACCAAGGCAGAAGTGACTCTCATCGCTGAAGACGACACGTCTCCATTCGTCCCTCCATTCACGCCTGTCGCGACACCACTGGAGGCGGGCTGCACGATGTTGGGGCGTGAGCGGAAGACGGCCTAACGGTGTGCGGGACCGTAGCCCAGCTTCATGGAGACGGTTGCGAATGGTCCTCGCCGATACCCCAGGAGCAACAGTGTCCCTAATTTGCTGGGAAGTGGCGGTGCGGTCCCCTACGGCACTGCGTAGGATCCTACGGTCTTGGCGTGCATCCGTGCGTCGCTGCGGTCCGGTCCCAGGTCGACGGGCACGTGCACCTTCCGCCGACCACTGGCGACAACATCGATGTACTGTGGAGACCTCACGCCCCACGTGTTGAGGAATTCGGCGGTACGTCCACCCGGCCTCCCGCATGCCCACTATACGCCCTCGCTCAAAGTCCGTCAACTGCACATACGGTTCACGTCCACGCTGTCGCGACATGCTACCAGTGTTAAAGACTGCGATGGAGCTCCGTATGCCACGGCAAACTGGCTGACACTGACGGCGGCGGTGCACAAATGCTGCGCAGGTAGCGCCATTCGACGGCCAACACCGCGGTTCCTGGTGTGTCCGCTGTGCCGTGCGTGTGATCATTGCTTGTACAGCCCTCTCGCAGTGTCCGGAGCAAGTATGGTGGGTCTGACACACCGGTGTCAATGTGTTCTGTTTTCCATTTCCAGGAGTGTATATCAAGAACTGGTTTTCAGAATGGAATGGTTATGTGATATTCTTTTCTCCAAGTATGGTCTCTATGCGGACTGTGAGCATAAAATTAAGCGGAATGCAGTTGGAATAGCGGCACACAATCAATAATTCTGTCTATATTTTGTCCGTCATGGCAACGGGAAGAGCGTATCATTTTTGCTAGAAACCTTGTACCCTCTAACATGCAGGGAGAACAGTGTTAAAATGTATTGAACATTACGGAGTTACCCTGTGTAGAGAAATGAAGTGGAATGAAAATGAAACAAGGGCTGAGAACGATTCGTTGGTATGATACTGAGAAACTCCAGGTAGCGTAGAAAAGTGTTTCAAGCAGAAGATTTTTGTGGCCCATGCTGGGGCACATACGAGGTATATGGGACTGTAATCTGGTAGGACAAGAAATGGCCATCTACTGCATACCGATAAGTGTTGTGAAGCGACCACAGGTTTGTTTGAGAGTGGAGAGAATGAACAGAACGTTTAAAAAAGTGTTACTGGGAGGAAATAGTAAAATTATGCAAAGCTATTCAAAAGAAGCTGCTTCAAGACTTCAAGAACTGGCTTCCAGGGCAGTAACTACTAATATTCTTCGGACTACTTCTAAACTGTAGGAGATAAAATTGGAGAAGTAATAACCAGCACGCAGGAGTACAGGCTATGATTATTTCTAAGACAAAACCGTGAAAGAAACGGTGAGGAAAACAAAGAGATGATATTAAAAAAAGTGTCTTCGACCAAATACTTCATACTTATGAACAGTATACACATGTAGCATGGATGTAGATATATGTAGAAGATACTGTTAATTAACTGGCGCTCGAGTACAACAAGACTGCATCTCATTGTAGCGTTCCGTTCCGTCTGACATCGGTGCAATTGCCTTTTAGACAGATTCATGAAATACTAGAAGACAACGAATCTTAAGAGATTTTAATGGATACCGTTTTAATCAAAATCTCCGTTATCAAGAAATTTCCGTGGGTCGGGGAGGCGTACCGGTGGGTTAACCAAAGAGTCGGTTTGGTGGTCAGTGTAGATGTGGTTTTCAGGAAAACCAGGTTGGTACCCACATCCTGACTCAGTAACAAGATTCGTAAACATGTAGAAATCTTTTCTCACGCTTTTATATGGACGACACTATACGCAGACAGATGGGAGACACAAGTTCCGTTCCAGGATAAGATGGAGGGGGAATGGGGTGGTGACAGGAAGGGCATCTGCTCTCTCCATACCACTAACATTTTCAAATCTATACTACTGGCCATTAAAATTGCTACACCAAGAAGAAATGCAGATGTTAAACGGGTTTTCATTGGACAAATATATTATACTAGGACTGACATGTGATTACATTTTCACGCAATCTGGGTGCCTAGATCCTGAGAAATCAATACCCAGAACAACCACCTCTGGCCGTAATAACGGCCTTGATACGCCTGGGCATTGAGTCAAATAGAGCTTGGATGGCGTGTACAGGTACAGCTGTCCATGCAGCTTCAACACGATACCACAGTTCATCAAGAGGAGTGACTGGCGTATTGTGACTAGCCAGTTGCTCGGCCACCATTGACCAGACGTTTTCAATTGGTGAGAGATCTGGAGAATGTGTTGGCCAGGGCAGCAGTCGAACATTTTCCGTATCCAGAAAGGCCCGTACAGGACCTACAACATGCTGTCGTGCATTATCCTGCCGAAATTTAGGGTTTCGCAGGGATCGAATTAAAGGTAGAGCTACGGGTCTCAACACATCTGAAATGTAACGTCCACTGTTCAAAGTGCAGTCAATGCGAACAAGAGGTGACCCAGACGTGTAACCAATGGAAGCCCATACCATCAAGCCGGGTGATTCGCCAGCATGACGATGACGGTTACACGCTTCCAATGTGCGTTCACTGCGATGTCGTCAAACACGGATGCGACCATCATGATGCTGTAAACAGAACCTCGATTAATCCGCAAAAACCGACGTTTCGCCATTAGTGCACCCAGGTTCGTCGTTGAGCACACCAACGCAGGCGCTCCTGTCTGTGATGCAGCGTCAGGGGTAACCGCAGAAATGGTCTCCGAGGTGATAGTCGATGCTGCTGCAGACGTCATCGAACTGTTCGTGCAGATGGTTGTTGTCTTGCAAACATCCCCATCTGTTGACTCAGGAATCGAGACGTGGCTGCACGATCCGTTACAGCCACGCGGATAAGATGCCTGTCATCTCGACTGCTAGTGATACGAGGCCGTTGGAATCCAGCACGGCGTTCCGTATTACCCTCCTGAGCCCACAGATTTCATATTCTGCTAACAGTCATTGGATCTCGACCAACGGGTGCAGAAAAGTCACGATACCGCAAACCGCAATCGCGATAGGCTACAATCCGAACTAAATCAATGTGCGAAACGTGATGGTACGCATTGCTCTTCCTTACACGAGGCATGACAACGACGTTTCACCAGGCAACGCCGGTCAAATGCTGTTTGTGTGTGGGAAATCGGTTGGAAACTTTCCTCATGTCCGCACTTTGTAGGTATCACCACCGGTGCCAACATTGTGCGAATGCTCTGAAAAGCTAATCACCTGCATATCACAGCATCTTCTACCTGTCGGTTAAATTTCGCGTCTGTAGCACGTCATGTTCGTGGTGTAGCAATTTTAATGGCCAGTAGTGTAGAATAAAACGCCAAGCCCATGAAGACACGGGATAAACAAAAAAAAACTGGTTATGGATTAGCAGGATATCCTGCAAAACGCTTAATGAATCACTAATTTGAAGTTTATATATTAACGGTAAAAAATCGCAGTACCAAGAAAGAGATGTGCGGCACAACCGTAAGCTGGTAGGTTTGTTTCTACATCTGAAAGATATTTAGATTTTGCCCTAGTCGCATAAGGCTGGCGCTAGTAGCGCCACTATGAGGATACGAATCATGTGTACGTTGTGTATTTAAATACACGTTGTAACACTTGTGAGCGTTAATTGCATTTGATATTAAACTTGATGAGTTGATTTTAGTCTAGAACGTCTTTAATGCGCCAAAAACTCATTTGGGAACACCTCACTGAGATCTAAAGAGTTCGTTTAGTACGACTACAAAAAGCTGGATGTTCCTTCTACGATATTGCAGATAGACATGGCAGGAATGTACTCACTGTAGATGATTCCTGACAGCGGCGATCACGAGAATGTACGGCCTCAAGATGATCGAGCTTCCGACTGTCACACGGCTCTTATGAGAGAGAAGACTCAATAGGCTCTGAGCACTTTGAGTCTTAACATCTGAGGTCACTAGTCCCCTAGAACTTAGAACTACTTAAACCTAACTAACCTAAGGACATCACACACATCCATGTCCGAGGCAGGATTCGAACCTGCGACCGTAGCGGTCGCGCGGTTCCAGACTGAAGCGCCTAGGACCGCTCGCCCACACCGGCCGGCCTCCAAGAGGGAAGACCATCGTGTTCGGCGTAAGGCTCTAGGGCGTCGTACTGCATTTGCAACTGCAGTTTCAGCAGCAGTTCGCACCACAGTGACACAACGAACTGTTTAGAAATTTTTAAACGAACACACCGTCAGTTGACTGTATTGTTGTTATTTAATTACGACCCGTGTTTCAGCCTTTTATGCCATTTTCAAGTGTTTGAGTTTATGTCATTAACATATACAGGGTGAGTCGCGTAAGACATAACACCCCCATTATTCCGTTGGCGATTGCACTTATTGACAAGCGGTGTTCGGCGAATCATAGCCAACTATGGAGCACATACTTTGGTACACGCACAATAATCACAACGTTTATATTGACCGAGATAATGAGGCAAGTACATGTTTTTTAAATGGGACGCTATATTTTTTCTACAATCATTCGAACGCTCTGGAAAAGACGCGTATAGTGATGTAACGCATGTTGGTATTGTGATTCAAACTTCTCTTAAAAGACGCTGGAAAATACAGGGTGATTCAAAAAGAATACCACAACTTTAGGAATTTAAAACTCTGCAACGACAAAAGGCAGAGCTATGCACTATCTGTCGGCTAATGAAGGGAGCTATCAAGTTTCATTTAGTTGTACATTTGCTCGCCATTTCAGCCAATAAAGTTTTTGGTCCCTTTTTCTTCGAAGGTGCTACTGCAACTGGAAATGTTAGAGAATTGGTGTTCCCTCAGCTCGAACAAGAAGCACAACAATTCATATTTCAGCAGGATGGAGCGCCACCACATTGGCACTTACCTGTCCGTAACTACCTGAACGTCATCTACCCGAGGCGATGGATCGGCCGCCAGGCAGCCCGTGACAGAGCACGTCATTACTGGCCTCCAAGAAGCCCTAATCTTACCCCCTGCCATTTTTTCTTATGGGGGTATGTTAAGGATATGGTGTTTCGGCCACCTCTCCCAGCCACCATTGATGATTTGAAACGAGAAATGAAAGCAGCTATCCAAACTGTTACGCCTGATAAGCTACAGAGAGTGTGGAACGAGTTGGAGTATCGGGTTGATATTGCTCGTGTGTCTGGAGGGGGCCATATTGAACATCTCTGAACTTGTTTTTGAGTGAAAAAAAAACCTTTTTAAATACTTTTTGTAATGATGTATAACAGAAGGTTATATTATGTTTCTTTCATTAAATGCACATTTTTAAAGTTGTGGTATTCTTTTTGAATCACCCTGTATTGTACGATTGAAGGTCGATGCGGTCGGAAGCGGCAGCAGACTGTAAACACGCCTCGCGCGACCCGCAGGCCGAGTTGCCGGGCTCTATGCAGCATGCACGGCCTACGCTACGTAGGTAAATCGTCATCCGTCTTCTTTTAAGCAAAGTTTGAATCACAATAGCAACATGCGTTACATCACTATACGCGCCTTTTATAGAGCGTTCGAATGATGGTAAAAAAAAGTATAGCGTCTCATTTAAAAAACATGTACTTGCCTCATTATCTCGGTCAATATAAACGTTGTGATTCTTGTGCATGTAGCAAAGTATGTGCCACATAGTCCGCTATGATTAATCGAAAACCGCATGCCGATACGTGCAATCGCCTCCGGAATAAAGGGGGTGTTACGTCTTACGCGACTCACCCTGTATACTGCAGGACATCAAGCTCAAAATTCCCATAAATAAAGAAAGGTATTCGCTCCCCATGAAATGCCAGATGTAAAATCACCGTCTCGGCATAAAAGGCCGAAACATGGTTCGTAATTAAATAAACAACAATACTGTCAAATGGCGGTGTGGTCATTTAAAAAATTATTTATGACTCTTACTCAGCAACATCAAAATTTATTTACAAATCGGTTAGTTCAAGGACAGCTCCGAGCCAGATGCCCTCTAGCGTGGATTTCACTGACCTAAAACCGCGCCCATTTGCAACTGCACTGTTGTCAAGCGAGAATTCATTTAAGAGCAGGGTTGGCCGTGTGTTGGGTAGAAGAAAGCCACTTGTGAGCCCGCAGCCAACCTGTCTGCCTGCTAGACACACTGGACCTACACCTGGAGTTGCCGTCTGGGCTGCCATGTTGTGTGACAGCAGAAGCACTCTCGCGGTTATCCCAGACACCTTGACTGCAAAATTGCTTCTCAGTCTGGTGATACGCCCTGTTGTGTTGCCACTCATGAACAGCGTTCCAGTGGATGCCTTCCAACAGCACAACGCTTGCCTACATATAGCTGTTGTAACCAAACATGCTCTACACAGTGTCGACACGCTGCTTTAGCCTGCCCGATCACCAGATCTATCTCCAATCGAGCACATACTGGACATCATCGAAAGACAACTGCAGCGTCATCCGCAAACTGCATTAACCGTCTCTCAATTGATCACCCAACTGCAGCAGGCATGGAACTACATCCCACAAACTGACATCCGGCACCCCTACTGCAAGATGCATGCACATTTGCATCCTTGCATTTAACATTAACCTGTGATCTTGCAATGTTAATCACATCAATGTGTTACCTAGACAAATGTATTCCCCAAATTTCAGAGCTCTGCCTTAACTATTTATTGGTGCTATGATTTCTTCTTCTGTCAGTCTATTTAAAATTCGTTACTGGTCCTGGAGGACTACCATTAATTTTACAGATATTTGCACGAATCAAAATACTTTAATTTTAAGTGAAAGCATACAGGATGATTCAAATATCATACCCCACAAGAAAACTCTACTTTGGTGACTCATTGTCTTGTCCCATAGGATAAAGTCGTAATTAGTGGAGACTGATAAAATAGAAAGAAACTAACGCATGATACAAATGTGCTTTAATAGCACATACAAAATATTTCATCATTGTCAACGAAGACCTGAAACATAACAGTAGAATTTAACCGCCATCCGCCCTCTCTTAATGACGGTTACCTCTATGCAGAAGGTTTTCAAACTGATTACCATCCTGCAGAGGACACATCTGAACTCGTCAATGGAAAATGTAGGACACTGACCGTAACGTCTCTGTGTTTCTGTACGGGTACTGCTGATATTCTCGGGCTGGTAAGTCTTTTTTTTTGTGTATATTGGCGTACACTGTAGACTTGAGGTGCCCCCAGAGGAGGACGTTCGTCATGACTGGCGATTTAACTGACGATGGAACAACAAATTTCTAACGATCAGAGTCTCTTTGTTAGTGTTCTATACATCAAAATTCGTTTTGTGTTAAATATTGTCATGGAACAGGTGACGGAATTGGTGGATCTAGGCGACCATTACACCGGACCACGTGTACCAGTCCAAGGTCCAGAAAGAGCGACATCCAAAACGGACGCTTCGTCCAACGTCTGCAAGTGCGCCATCATGCTGTAAAAAAAAAAAAAAAAAAAAAACATGTATCTCTGTTCGACAGGCAGTAATGTTTCCACAAAATGATTTCTGTAGCATGCAGATGTGAGCGTGCCGTATTTATAACAGTGTTCCTGTTTCTGTTTGTGTTTCTGTACAACAGGTTACTATATTTCTACAAATGTGGCACATCATGGAACCTTGGGTTTGTAAGTAGATTCGTTTCTTTAGCTGTATGAAAGTTAGAATCAAGATAAGTCCCCAAATCGTCATTTACTTTTGTATCTTGCAACAGAACTGAAAACGCTTGACAACATCCACAACGGGTGTGCAGTAAATAGTGCAGCACATATTTATGTCTCAAAGTAGATTGGTTTTATTCAGAATTATAGTACACTATGTTATTCCTCACTCTTTTGGCTACAATACCCTCTTTTTCAATATTATCTTCGTTCAGTACGACAGCCTTACGCCACCTTATTAATGGTGCTGTACGCCAGGATGGTACTGCTCCACAGATCCACGTCGCAGCCAATGCCCTGCTCCCCGCAACGTGCTGTTTCCTGCAACGTACTGCTCCTCGTGGTGTGCCTCATTCGGCGTAACAGGTGAAAGTCGGAAGGTACGACATCATGGCTGTAAGATAGATGAGGAAGAACAGTCCAATCAAGTTTTGTGAGCTCGCTTCGAGTTCAAAGGCTTGTGTGAGGCCTTGTCATGGAGAAGGAGAAGTTCGTCTGCATTTTTGTCGCGACGGATGCATTGCAGGAGTCTCAGCTACGTGCTACCAGCCGGCAAGTTGGAGATCTCACAGGTTTGCGCGATCCTGTTTTGATGATGAGAGATGCCTAGCCCAACGGTTCTCTGTGCCTTATTCACTGTCACGTCTCCGTAAACTTATAAATATCTGCGTTGCTCTGGTTTTCCGGCAAATGAAACTCAATGACAGCTCTCTACTTGGAACGCATCTCCGTTATAAAAGTCATTTTAAGTGCTACGTATAGCGCCACCACCTGCTGGAACTTCATGTAGCTACAGGGGTTGAAGCGGTTAACATTCCATGTCATAACACAACAAATTCCTCAATTTTCGTCCCAAATTGGCCGAAGAAAAGAAATTCCGTCCGTTACTTGTTGAACGACCCTTATACGTATATTAATTAATTAAATTGAAGCTATGTCCAGCAAAACCTCAGTAACCCACAGTACCTTCACCATCACCACCCACGCTCCTACCGTAAAAGGCCGTTGATCCTTGCCGGCGGGAGTGGCCTTGAGGTTCTAGGCGCTACAGTCTGGAACCGCGCAACCGCTACGGTCGCAGGTTCGAATCCTGCCTCGGGCATGGATGTGTGCGGTCTTCTTAGGTTAGTTAGGTTTAAGTAGTTCTAAGTTCTAGGGGACTGATGACCTCAGAAGTTAAGTCCCATAGTGCTCAGAGCCATTTGAACCATTATTTGTTGAGCCTTAGTATTTTTTCTTGGTATAAAGGAAGTCCATTGGTCAGTGGATGTTAGCACAAAAATAATTCAGTCTAGACGTCTACCGTGGACATCCTTTAAAAATGAGTGTGAAGCATAGGAATGTTCAAATGTGTGTGAAATCTTATGGGACTTAACGACTAAGGTCATCAGTCCCTAAGCTTACACACTACTTAACCTAAATTATCCTAAGGACAAACACACACACTCATGCCCGAGGGAGAACTCGAACCTCCGCCTGGACCAGCCGCACGAAAAATGGATGAGAAGTCTCAGTATTTACTTTGTAGTCACATAATCAACGGGTAGCCTAAATTGTCTATGAAACTGCGTTAGAACATCAAGCTGAAAGAATTTAAGGATTTTGCTAAAAATTCTAAGTTTTGACAGTCTATCTCTACGCAATATATTGCTCTATACATCAGAGCTCACTTTGTGTTAAACATGCAAGGATGGAACGCGTGATGGAATTGGTGGAGTGAACAACAAATTTTCTGAGGTTGCACGCATTTTACATCGTCAGTGGTAACGACCTTGGATGGAACTGAACAAAGGATATACAGGCGTTATCTATTATTGAAAAGCATGTTCGTCTAATCAAAGAAAATGCCTAGAAGGAGTTTTTCATTTCAGACTTCTTGAAACGTTGTATGTAGGCTCTCACGCAACAGTTAACGTGTGTCTTCAAGAGTTTGCCAACTCTGGTTCTTCAGCAACTCCGTGACAGTCTCCCACGAGGGAAACGAACCGCTGAACACTCCGGCTGCTGTTCTTTGTTTAAGTTCAGTGTCCCCTGTTGCTCCTATTTGGTACAGGTCCCACAACACTGAGACAAATTCTGCATTGGATTGCACGAGTGTCTTGTAAGTAACTTTCTCTGCCATTTTCGTAGTGTTCCGCCAATAAACCTATCACTGAGCGTACGTGATCATCCTGCAAATTGTTACAGACAAGTATTTTTTCATGAATTGACTGATAGCAGTGCGACATTGTAGTCACAGGATACTACGTTAACATCTGAATAATTAAAGCAAGTTGCCAACCACTGAACAACACTGAAATCTTATCTTCTTCTACGAGGGCATGCTGAAACGTAGGACCTCCCAATTTTGTCTTCTTTTCCCAATATCGATTGAAATATTGCATATCATGCATGTGACGCAGTCTACTTTTTCCGCTTCGACGACGCAGATTGCAAGAATACGCGGCTGCAGCAGGTGTTCCCATAATTTCCATTTGACTGAACGCTTTCAGAATCTTGGTACTTTCCATTTTGTAGCATAATCAAATTAAGAAAGTTTTAAAAATTGAGAACAACTTGTTTTCTTCAGTGATTAGTTCAATTTTAAATCATATTTAATAACACAGGAATGTTAAGGGCAGCCGGCACCATCCATCTCCTCCATGTTAATTTTAGCAATTAGAAGGAACATTTTTCTAAAACCATTAAACATATTGCTTTGATATTTGGACTACATGTTCTGTGAATATTCCTCTACAAAGTTATAAAGCCATGTTAAGAAATATTTATTAGTTTTTGTTTTACAAGTTTTTTAAACAGGCGCTTATTTTTTCTCTAAAATTTTGCACTTTTTCTTCTATAACTCTTGAAATATAGAAAATTTTTTCAATTTCTTATAAAAATGAAGGAAAAGAAGTAAACAATGTTATGTATAAATTTCATCGATATACTGTTACCAGTTTTTGAGAAAATGTTCGTCAAATATGAAAACTAAAGTTACGTTAAATGGCTTCCAAAGTTTTTTAATACATTCCTGCCTCATATGATTGATTATCAGCATCCTCTTCTTTTTCCAGTGTTAGTTTCCTTTTCACTGGTCTTTTCTTCCCTTTTGCTGTATCTTGTAGGCTTTTGTCTCTTCTTCCTGCACCTGTTGGTCTTTCTTCATCAATTAGGCGCATTGTGGAAATGGTGTGATAATGTTCCTTTCACCGTATGTTGCCACTGCATCATACACTCCAAAATGGAATGTTTTTATCTGTACAAACACTCTTTTGGGAATCCTAATCCAAATTAAATAATTTACACTTTCATTTGGAAATTTTCTTTTCCCATGTAAACACTTTTCCAATAAACTTGGTTGTAATAAATCTCTGAATATGGGCTTAGTTGCATCAAATACAGCATTTGGCAAACTGTTTTCATGGGCATGTTCCTTTGCTGATTAGTACTTACACCATGAGTCATCACCTGTGGGGCATAGTGCATGTGGTGGATGCTCATTTGTTGATGCAGTATGAAAAAATTATGCCCATACTGCTGTCCCCATTGAAAGGTGGCTACACTGTGCCACTGCGCCAGAGAGTGCGCCAAAGAGTACTATTAAGCCGCCTCCACAGTGCGTGTTACGAGATCGTAGAAGTCAGTGCTTGTTGTGACATTGGAGAGGACAGTGTGTGTTAAGAACTCATAGAGACAGTGTGTGCGTGGGCAGAGCTCGTGGTTGTTGTGAAGTTGGAGCAAGATGTTGTAGTAAAGAGTGTAGTTCCATGTCCTATGCAGTTATTTGATGGGAGAGATAGCAGATGTTATTGTAATGAGTGCATTCGTCAATATATATGAAGGTAAAATTTACCATGTTCGTTTATTTATTTGTGTATCTGAAATAATGCGTCACTACAGGTTCAGTCAACAAAGCATCTGGCTTGTGTTCTTGTATTAGAGTGAATTCTGGTTTTCTTGCGTAATCATAGTTTTTCTAAATTTCTTTGTCACGTCAGTATAATTGGTATCAAAATTCTTGTCTTGTTGGAAAAGAACCGTGCCAGATGTGGACGTTGAGTCACACTCCCACATACAGAACAGCTACACTAGTGCTTATTGGTTTTGTAGATTTTTATAGTTGCTGGGGTCTTAATTAATTAACTGTGTTTACGAAAATTTTCTTACATTGTTTGTTGCAGTCAGATAGCGTAATAATACTAGTCAGGGCCAACCGATTACGAGACTTACGTAATCGGACATACAGCAACTAAAAAATATTTTCAATCATATATTTAATTAAGCCCCCATGCACGTGGCGACCGCTGCTTCGGATCGTCCCTTGGAATTTTTCTAATTGTGAAAATTGTAGACTGTAGTATTGTTGTAGTAATTTGTAGCTAGTGATTGTAGTCTGTATTGAGTGTGTAGATTTGGTAATTGGCATTCTTCTAATGGTATTTTTCAAAATTTTAATTTTTTTATTGTCTTGTATACGCGTTTGACAATTTTGTGCAATTATTTCAATTGTTCGTTAATCGTGTTTGAGGGAAACATCTCGTGTGAATAGTACTGTTGGAGATAAGGAGTCATTGTGTGTGATTTTCGTACAGTGACGAATCTTTCGTATATTTTGTAAATGATTATGCGATCAATGAAAAAGGCAAAAATGATGAATAGTGAGAATGACGAAATTGTTCACATGGCGAACTCGCCAACAGAGGAAAACAGTATGATGGATAATGAAGTGGAAAACAATGTAATAAGTCGGGAAAATAGTCCGGAACCATTTCAAAATTTTTCTCAATCAGAAAATTCACAGAATCCGAGATTAACGATAGAAGATTCTGAAATTGTATCGAACACAGATAGCTTTACAGCTATGACGGAGGAAACTGGTTTTGCGGGAAATGTGAGGGGTGAAAAGAATTTTGAAACAGTTACTATGGAACAGTTGATGAGTGCTATATTAAATGTGGGATCACAGTTACGATCTGAATTAAAAACAGTTATGGAAACACAAATAGGAACAATTAAAACTGAGATAGGAACAATTAAAACTGAGATGGTAACAATTAAAACAGGTTTAGAAAGAATTAACTCGAAGATGGAAACAATGGAAACACAGTTAGGCTCACGAACAGGGACATGTTTCAAATACATGAAAGACGAATCAAAGAAAGAAATTAGAGAAGAAGTACAACCGATTTTAAATTCTCACAATAATAGTTTAATTTCAACAGAAATCAGACAAGAGGAACAGGACAGAGAACGGGAAGAAAAAGATCGCGTGATAGTACAGAAATTTTCAGAGTTAAATTTACAATGTGCACACGATAAGGAAGAAATAATTGAAAGAATCGAGGAATCCGTACCAAATGACAGAATAAATAACTTAACGCAACAGTGTGAACAGTTAACTACTAAATGTGACAATACCGAAACCCGAGTCGCGACATTTACAGAAGACGTAAATAAAGTGAAAGAACAATTAAGTGACTCATTGGAAAGAGTTGAGGAGATCTCAGATAAATTGACAAGTGTTAGTTTAGCAGAAGGGTGTGAAGAAAGTAATTTGTTTCATTTACGGGATGTAATAAGAGAGCGCCAGGCGCGCGAACTTTACAATAATCGACATTCGGACTGGGACAGACGCGGTAGGTCTTTGTCGCCACGAGGCGAAAACTTTGATTATAAACACTTTTTGACTGTCCGGAAATTTAAAATCTTCCGCAATTCTAAGAATGACATACATCCATGTTCATGGTCAGGTCAATTTGCGTACGCACTTCCGCCAAAGTTGCCATTAAGTCACAAACTTGAAATTATGTGCAGTTACTAATGTCCTCAGGGGATTCACTACTCTAAGTGAATATGTGCCGTAGCGAGCATAGGGCCCCGAGCTGTAGTGGTGCTATTTCCCTTTTAGTTTTCTGTACTGCTGCCTACTCTTTTACTATTCTTTGCACCTGTCAAAACAACTCTTCGACTATCAATCTATCTAGTGAGTAAGTAAACAATAACCGGATTTGACTAATTGTACCTAAAAGTGATTTTGTAAATTACCATTTGGACTCATTGTACCTTCAGCAGCATTCATTCGTAGCCTAAACGAAATTTTACCTGTTTATATTCGTGACAATATTATTTCATATGTTGACGATATTCTTATTACTAAACGTTCTTGGAGTGAGCACAACAAAATTTTGGATTCATTATTACGTATTTTTGCACGAGTTGGCATGACAGTGAACTTGGAAAAATCTGAATTTGGTCGTTCTTAGGTGAAATTTCTCGGTCACATTATTTCTACAGAAGGTATTCTTCCTGATCCAGAAAAATTAGACGCTATTCGTAACTATGCTGTTCCTATCACAAAACGTGATGTTCGTAGTTTTCTTGGTCTCTGTAATTTTCTTCGACGCTTTGTTAGATTGGACGATTTGGCCACACCTCGTTTTTGCGATCTATCTGGAAAGTTCTTTTTAAACGAAGATCGGTCGACAACTCTGTTTGGTTAGTTTGTATTCCTGATGAGTGGGTCAATAAATTGGTTTGGTACACACATCTCAGTTATGCACACTTTGGTCCCCGAAAATGCTTTCATAAATTACGAGAAAATTGCTACTTCAGTAATATGGAAAAACGTATTCGATCTGTTCTTGCCAAATGTAAATTATGTCAAATGGCTAAGCCTCCAACGATTTCTCACAGAGCACCGTTGTTTCCCGTCATTCCAGCGAAATTAAAGGAGATGGCTGCAGTCGATTTGTTTGGTCCAGTGGTTCGTTATACTAATGGTTTTGCGTACATTTTCTTAGCAGTGGAGTTGACGTCAAAATATGTGTGTTTTACACCTTTACGCAAAGCAACAGCTCGTTCAGTATCTAATGCTTTCATCAAACATTTTCTTAAAGAAGTTGGTCATGTTGATAAGGTTATATCAGATAATGGATCACAGTTTCGTTCTAAAATTTGGCTTCGTACTCTACAGCGTCGTAAAATCAAACCAATTTTCATTTCCCTTTTTCACCCTCAATCTAACGCTTCAGAGAGATGGATGAAGGAAATCAATAAATTGTGTCGTCTTTATTGTCATCAGAATCACAGAACTTGGGATCAGTATCTTCATATTTTTCAAAACATTCTGAATGAACTCCCTAATGATTCAACTTCTTTACCGCCTCTATTGATATTAAAAAATAAAGTACCAACAAATCGCATTTCTGAAATCGTTCCTTTTCCGCCTTCACGGAAACTGCGACATTCTGAAGTTGTCAACCTGGCTCTGCAAAATATTGCATCTGCGGCTGCTAGAAGAGAGAAATCAGCGAAACGTCCTGGTCGTTTAAAAACTTTTTCAGTTGGTCAAAAAGTGTTAATTAAGTCTCATCGTTTGTCGCACAAAGGAAAAGGCTTATGTCGCAAATTTTTTCTGCTTTATAACGGTCCATATAGAATTCGCAAAATTATTCATGATAACACTGTCGAAGTAGAAACTCTTAAATCACGACGCTCTAAAGGAATACATCATATATCAAACGTTAAAATTTTTGTGGAATGACATACTTGTGAGAAACTAACAGCTAGATGTAAACATGCGGAGAGTACAAGGATACCGCGCTGTGTTTTGGCGGCGGCACATACTCAAAGCAACAGTCAAGTCTGCGCGCCGCACAAGGCAGTCGTTGACCGCGAACAATAGCTTCCTACGTCACGCGCCCACAGCTGATCGAGCGCTCAGTGCGAATGCACTGACAGCCGTAAACAAACACACAGTTTAATTTCTCCGACTAAATTCAGTATAAAGCTATAGTGACTTGATGAATTCTGTTATTAACATTCAGTATTTTGCAGGATACGGTTCTATAAAATATTTAAGAACTTCAGGTAAACTCTGTGTGTCTCCGACGTTAAGACGACCTGCTATCGAGAAATTTTCAGGAAGAATGTAATTTCCAAGAAGAAACTAATTAACTAAAAAAGGGTAACTATTAATTGAGTTTATTTTTCAGGTAACATATTTCCACATAGGTACGTACTTTAGACGTAATTTGCTGCTCGCGATTACGTGATTCATACTTTGTGCTAATTTTATGTTCTATGGATTTACTTGTGAAGCGACGTGCTTGTGTACATTTACTGATTTTGACAATTATTGATTAATGAACTGGGTTGTGACTTGTATAGATTATGCATCGCTTGGGTGCTATGCTTTTTCACTGATGTCATATTTTTTTATTATGTGCCTGCTGTGCTTATTTATTTAAATTATAATTGTAACCTGATTTATTGTGCTGATGTGTTTAGGTATGTAAGTTATACTTTGTCATTTATCTGCTTG
Organism: Schistocerca piceifrons; assembly: GCF_021461385.2. Taxonomy (NCBI): domain Eukaryota; kingdom Metazoa; phylum Arthropoda; class Insecta; order Orthoptera; family Acrididae; genus Schistocerca; species Schistocerca piceifrons. The sequence goes on along the minus strand of NC_060141.1, from coordinate 682,852,635 downwards.
CGTCTTCATGTTTACTTATTAAGATTACATATGAACATTTATTTGCTTTTGCTGATATGATGCTAATGACATGTTTACTGCTTTACGTATGGATTATAATTGTAACCTGATTAATTGTGCTGACTGTGATTATGTATGTAAGTTATACTTTTTGGATTTATCTGCTTGCGCATCCATGTTTACTTGCTAAGATGACATATGAACATTTATTTGCTTAGGCTGATATGATGCTAATGACTTGTTTATTACGTAAGATATATGTTTGCTGCTTTTTGTATGGATTACATATTTACACATTTCTGTTTTGTTGCCATAACTGCTCTGTAATTTGGTGTATAGCAATGCTGATGTACTGTGTATAAACATAGAGTTTAGGTCACACTATTGGATTAATTATAGATTGTTCGCTTGGCAAAGCCTCGTTGTAGGAATTGTGCTGCATCCACTAGTTGACATTCTGTTCTCTACTGGTGTATTTACTCGCTATTGCTTGTTTTCCTTACGCTCAGTGCCTTACATTTTTAAGATAAAAAAATTAACTGCTATCATTCGACGAACGACATTAGTACAAGAAAGTCATAGAAGTCACATGAGCTGAGGTTTTATGAAAGCTGTATAAATTTATGCTAATAGGAAGGAAGCTAACGACATGACATACCAATACTAGGTTTAGACCATTAACAGTTATTACACTGCATTTTTCGTGAGCAATTGAAATAGGAAGTGACACTTGACACAAAAAATACTCCACATGTTTGCTTCTGCTATGATTCTTGAAGTGGTGTACACACTGTGAAATATTATGATCATTCACACTCCGTAATCGTACTTAATTACTGAGAGTTATTCAAACTAAGTCTGTTAGAGGTCAGGTATGCATTTCTTTTATTTAATAATGGACAAGGAACCAAAATGTATCTTATAATTTATAATGAGTAGAAAATTTGGGTCAGATGGATTACACAGAGGTTGTGTGTTGGCAATGTGTCTTCGGATTGTATGGGATGCTGAATTGAAGTTGCATTAGGATTTTATCTGTACTTGTTCGAGGAGACTGACGAGAGGAAAGAGTTGTTATGGAAGTGAAATGATATTGGTGCTGAGGTTTATATTTATCGATGTATTATTATAGGTATTGAGAGTATATGAAGTTGTTTGTGGACAAGAGGTAAGGTGATATTGGTGCTGAGGTTTACATTTATCGACGTATTATTGAGGTATTATTGAGATTATGTGATGCTGATAATTATTGGAGTTTTGGTGGATAAGAGGTAAAGTAAGTGAGGAGCATATTTTTTTTGTTGGTCTTATGGAACAAGAGGATGAAGAGAGCAGACTAAAACACTAAAATAGAAGGAAGATAGTCTATACACACACTTTGTTATATCACTAAGCAGTATATACTTTTTTTTGGAGAGAGGAAGTAATTGCATATCTTGGCTCACTGACAGTTGTTCAACAACAGTACATTTTGATCTGGCTTGGCAAACATTGGTCTTGACATGATGACTATGACGTTGACTTAACTATTATTGACTGTTATACATTGCTGCCAGTACTACTTGACACACATGATGAACATCAGATTTAGACAGAATTTCATTTACACAATTAACACTATTCAGTTACACAGTAGTACTTAATGTGGATGAGAGATGAGTGAGTGTGTTCTGTGTGTTTTCCTTTACTAATCCTAACCACCTATCTCCTAAATATTATTTTATTTGTTGGTAGTGGCTTGCACTGACACCCATAAATATTATAGGTTTACTGGTATTTGAGTATTTGTAATAGTTAATAGGACAATTATCTGACATCGTTTGTGTGTTTGTTATGATTTGTATGTTACTGTAAAAGCATTTGTATGTGCATTCAAACTATTGTTCATGCCTGAACTGTCTGATTAGTGAAGATAAATATTCTGAACTGTTACCTGCACTTTTCAACATGATGTGTGACATTTGGTCGTGTTTAATTTCTGCTGATGAACTGTGTGATCAGTGATTGTAAATAAAAAAAAAATTATGGACTGTTACCTGTACCTTTTCTACATGATTGGAGCCACTAGGACATGTTTAATTTCTGCTCATAAACTCTGATAAACAGTGTGATCAGTACTTGTGAGTTTTATGGAACTGCTTCTGCTGAGAGATGAGACTTGTTGGTGTCTGCACCTACTCAATATTACTGGGTGCAACTGATGGACTGCTTCTACTGAAATGAAGTCACTTGTTGGTGTCTGCACTTGCTTAACATTGCTGGGTACATCTGATGGATTGCTTCTACTGAACTAATGTGATTTGTTGCTGGGTGTACCTGCTAAACTTTACTGGGTGCAACTGATGGACTGCTTCTACTGAAAAGATGTCACCTGTTAGTATCTTTTTTTTGTATAAACTAATCATTGAAAGCATTTTATGTGAACATTTGTATAAACTGATTTTTTTGTATATTGTGTAAACTATTATGTAAAGCCACATGTATGAAAAGAATTTGTATTGCCTACTGTATTTTATATATTAGGTTAGTGAAAGGTCAGCGCAAAGCCAAAATTTTTAACTAATTATGTGATATTTAGGTATTAATATTATCTTTTATTTTTGTCTGTATTTTTCTGGACGAATTTGGTGGTATTTTCACCACCAATGCTGGCAAAAATACCATCAAATTCTGGCCTGTGGAGGAGGGGCATATGAAAGGTGGCTACACTGTGCCACTGCGCCAGAGAGTGCGCCAAAGAGTACTATTAAGCCGCCTCCACAGTGCGTGTTACGAGATCGTAGAAGTCAGTGCTTGTTGTGACATTGGAGAGGACAGTGTGTGTTAAGAACTCATAGAGACAGTGTGTGCGTGGGCAGAGCTCGTGGTTGTTGTGAAGTTGGAGCAAGATGTTGTAGTAAAGAGTGTAGTTCCATGTCCTATGCAGTTATTTGATGGGAGAGATAGCAGATGTTATTGTAATGAGTGCATTCGTCAATATATATGAAGGTAAAATTTACCATGTTCGTTTATTTATTTGTGTATCTGAAATAATGCGTCACTACAGGTTCAGTCAACAAAGCATCTGGCTTGTGTTCTTGTATTAGAGTGAATTCTGGTTTTCTTGCGTAATCATAGTTTTTCTAAATTTCTTTGTCACGTCAGTATAATTGGTATCAAAATTCTTGTCTTGTTGGAAAAGAACCGTGCCAGATGTGGACGTTGAGTCACACTCCCACATACAGAACAGCTACACTAGTGCTTATTGGTTTTGTAGATTTTTATAGTTGCTGGGGTCTTAATTAATTAACTGTGTTTACGAAAATTTTCTTACATTGTTTGTTGCAGTCAGATAGCGTAATAATACTAGTCAGGGCCAACCGGTTACGAGACTTACGTAATCGGACATACAGTTACTAAAACAAAACAAAAAAAAACATTTTCAATTGATTATTTAATTAAGCCCCCATGCACCATATGCTAAATGCTTCTTCTGTTTTGTCCAATTGCAATAATACCTCTGCAATTTATCAATTGCTTCATTTGTCAATCTTCCCCTTCCTCCAAGGGTCTTATTGTCGATAAGCTTCTGGGATCGTAATGTTTGCTTTAGTTTGCGCAGCCGGCGTGGCCGAGCGGTTCTAGGCGCTACAGTCTGGAACCACGCGACCGCTACGGTCGCAGGTTCGAATCCTCCCTCGGGCATGGATCTGTGTGATGTCCTTAGGTTAGTTAGGTTTAAGTAGTTCTAAGTTCAAAGGGACTGATGACCTCAGCAGTTAAGTCCCATAGTGCTCAGAGCCATTTGAACCATTTAGTTTGCGCAAGCGAGCCCCCATGCGGTTCTGTTTTTTAATGTGAATTTCATTGCCATAAGGTATGAGTTCGTCTACAGCTTTATATCCCTTAGAACAACCATCTCCTAGATAGTTAGTGTATCTGTGATCTGGAAAAAATTGCTTTCATTCCCTCTACTTCCATCGCTCCACTCGTGCCGTGAAAATTTGCTTCACAACTTTCACTATATTCGTCCTTGGTATTGCCTTTACATCTACAATGTTTTCAGAGAATAGCAACATTAATTACTTTGCAACTGACTCCACTGGTAGCTGTCAAAACTCCATTTAGAGATTTATGACCTCTATGTAGCCATGATCCATCTAAAGCAATAGTTAAATCTCTACAAATCTCATTATCTGTCACAGCTTGTTCAACTGGTTTCTTCATTGCTGCTTCAGCAATATCTTCAGCAGAAGATCCCACCAATTCATTATAAAATAGAAACTTGGTTGGTGGTTTTGGCAAGTTCATAATTCCACATAACATTGTCCCTGCAGCACTTCCGTTGCCAATGCAACGCAAGCCATACACTAGCCTAACATTTATATCATACACCTTCTTTTCACTATTACCACTACGAGGAATACTGTTAGAATTAGAAAACGAAACTCCCGCAGAACATTTGTTACACTTCAATAACAAAATGTTAGAGAGCAAGGAAATATTAATTATTTCATTCACATCATTACTGTCACTTTCATAGTTTTCAAATTTTTCTCTGCTGTCACATATTTTCTAGCTGGAAGAAGTTCTACTACATTTACTTGGAGTAGTCGGTGAAGCAATCTGAGCAGCATCTCCCTTCGAAACAACATAAGATTTCTTGTTCCACTCATTGTGCCTTTTCTTAAACACTGCAATACTGAAACGGGGCATACTGATATCCACAAACCAAATACGTAAAACAGGTACGAGCAAAATTCGTCAAATACGCAAAATTGAACAGCTAAACAATACAAAGGAAACTCCACACGGTATAGCGTTTATGTTTAGCGATATGTACAGTCACTTGTCACAGAGATAACGCCATACAATGTTGGAAAACGAAACACTGTCTAATTCCGCTATGATACCCTGCCTGTAGCCAGCGAGCGGCGCCGGCAGAGGTGACACACCAAGTCGCTACAATCGTGTACGTGGTGCGTCAACTTTGCAGTGATAAAATACACAGTTAGAATTCACTTAGACGGGTAAAACTTGATTTGTTTCATTCAGAAAACTCCAAATAATTTTATATTGAAAAACCAGAATACGTTAATTTTGTCATTTTCATCGTTCCTGATCCCCTTCAGAAGATTTTAAAAATACGTGAACTTATCGGAAAAGACCGCCTTTGTTATTAACAGATTTTCATGGAGCACTAGCCCACACCATTGTTCGGCGGAACACAGTTTGGTAGCCCTGCGCCAAAGGGCTCCCAATTGTTGCACGTAACATGGCTGTGTGTAACGTAATTATGTCGACGCGTGAGAAACAGCATGCTATAATCGAGTTTCGAATTCTAAGAGTTCGTCCACACAAGGGGCACCTTCTACTTCAGAATGACGATGGGAGACCATTAAAAGAGCGCTCCGATACCTGCAACAATTTGACTACTTGGGTTCATTGTCATTGATCATCCTCCATGGAGTACCGACTTGGCCGTTTCCAGCTTTTAAGTGTGTCTAAAGCTAAAGAACTCCTTTGAGAGTTTCATTTTGATAGTGATGCAAGGGTGCAAGCAAAAGTGAGGTTGTGGCTGTGAACACCATGAATCATTCGGCATTGACGGTATCAACTAACTTTTCCCTCGTCGGGAGGGAATGCTGAGATATAAATGTATACAGTACGTGAAGAATAATGATGTAGAACGTTGATATAGACAGTTTTATTTAAAAATCCTTCAGAGTTTTCCGCATCTACACCTATTCCTCAGCAAACCACCTGACAGTATGTGACAGAGAGCCCTTCTATTTCAACTATATAATCCCCACTTCCCTGTTTTATTTGATAATGGCACGTGGGAATAACAGCTGTCAGTAAACCTCTGTATTACTTCTAATGTCTCGAATTTTCTGCTTATATTCGTTGCATGGTACATTCGTCGAAGGAAGAAACCGGTTTTCCAACTCTTCCTTGGAAGTACCCTCCCGTATTTTGAAGAGTAGCTCTGTCCGTGGTGCACAACGCCTCCCTTGTAGTAGCGTCTGCAGCTGGAGTTTGTTGAGCAGTTTCATAACACTTATCGCATCGACACAAAGGTCCCGTGTCGAAATCCACAGTGGTTTGTTGGATTCTTTCCATCTGACAGATTGTTTGTGCTGCTTTTTCCAGAGAGTACTTCTTTACAGATAAATGCATCATTTGGGAAATTCATGAAGTGACATTCCTGATGGTCCATAGACAACATAAACAACAAATTTCCAAACCCATTTCACTGGGAGACCATTGAAGTTACTTCCACATCCATCGATGACTGTCCATCCAAGATACTGACACATCCTCTCTGTCAAGATATAGTGTCACAAATTTCTCTGGCTCATCTGGACGATTATAATAAGCGTAGGCGTAGTACTAGACAAGCGTCAAGAAATGCTTTATCTATCTCGTTGGCTTCCAGTATGTCATGTGAGAAAAATACAAGTTGAGTTTCAGATACCAGTGCTTTCGAATTTCATTGTGGTTGTCATGGAGGCGCGCATTGCATGTTCTAATGTTCTGAAACAGGATGATAACGATATTGGACTGCAAGAATATTGGATCCTAGTTTTGTGTATCACTTCAACACTTTTCTTGTGAGCCGGTGTCATCTCTGCTTTTTTCCAATTACCGTCTTCTTTCCGAGGGGTTTACAGTATATTACGTTCAAAAAACTCAAGCCGCAAATTCCATGTAGAACCTGATAGGGACTCCAATAGGTCTGAGAGTTTTGTACGTATTAGCGGTTTCAGCTTTTTCGCAACGGATCTGACACAAATATCAATATCATAAATCTTTGTTCTGGTGCGGGAATTACCTGGGGCAGTACACCTAATGTTCCCTCACACATAAAGAGGCATGTGACAATTCCAATTCTAAAGAAGGCAGCTGCTGATAGGTATGAAATTACCAGGACATCACTTTAGTAAATCATGCTTCCAAAATACCGACAAGAATTATTTGCAGGAGAAGAGAAAACTGGTGCATCCCGACTCTGGGTAAGATCAATTTCGGTTTTGCAGAGATGTAGGAACACGCAAGATCACACCAATATTTTGCCGCAGAAGATACGGTAAGTAAAAGCAAACCTACATTTACAGCATCTGTGGATTTAGAGAAAGCTTCAGACAACGCTGACAGGAATAAGACCTTTCAAATTATGAACCCAGCAGGGATAAACTACAGGGAGCGGCAGGTTTCACAACTCGCACGTTGTAGTGGGACACGAAATTGAAGCGTCACCCATCCACCAGTGTCAGCCCAGTTTGCAGGTGAATATAAGTTTAATTTAGTGTTTTGTTTATGTATTTTGTAATATTTGTAATTGTTGTGAATTATCTACAGTTTCGTATTTATTTTTATGTTTCATGTACGGAGAGGGCGGCGCAACGAACGGAGACAGCATCTTCACTGCCGGGAGTAGAGAGAAAATTGCTGGCCACTATACGTCGCGGGTCGACAGCCAAAGAGCAACAGAAGATCCTGAAACCGAGTTGTTGCGTCGTGCTTCGAAAAATTGAAAAAATAAGAATTTGTAATGTTTCTACAACAATGACGTCATAGAAAGTTTAATCATATTGTAAATGTGCAGTACTATCTCGTCAAGGCTCAGGTTCACGTCTATATGTAGTATATAGGAAGATAATAAACTAGTGTATACTACAAAAGTTTAAATACGTGTTCCGAGAATTTATTTATGAAGAATTATGTTAAGGAAGAAGTATTACTAATTTATTTGACAAGATTATTAATTTTGGACAACGTTCATCGTGAGTTTGAGTCTGGAAAGTTTATTCAATGTGGTTTTAACATTTACTAAAGCAGATAACTTGCATTAATATAATTTCTGAGAAGAAACAAACGACATCTAAATTGAAAAAAGTTTGCGAAAACCAATTGGCCTGAGTGACGTAATTCTGCGCATACGACTCAAATGATGATGTTTCAATTACAGTTTCCTTCAAAAACCATTCAGAGACAATTTTAAAAAGAATTTAAATAATTTTGAAGTGTTTTGTAACTGACGTAGGTGACGAAGTCTGCACATGGTCATATGTCAAAAGAAAATCATTTATACAAAACTTACGTCGTTACACTACAACGTATACCATACTGCAATTTAGAATGACGAAGGTCAAAAGAAAGAAAGGAAGAAACCAAGCAGTTTTTTATTCAGTCTGTAAATGCATCAGACAGTAAAGGAAATCGAGGTGAAGTATATAAAAGTAATTAAAGTTAAGGGGCAAGAAACAAGAAATTTGCAAGTTACTGATGGCATTGTAACTTAGTCAGAGGCTGCAAAATACTTGGTAGGGCAGTGGAAAAGAATGACTGTTGTTATGGAAAGATTTTATGAGATAAAAATCAACATAAGTGACACAAAGGATGTAGACAGATTACCTTAGGTGATGCTGGGAGACTTAGAAAATGGAGCAGTAAACGTAGCATAAATTTTTCTGTTTGCGCAGGATAATAACTATGATGGTCGAAGCAGAGTAGATATAAATGGCACACTGGCTATACGAAGAAAAGCATACCTGTAAAAGAGGGGTTCGTTAACATGGAAGGTAAACTGAAGTGTTGGGAAATGTTTCATAAAAGTATCGTATTTGCGTTGAGTGTTGCTTTGTATGGAAACATGGACGATAAGCAGTCTAGAAAGAAGACTTTAAAAGCTTTCGATGTGTTCCGTTGCAGAAGAATGCTGAAAAGTGGGATTATAGGTAAAGTAACTTATTAGAAGGTGCCGAATCGAGATGAAAAGATAGAACTTGACTAAAAGAAGGAATCGGCTGGTAGGGTACGCCCTGAGGTGTCGAGGAATCGTCAGTTTGGTAAGAAAGGAATTTTTGAGAGGTAACAGTTTTGGGGGATGTTCAAATGTTCGAATGTTCAAATGTGTGTGAAATCCTAAGGGACCAAACTACAGAGGTCGTCGGTCGCTACAATTACACACTACTTAAACTAACCTATGCTAAGAACAACAGACATACCCATGCCTGACTCGAAACTCTGGCGGGAGGAGGATGGGGCCCCTCCACGCCCACACCAATGTGTTGACCAAACCAAAAGTTCTACTGTCACCTCCGTATAACATGTTAGTTTTTGAATCAGGAGTCACAGGATGCGGGTTGTGATGTTATCCATGCGTCTGGGTAAGATTACTCATTAACATAATCCATCAGGAGATAGAAAGTGGACGAAAGCGATCTAAGGGTAGCAGTTTTAAGGGCAGAGGATGAAAAGTGCCAAGGCAAGCGCCAAGGGAAAAAAACCTCTGCGACAGTAGGACGGGTAGTAAGGGCAGTAGCGGCTTGCTATCTGCGAAGGTGCATGCAAGGTATTGTTATGTTAGTACGGGGTATCGTGCATCGTTACCTTTGTCGTTGCGTAAGCTCGCAGCGGGGCTTGCTGCGTCCCTGTAACAGTTCAAGGTCGTCATACACTAGTGGGCGATCGGTCATAGATCGGCTCACAGTGTAGGGTGGGTGTGTGGTTGGTTTGCGTGCTGTGTACAGTACGGTTTCCCTGCGGCTGCCTTTTCTTCGGCGGGTAGAGCATCTGGGGTTACCAGTAGTAGCTGTGTTGCACGGGCTCGCCGGTACTGTCGTGTTAGCGTGATATGGACTATAGATGTTTAGTTCCTTGCCAATTGTTTCTTTGGTCTATTATGTTCCCATCTATGGTTGTAGTTGTAGTTATCCAGAGAAAGGATAAACGGCTTGCGCGATTGTCTCGTGTTATTGTACAGTCGTGCGGAGAGTTTTTGGAATACCTGCAAGATGGTATCCAGCCGATATTCCCGGTGAAGGTCCATGGTGCGTGTGTAGCGTGGAGCGTTGCTTATGATTCTGAGTGCTTTGTTCTGTATGAGCTGCAGACGGCGCAGGCGTGTGGGCGCAGCGTATCCTCAGACAAGGGCTGCGTATGTCGTCATGGGTCGAATAAGTGTGGTGCACATGGACCTAAACACCCTCCTATTCAGTGTGCTACGCCTGTTAAGCATATGGTAGAGTTGTTTGAGCCTCTCGTTTGCTTTGTTGATCACGTGTTGAATGTCGTCCCCCCAGAGTAGTTTCCGGTCCAGCCATACACCTGGCGGAAGGAGTGGTAAGGGAGATCAAGGCGTGACTGTAATAAGAAGGTTCAAATGGATGTAGGTGACAGTAGTTACTCAGAGACGAAGAGGCTTGAACAGGACAGACCAGTGTGGAGTGCTGCTGCATTGAGACAGTCTTCGGACTGAAATGCACGACAAAAACAAAGCAAGATATGGAAATGGAGTTCTGACGCTTCTCCGTTATACAACAAGAATGTTTTCACGCAGATGTTACACACCGGAACACAGATGCCGAAAAGCGACACTGCCCTTTTATCTCGGTATATTAGGTTAATTCACCTCAAAGTGTTTCGGTTACACTCGAATGTCGCAAACCTAATAAAGCGAAAAGAAAGTACCCTCGAGTCGCTGTGGGGCCTGAATTCCGAGCGGTGCGGTGGCCCCAATTCCAAAGAAAGTGCATCGCAGGTAAGAGAGCGCTCCCGGCGGAGGCGGCGGTAATGCCCCGCGCCACCATGTTCCCCACTGGCGCATGCGCTGGCGCGCGCTCCCAGCTGAGTGGTAAAAGCTAACTTTACGCCGGCGCTGCGCGGCGGCTGGCGCTGTCGCGGTGTAACGGCCCCCAGCGCGGCTTAATGCGCGCCCGGCGTCCCCCGGGTATCTGTTGCTCTCATCAGGGCCCTTACTGTTATTATGCTACACAACGGCGCGCCGGCAGCCTCCGGGGGGCGGCAGCAGGCGGGCGGCCGGCCTCCGCTCTCCGCTCTCCGCCACCGCCGCCCCCGCAGCGGAGGCGTCGGAGCGCGGGGCTGGCCCCTCAGAGAGCCTCGCGTCGCGCGCGAAACACAGGCCGGGCGCTGATGCCGGGTAAACTCGGCTCCACAGAAATAAACTTGCCCGCCGACGCCCTCTTGCGGAGCTCTGCGTGAACTTCTCCATGGGGTGGGAGCAGCAGTGTGTAAACTAAGAAGCCCCTCTACCTTGTGCTCTGCTGCCGGCGGTGTATTACTTTCCTAAGCGCAGACTGTTCGGAGGAGAAGTAGCTGAGGAGTTTTGCCCGTGGCAGGCGGCTCGACGTATCCTTTGGGCATACAAGACGCCGGATCCCTCCATCGGCAAACGAGACTCCTCTTTCAATCGAAATTCAGCTTAATGGCGCCTGAGGAGATTCACTGCTCATTTCAGCTAATTATAGTTACGTAGCTCTTTTTCGAGTGCGCCCTTTCTTTAGTTGGAAAAAATTCCTGTTGAAATCGGAGCTTACTACGTAACTATCACTAACTAAACTGTATTCACTAACTGTAAACATCCTCACGTCTCTATTAAAAAAACTATGCTGTTTTCGTAATCAGTTTCTGCGGTAAGACGCAATGTAACTGTGATTTTACGTACATTATTTAAGAAAGTAACATGTTTCGATGCACAAACCTCTTTTACGGGCTAAAATGACAATACAACATCATTTAACACAGAAATTGGAAATTTGCGGTAAGGTCTTATGGGACCAAACTGCTGAGATCGTCGGTCCCTAGGCTTACAGACTACTATATCTAATTTAAGCTAATTTACGCTAAGGACAACGTCAGTAAGGAGAAGCAGTTTTATATATGGACCACGGCAACACACCCATACCCAAGGGAGGACTCGAATCTCCGAGGGAGGAAGCATTAACAAAAATACGCACCTATACCTACATTAATAACTAAACGGTAAAATAACCGCATCTACGAGGATAATCCCAAAACTAAGGTCTCCTATTTTTTTTTATAAGAACATAGACCTGTTTACTTCTACAGTGGTTTACATCAGTTTACAGCATGAACATATAGCTATTTTTCGACATAATCACCATTTCTGCCAATGCATCCTGGGCGGATTACCACTATTTTGCACTAAATACTGCGTTGCCTCCCAATCTTCGGCTAAGAAAATAAAACACACAAGTAAAACAAGGAACGAACCTTACAAGATTCTCAGGCACTAGGTGACAAGACCGTTTCCTCTAAAGCTATGTTTGCCCAGGGTGTGGATAGGACTTCGTGGCACGTTTTCTTAGTACCGTTCGAGCCAGCAGTTGCGGGTAGTCAACATGGACTGAAGGATGTACAGAGACACGACTCAGTTGATCACGAAAAGCCTATCGTGACCGAGGTTCTCACAAAAAGTGGATGTGTAAAGACTTCAGTTTTTGTTACTATCTTCTCGCCGACTACAGTTATACACATCATTACCTGGAGGCTATCCTAATTCTGTTCAGTTGTTCTGATGATGGTCAATGATGTTCGATGTCGGTTAACAGTATAAAACAGTATTGACAACGCGTCAAAGAAAATATGAAATGTACAACAAAAAGAAAGAAATATATATGTACGTTATTATGCTAACCAATTTCGTTTGTGTGGGACGTTGCTGAGAAAACTGACGAATGAAAGGAATTCATCTGGCGGAATCAAAAGATTTTTATTATCTATCTGGAAATACTGGAAACTAAACGTTCCTTAACAGTTATCATCTTCAACTAGTGACAATAGTGATTTCTCAAGTCTTTAAATCTTGGAACACTTGGTCGGAAGCCAGGAACTGTGAGCACATTTTTCCTGCCATGTTCACCTTTCCCCTCTGTAACTTTGTATGCGTGCATCGTACAACGCTGAATCGCTGAACACGTTTGTCGGTGATGACGTAGGATTTGCCACGACGCTTCGTTCAAATGCTCGATTGTACACTAAAATGTGTCGCACGCTAGCGTGCCCTACCGCAGTGCACCTTGAGATTAACCGGTGACTTTCACGACAGAAAGGGCATCCGGTTACAAAGTTAAACTAAAAGTTAGACGGGATAAAAGGTAGAAAAGAGACGGATATCATACGGCGCTGCTTCCTCATTGTTTCATATCGAAATCGCTAGTATTACGTGATTCTAAACAGAAATTCGAACTCCAAGAAGGTTCATGTTAATTAATTAAGCAAATGCAACCAAACAAAATGAGTAATTGACAATTTGAATGTTTGTAATCTACCCCGCCCCACCTACAGTTCTACAGTTGTCTTTCACCAATGTCGTTCAGATTTGAACAAGTCTCAATAAATTGCGTTTATTGATTGTGGTTTCACACCTCTACTACATTACTGGCCATTAAAATTGCTACACCACGAAGATGACGTGCTACAGACGCCAAAGTAGACCGACAGGAAGAAGATGCTGTGACATGCAAATGATTAGCTTTTCAGAGCATTCACACAAGGTTGGCGCCGGTGGCGACACCTACAACGTGCTGACACGAGGAAAGTCTCCAACCGATTTCCCACACACAAACAGCAGTTGACCGGCATTGCCTGGTGAAAAGTAGTTGTGATGCCTCGTGTAAGGAGGAGAAATGCGTACCATCACGTTTCCGACTTTGATAAAGGTCGGATTGTAGCCTATCGCGATTGCAGTTTATCGTATCAGCGACATTGCTACTCGCGTTGGTCGAGATCCAATGACTGTTAGCAGAATATGGAATCGGTGGGTTCACGAGGGTAATACGGAACGCCGTGCTGGATCCCAACGGCCTCGTATCACTAGCAGTCCAGATGACAGGCATCTTATCCGCATGGCTGTAACGGATCGTGCAGACACGTCTCGATCCCTCAGCCAACACATGGGGATGTTTCCAAGACAACAACCATCTTCACAAACAGTTCGACGACGTTTGCAGCAGCATGGACTATCAGCTCGGAGACCATGGCTGCGGTTATCCTTGACTCTGCATCACAGACAGGAGCGCCTGAGGTGGTGTACTCAACGACGAACCTGTGTGCGCGAATGGCAAAATGTCATTTTTTCGGATGAATCCAGGTTCTGTTTACAGCATCATGATGGTCGTTTCCGTGTTTGGCGACTTCGCGGTGAACGCACATTGGAAGCGTGTATTCGTCATCGCCATACTGGCGTGTCATCCGGCTTGAGGGTATAGGGTGCCATTGGTTACACGTCTCGGTCACCTCTTGTTCGCTTTGACGGCACATTGAACACTGGACGTTACATTTCAGATATGTTACGACCCGTGGTTCTACCCTTCATTCGATCTCTGCGGAACCCTACATTTCAGCAGGATAATGCACGAACGCATGTTGCAGGTCCTGTACGCGCCTTTCTGGATACATTCTCCAGATCTCTCACCAATTGAAAACGTCTGGTCAATGGTGGCAAAGCAACTGGGTAGTCACAACACGCCAGTCACTACTCTTGATGAACTGTGGTATCGTGTTGAAGCTGCATGGCCAACTCTATATGTACACGCTATCCAAGTTCTTTTTGACTCAATGCCTAAGCGTATCAAGGCCGTTACTACGGCCAGAGGTGTTTGTTCTGGTACTGATTTCTCAGTATCTATGCACCAAAATTGCGTGAAAATGTAATCACATGTCAGTTCTAGTATAATGTATTTGTCCAATGAATACCATTTTATCATCTGCATTTCTTCTAGGTGTAGCAATTTTAATGGTCAGTAATGTATTACTACTACTACTATAACTACTATAAAAAACCGGACGTATCCAAGTACTCAGATGCTATACGGTAGACAAGAAGCATTAAATCGTGTTAAAATTGATTGTTATTTGATTAAATTGACCACATTACAAAAAACTGTCGATATTGGAAGCATGATCAGTTAACATCCCATTAGCGACGGCCTCGTTAGAGATGTTTCAGAAGCTCGCAAAGATGGAGAGTAAACTCTGACGTGTATTTTTCTAAGGAGCCGAAAGACATTCGCTCGAATTAATTTTAGGAAATCACTGGAAACTTGAATCCAAGTTGGGCAGATGGATCTCTTCGGAATCCAGTACACTACTTTATTCACTGCTGCACCCAGCCTAGTAGGACGTCTGTAATTTCCTGTCTGCAAAGTGCATCACGTGGCTGTATTAATTCCTTCCTTTCTTCACTCATTCATTCATCATTTTCCCTAGATCCTATTTAGAGGAATTTTCAGGGGTGAGAAACGAGTTAATGTATACATTCATATGGGAGAAACTTAGGTATAATATTCTCTCCTACATCCTTGAGCCGTGGCGCGGCAGTTCGGTTAACCTTTCCACGAAAATCCATTTTGGCTCTTATATCGACAGTGATCAACTCTTTGGTTGCGATCAGAGTATATGATGGAGGGGAGCAGATGCTCAGTAATGTCCGCTTGGTGAGCAACCAGGAGAGGAAAACAAGGTTGTATGGTTAAAATCAACAGTCACATTGCAATAATATTTATTTATTTACCGATTTCGGCTTATATTAAAGCCGTCTTCAGAATTTTTGGGCCCTATGGCTTGTGCTGGCTGATCCTCGGTTCTCTCGTGATTCCGCGATCGCTCACTATCAATGTACAATCGTGATATCATCATGGAAATGGACTTAAGTAGCCTGTACAGCTGTAGTAGGAACATAGCTATGTTGGTGTAATGGTTAGCACATATGCCTACTTAGCAGGAAACTTGTGTTCGACTCATAGTTGCAGCAGAAAAGTGTTATTCTATCAGATCAATGAAATTATTGAGTATATGGAGAATGCCTAGTCTGTTAAACCCAAAATAGCACAGACGTGGTGTGAGAAGCTTCCATCAGTACCGAAGATACAGTGATTTCATCTTATTACATTTTCCACTACTACTTACTGCTTCTTAGCAGAGACTACAAACTACGAACTTGGTGCTTGCCTGACGGCTGAGGATGATATGTTCTTAACTACAAAGGAGGTGGTTGGGCTCTCATTTCACTTCACTTCATAGATCTTTTCTCTGCACTGCCGTGGGCCTTTCATTTCTCAGGTCACTGGCTCCCACCAGTGGATTGACTCTCCCACCTGCTCGGCAGGCCTCTGCTAAACAAGCAGTCACTAATATTCCCAAATACATTCAAACAAACCTCAAGAAGAAGGTAATTAATTTGGAGAGATCCACTTCAGTTGTACTACTTATTATTATACCACTACCACTACAGCTTATAAAATCCCATCTTCAGGTGTATGTAGTTATAGTATTTGGTACTGTGTAACATGCGCATGTTCTAGTCAGTGCATTTTGTGGAACTTGTCCGTCACCGGCAGCCACAAGGTAGGAACGACAGAAACGGGTCTCTAAATTAATTACCAAGCCTCTCAGCGGTGGATGTCCTATGTACCAAATCTCCAGAAGAATTTAAAATGGAAACGTAGTGGTTAGATAAGGCAGTCTCTGACATTATCTTTACCCATACTTGTAAAACTCATCTAGAGATCTGAGTTAATTTGGATTGGTTGAATTTCTGAATTTATTGGAGTTTTACTATGGTATGTGGCAGCTATTACAAAAATGGTCATATAACAATTTGTTTTCTTTTCTCACCTAAAAATTTCCGTTGCCTAACGAGAGACTCTACATTTGTTTATAGTTTTTGCGTTTCGAGTCAATATTTCACTTTCATAAGTCGTCACAAGTAATATAAATGACTGTTTCGGAAACATTCTAAGCTTCGTTTTGCAAAGTCTGTTAAGTTAACGGTTATAATACCACATCATTTTTATTCTTGAGTGTATTTCTTTTAGTGTGCGCCAAGTCGTAGACGTTGGAACATGTAGTCAGCAATGAATCCTCGTAGCTAGTACCTGCGAACGAACGTATATGCTCAGATAGTGAAATTCAAGCCAAATAAAAGAAAATTCTTTCGCTCTGTGAAGGCAGTATGTTGACAATGGACTCTAATACAATAGAAACGAAGATTTTTTTTGAGTAAGGTTTATAATAAGTATCCAAAGTTATTAGCAAAAGTCTTAAAAACAGTGATTCCATTCACCACAAATAGCAGTGTCAAGTATGGGCATTGACCTTAATCAGACGGTATACAAAGTTAATCCTTAGAACCAGGTGAAACCAGGTAGCTCAGTGTCTAATTAGTTCTTTGAGCAATATATCATCTCTAAAAATTTTAATATTAGTATACGATATGGTCTAATATTTGATTATCTTTGGTAGAGCGGTCTCAGATACCTCGGGAACATATGGTCTACAGCGATCATGTGGCAGGGGCAAAAGTGTAATGTCCCGATGCTTTACATCGAACTCTCTTGCACACTGTACGGCACTTCTCAAACATTTCTTCACAGAAAAATCACAGTATTAATGAGTATTAAACATTGATTCCCTCAGAACCGATGTGCACAATGATCGTAGATTGTAAAGAAGGAGATGCACACAGCAGCCAGTCGCAATCCCGTTACTTTTTATTATTCTTAGAAATCTAGATTTCGGCATGTTCAGTCAATTTTTGTTACAATTCAACAGACTCGCCGCTGTTGGTGTCACCATAGGTTCCTACAAGTGTACCGGCCGGGGTGGCCGAGCGTTTCTAGGCGCTACAGTCTGGAGGCGCGCGACCGCTACGGTCGCAGATTCGAATCCTGCTTCGGGCATGGGTGTGTGTGATGTCCTTAAGTTATTAGGTTTAAGTAGTTCTAAGTTCTAGGGGACTGATGACCTCAGAAGTTAAGTCCCATAGTGCTCAGAGCCTTTTGAACCATTTTTTCCCTACAAGTGTATAGGGAGAAGGGCGCTGAGCCCAGTGACTACTAGCCCGCCTTGAAAGTGCATGCGCTTTGGCATCTAACGCCACATGTCCTGCGCTTGACTCGTACTGCACGTCTCTTCACAGCTGTTACGATCTCAACAGGCACGATGTAGGGCGCTACGCCTCAAACATAACTGTCTACGTTCTGATCCCTAATTCTAAAGTTGAGTTTCTCGCTGTTTCATTTCTGCTACTTCTCATTCCTCTCATCTTTCTTTGTTTTCAACTCAATCCCTATTCTGTATTCAATAGTGTCCATCACTATCGACAGATCCAGTAATTCATCTTCACTTCCACTGAAGATAGCAATGTTATCAATGAATCTTATCATTGATACCCTCACCCCTCGAGTTTTAATCCGGCCCTTGAACTTTCCTCTTGTTTCCAACATTACTTCTTCGATGTGTAGATTGAAAAGTAATGGAAAGAACGCATCCCTGTGGTACATACTTCACAATCCGAAAAATTCGCCGTTCGAAACTTCCTGGCACATTAAAATTCTGTGCCGGACCGAGACTCGAACTCGGTACCTTTGCCTTTCGCGGGCAAGTGCTCTGCCATCTGAGCTACCCGAGCACGACTCACGTCCCGTACTCACAGCTTTCAGAGCACTTGTCCACGAAAGTCAAAGGTCCCGAGTTCGAGTCTTGGTCCGGCACACAGTTTTAACCTGCCACGATGTTTCATATCAGCTCACACTCCGCTGCAGAGTGAAAATCTCATTCTGAACTCATCCTTCGTCTTCCAGTCTTATTCTTCCCTCATGGTTCTTGTGCATATTGAATATTGTCTGACTTTCCATATAGCTTATCCTGTTTTTCTTAGGATTTCGAGCATCTTGCAGCATTTTACAACGTTGAAAATTTTTTCTAGGTCGACAAATCCTATGAATGTATCTTTATTTTTCTTCATTCTAGCTTCCGTTATCAACAGTAACGTCAGAACGGACTCTCTGGGCCTTTTCCTTTCCTAAAGACAAACTGATAGCCATCTAAGA
This sequence comes from Schistocerca piceifrons, assembly GCF_021461385.2. Lineage (NCBI taxonomy): Eukaryota > Metazoa > Arthropoda > Insecta > Orthoptera > Acrididae > Schistocerca > Schistocerca piceifrons. The sequence continues at coordinate 682,833,997 of NC_060141.1, read as the reverse complement.
TCCCCGAATGTCTGCGTATTTCTTCTGTATATTGTGCTTCTCAGAAACTTGGTTGCGTGAGCTGTTAAGCAGATTGTGCAATAATTCTCGAACTTCTCGGGTCTTGCTGTCTTCGGAATTGTGTGGATGTTGTTTTTCCCAGACTATAGCGCCAGTCTCACACATTCTGCATGCTAGCGTGAATAGACGTTTTGTTGCCACTTCCCCAAACGATTTTGGAACTACTGATGGAATTTGTCTATCCTTTCCGCTTGATTTGATGTTAGCTCATCCAAAGCTCTTTTCAATTCTGACCCTAATATTGGATCTGATATCTCTTCCTTGTCACAGCCACAGGAATTCTGGGAACATGGAATCCTGCGGCTCGTGAAAAAGCGGGATAGTTATGTTCTGGCCCCTGGTGATTAATTACGAATAAAGATTTCAATTATACCAACAGTGATGTTCCGTACCTTTTCGTTTGAATGACTCTCATAAACCAGTATCTCATGTTACTAGTGCTGTTTCACTTAACTAGGATTTCCTATTTTGCGTCCGGGTACTTTTGGACAGACGATGTATACGTGGACACCACCACACAAACGAAAGACCATGGGAAAATGAACAGTTGATAACACTGTATACAGTAAACCCACACAACCAACACGCTGTGGAGGTGAAATGCTCAATTGAAACAACTTTAGAAACACCGGAAATCTTGGTTCGTGCTGACCAACTAAATACAACTCCACGACTACACATGTTGAATAACAGGCTCACAAAGTCGTACGTAGAGTCAAACAGTAATTTTATCTTATGAAACACGCACTCCAAAAATTGTAAATTGTACCTTGTCTAGCCGTAAGAAAATAACAAAAAGCTGTGATATGGCAATATATTTGTGATAATTATATAAACAAAAAATTTCATAACACCAGCATTTATTACCGGGCACTGAAGACGTTTCATATAAAAAGAACCGGAACTACTTTCGTTTAGTAGCACAGACGAATCACATCTCCAAGAATGAAAATATTTATTTTGTCTGGCAGAGGTGGGTGAAAAGGAATAGGTGGGTACAAAGAAAGACAGCAGAAATAATTAGAAATACAAGTAATGCGCAGGAGAGCTTCTGTAAAGTTTGGAAGGTAGGAGACGAGGTACTGGCAGAAGTAAAGCTGTGAGTACCGGCCGTGAGTCGTGCTTCGGTAGCTCAGATGGTAGAGCACTTGCCCGCGAAAGGCAAAGGTCCGAGTTCGAGTCTCGGTCGGGCACACAGTTTTAATCTGCCAGGAAGTTTCATATCAGCGCACACTCCGCTGCAGAGTGAAAATCTCATTCTGGAATTTTTTATAGTGATACGCCCCAGTGATATGAATGTTAACGGCATTGCTTTTCCAGATATGCAGGACGTATGGCGTACACATCTTTTCTCCCCCTCTTTTCTGCAAAGGCCAGTCATCGAACATATACGTATAATACCAACCATCCATTCTCATACAATCAATAAGAGCACAATACAACACTCCTTTCAAATGGTTCAGATGGCTCTGAGCACTATGGGACTTAACTGCTGAGCTCATCAGTCCCATAGAACCTAGAACTACTTAAACCTAACTAACCTAAGGACATCACACACATCCATGCCCGAGGCAGGATTCGAATCTGCCACCGTAGTGGTCGCGCGGTTCCAGACTGTAGCGCCTAGAACCACTCGGCCTCTCAGGCCGGCATACTCCTCTCATATTCATTGGAATACGGGTAAAAAGAAATATCTTCCACACAAAAATGACGTAGATTATTATGTTTTAACCGAGCCTTTAGTCTACCTATCAAATTTGGTAAGCAAATCACAAGAAGTGAATTTGGAAATAATGACTTCGGAGAGATATGGACATCAGAGACCGCCTCTAAACAACTGATTTGATAGTTATAATGGTGAATAAAAACGGGTAAGTTTGTCCTGTACAATACTATTGTTAGAAGGTTTTGTGAATTTTTTAAGACTTCCTACCCAAAATGCGCTGGTTCTACTCTCTTTATTTATGTAAAATCATTATAACTGCAGACAAACTCCTTGCGGCATACAAAGTAACAATGTTCTCGAATGACGACTTTTATGGGTATCAGATGTCTTTTTATTTTATAAATGTGTATAGGAAGACGCTAGTGCGCCATAGTTTCCTCTCTAATTTATCTTATCCATTAACAACACAAACAAAACAAGAACAAGTCATATGAAGTCGAGACCTTCCTTAATATCACTAATATACATACAAGTTTCAGATCAATCATAAAAGTCGTGATGTTACCGATTTCTACTGACTGTGTAAATAAAAAATTAAATTTTCTGTCGCTATCAAAGGACGACGAGAGGTATACACAAAAATCCATAACCGCTTTCATAAGATTCAACAATATATAGGTACTCTTTGATCACATAGTTTTACAAGTAAATTTCTTTTATTTGTGTCGAAATAAAAGGGACTTCATATGTAAAACCAGTGCGCCGATGGCAGAAAATGTTCTTTAATATTGTAGATAGATAGTACTGTTGTGTACACCTGAAATATAATGTGTTTCACTTTATAATGCTCGCGGGTCTAGACCACCGACGACACACTGTAATAGTCAATTCAGAGTTGCGATGAAATGTTGTTTGAACAGCGTCCCGTTTTGCCTTGCGGCTCTGCAAATATTGAGCGCATCGCGTTCAACCTTCCCCACCCCCCTCCCAACATAAAACAAATATTAATCGGCAGAGTATTAAAGCCGATTTTGTGAGAGAAATAGTTTCCAGCCCTCTGATGTCTGGCTTTTAATACAAGAGCATAAGTTACGTGTGTACTCCGACAAAGGCTTCATAGAGATATTTGTGTCATGGAAATGGCTTAACAGAAACACCCTCATAACACTGACTAAAAAAAAAAAACTAATAATACAAAAAACTGACAGTATGCGTGGGCATGCAACTGATGTCTACCTGGAAATGAACAAACACGTGACGCTGATTGATTTACGCTCCGCACAGATATTAAAACACACCTGCGGGTCTGCGTTTTAATTACAGCACGGGAACAAGTGTCCCTGTTTAAATTGCGTTGTATATTGATGTTCCCAGAAGCGAGTTGTGGAATGGTGGATGGAGTGGGCGCCGCTACTGCACCAGAATACACGTACCGGCCGCAATTAAACAGCGTTAAATGGTCAGAAAGTGGTGGCATAGTGGGCAACAAAGAACCTAGTACTCGGCGTATCTTTCCTCACTCACTGCATAATTACGACCTAAATCTGCTACTGTGGGAGACAACGTGCCATTGTGGAATCTAGGTCAACTGTTTATGTAAGAGTCAACTTACGCTGTTACTGAAACTGTGAGAATGTTTCTGTGTAATGACACAATAAACACTTGCGTTGAATTATGCGCCTCGCCGAATAGTGATGCCATAAATTAGGTCTAATAGTAAATCGCAACCGTGCGCACGGTAGGTGATGGGAATTCTCGGCGCTTGCCCACGTTCTCACCAGCAACACAGAAAAATGGTGCCTTGAAAGCGTACAAAAAGCGAAAATAAACCGGCGCGGGGCCGATTTTTTATCCCCGCTGGGCCCTTTCTTCGGCGCTGACAGTTTAAAGAGGGAAAAACGTGGGCCAGTGGATAGCCGCCGGGCGCCGTATTCAGGGCTCGCCGCGCCGAGCCGGGCCACCAGAAACGAACACGCAATTAATTCCGGTAATTTCCATGACAATGAGAGCGCCGGCACAAATCCCGGGTTCCGATCACACACAAAGGCTAATTGCGGTGGCCCTCGGCCCACGCCGTGGTCACGCCGGTCGGCGCACGACCTCTCCCTGTTGTTAGCTGCGGCGGCATCAGCCACCCCTGTTGCTAGGCAACCCAGCGTGACTCTCGCGCGACCGTACCTCACACGCACTCCGTCTCCTTCCTTAATCGGCTATACCGCGCTACGTGAAACTGTAGGGGTAAAGTACTGTACATACACAAGCCACTGCTATATAATACAGCACAATAGATTCCTCCATTTGGTATGTGAGAAGAAAGAGCATTTACATAAACTTCCTAACGGAAATATACAGGGTGAAAATTATTGAACTCTATGAAAAAAGAAAAATGTAGGTTAGTTACAAACTACAACGTGCACACACTTTATTCAGCACGTAAACGACACTACAGATATTCGGATCTAGATTATGACATGTTAGATACGCCTGCCATCGTTGACATTGGTGAGGCGTAAACGAATGGCGAAATTCTCCTTGACCCAATGAAGTGTCGGAACATCGATGCTGTCGACGACCCCCTGAACGGTTGTTTTCGGCTAAGCAGTGGTTTTGGAGTTGTTACTGCACGCCTTTCCTTTAATACAGCCCCGTAAAAAGGAGTCGCATGCTTCAGATCCGGAGAATATGGTGGTCAACTGAAGCCCATGGCAGTGGCCTTTCGGTATCCTACAGGGAGAATGCGGTCCCCTAAGTGCTCCTCCAGGACATAAAATACTGTCGTGCTTCGATGGAGTCGAGCTCCGTCTTGCATGCACCATTCCTTGACGAAATCAGGGTTACTTTGAATATTGGGGAGGAAATCATCTTTCAAAATCATCACGTACCGTTAGGTAGTCAGCGTGCCGCAAAGGAATATCGAACCGATTATTCAGTGACTGGACATTGCTCACCTGTTGAGGGTAAAGTGAGTTCTCGATCGCGAAATGCGTATTCTCAGTCCCCCATATGCGCTAATTTTGCTTATTGACGAACCCATCCACATGAAAGCGGGCTTCTTCGCTAAGCCAAACCATACGCGCATACTAATTCCCACCATGCTCCGCATCAAACCATGCAGATTGTTCGTCCTTACGCTCCAGAGACCATTTAAAATCTGAGACATATATGATGACCATATGCGTACTGAAGCGACAAATGGCAATTTCTTACAAGACCAGGATTAGAGGCTGCTTCTCCTGCTCGCTAACTACGCCACCCTGGCACAGTTGCTTTACATTACACGGACTACTGTAGTAAGACTCCTTTCTCGGCTCAAATCCCATTCACTCTTCAGCCCACTTGACCCTGCTGAGACCCGGGTTAGAATAGTGTGCAAATATACATTATAGACTTTGAGCCTCGAAAGGATCTCTGGAAGCATATAGATTCCTTTCGTTAAAGCACTTATGCCTGGGTTTCAGGTAGGATCCCCGGTTTCGGTCGATGCTGAGGTGCTATTCCAGTGCAGTTGGAGGGTATCTGCAATACTGTTAGAGTTAAGGAGGAGCACCACTTCCACTGTGCCGTGAATGGGAATTAATTGAGGAAAGCTACGTGCAGATGTACAAAGGCACTAAGCCATTGTGGCGTAGTGGTTAGTGAATGTGCCTAGCGATGAGGAGACCCGCATTGCAACGCCGGCCTTGGTAGAAAGTATCATTTGTCGCGTCCGTGTAAATACGTCATACACTGTAGATTCCGAATATGTCGCTAGTTACGTGGGTGTGATTACGCAAGAATCTAAGATTTCAGCTTAAATTGTTGCGAGTAACACGAATATCGACCGTGTTTACAATCTTAGTAGGTACAGTGATGCTGATTCCGTCGGAGGTTCGAGTCCTACCTCAGGCACGGGTGTGTGTGTTTGTCCTTAGCATAATTTAGGTCAAGTAGTGTGTAGGCTTGGGGACTGATTACCTTAGCAGTTAAGTCCCATAAGATTTCACACACATTTGAACATTTTTTTTTCACAATCTTGGTCCTCACAAATAATTACGTGTTTTCTTCCGAATGGCACGATTTTCGAGGGTGAATTTAGGCAGTAACCCAAGAGTACAGCTTACATTTCTGCGACTGAAACGAGTACACAACAAATCGCTATTATTTCTCCTAAAATATATTTTGCTGGATTTCCCTAATATGGCATGATCTCCTTTAGGATTTCATTATTTGTGGTATTGATATGTGTACTTGAGCTGCATAGTTCAATTCTAGTTCTCCATTACACGTTTCATTGTTTTTCAGAGTATTTCATTAGGTGTGCAAGCGATTTCTTTGGGGTTTATTGTTTTGGTATTGTGGGGCGGTGGGTGGAATAATTGTTTTAATGTTCCTATTATTTATTTAATGCTGTTGTTTGCCGTTCTCAACACTGGCTCTCTAACTACAATATTGGCAACCAGAAAGTGATTAGCAAAACGTGAAGCCTGTAATTAGAATTCCTAGTACCCACTTCATCTGAGAAATACAATTATAGCGACAGCTTATAGATCTGAGAAATTAGGAGATTGTCTGGGATTCATAATCAAAAACCATTCTCTCTAAAATGGTCACTAAATTCTGAAAGTCAAACACCAAAAAGAATCCACAGACTCCAACAACCAGAGCAGTTCAGAGTCTAATGTGCTGATGCAACTATAACTATTCAAATTAAATGTTTAAGTGAATGCTCGGCATAATTTGATGATAATGTTCATCAAACGCCACGCTAATAATGGTAGGATGTCTGTCCTGCGGCGGCACGTGAAAATACGACATACGCAAACTAAAGATAGATCATTAACGTCATCCCAAAATTAACACTTCACTCGAAAACGATTTCATGGTTACGCATATCCGGAGTAACTTATTACTGCATCCGAGGCTGGTTATATCAACGATACCGACGCGACGCGACTCCCGGCACAGGTGATGCGCTAATCAGCGTCTGGAGAGAACTGGGGCCTTCTCCTCTCGCGCAGCGTTCTTACATATAAAGCCGTGATGCGGACTGCTACGGGAACGCCTGATCAAATCTGCTCTCCCGACTAGCCGCTGAGCTAGTAATGCACCACTTTAAGTTATCGAATAAATCGTTGCTTCCTTTGCTGATGGCCGAAAGCTTTCAGTTTAATTGTGCAATCAGCACACAAGTAAATAATCATAATAAAAGTCTGACGTGGCTAAGTCAAATATTTTGGGCGAGATAATTAATTTAATTACACTACACACAGTAGACGAGCTATGAACTTGCCCTTTGGAGATACGCTATCGCTATAGTTTTATACTTATTCAGTTGAAACTTCTCACATCCTTATGATTGAAGCGGATCTCCCTTCTACTTAAATTTAAACATCCTAGCTTTATTTATTCGCCTACTTAATCCATCTTGCTTCCTTACTTTTTAAGATAAAAACCAGAAAATCATGAATTTCAACAAAAATTTTAATTTGTGAGATCCAGAATACTGTTTCTACTATATTATTGTGCAAAAGGAATCTAAATATAAATATTTAAGTTTCTAGCTTTTTTCTGTTGCGCCAATAATTTTTACAGAAATACATCCAAATTTCGAAAATGGTTAGAGTTATTGAACTGATATTCAACACATATTGATTTAGTATTACTCCTGACATGCTAGAAACGTTTCAGGTTATTTACTTGATTTTTAAAGTATTGCGCAACATTTATGACGTCAGAGCTAGTTACAGCGGACTGGCTGGCACACAATGGAAAGACTGATGTGAATTGTGAATTTTATAAGGTGTGAGTAGGCTGTTTCCCTACATCACCCTCTACTTAATTTTTTTAAATGTAAATGAAAAAATTAGTTACAAAATGGGAAGGAAGAGTATAGCTTAACTCCTTATGAAAATTAAAATTGAAATGTAAACATATAGAAATATTAAAAGAAAACTTATTACCTACTTCAATTATTTTAATTTCTGGCATATTCACAGCCTCTTAAGCAACATTATCACTCAAAATTTAAGCAAAATCAATGAAACACTTTGGCATACTTATTGCCTTAGACAGACAAACACATAAAAATATGTAAGATTATGAAAATATTAAATCCATTAAATTGTCTGTAAATATTTTTACAAATACAAAATCAAAGAAAATAACACAGTTATTCATGATATGTAAACAGATAATTATATCTTAGCAGCCTTTTCTAAACCTGAAAGGAAATTTCACAAATCATGACAATTCCATTTTTAGACACGTGGTTGTAGCCGCTTTGGCTGGCGTTCTACACTTCCATTCACAAGGGTATAGGGTGGAAGTTGCTATGGTGTGCGTCCTTCACGTTCACTCTAAATTACATGGGGAAAGGGGAGGGGTCACTGTGAGTTGTGTCCAAGTCACTCCACGCTTTCATGTAGCTACCAGGCTGCCATTATCTGGTTTGTCCTGTAGAATAAGCAAAAAGCGTGCCTCAGACTCTGTTCACTTAATAACTAAGGGTCATAAAATCGGTAAACAAATGGCTCAAAACGCCGTTACTCATGTACTAGAGAAAATTTATGCTCAAGGCATACAATCATAAATCCTATTTAATCTCAATTTATTATTTCTGGGCCGGAACAATGAACCAGTGCTCGGTACATTCCTGATAAATCTGTATTTTATTTACTTAACGGACTCATCTTCGATTACCTTATTCTTAGAGATAGTATGAGTATGTTTGATTAGCAGTTGTCTTCTCAGCCTCTTTGGACATGTGAGTAACTTGTGGCAATAGTACAGTTCTGAGTGTTCAAAACACACTACGTTTAGTTGGCTACTAAATACACTTATTGGTCCTCTGCTGCTGTGTCAGTTCCACATCTGCAATTATGTACATCCTTCATCGAAGTGTATTTATGCTGAGCTATAAATAATGATTTACGTCTGCCATTACGTTACTCAATTATGTTGCTAGTGTATGTACTTATTTAACACGCATTCTATTAACATTCAATGCATAAGATAGCACATTTATTTCATACCTATAGTGTACTGCAGCTGATCAGTTTGCTCATGTTGTTTCTTACAACTTATCTGCATATTTTTCATAACACTAAGCAATCTCTTTTACTATTAATTAGTTACCTCTACAGCATACAATACGTTCTACTGCCACTTCAGATCCTGCTTGTACACGAATTTGTATATCTTTTTAAATTACTGTTGGTGGACCATTTCCAATAAAACAACAACTTTGTACTTATAATATTACCAGGGTTCTATACATACTTGTTACTCAAATACCTTTGTATCTTAATTACGTCATACTTCTCTATTGTTTACGTTACTGTTAGGTTTGTTACATTAGGTATTTTCTTCACTAATCGGTGGATAGAATGGTTACAGAACTCTTGGCTTGATAGCCATGACAGAAAATTTTAGTATTGCAAAGAAGGAGTCGAAACTTTGGTAGATAGGAAAGATGAAGAATGAGTGAGACCTGAAAAGGAAAGAAGATCTCACACTGCTAGGACTGCACAGCTGCCACACTGCGTAGAGGTTACAGAACCACCTCCTCCTTAGAGAATTCATTGGTTTCAGAAAATTTTCGTATTTGAAAGAAGGGGTCAAAATTTTAGGTGGATAGGAAAGCTGAAGAGAGAGTGACATCTGAAATGTGAAAGATGATATCACACAGCTAGGACTGCACAGCTGCCACACTGTGTAGAGGTTACAGAACAACCTCCTCCCTACAGAATTCATTAGTTTATTATTGACTTGATAACCATAACGGAAAATTTAATGTGTTGGAAACAAGAGGTCGAAATTTTAGGTGGATAGAAAAGATGAAGAGAGAGTGAGATCTGAAATGTGAAAGAAGATCTCACACAGCTAGGACTGCACAGCTGCCACACTGTGTAGAGGTTACAGAACAACCTCCTCCCTACAGAAAGCATTCACTACCTATGAACTTCTTTAGGTCGATCACATTCCTGAGACCTAATAGCTTTTTACTCTTAGGGTACTCTAGCCGATATGCATTGGCATGTGATTTTCCTATGATCCTGAAAAGTCCTTGGTATACGAACATGAATTTCTTTGTTTCTGCAATTATTTTCTTTGACTTTTCCTTGGTTTTGACAAGGACTAACTGACCTATTTCAAAACTGGTAGGTACAGCTTTTGCGTCATGACGCTTCTTCCTTTCCAATGCTCTTTTCCTTACATTTGCCCTAGCCCTTAACTTCTTTTCGTCTGTGGATATTTGCGTTAGTATAGGGAATTCTACCATATCTGCAATCACATTTTGTGGTTCTTGGGCACACATCAATTCGCAAGGCGCAAAATCATTTGCATCATGCCTTAAGTTCTTAATTACATTCTCAAAATACTTTATGTGCTCTGCCCAACTTGAGTGTTTCCGAGCACGATAAGTCCTGCAAAGCCTTTTTAATTCTCTCATAATACGTTCACTCATATTTCCCTGGGGGAAATACGCAGATATTTTCAGATGCTTCACTCCGGCCTTATCCAGACTTTCTTTAAATCTATCAGAAGTAAATTGAGGCTCATTGTCTGACAGCAAACTCTTCGGAACGCCAACGTTCATGAAGAAATCTTTTTCCAACTTTTCTACCAACGTTTTTGCATTTGCTCTTTAATTGGGTATAGCTTAACATATTTACTAAATCCCTCCACAACAACAAAAACATGGGTGCGCCTACCTCTCGAAGCAGGAAGAGGGCCAAACAAATCACAAGGCAGTAATTCTAAGGTTTCAGTTGGCTCTACTGAATGCATATCCCTTTGTATTCTGGTGTTAGAAGCATGGACTTTCTGGCACACAACACAAGATGCTAGACGCTTGGCAGCACGGCGGTACATGTTGTCAAACACAACTTTCTCTTTTAATTTTGCAATGCACTTCTTTACACCGTAGTGCCCATACCTCAGGTGTACATAGTCGATTAGTAAGTCTACATGTTGTGAGGGAAAGCACAGCTTCCACTCTGAAGCTCCTACATTTTTCTTTCTAAACAGAATACCTTTATGCAGACAATAGTATTGCGAAACCTTAGGATAGTTCGCATTTCCTAAATAGCTCTTCACTGATTTCAGCCGGTCATCTGCATTCTGCTCACGTCTCAAGTTCTTAATCACCCTCTTTAACGCACTTTCTTCCTTTACTTCGTGCAACGCAAACATTCGTACTTCACTTAGGTCTGTTGCTGTAATTCCCGCGTCATCACAGAGCTCCGCACTTCTAGATAACCCATCAGCTACCAAATTATCTTTCCCTCGAATATATCTAACCTCAAAGTCAAACTGCTGGAAATACAATGACCATTTTACCAAACGAGCATTCCTCAACTTACAGGTCTTTAAAAAGGTCAACGCCTTATGCTCACTGTAAACAATTATCTTGTGACCTAATAGATGCTGCTCAAATTTCTGTACCCCAAATACAGTTGCCAATGCTTCCAGTTCTGAGATGCCATAGTTTCTCTCTGCTGCTTGTAAAGATCGACTTGCGAAAGCTATAGTCTTGTGCACTTCTTGCTCGTTCTCTATTTCTACTTGGAATATCTCCGCAGCTATACCATAGCCTCTAGCATCAACAGACATACAGAATGGTTTTTCAAAATCAGGATGATGTAAAATAGGACTATTAATTAATGATTGTTTAAGCACCTCGAACGCCTGTTGGCATTCTGCTGTCCAAACCCAAGGGGTATTCTTTTTCAGCAGGAGGTGAAGACAGGGCCCATTAAAAGCCTGATCACTAACAAAACGCCTATAGAAGCTGAAAAGATCGAACATCGATCTCAACTGCTTCTTGTGTCTGGGAGCCTCAAATTTTTCAATGACTGCTAGCTTACCTAGGTCAGGCAGAATACCTTGTCCACTTATCATATATCCCAAGAAACCTATTTCCTCTTTAACGCACTCTGTCTTTTCAATCTTTAGTTTCATGCCACCTCTCTCAATAGCCTCTAACACTTCCTCTAATAAAACTATGTTTTCTTCCCAGGTAGGAGTTGCTATTAACAGATCATCTACGTAGACTGTGATTTTATTAATTAAGGCTGGTCCTAAAACATGGCACATCACACGTACGAAGGCACAAACAAAGATATTAAGTCCGAAAGGTGCCACACGGTGTTGGTAACAAACTCCTTCGTACAAGAAAGCTGTGTACTTCCTTGAAATTCCGCCAGTGACAAATTCCAATATCCACACGTGATGTCCATAGAAGTTAAGAATTTTACTCCCTGGAACTTTTGCAATAACTCGTCCATGTTCTGCGGTCTATCACTTTCCCTAACCACTATTTCATTCAACCAACGAGCGTCTAAGACCAATCTGACACTCCCGTCTCTTTTTGGTACAACAAAAAGAGGATTATTGTACTCACTGACCGCGTTTTCAATCACACCCCACTCTAGCATTCTCTGTATCTCCTTTCGAACCGTCTCCTTCCTAGCTACATGTATTTGATATGGCTTCCTGAAAAACACTTGGCCAGGTTTCACCTTTGACATTCATAACCTTTGACCACGCCAGGTCGATTTGAAAATACCTTATGATGCCTTTTTAAAACCTGTCTCAGTTCTTCCTTCTGATTAGCCGAAATTTTATCGAGTTCCTGCAATTTAGCTTCTATCTTGTCCAAAATAATTGCTTCTTCTTCTTCTTCTGTGTTTAGCTTACTTTTACTAAGATTAACACCCTCGTCCCAATATCTCCAATTTTACAGAACTCGTATAGGCAGCTCCCAAGTTTCATCATTAGTTACTACATGTTTATTAATAAAAGGTACCGTAATTACTCCGGTTATCGGCAAGACCATTTTTAACTGGCTTCTTTCAAAGTCAACAACACTCTGATATTTCGACAAGAAATCTATGCCAATTAAAACCTCAATACTGAGATTGTTTACAATTAAGCATGGATGATCAATTAAATTACCATTAATATCAAAGGGCAGTAAAGCTTCTTGTTTTACCGTTTTTCACACCTTGCCAGTAGCATTAATTATTCTTAGTCCTCATACCCTCATTACTTGTCTTTACTAGGTAATGCATCAAAGAAGAACTGAGATATCACACTCACCTCACTTCCACTGTCTGAGAGACAACGTACATTGATAACCAACATATTCACTATTATTATAGGGTGGCTTATTCTAGGTTGTAAAGGTGGTTCTTCAAACTGATCTAATAGTTCATTTAGGGTTTATCTCCAACTAAAGTGATCGACGTCTGTCTTCATTACATTTAGGTCAAAGTGTGTAGGGGTTTCCTGAACTACATTTTCAGCTGCCATTTCCAGATGGTCTATTAATTTCAAATCGAAACACCGCACGACTACATTACATTTTGTTTGCTGAACATGACCCAAATTACTGTAGTTTGAGCGATTCTTCGTCTCCAGACCGGGCGTAACACTAGTTACAGCTAAACCACTTTTACTATTATCGTCAGGTTCCTTCTCAAGTGACAACTGGTCACAGCTACTGGGTTCATCGACCCACAACAGGCTATCCTCTACATTCTCACTTACCTCCTGTCCTAAATCTGTTAGTACAGTATCAACATCCTGCACAGGCACTTTAGATAAGAGCACATCATCCTTATCGTAAATATAAGCATGAATTTCTTCTGCTTCTTCACCTGACAATTCAGTATTTTGTAGCTCTTCCCTACCGTTAAACTGCTGCGCCTTCTCTTCCTCTTCCCACTTAAAAAGCGTCTCTAACATGGTATCTACTAAATACTGTGAGTGATCTAATATTTCTGCTGTATCCTTAGATGCTACCAACCCCTCATCCACATGTTCAGTCTGAGTATTCTGATCTGTCTTACCAATTACTGAAATTACTGGCTTAGGAAAAGTAACCGCCTGGTGAGCGCCAGTGTCCTCATAGAAGGGAACTAGTTTTCCTGCCTCGGCCTAGTACTGTTTCCTTTATTTCCACTATAGTTAACTGTCACAGCATTGCTTTCCGCATTGTTGTTTACCTGCATAATTTTGTTCGGAACAAAATTAAAATCATTTGGATGCCATTGTCGGTTCTGATAATTATTTCTCCAATTCCTACCTCTTTTAGGATGGCGGACTCCTACTGTTCTGATGTTTACATTGCCATTCTGCTCGTTCTTCAAATTACTGCTAATGTTATTATCATTTCTGTTATTACGTGCTTGCTCCTCATTGGCAGCAACACGCTCTACACGTTCCAAATACTCAATGAAACGATCAAGATTGTCTCTAGGGGCAGATATAATTCTAGTTTGCCAATACCATGGCAGTTTGGCCTCAAGACCTAGTATTATCATTACAGGTTTCAGCTTTTCCGCCAAATGTGGTAAACGTGAAATCCATAACCGAGCAAACTCTTTAATAGATTCCTTGCCTGCATTGAAGCGTTTTCCACTCCAAAATTCTCTCAACACTTCATTTTGCTTATTGCTAGACCAATACTCATTAATGAAAGCTGTTTTAAATTCCGCTAATGTTTTACACTTCAACATAACATCAGCTGACCAACGCATCGCGTCACCTGCTAAATGGCTTCTAATAAATGAGATTTTCACTCGTTCAGACGAAGTAGGTGGAATCACATCTTCAAAATCATTCCAGAAATCTAGCGGGTGGATATTTTCATCTGGATCGAACCGCAAGAACTGCCGACATCCGATTATTGCGGCGTTTGCAGCTACAACTTATTGTATACTAACATTACCAGAAGTTACTGAAGCTACTTTACTCTCAATGTTAGCAATGTTAGTACTAATATTTTCTACTCTCATTTCAACATTATCTACTCTTTGCACAATATGATTAGTATCAATTTTGATTGCATCTACTTCGGCTTGACATATGTTTACTTTTATATTAACATCGTTAAACCTATCTCAGCACGGATCAGATTCCGCCTCGATCTTTTCTGTTAACTTGTGCTCCAGCTTCGAATCTTCCATTTTGGAAGTCTTTGCGAACCTCAGAAACTTCGGATTTTACTGTTTTATACATTTCAGAAAATTGTTGAGCAACCTTTCTCATAATATCCTCATGACTGTAATCAATTTTATAATTCAAGCTGTCCAGATCCTCTTTCAACTTATTGCAACCAGTCTTCAAGGTATTGTCCATTACATCCAATCGTTTATTAAAATTAGTTTGGCTGGCCACAATCTCATACTTTAATTCAGCATTACTGCTTTTGACCTCAGTTATATCAGACTTTAATTCAGCTGTCATTTTAGCATTACTGGTAGCTATTGCTTCTAATATAACATTTAAATCAATAGCCCCAGTATCTTTGAGTTGCTCACTAGCTGGTTTTTTATCACACTCAGGTGACGAAAAACTAGCTCCAATACGAGAATCATCACTACGAAATGAAACATCTGATTGATCAGTCATATCTAACTTATCCTTTTTAAACTCTACCACCTCTGATGACTGTTTCGTTTTTAACTCATCAGATAAACTATCTTCCAATAAATTAACAATTTCTGACTTCTGCTTCACTACAGGGGTCTCTATTATTGAATCATTGCCCCTTTCACACTACTGTCAGGAGACAATACTTCATATTTCACTTTAACATTACTATTTTCATGCATATTTACACTTGAACCGTTGTCTGGATTTACAGTTCCCTCAACAGACATAGGTTCTGATTTAAGTTTAACGTCAGTTTCTTCTGGCGGTTTCATCGCCGATAGTCTTTTAGTGCAGGTTAGTAAAAATTTTAACAGCTTTTCACTTAACTTAGTTCCTTCTGCACGACGTATGGCGTTGCCGGCGCGGTGTACCAGGATTACTGATGTGATGCGGCGCGTTGGACAGCAGACGACACTTCGACGGCTGCTGTGTGTTTGCGTGGCCCGCAACTGCAGGCGCGGCTCCGATTGCTCTGGCGAACGACTGCGGTGAGGCGAAACTGGCTCCTCGCGATGCCGGCAGCGCCGCTAGACTCAGTGCCAGCTCCGTCAATCCAGATGCGTTGTTAATCCAATTCCGTCGTCCTCATGCACACGTAACACTATCATTGTTCTATTACTCAGTTGCGTGTCGCATTTCACTCCCGAATGCGAATATTTAAAAATCACTTTCACTTTTACTCAGTCTCTTTCCTGGCCGATGCACCATATGTGGGGCGACGGGTGGAATAATCGTTGTTAATGTTCCTATTATTTTTTAAAGCTGTTGTTCGCCGTTCTCAACACTGGCTCTCTAACTACAATATTGGCAACCAGAAAGTGATTAGCAAAACGTGAAGCCTGTAATTAGAATTCGTAGTACCCACTTCATCTGAGAAATACATTTATAGCTACAGCTTATAGCTCTGAGGCATTAGGAGATAGTCTGGGATTCATAACCAAAAACCATTCTCTCTCAAATGTTCACTATATTCTGAAAGTCACAGACCAAAAAGAATCCACACCATCCAACTACCAGAGCAGTTCAGAGTCTAATGTGCTGATGCAACTATAACTGTTCAAATTAAATGTTTAAGTGAATGCTCGCCATAGTTTGATGATAATGTTCATCAAACGTCACGCTAATAATAGTAGAATGTCTGTCCTGCGGCGGCACGCGAAAATACGACATACAAAAACTAAAGATAGATCATTAACGTCATCCCAAAATTAACACTTCACTCAAAAACGATTTCATGGTTACGCGTATCCCGAGTTACTGCATCAGAGGCTGTTTATATCAACGATACCGACGCGACGCGACTCCCGGCTCAGGTGGTGCGCTAATCAGCATCTGGAGAGAACTGGGGCCTTCTTTCTTTCGTGCAGCGTTCTTACATATAAAGCCGCGGTGCGGACGGCTAAGGGAACGCCTGATCAAATCTGCTCTCCCGACTAGCCGCTGGGCTAGTAATGCACCACTTTAAGTTATCGAATAATTCATTGCTTCCTTTGCTGATGGCCGATGAAGCTTTCAGTTTAATTGTGCAATCAGCACACAAGTAAATAATCATAATAAAAGTCTGACGTGGCTAAGTCAAATATTTTGGGCGAGATAATTAATTTAATTACAGTACACGCAGTAGACGAGCTATGAACTTGCCCTTTGGAGATACGCTATCGCTATAGTTTTATACTTATTCAGTTGAAACTTCTCACATCTTTATGATTAAAGCGGATCTCCCTTCTACTTAAATTTAAACATCCTAGCTTTATTTATTCGCCTACTTCATCTATCTTGCTTCCTTACTTTTTAAGATAAAAACCAGAAAATCATGAATTTCAACTAAAATTTTAATTTTTGAGATCCAGAATGCTGTTTCTACTAAATTATTATGCAAAAGGAATCTAAATATAAATTTTTAAGTTTCTAGCTCTTTTCTGTTGCGCCAATGATTTTTACAGAAATACGTCCAAATTTCGAAAATGGTTAGAGTTATTGAACTGATATTCAACACATATTGATTTAGTATTACTCCTGACATGCTAGAAACTTTTCAGGTTATTTACTTGATTTTTAAAGTATTGCGCAACATTTATGACGTCAGAGCTAGTTACAGCGGACTGGCTGGCACACAATGGAAAGACTGATGTAAATTTTACAAGGCGTGAGTAGGCTGCTTCCCTGCAGTATCACTCTGTCTACTTGAGAATAATAGCTCAATTCCGACTGTCGATTGCGCATTTCGTTGTTTTTTCGAGATATTTACCTATATGTTTAACTGCATATTGTTCCTGTCCGTAGAGTTTTCTCTTTAGTCCTACTATAGTGATTTTGAGGTTCTTACGTCAGTTGTTAGTTTCTTTCAAGCCAGAAGTCCAGTTTTCGGCGGTTGTCTCTTTAGTTTTCGTATTTGTTACTCACAATTTCCCGTGTCTCTACAATACATACTCCATAATCTACGGTTATATTTCGGCACCATTGAAGCGTTTACGGGTATCGGTAGTCATCGTGAAATCATGTGTGTGTGTTGCATCTTTGAGTCACTATGACGTCGCTGGACAGAGCTGATGTGTGGAATCGTACGCTAGAATTCATCTGGGTGCTTTTTGAGTTCCAGGTTCTGTAATTTTTAATACTAGTGACAGTCGATTTCAGACAGACGCAAACCAAACCCATTACACATTCAATATTCTATGGCTCCCAGTGATTTCTTCCTCTTGTCGCGGATGAAGAAACAATTGTGTGGCATGCACTGCCAAAATTTTCGATTTTGAACGTTTCCTAATCATCCAAAGTGCATGCTTACACAACCATCATCTAAGTCGAGTTACACATCATTGGGAGAAATGATTCCCACTCAGTTTTAATTATGCAGACAAGGACCAATCCCAACTCTCGTGGTGACTGTTTTACTTTTTTAAGTGGTAGTTAAAAGTTTATGATTGCCTGTCGTATTTGCAACGTACACTGCTCACCTACATTTCTCATGTTAGCTGGCAGTGTACATGTGATTATATGTGAACAGCATCATAGGCGTAGGCGTATGTCAGGTCAAATGAACGTACGATGGTGCACCAGATGCGGCCTTCATTTTGACGATGCCTCTCAGCCAAGGCAGCCACACTTAATTCTATACGGAATGGTAGTTTGAATATAGTCACTCGTTTCTCTCGATCGTCCATACAGACGTACAGGGGTCGGGCGAAAATATGGAAGCACCGCGGGAGATGCTTGCTTGAATATAAATGATGATGCTTACGGCGCCTGCAGGTTGCACCGTTGTATTTGATTAGGAACGGAACTTGTACGAAATACCCAAATCTTACAAGTGTCAGTCGTACTTAGAACAGTACTCTGTGTAGTTGCCAGTGCATTATGTCGGAGCTGCGTTATATCGTACATGGGCGAATTCTTGCTGTTCATATGGTGGATGCTTCCGTAACCAAAGTAGTCAAAGCATTATGTTTTTCAATTGGCACGTTACTGAAGATTTATTCGGCACACGGAAAAAGCGGAAAAGCACCATCCGCTAAGTCACAACGCGGACAAAAGTGTGTGTTGAGATGTCGTAACACGTCATTCAAGAGGACTTTGCCCATAAATGAAAGGAGCAGAACTGTGTAAGTGACTGCACAACTGAATGTCGCATTCGTGTACCTTGTCAGCATCGGAATAACATGACTGGAATTCCATAAGCTGGGAATTTCAGGGCGAGTAGCAGCTCCAAAACCACTCGCCAATGTTGCCGGAGCCGTAAGAACTGGACTATGGAGCAATGGAAGAATATCTTTTGGTCGGATGAGTGTTGTTGCTCACTGTTTACAAATTCTGGCCGAGTTGATGATCCAAGGATGATAAGTGGCTGGGGTTCGGTGATGCTTCGGGCAGTGATATGGTGGTATTCCATGGGTATTCGTCAAGATCACGTAACTGCCGAGGATACTATCACCATTTTGTTCGATCGAGTCCATCCCTTCATACATTGTTCTTCAATGGTGGTGGTGTATTTCAAGGGGACGGGGCACACAGACTCTTCTGGGCTGGTTTTGTGAGCCTGAGGATGAATTGTCTCACCTCACGTGGCCACAGCGGTCACCAGATCTCTATATTATTCAGGCTTCGTAGTCTAGTTTGTAGAGAACGGTGCATGATCGCTACCCACATTCATCATCGTTACCTAAACGTGTTCCTATTTTCAGCAATAATGGCACAAGATTACCTTTAAACCCATACAACATCTATTTTTATCCTGTTTTCCATGTTTTTTCCACCCCGGGTACGTTCAACAGGCGAAAGCGCACAATTGCATCGAAGGGTTTTAGGAAGTTTTCATCGACGTGAGAGCTGATAAAAACTCGCCTTTCAACAGTCTTTAAAGTAGAGAAATTTCTTGACAGTTCTCGTATCCGACATTGCAGGTCTGTGTTCGTTGCAACGTTCCTTCGAGGCTGCGCGTGGTAGCCGCGCAGTCTAGGGCAACTTATCACGGTTCGCGTGGCTCCCCCCATCTGAGGTTCGAGTCCTCCTTCGGGTTTGGGTGTGTATGTTGCCCTTAGCGTAAGTTAGTTTAAATTAGCTCAATCAGTGTGTAAGCCTAGGACCGATGACCTCAGATGTTTGGTCCCATAGAACCTTACAATAAATTTCCTAAGTTTAGATATTCCTTCGAGCATGCATGCACACAAATTCTGCAGCGAGTACATCCGCCACGAAAAATATGAAACGTATTCGCCGTTGCGAATACGGACAACTGTCGGCTGTGTAAAGCAATGACGACTGAAAATCTATGCTGGGCCGTAACTAGAACCCCCATTTCCCGCTTTACGCGAGCGGTCGCCATAACTGATTTGACTACCCATACCGACTCACGTCCAGACACAAACTTCCGTAGGTGGTCGTTCATGCGTCACAACCTGGACTCGTACACTTACTGTAATTCGCGTACAGGGTCGGGGGGGGGGGGGGGTGGAGGGATTGGGGGAGGTGAATATTTTATTTTAATCGAAATTCGCTGCCCGACATGCTAGTCAGAAGGAACATTTTATAGTACTTCTTGGTAACGCAGGCGATGCAATATTGCATTTATCCGCCGTTACCAGGCAGTGACTTTCAATTAAAAGTGTCCCACGCCCCCTCCGCAGAGGAATTAAAGTAAGTGTACGAGTGCAGGCTGTGACGCATCAAGGATGAGGGTTGGGTTGTTTGGGGGAAGAGACCAAACTGCGAGGTCGTCGGTCTCATCGGATTAGGGAAGGACAGGGAAGGAAGTCGGCCGTGCCCTATCAAAGAAAACCGTCCCGGCATTTGCCTTGAGCGATTTAGTGAAATCACGGAAAACCTAAATCAGGGTGGCCGGACGCGGGATTGAACAGTCGTCCTCCCGAATGCGAGTCCAGTATGCTAACCACGGCGCATCAAAGATGAAATATGGAAATTCCGGTCTACCGTGAGTTGTGCACAGATAGCAAAAAATGCCGGCACAGCTGCTCAGCGAATTCCGTCAGAGGGTTAGCCGCTCACTGTGATAAAAAAAATAATAAGTCAATGGAACGACGATGAACTTAAACAAGCGTCATGGGACGTACGCCCCGAACACATAGAACGAACGATCAATAAGAAATTGAGATCAAAGAAAAAAAAGGACAATTGTGGCGATCGCTTGCATAAAGCGGGAAATCCGGGTTCGAGTCCATGTCCGGCATAGATTTTCGATGTCGTCATTCCCATACACAACTGATGGCTGTTTGTATTCGCAACTGCGGATATGTTTTATGTTGTTCCCGTGCAGTTGCCATTTTCCTCAAAACGTTGGTAGAAGTGCACACATAATCTACTGCGAAGGTGTCTATCAGTGACTCAATTTCCGTTGTAGTAGACTCCTTGGTGGAAAAGGTAAGCGGCCGGGCACGGTGAGCTAGTGGCACAGCGGCTGCTTCCACTGCCGAACCCTGCGAGACAGAGTGGCGGCACTGCACACGGCGACCAGCCGAGACAAAAACCGCGGCCGGCGGGCCGGTAACATGAATAGATGATGCGGTAATGCGCGCCGCGCGCTATCGGTGCCTGGGGAGCTCTGCCCCACCGCCCCCGCCGTCCCCCGCCGCCACCAGCGCGCCTCCGCCCGATCCGGCCGGGAAGTGCCGCGTAATGCTGGCGTCCCCCGCGAGCCATTGGCCTCGCCCGGGCACCACAGGCCTGCGGAAAAATCTCGCTTCCTCACTCTCTAGCCAATACTCGCCGAAGGATGTCTCTGAACTGTAAAACCTCCTCAGGTGCTTCACACTTTTCTTCCAGTTTCTTAGTTCAATACCAAAAGCCTAAAATACCCCGACAATAAAAACCGTAGCCATATTTAGCATAGTTCCTGATGCCGCCTTGATACTCACACTATTCACTGTTCAACAATATACTTTCCTGATATGGAGGACGCAACAAGGAGAGTTACAAACAGACGTAGAATTATCTTCAGATGTACTCCATTTAAATTCATTGGGACCCTTGCTCTTCAGGTTGCATATTATCGATCTCACAAATAAGATTATTAATAACCTTAAACTATTCGCAGTCTAGCACAACCCCTTGGTGTTACCGGTAGTTACACAGTTATTTACAAAAAAAAGTCTAGATATGAAGAAGATTCCGGAATAGTTCCCATTAGGATCTCCGGGAGGGGACAGCGAAGGGGAAGGTGACCAGGAGAAAAAGATTCAATAACCAACGAAGGTTCTACGAGTTCACGCATCGAATGTCAGAAGTATGATCGTGGTTGGGAAGCTAGAAAATATTAAAATGGAAATGCAAAGCTTCACTCTAGATACAGTGTAGGTCAGTCAAGTGAAATGAAAAGAAGGCAAGGATTTCTGGTCAGATGGGTGTACGGTAATCGCAACAGCAGCAGGCGATGGTATAACGGGAGTAGGATTCGTTATAAATACTAGGATAGGGCAGAGAGTGTGTAATTGTGAACATTCCAGTGATGGGGTTGTTCTCAAAGCATATAGACCGCTGAGTAATCACCTCGGCGAAGCACCCGTGATATTGTACGGCTGTTCCAGATATCTCAAAGTCTGGTTGTCGAAGTGATCCACTATGAAGAACTGCAACCACATCATTACATGTTAACACAATACTAGCGGCCGGAAGACCACATTCGACGAGTACAATATTGTAAATGGCTTTTGCACGAAGTGGAAAATAACGAACCTTTTGTAAATAACGTGACACTGACTGACGAATCTAGCTTCACTATTGAAGACATTTACAGCCTCCGCAACAGTCATTATTCCTCACAACACAACCCATATTTCACCCGTGAACCATGGCTCTGAGGAATGCTTTTGCTTATACCTGTGGCCTGGAATAGTGAAAGGAGTACTTTCGGACTCATACCTGTGCCGTACATCTGAATTGGCCAATGTATCGAAAGTTTCTTTGTAATACTTTGCCTGACGCTTTAGAAAACGTGCAACCTGGTATTCGGTGACAGCTATGGTTTCAGCATGATGGTACACTGTCACTCATCGGGATGAATGTATATAACTATTTAAATGAAGCGTTTCCAGGGAAATGGAAGTTCTAGACCAGATACTTAATCCACTCCTCTTTCCATTTTTGAGACACTTAAAAGAACAAGTTTATAACACTCCACACAAGTACGTACATGACTGAGCCTGCTGACCCCGACTTATGCGTTGGGTTTAAACCTTGACTGTTACTGCGTGTTTGGTTTGCCGCGGTTATTGCGGTTGTGCCGTGGTTCTTCCTCTTTCTACGTGTGGCAGCAGTGGTGTGTATCGATATTCGTACCTTGTACTATCTTTGGTCTGGTGATCATAGTTTCCGGCTAGCTGGTGTGCGGCAGTCGGTCGGCTCTGGTAGATCAGCCAGGCAATCTCCGCGTGGCGCAATGGGCCGGGCCCACTGGCTGTCTCTACGCAGTGTCGGAGTGTGTGGGAACTGTTCCGGCTACTACGAGGTTCGTGGCTCACCGATCCAGTACATCAAATTTCAGTGGTTATTTAATTACCGAAGCCTGTCTGGGCCTTCAGCCGTTTCAAAATTAAAATTCCTTACTTGTTAATTCTTAAATTGTTTGGGCCTTCAGCATCATTTAAAAAAAATTATTTAAGGATAAAGCCTTGGGCTTCATGCTTTGTTAAAAGTTATTGTAGTTATGTTTTGAATCATGGGCCTTCACCCGTTTTAAAAATCAAAGCGGTTGTGCCCTTAAGCCATAAGACTGTGTGACATATTGAGTCGATAGTTAAGCTCGGAAATTTGCGCTGTAATGTTTGGGCAACTAAATAAAGTAGTATGTGTTTGAGTGTAAGAGACAGCCGCTCATTATGATCACCTAACTAATAGCCGTTATATCCACCTTCGGTACAGCTACCAGAGTCGAACCATGGTTGCCTGGAATTAATGAGGCCTTGGGAGGTCACTGGAGGGAGTGGGGACCGCATCTGCACATACAAGTCAAGTTACTCCCGTAAATTCCGGGCAAGGGGGCGGTGAGCTGTGAGCTCCGACGACGCGTTCAATCACATCCCAGGTGTGTTTGATAGATTTCAGATCTGGCGAATTGCGAAGCCAGCACATTGATTGGAACACGCCACTGTATTCCTCGAACCACTCCATCACACTCCTGGCCTTGCGAAATAAGGCATTATCTTGTTGGAAAATGCCATCGGGATAAATGATTGTCATGAAGGGGTGTACGTGGAATGCAACCTGTGTACGATTTTCCTTGTCCGTCATGATGTCTTGCACGAGTTCTACCGAACTCATGGGTGCCTCAGTGAACGTTCCCCAGAGCATAATGGAGCAGCCACCATCCTGTCTCTGTGCTGCAGTGCAAGTGTCAAGGAATGTTCCTCTGGGATCTGTTAGCCCATGCAACGCTCTGTTACTGCGCAAACGTACAGTACCGATGGTCACGTGTCCATTCCAGTCGTAGTGTCAGATGACGTGGTGATAATATTACAAAAGGCATGGGTCGTCGACTGCGGAAGCCTGTTGTTAGATGTGTTCGGTATTTTATGTGTTCAAGAGAAACTTGTATTCCATCTAGCATTAAAGTCTGATGTTAGCTGCGCGACAGCTCGCTGCCAGTCCTGTTTCACCAGTAGCTCAGCCTACGACGTTAGTGGTCTGAATTGAGGACTGGCAACCCAATTCTATGATGTCTGGATGTAGTTTCACCCTGGTTACGCTGCGTGTTGAAGGCACTAGCCACATTACTGCTCGAATACCCGATAAGTCGTGCAGTTTTGGCAGCGCTCATGGCGAGCCAGCGGACCATCAAAATCTGTCCTCCCCCATGCTACACGTGGGCAGCCTGATACTACATGCACCGTACAAGTGTCTGACTAGCGGTCGTTCCTTGCCAGGAGATTCTTTTATCGCCTGGACGGGTTTATATTGAAGGTAGGTCGGTGGTCGTAATGTTCTGGCGATCATTGTGTAAGGTTACATAAGGTTTGTGATGATACATATATTTTGAATAAGATTTGATATACTTATTCCTTTTATCAAGAACTCAATTGAACTTCATGATATCATAAAAAATAATGACGTCACATACTTTCTTTACAAAAAGAGAAATAAAGTCTTGAGACTGGATTTGACTATAGGGCGCCAAAATTCCAGACTCTGCTCATAGTCACTGCGACACTGCCTCAGTTGCTTCCGTGTTGCGCGAGTGGACAGATCAAATGCCGCTGAAACTGTAGCCGTCATTTTCTTGTAAACTATTGAGTCTCGGCATCTGAGCCAAATTATGTGCAATTTGTTTTCTCCTTCTTCCACCCTGAGAACTGTAGACTATGTCAGAAAGCTACCTCTGAAGGCTATTCCCCTTCAGATCCAAACTAACGGTTTGAAACTTCCAGTTTTGTAAACATGGCCTCTTAGATTCAATTACTGTGTGATACGTTACAATGGGTGGAACCTACCAGTACCGTGCCTCCACCAATTTTGATGTTGAGGAAGTTATTATTTTCTTTTGAAGTACTCTTTCTCAGTCCGCCGATGTGGCAGAACGGTTATAGGTGTTCAGTCCGGAACCGCGCTGCTGCAACGGTCGCAGGTTCGAATATGCCTCGGGAATGGATGTGTGTGATGTCATTATGTCAGTTAGATGTAACTAGTTCTAGGTCTAGGTGACTGATGACCTCAGATGTTCAGTCCCATAGTGCTTAGAGCCATTTGAACCAACTCCTTCTCATATATGCCACAAATTTGATGTCCTTGAGGCATGTTCTCTGAAAGTTTTCCGATTTATTTCTTTAAATATGTCTTCAATATCCCCTTTACATGCAGCCAGAACGTTAATGTTGGTTGTGAATGTTGCCATTGTTATCCATTCTCTTTCCACCTTTATACCCGTTCCCGTTTACCTTCCTTGTGTCTTAGAAACGAAAGCTGAACGACAATGGGGATACGTTTTAGCCCTTTCTTGCACACGTAATGACATTATCTTGTCATCCCTGATTTTTCCACCTTCATTACACGTTCATTGTTTTTGTACATGCTGATTATACGTCTGAACCGGTATTCTAGGAAATTGAAAGAATATTATCAATTAATACTGTTTTTTGATCTAATAATGATCTACTCTTTTGAACTGCGCACATTTCTTCTGAATCACGTAAGTCTTCCACATCACATTCTCTATGACACAGTGTGCTCCTCACCATCGTGTTGCCCTCCGATGTACTCCTGCTCCTTCTCTTGCATTTTATAAATATTTTCCATCTGCTCCTCGTAAATTAACACTGAACATTTCATTCCTCTTCATTTATGTATTATTCTCTTGTTCTTGTTTAGTTGTTTCCTTTAACGATATCCTTTTCAACAGCTTTGTTGTTGTTGTTGTTGTTGTTGTTGTTGTGGTGGTGGTCTTCAGTCCTGAGACTGGTTTGATGCAGCTCTCCAAGCTCCTCTATCCTGTGCAAGCTTCATCTCCCAGAACCGACTGGAGCCTAAATCTTTCTGAATCTGGTTAGTGTATTCATCTCTTGGTCTCCCTCTACGATTTTTACCCTCCACGCTGCATTCCAATACTAAATTTGTGATCCCTCGATGTCTCAGAAGATGTCCTACCAACCGATCCCTTCTTCTAGTCAAGTTGTGCCACACGTTCCTCTTCTCCCCAATTCTGTTCAATACCTCCTCATTAGTTAAGTGATCCACCCATCTAATCTTCAGCATTCTTCTTTAGCACCACATTTCGAAAGCTTCTATTCTCTTTTCGTCTAAGCTATTTATCGTCCACGTTTCACTTCCATACATGGCTCCACTCCACACAAATACTTTCAGAAACAACTTCCTGACATTTAAATCAATACTCGATGTTAACAAATTTCTCTTCTTCAGAAACGCTTTCCTTGCCATTGCCAGTCTACATTTTATATCCTCTCTACTTCGACCATCATCAGTTACTCTGCTCCCCAAATAGCAAAACTCCTTTACTACTTTAAGTGTCTCATTTCCCAATCTAATACCCTCAGTATCACCTGACTTAATTCGACTACATTCCATTATCCTCGTTTCGCTTTTGTTGATGTTCATCTTATACCCTCCTTTCAAGACACTGTGCATTCCGTTCAACTGCTCTTCCAAGTCCTTTGCTGTCTCTGACAGAATTACAATGTCATACACGAACCTCAAAGTTTTTATTTCTTCTCCATGTATTTTAATACCTACTCCGAACTTTTCTTTTGTTTCCTTTATTGCTTGCTCAATATACAGATTGAATAACATCGGGGATAGGCTACAACCCTGTCTCATTCCCTTCCCAACCACTGCTTCCCTTTCATACCCCTCGACTCTTATAACTGCATCTGCTTTCTGTACAAATTGTAAATAGCCTTCGCGCTCTATATTTTACCCCTGCCACCTTCAGAATTTGAAAGAGAGTATTCCAATCAACATTGTCAAAAACTTTCTCTAAGTCTACAAATGCTGGAAACGTAGGTTTGCCTTTACTTAATCTTTCTTCTAAAATAAGTCGTAGGGTCAGTATTGCCTCATGTGTCCCAACATTTCTACGGAGTCCAAACTGATCTTCCCCGAGGTCGGCTTCTACCAATTTTTCCATTCCTCTGTAAAAAATTCGCGTTAGTATTTTGCAGCTGTAGTTCGGAAATTTTCACATCTGTCGACACCTGCTAGCTTTGGGATTGGGATTATTATATTCTTCTTGAAGTCTGAAGGTATTTCGCCTGTCTCATACACCTTGCTCACCAGATGGTAGAGTTTTGTCAGGACTGGATCTCCCAAGGCTGTCAGTAGTTCTAATGGAATGTTGTCTACTCCGGGGGCCTTTTTTCGACTCAGGTCTTTCTGCGCTCTGTCAAACTCTTCACCCAATGTCATATCTCACATTTCATCTTCATCTACATCCTCTTCCGTTTCCATAATATTGTCCTCAAGTACATCGCCCTTGTATAGACCCTCTATATACTCCTTCCACATTTCTGCTTTCCCTTCTTTGCTTAGAACTGGGTTTCCATCACAGCTCTTGATATTCACGCAAGTGGTTCTCCTTTCCCCGATGGTCTCTTTAATTTTCCTGTAGGCAGTATCTATCTTACCCCTAGTGAGATAAGCCTCTACATCCTTACCTTGGTCCTCTAGCCATTCCGGCTTAGCCATTTTTCACTTCCTGTCGATATCATTTTTGAGATGTTTGTATTCCTTTTTGCATGCTTCATTTTCATCAATTAAATTCAATATTTCTTCTGTTACCCCAGGGTTTCTACTAGCCCTCGTCATTTTACCTATTTGATCCTCAGCTGCCTTCTCTATTTCATCCCTCAAAGCTACCCATTCTTCTTCTACTGTATTTCTTTCCCCTATTCCTGTCAATTGTTCCCTTGTGCTCTCCCTGAAACTCTGTACAACCTCTGGTTTAGTCAGTTTATCCAAGTCCCGTCTCCTTAAATTCCCACTTCTTTGCAGTTTCTTCAGTTTTAATTTACAGTTCATAACCAATAGAATGTGGTCAGAGTCCACATCTGCCCCTGAATTGTCTTACAATTTAAAACCTGGTTCCTAAATCTCTGTCTTACGATTATATAATCTGTCTGATACCGTTTAGTATCTCCAGGTATCTTCCACGTGTACAACCTTCTTTCATGATTCTTAAACCAAGAGTTAGCTATGATTAAGTTATGCTCTGGGCAAAATTCTACCAGACGGCTTCCTCTTTCATTTCTTAGCCCCAATCCATATTCACCTACTATATTTCCTTCTCTCCCTTTTCCTACTTTTGAATTCCAGTCACCCATGACTATTAAATTTTCGTCTCCCTTCACTTCCAGAATAAATCCTTTTATCTCTTCATACATCAATTTCTTCGTCATCTGCAGAGCTAGTTGTCATATAAGCTAGTACTACTGTAGTAAGCGTGGGCTTCGTGTCTATCTTGGCCACAATAATGCGTTCACTATGCTGTTTGTGGTAGCTTACCCGTACTCCTATTTTTTTTTATTCATTATTAAACCTACTGCTGCATTACCCCAATTTGATTTTGAATTCACCTGATCAAAAGTCTTGTTCCTCCTGCCACCGAACTTCACCAACTCCCACTATATCTAACTTTAACCTATCGCCGGTCGTAGTGGCCGAGCGGTTCTAGACGCTTCCGTCTGGAGCCGCGCGACCACTACGGTCGCAGGTTCGAATCCTGCCTCAGGCACGGATGTGTGTGATGTCCTTACGTTAGTTAGGTTTAAGTAGCTCTAAGTTCTAGGGGATTTACGACCACAGATGTTAAGTCCCATAGTGCTCACAGCCATTTGAACCATTTTTTAACCTATCCATTTCCCTTTTTAAATTTTCTAACCTACCTGCCCGATTAAGGGATCTGACATTCCACGCTTCGATCCGTAGAACGCCAGTTTTCTTTCTCCTGATAACACCGTCCCCTTGAGTAGTCCCCGCCCGGAGATCCGAATGGGGTACTATTTTACCTCCGGAATATTTTAGACAAGAGGACGCCATCATCATTTAATCATACAGTAAAGCTGCATGCCCTCGGGAAAAATTACGGCTGTAGTTTCCCCTTGCTTTCAGGTGTTCACAGTATTAGAACAGCAAGCCCATTTTGGTGAGCGTTACAAGGCTAGATCAGTCAGACTGTTGCCCCTGCAACTACTGAAATGGCTGCTGCCCCTCTTCAGGAACCACACATTTGTCTGACCTCTCAACAGATACCCCTCCGTTGTGGTTGCACCTACGGTACGGCTATCTGCATCGTTGAGGCACGCAAGTCTCCCCACCAACGGCAAGGTCCATGGTTCATGGGGTGGTGGGGGGCGGGGGGCGGGGGAGGGTCAACAGCTTTACAACTTTCTATTTTGCTTATTTGGATACAACACTAATGAAATACGTAATGAACGTGAATCTAATGTTCCCGGGGTCATCCGTTGGTTTTTAGGCTCCATTTTTGTGGTATATACTGTGTTAGTTGCTCACTTAATCATAATTATTTCCTTTTTCTCAGTTTCCATTTATTTTCTGCTGAACTAAACTGAAATGCTATATTTAGGTCTTTCGCAGCTGCCTCGGACTAAGTACGTTTCACTTCATTTTGTCCTGAATTATTTGTCCTCCGTTTCTCCGTTTATTCAGTGTCCATTTCTTTTATCTTCTTGAATTTCTGTCAGTTTTTCTTCACTAGAAACTCAAGGTCTATGTCTGCGTCCAAATCTCGATCGTTTTTGCAAATCAGAATGATAGCACACGAAAATCGAAAGGTGCGGCATATGATAACAATCACTCACAAAGACGCAGACAGCCGCTACGTTGGGGTGCGGGCTACTTTGAAATTAGCAACGATGAAGACTCGGGAAGTTTAACACAGTTCGCAGCTAACAGTGAAGGATTGGAGCTTAAGCTTTAGAACATTTATCAAAATAACAAAGTCACTCATATTTGTGGCCCATGACGTACAATTATTATTGCAAATAGGACAGCCACTTTTCGCATTGTCCTCAGTCATCAATAGAAAAGCCTGCACTTACACCTCTAACACCCTGTAAAAAAGCGGAGTTAATGGGCAATCAATCTATCGACGTTACGGACCAACTCTGAGGATTAAGATATCGTGACTTAAAAATAGTGGGATAGTTATGGCCCATTGCCTGAGAGCGAGCATCTCGAAAATGGCGGTTCTTCGCGTGTTGCTGTGGACATATATAAAAAGTGGTTGATGAACGGAGAAAACACGAGTAGATCGAATATTTATTGCTAAACTTTATATTTGTTGGAACTCGTGTTTGTGTTTGGTTGGTTTCTGAAAAATGTATAAAACTAATCTTGATTTCGAGATACAAAAATCTCAGTGCAGGGCAACACATCTGTGTCAAAAATAAATTTGCAAATCACACTGCAAACTGTAGTTTTCATCTATAAAATGTGTGAGAGTCGTCGTCCCTAGTAAAAGGGTGGTTTCATTCACGCAATTTAAGCCATCTCCCGATGCCTTTTATGTGACGATTCTGAGCGGCTGTGAGGATGAAATGTTTATTTCGGTTATCCACCAGAAAGCTATGTGACATAAATTGTAGGTGTCGTTTTCTGACCCCATCGCAGACACGTTCGAAAGAAGGGGTAAAATGTGGGTAAAAGGGGTGTGGCGATTTTCCCAACGTATGACACGTCCACGATAGCACTGCAGAGCAATTAAGTGCCAATATGACATCATTAACCCAAATTGCTACCCCGCATGTACTTCTGTGCTTTGGTTTTTCTTCACATAGGTCGACACTCAGCTCTTTAAAGCGTCGCCAAGACAGTGCACGACGTCGTAGTGGACCAAGCTTTTGCATCATTACTGACAGGGTTGTAGGCGCCTTTGAGCAAACATTAAATTTTAATTACCTTAAACAGTCATGGGATAAGGATATGCACTTCTACATATGACTGTGGTATCGCGTACACAAAGTATTAAAGGGCAGTGCATTGTCGGAACTATCATTTGCACTTAGGTGATTCTTGAGAAATGTTTCCCGACGTGGTCATGGCCACACGACAGGATTTAACAGACTCTGAAAAGGGAATGGTAGTTGGAGCCAGTTGCATGGAACACTTCTTTTCGGAAACCGTTAGGGGATTCAATAATTTGAGATCCAAAGTGCCGACAATGTGCCGAAAATATCACATTTCAGACATCATCTCTTATCATGGATAACACAGTGAGCGACGGCGTTTACTTAACGACCGAGAGCAGTGGTGATTGCGTAGCGTTGTCAGTGATAATAGACAAGTAACACTTCGTCAAATAACCACAGAAATTAGTGGGAGACGTACGACGAATCGTATCTGTTGGCCAGTGCATCAAAATATGGCTTCAATATCGGTTGGATCCTAGACGAATGGATAAACGTAACCTGGTCAAATGAGTTCAGATTTCAGTTCGCAAGAGCAGTTGGTAGGGTTCGTTTGCGGCTCAGACCCCATGAAGCAATCCACCCAAACTATCAACAAGGCACTGTGCAAGCTGACGATGGTTACATCACGGTGTGGGCTGTGTTTACACGGAATGAACTGGTTCCTCTGGCCCAAATCAACCAGCCACTGACTGGTAGTCGTTATGTTGGCCTACTTGGAAATTTGTAACCATTCATAGACTTCA
This sequence comes from Schistocerca piceifrons, assembly GCF_021461385.2. Taxonomy (NCBI): domain Eukaryota; kingdom Metazoa; phylum Arthropoda; class Insecta; order Orthoptera; family Acrididae; genus Schistocerca; species Schistocerca piceifrons. The sequence continues at coordinate 682,802,225 of NC_060141.1, read as the reverse complement.
TCTTCCTTAACAACGATGGAATACTTGTGGATGACTATGCGCCACGTCACCGGGGCACAAATGTTCTCAACCGGTTCCATGTAGAGATTTGTGTTAACGATACGGCGATATTGCAAAAATCTCATTTCAGTATCTTCATTACTTTTCTAGGTGTAAACCTCTACCTAAAACTCATAATAACTTTTCTCGTGCTACAAAACAGAGGTGAAGCTTGTAAAGTATTCATGTACAATCTCATTTGAACGATAAGTCAAAATATTCAGTTCATACAAGTTTTTGTTCTAGGATTTGCTTTCCTCGCACACGGTAGCTTGCTGACGTAATAATAACTATTTGAAAAATTACTATTTAACTATGTTTTGTTGTAAGAGTGTTGTGAAGAGACTGAGAGATTGTACGGAGGACATAGGTAAACTGTGGATATTTTATTAAAAGCTATATGAAATGTATACATGGGAAAGGTGGTGTGCGATCATGAATTACGTAACGTATGTGTCGTGCGTCGTAGCATGCAAGCTTTTTTTATAAAGGCAGCCAGAAGAAATGTTAGGTTCTAAATCAACTAGAAATTTATTTCTAGGATGCGTTGATTTATTAAAATAAAATTTGGTATCGGAAATGTAGAATTGCTCTTATAAATTGCTTTCTGTGGTTCTGTCCGACCACCGTCTGACACGAATATCGCCAACTGCATAGTAGCAAGGCCCAAACGAAATGATGATGAAATCGCTTTGTATGGTCCTACTGGATGAGTTACAAATAACGACGAGTATTTGAGGGCTGGAGGTTTTCTAAGAGGCTGACTAAACAATGAGCCAATAGCGATTAAGCAATTCCCGCACTTACTAGGAGTGCTTTGAGCTACAGCTTTGTGTCTAGGAGCTGCTCCGGAACTATCTTACTGTACAGGTCAAAGTGGAATCATTCTACACAAATTTTTGTTAAGATGCGGAAAATTCTACGTTTTGTCGGTTCTTCTGTCGTGATTGTAAATCGAATACAAGTTCCGAATATTTTAGAGAAGATGTTTGGAAGTTATATATGTCATACTTAAAACTCTGTCACGTGTTTCTTGAACGTCTGGAGACATTATGGCCATCACTTTTTTCTAAGAAGTCCACATAATGACTTGATGTAGGGTTCCCGGGTTCGATTCCTGGCGGAGTCAGGGATTTTCTCTGTCTCGTGATGACTGCGTGTTGTGTGCTGTCCTTAGGTTAGTTAGGTTTAAGTAGTTATAAGTTCTAGGGGACTGATGACCATAGATGTTAAGTCCCATAGATCTCAGAGCCATTTGAACTTGATGTAGGAACTTGCGAAATGCTGTAGGACAATGGCTGTATACGACGTGACAAACTATTCGGGTCGGAATGGTGAAGTTCTGACCGCTTGCGTATGACAAACTTCTTGCAAAAACCATAATCAACTTCCACCAATAATAGTCTGACAATAAATGAAGACTTCATGGCCTTTACCACTTGTTCTGCAGACAATAAAGCCTAGTTAAAGCACGTTATTTAATAGCCCGAAAGGCCGATTTTTTCACGAATTTTCAGGTGCTGCCTCCAAGCTTGAGTTATCCGACCTATGCTTGATAGGTATTCAGCCGATTTTCTTCAACGTTGCTTTTGTCCGCTGAACCAGTATCTACCAGTGCAGCGGGATGTGACACGCAACAAGTAGCCGAGTGAGGTAGATGGGAAAAGATATAACCCCCCCCCCCCCCCCAGCAAGTTGTTACCTGACCTAGAACATTAATATTATTTGTTAAAAACAGTTTTGGTGGCAATTTTAGTTTTTTATTTTTTCAACTACGCGTTTCGCCTTATTTAGACATCTTCAGGTTGATCTTAATTTGGTATTTCTTAAAACGATCCTTTAGACAGTATAGCCAAAGGGCATCGTCGAATACATCAGGCCAACATCGCCTTCGTTAAACTCAGTAAGAACTTTTCTCGATGGGCGCGAGTGACTCCAAGACCTGCATAACGCGTTCCCGTTCACGGGAGCGAGTAACTGAGTAAAGTTTTTACTGAGTTTAACGAAGGTGACGTTGGCCTGATGAATTCTAAATGCCAAATTAAGATCAACCTGAAGATGCCTAAATAAGGATCGCTTCCCACGCCCGGGTTCCCTGGTCCGATTCCCGGTGGGGTCAGGGATTTTCTCTGCCTCGTGATGACTGGGTATTGTGTGATGTCCTTAGGTTAATTAGGTTTAAGTAGTTCTAAGTTCTAGGGGACTGATGACCATAGATGTTAAGTCCCATAGTGCTGAGAGCCATTTGAACCTAAATAAGGCGTAACGCGTAGTTGAAAAAATAAAAAAATTATAAAATTGCAACCAAGGCTGTTTTTAACAAATACTGTTAAGCACTGGTCTGCTGTATGGCACATATTTTATTGGAAGAATTTCTAGAACATTAATACGTTGCGAGAGGAAGAAAACGCCAACATCTGGTAGGTACGAGAGCCAGTCGATAGATGCTTACACTTCGCCGCAATATTTCTAATAAGAAAGAAGAAAGATGTAGTTGAACTGTGGAAGGGAAAAGTAGCCATCATTATGCATAGTAATTATTACAATAAAATACATGTGAAAGGTGGCAAATTACGTCTAAGAAGACCATAGGAATGAATCGCCAGTTCATAGCTAGTATTGGATTTATGAAAGTCCTTTTTGTAAAATTATATGCTCATAGTTGCCAGGCCATCAATTACTCGTTTTTCGTCCTGCATTGTCATTTCTGAGTTGACGACAAGGATTCGCGTTTACTGTTGATGTGACAGTTTTCATTGTTCTTTGGGTACTGCTTCCTGAAATTATCTTTAAACTTACTTTTAGTCAATGGTTACAGTCTTCTAAATAAGTTTAGACTGTGGATCATACTCAATGGAAGACAAAGTTTACTATCAGCTACGCCGTGTTTTGTCACCAAATATGAAGGTTTGCCATTTTCGTTACTTTATCTTAAGCGAATTCCATCACTTGTAATCAAAACAAATTTCGAGTTAAAAATCTTCAATGTCGCCTTGCTCCACAACATATCAATTGAGATTATAAGTTCTCTTGGTTGCCCAAGTTTTACTTACGCTGAGTTATCTCGTAAAAATGACATGATTTGCAGTCAGTGTTCAAGGAAAAAGGACTATCGCCGGTTTATTATAAATTCCTGGGGAACTGCTTTTTGTTTATATGGCACTCGAGCATGGAACACTTGAATGGTCTATGTTGAAATGCTTCTCTAGCGTTCGCGATCCATATCTGATTGAACTACTAACGGACATCTAGTGTGGTAAAAGGAAGAGGAGCTCAGATGGTCAGAGGCGTCGTGGTTCCATAACGTTACAACAGACATAATTAAAACCTGAGTATACAAGTTATGAACGTCTACCATCGCACGAAAATTTGCTTGATAACATCCAGCAACAGATTTTCATATCGGACTTAGGAATATATTTAAATCCCCATGGCAATTAATTGGGTGGAAGTCGCGAAAGTAAATTTAGCTAGTGACAGTTATGGTAGGCTGCGGATATTTCACTCAATTGAGTAGTGCCAGCTGCTATCGGTATCGTCAATAACTGTTCGAAATCTCCATTTGTGAGCAAAACATGAAGACTGCAAAGGAGATTTACTACAACAAAAAAGGAGCATCGCCATGCACTTAGAGTGATATGCAGAGTATAACGTATATGTAAATGCTAAAATGATCAACAGAAGTGCAGTAGATTCGAGAGAGCGGCAGTGCGACAAGCCGAGTCTCATAGCTGCGAGGATATTAAAGCCGCGCATTTGATTGCCGTGGCAGTGCTGCGAGCAGCAGGCAAGCGCACGAGCTAATTTAGCCCCACTCGCAGCCACTCCTTGTCAAAGCTCTGGATGGGATCCCGTCTCCCTCCGAGATTTCTGATGCCGTAACTACGCCGTAATTCTCACTGGAAGCTACCGACGAGGAACTTCCCCTAGCGGCCTGCTATTGAGTTTCGACTAAATTAAGGGGGTGGCTGCGATTCTCACGCGCTTGTTCGTGGAACGCGCACGCTCGATACAGTCTCTCGGTGCCATATGTGGTCCAGCGAAAGCGTTGAGTACTGAGAAGAAAACGATGCGGGTGCAAAGTGTTCCTTCCTGTACTCATTTGTTTCCACATCATTTCCTTCCCACTCTCTTCTCTGCTAGCCGTCTAACTTTTCCTTCTTTGTCACTGATACGTGTTAGCTCCATAGATGTGCATAACCTTGTGAGCTGACACCCTCATATTGTAAGTACTTCGTTAGTGATTTATTGTGAGCTTCAGGGAGTGGAAGTGAATTCACGATCGATTTTTTAGGTATTTGATGCATTTGTCTTTCAAGCTAGATACGATCTCACATCTGTGAAAAGTAACATCAATACTATTTTTAGTCTATAAAGTTCACTGCACAACGTGAGCTGCATAAAATTGACAAGCCCGGCCAGTGTGGCCTAGCGGTTCTAGGTGCTTCAGTCTGGAACCGAGCGACCGCCACGGTCGCAGGTTCGAATCCTGCCTCTGGCATGGATGTGTGTGATGTCCTTAGGTTAGGTTTAAGTAGTTCTAAGTTCTAGAGGACTGATGACCTCAGATGTTAAGTCACATAGTGCTCGGAGCCGTTTGAACCATTTTGAAATTTGTCAAACGGTACGAGTTTCTACGGAAAGTAAAGTCCGATCAATCGGGAAATTGAAACCACAGTGTAAATGGGAAACGTTTCATTCGTGACTGTTACGTATACCTTTCAGCTACTTCTCTACGTAGTCACCGTTCCGAATCCGTCATGTATCGTAGCGTTTCACCAACTTTACAATATCCTCGTCACAGAAGGCACCCGCCTATGCATTCCTCCAATTCTTCTGCGCTGCTCTTCAGCTCGTTGTCTGTGGCAAAAGGTTGTCTTCACAGCCATCGGTTCACGTGAGCTGAGAAAAAAATCTGAGGGAACCAAGTCCTGACTGTATGGTGGGTGATCAAACACTTCACTTTGAAAACGCTGTAGAGATTTCCTCATTGCCCCTCCATTGTCCAACCTGGAATACTGAAGTGAAGAAGGAAATGCGTGATAGTTGCGAAGTGTGGGGGTGAATGAAATCGTGCGAACGAACAGCGGTAGACATCCATCGGAGAAAGAAGAATGTGTATGAGGCAGCTAGTTTGTTGACAACCACCGTATTAATAACACCATTATTAGTTACATTATGCGTAATTAATCATTATCTTCTAGGAGATACGAATAACCACCGTTGTGGAATGGTGCGACAAGCTGAGCTGCTGCTTCGTGATAACGCACGTTCACATATCGTAAACGTTGTACAGCAGAACTTAGGCCAGTTAAAGTGGGAGACAGTCGATCAACTGCCCTAGAAGCCAAATCTCCTCCCATGCGATTATCACGCCTTTGATCTCGTAGAAAAGGCGTTGAATGTTTATAGACTTCGTCCGGGCGAGGTTCTGCAGTAGGGCAACCTTTTTTTAACAAACGAATAACTTCAAGCATGTCCGTCGGTGGGTTGATTGCCGCAATGTTTTGCCCGATTGATATACCGATTCTGGAAGGAAACTTTAGATTGCCTCTTATAAATCGGTTTTGAACTTACTGCCGATGAGCGACACGAATCCATTCATAGGAGATTAGTGAGAAGTTAAACATCTTCAACGCATGGGTAAGACCGAAATATTGAATCGTAGATACTGAAGTCTACTGATAAAGTCGACAGATTTGTCTATAAGATGACAATACTTTCACGCAAAGGGTCTCGGTAACGGAGCAGGAAGTCGTAAGTCGGTGCGCCGATATTGCCCACGTTTGTCTGTATTGGAAGTCCATCCTTGTAGATCTTTGAAAACCCAATATTCTGGATGGAAGACAGCTGTGAAGTGTAAATGTGTTCGAAACTCCTACATGTTTTCTTTTTAGAATTCTTATAAGGACTTTTTCAATCTTGCGACATTTCATTTACTCAACAGGCTTTAAATCATGTGGTTATAGACATCACATGGGAACAGAACAGCAGCTCTGTGCTTACCCGCTGGAAGGGCCACAGTTTGGGGATCCTTATACGTATTTCATAAACTCGCTGTACCTTATGGACTCCCTCCTCCCGCATAGGCCATGAAGGCCCAAAGGTACCGACTGGCCGCCGTGTCATCCTCAGCCCACAGGCGTCACTACAGGGGTATGCGGTCAGCACACCTCATCCCGGCAGTGTCAGTTTCCGAGACCAGATCCGTTACGTCTCAATCAAGTAGCTCCTCAGTTTCCTTCAGAAGGGCTGAGTGCACCCTGCTTGCCAACAGCGCTAGGCAGAGCGGATGGTCACCCATCCATGTGCTAGTCAAGCCCGACAACGCTTAACTTCGGTGATCTGACGGGAACCGGTGTTACCATTACGGCAAGGGCTTTGGCATCGTACCATACGAAACTAAGTCTATAATACGTACGATCTATAGGTGCAAGAATCGTATTTCTATGCGTTCATATTCGTGTTTTCAACAGGATTCAAAGGTCTTCGATGTTATAGACAGAGGCAGATCATCCACGAACCTTATATTTGAACAAGGCGTCGATGCTAGGGAAAATGAATCTCAGCGCCATAAACATCGGAAAACTTCGTTGCACTCACGTCACAGTTCACGAAACTTTGACTGCCCCTCGGAAAATATCAGACGTTCTCTGACGTACCAGCTTCATCACTACCACATTTCCTCCACTATTATTTCCTTTGACACAAGAAGAAATCGTTGAACCACGGCTGTGGGAGAGATAGGTATCTAATAAATTTGACAATTTTCTTCTCATTCGAAATCAAGAAGGTACAAGTACATGTACTGTCATGGATAATTTGTATTGCTTCCAGATTACTGTAAGATCTCTTTCTTCCTATGATGACTGTGACAGTGTCTAACCACACCTCCTGGTGCTGACAACAGGGCCGAAATTCAGAAAATCAAGGCGGATGGCACCATTGTCTTGGGAAAAAATTATAATCCTGAGGTTGTATGCTGATAGTTGAATCTTAGGTCTGTTATTCCAGGGAGTCGAGCTGAGATTAGATTCCATGGAATGATACTGCAGTTACGTGTCAGAAACATGCGAACACTTCAAGCACACCAGACCAGATTCCACGTCATTCTTTCCAACAGATCACGTATCACATTAAATCTTCGTCGCATATGTGGTAGTGAAAACAGTTCAGCTACAGCGAAAGCTCGTGGGCTGTGATACAGCAAAGACCATCCGCACCGGTGATCATAGTGATTTTGAATGCCTGGCTTCCATTCTGTACACTTTTTGCAGATCTGTAAACGTAACTCTTATCAATAGTGTCATTTTCTTAAAAATGATACACTCTTCGAAGAATGTCTGACAGGTTGTAATCAACCTTCTTCAACAGCTCACATGCCTCCTATGTGTCTCCTTCTCTTCTGTAGCACAGTCCTTTTATCTTGTTCTTCCTCAACACCGTCTTCTTCTCTGCCATTTTCACAGTCTCTGTCTCCCAGTGCCATTCTTTAGGCCACATTCCTTTACTCTCTCACAGCCACAGTCTCTTTCTTTCTCGCCTCCAGTCACTGTCTTTGTCTTCAACCTCTACTATCTCTTCTTCACGAATGTTCTTGAGAATGATTTGCCCGGGGTTTTGATGCCTAGACCGGATACTTTAAATCGGGGTTGTATGAGGTGGAGGATAGTGGCCAATTTATTTCGAGCTTAAGTTTATCGTCTGAGGTAGGACGGGGGGGGGGGGGGGGGAGGGGTACAGAACCCTCCAGCCTATGAATGATCTCCGCTTATCTACCGCTTTCATTTCCATTGCCTCCTCTCTTTTTCTCCCATTCATTTCAGTTTCTCTTTTACTGCCACTGCCTCACACTGACCATCACTATTTTCTACCTCCTTAGCTGTTACTTCTGTTTTTATCAAGCTCAAATCCTCTTTCTGTATCACATTCTCTCTTCCACCATCACTGTCTCCTATCTCTCTCTCCCGATGGCACTGTCACTATGTCTCTGCTACTCTCTTTCAGCGCATGAAGTGCGAATATTGTTCACATGCCGAAATTTTTGGTGAGGAAGAGGGAATGAGAACTGAGGCAGCTGGTTTCCCACTTTGCAGTCAGATCCTTTTGAAGAGGAACATATTCGTCTTTTTTGTAGGTTTTCAATAGGTTCCCTCCTTTTCCCTGTTAAAACAGGGTGTGCTGCATATGTAATATGGATTCTGTAGGTCAGTTAAGTTCTGACTGTTTGTTTACATACGTCATGCTTTGACGCATTTAAACAACCAATAATTACACGTACTATAAAATTAACACAAATTCGGCGCCCATACAATGCAAGATCATTTTATATTACTTTACGCGAGAATGAACAACATTTCTAAGGCTCACATATGCCAAAAAATACGGTGTTTGATTAGAAAGTACCAATAATATCGTGCGACAGTATAATGTTCCGTAAGGTGCTTACGCCACCAAGTGGCACCATCAAATAATTTCCAGGTCAGAAATGCCGGCATGAAGTTACCATTCTAGGCCAACCGCGGTGGCCGAGCGGTTCTAGGCGCGTCAGTCCGGAACCACGTGTCTGCTACGGTCACAAGTTCGAATCCTGCCTCGCGCATGGGTGTGTGTAATATCCTTAGGTTAGTTAGGTTTACGTAGTTCTAAGTCTAGAGGACTGATGACCTCAGATGTTACGTCCCATAGTGCTCAGAGCCATTTTGACCATTATACTGAGACGAAGCGTCATGATGTGTTATTGGTGAAAAAATAGAGAACTGCTTTGGTGACCAAAATATCCTTACGATGACTCGGGAACCTGTGGCATGTGTTCATCACGTGAGTTAAAACTACATTTAGGCCTCATTCCGTGTATTATAATAGGTGCATAAGTACGGCAAATTTGAGTCTCTGAATCTCGCTGACAGATAATCATGTCAACATATATTCCTAGTTACATGATTCTCCGAAAGCATCAACTCGAGAAGATGTGGCAAAAGTTTTGACGAGTTGCCATGGATAGAAATTATGAAAGTGACCATTCCCACAATTGGTACTTCTGGTACACAGAATTAAAGGTTTTTCACAGTTTTCTCAGGAATTACCCACTAATAAATGATCTTTATAAAAGCAGTCTCAGGCTTACCACAGACCACAACTAATGCCAAGTAACATACCGGCCTGGGCCGGGGGAAGTTGGAAACGCTTCAGATTTGACTCTGTACCGCAAGATAGCTACAGTATGCCTATTTCTCCGACAGATATACAAATGCTCGCCTCTTTCTCTCTGTTATCAAGAGCCCGAGATGAGGCCCGTCGAAAGATAGCATTTTGCCGGCGACTTTCTGGAATGTGTTGGTGCCGTGCATCGTCATGCACAAACCGACAAGGCGGCGTGTTGAAAACATGCACATTAGTAGCTGTCAAAGTGTCTTCCAGCTACACTCGTTAACATCGCGTCAAGGCTGCCACCATAACTGCCCAGGTCCCAAGTGCCCTTGTTCAGCTGATGCTTCTACTTTTACCCCGTTGGTTCGTGGTGACTGTCCCCTAGAGTCAAATGAAAAATACGTCACAATTACGTGTGCTATGAATGGAGAAAGAAAACTGGCGTTCTACGGATCGGAGCGTGGAATGTCAGATCCCTTAATCGGGCAGGTAGGTTAGAAAATTTAAAAAGGGAAATGGATAGATTGAACTTATATGTAGTGGGAATTAGTGAAGTTCGGTGGCAGGAGGGACAAGTCTTTTGGTCAGGTGAATACAAGGTTATAAATACAAAATCAAATAGTGGTAATGCAGGAGTAGGTTTAATAATGAATAAAAAAATAGGAGTGCGGGTAAGCTACTACCAACAACATAGTGAACGCATTATTGTGGCCAAGATAGACACGAAGCCCATGCTTACTACAGTAGTACAAGTTTATATGCCAATTAGCTCTGCAGATGATGAAGAAATTGATGAAATGTATGATGAGATAAAAGAAATTGTTCAGATTGTGAAGGGAGACGAAAATTTAATAGTCATGGGAATTAGAGAGTGGGAAAAGGGGGAGAAGGAAACATAGTGGCTGAATATGGATTGGGGGCAGAGAAATGAAAGAGGAAGCCGTCTGGTAGAATTTTGCACAGAGCATAACTTAATCATAGCTAACACTTGGTTCAAGAATCATAAAAGAAGGTTGTATACATGGAAGAATCCTGGAGATACTAGAAGGTATCAGATAAATTATATAATGGTAAGACAGAGATTTAGGAACCAGGTTTTAAATTGCAAGATATTTCCAGGGGCAGATGTGGACTCTGACCACAATCTATTGGTTATGAACTGTAGATTAAAACTGAAGAAACTGCAAAAAGGTGGGGATTTAAGGAGATGGGACCTGGATAAACTGAAAGAACTAGAGGTTGTACAGAGTTTCAGGGAGAGCATAAGGGAACAATTGACAGGGATGGGGGAAAGAGATACAGTAGAAGAAGAATGGGTAGCTCTGACGGATGAAGTAGTGAAGGCAGCAGAGGATCAAGTAGGTAAAAAGACGAGGGCTAGTAGAAATCCTTCGGTAACAGAAGAAATATTGAATTTAATTGATGAATGGAGAAAATATAAAAACGCAGTAAATGAAGCAGGCAAAAAGGAACACAAACATTTCAAAAACATCGACAGGAAGTGTAAAATGGCTAAGCAGGGATGGATAGAGGTCAAATGTAAGGATGTACAGGCTTATCTCACTAGGGGTAAGATAGATACTGCCTACAGGAAAATTAAAGATGCCTTTGGAGAAAAGAGAACCACTTGTATGAATATCAAGAGCTCAGATGGAAACCCTGTTCTAGGCAAAGAAGGGAAAGCAGAAAGGTGGAAGGAGTATATAGAGGGTCTATACAAGGGCGATGTACTTGAAGACAATATTACGGAAATGGAAGAGGATGTAGGTGAAGATGAAATGGGAGATACGATACTGCGTGAAGAGTTTGACAGAGCATTGAAAGACCTGTGTCAAAACAAGGCCGCGGGAGTAGACAACATTCCATTAGAACTACTGACAGCCTTGGGAGATCCAGTCCTGACAAAACTCTACCATCTGGTGAGCAAGATGTATGAGACAGGCGAAATTCCCTCAGACTTCAAGAAGAATATAATAATTTCAATCCCAAAGAAAGCAGGCGTTGAGAGATGTGAAAATTACCGAACTATCAGTTTAATAATTCACAGCTGCAAAATACTAACGCGAATTCTTTACAGACAAATCGAAAAACAGGTAGAAGCCGACCTCGGCGAAGATCAGATTGGATTCCGCAGAAATGTTTGAACACGTGAGGCAATATTGACCCGACGACTTATCTTAGAAGCTAGATAAGGAAAGGCAAACCTACATTTCTGGCATTTGTAGACTTCGAGAAAGCTTTTGACAACGTTGAATGGAATACTCTCTTTCAAATTCTAAAGGTGACAGGGGTAAAATAAAGGGAGCGAAAAGCTATTTACAATTAGTACAGAAACCAGATGGCAGTTATAATAGTCGAGGGCCATGAAAGGGAAGCACCGGTTGGGAAGGGAAAGAGACAGGGTTGTAGCCTGTCCCTGATGTTATTCAATCTGTATATTGAGCAAGCAGTAAAGGAAACAAAAGAAAAATTCGGAGTAGGTATTAGAGTCCACGGAGAAGAAATAAAAACGTTGAGGTTCGCCGATGACATTGTAATTCTGTCAGACAGCAAAGGACTTGGAAGAGCAGTTGAACGGAATGGACAGTGTCTTGAAAGGAGCATATAAGATGAACGTCAACAAAAGCAAAACGAGGAGAATTGAATGTAGTCAAATTAAGTCAGGTGATGCTGAGGGAATTAGATTAGGAAATGAGACACTTAAAGTAGTAAAGGAGTTTTCCTATTTGGGGAGCAAAATAACTGATGATGGTCGAAGTAGAGAGGATATAAAACGTAGACTGGCAATGGCAAGGAAAGTGTTTTTGAAGAAGATAAATTTGTTAACATCGAGTATAGATTTAAATGTCAGGAAGTCGTTTCTGAAAGTATTTGTATGGAGCGTAGCCATGTATGGAAGTGAAACGTGGACGATAAATAGTTTGTACAAGAAGTGAATAGAAGCTTTCGAAATGTGGTGCTACAGAAGAATGCTGAAAATTAGATGGGTGGATCACATAACTAATGAGGAGGTACTGAACAGAATCGAGGAGAAAATTTGTAGCACAACTTGACAAGAAGAAGGGACCGGTTGGTAGGACATGTTCTGAGGCATCAAGGGATCACAAATTTAGCATTGGAGGGCAGCGAGGTGGGTAAAAATCGTAGAGGGGGACCAAGAGATGAATACACTAAGCAGATTCAGAAGGATATAGGTTGCAGTAAGTACTGGGAGATGAAGAAGCTTGCACAGGATAGAGTAGAATGGAGAGCTGCATCAAACCAGTCTCAGGACTGAAGACGACAACAACAACAACATGAATGGAATTAAGTTTCATGTAGTCCTAAGTTATACTAATAGCCAGTTATATACATATTTTTGCGGATTCAGATTACCTGTTCTGTTCTCATGCAAATCATATTCATAATTCTTTTGGAAAAAAGTTGGAAATTTGTGGTAAGAACTTATGGTACCAAACTACTGAGGTCATCGGTCCCTAAACCTACACACCACTTAATCTAATTTTAATCTAACTTAAACTAACTTACTCTACGGACAACACACGCACCCTTGACCGATGGAGGACTCGATCCTCGGCCGGGGGGGGGGGGGGGGTGAGGGGGGGGGAGAGCCCTACAAACCATAACAAGGTGCCTTAGACCTGCGCGGCAACTTTTTTGATTTAAGCAAAGTATACCGATGGTGGAAAGGCATTAAGCACACCAAACAAAGACTACTCGTACATAATTTTAATGTTAAATGTATCAAACAACTGCGTTTGCTCACACGATTAGGTAAATGAAACTGGATTTTGTCTTGGAAAATTATTACGAAAGTTATCGATGTATCTTTATGATTTAATAAATTAACAATCATTAAGACAGCGTCTTTTATGTAAAATTAATTGTCAGATAGAAGTATTTAGACCACTCGCTTTGGATGAAATATTTCAGTTGTTTCAAAAGTAAGTGTCAAACTTCTGATGAACAGTGCTCTTATATCAGTCATTGCAGTATTCGTTAATGGAAGCCATCACTCACAGAAGCTGTTGTATCACTGTATCACTGTTGTATCCCATACATAATAGTAACTTCTTGAAAGATAGCTTTCATCCATGTCTATTTGTATTTCATTTTTGTTTGGCTTACTACGTCTTTCTGCTGTTTAGCCATTCTCAAGTAATACGTAAGAAACATATTATTACAATACAATATCCAAAGCAAATTTTGTTTATAGTCACCAGAATAGAATCAGATTAGAAACAGAATACAAATAACACTCACAATATTTACCCGTTGTATTTCTATATTATTCTAATTACGTTTTTCTGAAGTGTATGCAGTTACCTCCCAGTGCCTGCACAAACGAAACGTCGTTGGTTCAAATAGTTCGAATGGCTCTGAGCACTATGGGACTTAACATCCGAGGCCATCAGTCCCCTAGAACTTAGAACTACTTGAACGTAACTAACCTAAGGACGCCACACACATCCATGAACGAGTCAGGATTCGAATCTGCGACCGTAGTGGTCGCGCGGCTCCAGAGTGAAGCGCCTAGAACCGCTCGGCCACAGCGGCCGGCCGAAACGTCGTTGTACAAAGCCTGAAATAAAATGTAACGAAATAACAGCGGATGCAGGAAACATTTCTTTCAAGGAGTTTATCACGGCAAATGACTCTGTTGCAGCTGAATTTGATATTAGAAATGGTGGGGATAATTTCCAAAAGGAAAACCAAATACGAAAACATGAACCACAAAGAAGAACGCTGGTAACGAAAATGTAAGTAGAGGGATCCATACGGAGAGGGACTATAATTTCAAGCAGTGTCATATAGTTGTCCAAGGTGTTTATTATATTGCAGAAAATCAACTTTTTATTACATGGAATTTCGGTTATGACGAACAAAGCAGTTTTCATCTCGAGCAGTCGATTTGGAATACAAGGGGAAGTCAGATTGAAACGAGACAGACGCAAAAATGTTATAAAACTGCTTATTATTTCGAAAGTAATCGCCGTAACTCTTCATACATTTATCACACAGTGGGACAAAATCGTTAGTGCCTTCATGCAAAACTATTTGTGGTTGCCTTCGGAACTATGATAGAACCAAGACGTACACATCTTCTATCGAAACAAATCGACGGCAATGAATGTCTTTCTTCAGGGCTCTAAAAACATGGAGATTGCTTGGGAAGAGATCCGGATGTATGAAAGATGTGTAATGGCTTCCTAGCGAAATTTCTACAGCCTAATCGAAACATTAGCAACACGCGGGCGGGCGTTATCTTGCAATCGAGTGAAGCAGTCCGTCAACATTCCTGGGAGTTAGGACTTAACGACTCGCGTCATATTGTGCGAAGAGTCCAAGTATATGAGTGACGCCGTGGTTCAGAGAGGCAGTGAGCAGCGGACTAATTCAGTAAAGAAAGAAAAGAAAAAAGCCACTGAGATGGTGCGCACGGCATTGGATGTTTTCAGTGGGGTGAATCCTTGCGTTTTCATTGTTGCCTCTGACGCTTGCTATCCGACTCAAATTGATGTTTCATGTCCCGCAACAATACGGGCAGAAAACTATATTATTCTAGGCGACACCGTTCCAGCTGTTCTGTCGACGTTCTTTTGAACTTTTCTTCCTTTAGGCTTTGTGCGACGCACTCCGCTCAGATTTTCCGGAAATTCAGATTTTTTGCCACGATAGCGTGAGCGGTACCGTGACATGCCGAGCATGAGCCCAATGTGTTCCACCCTCCGCCTTCGGTCATTTCCGACGGTGGCACCCACTGTAGCAATGGCAAAAGAGGTAGTAGTAGTAGTAGTAGTAGTAGTAGTACCAGCTTTATTCATCCGTAGATCTCTTTTCACAAGAATGTAGGACATGTCAAACTATTTAAAAGTTTAGATCGATTTAAAATAAGCTAATTCGTATACACATATATTTACAGACTTCTAGTTAGAGACAATCATTAGATTTACACCTGGTACACAATACTTTTTTTACAAAAAACTTATTAAATGACGTAATGCCACGCTGTTCACTCATATCTCACTATCAGTCACTCCTCACACTGTACATACATTGTTGGATAACACTTCACTCACTACACACACACACACACACACACACACACATACACACACGCACACACTGGTGATGTCTGGGCCAGTTTCTCTACCGCAAATTCCCATTTGCTATTCTGAAAAACTGAGTCGCCATCCCTCCATAGTGAGAGAGATTTTGAGCTCAGAAAGATGAACAGGTGTTAGTATTGTGCTATGCATAGCTTGGAGCTAAGTATTTCTAGAAAGGGAAAAAAAGAAAAAAAAAACATAAAGTGAAGGTGCTACGTGGAATTTTGGACGCTTTGTGATAGTTATTAATATTTATTTGTATAACATTCTTTTATGACGCCCCTACTCTGTTTTATCTAAGTAATCCTTCGATTTATAAAATGTATTGCATAACAGGTACTTTTACTGCCTTTTTAAATAAGTGTATTTTTGGCATTTTTTCATGTCTTTTGGTAAGTTATTGTACAATTTTATTCCTTGGTAGAAAATGCTGTTTTGAGTTTTATGTTTATCACGCCCCCTCCCACAAAAAGACAACAACTTATAACCCACGGCTCCTTTGTGCTGCCTTGAGTTTACCGCTTTTTGCTGATAATTACTTACACCGTAACATCCAGAAAATGTCCACGGCGTCTTGGAAATCATCTGACATTTACGCCATCGCCAAATATGAAGTACATTTTCTTCACTAGGCTGTTAATTTAAATGAGAATTACCTGATGGATTGTTACTGAATTGATACCGAATTAATTTATTTTGAAACTGATGAACAATCGTAAAGCATAAAATGTTTAGAGGACTTCAAAATTCCGACAGGCGAAGTACATTAAGGGACTGAGAAGTCCAAAAGAATCCCGATGCTAGTAGTATTGGTGCTTCACGTGGTGCTTTTAACAACGTAGCTGTTTCATTAACACACAAAAAATATTACGCTCTGAATCCTTTAAATGGGATCTAGATTGCAACTTTGTAGACGAGTAAGGCTTACATCCGCCTCTTGAACTGATAGCATTGGTCAGTAAGAATCTGTATTCTGAAAACGTACGTCGTTTTGCACTGAAAATGCTGTGATTCTTCTCCTTGGACTTGAAGAGAAAAAATTTGGATTTTTTTAGGGCGCCCCAGTTTTTTGGAAATTTGCTTTCCATTTGTTAGTATTGTAAGTGCAGTGGTACGTTTTTACTCATTCAATGTGCGGGGCGCCAGATAAACAATCAAATGGTCGATGTTTCTCGTTATAACACGCAATTAAATTGTCTGTGCCAGAACGGGATGGAGAACATACTGACCATAATTTCCAGTCTGCATGTTCATATTACACTCAAAGAAAATGTTCAAGATCAGGATTTATGACTTTAAATAAAAGTTTTCAGTTTTAATTGATTGTATTTCTATATGTTCACAAGCACAACATGTAAGTCTTAATTCTAATTAATATCCCTGTCGGGAACAGCACTATTAACTGTTAAGTGGCGACCTCTACTGGAATATCCAAGTATAATGGTTTACCACCCTGACTTCTAATCATCAAAAGTTAATTGCTCGACTTAAAAATGGAAAATTAATCTCACCACCTACTAGGCTGTTTTGTCAATATTACGGTCAGCACACAAATAGTTACTTCCAATCCAAGCGATCTTGAATGGTGTACAGTCCTTGCGAGTTCGCTTCCTACTTTTTACCAAAACGCTTTTGGTAGCTGCTCTGCTCTGACGTCATCTGAAGCACAGTAGTGGTGAACTGGGGTATGCTCGGCAGACTCACTCGCCTCTGTACCTCTTATAGTGACGCAGTGCTTGTTTCACTTCAAATGGAAGTTCTCGTTTTATCTCCCGGTTTGAAATATACGAATTCACAAGGGTCATTTCCAGCACTGCATAAAACAGTCTTCATCAAAACCTACTTGACTTTCTTTCTATTTCATAACGAGACAACACAATGTGAGCTCTATCTACGCCGAAAGGTGTTCGTTGTAGTCTTGTACCATTGTAATCGTGTGCAAGTGTCCGTGGCCCCGTTTCAAACTTTGTTCCATCTTTCTGCGTTCTGGATACTCTGCATACTTCATTTCCATGATAATTTGAAAGAAAATATACTGTGCGATTGTTAACCCGTATTCCGTGAAGTACTAGAACATACCCAAAGATATAAAGCCTGAACATTTACTTCATTGTTAGCCTCTTCCTCATTAACACTTAGTCCTTGTTCTTTAATATTTTGTGAATTACCAGAACACACCTGAAGAGATTTTTTGGTATTATTCGACCGAATACTACCCATCATTTCATCTTTACTCTCATTACTACTTTAAGATGGTACTCGTATATCAATATTATTTGGAAAATATTCTAGTTCAGTACGAACTTCATCGTCTGTAAGACCTCTTCTGTAATCGAAAGCTGTAATCCAAAGCTATAGTCCAAAACCAAAGCTTACTGAGTTTACTAATGTTTTCCACGGCACACATTATTTCTATTGACTTCTTTAAAATGAAATGCAGTATTGTCCTCAGCAAGGATGTTTTTATTTACAAAAGGAACTGAAAGCTGAAAGTGCTATAAACGTAAAACAAAGCAACCAGAAATCGGTCTAACTGCAACTCGAGAACTAGCTCCCCTGGACCTGGTGGGACTCTCAAGTCGCAATTATACTTGACGTTGCACTTGAATATTACAAGGATACTTATTGATAGTTTTATCGAAATTAACATTATTATGTATATAGGAAACAGCATAGAGATTATGTCACCTCAGTACCCACACAAACCTTACTTTTATTTATGCAACCTTGCAGCATTGTTTCGTACACCAAGCAGCCATCTGTAGTACAGCTGTTCAAATTTCAGGCTCACGTACGGGTTTCGGAATGAGTATAGGCTATACCGATACCAAGCGGAGCAAGCACAAACTGTAAGGGATGGGATCTTTCTGCCACCACGTATCTAATTCGCTGCTAAGTTACATAATTCCACACAGTATCTACCGGGACTCCTAAGCCCGCCAGTAAATAAGGGGGCAAACTAACAGCCTGATAGAATCTGTCGAGGCTATGGTGCCCTTAGAGGATAAATCATCCCCAAATCTCTCGCCACTGGACGACCAGCACCTTATTAAATTGATAGGTTTCTCGGATGGGGAAAGGCGTTAAATTATTTATGTTAGTATAGCCATTGCTGGTGCGTTTTCCTTGTCCACCACCATACAGATCTCAAGGTAATTACTCTTCCGTTATTATTATTTCATCTCGTAATTCGTAATGTATTCATTTTTCTACCAAATATTTTTTTTTCAAGTTCCAGAATGTTTTGATAACACGACTGTACGAAAATCACAAGACATGAGAAAATAAAAACATATAATAGGACAGCGTACCTCTCCAAATTTTTAACTGATATTGCAAATCCACGAGATCGACACAATTTCTGACACGGCAAACGTCAGTATTTGCGCACAATTAATTAAAAGGTGCTGCTGCTGCTTGAGAAGGCGCAATGACAGCAGCCTACAAAAAAGTTTGTTGGAGTGTTCACCTGTAAACACCAACTAGTTGGATGCACCGGTATGGAGTGGGTGATTTATTTACATGTTCTGCCATGGATGTCTCCTACTAATGTGCTCTGTAACTAGAAAACGAAACGCTCTATTCACTGTTGTGTGTCATTTTTATGAGTGTCTTGCACTATTAACTCAGTCGTCTTCTAAAACGAGCAGGTACGTACATTGAGGTGGCTAAAGTCATGGGATACCATCCCATATCGTATTGGATCTTCTTTTGCTCGTCATAGTGCAGCAATTCAATGTGGCATGCACTCTACAAGTCGTTAGAAATCCCCTGCAGAAATATTGAACCACGCTGTCTTTAAAGCTGTCCATAACTGCGAAAATGTTTCCAGTCCAAGATTTTACACACAAACTGACACCTCGATTATGTCCCATAAATGTTCGATAGGGTTCATGTCAAGCAGTCTGGGTAGCCAAATCATTCGCTCAAAACATTCTTCAAACAAATTACGAACAACTGTATCCTGGTAGTAGTGGAGCTAGGCGGTTTCTGGAATATCTTTAATTGTTGCCAGATTTATTCAAGATAGCGGGTCTAAGATTGCAAACATAAGTGAGACAATGTCACTTTGTTGTCATGGCAGAAAATTCGGATTTTGGCGGGAAATAGAGCAATTGTCGTACCTCCTCTAACCTCACTCCCCCACCTCTCCCCCGCTAATATGTCACCCTCTCCCCCCCCCCCCCCCCCCACCCTGAAAATGTCTGGAAATGGTGAGTTCTGTCGCTCTGCCAGAGAGAAAATATAGGTTGGAGCACTTTATTTATTTTTGGTGGCAAACTTAAGTAAACATAATACATAATCACACATCCATATACCAGGTGGTTATAATTAAACTTTCCCTATTTCATACATTATAACTCGGAAACCATTTGCTGTACATGGACCAAACGTCGGAGCATTAATCTCAAAGACATGGGGAGAGAAATAATGCAGAATCAATGCAATTGAAACACTTTTACTATGCTGCTAAGGTACGTACATCATACTATTAAAAGCTGATACCATTACTCCTACAAATAGGCTCAATATGGTCCCTGTAAGTGTACAGAAGAGTCTGAAAGCGCGTGATTGCATTCCTCACAGCAGAATGAAGCCTGTTGCAGGCGCACTGGCTACTTCTCTTGATATGCTGCACTTCAGATCTGCACATGTGTGAATGTTCCCCTGGTAAACTCTGTCCATCAGGTAACCCTACAACCTGAAATAATAGGGAATGAGATCAGGTAATCGTTCTGGCAAAGCATTTGGAAACGATCGGCTGATAATACGATCGTTTCCAAATGTGTTTCGGACAAGTGAGTGAACATCATGAGTGATGTGCTGTGGGGCCCTATCTTGAATGAAAGCTGTTGAGTTCAATGCATCTCTCACCTGTAGGGTGGTTATGACATGCTGGCGAAGTATATCGTAATAATGCTGGCCAGCCACACTGCATGTCTTTGGCCCTTGAGCACCAACCAGTTCAAGAAAGAATGGCCCAATGATGAACGTAGCTGTGAAGCCACATCTTATGGTCACGCATTCACCATACACAGGAATTTCATGCACAATGCCGGGGGGTAATTCTGTGTGTTCACCTCATCCATCAGAGAAAAATGAGTCTTGTCTGTCCATAGGATGGTCCAGGGCCAGCTTTCATCAATTTCAGTCCATGCGAGAAAGTGGAGAGCAAAGTCAACATGTTCCCAAGTGTCCTATGGTGCAAGCTGCTGTAAAATATTGATCTTTTATGGATACCATTCGAGAATGGTTCAAAGCATGTTTCCTGCAGAGGACCACAGGATGTTCAACTCTCGTGACACAGCAAGCGCACTGCCTGATAATCAGGAATTGTGTGCAGCATTGTCCGCGATAGCAACAGTGATTTCATCAACTACTTGTGGTGCAACATACCGGTCGTCTGTCTCTTCCTGGGGCGACACCCAATACTCCAGATGATTCAAACTCCTTTATAATGTTTCGCACAACAGGTGGAGAAAGAGGACCCCTCTATAATTCTTTCAGCCAGCGATATTCTCGAAGTGCAGATGCAGCATTACTGTTGTTTTTATAATAGAGCTTCACCAATAATGCCCTGCTCCTTTTGTCCAAACTCATAATGTCATGTCAACGAGTGCACTCGGACTGGTCAGGTGTAACTGATCATGGCATCTGGTGGCCATAGTTCGAACTGGATGGTGGCGCTGTGATACATCAGAATCATGATCTCTGGCCGGCCGAAGTGGCCGTGCGGTTAAAGGCGCTGCAGTCTGGAACCGCGAGACCGCTACGGTCGTAGGTTCGAATTCTGCCTCGGGCATGGATGTTTGTGATGTCCTTAGGTTAGTTAGGTTTAACTAGTTCTACGTTCTAGGGAACTAATGACCTCAGCAGTTGAGTCCCATAGTGCTCAGAGCCGTTTGAACCATCATGATCTCTGTACTCTGGAAATTAATGCTACCAAGTTTGATATTCATACAATAATTAGTTTCTGTGCTATAGCATGTTACACAGGAAAGTTTAATTATAGCCATCTGGTACATTGTATTATACAATGAGTGCCTAAAACACCAATACATCTCTAAATTTACATTGTCACATCCTGCTGGAAAAAATTCACAATACCACTCGAAACTAGGAGCAGGCGAATATAAAATAAATAGAAACTCTACACAGGACATTCAATTCAACTGAAAGTCGCAATAAATCTCTTTGCTCCGTTTGTTAAATTACTCAGTCTAAAACAATAACTGAAACAACGACCTAAACTGCTATATGGCATAGACGAAATGGAGTTTTAAAAAAGAACTACAGTGATGTTACACAATTGGACACCATATACCTCCAACTGATAACATCATGCTAAAAACGACTGCACAAAGAGCTACACCACTTCATTTGTAAATTACAGCTGCATGCTGCAGGACGTAAAAACAACGCAAAAAAGCTTCCTATATTTCCAGGTGCAAGCATAGCAGAACTTAAAAATGCTACAGATGAAGCTCGTAATTGCACACTTTATACACAGCCTGGTGCAGTGCGAGGTTCGGGGTCGCCAGTGGAATATTGCTGTTTCTCGCTTGGTGCTCTAACGTAGACTGTGGGTTGTAGCGGGACTGCCACGCTCGCTGCCGGCCGTTGCGATACCTGATGGTCGCCAACTCAACTATAGCTGCGACCTGCAGCGACTTGCACAGCGTCTGCATAACGGGAACGTTACATGCGGCTATCACTGGCTTGCTTTCCCCCTGAGACCATGAGGACTTTGCGACACAGTCCTACAGATGAGAAAACTGCGAGACCATGATTCCATTACAAAGACCTGCTGCATGGTGAGAGAGGAAGACAGAGAGGCAGGCAGACATACAAGAGAGAGAGAGACCTGTCAAAATTTGACAATCAAATGTCAAGTCACAGACCACACCACATTACAGTCTAGAAAGGGAATTTCCATCAAAGTTTAAATCTCATTGGTTCCTGAAAATACTCCTTAGGAATTTCCCATCCTGATTGAGAATCCATTCAAAACGAGATCCTCTGACTGGCTACCTATGAAATTTGGTGAGTCTATATAAGGTCCTACCTCCCCACCCTCATCTTGAAGAGAAAAGTATTGTATGTCTTTGGAGGGAAACAGTGACATTGCAGAGCATCTCAATCACTCAGTGGTTTCATGATCGCATCTTTGGTGTTATTAGGATCTGGCTTTCAGAGAAGACGGCAGAGAATTCAGTAAAGCAGTTGCGATGTTGTGCATGTCATCCACTCATATCTCCATGACCCTATAAATGGAGGGACCGACTATATCGAGCTACCGGAAGAGATAGCTAACAAGAATGCGTGTATTAATCTCCAGAATTAAACACACAACGTCTGTTTCGTGTGATCTGTTATGAGTTGTGAAACAAATGCCTGCTTGGTTGGGTGGTAACGTGCTTGCCTCCCGTGCAGCGGGCCCGGATTCGATTCCTCACCGGTTTGGAGGTTCTCCCACCTCGTGAACTGAGCGCTGTTTTGTCCTCATCATCATTTCATCCTCATCGCTGAGCACAAATCGCCCAATGTAGTGTCGACTGAAATAGGATCTGCACTTGACAGCCGAATGGGGCCTGCCAGTCAACGATGCCATTCGCTCATTTCCATTTTTTTGTCAAAGAAATTATAATCAGCCTCTGGAGTTCCTAAAAAATATAATAGAGGTGATAATGTGTTGCAACTGTGATGATATTGATTTCCATGTCAAACTTCAGGGCATACCAAAATTGGAGAGGCAGGATGTGGGCATATAAGTTAATGTTTTCGGCCTGAAGAAGAACAACCTAGGTGATGATTATAAGAACAATGGTATAATCACCCACAAATTCGTCACCCTCCTCAATTTATCCAATTTTACCGGTCAGTGCAATCTGCACGTTAAGATGCTGCTGGTCTCAGATGAGACTGAAAATCAGCACTACGTTTCAGTCAAGAATGTCCCAACTCCTTTCCTCCCAACAGGAGAATCACAGAAATAAAAAGTATATTAGCTACCGGTGCCTCAACTACTTGTTCTCAAGTGAGTCATTAGAATAGCATACTATTGATTACACTTCAATGGATGTGGTACAGGTAGAAATGGCGAGAAAGGGAAACCAATTTTTAAAGTTTATAACCACCACCACCACCAGGATCCGTGTCCCTTTGTAGTGTATGTAGATTCTGAGTGCCTCCTCGCTCCTGGAACACAATGGGAAGGGGATCCTACACCCTCACATACAACCTTCATCGAGAAACACATACCATATGCGGTGCCTTACCAGATGATACGTGACTTTGATTCAAGTCTCAGCCACGACAGGTCATATGTTGGGGATAATCCTGCGATTTAGTTGCTCACTGAGGTCCAGAAATGTTAATGGAAGGTTGATGAGCCTTACACCACCGACATTCCAATGACTGAACCTCAGGTGAATATTCATCCATAAAACTACACGGCTCACTCTCATATTTGTGGGTTGCCATTGGACTGGAATGCGGAAAATCCTCATAGGGGTTATTTTCATCTTACAGGGAAATTTCATGCTGCAGCTCACAATGCATGTAACATTAAGTATCAGTTTCCACCGACACCTACCTGTTTTCTTCCATAATTTGAGCGGATATGATGCCCGCCTTCTCATTGAACACTAGGCTAAATTCGGTGTGAAGTATGATCAGGTCATTGTTCTTTCTGAGAACGCTCACGAATTTATTTCACTTTACAAACGAAAGACGCCTAGTATTACTCTCCATTTCCTTAACTCACTATTTGCATACAAGTATCACTCCAGAAAATTGGTGAAACTCTACCTAGGAAGGATAGGCATATCACCTAATCTGCATTTCCGGACGAGGGAAAGTCCCAACTTGTAAGTAAGAAGGGGGTTTTCCTGTATGAGTATCTGGATAGTATGGCAAAACTTGACGAAACAAAATGACTCAACATAACTTCATTCTCCAGCAATCTCATGGGCGATGCCGTAACAGATATAATGGACATGCTGTGAATGTGTGCCAGGAATTCAATATTTCAGCTCTCGGCCATTACACAAAAGAGAACATCGACACGGAGGTACATTTGATTGCCAACATTGTCGAGAAATTCAGGATTGTATGCATGACTTCATACAGACTCATTCTTGCCTTTTATTACATAGCACTGGAGCTGTCTTGGGATGCAATTCTGAAGAAAATGAACTAAAACATAGCGCTATTGACTGATGTGGACATGCTTCTTTTTCCTGAGCAAGGGATCTGTGGGGGACATTGCCAATGTGTCCATAGGCATGCCAAGGCAAACAACCCATAGATGGACGAGATGTTCAGTGCATCTGATTACCCTAGTTATATCGTTTGTAGGGATGTAAATAAGTTACAGACATGTCATGCAACAACCACTGCCAATTGGTGGTCATAAACGGATGCCTGAAGAATATCTCTCAGAATTAGGTGAGATTTTTTTTAAAAAAGGTGGCGTGGCAGATGGTACTGATGTAATGTATGTCGCGAAGGCAGACCTCGCATACCCTATTAATTTGCATGATGCTCATGCCGATATGTCGCTGTGTCCAGAACGACCAGTTCTCAAAAGCATAGGTTCCAACACGAAGCTGGTGACAGTGCTGGGGGAGATGTAGAGGTATGTTATTCATTACCATAACCTTCAGCAGGGTCTCTGGTTAGGGATGGATCCAGTTGGAATTAAAACCGATGTCTACTTCAACCAGGAAATCTGGTTGATGATATGAACATGACAGAGAGGGCTTCTGTGACTTTTTAAATTAATGAATAATACAATGTTCTGTAAAGCTATGGACAATTTAAGAAATCGCTGCAATATTCTTATCAGAACGTAATGGGATGGGTGCTATGGCGTAAAGAAACGCATTGCCAGACCAAACTTCAAATGGGTCGCGATATTCAGTAAGAACCTTGTCACGAAGCTGGTGAAGGTTGCAGTAGTGTTTGCAAAACCTCTCTATGCGGGAATGTGTGTGCTTGAGCTAGCTAAAATCCACAAGTACCGCTTTCATTACGAGTTCGCAAAAACTCATTTTGCTAATCCTAAGTTACTTTATATGGCTACAGATCTATTCATCTACTGGTTGAAGGTCTGCGATCCATATGATGTCATTAGGTACCACGGCGATTAATTCGACGCGTCACTATAGACGATATTGTTCTGCAGAACAAGGAGGTTATCGCCCTAACGAAGCATGAGGTAAATGAATTTCCGATTGTGGAGTTTGTGCGAGTAAGATCAAAGATGTATGCGTATTGCACATTGGGAGATACCACCCAGAGGCAGGCTAAGGATCTGGGTCGTGTTGCGTCAAGACCTACATGACTGAAGATTACATGTGGTGCCCATACAGTGGAGTCCGTGGTGCTCCAACAGAGCTACAGCACATGATGCGGCAAATAGTATTAAATCACAAAGACACGAGATGTACACTGTGCTGCAGTCTATAATTGGCCTGTCCCCTCAGGAAGATAAGCGGATCATTTGTGAGGGCCGGGTTGAAACCTGCCTATACTCACACTATTCACATTATGAAGTGGATCGAGGGAACGATAGGGAGTGAATCATTGTGTAAGACAAATGAATGTGTGTGGAATAGTGTGACCCATTTACCATGCAGTGTAAATAGTAGTAGGCACACGCCATATCTGTTATGGTGTAAGTAGCTTTTTTTCTCCATACGCACTACACCCTGTAGATATTTCTTTTTTCCTACACACCACGTGTGTCACACTTTGCCTGCGTACAATTTGTGCCTTTTATATAGTTTTAGTGTGTCTATATAGAAAAAATACTTTAAAAATCTGCATGAAAAAATTAACTGCAACGCATTTAATTTGCAAACTGTCTGACAGTATACCATACAAAAATGTGCAGCAGGTACACATGTAAATAATCTAGTTTTCAAGTTTCACCTGTTAATAGCTATCCCAGTCCGATTAGTTTTTTTGTATTTCTTTTTCCCAGTCCAATGCAACTTGTAGATAGTTACATATTCCACTGTAAAAAAATAGCCGTGTCACTTAAAATTGCTTGGACTGTAGGCTATAGTTATTATTTGTAACAGTAACAGTTTAAGGGAAAAAGGTTCCTCTGCTTGACTGTTCAGTCTCATTGTAAAATATGAAAGTATTTGTTTTCAAAAAGAACCACATTGTTAGTATTGCGCAAAGTACTAATAGTGTATGTTTCCTAATAAAGAACTAAATTATGTGACAGTAAACAAATTACACCTTTGAATTCCTTCTCAAAAACCAATGTATAGAAAGAACAAATTTGTGTCACTGAACGTTGACATAGATGTGATTTAGTGTCTAGCTAAACGAAATTGTATCTCAAGAACTAAATAGTATCTGTAAGCAGTGAATAAAAGATAGAATCGTTACCACACGTCTTTGTTGTTGTTTACAGAAAACATATCCCATTTGTATATAGAAATTATTTGTAGGAGACAAGTGACGTTAGTTATGAAATAACTCCTATTGAGTCGTGGAAGTCTAAGATGGAGAATAACGACATATATGTAATGGTTGCATGGGACTGTGCCTATCGTGCTGCACACGTTTCGTTATGGGAGCTGGTGGCACGTGAACATGTCCTCCTCCAAAGACATAGAGCATAACATTATATCTCCTGTGCTTGAACAGAACCACAGATGAAAAGTTACGAGGGTTGCCCAGCAAGTAATGCACAGCTTTTTTTTTTTCTAGCCATAAATAATGGTACGAATTCGAAACATATATATATATATATAAATATAAATATATATATATATATATATATATATATATATATATTTATATATGTGTGTGTGTGTGTGTGTGTGTGTGTGTGTGTGTGTGTGTGTGTGTGTGCGTGTGTGTGTGTGTATATACAGGGTGTTACAAAAAGGTACGGCCAAACTTTCAGGAAACATTCCTCACACACAAATAAAAAAAATAGATGTTATGTGGACATGAGTCCGGAAACGCTTAATTTCCATGTTAGAGCCCATTTTAGTTTCGTCAGTATGTACATACTTCCTCGATTCACCGCCAGTTACCCAACTGAAGGAAGGTAATGTTGACTTCGGTGCTTGTGTTAACATGCGAGTCATTGCTCTACAGTACTAGCATCAAGCACATCAGTACGTAGCATCAACAGGTTAGTGTTCATCACGAACGTGGTTTTGCAGTCAGTGCAATCTTTACAAATGCGGAGTTGGCAGATGCCCATTTGATGTATGGATTAGCACGGGGCAATAGCCGTGGCGCGGTACGTTTGTATCGAGACAGATTTCCAGAACGAAGGTGTCCCGACAGGAAGACATTCGAAGCAATTGATCGGCGGCTTAGGGAGCACGGAACATTCCAGCCTATGACTTGCGTCTGGGGAAGACCTAGAACGACGAGGACACCTGCAAAGGACGAGGCAATTCTTCGTGCCGTTGACGTTAACCCTTATGTCAGTGTCAGAGAAGTTGCTGATGTACAAGGTAACGTTGACCACGTCACTGTATGGAGAGTGCTACGGGAGAACCAGTTGTTTCCGTACCATGTACAGCGTGTGCAGGACTATCAGCAGCTGATTGGCCTCCACGGGTACACTTCTGCGAATGGTTCATCCAACAATGTGTCAATCCTCATTTCAGTGCAAATGTTCTCTTTACGGATAAGGCTTCATTCCAATGTGATCGAATTGTAAAATTTCACAACCAACATGTGTGGGCTGACGGGAATCCGCACGCAATTGTGCAATCAGGTCATCAACACAGATTTTCTGTAAACATTTGGGCAGGCATTGTTGATGATGTCTTGTTTGGGCCCCATGTTCTTCCACCTACGCTCAATGGAGCACGTTATCATGATTTCATACGGGGTACTCTACCTGTGCTGCTAGAACATGTGCCTTTACAAGTACGACACAACATGTGGTTCATGCACGATGGAGCTCCTGCACATTTCAGTGGAAGTGTTCGTACGCTTCTCAACAACAGATTCGGTGACCTCAACCCTCTTGACTTTCATTTATGGGGGCATTTGAAAGCTCTTGTCCTTGCAATCCCGGTACCAAATGTAGAGACTCTTCGTGCTCGTGTTGTAGACGGCTGTGATACAATACGCCATTCTCCAGGGCTGCATCAGCGCATCAGGGTTCCATACGACGAAGGGTGGATGCTAGTATCCTGGCTAACAGAGGACATTTTGAACAATTCCTGTAACAAAGTGTTTGAAGTCACGATGGTACGTTCTGTTGCTGTGTGTTTCCATTCCATGATTAATGTGATTTGAAGAGAAATAAAAAAATGAGCTGTAACATGGAAAGTAAGCGTTTCCGGATGCGTCCTCATAACATATTTTCTTTCTTTGTGTGTGAGGAATGTTTCCTGAAAGCTTGGCCGTACCTTTTTGTAGCACCCTATATAAGAGGGCTGTCCACAAAGTACATTACGTTTTGGAATTAAAAATAAATAAAGTATTGGAAATTGTTTTTATTGTATACAGATGAAAGCCACGCTTAAATACAACTTTTCTACGCAGTTGCCATTTAAATTAAGGCACTTATCGTAGCGATGGACGAGCTTGGAAATTCCTTCATCATAAAATTCGGCCACCTGCGCCTTCAACCACGTGGTTACCTCTTCTTTTGGGGCAGAAAAGGTGTGATTTTTGTGGATTCCCTGGAAAGAGGCACTACAATAAACTCTCAAAGGTATTGCCAAACTCTGCACAACCTCAGAAGAGCAATACAAAACAAGCGCAGGGGAAAGTTGGGCTCAAAGATCTTGCTGATTCACGACAACGCCCGGGCCCACACAGCAAATACCACTCGTGAAGTTCTCGAATCTTTTAAGTGGGAGTTGTTTCCTCATCCGCCGTACAGTCCCGACCTGGCACCGAGCGACTTCCACTTATTCTCAGCAATGAAGAAGCGGTTGGCTATGCAGCGTTTTGATGACGCCGCACAGCTTCAAGGAGAGGTAACCACGTGGTAGAAGGCGCAGGCGGCCGAATTTTACGACGAAGGAATTTCCGAGCTCGTCCATCGCTACGATAAGTGCCTTAATTTAAATGGCAAGTATGTAGAAAAGTAGTATTTAAGTGTGGCTTTCATCTGTGTATAATAAAAAAAAATTCCAATACTTTATTTATTCTTAATTCCAAAACGTAATGTACTTTGTGGATATATACACTTGAAGTATATTACTCGAAGTATCTGAGCTCGCCAGACGGGGGTGGCTGAGTGGTTATAGACGCTACAGTCTGGAACCGCGAGACTGCTACCGTCGCAGGTTCGAATCCTGCGTCCGTCATGGATGTGAGTGATGTCCTTAGTTTAGTTAGGTTTAAGTAGTTCTAAGTTCTAGGGCACTGATGACCTCAGAAGTTAAGTCCCGTAGTGCTCAGAGCCAGTTTTATCTGAGCTCGCCAAGTTTCCGTCACTTCCAACAGATATCGTACCTGCAGGACAGTTTCAAAAGGCGTCTGTAGGTGATATACGTTACACGCAAAGTGCCGTTATTGAATTTCTCACCGCACAGGAAGAAAGTGTAGGGAATATTCACAAATGCTTGTGCAAAGCCTATGGAGTATCTGCTGTTGTTAGTCGCTGAGCACGGAGGGTTCGGCGGAGCTCCAAGATTACCAGCGGTCGTGGATCCATCCATGGCTGTCACACCTGACATGTTGCACCGAGGTGATGTCATTCACGATGTCAGACGTATTACGACTCGGCAGTTGGCGCTGCAGCTGTCAATCAGTAAAGGAAATATGGGTGCAATTATCCACACTCTTGGATATTCAAAAGTTTGTGAAAAATTTGTCCCGCGGTGTCACCCTAGAGCCCTGACCGAGTGCCCTCAGACTTTCACTTGCTTGGGCCATTAAAGACTGTCATACGTGAAAGATATTTTGAGGACGATGAGGAGGTGATTCACACAGTGAAGCACTGGCTACACCACTAGGACAAGAATTTGAACCGACACGGCATACACGCCTCTCTTTCGCGCTGGAGGAAGGCCATAGAACGGGTTGGAAATTACGCGGATAACAGCGTGTGTTGATAAAACACCATTCTTTGGTGTGTGAAATTCTCATTATGTTCAATAAAGAATTTAAAAAATTGCGTTGCATTATTTTCTGGGCAACCGTCGTACTTACTGACAAAGTGAGAAAGAAATAACGCACATACTCATTATGAGGTAAGAATTCATTTATTTCTCATCCGACTTGAAAGTAATTTTACATTTTCATAAGCAAACGGCCTGTTTTCACACAACGTCTTCTTCTTGATTTGATGGAGAACGGGTAACCTGCGGAATTCCAGGCCTTGAATAGCAGCAAACTTGAGATTCGTCGCATACATGTGACCTCCTCACGTTAGACGTAGATGATGGTATCGGTAAAGCCAAATAATCGAATCGATCTTACCACATCTTTACAGGGTATACCAGGATCATCCCAGTGAATTCCATGGTAGAAATGTGTTAGCCACTTTGCATTTCTTGATGTTTGAAGACACTTCATATACTTGAAAGACCTCAGTGATGCAATGCATGCCGAGAATGTCTCTATTACACCAGCGTCGTCTGTGTAGAATAAAATCCAACATCTTTAAATGTGAACTATCCATGACTTTCATCACGGAAATACTGAACGTCTGCAATGATGTTCACACCTTGAGGTTCCATTGTGAAATGTTTTGGGTATGGCACAGTAGTTGCTCATTTATACAGCTAGTTGCACAACACCAATGAGCAGGTAACAGTTAATCACACGGTCATGTAAAACTAGAGCGTACGCTGCAGTCTATTCAGGGAAATCTGGCAAAGATTCAAATTTACTTCTCACATCTAAAGTCCTTAATTTTATTAACTTGTTCTGTTTTCAGCAGTCTGTTACGATTATTGGTACCAGATCCGTGAATTTCCACTTCACAGTAAGAGGCACAGATCTGCTCTTACGTGCCAAATGCTACACTCCACACATTTTCATTCCACTACAGGAGTAAATTATCATATGGTTAAAATTCATAGTTTGGGTAGACTCTGGCATTAGTTAGCCCACACTTATCAAACTTGGTGGAATCATTTGATATATTCCCTCTTCTGTTGGTCTGGAATGCAAGTATGGTGAATCTACGCTTCTGCAGTTGAGCAGAGGTTTCAATAGTCATGTTTGTCTGCTTGCACTCGGTATAACTGGGTATTCAAAAAGCTTCCGTAAGTGGAAAACTAACAGTAGAAACACTCCTGCATTCAGCACTTTTAAAAGGTTCAAAAGCTGCTCATCCAATACAGTGATTTTTGGCATTTTCCAGTTATTTTGTTGATGGTGATCTCCTCTTGTGCTCCCTAAATGTATGAGTTGTAGTCCGTTGCACGCCGTACCACAATAAATTTCTGTTTGGTAAAATAACTCTTTGCATATCTTCAAAGTATCCCATAAGCAGTTTTAGAGGCATACATGCAGTAAAACTCATATACTCTTCAGCCGGTCTACCCACTGGCTCCTCTATGAAGCGTCCAGCATTACCTAAATCGTTCATATCAAAGGGAAAACCAGAGACATACATTTAAAGATTTGAAGCTATACCTAAATTAGTGTTTGGCCAATCTCAACCCCGTTAACGCCGTACTGTATCTCACGAACGCTAAAGCATTATGTGTAAACTTCAATCCCAATGTAGCGTTACCAACCCTTTTCGTAAATGATCCACCAAGATATGTGGAACTCCTACATGGGAGGGTTAAAGCATCTTGGTGTTGGACGAAAATCATAATTTCATCATTCTTGTTAAATGTGGTTGAAGCATAAGTTTTATGCGAGAAGTATTCCTGACGTATAATACATTCACCATATTTTACTGCTCTAGTTATATCGAGCGACATCATTGCGAGGTCTCACACCTACTTATGGGAGAAACTCGTAGTTCACGAACGTTATCACCTTGCGGTTCTTTTGTGAAGTGTCACGCTGTGCGTTGTGCAAGTCGGTTTTATATCTGCTATTCAATGCTTCCATTTCGTGGTTGTAATCGCCATCTGTCAACTAACGAAGCCTTTACAGCAATTACAGTACAGTAAGTCGAGGCTATGTAGCATAGCAGGAGCTACAAGATAGCCACCATTAAGCAGCAAATCTGAATCTTAATACTTACAGTCGCCCACCGGCTTGCGCAGCTAGTATAGCATTTCTACTTCACATTAACCTGCGGACTTGGAGGAGATTTTATTTACATCGAAACAAGTAGGTGTAAAACAACTGATTGATATTTCAGCTGGCTTAGCAATGAATCAACAAAGACGTAATTTCAACTCATGTTATAAAGGAAAGGTGTAGGATTATGCCCTGTTAAAAGCATTATAGTGAGAAATATTTATAGTGATAGTCATTTAAAGGTGGAAAGTTGATTTTGTGGTGCGAAAATAGTTGCTTTACATAGATGTAGTTATGGATGTTTATTGTCACGAAATTGCTTTTTCTTGGTCATTGCTTATAACACTATTGCCGCCACAGATTTACAATAATTAGATGCAAGGCTGAATTTACGAATATTAAAGTAAATGTGCCTAAGAATTTTCCCGTAATTTACATCGCAAACGGAAATGCTATACTCAGAACCCATGCAATATTTTACGAGCTGATTTCCAAACAATACGTGGATTTATTCGAAGAAAATCATGAATGCATTTGATTAGAGAAAAATAATAATTTTCAAACACGAGACACGTTAGAGGTCGATGGTGGTTCTCCTTTAGTTGTAGTCGTACAATGATTTCCTCACTACGAAATTCGATGATTACCCTCATCCACAATATGCAGCTACAGATAGTTCAATGTTTGGAGTGTTACTAGGAGATATATAGCGTTGGTAGGGATCTAAGTAATCTTATACCGAGATCGAACTGATGAGAAGAATGTATAAATTGTATAAATCAGTCTATTGTTGGGATACGTGTTTGTTCCAAGTTACACTCAACACGGATTGTACTGCTGCAAATGTATCTACTGGCTGATAAGTTCTATAAAAAAAAGATTTAGTATTCTTCTTCAAAACCTGCCCTTCCATGGAACCCTCTAGTGATCCCACTGAACCTTTGTGGTTAAAGTCGATCGTTGCGTTTGCTATCTTTATTTGAGATGCGTATTTCAGAGGTGCATTGACGTTTTCATGTAGCACAATGCCTTTTCCCGACTTTTTTAAAATTTTATTTAAATCATCAATATGTTATGCACCAGAGTCTATCTCCACAATTTCTTTACGACAATTAACTTCCAGATGAAGTTTATTATTAGCCTCTGTGATATTCGGAATGCTGTTGTACTTCAGTCCAGTCAGTACAATACTCCACTCTCCATTGCATAAATCAATCGGTGGGAAGTAATTTGCGCGTAAAACAGACGAACGTTCTTCTACAATCAAAGTATTAGACATTGCATCTGAACCTCAACTGATGACTCGATGCTTAATGTACCTCCTTATACATCCTTCTTCATAAATGATGGGAGGAACATGACGCTCAGATGTCCACAGAGTTAAGTGTTAAAGTCTTGGTAGCGACAAAAATTATAGACCACACGTTGTAATTTTCCTGGCTGTTGCGAGTTTCCAAATGAGTCGAAGCTGTAGATGTTACATGTATTTTTTAAACATATGCCACCCAGTGTGTTTTAGGTTCTCCAGAAGCATATAAATTCCAATTCTCTGGTTACCGCACAGTCTTCAGTAATGTGTCCTGCATTAAGGCATCGCGGAATCGTGGAATGCTAAAGTTTTTCCCATCTGAACTGAGCTGTGCTGCGGCTATTGCCAGGACAGTCGAGAACTCACAGAACCCACAGGAGCAGCTAGAGGAGGCAAGGAGACACAACTGCATGACGGAATCTTACCAAATAACGCACATTAAATTTCTGTTTACATAGGTCCAGCGTTTTAATACGACGGTACACCATGTCCACGAGTCCATCATCATGAACATCGATTCGTCTCTTTTTTATTGTGTTAGGTTTGGTTCGATTATAGTGTGCAATTATTTCAGGGAGAATATCCGTCCATTTGTGTGAGCTGCAAAAATTGAAACACATCCACATTTGACCTTTTATTGTTCTGTTCAAACGTTCCACGATACTCGCCTTCAGGTGGGTGAATGTTGAATAGTGGCGTATTCCATATCGCTCCATCGCAGTCTTTAAATACCAATTGTAAAACTCTCCGCCATTATTTGTTTGAAGGTTTTCGAGGTATCGATTCATTCCCGTCTGTAACAAATACTCAAACACCCGAACAAGATCCCTCCCTGTTCTTGCTTTCACGGATAACGCCCAAGCAAAATTGGAGTAGGTGTCAATGATCATTAAAATATATTGAATGCAATGTTGGTATTTGCATATTCCCTTATATCTAGGACATCAGCGTGCCATAAATCATTCTGACCTTTAATCATAAAATGTCTATGACGGTATGTTTTACGTGCAGGCTTATGCAGTTCTCGAAGTACTGCTCCACTCCTATTCGGTTACACCTCTTTCACTAAGCTCAAAAATTTCTAAAGCAACCTCCTTCGTATCGGCTGTTGCCATGAGCAGTCGTAGTCGATCTATTAGTTCATTGTGATCATCATAGTATATACACTGTGGGGATCAATTGGTGACTCTTTATGTTCCATGTGCCATGAACAGTGTTAAATGTACACCTGTCATCTGTAGTATTTCATCATACATCTCCAGATCAGTGGATGAATAATTTACAGATTTTGCGGGATATAAGAAAATGAGCTTCATTAGACCAGCTGTTCTCTGAAACTTCCTCTCACCTATCTCTTTTGTTTTTTCTTTTAAACTTACAGGTTGAGTGCCTAACATGTACGGTTTTTCACCAACGACACCATATATCTTGTCTGTCCAGTTATCACAATGGCGGTCATTGAAATCATCGTCAATGTGTAATTTCGCCGAGAGTTCATAGAAAGATTCTGTAACTAGTTTAAAGGGTTCTCTCACTGTATACTCGCGATCCAAATGGCCTAGCCTTAGCGGTGATAACCTCCCTCGAACTACATTTTGTGCAGCGATGACCTTCTGCTTAATCGACATTTTCTTATGTACCCAAACGGACTGCTTCATAGGTTACACCATATAAACATTTCTCCTAATTTTATAAACCCTTACAGTTAAGTTACATACTTTCATTTCAGTTTCATCAGCCCTTACAATTACGCCGTTTACGTTCTTTTCAGGTGGAGTAATCCTAGCATCTCAGTTGTCGATCAACCTCAGAATGGTTTAGAAATATTGAAACGCCACAGCGTTACCGCTCCATAAACAGCAGGTTTCACTGCTCGCTCGCACTAGGAATACAATTGCACGACGCGGCCGGCCGCGGTTGCAGCGGAACCACATGTGGACGGATGTTTTAGGCTTCATCATACATATTTACATATGTCGTGTATCATCTATTACTTGTACTTGAATGAGAATCATGCACGTGAACGTTCCTAATCCTCCTTCCACCTTTCCACAGAGCGTTTCCAAATACTATCTGGTAAACAACAGAAATAGTTCTGTAGTGTAGTAGTGCCAACCCTACTTCTGTGTAGGGGATCAGAGATACAGCACAGGCAGGTCGAAGTCAAAGATGTTCCAGTATTGTAAGATTTGGGGTGGAGAGGTTGGTTACGGCCAAGTGGTCCGGCCATCCCCTCCACCGGGACCGAGGAAGATCTCCGGGTGCCCGCCATGATCTAAGAGTTCTACAGATGACGGGTAAGTGAGCAGGTGTTCACAAGAAGAAAGGTATTTGAATATTTTAACTGATTCTTTTATTTTCAGCTTCGGCTTATGTAGGGAAACGAAATTACGCAATAATTGCTTTCACGTTTATTTCGAAAATTTTGTGTGAAAACAGAGTAGGCTACCACCCTCTGTATAAAGCCACGTGGTGTCGTAAGCTACAAAGTCTCATCAGTAGTTGCAATGTATAAATACTATCGGGCAAATCGAGCGCAAACAAGTATATTCAAACGCAAGTGATTTATTTTGGTCGAAAATTGAACCGACCGTAAAAATGTTTGTGCGAAGGGGATCTTAGAACACGTGGTATGCCCCATGCTAGTAATAGTGAACGTGTTTGATCATTGGGTAGCCAACTTATAACATCGAACGGTCACATCGTAATTCGCAGCCTAACGGCATAGTTAAGTTGATTGCCGTTTCCACTCCCTTTGTAGTTGGATGAACTCTAATTCCATGTGGACGATCGTTCGTTGCCGGAGGGAACGAGTTTCACATAGCGACAAAACAGATATCGCTCCGCTAAACTCCTTCGGCCCCTGTGTGAATGTGTCTGGCCCCCAGTTTATCCGTTATTCTCCTCTCGCATATTGGATGTTTTATGTAAAAAAAAAAAAATAATTCCATCGCTGTTTGGGAACATGTAGCCCATGTATGGCTGGAAATGGTCTCCAAGTAGTTGAACATGATCATTTCAAGTCAACAATCGGTTCAGTAGGGCCAGATGACCCAATCAGCCCCCACCATTATGGAGTCACCACCAGCTTTTGACAACTTCTTTCCATGGCTGCGCCACGCTTGAACCCTACCATAAGCTCTTAGCAAGTGAAATCGGGACTCATCTGAACAGGACACGGTTTTCCAGTCGACTTGGGTGCAACTGATGTAGTCATGAGCCCAGGAGAAGTGCTGTAGGCGAAGTAAGCTAAGGCACTCGCGTCTGTCGTCTGTTGCCTTAGTTCATTAACACCAAATTTTGTCCCACTGTCGTAACAGGATACCTTCGTCATAGTCCCCTCACTGATATCTGCGGTTATTACACGAATGTTGCTTGGCTGTTAACACTGACAACACTTTTCAAATGCTGCTGGTCTCAGTGATTAAGTGAAGGTCGTCAGTTACTGTGTTGCCTCTGGTGGAAGGTTTCGCCTGAAATTTAGTATTATTTCTTCACACTGTGGATCTCAGAATGTTAAAGTCGCATACAATTTCCGAAATGAAAAGTCTGATGCATCTAGCTACAAAACTGTTCTGCGTTCAAAGTCTGTCAATTTCCTTCTTGCAGCCACAATGGCGTTGGAACCTTTTCAAGTGAATCACTGAGTGCAAATGGCAGTCCTGTCAATGCACTACCCATTTATACCTCGTGTACACCATAATATCATCATCTGTATATGTACATATCGCCATCCCACGTCTTCCACCACCTCAGTGTACTTATAACCCTCTAGAAACGATTCAGAATTTTGAAAAAAATTTTAAACTACAAGATATTTTACCAGACGAACATCCGCATCTGGGTAGTATTTTAATAGTATAAAAAATAATCTTCAGCTGCCAGGAATTTCATACTTATTCCACGACGGGTTTCGCAGCCTGACGTTTCATCTTCAAGCGTCATCAAATTATTATGGAAACATAAATATTTTTAGGTCCAGCCAGCAAGTCACGGGAGCTCACACCCACGTGAAAGGAACACATGGGAGCACAGGCCAGCAACCATACTTCTCTGGAGAGTGGTCCAGGCGCCGCAGCTGCTGGTGTGATCCCCCGTTACTGACTGGCTCGACAACCATACGTATACGTATTTGGTGGCACCTTAAAATGAAGCTTTAAGCTTTTAAACCAGTCATGCGATAAACAGGAAACTAATGACAACTGACTGTCCTTGTTATTATTTTACTATGTTAAATTGCACATTGCAAGTAACTTGAAATATCGAAGACGTTTGCTATTATTAAAAGATAAAAATCGACTGTTTTAATCTTCCGTGAGTAAAACTGATCTACTCCATTGGTCTTTGTCATTCTTGGTAATGATTGTGGTGGTCAGGTTTCAGATTGTAAGGGAGTAAGAATACCTGTATTATGGGGTTTATTAAGTTACAGATAGATGGTAGGAGAGCTTTTGTTGAAGAGCGTTTCGGACAAAACTGGGTGATGGAAATCATAGGCATAAGCATGCTGCACGAAGGTGTGGAAAAGGGAAGGGCAGTACTATGCAGATGAGGAGTCCTGGCAATGAGAAGAAAAGAAGTACTCTGATGAATCAGCATGGTTGCTCTGCGCGGATTTGTCAGATAGGAGGAGGAAGTTAAAGTTTCACTAAGGTAGGATGTGCAGAGTACACGTTTTTTCCCACCTTACGAGCGTTCAATGGTGAGGTAAACAACCCCCTTACGCATCGTAAAAGAAACTAATGTGAATAAAATGACTAAAATTGTTGTGAGAAAGTGAAGAGGAAAGCTATAAAATTACTTTCACGCACTCGCGTTAACTCACACAATGGCTCTATGTCGCACGCCTGCAGGCAATGGAGAAAGGATGGAAAATGCTATACGAGGTACTAAAACAGAGATAAAACGATAGAGGAGCTAAAAGGAAGTTACTTATAAAAAACCTAGGTGAGTCAGCCACTCTGTTTACAAATTTTAGGAAGCTAATTTGACAAATCAGAAAATTTTAAAACTCTCACTACATTTGTTTGAACGTTACTTGAAAGTGGAGGGCAGATCTGTTGCCAAATGTTCCGCTGCCCTCTGAAGATATTTCTGGTGTGTAGGTCTAAATTTGAGGAAATGAGCTGGTGTGAGCACTGCAGGTTGCGAAGGTTTGCAATCAAGACTAATATAAATGAGTACTTGGTGCGAAGTTTACAAAATGAGAAGATATCAAATGTGTGAGGGGAGAGAAGGGAAAAAAAAATGTATTCCAGGCTGTGGAGCAGAGACGGATACGGAAGGAGATGATGATGAAAGGCGTTTGTGGATTTGGAAGAATGCAGGAAGGAATTCAAGACGACATCGGTAACAAGTAAATATCCGTACCAAATGACACAGTACTGCATGAGATCGTTATATCAAGAAGTTGTGTTGCGTATAACTGAACGTTAAAGTACGGTCATTCTGGTATTTCTCATCCGACACTAGTGCGACACGGGCCGGAGTCTCTCAGGCACATGAGCGCATGCAGGAGGAGCGGACGGAGGGGATATTTGTCGGTGGCATTTGTCACGGCCTCCCCCGGCCGGCCGTGTAAGAATGAGCCGCACCTGCTACGCGGAGGCGCGCGCGGTACATTACGAGTGGCCGCGTCAGCAGGCCGTTACGGTAATGCACCCGGCTGAGCCGCCGCGCCGCGCCGCTCCCGTCTGCGTAATCGCCGCCCTCTCTCTCTCTCGTGCCGGACGGCCTTCCCTCGGAACCGCCCCTGTTCGCCTTATAATTAAACCGTTTGGACATAAATTCCGGGCCCATAGCAGGGGCCTAATTGTGCGAGAATGGTGCAGCTCGCAGTGCGGGGAGCGGCGTAATTAAGTGCGGGCGGACAGGGCTGCTCTCCGGGTGACCATATCGAGGCTACGCCGCCGCCGCCACTTGCTGCTCCGCCCCGCAAGCTACGCCTTGGCTCCCCCTTCGGTGGCGCTGCCTGCTTGCCGTTCCAGCACACAGTAGCCGCTACCGTGCAGCAGCACTGTATTTCAACATGCATATACTCAAGCCAGCACATTCTCGTTTCTGATAGATAAATGCAAGGCATCGGACAAAAACGTTAGCAAATCACTCATTCCTCTATAAGCTGGTAGTGTTATTTATTTCCTATTTTCTTTTAATCTGTTATCGAGATGCAAGAACATACCAAATGTTGTACGTGAACTGGTATGAATACAACACATAATATTTTAACGTTGTTGCAAATATGTCACTGTAGTTAAATATTATGATACTGAAGGAGAAAAAAACTGCATAGAATAACTACTCTAAAAAATAATTTTCATAGGAGAAAAAAGTCTATACCTACAAATTGGCCATCTGGAGTGCAGATACATATATACATTAGGAGTCCAGAAGACACATGCAACATTGGTCAATCACAAACTTCGTAATTTACAATTGTAGACCACACTACTCACACCAACGTGACAAAAGTCAAAGGATACCTCCCAATATCGTTTTGGACCTCCACTTGGACGGTGTAGCGCAGCAACTAGATCTGGCATTGACTCAATAAGTCACTGGAAAAACACTGCAGGAATAGCGAGCCATGCTAACTGGTTCAAATGGCTCTGAGCACTATGGGATTTAACATCTGAGCAGTCCCCTAGAATTTAGAACTACTTAAACCTAAATAACGTAAGGACATCACACACATCCATGCCCGAGGCGGGATTCGAACCTGCGACCGTAGCGGTCGCGCGGTTCCAGACTGTAGCACCTAGAACCGCTCGGCCATACTGGCCGGCCGAGCCATGCTGCCTCTATAGCCATCCATACGTCTGTTCGCGGAGCATGGTCTTGTGCTCGCCGCGCGCGATTACCCGAGAGGTCTAGGGCGCTGCAGTCATGGGTTGTGCGGCTGGTCCCGGCGGAGGTTCGAGTCCTCCCTCGGGAATGGGTGTGTGTATTTGTCCTTAGGCTAATTTAGGTTAAGTAGTGTGTATGCTTAGGGTCTCATGACCTTGGAAGTTAAGTCCCATAAGATTTCACACGCATTTTTGGTCTTGTGCTCGTACTCATCTCTCGACAACGTTCGTTTAAACGTTTGATGGCATTAATGTCGGACGATCAGGGAATCTGGGTGCCCTCGTCATTCGTTCGAACTGTCCAGAATGTTCTGCAGACCAATCGCGAACAAATGTGGCCCATTGGCATGACGCATTGTCTGCCATAGAAATTCATCCTTAGAATTTCTATCGCTTTTTGGGAACATGAAGTCCACGAATGCCTGAAAATGATCCCAAGTAGCCGAGCATAGCTTTTTGACACAATGATGGGTTTTGTAGGACCAGAGGACCTAATACATTCCATGTGAAGAAAGCTAACAGCATTATGTATCCACCGACAGCTTCCACAGTGATTTGTTGACATCTTGGGCCCACTGGTTCGTGGGGTCTGCACCACACTCGATATTTTCAACCAGCTCTTACCAACTGAAATCGGGAGTCATCTGACCAGGTAAAGGTTTTCCGGTCGCCTAGAATCTAATCGATATGGCCACTACAACAAGAGAAGCGCTGAAGGCGATGTCGTGCCGTAAGCAAAGGCACTAACGTAATACTGAATTCCATGACCATTTCTGAATTGAAGTGTCTGATGGTTCTATCTCCAATTACCGTTCGGGGTCTTGCGGCCATAATCATGTCGGAAACCTTTTCACTTGTATCACCTGGGTACAAATGACGGTTCCACCAATGCACTCTCCTTTTATACCTTTTGCTATGATACTACCACCATTCCGTATATGTGTCCGTCGCTATCCTGTGACTTTTGTTGTGGTATCGATAGTTCCCAAGCCACAGCGTAGGTGCACGCTAGTAGGTTGGCGCTATGAGAGCGGACGACCTACGTCAACCACAGCGCCCTGTAGGCGACGCTGTGGAGCTCAACGAGCGCCGCTGTACTTTCTGCCCAGTTGCTCAAGAGCAGACGGCGTGGAAACATCGTTTCATCTTAGCTTCCTATTGAGACTGTGTATTTGCATAGACATGGATTTCGGCTGCACACATACGTGCTCATCAGCCAAAAGTTACGTAATATGTTTGTATATGTTTATACACCAGTAAAGGTGGGTTGGGTTGGGTTGTTTGGGGGAAGAGACCAAACAGCGAGGTCATCGGTCTCATTGGATTAGGGAAGGACGGGGAAGGAAATCGGCCGTGCCCATTCAGAGGAACCATCCCGGCATTTGCCTGGAGCGATTTAGGGAAATCACGGAAACAGAAATCAGAATGGCTGGACGCGGGACCAGTAGAGGTGCTTTAACTTTACTTGCAGTACCGAAGTGCTTTACCTCACCTGCTCTTTCTCGCTTACTTCATTCGGAATATTTTAGGGATCTCAGGAACAGACCCACGTGCCGCCTTCCAGACGGGGTACAAAATTTGTCACCTCAGCGCACAACACTACACTTCACTACACTACATTACACTACACAACTTCGCATCAGAGCCAAGCTGGATTTATCATTTGTCGATGTGGATAGCCTTGGCACCCTGAGGCACAACTCAGGATTCACAGTGTCTGCGCTGCTGTGCCACCAAAGATGTAGAGACTGGGAGATGGTTGTTAGTGTCTCAGGATATTATTTCTGCCTCTCCCGGAGGTTCATCTGCTCACCGCTTCCTAAAGGTAGCTGTAGACGTCTGTTCTGCTGTGATGGGACTCGTTGTCGTGGCTCCTTCTTGGTTGTCTCAGCTATGTAGGCTGATATGTTAGCAGTCAGTGACTTCAGCTTATGAACCAGTTACTCATTCCTTATTATGTCATAGACTCTTCTACTACCAAAGACGGCCCTGTCCTAATTCCTGATCTGGAACACCTTCTCTAATGGCACACACCAATCCGATATCGATCGGTATGCGATTGCTTCACATTAACAAGTGCCTGTGATGTAATTTTGTATCT
This sequence comes from Schistocerca piceifrons, assembly GCF_021461385.2. NCBI lineage: Eukaryota > Metazoa > Arthropoda > Insecta > Orthoptera > Acrididae > Schistocerca > Schistocerca piceifrons. The sequence continues at coordinate 682,759,511 of NC_060141.1, read as the reverse complement.
ACAATAAGTAACTGGGATATGGACCATGTCCCGTGTTGCCGAGAACGAAGCGCGGCGGGACCAAACGGGAGCGGCCCGCAAACAAACAAACAACAGGAAAGGATGGACACGAACAATGACGGACGACCGAAACAACGGGGTCACAAGCGACAACAAAACGAATCCACAACGTCAACTCTCAAACTAAAACAAAGTACGGTAAACACGCTGTCTGTAGCCGAGATGTCAATAAACTCACACGAATATCAGACCGCTTAGGTGAGCGAGAGGCATTCCCTTATATATAGGATACATTTCATTGCTATTGGCTGCTGGGACCACGTGTTCCACTGTGGCGCCCTCACGTTATATGCGAGCCAGGAACGCGCGCGACCATGGGTTACGGCGCGACGGCTGTAGAGACCTCTAGTGGTAATAGAGGTCCATGCCGTCTGGCGAGGATTCGAAACCCACAGCGCTCGGTACCAGATCCTGATAGTTTTGGGTGTTACTGTTAGGCTAGAAAGGAACAGCTAACTTCTCCTGCCTGTCTCTTTCCTGTGCTAGATTTCTTGTCATTCCATATTCAATGTGGCTGTTCTGCCAATTTCTTTCTTTACTTCATTATATTCGCCCAGTCTCAGCCAACATTGTGCACCTCTCTACCTTACAACTAGATCTAGAGCTGGCAAGCTTAGTATCACCAGAAGCGCCTCAGTCGGTGTTGTTATATGATCCCAAATACGCAAACTGAGCCTAGTATAGCAACTAAGATAGCCTTGTGTTACGTTCTAATTGCACTTTGTGGCAGCTGGAAACTTTCATGGCTGATTATTGCCATTTTGTTCAGGATTTTGAGGCATCCCTGGCAGAAGATTTCTATAGGTGCCGACGTACCTTTCTTTTTTCACAGATGGATCTTTTATTCTTATTATGGGATTTTTCAACCTTGATAATGTTCCTTTTAATAACATAAGTTTTGTGTGATATTGGCAGTGTTCCTATTGGTTCAAATGGCTCTGAGCACTATGGGACTCTACATCTGAGGTCATAAGTCCCCTAGAACTTAGAACTACGTAAACCTAACTAACCTAAGGACACCACACACACCCATGCCCAAGGCAGGATTCGAACCTGCGACCGCAGCAGTCCCGCGGTTCCGGACTGCAGCGCCAGAACCGCTAGACCACCGCGGCTGGCAGTGTTCGTATTGGTTCTATGCCTCCCATCTGTCAAGAATAGATTTTTAAGGGGGCTTCTTAAGAAATATCAGGCATTATTACAGTAGGCAAGCACATTTTATTCAGTGATTACAATAATTTATTAATTTCAAGGGGACACAGACATAAGAGGTACATTTTCGACAAAGTCACCAAATAAGTTTAAACAACGGTATTTCATTTCCTCGATGATAGAGACCAGCTCCTTGGTCATGGAACTATTCGAGAATCGTTGTGTGAACATCTTTCTAGTTGAAAAATATCTTTCTACCTAGATGTTCTTCCAGCTTGCCCAAAGGATGGAATCTGGTTGTACAAGATGTGGACTGTGTGGCTTATGCTCCCACCGAAAAAACTCCAGCAGGGAAGATGATGTGCAGACCCATCTCAGGCAATGCATAGTCAAGTGAATATACCACATCTTCTGTTCTTGATGGGGGCACGCAGTGATGTCAGTGTTCTACAGCACGCTTTGGCGTTGGTTGATGCGGCCTTTGTCACAAAATCATTGCATGAAGGAACATTGGCTATGGCCTTATATGTTGACGGCGTAACTGAAAAATTCTTCATCGGAGACCACGTAGAATGTCTCCGGGGCATAGGTGACTCCTTTGTTACAGGTGTGAAGCGATGGACCCTTGTCTCGTCGTTAGAAATGATGATATTTAGGAAATCATATCTTCTATTGTTAAAGTTCAATGAAGTCCAGAGATATAAAACTTGCGCTACAAGAACCCTACTGTCCGGCGCACTTCAGCTTTTGAGTGCCGTTTCCATTTGCCGTGCAATGCGACGCTCCTGCTGCGCAGTGTTCGTAGCTTTGGCAGTTTTTGTAGCTGACTTTCTACAGTCACTACTTTCCAGTGTTTGGCACTAAGGAATAGGTTGCCAACAACCGAACTGTATTCTAGGTTGGCCAGACTCCCTATCAACTCTGCTTGTGACCTGTCTGAGACAGACCACAGTTTATCTGTGCGAGCTCAGAGCCGGAAGAGATGACATTGATGCCTAGTTCGAATTAAAATGTTGATATTTTTAAAAGTATCCGGAATCCGATATATCAACATCTAAAAAATAGCATTATTGGCTCTAAATATATCGAGAAGTATCGATATATCGACGAAAAAGTTTCGAAGTACCTCCCTATAAAACATTTGTTGCACATTGTAAATATATAACTGGTTTAAAATCTGTACATTTACATATTGATTTTTTATTAGATATCCTTTACATCAACAAGCTAGCAACCTGCTTATCACCATTACAGCAAAAAGTGAAAGGAAAATTTTGCAGTTCACGCTTGGCGACAACCTCCTTGCTACCAGTGGTAAATGCACAATAAAAGTTGGCCAACGGGTCCAACGTTGATTTCGTCACATATCAGATTTGTCTAGAACACTTCGACTTCCTTGGTTTTTTTTTTTTTTTTCATTTCTGCTAACGCCAGCGACCTTGAAATGTGCCAAGACACTTCTCATGTTAGCCGGCCGGGTGGCCGAGCGGTTCTAGGCGCTACCGTCTGGAACCGTGCGACCGCTACGGTCGCAGGTTCGAATCCTGCCTCGGGTATGGATGTGTGTGATGTTCTTAGGTTATTTAGGTTTAAGTAGTTCGAAGTTCTAGGGGACTGATGACCTCAGAATTATGCATAGAATGTCCTTATAATTGCACGTGTGACCTGTAGAGAACTTGTAACCGAGGGGTCATAGTGTAGGCGACAGACAGCAGGGAGAAAAATTGATTGTGGGCCATAAACTATGTGTCCAGCGATCTGGCTGCGTGAGGTATTCAGGGAAGCAGCGCTCTGTGAATTTTACCTGCAGAGGGCCATGTCTCTCCACCCACCTCACTTAGCCGCGCGGGGTAGCGGCGCGGTCTCGGTCGTCTTGTCACGGTCCACGGGGCTCCCCCGTCGGAATTTCTAGTCCTCCCTCGGACATGGGTGTGTGTTGTCCTTAGGGTAAGTTAGTTAGATGAAGTAGTGTGTAAGCTTAGGGACCGATGACCTCAGCAGTTTGGTCTCATAAGACCTTACCACAAATTTCCAAATTTTCTTCTCACTTAGAGTCAGGGCAGGAGGGTGCTGACTCGCAAAACATTTTACCTGGGGTAGAAGAGAGTCCATCACGAAGGAGGCCAGAGGGCAGGAAGTGGATGGAGGAAGCCATTTAAGAGAGTCTGTTGCAATTTGAGCATTTGTGCAAATGGCCAGACAGTCATAAAACTATAAGCATTCTTTGGGATGATACGATCAGAGTGGCTGGTGCACATGTTTAGTGGAGGCCAGACAGCTACTCCCCTGACGTCAGGAAGCCGCCAGGTTCTTTCAGCGAAAGCAATAAAAGTATATATTTCACACGCACGATTGTTTGGAAAGTTTAAGAGCTATCTTTCAGAAATTGGAGATGGGTGGCCTGAAAAGGTAAAATTTCTTCGTAAACGAGGGACTGTGGTCCCATCTAGGTAGGCGTTCTTGCCGAAACATGGCCATGCTTATTCTTCTTTTTTCAGACAAGAGAGATTATGAGCAGCTGGTTGGCTCCCCATAGGACATCGAAAGCGCTTGCTCCCCCTTCATGAGAACCCTAGTGCCGTGTCTGGATTCGCCACCTGGCCAGCAGAACAGTCAGTGAGTGGAGGATAGTTCGACTGATTTGTACAACGAGGAGGCGTGTTTTTTTCCGCTAATTTGGCTGCTCTTTGAGGCTTAGTGGAAGGTGATTGTGATTCTTTGCCTTCTTCATGTCCTGGTCCTCTCCTGTTGGAGAACTTCAGGTCTTTCCCTAGTGGGTGAGGCTTGTAATATGCAACTTGTGATTGACTGAGAGCCAGTGGTGGTTTCCACCTGTATCGACTGTGGGACTGCATATCATCTCCGACATATCGTGTATCACCAGGGTGAACTTATTAGTCCTGAGTCGGCTGTTTGACATTTTAGAATTCCAGCATGCACCTGTGAGACAAACTGGTTGGGCAGACCAGCGAACAGGTGCACCTCACACTGAAAATTGACGGGATTTGTGGGCTCCGGTACGGAAGTTTACCGCATTCTAATAATCAGAACGCCAGTCGACGTAGTTTGCAAATTTTCGTGGTCACGTCAGAACATTACAGCTGCCGCCGCTCTCTGCCCCTTGCCCATAGCGTGCCTTTTTCTGCTGCCGCTTAAATCAAGATGAAAGAGTGAAGTATTGCTGTACTGGCGTAGGGTTGTTTAGTGATATTCGTAGCTTCATGTTCTCCGTGAACCGTAGTCTATGGTGTACCTGGTTGTAGTTTATTCCATTTGAATAGAGTTTAGCCTCACAGTGGACTCACGTAAACGAAGTCTGCGTTCTGAAGGGGCTTAATTAAGGGGAGAACTTATATAGTTTCCACTCCAATGGATGCTTTGCCAGTCAAGCGCGGTTCCTTTCCTTATTTATGTTTGTCATTCTTTTGTAAGATTTATCAGGTTCATTTTAGCCATAAATGTTTGAATAAAAACTTGTTATTAATTTTGTAAACATTAATACACCACTTTTCTCATTCGTACTCCTCCATCCATTCACTGTTTTTTATGTTATTGTGGTGATACATCTTTCCACCAGCAATTCAGAATGCAATCGTACAGAATTAGTTAATCTGATGATTAATCTGAGTTCTGAAAGTGACCACAGACAAAGGCCACAAAAGCACCATGAGTAAATTCACTAACTTCATATATAAAAATTTAGGGCGTAGCTCACGATTTGAAGAATGTTGAGAAGATAATACTTTTCTTTGTGTAAAGCGACTACCATTTAGCATCACTAGGACATATATTTATGATAAAACAGGCGACATCTTGCAACCTAGCAGTCGTACTGTCAAAATTACGTAGTGAAATTAAACGTTGCAGTTCCTGTTGGTAGCACCGAGCACCGATTACGTCAGCATTTCCCCTCACACGTCTCTGCCCACCGTAAAGACCAATCTTAGATTTTTTGTTTTTTTTAACGCAACTGAAGTGCTGTTTCTTTACATCAGTAATCTTCTTATTCCATTTACACCGCCACCCCTGAGTGCAATCGGACTTCTTTTGTACCACGTATACTTAATTCACACAGACAAAGGGAAAGATTGGACGTGATGAAAGCTCAGAAAGTAGTAAGATTCCTTCACACAGTGAATGTAAAATTACGTTCTACAGCAATTTCAAAAGAATAATTTCAAATATTTACTAAAAATTATGAAAAAATATAAAAGAAAAATATTGACACCCAATATCGCCATTTTGATATCGATATATCAATACATATGTGGAAATATCATCGCTGAGTAATATTGATACTTTAGGAAAACATACCGATATATGGATTTTGTATCAACAATCCCTGTTGTAATCAGGAAGTTGTCACTGACTGTGATGAAACATACCTCAGGGATACAGACGGAGGTTGTGTTTACTTGGCTTTGCCTAAGTGCATCGGACTGTGGTCTGTTGCATGGAGGACTGTCATTATGTAAGTACACAGTGTGGCCTTATTGAATGCACATAAACTGGACGCATCGAAAATGTATCACGACTCTTTTGAATATTGCGTTCCTGCAGGTACTGGGTACTGATAGTTGTGTCATCATTTCATGATTTCCGATTCTTTTGGTGTACTGTTATTTGCTCACAAAACTTTTCGTTTATACACTCCTGGAAATGGAAAAGAGAACACATTGACACCGGTGTGTCAGACCCACCATACTTGCTCCGGACACTGCGAGAGGGCTGTACAAGCAATGATCACACGCACGGCACAGCAGACACACCAGGAACCGCGGTGTTGGCCGTCGAATGGCGCTAGCTGCGCAGCATTTGTGCACCGCCGCCGTCAGTGTCAGCCAGTTTGCCGTGGCATACGGAGCTCCATCGCAGTCTTTAACACTGGTAGCATGCCGCGACAGCGTGGACGTGAACCGTATGTGCAGTTGACGGACTTTGAGCGAGGGCGTATAGTGGGCATGCGGGAGGCCGGGTGGACGTACCGCCGAATTGCTCAACACGTGGGGCGTGAGGTCTCCACAGTACATCGATGTTGTCGCCAGTGGTCGGCGGAAGGTGCACGTGCCCGTCGACCTGGGACCGGACCGCAGCGACGCACGGATGCACGCCAAGACCGTAGGATCCTACGCAGTGCCGTAGGGGACCGCACCGCCACTTCCCAGCAAATTAGGGACGCTGTTGCTCCTGGGGTATCGGCGAGGACCATTCGCAACCGTCTCCATGAAGCTGGGCTACGGTCCCGCACACCGTTAGGCCGTCTTCCGGTCACGCCCCAACATCGTGCAGCCCGCCTCCAGTGGTGTCGCGACAGGCGTGAATCGAGGGACGAATGGAGACGTGTCGTCTTCAGCGATGAGAGTCGCTTCTGCCTTGGTGCCAATGATGGTCGTATGCGTGTTTGGCGCCGTGCAGGTGAGCGCCACAATCAGGACTGCATACGACCGAGGCACACAGGGCCAACACCCGGCATCATGGTGTGGGGAGCGATCTCCTACACTGGCCGTCCACCACTGGTGATCGTCGAGGGGACACTGAATAGTGCACGGTACATCCAAACCGTCATCGAACCCATCGTTCTACCATTCATAGACCGGCAAGGGAACTTGCTGTTCCAACAGGACAATGCACGTCCGCATGTATCCCGTGCCACCCAACGTGCTCTAGAAGGTGTAAGTCAACTACCCTGGCCAGCAAGATCTCCGGATCTGTCCCCCATTGAGCATGTTTGGGACTGGATGAAGCGTCGTCTCACGCGGTCTGCACGTCCAGCACGAACGCTGGTCCAACTGAGGCGCCAGGTGGAAATGGCATGGCAAGCCGTTCCACAGGACTACATCCAGCATCTCTACGATCGTCTCCATGGGAGAATGGCAGCCTGCATTGCTGCGAAAGGTGGATATACACTGTACTAGTGCCGACATTGTGCGTGCTCTGTTGCCTGTGTCTATGTGCCTGTGGTTCTGTCAGTGTGATCATGTGATGTATCTGACCCCAGGAATGTGTCAATAAAGTTTCCCCTTCCTGGGACAATGATTTCACGGTGTTCTTATTTCAATTTCCAGGAGTGTATATAATGTGTGGTATCACGTAGTAGGCATCAGTATGTTGATAACGGAATTGCAAGTTTCCGTTTTATAGTGGTCAGGCGGGATCAGGTGGACCTGGTGGAACACGCACATTGCCCCACACCTGCAGTGCCTCTGGACTGCGAGCATGACACCATTGATGGTGCCTAGTACAGCGAGCCTGAACCTTGTTGACGCTGAGAAAGCTAGCTTCTGTTTCATCTTGCATCATTTATAACGAGTCTTTATACATTTGGAGAAATGCAAAAAAAAAGCAAATAAGCGATTATCATCCGAACCGGCCTTGAAGGCCCAGCGGTAGCGACCAACCGCTGTGTGTTCATCAGCTCTTAAGCATACTGGAAGCTGAAATGGAGGGGCATATGGTCAGCACACAGCTCTCCCAGCCAGTGTCTGTTTTCGTGACTGGTGCCACTACTTCTAAGTCAAGTATCTCCATAATTGGCCTCACAAGTGCTGAGTACACAACACTTGCCAAAAGCGCTTGGTAGGCCCAGAGGGTAACCCATCCAAGTGCTAGCCAAGGTTGGTTCTGAACTGGGAATGCAATTCAGACCGCCCTTAACGCGGAATTTGATGCCTTCGTGACAATACAGCTCGGCTACAATTTGTTGTTTGTTCAAAACTGCAGATTCCTCAACATCTCCACATATTGCGCGGCTGCTCTTAACTTCGGTCATCCGATGGGAACCGGTGTTACAACTACAGCAAGGCCGCTAAAGAAATACGAGTTAAGTAAATTCCTGTTTGCTGTGTTGCTTGTTCCCTACGCATTTCTGCTTCTGTCTGCCTTTTCTACGACAGTTGCCTCACCTCGCTGCAGCCCACGTCTCCTTACCATCGTGTCTGTAGAAATTATACACTTCCGTGAACACACATTGTTACAGAGCGATGTGCCTTGTACGTGTGATATTATAGATACTTCATTACAACATTTACAGTACATACTTGCTTATTTCTTAGTTCATAATACCTTTGTGCTGGGCTCATGTCAGTGAAACTTTGTACAGCTTGTTACTAACACTGGCCGTTTTCAGATAAAGTATGCGATATTTTTTTCCACCTGTCATATGAAGAAACTCTAAGGCTGATAGTGCAAATAGTGCATGAGGTGGCGCGGCGCCTTGAATCTAAGCAAGCTGCGACAAAAGGTGAGCAACCGTTCCAAATGTTATCCCTATTCTTTCTTCGCTAATGGATGTTATACCAAGCAATTTGAAATTTTTATCTGTGAGTTACGTGTGAAGAGCTCCGTTCAATGTACTGTTGTAATTTTAATGTTTCAGCTGAGAATATAGTCTTCGAGGCACTGTTATGTCTCTTAAAGTAATTTAAGTAAATTTTAGTTTACGTATACTACTGGCCATTAAAATTGCTACACCAAGAAGATATGCATATGATAAACGGGTACTCATTAGACAAATATATTATACTAGAACTGACATGTGATAACAATTTCACGCAATTTGGGTGCATAGTTCCTGAGAAATCAGTAACCAGAACAACCACTTCTGGCGGTAATAATGGCCTTAATACGTCTGGGCGTTGATTCAAACAGAGCTTGGATGGCGTGTACAGGTACAGCTGCCCATGCAGCTTCAGCACGATACCACAGTTCATCAAGAGTAGTGACTGGTGTATTGTGATCAGCCAGTTGCTAGGCCATCATTGACCAGACGTTTTCAATTGGTGAGAGATCTCGAGAATGTGCTGGCAAGGGCAGCAATCGAACATTTTCTGTATCCAGAAAGGATCGTACAGGACCTACAACATGCGGTCGTGCATTTTCCTGCTGAAATGTAGGGTTTCGTGGGGATCGAATGAAGGGTAGAGCCACGGTCGTAACACATTTGAAATGTAACGTCCACTGATCAAAGTGCAGTCAATGCGAACAAGAGGTGACCGAGACGACTGACCTAAGGCACCCCATACCATCACGCCGGGTGACACGCCAGTATGGTGATGACGAATAAACGCATCCCATGTGCGTTCACCGCGATGTCGTCAAACACAGATGCAACCATCATGATTCTGTAACAGAACCTGGATTCATCCGAAAAAATGACGTTTTGCCATTCGTGCACCCAGGTTCGTCGTTGAGTTCACCATCGCAGGTGCTGCTGTCTGCGAGGCAGCGTCACGGGTGACCACAGCCATGGTCTCCGAGGTGATAGTCCATGCTGCTGTAAATGTCGTTGAACTGTTCGTGCAGATGGTTGTTGTCTTGCAAACGTCCCCATCTTTTGACTCAGAGATCGAGACGTGGTGGCACGATCCGTTACAGCCATACGGATAAGATGCCTGTCATCTCGACTGTTAGTGATACGAGGCTGTTTGGATCCAGCACGGCGTTCCGTATTACGCTCCTGAACCCACCTATTCCATATTCTGCTAACAGTCATTGGATCTCGACCAACGCGAGCAGCAATGTCGCGATACGATAAACCGCAATCGCGATGAACTACAATCCGACCTTTATCAAAGTCGGAAACGTGATGGTACGCATTTCTCCTCCTTACACAACAACGTTTCACCAGGCAACGCCGGTCAACTGATGGTTGTGTGTGAGAAATCGGTTGGAAACTTTCCTCATGTCAGCAGGTTGTAGGTGTCGCCACCGGCGCCAACCTTGTATGATTGCTCTGAAAAGGTAATCATTTGCATATCACTGCATATTCTTCCTGCCGGTTAAATTTCGCGTCTGCAGGACGTCATCTTCGTGGTGTAGCAATTCTAATGGGCAGTAGTGTATATCTGTTGAGCCATGGCGGGACCGGCGCCAGTAGTATCACTGACATGAGTACGATCGATTTCCTAGTACAGAGGTTTGTCCTGGGGCTTGGGCCGGCTCGGCATATAAGCGAGTGCCGACCGCGAGTAACGGCAACAACACTTTGAGAACGGAAGGCGAAGGTGCGCGAGTCGGCGATTGGCTGGCGGGTAAAAGCGAAGACGGCGTGCCTGAGGCCAGGTGGCGGTTATTATGTGCTTACTCTGGAGGCGGCGCGGGTTGGCCGGCGCTGTGCATTCTCCGGCAACCTCATGAGCTGTCGATGTGCCCGCTTCCTAGGAGGCACAACCTGTTAAGGTCTTGCGAAGTGATGGTCTGACATCTTCGCGAAATCGCCCCAGCATCAAGACACCCAGTTAAGTACTCTAATTACTAATAGCGCTTAGTTAACTGTGATTGTGATAGCTCTTGGTACAATAAGACGTTGCCGGACGCGTAATGTTATGTGTGTTTGATGCCTCCTACTAAGCGTGTGCGCCGGCCAGTGTGGCCGAGCGGTTCTAGGCGCTTCAGTCTGGAACCGCGCGACCGCTACGGTCGCAGCTTCGAATCCTGCTTCGGGAATGGATATATATGATGTCCTTATGTTAGTTAGGTTTAAGTGGTTCTAAGTTCTAGGGGACTGATGACCTCAGATTTTAATTCCTATAGTGCTTAGAGCCATTTGAACCATTTTTGAACTAAGCGTGTGCTCTGCTTCCGCATAATATTATCGTATTTGCAGAATGTTGGTTAATTAGCTATTATTAGCAAGTGTTTAATTTGCTTACGATATAGGTTAATCCTTATCAATATGTCCTCTGCTTGCAATCTGAGTTTTCATTTCTAAAAGTTACAGTGTTGAGCTTTGCAGGCCCACTTAAGGCGGCCAGTATGTGTGTCATTAAGTTCTAGTCAGTGTCGGTTCTCTTAGAGTTTATTTACAGGTACTGTTTCACTTAAAGAAAGGACTTGCGAAAGAAATTAGTTGTTGTTGAGCCTTGCTATTATGGTGTTAATTTACTCGTCAATCGTGAGTGTTACGGTTAAGAAAAGATTTTTTGGCCTCCTGTTGTCGGGTGTAGTCTGTGTTTCACTGAGCTGGGGCAGCGGGCAACCGAAGCGCAAAGCTTCCCTTTAGATTACAAGTTTGGCTTACGGGCTGTGGACTTCACCAGAGCTCGTGTTTCCTCTTCGGTAGCCTTTTCTGAGCTAACATTTCGGTGGCCTACTCGACGTGGGTCTGCAAACGGAGTCACGTATTGGTTCGAAGTTAAGTATTACTTCCCTCAGTCGGTTCCACCGTTCTTGGTTAAACTTCGGCCTTACAAGCTTGGGCCTGACTTCTGTTGTTACACATTTATGATTCTAAAAAGTTCTAACTTTCTATGCCCGTCTTACAAGCCAATGAGCATTTGAATAATTTCGTGGTTCGTTCTGCAAGGGTCTCTAGTCAAGTAATTTGCAAGATTGCCCAAGTTACTTTTTAATTAATATGTTCTAAGTATTCGTGTTAAAACTGAGGCTATGTGACCACTGTCATTTTTCATGTGATGTTAAAGTATTGGAATTGACACGGTCTTGTTAATGTTATGGTCAGATTCAGCCGTAATGGCTTCTGTCAATTTTATGAGATCGTTGCTAATTGTTTGTTCGTTTACTAATGATTATATGCAATCAGAGAGTTTCTTTAACATTTTGCCTGAGTGGCGATTCTCAATGATTATGGGAAGTCGTTGGCTAATGAGATATTAACTTGCTTGTGATTTTATGTAATGAGTGTTTCGTAAATTATTTTCCTGAATGGTGTCTGTCAATTTCTATGTGATATTGTTTTTGGTAGTTAACAAACTTATTGGAATTGAAATGTTCACTTTATTGGGTCAGCCCTTCCATGCCCTTTAGAACTGAATGTTAAGCAAAGCTGGTATTAAGCAAAAACGTTCCATGTGTTATGTTCCAAAATGTGTAATTGTCAGGTTTAGTTATTTGAGCAATTCTGAAAGTTTACTTACTTCTGAATTTTTGTACCAAATAATTACCATGATTCAACATTATTAGTTTCCTAATTGTTTGGAATGCCCGTAAATTTTAAGAGCAATTGTATAGAGAGCAGGTGGTAAACTTCTTAAAGCTGTGAGAATACTAATGAATGTGCGATGTGTTAACGTAGTTGTCACTCGGTTCCACCCTCACTTATCTTATAACTTCCATAAATGTTACACTATCAATTTCTTTTCTGTATCTATACTCTCCGAATACGTGTGAAGCACGAGGGCAGTGATACGTTATATTGTAACAGAACAATTAAAAAAAAAAAGAACCGTAACTGACAGCAATCGATGAAAGAAGCTATACGTCTCGTCAGAACCAGTATTAAAAACTTCAAGATTTGGCCTCCAGAACATGATGCATGAAAATTCTGTAAAGAAAGAGCGGTAAGTAACAGCTAACAAACATGGGTAGAATCATCATTCCGACATCGATACGTGAATGAAATGGGAAGAAAGCGTAATGTAAAAGTGTAACAAAACGATACCAACAAACTAAGAGAACCAAAAAAGATGTCTTGAGGAACAAATTCGGAACAGTTACCGATCACAGGAAACAAAAACCAACGACGTTACAAACAGTAGAAGTTACAGTCGGAAAACCCTGCTTTCAGGCAAAGACATCGACACCGAACTTGCTACACCGTGAATGAGGAAGGCAAACTTTCCTCACTAGGCTTCACAGCACTCAGGGCGTTACATGGGCTCAGTCGCTCCACGACTCACGCAACAACACTGTGCCAGGACAGGAACTTGCCTTTGCTGCCGTAGCGGTGTTCTGGCGTCAAACTTCGGCCCATATAAGTATGGCGTCGTTGGATGAAGTTCCAAGACATGGCTCCCTTTACTCAGGTAGTTCCTCGAGGCATCCTCTACCGCCCTAAGAAGTTAGGCGGCATCGCATTCTTACGTATTACGTATTAAACTGAAGTATGCTTCCATTCATACATGAAATATCGTAAATACGAATACTGTCATTTAGTTAATTTTTTCGGTACAACGTTTATATGGGTCCTTCTGGTATTAAATGCGGTTCTTGACTGCATATTTGATTTCCATCGTTGAATCGTTGATCTGGTTCTGTGCAATGATACTGTGTGATTATTTCGTAAAGATAAATTTTCGCATACCGCAATAGATGCTCTTGAATTCTTTGTACCATAATCGACTGCCTAATCATTAGAAGTGCCTGATATGTAAATATCCGATATAGTGCATGTTCATCTTAGGACATGTCATAATGACATTAACTGCCCTTCAAAAATTGGCACTGTCACACCAGAGACCACAGCTTCACCAAAAAAATGAGCAAGGACAGCTGATGTCAGTAAGATGTGCTAACACGAATTTACCTCACCTCGTTTCAATATATATTTATTAAACACATCTATGGGGCTAGGAACCTCGTTATAATGGCAAAGTAATCTGAAAGTTATTTAACTGCAATCTGTGAATATTTCCTTTCTATACGTAATGGGTCTTAAAATTTTCAAAATGGTTCTCGAGAGAGATATGGCATCTTTCCTTGGTTGTCAGACAGTTATTATTTTTTCACCTTTTATATTACAGTCCCACAGAAATCAGAGACGTCTGTGTTAGCCTGTGATTGATGAAATTAGTTCTTCTAAGCTGGCATAGGTCCCAGCACCCGGGGTCTAGGGATAGCGTCTTTAAATTATAACCAAAACGTCTTCAGTCACGGGTTCGAATCACGTCACGCCGCTGCTAAAATTTTGATTAATAACTAGTATTGACGGTGAAAGACTTCCGGCACAAGAAGTCACAGTCATTCTGCCAACTGTGTTCTCAAAGAGGCTTTAGGAGCAGGCGGAAGTTCAGGCAGGGTACTCTTTTAACCTAGGGGTGGGAAACTGTCCCTGAAGGTGGAAGAATCAGCAATGATCAACCGCATGAGGATGCAGAACGCAATGGAAACCACTGCATTAAAGACACGTAACGTGTATCCATTGGCAAAAGATTCGAGAATAGTCCCCCATTCGGATCTTCGAGAGGGGACTGCCAAGGGGTGGTTACCATGAGAAAAAGTTTAATAATCAACGAAAGGTTAACGTTCTACGAGCCTGGGCGTGGAACGTCAGAAGCTTGAACGTGGTAGGGAAACTAGAAAATATAAAAAAGGGAATGCAAAGGCTCAAACTAGATATAGTAGAGGCCAATGAAGGGACGTGGAAAGAGGACAAGGATTTCTGGTCAGATGAGTACAGGTAATATCAACAGCAGCGGAAAATAGTAAAACTGGAATAAGATTCATTATGAGTAGGAAGGTAGGGCAGAGAGTGTGTTACTGTGAACATTACAGTGACAGGGTTATTCTTATCAGAATGGACAGCAAGCCAACACCGATAACGATAGTCCAGGAACACATGCTGACGTTGCAAGGTGAAGATGAAGAGATAGCGAAAGTATTTGAAGCTATTGAAAGGGTAATACAGTACGTAACGAGAGATGATCCAATGGTCATGAGGGACCGAAACGGAGTTGTAGGGGAAGGAGCAGAAGGAAAGGCTACGGGAGAATATGGGCTTGGGACAAGGAATGAGAGAGGAGGAAGACTGAGTTCTCTAACAAGTTTCAGCTAGTAATAGCGAATACGCTGTTACGCTGTTCAAGAATCAAACTTGGAAAAGGCCAGGTGATACCGGAATATTGGATTGTAAAGCATACCTAGAAGCAGATACAGACTCAGATCACAATATAGTAGTGTCCGTCCCCGGTAGCTGAGTGGTCAGCGCTACAGAATGTCAATCCTAAGGGCCCTGGTTCGATTCCCGGCTGGATCGGAGATTTTCTACCTCAGGGACTGGGTGTTGTGTTGTCCGAATCATCATCATTTCAACCCCATCAACGTGAAAGTCGCCGAAGTGGCGTCAAATCGAAAAACTTGCACCCGGTGATCGGTCTACCCGACGGGAGGCCCTCGTCACACGACATTTACATTTACAATACAGCAGTGATAGAGAGTGGCCTAAAGTTTAAAGCCGGTCGGAGTGGCCGAGCGGTTCTAGGCGCTACAGTCTGGAACCGTGCAACCGCTACGGTCGCAGGTTCGAATCCTGCCTTGGGCACGGATGTGTGTGATGTCCTTAGGTTAGTTAGGTTTAAGTAATTCTAAGATCTAGGGGTCTGATGATCTCAGCTGTTAGGTCCAGAGCCATTTGAACCATTTGGACTCAAGATCAAGTAAGGCAGAATTCCATCGGAATTTCTAAAATCATTGGAGGAAGTGGCAACAAAACGACAATTTGGTGTGTGGAATATATATGAGTCTGGCGACATAGCATCTGACTTTCTGAAAAGCATCATCCACACAATTCCGAAGACGGCAAGTGCTGACAAGTGCGAGAATTATCGCAACATCAGCTTAACAACTCATGCATCCCAGTTGCTTCCAGGAATAGTATACAGAAGAATGGAAAAGAATATAGAGCATGCGCTAGATGACGATCAGTTTGGCTTCAGGAAGGTAAAGGCGCGAGGGAGGCAATTCCGACGTTGCGGTTGATAATGGAAGCAAGACTAAAGAAACCTCAAGACGCGTTTATAGCATTTGTCGACTTGGAAAAAGCGTTCAACAATATAAAATGGTGGAAGATGTTCGAAATTCCGAAAAAAGTGGGGGTAAGCTATAGGGAGAGACGGGTCGTATACAGTATGTACAACAGCCAAGAGGGAATAATAAAGTGGAAGACTAAGAACTAAGTGCTCATATTAAGAATTGTGTAAGACAATAATGTAGCCTTTCGCCCCTACTGTTAAATCTGTACATCAGGGAGGCAATGATGGAATCAAAAGAAAGTTTCAGGAGTGGGATTAAAATTCAAGGTGAAAGGATATCAATCATACGATTCGCTGATGACATTTCTATCCTGAGTGAAACTGAGTAAGATTTACATGATCTGCTGAATGGAATTAAAAGTCTAATGAGTGCGGAGTATGGATTGAGGGTAAATCGAAGAAAGACGGGGGTAATGAGAAGTAGTAGAAATGAAAACAGCAAGAAACTTACCGTCAGGATTGATGGTCACGAAGTAAATGAAGTTAAGAAAGTCTGCAACCTAGGCAGTAAAATAACCAATGATGGACGGAGCAAGAAGGACCTCAAAGAGTAGAAAAGGCAAAAAGGGAATTTATGGCCAAGAGAAGTCTACTATTATCAAATATCGGCCTTAATTTGAGGAAAAAATTTCGGAGAACTTACGTCTGTACAGCATTATATGGTAGTGAAACGTGGACTGCGGGGAAACCGGAACAGAAGAGAATCGAAGCATTTGCGATGTGGTGCTACAGAGAAATGGTGAAAATTAGGTGGACTGATAAGCTAAGAAATGAGGAGGTTGTGGGCAGAATCGGAGAGGAAAGGAATATGTGGAAAACGCTGATAAGGAGAAGGGACAGGATGATTGGACATCTGTTAAGATATCAGGGAATGTGACTTCCATGGTACTAGAGGGAGTTGTAGAGGTCAAAATGGTTCAAATGGCTCTGAGCAGTATGGGACTTAACGTCTTAGGTCATCAGTCCCCTAGACCTTAGAACTACTTAAACCTAACTAACCTAAGGACATCACACACATCCATGCCCGAGGCAGGATTCGAACCTGCGACCGTAGCAGTCCCGGGGTTCCTGACTGCAGCGCCTAGAACCGCACGGCCACCACGGCCGGCGTAGAGGTCAAAAACTGTAGAGGAAGACAGAGGTTGGAATACGTAGGTTGCTAGTGCTACTCTAAGATGAAGAGGTTAGCACATGAGTGTAATTCGTGGTTGGCCGCGTCAGACCAGGCAGAAGACTGATGACCAAAATAAAAAATTCTCATACACTTCAATTATGTGTCGAACATTTCTCACATGTCTTTTTAACACAAACTGCAGTTTCCTAGTATCCTGCCACTGAAACAGAGACTGCCGATTCTTTTTAGACCAGAGACAATGTGGCCATTCCGCTTTTTATCTCTACATATGGTTACTCCCAAATATTTGTATGTTTGTACGGTGTAACTCACTACAAGTGGGACTCACTAATCGAATAATACTATCCTGATACACACTGTCGGGAAATAATGCAGCACTCCCAGGGGCTGTGCTCAATGGTATCAGGTTATAATATGTGTGTACTCACGGTTTGTAATAGTGATTTGTAACAGTGAGTCATTTGTCAGCGTGATCGGCGATCAGATGGCGCGCGGAATGCCTGTCTGTGCACCCCCTCTTTAGACTCTGCAGGCAGTGACTCAGTAGAGTTTAGAGGTGGAAAATGTTTGCAACATTCATTCTGTTCAGTCTAGGATACAGCTATGACCACCAATGGGTACGTACTCCTGTTCAACAGCTTCTGCTTTCAGCAGTTGTCTGTAGAACATTCCCATATCCATAGACCTGGTTCAGATCCACTCATTATGCCAGTGCGGTGGCTGACCGAGCGTCATCCCCTAGAAGAAATCTCGGCACGTATGCATCTACTGTGTCACCAAGGACTATTGGGAATCGTCTCCCTGCAGCAGGACTAAAATCACGTGTGCTTTTGGCAGTGCCACCACAGAAACTATGACACGTCCAACGATGGTTACCTGGGTATCGTAACACCGTAGTCTAGGGAGCCTAACGACATTCCGTTGCCTTCAGTGACGAGCGCACGTGCTTCCTGTATACGAGTGATGGACGCATATGTGCATGGTACAGACCTGGCGAGCCACCTATTGCGCACTGGAGTCTCCCACGACACACAGATCCCACCAGAGCCTTCACGGTCACATTTCGTGTTTCCTTAGGGTAAAGCAACCAGTGCCCCCTACGTACGACAGGGTGTTAGTCCTGTGATACCACCATTTTTTGACAGGAAAGTGAAGGGATTCTTCAGCAGAACATTGTACGTCCACATACATCTGCAGAAATGTAACGTGCTCTCCGTGGTGTAGAATAGTCCTGGCCAGCAACATCAGCATATCTCTCACCAATCGAATACTTGTGGAACACGGTGAAAGGGAACTTAATCGATGTTCAGATCTTGCAAGACGCATTGCCGATTTGCTACAAAAGTTGTAAGATGCTTTCAGCAGCCAACATTACAATACTTCAGCTGATCGATGAAAGAAGGAAGTACAAAAATGTTCACGGAAATTCCCTAATACATAAATACAAGCCGCTGAGAAATAAAATAAGTAGGAAGTGCAGGGGAACTAAGACGAAATGGCTGCATAGAAAATTTGAAGGAATTTAAAAGGAAATGATTGTCCGACGGACCGGCTCAGCATAGCAGCAAATTAAAAGCATGGTAGGTAACTGTTCTGGTGTAGCCATAAGCGCCGGTACGAAGATGAAGAACGCAAAAGAAGAGAGGGCGGTGAAACGTCAACCAATGGTGCGCTGAGTAGGAACGCACCACGACAGGAGCGGCTTCTAAACGAGGAAAATATAGGCACCACTCCTGCCAGCCTCCGCTACTCAGTATCGGCTCAGCATCAGCTCAGTACAATTCCGGGCAGTATTCGCACAGTTGTAGACCGACTCTCGCAGAACAATTATTAGTGATCTGTAAACTGTGTGCAAAACTCGCATGAACAATGTATATAGCAAGAGTCATTGATTGATGTTGCATGTTGCCCATCGCTTGTTATTTCAAAGTTATTTTAAATCTGATTTATTAAAATAAAACTACTAATGTTATTTGCTTTAATTTGTGTGTAGCATTCCGTGCACGCAGCATCCCACAGGCACCCTATACGAGACGAGTGGGCAAGATCCCACAGTATCATTAAAATCGGAATAGGAATTGCACTGTTATATGCGGAGGAGAGAGCAAATAGGTGGAAAGACTACACTGAAAGCCTTTATGAGGGGAAGACTTTCTTGATGTGAAAGAAAGAGAAACAGGAGCCGATATAGAAGAGACAGGGGATCGAGTACTAGTCATAATTTAAAAGAGCTTTGGAGGACTTAAGATCAAAAAAGGCCCATCGGATAGATAACATTTCCGAATTTCTAAAATCATTGGGGGAAGTGGCAAAGAAGCGACTATTCACGTTGATGTCAAGAACGTGTGAGTCTAGTGACATACCATCTACCTTTAGGAAAAATATCATCCATACAATTCTGAAGACCACAAGAACTGACTCGAGCGAGAATTATCGCACAATCAGCTTAGCAGCTCAAGGATCCAAGTTGCTGACAAGAATAATATAGAGTAAAACGAAAAAAATTAGGGATATGTTACATGACGACCATTTTGGCTTTAGGAAAGATGGAGGAGCGAGAGAGGCAATACTGACGTTGAGGTTGATAATGGAAGCAAAACTAAAGAAAAATCAAGAAACGTTCATAGGATTTGTCGACCTGGAAAAAGTGTTCGACAATGTAAAATGGTGCAAGATGTTCGAAATTTTGGGAAAAATAGGAGTAAACTATAGGATAAGAAGGGTAATTACAATATGTTAAAGAGCCAGGGGCGAATAATAAGAGAGGACTACGAAGAACGAAGTGCTTGCATTAAAAAGGATGTAAGAAATACTGGAAATTAAAGAAAGCTTTAGCAGTGGGATTAAAAGTGAAGGTGAAAGTATATCAGTGATTCGATTCACTGATGACATTGCTATACTGAGTGAAATTGAAGAAGAATTATATGATCTGCTGAATGGAATAAACAACCTACTGATTGCAGGGTATGGACTGAGAATAAGTCGAAGAAAGACGAAACTAATTAGTAGTAGTACAAATGGAGCTGCGAGAAAATTAACATCAAGACTGATGGTCACGAAGTAGATACATTTAAGGAATTCTACTACCTAGGCAGCAATATAACCATTGATAGAAGGAGCAAGGAGGACATAAAAAGCAAACTAGCACTGGTAAAAGTGACTTCCCAGCCAAGAGATATCTAGTACTATCAAACATAGGTGTTAATCTGAGGCAGAAATTTCTGAGAATGTGCGTTTGGAGCACAGCATTGTATGGTGGTGAAACATGGAGACTTAGGTAAACCGGAACAGAAGAGAATCGAATCATTTGAGATGGGGTGCTGCAGACGAATGTAGAGAATTAGGTGGACTGAGTCCGCAGCTCGTGGTCGTGCGGTTGCGTTCTCGCTTCCCACGCCCGGGTGCCCGGGTTCGATTCCCTGCGGGGTCAGGGATTTTCTCTGCCTCGTGATGACTGGGTGTTGTGTGCTGTCCTTAGGTTAGTTAGGTTTAAGTAGTTCTGAGTTCTAGGGGACTGATGACCACAGATGTTAAGTCCCATAGTGCTCAGAGCCATTTGAACCATTTTTGAGGTGGACTGATATGGTAAGAAGAAAGGAGGTTCTGCGCAGAATCGGAGCGGGAAGAAATATGTGGAAACACTACCAAGGTGAATGGATGATAATACATCTGTTAAGACATTAGGGAATGATTTCATATTACAGGGAGCTGCAGAGGGAAGAAACTGTACAGGAAGAAAGATATTGGGATACATCCTGGAAATAATTGAGGACGTGGTTGCAAGTGCTATTCTGAGATGAAGAGGTCGGCACAGGAGTTCGTGACTGGCCGTATAAAAAAAAGTGCCATTCGGCAACTCTATGATCATTTAAGTGCGAGACTGCAGGCCTGAGTTACTGCTGGAAGGGGTGCACTGTGTAATGATGCCACTGTCTGCGTAGCTGTTATTATAACGTGTGCGTTTGTTTGGTCTTAATTTGTTACCATATACTCCTCAGTTATGAACTACTTGTCACTTCACTTGTCACTAAAATAGCTATGGTTCCGAGAGTATCGAATTTTTGTTTCCCGGCAGAGTATTTACTGAACTGCACAGAACTGGATTTCTAATTCTGGATGTTTGACTAGATATTATTACAATTGTTGCCTAATAGGATTCACGTAGATAACTACACTCATTAACCAGATCATTATGGTCACCTGCTGAACAGTGCAGTGCCCACTTTTAGAACGCAATAAAGCAGTGATTCTGCGTGCCGTGGATTCGACAAGTCCTTGGAAAGTTTTCGAAACTTTGTGGCACCGATGTCTACACACAAGTCACTCAGCTCCCGTAAATTATGGACCGATGGTTTGTGGGAGCGAATATGGTGCCAGATAGTCTCCCAGGCGCGTTCCATCGGGTACAGATAAGGCAAAATAATGACATCGCTCTCTGGGAAAAAATCAAGAGTAAACGGACGCAAGTCGTCCACAATTCACTTAGTACACAGCCGTCATCCTAGCTTCGACCGATACCACAAGCTTTGTTAAAGTCGCTTATCTCTATAGATTCCTCCATTTGTGGCCCCAGTCATTGCTAGAATAAATCTCTTCCGTTCGTTCTGTCCCGCTCTATACTTTCCGCACTGCTCCGTGTCTATAAAAAAGTCTCTCAGATCGGAAAAGATTCAGATGTTTGGCCAAAGTAGGCAATGTGATTGAGACTTGCGACATTTATCTAGAGAAAAATTTGTATCACTACAGTTAAAAACAGCCTCAAAAAACCGTAAATGCTATAACGCAAAATACGTACGACTTGAAATGTCAACGCTGAGAAGCTGTTGAATGCAAGTAGTGAATAGCATTAGAATATGAAAGGCAATAAGGATATGATATTAAATCTGCAATTAATAGAAGTTTCACTTAGCCTGAAGGACTATTTTTTAAGCTTTTCTGCTACGTTATAACCTGTTAACGCGACTGTACAATTTTCAATTTGTATAAGTACTAAAGAACAATCTTGCTGCACCTTGTTAGCACTTAACATCATCGATAACCTTCGTTATGTATTGTTACATGTACGATTCCATTTTTATCGTCTATTTTTTTCACAATCAGGTTAACTAGTTTTATGTAGTTTGGATAATGTTCTAATATCCTTTTTCTTCTCCTTAAGCAGGTTTTCCATTACATCACGTCAATTCATACCCACTCAGACGAAATAAATTTTATAGTCTTGTTCATTCGACGCCAGTGGCACGAACCCTCCAGCAGACATCTGTTCTTCGCACAACAACACCTATCATTCCGGTAGGTGGTACTCGTGGGAATTGTTTCTGTTACTGTGTTCTACAGGTATCCCATATTGTTGTTCTTACTGTAGCACTTTAAATGATAAAGCTATGCCACCTTGAGGACAGGCTATAGACAGTTGGTTCGTATAATGACTAACCACAATAATTCATAAACTTCATTATTCAAATGCATCCATTTCTCTCCTCTACATATATTATAGACATCGACATCATTTTGATAAAATAATGTGCTTCAGACGTAAAGCTAGACATACACATTCCTGAATTTCATTTCAATACTTTACATCATTCGAGATTCTTTCTAGAAGACACTTCTCATTCCGACTCAGTTACTTCGGGAATCTTGTGCAGTCTGTGTCCAGCAGCGAGTTAAGTTTACTAAAACACTTTCCGTTCTCCTCATTCTCTGGAATAATTATCTTTGTTTCTTCTATCCTTAGAACAGCTGGTCTCATTGTTAAACCATCCACTCGTCATATAAGTTATTGTGCTTCTTAAACATCTGTGAGAAGCAGTTGTCCTCAAGTGATGTGCATACTGTATTTGTTCCCTTAGTACGTATGTTCTTGTCTTTTTCTTAGATTTCTGTATTATGCCTTGGACGTACATCTTAAATTCCAGTTCCATAAAGAAAACATTATCGTAATCTACATTCTCCTTACCTGCGAAATATGTTACACATTTATCAAAAGGCCCCATTCCATTTTTAAAAATATTTCATGTGCTTTTCATTGATGAATAGTGCCTCGGTACGTGTGAAAAGTACTATCAAGTGCTTGAGAGTGATACTAACTAGCTTCCGTCATCACTTAGTCTCCAGTGCCAACCACTTTATTTCAGAATGTCACTTACATCCATCTTCTTCAATTATTTGCTCACTTTAAAAGTTGTCTTCTCTAACACGTTTCGCTCTCGAAGGCATGCTCTGGTGCACTGTTGTAACACATATCCTTCCCTGTTAATTTTCGAATTCATTGTGTTTCACATGATTTTTCCTCGCAGAGTCTGAATAAAACCACATCTCAAAGCGCTAATCATCCTGCTTACCGGTTTCCTCACAGTACTTTCTTATAAAGTTGTTTGCTCTAAACGTAAATGTTCAGAAATCTGTTTCTCAAATTAAAACTTATGTCTGTTAGTCGTAGACTTACTTCGAGTTTAATGCTCTACCGCTACTACTCTACTTGTTATGATCTTACGTCGTCCGGCATGCTTTATTTTGCATCAAATGTAGCACATTTCAATCACTCCATCTGCAGTTTCCCAATCTTTAGGTTAGGCTAGTCTCTAAATTTATTTCTGGAACTCCTCCACATTTTCGTCTTACTGAGGTTTATTCTCAGTCCATACTCTGCTCTCATTACACTGATCAGTAAAATAAACATGTCTTCACTTTCACAGACGATAGTAATGTCATCAAAGAATCTTGTCATTGATATCGCTCGAGCCTCTGTTTCAAATCATAGTCGACTGACATACGAATAAGTACTCGAACTAAAATTAAAAGTGCGCTGTGCCCAGATCTGTCACACACTGAATAATCCTAAAGATACGTTACCGTCTATTGTTCTTCATTATTTCTCATAAATTATGAGATGTTTAAAGAGGAGTTGCATTACAAGAATTTGAAACCAACTGGAAGACTCCAAAATCATTTCACCACATTCATTTTGTTCCTGTAGCCTAGGCCCATCTTCACTACGATATCATTAAATTCATCCAACACTAACGTAATGTCGTTTTCCTTCATATACAGTGTGTTCGGAAATTAAGGAACAGAGGAATTAGAGACATTGGCTCCAAGCGGTCATTGATTGCAATCAATGGAGAAAGCAGAAAATTTGTGCAGGACCGGAACTCGAACACGAGGTGATCTCACCAGTGAGCCATCCGGACACAGAAATCGTTGCAATTGCACGGACTACCCCAACACGTATTTCGTCACACCCAAACTCACAACTTATCCACACACACCTTTGCCGATTATCCTCATTAATGTCCGCATTTCGCGGATACTCGTGAGAGTTTAAACCTGATATGCATCTGCATTGAAGAGATAATTGGACGTCTCGACCTTAATTACATATATACGTCAAACTTCCAGTACTGACAGGAGGGAGCGAGAAGACGTAATACTAGGAACAGGAATCCATGTCCGGAAACGTACGGTTTCCGTTCTACGACGGTTTCAGTTCAGATGCTTACCACATCCACGTGTACTTGAGAAAATGAATTAGGCATGACGCAGTACAATTATTATGTAACAATTCGGAAGGAAACGTGACGAAACATTCGTTTAACACTTAACCACACTTGTTTGTGTTAACACCTAAACATTACGTTCTGTTCGTACACTACGTGATCAGAAGTATCCGAACACCTGGCTGAAAATGACGTACAAGTTCGTGGTGCCCTCCGTCGCTAATGCTGCAATTCAGTATGATGTTGGCCCACTCTTAGCCTTGACGACGGCTTCCACTCTTTCATGCATACGTTCAATTAGGTGCTGGAAGGTTTATTGAGGAATGGCAGCCCATTCTTCACGGGGTGCTGCACTGAAAATATCCCAAAGGTGTTCAATAGGATTCAGGTCAGGACTCTATGAAGGCCAGACAACTACAGGGATGTTATTGTCGTGTAACAGGCCAAGCACATGAACAGGTGCTCGATCGTGTTGAAACATGCAATCGCCATCTCCGAATTCCTCTCCAACAGTGGGAAGCAATAAGGTGCTTAAACATCAGTGTAGGCCGGTGCTGCGACAGTGGCACGCAAAACAACAAGGGATGCAAGCCCCCTCTATGAAAAACACGACCACACCGTAACACCATCGCCTCCGAATGTTGCTGTTGGCACTACACACGCTGGCAGATGGCATTCAACGGGCATTCGCCCTACGCACAGCATGCCTTGGGATCGCCACATTGTGTACCGTGATCCGTCACTCCACACGATGTTTTCCATTGTTGAATCGTCCGATGTCTACGCTCCTTACACCAAGCGAGGCGTCGTTTGGCAATTACCAGCGTGATGTATGGCTTGTGAGCAGCCGCTCGACAATGAAATCCAACTTTTCTCACTTCCCGCCTAACTGTCATAGTAGTTGCAGTCGATGCTGATGCAGTGTGGAATTCCAGTGTGATGGTCTGGATAGATGTCTGCCTATTACACATTACGACCGTCTTCAACTGTCGGCGGTCTCTGTCAGTCAACAGACGTGGTCTGCCTGAACGCTTTTGTGCTGTACTTGTCCCTTCACGTTTCCACTTCACTATCACATCGGAAACAGTGGACCTATGGATGTTTAGTATTATGGAAATCTCTCGTACAGACGTATGAGTGACACCCAATAAACTGACCACCATCGAAGTCCGTGAGTTCTGCGGAGCGCGCCATTCTGCTCTCTCACGACGTCTGATGACTACTGAGGCCGTTGATATGGAGTACCTGGCATTAGGTGGCAGCACAATGCGCCTAATATGAAAGACATATGTTTCTGGGGGTGTCCGGATACAATATGCTGTGTACAATATGCTGCATTCTTTCCTGGAATAATGTTAACACTTAATGTTTAAATGTTAATACAAGCAAATGTGCTTAAGTGATAAACGGATGTTCTGTTGTGATTCCATTTGTAACTGTTACCTAATGATTGTACTGCGTCACGTCTAGTTCAGTTCTTCAAGCAGAAGTGGATGAGTTACACATCTGAACTGAAGCCGTGGTAGAACGTAAACTGTACGTTTCCAGACATGGGTTCCTATTCAAAGTATTACGTACTCACTTCCCACTACAAGTCCTAGAAGATTGTAACGGGAATTTCCGAACATCCTGTATTTATACATCAATTTATGTGGTTTTCATTTAAACCCATTAAACTGCGTATTGCGCCATGAAACGAATAAGGTTTTCTTATTCGCGTTTCATATTTTTAAATGTTACCAAATAACTTCATTTCATATATTTTCCACATTACCTGCTTTGATTGATAGAGTGGCACTGTTTTTCATTGTCTTAATTGCAACGTGCTCTTGTTGAGGCTCCACATGCAGGTCTGAAAAGCACGTTAGTTCTGACAGCGTTTTTGTTTTAACTTTGTTTGAATTGCAATTCTTTAAATAAAACAAGAGAATAAGTAAGATGATGACCGGGCGGGATTACCCGAGCGGTCTATTGTGCTGCATTCATGGATTGTGCGGCTGGTCCCGGCGGAGGTTCGAGATATCCCCCGGGCATGGGTGTGTGTGTTTGTCCTTAGGATAAATTAGGTTAAGTAGTGTGTAAGCTTAGGGACTGATGACCTTAGCATTTAAGTCCCATAAGATTTCACACACATTTGAACATTTTTGAACAAAGGGTAATGTATTTTGTGGAACATACTAGTAAGTTTGTTAAGAACGCCTCCATTATCTAAATTATGGTAATATCATGTTCCCTTGCAACGTTTGGAAAAGAGATGTCACGTCTATTCAAATAATAATAATGGTGCCCGATAATTCGATAACGAAACGATAACGAAATCAGTCTGTGATGTTTTAATTCCTTTGCTACGATAATACACTGCATGTGCGTTAGTCAGATACGTCTTGTTGGGGCTTTGAAAATAAGCGAAATTATCCTGAAGATGTCCAGAGACAACAATGCCTTTGATGACAAATGCAAGATACTTCTACGAGAAAATAGCATGGCAAATGGTGCGGTTATCGCGTTTTCTGAATTTATGCCGCTGAAAGCACTTAGGAGAGCACGATCCGCATAGTTACTCGTTTGTAGAAAACGCAGTTAAGTGAGTCTACGATAGCGTTCAGTCGATGAGAGGTAGAAATGTAGTTTCACTCGTTGACATATAATGTTGTTAAGCGCTAGTCTTTCACATCGGTAACGAAGTTCCTGTTTCGTATACGTTAAACGGGAAATTTCAAAGTTCGCCGCATCGCCTCGCTGCCTTTCAAAGGGAAACATTAAACGCATCGAACACGTAATACCTATTCTGTGGGTATTGCCCTCAAACTAGACCCTTTTGATGACGAGTTTACCGCTCGTTCAAAACACTGTATAATTTCGCAATAAACGGGCAACTTTTTTCGTTTAGCCGACAATAGCAAATAGTTTTCTGGGCCTCGGGGTAAAATGGCTATTGTTTCAAGTCTCTGTTCGAACACTGAGGAATAGTAATGTTCTCTCTATAGACATTTATTCATCTGTACAGTTACATATAAAACATATTTTTTACTGTTGCGTTCTTCTGAATTTCCTGCTTGTAATGATGAGGTAATTCGGTTTTTCCGATTCCTAAGTGTCTCCTGGTGACTTTCGATTCATTGAAGAAAAGCATCGTTGCTGTGGTCCACTTGAGGACGACTTATCAGTTTGGAAGTTATTTTTTGCTTGAACATACCAAAGACCTAAATAAAGTTGCATGTTTCAAGGAAGCGAAAAACGATTTTACGCATCAGAAGATCAATCAGGTAGGATCACTATAAATACGCAAAGTAAAAAAGCATGTCTCGCAATAGAATTAATTTTCAATTCTTCAGCCAAATACGCACACCAGATGACGATTCTAAAACAATGTGTCCTGTCTGTTCTACTATTATGTACCTAACTATTTCTCAAAGGTAATTCTGCTATTATGTAACTATTTCTCAAACACTTTAACAGCTCTATGAAGTTAGGGAGCACCTTTCCACTTACCTACAATCTTGTTCGAGGCCAGTTTTAGACAGGAAAGAAAACTGAAAAAAAATGGAACCGTGCTATATCTTCTTATAAATGCTACTGGAATGAACAAGAATTAACAAGCTTACCTCTGCCACGTGGATTCCAAGGTTTTGCATCAGTTACTCTGAAAATTTGCTCTCTGCTCCTCTTCTCAAAATAATGTCCTAATTTTGACACGGAGTCCTTTTCAACAGATGCAGACATAGATAACACGTGCTGTGTATGATACATAGAGATTTTTTTTTTTGCGTCATCATTCCTCTGACTTGTTTCATGCGACCCGCAGCGATTTCGTCTTCTGTGCTAACTTCTTCACCACCGATCATCATTTGCATCCGGCATCTTACGTCCTGAGTTACTAGCTGGATGTAATCAAATCTCTGTCTTACCATACATCTTTTAACACTCAGCAGTTCCTTCCAGCACGCTGGAGGTGATGCCCAGATGCCTTAACACTTGTCCTGTCCTCTTGTCCCTTTTTCTTGTCTCTGTTTTCTATATGTTCGTTGCTTCGATGATTCTGCGGAGAATCTCCCCATTCCTTATCAGTCCACCTTATTTTCAATATTCTTCTGTAGCCCACCTCATTCGGTATTCTTCTGTTAGGATTTTCACGCTCTCCATGATACAGTAGCATGAAATCCTGTGCTTCGAACGCACGTACACAAAAATTTATTCCTCAAGTTCAGGTCAGTACTTGACACAAGTACACTTCTCCTGGCCATGAATGCCCTCTTTGTCCGTGCTAGAGTGCTTTTTAGGACCTCCTTGCTCCGTCCGTCATGGATAATTTTTATTCCAAGGTTGCAGAATTCCTTGTCTTCACCTACCTCGTGAGCCCCAATTTTAATATTAAGTTTCTCGCTATTCTCATTTCTCTCCATCTGATTACCTTAGTTTTTTCGGTTTACACTTACTCTGTGTTCTCTACTCGTCAGACTGTCCATTCCCTCCAACAGATCCTGTAATCTTCTTCACATTTACTGAGGACAGTGAAGTCATCAGTGAATTTTCCACACTGAGCTTAATCTCACTCTTCTTTTATTTCGGTCATTGTTTCTCCAATGTATAGATTAAACAGCACGGGCCAAAGACTGCATCACTATCTTACACCCTTTATAGTCCGGCCACGTCTTCTTTGTATTCCAGTCTTATTCTTACCTCTTGGTTCCGCATGTCACTGTGTCTTGATTTTTCTGCAGCCTTGCTTCCATTACCAATCACAACGTGAGAACTGTGTAGTGGGACGTGAAATTGAAGCGTCACCCATCCATCAGTGTCAGCCCAGTTTGCAGGTGAATATAGGTTTAATTTAGTTTTTGTTTATGTATTTTTGTAATATTTGTAATGGTTGTGAATTGTCTAAAGTTTTTGTATTTATTTTTATGTTTCATGTACGGAGAGGGCGGCGCAACGAACGGAGACAGCATCTTCACTGCCGGGACCAGAGAGAAAATTGCTGGCCACTATACGTCGCGGGTCGACAGCCAAAGAGCAACAGAAGATCCTGAAACCGAGTTGTTGCGTCGTGCTTCTAAAAATTGAAAAATTGTGATTTATTAATGTTTTGAACAACAATGATGACGTAGAAAGTTTAATCATGTTGAAAATGTTCAGTCCTATCTTGTCAAGGCTCAGGTTCACGTCTATATGTAGGAAGATAATAAACTAGTGTATACTACAAAAGTTTAAATACGTGTTCTGAGAATTTATTTATGAAGAATTATGTTAAGTAATTTATTTAACAAGATTATTAATTTTTGACAGCGTTCATCGCGAGTGTGATTCTTGAAAGTTTATTCAATGTGGTTCTAATATTTGTTAAATCAGATAACTTGCATTAATATAACTTCTGAGAAGAAAAAAACGACATCTAAATTGAAAAAGTTTACGCAAACCAATAGGACTGAGTGACGAAATTCTGCGCATACGACTCAAATGATGATGTTTTAATTACAGTTTCGTTCAAGAACCATTCTGAGACAATTTAAAAAGAACTTAAATAATTTTGAAGTGTGTTGTAACTGACGTAGGTGACGAAGTCTGCACATGCTCATATATCAAAAGAAAACCATTCATACAAAACTATACGTCGTTACACTACACCGTGGCGACCTTATAAACAGGACTAGTGTGTAACTAAGGCACACAGGTACGAAACAATTAAAACATCAAGAGTCCTTTGGAAGTCAACGCGAGTCTTCGTGGAGCCTTCACCAGCCAGCGGCGACTTCGCGGGTGTGGGCATCTGAGGGAGCGCAGCCAAGCAGTACGGTCACGCAGTTATTCCACGAGAAGGCGCATCTGTTGGGCAGCAGCTGAACGCTGCTAACCCCGACAGCCTTTTTCTCCCTAAACTAACAGGCCCAGTACGTCAGCTGGGGGGCGTTCCTCCGGCTGGTATTAGAGGTGTTGCTGAGGGCTTCGTCTGTCAACGGTGGGCCGGGCGTGGTTGCAGCCAGTGACGTCTCCGGTGTTCGACTCACTGTCAGCGTCCTGCCGGTTGCGGAAGCGGGGTCGCAGCATCTGAGCGGCTGTTACTTCTGCAGCCCATAGCAGCACACTGATCACCGAGAACTACACGCTACAATATAAGTGTCCGGTGAGTCTGTTTTAAGTTGG
Source organism: Schistocerca piceifrons (assembly GCF_021461385.2). Classification (NCBI taxonomy): domain Eukaryota; kingdom Metazoa; phylum Arthropoda; class Insecta; order Orthoptera; family Acrididae; genus Schistocerca; species Schistocerca piceifrons. Next base: position 682,729,038 of record NC_060141.1, on the reverse strand, counting down.
AAGTGGAGTGTTGTACATAGGGAGTGTGCTTTAATAGGATTGTTGATTACAAGTCTGCGTGTGTAACTAGTTAATATCTTACAATAATGTCGGGAAGTGAAATGTCAGACGAAGAGGAATCTGTATCCGATAGGAGCACGAGATCCCTTTTTAGGGCGATCGCTAAATTAAAACAATCTAACGGGGATTTTTTAGCTGAATTAGAACAATCTAACGAAGGATCTACTGCTAGATTAAGAGAGGAACTAAAACAGGAATTAAAACAGTCTAATGAATAATCTACTGCTAGATTCAAACAGGAATTAAAACAGTCTAACGAAGAATCTACTGCTAGATTAAAACAGTCTAACGAAGGATATACTGCTAGATTAAAACAGGAATTAAAACAGTCTAACGAGGAATCTACTGCTATATTAAAAGGGGAGCTAACAAAATCTACAGACAGGTTACAAGAATATCTTAATGAAACCAGTCGAGAATTAAGTGACAAAATAGAGGCTTCTAAAGTTGAGATGCCGGGAAAACTAGTAGGACTTAGTAATTAGATTGCTGATAATTGTAAAAGGTTAGAAGAACACATCCAGGAATCGCGTGAGGAAAAAGCTCGCATGAGAAATGATATTACTGACTTAACCAAGAGACTAGATAATGTCAATGTCTTAGTTGTAAATGAAATAGAGAAAAATAACGGTAAGTTACGAGATGAATTTTCTATGGAAATAGAAACTGTTCGTAGGGAATTATTAGAATCTATTAAAGAGGTTTCTACCAAACCTGTAGAGATTTCTTCAATAGATAATGTAGAATTAGAGACAGCAACTCATTAAGTAGAAAAAGATCATACTGAAATAGAAAACATGAAATTTTTAACTACCGAAATATGCAGTAACCTTGAGACTTCTAAAGATAATAACATTGACGAAGGTGCAGAGCGTTCACATCGTGAACACAGTGAAGAATCGATACTAGCTAACCGCGTATCCAATACAGAAATGCGAATACAGGAAATTTCTAAACGGTTATCGGAATTAGATAATAATGAAGACATTTCAAGTAGTAGAAGTAATAACGTCATCAGAGACAACTGTCGCATCGTGTTTGCTAGCTCGGACGACAACAATATAAATAAAGAAATCACGGCAAGCAAATCCGACACTCCGTCTCTGCAATCTAAACAAAATTCAACTATGTCTCTCGCAGAATGTTCGGATCATATAACGACAGATTCAAATGTAGCAAGTCGATTTCCTGTATTCAAACCAGGAGGCGAACTTCACCCTATAATCTTTACAAAAGCTTTTGAAACTTCATTATCTCCTAAGTGGAGTAATGAAAAACGGATTCAATTTGTAATAGGACACTTAGAAGTGGAAGCTGCGGAATGGACAGTACTGCATAGAACTGAATTTAGGGACTGGGATGATTTCGTTAAGCAGTTTAAACAAAATTATTGGTCAAGAGGAAAACAACACTTAACTTTAGAGTTGTTAGACCCTCCTCCGTATTCTAAACGGTGGGGAGGTTATAGGAATTATTTCGAATGGCATTTAAACCGTGCTAAACTTAATAGAGAACGGGAAGACGAGAAATTTAGATTTGGTAGAAATGACAATCGTCGAAATAATAATAATTCAGAACCACGAAAATTTAACAACAACAATCATAGCCGGTTTTGTTATATAAAACGTCAATCTAAAGATAAAGAGAGCCAACAAAATCGTGGTAATAACTCTAAAATGCGGAAATTACACAATAACGATAACGAGATAAATCATCCTCAAGTAATTAATGAAGGTCAAGTTGTAGGTGACGTTATCATAGAAAGTTCGGAAAACTAGTAAAGTCCTTTAGTACGGGTCAACTAAAGGGAACTGTTAGTCAGGATTATACAAGACCCAATTCCAATTTATCATTAAGCTGCCAAAAGGAAGGTGATTGGCAACAAGATTTACTTCAGAAAGACTATCAGATAAGGGAGAATATAACTTATAAACCCGTTATTAAAGGTTATATTAAAGATGCCGAAGTAAATATTATAATCGATTCAGGTAGCGAAGTAAGCATTTTATCTAAAGAATTATTCCAGCTTAAAAGAAAGTATTGAAATTTCCCAACCTTACCTGTAACTGGGGTGAAAATTATAGGAGTTACTGGTAAAAGAAGTCAAAATATTACTGAGGAACTTTATTTAACTTTTGAAATTTCTAAATAATTAATTGCTCACTCTGTACTTGTCGTAGCCAACTTAAATGTGGCCATAATTTTAGGTATAGATTGGCTGTGTAAATATAAAGCTATATTAGATTTTAAAGACTCTTCCTTAACCAACCATAAGGAGTCATGTGCTTTTAAAGTGAGGTTTTCTGATAATCGAGTACCTGAAAATCGCTACGAATCCTTACAGATTAAGTACACACAGACCATGAACCTATTAATAGATTCTAGTGATCTTGAATATGAAGTATACCGATGTGAGGCTAGTACCGAAGTGAAAGAAAAATGTTATTCTACGAATTGTCTATCCGAACAAGAAAAGGAAGAGTTGGAATCTTTGTTGTTAGAATTTAGAGCCGTCTTCTCAGATGAACCGGGGAGAATCAAAGATTACGTTTGTAAACTTAAGATTAAAGATCAAAAACCATTCTTTAAGAAACCTTATCCTATTCCAGTACAATTCAATGAACCGGCTAGTAGAGAAATAAGTAAGATGCTAGAACAAAATATTATCGAACGATCATGTAGTGCTTTTAACAGTCCTCTGTGGGTAGTTAAGAAAGCTACTGGTGGGGGTACGACTCGTTCTGGATGCCCGTGAATTAAATAAAATTATAGAGATGGAAAGAGACAGACCTATTCCTATTGAGGACGTACTTCTTAAGATTGCTGGTTCTCGTTATATCAGTACAATGGATTTAACTGCTGGCTACCATCAAGTAATATTACACCTGGATTCACGGCAATATACGGCTTTTCTTTTTGAAGGCAGATCATATCAGTTCCAAGTTTTACCTTTTGTACTTAATATATCAGTGTCACCTTTCATTAGGGCATTAGATTCTGCTTTGGGTCAGCAATTATCACAAAAGATTATTTTATATGTAGATGATATTTTGCTAGCCACTAAAACGTGGGAAGAACACGTAACGATATTATGGGAATTGTTTGACCTTTTAATTGACAGAGGAATTACTTTAAAATTATCTAAGTCTACTTCGGAAAGGAGGAAGTGAGATTTTTGGGGCATATAGTGGACAGTAAAGGTATTAGGCCAGACCCAGCACGTATTGAAGCTATTGCTCGATGCCCGAGTCCTAGAAATCGGAAACAACTGAAATCATTCTTAGGAATGATAGGATTTCTGAGAAGATTTCTTCCAGGGTAGGATATTGTTAATCCTAAATTACTGGATTTATTAAAAGAGAAATCAGTATGGCTCTGGGGAAAAGAGGAAGAGGAAGTTTTTAATAAGATAAAAGGAGCGTTAACAGAAGCCAAAATGTTATACCATCCAGATTTTAATCAGGACTTTTTTGTGTGTACGGATGCCTCTGATTATGGTGTGTCTTGCGTAATATCCCAAGGTGATCTGACCAATGAAAAGGGATTATATCAGCCTATTGGATTCGCTAGTAGAACTTTAAATAAACATGAAAGAAATTATTTTGTAACCGAGAAGGAAGCTCTCGCAGTGTTATGGGGTTTTCAAGGATTTAGAGTATTATTAATGGGAAGAAAAACAATTGTATATACTGATCATCAGGCTTTAACCTTTTTGAACAATTGTCGGTAGATTATTACGTTTGGTATTATGCTTGCAAGAATTTCAGTACGAAATTAGGTATATAAAAGGATCTCAGAATGTAGTTCAGGATGCTTTGTCGAGACTTCCAGTAGGAATGGAGAATATTAACGTTGCAGATGAACCAGGAACAAATTACCATGTTTATTTCCTTTTAACTCAGGAGAACGAACGTAAGGTTAAACGGATGGTAACTGCTATTAGTGCAATCAAAGAAATGACGATCAATATAGGAACCTTATACAAAACCTTAATAATGGGGACGAAATAGTTAACACCCGGGGTGTGTGGTTATATTTGAATGACTTGTTGTATTGGAAAGCACAGAGGGAACACCAGAGATGGAAAATCTGCATTCCGAAAACTGTTGTGTACGAATTAATTACTTATATTCATGAAGGTTACGGGCATTTTGGAATTCATAAATGTATTAAACATCTAATGAAGTATTATTATTTCAAAAATATGTCCCGTATTGTGAGAAATATTATTAGGGCTTGTGAAACCTGTCAAAAGGTTAAAGTTAATAACAAATCTAAGCGTTATAAATTAAATCCTGTAATTCCTCGAGGTCTGTGGGATCTACTGTCATTAGATTTTATCGGCCCTCTGCCTCGTAGTTCAGGAGGATTTACTTATGTGTTTGTTGAAATGGAATGTTGGTCCAAACATGTGAAGCTATATACTTTGAAACGAGCGAATACCGCAAGTGTTATACGCTGCCTTACCCGAAATTACCTTGTTAACTGGGGCATTCCTAAACGACTTATGTCTGACAACGGTAGTGCCTTTATTAGTCAAAAGTTTCAAGATATGATAAAACAATATGGAATCAAACATATCTTAATTTCGAAATATCACCCTCAAAGTAATTTAGTATAAAGAGTCATAAAAGAATTAGGACGATTATGTAGGACTTATTGTGAACATAAACATACTCGCTGGACCAAACTAATGCCTGAATTCGAAAAGATATTAAATGAATTGCCTCATCTAACGACGGGATTATCACCTATAGAAATTTTAGGCAAGCGAATTATAGGTGAGCCTTTACTAGCTACTCTACCTTGGCAACCAGTAAATGAGATCCAACAATGCATCCCAGACGAAAAAGTTTGCGAACAGATTCTTAAAAATGCAGAACGGAGAATTAAAAGTTATAATCAACATGCTATAGAACCCTCATTTCAGGTAGGAGATCTTGTATTAGTACGATCTCATCCTAAAAGTTCGAAGTTCAATAAGGAATGTAGAAAATTCTTCTTTATCTTTGAAGGTCCATATGTTGTTCATAAGATTGTACATCCCAAAGCGTTACTTCTTATGGAACCTTCATCAGGTGTAATTAAAGGATTATATAGTGTTGATCAAATGAAACCCTTCATTCCTAAATAAGTTAATATTTAGTTTATGTTACATACGGAAGAGCGTTCATAGTTTATTAATGTGAAGTTTTTCGTGATAGTTACGTGTTATTTTAAAGAAATAACAGGAAGTTTAAACGAGTGTTCTACAACAATCTACCGGTACTTCAAAAGGAGAAAGATAACTAAAAGGGGATTTATATGGAAGAAATTTTGTCATTAGGTCAGAAGGAATTTTGTATATTTTATATTTACTCGGATAGTAGGAACCAAAGGAATGGTTAATAATTTTAGGGACCATGGGCGTCCAGAGCTGAATGGCTCACGAGAACATAGCAGAGTGCCTTTAATAGAGATTTGTAATAGTGTTAATATAGAACACACCAAACGGGGCTCTCTCGGTTGTTTCTCCTAAATAAATTGCCATTACCCAGCAAAATGTCCGAAGGTAAAGAAAGCCGTGCCGAGATTCTAAAGGAAGTTTTGCTTGATTTCTTCTTGACCTCAGGCATAAATAAAGCATTAGGGAAAAGAACGACGTGAAGTAAATAGTACTATTAGTTATTGTGAGAAACGTATTAGTAATATACATTTTTGGAAAGAATAACTCTAGTAAATGAATAAAACTGAAACTAACCTATCACAATTTGAACGCTCTGCCCTAATGTAACAACGTTAAAGAACGTACTAAATTATTAATTACTAGAAACTATTAAATGAAAAGGAGTAATCTCCATATATTCGGTTGTGAATTACCATAATAGCACAACTGAAAGTCAATGACAAATAGTCACAACAATATTGTCATAAAAGGATTGAATATATCTAAGAGCAAGGACTTTAGATTACGGAAAATGTGAGAAAAATGTATAATGTCAACAGTTAAATATTGTATATAGAAGAAGTTTCATTTTCGGTAAAAACCTGACAAACTGAGCTTGTGGGTGTGGTATGTAGTGGGACGTGAAATTGAAGCGTCACCCATCCACCAGTGTCAGCCCAGTTTGCAGGTGAATATAAGTTTAATTTAGTTTTTGTTTATGTATTTTTGTAATATTTGTAATGGTTGTGAATTGTCTAACGTTTTTGTATTTATTTTTTATGTGTCATGTACGGAGAGAGCGGCGCAACGAACGCAGACAGCATCTTCACTGCCGGGACCAGAGAGAAAATTGCTGGCCACTATACGTCGCGGGTCGACAGCCAAAGAGCAACAGAAGATCCTGAAACCGAGTTGTTGCGTCGTGCTTCTAAAAATTGAAAATTAAGAATTTGTAATGTTTGTACAACAATGACGTCATAGAAAGTTTAATCATGTTGTAAATGTTCAGTTCTATCTTGTCTAGGCTCAGGTTCACGTCTATATGTAGGAAGATAATAAACTAGTCGCTGCTACTAAAGTTTTAATACGTGTTCTGAGAATTTATTTATGAAGAATTATATTACGTAATTTATTTGACAAGATTATTAATTTTTGACAGCGTTCGTCGCGAATGTGATTCTTCAAAATTTATTCAATGTGGTTCTAATATTTATTAAAGCAGATCTCATGCATTAATATAATTTCTGAGGAGAAACAAACGACATGTAAATTGAAAAAGTTTGTGCAAACCAATTGGACTGAGCGACGTAACTCTGCGCATACGACTCAAATGATGATGTTTTAGTTACAGTTTTGTTTCGTTCAAGAACCATTCAGAGACAATTTAAAAAGAATTTAAATAATTTTGAAGTGTGTTGTAACTGACGTAGGTGACGAAGTCTGCACATGGTCATATGTCAAAAGAAAAATCATTTATACAAACTTGCGTCGTTACACTATAACTGCTTCTCTGGTAATCTGTGCCTTCCCTAAAACCAAAATTAACTAATAGATTCTCAACTTTCTTCTGCATTCTTTTTTATGTTATTATAGTGAGCAGCTTGGATGCATAAGATGTGAAGCTGACTAGCATTCGCACTTATCTGCCTGTCTTTGGAATTGTGTGGATAGTATTTTTCCGAAAATCTGATGGTACGTCGCTAGTTTCATAGATTCTACACACTTACTTGAAACGTCATTTCGTTACCACTCCGCCCCCAATGGTTTCAGAAATCCCTTCTGTCTGATTTGATCTCAAGTCTTCCAGAGGTCTTTTAAATTCTGACTCTAACGCTGGATCCCCTATGTTATCCCAGTCTACTCCAGTTTCTTCTTTCAATATGTCTTCAGAGTAATAATACCCATCTCAGCAGCCTTCAATGTCATCTTTCAGCTGAGAGTGTTGGGAAATGTATCTCATTCTCCAAACGGATGATGCCATAAATTACACGCCGCTTCCTTGACTCGCTACGTTTTATGCAGGTACAATTCCAGAAATCTGCTCTCTCCTGTGCGTTTAACGCTGGGAATTCCCATTGAACCCTTAATGTCACCACCCTTGCCTTTAATTCCTCCGAAAAGTGTTTTAATTTTTCTGTATGTTGAATCAGTACTTCCCATGATTATTTCTTTTACGAATTCTTCAAATCTTCTTGGCAGCCATTTCAACTTGGCTACCCTGTATTTCATATTTATTTCATTCTTAAGGGATTTACAGTGTTACATTCCTGTCTTTCTTCTTTCGTCGATTAAGTGAAGTATTCCAACTGTTTTCAAAAATTTCATCGAAATTATGTTCCTTGTTTTCAGACCAGCGTTTGTGATAGGCCTTTTTAGAGATGTTCACTGCGCGTCAACTGATCTTCCAACACTGGTCTTCCTTAGCTTAGTATCCACATCCTTAGCGGACTTCAAACGCCTGTCGACATTCCTCAGTAACTCAGTACCCCACTTCCTTGCACATAGATTCTTTCGGATTATTCTCTTCAGCTTCAATCTGCACTTCACCATTAGTAAATGCTTATCTGAGTCTATATCTGCAGCTGAGCATGCCTGACATTCCAACCTCTGATTTCGAAATCAAATCCAGAGGGATCGGCGATGAATGCGCCCACGAAGAGGGATCGATTGATTATTGTTCTGTAATGAAAGAAGCAGTTTATGTCTGTCACTTGTTACACCATTTACGTAATACCGCTTGCAAGCACTACATGTCACCTTAGAAAGAAGGCAAATTAATAGTGTCGTACTCTGCATATTTTAAAAACTTTTCTTAGCAGTCAGATTTTATTCTTGCTGTTAATTTAATCAATAATATTTAATCTTTTGTTACCTGTCTTGAACATCAGCACAAGTGCTGTTATTATTACACGAAAATGTTTTTTTACGTAATTTCGTGTATAAAAATGGTTAAAAATAAACTGCCTGAGGACCGTCTTCCGGCGTAATAAATCACCATCGTTCTACCAACTTCCTTGTCAAAGACGGTGGAGGAGCGGACATTGAATCAGGATACTCTGTTGCCGGTGGAGCGGGAAGCTGCCACCAAAAAGTGGAAGAATCAGCGATGATCAACGGCATGATGATGTGGAAGGCATAGGAAACCATTACATCAATGACACATCATGTGTATCCAAAGGATGTGTGACCTGTAACTCGAAAAAAGGATCATAATGATCTTTCCACTGACAAAAGATTCTGGATTAGCTCCTCATTCCTCCGGAAGCGGGCTGCCAAGGGCGAGATGACCATAAGAAAACTTCATACAAGCTAGCGACGTGATAACCTTCTACGAGTGGGAGGATGGAATGTCAGAAGCCTGAACGTAGTACGAAAGTTAAAAAACCTGAGAACGGAAATTCAAAGCCTCAGTCTAGATGCAGTGGGGTAAGTCAAGTAAAGTGGAAAGATGGTAAAGATTTCTGCTCCGGCGAATATAGAACAATACCAACAGCAACAGAAATCGGTACAATGGGGTGGGAGGGGGGATAGGATTCCTTATGAATAGGAAGCTAGAGCAGACAATGAGCTACTTTCAACAGTTCAGTGGAATGGGATTTTAGTCTGGTGAATTATCAGGCCAATGAACAAAATTGATGTTGTATTCTTCCATGAAAGTCTTTACTGCTTTAGAAATATGACAGGAGACCATGAAATGTTAAAATGTTCTTCCTCAACCTGCAAAAGTCTGTAGGAGTGATGCTACCCTGTGCCTGAGGATTTCGATGTCTTTCAGTATACTATCAAGTTCCCCACGGTCACCTGTAGCGAGCCGACCTCAAAAAGCTTTTTTACAGTCTTTTCTAGATGCTCAACTCTCACTGCCACATGACTGCTTCACCTGAAAAATCTCCCTCCGTAACGTCGAACAAAAGAACGTAATTCATTATTAAATATTGCGTTTCCAATTATTGCAGGTACAAGATTTCCATATTTTGGCCCATTCCAACCGTTCTTTCTTCGTCGCAGGTGTTAACAATCTCTTCGTTATTTGTTTTCATGCCATTCGCCCACATCCAAGAAGCTTACACCGTACCGTTGAAGAGACAATTTCAACTCCATTAGCCAATAAATTTACAGGTTCTTCTCTTGTGAGGATGAATTCAACTGCTTATGACTAGAGTTTTCTCAGTTGTATGAGTGGTTTTTCCTTTTCTTCCACATCTGCAGTTTCTCTTTGGAAACAATAAGGCAGTATCGCCGTATGGCCCAACAGGTCATGAATTAATAGATTCTCTCACAGCAACTACATAGGCGATGAATCTTATAGTCACAGATGTGTGTTCATGAAGAGCAGCTATTTTTGCCGGTTTCTTGTGCGAAATTTCCATTTCAACATAAAGTTTTCCTACAGCAGAAATAACACACGGTGATATACACATAGAACCACATAACTGAACTGGAGGGGACCTACAATTATTGCCCATAGTCAGGGCAACAACAGTCTCCACGACTCCAACAACAGGGTGGATAAAATTGGTTACAGGTAACCAGCTTCAGTTCCTTTTCAACTACGAGCTTCTCCCAATTAATTTATACGCTACTGTATATCTACAGGGTGACGCACGAAATGTTACCAATTGTTTCTTTCACAGTTTATGACGCATATTAGATATCCCGCTGGGATCTCTACAGCAGTACCAGCAGAGCTTGGAATAACAAATGAGTTACGAAATGACGTGTAATTCACGATACTGCCGCTAGGAGACTAGTAAGTAGCAATGGCTGACAATGGAAGACTGACGACACAGTAACGATCGGCAATTGTGTTACTTTTTCATGAAACGAAAAGCCTTGTTGTGACTCAGAGGCGTTTTCGACAACAGTTTAACACACGATGGGTCCCTTGCAAGTAGACCATCCACAGGTTGTACGATAAATGTCTACAGGAAGGAACAGTATTGGAAGCGAAACGACCTTTGCCTAAGCCTTTTTGTTCGCCGGAGAATGTTGAAGCGGCACGAGTTGCTGTACAGAGAAGTCCCGGGAAATCGTGTAGAAAGGCAGCAGTGCAACTGGGAATATCCAGACGCTCCGTTCAACGCGTTCGTAAAAGTGACCTCCACATGTACCCATACAAGATGACCTGTACACAGAAGCTCACTGAATAACACAAGTAGCAGAGACTACTGTTTGCTCATTGGGCAGAGGATAGGAAAGAAACTCTCAACAACGAATGGTTCTCAGACGAGGTGCATTTTCATTTAGAAGGTATGGTTAACAAACAAAATGTACGCTTTTGGGCCACTGAAAACCCACAAGTGCTTCATGAACGACAACATTATGCTCCGAGGATTGCAGCGTGGGCAGCAATTTCCAGTCCCAGACTTATTGGACCCTTTTTCTTTGAAGAAACTGTGAACAGCGAGCGTTATTTGAGCATGCTTCGCAATAGTTTCATTCCACAGCTTCTTTCTACTGCCTTGCCCTTCAACACGCAGTGGTTCGTGCAAGATGGAGCAAGGTCACATAGTGCAAACACTGTGTTGGAGTTTTTACACGAGCATTTCGACATGCGGGTCATTTCACTAAGGTTTCCACGTCGCTTCAATGACGGACTAAATTGGCCCCCCAATAGTCCAGTGACTTTTTTTCTTTGGGGGTACCCAAAGGAAAAAAAAATCCCGAAACGTCCACGTGATTTAATGGAACTCAGAAGACTTATTTTTCAAGCTTGCAGTGAAATTACGGAAGACATGTGCCTAGGGTAATCACTAACTTCAGTGTCCGCTTGAAGGAAGTTAGGAAACGAAATGGTGGACATATTGAGCATGTGCTGAGTTAGAACAAATATTCATGGACGGCTCTTCATTGTAGTACATGTTCCTCTCAGATTGTATTGACAATAAAGTTGATACTCAAAAACAAAATGGTAACACATTTCGTGCGCCACTCTGTATCTGAAATAACTGCCGTTGCGCCAGCTTATCTCATGGCCTATCATAGCCGACCAACAGTATAAAACCAATTCTTCTTCATGTGATGCATAGTCCCCACATCAGTGAAAGGAGACAGCCGACAGCGAACGTGCCGCTAAGAGAAAACCCTGCCGGAGAGGCGGACAGAGTGGGAGACAGGGCTGTTTGCGCGCCCAGTGATCCGGCCAATCGCAAGCGGCGCGCGCCTCGCTCGCGCAGGGCGGCGCGTGCCAATATTTGGGGCGCCTGTTTAAAGCCGCCTCGGAGCAAATGTTTGCCGAGTCGCTGCAGCGCAGCCGTGCGTTGATGCGCGTCGCCTCAACCACTGACAGATGCGCCCGGCACGCCGCCTCCAGGGGAACCCCCTCCCTCTGCGGAGACACATCTGTTACCTCCCGTCTCCTGCTCCTGGCGTGTTCACATAGGGAGTGAGCCACATCAGGCAGTTATCCATGCCTCACGAGAGGAAAGAACGTCCAGGGTGATCGGCTTCCATCTACACCTACAACCAAACAAGACAAACCAATGTGTTTGTGACGGAGAATACTTTCAACTGTAACTGTTTTTGAAGCTCTCTAGTGCTCCATGTGGGTGAGGAGCGCGAGAGAAATAACTGCTTAAACTCGTCTGTGTGGACAATTATTAGTCCAATCTTGTCTTCGCTGTCCCTACGGGAAGGACACGTAGAGGGATATACACTGAAGAGCAAAAGAAACTGGTACACCTGTCTAATACCGTGTAGGGCCCACACGAGTACGCAGAAGTGCCGCTGCACGACGTGGCATGGGCTAATGTCCTAAGTAGTGCTGGAAGGAACTAACACCATAAATCTTGCAGGGCTGTAAGAGTGCAAGGGCGTGGAGACTTCTTCTGAACGCAACGTTGCAAGGCATACCGGATATGCTCAGTAATGTTCATGAGATAGCGTTTAAACGCAGAAGAGTGCTCCTTGACCCGCTCTGTAGCAGTTCTGACGAGTGGAGTGTCGCATTGTGCTGCTGGAATTTCCCAAGTCAGTCGGAATGCACAATAGACATGAATGGATGCAGAAATTCAGAAAGGATGCTTAGGTACGAGTCGCCTGTCAGAGTACATACGGCCCACCCCATTACAATCTCCACCAGATGGAACCGTTCCCTGCTGACATACAGGGTCCATGGACTCATGAGATTGTCTACATACCCGTACACACCCAGCCACTCGATACAATTTCAGACGAGACTCGTCCGACCAGAGAACGTGTTTCCAGTCTTCAAGAGTCCAATGTCAGTATTCACGGATCCAGGAGAGGCGTGAAGCTTTGTGTCGTGCAGTCATCAACGATACATAAGTGGGCCTTCGACACCGAAACCCATATCGATAATGTTTCGTTGAATGGTTCGCACGCTGTCACTTATTGATGACCCGGCATTGAAATCTGCAGCAATCTGCAGAAAGGGCGCACTTCTGCTAGGTTGAACGATTCTCTTCAGTTGTCTTTGGTCCCGTTCTTGCAGGATCCTTTTCCGGCCTCAGTGATGTCGGAGATTTGACGTTTTGCCAGATTCCTGATATTCACGGTACACTCGTAAAATCTTTGTCCGGGAAAACCCCACTTCATCGCAATCCTGGAAAATTTGTGTCCCATCGCTCTTGCGCCTACTATAACATCACTTTCAGACTCACTTAAATCTTGATAACCTGCCATTCCAGCAGCAGTAAACGATGTAACAATTGTGCCAGACCCTTGTATACGTGATGTCTTACATAGGTGTTGCAGACCGCAGCGCCGTATTCTGCCTGTTTATATATCTCTGTATTCGAATACTAATGTAGATGATTACACACAAAGAAAGAAGTAGTACGGAATCCTTGTGTCATTATTTAAATTTGTTCATGAAACGCACTAAGGAGCTCTTCATGGGATGGTCGTCGACTGTGCATTCCAATCTCTGTCTTCCTCTACTTTTTTAACCTTCCACACATCTCTCCAGTAGCGTTGAAGTTATTCCCTAATGTCTTTAACATGTCCTATCATCCTGTCCCTCCTTCGTCTCAGTGTGTCCCAAAAATTTCTTTCCCGCCGGTTCTACGGAGAACATCCTCGTTTCTTACCTGAACAGTCCACCTAAATTTCAGGATTCGTCTGTCACACCACATTTCAAATGCTTAGATTCACTTCTGTTCTGGTTTTCTCACCGTCCAAGTTTCACCATACAGTGTTCCAAACATACATTCTGAGAAATTTCATCCTCACAAAAAAACCAACCTATGTTTGACACTAGTAGACTCTTCGTGGCCGGGAATGTTCTTTTCGTCATTGATAATCCTGTTTTTATGTCGTCTTTCCTCCATTCTCCATGCGTTATTTAGCTGCGATATCACAATTCCTTAACTTCGTCTACCTTGTGATATTAACTTTCTCATTGTTCTCATTTCTGCTATTTGTCATTAAAATCACTCTGAATCTGTATTCTGTACTCATTAGACTGTACATCCGATGCAACAGATCCTGTAATTCATCTTCATTTTCAATGAGGATAACGCTGTCGTCAGCGGATCTTACCGCTGATATCCTTTCACATTTAATTTTAATCCCACTCTTGAAGCTTTCTTTTATTTCCATTATCGTTTAGTAGATGTATAGGCTGAACAATACGACAATAGCAGCGACAGACTTTCTTACATTTTTAACTGAGCAATTCGTTTTTGCTTTTCCACTCAAACTGTTCCATCTTGGCTCTTGTATATATTGTATTGTACATATTGTATTGTATTGTACATGTTGTACTGTATTTTACCTGTCTTTCCCCATAGCTTACCCCAACTTTTCACAGGCTTTCAAACATCTTGCAGTGTTTGACAGTGTCTTTATATGCATTCAATATCACCTATTAGTCTTATTTGGTACGAGTCCATAATCGTTCCGTTTCATGTTCCTACAAGTTATTACACCAAGATATTTTTAAGAGTTGATCGATTGCAACAGTGATTCAGAGATATTGTAGTCTTTTTTCGTTTCGTGAAGTGATACATTTATATTCGCGTCACAGTAAGAACACCGATGCAACTCAAAAATTCAGTACTTGAGGAAACTCGACTTAGAGAATGAATTCCATTAAACGGATACTGAAATGATAGAAGCTACCTTTAAAATTCAAGTAAGTATTATTTTCAGTGAATTCCATTGCATTTCTCGTCCACATTCGGACTCCCCACACATATTTTTCAGTGACGTAAATTAAAGAAGCCGTTTTTTGACTTTTCCTGCCGGGATTATAATACAAGCTGCCAGTTTGTGCACTATTTCGAAATTTCATCAAGATCTTACTGAATATTTGTGCAGCTTTCTTCAGACAGAACTCCATTGTTGGTAACTTTACTATTCATGAAGAATCTTTGGTGTTATTAGTATTGTCTACAAGGTGCTTAATTTACAACATGAACTAAAAAGGTGCCAACACACTTCTCTAAGCCGCCTCTGAAGTTACTTCTTCATCTGTCGAGCCGGCCTGGGTGGCCAAGCGGTTCTAGGCTCTCCGCTACGGTCGCAGGTTCGAATCCTGCCTCGGGCATGGATGTGTGTGATGTCCTTAGGTTAGTTATTTTTAAGTAGTTATAAGTTCTAGGGGCTGATGACCTCAGAAGTTATGTCCCATAGTGCTCAAAGCCATCTGAACCATTTTCATCTGTCGATGACTCTCGAACAAACATAACATACTGTGTCCTCCCTACTACTAAATCAGTCCACTCATAAATCTCGCTTGATATACTTTCAATAATAAGTGTACCGGTGGGTGTGGTACTCAGCCAAATGTTTTGCGGAAGTAGACAAAGAGAAAATCTACCTGACTGACTTGAACCGTGACTTTCAGGATGTCATGTCAGAAAGCGCTTGTTTCGCCTCACCTGATAGTTGTCTTCGGAATCCAGTGTTGACTAACATTGAGGGCCTGAAGCTGTTCAAGATAGCTTGCTACAATTGGGCACGGAACATGTTCTAAATTTCTACAATAAACTTATGTCAAGCTTATTGCACGAGAGTTCTGTAGGCAACTTCTTCAGCTCTTCTTGTAGACGGGTGTGACCTTTTCTGGATATGGTTCATTATGCAATGGATCCACGGTATATTATGATTAAATGAAGAAATATTTCAGCTAAAAATTCGTTAGCATCTAATACATTTTCTATCTGGTCCTGGAGTTCTGTCTAGCAACTACATTGGGCCTTTCACAACGACACTGATAAGAGGAGATGAAGAAAAGCAATAGTAAATGATAAATCTACAAGTAAATTCTTACTCTGTGCATGAGTGTGAAGTGAATGGCAGCTGGTAGTTCCTGTTTTACACTGTATTAGGGTTTTTGCCTAAGCAATGACGCAAGAATCGCTGGAAGAGTTCCACGCTCTCGCGAATAATTGTGTTTAGCGATAGCTGGCGTGTTCAAGCATCTGCAAGTTCAGTGTTAGGTGGTAGTTTTCCTATGCGTCTGACGAACCTGCGATCATTCGTGCTGCTCTCTTTGTATATATTCCGTATCGTCCGTTACTCGTTTTTTATATGGGTTGGAAAATAGGGCAATATGTCTATGAGAAAGATCACTCGAAGCGAGTTATTTACCGAGAGATAAAAAAGTGAGAAATCAAAAAGTGGAATTGATTTAATGAATAACTGGTCCATGCAGCGTTCATGAGGAAGAAAGAAAACTTTGTAGTGTTATATAATGTGTAATATAGAAGCACTGAGAACTCTGAGAAGACATAAGACTGGCGACAAAAATAGCATCACGTGGATGTTGAACTGAAGAAATTATCCTTCCTCGGATGTAATATGTTTGCATGTATGACGATGCGGTGAGCCTACGAATGAGACTAGGACTGCCTTAGAGAGGATTCCTAGACAAAAAGAATTTGGAGTATCAAGAAGTGCCCTTAATTTGGTGAAGAATTTAATGACACTGTACGTTGTTGCACAGAATTGCATGGGTAGAAGTACTAGACTGTGAAAAAACCAAAAAAGAGCACAAGCTTATTGGATTGATGTTACAGGACGCCGCAGCGATCAAATTTCCTTTCCGTGGTACACAACTTCATCTCCATGACACCCGATAACTTTCAGATATGACTTTTTCAAAGCCACTACTCTTAAGCTGCTACTTTAGCACAATACACTGTAGACACAATGGACAGTCTTTTGTTGGACCTGGCGATCCCATCAGTGGGCAGTTCCGCTTCGGCAATGGTAGCGGCCAGTTACGCTGCTGCGTACTGGCAAGCGCTGCTCATTACTTACTTATTAGGTGTTACTAGAGACTTTTGCTTCGTATCTACTGCGCAGCTGAGTTATACGAAAAGTGGTGTGGTATTTATACTTTACAGAGTGCGTAAAAGATTGTAAATAATGGGCTTCTTCCCCCCAGAAAAACCCCGTGAAACTGTAAGGACAAAAGACCTACAGCCCGAGAAATTCAGAACTGTAAAACTACCCCTATGAAACTAACATGAGATCAAGTAGACAGCGTGTAACTTAATATGAACGAGGAAACTTATTATTTCAAATTTTGCTCTAACTTAGTGTTCGATTGAGTAATTGGTGAATGTGTAGATAGTTTTAACGTTAGCTACAGGTTTGGTCATGAAGTTTATCGTTAGTGTAGTCCCAGATAACTCGAAACATACTTTTTTTAACATTATCATGGAAATTCCGAACACGGCAATAAAAACACATTGCACACTTATAGATATCTTCATTCCATTCGTTCCTCGCAGCAAATGTAATGAAATTTATAAAATTAGTAGTTAAAAAACCGATTCCATCTGTTAGCATTACTTGAGGTTATCAAGTATATATTATGACGGCGTGCTGAAAAATAAGGCCTCCGAATTTTTTATTCTGTGCTAAATATCTCTTAAGGTATTACATTACATTGCCGATTCGCTGACGCAAATTGCAACCCTCTCCCGCTGGAAGGCTCTGAACTGTAGCGTGTGACGTACGTCGGTGAGTGAGAAATAGTGTGCTTTAATAGAGTTTCTCACCACAGGAAACGAGCCTCCAATGGAAATCCATAAAAGAATGATTGCTGCGTATGGTGATGATGCATAAGTAATGTGTGAAGTTGTGTTCGTTGTGCTCGTAATGAAGGAAACTGTGATGCCAACCTCAACGTGTACGATAGAGCTCGAAGTTGACGACCGTCTACGACGTGCACGGCAATCGACGGAATGCATCGGAAACTCACTGATGAAGTCATCAGAGGAAACGGTCGGATAACGCAGACATAGCTCTCAGTTAATTGTGCCATATCGCGGGAGCGTGTTCAGGCGATCACTGCAGAACTGCGGTACAGGATACTGTATGTACAGTGGGTGCCTCGAATGCTCGCTCCTGACATTAAACGGAGAAGATTGGACAGTTCTCTTGAGGTTTGAGCGTGATGATGGGTGCCTTAAAATACTGTGACGCCATTTTCACCTCGAAATCAAGAGACTGTCAAATGAGTTCCGGTACAAATGATCACCGACACCCAAAAAGTTCAAGGCCATCTCATCAGCAGGGAAAGCCACGCACTCAGTGTCTTCGGAAGTTCAAGGTGTGGTGCACTTCGAATTGATGCCTAAAGGCATCACCGTAAACTGTACAAGATGTTCCGACGCCCTTAGGAACTGAAAGCATTCATTCAAATGGTTCAAATGGCTCTGAGCACTATTCGACTTAACTTCTGACGTCATCAGTAGCCTAGAACTTAGAACCAATGAAACCTGACTAACCTAAGGACATCACACACATCCATGCCCGAGCCAGGATTCAAACCTGCGACCGTAGCGGTCGCTCGGCTCCAGACTGTAGCGCCTAGAACCGCACGGCCACTCCGGCCGGCGCATTCATTTCAAGAGATAATCCACACATGGAACACCCTCGCCTGACCACACATGGGCACTGCGACATCTGAAACAATCCCACGCCTTGGGTTCACTGTCATCGATCATCCTCCATACAGTCTCGACTTGTCCCCATCTGATTTCCATCTGTTTCTAAAATGTGGAGAACACCTTCGAGGACTCTACTTTGATAGACTCTACTTTGATAATGATGAAGCAGTGCTAGCAGATGTGGAATTGTGGCACCAGTAACTTGTCAAACTTTCTGTAGTGACTATATGAATAAACTGGTCTCTAATGGGAGAACCGTGTTGCTCTCCAGACTGACTACGTTGAAAAACAAATATGTAGGCGTGAAGGATGAAGATGTAGAGTGTTAATCAAGTTCGTTTTATTTGAAAAGCTTTGAAAGTTTTCAGACAAAAACTTCAGAGTCATTGCTTTTCCACAGGGGGCTTCGTACATAAACGTCCAACCTGTCAGCAAGCCTCATGTGTTATGAAACAGACCACAAAACAATAGTACCGTCGCAGACAAAACTTTCATCGTGAAGTGAACCTAAATAACGGAAACCTTTATTTTCTGACCTCGTAGTAGTAATGAGGAGAGAACCGGCAACAAATGGCTCTGAAGTCAATTCAGTTGCTGCGTATGATGCCGAGACTGTAAATAATAAGCTTGAACACATAGTTATGTTCGAAATCTATTAAACGAACGCACCTTCCTTCCTCCGGGCATATGTGGGGAGAGTCATGACGATTTAGGAAAAGGAAAGACTAATCTACTACATAACAGTAAAGCCCGTACTAGTAGTGTAGCTGAAACTGATACTAGCAATGTCGAAGCAACAGGCTGTCACACAGCAGTCTCAGTTGGACATCTTACACTAAATTAACCAGAAACATCCACGATGGAGGTCGTTTAGCGTGAAAGAAGGGGTGGTTCTGCGCAGAAAGAACTTGAAACGCATTCAGCAGGAGGATGTGCGGAATCACCATCTAGTACAACAAACCTTTTATAGATGGACACAATTCAGCCTTCTGGTACAGAAGAGATCATCTACCTCATCTACGTGATTACTCTGTTATTCACAGTTAATGTCTGGCAGAGGGTTCAATGAACCACCTTCAAGCTGTCTCTAACGTTCCACTCTCGAAAGGCGCGCGGAGAAAACGAGCACGTAAATTTTTCTGTGCGAGCCCTGATTTCGCTTATTTTATCGTGATGATCATTTCTCCCTATGTAGGTAGGTGCCAACAGAGTGTTTTTGCAATCGGAGGAGAAATATAATGAGAAGATCCCGTCGCAACGAAAACGCCTATGTTTTAATGATCACGCATCATGTCTGTGGCACTATCTCCCCTATTTCGCGACAATACAAAACGAGCCGCCGTTCTTTGAAATTTCTCGATGTCATCTCGATGTCATCTCGATGTCATCCGTCAGTCGCAGATGAGTTAAATTTTGACCAAATAGCCAAAGGGAAAAATATTTGCGGTAAGTTGTAAGGGAGGTAGTGGATGACTGCGGACATTACTAAAGTAGAAAAGAAAGTAAGGAAGTTCGGAATTGTACGTTCAAGTAGAGAAAATAGGAAACGTAGCTACAGGACACAAAGTATAATCTCAATCACGAATCCAGACCTGTTACAAGATCAGGAATGACAAGTGTAAATTCCTGAACTGAAAATAAATAATTTACAACGAGAAGGACAAATATGAACTATGAAAACTGCATAATTTGTACTTGAAACATGCGTCATGAATATAGTGGTGGTACATTAAGTAAGAATAGCTACAATGAAAGAGTATAACCAATTGATTGGATTTGGACAGAATAATAGGATTGTTATTGTGCAGCGGTGACATGGTTTAAGTCAACATTCCGCCCTAAAAACTGTCATACACTCCTAGTGCCACCCCAGCAACCGTCTGACGGTTTAAATGATTGCCACGAACTTTTAAATCGTGGGTAACGGAA
This sequence comes from Schistocerca piceifrons, assembly GCF_021461385.2. Classification (NCBI taxonomy): domain Eukaryota; kingdom Metazoa; phylum Arthropoda; class Insecta; order Orthoptera; family Acrididae; genus Schistocerca; species Schistocerca piceifrons. The sequence continues at coordinate 682,708,755 of NC_060141.1, read as the reverse complement.
AGTTGGTAGCTTCAAATGAGTTCGTGGAGAGCCATGGGTTACAAATGCAAACCACCAGTAATGAAATAATTTACCAATATTATTTACTTCGACTCCGTGTTAGTACCGAACTTTCAGAAAACAGTAAATTTTACACAATTTTTTTGTTGTATGGCTTAACACTATAGATAAGAATCACATGCCCACCGGCATTAACAGGATTTATAAAACGTGCACTATGGCCCACTGTTCAATAGGCCCGTATCGACAATCACCAATAGTCTTGGCTTGAACCCTTCCTCGTACGACGATGCAATTTCACAATTTTTTCCAGGGAATTAAACACCTGAAAGCTCCTCCAAACACATAAAAGCTGACAGTATTAAATAAAATAACTGTTAGCGTTATAGACATCCAAATAGAAAAACTGTAGTCACAAAAGTGCCTAACCGTAGATTAAGTACCAGAGAACAAGACCCTCCTGACATCAAAAAGGAAATTGGAATAGTACATAACGTATTGTGCGTATACTCTGTAAGATTTAAAAAAATAACGACGTACGATAAGGTATCATCCGAATCGAACTGAAATTACTATAAGTGATGTTTGCTAGCAGTCCAGTCATTACAATTTCAGAATAAAATGTATCATTTATTCAAGGGAAAATGCTTCACAAATTGAGCAAGTCATACCTGTCGGTCCACCTATGTCCGTCGTTGTTGTTGCGGTCTTCAGTTCAAAGACTGATTTGACGCTGCTATCCACGCTGCTCTATCCTGTGCAAGCCTCTTCATCTCCGTGAAATACTGCAACCTATGTCCTTCTGAACCTGCATATTGTATTCATCTCTTGGCCTATCCCTACGGTTTTTATCCCCCACGCTTCCCTCCAGTACCAAATTGACGATCCCTTGACCCCTCAGAATGGGTCCCACAAACCGATTCCTTCTTCTAGCCAATTCTATTCAGTACCTCCGCATTAGTTACGTGATCTATCCATCTAATCTTCAGCGTTCTTCTGTAGCACCACATTTCGAAAGCCTCAATTCTCTTTTTGTGTAAGTTATTTATCGTTCAAGTTGCTCTTCCATACATGGCTACACTCCATACAAAGAATTTTAGAAAAGACTTCCTGAGAAATCTAAATTACTCTTCTTCAGATACGATTTCCTTGCAATTGCCAGTCAACATTTTATATCCTCTCTACTTCGACCATCATCAGTTATTTTGCTCCCCAAATAGAAAAACTGACCTGCTACTTTTAGTGTCTCATTTCCTGATCTAATTCCCTCAGCAACACCTGACTTAATTTGATAAATTCCATTACCCTCGTTTTGCTTTGGTCGATTTTCATTTATAACCTCCTTTCAAGACACTGTCCGTTCCGTTCTACTGCTCTTTCATGTCCTTTGCTGTCGCTGACCGAATTACAATGTCATCAGCAAACCTCAAAGTTTTTATTTCTTCTCCCTGGACTTTAATTCCTACTCCAAATTTTTCTTTTGTTTTCTTTGCTGCTTTATCAATACATAGATCGAATAACATCAGGGATAGGTTACAACCTGGTCTCATTCCCTTCTCAACCACTGCTTCCCTTTCGTGCCCCTCGACACATATAACTGCCATCGGGTATCTGTACAAATTGTGAACAGCCTTTCGCTCCCTGTATTTTATCCTTGTCACCTTCAGAATTTGAAAGACAGCGTTCCAGTCAACATTGTCAAAATCTTTCTCTAAGTCTACAAATGCTATAAACGTAGGTTTGGCTTTCCTTAACAACTCTTCTATGAGATGGCGAAGCGTCAGCATTGCACCGCGTGTTCCTACATTTCTCCTGAATCAAAACTGATCGTCCTCGAGGTCGGCTTCTACGTTTTTCCATTTTTCCGTATAGGGTTTGTGTTTATATTTTGCAACCATGACTTATTAAACTGATACTTCGGTAATTTTCACATCTTGCAGGACCTGCTTTCTTTGGAATTGGAATCTTTATATTCTTCATCAAGTCTGAGAATATTTCGTCTGTCTCGTACATCGTGCTCACCAGATGGAAGAGTTTTGTCATGGCTAGCTCTCCCAAGTCAGTAGCTTCAACGGAATGTTGTCTACTCACAGGGCCTTCTTTGATCATATAGTAGAGCTGCATGCCTCGGGAAAAATTAGGCTGCAGTTTTTTCTTGCTTACAGCCGTTCGCAGCACCAGCACAGAAAGGCCATTTTGGTTGATGTTACAAGGCCAGATCAGTCAGACTGCTGCCCCTGGAGCTACTGAAAAGGCTGCTGCCCCTCTTCAGAAACCACACGTTTACCTGGCCTCTCAAGAGATACCTTTCCGTTGTGGCTGCACCTACGATACAGCTACCTGTATCACTGAGGCACGCAAGCCTCCTAACCAACGGCAAGATCCATTGTTCATGGGGGGGGGGGGGGGGGGGGGTGGACTTCTCTCTGGCCGTTATGATATAAATTATTGAGCTTAACACTGGCTGATAGACTCCTCACACAGTGGTGGGATTCCAAACTGACTGTCGCCCGCCATACTGCCTGACAATGAAGAGCGATAGTTCGGAATGCCATTCCATTTCATAGCAGAATACCTCTGGTCTTCATTCACAGCACACTTACACTACTGTGGTACGCTGACCACCTTCTACGTCTCCCTTTGTTGCCCTTCATTGTAAGCGATCTTGAACTTACATTTCAGCAAGATAACGCCTACCCGCACACAGTGAGGGTTTCTATTGCTTGTCTTTGTGCTTGTTATGCTCTACTTTGGCCAGCAAAGTCAATGCATACCCCACAACTGAGAATATTTGGGTCATTATGGGCAGGGCCTTCGAACCAGCTCGGAATTTTGACGGTCTATTGCGCCAAATGGATAGAATGTGGTACGATATCCCTTAGGAAGAAATCCAGCTACTCTGTCAATCAATTCCAAACCGAATAACAGCTTGAATAAGAGCCAGATGTGGACGAACGAGATAATGACTTGCTCATTTGTGAAGCCCTTAGTTTTAGATAAAAATAGAAGTTTTTTCTGAAACTGAAACCATTGCTTTGTAGTTGAGTAGTGCTACAAAGTCGGTACCTCGCGCCAGACTCGTATCTCTGTGGTGCTGCGATGTATGGATCCCTTTGGTTTGCTTGGACAGAGCAAGCAGGGTCAGCTCATGGAGGCAGATTTCTTGTCGCTGCCGCTGAAACAGATCGCTGGCGGTCAGCTTTGGCTACGAAGTGCTCGACACGGAAGGACTCTGTTTAGAGTTCGCTGGGCGAGTAACGAGAAACAGCATAAAGACGCGAGGGAGGCCGTTCCTGCACCGGGTTGTACCGCGGTTAGAAGACGTGCGGCCTTTGGCCACTTCTCTTTTCCAGGTCTTGCAGTTGGCGCTGGTTTATCCAGAGGACGAAGCCTTGCTGCTCCTCTCCTTACTAAGCCTAGGTGATCACCATAATTAACCTCGTGCATTGGTGGTTTCCCTCAGATCCGGGCAGCTGAGTGTTTAGCACAGTGCCTAGAAATATTATACGGCAGCTTGCCCGTTAACCTTGTTGTGGAGCATGACTTCGTTCTTTATTTCGACACGTGCCCGTACTGCTTATTTAGTGCACCTTTGGCGTTTTCATTCCGATATACCAAAGCTTTTCTCAGCCTCACTCTTGGATGTATTTTTTGTTTGCGTTTTTAGCTTCTATTGCCATGTGTTCCTAATTTATTATGTTCATCTGTTGATTGGGCCTTTATGATGTTCGATTGACTGTAGCTGCTGTACAATTTTAGAAGCATATTCAACTGTTTGAGCCACCTTTTGGTCTTTTGATGTTTGAAGTTGTTAAAAGTTGCGACTTGTCTCCAGGCATCTCCTTTCTTAAATTACGTTAAAGAGAGCAGATGTAATACTTGTTTCATCACTTGCCTTGAAGAGTTTTGATGTGTTGTAGAGGTCTGTTATAAACTGGTCCCTCATGTTAGACTTGGCGTTTGCCTGCACGGCTTGGGAGGAAGTTTTGCGTAATTGTTTTGGTTGACGTGTGATCTGGGTGCCTTTACAGGTCTCAGGATACGCTGTTGGTGATCACGTCATAGATACAACTTCTGTCTGTATTCTGCCCGCTGTGTTTGGTATTTTTGTTTTTTACCATTCGTAAATTTACTATTATATGAGTGTGTTTTCTTCTAAACTAAAAAATCTTAAACTTGTTTATTATTCAAACATGTCTTGAAGGAGCATTTAAATTCTGCTAACTATGATGCAAGTTTCAACAGTTCAATTTTATGTTCTTTCTAACGAAATAGTGATTCCCCTGTAGAAATGACTTTAATTCACAACAACTATCTCATGCTCAATTTGCGTTTGATAATTTCGTAGCCTAATAAATTTATCACATATGAGGCGTAGTTCTTTGTAGTGTATAAATCTTTTTCTGTGGGTTTCAAGCATCTAACTTCACTTTACGCTGTCGGACGTGAATTAGACCTGAACAAATGCTACTATTGGGTGTGTCGATTTTATTTTAGACTACATTCTATTAATAAGTGTAAATTCTGAACTGCTCTCTACTACCTTTCCTAAGGCTGATATCTACATCACCCAAAATATTCTTATATTTCCCAATTCACTGACTTGGATTTTGGATGGAAATAGTATATTAGGCTGTTTGTGCAGTGTTCATCTAGTTTTTCATGCTGTCTTTGTGCTTTTGTGGTTGATATTGAACCAAAGATCTAGTGGTATGTATCGAACTTCACAGATACTCAAGCAAAAATTGCTTTCAAACATTCGTTAGAATCTTGTCTATTCCTTCTGCCTAATTTGAATCTACGAATTCCGAAGCTATATTCGTCTCTGATAATTGGTACCTTTGTTCTCACAACATGCACTAACTTTTGATCACTTCATAAGAATGTCTTACTTCCAATCTCTTCTTTCAAAAAATGGTTCAAATGGCTCTGAGCACTATGGGACTTAACATCTATGGTCGTCAGTCCCCTAGAACTGAACTACTTAAACCTAACTAACCTAAGGAGATCACACAACACCCAGTCATCACGAGGCAGAGAAAATCCCTGACCCCGCCGGGAATCGAACCCGGGAACCCGGGCGTGGGAAGCGAGAACGCTACGGCACGACCACGAGCTGCGGACAATCTCTTCTTTCCGCACGATTTTTTTTCTGCTCGGGGTTTAATAATAGGTTTCCTTATCACTCTCAATAGTGACGCTCTGCATCTAAATTCTCCGAATGCTGAATTTTCTGTAACCCGTATCCTTAGTTGTGACGATTACTTCCTTTCCCATTTCTAAACACTTCCATTGTAATGACCTAGCTTTCATCCCTTAGTTATATTTGTGTTTGCTCATCTACTGGGATTAATCTTTTAAGAAGTATCAATTCATCATCAAATAAATTGCCTGCTGCTGCATTCATTTTGCAAGTATCAACAGCCACTGTCTCATTTTCCAATTTGCATGTATGCTATGTCTTTATACCGTGATTATCGCAGACGATTCTCTTACATTCTTTTACTATACACTTGTGGCTCCATTGATCCAGTCAGGAATTGTCTCAGACCATTGATCCACACTCAAGAAATGTTCTACTAAGGGTCTCGTAAGTGGCCAATTTTATGTGTGAAATACCCTCTCCTGTGAATCTTCCAACAGATAAATCTGCCTTCTCCATGGATATATATAGTAACTCTACATAAATATTTTTTGAACGAAAGAGATTTAACAAAGAGGAATCCTCGAATTCCCTCTAAGAATCTCGTATACAGCAGAATTTGGGGGCAGAAATTATTTAGTCATGAGTTCTAAGGTTAGCCTTTTTCGTAAGTTTAAAACACAAACACTTCACGTGTTTTACATAAAATCATGAACTAAAGTCGAAATTAAATACGCGCAATACGTTTACCCAAGTTGGGTTTTTTAAATATATGTGGTGTATATTTATAGTTGCCTTGAATAACGCAATACTAATGAGATATACACTAAAATATTTAATGGCGTGTTGTATGAGGGGAGAATAACGTAATTTCACCTCAATATATTCTCTAAAGAGAGATAACTTCCTGCGATGTCTTTACAGAGACGATAGGATATTAACTCAGCTCCATCGCAAGAGCAAACTCGTGTCATAACTTTATAGTGGAGGAGCAGTAAATAGTCTTTTAACGAGCTGCAGCGCTTAAACTGCCAGCGTACTTCCAAAGTCTAATAATAAGATAGCACTCAAATTCACTTACTATACTTAATGGTACTCCCATAATGTGAAAACCATCTGAGTCTAAGCATTGCACCAAAGTACCCGCGAAAATTACGTCTTAATCGCGAGAGGTTATAATGTTGAAGTAGGGGAAGTTGTGTGAAAACATTGCGGAAATATTTAAGAAATTTGAGGGAAACTCGCGTATTCAGGGTATTACAGGAATACAGGGATGGACTCCTGTCTTTCTCCCTTGCCTCTCTCTCTCTCTCTCTCTCTCTCTCTCTCTCTTTCTCTCCCTCGCTCTCTTTCACATACACACACACACACACACACACACACACACACACACACACACACGCACACGCACACACACACACACACACATACACACACAATTTTTCACAAATTTTGGAGAAAAATTCAAGTACTCATGTCTGTTGACAGTAACTGAAATTCATTTTGTTACAAAATCAGGTCATCTGGCCACTCTGATGATAAAGGCACGTTTAGTCTTGACATTGGTGTACATTTGAGATTGACCTGCCTAATAATAATTTCTGGTATCTGTTATTAGAGGCTTACCTAACAACCATACGGTTTCAATGTGCCAAGACATTAGTTTTGGAACAGGCGGATACGCTTTCTGTGTAGAATCTGAGGGACGCTCATGACCGTGGCGCAGCCGGTATGTTTTCAGAGACTTTAGTTTGTATTCAGCGACAGAAACAGGAATATTTGCCCCTCTGCCTGACCAGGAAGAACTCATTCTAGCCGTCCGGGGTGGCCGAGCGGTTCTAGGCGCTACAATCTGGAACCGCGCGACCGCTACGGTCGCAGGTTCGAATCCTGTCTCGGGCATGGATGTGTCATGTAGTCAAAAAAATGGTTCAAATGGCTCTGAGCACTATGGGACTCAACTGCTGTGGTCATTAGTCCCCTAGAACTTAGAACTACTTAAACCTAACTAACCTAAGGACATCACACACATCCATGCCCGAGGCAGGATTCGAACCTGACTAGTCTCTTGAACTTTAGACTGTACTAAATTATGATCTGAATCTATATCTATCCCTAGGTAAGCCTTACCATCCTATATCTTATTTCGGAATTTCTGAGTGATCAGCCGACCGCGTTGGCCAAGCGGTTCTAGGCGCTGCAGTCCGGAATCGCGCGACCGCTACGGTCGCAGGTTCGAATCCTGCCTCGTGCATGTGTGTGATGTCCTTAGGTTAGTTAGGTTTAAGTAGTTCTAAGTTCTAGGGGACTGATGACCTCAGATGTTAAGTCCCATAGTGCTCAGAGCCATTTGAACAATTTTTTAAGTGACCATGAGTGTCATCTAACTGAAAACTTTCTGTATCTTCTAGCCTTTTCCAAGTATTTCTCTTCCCCTTTTGATTCTTGAACAGAATGACTAGTTGAAATGTTGTAGAAATCCATTAGCCTTTCTCCTCTCTCATTCGTACTACCAAGCCCATATTCTCGTGTAACCCTTTCTTCTGCTCCTTCTATTACTACCGCATTCCAGTCTCCCATGACTGTTAGTTTATCGTCTGCCCGTACATAGTGAATTACCAGATCAATATCCTCATATACATTCTCTATGACTTCATCTTCTCCTTGCGACGTCGGCATGTATACCTGAACTGTTGTTGTCGGTTTTGGTTTGCTGTCGATTCTGTCGAGAACAACCCTGTCATTGAACTGCTAACACTAACTCATTGCCTGTCCTACTTTCCTATTCATAACGAATCCTACTATCGTTTCGCCATTTGCTTCTGCTCATGATTTTACCCTGCACTCGTCTGTCCAGATATCCTTTGCCTTCTTTCCATTTTACTGCACTGACCTCCACTACACATGGACTGAGCTGTAGCATTTCCCTTTTCAGGTTTGCTAGCTTCCTTACCCCATTCAGACTTCTGACATTCCACGCCCCGTCTCGTAGAACGTTATCTTTTCGTTGGTTATTCAATCTTTTTCTCACGGTCATCCATAAATCCAACTGTGAGCCTGTTCCAGAATCTTTGTCTTTTTGGGGAGGTCGTCATGACACTTTTTCAGTTATATGCCACACGTCCTGAGGATAAACGTTATGCGTCTATAATGCAGTGCCTTATGAATCCTCATGTCATTGACCTCTGCTATTCTTTCGCCTTTTAGGGGAGATTTCCCACTCCAAGAGGAGGAGAGCGCCCTAAACTTACTGTCTCTCCTCCTCCATCTCTGACAAGGCCCTTAACAGAATGAGGATCACGTCTTATGCTGGAAGTCTTTAGCCACCACTGGCGACGATTTTTATTCATTATTTAAGCATTGGTGGGGTTCGAACCCGGGATCGAGGACGTTTTGACTAATAAGTAAAGACACTACCCCTTGACAACCGGTACATCCTTGCGATGTCAAGAGGAAACATATTCAGAGTGACCATCCAGACTTTTTACAAAATATTTGCCTTCAAAATTGCGGGAGGATGTGGTTTATGTATATGACAGGTATCCAACACACGTTAGTGATATTTTTTATAACGCCAGGTTGTGAGTGTTTTAAGATTCGTTAGTAGTAATTTGATAATATACTTTTCAGTGTCGTCCAGCGTCCTATGTGGTGAAGGTTATCCCGGCGTATGGATTCCAGAGAAGAATCTTAAATTTCTCAATTCGTTAGTATTCAATATGTTCGCAACGTTTATTTCCTATTATGGATCGAGCGAGGTTGTGCAGTGGTAAGCACACTGGATTCACATTTGAGAAGACGACGTTTCAACTCCGCGTCCAGCCATCCTGATTTAGGTTTTCGTTGATTTCCCTAATGCGTTTAGGGCAAATGTTGGGATGGCTCCTTTGAAAGGGCACAGGCGATTTCCTTCCCCATGCTTTCCTCATTCAATGGGAGCGATGACCTCGCTGTTTGGTCTCCTCCCCCAAATCACCCAACAAATCACCCTATTATGGTCGCACGGAAAATCTCTGCTACAAGACAATTTCTGCACATAAAGCTCTCTTCGCCAAACGCTTTGTGGTATGTGACGGAGAGTACTTTGTGCACTTCTGTCACTTCGCCTCTTCTTGTATCATCTACATCTACATGGATACTTTGCAAATCACATTTGAGTCCTGGCAGAGCGTTCATCGAACCACCATCACAATTCTCTATTATACCAATCTCGTATAGCACGTGGAAAGAATGAACAACTATATCTTTCCGTAAGAGCTCTGATGTACCTTATTTTATGGTGGTGATTGTTCCTCCCTCTGTAGGTCGGTGTCAACAAAATAGTTTCGCGTTCGGAGGAGAAAGTTGGTGATTGGAATTTCGTGAGAAGATAGCACTCGACACTTCATGTGAATAAAGAGCTAGTTGTGTTTCACAGGAACGATGTTTTCTAAACCCCTGTTGACTGTGTGTCAATAGACCGTTTCCTTCGATGTAATTCATAATGTTCGAACACAATATATGTTCTAAAATCCTGCTGCATATCGACACTAACCATATGGGCCTGTAAATTGGTGGATCTCTCCTACTACCTTTCTTGAATATTGGTGTGACCTGTGTAACTATCTAGTCTTTGTGTACGGATCTTTCGTCGAGCGAACGGTTGTATATGATTGTTAAGTATGGAGCTAATGCATCAGCATACTCGAAAAAGAACCTAACTGGTATACAGTCTGTGGTGTCACCGCCAGACACCACACTTGCTAGGTGGTAGTTTAAATCGGCCGCGGTCCATTTAGTTCATGTCGGACCCGCGTGTCGCCACTGTGTGATCGCAGACCTAGCGCCACCACAAGGCAGGTCTCGAGATACGAACAAGCACTCGCCCCAGTTGTACGGACGAGATTGCTAGCGACAATACGGACGAAGCCTTCCTCTCATTTGCCGAGAGACAGTTAGAATGGCCTTCTGCTAAGTCCATGGCTACGACCTAGCAAGGCGCCAATTGTAACAGTGCATGTATCTTACGAGTCGCATTTGTATAGTCAAGAGAGATGTATCACAAGGATTATTAAAGTTAAGTATAAAGCAGCTACGTACTTTTCTTGCTACCATTCAATAGTTATCCTGTTCCAGACTTGACGCCCGTCGGCGTGTGTGTACGCGTGCCTTTCTGTCGGCTACCTCAAGTGGCGTAACAGTCTTGTTACGTCACTACACAGTCTGGACCAGAAAAATTGCTTTTATTGATTTGAGTTGCTTCTCTACTACGAGGATATCTACTTCTACGTTACTCACGTTGGCAGCTGTTCTCGATTATAATTCTGGAATATGCACTTCGTCTTCTTTTGTGAAGGCATTTCGGAAGGCTGTGTTTAGTAATTCTGCTTTGGCGGCACTGTCTTCGATAGTATCTCCATTGTTATCGCGCAGAGAAGGCATTGATTGTTTCTTCCCGCTAACATACTTCACATACAACCAGAATCTCTGCCAGGGTTCGAGACAAAGTTTCGTTGTGGAAACTGTTGTAGGCGTCTCGCATTGAACTCCGCGCTAAATTTCGAGCTTTTGTAAAGGATCGCCAATCTTGGGGATTTTGCGTCTGTTTAAATTTGGCATGTTTGTTTCGTTCTTTCTGCAACAGTGTTCTAACCCGTTTTCGATACCAAGGAGGATCAGCTCCGTCGTTTGTTAGTTATTTTGTTATAAATCTCTCAATTGCTGCCGATACGATTTCTTGGAATTTAGGCCACATTTGGTGTACAAATATCTTATTAATTTGGAATGAGTGGAGATTGTCTCTCAGGAAAGCGTCAAGTGAATTTTTATCTGCTTTTTTGAATAGGTATGTTTTTGCTTATTTCTAGAGGATTTGGGGATTACAATATTCAATCTCGCTACGACAACCCTGCGTTCATTAATCCCTATATCGGTTTTGATGCTCGTTATTAACTCAGGAATATTTGTTGCTAAGATGTCAAGTGTGTTATCACAACCGTTTACTATTCGCGTGTGGTCATGAACTAACTGCTCGAAATAATTTTCAGAGAATGCCTTTAGCACAATTTCGGATGATATTTTATGCGTACCTCCGGAATTAAACCTGTATTTTCGCCAACATATCGAGGGTGAATTAAAGTCACCACCAATTATTATCGTATGAGTCGGGTACGTGTTTGAAATCAAGCTCAAGTTTTCTTTGAACCTTTCAGCAACTGTGTCATCTGAACTGGGAGGTCGGTAAAAGGATCCAGTTATTATTTTATTCCGGCTGCCAACAATGATCTCTATCCATACTAACTCACAGGAAGTATCTACTTCAATTTTTCGGTAAGTTAAACTACTTCTGACAGCAACAAACACGCCACCGCCAACCGTGTTCAGCCTATCTTTTCGGAACACTGTTACGTTCTTCGTAAAAATTTCGGGTGAGCTTATATCCGGCTTTAGCCAGCTTTCAGTGCCTATAACGATTTGAGCATCAGTGCTTTCTATTAGCGCTTGGAGCTCTGGTACTTTCCCAATACAGATATGACAATTTACAACTGTTATTCCAATGGTTCCTATATCTACGGTCTTCCTGTGTTCAGCCAGCACCCTATGTGACTGAAACCCTTCTTGTGTTTTCCCAAGACCCTCTAACCTAAAAAACCACCAAGTCCACGCCACACAGCCCCTGCTACCTGTGTAGCCGCCTCCTGCGTATAGTGGACACCTGACCCGTTCAGCGGAATCCGAATCCCAACCACCGTTAGACGCAAGTCGAAGAATCTGCAGCCTACACGGTCGCAGAACCGTCTGAGCCTCTGATTCAGACCCTCCACTCGGCTCTGTACCAGAGTTCCGCAATCGGTCCTGTCGACTATGCTGCAAATTGTCAGCTCGGCTTTTTGTGAAATGTATTCCTAAAATTTTGGAGAAAAGTTGTAATGTGTTACAGTGGAGGTTGGCTCTCCCATGATTTGTGTAAGTGATCCTGTGTATATATTCAAGTTTGCTGCACCTCTTACCGGTGTTTCGAATATCTGATAATTTCGACACTATCTTAATGGAACTGAGCTGATGTAATTGCGCGCATTATCTTGTGTGAACTTGGGAGAGAATGATAGCCGTCTTAGACTGCTTCTGACTTATTTTTATCAAATTTTCGATGTTTTAAGCACATGCGTCCAAATTTATTTTCATAATAGCGCTGATACGTTCTCTGTTGCGCGCCCATAAACCATACACACACACACACACACACACACACACACACACACACACACACAGTGAGAGAGAGAGAGAGAGAGAGAGAGAGAGAGAGAGGGAGAGAGAGAGAGAAAGGGGGCTGATTCAACTGCCCCTGCAGATTCCTTTTATCCAACACCGCTATACCTGTTTGAGAAACGGTGTCCAGAACTAAGGTATATCTTGGTCCAAAACTACCATGTAACTCGTGGCCGACTTTTTACAGTTTGATTCTGTTTGCTAACAGTTGCCCAAAGATGTTTGTGGGAACTTACAATGATTACGTAGCTGTCGCCTCTTTGGATACTGTCCCTCATACAGATGCGGTGTTGGTTACATAAAACGAATACGTACGGTCAGCTGATCATCCGGTATACAGGGTGATTCACGAAGATATGCAGATATTTTTAATATGTTATTCTACAAGTAAATCAAAAGAAAGTTCATACAAACATAAGTCCGCAAATCCTTAGTTACGGAGTTACGGTAATTAAAGATTTTGCCTGAAATTTAGCAACTTCGCTAATACGAAGCCATTGCAAAAGTGTAAGAGGTTAAAGTAATGTACGATTTCTATTTATTTTGCTGTTACTGGTCTGATGAATGTAATAAGATATGTCCCAGAAGTGTATCCGCAATAGTTTTCCAGAAAACCCAGAGAAGCAAAGATTATTATACAAGCCAATTCGTTTACTTTCCATTAAGAATGTAGAAACATTCATGTCATTGTTGGCAACCGTTAGTGAGTGGTTTCAGTCTTTTCGTAACCATGAAACGAGTAGTTTTCTGTATTGTTCAATGAATGAACATAATAACAACAGTGTATTTAAGTGAAACCACATAGCAACTGTAGAATTTTGTAGATTATTTATGAAATACTCACGGCTTTCAAATTTACGACAGAGGAGTACTCCGATATGGTGTTTATTTATGGCAAATGTGATGGTAATGCTACGGTTGCAGTTAACGAATATCCCGCACGTTATCCGACTCGGAGGATTCTGAGTGCACGAAACATTAGTGGAGTTTTTCGAATGTTATGGGAGACAGGTTCTCTACTTAGCGTTCTTAATCAGTACGAGCACTAGATACGTGAAGCCGATGATGAGGATATTATGGATGCTGTTCAATGTAGTGCGTATTAGTCATTTCACAGTCTAAGGTGTATACACTGAAGCACAACAATCTGTATCCTTACTACAAACAAAAAGTGCATCATTTACATTCGGGAGGTCCTGCCGTTTGCTTAGAGTTGTTCTACAGGTTAAATACTAATCGGCAGTTACACAAATACATTTTATTTACTGAAGAGGACAATTTACGCGATATGGTATAAACAGTTTACATAACGGGCACATACAGTCTGAAGCAAAACTACATGCAACAGTGCAACGCAATTTCCAGCAGCGATAAGCATAAATGTGTGGTGTGATGTAATCAACACACACTTCACTGGATCATTTGTTTTCCCTGGAGGTCTAACTGGCGAGACTCGTATTTACAGTTTCTTCAAGACGAAATGCCCCGATTGCTTGAACATGCTGCACTTGCTACGCGACAGCAAATGTATTTTCAACATGACGGCGCGCCTCCACATTTCACCAACGCCGTTACTACACATTGAAACAAACATTTTCCCCAGAAATGGATTGGTCATGGCGCTAGACGTCTGTGGCCATGCAAAGCGCCCGATTTAACACCATTGGATTTTTGTGTATGGGATGGATGAAAGACATAGTTTATGAGGACATGTGGGGTATTACTTGCTCGCATGCAATACACGAAATTAAGAACAACTCTGTGAACCTCAAACGAGCAACAAAATCTGATCATACTCGTGCAGCCAAATGCGTTGAACTCGGTGGAGACATTTTTGAACACTTTCTGTGAATATATTGTGATATTTTATGTACACTGTACAACTTCCTTAACAGTGAGCTTTGTTTTTTCCGGTTTAACATGAATTCACGTGTGCTATTGTATTAATAAAAGAAGATTATCTGACACATTCATAGTGTTTCAGCTAACGTTATTACCACCATTTTTCCAAAATAAAATTCTCTACAACTTCTGTTGAAAACTTTGTGCAACTGTCTGGAATTTAAAGAACAAGTTGGGCAAAATTGTTAATAAATTAAGAATTTTATGAAATTACTTCTTTGCTCATTTGGATGTTCTGAAAAACTACTTCAGCTACACCCTGGGACATGTTGCTCGTCAGATCAATAACAACAACGTAAGTGGAAATCGTGCTTCACTTTAACCTCCTACAGTTTTCCGATGGCTTGATATTAGTAATGTTGGTAAATTTCAGCCGTCCGGTGTGGCCGAGCAGCTCTAGTCTCTTCAGTCTGGTACCGCGTGATCGCTACGGTCGCAGGTTCGAATCCTGCCCCGGGCATGGATGTGTGTGATGTCCTTAGGTTATTTAGATTTAAATAGTTCTAAGTTCTAGGCGACTGATGATCTCAGATGTTAAGTCCCATAGTGCTCAGAGCCATTTTGCAAATTTTCAGGCAAAATCTTTCATTAGCCGTAACTCCGAAACCAAACATTTGAGGACCTATGCTTATGTGAACTTTTTGCTTTAGTTTTACTTGTAGAACAACATATGAAAATATTTACATGCCTTCGTGAATCACCCCGTATACGCAGCTGGTAATCTTTTCACATTCTGACGACTAAACTTTTAGCTTAAGCTCCCTAATAAAACCTATACGACTGCGTGACAAACTCGAAAGGTATGACATGCATCAGACAGCGCAGGCCACGGTGCCCACTGAGCTTCTCCACATGGTACGACGCAGAGGAAGGACAGGCCTGCAGCCTACAGAGCTGTGGGCAGCGGTAGGCCCGGGCAGAGTGGCGCTGTCCCGGGCCGGCCGTCCCCGCGACCATCCATCATGTGCGCAGGCAGCGGCCGGCTCCAGATGTCCGTCTCAAGTCGGCCCCGGCAACAACAAGCGCCGCCATTAGCGGGTGCGCGCTGCGCCGTCCCGCCCTGTCTCCACATGATTAACTGCGTGCGACGGGCCACCCTCGTCACGCAGGTAGCGGCCGCCCGGGACAGCGTCGCGTCCTGTCAACATGGCTGTACACCGACTCAACTCTGCGCAAAAACTTTCCAGTGTTCTGACAGCGCGAGCTGCTCAGACTGCCAGTTATCAAAGCAAACAGCTGCTTGTGCTTGTGGTGATCTGGTCAGTAATCTCAAAGGTTTTGCTGCAGTTTGTTCACAACATCCTGAACGAATTCTCAGAGGAGCGGAGGAAGAGATCACTGCTCGCCGGCACCCAGCACATGCCCAGCTTGGGGTGGTAGATAGCCAAGGCGTACCAGTTCTCCCTCCACGGTGCCTGCCCCTTCTCCACCGCAAACATTGAAGCAGATCATCCTGCCTGCATCTGGCGTGGGCAGTGTTATGGGACCACTGCTTTTCACAATATATATAAATGACCTAGTAGATAGTGCCGGAAGTTCCATGCGGCTTTTCGAGGATGATGCTGTAGTATACAGGAAGTAGCAGCATTAGAAAATTGTAGCGAAATGCAGGAAGATGTGCAGCGGATAGTCACTTGGTGCAGGGAGTGGCAACTGACCCTTAACATAGACAAATGTAATGTATTGCGAATACATAGAAAGAAGGATCCTTTATTGTATGATTATATGATAGCGGAACAAATTCTGGTAGCAGTTACTTCTGTAAAATATCTGGGAGTGTGCGTGCGGAACGATTTGAAGTGGAATTATCATATAAAATTAATTGTTGGTAAGGCGGGTGCCAGGTTCAGATTCATTGGGAGAGACCTTAGAAAATGTAGTCCGTCAGCAAAGGAGGTGGCTTAAAAAACACTCGTAATTAAGTATTGCTCATCAGTGTGGGATCCGTACCAGGTCGGCTTGACAGAGGAGTAGGTTGCTGTCCGGGTTTGACAAATTTCTCAGTCCATAAATATGTTGAAAGAAGCCAAAACATAGTAGCTATAAGTGTCTGTGTGTGTGTGTGTGTGTGTGTGTGTGTGTGTGTGTGTGTCGGTAGTGATACCTGCTGCGCTCCTCTGAAAATTTATTCGCGATGATATTTTCACTCTGCAGCGGAGTGTGCGCTGATATGAAACTTCCTGGCAGATTAAAACTGTGTGCCGGACCGAGACTCGAACTCTGGATCTTCGCCAATCGCGGGAAAGTGCTCTACCATCTTTTTTTGCGTTTTGTTCGTTGTTGATCGTTGTGTTTAGTCATTGCGGACATCACAAGACATCCGTTAAAGTTCGTCTGTTGATCCTTCCACTCAGATTTTTATTCTGAGCTACCCAAGAACGAGTCACACACCGTCCTCACAGCTTTACTTTCGCCAGTACCTCGTCTTCTACTTTCCAAACTTCACAGAAGCTCTTCTGCGAACCTTGCAGAACTAGCACTCCTGGAAGAAAGGATACTGCGGAGACATGTCTTAGCCACAGCCTGGGGGATGTTTCCAGAATAAGATTTTCACTCTGCAGCGGAGTATGCGATGATATGAAGAGCTTCTGTGAAGTTTGCAAAGTAGCAGACGAGGTACTGGCGGAAGTAAAGCTGCGAGGACGGGGCGTGAGTCGTGCTTGGGTGGCTCAGATGGTAGACATTTGCCCGCTAAAGGCAAAGGTCCCGAGTTCGAGTCTCGGTCCGGCACACAGTTTTAATCTGCCAGGAAGTTTCATTCATTCACGATGTTGTGCGACTTGAGGCCATTTAGCAGTAAATAAGCTTTCTAAATTCAGGACAAATACTGACTGAAACAGGGAAAGAAACATGGCACAGGGTATATTCAAAACTACGTTCTGGTGGAGTGCAACGTGGTGCAAAGAAATTGAGCCGTGGTGGTTCATTTCACTACCGATAACTTTTAGGTGGCAGCTCACCAGGGGTCGTGGACGACTCCCTTGTGCAGTTTTCGCTGCCTCGCCTAGTCTTCAAAAGCGGCCGCTAGAGTCTCATCTAGGAAGAGAGAGGCCACCGAAAAGGGCGGTGCAGGCACTGACGGGTAGTTTTCGCACAGTGTGGAGATGGGGGTAGCAGCAGTGCTTTGAGCAACGGACACACGGTGCGGATCGGCACGACGTCTTAATTTGTACACCGATTTCCGAAAGCTATTTGAACAAATGTCCGTGTTTATGTTCATTGAGTCGTCATCTACGCATTGTTTCTTGACTGTGATGTTAGGAGTAGGATTTTGCCGCGTCTGCTGTTTGATTTTGAAGAAACTTGTGCAAATTTTTTGGCCAGCGTTCTCGTGCACAAAATTTACCATGGTTAATGTTGTTGGGGGTTTTGTAAAGTGCTCAGTTGTCACGCATATGCCTTATCTAGTTTTTTAAAAAATAAGGAAAGTTATGTTTGTTTCAAAATTCTTATGCTAGAAAACCAGCTGTTTCTAAGTTTGATATTTTTTTTCACGAAGTTTTAGAAGGTATTGGTACTACTATTTTCCAGCTCTTTTAAGCATGTTTTGAGCTCCAGTTAATGCTAAGACCAGAGCGAGTTGTTTATTATGTTCTTCCCTGGAAGAAATTACTGCTTCCTTTCCGCAGTTTTCTGTTAACGAAGCTTATTTCCTATGGCGTATCAACTTGTTGGAAACTTTCTGTAGGGTCACTCATGGTGAAATCATAACTTGAAGTACGAGGCGTGTTTTTTAAGAAAGTACCGTTTTGAAATTAAAAAAAGACGTGCTAAGATATCTCAATAATTTTATTTTTACATGAAAGCCTGTAACTTAATCTACGCACTGACGCCACTACACTCTGATTCTTCCTTCTTTATGTTGTGTACCGAGTGTTTAAGGTGCCTCCAATTATCGTGAGTCCCGCCGACTGTAAAGTACGAGGTGTTATAAGATTTCTTAATGCTTAAGGCCTAAAAGCGATCGATATTCATCGTGAGATCTGTGCAGTTTACGGAGAAAACTTTATGAGTGATGGAATTGTTAGAAAGTGGGTGAGAGCATTTAAAGATGGCCGCACAGATGTGCATGATAAACAACGTCCTTCGGTCGTTAGCGAAAGTTTGGTTAAGAAAGTGGACAATGAGATGAGAGAAATCAGACGCTTTACGATATTCTCCATGCGGGATGACTTTTCTAATACTTTTCGTAGAGTTTTGTATGACATTGTGACCGAGCACTTGAATTACCGAAAATTGTGCGCACGTTGGGTACTGAAAATGTTGACGGATGTGCACAAAACCAAACGTTCAGACAGTGCATTGACTTTCCTTGAGCGGTACCACAACGACGGTGATGATTTCTTAAGCCAACTGCTACGGGCGATGAAACATGGGTGACCTACGTCACACCAGAATCAAAGCAACAGTCCATGGAAGTTGAACAAGGGCATCGTTTTGCTGCAAGACAATGCCCGTCCGCATGTGGAGAATCAGACCAAAGATCTCATCACATCTTTTCGTTGGGAAACTAGATCATCCTCCACACAGCCCCGGTCTTGCGCCCAATGACTACCATCTGTTCCTGCACTTGAAGAAACACCTGGGCGGTCAGCGTCTTCAAGACGATGACGAAGTCAAAACAGTGGTGATGCAGTGTTTAAGAAGTCAGGCGCAGACTTCTACGAGGAGGGTATTCAAAAACTGGTGCCACGTTATGACAAGTGCTTCAATATTGACGGAAGTTATGTAGAAAAGTAGAATAAGGTACAGGCTTTCATGTCTTTTTTTAATTAACAAAACGGTACTTGCTTAAAAAACACGCCTCGTACAATCCACTCAGACACTTATCTCTCTTGTTGTTACCAGCACTGAACTAAGTTTCTAGGAGAGTGTTTTGTGTTCGCTGCTTCTCTTCACGTGTACCTGGCTTACTTACGGCCTTGTGCACGGCCCTCGAGCACTTCTTAGATCGGCTTACTGTTTGTTTTCAGGCGCACGTCCTGGCTGCTTGTGCTCAACTACAGTACGTTATGTTATATGACTCGCACAGTAAATGAAAATTTGCTGTCTACCAAGAGGTCTTTGATTAACTGGCTTCGCACAATAAGTTCTCGCTTAAATGTGTAATAGATAGTATATCCTAGTTTTAAGTTTATATTTTTAATCTTTTAGTGTAAACTTAGTACAGATCTTCCTGATCCTTTAAGGAAATTTATCTAGAGTTTTTTAATTATTTTAATTGGCTGGTTAATTTCATATTCTTTAGTTTAAATTTTTTTAAAAAGGCCAGTGTTGTTAAGTGCCTTATTTCTTGAACTGATATGAGGTTATTATTATTGTCATTCAAAGGCTGTGTTATTCACCATTCTGAACATCTTTGTAATGTCAAATCCACTGTGTGTGTGTGTGTGTGTGTGTGTGTGTGTTCAAGGAAAAATTAAGTTAGTTAAAGGGGCTTAGTCCTTCGACGATATTTCCCTCATCCTGGTAATTTTCGATTTCAGAAAGCTTAATGTGAAAGAAGAAAAGTTCCTTCTTTCAGACCGCCCTGTCCCATCCGCAAGGGAGCCCTCCACTTTGTAATTGTCCCCCTCCTCGCCTTCGGTGTCGTCTTCACAGCTACGAACCCTGTAATTCACTGAGCTGATAAAGGTTGTGGGATGGCGATATGCACTTATACGGATTGTTGTAGTATCGCGTACACAAGGTATAAAGGAACAGTGCATGGCGAAGTTGTCACTTGTACCCAAGTGATTCATGTAAAAAGGTTTCTGACATGATTGTTGCCGCACGATGGCAATTAACAGACTTTCAACGCGAGCTGATAGTTGGAGCTAAGACATCCCATTTCGGAAATCTCTAGGGAAGTCAATATTCCGAGATCCACAGTGTCAAGTGTTTACGAAGAATACCAAATTTCAGGCATTACAATGTACAACGCAGGGGCCGACGGTCTTCACTTAATGTCCGAGAGCAGCGACTTTTGTGTGGAGTTGTCACTGCTAAAAGACAAGCACCACTGCGGGAGATAACTGCAGAAATCAAAGTGGAACGTACAACAAACGTATCCGTTAGAACACTGCGTCGAAATGTGGCGATAATGTGCTTTGGCAGCAGACAACCGGAGCGAGTGCCTTTGCTAACAAGACATCGCCGGTAGAGCCTTTCCTGGGCTCGTTATCATATCGGTTGGACTATAGACGACTGGAAAACCGTGGCCTGAGCTGATGGTAGTGTTAGAATGTGGCACAGACGCCACGAAGCCATAGACCCAAGTTGTCAAATGGTTCAAATGGCTCTGAGCACTATGGGACTTAACTGCTGTGGTCATCAGTCCCCTAGAACTTAGAACTACTTAAACCTAACTAACCTAACGACATCACACACATCCATGCCCGAGGCAGGATTCGAACCTGCGACCGTATCGGTCACGCGGTTCCAGACTGTAGCGCCTAGAACTGCACGGCCACTCCGACCGGCCCCAAGTTGTCAACAAAGCACTTTGCTTCCTGGTGGTGTAGCTGTGTTTTCATATAATGGGCTGGGACCTCTGACGCAGTTTTTATAGATGACGATGCGCCACGTCACTGGGCCACAACTGTTCGAGATTGGTTTAGAGAATCTAGCGAATAATTTTATCACCCAAATCGCCCGACATAAATCCCATAGTAGATTTATGGGACATAATCGAGAGGCCACTTCGTGCACAAGACCCTGCACTGGCAACACTTTCGCAAATATGGACGTTTGTATAAGCAGTATGACTCAATATTTCTGTGGCAGACTTCCAACGACTCGTTGAATCCATTACACGTCGAGTTGCTCCACTATGTCGGGAACAAGAAGTCCGAGACGATGCTAGGAGGTATCCGGTGAGTCACCTCAGTGTGTAGTACGCACTCAACTGATAAGGCGGAGGTCATCCAATTCCCAAATCATTGCGCCAGTACTTGCACAGTATTGGTGCAACGAAACTCAATGTCTGAACGTACGTCATGTAGCAACCGCTCTCAATGTCTGAACATGCAAGACCATGGATGACAGTCAGCGGTATTCAGATCACTTTGTTTTCTTCGATCAAATGAGATGAACCTTCCCACACGATAAACATTGACTGTGAGAAAATTTTAAGTTTAATTGTATGAAGATGGAGAGTGTGGCATTCTGAGGGTGAGAACTATAACTGGGATATGTCTCGGAAATCTGTGGTCTGAAATCAATACTTTATTGGTAACTATAAGATTCGAACAACCTAAAGTTATATAGTAACTAATTGTACGATACTCGTACATTATATATAACCTGTGGCTACTACATGTTCCTAACAATTTGTTCAAAATTGTTCAAATGTGTGTGAAATCTTATGGGACTTAACTGCTAAGGTCATCAGTCCCAAAGCTTACACACTACTTAACCTAAATTGTCCTAAGGACAAACACACACAGCCATGCCCGTGGGAGGACTCGAACCTCCGCCGGGACCAGCCGCACAGTCCAAGACTACAGCGCCTTAGAGCGCTCGGCTAATCCCGCGCGGCTCCTAACAATTTAAAAATGTAATAGTAATTAATTGTATGTTACGCTATGTATATGCTACGGCTGTCTATCCATTTAAATCTTACGTCTATACTTGATACAATATCTCATCTGCGCCGCGCGGTTAGAGGCTCCGTGTCACTGACTCCGCGGCCCCTCCGGCCGGAGGTTCGGGTCCTCCCTCGGGCATGGGTGTCTGAGTGTTGTTCTTAGCTTAGGTTAGTTTAAGTTAGTTTAACCAGTGTGTAAGTCTAGGGACCGATGACCTCTGCAGTTTGGACCCTTAAGAACTCACACACATTTTATCTCATCGGCTACACAGAAAAAATCTTATTGGTAATTTTAGGCCTAGATTATAACCTAAGAAATATGTTTTTAAATGTCTATATTGATGTTTAAAGTTACTGTAGTGGATCTTTTTTGAGAAGTGGTAAGTACATCGTCATTAGCCGCCTGCGAATTGTTATGACTGTAACTGGTGTTTTTATGCCAGTAGAACTGTTCTTCTGCTACATGTGGTGGTATGAAATGTGTACATGTTTCCACTATACGTTGGTTTAAGTGCTCAGAGCATTGATGTGTAGATGACATATCTTTGTTTTGCTGATCTCAAGTTGTGCACTGTGTTTGTAAAATCATCTGGTATATGTAACAGGATCCGTCTGCAGGTCATATATTTGTGAAACTTGTCTGATTATTCTAATAACATACTCGTTATGGTCTTTCCTCTACGGATGTAGGTTAGAACAGATTCTAGCCTCCTTGATGGAATAGATTCTAATCTCCTTGATCCTGCGAAAAACTGACGAATGAAACAGAATGCACTGTGACCAAGCAGTCTGCCGATGTTATCCGATGACAGTGTATGCACAACCACTGTCGGTGCCACTGTGAACGCAGCCTTCGACCCGAACAGGCCATGAAGGCCCAATGGCACCGACCGGCCGCCGCTTCATCCTCAGCCCACGGGCGTCACCGGATTCGACTATGGAGGGGCATGTGATCAGCACACCGCTCTCCCGGCCGTATGTCACTTTTACGAGACCGGAGCCAGTACTTCTAAATAAAGTAGTTCCTCAGTTTGCCTCACAAGGGTTGAGTGCACCCCGCTTGCCAACAGCGCTCGGCGGACTGGATGGTCACCCATCCGCGTGCTAGCCTAGCCCGACGGAGCTTAATTTCAGTGATCTGGCATGAACCGGTGTTACCACTGCGGCAAGGCCGTTGGCTCTACCGTGTTCTACCGACCTAGAACTAGTGATCCCTGCTTCAGGACACAGTCTTCCGTCTGATAAACAGTATTGGCTCTGAGCACTATGGGACTCAACTGCTGAGGTCATTAGTCCCCTAGAACTTAGAACTACTTAAACCTAACTAACCTAACGACATCACACACATCCATGTCCGAGGCAGGATTCGAACCTGCTACCGTAGCGGTCTTGTGGTTCCAGACTGCAGCGCCTTTAACCGCACGGCCACTTCGGCCGGCGATAAAGAGTATTGTTATGTAGACACACTTCTCGTTGTATTTCACTACTCTAAAGTGCGTCCAGAAGACGCTATTCTTGTATTCAACTTTGCACCCACGCTTACATTGCATGCGTAATTTGCTTAAACTGGAGGGCGCGCATCATAGTGCATTGCTTCTCTGGTTTGATAGGAATCCCTTGCGCTGTTTAGCAGGTGACAGGTAACTGCTGCCCGTATACGTCTCGCATACTGTCTTTTTACTGTCGTTTACAGCCATTTATATCATTTATATCCGTTGACTCCAAGGAAAGCGCTCTGAATTTATAACTGATTACATAAGTGTCATATAGTAACCCACTTCTAAGGATTATATTAATAAAAATATGCGACGCAATGCACTCAGTGACAACTATGGGTTTTTGTACTGGGAACTAAGAGTAAGAAGAAACGTATCACGTTACAT
Organism: Schistocerca piceifrons; assembly: GCF_021461385.2. Taxonomy (NCBI): domain Eukaryota; kingdom Metazoa; phylum Arthropoda; class Insecta; order Orthoptera; family Acrididae; genus Schistocerca; species Schistocerca piceifrons. The sequence goes on along the minus strand of NC_060141.1, from coordinate 682,685,012 downwards.
TGCTGTAACGAACAATATACGTGGGTCTCGAAATGGACAAACAAAGAAGAAGCCTACAAATTAACGATACGCACTTGCGAAAACTGGGGACAAGTACTTCTGCTTTGGCGACCTAATAGCACAACAGTTGTGGAGCCTGACACGCGAGCAACTGAAAAAATGTAATTTATTTTGTAATAATAATAAGTCATGTCAAAATATGTATCCTGTCGATGCTATGTCTAATGGGCTTGCTATTGTCCTGACTTCATTTGTCAAACACGTTACTGCCATATCTGAAATACTAATTAGATCTTTGTTTTATTTCGTATACAAAGTTGGCACTTACCACACGCCCTTTCCTAGTGCAACATAGTTTTCGGCGATCCAGTGTTCTATGTTTTTTTTATGACCGTCCAGTAGATTGTCGTGTATTTTAATCAGAATATCCTCATTCTGCTTGTTGCTAATTTACACCATTTCCTCATCTGCTTCCTCCTTCTCTTATTTGCTCCTGTCTTTCCCTCCATGTTGCTTGTTGCTTTCAGATTCGTTTGTCACAATCTACGCAACTCATCAGCATTACCATTTAATCGGCCTGTTTTATACACAACCACATTTGAATATTCTTCTAACTCTTGTCTCCACTTTAATAACGCAAGAAGCATCTCTTACGTAAATATCCACGTTAATGGCTTGTGATATGTAACTATCGTGAATTTTCTGTTATAACATAAGGACCAAATTTCTTTTTGACCAAAATAATGTCAAACTCTCCAGCTTCGTTACTGAGTAGTTTTTCTTTCTTTTTTGTGTAGTTATCTTGAAACTTACGCCACTGGCAAATGGCTTCCAGTCTTGCCTCTTCCCCTCTCATACTTTACGTCGGCTTTTAGTCATTTATGCAATGTCACTGCAATTGTTCCGAAACACTTTATGAATCTCCGGCAATGTCATATTAAATTTTACCCACTTAATTCTTTACTGCTTAGTGGCAATGGGAACTACTTCACTTTCTCTACATTTCACTCATGTGGCTGTAACTCATTATCTCTTATTTGATGTCCCAGGAATAATTATGACCTTCTTTCAGAAAAATTTCACACTTATTGGATTTCAATTTTGATCTATGTATCCTTATTCTGACAAAGATCTTTGGTAATTTCTTATTATAAACTCTCAGAGGACTTCTTCAACAAGTGGTGTTATGAAGGTTTGCTAAACACTTTGTTTCCTGTAATCACGGTAAGGAGAATTCATCAATATTTGGTATGTTATATCATGCCCAAATGCGTCCGAACGATCTGAATTGCGTTTTGCCTGATTTTTATGCAGCCCACTTAACATAACTGTCTTGCAGATCCTCTAATCTCGTTCTGGTACAGCTGCTTCACTATACCAAACCGTTACCTAACTGGCCACTACAATGAACTGCTCTATCTCTCAATTAGCTCTACGTGTAAAATAATACCAAGATACTAAAAAGTCAGGGAGTACCCCAGACCGCCCTTAACGCATATAAACACAATTTTATTACCTGAAGTGACATTTGTAAAGTGTTATATCTCCCAGTAGTAACTGACACAAAAAATGTCTGTAACTCTAACACATCAATCATCCTTGAATTCTCCTTCTCTAGAAGATTTTCCAACCATCTATTAACCATCGTTCACGAGACGAGTGCTTTTACAAAAAGTGATTAATGAACCAACCACATAAAAAACCATGACCATCAACGTCAAGCGCTCTATCGAAACCTCACCGTCAACAACGTATCACAAGTAGTTTCACCATCTACGTGATGGCACGTTGATCTGTGTGCAGTTCGAAAAACACCTGACTTACTTGTTACCTAACACAAAATGGCCATAAAACTTTCAGTTAATCGTATGTTGTGATACTCGACCACAGCGCTAATCGTCATTGCTGACTAATTATAAAGAGACGTGACACAGTATATTTTAGCCATAGTCAGTTACCAATGCTGAACTTTAAATTACACGACGAAAATCTCTGTACTCGATTGGGACAACTATCCAGGGACTGTTTTCCATGTTAACTAACCACGAAAGATGTTAAATATGGTTTCAGTCCCAAGTAACAAACTTAAAAAGACGTAATGTATCTGTTGTATGGCGATTCGAAACCAGCACCTAATCCAGTTGCTATGAAAGCAGGCAAAGGCCAGATATCGACTTTTTTTTCAGCAGTAGCGAGATGTTTGGAATTGCACTGACGACAAAGTTAACATTTTCTGCATTCCAGGGATTCATACCCGGCATCCATCGCCGTTGTATTCCAGCCACAAATGCACAGTAAATACAGGTTTATTCCACCAGGCGCAAGATATGCCTGTGTCTGAACTTGAAGTGACGTGAAGAACAGAACATTAATGACTAGGAAACGAACACGACCTATATCGTTGGTGACTATACAAGAAGAAACATTAAACGTTGAATGTTTTTCGACAGTAGCTAGGAGTGGTATGTGTGAACTGCATCTGATGTGACGTCTGCCTCCGTAGCGTAGCGGTAGCGTTCCGCCTACCACGCAAGGGGGACCGGGTTCGATTCCCGGCACGGGACTGGATGCTGTGTGTCTTTCATCATCGTTTTCATCATCATTGACCCGAAAGTCGCCGAAGTGGCGGAAACTAAAAAGGACTTGCAATACGGTGGCCGAACTCCCCCGCATGGATCCTCCCGGCCAACAATGCCATACGATCATTTCATTTCATCTGGTGTGACGAAAAGATCTGCGTCTCTGTAGGAGTTGAAACCGTCACATGTCGTTATTGACAATGAATGTAGACACGCTAAAAATCAAAGTAAACGTCCATCAACTCATGCTAAGGTCATTAAAACATTCTTTTCAGAGGCAGGATTCGTACCCTGCCATACACCTTACGTGGAGTACTTGGGGAGTTTGGAGTATTGAGCAAACAACGAATTTAATGCACCATGTCTTCACGAAGGGATCGAGTGCAGTGAAATCAGATTCAGTATGTACAACATCTCAAGCTGGAATAAACCCCTTCATGATGGCACTCAACACTGCGTTTAAGTAAAGAGCTAAGTGTGTTTCACAAGAACGATGTTTTCTAGATTCGTAATGACTACGTGACAGTAGATCGTTGTCTTCGAGGTAACTGATAATGTTAGTACACAATATATGTTCCAAAATCCTGCCGCATATCGATATTAATGATATGGGCTTGTGCTTTAGTGGATTACTTCTATTGCCTTTCTTGAATATTGGTGTGGCGTATGCAACTTTCCAGTCTTTGGATACGGATCTTCTGTAGAGCAAGCGATTGTATACGACTTCTGTATGGAACTATTGCATCAGCATACTCTGAAAGGAACCTAACTGGTATACAGTCTGGACCGGAAGACTTGCTTTTCTTATGTGATTTAAGTCACTTCACTATTCCAAGGACATCCGCCTCTAAGTTACTCATGTTGGCAGCTGTTCTTGATTCGAATTCTGGAATATTTATTTAGACTTCTTTGGTCAGAGAATTTCGGAATACTGTGTTTAGTAATTCTGGTGTAACAGCACTGTCATCGATATTATTTCCATTGCTGTCGAGCAGAGATGGCGGTGGTGTGTCTTGCAGCCAACATACGTTACATAGGACCAGAATCTCTTTGAATTATCTGCTGCGTTTCGGGAAAACTTTCGTTGTTGAAACTGTTATATACATCTCGCATTGAAGTCAGTGCACTGAAGGCCGCGCTTAATTCCGAGCCTCTGAGGAAGATCTCGAGTCTTGCAATACACTCTGAGGAAGGTGTCTTGCAATAGTAGCCGAAACGTTAGAATTTTATAGTTGACAATACGGTTACAAAGCCAGAAGAGTTTTATTGACTGTGATAAAGGCTGCGGAAGCCTACGTTTACATCGCCAGTCTTGAGGATTTTGCATTAGTTTAAATTTGACATGCTTTTTATCGTTGCTTGCACTACATTGTTATGACCTGTTTTGTGTACCATGGGGCAACAACTACATCATTTGCTAATTAACTCGATAGAAACCTGTCAATTCCTCTCGGAACCATTCTTTTAATTCAAAACACATCTTTTCTGTACTTACATTGTTAACAGTCTTCAGTGGGCACCATGTCAAATACTACTCTAGAATATACAAATAAGGAACCTGCCTGTTACCCATCATCTATAGTTCGGTGTGTATCATCTAAGAAAAAGGGCAATCTGAGTTTTGCACGAGCCATGCTTTCTAAAACCGCTTTGAGTCATGGACATTAGCTTCTCAATCTCAAGGAAATTTATTGTATTCGAACTAGGAATATGTTCATAAAGCTGGAAAATCTGTTCACGTGTTTCAGTTTGCCTAAGCGTCATGCAACCAAACAACTGTCAAAATGACGCGAGAAAGTTTCTAACCCTACTTTTTTTTATAGGAATAGTAAACACTGTACAGGTTCTCACGACATGCGTGACATTTGATCAGCGAAACTTTTCTTGTAACGACCTTTGCACTTTCCACCTCCAAACGTCAAACTATGTGTATGAACTCTTATACAGAAGCAATTTTTTATAGCTTTTTGCATGTCCCTTAACAAGTAAACTTGCCTGAAGTCGATGGTTCTTCTAATAAATTATCTACAACCGTACCCCTTATATGCTTAAAGTTATTAAATAAATTTCAATCGCCGACTGTTTACTACCATGAGTCTTTCAATGGTTGCACTTCTGATTTACCTTCTAGGCACGTAAGGTCACGCCTGAGAGAATTCACCAATTTCTTTGCCACTCTACATGATATATTCTAATAATTACAAAAGTGCTTCAACATTTAACAAAGTTTCTTTGGCAATAAACTATGCGGAGAAAATACTTAGTTCATCCAATAAAGGTAATAAACGGAAGGCAACTGTGCCATTCGATACAGCCAAACGAATAAAATGAGTCTGCTGAACGAATTTACACCTCAGTAAGTTATTAAAAACATGTGTAAACATTATGAAACAATGAATTTTCGTTGATGTAAAACGCCGTTTTAGCGCCTATATCAACGAGGCCTTTTCAGTATCATGACATCTGCACTGTTTTTAATTATACTTTCACACAGATTCATCTTAGTAGAAAACGTTGCGTGGGGAAGTGAGAAAGGAAGTGTCATGACATAAATGTATTACATAGTGATATTTATATACCCGAAATACGATTGGGAGCAAAATTTTTGAGTCATAATCACGATTGTGATGAGAGTGACCATCCTGAATATGAAAGGAAGATGCTGCTAACACAGAATGTTTTCTCCGAAATTAAACGGGCGTGCACTCCACATTTTTAGAATGCGTACCTTAACTTGGGTCCGGACGCGGTCGTTTGGTACGTAGGAATTCCTGCGTCCGGGTGGCGTGGTGCGAGCATGCGGCAACGTCCCTCGGTGCCTGTCGGTGCGGCGGCATTCCACAGCTGGGCGTCGGCGGAACTTTTCAACACGCAACGATGGACCCCGCATTATTACCGAGATTACGGCAGCGCTATAATTACGATTACATGTCCGTGCATGCGCCCACCCTACGCAGTACCTCCTCCCCACAAAACGTGCCTTAATGATTAACGAACTTCATTAAAACTTCGGCTGAACTCTAGAAACAAAATGTACAGCTGGTGTGCTGGATTTTTGAATTACAGAAAATGGAGAGCTGGTGAAAAGCGTTTGCTATAACCTTCCAAAATGCTTTAGTAATATGCAGAAATGCGTCTATGCCCAAAGAGCATCGCAGGCCGGAGTGGCCGAGCGGTTCTAGGCGCTTCAGTCTCGAACCGCGCGACCGCTAAGGTCGCAGGTTCGAATCCTGCCTCGGCATGGATGTGTGTAATGTCCTTAGGTTAGTTAGGTTTAAGTAGTTCCTAGTTCTAGGGGACTGCTGACCTCAAAAGTTAAGTCCCATAGTACTCATAGTGACAGCAATCGGAAATGGATGAACAAGCGACAAGAAGTGTCTGACATCAAAGTTAGGTGGAAATTTGAGCGACTTGACACAATGAGTAATATTTTACAGCGGTCCTTGTGGGAGAGTAGGGCACTAAATGTTGTTAAAGTATTCACTGTCTTGAATGTATTCTACGATCTACTCGAAAAGCTGTAACGGGTGTTGTGTTACAGTGGTAAGAACCTTAACTCGTACACTGAGGACAGTGGCACAAACCTTATCAGGCCATCTAGATTTCGGTTCTATATGACTTTCCGACCTCGATTAATGTGAATGCCTGAATGTTGCCTTCGAAAGAGTACTTCCTACTTTGTTCCCTATCCTTTCCCCAATCCGAATTTTCCTCATCTATAGCGACTTTTTAGTCAACGTGACGTTAAATCTTAACGCCACTCCTCTAGAAACGTAGATGTGCAATTACCTCTAATATTAAATGAATACTGTTACATCAGTACGTTATTCTTCTTGGTACCGTAATTTCATGATTAGTCTTAACAAATTACCGGCTCCATAATTCATGGTAGATACGTTTGCATGATCGATATTTTGCATCAAGGTATTCTGCAGCAATTTTCCGGTCAAGATTCCTGAATTACATAGAAATGTTTAAATACAGGTGAATGGTACTGTATAATTACTGATGCCATACTTGGCTCCCAGAGGTTTCTGTTGCTGAAATGCATTTAACGTAACCTGTGTATATATTTGATTATAATGTTTTCTTCTTTATAGCGATAGATATTGCTCCTATGAATACACTCACTCACAAATAGAATTCAGTGCAACAGAAGTAACATCATGCATCTTTAAGCCCCATAATTAATCTCGTTCATGAACTGCATCTAATTAATTTTTAATTCACTGAAATTAATGTCTACTCAAAGCATTACTTCCTCTGACACAGAACCGAAACTTCCTATGGTCGTGTATGTCAGTATACCAAGAGAGAGGAAGAAAATTAACTGACGAGACTGTAGCTAAAACTATACGAGGGTTGTCCAGAAAGTAAGTTCCGATCAGTCGCGAAATGGAAACCACTGGGAAAATCCAGTCAAGCTTTGCACAGATATGTTGGGCAGAATCTCTAGTATGCCCGTCAATCGTGTCAAGTCGGTCTTTTCAGTTTTGAGCGAACAGTGAGCACGTAAAGATGCACAGGGAATAGCGTCTCCCGCCAAGTATGAGCGCCTGGTTAGAGATTTCGCCTGTGTCAAGCAGCCCGCATAACACAACTGTCGAGCAGTTCCTTCTTCACGCCAGTTCTCGGCCGCACACTGCAGGGGCAATGAAGACGCTCCTGCAGCGTTTCCGATGAGAAGTGTTTGATCACCCACAATATAATCCGTAACTGGCTATCCCTGAGTCTCATCTCTGTTCACAAGAACCTCTGGCTATGAAGACAAATTTTTTCCAAAGACAACGAGCTGCAGACCAGTGCAGGTAACTGGCCGAAAACACAGGCAGCTGCTTTCTATGACGAGGATATTGGAAAGTTGATACAACACTACGATAAAACTCGAAGTTGCAGCGGCGACTATGTACCTAACTGTTGCACATAAATCGTTTCTGGTTTTCACTGTCGTTTCCATTTCGCGAGCGATCGGAAATTTCTGGACAATCCTCGTATTTTAGAAGCAGATTTACTTGAGTCAAAGTCTGCTGAAAGCTTTGATCTGGCCCACCAGGAATTCCTCTCCTATGCCAACCTTTTCATCTCAGACTAGCAACTGCACCTTCGTCCTCAATTATTTGCTGGATGTATTCCAACCTCTGTCTTCCTCTACAGTTGTTACCCTCTGCAGCTCCCTCTGATACTATGGAGGATATTCCTTGATTCTTAACACATATCCTTTCATATCCTAGATATATATGACTTTGCATTATTAACATTCCCAGTTATTATAATTATTTGAACCTAATATATATTGCAGATTCGTGGGTGCAATATTAATCTTACAGTAAATAAAAATTGAACTATTGAACTTTATGAACAGATTACCTTCACGAATGTTATTTAAGTGCTCACAACATTAATTTGAGTAAGATGTTCGTAACGTTAACGAAGTTGAGCTTAAAGTACAGGACAGCTAATTTATAACTTCACAAAAATACAAATAGGAGTAACAGAAATGGCAAATTAAAAAACAGAAATCCGCAAAAATGAGTGTAAGGCGAGGTTTCAACTTATAGCCTCTGTTGTATAAGTCACACGTCGGAAGAGCAGTGGCAGAAGAGAAAGGAAACTTCGCAGGATGAACGACTGTGAAGAGGCAAAAGACACCAGCAACGAGGTTAACACACCACGCAGCATTTCTGGCTGAATGTAGAAAACCCTAGTAAGAGCAGTCGTAAGGAATGGACAGCACACGGAGCATGGAATATGACTTAAGGAAAACCAAAGGCTGGTAATGTTCCTTTGTCAGTGGCACTAAAACTTCCTGGAAAACCTCCGTACTTGGTTAGCAGGTCTTCCAGCAGATCCCACTCCCACTCCCCAAGACGTAGAACGAGTAGCCACTGGGGAATGCACTCTTCCAGTAAGAGTGCACCATGCGGGAGACGGCAAATGGCGAGTTTCCGGTGCCATAACTGGGACTTTTCGGCTGAAGGAGACAACCCCGACAGAAAAATCAGGCTTTGATGCATCTGATGACAACTTCGGCAACGGACGACGAACGAGGCTACAACGCACATTAATTACCACCAGTCGTAAAGTACTGATATAGTTAATGAAATCAGTCACCCAGCAATAGGGCAAAAGTGATAGGAAGTATCATATATCAAAAGCGGGTTCAGGAATATGTTACGTATCTTCCTGAGTATCGTTTACAGTGGTTATTTATGTGACAGTAATCGTATGCATCAGTATCTGAAACTGTCCGTCTCTGTAGCTGCGTTGTCAGCGGTCCGTATTGCTAAATGAAGTGGCCTCGGTTCGTTCCTCGGCCCGGTCGAAGATATTCTCTACTCGGGGTCTGGGTGCTGTGTTGTCATAACACTAACCAGATAGCTGTATTGGCATGTCCCGAAAGACAATAAAAAAATTTGAAGCTGATGGCAAACAGGACGACTTCCGACTACTATTGCCCTATTCTGGTACCAATCAGAAACGAACAGAAAAAAAAGACAGGCACCATCTTAGCTGTGGAATGCGTATGAGGCAAATAAAACAAGAAAGTATCTTGGTTTTTCAGCACACAGAAACTAATAATGTAAGCTTACAGTGGTTACTGATTCCCTTTTATCTGAATGTGTTATTAAGACGTGTAATTTATTGTAAAATCAAACAGTATAAAATTCAGGATGAAATGATGACAATATTTTGAAAAGGATAAATTCCTACTCACCATACAGCGGAAATGTTGAGTCGCAAAAGGCACGTCAAAAAGGCTGATAAACAACCATATTTTCGGCCAAAAGGCCTCGTTCTGAAGTAAACACACGCAAGCACGCACGCACGCACGCACACACACACACTCATGCAAACACAAAACGCGCGCAAGACACGACAGTAGTCATATGTGGGTGAGTTGTGCGTGTGTGTGTGTGTGTGTGTGTGTGTGTGTGTGTGTGTGTGTGTGTGTGTGTGTGTGTGTGTATCGTCTACTTCAGAAGAAGGCCTTTTGGCAGAAAGCTTACTTGTTTAGCAGCCTTTTTGTTGTGCCTGTCTGCAACTCTTCATACCCAATAGCACACTTTTCATGACATTCCAATTCACTACAACATCGATTCGTTTTCTAAATACAGTAATTTGACCCACAGAATCTGATCTTACTAGAATGAAATGGCAGACTGGGGTAACAGTGGGATGAAAGAGAACATCTTGCGTATCCGGTAGGTTAGAGGCTGGAATATGGAATAATTTAAGGAACAAAAACAAACAGTAGACTGCGTTGACGGAGAAGAATGTGTGCTTTATTGGGCAGCCAGAATTAAGGAGGAAACACAACAGTCATGGGAAGTATCAGATATCTCCAGTGTTTGTGATGATGACGATGATTACAGTAACTATGTTACCGGTACAATAGTTATACATAGTAAATAATATAATGAGCTACGTTGTATTCATGACGGAGCCTGTAAATTGTGGCGCACGTCTGTTGGCTGCTCTGCTTGGGATCATGCTACATGTACTTGAGACAACGCCGCAACACTATGTTTCTGATGGCTAATTATGAGAAAAAAATGAATTTTCTGATTCTGAAAATTGTTAATGTGCGTAAACAGGTGAAAGCGATTACGCATTTCGTATTCCTGTGTGATTACAACTGTATTTTGTGATGTACTGAAAGCAATTGGTAGATAAGTTAAGTAGCTTTTATTTTCAATCATTCCTATTTAATGAAAGCTTCCCTTCTCAAACTCACAATTCCCTAACCGCTGAGAATAAATACCTCGTCGGGTGTGGTATCATGAGAGATCGCATCTTTAAGATATTTGCAGTTAAATTTCATTGTACAGTTTTCATACATTTAAATTGATTAGTGTAATAAATGTAGAGAAACTACATCATTCTTATTTGTAGTTGGTTGTAGTGCTCGCGTTATGAATGTGTCAAAACGATAATTTTTTTCTCAAGTGAGCACTATTCATCCAAATTCAATTACACATCTTTGGGTACCTACGGCCAACCAGTTCCCCTTCCTCATTAGCTGTACAAGTGTGCATGGCCAGTTTCCTTTTCTTTGCGGTCCCTACAGTTCTTCGCTGTAGTGAGACAGTGGAGTCTTGTTCAAGAGTACAGCATTCTAAAGCCCTGTGCAGCCTGCAAGCATTAGGTATCCCGTGACTCCCCAAAACTGAATACTGCAAGTGTCACTAGATTTTCTTTCCTGTTATTACGAAATTCAAGTCTAGAGACCGTCTCTAATGACGTCTTCGTGGACGGGACGTTAACTGACATATAACAATATATCGCATGTTCGACCATGTTTTCTATGATATCGTGAGCATAGCTTAATTGTGGTCCAAGGTAACGAAATCGTGACATGACTGTACGTGACATTTAACTCATCCGCTCAGAGTATTCATGTCATTGATCACCGTTGATGGCCTCCCTGTGCAGTGTTTGTTTGCAATAGCACTCTTCTGTACAGTTGTCAATCTTCCATGTACACTCAACAGCAAAAAAAGTGGGTCACTGCCGAATACAACCAATATAACGTAGCTGTGTTGCAGGTCCTCTAAACACCAAAACCCTGTGGGGTACAGTCATTTGACTACACACAATGGGTACCGCAAGAGACTACTAAGAGACCAAAGGTCTTTATGGCAGTCAGTCTAAGTGTCAACTAATATTGTCATACAAAACATATTAGAAAACACGTTCTTAGCGATGAGACACCCCATAACACGCATAAACTAACCTTAATTACGACAAGTGACATTCCAAAAGTTCTGAGAAACCGGATTATTTTACATATATCGTACAGTAATCGTTAGTCAAAATTAAATACTTGAGACAATATATGGAGTTACAAAGCTGCACGGCAACTGGAAAAAAGTTATTCACTCTCGAAAAGGTTTTCCATCCACGTGCTGAAGGTCGCTCAACGTCGAGTGGCTCTGGATACTGGATATTGGACGAATCAGTAGAAAAACACGATTAATGGCAACAAGCGCTCTAAGAAAATCTCAACCTTAACAGCGAATCACCAGTAATATCATTGTTCTCGTAACACATCAACAGCTATGTGTACACAAATTTGAACTTTAAATGACATGACCAATGTCGTCATTCTGGACCTGGATTCAAACCCAGCACCTAAAGCCACTGCTAACTAAGCTAGCTTTGTTTGTGCCTTATTGAGACCGGATCACTAGGCATAAAGAGACGTGAAGTATAGACGTTTGCATCAGTATCAGTTATCAATTCAGATCCTGAAAATATATGACGAAAATGTTTGTACTGAACTGGGAATCCTGTCATAACAGTTACCGTGCTGGGAACTACCCCCAACGACGTTTAATATGGTGTCATTCACAAGGAACAAAGTATGCCCATGTTTAAAATTGAAACGCCGTCATGTAAAGCTTGTGACAGGTATGCGAACCCAGCACCTAATCGGATTGTTAACGAAGTACAGTCATGCATAAAAGTATCCGAACGACCTGTATTGCATTTTGCCTGATTCCCATGCAACCCACATACCGCAGCTGTCTAGCAGGTCCTCTAATCGCTCCTTGATACAGTCGTTTGACTATTGAAAATGGCTCCAACAAGTCACCACTAGAAAACACTGCTCTGTATCGCAATAACTCAGGATGTAAAGTAATACCACGATACTACAAATATCAGGGAACACCGCATCACAGATAAGACTGTCCTTAAGGTTTGTAAGCTCGCATTTATTGCAATAAATGACACACCTGAAATGTTAGCACTCTCATTATTACACAGATGGGCAATGCACGTAGTAAGTTCGTCGTATTCATGATTTCCTCTTCAAAGTAACATACCATACTTGTTGTTTAACACAAAATCTCTTTAAAATTTACATTATTCACGAGAAGCTAGTTGAGAATATGTATGAACTTCAAATGACACGACGAACCGCCTCGTTCTGCATATGGATTCAAACCCAGGTCATGCAAACTAAGATTTCGTGACTGACGGAAATTACCAGTCATTCCTGATTAGGCATAAAGACAGTGATATACCTCGATTTTAGACAGTATCAGTTAACAAATATCAGCTTTAAATTACATAACGTAAACATTTCTAACGGTCGCGAATTCCTACCCAGCATCAATTATCCCTGTTAACGAACTAAGAGAGATGTTGAATACTGCTGCTTCACAAGTAACTTACTTGAAATGCAGTGAGGTAAAGTTTTGTGTTCGACAGGGATTCGAACCCAGAACCTAATCGGATTGTTATCGAAGCACAATCAACTTTGACATATCGGATTTTCTCGACAGTAGCTAAATGTATTAACTGAAATGACGCGACGAAACATTAATTTTTTCCTTCCAAGGACTCCAACCCGACAAATATCGCTGTTATATACCAGAGAAAAGGAACGTTAAATATGGGTTTGTTACACCATCAGCGACATGTGAGCATGTTTGAACTAGAAATAATATGACAAAGAGTTCAGTGCTGACTAGGAATCCAACCCCACACATATCGTTGTTGACCACACACAAAGAGACGTCAGCTACCGAATTTTTCTCCACCAGCAGCTCGGAATTATATCCTTGAACTTACAGTGATCTCGCAGATAGTTCCGTGTCTCACTGGGAATCAAAAACGTCAGATATCGTTAGTGTTGACAACGAATGAAAATGCATTAAAAATAAAAATTATTGTCCACCAGTAGATAGGTGTTCTCTTGCTAGAGCTTGATAATACATATTTAAAAGTTTAGTGCTGGGCCAGGATTCCAGCCCATTCATGCGCAATATGTGGAGATGGTGAGGAATATGCAGTTTTGAACAAACAGCAAGTTGTAGTCGAGCTGTATTGTCATGAAGAGATCAAATTCCGCGTTAAGGGCGGTCTGAGTTGCATTCCCAGTTCAGAACCAATTTTATCGATATACAGAAGCTCAAATAAAATATGGAATAAGTGTCCTGTGACCATACACAGGGTTTGTTTCACCACTAGATATAAATAACTAGTATAAGAAAGGTTACTGGTGATAGAGTTTCTACATGTAGCCACCCCTTACTTTATTGTGGTTCCACCTAACGTCTACTTGGTAGAGAAGGAATATCATGTTTAATGTGATTTTCAGACCACAATTCCATTATACCTTCTTTAGTTGGCGTAGCCAGAAGAGAATAGAATCTCCCTCTCCCTATCAAAAAATACCGGCAGAAGTTGGAATCGAACTGAGACCATCATCATATAAAGCTATCATCATTCCAAAAGACCACCAAACACTATTCTCTGCGACTCATTACTCTATCACAACACCGTTGCGGCACACAATATGAGAATTCTGACACACAGGCTCCCTGTAGTGGTTTGCAGGATGTTCAGTACATTCATTTACTTGGTTCACCGAATCGCCATAAACTAGCTGCCTTGGCTACCCAGTGCATGCATTCGACTCTATTTTGTAATCACCGAAACAAAATAACGGAACTGCCACCTTCACAGAACTGCCAACAGTGTAGGATGCGGAAATTTAAATAGGAAGTGTTCCTTTACATTTGAGCTACTCTATTGCGCTATCTGTTTGTTGAAACCACCGGGCAGTGCAAAAGAAATGCTGTAACTGTCTGTCTCTCAGAAGTCTACATCCGGCCATATGCATTATCTCATAGCAGTGTGGAATGCCGAAGTTCTGGATGAACTGTTGTTCACTTCCTGAGGTACTCTAGCCACGACACAGCTACTAGCGTAACGGTAAGCGTAGCGCACTGTTGATAAGATGTCGCGTGTTCTATTACATTCGCTACTACGTTTTTTTAAAACGCAAATCTGCTCTCTGCTGAAGTTATCAATTTAATGGAAATTGGAACCTAATTCTTTTCACTTCTCAACCCAAAATAGTCGCATGTGGAAAAAAGGCTAACTTCTACGTCATTTTGTTCTTTTCAGGTTTAATAGACGGCCAGGCAGCAGATGCGCTCGAAGCTTTTGTATTATGTACGGATAGAGCGGATCGTGCCAAAATTGTCAGAAAAGTATTTTCTACATTAGCTGTCGTCTGGTAGTGGCATTTTATTCTTCTTCAAACCTTGTTTGACGGCTTTAACTCAGAACAAGTTTTATACGTGCATGTAATCAATAAACAGCATATGCATGTCAGACTGTTTTGGATAGCATCAGAGAATTCGCATATATCGTTGATGATTAATTTCTATCTCATGTTTAGTATTGTTTTAACAACACTAAAAGAAACCTTACGAAAACTGTGCACTGTATTGTATGAAATGAAATAAAATTACCCACGATAACCTTACGACGAAAGTAAGTCTGTTTTAACAAAACTGAGTATCTGTACACAAGCGTGCCTCTGTCTCCACGAATTAGTAAAATATTACTCACTTAGATTTCGATTGGGTCTGTGTTTAAATGGTATGCTGTGTCATACTCAACAGGTATGCAAACGTGGCATTTCATAAATAAAGTTACGTATTCCTAGAAACCCAAAATTTGCTTGTCTGTAGCGGAAGAGGCGTTACCTATTGTGCAGCATTGTAAGTTTTCACCAATGCACTATGAGCTGAAAGTATTTTCTTACGATTTGCTTATCGATGTTTGATCTGACTGCTTGCAGCTCTTACACAGAAGGGATAAAAACGTTACATTCAGCGAGGCTGGAACCGCGAACCATGACAGTCGCGTTTTCAAAGGTCAGCACGTCAACACAGAGCTAGCGGATAGATATGGTTTGGGTCTTCCTCTTACGAGGCTAATAGTGGCTAGAACTCGTAAACCACTATTTACAAGACGAGACTAGTTGCGATTGCCACGTTCAATGATTTTGCTGGGCTGAAAACTGTAAATTTACAATCTTCTGTTTCACCTCAAGCGATAACAACTCAGGTTATTCAATGGAAATGACACGAGAATTCAAGTGAACTTTGAGGCTTAATTCCGTGCACACCAGGAAGTAACTCGTCGATCACAGAGTTGCCAAACATACCGTGCGTTGTTGCCAAATCTCAGTTATATTACCAGCAGGAAGAAGACGAACCGATGTGATCCTACAGCGGGCTGGAAAGTGACCATCGCTGGCGCCTGAAAGACGCGGCTGCTACGGCCTGGAATACGTAATGCCTCTGATTCGCATTTCTGTAACTAGGTTTAGGGACTGGAGCTTAGATACTAATAATACTCAGAACTGACTGCTACTAAGCGTCATAAATCAGTAACCCTCATAGTTGTTTTTATATTTCTTTCGTAACTGTACTGAAAACTAAGGAACTCATTCACGGACGTTTTCGTGCGCCGCAGATAGTCGAGGACAACAAACAAATAAAAATTAAAAGAGATTGTGTGTGTGTGTGTGTGTGTGAGAGAGAGAGAGAGAGAGAGAGAGAGAGAGAGAGAGAGGGTAAAAAATTGTTGTAAAGAAATTGAATACTGGTATGTAAAGAAATCTTTCATTAAAATGACTCGTTCCACATCATTACGAAATGTCGTATTCATGATCTATGGAACAAGTTCTAATCTAATCTAATCTAATCATATCATATTGCTGACTACCCATGAAAAGGCATGAAGTACCGAAATATTCGGCTATATAAGTAACCAAATCCAAACTTGAAAATAAAAGACGACAGGTTTTGTAATAAACAGGGACTCCTATCAAGACCGTTTCATCCCTGTTAACTAACCATGAAAGATGTCTGATATACCTCAATTCAGAAGTAACGAGGTGTGTATGAATTTAAAGATGAAGCGCATGATGTGAAGTTCTGCAACGGAGGTAGGAACCCAAGACGTAATCGGATTGTTAACTAAGTAAAATCAAATGTTACGTATCCGTTTTTCCTGCCAGCTGCTAGGTGTTTAATCTAAATTAAGGACACAAATTTTTGTGCCTGAGCGACAATCGAACCACACTCTTATCGTTCTTCTTTATTGTTCACGAATATTGCTTAAGTATCAATTGCTTATTCACCAACAGTAAGATGTGTGCGTGTTTGTCCAGAAATTGTTGGCAATATGAACAGACATTAAAAATGCACGTTAATTTTTACTAGCAGGCCGGTGTGCACGTGATAGGGCTTCAAATCAAATTATGAATATTTTTGTACTGGATCAGGATTCGGACCCACATATTTGCCTTTGGAGGAGACCTAGAGAAGACTGCAGTCTTGGGAAAAGGAACGAAATGTTTGAACTATACTGTTCCGACAGATTAAGATCCTCGAAAGAGGAGATACGAATTCTAATCACAGTCCAGCACCAAATTTTTCAACGTCTCTAGTTCAATCAAGTACAAGTAAAATAAGAGCCCCGTTCTTTTAGGCGGCTATCAGTTCATCAAATAAAATAAAATTTTCTAATGTCAGTAAGTTTACTGGTGACAGTATTTCTGTTTACCCTGAGCTCCACCTATGTCATTTTCCAACGTAAATCTGCTCTGCCCTGTTTGGAATGAAGGGACGTGATGTTTAATGCGGATTCTGAATTATAACAGCTTCCTCTTGAGGTTACCAGAGGTAAAGTAAATCTGTTTGTGCCCCTTAAAAGTAAATGACTGAACCCACGCAATGCACTTGTGATAGTTCGTTCCACCAGACCATTGTGGCCACATTTTCCAGCCCCAGGAGTGTGCTGTAATGGATGATGTGCTTAGCTTACTAAACCAGTCACGGTGGAAAAAAACGCGAGTCTATGAAATGGTTAAGTAGAAGCAAGTTTCTGACGTGGAGATTATGCTATCCTCATGTCAGCAGGATGTAAAGACTCTTCTAGGCGTCATAGCCTCGATTTGAAGCCATTTTGGAATTTTCACTAATTCAGGAAATTTCTTAGTTCGAGAAAATCCACTGTGAAGTGTGAAGTTACCGGATAATTCGACTATCACCGTCATTATTACTATCATTTTCTTCATACTGCCGCTGGAACACATGTGCTTGAAGATCATTTAAGTCCTTTTGGTCATTATAGAAGTAGTTGCCCAAGAACAAGTTCTTCCCCTGTCTACGGAATCCTTTTCATGTTAATATCAAACATCAGCAATTACTCGTAGATCACATTAAAACTAAAGTAATTGATGAAGACGTTACTTGATAACGAAAACGCGCTGCCTTGCGCCTAGAAATGGCTGTCGAATACTGCCAAACCAAAAGCCAAGGGATCTTATTGCCTTCCAATATACGTCGCTGTCGGTTCTTCCATATGATTTGGTCGACGTGACCTGTTTCAAGTTGTGTATGACACAGAATGTTTTAGTAAATCAATTGTTTTCCTTTGCAATAAACAGAAAGACTTTCATTCTAAGCTATCCAAGTCCAAAATTTTCGCAATATTAGTTCAAATTTAATATTCGCTTCCATAATGTAAGGAAAGTATTTCACAGTTTGAAAACCCGCTTCAGACTCACTGTCCTTACACTCAGTCGCTGGCCATAAATTCTAGCTCAAAGTGACGCCAGTTTAAGTAACCTAATGTGGCGAAGACTGTTTACCAGTGCTCTTTCACACCGGAAAATATGCAATTCACTCATTGGGCTCCATAAGTACACTGTAACAGTAATTTCTGTGTGTATGCAATGCATACGGATTGTAGAATTTAGTGGTGCTCTCTCTTCCAGTTCTGTGTACAATATGCCTGACCTAAACGAGCCCTTCATCATTACAGGCCCTGGGCGGTGTAACATCATATTGACAACAGTAATGTGCTTATACTGACAACCTCATTGTTCGTTTTACCTGATTTTGTAATCATTTAAGTAAAACAACATGACCTTCGAGTGGGAGACATTTCGTTCCCCTTTTCCTTGTGTGAAATTTGTCAGTAAGCTTTTTGCCTTCGAACCAGCGAAATGCGGCAGAGAACGGCTGGTAAACGATTTACAAACCACGATTTAGTGCCGTTAACACGATTTCTTTAAACATTGGCGTAACTGAAGGAATTTAGTTTCTACTTAAATCGTCTTATGCAGCAACGTTCACAGATATCTCAAACAGGAAAAGCTCTTTATCCGGGTACGAAGGTTGTAAAACAAACTTCCCACAGTTTGTGTCAGGTTGATCTTTTCGTCTGATAACACTGCGTAAGTATTTTGTGTAAGAGGTATTAAAGTAGTGTTCCTGTAGCTCTGGGGATCATTGGTGTAAAACGAGTTTCACACCAGTGGGTACAGTACTGATAAATATTTGATTATCAACCTAAGTCTGCGTTCATCCACAAACAGAGGCGTATTTGTAATATTGAAGCTAGACTAGGTATCCTTGTCCTCCTCGAGTGGGCATTGGAAGGCGTTTACACACACGTATACGAGGGTAATCCCAAAGGTGAGGTCTCCTAAGGGACTTGCAAGTCCAACGCAGGCACAAACGAGAGATCCTTGCTTTTAATGGCAGGCAGAAACCACAGTGTTGGCTGCATGGTGGCAAGATGATAAAGAGCAAGACCATATATACGAAGGTCTCGGGTTCAATCCCTCACCAGTCCCACGATTTTTATGTGCCGTTTTACACATATTTTCCCTGTGGCACTGTTTGTTGATGTGACAAATGCCGAGTTGCACTGTGGTCCGAAAGCCACGTAAAACTGTAGGTTACCTTATTAACTGGCTAGGTAAGTCAACTCAAAGGTCGGATGAAAGCACCAGCATACCACCTCCAACAAGACCGTGCCTATTTAAGCACTGTGGTGTTCAAACCACTCTTACGGCTGATGACTGCTTTACTTTCTATGGATTCCAAAACCAATGATCTTCGGGTTATTAACGTTTTTGTGTTTTCATGCTGTAGCTTTGATACCAGTAAACTTAAGTAACCGGCCGAGCACTGTCACCTTTCGAGTTGTCAAGGTGGTAGACGACGATCTGTCGCCCCCAGTTACAATTTTGGCTATGGCTATGTTTCAGTCGAATACCTCCACGGACCTTTCTGCGTATTTCAAGATATACTTTTATACACTTGGTACGCTTCCAAATTGATATCTGATAGAGCTGTATTTAGCAACATGAATCAGATATTGATTATTGATTTGTAATTACTACCATTGTTATTGTTATTCATCACCCCACAACAACTTTCCTATCACTCATTGCCGCCGATGCACGTAACAAATGGATCAGGATGAATGGAATATGGGATGTTTCGTCATGGAGAATATACACATTTATCTCGGCGTCTTGCGTCAGGTTCAAAACGTTCAAATGGCGCTGAGCACTATGGGACTTAACATCTGAGGTCATCAGTCCCCTAGAACTTAGAACTATTTAAACCTAACTAACCTAAGGACATCACACACATCCATGCCCGAGGCAGGATTCGAACCTGCGACCGTAGCGGTCGCGCGGTTCCAGACTGAAGCGCCTAGAACCGTTCGGCCACACTGGCCGGCTGTTGTGTCAGGGTAATATGAAAATCTCAATAAGAAAAGACGACAATAACACCCAACTGTTTCTGTCCACTTAACACCATGATGACAGACAAATTGGCGGCTCACTGTATTTTGATTATAATTCGGTAGTCTTTTTGCGACCTCATTTTAATACCACCTGGGAGCAGGCATAATATTTTGCTTTTTGAACACGGAACAATTACACACAAAGATAGTAGATGTAAGGATACAAAGAAAAAAGCAGAGTCATGGGTGTGGATCCAGTTCATCATAAGAAGACTAAACAAGAGGGAAACATTACGAAAGCAATGAATATGCTGGTTAGTATACATTATTTGTATAGATCTGAAGACGAAAAAGCGCAGATCTGCACAGTGCCCGCATCTGCACTTTAGTTTCTGTCTTAATGGTCATAATTTTTAGTTTCTTCCGAATTATCAAATGAATTTATTATTACGTGGTACAGAATAATTAGGTAACTGTGTTTCTTACAGCTTTCATTCGCACCAACGTTTTTCTACATTCTCGTGCAATTCATGAAATTCTACTTGTATGATCACAAGACTATGTGCCATTGATGCAATCGATTTCGAAGTGCAAACTATTTGTTATCTTACTTTTCGTGACAGGTTGGCAAAGTTGATTTCCAAAGACTTTTTATTGTATTGAAATAATCATTTGTAACAAAGTAAAAAGAGTTTTATTCGTATATATTTTGTGGGAAACTGTAATCGTGATGAAAGATTACACACTGAATGTTTGACACAGCTGGTAGGAGAAAACGCTGCATATTAACCAAACCCCGCGCCTCCTCTTCGTATCCTCCTATGACACGAGCACAGGATTCTCCTCCTATAACGCCACAGAGCTGTTCCTAGCACAGCTGAGAATTCGCAACATCGTCACAAACATTTGGTAACACTGTGACAGTGCAATCACTTCCGCGTATGGTACTGAACTGACTCGCTAAATTCACTTGATATTCCCTTTCCATTTCAATGACTCGTGGTATATAATCCTCACGTAAACTAAGACTCTGAGACAGAAATTTCAATTTTTAGGCTAAAGAAATGCTATTCTTCACATATGTGACAACTTTTAATATCTTTCACGATGTGTTATGAGGCTGAGCCACTAATACAATGACGAGAGTGGCGTGCTGGCAGCAGTGTGTCCGTAGCTCCGTGGTACAGCCCGTGTCTCGTGTTCCAACGGTTAATAAAATCGTCAGTTCTAAACGTGGTAGGGGCAGCACATGCGAGCTTTTTTTGTGTATTATTTCATGGACCTGAGAATTCCCAGAAAAAATTCTGTAACAAAATCAGAAGAAAACCTTTACACATCAAATCCTCTCGCCAGCTCGACTCAGTAAGTTGTATTAATGGTCGTATCTCTGCTTTCTGACTGCCAAGCTGCTATACAATACAAGCGCCTCTCAAGAAATTCGAATCGGCCGTCAACGATACGAAATTCAATAATGTTCTTCACTTAAGAATCCCATGCCAGGTTGATAAGTACGAAGGAAATAAATTGATTAGCAAATCGCAAGAAAATACTTTCAGCTCATAGTGCAATGGTGAAAAACTAACAATGCTGCACAACAGGTAACGCCTCTTTCCGCTGCAGACAAGCAAATTTTGGGTTTCTAGGAATACGTAACTTTATTTATGAAATGCCACGTTTGCATACCTGTTGAGTATGACACAGCATACCATTTAAACACAGACCCAACGATATCTAAATGAGTTGTATTTCACTAATTCGTGCAGATGGAGGCACGCTTGTGTACAGAAACTCAGTTTTGTTAAAACAGACTTACTTTCGTCGTAAGGTTATCGTGGGTAGTTTTATTTCATTTCTTACAATACAGTGCACAGTTTTCGTAAGGTTTCTTTTAATGTTGCTAAAACAATACTAAACACGCGAGAGAAATTAATCATCAACGATATATGCGAATTCTCTGATGCTATCTGTAACAGTCTGACAATGCACATGCTGTTTATTGATTACATGCATGTAGAAATCTTGTACTGAGTTGAAGCTGTCAAACAAGGTTTGAAGAAGAATAAAATGCCACTACCAGACGACAGCTAATGTAGAAAATACTTTTCTGACTATTTTGGCACGATGCGCTCTCTCCATACATAATACAAAAGCTTCGAGCGCATCTGCTGCCTGGCCGTCTATTAAACCTGAAAAGAACAAGAAAAGAACAAAATGACGTAGAAGTTAGCCTTTTTTCCTCATGCGACTATTTTGGGTTGAGAAGTGAAGAGAATTAGGTTCAAAGTTCCATTAAAATGATAACTTCAGCAGAGAGCAGACTTGCGTTTTAAAAAAACGTAGTAGCGAATGTAACAGAACACGCGACATCTTATCAACAGTGCGCTACGCTTACCGTTACGCTAGTAGCTGTGACGTAGCTAGAGTACCTCAGGAAGTGAACAGCAGTTCATCCAGAACTTCGGCATTCCACACTGCTATGAGATAATGCGTATGGCCGGATCTAGACTTCTGAGAGACAGACAGTTACAGCATTTCTTTTGCACTGCACGGTGGTTTCAACAAACAGATAGCGCAATAGAGTAGCTCAAATGCAAAGGAACACTTCCTATTTAAATTTCTGCATCCTACACTGTTGGCAGTTCTGTGTAGGTTGCAGTTAAGTTATTTTATTTCGGTGATTACAAAATAGAGTCGAATGTATGCACTGGGTAGCCAAGACAGCTAGTTCATGGTGATTCGGTGAACCAAGTAAATGAATTTACTGAACATCCTGCAAACCACTACAGGGACCCTGTGTGTCAGAATTCCAATCTTGTGTGCCGAAACGGTGTTATAATAGAGAAATTAGTCGTAGAGAAGATGGTTTGTTGGTCTGTTGGGCTGGTGATAGTTTTATATGATGTAGGTCTCGGTTCGATTCCAACTTCTGCCGATGTTTTTTGATAGGGAGAGGCAGATTCTATTCTCTTCTGGATACGCCAGCTGAAGAAGGTATAATGGCATTGTGGTCTGAAAATCACATTAAATATGATATTCCTTCTCTACCAAGTAGACGTTAGGTGGAACCACAATAAAGTAAGCAGCGGCTACATGTAGAAACTCTATCACCAGTAACCTTTCTTATACTAGTTATTTATTTCTAGTGACAAAACAAACGCTGTGTATGGTCACAGGACACTTATTCTATCTCTTATTTTAGTTTCTGTATGTCGATTAAATTGGTTCTGAACTGGGAATACAACTCAGACCGCCCTTAGCGCGGAATTTGATCCCTTCATGACAATACAGCTCGACTACAACTTGTTGTTTGTACAAAACTGCAGATTCCTCACCATCTCCACATATTGCGCATGAATGGGTTGGAATCCTGGCCCAGCACTAAACTTTTATATATGTAATATCGAACTCTAGCATGAGAACACGTATCTGCTGGTGGATAATAATTTTTATTTTTAATGCATTTTCATTCGTTGTCAACACTAACGATATCTGACGTTTTTGATTCCCAGTGAGACACAGAAGTATTTGCGAGATCACTGTAAGTTCAAGGATATAATTCCGAGCAGCTGGTGGAGAAAAATTCCGTAGCTGACGTCTCTTTGTGTGTCGTCAGCAACGATATGTGTGGGGCTCGATTCCTAGTCAGCACTGAACTCTTTGTCATATTATTTCTAGTTAGTCCGCAGCTTGTGGTCGTGCGGTAGCGTTCTCGCTTCCCGCGCCCGAGTTCCCGGGTTCGATTCCCGGCGGGATTAGGGATTTTTTCTGCCTCGTGATGACTGGGTGTGTGTGCTGTCCTTAGGTTAGTTAGGTTTAAGTAGTTCTAAGTGCTAGGGGACTGATGACCATAGATGTTAAGTCCCATAGTGCTCAGAGCCATTAGAACCATTTTTTTTTCTAGTTCAAACGTGCTCACATGTCACTGCTGGTGTAACAAACCCATATTTGACGTTCCTTTTCTCTAGAATATAACAGCGATATGTGCCGGGTTGGAGTCCTGGGAAGAAATAAATTAATGTTTCGTCTCGTCATTTCAGTTAATACATCTAGCTACTGCCGAGAAAATCCGATATGTCAAAGTTGATTGTGCTTCGGTAACAATCCGATTAGGTTCTGGGTTCGAATCCCTGTCCAACACAAAACTTTAGCTCACTGCATTTCAAGTAAGTTACTTGTGAAACAGTAATATTTAACATCTCTCGTAGTTCGTTAACAGGGACAATAGATGCCGGGTAGGAATTCTCGACCGTTAAAAATGTTTACGTTATGTAATTTAAAGCTAATATTTGTTAACTGATACTGTCTAAAATCGAGGTATCTCACTCTCTTTATGCCTAATCGGGAATGACTGATAATTTCCGTCAGTCACGAAATCTTAGTTTGCATGACCTGGGTTTGAATCCGTATGCAGAACGAGACGGTTCCTCGTGATATTTGAAGTTCATACATATTCTCAACTAGCTGCTCGTGAATAACGTAAATTTTTAATGTCATTTTGTGTTAAACAACAAGTATGGTATGTTACTTTGAAGAGGAAATCATGAATACGGCTAACTTTCTATGTGCATTTCCTGTCTGACGTAATAATGAGAGTGCTAACATATCGGGGGTGTCATTTATTGCGATAAATGTGAGCTTACAAGCCTTAAGGTCAGTCTTATCCGTGATGAGGTGTTCGCTGATATTTGTACCATCGTGGTATTACTTTACATCTTGAGTTATTGCGATACAAGGCAGTTTTTTCTAGTGGTTATTTGTTGGAACCATTATCAATAGTCAAACGATTGTACCCAGGGGCGATTAGAGGACCTGTTAGACAGCTGCGTTGTGTAGGTTGCATGGGAATCAGGTGAAATGCAATTCAGGTCGTTCGGATACTTTTGAGCACGACTGAATATAATATCACAAGTTAAATATCAAATGTTTTCACCAATAGCGAAATGCTGGAACCTTAATTCACTATAGAATTGTTTTTGCCTGAGTGGGATTCGACCCCTGCATCTAGTACCCTCGTTTTCTAGCCAGGAACAGACGATATATAGCAATTTTTGGTTCACCAGTAGCGAGATGGGCGCATATTTAGCTAGACATCAGGCGACGAAAAGTTCTGTGCTGAATGGAATTTAAATCCCGCACACGTCGTCATGAAGAAACTTTAACTTTCAAATTCTTTTCCAATAGTAGCTAGAATGGCATGTTTGTACTTTCAATGATGTGATGGAAAATACTCTGCTGGCTAGAAGATGAATCCACAACATGTCGTCGTTGTTGATCACAACGAACACAACGTCAAACCCAAATCCGTTTTCACCAGTAGGATGGAGAGGAATGTTTGAACTTGAAAAGAAGTAAAGAGATGTTTGATCTCGTAATGTTGTGATAAAAAGCCCATCATATGGCTGTGAGTTGAAACGAACACGTTACAGCTGACAACGCACGAAGAGACGTTGGAAACGCAACCATTTTTCACCAGTATTTCGGAGTGCACATGGTAGGGCTTGAAATGAAATAATGAATATTTTGTGCTGATCAGGATTCGAAACCAGATAGGTGCCTAGAAGAGTTTGCAATCTTCGGGAACACAGTGTAATCGAATTCTAATGCCAGTCCAGCACCACAATTTTCAACGTCTGAGTTTCACATAAAGTAAAAGCCTTGTGAACTTACATGGCCATTGGTTCATTAAATGAAATACCTTTTCTAGTTTACGACGGCTTGCTGGTGACAGAGTCTCTGCCTTACGGGGTTTCTCTATCTGTCACAGCTCAAACGAATGCCCAGTCGGCAGCGAAGGGATGTTATCTTTACTGCGGATATTGAACTATGAAGCTTACTCACGTTCTGCACTTGGCGTTACTAGGGGTGAAGGAAAGCTACTTGTGTGTGTTAAAAATCTACGCCTGACGTGAGATGTGAACCTACACGTTTTACACATCAATACGAGATTAATCCACCAGACCACAGAACCCCCTGCCAAGCACATAATTATGAATTGCAGAGTATTCATTTAGATGTAGATGCAGATGTCAAGGGGCGCGTAAAAAGAAGGAGGGCACGATCTGGGAATGGATAGAAGTGCACACGGACAAAATATACGCGTGAAATGCTTGCAAAGTATTGCTTACCTAGATGTGTGCCACAGTTCGTTTTATCGTAGGACCGAGAGATAAGGAAGGACTGTTCTCAGAACGAAGAATGGGTTATAGGGAATGGGAGATCAAGGAATACGGTTTCATAGGTGTTGACAGGAATGATAGAGAGTAAAGACAGCAGCAATTAAAAGAGAAAATGTAGCGTCATTGGAAACCGCTAGATTTGTTTACAAAGTTTAGGGGAAGTGTAATAGAAGGGCACTTGCGGCAATAGTGTCAGAGAGAGAGAGAGAGAGAGTGTGTGAGAGAGAATAGAAGAGACATTAACAACGAGTAAACATAAATGTTCAAATTTGTGTGAAATCTTATGAGACCTACCTGCTAAGGTCATCTGTCCCTAATCTTACAAACTACTTAACCTAAATTATCCTAAGGACAAACATACACACCCATGCCCGAGGGAGGTCTGGAACCTCCGCCGGGACCAGCCTCACAGTCCGTGACTGCAGCGCCTTAGACCGCGCGGCTAATCCCGCGCGGCGAGTAAACATAATATGAAATCGATGGCGTATTGTGTGGAGGACGGAGGGTGTATTCATGGATGGAGGGGAAGAGAGAGACGTATTTGAAAGAACAAAAACTACTGTGACAGAGTCCATCTACGTTGATTAGTTTGTAAGTATGTAGACAGGTTATAAATGAAATCAAAATAGAACACTTAACAAACTGTATATTCAAAAGAAACCCACTTGAATTAAAAGGGCAACTCAAAGGAAACCTAATCCATATTGTATCTTTTCTGTTGCCACGCGATCTTCCACTAGCTCCCAATGAGGAAAAATGACGAAAAAGAGTACATATCAAAACATTTTAAGAATAATATTTTGTCCAGAATCCTTCATTATTTTGTACTTCTATCACGCGTCTTGGCATAGAATGTATAAGCTGTCGGACGTAACAGCCTGAAGAAGCAACTTCCTCCCAGGCTTCCAGGACACAGTCCCAAAGAGCGTCCGCAGTAGTTAGTTGGTTTCGTGGCCAGTTCTCTGTTAATGTTCTGGCGACCTCAGCCCACATCTTTTACATGGAGTTCATATCAGCCGCCCGTGGCAGCCAGTCCATGACGTTGACGCCAATCGTGGAGAGCCGCTGCTGAAGAAATGCAGACTTGTGAATGGGAGAACGGTCCTCTTCCAATGTGACGTCCCCTTCTGCGTACAGCAGTCGCACTGACGGAAGCATCACATTTTCCAATATGTGGGCAAACTGCGCGCTGTCCAGAGTTCCTTCTATCCTGTGAAGAATTCCCACCCCTCTCGCAGAATTCCAACCCCAGCAGGTAACAAATAGCCGGCCACGTCGTGGTTACATATTCGAGTCGATGGCGAGTCCCTTGGGGCCTGTAAACGATTCGTCGACCGTCGCTATTGGTGGAAAACACCCTCTCATCAATGATAATGACGTTGTCCCACGACGCCCTCAGATGGAGCTCCGCAAATGCTAGCCGGTATAAAACGTTGTCTTCGCTGAGCTCTTGTTTCACGGCGGATCGTCGTGCATGCAGTCCAGCGTCCCTCAGCCTTCGGTGAATCGTGTCACTGGAGCCTGGGAAGTTGGTCTCCCGCCGCAACTGCTTCTCGTTCAGAAAGGGATTTTCTCTGCTCCTAGACACTAGGTCCCTGTCTTCCTGCTGTGAGATCACTCTCTTCCTGCTTGAGCCTGGAGCCCTGTTGGTGGTGCCTCTTTCAAGGCAGATCCTCCACCATCTGGTTGCAGTGGTATGTGGTACGCCATACCGTCTGCCAGCTTCTCTGATGGAACATCCTCCTTCCTCAATGAGAGCGACGACTCTACCTCGGCCGGCCGGAGTGGCCGAGTGGTTCTACACGCTTTAGTCTGGAGCCGCGCGACCGCTACGGTCGCAGGTTCGAATCCTGCCTCGGGCATGGATGTTTGTGATGTCCTTAGGTTAGTTAGGTTTAAGTAGTTCTAAGTTCTAGCGGACTGATGACCTCAGATGTTAATTCCCATAGTGCTCAGAGCCATTTGAACCATTTTTTGACTCTACCTCGAATAGATCTCTCCCAGTGAGCCATTACAGCAGACATCCTGATTATTTCTGCTTGCCGCTCTTATACTGATTCCCGGAGAGGAGGTAAACATATTTACGTCGAACGGAGCGGCAGAGGCAGAGGCATGCGGCGCAGCCGTGCTGGCTCGTCCCAGGCTGTTGGCGCACCAACGCCACCGCCAGCTCGCTCACTTGCGGCTCGCCTCGGCCAGCCTGGCTGGCCCGTAGCTCGCGAGCCGCGGCTAGTACAGACCCGGGCCACATGGCCACGATCCCCATTGAAGGCTGAAAAGTTACACCTAACCTACCCAAGTCTGTAGTACAAACTAACGCAGCTACAGCTATTATGCTATAACATGTGCAGGCACACCTACAGTCGACGATTTATTCAAATATTTGACGAACAATACTTTCAAAAATACATTCATTTTAAACATAGCTACCACAAAATATTTCACCGAGTTAGCAATAGCTTGACGCAGGAAACTATACTTTCATGTAAGCGCTGTGCATTAGATGTAGCCTTAAGAAAACCTGTATTCAAGCACGACAACTAAGCGGAATGTAAAAGTAAACAGGTTTGGCAGCAGCTTTTTCAAATAATTGTACATACTTAGTATATAATACACGTTTTGTGCACTTATAAAATGTACTCAGTGACTCTCAAACAATATGTGCTGCGCAACGGAAATTACTTTCTGCTGAGGCAATTCATTTACATCTCAATGATACACGACTACTAGAGAACATCGTTCTTTACGGCAGTCAATCCACTTCTAAATTAACATCATGACATCGCAGATAATAGGCAACACGTTACTAGTGATGAGTAAGGCTTAAGGTTTGCAACTAAACATGCTACTCCTAGCTACTACTGAATATGAAGTTGATTATTAACGTGTCTTCATAACCATGTGTGCGGCGTTCGACTCTCAGTCAGCATAGACGTTTTCGTCACCTTATTTCTAGTTAAACGTGTGCACATCTCGCTGATGGTGGACCAACACTGGACGTTTCTCGTCTGTTCCTGGTTAGACAACGACGGCGGTAGACGCCGGGTTTGAATCCCGGTCAGGCAATACAACTTCAGTCGTCATTTAGGGTTCCAACCCCACTACTGGTGACAAAGTGTGATGTCTACATTCTGATTTTACGTACTTATTCAACAATCCGATTAGGTACTGAGTTCGCATCCTTATCCCCAGCATTACATGATGGCATTTCAATTTTAAACATGTCCATCCTTCATTCCTTGACAATGCAACCACGTCTTTCGAGGTTAATTACCAAGAAGGTAATTGTCATGTTAGGGTTCCTGCTTTGGTACAAACATTATCGTCATTTACGTTCAAGTTGAGAATTGATAACTGACGCTGGTGCAAACGTCAATATTTGACGTCTCTTTCTCCCTAGTGATCGAGTCTCGATAAGCCACAAAAGTTTGCTTGGTTAACAATGGCTTTACATTCTGGGTTTGCATCCGGATCCAGAACGAAAACGTTGGTCATGTCATTTAAAGTACAACTTCGTGTACAAGTAACTGTTGATGAGTAATGTGAACAATGATATTACTTGTGATTCGCTGTTAATGTTGGGATTTCCGTAGAGTGGTTGCCGCCGTTAATCACGTTTTCTTTTAACTGCTTAGTATTACATAAAGTTGATGCGAAACCACTCCCCGTTGAACGTTGAACGACGTTCAGCATGTGTTGGGTAAACCTTTTAGACAGCAAAGAACTTGTTTCCAATTTCCATACAACTTTATAAATCCATATACTGTCTCAAATATTTAATTGTGCCTAAGGATTACTGAACGATTTATGTGACAAAACTAGTTGTCCCATAACATTTGAAATGTCACTTATTGTAATTAAGTTTAGTTTACAAACGTTAAGGACTGTCTGATCTCTTCTGTACTATCGTGGTGTTACTTTACATCTGGACGGGCTGTCATAAAGACCGGTGTTCTCTAGTAGTCTCTAGCGGTACCCATTGTGTATCTTACAACG
Source organism: Schistocerca piceifrons (assembly GCF_021461385.2). NCBI lineage: Eukaryota > Metazoa > Arthropoda > Insecta > Orthoptera > Acrididae > Schistocerca > Schistocerca piceifrons. The sequence goes on along the minus strand of NC_060141.1, from coordinate 682,654,900 downwards.
ACTGTACTGTGGAGGGTTGCGACTATGTGCAACACAGATATGCTATGTTGGTTGCATACATTCAGGTGCAGCCTACACGTTGGAATTCAGGGGTGACTCACTTTTTTTGCTGTCGAGTGTACATTGCTCTTGATAGTGGTCTGCTACCTGTAAACATTCTGAATTTTTTACGTTTTCATGTTATGTGCATTTATATTTGCATATACTTTTCTAGCTTTTATATCATGTCATAATGTTAAGTATATATTATTTAATTAATTCTTTTGTCCACTGTTTGCTTGTTGTACTTCATTACACATACTACACGCTCTCATTTATTGTACTATGGTACTCACGCGCCACCTATCAGCATGTTTGTGGATCTGGGCGAGTAAACTTGGCCAATTAGTCTTCTTACAACTCTGTATGGGCTACATACTACTAGACCCACTACCATGGTTTGGTTGACAAATTACTGGTGTAACTGTACTGTATGCAAAATATCCCACATCAATGCGGATTTGTACACTGCGTAGACTGTGTATTCTATTTTTGCCGCATTTTGTGTTCTACGGCGTACTGACGTCTCTGTTTATTCCTTAGGTCTTGAATACCCAATGTTTTGTATCAAAGGCCATTTTTAGTGAGATTCTTCTTTTACATAAGCGTCCACGGAGTTGCGGACATGGTGTCTTAATCTCATTTTTCTAACATCAATTACACATGTTGTAAATAGTCTTCACCGGTTTGCAGCTGGATCAGTTTTGCAAATTCCACAATATTTCTTCGGAGCAACTGTCCGACATCTTCAGGTGGTTCAACCTTGATGGTGTCTAGGTACGACTGACGGTATCCGCATGTCGACGCCCCGTTTCTAGAACACAATCACGAAGAATGTGCAGATGCGGAAATCGCGCATGCGCAATGATTTGCAGATAGATGGTTCCATATTCAAACTCCCTCTGCCAAAAATCTCAGAGCGGCTCTCCTGCGTGTGCGCTGCACGCTGCGTTTGCCAACAGTGCGGCCAGACGTTACTCACCAACGGGCGTACTAGACCAATGGTATGACGGGTCTGTTATCGGTGAAATTTGATTTTCGCGTCGTGATTTAATAGCGGCCAATGCAGGGTTCCAGGCTGTGCTCAGTTGAAATCCTGCATCCCTGTTGATGAGATTATCGGCTGTACGGATACGCATTGCTCCCTTAATGACGCAGTCCGAGAAAGATGAGGCCGGGGATAAAACTTCCGTCTTTTCATAAATCGTGCGATGACCTGTATTGAGACAGTGTTCCGCAATTGCCGACTTTTTCCTGTTGACGAAGGCGTTTAAGACGCTTATGTTCATCGCAGCGTTCTTGTAATCAGCTGCCCCACACTGCCAAGGAATCTTGTACACACCACATTTCCTCAGGACAAGGTCATCCTTAACCGAACCCAACAGGTTTCTCAGTTTTGTAGAAGGTTGAAAAACACACTAATTTGCACAATACGATCCGGCGGCAAACCCGTGAAGACTATTTTCAACATATCCGCCGGGAAAGCTTGAAGAGTCACATTACACATGTTTTCATAATCGGTATGTAATTGACCTTGTATTTTTAAGGTGATGTGATTCCCTCTGGCACCTTTAGGTAGTGCAATTTTCTGTTATATTTCAGATCTGAAAATGGTTGTATAATGAGCTGAAACTACTCATCACTTAACGTTATTTACTTGCGATCTTGACTATTAAAACATTTTCTTTAAAAAATTTTAGCATTTTGTAAAACATTTAGATGGCTTCTCCCCATCGTGGCTATCACAGGAGCTAACACATGCTGTTGCGGGAAGCATGCCGTGAAGTGTGTGGCACAGAGTTCACATACGGTGCAATCACGCCGTGGACGAGTACAACACAGCCGTCACGTACTAAGATCTCGATAGGGATACGGAAATGGAGTTGCCCAAAACTAGCGACAGCTGGCCGATTTTGTACGCATGACCTAGACGAGATCGGAACTGTTATCGAATCGTGGGCAGCTACAAATGGTGGTAACTACCCACGAAGGAGCAATTACGTCGGGGAACAGGCGACAAAAGGTTGGTGTCTTGCTTCTCCTGTGTGGTATCTACAAGATGGTCGTCGACAAAGTGAGTTTTTGCGGTGGGAATGCACAGGAGTGTTCCGACGATCCAGAAGAGCACGCTCTGGCGTACTGTAGGTTACCTGAACACGTTGCCTCTTGTCCTGATTGTTATTTCCGGCTCTGCTCGAACTAGTTAGAAGAGGAGTCGCCAACTGAGCTCATAACTGTTATTTTATTGTGCTGAACTGGAAAGAGAACGGATCAATCCGACATGCCGAAACCTGCCACGAAATTTTTTACACAGGAAAACAACACCGAAAAAAACATATCTTGAAATTTTAGGTGCTAACACACAGCCGTGACAAGAGAACATAGCGGTCTGTAGTGCGAAGTCCAAAGTGGAAACAGGCGAAATTTAAGGGCTTAAAATACATGAAAAGTGTCTTCAAATCTTCAATGTTTTGTGTTACTTGCAGTTTATGTAGGCGGCTAAACTGTTGCAAACTCAATTGATACACAAGTTACTGGCAGAGGAAACGAATGAAGAAAGTGTATTACGTTACATTATGGACGACTTCCATCTAACGGAACATTAATTTGTTGAAATTAAACATCTTTAAAAAAATTCCTGTATCACAATTCTGATGATGATTTTTGTGTAATGGATATTTTACTAACAATTAAACAGTTCCTTGCTTACTCCTTGTAATCGTTACAAAAACGCGAAGTGTGTTTAGTATGACGTAAAAAAAACTGGTGCATCTGATAAATGATTAATTAATGAGTTCTTGCACTTCACAGTAATTACCAATTTCGGTCGTGACATACTTGATCTAACTCGTAAAACGTGATGCGGCAGACTGACAATGCACAAATAATTGAAATTTAACAGTGCTATTACGCTGATAAACCTGGAATGGTAAAGAGCTATCGGGAGTCATATTTTCAATATTGATTTTTAAAAAAGTTGAAAATTGCCAAATTCGTAGCTGACCGGCAGATAGAGAGCTGTACAACCATACCGAAGCTGTAGCAGGCAGCCGATACGCAACACGGCTGGCATGTACGTTTCGATAGGCACAAAACGCGACACAGTGCAATAGTAATTTATAAACTGAGTTTCAAGTTTCATTGATAGTTTCACTCACGTTGTTGGTCGCAGTTACTATAACCTTGAATCTTCAACTCATTTAATATCCGTAATAATCAACAGTTGACTACGGAGCTACAACCGAATTAATTTTTTGTTTTTTCTTCGTGTATGCTTTCTAACAGCATCCATATTTGTTCATGTTCCCGATTTTCGCAGTAATGTGGTATACAGTCAATGTTTTAAATCTCTGAAAGATCAAATAAGGAGAACACGTTAAGCATTCAATAGGCCACTTTTCTTTAAGACATGCATGTGTCCTATTTATTAGTTAATTTTTTAGACATTCATTCGAATGACGTCAACATTTCGTTGGAAAGTGCAGAAAGATTAGAAAAAAGAGGAAATAACTCTGACGATTCTGCGTACTGTCGTTCGAACAATAAAAAAAAAAGAAAGGAGAATAATAGCATTCGGTGACAATAAAAGGGTGTAAATCTTTCGAATAAACGAAGAAAGTAGTTAAAACTTAAAGTTAAGCTGTCTTCAAAGCTGGTTTCATTTCGAAAATCTGAACCTGAATTGTATGTAGACAAAAACTATTTACGCATATTACGAATTATTCGCCAGAATGTAATTCGCAAAAATGTGAAAGAAAAACTCTTCGAAAGATTGAGATCTGCCCGTAAGAGTCAATGAACCGTTAGTGAGAGAAATTTACGAGACGTCATCTGAATTGCAAGGGAGATGAACATTAATGATTTGCTGGTTAAACAGATTCAGAAAATTATACGGAGAAGGAAGGCGCAGAATTACGATTTCTGCTTGAAGTAAATGTGTAGAGGCATGCCATTAATAGATAAAAATACAGACAAATTTGTAGTTATCTGCTAAGACTCTGCGTATAAATCCAGGCAGTCAGGTTTCATGCAAGAACTGCGTGCAAATCGCACTTTATCATTTCGAACGAAAAAGAGCTAAGTTGTTTGTGCAGTCGATGAATTCTGTGACACATAAGCATATAACAATACTAGTAACATGGGTCAGTGGATTACTGTTCTGGAGCTTTATATCTGTCTTCAGGGACCTTAAGGCAAATTAGGGCCAAAAATTAAGGAAGAAGCACTGTTTAGTTGCGAAAAACCTTGTAATAGACGTAACAAAACATTGAAAATGGGAGAGAATACTTTTCAGTACTACAACCGAGACGTCATCTTCGCTGTTGCAGAAAATAACTCATTGCTTTTGATGGATTCTTGACCTCTGTCTTTCGGAGGAGGACGAATAGACTGTTACGATGATTTAGGTTCCAACTGGAAAAAATATTCATAATTCAATAGACAAATGTTCCGATATTGTAAAGCATTTTTCAAAGAATGGTTGGCCAATGTGATTTCGATGAACTGTGTGTACAGTTGCGAATACGGACAACCATCAGCTGTATAATAGTATGATGACAATGAAAATTTGTGACGCACCGGGACTCAGACCTGGATTTCCTGCTTTACGCGAGTGTCACCTTAATAGCTATTCTATACGTACCCAACTCACGGCCAGACCCAATCTTCCATCTTCGTCGTTCATGCACCACAGTTTGCCTGGTATTGTCGGATAAATACGAGGGTTGCCCAGAAAGTACTGCACCACATTTTTTTCCACAGCCGAAAATAATGCTAAAACTACGAAACATTACGAGTGTATTATTTGAAGTCCGGTGAATGAACGCGCCGAGTTTCCGTCATTTGCGACAGATAGCGTAGCTGCAGGACAGTTTCAAAATGGCGCCTGTAGGTGATTTACGTTACAAGCACTGCAGAGAAGGAAACAGTGGGGAATATTCACGAACGCTTCTGCAAAGTCTATGGATCAACTATACTTCGACAGCAGTACAGTTAGTCACTGGGCGCGGAGGATGCGGCCATCAGAAGGTTCGGAGGAGCTCCACGATTTGCAGCAGTCGGGGAGACCATCCAAGGCTCTCACACCTGACCTGGTCCACGGAGCTGATGTGATTCGAGAAGAAAGACACATTACGACTCGACAGTAGCGCTGCATCTTTCAGTCAGCAAAGGAAGTGGGATGCAATTATCTGCACTCTTGGATACTCCAAAGTGTGTGTAAGATGGATCCCGCGGAGTCTAACGGTAGATTACAAATCGCACAGAAAAGAACCTTTGCCTTGATTTGTTGCAACGTTTTGAAGCTGATGGGGAGTCCTTCTTGTAACGAATTGTGACAGGTGATGAAACCTGGGTCCACCATTTTGAGCGAAACAAAACGACATTCGATGGAATGGCGCCATTCCCACCACCCACAGAAGAAAAAATTCAAAGCAACTGCTTCCGCCGGTAAGGTCAGGATCACCGTGTTCTGGAGCTATGAAAGTGTGATTCTCATTGATGTGACGCTATGACGCGGTACCATTAATTCAGAGGCATATGTCAACACATTAAGAAAACTTAAGATGCGCTTCCAGAGACTTCGGCACCACAGCAACCCAGGAGATGTTTTGCTGCAACACGATAACGTTTGGCCCCACACAAGTCTGAGGACTGCTGAACACATCGCGAAACAAGGTTTGACAGTGTTACCCTACCCACCCTACATCCATCACCTACGTCCCTCGGACTTCCACTTGTTTGGGCAATTAAAGGATGCCATTCGTGGAAGATATTTTGAGGACGATGAAGAAGAAAGTCACACAGTGAAGCACTGGCTCCGCCACTAGGACAAGGATTGGTACCGTCAGGGCATACACGCCCTTGTTTAGGGCTGGAGGAATGCCATAAAACGGGATGCAGATTACGTGGAAAAATAGTGTGTACATAAAATACCACTCTTTCGTGTGTGTAATTCTCTTTACGTTCAATAAAGTATAGCTCAAGAAAAAAATGCGGGGCATTACTTTCTGGGCAACCCTCGTACGATGTAAAGAAGACCTTGCATGCATGTCGGAAGGAATACTGCATAGTACTTCTTAACAACAAAGGCGCTGTATTATTTCAAATATGATTTCCGATAACTCTTTCTCATTGCGGATTTATCAGCGTAATAGCACTGTTAAACTTCAATTCTCGTGCATTGTCAGTTCGCAGCATCACGTTTCAACAATTCGATCAAGTATGTCTGGTACATGGTCACGACCGTTTTTAGTACATCTCTGTTCTGTCTCAATAAAATCAGTAATCGTCGTGAGGTTCCGGAATTCATTAATTAATCATTAAATCATAAGTGCCTTGTGCAAGGAAAATGCTTGTTTCTGTCACTCAAAACATGCGTCGCATTTCTGTGACGATTACAGGGAGTAAACAAGGAGCTATTTAATTGTTAGAAAAATTCCCATCATTTAAAAATTATCATAAGAATTGTGCTACAAGGATTTTTAATGATTTTTTAACATGAACAAATCAAACTGTCTAAGATGGAAGTCGTCCGTAATGTAACATAAACTGCTTTGATTTTGATTCGTGGGCCAGTAACTTGTGAAACAATCGCTTCTGCAACGGTTTATCTGTCAACGTCAACTGCTAGTTACACAAAAAAATTGCAATTTGAGACCCTTTTCATGTGATTTAAATGTTCAAATATCACGCGTTTGCACTTTGGTCTTAGCGTTACGCGGCGCTACATTCCCTTGTCGCGGCTGTGTGCGCTTATTCGCCGGATCACATGCTAGGCAGGAAGAGCAGTACAAACCGCTGTTATAAGTTATTTTCTGTGCGACAAAATTTGGTAACTGTAAAATTTTTATTTAAATACTTGCAGTGCAACTTAGCAGCTACTATCTTGACAGGGCAATTCCTTCCTTGTATTGTTCCTCTATGACAAAATTTCAGGTAAGGTTTCGACTTGCATTGGACCATTATCTTGTGACAGGTATTTATCTCATAGCTTTGTTTGTATCTTATTTAAATGCAAAGCTTTAGTTCCATACATTATGCTAACTGATAGGCATTAAACCCCTCGGGAACGTCTGGAGGATTTTCAGGAAGCAATAGGTTCTTTTGTACACGTGGACGATTTTTCTTTATTTCTTTAGCTGCAGATGCTGATTTGTTGTTAAATGTTTTCTCCGTTCCTGTCATCTTGTTTTCTCTTTTATAGCTAGGTTCTAGAGGTACTGTTTTTTGTTTTCAGATGTTGTTTGTTTCCGAAAATGTTAAGCCAAAGTGAACCACTGCTATAAACGCAGACTTTCATCATGGCTTCACTCATATTAATTAATTCGTCCATAAATAATACAGAAGATGAGATTTTGTCTCTGCAGTGGAATTTGCGCTGACGTGACACACTTCCTGGAGGATCGAAACTTCGTTTCGGACAGTGACTGGAACTCGGGATGTTTGCGTTTCGCGAGCAGGTTCTACCCAAGCACGACTCACTACTCGCCCTCACAGCTTTACTTCTGCCTGTATCTCGTCTCCCACCTTGTGTACTTCACAGAAGTTCTCCTGCAAGACTAGCACTCCTGAAAGAAAATATATTGCAGAGATACAGCTTAGCCACTGCTAGTGGGATGTTTCGACAGTGAATTTTTAATTCTGCAGCAGAGTGTGCGCTGACACGAAACTTACTTCGTAGCACATTAAGTTTCGCTTGGCTAGCTCAGTTGGTAGAGCAATTGTTCGCGAAAGACAAAGGTCCTGAAATCGACTGTCGATCTGGCACCAAGCTGTAATTTGCCAGGACGTTTCGTATCAACGTACGCTTCACTGTACAGAGAAAACCTCACTCTGGAAACTACCTCAGGCTATGACTAAGCCATGTCTCTGCAATATATTTCTTCCAGCGGTACTAGTCCTCAAATTTCGCAGGAGGACTTCTGGGAAGTTGGGAAGGTAGGAGAAGAGGTACTGGCGGAAATACCACTGTGGAGACGAGTTTTCGGTCGTGCTTGGATAGCTCAGTTTCATGAAGATTTGCCCGGGAAAGACGAAGTTCCCGAGTTCGGGTATACGTCCGGCACAGAGTTTTATTCTGCCAGAAAGTTTCACCACAGAAGATTTTTTTGTGTGGGAGTGCATATTTATTTCATTCATTTCCCAGCTTCATCCTCCCCTCGTCTCCCATTCCGCCCATAATCTCTGGTTGATTCACGTTTATGAGCTTGTGTATCAGATATGATGCTGGTAGCGTTTCCATGGCAGTCTACTAGTTGTTTTCTGACCCAGGTATCAGGATCTTTCCCTTTTTCTGATTCTGGTAGGTCTCTAGAACATATGGGCGAGTTCCCTCCTTGACTAATCAGGGCCATCCCTGCTTTCTAACAACGGAGGCCTGGAGCTGTCCAGGTAAGAAAAGGTAAAAACAGAAGACGGTCTCCGACGCCGGCAGAAGGCAATAGCAAAACAGTGGGTCGAAATACTGACGCAGTAATGGTAGCATCTGCTGTTCCTCTGGGTCGTAGATTAACAACTTCGTACTTCTCTTATTGTGGTCATGTTTTATGTGTGTAAGAGACTTTAATTTCATTCAGTTTCTATAACGTGTATGTGTGTGTGTGTGTGTGTGTGTGTGTGTGTGTGTGTGTGTGTTATTGTTCCATATCAATCAATCGATGTAGATAATTTATGAGAGAAACATGTAAACATGCATTTAGCTTTTCTGCCATGGATGCGACCATGTGCACTGAGAAGTGGTCTCCCATTACAGCAATTACGTACCACATTTTCTTTATTATCGTGCATCATGTTAATTCTGACAAATGTTGCATCTCGATAGGATTCATTTTTCGAAGGCTTTGAATAATCTTTCCCTTGCACTTGTGAACCACTTATGAGACATAGCAATCAACGTGCGAGACGAAGCGAGCACATTGCCCTCAAAATCATTCGAGTTTAGATGTTACTGTTAAGCAATTAGCTTGTGTAATAGCGGTGTGTATTTTGATGTACGAATACGTGTGCAGTTTCACTGCTGCCTGTCGATGCGCAGCCTTTTCTTTCGGGACTGGTGAATTCTCCTGTACGATCAGGTAGTGCCTATGGTGCAGGAATTCAACATTTCACGCCTGCTTTGAGTCATGCGGGACTCAGTTAGAACATCAAAGCAAGATTATCTCTAGTTCTTCCAGATATTTGACTACCCTCCTCTTCAGCTTTCCATAAAGTTCATAAGCTGGTTTCTCTTTTGCAATTAGTTTCGCCGCAGTAACAATAGTAATCATTAAGGGAACATGAACTTTTTACGTGTTCATTGTTACCTTGTTTGTAGAAGGTGTTTTGCTGCATGTAGTAAAAAATTTTATAAATGTGTAAGATTCGATTGTCAAGAATAATTCTACCTAAAGTCACTTCTCTCCTCCTTCAAACAGTAGCTCCTCTTGGAAAAAGTGATGAAAAGGATGTATAAAAAACAGTAGTATAGTTATAGCACGTTCGCACATTCAGATAATGTTAACCACCGCCTCGTGTATTCAGGTGTCATCAAAAGGAGTGCTTCCGTTGAGCACAGTTCGAATCGGGATCCCACGTTAATTTCAAATCCCGATCGAGCGACAGTTATATTCAGAAAACTAAGTACCCACCCTTCTTCGTCAAAAAAATTAATAGCCAACTTACACGAGTGGTCTTATGTTTATCTTAGTGCCCAATGTACTAGTAAATAAATCATTTTAATATTGAGAATACAATCAGCAGTGGAAGCTAACTCTTTGGATCTTATTACAGTTGTTTTTAGTGCGTATTAAGCCTTCTTCCTCCACCAGAAAGCGAATTAGCTATTTCCGAGAGTGGTGCTGACGAATACGTTTGAATTAACGACCTCAACTAGAGACTGGCTTCCAGTCATGGGTGTGGCGCCTGCTCGTCCGTATTCTTATTGAACTAGTATGTACTGTATACCTTTCCTGTTAAAATGTATTCTAATCAGCACATGGCGGGGATGCGCATGATACATTAATCAGCCAAAACATTATGACCACTGGATGCCTACTGATGCATTTGACTCAGTAAGAAAGGTATGTAAGCCGGGCAGAGAGGGATGGGGGATTGCCGTAGCAAAAATGTGCGCTGCAAATGGAGAAATCCACTGAGATAAGGAACTTTGTCATAGAGCACATTATTACTATTGCGCAGAGTCTGTGATCGTGTATATCTAAAACGACAACGTTGGTTGAATGTTCAGGTGCTACTGTCTTAAGCATCTACGTAAAGTAGTAGAAGGGCAGTGAAACAACTACTAGGTGCTTAGTGGTTAGACGTTCACGACTCTTCCCAGGACGTGACGTGTGGAGGCACGTGTGGCCCCTCCGGCGAAGGACGCACGTGTGGTTCGGAGCACACCATTCAGCGCACATTACAGAATGTGGAGCACCGTAGCTGACGACACCTACTTGTTCACATGTTGGACCAACGACATCGTCAATTACGATTGCAGTGGGCACGGGACCAGCAAGATTGGATCGTGTATCACTGGAAACGTGCCGGATCGTCGGAAAAATGACGTTTTTGCTTCACCAGGTCGATGGTTGTCTCCACGAACGCCGTCATCCAAGCGAACGGCTGAGCTGAACGTGCAACGCACCGAAACACAAGCTGGTGGGAGCAGTATTATGCCATGATAGACATTCTCCTGCATTTTCATGGGACCTGTGGCAGTACTCGAAGACACCGGCTAAGCTTCGGAGCGTCTGTATATCTTCATGCTTGATGTCTTCCCTGACGACGCCGGGATGGGTATTTTCTCTGCCTGCGGGCTGGGTGTTTGCGTTGTCCTCATCATTTCATCCTCATAGTCATCATTCCTGACTGGATATATTGGACTGTATAAAAAAATTAGATTGTGTTTAACCTGGCACTTTTTGCGGGCGCTGATGACTGCGCAGTTGAGCCTCCCACAAAACAAACATCATCATCATCCCTGACGACGATGTCATCTTTGAAATGGCTCTGAGCACTATGGGACTTAACATCTGAGGTCATCAGTCCCCTAGAACTTATAACTAATTAAACGTAACTAAACTAAGGACATCACACACATCCATGTTCGAGGCAGGATTCGAACCTACGACCGTAGCTGTCGCATGGTCCCGGACTGAAGCGCCTAGAACCGCTCGGCCACAGCGGCCGGCGATGTCATCTTTCAGCAATATAATTATCCTTGTCTCGAAGCCAGAATCATGCCACAGTGGTTCGAGAAGCGTGATAGTGAGAACACGTTAATGTCTCGGCCACGAAATTCGCCTGATGTGAATCCCATGGTTCCTATCTGGGTCTCTATCGAGTGCCATCACCGCGTACACATATCAGCAACCAGTTATTTACGGGAACAACATCTGTTGGCACATATCTCCACAAACCAACCAACGACCTGTAGAATCGGTGATACGCAGAAACCGTGATATATTGCGATACAAAGATGGGCCAACAACATGTAAAGAAGATTGTCGTAATCTTTTGGCCCATCAGTGTATATGGACTTGCAGATTGCAATGAGTCTGAAGTCAGCTGTTTGTATGATGAAAGATTTCCAACTAGACATTTACCGCACAATTCCATTTTATATGCGAACATCTCGCCGAAACAGGCTTTTTTATGGAAAAGTCATTTCATTGTGAAAATATTCGTGTTTGATAACTGGGGATGTGTGCTCAAAACCAACACTTTTTCCGCCCCAAACTGTTTAGTGATGAAGCAAAGTTTACCATGAATGCAATACAGAATCTTCACAACATTCATGTATGCCCGGACGATAATTCGTTTGTGATTTTGGAAACAAGACACGTACAACAGATATGAAACTTCCTTGCAAATTAAAACTGTATGCTGCAGAGTAAAAATCTCATTGTAGTACCTACAACAGTTTAGCATTAACGTATGAGCTAGTATAGACGGATACGGATTAATTGGACCCTTCACTTTCCTTGGTGCACTCACCGGAAAATCACACAGTGAATTCTTAATAGAGCATTGAAACGGTTTGCAGGAAGGCGGTCTAGTATACGTACCTCAGAAAATGTGCTTCATGCACGCACAACGTCGTTTGGCTCTGCAGGCAAGAACAATTTTAAACACGTTCGAATTGCTAAACTGTTTAAAAGAAGTACGTAATAGTCGGTTGCGCGTGGTTGTACCATAGAGTGGATTTTTGCAAACGCTGTTTATTTCTAAACTCAGTACATTTAGTGTCTGCAGGGCCAAAACAGTGGGTACAAAACAGACTTCCTCAGTGCCATCTGACCGCTGGTAACCGTGACACTGCAACCTCTCATTGTGCATATATTTTATTCTGGTGCCTGGTGAATATAGTCCTTGAAAGTGTTGCATATTTTTCCGGTATTGTATTCGCAAAAAGGAGTAAAACGTTTGCTATTTGAGACAACGTAATAATGCTCTGTATAAAATGCATTAGTATGTACCTGAAAGTTTAAAGACGTACCGTTGTTCGTTATCAAAGTAAAGCAACTTATTGAAAAAGTGGAAGTTGATGTCGAAAAACTCTTGTAAGAATTCTTTAAAACTATTGATTTTCCATGCATCTGGATGAGTCTGCCATAGCAGAAAATAGTCCTTTATTGCTTGCATTTGTACGTTATCTTGATGAAAGCAACACATTACGGGACGCAATGCTGTAAGTGATAAATCTCATTTAATACTATGAAATCATACTTTACGAAAAACAGTAGTTCCATTAAAGGTATATTTGCATACGCTACTCATGGAGCACTGCCAATAGTGAATCACTGTCGTGGATTTATTTCCTGTTGGAAGGAAATAGTGACACAAGTTTTATGTATTCATTGTGCGCTGCACAGATAACATATTATAGGAAAAACGTCTAAGTGCATTCATCAAATCCAACTCAAACAAAGACAGAATACTTGGACAGCTTTGCCAGGACAGTAACGAAAATTTTATTAGAATACTTTTTAACACAGAAGTTCTGTTTCTGTCAGAGGTACATTTCTGACTCGTTTTGTAGCATTATCTGATAGTGTCCTACAATCTCTTGGAATAAATTATGAGACCAATCTGTGTCAACAGTTAAAACCCAAATAATGATGCCTTTTATGTCGCACATGTTTTCGAGCGATGCATTTCCGTCACTCTGCAACTTGAAGCAGCAGATATCACTGTTATAGGTTGCGAAAGTATTGTGTCATTATTTATTGACAAATTTTTTCTTCTTTGTTATAGTTGCTTAAATTAGAATTTTTCGCTTTCATAAATTATCATATATAATAAGTTATATAACGCCAGAGGATACTAACACATTCAGTAGGCACCTCAATCATCTTAAATAAGACATCAGTAAACGATCTGAAGATTTTTGAAACTAAAGGTGTATGAATGGATGGAAATCGTTTTTACAGTAAGTAATGAAGAAGCTGATACAACTTTGCAAGAAGTATTGCTTGAAATTAGGTACGTTGAAAAAATTGAACATTCGATACTGGTGGATATGGCAATCTGTGGAAAAATAAAAAAGTATGCCTGTCTTATATCTAAATACGTGGAAGACAGTATGGTCCATCACTCATATCTTGGATAGAGTTAAGTGCTGTTAATCCCGCTACCAAAGAAACAAACCACATCAATAATTCCGAAAGAGGATGTCTTCGTTTGTTCCTTACAAAAATTGTGCCGTAAAACCAATATGTTTGTTTCGCATAATATCTTCAGGTATCCCAGTAATTATTTAACCGCCTAGTATGCAAAGTACAAATAAAAAGCTAAATATGGCTTCTATAAGTTGTTTTATAAAGCTTTATTCTTTCGGACTTTGCGAAAGTTCGACTTAAAATATTTCTAATAATTTGGTAAATAGTTATTATCATTGCTTTAATTTTCTGTAACTCTGCTTTATCTTATAACTAAATGTGGATTTTGGGATGTCTGTTTGAGATTAGTATAATTCAGCACAGTTTTTCTACGGAGACGGTTTTTTTTCTATCCACTTTTTTGTAATTCATCACTAGATGACGCTGCAGCATCAACTTCTACGTCATTCAATCGATGGTAAAACTCAAATCGACCGAGTTTGAAACGGAACACCATTTTCGTTTTGTTGAGTGCTTGGCGTCGATATGTATACCTATTCTTCTTTCGTTTGTAGGCGAATGACTTCCCGTTTCTCGTTTGTTTACAGGTGAAATAAATTTGTGTCACTCACAAGTAAACGATCTTTTGTCGCTTCGTCTGACATCAAACAGTAAGTACGGTACTGGAAATTGTTTGAAATACCACCCAAAAATTAAATATTTTGAAAATCAATCAACTGCTCGTCCGTATTCTCATTGAACTAGTATGTACTTTATGCCTTTCCTGCTAAAATGTATTCTAATCAGGACAGGGCAGAGATGCACTTGAAACATTAATCAGCCAAAACATTATGGCCATCGGATGCCTCTTGGTGCTGCTAACATATGTACGAGTGACGACACGAAGCTGATCGTACACGGCAGTCAGTCTATGATTAAAAATCGATCTCAGGAAAGCGGCGTTCATTTATGATAAACACTGCAATAACAGAATGCATCACTATGTTGCCATGGCTTTAATAACGAATTTGTGCTTGAAAAAGAAAGTCCTGGCATGTGTTGCTTGTGGTTTTCCAATAGCAAAATCAATTGGCCACCACTGTCTAAGCACCCAGAACTACTACTTTTAACTCACATGATTGGAGCTACTCGGGATTCCAAACACAGCACATTCGGAAAGAGAGCTCATGCTCCTCAGTGTCATCGTAATCTGATTTTGTTATTTCATGCGCACATTCGAAGTCCAAGGAAAAATTTACCATCATATTGGTTCACTAAGTCTTGTACCCCAGGAAGATCCACATTTTTGTCAAATTTATTTCATTGATAATCTGGAAGAAGAGATTGATACGAGAATTATTCCACGATCACAAAGCCGCATTATAGAATGGAAGAATCACTTTGACGTCATTATGAGGGCACAACTAGCATAAAACACACTCCAGCGCTCCAACGGCCCTTGAAGCAACTGCTTTAATTGTTGGAATAGATGTTACCCTGCGAAATATTATTATCAGCAGACGAGATCACAACAAGAAACGTGTTGCTGAAACACAGCGATCATATGATGCACTTCAATATCGAATACCGTTTACCCAAGGAGAAGAAGCATATCTCTAATTGTAATAAATTCATCCTGCCACAAGTGCTGCTTCAACGGAAAGGTCCCATAATCTAATCACTTCTTGAAGTGCCGCCAACCTTTCCAGCAATTCGTTGTTGATATTTGCACTAAAGTCGTAAACGAACGATTCAGCTAGATTTGTTATAAGCTATCTCTATATCGTCAAATCACAAACTCAAAAACATTGATTACCCATTTGTTTCGTGCTAAATGTTTGTATTACTTCAAATTATTTTAAGCTGGCTTGGTTATAAAGCGAATGGAAATTGAAACATATTGTATATTCATACGATTTAATAATAAAAAAAATTTACAAAGTTCATCATCAATTGATACTTTTAAAAATAGTGGGATTTCATTAGTATGAACTACCATTTTCCCACATATTTCAACAACTAACTGTAGAGGACGTGTTGAAGAATAATGCCTCTGAGCATTTCTAATTAAAAACTCTTAGAGTTTTTTTTTTTTTTTAACACAAACGATATTAGCATTCTACGTCTCTATTATTCTTATCTACATATTTATATAACAACATAGTCACCCTGGCGACGACCTATTTCTCCCACTGAGGGACCAGTTTGTTGATACCGTCTCTGTAGACTGTTGGACTTTGTTGACGTAGCCGTAACCCACCTCAGCTTCCACTACATCATCACTATCAAAGTCCTCGAAATTCTGGAAACAGATGAAAATCGGATGGGGCCAAGTCAAGACTGTAGGGAACATGATCGATGACGATGAACCCATTGCGTCGGACAGTTTCAGATTTCGCAGCAGTCGCGTGTGTTCTGACATTGTCACGCTGAAGGATTATGCCAGAGGTTCGAGTTCTCCCTAGGGCATGGGTGTGAGTGTTGTCTTTAGCGTTAAGTTACTTTAAGTAGTATGTAGGGACCGATGACCTCAGCAGTTTGGTCCCTTAGGAATTCACACACATTTGCACATTTTTGCTGACGGAGAGAGTGCTCCATGTGTTGACGAACTCTTAGAACCCGTGTTTTCGAATTTCTGAGTGTCTCTCGCGCATCGAAAAGGTCACTTTTCACACAACCACATTCGGAAAAATTCGAGTCCGTGTAGTAGCAGGGGGTTACAAGTACCGTCAGCAAAGCGGAAATGTGGACCAAGCAATATCTACTACTTGTAACACCTCAAATATTGGCAACACAATGAAAAAATTCGAAGGTATACTTTTTAGCACGACCTTGCAGATTGTTTACACATTACTATTTTTGTGTACGCAGATGTAAATAAGCACACACAGGAAGGACAATGTCTGCTAGGCTTCGTCGGTAAATTTTAAAAAGTAAAGGTATATGTCTTCGACATAGTGTCAACTATCAGGAGCGATCTGAATTGTTTTATTGTTCTTAAAAAGACGAGGTTCGTCAACATCGCTTGTAAATCTTTTTATTGATTATCCATCTCGACAGATCTGTGCCGTCATCGTCGAATCTGAAAGTTTAATAAACAATCTTTCCAAATGAAGGTGGCTAACACATATATGATTTCATGTAAGCATTGTATGTACTACTGACGCATTAGAACTAACCTTGCAACATATTTCAAAAATTTCATGATTTTGACAAACTTGCAAACCACGTAAGGATGTTGCATCATTTCACAAATAAAAATACAAATGAATACCAGCATTTCAAACAAAACCCACAAATACTTTGTGAGGTGTGATGATTACTTTTTCGAAAAGATAACAATTTGACATGGAATTACTATGCAAGAAGAGTCCTGTACATTGCCGTACCGTACTCATACTTCATTGTTTTTTGTTTTGGATGTAATCTTGAGTAGACATCAGGCAACATTCGAATTTATACCACGAGCTCCACAGTATCTCGTATTCTATCGACTGTGCGACTGCGGTCTGTATCATCTCGCACACAGTTACCATGTTGATCGATTTCTGACAATAGGTGTCGATAAATAAACCGTTTGTAGATAAATTCGCTGAACTACATTTTCAACGAAAATTTGCATTTCGATAATTCACATTCTGTTTTTTCTTTTTTTTTCATATTATAATTTGTCGAAAATATGTAATTTAAAATGTAACCTAATTCCGTCAAAAGTAGTTTTAATAAGATTAGAGTGAAGGAAGAATTTGTATTGCGGCACATGTAGTTTGAAATTCATGCAAGTACTTATCGATTGTCGAATACAGCAATGTAAACAACTGTATACAGTGTGGGCTGTGCTAATGTCGTACTTGTTCAGCCGCCACTGTGGAGTTAAGCGGATGAGTGGGCTAGGACATTAGCACAACACGATCTGTAATTTATATCTGTGATATTTTATATTTGACATGTCTATGTTCCTTGTTCTTTATTGTAAACTGACGCATTATCACCATGTGGCTCGCAAGCCTGTGAAGATCATGACCTTCTGTTAATATGTTACAAAGTACGTCCTATACAGTGTTTATATGAAATTATATAAGTATTAGTTATCTTGACTTTAAAAGTTTCTTAAATTATCAGAACCGATGATGTATCACAGACCTGTCGAAACCGATGTTAGCGATGTTAGCGAACCTTATTTCTTAAGAGTAATATAAAGTTATTTCCCTACAGTAAAAACCGACGTCACTAGACATGAAAATAGGCGGAAAGTACAAAAAGGTTGACTAGCCTTGGTACAGACCACCAAAACGTGGCTTGATAGATACGGAAGGTCCTAGTGGCGTGTACTAACTGCTCCTTCTGCTGCAGGCCGCAATCTGTTAGCGTCCGCAGCCGGTCGGTGCGTGTAACGAGGATATCAGAACGTATATTGCGGCGAAGATTATTGTGATCAGGCGATATGAAACGGGGAGCGGGAAGAAAAATCACCGCCCGGAAAAGTAATAATGGTGTCTGGTCGGCGGGAGCAATCCCAGCGGCGATTCGGCCGGCCCCCGGGTCCGGGCCGGACGAGATGTGCTGATGCATCAGATCGCGCGTTATTAGACGGCGGGGGTGGCGGCGGCGGCGGGCGGCACATGTGTGGCCTGCTCTGTTCCGTTGCGATTGAGCCGTCACTGGGTGGAGCGGAGCGGGCCGCGCTTTACGGCCACAGTAAAAGCCACGCGGCAGCCGCAGCAGCCTGCGAGGACCTGGCCGCTTTCTGCTAGCCTGGGTCTGCCGCACCTCGCTGCTGCCATGTTACTAAGCGCAGAGATGAACGCCACACAATCCCAAACGTTCCTCTTTCATTACATTATTTTCTTAGTAAGGTTATATCACTCATCTGACAGCCTCTAACAATGTTTCTGTACCGTGCTTAACATAAGGAGCTACGAGGGCAAGTCAAAAAGTCCCTGCACCTATCTTTCATTAGCAAAGTACAAACAGGTAATGAGAAAAACACATCCTATTCTATGTACCTTAGACTATTTTTCCACATAGTCACACACCTGTTCACACTTTGTAGAATGCTTCTGGCTGCTGACTATGGAACCACCGTCGGACTACTGTCTTGGCTTCATCCTTATTTGTGAATCGATGTTCAGCCAGGAACTTCTTCAGCGGTCAGAAAACGTGGAATTCACTAGGGGCTACGTCTGAACTCTATGGTGTGTGGTCCAAAATCTGCCATCGAAATGGCCGGAGCTTTTCGGCAATTCTGATTGCCACATGTGGCCTCGCATTGTCGTGCCGCAGAATCACGTTATCCATATCGACAATCCCTCGCAGTCTTCGCCTGACGGAAACCCTTAGACCTGACAGTATGGAACAATAACTGTCGGCACTGATGGTTGCACCTTGCAACATGACATCCAGCAGGAGTGGTCCATGGTTCAAATGGCTCTAAGCACTATGGGACGTCCCAGCATCTGAGGTCAACAGTCCCCTAGACATAGAACTACTTAAACCTAACTAACCTAAGGAGGCAGGATTCTAATCTGCGACCGTAGCAACAAAGTGGTTCCGGACTGAAGCACCTAGAACCGTTCGGCCACAGAGGCCAGCTAGTGGTCCATGGCTATCCGAGAAGGCCGTTAAATCACTTTCCCAACAGATGGTGTCTAAAGGATCTTTTTTCACAGGCGAACGTGGATGTTTTTACACCGCGCTCTGCTCCTTGGATTCCGGCGTGAAATATACTGTAGTATCCACGTTTCATCGCTGGTAAGAACGCGGGCCAGGAAAGCTTCGTCCTCCTTGGAGCACCGTTCTAGATGATTCGGTGAAGATATCACTTGCTTGCCTTTCATCACGTCATCCAACTGCTTAGGCATCCACCAACATGAAACCTTCCAGTATCCTAAGGACCTGGGCACGATGTCGTAAGCACTTCCACACGATTTGCTAAGCTCCCCGGGAAATGGTCGTGATGTGTCCATGCCTCTCTGCTATCACCATTGCACCCACGCGGGAAATGTTGTCGTCAGTAGTGACGAACGTGGCACCGTACACTGCTCATTGTAATGCAAGACTTCACGACCTTTGGTGAACTCACAACACGATCTCCTGACAGTTCTCAATGCGAGACGTGGGCTGCATTTCCCTGTAGTTTTCCGTGGGAGTTCGTCACTTGCTCCGTAGAAAATGAGTCATATGTCGTTGGACATGTGAAGCACAACCGCCATCTTTAACAAGTGACTGCAGCGCCGTGGGGCGGAGTCACCAGCAGCTAATGCCGGCACGAACCAAGAAAGGTCCAACACTGGGAATGGAAACGTAGGCTTCGCATTTACAGCCGTAATTCGGCTAAAACAAATAGGGACAAGAACTTTCCGATTTGCCCTTGTATTTATGATCATCATCTAGTTTGTACGTGTATTATTAACCAGCGAAAAAATGTTCCTATTGGAGCACAAAAAGGGAAAATGTGCACCTATTCAAAAAGTGAGGTACCAGCTGCCTCGTTCTGCCTTCCTCAGCACCTTTAAAATTTTTCCCAAAAATTTGGCTTTCTACCATATTACGCTCTTTTTGCGTTGCAACTCACCTCCCACAAGCCACCCTTACCTCGCTCACATTCACTAGTCCATCGCTGTAAGTCCCTCGTACCCATAGACTCCCTCTGGCCCAATCTCACTGACTCGTTCATCCCAATACATTGGCTTCCTATCTTTGTCTCTAACTGCTGTTCTCTCCTGCCACTCTCTCCTGGCTCAAAGGTACACCTCTCTCGTTCTGACATATTATTACTCTCTCCTATCCTCTCCTTTCCTCTCACTGCCACAGTCTTCCTCTTGGTGCTACTACCTCATTCATTCCTCCCTACTGTTGCTGTCACTTCTTACTGTCAGTATCTATCCATTCCTCGTTCTCATTGTCATAGACTCAGTCTCCCATTATCACCGATTCTCATCCATTTACACTCACTCCTTCTCGTTGCTCCTCTCCCATCGGCACTGTCACCTTCACTCTTTGCCTGGCACTGTTCTGTCACTGTCAACTATGTTCCACTGGCACTATGTCAGTCTATTTCTCTCACCCTGCCAGTGTCTCCTTGGCCCTTTCTATATCACAAACACTGTCGCTACCTCCCAGTGTTTATTAATTTTCCATCTCTTCCCATTGCCACTGTCTCCTTCTCTCCCATCATTAAAAATCGCGAATAGGTTCACATGCAAAACTTTTGGGACAATTCTTTAACTTATTGAGGAATGTAGACTGATGCAGCTGGTATCCCACTTTGCACACAGTCTCTCAAACAGAAGTACATTCGCCTATTTTATACTTCAATAAGAGGATTTTTTCCTCTGGTTTTCTTTTTTTCCTGAAGCAGCAGCACATGTCATCATATGAGAAGAACCATACGGGTCACAAAAATTTTGATAGTTTTCTTATGTGAAATTGAAATAATGCAAAACTAATTTTGCACTTCAGATCGGATTTTATGTGCACGAAATTTTTGTATGTGTTTCCGTACTAACGACTCGACATACAGTACCTGTCAGGAGAAATGAAGGAACTAATAAAATTGGGGCAACCACCGAGAAGAAGGGTACATAGATGGTGGAATATGAAACAGAAAAGGTACCAGAGGATTGGAAGGCAGCGCTAATACATCCATATCCAGAAGAAAGGAGACGAACAGGCCCTAATAACTACAGAGGCATTTCACGACTACGTGTGTCATATAAAATTATATCCAGAGCCCTTTTAAATCTGCTAGAGCATCAGGTAGATTCAGAGATTGGGAGAATACTAAGGAGGGTTCAGAAAGGGAAGACCGCGCAGTGAACAGATCTGGTGCCTGAGAACAATACTGGCAACAAGAACATGATAACAACACTCGTCGACTCAACATTAACAAATACAACAGTCAAAGAAACCCTTATGGGAGAGATCTCGGAACTATGCGAAATCAAGACAGTATTGAGACAGACAGATGACCTGTCACCCATAATATTTAGTCTGGTTTTGGAAAAAGTAATCAGGACATGGGACAAAGAAGCCAGTGAGGTAAAAATGGAGAGACACAAATACACAACGTCAATACAAAATATCCGGCCTTTGCTGATCTTATAGCAAAAAACAATACATGAAATCTCACCGAAAACAGGGCTATGAGCGACAAATATCACCTGTTACAGACGTGAAAATAGCAAAAATAAACGTACTGGCGTTGGTGCATTTAAAGCACCAAATGTGCCATATATCCAAGAAACTGTGTGCTATTCTACTGAAGAAAGGAGCTGATGTAGCAAAATTACTTGGAAGGAGTTTCAATCTATAGATTTTCACATTATTCGAGTTGCATTGCGTACGTATTAAACACTAATCGAAAATATCCGTACCTCCCTATGTAACGAGGAATTGACCATTAGATGTCGCGAGGGGCCGCCAATATAAAGAGGTGTGAAGAAGTACTGTATAGTCAGCAGAGCAGCAGCATCAGAAGAGGAACAACATTTGCTGAAAGAGCTGCAAGATCTTCATCAGGCTGTTAAGAAAAATAATGGAGAATTTACTAAGAAGAAAGCAGTAATGAATCTGTCCCATCAATAAGCGATCAACTGAAGTGTTATTGAGGCATAAGTACGTCTTTTCTAAGAGCTCTTGAGAAATAAAGGGAATGCTTCACAAAAAGTCAAGCTACATTAAGCCTCGTTTGATAAGCTGTTTGATCAGCTACCACAAACAAAGAGGTAATCCATTAAAAGTTGAAAGTGTTCTGCATCAAGAAGTAATAGTGGATAGAACACAGACTTTTGTTTGGCACAGAAAATAGACGTTCCCATGACAAGTCAATCAGATTTCTTAATACTAGAGGCTTAGGCCAGCTACTGTTAATAGCAGTCTCAATAATTCGAAAGAGTCAATTTAGATGTGACAGTTGTATAGCACCACAATTTTCTGGATAAACAGTATGCGGCACTGGTGTACGACGGCGTCACCAGTACCATGTGTTACCTTTCGGAAATCAACCCAATGCAGTGTAGCATTTATATGAACCTAAGATCGTGCGCTAGGAAAATGCCTGATAAGTGTGATTACAGTGTACTTTGACGACCTCATCATGACAAGTGAGACTTGGGAAGACCATTAACAGCCGGCCTTGGTGGCCGAGCGGTTCTAGGCGCTACAATCTGGAACCGCGCGACCGTTACGGTCGCAGGTTCGAATCCTGCCTCGGGCATGGATTTGTGTGATGTCCTTAGGTTAGTTAGGTTTAAGTAGATCTAAGGGACTGATGACCCTATCTAGTGCTTAGAGCCATTTGAACCATTTTTAGACCATTAACAAATTACAGATGATATGGTAAGGAGAAGCTGGCGTTACCGTCAGTTTGGGTAAATTAAATTTAGGACAAGAAATGAAATTTTTGGGACATGTCATTATACCATAAGGCATTTGGCCGGATTCAGATAAGAAAAAAGCGGGTAATAATTAAGAAGGTTAAGTCTTTGTTCCTTCTATTATTATTTCTTTATAAAGCCTTTATGTTTGCATATTCTTTGTGTATTAAAATAATGAAATTTTCAGTCGATAAATTTTCACATGTCATTTGTCCATTTATCAGCATGACGTTTAAGTGGTTGCAATAGACAATTAACAGTTAAAAAATTTCTGAAGCAGCATCTTGTCCTATTTACGCCGACTTGATTCGTTTTGTAATACAGTACGAAAAAGTTATTTGATGAAAAAAACTTCTGCGTTAAAAACTGGAATTCTTTTCAGTTTCTCTCTAAATTAAGTTGGGATGAACCCCTTCTTCCGTAGAGCCACCTAAATCAAGCGAATGGTGGTTAACCTGTGACGAAGCCTAATTCAAATGGAGACATATTTGAAGATTTAAAATGATTTGAGAATGATTCCCCCATACCTAAATCTATTGATAAGTACCATATTATATGGTCGATAGCCACATCAGAAAATTAGTCATCGTCTTCATGCGTTAAACATTGCTCCGTAGTGCGAAACTTCAAGTTCTATCTTTCCACCTTCTTTACAGTCTGCGCACTCTGCTGAACCCTCCTGCCTAAAAGCTGTAAACTGAAAAACTTTCAAGACATTCTTTAATTTTGTGCTGTGAACCCCAAAAACTGACCGTAGAAATCTTATTTCAGTGACTTGGACTCCACTGCTACACCATTATCCTGAACTACCTCTGGGAACTATGGCTGTATCAGTCATAAGGGAGGAGAAAGAACGAGATGAGCAAAATCGCTTTTAAGAAACTTTTGTCCAGCTGTTGGCACATTGTGAGGACCCTTGACAGTATTGCAGTGAACACAGCCAGCAGTCTCGAAAGCGGACGAGGAAGAAACGTTCAACGATGGAAAGAGGGAAGGACCATAGGAGACCGCCCCTTCCTGAATAATATTCCGGGTTGGAATCAATGACGCAGCAGTCGAGCCACTAAACGTATCTTGCGTATCTAAAACGTATCTTAACTATGTTGGGGAACCTGAAAACACAAATTTCAAACTAATCTCAGAAATCGGACAGGTAAAACAACAGACGAATGGAAGTAACAGAAACTTAAATTCTGAATTTAATTCTGGTAAATTTCTACTAATACTTGGGAATTACACCACCATTGCCGTTTGGATGGAACATGCTCCAGTGAAAGCTACGGAATCTAGTCACAGCGTGCGCCGAAGGCAGAGACCAAATCACCTCTTCACAATGAACTTCTGCGGTAATACTGTGTGCTGCAGCGCTGGCACAAGAAACGAATTCCGCTGGCGGCTCTGCCGGGCATTGTCTCCGCGACCGTTTTATCGGATATCTCGCAGCAGCCGCATTGTGGGCCAGAATTTCTCCAAGGCTGTAGGCCCTCGCCCTCGGTTGCCAACGACAATAGGCGCTTGTTCCGAGCGGCGGGCATTAAAGTCGCTGCCTCAGTAGCGAACATTGTTATTCAAATTGTTCCAATGCTGCGGTAAGTAAGGTTTTGCCAGCGCGCAACGAGCTTCCCAGTGAACTGTACTGAATTTCCAATCGTCAGTTTCGCTGCGTACTTCATCAGAACATAAATCATAAATAGTACAGTACACGTAATACGGATGCAGTTCAAAGAGATATAGTATTTTCACTTCCTTAGCCCTACAACTAATTTTACATGCGATACTGATCTTTACTTCCAAACTTAAGCCTAGATGTCAGAGGTGGAATCGAACATTCCGCGATTTATTCGTTATAATGATGTATTGACAGAAAATTCTACTCTCTGCTCTTCGGACAGTTATCTCAGACACACCATACCTGTAACATACTGAACTTAGATAAGGTTTTCTGACATAAATGTAGGTGCTATTTAGGTGGAACTATCTGAACCTCTGTCAAGTATTTTTCTCGGTTTCGAACTGAATTCTGTTGAAACGAGATTGGAAATCCAATTTTAAACAAGAAGAGAGGCACTGAAGAAATCTAAACGAGTAAACAGTACGTGATCAGTAAAATCATATGTAACTTCCTGGAAGATTAAAACTATTTGCCGGACCGAGACTCGAACTCGAGAGTTTTGCTTTACGCTACCAAGTTCTCTACCGCCTGATCCACTCAAGCACGACTCTGGACCGATCCACACAGGTTTAATGCCCGCAGAACCTCGTCTCCTACCGAACCACTGCCTTGCGTGGGCAAGAGACTTAACCGACTGAGCTACCCAATCACGACTCACAACTCGTCCTCGCAGCCTTAATTCCGCAAGTACTACGTCACCGAAGAGCTTCTGTGAAGTTTGGAAGGTACAGTGTTCGGCCAAGCGGTCAGATGCCCTATGTAATTAAAAAAGAAGAAGAAGAAAAAGAAAAAACTCTGAGTGAATGGATCAACGATGAAATGGAACGAATGTAATGAAATTTCCGCCCCGCACAAATGCAACGAACAGTAGAAAAAATATTTAAGAAAATCGGTAGAGCACTTGCCCGTGAGAAGCGAAGGTCCCGAGTTCGAGTGTCGGTCCGACATGCATTTTAACCTACCAGGAAGTGTCATACCGGCACACACTCTGCTGCAGAGTGAAAATCTCATTCTAGAAAAATCTTATGTCCACAATAAACTTATGTAGAGTCGCACAGTGTACGACTATACATGGGAATTCAAAACCTTATCAACTTCCATTAAAATAAAAAAGAACAGCCTAAAATACTTCTGCTGTAGTAAATGTGTAACACAAAGGCAGTTTATTTAGCGAAAGGTTTCAGACGAGGGCCATAGTCACGGTACTCAAATATGCAATTATGAAACCAGCATTATATATCATACATTTTTCGAAATCCAAGGTACATGTTTTAACTCAAGCAGAACGATGCTGAACACAATGAACAGGCGCTAATCACTGCAAATAAAGTGTACCTTGGCTCTAGACATATGTCTGACATGCATTGCTGCTTTTATAATTGAATATTTGACTACATTGAACACGCTCCTGCACTGAAACCAGTCTTTTGCCACACTACAACTAAACCAGTTATGTTATGTTATGTTAACCGGGGACCTAGAAACGACGAAGAGGCTCCGTTCCCGCCGCGGCCGCAGTGGTCCGCAACCCAACGACGACTACCGCTGTCCACTTCACCCCTCCGCCACCCCACACCGAACCCAGGGTTATTGTGCGGTTCGGCCCCCGGTGGACCCCCCAGGGAACGTCTCACACCAGACGAGTGTAACCCCTACGTTTGCGTGGTAGAGAAATGGTGGTGTACGTGTACGTGGAGAATTTGTTTCCGCAGCAATCGCCGACATAATGTAGCTGAGGCGGAATGAGGGGAACCAGCCCACATTCGCCGAGGCAGATGGAAAACCGCCTAAAAACCATCCACAGACTGGCCGGCTCACCGGACCTCGACACAAATCTGCCGGGCAGATTCGTGCCGGGGACCGGCGCTCTTTCCCACCCGGAAAGCCGTGCAGTAGACCGCACGGCCAACCGGGCGGGCGTACTAAACCAGTTACTATACGATTTGCAGAGTTCTACGAAATTTGCAGTGACGGAATTTGGGTCAACGAAATGGAACTGCAGAAGTAAAAGAGTTCCTGAAGGTAACAGAGAAATGCTTAGGCGAAGGGGAGGGGGCGTAGGAAGGTTTTGAAGGGATAATAACACCTCGGTTTTTTTATAACTATCATGCCATTTACAATGTCTACTTTGCCTTAGCGACAATGAGCAATCTTGTATTTAACTCGCGAGAAATTAGGACTTTTCAGAATTATGGGAAGAGTCAGTACAGTGCCTCATCCAAAGCTTTGTGAGTCCTGTATCTTTGGGATAGCGCCTCCTGATATGGCCGAATCCTACACGACGACTAACTAAAAAAGTCCTAGGAAGGATTGTCTTAATCTCCGCAAACTTTAAACTTTGTGTTCTGCCGTACGGCAGGTCTTGTCATGAGGAAAGCCTCGTCAGAGAGGTCCACCGCATGAGCGTCTAGGGAAGTGGTGGTTTCTCTTTGCTTTCCACTGAGGATGATGAGATGATAATGAGAACAATACAACACCCAGTTCCTGAGTGGGGAAAATCTCCGACCCAGCCGGGAATCGAACCCGGGCCTCTTGGCGTGAAACACAGCCGCGCTGACCACTCAGCTATAGGGTCGGACAATTTCCGCAAAACTAGGATGGAAAAGCATGGCCAGTCGTCCCGTACGCTCCTTATCCCATCCTCTAAGGAGTCACCACGTAAACTGAGACATTTCTGGCGGTTTAGCATAAATGGGGCGGGGGGTTCTTGGAATGAGGGTAGATGCGTATGTTATGTCGGAAGACCAGCATAGAAGAGAGGGTCGCCTTCTTGACTGCTTCTCCTCGGTGATCGCCCTCTGCCATACGTCATACATCCCTCATACGCTATTGGTTCTCTCTGAGTGGAACGCGGCATTAGCGACATCATTCACTCAGTAATTTTAACCATTTAAAGCTGAGTGGAATTTGCATGAACACCTCCCAGCGCAGTTAGTTAGTCCAAGACAGCTCCGAGCGGTGCCTTCAGGTTAATTAGAGTAGAAAGGTAGGACATAGGATATTTGAATTTTTTCCCTACCATAATTACATTTCAACTAGCGGCCCTGCGTGCCTACGTAAATACGCGCAACTTATAGGAAAGGAAGAACTTGCCGGAAATTTTAAGTAAACTCTTATACAGTCTTGCTCATTTATCTCGAACACGTCAAATCAAATTTTTACATACTTTCAAGTAAATTTGTTCGCTTACAAATATATGAACAGTTGTGTATTTAGCAAATAGCATCATAACAGGCTGTATGAAACATCAGTCCGATATTTTAGGGATTTATTAATGACATCAAAATGTTACAAAAGGTTCATATGAAAATGAATCCAAAATCCTTAGGTTGGAAGAAAGGAACGATTTGAAATGAGGTGACAAGAGTGATGGGATATTTCATAATATCGTGTCGTGGCGTGGACTCAACAAGATGTAAGAATTCCCCTACAGAATACTGAATAATGCTACCTCTATAGCCGTTCATAATTCCGAAAGTGTTTCCGGTGCAGGATTGTGTGCATGAAGTGACCTCTCGATCGTCGCACATACACGCTCGATGAGATTCTTGTCCATCGCTCTGGGTGGCCAAATCATTTGCTCTACATGTCCAACCAATCACGAATTCGTCCGCAGCTCGGGGTCCCGGGTTCAGTTCCCGGAGGGGTCAGGGATTTTCACTGCCTCGAGATGACTGGGTGGTGTTGTGTCGTCTTCATCATCATCATTCATCCCCGCTACGGTCGGAGGAAGGCAATGACAAACCACCTCCGCTAGAACTTTGCCTAGTCCGGGGTGCAGATCTCTCGCATCATCCACTACGCTCCTCGAAGTGTGGGGCCTCATCATCATCCATAAAAATGCCATCGTTGTTTTTGAACATGAAGCCTATTAATGGCTGCAAATATTCTCCAGGCATCCGAACACAAGAATTTCGAGTCAATGATCGGTTCAGTTGTACCAGAGGTCTTAGACCATCCCTTCAAAACAAAGTCACACCATTACGGAGCCACCAACTGTATGCACAGTGCATTGTTCACATTTGGTCTGCGCCACATTTGACTCCTATAATCAGTTCTTACCAACTGAAACGCGAGACTCATCTCACCAGGTGACCAGCCGATGTGGTGATGGGCCCAGGAGTGGCTCAAAAAAATGTTCAAATGTGAGTGAAATCATGGGACTTAACTGCTAAGCTGGTCAGTCCCTAAACTTACACACTACTTAATTATGCTAAGGACAAACACACACACCCATGCCCGATGGACGAATCGAATCTCCGTCGGGACCAGCCGCACAGTCCATGATTGCAGCACCTTACACCGCTCGGCTAACCCCGCGCGGCCCAGGAGAGGCGCTGCAGGGATGTGCTGTTAGGAAACGCACTCCTGCCGCCATAGCCCATTAACTTTAAATTTCGCTGCACTTTCCTAACGGATACATAGGTCGTATTTCCCACAATGTTTTCTACGGTTATTTCAGGCAGCGTTGCTTGTCTTTTACCGCTGGCAGCTCTACGCAAACGCCGATGCTCTCGATCTTTGAGTGAAGGCTATCGGCCACTGCGTTTTCCGTGGTAAAAGGTAATCTCGGCACACTCTTGACTCTGTGTATATGGAATTCCCTAATGATTTTCGAATTAGAATGTACCATTCGTCTACCTCCAACTATCACCCACTTCATTCTGTTAATTCCCGTTGTGCGGCTGTAATTACGTCGATTCCTTTTCATATGAATCACCTTAGTACAAAAGACAGCTCCGCTGAATTACTGGCGCTTTATATCTTGCATAAGCGATACTACATCTATATCTACATCGATACTGCGCAGTCCACCTGACACAACGTAGCGGAGGGTACTCCGTACCACTACTTGTCATTTCCTTTTCTGTTCCACCGTATGCACTAGGTAACAGGGTAATTCTGCAGTCAGCTTCAAATGCCTGTTCTCTAAATGTTCTCAGTAGCGTTCATGAAAAAGAGCGTCGCCTTCCCTCCAGTGCCTTTGTATTCCCGAAGCATCTCCGTAACACTTGAGTGTTGTTCGAACCTACCTGCAACAAATCTAGCAGCCCGCTTATGAACTGCTTAGATGTTTTCCTTTAATTCTACCTGGTAGCGATCCTAAAAAAACTCGAGCAGTACTGAAGAATAAGTCGCACTAGCGTCCTATATGCAGTTGCCTTTACAAATGAACTACAGTTTCCTAGAATTCTACCACTAAACCGCAGTCGACCATTCGCTTTTCCTGCCACAGTCCTCAAATGCACGTTCCATTTCATAACGCTTTGCAGCTTTACGCCCAGGTATTTGAAAAATGTGAATGTGTCATGCAGGACACCACTGGTGCTGTATCCCAACATTACGGGTTTGTTTTCCCTCCTCATGCGCATTAATTTACATTTTTCTACATTTAGAGGTAGTTGCCATTCATCACGTCAGCTAGGAATTTTGTCCAACTCGTCTTGTATCCTCCTAGTCACTCAACTTGGACATCTTACCATCATCACAGTATCATCAGCAAACAACCGAACATTGCTCCCCATCCTGTCCGCCAAATCATTTATTTATGTAGAGATTAGTAGCAGTCCTCATGCTTCCGTGGGGCACACCTGAAGATAGCTTTTCTTCTTATGAACACTCGTCGTCGAGGACGACACATTGTGTTCTACAACCTAGTAAGTCTTCGAACCACTCACATATCTATGAAGCTATTCCATATCCTCGAACCTTCTTTAACAACCTGCAATGAGGCACCATTTCAAACACTTTCCTGAAATACAGAAATGTGAAATCTGCCCTGCATCAACAGTTCGCCGTCTGTAAATGTGCCTATCGCTACCCCTTGACTTTCATCAAATGTTCGAATGTGTGTGAATTTCTAACCTTCATAAGGCTTCGTGGGTTTTATCTGGACCAATAATGCATGACCTTGGTATTTATCTGTCCCTTGCTGGAGAAGGTGCATTCATTGATGAAAAGAACTCCGGAGAGGATTTGCTGTTCTGCACGCTAACAGAACTACACAAGATTCTGGCAACGATTCCCATGCTATTATTTGTGTAAGGTTGCTTCATAAGGAAGAAATTTGTTGGGTGTCAGAATGCAATGTACAGTGGAATTAGGACAACCAACTGTTGCGGGAAAGTCTTTTTTTCCAAAACTGCTTCGTAACCTAATTAAACGCAACCAATTCCAATCAGACTATTAAATCAATTCAAATTACTAGCGACACATTAAAGTGATGGTGTAACTGAAAAAGACAGCAATTATTGTGAATCTGTTCACGAGCACGAGTAAACAGGTGTAGCTATGATTATTTTCTGTAATTTCGTTTTAGTTTCTAGAGGTCTTGATCGACGGGAGTAGCCAAGTAGTTACTTTAGATGATGAACAGTGTTTCGTGCTGAAGTACAGACTTTACACAATTTACTCATTTCCTGGTAGACTGATGTTTAGTGGCGTGTATCTGCATAAACTTCTGACGTGACTAAGCAACCTTTATTGTATTGCATGTTTTCCTTCGCACTGAATATTGATAATTTAGAATCGGCAGTTCTTGTAAGGTTGCCATTCTCGACGACTATGCAAGTACATTGATAAATTACTGATTCATTTAAAATTTTTTCAGCGGTATTGGCTACCATTACTAATCTTTTAGGATTTATTTAATTATAATTTAGAATCCAGCCTAAACAGTTTTTCTTTGACCCAAGGATTATTTGTGGATTTATTTGAGGGGATAGATGCATGGGTGTACTGACACCTGTGTTAGAATCCGCTTACCCGTTTCTCAACAACTTCCCAGCTCGCTAGTCTCCAACATTTGCCCTTTCACGTCACGGTCGACCAACACCGGAAAGACTGCCTTCTCCAGCAGCCAGTAAATAGTCACTTGCTACGGCTCGTGCATCGGTGTGTATGCAGTTGTCAGATGCGCATGCGTTAAATAATCATCGGGCTGATGATCTGTACTTTTGATGCGTAAACATACTTACCGCCATCCTCTTCAAGGTCTCAATGACACGTCTTCCACGGGAGAACTGAGAGTTTTTATTTTGCTTTTTATTTCCTTCTCCGTCGGTTCTCAACAATTGTGATATTCTTAACACCCGTTCTCAGATAGACACTGCTTGAGTTTCTATTGCAAATTGGAAATTGAAACACTACCGATTTCTTTGCACCAAATTGGTGAATTGCCCTTATTTTTCTGTAAATTACTTTGCCATAGCGTTGTGGGAGCTGTGAACTTCCCAGCTGCTGACGTATTCACTGCTTGAAGGCATGCGTGTCAGTAAACGATTCAGCTTTTGTCAGCAGCGTTCACGTAACATCATGTAAGCCTCCACACACATATACTAGTACCGTGCGTCATACAGCAGCAGGTACACGTATGGCAATGAAAAGACACATTATCAAATAAAAGTAAGATTTACAACACTGCATGGCAGATTGCTTTTCGATTTTCTTGAAACTGCCATACCTTTGTAAAAATATTCCAAACCACGTAGTTATTCGATCACGATCTTCCGTTTACGTGTCTGATTCTTCCTCGCTTGTATCAGATGTGGCTGTATTAGTGATGACTTTTTGTCAGTGGGACTGCACTGATATGCGAATGTGTTTCACAATAATATAATAACCAGCTGTGTTTCCAAACAAAGCTATACAGCAGTAATGAAAGATACAATGCAGAATAATTCGGACGAAATAGAGGGCTCCTTCAAAGCGATATTGAACGAAAATTCTCAAATGGAAACATCGTTTCTTCTCAGGCGTTTTCAGTGGTTCACCAGGATGAGTCTTGGAAATTGTTTTCACCTCCCAATGCTAGGCATGCTTTGTCCTGTGTATGTAGTTCTCACGGGAGATATGTAAAGGAATGAAGTAACTATTCCCGCTCTATTGCAGCATTCAGTAGCACGCAATTGAGCCGTGCTGCGGCTCGCGTTGGTGCTGTTTGTAGGTTTCCGCCCTCTGTTGGAGGCCAGAGCGTATCCTTTAGTTGGCATGGTTGCGGTTGTTTGTCTTCTTCTCGTGTTGACTGGCACCAATCGGTTTCGCAAGCGTTGCCTGTCCGCTAGTGGCAGCAGCGGCGGTTATTGATATGTAGTAATTGCCCTATCTTTGGGGCGACGTCGTTGTCGGGACCGCTGGCGGCGCGCATGGAATGCCGGATGGAAGCGCTGTGGTCATGAGGGTGCACGACCTCGTTGTAAACCAGATCCAGCAAGCTTTAAGATGAGTGCATTGCAGTCCAAATAGAGAAATTTCCACCATTGTGATATCTCGCGATTCTACAGTTACTTGGCTTCGTGTAGCTGCAGCGAGTGGAGTGCTTGGGGAAGGCGGATCTGATTAGCTTTCCTCGACTTCTTATTATTATTCTTCTCTGGTGGTAGTGGTTCCTTGCTCGTTCTGGGGGCTCTAAACACAGTATTCTGGACGTAGTGCAGACCGCCAGTTCCGGCTTTGGCGTATTGTTCCATCGTTGCGTTTGGTTTATCAGACGTCAGGTAGCTTCAGCAAGATAATTATTAGTTACCATCTTGTGAAGAGAATAGAGCTCTTGGCTGCCTATCCCATTGCTCACGAAAGTGTTTGTTGCCAGACCTTCTCAGAGGTTCATTACTGGAGCACCATCTGGATCAGTTGCTTCTTTTTTTTAAATTAATTTTTGTTATTGTATTTGCTGTTTTACAGCAGGTTTCAGAATTTTTTATATTATTGCCGTTCCTGGCAAAAAAGGCCTTCAGCCGTGGTTGTGGTCATTTGCCATAAAATTCTAGTTTGGTATTTGTATTTTAGAGGTCAAGGCTTAGCCTTTAAAACTTTATTTACTGCCATTCCTGGCGTCTGATGCCTTCTGCTGCGTTTGTGGCGACTTACCTTTAATATTTCAGTACCTGTAAGTTGTAAATTGCAGCGAGTTCTTAAACAGTTCTTAATTTATTGCCGTTCCTGGCGTGTAAGGCCTTCTGCTCAGATCACAGCGGCTTGCTTTTAAAACATTATCTGTTGTATCTGGATATAATGGTGGTTTACTAAATTGTAACTCACTAATGACACTATTATTTACACTGTTGTTTATTCATTCATTAATAACGTGTAGCATTTTTTATTTATTGTTGAGTCTGGAATTACTGGTTTAAAATAAATTTTGTGTAATTGTAAAAGTCAACCAATAGTAACTGATTACCGTCCCATCCACAATCGTAACCGAATCCTGCCTTCCCTTGACTACCACCAGGTTTCAGCAATACTTCTGCGAGCATCCCCGCGATGAGCTATGTACTGCTTCATTACTCATTAACGTGTTGCACGATAAAAACACACAGGACAGTGAAGCAGACAACAAAAGCTATCTCACACAATAATGGACTGCTGCCAAAATTCTTCTGACTTCTACTGATTCATGACTAGGGAGCGGTCTAACTAATAGTGAACACACTAAGTAGCTATTTACACTCAAAGGCGGGCCAGGTGTCCACCGAGTCCATACATTTGCCAACCCTGTCGCTTCGGTTGCAGTCACCGTGCGTTTGCGACTGAATGTTGACTTTTGAGAGGTTTAACGGAGTAGGTGGACTGATATGCAATGACAAACTTACGCACCCTTCCACTCACTAAAATTTACCCCTGGTAGATTCAGGGCGTCCAAAGTAATGTAATCCATGTCACTTAAAATCCGTCTTGATTGCAAATTTTTTTATTATTCATATGACCGGTTTCGGTTCATTAAGAACCATCTTCAGATCTGTAAAAATAATTATACTAATTTACTATTTCACGAAAGCAAATCTTTTTCATCCTAACTAATCAACATCAAATGTACCAGAACGTACCTGATATTTCAGTTACAGGAGTAACCCGTCCAAATCCAGCAACTTTCACATGCTACGTCACATAAAATTGGTTGGCAGAGTGCACGTCATTTATTTTAATTATAACACTATTACCGACATGTGGCGTCTGGTACATTTGTTACATTCCATTTGCACATACTGTATTCAGTAGATCTTTTTATATTAAAAATATTTAATTAAAATATGTAGATGTCAAAGCTAAAATCTGTACTTGTCAGGATTAAAAAACAGTAAAATTATCATTTCTATACGATCTAAAAGGCATAGGGCGATTTATATATCTATGGTGCTGGTGTGAACTTGTTTTCTTCTACGGTCTGCTTCCGTGGTTCCCGCCCTATGCCTTTTACATCGTATAGAAATGATAATTTTACTTTTTTTTAATCCTGACAAGTACAGATTTTAGTTTTGACATCTGCATATTTTAATTAAATATTTTTAATATAAAAAAGATCTACTGAATACAGTATGTGCAAATGGAATGTAACAAATGTACCAGACGCCACATGTCGGTAATAGTGTTATAATTAAAATAAATGACGTGCACTCTGCCAACCAATTTTATGTGATGTAGCATGTGAAAGTTGCTGGATTTGGACGGGTTACTCCTGTAACTGAAATATCAGGTACGTTCTGGTACATTTGATGTTGATTAGATAGGATGAAAAAGATTTGCTTTCGTGAAATAGTAAATTAGTATAATTATTTTTACAGATCTGAAGATGGTTCTGAATGAACCGAAACCGGTCATATGAATAATAAAAAAATTTGCAATCAAGACGGATTTTAAGTAACATTATAAAATCACTGATTGCTGTTATCCCATAAGACATTATGTCTGTTTTTGTAATGTAATCCATTCAACACTGCCAAAATCTTTTTCTTAATCCATGAGGGGCTTTATGTAAGTAATGCCACATTCTTTTTTCTGAAAACAGGACATTTCTTTTAAAAAGAACAGAATCAGTTTCGACAGCAAACAACCTTCGTTTCGTGATAATCGGTTTCAGGCAGTTTTTGACCATCTTTCGACCTCATACCATGAAGTTGGTGGGCGGCAGTGAACGAGGTAGGTGTTGTGACTCCGCGAACGTCAACTGCTCATCAGAGCCAACGTCTCGCGGCATCACTAACCTCCGCATCATCCACATACTGCTTCCCGCAGAGTGCACCCTCCACTGACTCAGACAGATGGAAGTCAGAAGGTGTGAGATCCGAGCTGTAGAGTGGATGAAGAAGAACAGTCCAGAAAGGTTTTGTGACCTCCTCTCATGTGAGCAGGCTTGTGTGAGGCTTTGCGTTGTTATGGAGAAGTTCATTCGCATTTTTGGGGCGATGAACTTAGTGCAATGGTTTCTTCAATTCCTGAGGGTAACACAGTAGACATCGGAGTTGAGTCATCAGGGAGCACGTCGAACAGAAAAACCACTTCAGAGTCCCAGAAGACGGTTGCCATGGTTTTATCGGCTGACGGTGCAGATCTCAACTTTTTATTTGGAGGATAGGTGGTGTGGCGATACTCTATGTATTGCCGATTCGTTTCCGATTCTAACTGGTGAAGCGATGTTTCTTCGCGTGTAACGGCTTCCGACAAAATATTTTTACGATCGGTCTCGTAAAGAGCAAGCAATTCCGCGTAGATGGTCCTTCTTTGCTCTTAATGGTGTTCTGATAAGCAGCAAGGAACCTAGTAAGCACACAACCGCAACTGGTGGGCGAATATGTCAGCACTGTCAACAGAGACAGCGAGTTGAACAGCGACTTGCTCGACTGTGATCACCTCGAATGAGAGTGTCGGCACTTCCCAACGTTACAGCAGTCACACCTGTGTACAGCTGGCCGGCAAGTGCGAGATCCGACACGTTTGCTCGGCCTTGTTTTGCTGATGACAGACACCTCGCCCAACGACTCACCGTGCTTTTGTTCACTGCAAAGTCTCCATAAACATTCTGCATGCGGTGACGAATGTTTGCTTTGCTCTGGTTTTCCGCCAAAACAAATCAGTGGCAGCTTTCTGCTTGGAACGCAACTCCGTTACAAACGGCGTTTTGAAGGTTACGTATAGCACTGCTATCTATCGGAACTTCATGAAACTGCTGAGGTGGATTCCACGAGGTCCCGCACAAAATTCTGCCCTTTTTCAGTCGAAAATGACCGACAAAAATTGTATTGCGTTAGTTATTGAACGCTTCATGTATATAAAAATAATAACTCTTATTTGTACAGTTCCATCTTCGTATTAGAAAAGAAATAGCAGTCTACTGATTTTCGTAACGTGTGCCTACTCCCCAAATCTGCAATTGCCGCATGGGGCGCAGCGATGCATGTTCACCTGGAGCAGAGTTCAGTTGGCGTCATACACACACACACACACACACACACACACACACACTCACACACACACACACATGCACTGTGCGCCTGACGGACACGCGCTCAGCGTCCAGCGCTCGGCTCACGCCGGCGGGCCATTGTGCGTCGGGATTTATGCAGCGCGGGTAGCGGCCCACCGGGCGCGCAGTTAGGGCTAATGACTCGTGACCCGCGCCACCGCAGCTGCTGCGCTCTGCTGTCCGCCAGCAGCAGCTCATCCTCCCCTCACCCCGTCACACCCGCCACAACCCCCCCCCCCCTCCACCGTCTGCCCACGCGTGGCAAAAAGCGCCGCCAGAGCACCTGCCGCCAATTATGACCGACCGGCCCCATCCCAAAGTGCACAAGCTGCATCGCGTTTTCACCGCCCGCCGCCGCGACCTGGGGGCCGCCGGTGCACTTGGGTTTCGCATGGTAATGACATATTTGCGTAATCAGCGCGGGCAGCGCCGCACTCAGTTAGACCCGTTTAGCACAATGGGGGTCGCCACCCTGCACAGCCAATCAGCGACGCGCGGAATTGCGGATCGTGGAGCCGCCTCCGCATGCAAAGTAGAACCCGGAGCCCTGTGTTGACAGGTACGCTGCAGGCGCTGCCGAAAAGTGGGAACACGCGGCGCTGCTAACATATGAAGAAGACCGACAGCACTTTACTCATCGTGTACGCGTATCTCTATTACCAAGTGACTAAAACGGTTACCCGTTTCCAGGACCAGGTAGCCAGTATAAAGATTTACAAAACCAACAATAATTTGATTTGTAGTACTTCGTACAAGTATTGAGCAAACTTAGAAACTTAATCGCTGTGGAACTCTACACATTTCGAGATGTAAAGTTTCTTTGAAGATTTACTCCATAAGACAAATAATGAACTATGAAACTGTGTACATGTCTTAATGCAGCGTAACTCGTGGAGCGCAAATTCCCCAGACTACATGCATACAGTATTTCACAGTGAGAACATTTAGCAACTTTCAATAGGTTATTCACGTAATTTTACACTCATCGAAATTATTCTCGCAGACACCACTACAAAATAATGAAAGAAAACAAATTAACAACTTGCTACATTTCCGATGTTCAAGCAATAAAATTTCACCATCAGAAATGGTGTTTAAATTTATTAATCTTTACTACTAACTATTCTCAAAACATTTTGGAGACTGTATCTGCGTATACCATTGAATGTACCTGCAAAATTATATCACCGTATGATACAGAGTTCATAAACATCGAGTTGCGCGAAAAACTAACTTTTCATAAAACTTTGCACATATTACCCACAAGATTCTCATCCATGTTGGATGGCAACAGACTTTAAACATAATTTCAACAATTTTATGAACATTCCTTCGCCTTAATCCACGCAAGATAATGAATGAAAAACATTTTGTCGCTTGCTAAATATTTGTTGTTGATGCTGTAAAACTTCAGTGTCTAGTACGACATTTTTAATTTATTGTACCTTTACGACCAACTGCAATGTTTGATGATGTTTTATACATGGTTGTTCGATTCTTCAAAGAATCGATAATGGGGTTACCGGTCAGTTTCTAAACCGTGAGAAGCTATTCACTTGAAGGGGTTATTTCAATAGCGGTACAAGTCCACGTTTGTTCATTTTAAGATACAGAGTCCTAAAGTTAAATGAGCGCTGAAAAATCTGCAGTTGAGATACCAGAAATATTCAAGCATATGGCTTCTTGCTAGAGATGAACCTTTCTTTTTGTTTGTTTGGACCATTAATGTCAGAAGCAATATAGACAGAAAAGTGGAGGTAATGGACTTGTACCATTGTACCACTATTGAAATAAGCCCTTCACATGTTATTTAGAATCAGACCACACAGAAATACACACAGGGTGGGGTGGCGCAGTGGTTAACATACAGCTACAAATTAAAGAAGCATTAACAGTGGGAGCACAATATGCGTTCAGAAAAAAACACTTCGTGCATTCTCAAATTTACCCAGATCGCCAAAGAACAAATTGGATTCTACCTGCCAACATATTATTCATTTCATTATTCACTAAGATTACATTGTAATGATTTACAAGGGATTTACTGTGGAATATTGTAACAAGAGAACTGCTAGTGACCCGTTCTATAGACATAATTCTACACGAATAATAATAATAAACGAAACTGGCCAGTTTACTGCTTATTTACATCACAGAGTCAAAAAACAGTACCGTATTCAATAAATACACGATTTATATTTACTCGTATTTAGCAAATACATACACGAGGTCATGACAACGTAGTTCGGAACATGAAATACGAGAAGCATTGTATAAATTAAACCTTACTACTAGCGAGTGTAAGGTGAAATTATTTGCAGAGAAATTAAAAATAATAGCCTTCCACGGTGAAAACCCAATCTGAGCAACGTTAACTGATATCGATGAGCATTTTCACGCCGTCTCATAACGTACATGAAACCCACGACTCTACAGCTGATGGACTATACTTAGGCAATTCGTCGGGACAACATAGCGATCGCTATACCACAACCTAAGGAAGGCCCTCCTAAGCCACATAGTGGAACTGTGATATCTTTGATTCGATGTGGGAGTGAAAACTGGGCTTTAACCTCTACCTATGAGAGCCAGGCAACCGAAGTGAAGTTACCGCAACATGTAGCTAGTTGTTCACTGCTTGACTAGTGTTAGTTCAAAGCATCATCGATAAAACTATAATAAATACACAAACAACATATTGCAACATGTGCAGCGCATGCCTGAATATAGGATAGCCAAAACAGCGATTC
Organism: Schistocerca piceifrons; assembly: GCF_021461385.2. Taxonomy (NCBI): domain Eukaryota; kingdom Metazoa; phylum Arthropoda; class Insecta; order Orthoptera; family Acrididae; genus Schistocerca; species Schistocerca piceifrons. Next base: position 682,615,244 of record NC_060141.1, on the reverse strand, counting down.
ATACGAATAACACGAAAAGGACATGGTAGGCTGTGGGGAGCATGCCTAAAAATGCCTGAAACTAACGATGGTGGTAATGATGGAAACTGTCTCCACACTTCCCATCACCCCCAACTAGACAACACTTCTCATTCGCAGGCCTCCTACTGTAGATACTATAACGAATCTTTATTTCTATCAACTTTACAATGAAACATTAACAACATTACTTTTTTATGTTTTCCGGTGATTTATTTCTCAAGTTCCGTGGCGTGAGACCATGCCAACCAGAGCTACCTAGTCATAGAACAAGTTAGTGCAGAGTTTACAGAAGGATGATGTAAAATTTACAAACTTAAGAATTAATAAAAGAAATGCAAAAACGCAGGAGGGTATACGTTTAAGTCACGCATTACAGAGTAACGTTCCGAAGTACTGCGAAGTAATGCCGTTCGTAATATTAGGGGTGTGGCACGATGAAACGATTGAAGTTTAACAAGAGTCTTCCCAGCTCTGCTACAAATGTACTGAAAATGAAACTTTGTGAATAGCGCATAACTTTTCCTACAATGCTTAACGAAGTGTTGTACAAGTGTATGACACATTTCCGTCCAGTAAATTTTGCAGTTTCTTCTGAATAAGACAATTTTGTCAACAGATAATCCCGTGATGGAATATACACTGATAATTCAAAATATTATCACCACCACCCACCTCGACATTAGATCCGGCGTGCTGGCGTTAGGGGCACATGACGCGGTAGCAAAAGTATGTAAGCGGAACAAACGCGGCGGCGGATCATCCTAGCGAAGATATGGGCTGCAAACAGGGAAAACCATTGAGATAAGCGACTTTGACAAAACGCAGGAATATTATTACGCAGAGATTGTGAACGAGTATTTCGAAAACGGGAAATCTGATCGGATGTTCACGTGCTACTTTCGTGAGCATCTACGGAAAGAGATAGGGCTGTGAAACTGCCATTAGCCGCTCAGTGGTTGGACGACCACGGCTCTTCACAGAACGTGGAGTTCGGAGGCTTGTCTGCTCTGTAAAGTACTACAGATGCTGATCTATGGCATCCCTACAGATAGAGCACAATGTTCGTTCACGCACAAGTGTTTCAGAGAACACCGATCATCGTACATTGTTGAACATTAAGCTCCGCAACAGACCACCACTACGTGTTCACTTTATGACCCAACGACATCGACAATTACGTTTGCAGGGAAACGGGACCGTCCGGATTAGACCTTCGATCAATGGAAACGTGTCTGCTGTTCGGCTGAATCATATTTTTGCTACAACAGGTCGACTGTCGTCTCCGAGAACACCGTCGATGGCCGTCTCCACAAACGCCCTCGCCCAGGTGAAAGGCGGCTCGAATTGTGTAGCGCGCCAAGGACGCAGGCTAGTGGCAGCAGTATTTTTGTATTGGTGGTGTACTCCTGGGCTTGTGTAGGTGGTATTAATCGAAGACACGCTGACAGCTGAAAACGACCTGCATCCATTATGCTTGATGTCTCCCTCGCCGGCGATGTCACCTTTGAGCAGTATAACTGTCCTTGTCTAGGAGCCAGAACCGCGTTACAGTGATTTGAGGAGCATTATAGTGAACCCACGTTGATGTCTTGGCGACCAGATTCGCCTGATGTGAATCTTGCGGCAGCTACTTGTTTCGCTATCGGTCACCATCACCGCATACTCAAATCAGCGTCAAGCTATTTACGTGATTTACATGACCAGTGCGCAGACATCTAATGCCACATACCTCCACTAAACTACCAACAAACTGTTGGATCCCTGATACACAGAACTGGTGGTGTATTTCGTTCCAAAGTCGTACAAACAAGCTATTAAGAACGTGGTCATAATGTTTTGGCTCATCAGTGCATATACAGAGATAGCAGAGATAGAATTCCGAGACACCTCCACAGTAACCTACACTAAGGCTAGCAAAAGGACACCACAGACAATTATTAACGTCCATTCCTAAGATAATAATATTCCTGGCGAGCGCAAAGAATTGTCTCAAAACACACTTTGAGACAAAAAAAGACAGACCACGAAGGAATTTCCGAATGAGACAGAAGTCGTTAGATGTGATGTACACTTACAGACAAGCAAATCATTAAAGTTTCAGTAAAACTGGATGATTTACTCAAGAGAAGAGCTTCGCAAATTGAGCACGTCAGTAACGCTTTGATCCATCTCTGGCCTCTGTAAAAGCAGTTACTCGGCTTTGACTGATTAAAGAGTCGTCTGATGTCTTCCTGAGGTATATCGAGCCAAATTCTGTTAAATTGGCGCGTTAGATCGTGAAAATCCCAAGATGGTGGGAGGACCATGCAAATAATGCGCAAAAGTTCTGAAATTGGGAGGGATCAGACGTCTTTGCTGGCCACGGCAGGGTTTCGAGTGCAGGAAGGCAAGTAGCAGAATCTGTCACCCTGTGGGCGTTGGTATTGTCTTGCAAGATATGTAAGCCCAGATGGCATACCATGAAGGGCAACAAAACTGGGCCTAGAACAACGTCCTCGTACTGCTGTGCTGTGAGGGTGACGCAGATGACAACCAAAGGGGACCTGCTATGAAATTAAATGGCACCCCAAACCATCACTCCTGGATTTCTGACTTTATGGCGAGCGATATTAAAATTGCTATGACACAGATTTACAGAGAGTCTGCAAACAGCCTCAACCTCGTTGTCTGGAGTAGATTTGTCTTCAGCGATGAGTCTCGCTTCGAACTGAGCCACGATTGCCGGCGAAGACGTGTCTGGAAAATCATGACCAGCGATAGGATACCAACGTGATTCTCGCCCGCTGTACTGCCTGACGATCAGGACTGATAGCCTGGGTTGTCATTTCTTGCCTGGTCATCCGTGACACCCTTACAGCACCTAGGTACGTCGAAGATATTCTACGCCCCGTTTTGTTACTCTTCATGGCAAGTCACATTGGTCTTACATTTCAGAAAGATAAAGCCGACCCTCACACGGCGAGAGTTTCTAATGTTTGTCTTTCTACTTTCTAAACCCTTCCTTGGCCAGAAAGGTCACCGGATCTCTACCCAATTGAGAACGGTTGCACCGTTATTGGCAGGGCCCTCCCTCGTCTTCGCAGTTTTGGCGATCTAACGCGAAAATTGGACAGAATTTTGCACGATATCCCTCAGGACGACTCTGTCAGTCAATGCCAAAGCGAATAACTTCTTGCATAAGGGCCAGTGTTTGGCCAATGCGTTTTTGGACTGCTCGATTTGTGATGCTCTTTCACTTTAATAAATCATCTAGTTTCTTATGGAACTGTAATCATTTGTTTGTCTGTAAATAACATCTACCAATTTCCGACCCATTCAGGAAATTCCGCCATGTTGGATCGTTTTTATATAAGTTCGTATCATACTATATGAGATAATACAGTAAGCCAAGAGAGGAAGTTGGTGTTTCACTATCATAAGTAGTGAAGATAGCCTTACAATGAAGAAAGCAGCATCCAGTTTCTCAACAAGATACTGAACATAACACTGCCAAGAATTTTTTTTATCTATCTTCAGTTGTAACAGTTTCGAAAGATCAATACCACTAACTCAATGTTCACCTACATTTGCATACATTCTCCGCAAGTCACCGTACCGTGCCTGGCGGAGGGGACTGCGTGCCATTAACAGTCATTTCGTTTCTTGTTACACTCACAAAAAAGGAAGGAAAAACGACTATATATGTGCCTCCTTATGAGCCCTAATTTCTCTTAACTTATCCTCTTTACGCGCAATGTATGTTAGAGGCTATAGAATCGTTTTCCAGTCGGTTTCTAATTCCGGTTCCTGTTCTCGAAATTTTCGCAATAACTTTCCTCGAAAAAATCGTCGCGTTCCCTCCAGGGACTCCCATTTGAATTCCCGAACGATCTGCAATGGTTGCGTATTGTTCGAACCTACTGACAACAGATCTAGCACCCCTCCTCTGAACTGCTTCGATGTCGTCCTGATGCGTCTCCCAAACACTGGAGCGGTACTAAAGAAAATATCCCACCAGCTGCCTATATGTGGTCTCCGTTACAGATGAACCACAGTTTCCCAAAATTCTCTCAATGAACCGAAAACGACCATTCGACTTTCCTATCACGATCCTCACACTACTAGTGCTTTATTCGTACATTAAGCGTGTGTTTTTTCTTCTCATCTGCATTAATATACCATTTCCTACATTAAGAGTTACCTGCCACTCATAAAACCAACTAGATATCTGATACAAGTCATCTTGTATCTTCTTATAATCACCCGACGTCTACATCTTCACGTACACCACTACGTTATCAGCAAACAACCGCAGATAGCTGCCGGCCTTGTCCGCCAGATCATGTACGTATACAGAAAGAGTGAACTTGTCACACTTCTGTGACGATACACGTGTCTCTGATGAACACTCGCCGTCGAGGACAATGTAAGGGTTCTATTACTTAAGAAATCTTCGAGTCACTCATATACATGGGAACTAACTCCTTATGTTCGTACTTTCCTTAGCAGCCTGCAGTTGGCACCGTGTCAAATACTTCTCTGAAATCTAGAAATAAAAGGGCTTCCTGTTGCGCTTCATCCTGGTTCGCAGTATACCTTATGGGAAAAGGGCAAGCTGAGTTTCATACGGACAATGGTTTCTAAAACCATGGTCATTCGTGAACAGAAGCTTTTCGGCTTCAGAATGCGTTCGATAACTCTGTAGTAAAACGATGTTAATTATTTTGGTCTCTAATTTTGTGTATCGTCCTTTTACCATTCTTATGTAACACTTTTCTTCGGTCGCTTGCGACTTCGCCTTTGGAGACAATAAAATTTCCCTTTATGATAATATCCGAGCTAGAAACTACATGCATTGCGTTTGAATTTGTTGAAACTAATCTACTCTCTAAAAGTCACTTACTACTGTCAGCGGCTAGCCTGTTAGCTTCGTGATTGACGTTACGCTCCAGTTCGTTCTAAATAAGAGCAGTGTTATTTGAAAAGAAAAGAATGTTTGTGTGTTTTTCACTATTCTCATTTCTGCTACATCTCATAACTTTGTCTTTTCCCAGTGTACTCTCAATTTGTCTTTTTCCAGTGTACTCTCAATCCCTATTCTGTACTCATACCCATTCAACAGACGCTATAATTTTTCTGCACTTTCACTCAGGATATCTATGTCATTAGCGAATGTTATCATTGATATCCTTTCCCACAGAATTTTAATCACATACTCCCATTATTGCCGTCATTGTTTCTTAAATAAATAGATTGAACAAAAGGGACGAAAGACTGCACCCCTGTCTCACCCGCTTTTTAATCCGAGTACTCCGTTCCTGGTCTTCCGATCTAATTGCATCCTCTTGGTTTACTTTATTTTATTTATTTATTTATTTTGAATCATCAGTCTTCTGACTGGTCTGATGCTGCCCGTCACGAAATCCTCTCTTGAGCAAACCTCTTCATCTCAGGGAAGCACTTACAACCTATGTTCTCAGTTATTTGCTAAATGTATTCCCTTATATGTCTTATTCTACACTTTTTACCCTTTACAGCTCCCTCTAGTACCATGACAGTTATTTACTGAGGCCTTAACAAACGTCCTAAACGTCCTATCACCCTGTCCCGACTTCCTGTCAGTGTTCCCCATATATTCCTTTTCGTTTCTGCGCAGAACCTCCTCATTCCCTACCCTCCAAGTCCACCCAATTTTCTGCTTTTGACGCCCTCCGTACTCTGTTCGTCATTGATTATTTTGCTGTCTATGAAGCGGAATTCCTTCACTTCATACACTTCGTGACCATCAATCCTGGTGTTATGTTTCTCGCTGTCCTCCACTCCTGAATCTTTCTTTTATTTCTATGTACAAATTGAACAGTAAGGGCGAAAAGCTACATCCCTGTCATACAACCTTTCTAATCGAAGCACTTCGTTCCTCGTCTTCCACTCTTATTATTGTTTCTTGGCTCTCCATTTCTCTAAGTGGCCCAAAATATCTTCAAATATTTCTCCTGCCTGATGTCATCTGAGGGCCACCTTCTGCTACCTACTTTCCAGAGATAAATCGAACCAATTTTGACCTCTTTCCCTACTATCATAATGTTCGAAACTATTTGAAATATTCAGGTATCAACTACTAGAATTCCGGTTTGAAACTGAATGGTTCCTCTGTAAGACGGAGCGAACGCCAGCCACACTCAACATCGACCTGGCAGCTGCGGTTGCCTGCAGGCCAGAGGCGGTTAGAAATGCACAAAAGCACTGGCATAGTCGGCCACCCCTCGCAAAGAGCTCTATTATTCCGCCAAATGTCGCCAAAAGGTCTCCGTCTGGAGCGACGTCGTTTGAGTCGCACACAGTGCCGAGCAGCTGCACGTTTCACAGCACTAGCCAAAGCCCGGTAGATCTGTGCATAAATGCCTCGGGAACTATCTAGAAAACAGAGTTTCGTTTTCATCATCTGATAAAAATTGACGTTCTTCCTTCTCCTTTCAGTAATTGGTCACTTTATGCGCATTCAGTGGGGCCCTCTGTTACTAGCCCATGCCCGCATAGTTAGTTAAATGCACCACATGCACTATTTCTTTCGAAGTTACATGCGACGCGTCAGTTTAAGGGCTCTGTTTCATCTGTGGTTCCAAGCTGGTCATTTACTCGTTGCTAAAAAGCACAGTGACTCCAATGTTTTAAAAACGAGTGCTTTCGTTATTTTCGTTATTTTCACGACTCTTGAGGAACAATTGTAGACCTTTCCATCGCAGGCATTTAGTCAGTTTCAACACACATCAAGCCGACATAAAGGTGAATTGTGTACACCCACCATGTTAATGTCAACTAACAGGTGCAGGGTACCATCAATGCCTAGTGAACAAAATGTAATCAATCCCGAGTCCGAATCCAGCCGTGGCTGAAATTTTGAATGAAAATCATCAGCAATCAGGCCGAAGTCTTCCAGCATAAGAAATTACCCTCATTCCGGCAATGGCTTTGTAAAATGGGCTAGAGGAACTCATAAAGGTTCACATCTCTCACTTGCCTTTGAGTAAGGAAATTGTCCCTAAAAGGAGGAAGATTCTGCAGTGATAAACGGTATGAGTATGCAGAGGGCAATGGAAACCATTTCGTTACTCACAGAAGATTAGTTCCCAATTCAGATCTCCGGGAGTGGACTGCGAAGGATAGGTGACCATGAAAAAAGTTGAACAACCAAAGAAAGGGTAACGTCGCGGTGGAGAATACAAAAAGTTTCAACGTAGTAGGAAAGCTATAAGATTTGAGACGGACATACAAAGCTATACATAGATATACTGGAGGTTATAGAAGAAAAATGGAAAGAAAATACGAATTTCAGGTCAACGATAACACCAACAACAGCAGGAAATGTTATAAGGGGGATAGTTTCGTTATGAACAGAAAGGTAGGGCAGAGAGTAAATTACTGCCAATATTTCAGTGCTAGGATTGTTGTCATCAGGTTCGTCAGCAAACGAACGACAACAGCAGCTGAAATAACATGCCGACGTCACAAGCTGGAAGTGAGATACAGATATTATGTGAGGATATTTGAAATGTAATTCCATATTTAAAGGGAGATGAGTCTCCAATACTCACGGGAAATTGGAATGCGGTTGTAGGGGGAAGGAAAACAACAAAGCGATCCGGAACAAAATGGGTTTCGGTAGTAGGAATGAAAGAGGGGAAAGCGGACTTGAATACTGTGATAAATTCAATTAATAATATCGAATGCTCTGTTCAAGAATCACGAGAGGTTTGCATGGAAAAGGTCCACAGTTATGCGAATATCCTTGCTGATTTACTTCATGGTCAGAGAGAGATACCGTAATCAGATACTGGGTTGTTCGGCGTACCCAGTAGCAGATGAAGAGCAAATTGAAGTTTAAGAGAATCGGAAGAATCAGTGCGGAAACAAATGGGGCGGTAAAGTAATGAGGAGTGGTGTGATGTGGTCGAAGTTCGCTAGAGATGTGGAAACCGTGATAAGGAATGACACAGTAGGCTGTTCGGTGAAAAAGGGGTGGACATCTCTAAAAACAGCACGTACAGATGTTGGAAAGAGAAACACGGGCACTAAGAAGTTAACTGCAAAGAAACTATTGGTAACAGGTGAAACACTTCCAATAGCTCGACCGAAAAAAGAAGTGACAAAATGTTCTAGGAAAGACAGGACTACAGCAATATAAATCACACAGGAATGAAGTCAGTCGGAAGTACAAGGAGGCCAAAGCGAAGTGGTAGAAGGAAAAATGTGTATAATCGGAAATGAAATGATCGTCAGAAGACTGACTTAGTACATGGAGAAGGCAAAGCAATCTTCGGTGAAATTAGAATTGAAGGCAGCAGCATTAAGAGTGCAATAGTAATTCCACTGATAAACAGCAAGGAGAGAGTGGACAAGTACAAAAAGTGTATTGAAGGCTTCTATAAGAGGGAGAAATTGTATGGTAACCGAATTCGAGGCGATACGGAAGAGATAAGGTGTCCAGTGTTAGGATAAGAATACAAAAGAGCTATGTTAGACTTAACATTAAATATGGCAGAAGGGGTAGATAACATTGTAACGGCATTTCTAAAATTATTGGAGTAATTAGCAACGACATGAATATTGAAGCTCGTGTGTAGATTCTATAAAGCTGGCGTCTTAACATCAGAGTTCCGCGAAAATATGAACGATTCAGTTCCAAAGAAAGTAATAGCTGATTAGTGTCAGAACTATCGCAAAATCAGCTCAAAAGCTCATGCATCCACGTTGTTCACGAAAACAGTATAAAGAGGAATGGAAAACAAAACTGAGAAATTGTTAGCTGACGATCACAATGAGTTTAAGAGAGGAGAGACGTTCCTGCTGTTGCACTTGATAATGGAAGCAACACTGAAGATATTATTTATCGACCTGGAATGGAAGGTTCTACAGTGTTGAAACGGAGCAAGATGTTCTAAATTCTGAGAAAATAGACATAAGCTATAGGGAAAGATGGATATTATACAATATGTCCACTAACTGAAAAATGAGCCAAGATTATCTCTCCATTGGCAGGAGATTTCGGATTAGTACCCTATTAGGATCTCCAGGAGAATATTGCTATGCGGAGGTGACTATGAGAAAAAGATTGAATAACCAATGAAAGGATAATATTCTACCTGTCTGGGCGTGATCTGTCAGACGTTTGAACGTGACGGGAAAGCTGGAAAAGCTAAAAGGGAAATGCTAAGGCTCATTCAAGATATAATGGGAAGTAAGTGAAGTGAAATTGAGAGAAGTCAATGATTTCTGATTGTACTCTGGTGTGGAGCCACTGTCACATAAAACTTTTTGAATGATATTTAGATGACCAAATCACATGTTATAAATTTCGCTACACTGTATCTGAGTCAGGGGCTGCTTAGAATAGCTTCACGGTGCTAGAGGGAGCTGCAAAGGGTTTTGCAGAGGAAGACAGAGGTTGGAATACATCCAGCAAATAATTGAAGACGGAGGTTGCAAGTGCTACTCTGAGACGAAGAAGTTGGGACAAGAGTGGATTTCATGGCGGGCCGCATCAAACCAGTCAGAAGACTGACGACAGAAAAAAAAAAAAAAAAAAAACACACGGGAACCAAGGGGGTGCAATTTGATCGGAAGACCAGGAACGCAATACTCGGATTAAAAAGAGTGTAAGACAGTGATTTACTAGTGCATCCCTTGTGTTCAATCTAAATATCGAAGAAACAATGTCGGCAATAAGGGAAATGTGTTATTAAAATTCAGTGTAAAACAGCATTGGTGACAGCATCGCTGATGGCATAGGTAGTCCGAGTGAAAACGGTGCAGAAGAATTGTAGGATATGTTGAATAGAATGAACAGTCTAATGAGTACAGAATAGTGATTGAGAGTATACTGGGAAAAGACAAAGATAATTAGGTTTATCAGAAATAAAAATAATAACGAACATAACGTCAAAAATGGTGAAACCAAAGTAGATGAGGTTAAAGAATAATACTGCCTTGGAAGCAGAGTAAACAAAGAGGAAGCTATGATGACATAAAAAGCTGACTAACGTAGGGGGTTGATCTGCTGGCCAAAAGAAGTCCTCTAGTATGAAAAACATTCCTTAACTTGTGGGAGAAATTTCTAGGAACGTATGTTTACAGTACAGCATTGTATGGTTGTGAATAGTGGACTGTGGGAAAAATTGGACAGAGGAGGGACGAATTGTTTGGGATGTGGCACTCTAAAATAATGTTAAAAATTATATCGACTTATACAGTTGGGTATGAGGACGTTCTTCTCGGAATCGGTGAAGAATCTAGGATGTGATAAACACCGACAAGAAGGGGTGACAGAATGATAGGACATGTATTAATACATCAGGGTGTAACTTCCATGCCACGACAGGGAGCATGGACGTAAAATCTATAGAAGAAGACAGAGATTGGGACATATTCAACAAATAACTGAGGATGTGAGATGCAAGGGCTACTGCGAGATAAAGATCCAGGTACAGGAGGAAAATTCACGGCAGACCCCATCAAAGTAGTCAGAGACACTTGTCCAGGTTAAAAGTACCGAAAAGTAAACACGCATTGGCAATTAACTCGCACGCAAATTATTGTAATAATTAAACTTAATAAATAAGTATTATTCTAAAAACTAAACTAATCTGCCTCCGAACAGGTCTTGACAGCTCCAATGGCACCGACTGGCCGCCGTGTCATCCTCAGCCCACGGGCGTCACTGGATGCGGATATGGAGGGGCATGTGGCCAACACACTGCACTCCCGGCCGTATGTCAGTTCACGAGACGGAAGCAGCTACTTCTCAGTCAAGTAGCTCCTCAGTTTGCGTCACAAGGGCTGAGTGCACCCCGCTTGCCAGCAGCGCTCGGCAGACTGGATGGTTAATCATCCAGGTACTGGCCCAGCCCGGCAGCGCTTAACTGCAGTGATCTGACTGGGACCGGTGTTACTACTGCGGCAAGGCCGTTGACAAATATTATTCTGTCCCACATAATGTTACGTGGTGTTAAAACCACAACGGTCTACATCTACATCTACATACATACTCCGCAATTCACCATACGGTGCGTGGCAGAGGGTACCTCGTACCACAACTGGCATCTTCTCTCCCTGTTCCACTCCCAAACAGAACGAGGGAAAAATGACTGCCTATACGCCTCTGTACAAGCCCTAATCCCTCATATCTTATCTTTGTGGTCTTTCCGCGAAATGTAAGTTGTCGGCAGTAAAATTGTACTGCAGTCAGCCTCAAATGCTGGTTCTTTAAATTTCCTCAGTAGCGATTCACGAAAAGAACGCCTCCTTTCCTCTAGAGACTCCCACCCGAGTTCCTGAAGGATTTCCGTAACACTCGCGTGATGATCAAACCTACCAGTAACAAATCTAGCAACCCGCCTCTGAATTGCTTCTATGCCCTCCCCCAATCCGACCTGATAGGGATCCCAAACGCTCGAGCGGTACTCAAGAATAGGTCGTATTAGTGTTTTATAAGCGGTCTCCTTTATAGATGAACCAAATGTTCCCAAAATCCTACCAATGAACCGAAGACGACTATCCGCCTTCCCCACAACTGCCATTACATGCCACTTCATATCGCTCTGCAATGTTAAGCCCAAATATTTAATCGACGTGACTGTATCAAGCGCTACACTACTAATGGAGTATTCAGACGTTACAGGATTCTTGTTCCTATTCATCTGCATTAATTTACATTTATCTATATTTAGAGTTAGCTGCCATTCTTTACACCAATCACAAATCCTGTCGTCCGTAGCCCGTGGTCGTGCGGTAGCGTTCTCGCTTCCCGCGCCCGGGTTCCCGGGTTCGATTCCCGGCGGGGTCAGGGATTTTCTCTACCTCGTGATGACTGGGTGTTGTGTGATGTCCTTAGGTTAGTTAGGTTTAAGTAGTTCTAAGTTCTAGGGGACTGATGACCATAGATGTTAAGTCCCATAGTTCTCAGACCCAGAGCCACAAATCCTGTCCAAGTCATCTTGTGTCCTCCTACAGTCACTCAACGACGACACCTTCCCGTACACCACAGCATCATCAGCAAACAGCCACACATTGCTATCCACCCTATCCAAAAGATCATTTATGTAGATAGAAAACAACAGTGGACCTAACACACTTCCCTGGGGAACTCCAGATGATACCCTCACCTCCGATGAACACTCACCATCGAGGACAACGTACTGGGTTCTATTACTTAAGAAGTCTTCGAGCCACTCACATACTTGGGAACCAGTTTCATATGCTCGTACCTTACTTAGGAGTCTGCAGTGAGGCACCGAATCAAACGCTTTCCGGAAGTCAAGGAATATGGCATCCTCCTGATACCCTTCATCCATGGTTCGCATGGTTCTAGGTGCTATAGATCAATAGAATTGTATTCTCAATGTCTGAGGTGAAAATGCTACCAGTCTGAGTACGGGGTCCCCTCACACAAATAAATTTTCTTCGCTTTCAGTTTCACAAAATAGATACATGTATTTTGTCCCTCTAATCTCTTCGTGCAGCTGTCGAAAAGCATCACACTTCGCAACTACAGGCAACTAGGCAATTGATGTAAACCAAATTCCCGAGGTCGCATCTGTTACTCAGGGGTATCTGTAAGAAGAAAACTTACGCTGCGTTGCCCTACGATATTCTAACCTACTTGTGTAAATGAAGAGGTGCTTCTGTATTCCACATACTGCTGTGCTGGTAACGTTACGTACCAGGCAACGTTGCACCCTTACAGACCTACACACACTAGGATACCCATCACCGTCTTCATACACTAGCGGTCCAGCAGAGTGCGTATGCTTATAATGTACGTCGCACAGCTTGCGACCTATAAGTTGCAAGCAGGCAGAAGACGAAGTCTGTCCTCCTCATATTCGTCTCGCCATCTGAGCACCGGGATTGGCTACGCGTCCCCTAAATCCCGCCGCGGCGCCCGTAACTCACCGAGGCTCGCCATGGTCGGGGATTCCCCTGGTTCGCACCGCAGCGTCGCGATGCGCAGCGTCTGAAACGCTCGACGCGACGCCTGCGCTGGAATAACACTCACGCCCCGCGCGTAAATCTGCGGAGGGTGTGCTTACTCCATGCGGAACACGCCAGCCACCCTGAAGATATATAGCTAAGTAAGGGCCACTAGCCGTTCTCGCAGGAAGATGGACTAGATGAAATTGAGTGAATAGGTCTGGAGTAGTTTGCTGACTTCAGGTTCACTAAATAGAGTAACTTAATTTAGTGAAAGGTAATACGATCATCGTTATTGTCATCAAAATCTGAGGTACGAGTATAATCTGACAGATAGGATGGGAAAACTGAAAATCATCATAACTAATTGATTGAGCATGGAGGAATTCTTTTAAACTTAAAAATGCTACATCTATTGAACATGTGCCGGGTAAAATATGAGTTACCAGAGGAGAGGAAAATAGTAATAACCATTTCAGAATATGAGAATGCTAAAGAAGTAGCACATTTAACTATATATAGATATGTGGTTGTTAGTTTCATTACGTCTGCTATCATACAGAGATCGCGTTGCCACATCGATGTTCGCACTACAAATCGACACCGCAGATATCAGCGAGAGCACACAATTCACAACAACATATGGGAGGCTCTCCTAAAGACCATGCCTCCCCTCTCAGCAAGCAGTGCCCTCACACTGAGGTCAATATAGTGTCGAGCTAGCAACGCCTCCCACACACATACAGACCTCAGTTACAGCTGTCAACATCATACATATAGGACCCACAAGTAGTCAATATTTCAGATGAACTTTTAGTTTTGCGAAAGTTGAACATTGTACCTCAAGAGAACAGTTTGTTAATCAGTGCATTACGTCGTGCTTTTCTAGTCCTGACTCCATGTTCACTAAATAATGTAACTTAAGTTGCTGAAACATAATGTGATCATTCTCATTATCATTACCATCATCATCTTTATGGTCTCTGTCGATCACCATGCTGCAATACAGAACTGAAAAAGCCAAATCATAAAGGACAATTGCAAGGAATAAACTGTATAGACTGGATGGAATTGAAGAGAGTTCTAAAAACAATGAAAAATAGAAAAACACCTGGACTATATGGAGTAATGTTCATTTGTCCCATATATATATATATATATATATATATATATATATATATATATATATATATATATATATACAGTGGTCCATTGATAGTGACCGGGCCAAGTGTCTCACGAAATAAGCATCAAATGAAAGGGGAAACCAGATGGCGCTGTGGATGACACGCTAGATGGCGCTGCCATAGATCAAACGGATATCAACTGCGTTTAATTAAATAGCAACCCCCATTTTCATTACATATTCGTGTAGTACGTAAAGAAATACGAATGTTTTAGTTGGTCCACTTTTTTCGCTTTGTGATAGATGCTGTAATAGTCACAAACGCTAAGTACGTGGTATCACATAACATTCCGCCAGTGCGGACGGCATTTGCTTCGTGATACATTATCGGTGTTAAAATGGACCGTTTACCAATTGCGGAAAGGGAAGGGTGTGATCGAAATGCCCAACGGACGTGTGCTATGGACGACATTATCCAAGTGTCCGGACCGTTCGCAGGATAGTTAGGTTATTTAAGGAAACAGGAAGTGTTCAGCCACATGTGAAACATCAACCACGACCTGCAACAAATGATGATGCCCAAGTAGGTGTTTTAGCTGCTGTCGCGGCTAATCCGCACATCAGTAGCAGACAAATTGCACGATAATCGGCAATCTCTAAAACGTCTGTGTTGAGAATACTAAATCAACATCGATTGCACCCGTACCATATTTCTATGCACCAGGAATTACATGGCGACGACTTTTTACGTCGTGTACAGTTCTGCCACTGGGCACAAGAGAACTTACGGGACGATGACATATTTTTTGCACGCGTCATATATAGCGACGAAACGTCATTCACCAACAGCGGTAACTTAAACAGGCGTAATATGCACTATCGGGCAACGGAAAATCTACGATGGCTGCGACAAGTGGAACATCAGCGACCTTGGCGGGTTAATGTATGGTGCGGCATTATGGGAGGGAGGATAATTGACCCCCATTTTATCGATGGCAATCTAAATGGTGCAGTGTATGCAGATTTCCTACATAATGTTCTACCGATGTTACTACAATATGTTTCACTGCATGACAGAATGGCGATGTACTTCCAACATGATGGATGTCCTGTACATAGCTCCCGTGCGGTAGAAGCGGTATTGAATAGCATATTTCATGACAGGTGAATTGGTTGTCTTAGCACCATACGATGGCCCGCACGTGCACCAGATCTGGCGTTCCCGGATTTCTTTCTGTGGGGAAAGTTGAAGGATATTCGCGGTCGTGATCCACCGACAACGCCTGGAAACATGCATGTGCGACCATTACGGAAGGCGAACTACTCGCTGTTGAGAGGAATGTCGTTATACGTATTGCCAAATGCATTGAGGTTGATGGACGTGATTTTGAGCATTTATTGCATTAATGTGATATTTACAGGCAATCACGCTGTAACAGCATGCGTTATCAGAAATGATAAGTTCACAAAGGTAGATGTGTCACATTGGAACAACCGAAATAAAATGTTCAAATGTCCTACGTCCTGTATTTTAATTTAAAAAACCTACATGTTACCAACTGTTCGTCTAAAATTGTTAGTCATATGTTTGTGACTATTACAACGCCATCTATCACAAAGCGAAAAAAGTGGTCCAACTAAGACATTCATATTTCTTTACGTACTACACGTAAATGTAATTAATATGGGGGTTCCTATTTTTTAAAAAAACGCAATTGATATCCGTTTGACCTACGGCAGCGCCATCTAGCAGGCCAACCATAGCGCCATCTGGATTCCTCCTTGAAGCTAGACAAGTTTCGTTCTTTGTAGTTTTTTCGTTTGACGCTTATTTTGTGAGTAATTTGGCCCGGTCACAATCAATGGACCATCCTGTATATATAACTTTTGGCGGATGATACAATTACAAACAACGGAAATATTCTCTTTTAATGGTAGGTACGTGCATGTGTGTTTGTGTGTGTAGAAATAGACGAAATTTAATTTGTTTATTATCAAATGGTGGCTAAGTGGATCAGGCCCGGAAGCCACAAATAAAGTTAAAGAAATTGGCAGATACCTAGAGGCAAACTAAACCTTAAAGGCTGGTCTTGATAAGTGAGTAGGCCACATTATAAAACCAAAGACTGCCAGAAGACATAATGTGTCAATTAGGTACACGCACTTAATGGATTTCATTTGCTAGCTGAGGTATCACGTGACACTTGATTGTTGATGTGCATCGAAATTTTACTTGAATTTATTTCCTCAGTGGTACAGCTGACTTCTCTGCAGCATCTTGGTTTAATTTATAATACGAAAAAGTATTCCATGCGAGAATATTGCCCTTCTGAGGCCAACTGAGGAGCTACTTGGCTTAGAAGTAGCGCCTTCTGACCGAAAAGCTGACAGCGGCCGGGAAACCGCATGCCCCTCCATATCCGCATCCAATGAGCCTTTTTGGCTGAGGATGGGCGGTCGGTCGGTATCTTTGAGCCTTCCGAGGCCTCTTCGAATGGAGTTTACTTTTTTATGCAAGAATATTAATGTGCGTGGACATTTTACTTTGATTTACTTCCTGAGTGGCGCAGCTGACTCCTTGAAGGAACGTGATTTAAGTTGTAATATAAATACGTCTTCTATGCTACTGCTGCTTGAAAACTGCCTTGAGTATCAATAACATTTTCGTGCTGCACTCTTACCAAGTGCAAAGCTTAATAGCACACGATATTATACCCGAGTATAGTGAAACGCTTTCGTACGATAGCGCTCTTCGCAAAGTCAGCTGTTTCGAATTGTGTACGTGGAAGAAATTCTGTTCTTCACATACAGCTGCTATGTTTTAGATAGTGCTTCAGTGTTCTGGATCGAACTACTAATATCTTCGCTATGTCTTAACCACTGATGGCATGTGATACAACCGTCTGATAGAGACTTTAAGCACAGCCGCACTCTTGTTTCTATTCGAGTGAAGCAGGCGGTTTCACCCTCTCCCTTCTGTGTCTCCTTCATGAACATCAGAGATGGTGAGTTAACACTCCAGTCTAATGCGAACGGAATACGGACTAAGAGTAAAGCGAAGACAGACCAAAGTAATGAGAAGTAGCAATACCGAGAGTACCGAAAAACTTAACATCGGATATGGTAATTGTGATGTAGATGAAGTCAAGGAATTCTGATACCTAAGCAGCAAAGTAAGGAGCAAGGAGGACATATAAAGCAGACCAGCACTGGTAAAAAGGGCATTCCTGACCAAGGGAATTCTACTAGTATGAAACACGCCTTAATTTGAAGGAGAAATTTCTGAGACAGTACTTTTGGAGCACAGCATTGTATGGTAGTGAAACATGGACTGTGGGAAACCCGGAACCGAAGATAAGCGAAGCATTTGAAATATGGTGCTGCAGAAGAGTGTTGAATATTAGGCGGATTGATGAGGTAACGAATGATGTAATTCTCCTCAGAATCGCGAAAGCAATCCGGAGTGCAACGCGATTTGCTTTCAAAGTAAATATTTAACACAGTGTGACAAAGCAGGTCTGCCGCCACACGATCCTACTCGGTCTTTTATACTACTAGTTACAATAACAAGGGTCTCTACTAGTTTTGTTTTCTTTTCTTAACGTTACTCTTTCGAAAAATATTGATGATTGAATCCATTATCTGAGCACACATTACATGAATTTATGAACAAATATAAATTAATTGCCCCTCAGAAACCTACTTATTCAGATTATACAATTCACTGTTCTGAACGTTTTGAATTAATTAGTTTTGCTGAAAATGATGTATTTAAAAAGTAACTCTATTCCAAAGTTCTCGATCTAGAAGGAATCCATGAAAATCTAGTGATCTAATAAAGAGATTCATAAAAGTAGGTTATCTCTAAACAGTACACCAGTATTTGCTCGCTTCTAGTACATGTTTATTTTAGCTCAAACCTAATTAATTCAAGAGATATAATTAATTAAATATTTCAACCAGCCCAAACGTTCAGCTAGTATTGTGACTTAGTCACTATAAATTTCTGAAATATGTTGACATACTATTGATGGACTAAGTTTTCTGAGCCCAACGGCACCAATAATAAATATGTAACCGCCATAATTGAGAATTGAGTAATTCTTAGTATCCAAATTTTAATAATATCGATTCCATACCTAAAAGTCTGCCATGAATTTACAATTCCCATTGTATAAACATAACTTTAAAGAGCTACTGCTCATATAGTTAATTTAATAAACGACCTAAGGAAATTTCACATAATAATCAAATAAATAGAATCACATAATATTCTAGCACGCATCTGTTCAGTATGTATCCGCAAGAGCGTGCAAACATTTAACAGGACGTACAATATGTTCCACTGAACAATTTGAGGTAGGGAACCTGGGGTCGAATAAGCCAACTTAACGAGACAACAGGAATAAAATCACATTTTTATTTGCATTGATTACAGTTAACTGCAAATACAGTACTTTCATTGACACAATGAACGTACCATCTGTATTGTGTATTACAAAATGTGCTGAAACTGACGGCCATCAACCTCAATGCAAGCATGACATCGGCGAACAAGAATCTGATACATCCTGACAAATATCCCTGGCGTGTTTCGAATCACATTACAGGCAGCTACAATTCTGGCTACTAATTGATTCTCCGTATTCACTG
This sequence comes from Schistocerca piceifrons, assembly GCF_021461385.2. Classification (NCBI taxonomy): domain Eukaryota; kingdom Metazoa; phylum Arthropoda; class Insecta; order Orthoptera; family Acrididae; genus Schistocerca; species Schistocerca piceifrons. Next base: position 682,596,499 of record NC_060141.1, on the reverse strand, counting down.
GGGTCTGATACAGACCTGACCTTAGATACCTCATAGAATGTAATCAAGGGGATTGAGGTCAGGTAACCTCGGAGGCCATAAAATAATACATCTCCTTCCAGTCCAGGGACCAGGAAATACAGCATTTAGATGGTTATGGATATCCACACTAAAGTGAGGCGGTGCACCGTCATGTTGTTGATTCATTGCACGTTCTGTCATGGGACTATGTAAATATGATACAACAGAGCCACCTCATGGACAAGTAAAGTAAAAAAAATAATAAAGAAATACCTGCATCATGAGTTCCCAATGATCAAGTTCGTGGTCCTTGTTTCCTTGCAGGAAATAAAGAAGGTACATGTAAATAAATAGCACACCATGTGTAAACTTGTAATGCTAGACAAAGCGGTAAACCAGTTTACTTCCATATCTCCTTAAACTGGCTACTCTGACCCCACGTTCCCTACATCAAATTGTTCAGTGGAGTATTCTCCGTGTGCTGTTACATTTTTGCACTCTCCTGAGGAAACACCCCGCATACGGGCGAAGCGCTCGTAATTCCGCAATCATGCTTCTAGTTTATTTTGGAGGTAAGTCTTGGTCAATATGCATGTTGCTCCGGGATTTTAGTATTCGCTACAGTGTGCTGTAGTTGTTTGAACTAGTCTAGCGATTATTCGAGGATATGAACAGTGACTAATAGAATCAGTGACAGACTGCACAAATAACGTTCGTTAACATGACACTGTATCTTAAAGAACTATTACCATGATTGCGTGTGCCTTGTAGGCAATTTGTTTATCTGCTATAGGAAAAATTACTTCGTGCGCTTTGTGTGACAATTAATTCATGATTCTCGTCTTTTGGGGCGATATAATTCATGATTCTCATCTTTAGGGGAAATATAATTTAATGTTATCCTCAAATGTGAGGACAAGCAGACCTGCATAAACGTTTTCTTTAGAGAGGCCTGGTTTTTAGTGACAGGAATGAGACTACGTAAACATGAGAAGGGACTTCGTGTGAACATTTGAAAAGGTTTACTGTTCTTGTTTTACTTATTAAGAGATGCGATCCAATGGCGAACATCTTCAGCTAATGGACCAGTGTCTTTTAGCCTTACAACAGAACGCTGTGATAGGTAGTCATTTACTGTTATTGTTGTATTTTTGACGAATATGAGGGACGAAAGATACTGTGGATCCACAGCTCTTCCTTTGAAAAAGCATGACGTCTAGTTCAACGTCATCATCCTGCCGATAATCGTCAACAATTTATAGAGAGATTAAGGCGTGTATCACACAACAATAGTTCGTGGGTGGTCGAGAGAATTACGCAATTTTCGCTCCTCCATTTGTTCGACAGTGATGATGGAAATTGCTTCCAACGTTCCAAATGACCATACCTGCAGACCATACCTGCATTTAGCACTACCGCGCTAGTGGACGTTAGTGAATGGCGTTATCTCTGTTTGCGCTTAAATCTATCCATTAATAATGGGTATTTCTACTGAATTACGCATGGCAGACGCTGCCTTAAAGGCCTTTTATGTGCATTCTTACCTCATATGAAATGAATTTGAGAGGTTCTGTATTTGTGCACCTTAATAACGTTATAGTATTCCATTTTTTTAAAATTTTATTAAGATAAAATCTTGTTGGTGCAACGTGAATTTCTTCATTCCTACTTAAAGCTTCGTTCCTTCATCCTATCTTATCGATTCTCACGCTGCGAATGTTCTCTTCTTAGCATCGCACTACACAACACGACGGTTTAGATTCTTCTGGTTTTCGTGGCAACCTTATTTGTCGTAGCTGCTTCGCTATCAGCGATAGAATCGTAGGGTAAACGTCCGGGCTACTGTGTTATTAAAACAGTTTGAGGCAAAATTCAGCAACCTTGCTTTCACTCTCAAATGTAACATGTCACAACCGTGACGCCAGTGGTCAGCGCAAAATAACAATCCAATATCACTGAGACAATCGCTGTATCCCACCAGTGGAGAGAAAACAAAGCCCAGTCTGGCATAATCTCCATCCTACAACCGGCTCCTTGTAACATTTTCGACATGACAGTCAGAGAGTACAACTCTTCACTACGCACGAGAACAAAATATTTTATTCACAGCTGAATCGCCGTCACAAACACTTTTTGAGTGACCACTGAACTATTTGAACCGTGTCTAACACCTACTTGAACTAAAAGAGAACATTGTGGTGTCACCGCCAGACACCACTCTTGCTAGGTGGTAGCCTTTAAATCGGCCGCAGTCCGGTAGTATACGTCGGACCCGCGTGTCGCCACTATCAGTGATTGCAGACCGAGCGCCGCCACACGGCAGGTCTAGAGAGACGTTCTAGCACTCGCCCCAGTTGTACAGCCGACTTTGCTAGCGATGCTGCACTGACAAATACGCTCTCATTTGCCAAGACGATAGTTAGCATAGGCTTCAGCTACGTCATTTGCTACGACCTAGCAAGGCGCCTTTACCAGTTTATATTAAGATGGAGATGATGTACAGTCAAGAGAGATGTACACCAATTATGGATTAAAGTTAAGTATTCTACCAGTATCTCCTGTTTTGCTAGTCTTACTTCTCTGACCTGTTCCAGACCTCACGCCAGTCTGCGTGTAATTAAACGCGTGCATTTAGGCCTCCTCTAGCAACACGGTATTGGCTCTTCTGCCAACACATCACACATTGTACTACAATACAACAGAAATCGAAAATTCCTGCAGAGGTTTCTTTCCTACAAGCAGCGCCTTCGGAAAATAGCTGGAAAAGTAAAGAGCCGCAATCATTCGTTGCAAAAGCTGTCTGATGCTATTTAGTGAGCCGAAACAAACCTTCTGATAAGAGCACTGGAATTATTATACTCATCATCACAAAACTCTTCATCTATAATGTTCAACAGTTCCCACAACCAAACAGCCAACTCCCAGACTTTCAAAGACGCTGTGCCACTCAGCTACCACTGTAGCAACAGTAAAACTGTCGTCATTTAATCACTCACGCCTGCTCTAAAATTACGTTAGTCTTCTACGTAATTCAGAATTGCCGGTAAGAGTGCTTCTGCTGGTCCCAACGAAGCCACTATAATCCATACACGATTGTCTCCACCCAAAATTGATTTAACACTTGAGTAGTTTCTGTCGGTTAGCTCTAGGCTGCATAATGATTGGCCCAGCTCTCATCGCTTTGACTCATATTACGTCTGCTCCTACTGCAGGTGGCAAAAGCGCACAGTTCAGCACCGTACTGGCAGATCCGACAAATACCCTAATTATATGAACTAATATCTTCGAAAGGTATCCTGGCAACTTTTAATCTACGGCCACAGTGTACGAATTAAATAAGCGTTTACGAATCAGTTTCACAAACATTAACATGCCTATTTTATTGTGCTAGAAAATTCAATTAGACTATACAATAAATAACGGCATCTGTCTTTAACTACTGGAAATAATGCTTTTTTATTTAATTCTACAGAGGATGATTACGCGGGCTTCCATAGTATGTCTGCAGTGTACAAGCGGTTAAAGAAGGGTGACAAGACAGAGTCTTTAGGCACACGTGCTTTGGGGAGGAATATGCGGAAGCAGTTGTATTTGATTATGGCATATGTTGGACGGAGTGAAGGAGGAATGCTATTAAGACGGACATAGTTAAGTTGGACTTCTTAGATTTTCAACTAGAAGAAGAGTCCAGAAAGCTACAACCGATAAAAGTCTCTTTAGATGCCAGGGATGACTAACACAGCGGTTTTTCGTTCATTTAGTGGGTGGGTAACAGGTTGAGTAAGTCAAAGAAGTTGGTCATCGATGTAATAGTTGCGACGAAAGTCGCAGTGGGTGCTTTGTAGATGCAGGATGTTGATGGATTCGTTGGGTAAGAGTCATTCTACTATTTTGATGAAAGTGATGTCAGGCTAACAGATCGGTGAGATGTCTTTGAGGATCGTTCATCAGGTTTCAGGAAGAGTATAAATTTGAATGCTTTCCAATGCTCTGAAATATGACCTATATAGGAGATGGTACTGGAAACGATGACAAGGATTTCGTGATATTCCATGAGCTGGCGGTTGTTAATTGCATCTTGAGTAAGAGCAATGTTAAACATTTGCCGATTGTTTATGTTAAGTCTTCAACTTTACTGGCATGTCTAGTTCTGCTCGTTGATGTATTAGTATTGGAAGGTTGCTGTGGAAGTTGGTATGTCTATGTTAGTACACTCATATACATAGAGATTCATCGAATTATTAGAACTGAAATCATGTGGGATGATCAAAGTGACTTGTAAATAGGATGCGAAGATGTTGGCTTTTGTGAGGCTGTCAGAATGGGATTTGCTATTGTGTATGATGGGATCAGTGAGAGTAGGAACTTTTCCTGAAGGTTTGTGGCATGTTTACCAGTACTTTCTAGAGTTTACAGGAATTTCAATTAGTTTAGTGCATCTCATGTGCCATCCTGACGTCGTTTAGCTTGTAAGCAGCTGAATAATTACAGCTGTAGCTGTCGGCGGCGCGGATGTCTAGATAAAGAGAACCTGCGAGTTCTCTGTAGGGGAGGCGAGGTTCTATGAGTAGAACAAGATCAAGTGGAGGGAGACATGGAAGGTAATAGCAGATCAGAGTGCGCTACAATTGGAATTTTCATTTGCGTTGGTGTGTCGTAGGATATCAGCTTCACGTAGGATTTCATCAGGAGTTTGAAGACTGAAGTCGTGATTTTGGTTGCGACTGTACTGGTGTAATTATACAAGTGCTTCGATCCCTGATGAGATCAAATAAATGAAATGTATAAGTGAGATGATACACTTCATGCACGCAGATTGGCTAATTGACGACTATCTGAAGTATTAGTTTGATAATGTCGTGTGGCAGAGGCGTGCACCATCTGCTTCAGGCCCAAGAAGCTAAACTCACTTGCAGTTTGATATAGCTCGTGATCCTGCGAGCTAAATTTTATAAGTGAAGTACAAAGTTTTATAAATAAAGTAAAAATATTAATAAAGTCAGTCCTTTCGGATAGCTGAATAGAGGCGACAACAAAGGAGTCCCGAATTGATAATTTATACATTCAGTCATAGGATGAAACAGTGCACCATCTGCTTTATGCCACGCAGCTAAACTCACGCAGGTTGGTCTAACTCGAGTCCCTGTAGTCTAAAATGTACAATTTTCGCAAGTTCCGCGAAATTAATTAAAGAACCACTGGAAAAATCAAAGCATTAATAAAGCCGATAAAACGTTAAAATGTTATGCCTTTTAGGATAACTGATTGCTGGCAATAGCAAAGGGTTTAGATTTAATGAACTGATGACTTATTTATCCAGTTAAAACACAGTTTAATGAAACAGCGATCCTACGAATAAGCGTATAAGCATAAAATAAAATCTAAAATAATAAATAATTGGAGTAAATATTACGCATGTATCGAAGTGGTAAAAGTCTGTCAAAACTAAGCAAACATCTGTAGTGGATGAAATACGGTATATCAGTCTGCTGAACAGTTCGCAAAATAACCGTGATTTCGCAAATAATTAAAACTCAATATAACTATTACCATCTCTAAATACCCTTAATCACTCGTAGTTATCAAGCAGACTAACCGATAACAATACTAACATCCACCCGAACTAGTTCACAGGCCGAAGCTGCACATCGCCAGTTCTCGAAAACTTTAGAGTCCTGAATGTCTCACAGATTCTAATTTACCCCAAAATTCCTCTATGCTCGAAATAAATCTAAAGTATTCGGGCGGCAACTTGCCGTCATAAAACTGACATTTCTTAAGCACTAAGCCACGCTGTCTGCTTTTCGAAAATCACCATCTCGAACGGAGATACAACTCAGAGTAGAACCACCAGGAGCGACCACTTGCGCGCCCTTCCGTGCACTCCCTAATATCACCAAAACTTACAAAGATCATGAAATATACAAAAAGGACCACCATTTGAAGAATAGGCAAGTCACTAACGCAATACGCAATTTCAATGAAGCGTCCGGTCCTGCTGGTCCCACTTACACCATAAACAATTTCCTAAGCCAAATATATTGTGTGCAACTATTTTTCATACGGTCATTTCCACACAAGCTCAACATTAATAACAAAGAAAATTCAGTTAATACATGACTTAAAATAAAGATAGCCTGCTCAACTGAAGCCTCTCTGTGTGCTCTCTTCTCCAGGTATGGCAGATTTCACCTGTACAGAGCGGTCAAAAACAATAAGAAAAGATTGTAAGGGTGTTCATTTTTAAGTTGTGTTGCAAAATAATTGTTCAGAAAAAATTCCATACGTTGTGCCATTTCCGAGTTAATTAGCATTGAATTTAGTCAGTGAGGCAGTTGTGTGCGTAAATTCATGCGTGTTCTTCGTTTGGTTTCCTAAAACCGAAGAAAGGAAAGATAGAAACATTGGACGCGGGACGGTGGTAAGGATCGAATCCGAGCCTAGACCGAGCAGTCTCGTGTGCTGTCATCTACGCTATGAGAACAACTGAAGTTAACTGCCTCTAGCTAGCCGCTTGAATTGGTGCGCGCAACGGCCTGGCTGGCTAACTTCAATGGTAATTAACTCTGAGACGCTGCAACATAGAGATTTTTTTTTCTTAAGAGTTGCTTCTCAGCACAACAAACCCTGAAACACTATTACTAGCTTTTTAGGTTGTTTCTGACTACCTTGCATATTACTTTTCAATCACTTGAATCTTTATTATAGGCTGAAATAACATAAGTAGACAAGAATGGATCAAGGAAACATGTAATAAACAATACGTACGGTACATAGATAAAAAGGAAAAGGTTCGAGAAATGTCACGCTGCACTCATTTTTGTGTAACTGTGGAGAATACGATTTTCAGACACATATCCATTATTAAAAATTAATAAAACATTCTATAGTCTGCACCAGTAGTAACACGATATGACAGTCGTGGCTGTTGGAGCACGCTAATGTTCAAACCTGCAAGAAAAATTTTCATGGAGTTTTCGCAGGTAAGTTGAGCGTAGTTTACGGCTATATATAGGCTTTATTTCTTCAAAACAGATTCACGAAAATAATTGTAATTTATTTTACCTAAAACCATTGTGTGTATGGCTGTTTGAATACGATAATCTCCAATACTACTAGCCCAATTTTCTTGGGGTTCAGATAACGTGGGGTTTTGTAAATGCTTTATTTAATCAAAATCGTATCATAGAAATTGGGTTTTCGCATTTACATTCGGTCAACGCATAGGCTTTATTTCATCAAAATCTGGTCACGGGATAAAAGACGTCGCAGTTTAGCCATTTATCAATATTTCTCCGTTTGAACAGGCTAGTCTCTGAAACCGCTAGACGAAAATTCATGGGATTTTCACAGTAAACATGGACGTGGATTATGGCTAAATACAGGATTTATTACATCAACATCCGACACGAAAAAGATGAAGATATCATCATTTAAAATTTTAGTAGTAGGCTCAGCTTTGTTGTTCGGATGTTTGTCTTAGTGTCTGCTTAGTACACCAAAGAACCAATAGATGGTGCTGTTAGTTTTGTAGTACACCAAAGAACGAATTGCAGATGCTATTAATTTTTTCTGCCTGAGTGATACAAACATTTTCGGAAGTTTCCGTCAATGGGAGAATTAACTTCTGTGCCGCAATCTAATCTTTACGAATATAAACTAACATCGTATTTACTTGGGTAAGATGTGCAGATTTACTCTTTTCGCTTTGTGTATTAAGAACTCAACGAAAATTCTTTGGTGCTTCCAATAAGTTTCTTTTACATTGGAATTATCGGCTAGGAAAAACGAATTTATTGACGAAGTGAACCTATAACTATTGCAGCGCGGAGCTCTAAAAAGCGACAGTATTCAAAGGCATTTCTTCAACTTCCGTTGTGCTGCACGGACTTATAGATAGTTCAGTAAATAAAATGGATATAGAAGTGTGACTTCGAGTGATGATAGTTATCATCATCGGGTAGCGTCCAATGCCTAGATTGGGAAGATCGCTCGAAGCAGTCAAGAGTTATTAACACAAGCTGCGACATGGTCTCGAATGGAACAATGATCTAGGAAGTGTAGAATAAACTTCTTTGTTTCACGTCTATGACCACGAAGTTGTTAGGTGCTCATGCTACCGGTATCGGTCAGCAATGACCATCTTCAAAGCTGTTCTAATTCCAAGCCCTAATATGATGGAGCTATAGTGGCATCATCAAATGACAAATACAAAATCAGCGCCACCATTGTTACACATCTATATCTCTGACGATACTGGCGCTGTTTAACATATTCATTCTATCAAAAATTTAAGCATTCTGCCGTAAGCAAGACACTGAGATGGGCATCGTCACACACATTTTATGTACTTGAGACGATGCTGGCGCACATTTTATGTTTACCATTTGACGATGCCACTACAGGTCTATTATATTAGGAGAGTGACAGCCTCCGAAGCAGGAAAATGTCCTTTGCGTTTTCGGCCCATTGCGTCACTATCTGTCCACTCAGTCTACTATCTCAGTCAGTCTGGCAGCAAAGGGTTGTGGATGCATAACACTTCCATACTTGGAGACCTGCACTGCTGATAATATACTGCACTATTTGGGCGTCCTACAAAAAGCGCGTCTCACGGTATGCGTCAACTTTGCACCGAAGATTCGAGTGTGGAAAACCTGCAGCGGCGCGGCACTGGGATACCACGAACATTTTAGAACAGTTCTGAAAATGGTCATTGCTGACCGAAAGCGGTAGACTGAGGACCTAATAAGTTTGTGAGCATAGACGTAAAAAAATAAATTTATTCTAAAAGGTATTAATTTATTAAGGATCAGCTTAAATGATACATTTACAATGTCGTTGTTTACGTATGTAATTTCTACAATACAACTGATATTCATGTCCTACTATACACATCTTGCTGCCTTGTTTAAGGCAGTATGCTTAGAGTTTCATTACTATATATTTTTAAAATACTCTTTCGTCATTATTATTTGCCATTCTGTCAAAGGCATCACGTTTGGAACCTCATCCACCTTCACACAAATCAATGGAGACCAGAGCCACGTGAAGTCGACAGGCCGTGGCTATCACGAGGACATCACGGTATTCCCTCCAAGCCGTTGGGACGGTAGCCCCACAACCACGTGCAGTCTGTGCCGGTGAAAGGACCGTTTATAAGATCGCGGGTATGCCCACCCCTAAGAGGCGCGCCTCGATTTTATAATCCGCGTTCATTAATGTAAGGGGGCGGTATGCGGAGACATCTGTCCCTACAGAGGGCTTAGAGACCTGTAAAATAACGCCACTGACAAATTCGGGGGCTGTCGATCGTGAACGTCGCTTTGGCTGCTGGGATCGCACACATCATCGGTGTCGATTCTGTAATGATGAGGGTCCGATCGGGAGAGGGACGGAGGTCGTTAGGAACTGGCTGCGCCTTCATATCGTAGTCGCAAGAGTTGCGGTAGTGGTCAATACAGGTAGACACCAACGGTGCCTGCTTTGTGTGGTGAGTACCATCGGAGGCAGTGTGGAATACCAGCTGGTACTGGCGACTTCTTCTTCTCTGTATATGTTCGTGGCGGCCCCCACTGTTCGTCTATCCGGTAAAACGTGCTCATCATTATTGGTGCCGTCTGCATGGGATCGTCACGTGTCGGCTGGTTGGGCGGCGTCTCTACCGTCTTGGGTAACAGCGTCGTAAGAACTCGTGAATGAATAGCGAGGAGCAACGACATTTGCGCCGTAGAGACGAGCTTAGTTTGAGCACATGTTGCTCAGTGTCGGACGCCGACAAGAAGGAGCGTCGACCTGGTTCGAAATCCTAGGTCGGTACTATGAAGGTGTGAACCGTTTGGCGAGGTATCCGTCTCCGCGGTGTCTTTCGCGTGAGTTCTTGTGGCAGAGTCGAGTGCAGCGACTGGACGGTCCGAAGTGTGGTTGTGTCGTGCGACGTGCTGCTAATAGAGAACAAGCGACGGGCTGGGAAAAGACGAAGGCGTGGACAGTATAGAAACTTCTGACGACAGAAACTGCACGACGTGACGTTGGACGCAGTCAAACAGCAAACAGCTGTCCATCCCGTGGAGGTGACCGAAATAAATTATGATAGCACGGTAGCCTCTGATAGGAGACTTGCAGATCGATACGAATCTGCCTGTCACCATTAAAATGGGATAGGTCCGGCACCGGACCCATCGTCCGGCAACATGTTCCAGGAAGTTGCCGTTGGGTCGAAGAGTCGCAGTGATGGCATTTGCGGATAATTCGGACGGCAGTTGGAATAAACGTATCGTTCATAAGCCGAGACCAGCGTGATCGGGCCATACGTTGCCGTCGGACTGACGGAAATGAAGTCCATCTTTGACCTCTTGTAGCACCCTGTCGCACACTACATCGTTAATCATCTCAACGTAGACACCCATGCTAACTGTGACCAGATGGATGCCAATGAGATCCTGTGATGGTACTCGTATTTTAACGTGGTTGCGATGAAGTACTTTTGGACGGGCGAAGTCTGAACAAAAGGTGAAACATAAAGTCGTTTTACGATAGCTGTGCAACATTTTGATCTATGAGGAAAGTGGCACTCAGCAGCGACCAAAATAAACGCAACACAAAACAGCACAATACTACACTACAGCCTGACGAAACACATGAGATGTATTCACAAATGCGAATACGAACAACCATCAGCTGTATAAGGGAATGACGAAAGTGAAAAGTTGTATCGGACCACGACTCGAAACCGGATTTCTCGCTTTATGCGAGCCGTTATCTTAACCGCTTTGGCTATCCGTGTACGCCGTACAGCCAGACTCAAACTTCCATATGTCATCGATCTTACGTCACATTCTGCACTCGTACACCTCCCACACAGGAGGAGGATATTTTAATTGACAATCTATGCCTGGTATCGGCGAATAATTACGATATTTGCATGCATGCATGTCCTTACGAAAATTGCATTGTACTTATTAACATCAAAGTCACTACAATATGGTAACTATCAGCCGATACCAGGCAGCGAATTTCAGTTAAGATGTCCTCCACCTGTATAGAATGTACGTGTGCAGGTTGCGATGCGTAAACGACGACGTGTGGAACTTTGCGTCTAGCTGTGAGTCGTGCACGGATGGCCCAAGCGGTTAAAGCGACCGCTCGAGTAAAGCATGAAATCTGGGTTCGAGTCCCGGACAGCCATAAATTTTCATTGTCGCCATTCTATTAAACAGCTGATGTTCACTTGTATTCACAAGTGCGAATACATTTCATGTACTTCTTGACAGCTATAGTCCTTCGGGAAAGAACGTGTACATGTCCATGTGCATGACCAGAGGAGCATAGCTACGTATTTCTTAACAAAACAGACACTGCAGTGTGTGTGTGTGTGTGTGTGTGTGTGTGTGTGTGTGTGTGTGTTATACAGGGTGCTCCATTGATCGTGACCGGGCCAAATATCTCATGAAATAAGCGTCAAACGAAAAAACTGCACAGAACGAAATTTGTCTAGCTTGAAGGGGGAAACCAGATGGCGCAATGGTTGGCCCACTAGACAACGCTGCCATAGGTCAAACGGATATAAACTGCATTTTTTTAAAATAGGAACCCCCCTTTTTTATTACATATTCGTGAGGTACATAAAGAAATATGAATGTTTTAGTTGGACCACTTTTTTCGCTTTGTGATAGATGGCGTTGTAATAGTCACAAACATATGACAAACAATTTTAGACGAACAGTTGGTAACATGTAGGTTTTTTAAATTTAAATACAGAACGTACGTACATTTGAACATTTTATTTCGGTTGTTCTAATGTGACACGTGTACCTTTGTGAACTTATCATTTCTGAGAACGCACGCTGTCGCAGCTTGATTACTTGTAAATACCACATTAATGCAATAAATGCGCAAAATGATATCCGTCAACCTCAATACATTTGGCAATACGTGTAACGACACTCCTCTTAACAGCGGGTAGTTCGCCTTACGTAACGTTCGCACATGCATTGTCAATGCGCTGACGCATGTTTCCAGGCGTTGTCGGTGGATCACGATAGCAAGTGTCCTTCAACTTTCCCGACAAAAAGAAATGCGGGTGCGTCAGATCCGGTGAACGTGCGGGTCATGGTATGGTGCTTCGACGACCAATCCACCTGTCATGAAATATGCTATTGAACACCGCTTCAAGATAGACAACTTTCGTTCGTTGTAGTTTTCTCATTTGATGCTTATTTCGTGAGATATTTGGCCCGGTCACTATTAATGGACCACCCTGGAGATTTTAACGTCGGCCTCTTCATGCACAAATAGCTGACGATGAATGTCTGTGATCGAAAGTGGTTGCAAGTGACGAACCAGTCGGCCGAGCGCTGTTGGCAAGCGCGGTCACTCAGCCCTTGTGAGGCAAACTGAGGAGCTACTTGATTCAGAAGTAGCAGCTCCGTATCAGCATCCAGTGACGCCGGTGGTCTGAGGATGACATGGCGGCCGGTCAGTACCGTTGGAGCTTTCAAGGCCTGTTCGGAGGGCGTTTAGTTTAATTTTAGTATGAATACGGAAAAGTTATGGAGAATCGTCTATAGATAAAATTCCGTATCTGACACCTACCAATTAAAAAAGAACTGAAAGTTGCAAATGCAAAGGATACAATTATAACTTTATTGGATATATGTGCTGCTCTCAGGTTACCATTCTACCCTTACTAAGCTCCGGTGTAATGTTTCAGCGGCGAGCGCATCTTATATTACCTGAACTTAGTTTTAAAATATAGTATACAAAGGGGAGACAAATGCTAAAGAAGGTTGTATGCTATGTCAACCGTCATTAATTTGATATGACTGAATAGATTCTTCCAGCACATTGTGTGACAATGTTCTTTGGCCATTAAAGTATGGCACACCATCGGATATCGTCACAGTGATTGGTCGGTTGTCAAGCACTAGTGAAGGAGGTACTGAAAAGAGAACTCACCCAATATCAGTTTCACACAGATTAGTACTATAGTTAGTAGCTGCAACAGAATCCAGCAGTGGATACCAAGCGAGAGCGAAGAAGGATGCTTGACGCTGATGTTTAAGCTTGCAGAGGCGGTTTCAAAACTTGACACTAGCCTCTTGCGCCACCAGACGTTACACGATCCTGCTGCTCATCGAACCTGCTATGAGAAGCCCAACTCGCCTCTCCCTGCGCTCGTCACTTCGGCCATCTTTTGAAGTTCCAGAAGCGGCAGTCTCACCTATACAAGAGGAACACCGTGACAGCTCCGACATTCAGTGGTTTTTATTCTTCATGATGGCGACGGAGAAGGCTGTTGGAAGCCAGCCTGTGTGCTACATTCGAAGTGTATCCCAAACAGGTGTGGGCGACTCTTGCGTTGAACGGTAGTTTCATTCAGCCTGTGTCTGACGGACTGCGACCTTCTGTGGACTGCCTTAGCCTTTGACATGTTTACTTATCATTCTGTTCTGTATTTCCAACCTTTAATAGTATGTCCATAATTTGATCCATTACGAGATGATCGTCTGTAGTCCAAGCGTCATATCGTTTTCCCATCATGATGAGTCTGTAGTAAGGGAAAATGTTTGTTACACTATGTGATGAAAAGTATCCCGACACCCACAGAAACATACTTTTATCGTATTAGGTGCATTGTGCTGCCAACTACTGCCAGCTACTCCATATCACCTACCGGTAAATACCAAATGACGCCTCACTTGGTGTAAGGATCGTACACATTGGATGAATGAAAAAAACTAAACTCCTCCCGAACACGCTACAAAGGCCCAAAGATACAGACCGGCCGCCATGTCATCCTCAGCCCATAGGCGTCATTGGATGTGGATATGGAGGGGCACGTGTTCAGCACACCGCTCTCCCGGTCGTATGCCAGATTCCGAGACCGGAGCCGCTACTTCTCAATCAAGAAGCTCCTCAGTTTGCCTCACAAGGGTTGAGTTCCCCTACTTGCCAGCAGCGCTCGGCAGACCGGATGGTTACCCATCCAAGTGCTAGCCCAGTCCGACAGCTCTTAACTTCGGTGATATGACGGGAACCGTCGTTACCACTGCTGCAAGGCCGTTGGCGATTGGATGACTGACCAGTGGGAAAACGTCGTATGGAGTGACGAGCCACAGTACTTAATGTTGCGATCCGATGGCAGGGTGTGGGTACGGTGAAGTTCATCTGTCAACGTGTGTAGTGCCAACAGTAAAATTCGGAGGCGGTGATGTTATGGTGTGGCCGTGTTTTTCATGGAGGGGGCTTGGACACCTAGTTCTTTCGAGTGGCACTACACTGACGTTCTAAGCACCTTCTTGCTTTCCGCTGTTGAAGAGCAATTCGGAGATGGCGGTTGCATCTTGCAACAAGATCGAGCACCTGTTCATATAGCACGGCATTTGGTGGAGAGGTTACACGACAATAACATTCCTGTAAGGGACTGGCCTGCACAGAGTCCTGACCTGAATCCTATAGAACACCGTTGGGATGCTTTGAAAGGCCGACTTCGTGCCAGGCCTCACATATCGACGTCGATACCTCTCCTCAGTATAGGATTCCGTGAGGAATGGGCTGCCATTCAACAAGAAACCTTCCAGGATCGGACTGAACGTATGCCTGCGAGAGTGGAAGGTGTCATCAGGGCTAAAGGTGGGCCAACACCATATTGAATTCCAGCATTACCGGCGGAGGGCGCCACGAACTTGTAAGACATTTTCGCCACGTGTCCGGATACTTTTGATCACATAGTGTAACTTTTATACAGTTTATAAAACATTATGCTGTTAATTCCGCATACATATATGATAAATCTTTACGCGTTTGGACTCTTGTTAAGAACACTACTACACCTTTGTAGCTTAGTTAAATATGTCAGATCTTTCTCGTAGCCTGTTGTGCTGTGACAACTATTTCGACTGAAGAGCTGAGTGAATCACCCAAGATATTGAAAAACAGACATTCCCTCTCTTACGTCGGCCTGCCCAACCATATTGAACTATGAGATCTGGTCATTAGGGTAAAAAATAAAAATCTCCATGTTCCCACCATAAGTTATAACAGGCCTGCCTTTTCGGTGAGCCGACTTGGAAAACTTACAAGAAACTTTGATTAATACACAGTCATATGGAATGTTTTAGCGGCCTAACGCGCTGCTTCCCGAGTGGGAAGGCGTGACGGTCCCCGGCACGAATCCGCCCGGCGGATGAGTGTCGAGGCCCGGTGGATGTTTCCATATGCTTTGGTGAATGTGGACTAGTTCCCCTTATTCCTCCTCAACTACACTATGTCGGCGATTGCTGAGCAAACATTGTCTCCAGGTACGCCTACACTGAAATTCCTCTACCAACATCTGGGGTTACACTCCTCTGGTACGGGACGTATCCTGGGGGGGGGGAGGGGGAGGGGGGAGGGGGGAGGGGGGAGGGGGGGGAATCCACTGGGGGCCGAACCACACAATAACCCTGGGTTCGGTGTTTGGAGGCGGTGGGGTAGGGTTGTCGACCACTGAGGGCTACGGCGGGACGAAGCCTGTCCGTCGTTTCTAGGTCCGCGGTTCAATACACACGTAAACATACGGAATGTTTGGTTTGGAGTCCCTCAAGAGAGATATTTAGCACTTACAACGCCCTCATTGACATTTTAGCGAGAAGAAAGTACTTCTCTGGGCAGTATCACTAACCTGGTGTCTTGCCACTTCGGTAAGTCCCTCGTCGCAAAGTAGTTAGCGCTCAGTCGCCAGGTTCCATGTAGGTGGTGATCCTGCTGATGTGGATTGTTTAGGGATGCCAGTCGTTAGTTGTCAGCAAGGTCTGCACTATACTTGTTTTAACACGGAAATTGCTTTGTCACACACGTCACAGAATCAGACTTTGCAATATGGCGGCCCTGGGCTACGCCATTATATTCGACCCTTTACGACACATTAACACAGATTTCTGACTTTACGTAATGATAGACACTGCCCACGACACGTCGTGTTCTGATAACTAATAAATTCACTTTTTATCTTGTTTAACAGCTGAAATATGTACTCGCGACTCTTCTTTTAGAGCCGTCCCGGTTACTCGACCGTGCGTTATGAGTGGCTCTTCATGACTAACTGGCCCTGTCTTCCCGAAGGACAAGAGAGACTGCCCCCCCCCCCCCCCTTTCTCCCTCATCCAACAAGACAATTCTCGTTTCCTCCACACATACATATGTACCCAAACTTTCAGCCACTAGGCGTTCAGATCGTTGTTGCTATGCGGATATGACGTCACGTTTGCGGACATTGTGACGGAATTTTGTCTCGGAACTCTGTCTCAGATTGTAAGGTCCTACTCCTGAATAGTCGAATCTTCTCCTTACTAAGGTTGCACAACATTGCCTTCTATGATATCATCTCTAATGCTCCTTCCTGACGCTTAATTGTTAAATGTACATGTAGCATGGCTGATACTGAGGATTCCCGATCGCATAAATATGCATAATACTTGGCTTAAACACGTGAAGGTAATGTGCATATGCAATACACACTCTTGTGCAAATCTTTCTATTGGTAGAGGGGAGTAGATTGTCGTTATCCCGCAGCAGTAATTCAACTGCGGAGCGCGGACGTCCATCCCATATGTTGTTCCAGCCATATATACACATCATGAGAGGTGGAGGCTATACACTATGAGAAAGACTGAAATATTTGGAACTCTGACAGGGAATCTGTAATGCGTCCTTTCAATTTCTAGGCATGCGCTTCAAAATTTTTTTATATCCAATTGAAAGACCTGTTCTCAATCATTTAGCCACATGAAAATATTATTACCTTTCTTCATTCATTTATTTATTTTGGCTCCATCATCCACTTGTGCCCCATCATTACGCTCTCCATCTATCGCCTTCATTCGTGCTCTCTCTCTGTGGTCTTACTATGTGGACTTCATTGGCTCGTGTAAGCTGTCGTGGTAAATTTCATCTTTAAATCATCAATACACTTCAAAAACTCAAAAGTCTTCTTCAAAAGATAAAATAAAACAACGTGAATAAAATTTTATGTGTAGCTAACCACTCGAAGATCGAGCGTTCACTGTACTTAAAAATGGAAACAATTTAGTTCTAAAAATTAAAATTTCATGCCAATTGATAAAATCAAGGGCGTCGTCCAGAGATTGCACATATCGATACCACAGACGCTAGCGAGGTCATGCGCCAACCCACAATATGGAATGGGATGCGCTCATGAAGGCCACGCCCCTCTCAGCACCGCAGCGCCCTCGCACAGCTCGCAGAGCCGGGCTTGAGAGCACTCAGTCCCAGTTCGTGACCTTAGCTGAAGCAGTCAACATAATCGGGTGAGTCAAGAGTTATTCAAAGTCTCAGATGGAAATTAACTTTTGTAGAAGTTGTATATTATATTTCAAGAGAGGAGCTGTAATCGTACGCATCAATTGATGGCAGTTATAAGAGTCGAGGGGCATGAAAGGGAAGCAGTGGTTGGGAAGGGAGTGAGACAGGGTTGTAGCTTCTCCCAGATGTTATTCAATCTGTATATTGAGCAAGCAGTAAAAGAAACAAAAGAAAAATTTGGAGTAGGAATTAAAACCCATGGAGAAGAAATAAAAACTTTGAGGTTTGTCGGTGATATTGTAATTCTGTCAGAGACAGCAAAGGACCTGGAAGAGCAGCCGAACGGAATGTAGATGGTTTTGAAAGGAGGATATAGGATGAACATCAAAAAAAGCAAAATGAGGATAATGGAATGTAGTCGAATTAAATCGGGTGATGCTGCGGGAATTAGATTAGGAAATGAGACGCTTAAAGCAGTAAATGAGTTTTGCTATTTGGGGAGCAAAATAACTGATGATGGTTGAAGTAGACAGGATATAAGATGTAGACTGGCAATGGCAAGGAAAGTGTTTTTGAAGAAGATAAATTTGTTAACATCGAGTATAGATTTAAATGTCAGGAAGTCGTTTCTGAAAGTATTTGTATGGAGCGTAGCCATGTATGGAAGTGAAACGTGGACGATAAATACTTCGGACAAGTAGAGAATAGAAGCTTTCGAGATGTGGTGCTGCAGAAGAATGCTGAAGATTAGATGGGTAGATATCATAACTAATGAGGAGGTATTGAATAGAATTGGAGAGAAGAGAAATTTGTGGCACAACTTGACTAGAAGAAGGGATCGGTTGGTAGGGAATGTTCTGAGGCATCAAGGGATCACCAATTTAATATTGGCAGCGTGGAGGGTAAAAATCGCAGAGTGTGACCAAGATATGAATACACTAAACTGATTGAGAAGGATGTAGGTTGCTGTAGGTACTGGGAGATGAAGAACCTTGCACAAGATACAGTAGCATTGAGAGCTGCATCAAACCAGTCTCTGGACTGAAGACCACAAGAAGAAGAAGTATATTATGCTTCAAGAGAGGGGTTGTAATCGTACGCATTAAGTGATGCTTTAGTCGTCAATGACGGTTGTAAATTACCACCCACTCCTGTATATCAAGTTAATCAAAACTTTTCTTTCATTCATGTCATAAAATGAATAAATCTTTCATCTCTGATCTTTCATCTCTTGTAGTTCAGATTAGTCATCTCCCAAAGCATTCAGAGAACCCACAGATACGGCCGGATGATTATACTTTGATCTGGTGAGTCTTCTTCAGACCTAAATATCAGAAATTTTAGTGTCTTCTTTTTGATGAATAAATTTACAGTTAGTGATAAAACTCTTCTCGAAATGTTTAAAAGAACCATATACACCTTTTTAGTTCTTCCGATAATGCAACATCGAGGAAATTTTTGAATATTTCTTATACTTAGTTTTTTTCTTAGTATTATTGTGTCAGCCAACTAAATAAACGATTAAATATTGCGTGGTTACCATTTCCGCCTTTAGTATATAGTAGAGGTACTGTACTATAATCCAGCTGTTTCACTAGACCACAAGATCCGACTGTTTGATTTAAAATCTAACTGTTGTATTACATTATAATGCACGTGGATTGGGCGCATTGTGTCCGCAGACGTAGAGAATCCCATGAGGTTTTCCTCGGTGGCGAGCACGATCTACTTTGGCAGCGTGCGACGGCACCGGAGACAGCCACCATCGCAGCTGCCTGAAATCACTTTGCGCGGGTGGGGACCCTCGCACTTGGCTCGTTCCCTTCTTCCGCGCCACCGGCGCCCCTTCCACCCCCACCGCCCGCCTCACCTCTCCCCTATCGTCTTCACCAGAAATGTTCCGCAGCCCCTTCTCTTTCAACCAACCCCTTGGCACGAACACGCGTATTATACAACGGAACTAAATTAAAACAGTTTTCAAAGCCTCGTTTTTCATCTCGCTAATTAAAGTGTCATACGCACATATTTTACAGTTCACCAGTTACGCTACCCATGCTGATAAAAAACTGAAAGGGCACCAACGCCAGTGTGATGCGAGAGGTGAGGGAATATTTTAAACGCCTAGCCTTTGACTGAAGAGGGGTCTGTTCCCGTCACGAAAGAGGAAGTCTCTTTCGTTCGCTAAATATGTCTATTATAAAAATTAAATTTTAGGATTCCTTGTAGGTGCTTTTTGAGTGCGTCGATGCTTTCACTTTGCTTTGAAAGGTTACACGGTGTATCTTTTACACTCTTTGAAAACCTTATTCGAACTAAAGGCTTCCTTGTGCAGCACTGCGCTCTATTTTTTCTGTCCAAATAGATTGTATAGGAAGAATACATATGTTTGGTATAGATCCTTTATATACTAATATCAAGCAAACAGTTTGTAATGTTCGATTACAACTCGTATACGTCTGTTCAAAATTTATCGTATCGTATAGAGAAAAACAAAATATTTGAATTTCCTTTCGTCACTGAATGTCATCAAAAGCTCCATTTCAATAAACGCGAATGCATTAAATTCTTAAATCTTATCTTTTTTCTACAACGATAAGGACAAAATATATTGTGTTCTTCCTTTTGTTACAGGTGTATTAATTAGAAATACCCCAGAGCAATACAAAAGAAAATTCTCTCTCGATTCATATCTGACTATCATTAGCACAAGTATCTGATGTTGGAAACGTTTATATTCATGAAGCCTAGTTTCCCTTTTGCGAGTGCTGAATATTGATTCAAACAGAAGCATTTACGGATAATATGAGATATAGTCATAAAGTTATAATTATTAACTGAAAAAAATTAAATTACGCAAATCATTGTTTTTCGTGTGTACAAGGCTGTAGCCGTAGTACAGAATGGTATCCCTGCGCCACACTGCCATAGAACGCCACTAGAAGAGCCAAAATGAAGTAGCGCTGCGCATCAATTAAATGCAATAACAAAATCAGTGTCTTGAACTCTTTCTACACTCACAAAATATATCACAAGTGAACATTGTTCAGCAGAGGAGCTAGCAAACCATAAGACAGCTATTGTGTTTCAGGACGCGCATTTACAGAGGGTCAATAACTTTCAGCATATGTATGTATAGAAGGTGAATCACCTAAAACTAGCGTCACAAATATTGCGGAAGTAAAAAGTGCTATTAATGTGAGATGTGCACAGAATGGATTGCTAGTCAGGGGCTCCTACTGATGGCCAATCAACAATTGGTAATAATACTTAGAAGCCGTATTTTTTATGCAAACATACGCATTTTTTACATGGAACAATGCCTATTGACATTAACAAACAAAAAGTAGGTAAATTAGAATGTCAGTGGTGTTAGCTACAGGATTATATTTGCCAGTTATTTACGAGATATGGTATTGTTAAAACATCGCACACCGACAGTTGTACAATATTTGTGTTAGCACACACTAAACCACAGTACAAGTGCATACACTAGTTGGGTGCATTCTGATCAGCAACGAGACAATTTACCATCACAGGTTGTGCTCAAAATTACCACCGGTAAATACAACAGACGTTTCCAATCTAGTATGGAACGACAGCTGCACAAGTGCTAGCATTTCAGCGGAGATGTCCGAGCAGGCTGCAGTAATGCATATGGTCGTGCGTATTTGTTACGTCCTTGTATACAGCGTCTTTCAGCTTTTCCCACAGTAAGAAGTCTACAAGGGTCAAATCAAGGGAAAGTGGCGGCCAAGGTGCAGGTCCTCTGCGTCCAGTACAATTAGTGAAGACATGCCGTAGTACTCGCTCACTGTGGGCTGGACATCCATCATGTCGGTACCACAGGTTTCGCCTGGTCTGCAGAGGAACATTTTCTAGCATTCCTGGAAGATTGTCTGTTACGAGGCTGCGACACGTGTGAGCGTTCAGTGTTCCGACAATTACAAACGGGCCTTTGAGCTGGTGATTCACTATCCTGCACAACATATTTACACTCCATGGACGTTGGCGTTCCACCTGACAAAGTCAACGAGGACCGTCAGCGGAGCAATAGTGCACACTGCGTCAGTTTACCCGCCCATGACTGGTAAATTGGCTTCATCACTAAACAAGATTCACGATACGTCTGCTGTATTCTGCCTCAGTAGCCACTGAAACGTCCCCTTAGAAAAATTATAAATAACTGTGCTTAAACTGACACACAATATCTTTTAGCGCAACGCAATCTGACTTTCAAAAACCCGTACAAAATAATGGCCCTGACTAACAATAACCTATATCTTTCATGAATCACTTACCTCACAAAAATCTTCGTTACACAAACTACTGCAATACAGCGTGCGCCAATACTGCCACCTGAATAAAAGATTCTAACTACTGAAGGCACTAACTACTGATAGGCATAGTTAGAAAATGAAAGATTTTGGTAGAGAACAAACAATGTATTTACTTTAATAGTGTTCAAAAGTCATTGTATATATAAGTTCATGACATCTAGTCTTACAAATTTACTGTCTCTGATGGACACA
Source organism: Schistocerca piceifrons (assembly GCF_021461385.2). Classification (NCBI taxonomy): domain Eukaryota; kingdom Metazoa; phylum Arthropoda; class Insecta; order Orthoptera; family Acrididae; genus Schistocerca; species Schistocerca piceifrons. The sequence continues at coordinate 682,574,666 of NC_060141.1, read as the reverse complement.
CATCCAGATCATCCGCTCTCAAAACTCCGCCATCTCTCTCCCCACATCCACCACTGCTGGCGGCTCACCTACAACTGCGCAACACTATGCGCTGTTAACAGCGACCTGCCCAACACTACAACAGCAAATTCCAACAATGCAAACCAGCCACAGACTGCACACAGCACAGTCAGCCATTTTCATATAGAGCGCTACATGGCGTTACCAACATAAAAACCTAAACAGCCTACTTACACCATTTACAATAGTTAACACGATTCTCCAAACCATTTCCATGCGCCTCTTGATGAAAACAGATGTGACAGGGATGGAACCTACGACGATCCAGAATTCGTAGGAGACTTGCCTGACTCACGCCACTTCCGGTGGCTGCAACAGCAAAAACAGTAATTTTCCCCTTTGCTGTCGTTACTTGTTTCCTTCTCTTAAATCATCTAGGAGTGACACTACCACATTTATGCAACTGGTTGAAGAGGCTGATAAATAATTGCCGAGAGAGTTGACGTTTATTGAAATGTCTTGCCACATACACGGTACAAGAATGAACTACAGTCTTCCTACGCTCTCCATAGACCAGGAGCATGTCGGCCTTTTCTGCATTGGTAAATTCCATCGTCCACTCACCATCTACTGCTTAGACTGTAACGCACTAACCGGCTAGCAAGTCGTAGTGCTCTCAAGGAATACGCAAGCGCACTGTAAGCAGACATATCAACAGCGTACCTAGTAACTACGAAGGTTGAGTGGCACAGACATTGTCGATGTGGAAACTTTTCAAAATAGTGCAAACTTTTTATTCTGGCAAAACCCCACGTCAATAACACTTTCCATTTCGGCAGAATTCATGGTGTACGTTTTGGATGATTCATCCTGTATACAGGATATGGCATACAGACCACTTCCTGCTTCCGTCAAAAGTTGCCATCAGCAGAAATAAAATGTCTAAAACCTCCTCACAAGAAGCAAGAGGGTGGAGACAGAAATCCACCGAAAAGTTCCAAAGATGGTTCAGGGCTACCTATAGTGTATTTTGCGATGAGAGATTCACGGTTTCTCATGACTCGTTACATGAAAGTGACTTAAACATTTACTCGGTTTTTCACAGTACTCACCTTGGTTTCTGTGAAAATAACAATATCGAAAACGTACAACGCACGTCACAGAAAACGGCGACAACCACCATTTTGGTGTGATCTTGCTGCCGTCGCTGAGAGAATAGTTCAGTGTAGCACCGTTCTCCATCTCCTCTTCAATTGCATTCGTGAACCCATATACTAGGTGTATATCTGTCAACTCTTCATCAGTAATCCCATCCGTACTGATATGTAACACTGTTAATGCGTAACTAACACTGACAAAAACAGTCTCAAGACAGAACAGACCATTACTGAATGCAAACTTGAAACCGAAGAGTAAAATGGGTAGTACTGTCGCCAACGGCAGGTACTGTGAGCGGATGGAAACAAGAGAAACGGAACATATCGTCGAATTTTGTCTGTTGTGAGCTATTTTCAGTGAAATATATGCATAATGAAAGCTAACTGGGGAAAGAAACCAAACGTAATGCAATAAGCCTGTTGGCTTCTGTCTCGGGTTCTTCGGCTGAAGCTGGTTTGATAATTTTTCTGGGGTTTCGAGAGCACGAGTTGCTGATATTGTCAAACTTCGCTGTACCTGTCGCGACAATGTCTGAGGGCTTTTCTCTTATCATTACCACTGTGGCTGTGTCCTTTGCTACCTGCAATAGTTGTTCGCTGCAGCGTGAGAACCTAGAAACCATTCAACTTCAGCCTTTCTAGTTGAACCTGTTGTCATGTTTGTGAATCTCTATGGCTTCTCTGAGCATCCTTTGCCACAGCCGATTTCTCCACCTCCAATACCGTTTATGTTTGGTGATCCTAGTGTCGAGGGATCGTTCAGTGATTGCAACATGGACTTTTCCACATGTACATTGTACGTCCCAACACTGCAAAAGGGTGCCTTTTGTCCTTTGCAGAGCTGAAACGTTCATTGATCCTTTTGTTTAGTTTGTAAATAGTTTCTAGAAGTGTCTGACGAAACATCAGGAAAACTATGAAAAAAGGTCTGCCACAACAACTCAAGACACAAGCCAACAAATAGTTCGTTAACAAGTGGCTACGAAAGCCTCAATAATTTTGGATTGCTATAAATGCAACACCCTGCCGAAGACCGTGACTATCCTACACCAAAATACAAAGAAGGTATTCCTGAATAGACTCTGAAAGTTTATCTGCTGAATTCTGGTTCGTAATACCTAAAATATACTTATTACATTACTCTGTCAATAATATATATCAAGGACCTCTGAACAAAATAATGAGTAGACTCTTAGATCGATAAGATGCTAAACATGAATTGTAACAGCGTAAAAACGTACATAGGACTTCAGTCACTGAGGCTTTATATAAAATGAAACGACGGAAAAGGAGAATAGAACAAGTCGCTTGGACGAAAGAAATGGAGGATGCAGTTGAAACTAGGGGAAAATTGCATGTTAAATACTTGCAAAAGTCAACTCAGCAGAGTAAGGAAACGTACAGAAAGCAAATAGCAGACGTGATAAATCGAAGCAGCAAACTGCCTCAAGACGGGTGATATAACTTCATAGACAGAATTTCCATGGGAGACAAACGCTTACCTATAAATTAATAAGACACATAAATAACTTGGAAATGGATGTAGCAGGTATCAACTGAATAAAGAAAATGTCTGGATGCATTATTAATAAAAAGTATGGGAAGATGAAACGAATATACAAAATGAAGAAACACTGCAATGAAATTCAGATCATGCTGAATACCAAGAATAAGAGCATGCAGACAACCGAAGGGCAGTAGGAAGTGGCGGTGTTAACAATGAACTGGAAAAATAGTTCTTCGGTAGGATTTAAAATAAGATTCCTCAGAATACTAAATCTTTGCAGGATAAGGAAACAAATACCAAACGAATGGAAAGTTATAACATTTGTATTCAAGAAGAGCGTCAACTCCCGAAAATTATAGAGGAATGTCGTCATTGAACACGGTGTATGGGATGTATGCTAAAATAATAACCGTAGGACTTAATCTCGTAATGGAATACATTCCATCAGATGAACAAAATGGGGTGAGCGGTGGAAGATGTACAGACAGTGCATTTACACTACAACAAACCGTAGAGTAACTCGACGACTTCACCATAGAAACGCACACATTTTTCATAGATTCTATAAAGCACTTCGCAAAGTAGGGGTAGAACAGTAAATCTTATCTTATCTTCAGAATACAAGAATGCAAATAATTAGGGACAAAGAGAGGACAACAGGAGGTAGGAGCTTAGGAGTTCGATAAGCCTGCAGCATTCCGCCATTGCTCTTTAATATAATTGACGAAATTGTAGGTAAAAGTAGAATGAAGATATATGATTGCACAGACGATTTTAATCAACAAGATTAAATAATGACGATATTATTAGGAGATGATCAGGTTTTAGTCTCGAACGGCGAAGACAGACTGCAGAGAGTAGCCTATAAACTATAGAAAATACGTTAGGTATAGGAGATGTCAATACGAATACAAAACCCAAATCCATGGCTTTCTATGGGAAAAATCCAGTAAGAACAAAAACGGTAATAAAAAACAAGAGTAGATAGATTAATACTTTTAGGGACCTAGATCAAAAAGAGTAGATTCAGAACTTTAATTACACAGACGGTACCACTAGATGGTGTTTCCATAATAAACTAATAACAGAACCTTATCTTAAATTTTATAAAGTTATGTTGGTATCAACATTGGTGTACAGGAGTAAATCTTGGGTAATGAAAGTAAAAATTGGAAATTTGTAATAAGTTCCCGAGGGAGGACTCGAACCTCCGACGGGGCGGGGGGGGGGGGGGAGAGGAAGCAGCGTGGAACGTGGCAAGGCGCCTGAGACAGCTCGGCTACCCCGCTCGGCAATGAAAGTAACAGAGGACAAGAAATCACACCAATGAAATGAAGTTCCTCAGGAACATAGCAGGGTAAAGAAAGTTATATTTTGAAGGAAATACAAATTTTAGGAAACAACTAAAGATGTCTCATGAAATAGATGAAGAAAATACGAGGGCGTTGAATGAGTAATGAACACACATTTTTCTGAAACCAGATTGATTTTATTCAGGATTACTATATCCCTATACGATGTTATTCCACACTCTTTTGGCTACAAAAACCTATTTTTCAACATAATCACCGTTCATTGGCAGGGCTGTATGGCCGCGTGGTACCACTCTATTGGTCGACGTCGCATCAATAACCTCCGCTTCATCCACATCCTGCTACCTTCATTGAGCCAGACGGGTGGATTTCCGATGTTGCGAGATCCGGGCTGTAGCATGGGTAAGGAAGAACAGTCCAGTGAAGTTCTATGAATTGCTCTCGTGTGAACAGACGTGTGAGGTCTGTGTTGTCATGCAGAAGGAGAAGAGCGTTTGTGTTTTTGTGGCAACAGGGACACTGCAGGAGTAACAGGTGTGTGCAGCTGGCCGGCACGTTGGAGATCGGGCAAGTTCACGCGGCTCTTTGCGATGATGACAGACGCCTCTGCCCAACGACTCACCGTGCCTTTGTTCACTGGCCAGTTCCCCGTTGAAATTCTCTAAATGCTTACGAATATCTGTGATCGTCTCGTTTCCAGCCAAAAGAAACTTAATAAGAACTCTGTGCTTGTAACGCACTCTTTCACAGACGCCATTTTGGAGGCCACGTGTGGCGCCGCCTTCTCTCGGAACTTCATGAAACTATAGTATCTCAAGCGGGAATATCTTTATTAATATTCTCCGCAGGGCAAAAGATGTACTGAAAGACCAGCAAAGAGATAGAAGGACCAAATGTAGTTGCAACAGGCAGAGCAAGGACTAACAGCTCACACAAGAAGAAGAGTGGCTGAATCATTTTGTTTTCTGCCATCTAGCGGTCTGCGACGGAAGTATACAGACCAAGACTAAATACATGTAGCTGCTAACAAAAAGTTAATTTCGTAATTTTATTTTTTCAAGGTGACAAAGCTTTGACCCTACCCTCGAATCTCTTACAGAGTGAGATACGTACATCCTATTCGGTGATTCGACTTCTTTCATAACGAAACGTCGGATACTTGTATTTTCCCCGTTACGAAGTCTAATTCTAAGACTATAACACTGCGTTTTTGCAAATTACCGTCACTAAGGACTTACTATTGATGTGCGAGGTTCAAGTACCTGTTCGGCCATCTGGATTGAGGTATTCTTTAGACTATATAAACCACGTTGGAGGGGATGCAGATTACGTTCCTTCTTAAGATCAAAGCAGTCTTTTAGGAACAAGAGCTCCGTCTTTAACGACCTCGTAGTCGATGAAACGGTGAACTTCAAATTTTCGGTAGCGACTTTAAGCGGGCAAAATCACGTACTATGACTTCCTACTGACGAGAGGTTAGAAACTTATCTGTTTGTTTGGTCACCCAGTATTCCTCAGAAGAAATACTGCGAAATGGGTGCTATGGGGAAATAAAAATGAAATGTTATTACCAAACTAAATCCCTTTTTTTCCTTGCCCACAGTCGGGAGGAGAATTTCTTCTCCCGTGAGGCATACTTTCCTTTACTTTCTTTTCACTGACCTCATCCGAGTGCTAACATTGTCATAAAATACCTACGTTTTGACAGGTGATAACGAAAACTGAAGTTACAAGAAACAGTGTGTTATTCAACAATAGACTGGATATCACCTAAGACGAAGAAACGATAATTGGCGTTCTGGTAAAAAAAAGGGGACTTGCTACCGCATAACATGGCCGTACGTAGACTAAACCCTACTCTGCATTAAAGAAGCTTCACATCAAAAACTTGTAAAGCTGGAGCTAGTTTCCGCGGCGTATTGGGATGGAGGAGGTAAACGGAGTACAAGAAGCCTCCTATGTAATTAGAGCTAATCCTCACCACTGACTCAGAAACCACATTCCTTGCGTGGAAAGCGAAAAGGTCACAGTAAATTATGTGGTTTGCTCTAGTGTCATTCAAGTCTCGTAAACTGATATGGCTGACCTACTGTGCCAGCGAGGTTACTCGTGTGTCGCACTATCAATGTGAACAACAGAAGTTGTTCACTGTACGTGCTTTGTAGCAATCACGAACTGATAGTGTCATTTATGCTGGGGCGATATAACACATTAGTTGTTTGTTTATGTTGGGTGAATAATACTGATAACACATGAGCACATGTCATCATGCGAATTTGTAATATTGCCCATAAATGTAGTAATACTGGAATCCTGATTACTTTTTTAGTGTACCATCAGCATCAATATTTTTTAATGAGATTAATAACCTGCGTTTTGATCAAAAGTCCACTTTTTAGCTATTACTGCCCACGTTTTCCACAGTAACTGCCTAAGTTGCGTTGCGTTGCTTAGAGTGGTACGGACAACGTAGTTCTGTGCTGAAGTGAAAGATAGTTTTGTGTACGAATGAGCTACAGTACATGATGTGCACACGTTCGGTGACTCCAGAATGGCTGCCAAATAAATTGTAGCTTAGTGTGTTATGAGATAGGATTTGTGGCTTTCCTGTATAAGCTTCACAACTTTTTCATCAGAAAACTAAACATTAGTTCACAATGGTTCGGAAAAAAAGTATGCAAATAAAGCGGCTGCCTGAACCCTTCAACCAGAAAATTTGTTACGCGTCAGTTCTATTTGTCCGTATAGATCTGTGCGCCGGTTATAGCCATGTCTCAGAAGGTTAGTATCGACACAACAGCAGGCTGGAAGATCTGGTGGATAGCCGGCAGTGAGAGGTCAGGACAGTTGACGTGAATTTTAAGTTTAACTCCACGGGCAGAGCGTGGGAAGTTGGAGTTGTATCGGAGGTACGCTGTCAGTGTAAATAGATAAAGCGGCTGTGACTGCGTGTCCAGCACCAGGCCAGAGGATGTTCGTCCTTTCATTTAAGCAGTGCCGATGGCGGTAGCCAAGACTACCAACTGCGCGGTGTGCTGTGGCTCACAACTGTGAAGTAAGAGCCGTTGAGCGGACACATCGTGGATTCGTTCACTGCTGCTCTTTCGGGTGAGTGACAGGCCTGTGGATGTAATCGGTCTCTAATGATTCTGCATCTTGCTCGAACAGTTCACGGGTATACTGCCGGTTCATAGTGTCCAACGGGCACAATATTTCGGCTATCAGACATGCCGCCATCGTCACGCACCTGACGACGGCGACATGTCTCATCGCCGAAATATTGTGCCCGTTGGACACTATGAACCGGCAGTATACCCGTGGACTGTTCGAGCAACAAATACGCCGAGAGAAACTGAAGAATCGATTCTGCATCTTGTTCACCAGGCGCCGTATTATTGTTAGTGTTATTATTATTTTTATTATTATTATTATTGTTTTTAAGTGTGTTTGTTGTAGATGTCGTTACTTGCTTGTATTGAGGTACGTTTTGTTCCACATGACTTGGGTAAATAATCAAATTGGCGCTCTTTCGTTACGTTATTATGAAGAGACGCTTATATTGTCCGTGCGTATCTAACATCTACCTTTCCCGTTTATAAGAGCCTGAAAACTACTTTTGCCATCAGTCACAAAGCGATGGAGAACATACGGACTATAATTTCCAGTCTGAAAGTGCACATTACTCTTTGTGCTCACTGAAACAAAATGTTTGTACTTGCTATTTACTCAGTGGAATCAGGAAGTATGACTATAAATAAAATTTTTCACTTTCAACTGAATGATATGTAGAAGTTCACATGCACAAAATATGAAAATATCTGTAATAATAATAACAATAATATCCCCATCAGTAACAGCCCTATTAACAGTTCAGAGGCGACGTCTACAGGAAGCTCTAAGTAAAATCGCCATGACTTCTAACCACCCAAGTTAACTGCTCGCTTTAAAAGTGGAGAATAATCACGCCACTTTCCGCGCAGTTTTCTCAACAATGTGCACTGCACACCAACAGCTACTTCCATGAAATCTAAGCGACCCAGGATGATGTACAGTCCTCGCAAGTAGACTTCCTAATTTGACCAAAAACGCATTTACGTCTGCCCAGGTCAGACGCCACCACAGGCACAGCGCATGCGGGCGTTTGACTGATGTGACCAGTTTCATACCGCTGTGCGAAGTGCCTCCTCTCTTTGCCTCTCTGGCTGTTAGTTATCCACTTGCACAGACGACTGCCAAACGGAACATGTACTGTCAACCACCCCGCGCACCGATAGTAGTATCTAAATGGCCCCTTTCTGGGACACGTATTAAATGATATGGTTCAAAAATGGTTCAAATGGCTCTGATCACTATGGGACTTAACATCTATGGTCATCAGTCCCCTAGAACTTAGAACTACTTAAACCTAACTAACCTAAGGACATCACACACATCCCTGCCCGAGGCGCCGGCCGAAGTGGCCGTGCGGTTAACGGCGCTGCAGTCTGGAACCGCAAGATCGCTACGGTCGCAGGTTCGAATCCTGCCTCGGGTATGGATGTTTGTGATGTCCTTAGGTTAGTTAGGTTTAACTAGTTCTAAGTTCTAGGGGACTAATGACCTCAGCAGTTGAGTCCCATAGTGCTCAGAGCCAACCTGCCCGAGGCAGGATTCGACTGACTGAAGCGCCTAGAACCGTTCGGTCACAATGGCCGACATTAAATAATACCTCTGTCGTTTAACAATTTGCAATCTTCTCAGTATTTACATAAATAGAGTTAAGTTTGCCTTAGTTACTGAAAATGTTTTAGTACGACTGCATTTAAACTTTGCAGCTAGGATTTTGGGAATGGAACCGACAGTAGAACGTGACCTCTGAACTGCTTCTTTAAAATTACTTGTAACCATTGTTATTTACAATAGTTTTGAAATTCTGTATAGATGTATTATTGCATGAATGTAATGGAATGCTGTAATTAGAACTTTCTGTTATGAATACAGATGTTACTTGATCTACAACGAATAAGGGCAGTTTGGTTCCGAATTTGGTGTCTAGTAAATAACTTGAAAACTAATAGATGTGGGTCAATGGTGTCACATATTCATTGTTTTTACTGAAACTGAGGCTACATATGAATTTTCAGTTTTCTAATATTTAGCAGATTAAATTTTTCGTAAGAACTTCGATTGTAATCAAAATATTGTTATGATCAATTTCAGACTTGCAGCTTTAAAGTGTGACATATATTTCCATATTCTGAAAAATTTTTACCTTTCTAGTCTGAATATTTAGCGTCCATCTTTTTAAGATCGAGCATTTTGTGTAATATATTCATTTGATCATTCTGAGACTTTATAGTGTTAAAATGAATGCACTTAAGCACGTACTGACAAAGTCTGTAGAAGTTATTTCAATTTTTAATCTCGCTCTTAGACTGTGGTGCAATCCTTTGTATGTTAAGCACAAACGCGTTACGACGACGTGATGCTGGAAGTGGTGAACTGGCGTAAGCCCCGGCACACTCGCTCGCCTCTGTACTCTTATAATAAAACAGCACTTGATTCCCCTCAACTTGCTCACATGCTATTTGGCCCCTTTCATTCCGAAGATTGTGGAATGTAAACGATGCCTCAAATTTCTTGACTGTGTGTGAGCACGGTTATCTACTGAAACCTTACTGTCTGTGTCTTCAGCAGTAATCTATTACTTTGTAGCTCCGTAAACTTAATCGGCGTAGTAACTGATGATGTTCATATTGACTCTCCAGCAAGAACACGATGTTCTAGCGAGTTAGTACTAGAGCTGCTCACCTGAAGATGGCGGCCAGGTAGACGGCCGAAATGTTGCGTCAATATGGCATTATGTTACGTCTGGAGACCCATTATGAATATCAATATATTACCTCATAACTGTAAGTGATCTTGTTGTTACTTATGATTTTGGATCATTTTCTTAAACTTAAGACTGGCAGTTTGTGGGGCGGCGAGTGGAATAATTGTTAAATGTTCCTTTTGGATTTATTTAATGCTGTTGTTTGCCGTTCTCAACACTGGCTCTCTAACTACAATATTGGCAACCAGAAAGTGATTAGCAAAACGTGAAGTCTGTAATTAGGATTCCTAGCGCCCACTTCATCTGAGAAATACATTTATCGCTACAGCTTATAGCTCTGAGGAATTAGGAGATTGTCTGGGATTCATAATCAAAAACCATTCTCTCTAAAATGTTCACTATATTCTGAAAGTCACAGACTAAAAAGAATCCACACAATCCAACTACCAGAGCAGTTCAGAGTCTAATGCGCTGATGCAACTATAACTGTTCAAATTAAATGTTTAAGTGAATGGTCGCCATAATTTGATGATAATGTTCATCAAACGCCACGCTATATAATGGTAGAATGTCTGTCCTGCGGCGACACGTGAAAATACGACATACGCAAACTAAAGATAGATCATTAACGTCATCTCAAAACTGACACTTCACTCGAAAACGATTTCATGGTTACGCGTATCCCGAGTAACTTGTTACTGCATCCGAGGCTGTTTATATACGATACCGACGCGACGCGACTCCCGGCACAGGTGGTGCGCTAATCAGCGTCTGGGGAGAACTGGGGCCTTCCTTTCTTTCTCGCGCAGCGTTCTTACTTATAAAGCCGCGGCGCGGAGGGCTAAGGGAACACCTGATCAAATCTGCTCTCCCGACTAGCTGCTGGGCTAGTAATGCACCACTTTAAGTTATCGAATAAATCATTGCTTCCTTTGCTGATGGCCGATGATGCTTTCAATTTAATTGTGCAATCAGCACGCAAGTAAGTAATCATAATAAAAGTCTGACGTGGCTAAGTCAAATATTTTGGGCGAGAGAATTAATTTAATTACACTACACGCAGTAGACGAGCTCTGAACTTGCTCCTTGGAGATACACTATAGCTATAGTTTTATAGTTATTCTGTTGAAACTTCTCACATTTTTATGATTATAGCGGATCTCCCCTCTACTTAAATTAAACATCCTAGCTTTACTTATTCGCCTACTTAATCTATCTTGTTTCCTTAATTTCTAAGACAAAAACCAGAAAATCATGAATTTCAACTAAAATTTTATTTTGTGAGATCCAGAATACTGTTTCTACTAAATTATTTTGCAAAAGGAATCTAAATATAAATTTTTAAGTTTCTATCTCTTTTCTGTTGCACCAATGATTTTTACAGAAAAACATCCAAATTTCGAAAATGGTTAAAGTTATTGAACTGATATCCAACACATATTGATTTTGTATTACTCCTGACATGCTAGAAACATTTCAGGTTATTTACTTCATTTGAAAGTATTGCGCAATATTTATGACTAGGCTGGCACACAATGGAAAGACTGATGTAAATTTTATAAGGCGTGAGTATGCTGCTTCCCTACAAGTTGGTCTTTACTGTGAATAAACGGTTATGTGATTGAAAATTGCCTCTGATACCTCTCTGCTTGACATAACCAGTGTCATGAGCTTTGTTTAGTTGGTGCCTCTAAAAATTAAAATTATGTACCATTCCCCTTAAATAGTGTATACATGTATACATTATTGATTGATTACCTTCCTACATAAAGGGCTGTCAGGCCGTAATTTTAAGTGACTAGTATCTACTGCTGCCTCCCTATGTATTGATAACTTGAAATCACTTGGGCCATGTTTAAAGCTCAGTCCTTTAGTTTTACATTACCTATGTAAATTCAAGTTTTGTCTTAACTTTGTCCTGGAAGATCTTTCTTCTGATTCTGAAACGGACCCCTGTCCATCATGACAATTACCCATAACTTGTGAGGCTGGCCTAGAACTTGTATACCTCTTAATTCAATTACTTAAAACTTTTATTTTATTACTGTGATACCTTTTATGCAGGCCGTGGGCAAGGCAGCAGTGGTGTCGCTGCGTTATGCCGCATTTTTTGTTCTATCTTTCTGAATATGATTAATTGTCATGGTGTTGTATTTAAAATGTATTAAAGGTCAGTCAGTCTAGAGGCAAAGATGTAAGACCACGAATGTTGGATAAAAATTTTCTTGAATTTCTACCTTAACATTGTATTTAATCCTTTGATAACGAGTGATATAATAACAGCTTCCCAGATTTCATTATTTATGCAGCCACAATTTTCCATATTGATTAATCCTGTATTGCTCTCAGTCAAGTATACTTGCATTAATATTTTAATAATGGACGTAAAATTATGATTTTAGGATTTAATGTTTCCATCACCTTACCAACGCAACGTTACTTTACATTCAAGTAGCGTGTTACCGAGAAATTAACTGATTGGTTAATTCTTGAATCATACTGATCGTATAGCAAGGGATGTGAACAAACCTTTGTGAAAGTCTAGCTGGATTAGGAACTGCATATTTCATTTTGTTGTTCGATGGTTAATAATATAAAACTAAAAAAATGCGAAGTCTGAGCTCTTCCCTAGGCTGCTATAATTTATTATTACGCAAAGCATAAAAACCTGTCAAAGAAATGAGGAATCCTTAAGGTTCGAGGACGGCTAAGCTTTTTCTCATGTCGTACTATTTTGTGCGCACCATTTCCAAGAAGGAAAATGCGCAGCGGGTAGACCGAGTGTACAGCGTCGATACTGGGTTGACAGTGGTGTTTTGTCGTTTTCCGTTTTTGTAAACGCCTTTTATATGCACACAGAGAGACACTGACAGACAAGCGAGAAAAGCCTGCCACCCGTGTTAGAGAGAGTTTATATTTTGGAGCGCCCTGCAAGACATTGAATATTTTTGTTAACTTTGTCACATATTATGTAAACAGTCGATACATTTCACTTCAGCGTCAATATATCGTCTCTCGCAAATTCTAGAGGAGAATGGAAAACTTCTCCACACTAAAACATGGTGTTGCAACGGTTACGTCACCTGGCTTCAAGAATGTTTGTCAAAGGTAGACATCACGGACCCCAGTCTATCTAATTGTTAAGAGACATGAAAAATCAGCAGAAGTATTTTTGAATCACGTTCTCTAGCTCACTGTTTCTGACAAGCAAGCTTCAGACATTTTATTCCGTTGTCCATGTACAGTAAAGCCAGACTCTGTCAACAAACACTGTGTTGAAATGTGCTGTCAGGTTAGTATATTGACAATTAATTTCAACCAGTTTACCAGTTTATTTAAAGTACCTCTAATGACTTTGCTTAAATATTATATTAAAATTACTGTCTTTTTTGTGGAAAAGTAACAGCATCAACTGCCATGTTTTTGTGGTTTGTTAAAGAAAACTGTGGAAACACAAAACTTTGATGGGTCACAATGCTACCACACTTTAGTAAATTTCATTTGACTGAATTCGTGTAATAAAGCTTTCAAGATTAAAGTAACTACATTATAATGACTATTACTAACTTCATATTTGTCTTTGGAAAGTTACTAAAGTAATTTTTGAAAACGAAATACTGTCCAAATTGTTAATAATACTGTTTTTAGAAGCAAGTACGAAGTGATACATTACCTCACAGACGGTCAAGGATCTAGTAAGTTCCCACAGCTTAACAGGCGCAACTTCATAGTCGTAATAAAGGAAAATAATTGAACATTGTTATTACGAACAGAACAGCAGCTATAGGATAGTTTAAAGTGCAGCACACATTCTCCTATTTTAGTCTGCGTCCTACTGGTTGGATGACTTGTGTCTCTGGAACGAATTGTGACGTGTTGTTTTTATATTTCTGGTTCCGTACCGGACAAACACACGAGCTGTTTTTGATGTTGTTTATCTTTTATTTTATTCACTTTGTGTGTACGCATCCACAAGAGCTACTATTTAGTGCCTTTTTTTGCATATATATTCTGCTATTCTCCGTAGCTGCAGGTAACACACACTCCAATGGCATTTTCAACAGGCCGTCGACTATGCACATACGCACTTCACCGCCGCCCGTTTTGTGAAACATGATAGTGTGAAGTGCTCTGTATCAGATGAAACTGTGTGACCTTTTGAAATTCCCAGACGAAATTGTCACTTAAAATAATTTGCAAACCATATAAGTTTGTCTCATTTTCGAGTTTTCTCTAATGATCTAATTTCTTTTATTGAGACTGATTTCGAAAAATTGTTGCCTATGATTTCAACATTTCTTGGCTACAACGTTTGGTTCTTAAGACAAATAACGTTCTCCACAGTAATTCATATGCTCTTACCTCTCCTTTTACAGCGTAGCCACAGAAGCAAGTAGGAAAATTTTCCGTTAAATGCATTTTATAACGGATACTGTCTCTAGGGGAGAGAGCTGTACTTAGAGGAAGATATACCTACGAAGGCATGTAATTCTGTGGTCTGTGCTTTATTCTACTGAATAACTTAATATCACTTGAAGAACAATGTATTAGAGACCAACATATGCCATTTCCGCCATATTTTATAGTTTTTGTTGCTAGGCATTCGGTGGTGTTTTGTGCAGTATTAGTAAATATTTCGTGCTCTACACATTAAAGTTCTGCATCATATAATAAATCTATTTGCAATATATTGTTTAGTTCTTCAATTACAGGAGTGGCCGCTCTATTTCAAGCGTCATGTCAGGGACTCCGCGGCCCCTCCCACCGGAGGTTCGAGTCCTCCCTCGGGCATGGGTATGTGTGTTGTTCTTAGCATAAGTTGGTTTAAGAACTGTTTACGTCTAGGGACCGATGACCTAAGCAGTTTGGTCCCTTAGGAATTCACACACATTTAAACATTTGAACTCTTCAAGCTTTCCCGGCGGATATGTTGCAAATAGTCTTCACGGGTTTGCCGCCGGATGACGTTATGAAATTTCCACAATATTTCCTTCGAGCAACTGTCCAATACCTTCATGTGGTTGAACCTTGCTGGTGGCTAGGTACGACTGCCACCAGGAAAAATCAACCACCTGAAGATGTCCGACAGTTGCTCCGAGGAAATATTGTGGAATTTGCACAAAGTCCTCCGGCGGCCAACGCGTGAAGACTAATTAAAAATATTATATAATATATATTTATATAAGATATATTTCTAACACAAAAATTGCCCCTGGATAGTAAAGAAATACTTCTTCGGTCATGCACCACTGTGCACCTTGCCACAGAAGAACGTCTTTCATTACGGAACATGTGATATTTGCAAGTTAACTGAGTATCAGTGATGTAGTCTTCTTGTGGAAACACTTTATTAGCCTTCATTGCTAATATTTGTACACAGATAACTAGTTTCGGCATATTAAAGTGCCATCTTCAGATCAGTTACTACGAGGCAGTACTGTCTACATAGATCTTTAAACTAAGAAATTTTGTCAAATTTTGTAATAAACAGGTAGCAAAATACGAGGGTCATTTTTAAAGTAAGAACCGATTGCGCATCGTGTCTGAGCATCCTGTCACGTGACGTCCCTTTACCGTCGACCATTACATTTCACGTTTCTGCCGGTTTTGCCTCTATGGTTGTATTGCTTCGTTTGTCGCCCTGTCACCCAGTAATCTCGCTGATTGTGAACTGCGTTGGGTTACTCAGTTCTTAAATGCAAAACCAGTTCGTCCAGCTGAAACTCACTAGCAGATTGTTGAAGTTTATGGTGCAGGTGTAATGAATAGGGGAAATTTGCGTAAATGAGGTAGGTTGTTTAATGAAACAAGGAAAATTGTTCACAATGAAGAACGATCTGGACGGCCTACTGTCATGAATGAAAACTTGACACAAAAAGTTGATGAGGCAGTTTACCAAAACAGGCACTTCGCTATTGACAGCTGCATCAAAAATTGCCACAAGCTTCAATATCAGTGGTTTTTCACATTTTTAATAACAAAGCCCACTACAAAAATGTGTACGAGATGGGTGCCAGAAATGTTGACAGAAGAAAACAAAACTAATCGACTGGCACATCCTTTGTCCGTTTTGGAACGCCATCACAAGGATGGTGACGAGTTCTTGAGTCACATAGTGACCGGTGACGCAACGTGCATTGCGCGCTACGCTCCGGAGAATAAATGCCAGTTCAGTGAGTGGCATCATTCGGAACATTCCGAAGAAACGAGGAAAATTCAAACAAGAATCTTCAACACGGAAATTCATGGCCACGGTGTTTTTGGGCTGCAAAGACAGTCTTCTGTTAAGACTTCTTGCCAAGAACGTTGACAATAAATGCTGAGAGGTACTGTCAGGGACTTCTCTCTAGCGGCGTCGTTCTGTTCCACGACAATTTTCGGCCTCACGTGGGGGTAAGAACAGAGACGCAACAGAACAATTTTCATTGGGAATTACAGCATCATCCATCATACGGCCCTGACTTAGCAACATAAAACTTTTATTTGTTTCCAAAACAGAACGAATTTCGTTGTGGAAAGCGCTTGGAGAATGATGACATGTTGAAAGAAACTGCTACTAAATGGTTTAATATTCAGGCGGCAGAGTTCTTTGATGCTAGGATCCAAAACCTGGTGCCGCGATTTGACAAATGTTTAGATGTTCATGGTGGCTATATTTTGATAAGTGAACAAATGTGTGTACTGTAGTTTGTGATAGAATTTATGTTCGCAAATAAAGACCCTCTTACTCCGTTACAAATCGGTTCTTATGTCAAAAGTTGCCCTATATCTCGCCTAGAACAAAGTGAGAAGATGTTCCTGGTAGTGGTTGGAGGTAGACGGCTAGAGATAGTCAACCCGATTTCAGAAAAAGACTGCAACCAATAAAAAATGATCGCCATCACTGAAAAATTGTGTGACAAAATGTATCAACTTTTAGGTACACAACTGACTAGAGACAAAAGTCTTAATAGTGGTCCAAATTACAGTACTCTTCCCCACTTAGTCCAAACATCGGTCTGTAACTACACTGACTGACAAAAGAAGAGAAGCATCGAAAAGGGCTGGAGGAACCAAAATGGTGCTGCCCCGGTTCAGAAGGCATTGTAGTGATTACAAAATAAGGTAAAATTTATAAACGAGCTGTCAGTATAAGACCAGTTACCCGTGCGATGATGTACGTCCTGTAGCCTGTGTGCAGACACTGATTCGATTGTGAAGGTGCCAAGCTGACCGACAACTGTTGTAACTGGATCTTGAAATCCTGTATAGTGGTACTGGGTCGTCAGTCCACGCATGATCGTCTGGGGACAGATCTGGGTACCTTGCTTGCTGGCCACGGGAATACCACGACATCAGACGCTCAGTTCATAGACACACATGCGTCGTGTGGAGGAGCATTGCCTAGTTGAAAAATGGCACCACAATACTATCGCTTTAGAGATAACATATCAGGACGCAGGATATCCGTGACGTAGCGTTATGCCGTCAGAGTTCCTTCAATAACTACCAGCCCTAACCTGAAGTCATACACTTTGACTCCACACACCATGGCACCTGGAATAACACCGAATGTCTCTACAACTTTAGATGAACTGGACCTCTCCCCATATCGCCACCATATTCGCCGACTATGATCATTCATGGCACTGCAGAAAGGCGATTAATCTTTGAAATAATGCGACGACATTCATCAGCAGTCCATGATTCCCAGTCACTGCCCCTCTCCAATCGTAGCAATTGGTATACTGGTGTTACGGAACGAGACGGTAGTTCCCTAGTCGGTCTGTCGCTCGTCTCCTAAAGATGGTGCGGGATAATACAGAAGTTGCCAAGAGCCCGCTACTTCGCTTATTATAGCAGGAGCAGATTTGGAAGGTTTATGAAGTGCTTCGTGCACTGAAAGATACCCCCTTAAGGTTGTCAGACGTGTTCTATTGGTACCTTGAAGACGAGTATATCTAGCGAGTTTATTACAGATCTGTCCGCAGTTGCTCTACATATATTTTGGCGGCTAGTTTCAAACCGTCTAGTTCATTCTCAAGCCTGACTTGTATTGTACTGTATTGAACTGGTGATCTGGAACGTCTCACACCAGATGAGTGTAACCCCAGTGTTTTCGTGGTTGAGTAATTATGGTGTACGCGTACATGGAGAAAGTGTTTGCGCAGCAATCGCCGACTGAGGCGGAGTAAGGGAAACCAGCCCGCATTCGCCGAGGCAGATGAAAAACCGCCTCAAAAACCATCCACAGGCTGGCGCGCACACCGGAACTCGACACTAATCCGGCGGACGGATTCGAGCCGGGGGCCGGCACGCCTTCCCGCCCGGAAAGTAGTGCGTTAAACCGCACGGCTAACCGGGCGGGTCACACCTGAATTACTGAGGCTGCTCTGAAAGTATCTGATCTTTATGTCAATCATCTGAAATTGACAGTAGATGCATCACTTTGTGGCGGTAGGAAAATGTCACAATATACGTAAACTCAGTACAAACTCAGCATCATGCACGTTTTGCTGAGACGGTTGTCATTAAGATCAGGCATCTTCAGTTCAACCTCAGTAGCTCGAACTTGAGTGTGAACCAGTCCGTTCAAAATAAGTCGCCAAAATGTTTGTAGTTCAAATGTGACAGATTTGTAATAAACCCTTGGGGAAAAAATCGGATTCCTGGTCCTACATCAACTAACCTCTTGAAACTGCGTGAGGCGTATGCCTGTCCTCAAGTTTCCATGCGGTCCGACATGAGAGTGCCCCACAAATCTCGATATTGCACGATTCTACCACCTGGTCAATTTGAGTTCCACAATGAGGCACCTTCCAAACTGTCAGGTGCTAATAACGGTGTCTCACACAAGTAAATGGCATTTCCGTGTCCATCATAACCATTACTTAGCAGGCCTAGTAACGACATCAAACATGAATAACACTAATGCACTCTTGTGGCCATCCTACCTGTCACAGAGAACAGCACTTCTAGTCATTTGTAGGGTAGACGATGTTGTATATGTGAGCGAAAGTTCGGTGAAATTCGATTACGCCTTTTTGATTCTTCATTTTTTTCTCAGGCAGTGAATATGCTATCTCTAACGAACGGGTCTGAAACGTCTGTAGGACGCACGCCAACGTCTACCACAAACTGTCCACTGGTCCCAAAATCTCTTTTCAGGTGAACAAATTGGTGGAAGGTAGAGTGTGCTAAATCTAATGAATAAAGTTATATCTCCAAAACTTCATATTTCGTATTTCAACGCGACGCCCGTAGACGTATTGTTTCGGTTAATTTCGTCATTTCTGTAGTGTTTTCCTTTTCACGTTCGTAACCTTTGAGTCTATTTTCTTTGTGAACACGTTTATGGTTTGTATTTAAGTAGTTAAAAGTAGCCGCACAAGATAAAATAATTGCAATGTTATTATAAACAACAATAATCTGAAATGTAATGCGACTGAAACATACTTTCGAATGCGCTGCACTGACGTAAGAATCAGATGCGAGATAAAGAGGCACGTGATCGTCTTCAACCTTCCTCTAACGTCTGTGAGTAATAATTACTAACAAATTCATATAAATGATAATCGGAGCCCTTTGTGTCGGTGATTCCTATTCTCAGTTATCACAGCTTTTACACAGGTCTTCACATTTTACATGTTAACTCTTTTCAGGGCTGTTTTCGAAGTAGGTCAGAAGATACAAAATATATAGATATTTTGTGGCGTTTCTTCTATCCGACTGGCTCAACCGGCTCTCCTGAGGAAACCTGAGTGCTTCTAGATGTATTTGCCGACTCAGGGAGAAACTGGGTTTAACTGAGATCTCCATAACTGTTATGATCCTAATTGTTGAGTCCGCTACTGTGAGAGTCAGTACCGAGACAAACAAGGAAGGAGAGAAGTTGCGATGGCCAATGGCAGGAATCCAAAATCATCTGTACAAAACACTTGAAGATTAATTGAGTTCCTTATTCCTAAAGAGAAAATGAACTTTACTTCTCTTGATCCCTGTGCTTCCTGTACCTCCTAGATATTCTCTGGTTTTGTAACGTCTATCTATTACTAAGTACTGATGCTCTCGAAGTCTTCGACAGAACTGGGGCCAACCAGCATTGGGCGGCACGTTAAGTCAGCGTTGACAGCGGGAGCTGAATTCTGTCTTCCCGGATGTGTGCCTCTGCCCGATCACTACATTGGCGCGCAGGTCAGGGCCTTCTTGATGCCATTTCGCGGCGCTAAGGTGGTCGGTGTGCAGTCGATGTACTCTAATAATTGTTAATAAATTCTGACTTGGCTCACTGTAATGTGGCTAGTCAGAAGAGGTCGAGAGGAAAAATTAGTAAATATAACAGTACAAGAAAAATTAAGGGATAACACTCGCCTAAAAGACTTCCAGTATAGGTGACGTCATTTTGGCATCACACGTAATATCGACAACCGCTGCGGAAAGAGCCATGTTCATATTGGCATATCTAGCTGTTTGTAAATTTCAGAGTGGCGTGTCACAGTAATGACGCACTGAAAATATATGACAAACAAATTAAATGTCAGTTAATAACGCATCAACCATATAAGTCTTCAAGAGATTCTATGATAACCAAAACAAAGGCAAAAAGCACGTCAGTAGCGTATAGGACAGTTTAAGTTGCTGTGAGTGAAACGCTGAACAATAACTTTCAGGTTCCTCCTTGTCACAAATATATCGCGGCTAACACTCATTTCATAAAACTTCCTGCAAATCAGTGGCATTTCCGGTTGGTATACACCTGCCGCAAATGACATGTGTGGGCTGTTATGCGTGAGACGCTTACATTGAATGCTGATGGAAGTCGATAGCAGTTCCTGTGACGTCGATATTGCGTATGGTGTTAAAATGACGTCAGGCTACAAGAAGTATTGAGAAATGAGAGTAACCCAGAATTAACCGAAGTCAAAGAGTAATGACACCGCCACTGAGTAAAAAAAAATTCTCTTTTTTGTAATGCCTATAAATCACAAATAAACCGGAATTGGCGAAGAGTTCTCGAGCTTCCAGCCGGGTGGCGGTGTCTTCAAACTGCGACGTTTCGACGAGTGACATACTCATCATCTTCTGGCGAAGTGCCGAGACTTTGCGGATGCCGGTCCCTTTATACCTGCGGTGTGCCCCCCACCACCTGGCCGCGGGAGGCTGGGTCCAGTGGAGTCGGCGGGCGGGGTGGAGGGGGAAGCGGGTGCGCAGTTCGTGTCTCCGTCAGAGCATTCTGATCGCGTCTCGTGAGCTGGACGGTTCTTGTTGCGTTCCTGGCGTATTGCGGCTAATGCTGGATTCCAGGCCGCGCTCAGTTGATAGCCTTCGTCCCTGTTCACAATTATAATTGCTCAATTTGACCTCCCATGAAGCTTACAAGGTAACAAAGTCACTTCACTTAATGAAGTCTACCAAACACAAGTCTCCAGTTTCTAATCTTCAACTCAGTAAATATATACTGAGGTGACAAAAGTCGTGTGCTACCAATATGCACATACACAGATGGCGGTGATATCGCGAACACAAGGTATGGACGGACAGTGCATTTGCGGAGCTGTTATTTGTATTCAGGTGATTCTTATAAAAGGATTCCAAAGTTGTTATGACCACACGGCGGCAATGGTACTTGGGACTAGACGCATGGGACATTCTATTTTGGAAATCTTTAGGGAATTCAGTATTCCGAGATCTACAGTCTCAGCGTTGTGAAAAAATCTACCAAATTTCGCTATGGACTACGAGGTGATCTACGGAGCAGCGACGTTTACGTAAAATTATCGGTGCTAACACCCAAGCAACATGACGTGAAATAACGCGGGAATCTATGTAGGACGTACAAAGAAATTATCCATTAGGACAGTGTGGCGAAATTTGGAGTAAATGGGCTATAACAGAAGACGACCGATAAGGGTGCCTTGGCTAACATCAGCACGACATTGCCTGCAGCGCCTCTCCTGGGCTCGTGAGATTACCTGTTGGACGTTTTTTCTTTTTTTTTCTTTTTCAGTCTTCTGACTGGTTAGATAAGACCCGCCACGAATTACTCTCCTGTGCCAACCTCTTCACCTCAGAGTAGCGCTTGCAACGTAAGTCTTCAATTATACACTGTAAGTATTCCAGTCTCTGTCTTCCTCTACAGATTTCCTCTCAACAGCTCCCTCTGGTACCATCGAAGTCATTCCCTCATGTCTTAGCAGATGTCTTATCATCCTGCCCCTTCTCCTTCTCAGTGTTTCCCACATATTCCTTTCCTTTCTGATTCTTCGCAGAACCTCCTCATTTCTTACCTTATCGGTCCACCTAATTTTCAACATTCGTGTGTAGCAATGCTTCGATTCTCTTCTGTTCCTGTTTTCCCACAATCCATGTTTCAATACCATACAATTTGTGCTCCAATGTGCATTCTCAGAAATTACTTCTTCAAATTGAGGTCTATGATTGAGTCTAGAATATATCTCTTGGCCAGGAATGCCCTTCTTTGCAGTGCTAGTCTGCTTTTGATGACCTCCTTGTTCATCCGTCATTGGTTATTTTACTGCCTAGGTAGCAGAATTTCTTAACTTCATCTACTTCGTGACTATCAATCCTAAAGTTAAGCTTCTCTCTGTTCTCATTTCTACTACTTCTTATTACCTTCGTCTTTCTTCGATTTACTCTCAATCCATACTCTCTACTCATTAGACTGTTCATTCCGTTCAGCACATCATCTAAATCTTTCTCACTTTCACTCAAGATAGCAATGTCGTCAGCGAATCGTATCATTGATATCTTTTCACATTCAACTTCAATTCCACCCCTTAACCTTTCTTTTCTATCCATCATTGCTTCCTCGATGTACAGACTGAATAGTAGGGGCGAAAGGCTACATTATTGTCTGACACCCTTTTTAATACGAGCGCCTCGATCTTGATCGCCCACTCTTATTATTTCCTCTTGGCTGATGTACGTACTGTATATAACCCGTCTCTCCCTATAGCTTACCCCTAATTTTTCGGAACTTCGAACATCTTGCACCATTTGACACTGTCGAACGCTTTTTTCGGGGCGATAAATCCTGTGAACGTGCCTTCATTTTTCTTTAGTCTCGCTTCTATTTGAAACAGCGACGTCAAAATTTCCTCTCTGATGCCTTCACCTTTCCTAAACCCTAAACTGATCGTCACCCAACACATCTTCAATTTTCTTTTCCATTCTTCTGTAGATTATTCTTATATTATTCTTGTCAGGAACCTGGATGTATAAGCTGTTAAGTTGACTGTGCGGTAATTGTCATCTGTAATAACATTTCAGATTTTGCAGTCTTCGCAATTGTGTGGATGCTATTTTTCTGAAAGTCAGATGGTATGTCGCCAAACTCATGCGTTCTACACACCAACGCGAATAGTAATTTTGTTGCCACATCTCAAAATGATTTAAGAAATTCTGAGGAAATGTTATCTATCCCTTTGCCTTTTTTCATCTTAAGTCCCACAAATCTCTCCTAAATTCTAATACTCGATCCCTGTCTTTTCTAAATCGAGCCGGCCGCGGTGGCCGTGCGGTTCTCGGCGCTGCAGTGCGGAACCGCGGGACTGCTACGGTCGCAGGTTCGAATCCCGCCTCGGGCTTGGATGTGTGTGCTGTCCTTAGGTTAGTTAGGTTTAAGTAGCTCTAAGTTCTAGGGGACTGATGACCTAAGATGTTAAGTCCCATAGTGCTCATAGCCATTTGAACCATTTTTTTCTAAATCGACTCCTGTTTCTTCTCCTATCACATCAGACAAATCTTCTTTCCCATATAGGCATTCAACGTACTCTTTCCACCTAACCGCTCTCTCCTCCGCATTTCACAGTGGAATTTACTTGGCATTCTAAATGTTACCACCCTTGCTTTTAATTTCACCGAAGTGTACCTTTCCTGTATGGTGAGTTATTTGTTCCGACTATCATTTCCTTTCCTATTCCCTCGCATCCTTCATGCAGCCATTACGTCTTAGCTTCCCTACACTTCGTATTTATTTCATTCCCCAGCGATTTATATTTCTGTATTCCTGAATTCCCCTGAGCGGTTTTGTACTTCTTTCTTTCATCGATCAACGGCAGTATTTCTTTTGTTACCCACGGTTTCTTCGCAGTTACCTACTTGCACCTATGTTTTTGTTTCCTACTTATGTGACTGCCCTTTTTATAGGTGTCCATTTGTCTCCAACTGTACTGCCTATTGAGTTATTCTTTATTGCTCTGTCTATAGCCTTACAGAACATCAAGTGTATCTCTTCAGTTTGAAAACTTCTGTACCTCATTTGTTTGCGTACTGGTTCTCTCTGACCAACGTCTCAAACTTCAGTCTACTCTTCATCAATACTACATTGTGATCTGAGTCTATATCTACTCCTTCGTACGCCTCACAGTCCAATATCTGATTTCGGAATCTCTGCCTCACCATGATGTAATCTGCCATATTCCCGTATCACCCAGCTGTTTCCAAGTATACCTCCTCCTCTTGTGATTCTTGAACAGAGTATTCGTTACTGCTAGCTGAAATTTATTACAGAACTCAATTGGCCTTTCTCCTCTCTCATTCCTTGTCCGAAGCCCATATTGGACCTTAAACGGCTGGAAAACAGTGGCCTGTCCAGACGGGTCACTGTCTCAGCTGTAAAGAGCTGATAGTACGGCTCGAATTTGGCGCAGACACCACAAAGCCATAGAGATATGTTGTCAACAAGGCACTGTGCTGGTGGTTGCTCGATAGTGGCATGTGATGTGTCTACATGGAACGGAGTGGCCCTCTTGTCTAATTGAACCCATCATTGACTGAAATGGATGTGTTCAGTTTCTTGGGGACCAATTGCAGCCTTTCATGGACTTCATTTTCCCAAACAAAGATGGAATTTTTATGGTTGACACTGGTTCATGTCACCGTGTCACAGTAGTTTCGACTGGTTTGGAGAACATTCTGGACAACTGAAGGAAATGATTTGGCCATCCAGATCTACCGACATGAATCCATGGAACATTTATGGGGCGGGTCGGAGTGGCCGTGCGGTTCTAGGCGCTGCAGTCTGGAACCGAGCGACCGCTACGGTCGCAGGTTCGAATCCTGCCTCGGGCATGGATATGTGTGATGTCCTTAGGTTAGTTAGGTTTAATTAGTTCTAAGTTCCAGGCAACCGATGACCTCAGAAGTTAAGTCGCATAGTGCTCAGAGCCATTATAGGCGTCTATACAGGTAGCATGGCTCAGTTTTTCTGCAGGAGCTTCCATAGACTTGTTGAGTCCATATCATGTCTAGCTGTTGTACTGTGCTCGCAAGAATCATGTCCGGCACGATATGAAGAGGTATCCCACGGATTTTGTCACCTCAGTGTGTAGTGCCAATCGTATCCCTAACTGTCATACAGCCAAGTAAATTACCCAGAGGCAGTTTCAATTAAATATGACTAGGCGCTGAGTAGTTTGCTGTACAGCAGATCATACGAACAGATCACAAAACTAACAATGAGATTTAATTTCATGTTCATCTGCAGCCGGACTCCACAAATCGCCCATTAGACGGTTTTCCGCTGTCGGCGGCCAGTTTCCGGTTGCAACACTGACAGTGGCACCCAGTGATAAGTACCGTGCTCTCTGCAGCATGTTTTCCACGACGATTAAAAGTAGACTGTCTCCCATTCTGGATCATGATGGCGCTCTCAGATATCTCTTTATTGAACAATGAGTAGGCCGCGATTTGTTTTACGAAATAAATCACCACTGTCGCAATAATCCGTCCCTTATAACTTCGTAGCACATAAACATTTCGGAAACGTTTAGAGCACGTGTCGAAATCTTAACACCCGTCCATCCCAGTCCCAGCACAAAGAAAGCAGAATAAAATTATAACTGCGTTTACAATCACAGATTCGGATTGATTATGCTGTTGTAACTTCAGTTGTAAGTGGCATGGAGCTTTACATAAAACGAAGATGAGTTTAAAATGTTTATTTAAAAGTTAAAAGGACATTTCCCAGGCCAAATGAAGGCACCAATAACTTGCCTAACTCATGATCACCAGTTATGTAATTCATAAAATCCTAATACGTCCTGACTCTGCAGAATTTCCAGTCGCTGTTAGCTTTAAACTGAAACCAAGGTAATGGCGACGCCATACGACACTGGCTCCTCCCGCAGTCAGAGAACCGGCAGCATCACAGATCCACCACTTTGCGCATTGGCCAGCCTGAACCGTCGCTTAGTATAAAGCATAAGCGACGAACTGCATTTCCACATCCAGTAAAACTGTGTACAGGAGGAAGGAAGCACGCATCGAAGGTAATAAAGCTGCTGACAGAGCGACACTCAGTGTCAGTTGGTGGCCATTCTTGGTGGGCTTTACTTCATGTCTAGAGCTAGCACAGTAGTTGCCATCATTTTTGCACTACATGTGACGGATTCCACCACGCTAGAAGCAACCGTTCACTGTTACATTTTGTCAAGACATTCGCGGTAGTACGCTCATAGCAAATCCGATTATGATTAAGATGTAAATAATAGATTTGCACCATGCGAAATCTGCATTACAGTCCCATAAATGTTACATCTACACCAACATCTACGCGATTTCACTGCTATTCGCAATAGAGTGCCTGGCAGAGGATTCAATGAACCATCTTCAAGCTGTCTGTCTGCCGTTCCACTCTCGAATTGCGCGCGGGAAAAACGAGCACAGAAATTTTTCTGTGCGCGATCTGATTTCTCTTATTTTACCGTGATGATCATTCCTCCCTAAGTACGTGGGTGCCAACAGAATGTTTTTGCACTCGTAAGAGAAAACTGTTGATTGGAATTTCATGAGAAGGTACCATCGCAACGAAAAACACCTTTGTTTTAATGATTGCCACTCCAGTTCACGTATAATGTCTGTGACGCTATGTTCCCTATTTCGCGATAATACAAAACTAGCTGCCCTTTGCATGGGGGCTTAATTAAATATGATCGAAAATATTTTTTTTGATTTTTCGTAGCTGTATGTCCGATTACGCTGTTTCGTAAACGGTTGGCCCTGACTACTATTGTTACGCTATCTGACTGCAAAGAACAACAACAAGAATGAAATGAAATTTTTCGTTGACACAATTAATTAATTAAGTCCCCAGCAACTATGAAACCTACGAAACCAACAAGCACAAGTGTAGCTGTTCTGTATGTGGTAGTATGACTCAACGCACATCTGGCACGGTTCTTCTTCAACAAGACAAGAATTTTAAATACCATTTATACAGAAGTAACTAAAGGAAATAAAAATACCATAATTACTCAAGAAAACCAGAATTACACTCTAATACAAGAACACACGCCAGATGCTTTGTTGACTGAACCTGTCATGACGCATTATTTAAAACATGGAAATAATGAAAAAACACGCAATATTTTACCTTCATATATATTGACGAAAAGCACTCTGATCGTTACAATATCTTCATTAGAATAACATCTGCTATCTCTCCCATCAAATAACTGGATAAAACATGGAACAAGCACTCCTTACTACAACATCTCGACAAGCCTTGCCCACTCGCACATCTCAACACGAATTGTCTTCTACGAGCTCTGCCCACGCACTGACTTCTACGAGTTCTTAACAGGCACTGACTTCCACAAGCTCTTAACAGGCACTGACTACTACGAGCTCTCTCCTAGCACTGTGGAGGCGGCTGAATTATACTCTTTGGCGCAATCTCTGGCGCAGTGGCTCAGTGTAGCCACCTTTCACCTTCTTTGCACTTTTTCGATGTCAGTCCCACCAGATGCGGATCCCGCACCGCACAGCAACACTCCAGAATAGGGCCCACAAGAGTGGTAGAAGCAGTCTCTTTAAAAGACCTGTTGCACCTTCTAAGTGTTCTGCTAATGAATCGCATTCTTTGCTTTGACCTACCCACAACATTATCTATCGTTACAATTTAGATTATTTGTAATTGTAATGCCTAACTATTTAGTTGAATTTACAGCAATCAGATTATTGTGACTTATCGCGTAATCGAACGTTAGCGGATTTCTTTCAGTGCTCATGTAAATAACTCCACACTTCCATTATTCAGGCTCAAGTGCCACTTTTCGCTCCATACAGATATCTTATCTGATTCATTTTGCCATTTGTTTTGGCCATTGATGACTTTACAAGACGGTAAATGACAGCATCATCAGCAAACAGTCTAAGGCGGCTACTCAGATTGTCTCCCATTGCGTCGATATCGATCAGGTACAACAGAGGGCCTATTACACTTCCTTGGGGAACGCCGGATATTACCTCTGTTTTACTCGATGACTTTCCATCTATTAGTGCCAGCTGTGACCTTTATGACAGGAAATCACAAATCCAGTCGCATAACTCAGGCGATATTCCACACTCACGAAGTTTAGTTAGAAGACGCTTGTGGGGAACGGTGTCGAAAGCCTTCTAGAAATCTAAAAATATGGAATTAATTTGACATCCCCTGTCGATAGCACTCATTACTTCCTGAGTATAAAGAGCTAGTTGTGTTTTGCAAGGACGATATTTTCTGAATCCGTGCTATGTGCCAATAAATCGTTTCCTCCGAGGAACTTCATAATGTTCGAATACAATACATGTTCCTAAGACCCCACTGCAAATCGACAGTATTGATATGAGCCTGTAATTCAGCGGATTAGTCCTACTTCCTTTTTTGTGTATTGGTGTGGCTGGTTCAAGTGGCTCTGAGCACTATGGGACTCAACTTCTGAGGTCATCAGTCCCCTAAAACTTAGTACTGAAACCTAACTAACCTAGGGACATCACACACATCCATGCCCGAGGCAGGATTCGAACCTGCGACCGCAGTGGTCTCGTGGTTCCAGACTGTAGTGCCTAGAACCGCTCGGCCACTCCGGCCGCCTGTGTATTGGTGTGACTTGAGCAATTTTCCAGTCTTTAGGTACGGATCTTTCTGTGAGCGACCGGTTGTATATAATTGCTAAATGTGGAAGTATTGTATCAGCATAATCTGAGAGGAACCTGAGTTGTATACAGTCTGTACCAGAGGCCTGGCTTTATTAAGTGATTTAAGCTGCTTTGCCATATCGAGGATGTTTCTCATCTTCGCAGTTGTTTTTGATTGGAACTCAGGAATATTTACTTCGTCTTCTTTGATGACTTATTGCCCCTGTCTGCAGGCTCGCTTCAGGTACTCATTACATGCATCAGTTCTGTAGATTGGTCTCTGATTTCCTGATCAAGGGACGATTAGTTATCAGTATCTGTCGTATGTATCTATGTCTTTTCGTATAGTTTCGGCCTGGCGTACAAAAGGCATGCGAATCTTTGGGTAGATCAAATATAAGATCTTCCCATTTTTAGTAACGAGACTGTCTCGCATTCACGTAAGTTATCAAGAATGTAATTCCAGTTGAAGCTGATTGTCTCTTACTGGTCTGTATTCTTCCTTTGCTCCGTTCATTAATAAAGTATTTTAACTCAATAACCCAATTCTCTGCTATATGTCATGTCCAATGTCTCCAGGATCCAGGGACCTGAAGACTATCAGGTGATATCACATTAATCTGACGGTAGGAGAAACGGTGACTGGTGGAGCAACACCTCACTTTCAGTCCATCAAAACCAACAATTTGTCAGTTCATGTGGTATTAGTGTTATATGTTGCGAAAATTGCTCTGGATCTATTTACTGGAGTATTATATACATTTACGCCATTTCTATAGTTAAATTGTCTGTGTAATTCTGGATCTTCGACCACCATCTGATTGTTAGGGAAATCTCCGAGTCCTTTGTCTCGTCAGCTTACATGTAACAAAGCGCAGACAAGTAGCCGCGATGGAAAAACGAATGCTCCTTCAGACTGCATAGGGATTCCTCGTCGGACTGCGAATAATCTATATTTTACTAACTGTGGAAAAATTGTGTGGGGTGGGGGTGGACGGCAACTGTGTAGCTGGATTTATGGTTTGTGTCTACTGAATGTTTCAACAATAAATGAGGTTTTTATTTTAAGGCCTTGGGTGAATCTGAGGGATGAATGATTTGGAGACACTCGTATTTTTTCACTGTTCGTACGATATATGTAATTTCAGAAAACTGAAGGTACCTTCACGAATTTTATTTCTACTATCAACCTTTCCTTTGATTCTGAATCTCTTTGTTCTGGACTGTGCCATTTGTGGTCAGGGCGATGCTTGCCCGTATCACGACCACATACTAGAAAGTACTGAACATCACTAATTTTATTTCAGTCTACTGTTCCAACGAATAACGCATTACTAGCAATATAACAAGTAAGACATACATTATCCTCTTGTTTGACATGAGTGTTATGACGTTTCACACGTTGTTAGGTGCGGAACGGTTAAAGCAGAGACACGAGGCAGTTTCACGGAGCTACGAAAGGAATCAGTTATTTGGTTTTGGTAAAGGATGGTGGAATAAATCAATTCAACTATATGTTTTTTATCGCTAATCTTTTCTGATTAGCCTTGATGAATGGCGGTTTTTAAGGGGTTAGGAGAATGTACTCGCTTGTGAGCATTTCCATCATTTATAATGTGTGAGGTAGAGTGATTGTATGAGTGAATGGGAGTGAGGTGGGAGTGAGTTCATAAGTGTTGTGCTGGTTGTGCTGTAGGTTTCATCCTCACTGTGTGCAACAATTTTACTTTCACTTTTATAACCCGTCAGGACGCTGATAACTCGCTGGTGAGCGTCTTACAACAAACACACACGCTAAAATACCATGAGTTGAACTATGACGTTAAATTATTTCCTTTGGTAGGACTCTTTATTTCATTCGCTTACTTGTTTAATGTAGAAGTGGATATTGTTTGTTTTTCATATCTATGAGTCACATTTAATATTAAATATATGTCAAATGCCACAGATAAAATATCGATTATCAGTCAGCGGCGATATCAGTTTAAAAAAAAAACCACAAGTACTCTAAGAATTATCAGAACGGGACGGAAATCGGTAGATGTGATGTACATGAACGCAAAAAAAATAATAATTACAGTTTCAGAAAAACTGAATAATTTATTGAACTGAGAGAGCTTCACAAACTGATCAAATCAGTAACGCGTTGGTCCACCTGTAAACCTTATGCAAGCTGTTATTTGCCCTGCCACTGATTGATAGAGTTGTTGTATGTCCTCCTGAGCGATAACGCGCCAAATTCTGTCCTAACGGTGCGTTAGCTCGTCAAAATCCCGATATGGTTGGAGGGCCCAGTCCATAATGCTTCGAATGGTCACAGTTGGGGAGAAAAATGGCGACCTTTCTGGCCAAAGTAGGGTTTGGAAAGCTTGAAGACTGGCAGTAGAAACTCACGCCGTGTGCGGGCGGATGGCTTGCGAATGACAACAAAAGGTGTGCTGCTATGAAGGGGAATTGAACCCCTAATCAGCACTCATGGCTTTCGTGCCGTACGGCGGCTGACAGTATGGTTGGTGCACAACTGTCTGAGGGATCTCCAGCCACATCTTTGCTGATCATCGGGACTCACTTAGCATCGGGACTCATCACTGAAGACAGTACGATTCCAGGCCGAAAACGTGCCTGCAAACGGTCCGGATAGAGGTGGGATATCAAGCTGGGTGTCGCCAGTCACAAGGTCATAGCAGCACCCCTTTTATTGACACCCGCAGCGCCCTCACAGCATGCCGCTACGCAACCATATTCTACACCCCGTTACGCTGCACTCGGCGAGAGTTCGTACTGCCGGTCTTCGTGCTTGACAAACCAAACTTTCGCCAGCAAGGTCGCCGCTTGGCCAGCAATGTCGCCGAATCTCTCTGGAACCGAGAACGCTTGGCGTATTATGGGCAGGGTCCTCCAAGCAACGCGGGATTTTCCCGACCTAACGCACGAGTAGGACAGAATTTGGCACAATGTGCCCCAGGAGGGCATCCAACAACTCTGTCGATCAACGACAAGCCGAATAACTGTTTGAATAAAGGCCAGAGGTGGACCAATGCGTTACTGACTTGCTCATTCTGCGAAATTCTTTCTCTCGAATAAATCATCAAGTAGTTCTGAAATTTTTGTCATTCGTTTTCTGTACATGAACATCAGATCTACTAACATTCTTCCTATTCGGTTAATTCCTTAGCGGTGAGTCTGTGAGTCTGTGTAACTAACGTTAACTGACGGAAAAGTCTCGTTCTAGGTGAATGTGTAGCTTAAAGTTCGAATTACTGAAATCAGTGTAGATGTTCCAAGTTGTCACCATTAACATCCACACACAGGCGATTCCACGGAACTCCTGCACCAACTGCCCACGGAAATGTGTCCATTTGCACAACGGCACAGGAATGTTCGATACATTCTCGAAGTTCATCCGGTATGCGTGGTTTTGCCGAAAAAGATGTCCTTTAATGTTCCTAATGTATAGTCTGGAATACATGGTGACATCACCTCTTCGGCCTATCCATCGTGCAGATACATTTTCCTTGAGTTACTCGCTAGCACGTTTATGGTAGTGTCGTAGGTAAGACAGAGAGCTCACGCTTCACTAGGTACACGTCACCAGTAATTGTGGAGCCAAAGAAGAACGCCCAGTAAAACCCTGGTAAAATAACCTACACGAAACATTCATTCCATGCAAATTCATTGTTTTGTCTACATTGAAGAGCGGATTGGCGTCGGCCCAGCAGACGGTAATGTGGCGGTTTGCTGCGCTCTTGAGTTCAAACTGTGCTGCGTCATTGACCACACAATCATCTCTGCAAACACTTCATTGTAGCGCACTGTGTCATTAAACCAGTCTCAGTACTTTATTCTACGATCTGGGCCGTCCTAATTCATTGCGTATCTTGAAATACAGCATTGATAAATGCGCTAACACAAGTGCCACTCAGCCGGCCGGGGTGGCGAAGGGGTTAAAGGCGCTACAGCCTGGAACCGCGTGACCGCTACGGTCGCAGGTTCAAATCCTGCCTCGGGCATGGATGTGTGTGATGTCCTTAGGTTAGTTAGGTTTAAGTAGTTCTAAGTTCTAGGGGACTGATGACCTTAGAAGTTAAGTCCCATAGTGCTCAGAGCCATTTTGTGCCACTCAACGTGATTTCGCGGCAAACTGTTTTACTGACTTCTGTGCTGGGCGATGGTCGTCCAGATCATCGTTCGTATAGATATGTAACACACGCTTCGACTTCAAATTCTACGTACATTTCATTGTTACATATGTCGGTGGCTCTGTTTCAAACTCATTTCGCCATTATCCACTGAACCTCGTACTTAAAGTACAACTTCTTAACTACTTTCCTTTCATCGGATGTCAGGCTTGCACCAGTTACTCGCGTAACTGGAAACGATATGCAACATTGCTGAAATGGGACTATCTTGTACCAAGGCGAAACAACGCTTGCGAGGCTACTGTCCGCTAACAAAGCTGCTTCAAACCTAGTTGCATGCCTATGATCTCAGTTGTGCGACTGCATTCGAGATTTCCTACCAGAAAAGTCACAGATTATTGTAACTGACAGAAAGTCCGGTAGCGTTACCGCTTACCACGCAGGGTGCCCGGGTTCGATTCTCGGCAGGGGACTCGCAAGTCGCCGAAGTGGCGTCAACTAAAAGGCGCTTGCAATACTGCGGCAGCCGAACTCCCCCAAATGGGGCCTCTCGGCGAACAATGCCATACGATCATTTCATTTCCTCGACTAAACCAGATTAGGAGACAACCTGATTAGCCATCTTAGATTGTTTGCAGATAATTCTCTCATTAGACATCGAGTAAAGTCATCAGAAGATCATTACCTATTGCAAAATGATTTATACGAGATATCTCTGTATGGTGCTGAAAGTGGCAGCCGACCCTAAATAAAGAATCCGCTGTAGCACTGAAAGGAATTCGTTACATTGCGATTACATGGTAAATCACACAAATCTACAATTTGTCAATTCAGCTAAATATCTAGAAATAAACTTCACCAACGACTTAAACTGGAACGATCACATAAATAATATGAGTAGATCTGCAGCCAAGCTTGCTTGGCCGCATAAAAAGTCACACAGCTTTATTGACCACAAAGTACGAGTATCCACGTCGCGTTTCGGAAATATTTCCATCTTCAGAAATACGAGTGATAATTTAGCTTTCTGTCGTCTCGTTTTGCGTCCACCACTGGTGACACCCTAGCCCTTGTGCTACCTTGCACTTAGACTTTTGAAGGTGGAAATAATTTCGAAACTCGTCGTCCTTACTTCATGATGAATGAAGTCACCTGCATTCATGCGACGTAGACGGCTTAACTGCAGAACTACTCATATTTACTAGAATGGTTGATAGCCTCCTATTTGATTTTATGTCACACCTATCTGACATAAATAATGTTGTCGGAAAGGCAAACCAAGATCTGCATATTATTTTCAGAGCACAGAAGATGCAACAGGTCTACCGAAGAGACTGCTTACAGTTCGCTACCCTGTCCTCCTTTACAGTATTACTGTGCGGTATGGGATACTTACCAGACAGCCTTGACGGGGGACATCGTAAATTTTTCAGAGAATCGTAACTCGTTCCGTATTATCGCGCGACATGGGAGATAGTGTCATGGCGGTATATGATACGCGAGATGGGGTGGCAATCTTTAATACAAAGACGTTTATCCTTTCAGCGATATCTTTTTACGAAATATGGATCTACAGTGTCCTCCTCCGAATGCGAAAATATTTTGTTGCACCCACCTCTACAGCGAGAAATTGTTATTGAAATAAAATCAGAGAAATCTGAGCTCGCATGGAAAGTGTTAGTTTTTCCCGATCGCGGTTCGAGAGTGCAACACTAGAGAAATATAGTGAATGTATTTCAATGAATCCTGTGACAGGTACATGTGCGTATGCAGAGTTAGCATGTGTATGTAGAAAACAAAAGAAAGCCTGTGTGGTGACATCCAGAGCAATAAACTACCTTAAGTGACACGTTTCCGTCAATCGGTTAGGAAGATATGAACAATTTAACTGTGTATACATTTGTTGGACAACTGTGTGTTGAAGCTCACATAGGTGCTGTCAACGTAGCAATGTGTAACAACCATAGCAGGACCCCGTACCGTGCTCGAAAGAAAAAGGGACCGCAGTTCGTCTCAGCTAAATGGACGCGCGCGGCGCAGAAGCTCTCTCGCGTCGCATTTTCTGCCCGTCCAACTGCCGTCATTCCCGGCGAACACAAGCTGGCGGGCGTGCATAACGCCATAATTACATCCGGTAAGCACGTTAACATGCGCAATGAGCTTAAAGCTGATGGCGCGTAAACGGCAGTGGCGGTACATCGCGCGTTACGAAGTGGTCGGCTTCAGTCGCAGTGCTAACAGTAGCGATGTAATGGCCACGGCGAGTGGGTCATTGCTCGAAACCGAGATTGAAGTAGAAAAAAAAAGTTCATACGCCGTTCTCTAAACACTGCTGCTCCAATACATGTTACAAAGTCGACTGGGAAGTCCAGCAACTGTAATAATGCATATATAGAGGAAAGTCCTCAATTCCGATTACAAATTTTAGGAGGTTCTCAAAGGTACTTCACAAATATGCTTAAGAAACTTTGTCGGGAAATGGTCTGTTTCCAAGTTACAGGAAAGGAAGATCAACTCGTGTTTGTAACTCCCAATAGGATAATCCTTGTCAGTGATTAACTACATAAGCTGTACAATATGACGATCAACGTGTTGATCGTTCATATGGAAACTACGTTGTAATTTCTGAAATGTTCATTAGAAAATCTTTGGTGAAAAGTGAAGTGCCTGTAGCTTGGCTTTTCTTCTAGCTGCAAATGTGTTTATGGTTTTTTCATGTGTTTCGTTACGAAACACTGTAATGGAGAGAAAGCATAGAGCCGGCCGGAGTGGCCGTGCGGTTCTAGGCGCTACAGTCTGGAACCGAGCGGCCGCTGCGGTCGCAGGTTCGGATCCTGCCTCGGGCATGGATGTGTGTGATGTCCGTAGGTTAGTTAGTTTTAATTAGTTCTAAGTTCTAGGCGACTGATGGCCTTAGAAGTTAAGTCGGATAGTGTTCAGAGCCATTTGAACCATTTTTTAACTAGAAAGCATAGAACGTTGGAGTATTTAGTCCACATTGTAACGCCCCTATAGTGATACGCCCACTTTACTGATAGAATATTCAGTCGTATTCAGTCGCTTAGCCCTCACCACATCTGAAGCCTTACGATATCTGAGCTGTGTGGGGTTCGCTAATACGTAACCATAAAATAAAACGCAGTTAATATTCTCTCATCTTTCAATGGTTCACATGCTGAAGAACTTTCCGTTTTGCAACAGGTAATAGGTGAAACTGTTAACGATGTGTTGTGACGGTTCGTCTTGTGTGAAACTCATTATTCGTTTGTAATTCTCAAACAAATTGTAAGTATAGGAAGTTTTCGTACATCGTCACTGCTGAGAGGACAAGTGTGTTACGAGTGAGGGGACCTGTTTGTGTTAATTGTGAGAATAATAATGT
Organism: Schistocerca piceifrons; assembly: GCF_021461385.2. NCBI lineage: Eukaryota > Metazoa > Arthropoda > Insecta > Orthoptera > Acrididae > Schistocerca > Schistocerca piceifrons. Next base: position 682,538,456 of record NC_060141.1, on the reverse strand, counting down.
TGCAGAAGTTCTGTATTTGTAACGAGCCACGCAGCTTGGGGTGTAGCTGGTGGAGAGAGAAGCAGCTGGCACCCAACAGCGTGAGCCGAGACTCCAAGGCCATCTACCGACAGCCGATGAGCGCCCAGCCGAAACCGTTGAAAATAAATTAAATAAAGTTTGATGAAGTTAATTGGAATCCATAGGATATGGGTGTTGCGCAGCGATCGTTGAATATTGAAATTTAAAGTAGCACAGCAGTCAGTCACAGAATCCGTAAGTTATTGCAGATGCAGATTACGACTATAACATAGCTACCGTCAGTGCATTACCAGAAGAGTCATACAGATATAACCACGACAAATATAGAACTGTTCCTGCCATGTTTGTCACATATTTAAGCTTTGAAGTTGTTATGCGTATATGACTTTTCTGATAATGCACCGACGATTACTATCTTCTAGTTGAAATCTAGATTGGTTGGTTGGTTGGCTGGTTGATTTGGGGGAGGGGACCAAACAGGGAGTTTATCAGTCTCATCGGATTAGGAAAGGATGGTGGAAGGAAGCCGGCCGTGTCCTTTCAAAGGAGCCATCCCTGCGTTTGCCTGAAACGACTTAGGGAAATAATTGAAAAACTTAGTCAGGATGGCCGGACGCTGGTTTGTACTGTTATCCTCCTGAATTCGAGTCCATGGTGCTAAGAAACCTAGATCTGCAATTAATTACGGATTCCGCGACTGACTGCTGTCTTTATTTACATTTGACAGTTTGGATATATGATTGTTCAGTCTTTCGCTGGATTCTATTCTGGAACGATTAATGTCCCAGGCCAAGATTATACATAATATTGAATGCAACTGAAAATAATCGAAGTTAGTCAGGGAAAATTACCGTTCAATGTGTGTAAAGAATACATACAATTTTATTAGGATTTTTTGACTGTATTCATGCTCTTTTGACTTGCAATCTGGAGCTTATCAAAGTGTTTACCTTTCGCAGTAGATGTTTTAAGACGCCTAGCTTTGAACAGTTTATTTAATTTGGAGTGAAGAAGCAGTTAAGAAGGGGTACTAGTTAGTCATTCCATGGGAACACTAAAACCTCCAGTTGAGCAATCACGATTTTTATCATGAAGTCCCTGTCAGACAGAACATTTCTATCGGGGCCATAATAACACTGAGCAATTTAAGTAATTGGTAACTTTTTCTAAACCCTGTAATTGTGTCCCACAGCGTCGCATGAGTTTGAAATTTGGTTCTCAGATGCCTACAACCTTCGTCTCTAATAGTGCAACAGCGCTGCGCCTTGAGGCGAAACACGCTCACGGCGACGCTTCACATGATAAATGGTTGACACGTTCGAAAAAAAGGCCCCAGCTCAGAATTTCATGTAAATTGGGTTAATTATGTAACTTTGGCACCAAATTTCACCCCAGTTGTGCCCAACGCTATTGTGACGTACGTTACTCCCCTTACCCATGTTTCATCCTTTCCTTTGACGCCCCTTCGATGAAGGGAAATGCACGACGCCCAGCGTTTATATTAGGAGTTTTTCTAATGGATGTCGCAGGAAAATATTTCAGACCCCTCGCCGATAGGTAACGACACGAAAAGGGTCTCAGGTTGTCGCGTAAAGGGCGTCAGTGGAGTCACACCATCCCACAAGTATTGAAGTCGGAAATGACAGTTTACAGTGCAATGACCAACATGACGACGTTCTTGACAACCTTCGACACTGATCGCATCCCCTCCCCCGCACGACTGAACCTTTCAACAACGAAACTATAGGCCAGCAACCCCAATGAACTTGATCACTCTGCTTTAGGGAGTAGCGCGATCGCAATTTTTGTCCTGGAGTACAGGGTGGAACGACTAGGAGCTGTTCAGAACCATTAGACGAAATTGTAACATGATTCGAAGCTGATAATGGTGTTTATGCTTGTGGTGTGGCGATGGGGTGTGATGGTTTGGGGGGGGGGGGGCGCTTGACAATTTGATGCATGCGTGAATAGAATGGCTCAGAGCCCCTCTAAAACACCATTTCGGCAATATCCGCGGTGCCGCCCACGCACCTTTCTTGAGTACTTTAAAAATATGTGCAGAGGGACAGACAGTCAGTGACTACTAGGCGCCGGTGTGGCAGGCATCCCTTTCGACAGCACTTAGAGTCTGCATGCGGCTTGCAAGCGCAAGGTTGGTGACACAGCGTTATTCAGCGCCACTCACATCGTCGTAAACTCTATTGGATGAAGCGGGGCGGCTCTTGTCATACATAAAATTTGATATGGTATATGACAAGAGCCGCTCGGCTTCAGTTAATGTAATTTACCACCATGTGATGCAAGAAGGGCCACTCCTTCTGAAGAAGATACTTTTATAAAAATCGAAACCTAGTACAAGGGTTAAATAAATCTTAGCTTTGAAACTGGTTGGCTGAGTTTTTCAACCTCTTCAAATTTATACATCTGATTAATTGCTGCCATGCAATTACGTACGACAAGAGCAAGCCATTAATGCTTATTTTCTCCCAGTAGGAGGTCAGGTGTTGAGCTGTGGACGCATGGACGCAAAACGGTTAATGAATATTGTCAGGGTGTGTCCACTTATGGGTGCAGAATCATTGTGTAGAAAATATCAGGTCGTAAGGTTTGTGACATATCTGTAGGAAGACTGTTTGACACAGAGAAGAAAACAACTGACACTCTGATGTGCGTACTTATTAAGATATCAACACTTATACATACAACCTACACAACAGGCGTTGCGATTACGGCGGCAAATCAGCTATTATGTGCAAATTGAAAATACTGTTTCCACCTGGACACTGCTTCTGATTCTGCTCTGATATTATTCTTACTTTTGCGGAAACGTTGTTTCATTCATGTTAATTTGTCGTCTAGGAAGGTCGCTAATGATTTGGATATATGTTGTTGGCGTTGCTGAGGTCTTCAGTGGAGACTCGTTTGATGGTCTCCAGTCTATTCTGTACAAGCCATTTCATTTCCGCATTACTAGCGCAACCTACATCCACTTGACCCAGCTCAGTCTTCATCACGTAGTCTCCCACGATAGATTTCAACGTCTCCCACAGACACACATCTCATTGCCAAGTTGACGATTTTCTCATTTCTAAGGATTAATCCAACATTCAGTCAAGTAATGCCACCAATTTTGTTTTCTCTCAGTTTGATTCATTACCTCCTGATCTACTCTTACAATGATCAGCATCCTTCTGTATCATCACATTTCAAAACTTTCTTTTAGAAATCTCAACTGTTTACCGTCCATGTTTCACTGCCATAGAAGGAACACTCAAGATAAATACATTCAGAAAATTCCTAATGCTTAAATTTGTATTAGATGTTAACGATTTCCTCCCTTTGAGAAATTAATTACTTGGATTAATAAGTCGGCGTCTTAAATCCTTTCTACATAGCTGGCGCCCATTTTGTCTAGGGTTAGCATATTTGATTCACATCCGAAACGTATTCGGTCCCTGGAACACAAAATCCACAACCGCAGAAAATTTAATTACTAATCAGCATTGGCGGCCTAAGACTTCCGGTGTAAGAAGTCAACCTCGTTCTGACAACGGCCTTGTCAAAAAGGACAAAGGAGCGGACAGACTTTCAGGGCACTCTCTTGCCGTTGGGGTGGGAAACTGCCCGTAAAGCCGGAAGAATCAGCATTGAAGAACGGAAAGAGGATGAGGAAAGCAATGTAAACTGCTGCATTAAGAGACACATAACGTGTATCCACAGTGAATGCGACCTGTAACTGAAAAGTGTCATGATGATCTCTCCGTTGGCAAAAGATTCCGGAATAGTCCCCCACTCGGATCTCTGCGAAGGGACTGTCAAGAGGGAGGTGACCATGAAAAAAACATTAAATAACCAACAGAAAGGACAACGTTCTACGAATCGGGACGTGGAATGTCAGAAGCTTGAATGTGGTAGGGAAGCAAGAAAAATCTGAAAAGGGAAATGCAAAGTCTCAATCAAGATATTGTAGGGATCAATATGTCAGATGACTATAGGGTAATATCAACAGCACCAGAAAATGATATAACGGGACTAGGATTCGTTATGAATAGGAATGTAGCGCAGAGAGAGTGTTACTGTGAACAGTTCTGTGATCGGGTTATTCTTATCAGAATCGACAGCAAACCAACACCTGATAATTATATTTTTCCCTGAGACATTTAAGTCTCTTCTTTATCTGCGATGACTGAAGAAGACTGTGGTTCGAGTCCCAGCCGGAGCACAAGTTTTAATCCATTTCTTCAGCTTCAATCACTATCGCAAACCAACACCGACAACATTAGTTCAAGTGTACATGCCGAGTCGCAAGCTGAAGATGAAAAGATAGAGAAACTGTTCGAGTGTATTGAAAGGGCAATACAATACGCAAAGGCAAGCTGAATATGAAAAGAGAGATATGAGGATTTTGAAAGGGCAATACAATACGCAAAGTAGTAGTCTTGGGAGACTGTAATGCAGTTGTAGAGGAAGGAGTAGAAGGAAAGGTTACAGGAGAATATGAGATTGGGATAAGGAATGGGAGAGAAGAAAGACTAATTGACTTCTGTTATTAATGTCAGCTAGAAATAGCGAATACCATGTTCAAAAATCAAAAGAGCAGGATTTATACTTCGAAAAGGCCGGGTGATACAGGAAGATTTCATCATGGTCAGACAGTGATTCCAAAATCATATACTGCATTCTAAGGCGTACCGAGGAGCAGATATAGACTCATATCAGAATGCAGCAAGGATGAAGAGTACGCTGAAGTTTAGGGGATTAGTCAGGAAGAATCAGTACACAAATAGGTGGGGTACGAAGCACTAAGAAATGACGAGGAACACTTGAAGTTCTCTAAGGCTGTAAATACAGAAATACTGTCCAGTAGGCAGTACAATTGAAGAGGAATGGACATCTCTAAAAACAGCAATCACAGAATTTGGAAAGAAAAACATAGGCTCATAGAAGGTGAATGCAAAGAAACCATGGGTAACAGAAGATATACTTCAGCTGATCGACGAAAGACGGAAGTACAAACATGTTCAGGGATATTAAGGGATACAGAAATACAAGTCGCTGAGGAATGGAATAAATGCAGTAAAAACATAAGGAAATGCCTACATCATTAATGTGAAGAAATCGAAAAATAAATGATAATCGGATTCACTGACTCAGCTTGTCATAGGGACCTTCAGTAAAAATTAAAAGCAATGGTGCTAACATTAAGAGTGCAACCGGAATTCCATTGTTAAATGCAAAGGGGAGAGCGGACAGATGGAAATAGTACATTGAAGGCCTCGATGAGTGGGAAGCATTCTCTGATGTTATGGAAGAAGTAATAGGAGTTGGTTTATAAGGGATAGGGGATCCAGTATTAGAATCAGAATTTAAGAGAGCTTTGGAGAACTTAAGATCAAATAAGGCAGAAGGGATAGATAACATTCCATCATAATTTCTAAAATCATTGTGGGAAGTGGCAACAAAACGACTGTTCACGTTGGTGTGTAGAATGTATGAATCTGGCAAGATACCATCTCACTTTCGGAAAAATATCATCCACACTATTCCGAAGACTGCAAGAGCTTACCTTCTCCCTCGGGCATGGGTGTGTGTGTTTGCCCTTAGGGTAATTTAGGTTAAGTAGTGTGTAGGCTTAGGGACTGATGATCTTAGCAGTTAAGTCCCATAAGATTTCACACACATTTGAAGGTTTTTTGTTCCACTAGGAGCAGCGCCACCAGCTCAGTCTTGGTGGACGGCAACTGTGATGAGTCGGTGCTGGTGCCGTGCACATTACGGAGGCCTATGTAGGACTGCAATTTGCGGAATTGAGATCCGCTTTCAGCGGTACTCAGCAGTAGCTGCAGTAGTAGTAGCAGCGGTTGTGCTCTGAGATGGCACACAAAGGGATTACCATTAAATATCGAGTAATGTTGATTTTATCAGATGAAGAATATTTACGACGAGAAAGTGCACGACTTCTGAACAATCCCGTATCTTTGTTTACCTTTTTTGATGTGCGTCTTATAAACCCTTTTCAAGACGCTATCAGTTCCGTTCAGCTGCTCTTCCATATCTTTTGCTGCCTCTGAGAGAACTGCAATGTCGACGGCAAACCTCAAAGACTTTATTAGAATTATATTAATACCTTCAGCTGCTGACGGGCGTTGATATATATCAACGGGATAGGTGAAAACGTATGCCCCGATCGGGACTCTAACCCGGGATCTCCTGCTTACATGTCAGACGCTCTACCCATCTGAGCCACCGTGGGCGCAGAAGATAGTGCGACTGCAGGGACTATCTCGCGCACGCCTCCCGCGAGACCCACATTCTCACCTTGTATGTCCACACACTACATTCCTAGTGTCCCACCCCAACACACTCATTAGGCGTGGAAGACAATCTTACCAAGATCCGTAAGAGTTCGGGTAATATGTGTGCATCCGCACAGAAGAAGAAGGTCATGGTCGGTATTGCCAGAACTATATACAGGGCTATTACAAATGATTGAAGCGATTTCATAAATTCACTGTAGCTCCATTCATTGACATATGGTCACGACACACTACAGATACGCAGAAAAACTCATAAAGTTTTGTTCGGCTGAAGCTGCACTTCAGGTTTCTGCCGCCAGAGCGCTCGAGAGCGCAGTGAGACAAAATGGCGACAGGAGCCGAGAAAGCGTATGTCGTGCTTGAAATGCACTCACATCAGTCAGTCATAACAGTGCAACGACACTTCAGGACGAAGTTCAACAAAGATCCACCAATGCAAACTCCATTCGGCGATGGTATGCGCAGTTTAAAGCTTCTGGATGCCTCTGTAAGGGGAAATCAACGGGTCGGCCTGCAGTGAGGGAAGAAACGGATGAACGCGTGCGGGCAAGTTTCACGCGTAGCCTGCGGAAGTCGACGAATAAAGCAAGCAGGGAGCTAAACGTACCACAGCCGACGGTTTGGAAAATCTTACGGAAAAGGCTAAAGCAGAAGCCTTACCGTTTACAATTAGTACAAGCGCTGACACCCGATGACAAAGTCAAACGCTTTGAATTTTCGGCGCGATTGCAACAGCTCATGGAAGAGAATGCGTTCAGTGCGAAACCTGTTTTCAGTGATGAAGCAACATTTTTTCTTAATGGTGAAGTGAACAGACACAATGTGCGAATCTGGGCGGTAGAGATTCCTCACGCATTCGTGCAGCAAATTCGCAATACACCAAAAGTTAATGTGTTTTGTACAATCTCAAGGTTTAAAGTTTACGGCCCCTTTTTCTTCTGCGAAAAAAGCGTTACAGGACACGTGTATCTTGACATGCTGGAAAGTTGGCTCACGCCACAACTGGAGACCGACAGCGCCGACTTCATCTTTCAACAGGATGGTGCTCCACTGCACTTCCATCATAATGTTCGGCATTTCTTAAACAGGAGATTGGAAAACCGATGGATCGATCGTGGTGGAGATCATGATCAGCAATGCATGTCATGGCCTCTACGTTCTCCCGACTTAGCCCCATGCGATTTCTTTCTATGGGGTTATGTGAAAGATTCAGTGTTTAAACCTCCCCTACCAAGAAACGTGCCAGAACTGCGAGCTCGCATCAACGATGCTTTCGAACTCATTGATGGGGACATGCTGCGCCGAGTGTGGGAGGAACTTGATTATCGGCTTGATGTCTGCCGAGTCACTAAAGGGGCACACGTCGAACATTTGTGAATGCCTAAAAAAACTTTTTGAGTTTTTGTATGTGTGTGCAAAGCATTGTGAAAATATCTCAAATAATAAAGTTATTGTAGAGCTGTGAAATCGCTTCAATCATTTGTAATAACTCTTTACTTATATGGCTATGGTGTATGTTCTTTCGAACGCACTGCACTCGAACCGTGATTCGCCTGCTGAACGCGAGAGGTCATCTTAACCACTTCAGCCACCTTCAGGACTGATCTAAACTTCCATACCGCACAGAGTCCACAAACCTCACGCTGGTACATATCGTGATTCATACAGAGCGAGAAACATACATTTTATCACCTTTATAGTTCGCGAATGGATGGATGCACTAAAAATGGTCACACCTTTTGTGTTTATACAGTGTCTGTATCTTCACATTACAATTCTGATTCGCGAAATGTCAATTCTTTTCGTAATATTTACCACAACTATAATCGCCAGAACAGCGTGTGTTTCTTCAGACGTGAATGCATGTCTCAAAGGTATTGTACGGTGAAGGTGCAGACACTGTATAAACACGAATATTGCAACCATCCATGACGAATCGATGCCTTGACGAGCTAAAATCAGGATAAAAATGTTTGTCTTTCCCTCTTCAGGAATTACGAAATGTACGAACGTAAGTATTGCGGACTCGGTGACATATGGAAGTTCGGATTGGTCCTGAAGGCTTGTTCGGGTAGCCGAAATGATTAAGCCGACTGCTCGCAAAAAGCAGGAAATCCGGTCACAAGTTCTGATCCGGTACAGATTTTCGTGTGTTGCAAACAGCTGAAGTGAATCTAGATGCACAAAGTTCGAATCATTTTTGTAATATCTAATAAGAAACAGAGTTAAAGACTGCCACGATACGTAGTAGCAAGTGATACGTTAGTGATAAAATTAATTTGGTGCTGTTAATAAACTAACTTACCTACGCATTTTTATTACTATTTTAGCTAGCAGAAAATAATATATTTGCTAAATCTCACAACTGGCCAATGCTGTGTACATGCATGAAACTTATATCTACACTCATGTTCAGAAATAGCAGAACATCTTGAATGACTAGAGTTAGGATGTTCCTATTTAGAGGACAAGTATATTATCATTTCTGCAGAAATGATCAGTATTTCCGTCACCTCCATTCAGTATGTGTTCTGTAGTCTAGTAGGCGCAGGGTCTGCCATTGGCCCTGATAATTTGCTCCATGCCTGATGACATCGACGCGCATAAGGCACGACTTACGTTCTGTGGCAGTCATCAATTCTTTATTAACCTGATGACAAAGTTCATCTGCTGCACTTAGCATTGGGTCACAGCACTGTACCTGTCGTTTCACCATATCCCATGTTGTGGATTGGCAGGAGACCAACCCACTAAATTGAGAGGAAGCCGAAAGGCACGCGTTTAAGCTCACGCAGGCTGGCGTGAGGTCTGGAACAGGACAAGGAAATCAGAACCCAGAAAAACGGACGCAGATGATGGAATACTTAACTTTAATCCATCAATGTTGAACGTAGCTCTTGTCTGTACATTCTTCACAATATCAATAGCAACTGATAATGGCGCCTTGCTAGGTTGTAGCAAATGACGTAGCTGAAGGCTATGCTAACTATCGTCTCGGCAAATGAGAGCGTATTTTATCAGTGAACCATCGCTAGCAAAGTCGGTTGTACAACTGGGGCGAGTGCTAGGAAGTCTCTCTAGACCTGCCGTGTGGCGGCGCTCGGTCTGCAATCACCGATAGTGGCGACACGCGGGTCCGACGTATTTAACGGACCGCGGCCGATTTAAGGGCTAGCACCTAGCAAGTGTGGTGTCTGGCGGTGACACCACATCCCACACATTTTCGATCGGTGACAAATGTAGTGATCTGGCGGGCCAGGGCAAAAACCTAACATTCTGTGACACGAAGAAGGCACGTTAGTGTGGTAATATGTGGTCATGCATTGTCTTGCTGAAAAATGGCATCTGGAATGTTGTGTCGAAAGGTATGGCTACTAATAGCAGAGTGTCATTTACGTATGTCACGCCGATCACAGTTCTCCAGACAAGCATCAGCAGTGATTTGCCGTTGTACCCAGTACCGCCCCACGCCATAAGAACTTGAGTTGGCCCTGTATGTCTTGTGCGAATGCAGTCACTGTGATGCCACTCTCCCTGTCTGCGGTGAACCAATATGCGGCCGTCATTTTCAAACAAACGCAACCTGGCTTCTTCCGAAAACACTATCTGATGCTGTTCCAGTCTTTCCATACAGCATTGAAGTTTAGCAAGTTTCTACACTTTCGTCACTGGTAGACGGGGATGTGGATGACGCGCGCGTAATCCCTGTCGTAATAAACGGCGACGGACTGTCACCCCCAATAGTGTACGATGTTTGGCAGTGTTTCGCAAGAAAAACATTCACACAAATCGTATTAATGAGTCTTATTACAAAAAGAAAAGATTCAAAACTTTCGCAATTACACACAGAATAATAAATCTTCTTCAGTCTACAGTTCCACATCCGTGCGACATAGAGAAAACAAGCGAAGTGAATAGAGTTGACGCTGCTAGACAAGTGCCTAAGCTTGAAGCTGCTATTCAACTGGGCCATCACCAGTCGGTAGCGGCGCTTATGTCCTCTTCACATAGGGGCCACAGCCGTCGTGTTGTCGTCCTGGAGAGAGGCCTGTTCAGAGTGTGATTGGCTGACGTCTTCTCACTGCCATCTCATCTCTATCATACCCGTCTGGCGTGCCAGCGCTTGACTTTACGCCGTAACAGTTTTATGCGGCCTACGGTGACCCATTCTGCATACACCCGTTGCACTACCGAAACACGCGATCATCACATTCTCTCATACCAATAAAGTGCCCTCTTTCAGATTCACTGATCTGACGACACGGTTCGCGCATAAGCCTGCGGGGCATCTCGCACGTCTGCTCAAGTTATGCAGACCCATTACCTTCGATTTATAGAGACAACGAGAGCCGCATGGAAGTTGTGTTGCACTTCGATGTCAATATTTACCTTGAATAGATGATAATTTATTGAAACCCTCAGCTCCCGACAGGTGTTGTTGACATACCTCGATGGGAGAAAGCTGAAAATGTGTGCCCCGACCGAGACTCGAACCCGGGATATCCTGCTTGCATAGCAAACGCTCTATCCATCTGAGCCACCGGGGACACAGATGAATAGCGTGACAGCAGGGACTTACCCGTTGCACCCTTACCGTGAGACTCACATACTCAACTGTCCACAATCTACATACGTAATGTTCCTAATAGATACTTATGCCCAGCCACTCATTACTCGCACCCGCTAAGGTGACGATTCCCGTAAGAGTTTCGGCAACCTGTGCGCATTCGCACAGACGAAGGTCAATGGCCGGGTATCCATTTAATGGGGGTAGGACGTCAAACTGGCCGACTTGGAACAGGAGAGGCACCACAGGACACTTTAATTTCCACTGTCTATATTTTTACAAATGAATTCATAAAACTTTGTCATTATGACCAGGAAGGGTTCAGAATTCATGCTCATAAGCAGTGGAAGTTCAAAAATATAACAAAATATATTTTTTTACATGTGAAATGTCATCATTTTTTCACTTACTATTGTCTGCATTCGTTGCTATAGGTGCACTTTTCTTCATAAGTAAGATAGATTCTTCGATGTATTTTGCACAGCATACAAACAATACTTCCAGTTGTATGAAACTCTACAATTTTCCAAATCTATTAAAAACTGTGATAAAAAGTGAGATACTTAACCATAAAGTTTGAGTTTTTTCTAAACATGAAGTTTAAAATGCAACAGCTCATTCATTTTTTCATTAATTAAATAAATTCTAGAGTTTCATACACCTGTAAGTATGATTTGTACGCTGTGTAAAATTCATCGAAGAATCTCTCTTACGTATGAAGAAAAGTGTACCTATACCAAAAAATGCAGCCAATAGTAAGTTAAAAAATTATGAAATTTCACACGTAAAAAAAATTATTTTTTTATACTTTTGAACTTACATTGCTATGAGTTTGAATCCTGAATCCTTCCCGGTCGTGTTAACAAAGTTTTATGAATTTATTTGTAAAAGTGTAGACAGTGGAAATTAAAATGTCGTGTGGTGCGTCTCCTGCTCCAAGTCGGCCCGTTTGACGTCCTACCCCCCCATAACTATATGCGAAGATAGTAACTGTTCTCGAAAGAACAGATACCAGAGAAAACCGTGCAGATTCTTTAGAACTGATAATTAATTGAAACCCTCAGCTGTCGACAGGTGTTGTTGACATACCCCATCGAGGTATGTCAACAGCACCTGTCGGCAGCTGACGGTTTCAATTAATTATCATTTATTCTACAGAGGCTTCACGGCCATCAGTGGTATCTGTTCTTTCGAGAACAGTTACTGTCTTCATATATTTACCTTGAACCCGCTGGCCGACATGGCTCAAATGCTGCAGAACATATTAATGTACATGGCCTGTGAATATGAACGATCTATCTCTACTCGTTCAAGTCGTTTGTTTTCTGAATATGAGTGTGCATTGTGAATCTAAATTTGTCCTGTGCGGAAATGTTATGCAGTGGCGTTTAGTAGTAAGGGAATAAAAAGAATATGGTTATTGGATGGCAGGTTTATAGGCAGGATGAACGAAAAGAGTGTATTCACTGTGTTAGTGGAAAAAAAGGGTCCAATCGACATAGGCAATGTTTTAACAAGAATACCAGCGTTAAGGAAAAAAACATTGTCGTTACTGTGGGTACAAAAGAGTAACGGCCGAACGAGGAGTGGTTTCAGTGTGTCTGTCGACCGCAGACACCGAAAGCCGCCGATGCCGCTAAAATTCCCGGGGACAGCACGGCACGCCGCAGAGCGGTGCGCGCACGGGGCGGCATTTAGTATGCGCCGGGCCAGGTACCGGGATTAGCCGTAGCTAAAGCGCCTTTTTATTCTAATGCCCAATTACGCGCCGGCGGATTACAGGCCCGGCCTTTGTGGCGTTCAGGCCGTTTAAATATGCTGCGCGCCGAGCGTGTGCCCGGCGACACCGCACCTCGCCTCGTCGGACCTCTAAAACCTGCCTCCCATTCTCTGCACGCTGGAAAGAAGCAAAAAACGAACGCCGTTAGCCGACCACTAATTCGAGCTTCGTCTCTGTTGAAAGCGCTCCTCGCATTGTACTACTTTACAGGTCATGAAACAGACTGGAATGTAGCCTAGCCGTGCGTGTGTGTATGTGTGTGTGTGTGATGAAACTGAAGCCTTTGCCTCTACTTTCAGAGTTGACAAGGTGCGTCATTAACTTCTCTGTGAGCATCTCGCAGTTTGTTTCTACTACCCCGCTATTTTGTATGGCGGTCAGGTCGTTACATACATTAGCTTTCAAGAATGAAAGAACAGAAAGAGAACGCTGTAATACAAAGCTGTTCTTAGGAGACGCCTTGTAATTACAAAGATGGGGACAGTATAAACATGGACAGTCAATTAAACAAAGGCGAGGAAAGGTTATCTGATACAAACAGCTTTTCTCTTTTGGTTAATGCACTGAAGGATATGTTTATCAGAATCGTGTATCGATATGTACCCAAATATTATGACTGCGTGGTTGAATTGGTCTCGTGGCTCGTTCCGTAACTTCTTCCGGTCGAGTATCGATAAATTCAAAGACGATTCTCTACAACAGGAACAATGTCGCTTGGTGTAGTCGAGCGTTCTGATTGCCCGCGATGTCAGAACTGACTCAGGATACACGATCATGTGCGCAAAGTAGCAAACTAAAATTTTCAATAAAACCTGTTTGAAACATAGCCGGCCGTGGTGGCCGAGCGGTTCTAGGCGCTTCAGTCCGGATCCGTGCCACTGCTACGGTCGCAGGTTCGAATCCATCCTCGGGCATGGATGTGTGTGATGTCCGTAGGTTAGTTAGGTTTAAGTAGATCTAAGTTCTAGGGTACTGATGACCTCAGATGTTAAGTCCCATAGTGCTCAGAGCCATTTGAACCATTTTTTTAAACATAAAAATAAACATAGTTCACCTTCGAAGCTGTTATACCGTAAAAAGGAAAGAAAAGAAACCGCTGATAACAGGTTCGGAACACAGAATGCTTGACAAACACTGCTAGTAATGTTATGTAATTCTAGTGTATTACGTACATTGGACATAACGCTGATCACAAGTCTGCATCCCCGCTTTAATCAGAAGAATCCACTATAGCGAATGCATGGAAAAGCCATGAATATGTTAATGTCGACTGTTTTACTGGATTAGGAAGTTGGCGATAGAATCCAAGTGTAAATAAATTAAACTGCTGTTGGATATGTAGACAGTAATACAAATCTGTGTGTACGCAACGGCTTTATTTTGGTACTTCCTTACAGCTAACAGCTTCGTTCGAGGGGACTGCGAGGCAGCACAATTTTTTTTTTTCTTTAAGCACATTTGTATATCGTTATGACCATTGTTCACGTGTAAATCTACACACAAAAAAAACTGTGTATCAGGTGTACGCAAACTAAATTGCAGAGTATTAAAATTTAATAAAGCAATTTTTCGTGTAAGATTTATGCATTTAAAAAAATAATTGACTTTACTCATATTTACGTTCATTGTTAATGTACAAATTAACAATCTAGCTCAGACGCGTATTTCTGTACATGAAATCGCGTTTAAACGTGGTATCTATTTTGCCATCACTATTGACTTGTTTGTGTACTAGTTACAACAAAAATAATCTTATTAACAAAGACACTAAAGGGCCAAAGCATCTGGTATAGGCATGTGCATTCATATACAGAGATATGTGAACGGGCAGAATACGACACTACTGTCGGCAACGACTATATAAGATGACAAGAATGTGGCGCATTTGTTAGATCGTGTACTGCTGCTACAACGGCAATTTTCAAGATTTAAATGAGTTTGAACGTGGTGTTTTAGTCGGCGCAGGAGCTATGGGACACAGCATCTCCAAGATAGCGATGAAGTGGAGATTTTCCCGTATGACCATTTCACGAGTGTACCGTGAATATCAGGAATCCGGAAAAACATCAAATTTCCGACATCGCTGTGGCCAGAAAAAGATCCTGAAAGAACGAAAACAACGACGGCCGAAGAAAATCGTTCAATGTGCAAGAAATGCAACCCTTCGAAAATTACTAATGCTGCGCCACCAGCATGTGTCAGCGTGCGAACCACTCGTGTGACCCCATCAACACCGACATTGGGCTGCTGACGACTGGAAACATGTTGCCCGGTCGGAAGAGTCATTTCAAATTGTATTCGAACTGATGGACGTTTACGGGTATGGAGACAACCTCATGAATCCATTGACCCTGCGTGTCAGCAGGGTATTGTTGAAGCTGCTGGAGACTCCGTAATGGCGTGTGCAGTTGGAGTGATGTGGGCCCCTGATACGTCTAGATACGACTGTGACAGGTGACATGTACATACGCATTCTCTCTGATCACCTGCATCCGTTCATGCCCAGTGTGTATTCCGACGGACTTGGGCAATTCCAAAAGGACAATGCGACACCCCACACGTCCAGAATTGCAACAGAGTGGCAATTATTCTGAATTTAAACACTTCCGCTGGCCACCAAACTCCCCAGATATGAAGATTGTTGATCATATCTGGGACGCCGTGCAACGTGCTGTTCAGAGGACATCTTCACCCCCTCGTACTCTTACGGATTTATGGAAGTCCTGAAAGAATCATGCTTTCCCTTCCCTGCAGCACTACTTCAGACATTACTCGAGTCCACGCCACGTTATGTTGCGGCTCTTCTTCGTGCTCGCAGGAGCCATACAAGATATGACGCAGATGTACCAGTTACTTTGGCTCTTCAACGTATTAGGACCACTGATATGTTTTTTTTCTTCTATGCAATTCCGATAAATTCAAGAGGTCCGCCACATACAGTTAGTATCACTTGTTCACACAGTAGACGATAGCACACGAGACTGCTCATAGTCCAGTAACGACTTCACAAAAATGGCCCTTTGCTCGCAGAAAATGAGATAGAATATTTTATTTTTTATCTTGTGTATATAGTTGAGGGTCTCGTAGTTTTCGGTCTTCAAAACCCCCGGAACAACTTTTTATGGAAAAAAAACGAAAGTTTTGCATCTTCTTCAGATTTGCCCCTTTTACACGGCAACTATGAATCCTGCTGAGTATGTTACCATTACCAGAATATGTAATAATCATTAAATTTTGCAACGAATGACCTACTTAAATAGCAACATTCGTGCAGCCGTTTGGCTGCAATCAGTTGTCATAATTCTGTCATTTTGACCAACCTGGCTAAAAAGTTAGCTCCACCGTCTGTAACTCAAGAAACAGCTACTCTAAATGAAAACGTCAAATTATTAGAGTGGCAGAGCATGAAATTTATTGTTAAAAAAATCTAGGTTTTCAGTTTCAGGCACTATTAAGCGTTAATACACCAGTGTGTGTTTGTAGAACCTACTGGGTGTCATGCTGAGCAACTTTGCTGTGCACTTACTGCCATTACGTGTTTTCCTGTTTTCAATATTTTCTGCTTCCTTTTTCCGGTATTATGGTGTTAAGTGTCCTTTTAACGTATTCAAGTCAACAATAGCGATACTTTTCTGGTTAAATAGCGTGTTGCCACAGTAGATATAATTCCACTGTGTAGATGGTCCATCATCGACTATTGTGAATAAATATGTTGTAAGACAGCACATTGTGTATCAAGCAGTTCTGCAAAAAACTAACTGAGGAATTATTGCTTCTCCATAGGAGACCATCAGACTCACATACATTTGACATTTGAAAAGGCTACTTACGACACAGAAGCAAGAGGAAAAACAGCTAAATTATGGGTAGAAGATTATCGCATGCTTACGCTCACAAAATAGTTCATTGAGGCTGAGCCTATTGGAACCTGGAATCTGCATTTAAACGCCATTAAGAAAATGCTACCATACTTCCATGCTACTGCTTATTCACGTACGTTAAAAGTGCTCACCTTTACTTGCAAGATATACTCGCATTGGAAGACCGAATGGGTAATGCTGAATTCAACAAATTTACAGCTGAAGGCTACTTCACCATTAGGCGAAGTGATGAATTTTGGTGTGGCTAATGGTCTGACACGACAACAGAGCCATTTAAATGAAGACAATGAAAGTGAAAGACGGTATAAGTCACGAACGTGGGTTTTCCGACTGTGTGTTCACAAAGTGAACTTCACGGATGACATCCTTACAGGATGTTTGTCAAAAAATTGAAGGATTTTGTCACATACTGTATACTCGGGAACATATGAGTAACATATGGATTTAAGAGCTTTATGCATGGTTCGAATTGCAGCAGACTGTGACAAATTAAATAATTGGCTGTTGAAATATCCACATTTTCCAAAATGTAATGTTCTCAATAGCAGTAATTTGTGTGGAATCGGAAAACAGCCATGAGGCATTAGTGGAAAGAATTAAGGGGATCACCAGAATTAAAAGAGAGAACTTCAAAACGCCTCATTTCAACGTAACCTCAGTGTTGTAATAGTTACATTCTGCACTACGGCTCTCAAGACAGTTAAGGGAGGACTCCTATCATAATCCTATTAACATTGTTTCACTGTCTGTTATGAAGCAATCTGGTAAAGACTTGAAGTTCTTCTCCTCATTTAAACTTTTCCCATACTGCATGTCGTTGTTCACAAAAGACGGTCTCAGAAAGGGTAGAAAAGCACCTCTCTACGATGCAACCAAAACTTTCCAACAGAATGAAGTACGCAAAATAAAACGATTGTGGTGATTGGTGGTCACCTGCTCCATAAGGTTCTTGGATGCATGAAAGAAAAGTTTGGAGCCATCTGTATGAAACCTATTTGAGAAAGCACTGCTTGTCCTAAAACACAGTTATATTCGGTGGCTACCCAAGTGATTGTTCGCGAAGGGGAGTAAAGTCTTCTGAAAGATGTCCTTGTTTAAAGATACCAGGTTCTTCATCAGATATCATTTTCGACGAAGGTACAAATGCCGCTGTCTCACAGGACAAGATTCTCGCAAATGAGAGCAACAAGAACCGCTTGATGTTGATGTTCCTGCGGAAATTTGAGGATGGATTTATTCCAAATAATACGGGCAGAAGATGCGGATTCATTATCTATGGAAACAGCTATTTCCCAAGTTCTTGAGTCTGACAGTGTGGCTATCGTGAGAGAGGAAATTGATGTGCTTCTTCTCTTAATGTGCCGAGGAAGCAACTACAATACCATATCCTCATTTTTGGGTCAAGGAAAATGGAAACTACTAAAACGTATGGAGCAACAGCCACAGCTCAAAGTGCAAGTTGCTGAATTTGTTAAACCCTCAGTCTGTCAAGATGTAGTAGACTTGCCAGGAGCTTATGTTAGCTCTGTATGTGAATTCGAACTGCCAAATTCAGGATGATATCAGGTCGAGCTTTCTTTAAAGTCTGCCCCGAGAAAATCGTTCAAACCTGAAAGGATACCGTCAACAAGGTGGTACTCATTGCAACCCTACCACCAAGTCAGTCTTGGCTGGAAAAAAATAGATAGGCACCAGTGGAGTTGAAAGAAAAACTTTTAAGGGTTGTTTCCCGTGACGATGACGAAAGATGTGGCACCACACACTCTCCTGTGGAATGTTTCCTGCACATGCAAAACAGGATGCACAGCTGTATGTGGATGTCACAAACGCAAAAATGGGTGCGGATTATCTTGCTAGAACGCCCCAGAAATTCAGTTAGACGAGTGTGAAGATATGTTCCAGGACGTGGAAGTTGGTGAAGGTGCCTCAGTGGATCCTGAAAGTCGGATGCTGGACCGAGATTTGACGCAGTCTCCCAACCGACTTCGATGGAATTGATATCTGATAAAATGTAAATCTCCGATATTGCAATTGTGTTTTTTAATATTGCCATGCCGTTTTATTTGTTCATTTGCATAAACTTTTATATTATTCATACGTAAACACGTATTGGCCATTACTATGCGCTTGGTTTTTATTTTAGCAACTCATTCTTACCAACGAAGGAATGGATAAAACTGAATAAAAGTACACATACTGAAAAAAATTGAGAGATATACGCAGAAAATACATATGTGCTCATTAGACAGCCATCTTTCCACTGGAAATTTCGTTTTATTGAACAACTTTGATTTTTAAAAAAAAGAAAAGAAAAGAAAGAAAAATACACGAAAATTGAATTACTTTGGGTTTTAAGTGCATGAACGCCTAGTAGTGCCTAAAACTGGAAAACAGATGCTTCTGCAACATGAAATTTCGTGCTCTGTAACTTTAATAACCTGACATTTTTCATTTGGTGCAACCGTTTTTACTTCCAGGCGTTAGAACAAACTTTTTAGCGAAGACGGTAAAAATGAACGAATTTTGAATAACAGATTGTGGCCAAACGCTTGCACCGATTTTGACGTTTAAGTAGGTCATTCGACGCTAAATTTGACGAAATTTCATTTTTATTAAACTGTCAGTAGGATGTATAATTTCCGAGTAACAGGCGAAAACCTGAAAAAAGTTGACGCGAGAGTTTTGAAGGTCGAAAACTTGGATTCTAAATACTCTCAACTGTATGCACAACATAAAAACATAAAATCTTCTACCTCTTTTCTTGCAAGCAGAAAGTATCTCGTCACTGAACTATCAGTTTTTGGCTCTGGTTCGTTCCTTACTTCCGTCCCATGTTCATTTTTTTATTTCGCTCTTTTCTTTGGTTTTAGGAAACCAAGCAAATAACAAGTTCAGCAACAACATGTGTGGCTGACCACTTCAATTTGCTCACGCAACGGCCTAATTGGCAACTTCAATGCTAATTAAGGCGGAAACGGCTCAACGAATCGAATTTGGTCCTTAAAAATTATTTCGCAGTATATTCTACCCTGCGACACCATTACCAGCTTTTCAGCTTTTTTCTGACTACCTCGTACTTAGAGATAATCTGACCGCGAAATGTTAATATTACACTCCTGGAAATTGAAATAAGAACACCGTGAATTCATTGTCCCAGGAAGGGGAAACTTTATTGACACATTCCTGGGGTCAGATACATCACATGATCACACTGACAGAACCACAGGCACATAGACACAGGCAACAGAGCATGCACAATGTCGGCACTAGTACAGTGTATATCCACCTTTCGCAGCAATGCAGGCTGCGATTCTCCCATGGAGACGATCGTAGAGATGCTGGATGTAGTCCTGTGGAACGGCTTGCCATGCCATTTCCACCTGGCGCCTCAGTTGGACCAGCGTTCGTGCTGGACGTGCAGACCGCGTGAGACGACGCTTCATCCAGTCCCAAACATGCTCAATGGGGGACAGATCCGGAGATCTTGCTGGCCAGGGTAGTTGACTTACACCTTCTAGAGCACGTTGGGTGGCATGGGATACATGCGGACGTGCATTGTCCTGTTGGAACAGCAAGTTCCCTTGCCGGTCTAGGAATGGTAGAACGATGGGTTCGATGACGGTTTGGATGTACCGTGCACTATTCAGTGTCCCCTCGACGACCACCAGTGGTGTACGGCCAGTGTAGGAGATCGCTCCCCACACCATGATGCCGGGTGTTGGCCCTGTGTGCCTCGGTCGTATGCAGTCCTGATTGTGGCGCTCACCTGCACGGCGCCAAACACGCATACGACCATCATTGGCACCAAGGCAGAAGCGACTCTCATCGCTGAAGACGACACGTCTCCATTCGTCCCTCCATTCACGCCTGTCGCGACACCACTGGAGGCGGGGTGCACGATGTTGGGGCGTGAGCGGAAGACGGCCTAACGGTGTGCGGGACCGTAGCCCAGCTTCATGGAGACGGTTGCGAATGGTCCTCGCCGATACCCCAGGAGCAACAGTGTCCCTAATTTGCTGGGAAGTGGCGATGCGGTCCCCTACGGCACTGCTTAGGATCCTACGGTCTTGGCGTGCATCCGTGCGTCGCTGCGGTCCGGTCCCAGGTCTACGGGCACGTGCACCTTCCGCCGACCACTGGCGACAACATCGATGTACTGTGGAGACCTCACGCCCCACATGTTGAGCAATTCGGCGGTACGTCCACCCGGCCTCCCGCATGCCCACTATACGCCCTCGCACAAAGTCCGTCAACTGCACATACGGTTCACGTTGTAACCTCCCCACAAATATTTTAAAAGAAAATATTATATAGAAATGCTAATGGACATTGCGCTAAGTGTAACCTCTCCACTGAAATTTTGAAAGAAATGAAATATAAAATGAATAGGAGGCAAACGTAACCTCCCTAGCAATTAAATTTAATGACAACAAAAGTGAGAATCGCAATCTGACTCAAATATAAGTTCTTCACAAAAAATTAAAGTCCATTCAGTGACAAGAAAATCTCAGTGATAATGAAAATTCAATTAAACCGAAATATCGGTCTTTGGCCCTGTGCAAAAATCAGAATTAAATTCTTACCTCATTGTAACTGCTAGTCAAATTTCTGCTCTTATTCTTGCGCACGGCTTGGAGGAACTGCATTGTAAATTAACTGAAACTTTTCTTTAAGGGAAGTGGAACGAAATCGTTAGTTCAATTAAATAAAAATTTTTTTTTGTAAAATTGCTTTGAAATCAAAATTATTATTGGGGGACTTGTTGGAAATTAATTACAATAAATAAACTTTACATTATCTGATGATTACCTACATTAACAATATACCTCATTCTGCCTCTTGACCAGAATGCCATGTCGACGCTCGCCGACTCCTCACACACAACTGCACTCGGCTGCTACTACCGACATACTGCACGCAACTGAACTGAGCTACTGCTATCGACAGAGTGCACGGCCTACTACTACTGGCGTACTGCATGACGACTACTGGCGTACTGCTCGCAACACTCGCGCGGTCAAGCGCAGACTAACCACGATAAATGGCTCTCTGGTCAAAGACTCTGCAATGCCTCGCCATCGCTGCTACGTTACATACGTGCTTCATAGCCCTCCACTGGGGGGGCAAAAATTTGGCAGCGATGGTGAGTCATTTCGACTTGCCAAGCGCGGCAAAATTTTTCTTTAATTAATAAACTTCTACAATTTACAGAATATTTAGATGTAGTACATGAATTAAATGTTGTGCACATGCACCGAGTACAAAACATTTCAGACAAAGACAAGATATGAGTACAAAACATAATATCAAATCAGAAAAATGTATATAAAAATTATTTGACAGATAACAAAGTGTACAAGCACTGAAAAAATTCTTAACAAATGACATAAGTGCATACGTACAGTATTGAACATACGGAATGAGTACAAATCATATTGAAAAATGAGAAAAGTGCACAGGCACTGAAGTTCAGTAGAAAATATATTAACACCTAACATAAGTGCACATGCACTGTAGTTCAGAACATATCATTAAAATAAAAATGTATATACAATATAAAAGACAAGAGTGCACATATACTGTATTTCCGAACAAATCGAAAAAGTGTCTTTAGCATTTTCGCAATAAATAAACATAATGGCAAAAAAATCATATCGACAAGTGACATAAGTGTACTCGCACTGGAGTTCAGCAAATCTAAAAAATGTATAACCCATGAACATAAATGATGTTAGCAAAAAAAATGATTTTCACTATGTGACAGGAATTAGGATAGGAAAGGGAAGGATTGCATCATGGTTGTAGCACTTTAGATTGCACACAGCTGTTCTGAAAGTCCATATTTTCCACAGAAGTACAACACCAAGTGACACAATTTGAAGTTCTTTTCCCCTCAGAATTTATCAGCGTAGCCAAGACACTGAACTGTCGTAGTAATATTCCATGTTTTCATTTTGGCAGTACACTAGGTACACCAAACAGTGGGACCATAATAACGTCTTCATCGCTCACGGTGGTGGACAGCATGTCGTGTCAACATCACGCTCTTACAAGGCACACCAACGTAGAATTAGTGCAAAACCAAAGATAGTGCTCCATGATCACTAGGATAAACAGGACAAATGGACATTGCAGTAATTCAGGGTAGTTAGCTTATGAGGTGAAGGACATTAAGTCACATAATATTGACAATTACAGTCTTCATTAGTAGTTTGCGGCATTCATAGCCCAGTTATTGAACATTTCTGTACCAAGTATGTAGTATTACAGAAAAATGTTCATTAATTGTTTTACATAGAATCAGTAACCTTCTTTTCCTAGTTACAAAGCATTATGAAATAATCGCGTTCTTTTCCAGTTAATTAATCATTTGTCATTCCAATAGTATTAATCATTAGCCTTTTCCTAATTACAAAGCATTATTAAACAGTCACATTCCTTTCCAGTTACAAAGTATGGCATCGTTAATTAATCATTTGTCATTTCAATATAGTAAGAATTATTAGCTTTTTCCTAATTACAAAGCATTATGAAACAATCACATTCTTTTCCAGTTACAAAGTATAGCATAGTTAATTAATTATGTGTCATTCCAATCTAGTAAGAATCATTAGCCTTCTCCTAATTACGAAGCATTATTAAACAGTCGCATTCTTTTCCAGTTACAAAGCATAATTAAGAATCATTACCCTTCTTCTAATTACAGTTAATTAATCATTTGTCATTCCAATATAGTAAGAATCATTAGCCTTCTCCTAATTACAAAGCATTATGAAACAATCGCATTCATTTCCAGTTACAAAGTATGGCATAGTTAATTAAATATTTGTCATTCTAATATAGTAAGAATCATTAGCCTTCTCCTAATTACAAAGCATAATTAAGAATCATTAGCCTTCTTCTAATTACAAAGCATTATGAAACAATCACATTCTTTTCCAGTTACAAAGTAACAACATTGAAAACAAGAGCTAATTAATGGCATAATTAATAACAATTCATTGAGTGACATTAATTATTGGCACTCAGTGGCCAGCAAGTATTGAATAGAATAAAACATTGTTCATCATTCAGTATTATTCAGATCATTACGAAGTCATTATTAAAAATCAGTTAATTACAGTCATTGCATTAATAATCATGGGCATTATAAGTAGTCTCATTATAATAAACAGTGGCAGTTATTAGCCAGTTACAAACCATTATTTTATATATATCTTTTTTTGTATCATTAAGAAGTCATTACTGAAGTGACATACTATTCAGAGCTAATCAGCATTACTCAGAACTTTCTCAAACTGGTATCACTATTTGGGACTGGTAATACATTTTTTTGTTAGCAACGCATTGCGTTGGGATCGATAATTAATTGCTGAGGCATAACACTATTTGCTTTTGACCTATTGCTGCAAATGAGGATAGGTAACGTCATTCGTCATGAGTCAGCTGTAGCAAGGTTATGTAACAAGGCAGTATATGTGATCACATTTATAAATGATAAACACAAATGGGTAAAAAATAAAAATGCAAGTACTAGAACAGGTATAATAAGTAACAGGTTTAGCAAGTATCATGAAAAGCTTCTCCTGGAAAAAATACAAAATGGATTATTGACCTGAAAGAAGAAACGCACACTATGCTGAAAAGTAGTGAACTTCGAATTAACAGGTAGTGAAATGTGTATAAAAATGTGTTCCATAGCTGTCCTTTCCAAAACTTTCCGTCATCCTACTATGCAATATAACACCTGCTGTCAAAGGAAACTGCAACAAATACTTAAATAACTACATAGCCTAAATATAACTTCACCATCATCCTCATCTGTAAAGAAAAAACTTCATTATTCATTATCCATATTATCATAACTTCATTATTATCATCACCTGTAAAGAAAAACTTCATTATTCTTAATACCATATCCTTCATCATTATTCATCAGTATTCATTATCATCTGCAAAAAATCACTTCATTACTCATTATACAACTATTCCTTATCTCTAGCATATTTCATCACTAAAACTAAGATGTGTAGTTCTGTCTGACAGCCTGCATCAATCACCTTGTATTCTGAAAGAAAAAATTAGTTAAGACTGCTATTCTATGATGAGCATAGTATATTCTTGTTAATGCTTGTTAATCCTTATCCATTTACTCTTCCTCATAAAGTTATCGCATCTTCTTTCGTTTATTCCGTAGGTGAAATTCCCATTTCTGTTGAATTTATCTCTTACACGCATCATTTCTTTCTGAAATTGATGAACAAGGATTAATGTCTTGCATTTAAATCATATACCCACTAAATAATAACTGGTTAATGGTGACACAATTAAGCATACAGCATAGCATGACAGAAAACGTAATGTGTCAAAGACATTGACAGTGTTCAGATGCAAAAATGTACACAGAATAATACAATGCAGCAGCAAAAAATGTAAAACAGTCACGATGTTGAGATGTCATAAGGCAAAAAATGTCAAAGTCAACTGGTGTGTGTTATATCCTAACTATTTCACAATACATACAAACAAAACTGGAGTACAATCATATACACAAAAAATGGAAAATGTGCACAGTCTGATGTGTAACGACAAGAAAAGCGACCTGCTAACCTTACCTTGCCGGGCACTTGCCAAGAAAAAATACAATAATCATCAGTAATTAGTCATGTGAATATAATTGCATAAGTAAATGGCATCATAGTGTGTCGAATCATAAAGTAGTTTCATTCAATAAATGGTTTAATGTTTGAGATATGGTGATTGCCTTTCGATTTTCTAGTTCTCAAAGTTTCGACGTGTACAACATTGGGGTGAGGGATGCTGCGAATCCGATATGGACCTGCGTATAAAAGTTCAAATTTACTGCACTTACCTTTTAATTTACTGGATAAATAGTGTGTACGCACTAATATCTTCTGTCCAACGTGAAAGTCTCGGCGTCTACAAACCTGCTTTTGCTGTCTTCTCCGGCGCTCTGCGGCACGTTTGATGTTGTTCAGCGCAATGTCAATTATTTCGTGATGTCTTAGTCGACGACATTTAGGGAAGTTTACTAATTCTTTAATTTTGTTTGGTGGTTCAACGTTTTTCAGTATAACAGACGGAGATAGCATAGTGGATTCATTTGGAATGGAATTAATTACATCTTGGAATGAGAGTATGTGTGTATCCCAATCAATATGTCTTTTGTGGCAGTATATTCGGCACAGCTTACCAATTTCTTTCATTAACCGTTCACAAGGGTTCGAAGAAGCATGGTAATTGGATATATAGATCGGAGAAATGTTTCTAGCTCGTAACATGCGTGTCCATACGCTACTGCGAAATTGTGATCCATTGTCAGAAATTACTTTCATCACATGCCCTACATGAAATAGAAAATGTTTTACAAATGCTTTCGAAACAGTTTTAGCAGTAGCTTTGCGTAATCGAGTGAAAGTAACAAATTTTGAAGTGAGCTCAACAGCGACAAATATGTAGCAAAAACCTCTGTTAGTTCTCGGAATCGGACCAAAAATATCTACAGCGGCCATATGTCTTAATTTAACAGGTATAATGGGATATAAAGGAGGAATATGTGAAGTGGTGTCTGATTTAGCTTTCTGGCAAATTTTACAAGACGCTAAAACTCGTCGTACACGTTTCTCCATGTTGGTAAAATAACAGTTCTGTCTCAGTATAAGAAAACATTTTCTTGCTCCGTAATGTGCGTAACTTAAATGAGTGTACCAGATTAATTTGTTAACCAGTTCGTCAGGAATGCATAATAACCAATTGTTGCTGTCAGGATGAGAGCGGCGAAACAGAATGTCATTGCGTACAGTGTAATGGTTTCTAATCGTAACATTATTCCTATCTTGCCAAAGCTGTTTAATTTCTTTCCACACATTGTCTTTATTTTGCTCTTGTGCTATGTCCTGTAATGACGATGAAATAAAGTTTTCAAATGCAACTTGCTGAATGTACATGACACTGAAATTTGTTTTGCAGAAGTTGGTTGCTACGTCTTGCTGATTGTTGCTGAGAGAACGCGATAGTGCGTCTGCTATAACATTTTGCGTGCCGGGAATGTGAACTATTGTAAAATTAAATTCCTGTAAATAAAGTTTCCATCTGCTTAATCTGTCGTGAGTGAATTTAGCCGAAAGTAAAAATTGTATCGCTCTGTGGTCTGTGTAAACGGTGGTATGTCTGCCATAAAGAAAGTGCCGAAATCTCGTAAAAGCCCATACAACACATAATGTTACCAATTCTGTAACGGAGTAATTTCGTTCAGCAGGTGACAAAATGCAGCTTGCAAATGCGATGTTTTTAATTACTGTAGAACCATCTTCTTCAATTTCCTGGAAAATATGTACGCCTAAAGCGGTGTTAGAACTGTCGGTGGCAATGGAAAAATTTCTGGTAAGATCTGGGTGTGATAAAAGTGGAGCATTCAACAAAGCATGTTTCAGGTTCATGAATTCAGAGTGTGCTTGCTTATCCCAAGACCAAATAGTGTTTTTACCCGTTAATTGGCATATTCTAGGCGTGTCTAAAGCAGAATGGTGAATAAATTTACGAAAAAAGTTAATTAAGCCCAAAAAACTGCGTAATTGCTTCTTTGTCGTAGGAACGGTAATGTCACGTAGAGCTTGAAGTTTTTCCAGATCAGGTGCAATGCCTTCTGCTGAAATTACGTGTCCAAGAAATTTTATAGAAGTTTTGCCAAAGTGCGATTTACTAAGATTAACTGTAAGTCCTTGTGCATGAAAAGTTTGCAACAGTTGTTCAAGAATCAGATTGTGTTCAGACCAGTTAGCTTCTGCGATAAGAATGTCGTCTACGTACGTCGTAATTCTGTCTCTAAGTTCTGTCGGAAGTATTGTGTTCAAACCGCGAATAAAAGCTGCAGAAGAAATAGTTAAGCCGAACGGTAATTTGCAAAATTGATAACAGTCGCCGAAACAGAAAAAAGCTGTGTATTTTCTGCAGTTCGGATGAAGTTGAATTTGCCAAAATCCCGATTTCAAATCTAATGTAGAATAAATAGCAGTACCGTGAAATTTTTGTAGAAGTTCCTCTAGTGTCTGTGGTCGATCTGTTTCATTAATAATAATGTCATTAGTGTGACGTGAATCAAGTACAAGGCGAAGTGAGCCATCTTTTTTCTTAACAATATGTAGCGAATTTATGTACGGACTAACTGCTGGTTCTATAATTCCTTGATCAAGCATATCCTGCAATTCTTTTTTAACTTGTTCTCTGTGAATATATGGAATAGGATAATGCTTTGCTTTAAATGTATAGTACTGTTTGACTTGAAATTCATACATAAAACCGGACATAGTACCAGGAATGTTGTCAAAAACTGGAGCTTGCTGTAAAAGAATTTTGTGTAATTGCGTTCGTTCGTCGTCTGTAGTTGCACTGCTTTGGCTAACTTTATCGGAAATCATTTGCATTACGTCGTAGGCAACTTCGTCTGGAGTATTACAGTTGTGTACGTACGTATCCGTGAACAATGTGGGATTACAGTCTATGTTACGTGTTGCGGAAATGACCTCTGTGCGATTAATTGTTTGTTCTTCCGCAGATAAAGAGTGCTGAAATTCTAAAGCCAATTGCACATTTACATCCTCTAACATTAAATAAGAATTTTGAAAATCGGTAACTGCGTCGTGTTCTACCAGAAAATTCGTACCTAAAATTACGTCTGTTGTCAATAAAGGAACAATCCAAAAATTAGAGTGGAAAGTATGACCTCCAATACAAAATGATAAATGCGTCTGTAATTTAACGTCTACACCTTTACTCGGTACTGCTCCTTTCACTTTGGTTTTGCCTAAAGGTAACGTGGGATAAGAGTTCTCTTTGTTGCACTCGTTGAAAGTCTCCTCATTTATTACTGATATAGGTGAGCCGGAATCGATTACTGCTGAGAATTTCGATGAACCAATTTTAATTTCGATAACAGGATGTGAAATAGTTTTCTGAACAACTGGTCTTTCCTGCAAGAGAGTGTCTCTGATGTCGTCAAAAGTAATTACATTTTCGTGAACAACATTTTGCGTGTCTGAAGTAGTGCTTGTATTATTGGAAGATGCGATCTGTACAGTATCTAGTCAGATTCTATCTGACGTGTTATTATTATTAGGAGGATTCTGTGGCATTTCTACTATTTGAACTGTTCTATTACTTCTTCCAGACGTATTACGCTCTGGATGATATCTACTGTCGGGTTCGTTCATTAGAATATGTTCTTGCGTATAATTTTGCTGTTGGTGAGACCGACTGTTATTATATGTACGCTGATAATTGTGCTCATCGTTTTTACGTCTGTCGTAATAGTCATTCCTATACGGTGCATTACGATAGGAATTGAAATACTGTCTTCTTTGTACGTAGTTGTTTCCTTGCTGCCGTACGTTACTATTTCTTGCATCAGGGACTATACGTGCACGCGGCGAAACATTAAAGCCTGGTTGACCTTGTGTATTCCATTGTTGGTTAGGTATGCTATCCGTCTGGTTTTGATGTTGTTGTTGTTGTGAAACACCTCTATTGTTACTAAAGTGTGGTTCCTGTTGCTGAAAATTTTGACGATATTGATAATTAGAATTTTGTCTGTTACCAAAGTTCTGGTAGTTGTCGTTTCTAAGGCGTCTGTTATCTTTCCTATTGAAATTACGTGTCTGATCATAATTGCTGTACTTTTGTTGACCTTGGTTGTTACACGAAAAGTTTTTGTTTACAAAGGAATAATCAGATTGCTGTACTTCCAAGAGCTGTAAAAGATCTCTGAATGCTGAAATGTTTTCCTTTTGCTGGCCCGTTAGAAGCGACACTCGTAATGACCGTGGTAATTTAGAGATGCATAATTGTATAAGTGCGGATTCACTGTACGGTTCACTTAGGTACTGGTTTTGTTGCACCATGTGCTCAAAAAATTGCGTGACACTGGGAAAATTTGTGTTCTCATAATTTGGTAAGCTAATTAATTGGTCTTTAATTCCGCGCTGTGTCGTCTTCGACCAGTACGCTGACAGAAAAGCATTCTGA
Organism: Schistocerca piceifrons; assembly: GCF_021461385.2. NCBI lineage: Eukaryota > Metazoa > Arthropoda > Insecta > Orthoptera > Acrididae > Schistocerca > Schistocerca piceifrons. Next base: position 682,508,849 of record NC_060141.1, on the reverse strand, counting down.
AATTCCTCTACTGAATAGCATTGCCTCGCGATCGGTCTCATACGAGTTGCCGGTTCGCCTTCCAAAAAACTGCAAATAAATTCAAGTTTGTGTGTTACAGGCCAAGTCGGTGGAAGAGCAAAGCTAAATTGTTGAATCCAATCCAGTGGGTGAATCTGCGTTCTATCGTCTCTGAGTGATGGAACAGGTTCAGGATTGTAAGAGAATCTGTTGAACTGTGGTTGATCGGAATCTAAGTCCCGTACTCTCTGTAGATTACCCAAATTATACGCGCTGCGTGAGTCTGACAAATGTTCATAAAGTGGCGTCTGTTGTGGTATGTTATTAACTGAAATGTTTTTCATCTCTGTTACTTCTTGTTGTAAACTCGACAATATTCTACGCAACGTGTTATTAGACGAATCGATCTCATTAATTGTCTGCTGTAAATTTTGAAATTCAGGTGTTTGGTTAAATGAAATCGGTGTAGTATCGTCTGATTTATTGTCATTAGCACTTTCGATAGCATCAATACGACTGGCCAATTCATCATATTTTTCAGTCAGTATTTTTGCCTGATCATCGGTTTTAGAATCGGACGCATTAATCTGTTTTTGCAACTTACGCGTAGTTTCGCTCAGTTTTTTAACATCAGCTTTGATGACATCGCAATCCTGTGTTAGTTCTAATTGTTCGAATCTGTCTGTCACTGTTTGAATATCTACTGTGTGTGTATCTGTTTTTGATTTAAGATTAGAAATTTCGTCACGTAATTCTGTGTTCGACTGTTTGATGGAATTAATTTCGTCGGACACTGACGCAATATTGTTGCCTACGTATGTCTTCGCTTTCGCGAACATTTTACGTTTGTCTTCTTGTCTTTGAGCTGTGATTGTTTCCATTACTTGTCGTTTTACTTTGTTTTGATCCTGAATAAATTTACGGAAACGCGTATCACTGTTTTGTATGTGAAGATTAAAGCGTTCGTCAATCTGAGTGTTCTGTTGGTCGAATTTCGCGTCGATCTTTTCATCCATTGTGCGCGAAAGTTCTGCTGTCATTGCTTTAAACTCGTCGCGTAATTGTGTAGCTTTCTCAGAGCATTGTTTAGCGACTCCGCTAATTTCGTCTCTGAGTGTTTCTATTGCGGCTGTTTGCATTTCCCTTAATTCTTGCGCAACAGACTTAATTTCTTCGCTATTTTTTTGTGAACAAGCCTCAATTTCCACGCGCAACTGTTCCTTAGTGTCATGGCACTGCGCGGCAACGGCTCTAATTTGTTCACTAAGCTGTCTGGAATTGTCGTCTAATTTTTCATTCTGTTGTCTGACCTGTTCACTAAGTTGTTTGAGATTTTCGTCATTATTGTCAAGTTTTTCATTAATTTTATTAAATTTTTTGTCCTGTTCACTAAATTGTTGTTGTAGCAATCTTGCCATAATATGTTCAAAGCCAAAGTTAGCGTTTATACTCTCTGTGCTGTTCAGTGGTGGATCTGGAACTCTCTCGCTTACTGTAACCATTTGGTTATTCTGAGATTTACAAAAAGGTTTGTCAGTCGGATGTACACTGTCAGACATTATTTCGGAATTAAATAGATCTCTCGTACTTTGAGTATCCTGTTCATTTTCATTAGACAAATTTGTCTGTACGTTACTTGAGTTTTCCAAATCGGGTGTGTTAAGCTGGGCAGCGCTCATTACAATAGAGCGTTCTGCGTCATCAATTGTCGTCAAATTAACAGACGAGACAATTGAGTTCGTTTGTTCATCATTAAGATAAAAGTCATCATTAATGGTTGTTATGCACTGATTGTTAGTGAACGCAGGATTGTCATCATCACACTGCGTGTCACAATTACTATCGGTTAAGCTGCTTAAGTCGGTAATTTCGTTCACAATACCTCGCGATACACTATTCACAGTCTTTCGCGGCATTTTTACAGTAGTCACAATTATTCACAAAACAAATAAGCACAATGCAAAAACAACACACAAATACAACAGAGCAACGAATTGCCGTTGACCTGTAGAAAGAAAGTCACAAGATTAGTAAAAGCGTTGCGCCAAATCCTAATTATATCTAAGCAAATAAGAGCAGATATCTGACTGTTTTTCAAAAGATTCTCAACGAAATACGATCCTGGACTGGGTGTCGCCAAGTGTAACCTCCCCACAAATATTTTAAAAGAAAATATTATATAGAAATGCTAATGGACATTGCGCTAAGTGTAGCCTCTCCACTGAAATTTTGAAAGAAATGAAATATAAAATGAATAGGAGCCAAACGTAACCTCCCTAGCAATTAAATTTAATGACAACAAAAGTGAGAATCGCAATCTGACTCAAATATAAGTTCTTCACAAAAAATTAAAGTCCATTCAGTGACAAGAAAATCTCAGTGATAATGAAAATTCAATTAAACCGAAATATCGGTCTTTGGCCCTGTGCAAAAATCAGAATTAAATTCTTACCTCATTGTAACTGCTAGTCAAATTTCTGCTCTTATTCTTGCGCACGGCTTGGAGGAACTGCATTGTAAATTAACTGAAACTTTTCTTTAAGGGAAGTGGAACGAAATCGTTAGTTCAATTAAATAAAAATTTTTTTTGTAAAATTGCTTTGAAATCAAAATTATTATTGGGGGACTTGTTGGAAATTAATTACAATAAATAAACTTTACATTATCTGATGATTACCTACATTAACAATATACCTCATTCTGCCTCTTGACCAGAATGCCATGTCGACGCTCGCCGACTCCTCACACACAACTGCACTCGGCTGCTACTACCGACATACTGCACGCAACTGAACTGAGCTACTGCTATCGACAGAGTGCACTGGCCTACTACTACTGGCGTACTGCATGACGACTACTGGCGTACTGCTCGCAACACTCGCGCGGTCAAGCGCAGACTAACCACGATAAATGGCTCTCTGGTCAAAGACTCTGCAATGCCTCGCCATCGCTGCTACGTTACATACGTGTTTCAACGTCCACGCTGTCGCGGCATGCTACCAGTGTTAAAGACTGCGATGGAGCTCCGTATGCCACGGCAAACTGGCTGACACTGACGGCGGCGGTGCACAAATGCTGCGCAGCTAGCGCCCTTCGACGACCAACACCGCGGTTCCTGGTGTGTCCGCTGTGCCGTGCGTGTGATCATTGCTTGTACAGCCCTCTCGCAGTGTCCGGAGCAAGTATGGTGGGTCTGACACACTGGTGTCAATGTGTTCTTTTTTCCATTTCCAGGAGTGTACATTGGGCAATACGTGATGTCAATACTTGGCCATTGAATCTCATCCTCTTCACATTGAAAGTTTGTCGGCAGCTGTCCTCTACGTTCAAAGCCATGGTTTCCTGAGCTTGCCAGTGACGTTCTCAGTTTTACCTGGATCATTGTGCGCCGGAGGTTCGAGTACTCCCTCGGGTAATGGGTGTGTGTGTTGTTCTTAGCATTAGTTAAAGTTAGTTTAAATAGTGTGTAAGTCTAGGTACCAATGACCTAAGCAGTTTGATTCCTTAGGACTTCACACACGTTTGAACATTTGTATCATTGTGGCGGACCCTGTGTGCTTACATTGTACCCGTCACATCGACGTGGATGAAAACTCTAACTTTGTTTTGTGTCCCTGCTGAAAGATGTGGAACACACTGGTGTACATCTCCGTACATATACACATATATTTCTGTGTGTGTGTGTGCGAGTGTGTGATGAAAATGAAGGCCTTGCTTTCATTTTCAGAGTTGAGAAGGTGTGCCATTGCCCTTAATGCGAGCACCTTACACCCCTTCCGACTGCCATGCTTTTGTGTGCCAGTTGGGTTGGTACATTTCTGGTGCTGAAAATTAAAGAAGAGAAGAAGCCTGTGAGATAGTGCGTAATACTTTTCCTGGTAAACGTACAGTAATTTCTCCTTACTTAGATTAGGTCATGAGAAATACACAGTTAATTTCACTGAACAAAGATGTGGAAAAGTTCTTCTGACAGAAACCGAATTTCTCCCATTGGGGGCCATACAGAAAGATAGCTTCCATTTGAGAAAGAGTTTACTTTTTTTTCCGAATCTCGCCAATGACTGTGAGCCGCGAGCCGTTCCTAACTTGGCGTCTTGTAATAGCGGTAGTGGCGTCTTGTTTCCTTCTTGTGTTAATGGCACCACTGAGCATGCTAGTATTGTTTGTCCACGAGTGGCAGCAGCAGCGGTTATCGATAGCCCGTACTGTGGTACTATCTTTGGTGCCACGGCTAGTATTTCTGTGTCGTCGTGTGTGTCAGACAGTTCGCTTCGGACGGAGCAGCGAGGAGGCCTGCAGCACGAGAGTAGGCCGAGACTGCTGCCGCATGCAGGCACTGTCGGACTGAGGGGCTGTAGGCGACGACCGAACCCAGCATGTTTGAAGTTGAGTGAACCTTATCATAGTGAAACCTCTACTGTTGGTGATCTCAGTGTTGTTTGCGTGTTGCTGCTCCCAGGGTCGGTGAGACCAACTGCAACAATGGTGTTTGTCAGGTTGACAGAAGGTATTAGCCGCCTTCTACTGCTTGATGTTAGTTTGAATTTAGTCTTGTTATTGCTGAAGTGCAGCCAGTGGTATCTTACTGACTAGTGGTCGCTTACGCCCCAGTTACCTGCCCTGGAGGTTAGAATATTAGGCGGCAGTGTACTTTTCCTCATCTTGCCGATGCTGTCTGGCATGGTGTGTAATTTGGCAGCTTCCTTGATAGGGGTATGGATAATTGTTTTCCTTGACTACCTGTGTTATAGTGGTTCCTTCTGCCTTTTGGTGATTTAAACATCGGATTCTGGATCCGCAGTGCTGTCTGTCAGTTCGTTCTTGCCTGAAATATCCCATCGTTGTACTGGTTATCTGGCGTTAGGTGGATTTACTAAGAAGGTTGATCGGCGTTTAAACCGTCTCTAGTTTGAGTTGACCTCCTTAGGTGAACATTACTCTTGGCTGCCTATCTCACCGCTTACACAGCTGTAGTCACCTTCCTCAGGTCGATCCAGGGAGCACTGTCTGTGGATCACTCCATCTTACCTGTTCAAGTGATTATAATTTTTTTTAATTTAACCTAATGTTATAGCGTGTTGTTGCCTTCCTCGCTTGTAATTCAGGCCATCAGCCTTTGATTGTTTGTAACACTGCTTGTGGCTTTCAGCCGACAAATAATTTTCAGTTCCGTTCTAATAAGGCTTTCAGCTACCACTATAGCCTGTTGCAGTTTGTTAAGGTGGTTTAAAAAGGTTTTAGTCTTTTTAATTTGTAAATGTCCACTTTATATTTATTCAGGCCTGCAGCCATTGTGCATTCCAAAATTGTTTGTGGCCTTCAGGCAACAGATAATTTAGAATTTTTCAGCCGTTGATTGTGTGTAACATTGCTTGTGACCTTCTTGATAAGGCCTTCAGCCGTCACTATAGATTGTTACAGTTTGATTAAAAAGGTTTTAGTATTTTTAACGTGTAATTGCCGTCCTCACTAGTAATTCAGGCCTTCAGCCGTTGAGTATTCTCATATTACTTGTGGCCGTCAGCCGATTAAAAAGAAAATGAATTCTTTCTTAGTAAGGCCTTCAGCTGTCAGTGTAGTAAAATCTTTTAAAATGATTGTTAATGGTTATTTCTTCAAACAAAGTGCAAGTGTTTACTGTAACCAATGGTAGCTGATTGCGGCCCAGTCCACAATCTTTGCCTTATCCTGTCGCTCCCTGACTACCAGATTAGAGACTGCCGACAAAATTTTTGTTTATTGAACAACTGTCAGCTGTAAAAATTTTCCATCCATTTATTCGCAATATTACGGGACGTATCCGAAAAGTTCTAGCCAAGTTTTAAGTTGAAACAATCTGTCAATCCACCAAGTAGATCAGTGACTGTTTAAGATAGGCGAAAGACGCTTGAATCCTGTTAGCAACTCCTGGGGTGAATAAAATTCCGCGTAGCTGTGGGAAGGTTTATGTTGGAATAACGAAAAGAATTGTCACTACACGCTTAAACGAACACAAAAGAAACTGCGACTGCGACATACCGACAAATCCGCAGTAGCGGAACACGTTTTTAAAGATGGTGATCATTAAATAAAATTTAGTGAATACAGTGTGCATGTATGTATAGAGAAGCTACAGAGATTCAGAAACACCACAATAATTTTAATAGAAAAGAGGAAGGCTTAAAATATCCAGGCGCCTTTGCACCAACGATGTGACAATCGATTACCCTCAATCGAGAATGACGATGTTAGTCAGATATAGACATACAGGCGCCCCACGTGACGTATGGTGGTGCCCTGTATGCGCTCTATACAAACAGGATCTCCACGGCCTGGCAGCCAATCGTTGACACACCTCGGAAGATATTAGCCGCAGTTGGCAACGAAACAACAGAAAGAAATTTTACAGATCGACCACGGCCTCTCAGCCCGAAAGTTTTAACTAATGAATAAAGAAATTCACAAAGTACCATGAATATTTTTGAGCAACCTTACAGCCCTTTTAGCGACTGATTCACAATCTACATTGCTGTCGCACAGTGAAGGTATTGACTGCGTCTTGTAACTGTTCTGCTTAATATACGACCACAATGTGTTCCGGTTTTCTGCCAGATTTCGAGACAGGGTTGGATGTGGAAACTATTTAAAGATTCGGCATTGAAGATAGCACAGAATTTCGAGTTTTTGTAAAACTTCGCTAATCTTCGGGATTTTACTTTCTTTGAAATTTCGCATGCGTTTTTTCGTTGCTTCTGCAACAGTGTTATGATCTGTTTCGTGTACCATGGGGGACCTGTACCATCTATTATCAACTTATTTGATACATGCCTCTCAATTGCCGTCGATACTATTTCTCTGAATTTGACCCACGCCTGGTCAACGCTTATATATCAGATTGAAGGGGGTAGAATCTGCCTCTTAGGGAGCCGTCAAGTGAATATGCATCTGCTATTTTAAAAAACAATGGAGGGTAATAACTGTAGAGGAAGACGGAGACTGAAATACATCCCGCAAATAATTGACAACGTAAATTGCAAATTCTACTCACAGATGAAAAAGTAGCCTCAGGACAGGATTTCGTGCTGGATCCCATCAAACCAGTGAGAAGACTGGTGACTCAAAAAAAAAAAAAAAAAAAAAAAGAAAATCACATATTTTGCGGTTTTTCCGTGGATTTTGATGCTGCGGTATTCTGTCTTGCTACATCAACCTTGTGCTCACTAATTCCTGTGTCCATCATGATGTTCCTAGTTGCTCAGGATTATTGGTTGCTAAAAGGTCAAGTATGTTTAAAAAAAAATGACTCTGACCACTATGGGGACTTAACGTCAGAGGTCATCAGTCCCCTAGAACTTAGAACAACTTAAACCTAACTAACCTAAGGACATCACACACATCCATGTCCGAGGCAGGAGTCGAACCTGCGATCGTAGCGGTCGCGCGGCTCCAGACTGAAGGGCCTAGAACCGCTCGGCCACACCGGCCGGCAAGAATGTTTTCGCAACCATTAACACTTCGAATGGGCTCTTAACAATTCATTGAAAATAATTTTCTGAGAAAGCCTTTGGAACGATTTCGGAATATGTTTTACGCCTACCGCCGACTTTAGACATGTAATTTCGCCAATATAACTGCGGTAGGTTGAGGTCACCACCAACTATTATTGGATGAGTCGGATTGCTGTTGTTGTGGTCTTCAGTCCAAAGACTGGTTTGAGGCAGATCTCCATGATACTCTATGCTTTGCAAGCGTCTTCAAATAACGACTAAAAGTTACATCGTTCTGAATTTGCTTACTGCATTCATCTCTTGACCTCCCCCTACAATTTTTACCCTCCACACTTCCCTCCAGAATTAAACTGGCGATCCTTTGATGTCTTAGAATGTGTCCTACCACTGATTTCATGTTCTAGACAGGATTTTCCAGTAATTTCTTCTCTTCCCAATTCCATTCAATATCTCCTCGTCAGTTACTTGATCTACCGACCGAATCTCCAGCATTCTTCCGTGGCATCAGATGTCGACAGCTCCTGTTCTCTTCTTGTCTAAGCTGTTTATCGTCCATGTTTCGCTTCCATAGATGGCTGCACTCCATACAAATACTTTCAGAAAAGACTTCCTGACACTTAAATCTATATTTGATGTTAACAAATAACTCTTCTTCAGAAATGCCTTTCTTACACTCCACCACCAACTGTATTCAATCTATCCTTTCTGAACACAGCTAGGTCCTCTGCAAAAAATTTCGGCTCCAAACTTTGGCTTTAGTCAGTTTTCCTTATTTCCGTACCTACAAAGATTTGACATCAGTACTTTCTATTGACGCTTCGAGCTTCGGTTTTTCCCCAACATAGCTGCGACATTTTACAGCTACGGTACCAAATGTTGCTAGGTTCTGCCGGTGCCAGATTTTCTTCAGCCAATCGCTACAGACCTTCTTGCCAATAAAAACTTTATAGCAATACCAACAATTTCCCTTCTCTTGAAAATTCTGGCATGATCAACTAGTGCTGCGCGTCTATATCTCAGAGGAGGAAGCAAAGGAGAACTCTCACAGCGTGAAATTGATTTCACACTTCCGCGCCAATAACAAGGTCTGCACATATGCACCCAAAGGTTTTCCCTCACGCTGCGAAAATAATTTTTCTGAACGAATTCAGGACTGCTTTACAAAATTTAAACAACTCCAGCTGACCTATTTTGAGTGAAGCAGACTCTTTTCGGAACAAGTTCGTCATACTTCCCACTCTGATATTTCCCACACCATTGCAGATTCACATTTTTGTCAAAAACATTCTTTCCTCTACTCCTCACAATGGCAGATTGGGACCTGGTGAAAGTTGCCTTCAGTGTTCTACAAGGCTTGTATCTGCACTTGGGGCATGGTCTCCAGCAATGGGCATCCGCCAAGAATACCTGCCTCAGGAACTGACCTTTCAGCTAGAAACGATTTTTAGGACAGCCTAGCTGTTGGATGCCTGTGAGCCTCTCGTTCTCACGGTCTACCAGTGGTCCTAGCATCCAGAGAAGCATTTCCTTTGTCAATCACTGAATGAAATTGCGAAGTACTTATTTGTTTAGCAATTACTGACGTTTCTTCATTAAAATTCGCGTTTTCTAGCACCAGTAGAAAATTCGGTTCAATTTGGGTAGTTTAATTTGAATGGAAGGCTATTAATTACGTTACGAAGCAGTTTTGGAAAAGCTGTCCCTTAGCGAGAGTAATACTATTCCTTTACCACTAATTATTACCTCAGTTACTTCTAAAATGAATGAATCTTTGAATCTTAAACACCTGCTTGTTTGGGAGATCCTCACTGTGGATGTAATGTTGCAACTGTAAGTATAAATATGCATGATGAACCAGTTATTTTTGTCTCGAGAAACAAACGATAATCATTGTAAATTGTGGAAGCATATCGCCATTTACACAAAGAGCTCTCGTATAATCCCGAGATTTTCGCTGCAACACAATTTGAGTAACAAGAAAGAGTAGGAGAATCCTTTCAGTGTGGAATCAAGTGGGAATTAAATCATATGCTACGTATCAGAAAGTTACATGCGCCCCCCATGCGCTTCTCACAAGCCACTTTGCTAGTAAATTGTCACTCCGTTACGTGACGTTAGATTATTGTTTGTTGAGCTGTAATTTAGTTGTTTGATCATAATCACTATAAATAGAGACAAGAAAGCTGACGTTAAGGAGGATAGCAAAAGCAAAGAGAAATGGTTAACAATCAATAGCAGATTTCCACGTGGCAGCCTTCTGGGATGATAGTATGCAGACAACCATTACGCAACTTTCAAGATAAAGAATGAAGAAGAGTTGAAATTCAACAAAGGAATGGCTGCGTTTCGATGGCAGTCATTCTTGGTTTTGTCGTTAACACCAAGTTGGAGAAGGCGTATTCGGGATAACAAACTTGGCTATACCCATGAAATTGGCCATACGGTGAGTCGTTTCCGTAAAACACTGAATGTTTGCTTTCCTGTGATAGTTGAATGTCGTTTTAACCGTTACTTTGAGACTGGTAGTTGGGAGCTCCAACGTAAGGCGCGTAATGGGGCCCCTTAGGGATATGGCAGCAAGAGAGGGGAAGAAAGCCAATGTGCACTCCGTCTGCATACCGAGGGGAGTCATTCCAGATGTGAAAAGGGTCCTTCCGGATGCCATGAAGGGTACAGGGTGCATCCATCTGCAGGTGGTCGCTCATGTCGGCACCAATGATGTGTGTCGCTACGGATCGGAGGAAATCCTCTCTGGCTTCCGGCGGCTATCTGATTTGGTGAAGACTGCCAGTCTCGCTAGCGGGATGAAAGCAGTGCTCATCATGTGCAGCATCGTCGACAGGACTGACTGCGGACCTTTGGTACAGAGCCGAGTGGAGGGTCTGAATCAGAGGCTAAGACGGTTCTGCGACCGTGTGGGCTGCAGATTCCTCGACTTGCGCCATAGGGTGGTGGGGTTTCGGGTTCCGTTGGGTAGGTCAGGAGTCCACTACACGCAGCAAGCGGCTACACGGGTAACAGGGGTTGTGTGGCGTGGAATGGGCGGTTTTTTTAGGTTAGATTGCCTCGGGCAAGTACAGAAAGGGCAACAGCCTCAAAGGGTGCGGGGCAAAGTCAGGACATGCGGGGACCAAGCAGCAATTGGTATTGTAATTGTAAACTGTCGAAGCAGCATTGGTAAAGTACCGGAACTTCAAGCGCTGATAGAAAGCACCGAAGCTGAAATCGTTATAGGTACAGAAAGCTGGCTGAAGCCAGAGATAAATTCTGCCGAAATTTTTACAAAGGCACAGACGGTGTTTAGAAAGGATAGATTGGATGCGACCGGTGGTGGCGTGTTTGTCGCTGTTAGTAGTAGTATATCCTGTAGTGAAGTAGAAGTGGATAGTTCCTGTGAATTATGGATGGAGGTTACACTCAACAACCGAGCTAGGTTAATAATTGGCTCCTTTTACCGACCTCCCGACTCAGCAGCATTAGTGGTAGAACAACTGAGAGAAAATTTGGAATACATTTCGCATAAATTTTCTCAGCATGTTATAGTCTTAGGTGGAGATTTCAATTTACCAGATATAGGCTGGGACACTCAGATGTTTAGGATGGGTGGTAGGGACAGAGCATCGAGTGACATTATACTGAGTGCACTATTCGAAAATTACCTCGAGCAATTAAACAGAGAACCGACTCGTGGAGATAACATCTTGGACCTACTGATAACAAACAGACCCGAACTTTGTAAGTGCAGAACAGGGAATCAGTGACCATAAGGCCGTTGCAGCAACCCTGAATATGGAAGTTAATAGGAATATAAAAAAGGGAGGAAGGTTTATCTGTTTAGCAAGAGTAATAGAAGGCAGATTTCAGACTACCTAACAGATAAAACGAAAATTTCTGTTCCGACACTGACAATGTTGAGTGTTTATGGAAAAAGTTCAAGGCAATCGTAAAATGCGTTTTAGACAGGTACGTGCCGAGTAAAACTGTGAGGGACGGGAAAAACCCACCGTGGTTCAACAACAAAGTTAGGAAACTATTGCGAAAGCAAAGAGAGCTTCACTCCAAGTTGAAACGCAGCCAAAACCTCTCAGACAAACAGAAGCTAAACGATGTCAAAGTTAGCGTAAGGAGGGCTATGCGTGAAGCGTTCAGTGAATTCGAAAGTAAAATTCTATGTACCGACTTGACAGAAAATCCTAGGAAGGTCTGGTCTTACATTAACTCAGTAAGTGGCTCGAAACAGCATATCCAGACACTCCGGGATGATGATGGCATTGAAACAGAGGATGACAAGCGTAAAGCTGAAATACTAAACACCTTTTTCCAAAGCTGTTTCACAGAGGAAGACCGCACTGCAGTTCCTTCTCTAAATCCTGACATCGAAATAAGTGTCCATGGAATAGTAAAGCAACTGGAATCACTCAACAGAGGAAAGTCCACTGGACCTGACGGGATACCATTTCGATTCTACACAGAGTTCGCAAAAGATCTTGCCCCCTTCTAACAGCCATGTACCGCAAGCCTCTAGAAGAACGGAAGGTTCCAAATGATTGGAAAAGAGCACAAGTAGTCCCAGTAGTTGAATTTTAAATCATGTTTTTTGCTCGAGTATCATGTCGTTTTTGGAAACCCAGAACCTACTCTGTAGGAATCAACATGGATTCCGGAAACAGCGATCGTGTGAGACCCAACTCGCTTTATTTGTTCATTAGACCCAGAAAATATTAGATACAGGCTCCCAGGTAGATGCCATTTTCCTTGACTTCCGGAGGGCGTTCGATACAGTTCCGCACTGTCGCCTGATAAACAAAGTAAGAGTCTACGGAATATCAGACCAGCTGTGTGGCTGGATTGAAGAATTTTTAGCAAACAGAACACAGTATGTTGTTATCAATGGAGAGACGTCTACAGACGTTAAAGTAACCTCTGGTGTGCCACAGGGGAGTGTTATGGGACCATTGCTTTTCACAATAGATATTAATGACCTCGTAGATAGTGTCGGAAGTTCCATGCGGCTTTTCGCGGATGATGCAGTAGTATACAGAGAAGTTGCAGCATTAGAAAATTGTAGCGAAATGCAGCGGATAGGCACTTGGTGCAGGGAGTGGCAACTGACCCTTGACATAGACAAATGTAATGTATTGGGAATACATAGAAAGAAGGATCCTTTATTGTATGATTACATGATAGCGGAACAAACACTGGTAGCAGTTACTTCTGTAAAATATCTGGGAGTATGCGTGCGGAACGATTTTAACTGTAATGATCATATAAAATTAGTTGTTGGTAAGACGGGTACCAGGTCGAGATTCATTGGGAGAGTCCTTAGAAAATGTATTGCATCAACAAGGGAGGTGACTTACAAAACACTCGTTCGACCTATACTTGAGTACTGCTCATCAGTGTGGGATCCGTACCAGATCGGGTTGACGGAGGAGATAGAGAAGATCCAAAGAAGAGTGGCGCGTTTCGTCACAGGGTTATTTGGTAACCGTGATAGGGTTACGGAGATGTTTAGCAAACTCAAGTGGCAGACTCTGCAAGAGAGGCGCTCTGCATCGCGGTGTAGCTTGCTCGCCAGGTTTCGAGAGGGTGCGTTTCTGTATGAGGTATCGAATATATTGCTTCCCCCAGCTTATACCTCCAGAGGAGATCACGAATGTAAAATGAGAGAGATTCGAGCGCGCACGGAGGCCTTCAGACAGTCGTTCTTCCCGCGAACCATACGCGACTGGAACAGAAAAGGGAGGTAACGACAGTGGCACGTAAAGTGCCCTCCGCCACGCACCGTTGGGTGGCTTGCGAACTATAAATGTAGATGTAGATGTAGATGTAGACTTTTCAGAGACTGGTGCGTTGTTGACTGAGAAAAGCTATTTAGGTATAACCTCTGGTTTAGGTAGTTACCTCAAGAGATGTGAAAGTGCATTTGTGTAGCAACAGAGTTCAAAGTGATGGTGTAGCAGTGGTAAATAATCAATCCCGGATTGTCAGACTGCTCCTCATTGAAATATTCAAGTGAAATGGAAAAAAAGAAGTAGGTGCAGAGATGCAAATGGGTGGCAGATAGTACGAGGTGTTTCTTTGTAAGATTTGAAGAGATAAAGAAAGACTGAAGAGACAACGTAATTAGTGGACAGCATTAGATAACATGCAAGAACGCATCATTTGAGCCTGGAATATAGCGGCAACCGCCGAGCCAAGAGGACGCGCGGCAGCAGCAGCACCACTTGTATGATAAAAAGTAAACTAACTTAGTCCTTGTTCTTTTCACGTGCTTCTGCAAATAAGTGGACTATATGTGTGTATTTTAGTGTGTAGACTAGTGGTTAGAAAATTAATCGCAGTTTTTGTTTTTGCTTAAGTCTTGTGAAAATCCTTATGTAGGGCGGCTTCTTAGTGCAAATTTTTCTGTCGCCAGAAACTTCGTCAAAACGCAAAGTTTTAATTTTGTGCTAGTAAACAGCATACAGTTAAGGTCAGTGCATTCCAGTTTGAATATTTTTCTCGTGCAGTAACTTTTCGGTAAACAGGATTTCTAATAACAGGTATCTGCAAATACATAAACTTCAGTAGAGAGATTTACTTCCCTTTAATAGCTTGCGGTCTCACAATACAGTGAGATATCTGCACGGCAACTTTTCTTGTTATTTTATTCTCCTTTGGTATATTTTATATACATCTCAAACTCATAGCGCCGTTTGAGACCTTATATCTATTTTATACACAGTACGATGTGGCTGTCCGCCCCCGGTAGCTGAGTGGTGGGATGGAACTGCGGGGCTGCACCTTCAAATGCCGTGCCTATGCGGACGACCTCCTGCTGCTCATTCGTTCTGAGGAAGAGGTGAAGACGGTCCTTGAACTGTTGTTGGACCACAGTGTGACGGCGGGTAGTGCAGTGAACATGAACAAATCGGCGGCAATGCCGGTGGGAAGGGGCCTTACGCCGGAAGAAATCAGTCCGTTTCCTTATGTGCAACGATTCCGCTATCTCGGCATAGACTTTACCTCATCTGTAAAACATACTGCAGCAGTTAACTACCGACGTATTTTACAGACAACACGCACCATGGTCCGACAACATCTCCTACGGCGCCTTGATCCTTTGCAGCGAGTCGATTACCTGAACACTTATGTGGTTTCTCGAATGGTGCATATTTCGCAGATCCTGCCCCTACCACTCACGCTCGGACGTCGACTTCAATCAGCACTAGGCTATTTCGTGATGATTGGATCGCCCCTCAAGGTGCGATACGAAACGCTCACTCTCCCTACGGACAAGGGGGGACTCGGACTTACGAATGTTCACTGCCGTGCGACGGCGCTCCTTCTAGCCACAATGTATAAGCAATGTCGTAGCGGGCGTGATTCCCTTACATCCCGCCTACTGGATCTCCTGGTTCCAGCGTCCCTCACACCTCCGGTGGCGGTGGGCAACATTACGCCACATTTTGCGCATGTCTCAACATTTATCGTGGAACTTAGTTAAATCAGAGACGAGCTTCCGCGCACGAGACCGCCATGCGCGAAGGATTTTTATGTTTGGCTGCTACGACGGATAAGTTGTAATGTAATTGAACTGAAACACCCCAGGTTGCATTGGCCGAATATTTGGAGACATGTGCACCAAAAATTCTTTCCTACCTTCGTTCGGGTACTGTGGTTCTCTGTCGCCTGTGGCACGTTCAACACCCACGAACGGCTCCATGCAATTGGACTAGTGGACACTCCACTATGCCCGAAATGTCACCAAGTGGATGACGACCATCACCGCTTAACTTGTATCGCGGTGGAGGACGTCTGGCTCCTAGGAAGACAGATGGTGGCTTGCTACCTCCGTGTGACCCCGCAATATATTACACCTGCTTCCTTCTTACATCCGGAGAGTGACTACTTTCCGGCGACAAAATCACAGTCGATCATCTGGATCAAAGGTTGGACGATCGCGTACCTCTATGGGGATACTGCCACGTCGCGACTTTTGGTATTTTTTGCAGCAAGCCCACAGTGAGGTTCATAGATGGTCACACTATCGGAAAACCTTTGCCAATTATCTTCAGGCAGTCTTCCTTGACCCCCCACGCAGTTGGAATGTGCCGGGTGCAGTCGGTGTGCACATTTGACAGTTGATGATGAACCTCACGCTTCTCTCACCACTCACTATGTAATGCACATACTATACGATGAAATGGTCTATATGTTCCTTTTAACTGAGTGATCCTTATTGAAAATAAATAAATAAATAAATAAATAAATAAAAACAAAAAGTGGTCAGCGCGACAGAATGTCAATCATAAAGGCCCGGGTTCGATTCCCAGCAAGGTCAGCGATTTTCTGCGCTCAGGGACTGGGTGCGGTATTTTCCTAGCCAGCATCATTTCATCCCCATCGACGCGCAAGTCTCCGAAGTGGCGTCAAATCGGAAGACTTGCACCCGGCAAGGCCCTAGTCACACGACATTTACATTTCATTTTACGATATGGCTAGGGACAGTGCTTGCTGTGAGCGAACACAAGGAGAGTTGGCTGCTGTCCGAAAAGTGCTGGAAGCTGCGTTGGCTACCGTCGACAAGCTTCTAGCTAATGCTCGAAGTCGCAGTGATGTCGGGGCGCCAGTGACGAGACCTGCGACACCCTTGGTGCCACTAGAAACCCCTGGTGACACGGACGTCGCTGCGGCTTCTGATACGCAGCACCCAACCGGTCCTTCCTCACTCCAGAGTGGGTGGCAGACAGTGGTGGCTTCGCGTGTCACTGGGCGGACGGCGAAACAGGGATTAGGCCGTGCTGCTGGCTCCTTACGTCTTAGCGTCAGATACGAGGTGCTACCCAGTGTTGATTATAGCTCTGAGCCAGCACGGGTTGCCTCTCCTGTTGGGCCTGCGGTCAATTTTCTGCCCAGTCCGGACAAGTACAGAGGGTGGGTATGCTTGTCATTGGGAGCTCGAACGTTAGGTGGGTGATGGAGCCCCTCAAAGAGACAGAAAGCAGTGTGCATTCGGTATGTCTGCCGGGAGGCCTCATCCGTGATGTAGAGGAGGCCCTGCCAACGGCTATAGAGCACACTGGGTGCAACTTGCTGTATCTAGTGGCACATGTCGTCACGAGTGACGCCTGCCGCTTGGGTTCTGAGGGTAACCTCGTCTCCTTTCGGCGACTGGCTGATTTGGTGAAGGCAACTAGCAATGCACGCGGGGTATAGGTTAAGTTATTTGTAGCATCGTACCCAGGGTTGATCACGGTCATCTGGTTTGGAACAGAGTGGAAGGTCTAAGCCAGAAGCTCAGACGACTCTGCGACAGAATCAGATGTGAATTTCTCGACCTCCGCTATCGGGTGCATGATTGTAGGGCTCTCCTTAATAGGTCAGGCGTGCACTACACGCAGGAAGCGGCTACTAGGGTAGCGGAGTACGTGTGACGTGCACACTGGGCGTTTTTAGGTTATCCTACTGTTGAAATTATAAGTTATAGGAAAAATAAATCTTGATTTTTGTGACTCTATTTTTATGGATCACGAATTTTCGGTGTATGATATAATTAGTGCTGTAAACACCTTGGGATCAAAGACGATGTCCCTATTAAATCAATGACGGTGATCTCAGAGAATCTTGGTTCTCGTAGATCAGAGATAGAAAAGATCAATACGATTTTCGTAAACTGCAGGAGCATCCAAGGAAAGGTTCCAGAATTAGTATCGGTTACTGAAGGTTATAATGCACACATAGCATAGGGAACAGAAAGCTGGTTGAAACCAGTCGTCAATGACAACGAAATCCTAAGTTTAGATTTGAATGTTTATCGTAAGGATAGGTTAGTCGCCAACGGTGGCGGTGTGTTTATTGCATTAAAAAATTAATAAAATCTAGTGAGGTTTTCATGGATTCCGAATGTGAACTAATATGAGTGAAACTGAGCATCAAAGAACGGTCAAAAATGGTGAACGGATAGTTCTATAGACAACTTGGGTCAGGATCTGTAGTTGTAGAGCACTTCAGACAGAACTTGCAGAATATCATTAGTAATTTACCTGATCATACCGTTGTAATAGGGAGTGACTTTAATTGTGAGGTATAGACTGGGAGTGTTATGCCATCAAAACTGATGCCAGAGACAGGGATTCGTGTGGCATTGTTCTGCATGTCTTCTTCGACAATTATTTTGATCAGATAGAGAACCAACTCGTCAGGGTAACGTCTTAGACCTCCTAGCAACTAACAGACCTTAACTTATTTAATCCGGTAACGTAGAGGTACATATGAGTGATCACAAGGCTGTGACAGTATCTATGACGACGGGTCACGCAAGCAATGTTAAGAAAGGTAGGAAGATATATTTGGTCTGCAAGGGTGACAGGGTACAGATTTCAGAATACCTCATGAGCCAGCATTACATATTCGGTGATAAGGACGAAGATGTGTGTGTTAGAAAAGCGCTACGTAAACAAAGAGCACTTCATCTCAGATTCAAGAGAAGTAAAATCCTAGCTGATAAACAAGAGCTGAACGAAGCGAAAATGAGTGTAAGGAGGTCAATAGCAGAAACATTCAATGATTCAGAAAATAAGACATTGTCAACCGACCTGAGTAAAAACCTTAAGAGATTTTGATCTTATGTAGAATCAGTAATGGGGTCAAAATCATCTATTCATTCTCTCAGCGACCACACCGGCACCGAAACGGAAGATAACAGACAGAAGGCCAAAATAATGAATGCGGTCTACCCAAGTTGTTTTACAGCGGAAGATCGTAACATTGTCCCTCTTCTCAATTGTCGCAAGAACGTCAAAATGGCAGATATTGAGATAACCGATCGCGGAACTGAAAGCAACTACAATCGCTTAGAAGTGGAAAGGGCATCAGGACCAGATGAGATACCTAAAGGATTCTACAAAGATTATGCGAAAGAACTTCTAGCAGTATTTAACCGTAGATCGCTTGAGCAACGAAAGTGACCCATCCGACTGGAAAAAAATTCAAGTCATTCCCGTTTTTAAGAAACGTCATTGGCGTCAATCTGTTGTAGAGTTGTGTAATTTATTTTACGCTCAAGAGTTATGACTTTTTTGAAAAATGAACGTGTCTATAAAAATCAACATGGATTCCGCCAACAGAGATTCTGCGAAACTCAGCTCGCTCTGTTCCTCAATGAGATCCACAGCGCAGTGGACAATGGCTATCAGGTTGATGCCGTGTTCCTTGATTTCAGAAAGGCATTTGACACCGTCCTGCATTGCCATTTAATGAAAAAAATAGGAGCTTACGGAGTATCGGAGCAGACTTGCGATAGGATTCAAGACTTTCTTCCAGATAGACTTCAAGACGTCGCTCTTAACGGAACAGAAGTAAAGGTAATACCTGGAGTACCACAGGGAAGTGTGATAGGACCGTTGCTGTTTACAATATATATAAATGATCTAGTAGAAAGCGTCGGGTACACTTTGAGGCTATTCGCAGATGATGGAGTTGTCTACACCAATGAAGAAACGTCAGAAGACAGAAAGAATTTGCAGAACGACCTGCAGAGAACTGATGAATGGTGCAGGCTCTGCCCATTGACCCTGAACGTAGATAAATGTAACATATTGCGCATACTCAGGAAAAGAAATCGACTACTGTACAGCTACACTGTTGATGACAAATCGCTAGAGACAGCGTCTGCCGTAAAATATCTAGGCGTAACTATCCATAACGACCTTAAATGGAATGACCATAGATATTGGGAAAAGCAGACACCAGACACTTGAGGAAATGTAGTTAATCCACGAAGGAAGTGGCTTATAAGGTGCTTATTCGCCCAATTCTTGAGTATTGTTCACCTATGTGAGATCCTTGTCAGGTAGGACTGAAAGAGGAGATAGAGACGATCCAACGGAGAGAGGCAAGTTTCGTCGCGGGATCTTTTAGCTGGTGAGAAAGCGTTATGGAGGTGCTAAACAAATTACGCTAGCAGATTACGGTTTATTGATAATTTTTACTTATGGACCGTCTGACAGCAACTGAATAAAGCACAATTTTAGTGCCATACGCGTTTCGCCTTTATTTTCTGCAAGGCATCATCAGTGGCAGGTTGCGTGGACAATTTTTAAAGCGTTCAGTGCATAATGCTGTGGAATGTGGAAAAAACCGCAAATTGGCATTCATAAGAAGAAGAAAAACACCAAAAATGTAACAGGAGCGTAATATGTAAAAAATTGTCCACAAAACCTGCCACCGATGATGCCTTGCAGAAAACAAAGGCGAAACGCGTATGGCACTAAATTCGTGTTTTTTTCAGTTGCTGTCAGACGGTCCATAAGTAAAAATTATCAATATACCGTAATATTACACGCAACTGAGGAAGACAGGACTACAAAAGTTGAAGATATCAATACACTAGCAGACGTTACAAGAAAGGTGTTGTGCTATACGGAGAGATTTACTATTGAAATTTCGGGACAACACTTTTCAGAAGAAGTCGACCAACATGTTACTTCCCCCCACATACATCTCGCGTATTGACCACGAGGAGAAAATTGGAGAAATTAGAACCAATACAGAGGCTTACCGACAATCATTCTTCCCACGCACTATTCGCGAGTGGAACAGGGTTGGAGGGTCAGTGGTACCGAGACTACCCTCCGCCACACACCATTAGGTGGCTTACGGGGTATGATGTAGATGTACAAAGCAGAAAGTGTTCGATAGGTGTTCCGTTTCCATTATTTGAATAAAAACACTACCTGCAAGGTCGATAGACTGAGAGTTCAGAACGCAACACTAACTACTGGCTGCCAGCAGTTACACAA
Source organism: Schistocerca piceifrons (assembly GCF_021461385.2). Classification (NCBI taxonomy): domain Eukaryota; kingdom Metazoa; phylum Arthropoda; class Insecta; order Orthoptera; family Acrididae; genus Schistocerca; species Schistocerca piceifrons. The sequence goes on along the minus strand of NC_060141.1, from coordinate 682,488,577 downwards.
GGGATGTGAAATACTGTGTATTAAGTCCAAGTCCGTCGTATTGTTATGAGAATCGCAGCTAATGCAGTACACCCCTGTCCAAGATCGCAGAGTAGGTCGTCAACAATAGGGCAACCGGAGAGTATTTTGGACTCATGTAAGCTGAAATACGACACTGGCTTGTCACCGTTCTGCGGAAAGCTTTACTCCGCTCCGAAAAGCACGAACTCAAGCCATGTGACCCAACGGGGCGATGGATGGTATGTCTCACAAACAAAGATCACCGACTTCACCTCACATTTTGAGGACAAAAACGCACACTTTCAAGGTATCAGCTCCAGCGAAAGACCCTCCCGCGCTCACCCCTCCCCTTCTCCCCACTCCCCCCACCATGAAAACTGGACCAAAATTCTCATTGTGCAGCGTTGTGACATTCTGAATGATGGACTACTTTTCAACTTCGTTTGAACCCGCTGTTTGTCATTCGCTCCGTTGCACTGCAACAACGAGCGCAACATACTTTAGTGAGGAGTGATAACCAGAGCTAACCTATCGGCAGGATACTGAAAACGAGGAAAATGGAGTGGGGAGAGATTCACACCAGTTTTGAAACACTGTTCGAAAACTGGTATTATTTTACGTGAAATGATGTGAGTAACATAAGAAACTGAAGGATCATAGCGTAATGGAGTTAATGATTTACAACTCACAGTTTAGTCATCCCAGCTACGTTGTGGAATAGAGCAACATTGAAGGTGAACTTAACTTTAATAGTGCCAGCTGTATAACCTAAAGAAAATATCGGATGGTGGTAATGTTAGTAATTAAACAGCGATGTATTACTTGTTTACTCATATACTCATTCATTTTATTAGTTTACATTGCATTTTTGAATCGGTATATAAAAACGGTCAAAACAAAGAAGTCTTGGCCCATCTTTAGATTATACAACTAGTACTTAGTCAATGTGGACGAAGCACCTTACAGATTTCAAAACTGTTCTTCAGTGGCTGTTCATTGTGATATAGCCGGTCACTGGTGCACGCCCTTCGATACCAAGTGTCCTGGAAGACAGACCGGAAAATGCTTCACATAACTCTTTGTAAATAAGAAGCTGCATTTTAAGTATGTTACTACTCTCGCCGAAGTCCACATTGTCGCCAGGAAGAGGTACCGAGTTGTTTAACCAGCGAACAAAACAATTTAATGAGCGGTAGCCAAAAACGTCTAGTGGTTGACAGTGTCTTGTTCCACAGGGTAGTACAGACAATACAGAAACTGCAGTGCCTTCAGCTCCATTTTTTAATAATTTAAAGTTGCTCTTGATGGCCCTCAAAGAAAATTTTTCCTTCTTTCCAATTTACCGGACGGCGGCAGCGCGTTTCATGTTTTCCTCTGTTATGGAGAGGGACAAACTGGTATCCTACGATATTGCATCTTCATCGTTACTTACCTTCCCGTTTTCACATTCCTGCCACATTGTATCAATGAAGGGGTTCGACAAATGTGACGTTGGTAAAAGGGCAGACTTGTTAATCTCATCGTCATCCTCGCGTAAAGAAGCATCGAATTTTAGTCCATTTCGTTCTTTATGTAGTAAGTCTTCATTAGTAAAGTGGCCTATCATTGCTGCAAACAAACTGAAAGGCATACATAATAGCACAGAGAAAGCTCCATATGCTTTCGTTTGCATTATTACTGTAAAAGCAGCATTTAATGATGGCCACCAGACACAACTTTCAATCATCCCTCGTTCGTTCGAGTTTAAATGTTGCAGTTTGAGTGTCATTGGGTACCGCTCCTGCAGCTGCTGCACTATTGCTTGTTTGTTCTTCGACACTGTGGACACAAACGTTTTACTCAGTCCACTGTACCGCACTTCACTCTCGGGCATTAGGCGGCTCCAGTGTGGCAGAACGAATAACACGCGACGGATGCGCGCATAGTTTAACGGATGTACATTCAGATGGTCATAACTGCCTCCTGACGATTGCTGAGGCTGATATCTAGCAAGGTTGTACCTCCATAAAATATGGAACCAAATTGGTGAGGTTTCCGTTTCAGGCACGTGACGATTTGTTTGCTGCCAACACGGGGGAGTCAATGGTCTCGCCGAGCCACTAGCTGCAGCTGTAAGGAAAAGGGTTTTGTTCATCTACATATACATCTGCATTTATACTCCGCAAGACACCCATCGGTGTGTGGCGAAGGGCACTTTATGTGCCACTGACATTTTCTCCCTTTCCTGTTCCAGTCGCATATGGTTCGCGGGAAGAACGACTGCCGGAAAGCCTCCGTGCGCGCTCGAATCTTTCTAATTTCACATTCGTGATCTCCTCGGGAGGTATAAGTAGGGGGAAGCAATATATTCGATACCTCATCCAGAAACGCACCCTCTCGATACCTGGACAGCAAGCTACACCGCGGTGCAGAGCGCCTCTCTTGCAGAATCTACCACTTGAATTTGATAAACATTTCCGTAACACTATCACGCTTACCAAATAACACCGTGACGAAACGCGCCGCTCTTCTTTGGATACTCTCTATCTCGTCTGCCAACCCGACATGGTACGGACGCCACACTGGTGAGCAATACTCAAGTATAGGTCGAACGAGTGTTTTGTAAGCCATCTCCTTTGTTGATGGAATACATTTCTAAGGACTCTCCCAATGAATCTCAACCTGGGCACCCGCCTCAACAACAATTAATTTTATCATTACACTTCAAATCGTTCCGTACGCAAACTTCCAGATATTTTACGGAAGTAACTGCTAACACTGTTTGTTCCGCTATCATATAATCATACAATAAAGGACCCTTCTTTCTATGTATTCGAATACATTACATTTGTGTGTGTTAAGGGTCAGTTGCAGCTCCCTGCACCAAGTGCCTATCCGCTGCAGATCTTCCTGCGTTTCGCTACAGTTTTCTAATGCTGCAACTTCTCTGTATACTACAGCATCATCCGCGAAAAGCCGCATGGAACTTCCGACACTATCTACTAGGTCATTTATATATATTGTGAAAAGCAATGGTCCCCTGTGGCACGCCTGAGGTTAATTTAACGTCTGTAAATGTCTCTCCATGGACAACAACATGCTGTATTCTGTTTGCTAAAAACTCTTCAATGCAGCCACACAGCTGGTCTGATATTCCGTAGACTCTTACTTTGTTTATCAGGCGACAGTGCGTAACTGTATCGAACGCCTTCCGGAAGTCAAGGAAAATGGCATCTACCTGGGAGCCTGTATCTAATATATTCTGGATCTAAAGAACAAATAAAGCGAGTTGGGTCTCACGCGATCGCTGTTTTAGGAATCCATGTTGATTCCTACAGAGTAGATTCTGGGTTTCCACAAATTACATGATACGTGAGCAAAAAACATGTTCTAAAATTATACAACAGATCGATGTCAGAGATACAGGTCTATAGTTTTGTGCATGTGCTCCCACGACCCTTCTTGAAAACTGGAACTACCTGTGCACTTTTCCAATCATTTGGAACCTTCCGTTCCTCTAGAGACTTGCGGTACACGGCTGTTAGAAGGCGGCCAAGTTCTTTCGCGTACTCTGTGTAGAATCGAACTGCTATCCCGTCATGTCCGGTGGACTTTCCTCTGTTGAGTGATTTCAGTTGCTTTTCTATTCCTTGGACACTTATTTCGATGTCAGTCATTTTTTCGTTCGTGCGAGGATTTAGAGAAGGAACTGCAGTGCGGTCTTTCTCTGTGAAACAGCTTTGAAAAAAGGTGTTTAGTATTTCAGCTTTACGCTTGTCATCCTCTGTTTCAATGCCATTATCATCCCAGAGTGTATGGATATGCTGTTTCGAGCCACTTACTGATTTAACGTAAGACCAGAACTTCCTAGGATTTTCTGTCAAGTCGGTACATAGAATTTTACTTTCGAATTCACTGAACGCTTCACGCATAGCCCTCCTTACGCTAACTTTGACATAGTTTAGCTTCTGTTTGTCTCAGAGGTTTTGGCTTCGTTTAAACTTGGAGTGAAGCTCTCTTAGCCTTCGCAGTAGTTTCCTAACTTTGTTGTTGAACCACGGTGCGTTTTTCTCGTCCCTCACAGTTTCGTAAGTAGGTGATCAAATTGCTAAAGATGGTGATCGATATAGTATTGAATCATCTGGGCGTGCCAAAACTACTTTCCTTCTGTGCTGACGTTCCGATGAATCTCGCATGGTTTAAGGCAACGTGGACGATGACAATAGAGGTACTCCAGCTTCTGTAAAAGATGAAACCGTTTAATCTTCTATTCCTAGATGTCGCAAACCGTTTTGTTTCACTAGAGGTAGATAAAAACAGTGTCCGACAAGAAGCAGAAGTAAGAAGTTTAACCAAGAAACTAATATCACCACTGCAGGGGAAATCTCTCTTTGTCCAATTACGACGGCCTGCCAGTGGTAGCCACAAGAGTCTTAGCCAACAACACTATTTCTTCAGCTTTTGGGCTGTTATGCCTGTTACTCTCCATTCACGTGACACAAAAGGAATTTTAGCCAATAACCCCACATCTCCAGCAATTGAGAACACGATACTGGACTCTGAGAGTATTCAGTCGCTAGAGTCCGCACCTCGTGGTCGTGTGGTAGCGTTCTCGCTTCCCGCGGCCGGGTTCCCGGGGGGGGTCAGGGATTTTCTCTGCCTCGTGATGACTGGGTGTTGTATGATGTCCTTAGGTTAGATAGGTTTAAGTAGTTCTAAGTTCTAGGGGACTGATGTCCATAGATGCTAAGTCCCATAGTGCTCAGAGACATTTGAACCATTTTCAGTCGGTCGTGGGTACCACACTGGATCCTGAAGAAGATCCCAGCCCAGGGGTCGAAACGTCGATCATATAGACGACATCTGACGCCGCCCAACAACCCAGCTACTGCAGCTACAACTGCCACGAATGCCTATAGACTTACATAAGAATGATATGTTGTAGGCGCAGTCACATGATGCATTTCCACGTTCCAGTACCACGCTGTCCACAGATCTCATAAAAAGTGCGCTCTCCCGCTCTCTCTCTCTCTCTCTCTCTCTCACACACACACACACACACACACACACACACACACACACATGCACGCTCGTACGCGCACATGCACATGAACGCACGCACACATGTGACTCACAAACCGCCGGAGAGAACGGAAAAGCACTCCAGAGCACCAATTCGTTCTCGTTAAAATTAAAGCGTCGCATCCGGGCAGATAAACGAGTTAATTTGCAGGCAAGTTTTTGACTAAGTTAATAGTGACAGATGGCGGGGCCCGCACGCTGTATTAGGGCGCAGCCGCATCGCTTCGGCAGATGGCGGGTGTCCGCTGCCCACCAGGCAGTTTGTCTTGATTTGGCCGCTCGCCGCAAGGCAGCTCTGCCCGACACGGAGCACGCCGCACACTGGCTACCTACCTCACGGGGATTTTTCGGCGCCCCGCCACCTCCATCCTACTGCACGCTTTGCACAAAGCGGATAGCCGACTCGGCGGCAGAAGAACGTGGGAAACATTTTTTCCGGAATCGAGAATCTCTTCCTCCCTGGAGCACTATAAATTTCTCAGATTTATCATAATTCATTATGAGGATGGACCTTCTGATTAGGAATGAGATGAGAAGGAAATAAAGCAAGCAAATGGTAGAGGGGGATTACTTTTCTCGGCTCGACATTTTTTTTCGCTTGTCTTTTCTTTCTCTCTCTCTTTCATATCATAGATGCCGCTTTCCTATTCAGAGCTACCTAAAGCGTGAGGCCTTCATAGGTGATAATGCACATAATCCACTTCTCGTATGACCCACTTCTAGCATGGTCCACTTCTCGTGCGGTTCACTTTTCGCATGGTCCACTCCTGGCACAGTTATACTCAGCTACAATTCAGATAAAAAGGAAGAAAAACATTAAAAGGAAGAAAAACATTCAATATACACTGAGATGAGAAAAGGCATGGGATCCTTCCTAAAGTCGCGTCGGATCTCCTCTTGCCGGCGTAATGCATCACCTCGACGTGGCGTTGACTCGACAAGCAGAAATATTGAACCATACTGCCTGTATAGCCGTCCATATGCCGGTGCAGGATTTTGTCCACGAACTAACCTTTCAATCACGTCCCATAAAAGTTCGATGTGATTCAAGTCGGGCGATCTGGGTGGCCTAATTATTCACTCGCATTGTCCAGAATGTTAGTCGAACCAACTGCGAACAATTGTGGTCCGTTATCATGACGCATCATCCACCGTAAAAATGTTCAAATGGTTCAAATGGCTCTGAGCACTGTGAGACTTAACATCTGAGGCATCAGTCCCCTAGAACTTAGAACTACTTAAACCTAACCAACCTGAGGACATCACACACATCCGTGCCCGAGGCAGGATTCGAACCTGCTACTGTAGCGGACTGAAGCGCCTAGAAACGCTCAGTCACAACCGCCGGCTGTAAAAATGTCGTCATTGTTTGGGAAGGTGAGGTCCACGAATGGCTGCAAAAGGTCTTCAAGTAACCGAATATAACTATTTCCAGCCAATGACCATATCGGCTGTACCAGTTCATTCGTCAGAATCACAGCCTACATCATCATGAAGTCACCACCAGCATGCAGAATGCACTGTTGACATACTGGTTCCATAGCTCCGAGGGGTCTGCGCCACCCTCGAACCCTGTCACCAGTTCTCACCGACTAACACTGGGGCTCATCTGAGGAGGCCATGGTTTTCAAATCGTCTAGGGACCCAACCAATATGATCAAGAGCCCAGAATAGGTGCTGCGGCCGATATCGTGGTCTTAGCAGAGGCACTTGCGTCTGTCATCTGCTGCCATAGAACATTAACGCCACATATTATCGCACTCTCCTAATGATTTCTATGGTTTATCACGTAGTGCTGCTTGTGCGTTATCACTGACAACTTTACGCAAACGCCGCTTCTCTCAGTTGTTAAACGAAGACTGTCGACCACTGCGTTTTCTGTGGTGAGAGGTAATACCTGAAATCTGGTATTCTCTGCACACTCCTTAAGACTGTGGATCTCGGAACATTGAATTTCATAACCATTTCCAAAATGGAATGTCCCAAGGTTCTAGCACCAACTATCATTCGGTGTTCTAACTCTGATAATTCCCGTCATGCGACCATAATCACGTCGGAAACCTTTTCACATGAATCACCTGAGTACAAATGACAGCTCCGTCAGTGCACTGCCCTTTTATACCTCGTGTATAAGATACTGCCGCCATCTGTACATGTGCAAATTGCTATCCCACGACTTTTCTCGATGTATGCTTTTTTAACTGCGGTGATTTTGTGTTTGTGTGTGTGTGTGTGTGTGTGTGTGTGTGTGTGTGTGCGTGTATGCGAGAAAGGGGGAGGGGTTGGAGATGCACTGTGCTCCTCCGCTATGTACAGACAATCAGAGGATATACACATGAGACAGAAAGGAATAGACAAGCGATGTACCACACATCATGTAAATCAATATTTACAGTCCTGTCACTAACGATCTTTTGACATCAGGTAGCATCTCTGAAGACGTTCATATACACAATTAAGATATTACGTAGATTTCGTACAGATGATTCTTCTCAAAGAAACTTGTTTTTCAGAAAATTCACGGAAAATTTCTGTGGGGCTCCAAGTGAAGGGGTGTCTTAGGAAACCCCTTACGTCCTCTGGTTTTGCCGGGAGGACTGCCTGGCAATTGTTGTTAACTGCATTTGGTATCCATTGCCTACTGTCAACATGAACCACGAAGTCCCCAGCGTGGGTGTTTGCTCTGACACTCAGGTGCGGTTTTATTTTCTGTCCACAAGCATCGTCTGTAGGTCATACCTACATACAAAAACACCTTGATTCTAACTGCAGACTGAACTATCCTAATTAGCTGTGCTATGGTTTCTACAAATCAGTGCAGGGAACGCCATACATAGGTCCATACAAAAAAAGACAATTAGATTTCCTCCTTACATTCTCTCGTCCAACTGCTTGAGTGCTACTGCTTTATGAATACTCCTGTACTCCATGCCATCATTTTGAGTAACGAAGTACAAGTCATAGTTGCAAGTTTATAAACTAAAAGTAATTTGCTTGTATTACGGAGAACACTTGATTCTTAAGTGATACAACAAATAAACCAATAACATAAATACATTAATATAGCACTTCCTTTGCAGTTTTGTTCACGTAAAAGCTTCTGATATTATTTATATTTCCATGTTGTGTTGTCCCATCTGATAGTGAGTTACTTGACGTCTTGAGAATTTTTTCAGATTTGCCTTTAGAAATAAACAGAACTGTGTCATATCCCTGGAAAACACTGAGAACAGAACGACAGCAGTACTTTATGCACATATGATGATGAAGTGGAGCACTAAAAGTCAGTGTTCCACAATAACGTTATCATTAGTAATGACAATGACACGACCAGTTCCCATCGTCAGATGGCTATAAGCCCATCTTTTACACATTGCAGATGGTTACGGCTGCTGTCGTGGTCTGATGGAAATGTGATTTTTGTTAGTCCACATGTAATACAGGGCGTTTCAAAAAGAAAGAGCAGATTTCAAACATTTATTTCTCAAAAACTACAAATGATAGAAACACAATTCAAACGTTTCTTGTCAGAGAAAGGTTCAAAGTTTTTCAATGGTCCGCGCAGAAGTTCCATGCAAATCCGCAGTGGCGCTGGCGTTTGTTTGTAGGAAAATGGCGACGACACCACAGGAACGATCATTTTGTGTGCTGCAATTTGCAAAGTTAGAGTCCATTGTTGGTGTGCAACGTGCATTCCGCCGTCAATTCAACAAACAGCCGCCTCGTCATAAGCAAATTTATGAGTGGCATCACAGATTCGTAGAAGATGGTTGCATCTGCAAGCGAAAAAGCACGGGTCGTCCACGCACATCGGATGAAAATGTCGAGCGTGTCCGTGCAGCTTACGAAAGGAGCCCTAGAAAATCCACGACACGGGCAAGTCACGAACTAAACATGTCTAAAACAACGGTATGGCGCGTTCTGAGTAACCGTCTGCACATGAAGCCGTACAAACTGCAGTTATTGCAAGCATTGCGTCCTGACGACCACAACAAAAGGTTCGAATTTTCAACTGCAATTCTACAGGACATGGAAGAGGACAATTTTGCCGAACGATTAATTTTTTCAGATGAATCAACGTTTCACATTTCTGGTAAAGTTAATCGGCATAACGTACGAATTTGGGCGAGTGAAACTCCGAGGGACGTTATTCAACATGAAAGAGACTCACCAAAGGTTAACGTCTTTTGTGCAATTTCGGTAAACAAAGTTTATGGACCTTTCTTTTTCATGGAGAAACCTATCACAGGAACCATTTACCTGGACATGTTAGAAAACTGGCTATTTCCTCAACTTCAGGAAGATTCAAATCACTTCATCTTCATGCAAGATGGCGCCCCACCACACTTCTCTGAACCTGTACGACGGTACCTAAATAACCCCATTCCAGGACGGTGGATTGGAAGAGCAGGAGCACAAGATCAATGTCATCGTCTGTGGCCTCCCAGGTCACCAGACCTTACTCCCTGCGATTTTTATTTGTGGGGGTACATAAAGGACTGTGTTTATGTCCCACCTATGCCCGCTACTCTTCAAGAGGTACGACATCGAATTGTTGCGGCCGTGAATTCGGTAACTAAAGACCAGTTGCGTCGTGTGTGGCAAGAAATGAGATACCGGTTTGATATTTGTCGTGTAACAAATGGTGCTCATATTGAGGTACAGTTTTGATATTTGTTGTGTAACATTTGGTACTCATATTGAGTGAAGGACCGTTGGAATTGTGTTTCTATCATTTGTAGTTTTTGAGAAATAAATGTTTGAAATCTGCTCTTTCTTTTTGAAACACCCTGTATTTTAGAACTAACTTAGTCGGTTAGGAAGAACATTCAAAGAAATAATTTCATGGGACATGCTGAATAAAATGCGCACCAATGAGCAATCTTTCATTTCTCCTTTAGGTAATCTTATTTACAACAATACATTAGACATAGTAGCAACAAACAATTTCTGCTTACAAATATAAAGCTTGATGTTCTGAGTTTGCTAGTGTGACACGGATGGACAACGCAAAAGCTTACATATTTTACTATCACTGCGGAGAGGAACTCCATCTCAGCAACGCAACGCAAATATAGTTGGAATGCGTGATGAATTTTCTGGCCAGTTTTCTTGAATTATCTATCTGTAAGTCATTCGCCAAACGTTCAGATGGTGCTCATCAGATGTTCTCAATAAATTTTAATCAATTTCTGACATCCGAATATGCATACATCGTGTAGCTTATTGACGAAGTTATTCTGTAAAATGTGATCGAAATTCCTCATGATGACATATTTGTATACAACATTCTCTGTTCACTTGTCTCATCAAATAAATTTAGTCCGCAGCTCGTGGTCGTGCGGTAGCGTTCCTGCTTCCCACGCCCGGGTTCCCGGGTTCGATTCCCGGCGGGGTCAGGGATTTTCTCTGCCTCGTGATGACTGGGTGTTGTGTGATGTTCTTAGGTTAGTTAGGTTTAAGTAGTTCTAAGTTCTAGGGGACTGATGACCATAGATGTTAAGTTCCATAGTGCTCAGAGCCAAATCAATTTAAATAGGGAATTACAACTTTTTGTGACAAAGATCATCTCGATTCCTAGACTAATCACCTGAAGCACGTGTTCAGAAAGAATAACCATGCGGAGGACGATATACTATCAGTTTCTTCAAGAAACGAAACATCGAAAACGTTAAAAAATCACATGACAATCTACTTACCGTGCGTCTTGATTTCTGCAGTGATTCGTATAGTAAAATAAATAGGACACTGGCTAGAGGGATCGTAAAAGATACATTCCGATCATCCAAGAAGGTACAGAACATGCTACGCCCGAGTAAGGACAGATTCGCTCAGAGGTTCCCTCAAATTCCTGAGATTGTTTGTGGGTGCGGAAGCATATTCATCGATTAGCGTGCCCGTATCATTACCTGCCGCCGTGCAGAACACCACCAGCGCATTAAAAGTCGAGATATACTTACAGATATATTTCTAGAGAAGTCATTTATTGTAGTCCCCTTTTAACACTTCAGAACTAATTTGGTCTGTTAGGAAGAAGTGGCTGCTACATATTCTAAACACAGACTCAAAAATGAGAGTAAATAAAGAACAATATTCGGTAAAACTAAATTCTCGTCTCACTCTTGTACATAGTGGGATCATGCTGCTAAAAGGAGTAGTAGAAATTAGAATCTGCAAGAAAATCTTCAAACGGAACAACAGCTTAGATCTTAGTGCTGCATAGAACTTTCGACTCCGAGAGGACACAAAAACAGTCTAATTTTTTACAAAGACACTCTGGCCGGTGCCCACGAGAAATTTGAACCTCCAACCCCCGCAACGAACTTTCGACGAGAGCCTGCCTGAATTTAAGAGCACAGCCAGGAATTATTAAACTTGTTTGAAATTGTTACTCACTCCCCGCCAAAGACGGCCTCTGGCATTTGTCAAGGCCTGCAGTGTCACGTGCTATGACTTACGCGCCCCGGCCTGCCTTTCTCGCAGGCCCCGGCTCCGGCAACGTGACGTAACGGTGGCGTACGCAGTGCAATCACGTATCATCTATCGGTTGTAAATGCTCATCACAGTAGTGACTACGACAGTCATTATTTCTTGATGAAGACGATGGAGGATCTTCTTGAAAGCTGGAGATTTTCTCCAGTTATGACACGGCAAGCAAACTGAGAACGCTTTACACAAAATTCTGTCGAAATTCAGCGTATTGTACGTTATCTTGGAGATCCTACCGGCTATCACTGCCTCACACAGCACAGATGGCACATCGTTTCTAATTACATAATTCTGATCATAGATTATAACTACTGATTTACAATGTAGTAAGAACGATAAAGACAGTTACCTAAGTGTTGTAAGAAATGAAACATTTTCCTCCTACCCCCTCCTCCTGGAGATCTCACTTACATACTTCCAGCAATGAGATTTTGAGTAATACTGGCAAAATATGTTCTCTGTTTATTTTAGCCATGACACCTCAGTGGGACACGATGAATATTGCGTACTACGGGTCCATTAGCGGAAATCAGACAGTTCCATTGACGTAAAATTCTCTTCTTTGATTCATTAATATCTGAACCGTTCGCTATTTATGTCAGAAAATTACTACGAACTAAAAGTTTACTTACGATAAAGGTACAATTCTACATTGTTCTTCGGGGAATAGTTTTGTGATCTTATTTCAGAAAGGTGAAGCGAAGACATTCAATTTCTGCCTCAACCTACTTAGTGCACTGTAGAAACACATACGCTCAACACAGAATGAGATGTACAAGTAAAGTGTTGGAATAAATGTGGATGAAAAAACGCCGAAAATCTGCCATCTGGAGTATGGGGACCGAGTAAACAGATCTCGAGGACCAGCAACATTGCAAATCGCCACTAAAGATGCGACATACGTAAAAGAAGCCAATAGCATACGACGGAAAACCAAATTGCCTTCCATTTTGTTGCAAAGATGAAACATATCTCCATGAATTGGAAAAAAATTTTTGTCACGTCTAGACTATGACGACGTCATTGCATTCTTAATTACCCTCGAAGTAGCAAATTAACTACAGCAGCATAACATAGGTTTTTCAACGTTACAGTGGAATGACTGATGAAAAGGTCTCCGAAACTCACAATAAAAGCGTGAACGGTCTTCGTATAGTGATCTCAGTAGAAAATCCCGTCCATAAGTGAACCGCTTCCGCACTACTACCCTATGTGAATTTATTTTTCTTTTACTTTCTAGAGTCTGCACGATGAAAAATATATAGCAATATATTTATTATTAATATAGCCGTACTACATCTAGTATGTATAAATAAGTAGACTTTTAACCATGACTATGGTACAATATCCACAGAGGAAATATAGCAAGCAAAACTTACACTGTTTAGGTATTGCGATACACTCTCAGCGTCTCTTGGTTGGCCTGTATCCAGATGCAGTACCATATAGCAAATATAGTTGTTCGTATTGAGCTTTGCTATGACTCCGAAGATAGTACGTTCAGCGCAAAGGTCTCATATATGTGTCGAGGGAATTTAGACCCACCGAGAATGCCAGTCAGAATTAGACTGTATGAAAATATCATATGTAAACAATGGTAAGGGGCAGAACGGTTGTTTTGAGACATTGCGCAGTAAATAAGCTATAAAATCTAATCTTATAAATAAGGTACTCATGTACATTCGTTGTGATTCCTCTATTCACAGAAGTCAGTGTTTTCAAATATTTCTAGAGCAATGACATACTTTTAAAATAGTAAATTGTATTGAAAATTTTATTATTACAGATATGCCACTCGGTATTTATCATTGTTCACTTGAAAACTGAGTGCACTCACATGGGTTAGCACTGATTCACCATTGTTTAGTTTCTGAGCGAGTTAACAAAATATTGCTGTGAAACGTCTCATAAACACAAATTTAAAAATAAGATATTGCAGTGCCTGTGTTATTCTGAATTGAGAAGCAAAGTTCAAAAATGGTCCAAATGGCTCTAAGCGCCACGGGACTCAACATCTGAGGTCATCAGTCCCCTAGACTTAGAACTACGTAAACCTAACTAACCTAAGCACATCACACACATCTATGCCCGAGGCACGATTCGAACCTGCGACCGTAGCAGCAGCGCGGCTCCAGACTCAAGCGCCTAGAACAGCTCGGCCACAGGGGGCGGCGATGCAAAGTTCCCTTGGACATGAATGCATGTCCGAGGGGAACCAAGAATGCATGTCCGAGGGGAACGGGCAATGTGGTAACTACAGCAGTTATGAAATACATATTCGGAATTACGAAGTAAAGTTTCTTCGGCATGCATGCACGTCCAGTGGAACTTTGCATCGTAATCCAGAATAACACGGGCACTGCAATATCGTATTTATCCGCCGACACCGGACAAAAGACTTCAAAGTAAAATGTCTCACCTGTACGAGAATATACTTATGGGTACGAGTACAAGTTTTATCCCCATGTTTGAAGACATGTGGAACTTTGGCTTCCTGCTGAGGTAGCCAAATAGTACAACCGCTTGCGATAAGTGGGAAATCAGTGTTCGAGTCCTGGTCCTGCACAAATTTTTGTCATCATTCCATTCTACAGCTGACGATTGTCCATATTCGCAATTGTGAATACATTAAATGTACAAATTTAATATGCCCAAATTATTGCAGTGCATGGTACTAAGATTCCCATTAGCAATTTTTGGCAGAAATAAATTATAAGAGCGTCAGAAATAAATCTATGTTGGAGCACATTATAAAATTAATTTCACTCTTGACCTACTACAGCAACAATGTTGAGCATGTCCCTTAACCAAACTCCCATCACGCGGTCAAGTAAAATCACACAAAACGTGATAAGATACGTGCCTCGACATTATTTACTGTCTTAAGTAAGTATTCACATTTATGTCATTAGCAAAAACTTTTAGAGATCATTTGCATTTAGGAACACGTTACAGGATAGGTAAGTCGTTGTCATGCACATCATCCTCATACAAATCTTCCCTGAAAGCAATTTCCAGGCACACCACCGCACACGTTACTACCATTGGCAGCCGAGTTTTTGGCACTTACCACTATTTATACGCATATATCTCGACAAAGCTGCCTTTAGTGAGAACCTGATATCTGAAATGAAGCTGCCGCTTCTCGGTTGATTGAGGATCCGTCAACTAATAAGTGAAGCGCGTTATGTATTTTTATGTGCAATAGCCCTGCTCCTCATCGACTGTCCCTTATCTTCATTTATTTATTATACCATACAGTAAGCGTTTTAGAATCACAATAAAAGCTACACGTCTACAAATATTACTAAACTACAACATATCGTCTACAAATATTACTAAACTACAACATATCAACATTTCAACACAGCTCTCTAGCGTGCTATAGCTCAAATGGGTCCGAAGCGAGTATATTCCACAATGTCCAACAACAAATTCAGGTTTCAGGTTTTCAACCAAAATCGGCCGATATCTGAACGCCCCTCGTATATCTATCTTTTTCACATGTGTATATCTCAGTCATACAGGCGCACAGGACTCTTTTGGTGAGTATACCTAGCTGAGTGCTGATATTCTAAGAGTGTCTATTGCGGATTCCCAAACAGTGTCATAAATAGTGTTCTATTTAGCGTCATCCTATATGTAGTGAGGAAGTTCGTCTCCCTGAAAACAGACTTCGAGGTCTGTGTGCCAGTTGGTAGGACAGATGAAAACATGTAACTTCTGTTTTATCTGAGTTATCTTATAACCTCCATTTACGGAAGTACTGACTAAAGATGTCTATATCAGAAGTATGAATATCTTCAGTTGTTTCGAAGTTTTTCTGTTGGCAGATACTGCCTAATCGTCTTCTTAGCCAAACTTTGTGGACTATGCTGGAGGAATACCCGATAAATAAGTTAAACAAGACAGAAGCGAAGACTGTTACTCACCATTGTTTACAGCCGAGGCCATGGTACTCATTTCAGTACTAGTTCTTGAAAATTAATACGAAATATGAAATACAGCTACATTAAATATCCTTAGGATTATGTTATATGGCTGTGTCTTTGTGTGTGTGTGTGTGTGTGTGTGTGTGTGTGTGTGTGTGTGTGTGTGTGTATGTGTGTATGTGTGTGTGTGTGTGCGCGTGTGTGTGAGAGAGAGAGAGAGACAGAGAGAACCAACTTGCCATTATAGACTTCTTAAGCGAATTGAAAGGTTGTGAGAAAGTTAAGACATTCAGCATCTAAGAATACGGCTGTGTTCACATCAGACCTCGAAATGATGTCTACTTCTGCTAAGGACATACAAGGACCACCTTCTTTTACATTAATAACAGAAACAATGCTCGAAAACCTTTTTTGTTTCAAATCGTTCATGTGTTTCTCAAAATGTTAGACTTTAAATGTTACGAAGCAATCCGAGACACTTTTTTACACTTTGATGTTAGTAGCCTATGCAACAATTATCGTTTGGAAAGATTCAGCCTCTTCTTGCGGTGATGAAATTAATAATCCACACAGTTTTTGTTGGAATAGAGGGAGAAGAGAAGGTGATAAATCGGCTGAATATGGAAAATGAGGTGCCAAATGATGTTTTCTCTGTCAATATAATTGATACGCAGTTTGAGAACTAAAAGTTTCATGTTATACAATAATCTGTCGTTTCTAATTTTCTCCCGATTTCACCGATGACTGGTGGCAAGCCAATTGTTTTATGCCATATAGTGTTAACCATTCTTCCAGCGTAACCAGAGAGGCGAGTGATCAATATGACGTACATCTGAGAAAGTATTACCTCTTCTACTGATCTTTCGACCGACAACTGTGAAGTCATCTTCAACGTGAGCCGGTGACAACTTGGTTCAATACTGTGGCATAGCCGGCCGCGGTGGCCGTGCGGTTCTGGCGCTGCAGTCCTGAACCGTGGGACTGCTACAGTCGCAGGTTCGAATCCTGCCTCGGACATGGGTGTGTGTGATGTCCTTAGGCTTAAGTAGTTCTATGTTCTAGGGGACTTATGACCTAAGATGTTGAGTCCCATAGCGCTCAGAGCCATTTGACCCATTTGAACTGTGGCATAAATGCGTCAGAATGGAATAATTAGCTTTTATTCTCCGCGTCAACTAGCCGCTATAATATTGTTACTGCTTTCTGAAGCGAAGGTACAGTACCACCTACCGCATCGACGTTTGGTTCAGCTAGTTTCTCGCTGTGCATAAGCAATACACTTGCAATAACAGAAGAGAATTGTGATCATTATATGCGTAACAGCAGAGACAAACTTTTAATAATTAGTTTAGCACCTGTGCGTTCAGAAAAATAAGATTACCAGATATTCAGTTGATTTAAAGTCCAAATAGTTGAACACCAACTATGAACTTAAAAAATTGCAGCAATGAACAGCCAGCCTTCATGGCGCTCTTTCTTCTTTTACGCAAGGTCGTAATGATCTTGCTGTGATTTATTTCTTTGTACCACACATTATATTATATTTCTTGTTATAGACTAGCACCCACTGAGTCCAGTGCTGCTCTTTTTTGTACATCGTATTCCTTAAATTGTCTATCCTTGCCCTATCTCCCTATCTACACGATACAAGTTACTGGCAGGAACCTATTCGCTGTTTAATTCCTTTGCTATATGGAATCTCCTTATTGTCTTTCAAGTTTATAACTGTAAGTAATAATTTGTTTCTCAAACTTATGACGACTGTGCCGAACGGAGTGTAAGAAAATGCGACTGTGGCTTTTTTTAATTTAATTATTATTTTTTTTTTTAGAATCATGTTACTATTCAAGTATCGTACGTTAGACACATATTGAAACTGCTAAAAGTCGAAAATGAATGTTACACACAACCGCAGAATACGCTCTGCAGCCTGATTACTAACAGACGCACTTCCTCTGCACGATCTCTGCCTTTCCACCCAATTTTTGGTTCTCTGCAGTTCCCGAAAAATTATCCGTTATTGTCTTAACACATGACCCATAAAAATGTTCTGCGTTTCATATAAATTACGTCAGTTACTTCCACACATCACTTTCCTATCCCATTATAAGGAAGAATTCTTTTTTATCTCGTCAGACCACTTAATTTTCACCGCCCTCTAAAACTACCTCCTAGAAGTATAGATTCTCTTCTATACTAGTTTTCCCAGAGTCCGCGGTTCACTTCAGAATAACACAGTACTCCAGAGGTACATCCTAGGACACAGCGTCCTCCTTTGCTTCATATTGATACATTCGATTTAACGAAGTATCCTCTCTCCACCTATTCTGGTCTGCATCTTATACCCATCTTGCTTCGTGCATAGTACTTTGTTTTTCTTACAGTGTACCAGAATTACTGCACTTCTACTACCTGGTCGCCAATTTAGTCTCAGTTCAGCTATTCCTCATTACTTTTATCTCTCTTTATTTTATTCTCAGTTTATCTTCTGTGCCCGTCACATTCAACAGATCCTGTAATGCTCCTCTTTCTTCACTGAATATAGCACTTTCATCAGTGATTCTAAACACTGATATCCACTAGTGCACAATTTCCAAACCGGACTAGAATCTTTCCTAGTGAGTCGTGGATACCGCTATCACTCATTTAGTTTGGAATAGCGGCTATACTTTATGTAGCACCACATTTCGAAAGCTACTATTCTCTTCTAGTCTAAACTATTTATCATCCATGTGTCACTTCCATACAAGGCTACACTAGATATAAATACTTTCAGAAACGACTTCCTATAACTTAAATCTACTCTCGATGTTAACAAATTTCTCTTCTTCGGAAATGATTTTCTTGCCATAGGCAATCTATGTTTTATATCCTGTCTAATACAACCATCATCAGTTATTTTACTGCCCAAGTAGAAACTCAGCTACTGCCGTAAGCCTCTCATTTCCTAATCTAATTTTCTCAGCATCACCTGATTTAATTCGTCTACATTCCATTATCCTCTATTTACTCTTGTCGATGCTCATCGTATATCCTCCTTTCAAGACACTGTCCATTCCGTTCAACTGCTCCTCCAAGTCCTTTGCTGTCTGTGACTGAATTACAATGTCCTCGGAAAACCTCAAAGTTTTCATTTCTTCTCCATGGATATTAATTCCTACTCCAAATTTTTCTTTTGTTTCCTTTACAATTTATTATCGCACTCACAAGCTAAGATTGAAATGTTTGAAAATTACATGAAGGGTGTGGAGCCACTCTGTACCAAACTACTTCCACCATATAAGTCCGTCGACATCGAGGTTATTAGAGACGGAGCACAAGCTCGGATTGTGTCAAGAGTGGGAAGTAAATCGGTAGTGCCCTTTCAAAGGAATCATTCCAGCATTTGCCTTGAGTGATTTAAAGAAATCGCAGAACCTATATATGTATGGTCGGATGTGGGTTTGAACCATCGTCCAGTGGATTTCCAGTCCAGAGTGCTAATCTCTGACCCACCTCGTTCGATTTCCACCACATAAACACGAATAAAGGAATTATCTTTCAACGAAGAACGGGCCATTCAGGAATAACAAGCTACATGCACTGTGTAAAAGTAATGCTGAGAAGGTTTTGATCTAATGGGGGAGAGGGGAGGGGATGGTACATATGTTACAAGAGTAAGGGGAACAGCGTAGCAAGAAATGGCTTAATAGGTTAAGTTAGGAACAATACCTCTGACTGACACTTTGCTACGTTCTCTCGGCAGGTTCTTACACATCGACTGTACTTGTTAGCTAAAAGCACATCGCTCTCTGAAAGTTCCAGCGTTTCAAGTGAGGAAAACGTACATAGAGGCATACTTACCATACTGATGCTTTTGAGTCCCTCTCGAGTTCTCTTTGTGTTTGTCTCTCTCTCTCTCTCTGTCTCTCTCTCCCTCCCTCTCCCTCCCTCTCTGCCTCTCTTCCCTCACCCTCTGTGCCCCACTTCGTTCATTTACTACTTTGCACAGCCCGTCCCTGAAGCCGCACGCTCACACACCAGTACGCGAGGGCGGCGAGAAGGCCCTTTGTCATGGCACCTAATGAATTCAACTGCGGCGGTTTTTCTCTTCATTTTTGGTGCGCACCGCAGCCCGGCGAGACGCTCATTTTGTGGAGGCAGCAAGGCGTCGCGACGCCAGCCGCCACTACACGCCAGATTTAGCGCCGCCGACGCCGCCTCTGCCGCCTCCGCCTCCGCCGCCACCGCACGAGGGTACCGCCGCCCTGAAAAGTGAGCGGTGGCCGAATTGCTCGCCTATCTCTGGCCCTTTATCTTATACCTCATTAGTATGCATAAACAAGTGATATTTCTGTAAGGAATGGGGCGGCCGGCGTCCCGTTTTTGTTGGCGGAGCCTGCTAGTCGCCGCCACCCAGCCGCTGCTTCTGCAGTCCCCACATCCAGCGTGCCCGTCCCCACTACGTCAGTAATTGGTTTAGTTTGGAAGGGTAGAAGACCGCGGCGGCTATGAATTTAAATTTGTCTAATTAGGAGATAGGTGTCTGCGCCCTCCCCGCCGAGGACTTCGCGCCGAATGGCGGTCTTTATATCACTCCTGATGACGCCGGTTCCCATCCCTCCCGGAACGTAATGACTGTGCGCCAGAGTGGGACCGAGTCGCTGTGTGTAGCTCGGCAGGGCTCTTTCTGCAGACCTCTTTAGCTAGTCTACGTGTATGAGAAGCAGTGTAACTCGTTGCTAAGCTTTTGTTGTCAACATCCGCTGCCAGGCATTAATTTGCCACCAAATACACAAATAATTAAAAATTGTAAAATTAAACATCTTCTGTTCTACTCCGAGTAACTTTATAATGTGTGGCCGAGTACTTCTGGTTTCGTTTCTCTTTCATGTTGTGGATAGGCTTCTCGCTCCTCCAACTTCTCCATTTTCTCATAGCGATCGGCTTGTGAGGTGACTTCATCGGTGGACCGAAAATCTTGCTTGTTTCTTTATGGAATGTCTACATTCTCGTAATTTTATAATTAACGCTTCTCGTGATGTGCGAAGGCTGCTTTTTCTTCTTTTTCTTTTTCGAGATTCGATCTCTCGCGAAATGGAAACTATAGTTGTAACTGTACATACACCGCCGAAAAGAAAAGAGAATAGTACACCTGGAAAGGCAACGAAGACTTTGATCCGATAACCAATATGCCATCTGGTAGACAGTAGATGTACTGACAATGGTTTCAACGTCATACGCCAACAGATAGCGTAGTAGCATAGATACGAGAAGGTCATCTGTTTCTACCGTTTAGTAGGGAATGCTGAGAGCCAGAAGGCTTTGCGTGGTGCCAACGGGCGAAACAAGCAGGCAACTATGCCACGGAGACGCACTCATGCTTCCTACAGCCAACTTAGCGAGTGTCAAAGGGGTCAAATGGGCCTACCGAGTGGCGGGGTGGTCCTTTCGGAGAATTGCTACACAAATTGGAGGTGCTGTGTCAATATTGCAACGACGCTGGAATCAGTGTTCTTATGAATATTCTCACACCCGTCCACGTCCCTGGACGCTCACGTAACACAGATACCCGCCAGTATCGTCGTTTGGTAAGGGCAGCAGTGGCAGATCGTACAGCTATCACAGCACGGATAACAAGGCTTGGGAGCCCAGACGTGTCTACACGGTTGCCAACCGGTTGTTATCAGTGGAAATATGGGCACACACACTTCTAGCCCATCTCTCACTTTCGCCACAGCATTGATTTCACAGCTCGAGTACTGCCGTCAGAGGATCATTTGGAAGATGGAACAGCGCACCGTGCTTTTCAGCGGTGTAAGCAGGTTCTGCCTGCGCGCGCACGATCTGGGCCTCGTGAGCGCTGTCTCGTAGAGTGCATTCGTCGAAGACATTAGCCTTACCCCAGGGCTGAAGTTCTGGGGTGCGATAAGCTACATCTCTCATTCACTTTTGGTATTTCTGGAGGGGACGTCAACCAGAGCTCGGCACGTGCAGAACGTTGTTAGACGCATCTTCTGCCGTTCTTGCAACTGGAAGGTGAAATCTTGTTCCAGCAGGATAATGATCGCCCACACACTGGCCGTAGAACTCAACGCACTCTGCGAGACGTGCGACAACTTCCCTGACCAGCATCTCCGGACTTCTCGCCAATCGAAGGGCGTGTGATACTTGATTATACTAGAAGTGGCTCATGTTACTTATCAGCAACAACTGCTACAGAACTACGAAAACAGGGCGAGTGCGTGTGGCATAACTTATCATGGGACAGTGTTCGTCATCTACACGATCAACTGGACGCCAGAGTCAGCGCATGGATTGCCGCTCGTGGGGGCTACACCATGTATTAATATGGGTGTTTCAGCTTGGGACCATACTTGGTACTCCAGAACCGCTTGTACTGTTGATCGCAATTGTAATCATTTCATGTACTCCACAGGCACTATAGCAACAATAAATATTGAGTGAATTGGAAACCTCTAAAAAGGTGTACTTATATTTTTCAGGCAGTGTGTTTTATTATGTTGTGTGCGTGTAAACTTTTTTCCTGCTCTTAAACTTCAATGTACGAGGGCTATTCGGAAAGTAAGGAACGATAGGTCGCGAAATGGAAACCACAGTGAAAATCAAAACTGTTTTATTTGTAACAGTTAGCTAGAACTTCCAGTTACTTATCTCCATAGTCGCCGATCCGACTTAGACATTTGTCGTTGCGTTTTACCAATATTCCAGTCCCTTCGTTATAGAAGAAAGCCGCCAATGCTTTCCGCCAATTCTCTACGCTGGCCTACAGCTCGTTGTCTGTGCCAAAATGTTGTCTTCCTAGCCAGAGGTCCATGTGAGCAGAGACGAAACTCAGAGGGAGACAATTACTGGCTATATTGTGGATAATCAAACATTTCCAATTGAAAACGATGAAGGAGCATCTGCATTGCCCCTGCAGAATGCGGCTGAGAATTGTCTTGAAGAAGAAGCCGCACGACTGTTATATAATGTTGGCTGCATAGCTTCAGGCGAATTTTCTCACCAGGTCCTCGTACTTGGCGGAAGACACTATTGTTCTAGGTATTTTTATGTACTCCCTGTGTGCTCAGAACTAAAAAGAACGTAACGCGATTGACTGGCGTACTAGAGATACTGCCCAACACACCTGTGCAAAACTTCATCGGAATTTCACTGTGGTTTCCATTTCGCGACCTATCGTTGCATACTTTCCTAATAACCCTCGTATGCCTTTGTTGTAACGTGAACCCGAATAATGCAAGTGGTGTGCTTACACAAACGAAGTCTGACAAGAAGAACCAATCTGAAATTGTATAACTATATTGGAAATAACTTTTACCCAAAATAATTAGAAAAACTGTATACTAAGTGAGCTAACCTGTGAAATCCTGTACAACACTATGTAGTGAGAGCCCTACAATGCGTGACGTCACATTACGTGATTTGCAGTTCCAACACACAAAAGTAAGAGTGAAAATTTTACATTAAATTACAAACCAAACTTTGAAAGTACAACTATCTAAAATGTTTCTGTGAGAATATCCCGTAAATTTATGTACGCAAACAGACTAAAAAAATTATGAACACAACATGATATACACAAGAATGTAGCACTGCACTGCATGAACAAGAATGCCTGCATTTGACATGAACTCTGAACCGAACGTTACCTAACCTGGCCCTGAAGAAACTTTTGAGATGCAGCACATGATTGTGACTAATCTTGCTGTTTCCTGACTGATGTTAAGCATGCCGTATCAGATTTTGTTGAATTACCGTATGGCTACGGAAACTCGGTACTGCTCGTAAGTGTTGTAAATTAAAATGCAGCGCAGCAAAAAACACACTGCTTGTACTCAGAACGTCTGAGGCGTATCATTCCACTATTGAGGGCTTGTGTTGAAAAAAAGTCAATTGTAAAAATTTGATGTACGTCACATGGAATAGAAAAAGAGCCCATATCACTTTCACTGAAATCCACAAATAAGTTAGTATCCTTACATAGTAAAAATAAAAACTGTTTTACTTGGAACATTTAGCTGCACCTACATGTTGCTTCTCTACATAGTCGCCGCTCCGATTTAGACACTTGCTTTAGTGCTTTACCTATTTTCCGATATCTTCATCATAGAATGCCGCATTAGCTTTTCACCTGTTCTCTACGTCGGTCTGCATCTCGTTTCTCTGCCAAGTTGCTGTCCTCATAGCGAGGGGTTCACGTGGGCAAAGATGCGAAAATCAGGATTCACGTCCGGGCATTATAGTGGGCGATCAATCACTTCCCATTCAAAACGATGCGTCTTGGGTAGAGCTGCAGTGAGATCCTGCACCATTGTCGCCCTTTGCTGTCACGCGTGACAGTTACGTTATGTGGGCTGCAAGAAATCAGGCGGAATCCCTCAGCGCGAGACTGTTCACAATTCACTCTTCAAGAGGAGGGTGTACTATTCTAAGCATGTTTATTTGCCCACTGCAGGTTCAGAACTGAGAAATGCAATGTAACAGAATGGATGTGCACAGTGGAGTAATTGGCCAACACATCTGTGTAAGCTGCATAGGATTTTCACTGTGGCTTTAATTTCGCTTTCAAAAGGGAACTTGAAAAAAATTGCTCTCGTACATCGATTATGTTACACAGCAGACACCTCTGACTGTGATGTCACGTATGCTGGAAGAAATGCTATGGGTTCTCCAGTACGAGGCAGAATGCTCTCTCAACAGAAACATTCTTTACTAATTGATACCTTCTTTACAGTACTTGGATTTGGGTCGCCCAGGAACTGGGCGGGGCTAATAGGCAACCCATAATTTTCCCTGTGGTGTGCTGAGACAGTGGCGACAGTGACCTCCCAGGTGCATGTCGTCAAAAACTTGGTGCTGTAAGGCCAAGCCAGGGGACTGAATACCGCTGGCGCTCTGCGACACGGGCAAGAACTGCACGGGATAAAGTATCAGATGGGGAGCTTCCCCATACTCCTCCTCTTTCCAATTCACCGCCCTCTGCATTGAACAGTCGAATTCCTTCGGCGCTCTTAATGTTAACACCCCTGCTTTTAATTTCACCGAAGGCTGTTTTGACTTTCCTGTACTTCCGCCAGTCATTTCTTTTCCGATTTCTTCACATTTTTCATGCAGCCATTTCGCCTCAGCTTCCCTGTACTTTCGATTTATGTCATTCCTCAGCGACTTGTATTTCTGTATTCCTGAATTTCCGTTAATGTTTGTGAAGTTCCTTCTTTAATCGGTCAACTGAAGTATTTCTTTTGTTTCCCATGGTTTCTTCACAGGTACTTTCTTTGTACCTAGGTTTTTCTTTCAATTTCTGTGACTGCCCATTTTAGAGATGTCAATTCCTCTTCAACTGTACTGCCTACAGAGCTGCTCCTCATTGCCGTGTCTATAGCCTTAGAGAACGTGAAGCCTATCTCGTCATTTCTCCACTTCTTTGCGCATTGATTCTTCCCGACTAATCTCTTAAAATTCAGCCTACTCTTCATCACTATTGCACTGTGATCTGAGTCTGCATATACAGCTGGATACGCCTCGCAAACCAGTATCTGATTTCGGAATCTCTACCTGACCATGATTCAATTCTAACTGAAATCTTCCCGTACCACCTGGCTTTTTCCAAGAGTACGAGTACCTCCGCTTTTGTGATTCTTGAACATAGTATTCGCTATTACCAGCTGAAATTTATTAGAGAACTCATTAGTCTTTCTCTTCCATCATTCCTTGTCTCAAGCCCATATTCTCCTGTAATCTTTTCTTCTGCTTCTCCCCCATGACTATTAAATTTTCATCTCCCTTTTCCTACTGCATCACCCTTTCAGTATCCTCATATACTTTCTCTATCCCTTCATCCTCAGATCGCAGCCTCGGCATGTATACTTGAACTACAGTTGTCGTTGTTGGTTTGCTTTTAATTCTGATAAGAACAACACTGTGGTATTCAGAGTAACATAATCTCTGCCCTACCCTCCTATTCATAACGAATTCCACTCCTGTTGAACAAGTTTCTGCTGCTCTGGATATTACCTTATACTCATCTGAGCAAAAATCCATGTCTTCTCTCCATTTCACCTCACTGAGCCCCTGCTGTATCTATGCTGACCCTTTGCGTTTCCTTTTGCAGGTTTTCTAGCTTCCCTACCAAGTTCAAACTTCTAACATTCCGCGCCCCGACTGCTACAACGTTATCCTTTCGTTGCTTATTCAGTCTTTTTCTCATGGTTACCTTCCCGTTGGCAGTCCCCCCAGAGATCCGAATAGGGGAATATTCCAGAATCTTTTGCCAATGTAGAGATCATCATGGCACTCTTTCAGTTACAAGCCCCTTCTCCTGTGGATACGCCCTATGTGACTTTCGTGCACTGGTTTCCATTGCATCACTGCTGATTCTTCCGCCTTTGGGGGCAGTTTTCCCACCCTGAACCTCTCTCAGCTCCTCCACCTTCTTTGACAAGGCCGTTGGCAGAATGAGGGTGACTTCTTATGCTGGATGGCTTTGGCCGCCAATGCTGATTAGTAACCAAAATTTAAGCTGCGGTGGGTTTCGAAACCTGGACCGATGACGTTTTCATTACCAATCAAAGACGCCTGTCCGAGACCTACGGTGCATCCTTTTACGCAATACCAGTATGCTCACACTAACTCCTCCTGCCCATCTCACTGAATATCCTGATGTCACTGCTTTCCTCCTCCTACACTCCAGAAATCCCGACGATCCCTCCATATCCGCCTCAGTCAGTTTACCTCCTTGTGTAACCATTAACTTTTCACGATTAACTCCTCCAAACCTCAGGTAATACCTATATTTTCCTTCTGCACTACTTTTACCTCAATATTTACGATGTCCTATCCAGCTAACTAACACACGAAAATACCTTTGACTAACCTTTGGCTGGTATGTATCATGGAAACCTCACCTACTAACCATCCAATGGAAAGCCCAGAATTGGCTAAAACTAGTAACTAATTGGACGTGTGGACTACATCACTCCAGTCTTTCGCACAGACAAATCTCTGATCTGCCCCATCATTTACTATGAAATTCTGGATGAATATCTGGTCCATCTGAGTTCTAAAAGTCCACCAGATTCTCGAATGCCTATTTGTACGCATCCTCTTACCTTCTCCCCACTAACATATCCAATTCCCACCTCTCCGCACTCACACTGAACACCTCCGAATAACCTACACCATCTGTAAACTCGACTTCAGCACTCCCACTGTTTTCCCTCCTCTTTCCAATTCTAGGGCGCTGTCACAATTCTACCCCCACATCCCACCATTCCTCCACATGCACGCTCTCCTCGTCCTCTCCAAACAAATTCCAACAGCATCCTTCTCCCAGACCACGAACTCTGCCCCAACATGTACCCATCCTTTGAAGAATGAATTCACTCCACCCTATCCATCCGTGCAAGGGTTCCCTCCTCGTTCTCTTCCCATACCACCCTTCCTACTTTTCCTGTTCCCTGTCGTTCCAAACCTGCTTTTCATTTCAGATTTATAGACCCCAATATCGGCTACTCCCCTCTCCTTGCTCCACAGCCACACCTGCCTCATCCCCATCTCTTGCCAGTTCTCAGTCATCACCACCACTCTCCTCACTCTCCTATCTCCCTCCATACCCACCTTTACTTTCGTCAACAATCTACCATCCCAGTTTTAGCGGAAGTGTTCAGTGCTCCATTTTTATTTGTCAGTGCCGCTTCTGTCGCGTTCAATGTTTTCCAAGTGTTTAATGTTCATCAAGTGTTTTTCAAATATCCTTAAGTCCACATTTTAATCAGTGTTTTTCAACTCTTCATGTAGACGGCATTATTTCCTCCTGCGTTATTCCATTAACACCACCTTTTAAAATTAGTTAATGGTAAAATGTCTCCTTATTTTGTGTTTATCATCTAACTGAATAATGTACACTGGCTAAAGGATGGGTTGATTGTACCACTTGCAGCCAGTCTCCATCCCCTTCCACATGGGTTGAGGGGAATCAAATAATAATAAAGAGAAAAAAGAATTATGTGCTGTTACCAGTTATAGCTGTCATATGGAGCTACTTGAAAACTAACATTTCCGTATTTTTTCACTGACTGTGGTTAGGTGTAATTTAGTTATATGGTTGCTTTTTCAAATACTAATATTGTTAATCAAATCAAAGTACATGTCTTACATGATGTAGCTATTCTTCTTACTTGACACTTATAAGTTCTAGCCTGTAGGTGAAGTCTCACACGTACTAGGTGTATGTTCCATTCCCTTCTGTTATCTAGAATTTTGTAATTTAGACTAAACTTATCGGGCTGTTCTCTAATAATGTGATACCTTAGACTACCTTCTATTGAGAATTCTTCAATTTTCTCAGGAATTTCATTTTCTGTGCCGGAATACGGCCATCTAACTTTTTGGTAATCACTAATATGTAGCTTACATAGAGCAGGGTGGGGACTGCCGCAGATTTGTGGAATTTAATTTGAGCATCTTTCCTAGTTTTGTTTTTAAGGTTTCTGTTAATTGTGCCACATACCCGGCTGAATTTACTAAGCTTAATTACCATACCTTCGCTGTAGCTATTTTCATCTCACATCCTAGGTAACTGAAACGTTTTACTAGTTCTACAATCTTCTGATCTGTCGCTATGCTCGTTCTAACATATTCTCTCTCCATGAAGGCTAGTCTGCTAGTTTGTTCTATTGCCATCTCCATGTCTTATTTCACACTTATTTGTTTCAGTAAATAGCCGGCCGGGGTGGCCAAGGGGTTCTAGACGCTACAGTCTGGAACCACGCGACCGCTACGGTCGCAGGTTCGAATCCAGCCTCGGGCATGGATATGTGTGATGTCCTTAGGTTTAAGTAGTTCTAAGTTCTAGGGGACTGGTGACGTTAAAGGTTAAGTCCCATAGTGTTCAGAGCCATTTGAACCGTTTTTGTTTCAGTTAATAAAATGCACTTTAATATATTACACACATCAAAAAAAGTTTTGCATCACCCCGGTTTGAAAAACTCCTGAAGGTAGGCGTTGACTGTAGATATTTTATCACAGACACACTCCCTTTGACTGTTCAGAGATGTCACTAAACTCGCCTACAGATGTAAACAACCATGCATGAGCATCGCCTATTAGACGGATGGATTCCGACAGCCGATCAGTCCTAGTCATTCCAGCAGGAAGGAGGTACACAGCTCGTATTGTCCGTAGTTCACCTATGCCTAGACGGTCAATACCACGGTTAGATCGCGTCCGCATTGTTACTTTGAGCCAGAAAGGGCTCTCAACAAGAGAATTGTTCAAATGGCTCTGAGCATTATGGGACTTAACATCTATGGTCATCAGTCCCCTAGAACTTAGAACTTCTTAAACCTAACTAGCCTAAGGACAGCACACAACACCCAGTCATCACGAGGCAGAGAAAATCCCTGACCCCGCCGGGAATCGAACACGGGAACCTGGGCGTGGGAAGCGAGAACGCTACCACACGACCACGAGCTGCGGACAAGAGAATTGTCCAGGCGTCTCGGAATGAATCAAAGTGATGTGGTTCGGACATGGTGGAGATACAGAGAGACAACAACTGTCGCTGAAATGCCTCGCTCAGGCCGCCCAAGAGCTAGTGCTGCAGTGTTTGACCGCTGCCTACGAAATATGGCTCGGAGAAACCCTGACAGCAACGCCACCATGTTGAATAATGCTTTTCGTGCAGCCACAGGAAGTCGTTTGATGACTCAAACAGTGCACAATAGGCTGAATGATGCGCAACTTTACTCCCGACGTCCATGGCAAAGTCCATCTTTGCAGCCACGACACTATGCAACGCGGTATAGATGGGCCCAAAAAAATGTCGAATGGACCGCTCAGGATTGGCATAAAGTTCTCTTCACCGATAGGTTTCACATGTGCCTTCAATCAGACAATCGTCAGAGATGTGTTTGGAGGCAACCCGGTCAAGCTGTACGCCTTGGACACACTGTCCAGTGGGTGGAGCAAGGTGGAGGTTTCCTGCTGTTTTGGGGAGGGGGGAGGGCATCATGTTGCACCCACTTACGCCGCTGTTGGTCATGAAAGGCGCCGTATCGACTGTACGATACGTGAATGCCACCCTCTGATCGATAGTGCAACCATAGCGGCAGCTTATTGGCGAGGCATTCGTCTTCATGGATGACAATTTGCGCCCCCATCGTCACATCTTGTGAATGACTTCATGGTAACGACATTACTCGACTATAGTGGCCAGCATGTTCTCCAGACATGAACCCTATCCAACATGCCTGGGATAGATTGAAAAGGGCTGTTTATGGACGACGTGACCCACCAACCACTCTGAGGGATCTACGCCGAATCGCCGTTGAGGAATGGGACAATGGACCAACAGTGCCTTGATGATCTTGTGGACAGTATGCATCGACGAATACAGGCATGCATCGATGCAAGACGACGTGCTACTTGGTATTAGAGGTACCGGTGTGTACAGAAATCTGGACCAACGCCTCTGAAGGTCTCACTCTATGATGCTACAACATGCTATGCGTGGTTTTCAAGAGCAATAAAAAGGGCGGAAAAGATGTTCATGTTGATCTCTATTCCAATTTTCTGTACAGATTCCGGAACCCTCGGAATAGAGGCGATGCAAACCTTTTTGATTTGTGTCATACTTAATAGAACACATTTCCTACATCATCTACAGCATAAAAGCAATTAAAAGTATAATATCATGCTCACATCATGCCCACCAAGTCCATTCATACGGACCAGAACCATTCCGTCACTACTACTCGACTAATAATCTTACAACCATTGTCAAAAATGTAATAGCCCAGACCACGTATTGAAACATACAAAGAATTTCGCGGTTGCCATTTACCGTGAACAGAACACTCCCACTGGTATGACAACCTGATGTGCAACGTAAACGATGAAAAGATTGAGCCAGTTATCATATTCTAAATATATGGCAAAACTTTCGGGAGTAAGAATTAAAATATCATAAAAACTAAAATAGCATCCCAGCACGGGGTGAGGGAATGGAATAAAGGCGGGTGAAACAATAGTTGGGGGGGGGGGGGGGAGGGGGAAGGAACTGGGGAGGGAGCAGAATTCATGGGGGCAGTGAGTTGGAGGGGGGAAGAGAAAAGGAGGTGAGGAAACTGAGATATGAATACTACGTAAAGCAAGCTTACATATAAAATTTATAAAATAGATGCATTGAAAGTATTCGTCAAACATTGCTTTCTCAACACCAGACAAAATCTGACATAATGGTCTCCTAGATTAGACGATGTACAGCAATATATATATTAATTATTTTATTCTTTCTTTCTCTTTAATTCCTAATTAAACCAGATAAAGTGAGAATATTAAACAACCTATTGGCAATTATTATGCTTAATATAGATCCAAAGTCCGAGGTAGACCTCTACCTCGTTAACCATCTTCGGCGTTTGTTTTACGATCGAACCAACGTAATGGAATATGAATCTAGCAGAAATGTCCGAAAGGAGAGGACCAGAAGGCCGAGGGGTGGTTATTTGGGGCTAGTGAGGGAGAAGAGAAAGATGTGGATGACCCGACTATACAGAATTAAGGGGAAATGGGTCGAAAGGTATGAGGTGGTGTAAAAGAGTAGTGTATTTAACAATTGAAATACAACACAGTGTGATACCATAACACCTCTAAGAAACAACGCTCATCCCTGTTCACGTGGGTTACTTACCTAATTCTTATTCAGAGTAGTCTCCCATCCAGTGTGTTCATTACTCCAATAAACGCTCGTTACAAAACAACAAGAGAACGCAGCCGCATACGAGCACAGAAAAAATGTTGTGCAGGGGAAGGGGAAGTTGTAACGAAGTAAGGAGTACAGAGAGAACACGGAGCTAAGTAAATATCTACGCACAAGTGCATCATCGCAACGTACAGTAAAACCGTAAAAACTCAGAATTTGTTCACTAAAATATTTTAGAACGGCAAGGGCACAAAGAGGCGCTATAATGCATTCCAAAACAGTCTGAAAAAACTGTTGATATAAAAGTCAACTTGCTCATTCAGTACCTTATCGCAATTCTTAATGTGTTTTCTAAAAATCTCTAACTCTTGTAAAATGTCAAGGAGCAAGCCCTGAGGCCCAAGATGGAGCTCTTCCGTCGTTAACTCAGTGGCACCCGCTACAGGGCATGACCCGTCTCTTAGATGCTGGCTGAATTCCGTCTTACTAGCTGTGTTTTTATTTGCAGTAATCCGAGAAATTGTTTGTGATACCACGTAGCATCTACATTGCTAATGAGGTCGCCCCACACTGGGCGCCAAAAATATGGCGCACCAGAGAAATCTTAGTGATTTTACATGAAATGCCAATTATTAACGAGATCGCCACACACTGGGGGCCAAAACGTTGTTAACTTTAGAATTATTCGTGACATCATGTAACATGAATGTTACCAATGAGATCACCCTACAGAGGGACCAAACAATTAATTGGTATCAATAATTAAATGAAATCAAACATGAAGCGTTATGAAGTTAAGGGGTTGACATATCAATGAAACAGACTGCTTAAATAATTAAAACCAAAAAAGTATTTATTTCATTACCGCTTACATAAACTGAAACTGTTTCAAATCACAGGGCCGATTTGACTGGTCGTGGACACAACTCAGTTGTTAAGGGGAAGAAGGGAGGAACGAATCATCTCAATATGTCGGAAGGCTAATGTTGGCAATGGGTGAAAAAGCCCCCATGTCGTCTTGCTTCTACACAATCTCACCGACTGTTGTTTTCTCTCCTCATCCACCTCTGGGCCCAAAGATTTATCGAAATTTTTATCCTATCGACGTTGTCAGTGTTGGACTAATTTTTCAGTGCCTCCCAATGACTGATGATCCTTCCATGACTACACGTCCGATGGTAGGGTGGACATTCCTTATTTTGCATAGGTCGGTGTGTCACTTGTGAATTGACGTCTTTCTCACGATTCCACATTCTTCCGATGTTTTCTTGCGCTCCGAAGTCGTTGTGAGAACAGCTACACATTTCCTTGTAGCTGTTATCTCTGTGTGAGGCCTGGACAAACATATGTTGGGCTTCATCTAAGAGTCTGCTGACATCCGTGATCTGTGAAGAACATCCTTACTGTCCTGAACACATCTGTTTAAGAAGGCTTTCTAAGGGAGGTAAGACGGCTGCTGCCAGGCCAGGGGAATTCACATGCTTTCGGGCGTACATTCTTGACGTACCATACTAATGTCTGAGGGGTCGATCAGTTTTCAACATGTTTCTCATTGTCCGCCAGGCTCTTCACAACGTGTCCAATCCTAGCGAGGCGAGGACGTCCGCCTGTCTACCCCCTGTGTGCTTGCAGAATGCCTGCAGTTTCCGCTTCTCAGGCGCTCGCTGCATAGGCTCCCGCCAGCTTTTTCTTGGGCCATAGGCAGTAGAAATCGACCAACGAGGCCGTGGGCATAGTTACCACAGTATGT
Organism: Schistocerca piceifrons; assembly: GCF_021461385.2. NCBI lineage: Eukaryota > Metazoa > Arthropoda > Insecta > Orthoptera > Acrididae > Schistocerca > Schistocerca piceifrons. The sequence continues at coordinate 682,455,639 of NC_060141.1, read as the reverse complement.
CCTTTAAAGCGAGTAAGAAATGTTCCTCCCATTTCACCAGTGTAAAAGAATCACATACTCCACGTTGCAACTCATTTATATATTTCCTTATATGTTTCCTTTTCGTATTATACTGTCTGGCCACTGACGGAGCTGCGAGGCCTGGTGCTTATGTGCTCGCAGCATCTTTTATGTTGTGACTGCGTTTAAACATCAAGCTGAAATGGATATTATATATGGTCACAGATAACCGTTATTTTGTAACTCTGTAATAATAAAAAAAAGAAGAAGAAGAATCTCCAAGTAGTGCCCACCCCCCTTCAGTGCTCCCTGTCTGTTATCTAACAATGTTCAATGCACGCAGCTTTGGACTGTCATATGTAAATAAGACCTTGTACTTAGCCATTGCTGTAATCAATGTTCCCAGCATACGCACATTATTGTGTTACTTGGGTCTTACGCGGTACATAATCATTGTTAAACGTACTTTGCATGACTTTATGTATCGTTTATGTTAATTGTAACACGATATACTCTGTTCTACAGGATGCCTTCGTAATGATCTAAGGTCTGAAATCTGTCGCCATTCAAATAAAAACAAACTTCTGTGCAGCTTCAACGGTTTTGTTACTTCATTGAGTCATAGTAATTTGCTACTGAATGCCATCCAGCATGCTGGAAGTGAATAACGGATAGGATATGAAATCTGTCCTATCTAGGACACAGATTAATTCATTATTATTATTATTATTATTGTTATGTTCCAGTTCGTAAAGGCGCCAATATTGACTCAGACCATTCCTTAACCCGTGTGAAACTAAAGCTAAAACCCCAAAATTTCAACAAAAGGACACCATTAATCCCCAAATTTGACACCAGTAAAATCCAACCATCATTATTAGCAGACGAATTTGACAAAACAAGTGCACAAAATTGGGAACAACTCAAACACAAGATTATCAAAACAGCTCAAGATCAAATTCCTTTACGAAAACACAAGAAACATGCTTGGTGGAATGAAAACTGTGATCATGCAATCAAAGCCAGACAAGAGACATTTAAAGCATGGAATAGCAACAAGACAGAAGACACATATGATACATTCCTGACAACTAGAAAAGACACTTCAAAACTAATTAGACAAACAAAAAGACAATATGAGAATAGTCAACTCTTAGAAATTGAAGAAGATTTTCAGAAATACAATACCAGAAATTTCTATAAAACTTTTAAAACCAAAATAAAGGGGTACCAACCCCAGAATCTTTGCTTCAAGAAGGAAAATGGACAGTTGGCTCTTAACAACCAAGAAAATTGCAAAGAACTTTCTAAATATTTTAAGAATCTTCTAAATTGCCCCGAGCCCACAGAAAGATTTCCACCAAAAATTCCCCAACAATGCAATCCAGTTTCACTTGCACCAAATGAAGAGGAAATCATTAAAGAAATTCATAGGTTGAAAAACAACAAAGCATCAGGTGAAGATGGAATTGTTGCAGAACTTTTAAAGGCAGCTGGTCCAAAAACCGTTAAAGAAATTACTTCAATCATGCAAAACATTTGGCAAACTGAAAAAATTCCTGATGAATGGAGAACCGCCTTGATTCACCCACTTCATAAGAAGGGAGACAAAACTGATGTTAATAATTACAGAGGAATTTCTCTTCTTCCAGTCACATACAAAATCCTCTCTCAATGTCTTCTGAACCGAGCACAACAACAACTTGAATGGAAAATTGGCGAATATCAAGCAGGTTTCAGGCCAAATAGATCTTGCCCAGAACAGATTTTAGTCCTCAAACTAATTCTCAGACATCAAAAAATTTACAATAAAAAACTAGTTTGTACCTTTGTAGATTTTAGAAAGGCTTATGACTCAGTGGATCGTGAATCTCTTTTCCAAATTGTGAAAGAACAAGGCCTGGATCCTAAAACCACGGCAATTATCAGAGACACGCTAACTGGTACAAAATCAAAAGTAAAGTTCAGAGGAGAAATTTCAGAATCCTTTGAAATAAAAACAGGCGTGAGGCAAGGTGATGGACTCTCTCCGTTGCTATTTAACTGCGTTCTAGAAAAAGTAATACAAGAGTGGCGCGAACGAAAATTGGAGTTCAAAATTGACCAACCAGTGAAATTAGGACGAACAAATATTCGAATAGACTGTTTGGCCTTTGCAGACGACTTGGTTATTCTAACGCAGGACATCCAAATTGCTCAGAAACAAATAGAAATTCTTAAAGAAACAGCAGAAAGAGTGGGTCTCCAAATCTCATTTGAAAAAACACAGTATATGACTAGCAACAAACTGGCACCCAAACTTTTGGAAACTAAGTATGGAAAAATCAAAAGAGTTTCGCAATTCAAATATTTAGGTGAAACAATCTCAGAGACTGGTCTAGAAAAAATTGGAAATGAAATTCGTTGTCAAAAGATGGAGACAGCTTTTAGACTTACAAAAGACATCTACAACAAAAAATGTCTCTCGAGGTACTCTAAATTGAGACATTACAACACGGTCATAAAACCAGAGTGCCTTTATGGGGCTGAAACGCTAATTTTAAACAGAAAAAAGGACATTCAAGAAATCCAAAAAAGAGAAAGAAAAGTAATCTGAAAAATTCTAGGTCCAAAATATACTGAAGAAGGAACATACAGGCTAAGAGCAAATAGTGAAATTCAACAATACACCAGCATATATTCGGATATGAAAAAACGCAGATTAAAATTTTATGGGCATATTAAAAGAATGGATGCTACCAGACTAACTAAACAAGTAGTGGAATTCTACGAAAATCGAAGTAAAGCTAAATCTGAGACAATAAAATGGATTGCTGCTATAAAAGAGGACATGAAAGAGGCAGATATAAAACAAGATGAAATTCAAGACAGAAAATTATTTGGGCAAAAAATTCATGACTGGGTAGTTGGTCAAGCTGAAAAACCAAAGAAAACTGGAACCACATGGTCTGATGAAAGGAAAAGAGCTCATTCCGAGAGAATGAAAACAATTTGGGCAGAGAGAAAGTCTAAAAGAAAATAACTGAATGCCCCGTGATTGTACTTCGCGTGGTCCAGTAGGGCCCAAACGTGAATAATAATAATAATAATTATTGTTATGTACTGCCTCTTACGTGCTGCACATACTGTACTGTTAATAAGATTTTAAAAGTGTGCTCTAAGACTCTAATTTTTGCAGGTAACGGAAATAATTAAATAAAAAAGAAGTTCATTAGGTATTAAAACTGTGAGGCGCCATCTGAATTAAATTCAGCATTTTTTACACAACTTTTGCTCAATACTTCTGTTACGTAAACCTGCACCAAAATCAGTTTTGTTACAAGAACCTGCAAATGATCACCTTTTTTTCATATGCAGCTGTTTCATAATCGCCTCCTTCTTTGTTCTATTTTTCCTGCGGAGGGAAAAATTTCTGTTTAAATTTATACTATGACAAAATGATGTTGCACGTTTTAAATGATTGTTTGCTTCAACACGTGGTAATACTAGGGACGAGTTTTGCATTAATACACATCACGTAGTAACATAACTCTTTTCTCCATAATAGTGGAATTTTCGAAGTAGCCAGCACTCCGACTCTGTATACAGACTTGCCCCCTCATGCCACCTCCCTCTTTCCACCTGCTCTGTTATTAGTTGCCTGTATGGTAACTCTCTCTTTCTCTCCCCTCACTCTCCCACACACACACACACACACACACACACACACACATACACACATAAGCACGTATTTTCATTTACTTATTGTTTTCTCTCATGATGATACGAACGCATAAAATGCAATAAAGTCAAACATGCTGACAAATGATAGATAACAATTCTATAAAAAACAATAATTTTTAATGATATACAAAGAAAGTTTACGTCAAACGTCGCTTCAGGTTAAAAAATGTATAATAATGTACATTTTTATAAGCCGTATAATCTGTTGTTGAGTGATCGATAATACCACTAGAATTTTGTGAAACTTCATTAAATATTATGATATACGAATTAATAAACGACGTTTCTTTAAACCTTCAGTTTTATTTTCGACATGTAACAGTTGCTACACAACATCCTCAATAACTTGCCTTGTTCAACGGACATACGTAAAGTATGTAACGTGGGTACCAACAACATTTCCATTTGCTTCAGCTGAGAAGGCGACTGTAACGATTTACTGCTTTTTGTAATGCCTCTCAGTAAACACGTATTTCGAGTTGCAGTTGGTGTGCTGTAGTAATATTTGCGTAAATTACAACCCTATAATGTCCGTATCTCACAGTTATATAATTAAATTAGTAAGTCATTTCAGTTAAAATCCACACGGAGATCCAAAACAGAAGGAATGTAATTGTTTTACCAATAATAACAAATTTGCAAACACATAATGCACAAATGACGCCACAGCAGAGGTGAAACACAGTTTGGTGTGAAAGAAAATAAAAAACCAGATTGTTGCTCAACGTGGATCTCCATATAGTGTTACGCCAAAATATTTTACATAACTTTGTATATTGTGATCCTTGCAGAAAGAGTGGTCGAGCGCCTATCCGTCCGGCGAAATAAAGGCGAACTGAAACTTATGGCTGAGACATGACCCGTAAGTTGCATCAGTGGTATGATATTTACTAGGAACCCGCAGTGCAGCATAGATCTCTCTTCATCCATCGGATTTGTAATGTGAAAGAATGTGTTTTACACTGAATGGGAACGGAATCTGTTCTTATGAAGGGACTGTGCCGTAAATATGATAGACGGTTGCCCTTGCGCCATGGTAAACAATAAATTGAGAGCTACCTCCGGCGTATCCGCACTGTATGGAAACGCCGAGAATACAAAGCGAGCTGTAATGCCCCGCGCGAAAACGTTGTAAATCAAACATATATTACTTTCTCGATGCCTGAAACAGCTTCAATGTGCCGTTACTCTCTCATAAATATCCTCGCACATCTCGCAAAATATTCTGAAAGGGCGAAAAAAAAACAAAGGGTCAAAGAAGAACACAAATGCTTCGCAACACCGAGCAAATCCTGCGCAAAATAGCAGATTACGGTGGAATACACCTTTGGTCTTCCACACACGTACAGAGTTTAGAAGCGCCTCTCTTAAAAATGGAAGCCTGACGTGCATAATTTCTTTTTAATCTGCTGGAAAGCTTTAGGCAGTTTACCAAAGACTTTCATTTGGAAGGAAATGTATGTAGCGAACAGAACTTTAAAAGAAGTCTACTTTGAAACAAATGTTCTAACGAACAAATCTAGAAATTAATTCACCTGATGCTCAGTATTGAGTCTTGACAGTACATTCGTTTATCATACAAGTATGTGTCATATTTGTCACATGAAATTGTGAATTCTCTACCACCACCACACATCTCCCTTCGGGAGAATGAGAACCAGGTAACGGAAGCTAAGACGAATTTTGAATCGCGCCAGCCGAGTTTTGGGCCGACTAGTTTCATTTGACGAGAGATATTAAACATCTGTTTCTTAAATATAATAAAATAAGAGAAATAATGAGAGAAATGACTGACATCTGAAGGTTGATGCAGTGTTTACTGAGCTCCTTTTCTTTCCATTAATAGTAGTAGTTGTTGTAACGGTCAGCTAAGGTATTTCTTAATTGTGTAACGTAAGCTTGATATCTTTGGCTCTGCGAGTAGATACGAATGCCGTTGACCAGGGACGTGAAGTGGTTTTAATAGTATATGATGGCACTGAATCACGTGGTTTGCGGTGACCGTTGGGTTTTGGCGACATGTACGTATGGGACACAGAGTTGCCAGAAAAAGAACGGACACTTTGTGGCATCAGGTGGAGCAAGACCGCCCAGTGACATTTTTATGTTGCGATGTTAGCAGCCATTAGGGTTCGTGCTGTTAGAATGTTGAGGCTGGTTAGGTGTAATTGATGCTTATCCAGTCTCTTCTGGGTGCAGTATACTTTAAGTATTTCCAAACTTTCACTATATTTAATTCTTTAAATTAGTCGATGTCTCTTAAAGATTCCGCTAACGTCATGTGGGAGGTGCTTCATTTCCAAATATAGGTACGGAAAGTGCCTCTTCAAATGGAACCCTCATCCCCTCTCCACCCAGCCATAAAATTCACGATTCAATTTTTGAAAACTTGTGATGAAACTGTTTCGAAACTTAAGCTCTTACAACATTGCTTCTTATAATCAAAACAATAAAAACACAGGATTTAATATGACAAACGGTGCTACCGTGTCTCTCCCAATGGCAGTGACAGTGGCAATTTGCTTCCTAGTTCTGCTCGATACATATCGGTCAACTTCGGTAGCCTTCGTGACTATAGTATGCTTTCAACAGCTGCCAGCACCAACGTTCAAACATTTGCATTACAGCTTCTTGGTGAAAATAATCCAGTATTCTTTAATAAAGCATTACGAGATGAATGACTAAAGAATATATTCGTTAGCCGTCGGGATCATGTCCAATTCCGATTTCGCGGAGATTTAGGGAAAACAAAAGACGATGTGAGATAAGTCACGAAGTTATATATTTACTAAGAGCTTCAAATGTTTTCTATTCATTGACTGAGTGAGAAGAACAACATGTCATACGAAACAAAACGAAATGTTGTATTACATCGGTTTGAGAGCGAACTACTATCGCCGAGGCTGCTGCCCAAATTTATCAGTAACTAAATTCGTAAAATCAGATTATTCAGTCCACTTTATTCGGTGAACACTTGTTGTTGTTGTTGTTGTGGTCTTCAGTCCTGAGACTGGTTTGATGCAGCTCTCCATGCTACTCTATCCTGTGCAAGCTTCTTCATCTCCCAGTACCTACTGAATCTGTTTAGTGTATTCATCTCTTGGTCTCCCTCTACGATTTTTACCCTCCACGCTACCCTCCAATGCTAAATTTGTGATCCCCTGATGTCTCAGAACATGTCCTACCAACCGGTCCCTTTTTCTTGTCAAGTTGTGCCACAAACTTCTCTTCTCCCCAATTGTATTCAATACCTCTTCATTAGTTATGTGATCTACCCACTTAGGTAGCGTATACAACTCACATAACCTGTTTTCACTCATTGTAGAAGACAATCGCTGTTTTACTCTTCGTAGAGCACAGAAGCTGTCGCTGAAATGTTTCTGTAGTAGAGCCTTCCTCCATATCAGGATCTCTGCATGTTTATCAATAATATCAGTGACTGAAAGATTTACAGGCATTTGCGCTCTCATAGAACAAAACTCACTCTACAGGGTTACTTCAGATAATAAGTTATCATTATTACAATATTTTTGAGCCACTGTGGACCAGGAAATAGTCCTGTCGATCTGTAAATTATCAAGTCCACATGCCACAGCACATCAGATTTGTTTCGAGTAATTTCGATAACAGGAAAATTGTCACCTGTTCAGTGCGCATCCATATGTCAGATACGTGTAGGAAATTGCAGACTGAACCTCATGATAATTGCCAGTAGCGGCTGCTGTGTAAGAGCACAAGAGCACGTGAATGTCCATACCTTTGACTCATTGCGGATTTATCGATTATTGTTCTCTGAATAATGTCGAATGCAACGTAGATGCGGTAATTTGAAAGATAGAGCGCACTAAATCTACCACGCTGTCCTACAATGTTACTCCTCTAGGCTCCATGAGACTTGTCATCAGGCTCACGAGCACACCTCCGGTTTTGCGGGTTTTAGGGAGCTTGCGCGCATGCATTATTAGCGAGTCGTAATTGCCTTAGGAATCCAATAGATCCAGATTTGACAGACAATGAGCACAGTTCAGGGCGCGTACAGCTAAGCCGTAGCACTGGCAACAAACTGCAGAAGATTTTTATACCTGTTCGCTTGGCATAAATCCCACTAGGCAGTAACACATTCCTCAGATACGCCAATTCACTCACTATACAGTAAAAAATAGATCGAACGTCAGTATGTGTTATAGTTACACTATTATAGCGAAACCTATTTTGCGGTTTCTGAATGCATTATATAATTTTAAGTTTCGGATTTTATTGTACAGTAATCTATTTTAGGCGCTCAGAACCATAGTAGCCTAAAGCACATCATCGTCGATTGTGAGACTGTATCGTTTATTCATCCTTCTGACATCTGTTGCTCTTATCGTGGATCAGTTTTATGTGTGCTGTAGGCTCACATTGTGTATAGAAGTATGGACATTCAAGAAAAGCAGTCTCAGTTGCTCTGATATTCACGTGAATGTGGTACCGACGACGGTGTGCTTTTGGCCCTTACGATTGTCAGTCACTCATTTGTATTCTAGTCAAGTGACCATGTTGGTATACAGTATTGCTTCAATTTAATCATTCCCGTAAACTGCAGTTTGTCCGGGAATCGGCTTTTGAGTGCAGTGTCAACGTGAATTCTGGTGAATCTACTTGATGTGCTGACACAAAAGTAAATAATACAAGTTATTCGCGAAGTAACTAAGAATTAAGGCCTGCCAGACCAGATCTGTTGATCGAGAGCCGGCCGGTGTGGCCGATCGGTTCTAGGCGCTTCGTTCTGGAACCGCACTACCGCTACGGTCGCAGGTTAGAATCCTGCCTCGGGCATGGATGTGTGTGATGTCCTTAGGTTAGTTAGGTTTAAGTAGTTCTAAGGTGTAGGGGACTGATGACCTCAGATGCTAAGTCCCATAGTGCTCAGAGCCATTTGAACCATTTGATTCGTTGATCGAGAAAGTGACGAAGTCAAGTAAGAATGACTGCAAGCTGACATTCAGCCAATAAGTGTACAATAATCGTAACTTGTTGTGTGGGTACAACGTAAGAATGTCTGGTTTCCAGCCCGGAAGTTAATTCGCGAGCTAGTACAGGTGTTAGGGATCTCGTGCATTTCTGAAAGAACACGAAGACTCTCACTTACACGAGAATGCGAAATGGAGAGCAGCGAAAGCTTACACGTTATTTCGTCCCTGCCCTAAACTGTTCTTAATTACGTACAAAACAACAAAAGAGCACAAAAAATTCTTTCTTTAGTCAGGCCAGTAAAGCATATTTTGTTATTATTATTATCGACAGTGGTTGCAGTTAGACAAATTTTTTCATAAGCATAACCATTATACAGTAGATGCTATTAATTTATATTATCTGAATCTAAAAATTCGTGAACACCCAGGTCGTTTACTCACGAGCCGCCACTGAATATTGTGCAATGACAAATCCGGTGAAACACAATTGTTTTACCGATAGCTTTCAAAGTAGCCTTCTTCCCTCGAACCCAAATAGTGTATACGGAAGATGTGCGTCGAAGTGAATGCTTTTATAAAAAAGAAGAGACTACTGGATAACTTTCCAGGTAGTTTATAGCTGACGGTTCTGCCGTCTTACCATACTAGAAGTATACATCTTTCTTCTGCAAGTCCGAATTATTTGGAATGGTGTTCATTTGACGACTTCTGACGAAGTGTTTGCTGCTTAAAACATCAGCCGCTGACTCCCGCTAGGCCACGCAAGCCATGAAACACGACAATGACTGTTGTTTCCGGCTTTAGCCTACTGAAGATAACTGGGTTAGCCTCATTTCGAGTTTGAATGTTCAGACCCGGCAGTAGATTTCAGGTGTTGTTTCTTAAACATGTACACTAAACTAAATCACCACGCTTATTAAACCGCCTACATTAATTCTAGCATTATGACCTGGCGAAACTGGGAACACCCTAGATGTGTACCAGCGGCGATATATTATTCCTTATTCAGGGCGTATACGGCCCGAGACATCCGGGAGATCCGGGAAAATCCCGGGAATTTTTTCATCCGGGAAAAACCTGGGAATTTTTTAGAATTCCGGTATTTTTCATTGTTTTAGATTTCAGTTAAAGTTTTGTAGGTTTGACGTGTAAGATCTGACAAAGAACTTTAGTCCACTACTGCTGAATAATACTGTAGCAATGAAACATAAATCAGAGAATAACACCAAAATAAAAGTTTAGTTGCATAGAAAATGGGTAATTTACACAATGCACAGTCTAGTTTGCCGACACCGAGAAGTTGTAAAGGCTTTAGGTCGAAGATTATGCAGTACGTCCGTAACAACTAACGTGCATTCGATGTGCGTGACGTCACAATTGTTTACATTTCTAACAGAACACCAGAAAATATTACGAATAGTGGCTTGAGATGCGTTACTTTCAAAGTAAATTTCCATGCTATATGATTTATGTTACGTGTGAGAATGTGCAGTGAATTTCTTAAATCACAGGGCGTTATAACTCTCATTCAGAACGTAACACTTTGAGGATCAGCCATTTGAAAAATGTCGGGCCCAGAAGATAAGTCATTTATGCCACTATTTAAAATTTTACCAGCCCATTTGTATTTGATATGACTTAACGTGTAACACACGCTAAAAAAAGACCGAGCTTCAAGTTAGTTTTCATATTTAATGTTGTTCTTTCATAGATAAAAAATTATGCAATCGATGGCAAAAAGTGTAAGTGACCTTCAAAAAAATGTGCATAATGTGTTACTGAGCAATGTCACAAATCCAGGGTGTATACGTGGACAAGGAAAAAAAAGTTCCCGGATTTCCCGGTTAAAAATACACTTTCTCCCGGATGAAAACACACTTTTTCCGTGTTATTAAGTGACGGTGTATTTTTCCCTCGGAACTGTAAAACTTATCAATCCTTTGAATGGCTATGTTTTTATACACAGGCGTAGAATTTCCCGGCACTTTACAAAACGAAATTCAGGGAAGAAAACTTCTTTTGGAAAGATTTTTGATGTGCAGCAAAATGTACACTGCATATTTTCGCATTACCAAACACCACATGTTACTTTCCGAACCATTGTAATCGATATTGCGATCCGCTTTTGTAAGCCAGTCATACCTCATGTCACGAGATCCCGCCAGCCGATGACAGTGGATAATCAGACCACAGGACACGTGATGTAGTCAGCTAATAGCAACACCACTGTTAATTAGCGCGTATACACAAACAGAAAAAGTTAATGTTTTAAATTAATATACATAGTGTTGCTACAAGAAAAGCAAAGGTTTCACATATAACATTGGTCTCTAAGGTTAATAAGCTGCAGGAGAAGCTAAGCTTTCACATATAATGTTGATATTTTCTGCATGTGTTACACTTTAAGATATATCACACAAATGTGCCAGTAAAATTTTTAGTCGAGTCCAGTGAGTTGTCCTCAAAGTCTTTTACAAATAAATTAGCTACAGCAGAGGAGAGAGAGCTTCCCGTAGCACTACAACAATTTACTCACAATAACGACATGAATGATCATCTAGGCCCGAAATACTACTAAATGGATCGTCATCAAACGCTCTGTGATTTAAGAACTTCATCGCACATTCTCGCACATAGTTTAACTTGCGTAAAAGGAAATTTACTTTGAAAGTAACGCTTCTCAAACCAACATTCGCAATATTTTCTCGCAAGAGCACATTCGTATGTCCAGATTCCCAATGAAGTAGGCCTCGGCCTGATATTAAGCTTTTCAGTTGGGTTTCGGGATGTAAATTTTCTTGAAGTACCAGTACTGCACTAACTCATTTTTGATTCTTTATTATAGCATAATGCCGTACGTGCTAGAACATGAAAACGTGCACTTGGCGAGCAGTTGAAATTAACCAACAGTGTGGGACTAAACACTTTGTTTCAAACACATTGACTGCCTCGGCGTAAATGATTAATAAAAACGAAATTTATTTAGCAAACAGACAAAATTAATTTTATTGTTCTACAAGGTGATTAATGCATGGCTGTCAGAAAAGTTGATTTCATTTGCAATTTATGTTTTATTTTCGTTTCTGTTCTGTTTGACGTTTTATTATTGCAGTATTATTCTGCAGTAGTCGAATACAGTTATATCCTTTGTTAGAGTATCGATTCTTACCAGTCAAAATTACAAAAATTTGATTGAAAATTAAAACAACGAAAAATTCCCGGAATTCTAAAAAATTCCCGGGATTTTCCCGGTTTTCTCCAGGACGAAAAGATTCCCGCGTTATTCCCGGATCTCCCGGTTGTCCCGGGTCGTATACACCCTGCAAATCTTTTCATGCCGGAACACTTCGACTTTTCTACGCGACTGATAATCATTTTGGCACGATTTTAATTGCCAAATTAGAGCCTGTTAGTAGGCCTACGGACTTCCTATCATTGTAGGACTAATAACAGTGGATGCCAATAGACGATGCAATTCTCGTTCATACATACTTAGTCCCTCAACCGTTAGGGGTAAAACTCAATGGGACTCGGGGCAAGTAAGGCTAGCAACCCGCTTCCTTGGTACTTTAAATATGATGCTGGCAACAATCAGAGCAAAATGCCTCGGACCTTTGGAGGTAACGGAGTCCCACCTCTAACTGACAAACCAGGGACTCCTAAGATACGACTCGGCAGACAAATGGTAATGAGATGGGGAGCTATTAATATCAATGGGGGCTACTCTGGGAAGAAAGTAGAGCTGGCAGAGGCTGCAAGAAAGATGGGGCTGGACGTTTTAGCTGTTAGTGACATTCGGGTAAGGGGTGAGAAAGAAGAGGAAGTGGGAGAATACAAGGTCTACCTGTCAGGAGTCAAAGCAGGAATAGCACAATGGCGTGTAGGGCTTTACATCAGGAAAGAAATGGAACCCAACGTAGTTGCAATAATGAATGTAAACGAACGACTGATGTGGATAGATTTGACAGTGTCTAGCAAGAAAATTAGGATTGTGAAGGGACAGATCAAGATAAGATGCACTCAGTGATGTAGTTGTTAGAGTAAAGGACAAGGACAGTGTTCTGCTCATGGGTGATCTTAATGCCAGGATTGGAAATCGAACAGAAGGTTATGAGAAGGTTATGGGAAAATTTGGAGAGGATATGGAGGCCAACAGAAACGGGAAACAACTCTTGGATTTCTATGCCATTATGGGCTTAGTAATCACAAACTCCTTTTTTAAACATAAGAACATTCACCGGTATACTTGGGAAGGCAGGGGAACCAGATCTGTCATTGACTATATAATAACAGATCAGGAATTCAGGAAGGCTGTGAGGGACACACGTGTATTCAGGGGATTCTTTGATGACACTAATCATTATTTAATCTGCAGCGAAATTGTTATTGTGAGGCCGAAAGTGCAGGAAGTCAGGTCCATATGTAGGAGGATAAGAGTGGAGAAACTTCAGGATAAGGAAATCAGGCACAAGTACATAACAATGATCTCAGAAAGGTACCAGTTAGTTGAATGTAGTGAATTACAGTCAGTGGAAAAGGAATGGACAAGGTACAGGGACACAGTACTAGAAGTGGCTAAAGAATGTCTTGGAACAGTAGTGTGGAAAGGTAGGATGAAGCAAACAGCTTGGTGGAATAACACAGTCAAGGCAGCCTGTAAAAGGAAAAAGAAGGCGTATCAAAAATGGCTACATACTAGAACTCAGGTAGACAGAGAAAGTTATGTTGAAGAAAGAAGCAAAGCCAAACTGATATTTGCAGAATCCCAGAAGATATCTTGGGAAGACTTTGGAAACAGGTTGGAGACCTTGGGTCAAGCTGCTGGAAAACCATTCTGGAGTGTAATTAGCAGTCTTCGAAAGGGAGGTAAGAAGGAATGGCCTGGGAGTCGGGACAGGTTCCATCATACTGGACAAAAGCGGTAATCACACCAATCTTTAAACATGGAAACAGAAAAGATTGTAACAACTACAGAGGTATCTCTTTAATCAGCGTTGTGGGTAAAATCTTCTCAGGTATTGTTGAAAGGAAAGTGCGAGTATTAGTTGAGGACCAATTGGATGAAAATCATTGTGGGTTTAGGCCTCTTAGAGGTTGTCAGGACCAGATCTTTAACTTACGGCAAATAATGGAGAAGTGTTATGAATGGAACAGGGAATTGTATCTATGCTTTATAGATCTAGAAAAGGCATATGACTGGGTTCCTAGGAGGAAGTTATTGTCTGTTCTACGAGATAATGGAACAGGAGGCAAACTTTTGCAAGCAATTAGAGTTAGAGTTGACAGTAAATTGAGTTCATGGTTTAGAGTAGTTTCAGGGGTAAGACAAGGCTGCAACCTGTCTCCACTGTTGTTCATGTTATTTATGGATCATATGTCGAAAACAATAGACTGGCTGGGTGAAATTAAGATATGTGAACACAAAATAAGCAGTCCCGCATATGCGGATGAGTTAGTTGTGATGGTAGATTTGATTGAAAGTTTGGAAAGTACAATTTCAGAGCTAGATCGGAAATGTAAGGACTATGGTTTGAAGATTAGCATCTCCAAAACGAAAGTAATGTCAGTGGGAAATAGATATAAACGGATTGAGTGCCAAATAGGAGGAACAAAGTTAGAACAGGTGGACGGTTTCAAGTACTTAGGATGCATATTCTCACAGGATGGCAACATAGTGAAAGAACTGGAAGCGAGGTGTAGCAAAGCTAATGCAGTGAGCGCTCAGCTACGATCTACTCTCTTCTACAAGAAGGAAGTCAGTACCAAGACTAAGTTATCTGTGCACCGTTCAATCTTTCGACCAACTTTGTTGTGTGGGAGCGAAAGCTGGGTGGATTCAGGTTACCTTATCAACAAGGTTGAGGTTACGGATATGAAAGTAGCTAGGATGATTGCAGGTACTAGTAGATGGGAACAATGGCAGGAGGGTGTCCACAATGAGGAAATCAAAGAAAAACTGGGAGTGAACTCTATAGATGTAGCACTCAGGGCGAACAGGCTTAGATGGTGGGGTCATGTTACACGCATGGGAGAAGCAAGGTTACCCAAGAGACTCATGGGTTCAGCAGTAGAGGGTAGGAGGAGTCGGGGCAGACCAAGGAGAAGGTACCTGAATTCGGTTAAGAATGGTTTTGAAGTAATAGGCTTAACATCAGAAGAGGCACCAATGTTAGCACGGAATAGGGGATCATGGAGGAATTTTATAAGGGGCGCTATGATCCAGACTGAACGCTGAAAGGCATAATCAGTCGTAAATGATGATGATGATGATGATGATGACATACTCATCTACTTACGAGTTGACCGGTGTAGAAACGCACTTTGCTGAGTTGAGCGAGCTCGGCCTACCTTCGTAACGTACGCGCCGCGGCCTGTGTCTTTCTCGTAGGCCTTGTGCTCTGAATAACTGCCGTTATTCGCTAGAGAGGTCACGTGACATGATCTATGACTAGCTAACAAAAGTGCATCGCTCAACGCAATCTCTATTTTAGAGTTTCGGAAGCTATCGTGTTGAAATTTGTAGAATTTGTGTATATACTTTCACAATACGAAAGTAAACTCTGTGTATATTGTCTTGCATCAAACAACTTTCCAAACGCATTGTTTTTCCTGGATTTCGTTTCCTAAAGTGCTGGGACATCCTCCGCCGGTATAAGACCTTTACGATTCAAAGGACTGATAGGTCTTACAGCTCTGAGGGAAAGTATACTGTTATTTAACACGGGTGTATTTTCACCCGCTTTATACGTAATTTCATCCGGGAGAAATTGTGTTTTAACCGGAAAATCCGGGAAAAATCCGGGCATTTTTTTTTCTTGTCCACGTAGACACCCTGTTATTGTGTTACCAATTGAATTTTTATAGCAGACTATTTCTGGGTATCCTTTATTCTGCCATCGTCTTGTTTACCCATTTCAGTTTACCGTAGATATAAAACTTGTTTTATCTCGGAATGCGTGCTTTGTTAAGCCCATGTAACTTCGTACTAGGGCACAATGTAAACTAATGTATACTTTAAGTACATTTCCAGTGCTGAGGTGGCTATATGGGCGCGTTCCGAAAGCCTGGAAAGTAAATAAGCCGCGAAAAGTTATCTTGGATGTCTTCTAGTGATGAAGACGATATAGATTATGTGAAATCCAACATTAATGCAAAGCTCATTCCACTCGCTACCGCATGTTTCGTTGCGTGCAACCAAACAATGCTCTACGAAGCACTGCGCTTAGCTGTTGTTGGAGGCTGCGACGGGGAAATTTAATCCCGCTGCAGTTGGGAACGCCTCATACGCAACTTTTCAACAATACTTCGAAAAAGGCCATGAAGGAAGTCGGCATGTCCGCCTTCGTTTGATCCGTCACGCAGCAGCCTGCTCATTGTAACGGAAGGGAAAACGACCCACAAACGAATGAAACGCGCTCTCCATAATCGGGTATTTCACTTTCTAAAGCAGCCACATAATGCCAATGCTAAATGAGAAGTTCTGTGGAATCACTTCTAGCAGTGGATGAGAATCTGTAATGAATATAAATTGTGTGTTCTTCATCCCAGGATTTTTAACACTTCTAATACCGAGTATTTTTTGTTACACTGAGTAGCACTGGGGTCTTTAGTGGCCCAACGGAATTTATTTTTTATTAAGGGTAGTTTTAATAATGGTAGAATAAAATCACATTTCTTATTTTTTCCACAATCTAAAACATGATGTCAGTGACATTACATTAAATTAAATGCATATTTTTTAAATTATTTATTTCTGTAAAATTTACAAACGATTTTCATAAAACTACAAACATTTTTGATTAAATTCCGAATTGACATTGATGACGCATTACACTTACAGCAATAAATTGCAGAGTGATTTTTACACACAGAACATCCACATTTTGAACATTTATCAGTGAATTTTCTATCCTCAGACCTTTTACAAAACAGACACATTCCTCTTTTTTTTTGTCTGTACTGTTGATGGAAGTACTGGGGAAATAATTTTGTCTGGTTTTCTTCCGACGAATTGCTTTCCTAATTCTATGAAAAACGTCCGTCTTTTGTAGTTGGTCCTTTCTGCTGATCATCCAAAATCATTACTGGCTTGCATTCTTCACAATCTTTCGCTTCCTTCCTTGAATACATTGTACTGAGCAAAGTTACAACTTTTCCCTTTTTCGGACAATATGAAACAATTGAAGCATGCTCTTGGAATCCAAAAATACACTCCTGGAAATTGAAATAAGAACACCATGAATTCATTGTCCCAGGAAGGGGAAACTTTATTGACACATTCCTGGGGTCAGATACATCACATGATCACACTGACAGAACCACAGGCACATAGACATAGGCAACAGAGCATGCACAATGTCGGCACTAGTACAGTGTATATCCACCTTTCGCAGCAATGCAGGCTGCTATTCTCCCATGGAGACGATCGTAGAGATGCTGGATGTAGTCCTGTGGAACGGCTTGCCATGCCATTTCCACCTGGCGCCTCAGTTGGACCAGCGTTCGTGCTGGACGTGCAGACCGCGTGAGACGACGCTTCATCCAGTCCCAAACATGCTCAATGGGGGACAGATCCGGAGATCTTGCTGGCCAGGGTAGATGACTTACACCTTCTAGAGCACGTTGGGTAGCACGGGATACATGCGGACGTGCATTGTCCTGTTGGAACAGCAAGTTCCCTTGCCGGTCTAGGAATGGTAGAACGATGGGTTCGATGACGGTTTGGATGTACCGTGCACTATTCAGTGTCCCCTCGACGATCACCAGTGGTGTACGGCCAGTGTAGGAGATCGCTCCCCACACCATGATGCCGGGTGTTGGCCCTGTGTGCCTCGGTCGTATGCAGTCCTGATTGTGGCGCTCACCTGCACGGCGCCAAACACGCATACGACCATCATTGGCACCAAGGCAGAAGCGACTCTCATCGCTGAAGACGACACGTCTCCACTCGTCCCTCCATTCACGCCTGTCGCGACACCACTGGAGGCGGGCTGCACGATGTTGGGGCGTGAGCGGAAGACGGCCTAACGGTGTGAGGGACCGTAGCCCAGCTTCATGGAGACGGTTGCGAATGGTCCTCGCCGATACCCCAGGAGCAACAGTGTCCCTAATTTGCTGGGAAGTGGAGGTGCGGTCCCCTACGGCACTGCGTAGTATCCTACGGTCTTGGCGTGCATCCGTGCGTCGCTGCGGTCCGGTCCCAGGTCGACGGGCACGTGCACCTTCCGCCGACCACTGGCGACAACATCGATGTACTGTGGAGACCTCACGCCCCACGTGTTGAGCAATTCGGCGGTACGTCCACCCGGCCTCCCGCATGCCCACTATATGCCCTCGCTGAAAGTCCGTCAGCTGCACATACGGTTCACGTCCACGCTGTCGCGGCATGCTACCAGTGTTAAAGACTGCGGTGGAGCTCCGTATGCCACGGCAAACTGGCTGACACTGACGGCGGCGGTGCACAAATGCTGCGCAGCTAGCGCCATTCGACGGCCAACACCACGGTTCCTGGAGTGTCCGCTGTGCCGTGCGTGTGATCATTGCTTGTACAGCCCTCTCACAGTGTCCGGAGCAAGTATGGTGGGTCTGACACACCGGTGTCAATGTGTACTTTTTTCCATTTCCAGGAGTGTAGATGAATATTTGACTCGACCTTTGGTATGAGTGAAAGCTTGTGGTAGTTCTCCTTTATTTTTTCTAATTGTTCCGAAGACTGTGAGATTGATTTTCAGAAGTTCTCTCGCGAAACTAAGGCTAGTGAAAAAATTGTCAGTTGTTACATTTCTGCCACTGTTTTCTAAGCCTTTCACCATATCTAAAGCAATTCTCTTGCCTTGACCAACTTCACGAGATTAATTTTCTTGTCAACCAGTGTAAACTTGGAGATTGAGAACGTAAGACTTTGTACTATCACATACAACCCATAATTTCAACCCATATTTTCCTGGGTTTGAAGGAATATATTGTCGAAATGGACATCTACCACAAAATGCCACAAGTTGTTCATCAGTTGTTACGTTGCGGTGAGGAACATATGCTTCTTGAAATGTGTGTACCCACATTTCAAATATTTTTCTAATGGGAGCCAGCGGTTGTGACGTCTCCCATCTGCGTCGTCAAATCGGAAGCACCTTGAAATTTGCATAAAGCGATTTCTAGCCATTGCTTCACTAAAAATGGGTCCATCATCCTCTTTGTTCCACAGATGTGTAACTTCTTCATTATTGGCTTTGTAAGCACCTGCTAGGATCAAGACACCGATGAAGCACTGGCATCTACTGATTTCCATTTACTACCGTAAACAAGACTACCCTCTTTGTTAGTCCATTTTAGAATTACATCAACAATGTTTCTCCTAAGAAACAACTGAAAAGCTGATTCTATGGAGTCTACTTTTTCACTGCGAATTTTGTTGGACCTGCTTTACTCGCATTATGTTCCATCTCTCTTCTCTTCCACAAGCTCTTCTCAATTTGTGTTTGTGCCACAATTCTTCTTTGTTTTAGACCTACACAAAATACAAAAATTAAAAAATGCAAAGGGTATATCTTGGCGCTAGACCCTAATGCACATTTATAAAAATACAATGTGTACTTCCATATAACAGTCAGAAATATGTGTTACTTCTTGTTCAGGCTGAACATCTGGGCGGTCCAAATCTTCTTCTGAACTTCCGTCTGATTGAGGAATATTCTCTTCTAAGACGTCAATTTCTCCATCGCTGCACGAGAAATCAGAAACTATATCGCTGAGATCACTATTTGATTCTCCAGATAGAGGATTATCCTGCAGTAATATTTCAAGCACTTCATCTTCGGAAAGGTGATGAGACATTTTCCATAAATTCAACACATACAATAGTTGTCTTCACTGGTATGGAACAAATAACTGTCGGCTTATAAAGTATTGGCAACAATCACACGTTATAACAATAATTACAAGAATAAAACAAAGGAAATACAGTAACAGTTACGGATTCAATGCAGCATTATTGGGTAATAGTACCACAAGAGAGAAATGGGGTCGCACTTAACCTAAATGGTTTTTAGTGGTTCTCTCTTGATTTTCTGCAAAACTAAATATTTCAAAAAGTTGTATTAATATATTACAAACCCATTAATTAATTCAGGAAAAGTCCGAATTTTTAATAACTTTTAGGAACAGGAAATAAGGTATATTTTACAGAAAATTACGGCCTGGGGTCATTATAGACCCCACGGTATTAGGAGTGTTAAATACTCCTTACGTTATTTCATTTTACCCTGACACATATACACTGACAAGCCAAAACATTAAGAGTAGCGCCCACCGTAATGGATGCCGTCTGGTGGCATTATAAGCATGTGGCCCTGAGCACTATGGACTTAACATCTATGGTCACCAGTCCCCTAGAACTTAGAACTACTTAAACCTAACTAACCTAAGGACAGCACACAACACCCAGCCATCACGAGGCAGAGAAAATCCGTAACCCCGCCGGGAATCGAACCCGGGAAACCGGGCGTGGGAAGCGAGAACGCTACCGCACGACCACGAGATGCGGGCTATAAGCATGTGACGCGGGAACAAAAGTATGTAAGCAGAGCAGACATGGACGGGGGATCACTCAAGCGGAGGCATGGGCTGCAAATGG
Source organism: Schistocerca piceifrons (assembly GCF_021461385.2). Taxonomy (NCBI): domain Eukaryota; kingdom Metazoa; phylum Arthropoda; class Insecta; order Orthoptera; family Acrididae; genus Schistocerca; species Schistocerca piceifrons. The sequence goes on along the minus strand of NC_060141.1, from coordinate 682,435,329 downwards.
GGAAATCCATCCGATAAGCGATCGTGACAAAGACAGATTATTACTATACTACTGGCCATTAAAATTGCTACACCACGAAGATAACGTGCTACAGACGCGAAATATAACCGACAGGAAGAAGATGCTGTGATATGCAAATGATTAGCAGCGTTATATTTGCGACTACATGAGTTTTTCCCCGTAATCGCCAATTCTTGGTCTTCGTTGACTGGGCTATGTCTTTTGTTTACGACTGCCAGCAACTTCAGAGCGATCTAGTTGCATGGCGACGTCTCGTCTTATACTGATAGACGAAAACGTTATGACCACTTGCTTAACAGCTTATTTGTCCGTCTTTGAAACTAAGTACACCACTATATCAGATCACAGGGGCCCGACAGTTCGTTGGTAGGTTTGTGGTGGTATGTGACGTTTGATGTGTACCCATAGATCACGTAATTCGCGTAAAGAGTGGGCCGCTGATTTGCATAGGCGGTGATGGCGCCCGATAGCCAAACAGATAGGTTCGATGGGATTTACATCAAGCAAATCTGGTCGCCGATACATCAACATGAGTTCACTATTATGTTCCTCAAAGACCTGTAACACGGTTCTGGCTCCGAGACATGGGGTACTGCTAAAAGATGACGTCGTCGTCGGGGAAGACCTCAAGCATGAAGTGATGCAGATGGTCCGTAGCCGTCAGTTTGTCTCAGATTACTACCTCAGGTTCCATGTCTCCCATAGCTTCACACTGCTCCCTCAACTTGTGCCCGTGGTGCACTGCACATTTCGTGCCGACATTGACATCGATGATGGCGTTTATGGAATCAAACATCGAACTAAAGTAGCAAAAATGTGATCCACCTGAACAGTCGACACGTTTTCATAGGTCGACGGTCAAATGACCATGGTCCAGTGACCACTGCAATCGTAATTGACGATGTCGTTGGGTCAACATGTAATTCACGGGTGGAGGTCGGCTGCGGATCTTCATGTATCAAAATGTAGGATTACCGGTGTGCTCCGAATCACTTGTGCATTCGCAAGCATCCGAACCTAGCGTTCTATGAAAAGTCGTGGACGTCCAAACATTTAGCGCCTAGTGGCGGTTTTACTGTCCTACCTCTTTTCGAAGAAGCTCAGGACACTGGCAAGTGAACATTCGATCAGCTTCGCCGTGTTCGAGATATTCATTCATAGGCTCCGAGTAATAATAATACACTACGGGCCATAAAAATTGCTACACCACAAAGAAATGCAGATGATAAACGGGTATTCATTGGACAAATATATTACACTAGAACTGAGATGTGAATACATTTTCACGCAATTTAGGTACATAGATCATGAGAATCTGTACCCAGAACAACCACCTCTGGCCGTAATAACGGTATTGATAAGCCTAGCCATTGAGTCAGACAGAGCTTGGATGGTGTGTACAGGTACAGCTGCCCATGCAGCTCCCACACGATACTATAGTTCATCAAGAGTACTGACTGGCGTATTGTGACGAGACAGTTGCTCGGCCACCATTGACCAGACGTTTTCAATTGGTGAGAAATCTGGAGAATGTGCTGGCGAGGGCAGCAGTCGAACATTTTCTGTATCCAGAAAGTCCCGTACAGGACCTGCAACATGCGGTCGTGCATTATCCTGCTGAAATGTAGGGTTTCGCAGGGATCGAATGAAGGTTAGAGCTACGGGTCGTAACACATCTGAAACGTAACGTCCACTTTTCAAAGTGCAGTCAATACGAACAAGAGGTGACCGAGACGTGTAACCAATGGCACCCCATACCATCACGCCGTGTGTACACCAGTAAGGCGAAGACAAATACATGCTTCCAATGTGCGTTTACCGCGATGTCGCCAGATACGGATGCGACCATCGTGTGCTGTAAACAGAACCTGGATTCATCCCAGAAAATGACGTTTTCCCATTCGTGCACCCAGGTTCGTCGTCGAGTACACCATCGCAGGCGCTACTGTCTGTGACGCAGCGTCGAGGGTAACTGCAGCCATGGTCTCCGAGCTGATAGTCCATGCTGATGCAAACGTCGTCGAACTGTCCGTGCAGATGGTTGTTGTCTTGCAAACGTTCCCATCTGTTGACCCAGGGATCGAGACGTGGCTGCACGATCCGTTGCAGCCATGCGGATAAGATGCCTGTCATCTCGACTGCTAGTCATACGAGGCCGTTGGGATCCAGCTAGGCGTTCCGTATTACCCTCTTGAAACCACAGATTCCATATTCTGCTAACAGTCATTGGATCTCGACGAACGCGAGCAGCAATGTCACGATACGATAGACCGCAATCGTGATAGGCTGCAATCCGACCTTTATCAAAATCGGTTACTTGATGGTACGCATTTCTCCTCCTTCCACGAGGCATCACAACGTTTCACCAAGCAACGCTGGTCAACTGATGTTTGTGTATGAGAAATCGGTTGGAAACTTTCCTCATGTCAGCACGTTGTAGGTGTCGCCACCTAGTGCCGTGAACAACATACTAAAAATCCCTACCTGTAGGGGGTGAGCGATTGGATGGGGGACGGGGGCGCGTTTAAAGGTTGAAACGTCCCCTTTGAACAATTTATACATGACTGTGCTTAAACTGACACACAATATTTTGTTAGCGCAACGCAATCTGACTTTCAAAATTCCCTACAAAAGAATGGCCCTGACTAACATTAAACTATACCTTTCACAAATCGCTTACCTCACAAAAATCTTCGCTGCTCAAGCTACTGCAGTACAGCGAGCGCCACTACTGCCAGCTAAATAAAAGATTCAAACTATGGAAGGCACTAACTACTGATAGGGATAGTTAGCAAATGAAAGATATTAATAGAGAACAAACAATGTATTTACCTTGATATCATCATATATAAATATAGCAGTTCATGACAAATTTCAAAACTCCGCCATCTCTCTCCCCACATCCACCATTGCTGGCGGCTCACCTCCAACTGCGCAACGCTACGCGCTGTTCGCAGCCAGCTGCCTCTGCCCAACACTACAATGGCGGGTATTACAACAATGCAAAGCAGCCACAGACTGCACACACATAAACAGCCTACTTACATAGAGAAAACATAAACAGCCTACTTACATAGCCCCCATGCTCCCCACAAAAATTTTACAAATTGGGTTGGGCAGTGGCCAATACAGATTTGAAAAAATTTTTCATAATTGCAATAACAAAGATATCAAATGCACACACTTATTGATACAATGTTGGTCAAAAGCTAAAATTTTCTCACAGTCCATAAAGACAGTCCTCATCATTCGTCACAGTAAAATTGCAGTGTTTTTCTCAAAGTCTGAGCAGTAAAAGACAATGCACACAGACGTAGTGGATTTCCATACAGTCTTGAAGAAGTAGTGTTGTCCTTCCAACGGAAAGACAGTGCTGACTCTTGACATGCTGACAGGTAATGGGCCACAATGGAGCAAACCCACAGCAGAGTCATTCGAAGTTTTGAAGAATATTGGTAGGTAGGTCATCACAGAGTAGACCCACTGTAGTCCTGGTAGAGAGTATGGTATTGGTGGGCCACCAGAGGTGCAGACCCACTGCAGTCCTTGTAGAGATAATGGTACTGGTGGGTCATCAAAGATGCAGACCCACTGTAGTCCTTGTAGAGATAGCCAGCAGCCATCTGTTGTGACTGTGCAGGTGCACAATCACCATTGAAGAGTCTTGCGGATAATATAGCAAGTCCATAAACCACCACTTGTGCACTCACAAAGTTTTCGGAACTGTCCTTAGAACCAACAATGCTGTTATCCAGTCCCTTGCTGAATTATTAACACACGTGCAAACACTAACAGTCCCTACTTCTCACATATTGTCCATATACTATGACCAACAGAAACGTGTGCAGTGAAATGTAACTTACAAGTTAATAATATGATGAATGATGACAATTACAATTTTATAACACAAGAATACAATTACAAAGATACAGAAAAAACCATTAAAAACATAATAATACAGATAACATTTGTAGCAATACAGGCTTTACAAAAGAATCGAAATAACATATCCATCAGAGTTACAGGAATTATGACATAAGTAAATATATAAAATAATGAGAATAGTTTTCGAAACATTAATTTCACACATGAACATTGAAACAGAACAGAAATGTAAACAACTTTACAAAGAAAATAACATATTATTAATGCAACTTATATTTGAGGATAACAGTATTCCTCCTCATAGTGAATATAGCTTAGTACTAGAAAAATTCTACAACATAAATCGTATTAGCTACATACATAAAGACAGGAAAAACACAAATACACAAGGGAACACAAACATATAATGGGATAACACAAAAGGAAAGGACAGGGTTTGTTTCATTGCAGTATATTGCAAACAAAACTTTCTTTGCTTCTTGGAGATCTCCCTTCATTCATCATTATTCCCAAAAGTCCTATCTAAGCCTGCTTTCTGTATTCTGTTCACATCCTCTGTCAAAAATAGTTTTTCTCCACTGTACAGTATCTTTTTTTTTTTTTTTTTTTTTTTTTTTTGCCAGACCATTTTCTGATAGCTTCTCAATGCATTTCTTATAAATTCATCATAGTTAGTTTCTTATATAGTCTACCCCCTCTTAAGCTAACTTAAATCTACTGAGCTCAGATGCTAAACTAAGGGACGAGGTAATGCAGCATCACATAACAAATCTACACAAACAGCAATGCAAAAAAAAAATGCAAATTGGCAAAGCTAGCAGCATAAATTAGCAAAAGTCAAGTTCAATAACACTATGCCTGGCAAACAGCAGCAACTTATACCTAAACATGACATAGCGCAAGCAGAAAAAATATTACACGAAAATGGCCATGTCTAATACCTATGTCACATCTTAACATTAGAGTGATGCATCACAAAAACTTACGCTAGTAGATAAGTTACCAAATCGTAAAAAAATTATTTATGCAATTCCTGTGAAGGGAAATGTCTTTTTGTGCTCCCTCATTTGTTTTGGATAGATCATAAAATTATTTACTGGATCTGTAGGCATAAAATATTTATATTAGTACATATATTAAATTTTATTTTAACCAATGCTGCAGTGCAGCTAGAAACTTGATATTAAACAAAATGTGTAAATAAATACATGAAGCAAGCCATATGGCATTTTTCTTAACTAGCAAGGCAATAGCTGTGAAATGTTTCTCATCGTTTCATTAGGCATTTCAGTAAATATCATAAATTACGAGCTCCACAGTATGCTTTCAACAAGGAGATGTCAGTAACGTGGACAATGGCCTTCCCTTTCTTTTTTTTCTACCTGTGCTTCTGACGAGGCACTCACACTAATGGCTTGTTCTCCAGGCGTCTGACATACCTGGGTGCCCACGACGTATTATGTGCAGGTGGTCACTTAACTTTCGTACGGAAATATTTACGACAGCAGTTTCCGCTACAGTGACAGTCATATATACAAAATTTCACAGGTCGAGAATTTACTTTGCAAATGTGTAGAAACAAAATCCTATGAATATAACAGTGTCCAAAAAAATTTTCAGTGGCAATGTGATACATTCACACATGATTCACACATGTACACACATTTCATAATTCTAAAGTATGATTCTTGGTTTCCAACATCCTTTTCCATAAGTCAGAGTCCCTAATCACTATTCATTACTCCTTACCTTATTACACATATATATATTCGTCGACACGTCAATCTTGCCACAGCACTTCAATATTTCATCATAATAAATACATAGCATAACCAAATTCCTCATATAGCATCAGCTTATTGATCATAAACATACCTCAACAGCATAATATACATCGTCGTCGTAAAAATAACATCATAACACCTCAGTCAAATCTCAAAATCGTCGTAGCTTCCTCCAAGATTTAAAAAATTCTCTGCTCATGTCAAAAGTGTCATCTGCCTCAAACGCACTCTAAAAATCATGATCTAATACCAAATACATCATTCAAAGCTCTCATAGTATCACAATGATTCCGAAAAAATATGAACAGTTTACAAAGTAGAGACAAAATACAGTTTCATAAGTGTAAAGTTACCCAACTGTGTATTGCGTAAACATGTGTCACTGATGTAGTAAAAAAATGTTTATCTCTCAGTTACATGATCAGATAGCTGTGTAATTTGTGTGTTAGAGAAATATGGTACCGATGTGTAAAGTTGTATAAGCAAATACCATATTAGCTAGGGTTCCTTGTGGTTGCCAAACACATGGTACACAAAGTAGGCGTATACCCCCCTGAGGATTAATGTAATTATACCCTCAGGTGTTACAGATTACAGCAATGGAATGAAATGTATCACGGAAAACTTTCTTTGTAATTCAAAAATCTTTAAAAATAAATGTTTTAAGTACAACATTAATCACTGAAATGCATGTCCTGCAGCGCTAAATGTGCATCTTGTTGTAAGATAATCTCTGTGGAAGTGTCGTAGTTATCGTCCTCCAAAAGCTAAGTTCTGCAGAAGCCAATGTACTTACTTCATGATAAACAAAAGTGAAATGCTTTGCATATAGATATCTTAGTTATTACGCTTATTGTTGTGATGAAGAAATTACTGTGCTGTAACGTATTGTTGTGCTACGGAAAAGGCTGTCTCATTGTAGCTATACCACAAAAGTTACTATTAAAACATGTTTTACTTTCCAGAATAATACAGAAAAACTGTGCAGATATAAAACAGATACTCCGCAAAAGCAACAATGTAAATTGTCACACATTAGTAACGTCGTGATATAAATCGTGTAGCTGTCCCATAAACTAACCACTGTGTCATCTGGTATCTCACAGAAAGTACTTTAAATACAGAATGTATTTTCAGGTAACCAAAATGTTGCATTAAAATCTCATTAGCAGTACTGGTAAATGTTCTAAGTATGTAAGCCTGATAGTCGTTACGTAATCGTGCAACTAACAAGCAAGAATGTACAAATACAACACTGTGTCGTCTGTTCACTATAACAATGCATTCGTAATTTCTGTTTAAATAAGTTCTCTTGGTTCTTGACTGGATATTTAACTTCAAACATTGTTGCATGTTAACAGATTCTTAAGTCTGACAAAGCATACTAGAAATGTGAAGTGAAAAGTTTTATGGCAAAGACAAAGTTAAAAAGCAGATTATCTTTCAATAAACGGTTTTGCATGTGAAATGTGGTGTAAACCTTTACTCTTTCTAGTGCGCAGCGTTTCAACTTCAACGCAATTATCATGCGGTATACGTCGTTAAAGAATACTGGAATTTTTCTTAATGTTAGCGTCTATGTTATTTTTTTCTGAGCCAGCCGGCGCAGGTGGCTGCCTGCGGCGCGAGTCATTGTCTGCCTCTTTGTTGGCGCGCGTCGTTATTGGGATTAGGAGACCTAACTTCTACAAATTCGCCTTGCCGAGAGGGCCCAGCTCTGTTAGAGTCCCGCCAGTTCTGATGAAATTCACGTCTATCGTTATGATTATATCGTCTGTCGTCATGTCGGTAGTTCCTGTAGTTTCTTTCTTGTCGGTCATGTGGTGGAGAATTCCTCCCTGAATCGTAACTGCGCGCTGGACCGTTGCGTCTGAAATTATTCTGTCTCCCTTGATAATAACAGTTCTGGTTACCATATTGTCTGTTTCTATGATTGTCTCTGTCATATTCATTACTACGGAAATGTGATCTTTCTTTGTAACTATTATTACTCTGCCAGTGGTTGTCATATGGGTGGTGTCTGTTTTGGTCACGATTTGCATTGTAAGAATAGCCTTGTCGTGTCCAGTTATTGTTTCTGTCATCGCGGAATTGTGACGTATGTGACCTGTAGTGATTGTTTTCCTGTTTTCGCATCCCGCGACGGTCTGTGTCAATTTCCAGTTCTTGTAACAGTCCCTGAAATGCTTCAATGTCGTCTTTGCAACGTCCTGCAAAAATAATGTGTCGTAAATGTTCAGGCAATTTGAGTAAGCAAATGCGGATGAGTTCTGAGGGGCTGTATGGGTTTGAAAGATATTGATTCTTATGCAACATGTCTTCAAAATATTTGACAAGACTGGAAAATTCAGATTGTTCAAAGTGTTTCATCATCATGATGCTATGTTTTACATGGTCTTGTGTAGCGTGAGACCAATATGCTGAGAGGAAGGCATGGTAAAACTCTCCTTCACTGTGGCAATCGTGAATTACCGATCGCATTCTTACAGCTGGTTCATTCTCCAAGTAGCCACACATAAATTCTAATCTGTGTTCTAACGACCAGTTGGGAGGAAAACAATGCGAGAATTGATGAAGCCATGCTTGTTGATGAATGTCGTTGCCAGAATTCTTAAATGTTTCGAATTTATGTGTAGTAATGAACAGCTTATAGTCAAAATCATCATGTCGGCGAGTCGCATATCGGTCACTGTTAGGTCGTGTCGGCCGTACCATCTCAAAATTCGGTGCACATTCCCAATTTCTTTCATAACTTCCGAAATGCCCTGTGTTATTATTTTGTGGCTGTTCCGTATTTCTGTGTCCCTCTTCCCGTATTGGGGCGCGAGTATCCTCTGAAATACGTAATTCTTGTATTACCTGTGTCAGCTGATCTTGTACTTCTCGGATTTCTCTTTTGTACTGTGTATTGATTTGATTTTGATTCTATTTGAATTTTCTAATTTGTTCATACTCTTCTGTGTCAGTGAAGGCTACAGGTCTTGTGTCATTCAGATCATCATCTACCTTTGTAGATAAGTTAGTGACCTTATCCGAAAGTTCGGCTACTTTCTCCGATAGTGAACACATTTCCTCAGCGTGTTTTTCTGAACCAAGTTTCAGAGTGTCCATTTGTGTTGAAATCGTATCTACTGTGTCCTTTAAGTTTTCTTGAGTTTTTGCAAGTTGCATAACCGAATCGGTAGATGCAACTGAGTCAATTTTAGCTTGCAAGGTGTTGTGATTTTCATGAACAATGGTTTGCAGTTCTTTTATGGCTGCTTCGTGATTCTGTAATACATTTTCATGCCGCGAAAAAATGGGTTGAAAATGCTCACAAATTTGTGTTTTTATGTCATTACAGACTTTTTGACATTTCGATTCAGTGTTATGTAACTCACTAGTTAAATCTTCACATGTTTGTTCAAGTGTGGTGTCTAACTTTTGAAGATTTTGTCCCATTGCGTCTAACTGTTGCTGTGTTTGTCTCTGGTGTTGTTCCATTGTGTCTAACTTTTGAAGATTTTGTTCCACTGTGTCTAACTTTTGCTGTGTTTGTCTCTGATTTTGTTCCATTGTGTCTAACTTTTCAAGCTTTTGTCCCATTTGTTGCATTAATTGTAATAACAATGCACTGGTGTCTGAAACATGTTCCTCAGTGCTTTTCGGCAGTGAATTTGCACCGGCAACATTCACATTTTGACAAGCGGAAAATGTGTCTTCACTCATTTGAGAAAACGGTGAGAACCCAAAACCTGAGTCTGCAGTATTTGCAATATTGTGTTCTGTCATTCCCGATTCCTGAGGCGAGCTGTTGCCGACCAATCGATCGATAACGCTTCCCAGTTCACTACCTGTTTCACTGTCTACACCATTGTTTGCCGCCCACTCCATTTCCCTATGCGCAATTACCAAATTACTACTTTGAACATTAGTTAATTCATTACCCAGTGGTGCTGGCAAGCTACGCTCGTCGTCACTATCATTTCTCAATTTACTTTGGAGCCTAGTGTTACGTTTTTCACACGCCATAATTGTCACAATATTTCACACGATAACACAGAAAAGCACAATTTGAAGTGCAAAAATAGGAGAACACATTAACATAGCACTGAAAATAATATCTAGTTAATTGCAAGCGTAGCTGCGAAATACTTGGTGCAAATCTATATGCATGCCACAACTGTTTTACTGTACAACAATGAAAGGCTACAACTACAAAGGGGATTCTCTCTACAATTACGCGCTAGCAATAAACAAAAGCTACACTAAATACACAAACTGCAAAAAAAACTCAGAAGATTCCGGTGAGGTATCCTAGGCTAAGGGTCGACATATGAAACGTCCCCTTTGAACAATTTATACATGACTGTGCTTAAACTGACACACAATATTTTGTTAGCGCAACGCAATCTGACTTTCAAAATTCCCTACAAAAGAATGGCCCTGACTAACATTAAACTATACCTTTCACAAATCGCTTACCTCACAAAAATCTTCGCTGCTCAAGCTACTGCAGTACAGCGAGCGCCACTACTGCCAGCTAAATAAAAGATTCAAACTATGGAAGGCACTAACTACTGATAGGGATAGTTAGCAAATGAAAGATATTAATAGAGAACAAACAATGTATTTACCTTGATATCATCATATAAAAATATAGTAGTTCATGACAAATTTCAAAACTCCGCCATCTCTCTCCCCACATCCACCACTGCTGGCGGCTCACCTCCAACTGCGCAACGCTACGCGCTGTTCACAGCCAGCTGCCTCTGCCCAACACTACAATGGCGAGTATTACAACAATGCAAAGCAGCCACAGACTGCACACACATAAACAGCCTACTTACATAGAGAAAACATAAACAGCCTACTTACAAGGTCACTTTTGTACGTTTTTCTTGAATAACACGAAAACCGTGGCTCCTAGCGGAAATGTTTCTACGTAAAAAATTAAAGTACGCTAAATTTCCCACAAAAAGGTGTGGACAATAGTTTTCACGTTACAACAGGTGGAAAAACAGCAACATTATGAAAACAATGCTTAAATGTACAGAATTACACTACTGGACATTACAATTGCTACACCAAAAAGAAATGCAGATGATAAGCGGGTATTCATTGGACAAATATATTATACTAGAACTGACATGTGAATACATTTTCACGCAATTTGAACTCATAGATTCTGAGAAATCAGTACCCAGAACAACCACCTCTGGCCGTAATAACGGCCTTCATACGCCTGGGAATTGCGTCAAACAGAGCTTGGATGGCGCGTACAGGTACAGTTGCCCATGCAGCTTCAACACGATACCACAGTTCATCAAGAGTAGTGACTGGCGTATTGTGACGAGCCAGTTGCTCGGCCGCCATTGACGAGACGTTTTCAGTTGGTGAGAGATCTGGAGAATGTGCTGACCAGGACAGCAGTCGAACATTTTCTGTATTCAGAGAGGCCCGTACAGGACCTGCAACACGCAGTCGTGCATTATCCTGCTGAAAATGCAGGGTTTCACGTGGATTGAATGAAGGGTAGAGCTACGGGTCGTAACACATCTGAAATGTAACGTCCACTGTTCAAAGTGAGGCCAATGCAAAGAAGAGGTGACTGAGACGTGTACCAATCACACCCCATACCATCACGCCGGGTGATACGCCAGTATGGCGATGATGAATACACGCTTCCAATGTGCGCTCAGCGCGATGTCGCCAGCCACGGAATGCGACCATCGTGATGCTGTAAACGGAACCTGGATTCATCCGAAAAAGTAACGTTTTGCCATTCGTGCACCCACGTTCGTCGTTGAGTACACCATCGCTGGCGCTCCTGTCTGTGACGCAGGGTAACCGCAGGCATGGTCACCGAGCTGATAGTCCACGCTGCTGCAAACGTCGTCGAACTGTTCGTGGCAGCACGATCCGTTACAGCCATATAGATAAGATGCCTGCCATCTCGACTGCTAGTGATACGAGGCCGTTGGGATCCAACACGTCGTTCCGTATTACCATCCTGAAACCACCGGTTCCATATTCTGCTAACAGTCAGTGGATCTCGACCAACGCGAGCAGCAATGTCGCGATACGATAAACCGCAATCGCGATAGGCTACAATCCGACCTTTATCAAAGTCGGAAACGTGATGGTACGCATTTCTCCTCCTTACACGAGGCATCACAACAACGTTTCACCAGGCAACATCGGTTAACTGCTGTTTGTGTGTGAGAAATCCGTTGGAAACTTTCCTCATGTCAGTACGTTGTAGGTGTCGCCACCGGCGCCAACCTTGTGTGAATACTCTGAAAAGCTAATCATTTGCATATCGCAGCATCTTCTTCTCGTCGGTTAAATTTCGCGTCTGTAGCACGGCATCTTCGTGGTGTAGCAATTTTGACGGCCAGTAGTGTAACATTTATTGTTACATCGAGTTGATTAAGACCAAATATGAAATAGCTATAACTCAGTTATGTACAGTAGAACAGAAATGAGAGATAAATTTGGTTCTGAAAATGTGACAGGTAGCTGTGGGTGAGCGTGGGATTTGAGGGTGTGTGGCGGTGGAGGGTAGAAGATGATGGAAGGCATGGCGCGGAACGATGTCAAGCACTTCCTTCATCCGTGCGTCTGTAAAACGAAGAGCAAGTTAGTGAGTCCTCACTCCATCTACCCCATTACGTCACAAGAAACAACTACAGGATCTTTCACAAGGCTATACCGACCCTTCCACAGCGCACCGCGGAAATCATTGGTGACATAGTGCGCCAACACACTTGTAGATTTTTGATATTTCACAAAATGCATTGTACGAAGATACATGATGGAGGTGTTTATTTTTCATAAATGCATTAACACTGAATGGAATACAGGTAACACACCACCTTGCACCGGCAGACGGGAAACTGATTGCTGGGCACACTGTACGTTTGTTGCCTCTTTTTTTATGCAAAACGTCCGTTCACACACCATCAGAACTCTTCGCTCTTCAATTTACACACAGCATTTACTGTCCAGTTCTTTTATGTGAGTAGACAAAACAACTTTACTGTTGAGTGAGTTCAGTAGTTCTCTCTACCTTTATTAAGGTATGATTGTACCTCGCACTTTTTGTTTCTTCTGCCATTTAATGGTTTAGATAGGTACACGAATCAAAAGTTTCGTGTAATAATTATTTCATCAGTTGCTGCGGAGTATACGATGGTGCGCTAAGAGGACGAAACACGTTATTCATTATTAAATATTGCAGCAGAGACTGTCTTATATTTGGAATTCATTTTATTAAGTTATTAGTTATTTGCAGTGGTTAAGAGAGTCTGTACATAAAATTTGTTCCTATAAACAATGGCGAGGAAGTGTTTGATCTGTCAGTGTGATGTTGTCAGTGACCTATGCAATGTTGATGGAAAAGGAATACGTCAACTGCTAAACGCCATTGGAGAAAAGATGGGAAAGCTGAAGGTTTCAGAAAAAAACCGGGAAGAGTACAATAGAAGTGATTCAATCAAAAGATTTTAAAGAGAATCTCTTTCAGAAGAACAGACTTCAACATGAGCTAGAATCAAACGATTGCGTTCACCTGAAGCGAAATTTGATTTTAAAAGTGTCTGTTTTGTACAGAAGCAATTGATGATGAATTTTTTGATAAACAGAAGAAAAAACGCAAAAAATGGCGGCGATAGGTTTACAGTGTTCGATCGTTCAGTTACAATAACACAATTTTAGTTCGTGCACAGAGAAGACGGATGAATGGGGAGACACATTGCAAAGACGTATCTGTACCGTTAGTGATCTACACTCTGCAGGTGCAAGGTATCACAAAGATTGCTCCGAAAGTTTCTTCATAGGTTCACTGCCTAAATCTAGAGATGAAGGATGAAGAAATTAATGGGTCAATGGAGAAATATTCTATTACATAGAGGAGAGTGATGACTACCAGTTCATCTTAGAAGAGTTGTAGGAGCAAATGTCCGGAACATTACCTCAAGGATAGACTGAGAGAAAAGTAAGGCGACGCTGTTGGTTTCAGCACAATCCGCACCCAGAAACTGTCGTGTGCTTTCGTAGTTCAGGCGAAAAAATTTGAAATGGTGCAGGGTATTCTTCAAATTGCAAAGATGAACAAGCAGAATGGGAAACATATGTAAAGGAAGCTGCCACTGTAATCTGAAAAGATGTTCGGTCAATGGCGTATGATATTTCAGTTTTTCCATCCTGCGACAAATTCTGTAGTGAAGCTGATGAAATGGTACCTTGTATACTCTATGTCTTCGTCGACTGCAGATTGGCGCAAAACGTGACAAATCAAGAAACGAAAAAAAAAAAAACTGACTTCTATATCCCATGCCCTCATTGCTGCCATTCGCCCTCTGCTGTTGAATCGCCAGTTTCACTTCAAGCGACCATGCTGTACTCTGGCGACGATGCGTGGCACTTCTGATGTGGGAATATAATTTCTTTGAGATGCTCTACTATGTGGTGCATTTTTCACTGCCGTATCTACTGTTGTTTTTCTCTCCTGGGTCCTTGAAATCAGGGAGGTTTGAGAGGGACATCCTGTATATTGAATATATTTCAACCTCTGTCTTCATCTAAACACTCAACCTCCTATGGCCCTGTCTAGTCTTCAGGATGAGTAAATATCTATTTAGACAGTGATTTCTCCTCGCTCAGTATGCTAATGAAATAAGAGACTAATCCCAATATTGGCTCAAAGAACCCTTCGCTGGACACTGTAAAGTGGCTTTTGGAGCATGAATAAGAAGAAGAAAGGTGACAGTTATTTGTATCGCTTGTAATTCGTATTTAAACGAAGGCAAGAGCCATTGAGTACGAACATATTAATCTTTTGAATACCAGGTCAAAAGGACTCCACCGACTTCAGAGATGGTACTATATACGAAAACAAAAGAAAAGTCCGGTAAACATGGGCCCTAAAATGCCTACATCTACATCTACATGGTTACTCTGCAGTTCACAATTAACTAACTGGCACAGGCTTCATCAAACCACCTTCAAACTATTTCTCTATCGTTACAATCTCGAACAGCACGCGCGAAAGACGAACACTTAAGTCCTTCCCAGCGAGCTCTGATTTCTCTTATTATGACCATCATTCCTCGCTATGTAAGTGGACGGAAACAAAAGTATTTTCACACTTTGAGTAGAAAGAAGGTTGGTGGTTGAAATTTAATATAAAGATCCTGGCGCAACGAAAAAGTGTTTTTTTTTTCTTCTGATTGCTACCCCAATAAATGTATCATATCCGCGGCACTCTCTCCTCTGTTTCGCGATAGTACAAAACGAGCTGCCTTACTATGAACTTCTTTGATGTCCTTCGTTGATCCTACCTGATGTCGATCCCCCACTGCCAGTAGACGACATACAAGCATAGTGTAGGCAGTCTCTTTAGTAGACCTGTTGCATTTTTTCAGTGTTCCGCCGATAAATCGCAGTCTTTGGTTTGTTTCACCTACGTTATCTATGTGAACGTTCCAACTTAAGTTATTCGCAGTTGTAAACCCTAAGTATTTAGTTGAATTTACAGTCTTGAGATTTGTGTGATTTATCGTGCAACCGAAATTTAGCGGATTCCATTTGGTATTCATCTGGATGACTTCAGACTTTTCATTATTTAGAATCAAGTGCCACTTTTCGCACCATACGGATATCTTGGTAAAATTCTTACGTAATGTGTTTTGATCATCTGATGACTTCATCAGGCGGTAAAAGATAGCGTGATCTCCAAACAGTCGAAGAGTGCTAGTCAGATTGTCTCCTGAATTGTTTATGTGCACCAGGAACAGGAGAGAGTTTACAATATTTCCTTGGAGAACGCCAGATATTCCTTCTGTTTTACCCCATGACTTTCCGTTAGTTACGGCGAATCATTACTTCGTGAGGATAAAGAAGTAGTTGTGTTTCACTAGAATTATATTTTCTGAATGAATCTTTGTTGGCTAGCAGTATCCGTTCAGCGCGGGGTATATGCGGCACTGTATACAGTGATTTGGAGCCATTCACGGTCTGCAACATGTTGGCCATTGATGACTGGAACTAATTTAAGCATGCTACAGAAATCACTCGGCTGCATTCATAGAGGTGAAAATCACATGAATTCAATGCATCGGCGTATTAATAGTATAAATATTTTCTTTAGTTGAGCCAGATTCTACTAGCTACAGTAGCTTTTTCAAAATAATTATTTTTAACACCATCAGTGATATTATAATCATTTCTCTTGCAAGCTGTTGTAAGAAATTACAATTTTACGTGTATTGCCTATAGGCTACCTGTTGCACTCCGTGTTGTGACAATGAAGGAAAAAAAATTAGAAAACAGTTCAGTACATAAATAATGTGCATTAGCTGATCAGTTAAAGCTTTACTAGTTTTATTGTAAATGTATTTACAATAAGATACAGAACAGAATGGTTTTAATACTTTAAAATTTTCGATTCCTGTTTCACAGATTTATGGTTAGTCATAAATTGATTAGAGGAGATGCATTAAAATGAAATCGCTTTTCTGCTTGGTTAATCGCATTGTTCTTCACTGATTAATTTAGGATTGTTTGTGCTCCATATTCGTTTGCATCTTGTGACAATTTTAGAGTGTAAAATTTTCTCTGTTACAGTTGTGTTACCGAACTGTATCCAACCATTTGAACGGTTTCGGCCACGAGCGGAGGTGAAGAATGAACTAGCTTCCGAACTGCTGTGACGAAAGCCTTTTATAATCACTAAATTCAACATTATGCGATAATTCAACTTAACGTCTTACCTGTTATGGTAACAGATTTCAAGTTTCCAAGGCGGCTTGGTCAAGTTGGTTCAACTTGTGCAAATGACTAAAAACGATCTTTACTATTACTTGTGAAGTTTTCTAAGCTTAAAACTGAAACAATGGTTTCTGAAACTTTTTTAAATTCAAGTTTCCTGTAGTCTTTTACTCACCCAAATCCTCGTCGGCAGCTACAAACTGTAGCGGATGTTTTAATCGTGAACACCATAATACGAGGCTGCTTTAGCCTATAACAGAGATGCTCTGCAAACTTACGTGGATAACTTTCGGATCAGAATGTCGCAAAACTTTGTTTGATAAATTCCTCGTTATGCGAGGAAGCGTGGTACACACTTCCGGTGGGGAATTGTGGTTACCGCATAAGACCGTGAGACAGAGATTAGGAAGAGTAATTGGATTGCAGAAGGGCAGACAGACATTTTTCATTTGCTCAGTATATTAAGGGATCAGAAAATCGCCAAAACTGGTGTGAAATCCCATCAACGACGGACTGTCCAGTGACGTATGGAGTTATCTGTTAATGTAAACGTCGAAGTCTTGACTGCAACAGTACCGTTACGTAAAGGGTAGAAGTACCAACAGGCTACTCAGATAGATGATATCACACATTCATTGTCACAGCGAATCACCATTGTTCCACAGGCAATGCGTGCCTAAGACACTATCTCCTACATGACATAATGTATTTTGAGCCGCGCAAATCACCAATGTTCTACAGGCAATGCGTGCCTAAGACACTATCTCATACATGACATAATGTATTTTGAGCCGCCTACACTACAGAGCCGTGCTGCGGCTAGTGTTGGTGCTGTTTGTTGGCTTCTGCCCTCTGTTGGTGGACAGACCGCATCCTTTAGTTGGCATGGTTGTGGTTGTTGTCTTCTTCTCGTCTTGACTGGTACCACTCGTTTCGCAAGCGTTCTACATCTACATCTACATTTATACTCCGCAAGCCACCCAACGGTGTGTGGCGGAGGGCACTTTACGTGCCACTGTCATTACCTCCCTTTCCTGTTCCAGTCGCGTATGGTTCGCGGGAAGAACGACTGCCTGAAAGCCTCCGTGGGCGCTCTAATCTCTCTAATTTTACATTCGTGATCTCCTCGGGAGGTATAAGTAGGGGGAAGCAATATATTCGATACCTCATCCAGAAACGCACCCTCTCGAAACCTGGCGAGCAATCTACACCGCGATGCAGAGCGCCTCTCTTGCAGAGTCTGCCACTTGAGTTTATTAAACATCTCCGTAACGCTATCACGGTTACCAAATAACGCTGTGACGAAACGCGCCGCTCTTATTTGGATCTTCTCTATCTCCTCCGTCAAACCGATCTGGTACGGATCCCACACTGATGAGCAATACTGAAGTATAGGTCGATGGAAGGGCTGTGGGCACGAGGGTGCCCGACCTCGTCGTAAAGCCGATCCAGCAAGCATTAAGATGAGTGGATTTCAATCCAAGTAGAGTTGAGTCAGTCACCAGTGCGGGCCCCCGTAGTACGTATGGGAAGTTGTGACAAATAATCATCGCGTCGTCATGTGCAGTTTGGTGGATCTACTGTGTTAAAAACACTTTTCTCAGTGATTAGACGGTGTGGTTACTCAACTGTGAATTAATAAAGCAGTGAAGAGATTTGTTTCATTCGGCCAACCGTCACCACAGTTGTCACACTGAGTTCAGTGTGCGTTTGTGTGCCCAATGAATTTGATGTCACTCATTTGGTACATTGTTTTCGCTCGCTTTGCGATTGTTTCCGCAGTGACGTGTGGTTGCCGATTCTGCTTGGTTAAATTTCGGTTTTGCCTCGCACGCAAGTTGAGTGGGGTTTTAGTTACCGTTAGTTTGTCTGGTGTTCTGTACTGTGACTTATTTGTTCAGATTTTCGGGTTTGTGGAATCGGACGGAAATCTGGCAGTGGTTCCTTTCTCGTTCCGGGCACACTAAACACAATATTTAGGGGACGGAGTGCAGACCACCCGTTCCAGCTTTGGCGTATTTTGCCATCGTTGCATTTGCTTTATCGGTTGTCAGGTAGCTTCAGCAAGATTATCTTAGTCATTCATTAGACTGCCACTAGTCTGAGTAACCATCTTGTAAAGTGAATGCAACTCTTGGCTGTCTATCTCATGGCTCGCGAAAGTGTTTGTTGCCAGACTTTCTCGAAGGTCAATTCCTGGAGCACCGTCGGGATAAGTTGCTTTTTTTAATTAACTTTTGCTATTGTATTTGCTGTTTTACAGCAGGTTTTAAACTTTTTTTTATATTATTGCCGTTCTTGGCGTGTAAGGCCTTCAGCCGCGATTGTGGTCATTTGCTTTAAAATCCTATTTGGTATTTGTATTTTAGCAATAAGCCCTAAAACGTTATTTACTGCCGTTCCTTTTGTCTGATACCTTCTGCTGTGCTTGTGGCCACTTACTTTTCAATATTTCAATACCTGCTAATTGTAATTGCAGCGAGTTCTTAAACATTTTTAATTCATTGCCATTCTTGGCGTGTAAGGCCTTCAGCCGTGATCACAGTGGCATGTTTTATTAAACGTTATCTGTATCTGTGTTTTATGGTGATTTGCTAAACTGTAACGCACTGAATACGCTATTATTTGCACAGTTGTTTGTTCCTTCATTTAAGGTGTGTTTTTTTTAATTTATTGTTGAGTCTGGAATTACTGTTTTAAAAATAAATGTGTGTAATTGTAAAAGGCAACCAACAGTAACTGATTACGGCCTCGTCCTTAATCGTAACCGAATCCTGCCTTCCCTTGACTATCAGGTTTCAACTACATCTAAGGGTGTTGCACAAAAATATTAAAACAGCACCATAAATGCATACCAACGCGGAAATGCAAGCTTGAACATAAATTCAGGCGCTAGTGAAGCCTGCAGTAAGTGCTGCTTTTCCTGACCTCGAACTGCAACTGCTTTGTGTCCTCAGTGCGTCGCAAGTGCCAGACGTCGTCAGAACAGTGTATTTGTGAGTGCATTACGTCGGGGCTAAGTAAATTCGACCTTGGGCAAATTCTTGGTGTTCATATAGGGAGTGCTTCCGTAACCAAGGTAACAGAACTGTTTGGTGTTTCAGGAGGTATTGTGTGGAAGATTTATGCTAAAGATATGGAAACCTGAAGGACATCATCCGTTAAGTCACAATGCGGACGAATGTGTGTTATGAGTGATCGTAAGAAGAGAACGTAGACGTGAAATAAAGGGACGACAGCCGCAAAAGTTGCTACAGATCTGATAATCGTACTTGGGATCCCGACAGCACCAAAACAACACGAAGAGAGATCCGTAAGCAGGGAACTGGAACTCCAAAACCACTCATCAGTGGTGTAAATACCCATAACAGGCCGGCCGGTGTGGCCGAGCGGTTCTAGGCACTACAGTCCGGAACCGCGCGACCGCTACGGTCGCAGGTTCGAATCCTGCCACGGGCATGGATGAGTGTGATGTCCTTAGGTTAGTTAGGTTTAAGTAGTTCTAAGTTCTAGGGGACTGATGACCTTAGAAGTCCCATAGTGCTCAGAGCCATTTGAACCATTTGAACCTATAACAGGAAAACATAGTGGTAAAGCCATAGAATCAGGACTACGAAGCAATGGAAGAAAGTCAGTTGGTCGAATGAGTCTTGTTACACTGTTTCCAGTTTCTGGGCGAGCTTACGTCCCAAGGGTGATATGGCTGGGATTGGCTCTGAGCACTATGGGACTTAACATCTATGGTCATCAGTCCCCTAGAACTTAGAACTACTTAAACCTAATTAACCTAAGGACAGCACACAACACCCAGCCATCACGAGGCAGAGAAAATCCCTGACCCCGCCGGGAATCGAACCCGGGAACCCGGGCGTGGGAAGCGAGAACGCTACCGCACGACCACGAGATGCGGGCTAGGAAGGCTGGGATTCGGTGATGATCTAGGCAGCCATATCGTCGTATTCCATCGATACCATGATTAGGATTATGCGACCATTTTGGCCGATCATGAACCATAGCGTGGTATAATTCGGTGCGGTGCTGTGTTCAAAGATGACGAGGTCCCTGTTCATATAGCTCGCATAATCCCGGATTTCTTGTGTGAAAATGATGAAGTGTAGCATCTCCACTGTCCACCACCGCCACCAGAACGGAGTATCATTAGTCCTTTGCGATCTACTTTGGATAGAAGGATATGTGTGATCGCTGTCCACCGTCATTACCTGAACTTGCCACCATTTTGCAGAAAAAACTGTATTAAATTCCCCTAAAAACAATACAGGACATATATTTATCCCTTCCATGAAGAAAGGAAGCTATTTTGATTGCGAATGCAATTACCTACACCGTATTAGTTGCGGTAGTATGTTGTGTTGTCGTTTCCATATTTTTTTCTCCCCTGTATATTACGCAAGCCACATTACGGTTTGTGGCTTGGATTACTTCTGATTCCCCAATAGTGGTAGTTGAGGTATCAGGTCAGAGGGGAGTTCTGAACAAAATTTCGACAAAAAGCAGCTCAATAGGTTGTGGAGTGGAAGGGGTAGGCTAGCAATAGAACAGTACATCACTATTGACTAGACACTCATTCATTGAACACGTAAGTCAGGTATTACCCAAAAGGAACAATCAGTAGAACTTACAAATAATATTCTTTTCCTTTAAGTCACTCAAACATTTAAACAGGAAAATAGCAATCATTTAACTGAAAGCCCTTTAAAGAAAGCAAGACTACAAATTTGAATGATGAGTTAAAATCATATTTCAACAGGCTCTGACCGAGCACATATTTTAAAACTAAATACTTCCTTTAAGGAACCAGCGATCAAAATTAATTACATAATCCTCAACAACCATATAACATCCAAGACATTTAAGATTAAACAGTAATATATAACAACAGAGAGCTGCAGTCCCAAGTTTTAAGCAGCACTTTTCAGATGGACTGCACTGCAAAAGTACAATACAAGTCCCTCAGAGGATCTCCCCACACAGGAAGTTATTGCCACAATCGACAAAATATCAACATCATTCCATGTACAGACCTAAAACAAACTAAAAGCTCTCTTAAGTTTGGTACAGTTAATTCCCTTTCAACATAACATACATCACAAGTCTAGCCCTAGGACGGCACCGACACCCCTAAATTTATCACGCGAAAAACTGCAGCGATGCACTCATCACGTATCCTTACAAAATCCAAGAACAGAGAGAGTCGGCTCCCCAATAGCGGACCATTTAACCACGCGCAGCGTGCGGGTTTTTGGGATGCTGATCTCGCCCTTAACCTCAACACCAGTTTAAATACTAGTCAGCCTACAATCTTGAACCACCATACACATTCTTTCAGTTACTGCATAGAAAGCCAATGTGATAGGCAAACAGACCAGCATATGATAAAAGCTTAAGCAATTTTCTTACTAGACAACCCTTATGAAGAGTAGCCGTAATTTTTTTTTAACGTGAGCACATCCACAATCAAAAGACAGACAACGCCAATCATAAGAACAGTAGCAAATAAGCAAGTAGCAATGGTAACTTCTGCTTAGATTGGCTACAAATTAGTGCGTGACTTAGCACAGCAGAGAACAGTCTTTATAACATAACCATCAATACAATAGCACATTACTCACACTTGTACTCCCCAACGATTTCGATTTGCAAAGCCATAGACAAAACGTGGAGAACGTATCACTTAGACCAACATAATGGTGCTCCCTCAGTTACCCCAAATAACTGACTCCCTTAGTTGCACAGCAAGAACCGGACCTAATGACACCACCACAGCTTTCGCCTCTAAATTGTCACAGTACAAGTGAGACTCAATCACAAATGTAATTTTACATCACCAGTTCCCGTATAGTCAATACAAGCGCCTGATTTTCACCCGTTTATAACGGCAGGCAGCAACATCGTACGGAAAAGAGCGTAGACACAAGTTCTTACCAACTCTCTTCTCCGAAAGCAGCCACCGAAACTCTCGGGAATCACTGGAACATCCAATGCAATAATTTTTACTCCTTCACACAAATTACAGGACCGAGCGAGGTGGCGCAGTGGTTGGACACTGGACTCGCATTCGGAAGGACGACGGTTCAATCCCGCGTCCGGCCATCCTGATTTAGGTTTTCCGTGATTTCCCTAAATCACTCCAGGCAAATGCCGGGATGGTTCCCCTGAAAGGGCACGGCCGACTTCCTTCCCCATCCTTCTCTATTCCGATGAGACCGATGACCACGCTGTCTGGTCTCCTTCCCCAAACCAACCAACCAACCAACAAATTACAGGACGCCCGCTTCCCACTGCTTGCTACGGCGCCTTCCGTTCAGAGCTAACTTGTATATCTGCATGCAATAGATCCGGTCCCACACTCGCTGCGTCAACCCGACAACCGTCTTCCACCACGTCCCGGATCATTTCCCCCACAGGACCTCGCCTCGTTACTCCTCGCGTAGGCCCAAGAGGGCGCTGCTTACCGCCCCGACCGTGGCAGGAAAGATAAACCACCAGAGTGGCACTATCGATATGAGCCACCACGGCTCAGTAGTATGTTGTGTTGTTGTTGTTTCCACATTTTGTTCACCCCTCTACATTAAGCAAGCCACATTAGGGTTTGTGGCTTAGATTACTTCTGATTCCCCAATTGTCCTATCTATTCGATTCATGAACAGTGCACTTGAAGAATGGTGGAACTAAGATTCATGTATCTGATGGGATGTTTACGTGATTCTGTTAAGCAATGGAAGGAATACATTGTTACCGTGAACACCTTAGATGAAATTTAGGTTGCATGTTCATGAATATTTTCCGCACGTTTTGGTTTAAGGGCCTCGAAGTGTTCCGTAGGCCGGTGTTCGTCACAGAGAAATGATACAGTTATCTTTTACACGGTCTGCTCTATTCTTGTCTGTCATTCCGGGAGCAGCCGTTTATGAAGACGATATTGCGACAGAGAACCATACCGTCATCTTCTCGTGATACCTGTAGAATGAACGTCTTTGCTGTGTACAGAAAACCACCCACATCTCCAGCTGCCATCATCCTTTGCAGCGGGAGGGTGTGCTACGTACACTACTACACGGAACCCTACCAATATTTATCAAAGAAAGTCTATCAAGCAATCTCGACCACCTTAAGGACGTTGTAACCTCCCCACCGTAATTTTATAAGAAAGAAAATACTCAATAGAAATGGGAGCCGAGTGTAACCTCCCCACAAAAATTTGAAAGAAAGAAACACGACAATATTTAATTATGAATGCTAATGGACATTGCGCTAATTGTAACCTCGCCCACAATGAGAGGTATTGAAAATGGCAACAAAAAATGTGAAATTCGCAATCTGACTCAAATATAAATCCTTCAAAAAATTAAAGTCCATTCAGTGACAAAAAATTCAATTAAACCGAAATATCGGTCTTTGGCCCTGTGTAAAACAATCAGAATTAAAGTCTTACCTCAGAATAAATCAATGTCACATATCTGCTCTTGTTGTTGCGCACCGCTTGGAGGAACTGCATTGCAAATAATAATATTCTCTTTTTTTTTTTTTTTTTGTAATTCTAGTGAAATTTTTCTTCAAAAGAAGTGGAATGAAATGGGGAGTGCAACGAGATCTTTAGTTCAATAAAAAATTAAATTTGAAAAAATGCTTTTGAAATAAAAATTATTATTGGGGAACTTGTTGGAGAATAATTACAATAAATAAATTTTTACATTATCTAATGATTATATTAATTAATGGTATACCTTATTCCTCATCTTGACCAGTGTTGCCGACCGCCTACATCACACAACCGTACTGGGCTGCTACTACTGACCGACCGCTCTGCATGACGACTACAGACTGAGTACTGCTCTCAACTAGACAGAGCTACAGACTCGCAACGACTGAACTGACAGACTCCAACGACAGACTAACTGCTACTAACTGAGAACCGCTCGCAACACTCGCGCGGTCAAGCGCATACTCTCTGGTCACAGATGCTACAATGCCTCGCCATCGCTGCTATGTTACATACGTGTTTCATAACCCTCCACTGGGGGGGCAAATATTTGGCAGCGATGGTGAGTCATTTGGACTTGCCAAGCGCGGCAAAATTTTTCTTTAATTAACAAAATTCTACAACTTACAGAGTATTTAAATGTTGTGCACACGCACTAAGTACAAAATATATCAGACAAAGACAAAATGTGAGTACAAAACATAGTAGCAAATCAGAAAAGTATATACAAATTATTTGACAGATAAAGTGCACAGGCACTGAAAAAATTCTTTAGCATATTCAGAACAAATAAACAGACTGGCAAAAAATATTATGTTGACAAGTGACATAAGTGTACTCGCATTGGAGTTCAGCGAATCGAAAAATGTATAACCTATGAACATAAATGATGTTACCAAAAAAATTTTTTCTTTATGTGACAAGAATCCGGATAGGAAAGGGAAGGATTGCATCATGGTTGTAGCACTTTAGATTGCACACAGCTGCTCTGAAAGTCCATATCTTTCCACAGAAGTACAACACCAAGTGACACAACTTGAAGATCTTTTCCCATCAGAATTTATCAGTGTAGCCAAGACACTGAACTGTCGTAGTAATGTTCCATGTTTTCATTTTGGCAGTACATTAGGTACACCAAACAGTGGGACCATAATAATGTCTTCATCGCTCATGGTGGTGGACAGCATGTCGTGTCAACACCACACTCTTACAAGGCACACCAACGTAGAATTAGTGCAAAACCAAAGATAGTGCTCCATGATCACTAGGATAAACAGGACAAATGGACATTGCAGTAATTCAGGGTAGTCAGCTTATGAGGTGAAGGACATCAAGTCACATAATATTGACAATTACAGACTTAATTAGTAGTTTGTGGCATTCATAGCCCAGTTATTGAACATTCCTGTACCAAGTATGTAGTATTACAGAAAAATGTTCATTAATTGTTGTACATAGAATCAGTAGCCTTCTTTTCCTGGTTACAAAGCATTATGAAATAATCGCATTCTTTTCAGTTACAGAGTATAATTAAGAATCATTAACCTTCTCCTAATTACAGTTAATTAATCATTTGTCATTCCAATAATCATTAGCCTTTTCCTAATTACAGTTAATTAATCATTTGTCGTTAATTAATCATTTGTCTAATTACAGTTAATTATCATTTGTCGTTAATTAATCATTTGTCTAATTATAGTTAATTAATCATTTGTCGTTAATTAATCATTTGTCTAATTACAGTTAATTAATTAATCATTTGTCATTTCAATGTAGTAAGAATTATTAGCCTTAATTAATTACAAAGCATTATTAAACAGTACCATAGTTAATTAATTATGTGTCATTCCAATCTATTAAGAATCACTAGTCTTTTCCTAATTACAAAGCATTATGAAACAGTCACATTCATTTCCAATAACAAAGTATGGCATCGTTAATTAATCATTTGAAATAGTAAGAATTATGAGCCTTCTCCTAATTACAAAGCATTATTAAACTGTCACATTCATTTCAAATTACAAAGTATCAACATTGGAAACAAGAGCTAATCAATGGCATAATTAATCACAATTCTTCAAGTGACAATTATTGGCACTCAGTGGCCAGCAAGTATTGAATAGAATCATCATTCAGTATTATGCAGCTTATTACGAAGTCATTATTAAAAATCAGGTAATTATAGTCATAGCATTAATAATCATGGGCATTACAAGTACTCATTACAATAAACAGTGTTCCTCATTCAGTAGTATTCAGATCATTACAAAGTCATTATTAAAATCAGTTAATTACAGTCAAATCATTAGTAATCACAAGCATTATAAGTAGTATCATTATAATAAACAGTGGCAGTTATTAGCTAGTGACAAAGCATCATTTTGAATATAGTCTCATTAAGAGGTCATTAATCAAGTGACATGCTATTCAGAGTTGATCAGTATTATTCAGAATTATCATAAACTAGTGACATTATGTGGGACTGGTAATACATGTTTTTTTTTTGTTAGCAATGCATTGCGTTGGGATCGATAATTAATTGCTGAGGCATAATACTTTTTGCTTTTGACCTATTGCTGCAAATGAGGATAGGTAACGTCATTCGTCATGAGTCAGCTGTAGCAAGATTATGTAACAAGGCAGTACATGTGATCACATTTATAAATGATAAACACAAATGGGTAAAATATAAAAATGCAAGTACTAGAACAGGTATAATAAGTAACAGGTTTAGTAAGTGTCATGAAAAAAACTTCTCCTGGAAAAATTACAAAAACGGATTATTGACCTGAAAGAAGAAACGCACACTATGCTGAAAAGTAGTGAACTTCGAATTAACAGGTAGTGAAATGTGTATAAAAATGTGTTCCATAGCTGTCCTTTCCAAAACTTTCAGTCATCCTACTATGCAATGTAACACCTGCTGTCAAAGCAAACTGCAACAAATACCTAAATAACTACATAGCATAAATACATAACTTCAACATTATCCTCATCTGTAAAGAAAAACTTCATTATCCATATCATCATAACTTCACCATTATCATCACCTGTAAAGAAAAACTTCATTATACATAACATCATATCCTTCATCATTATTCATCAGTATTCATTATCATCTGCAAAAAATCACTTCATTACTCATTACACAACTATTCCTTATCACTAGCATATTTCATCACTAAAACTAAGATGTGTAGTTCAGTCTGACAGCCTGCATCAATCACCTTGTATTCTGAAAGAAAAAATTAGTTAAGACTGCTATTCTTCGATGAGTATAGTATATTCTTGTTAATGTTTGTTAATCCTGATCCATTTACTCTTCCTCATAAAGTTATTGCATCTCCTTTCGTTTATTCCGTAGGTGAAATTCCATTTATGTTAAATTTATTTCTTAGAATCATCATTCCTTTCTGAAATTGATGAACAAAGATTAATGTCCTGCATTTAAATCATATACCCACTAGATAATGACTGGTTTATGGTAACATAATTAACCCTACAGCATAACATGACAGAAAACGTAATATGTCAAAAACATTGACAGTGTTCAAAAAAAATTATACACAGAATAATACAATGCAGCAGCAAAAAAAAAAAGTGAAACAGTCACGATGTTGAGATGTCATAAGGCAAAAAAAATGTCAAAGTCGATTGGTGTGTGTTATATCTTAACTATTTCATAGTGCATACAAACAAAACTGGAGTACAATCATACACACAAAAAAGTAGAAAATGTGCACGGTCTGATGTGTAACGACAAGAAAAGCGACCTGCTAACCTTACCTTGCCGGGCACTTGCCAAGAAAAAATACGATAATCATCAGTAATTAGTCACGTGAAATAATTGCATTAGTAAATGGCATCATAGTGTGTTGAATCATACAGTGGTTTCACTCAATAAACGGTTTAATGTTTGAGATATGGTGATTGCCTTTCGATTTTCTGGTTCTCAAAGTTTCGACGTGTACAACATTGGGGTGAGGGATGCTGCGAATCCGATATGGACCTGCGTATAGAAGTTCAAATTTACTGCACTTACCTTTTAATTTGCTGGATAAATAGTGTGTCCGTACTAGTATCTTCTGTCCAACGTGAAAGTCGCGGCGTGTACAAACCTGTTTTTGCTGTCTTCTCCGGCGCTCTGCGGCACGTTTGATGTTGTTCAACGCAATGTCAATTATTTCATGGTGTCGTAGGCGACGACTTTTGGGAAATTCTATTAATTCTTTAATTTTGTTCGGTGGTTCAACGTTTTTCAGTATAACAGTCGGAGATAGCATAGTGGATTCATTTGGAATGGAATTAATTACATCTTGGAATGAGAATATGTGTGTGTCCCAATCAATATGTCTTTTGTGGCAGTATATTCGGCACAGCTTACCAATTTCTTTCATTAATCTTTCACAAGGGTTCGAAGAAGCGTGGTACTTGGATATATAGATCGGAGAAATGTTTCTGGCTCGTAACATGCGTGTCCATACACTACTACGAAATTGTGATCCATTGTCGGAAATTACTTTCATTACATGCCCTACATGAGATAGAAAATGTTTTACAAATGCTTTCGAAACAGTTTTAGCAGTAGCTTTGCGTAACGGAGTGAAAGTAACAAATTTTGAAGTGAGCTCAACAGCGACAAAGATGTAGCAAAAACCTCTGTTAGTTCTCGGAATCGGACCAAAAATGTCTACTGCGGCCATGTGTCTTAATTTCACAGGTATAATGGGATATAAAGGAGGAATATGTGAAGTGGTGTCTGATTTAGCTTTCTGGCAAATTTTACAAGACGCTAAAACTCGTCGTATACGTTTCTCCATGTTGGCAAAATAACAGTTCTGTCTCAGTATAAGAAAACATTTTCTTGCTCCGTAATGTGCGTAACTTAAATGAGTGTACCAAATTAGTTTGTTAACCAGTTCGTCAGGAATGCATAATAACCAATTGTTGCTGTCAGGATGAGAGCGGCGAAACAGAATGTCATTGCGTACAGTGTAGTGGTTTCTAATCGTAACATTATTCTTATCTTGCCAAAGCTGTTTAATTTCTTTCCACACATTGTCTTTATTTTGCTCTTGTGCTATGTCCTGTAAAGACGATGAAATAAAGTTTTCAAATGCAACTTGCTGAATGTACATGACACTGAAATTTGTTTTGCAGAAGTTGGTTGCTACGTCTTGCTGATTGTTGCTGAGAGAACGCGATAGTGCGTCTGCTATAACATTTTGTGTACCGGGAATGTGAACTATTGTAAAATTAAATTCTTGTAAATATAGTTTCCATCTACTTAATCTATCATGCGTGAATTTGGCCGAAAGTAAAAATTGTATCGCTCTGTGATCTGTGTAAACTGTGGTATGTCTGCCGTAAAGAAAGTGCCGAAATCTCGTGAAAGCCCATACAACACATAATGTTTCAAGTTCTGTAACAGAATAATTTCGTTCAGCGGGTGACAAAATGCGGCTTGCAAATGCGATGTTTTTGATTACAATTGCACCATCTTCTTCAATTTCCTGGAAAATATGTACGCCTAAAGCGGTGTTAGAACTGTCGGTGGCAATGGAAAAATTTCTAGTAAGATCGGGGTGCGATAAAAGTGGAGCATTCAACAAAGCATGTTTCAGGTTCATGAATTCAGAGTGTGCTTGCTTATCCCATGACCAAATAGTATGTTTACCTGTTAATTGGCATAGTCTAGGCGTGTCTAAAGCAGAGTGATGAATAAATTTGCGAAAAAAGTTAAATAAGCCCAAAAAACTGCGTAATTGCTTTTTTGTCGTAGGAACGGTAATGTCACGTAGAGCCTGAAGTTTTTCCGGATCAGGTGCAATGCCTTCTGCTGAAATCACGTGTCCAAGAAATTTTATGGAAGTTTTGCCAAAGTGCGATTTACTGAGGTTAACTGTGAGTCCTTGTGCATGAAAAGTTTGTAACAGTTGTTCAAGAATCATATTGTGTTCAGACCAGTTAGCTTCTGCGATAAGAATATCGTCTACGTACGTCGTAATTCTGTCCTTAAGTTCTGTCGGAAGTATTGTGTTCAAACCGCGAATAAAAGCTGCAGAAGAAATAGTTAAGCCGAACGGTAGTTTGCAAAATTGATAACAGTCGCCGAAACAGAGAAAAGCTGTATATTTTCTACAATTCGGATGAAGTTGAATTTGCCAAAATCCCGATTTCAAATCTAATGTGGAATAAATAGCAGTGCCGTGAAATTTCTGTAAAAGTTCCTCTAATGTCTGTGGTCGATCTGTTTCATTAATAATAATGTCATTAATGTGACGTGAATCAAGTACAAGGCGAAGTGAGCCATCTTTTTTCTTAACAATATGTAGTGGGTTTATGTACGGACTAACTGCTGGTTCTATAATTCCTTGGT
Organism: Schistocerca piceifrons; assembly: GCF_021461385.2. Taxonomy (NCBI): domain Eukaryota; kingdom Metazoa; phylum Arthropoda; class Insecta; order Orthoptera; family Acrididae; genus Schistocerca; species Schistocerca piceifrons. The sequence goes on along the minus strand of NC_060141.1, from coordinate 682,405,007 downwards.
CGAGCATATCCTGCAATTCTTTTTTAACTTGTTCTCTGTGAATATATGGAATGGGATAATGCTTTGCTTTAAATGTGTCGTGCGGTTTGACTTGAAATTCATACATAAAGCCGGACATAGTACCAGGAATGTTGTCAAAAACTGGAGCTTGCTGTAAAAGAATTTTGTGTAATTGCGTTCGTTCGTCGTCTGTAGTTGCACTGCTCTCTTTAACCTTATCAGAAATTAACTGCATAACGTCGTAGTCAGCTTCGTCTGGAGTATTATAGTTATGTACGTACGTATCCGTGAACAATGTGGGATTACAGTCTATGTTATGTGTTGCGGAAATCACCTCTGTGCGGTTAATTGTTTGTTCTTCCGCAGATAGTGAGTGCTGAAATTCTAAAGCAAGTTGTACATTTTCATCCTTTAACATTAAATAAGAATTCTGAAAGTCGATAACTGCGTCGTGTTGTACCAGAAAATTCGTGCCTAAAATTATGTCTGTTGTCAATAAAGGAACAATCCAAAAATTAGAGTGGAAAGTATGACCTCCAATACAAAATGATAAATGCGTCTGCAATTTAACGTCTACACCTTTACTCGATACTGCTCCTTTCACTTTTGTTTTGCCTAAAGGTAACGTCGGATAAGTATTCTCTTTGTTGCACTCATTAAAAGTCTCCTCATTTATTACTGATATAGGTGAGCCGGAATCAATTACTGCTGAGAATTTTGATGAACCAATTTTAATTTCGATAACAGGATGTGAAATGGTTTTCTGAATAACTGGTCTTTCCTGTAAAAGAGTGTCTCTAATGTCGTCAAAAGTAATTACATTTTCGTGAACAACATTTTGCGTGTCAAAGGTAGTGCTTGTGTTACTAGAAGATGCGTCCTGTGCAGTATTTAGTCAGATTCTATCTGACGTGTTATTATTATTAGGAGGATTCTGTGGCATTTCGACTATTTGAACTGTCCTATTACTTCTTCCAGGTGTGTTACGCTCTGGATGGTACCTACTGTCGGGTTCATTCATGAGAATATGTTCTTGCGTATGATTTTGCTGTTGGTATGACCGACTGTTGTTAGATGTTCGCTGAAAATTGTCCTCATTATTTTTACGTCTGTCGTAATAGTCATTCCTATACGGTGCATTACGATAGGAATTGAAATACTGTCTTCTTTGTACGTAGTTGTTTCCTTGCTGACGTACGTTACTATTTGTTGGACCGGGGACTATACGTGCACGCGGCGAAACATTAAAGCCTGGTTGACCTTGTAGACTTCATTGTTGGTTAGGTATGCTGAGCGGCTGACTTTCATGCTATTGTGGTGAAAAACATCTATTGTTACAAAAATGTGGTTGCGACTGCCGAAAATTTTGTACATACTGATGATTACGATTTTATCTGTTATTAAAATTACGCTGATTCTGGAGTGCCTAATGAAAATTGTCACAGTCGGTAAAAGTTTGTCACATCGGGTTTTCTTTACAACGTTTCTTAATCCTAGATAGAGCAATAGTTAAAGAGCAGTTTTGATAGATATAAAGGACAGTAGAAGAAAAGGCAGCAGTGCAGAAAACTAAAGATGAAACAGCACTACTACAGCTCGGGGCCCTATGCTCGCTACGGCACATATTCATTAAAGCGTAATGAATCCCCTGAGGTCATTTACGCACTGAGAATAAATTTTAGTTTTTGCGTTACAGGCAATTGCGGTATAAATCCAAAAGCAAATAGTTGTATCCATGTTAATTCAAGTTTCCTCATTACAGGCAATGCTGTTGAAAGTACAATAGCAAATTGTCTTATCGGGTTCAAAGATAGCTTTTGCATTACAGGTAATAGCGGTGAATGTACAAAGGTAAATTGTCGTATACAGTGCAAAGCGTGTACCTGTACGCTGTCATTATTAAATTCCTTAGATTTTCTTACAAATGCAAATTGCTTGAAATCTACGTTCTCGCCACTGAATTTGATAACACGCTCAGGCTTGTGTGTGAATCCGCTCGTTTGTGTCATTTCGTACTTTAAGTTGTGTAGCTTTTCAGATTTGAAGTCGCGTGGCTTTTCGGATTTTAATTCGCGTAGTTGCTGTAAATTGCTCACATTATACACGCTGCGTGACTCTGACAAATGCTCGCAACGTGGCGTCTGTTGTGTATTATTAACAGAAGTGTTTTTCATTTCTGTTACTTCTTGTTGTAAATTTGATAACTTCCTACGTAACGTGTTGTTAGATGAATCGATCTCATTAATTGTCTGCTGTAAATTTTGAAATTCAGGCGTTTGGATAAATGAAACCGGTGCAGTATCGTCTGATTTATTGTCATTAGTGTTTTCGATAGCATCAATACGACTGGCCAATTCATCACATTTTTCAGTCAGTATTTTAACCTGATCATCGGTTTTAGAATCAGACGCATTAATCTGTTTTTGCAACTTGCGCGTAGTTTCGCTCAGTTTTTTAACATCAGCTTTGATAACATCACAATCCTGTGTTAGATCTAATTGTTCGAATCTGTCTGTCACTGTTTGAATATTTACTGTGTGTGTATCTGTTTTTGATTTAAGATCAGAAATTTCATCCCGTAATTCCGCGTTCAATTGTTCTATGGTATTAATTTTGTCGGACACTGTGGTAATATTATTGTCTACATACGTCTTCGCTTTCGCGAATATTTTACGTTTGTCCTCTTGTCTTTGTGCAGTGATTGTTTCCATGACTTGTCGTTTTACTTTGTTTTGATCCTGAATAAATCTGCGGAAATGCGTATCACTGTTCTGTATGTGCTGATTAAAGCGCTCGTTAATCTGAGTGTTCTGCTGTTCGAATTTCGCGTCTATCTTTGCGTCCATAGTGCGCGAAAGTTCTACCGTCATTGCTCTAAACTCGTCCCGTAATTGTGTAGCTTTTTCAGAGCACTGTTTGGCGACTCCGCTAATTTCGTCTCTGAGTGTATTTGTCGCGGCTGTTTGCGTTTCCCTTAATTCTTGCGCAACAGACTTTATTTCTTCGCTATTTTTTTGTGAACAAGCCTCAATTTCCACGCGCAACTGTTCCTTAGTGTCATGGCACTGCGCGGCAACGGCTGTAATTTGTTCACTAAGTTGTTTGAAATTTTCGTCATTATTGTCAAGTTTTTCATTTAAGTGTTTGTTATCTTCCCTAAGTTGTTTGACCTGTTCATTAAATTGTTGTTTGATATCTTCACTCTGTTGTTGTAGCAATCTTACCATGATTTGTTCAAAGCCAAAGTTAGCGTTTATACTCTCTGTGCTGTTTAGTGGTGGATCTGGAACTTTCACGCTTACTGTAACCATTTGGTTATTCTGAGCAGTCGGATGTACACTGTCAGACATTATTTCGGAATTAAATAAATCCGTCGTACTTTCAGTATCCTGTTCATTTTCATTAGACAAATTTGTCTGTACATTACTTGGATTTTCTAAATCGGGTGTGTTAAGCTCGGCAGCGCTCATTACCATAGAGCATTCTGCGTCATCAATTGTCGTCAAGTTAACAGACGAGACAATTGAGTTCGTTTGTACATCATTAAGGTGAAAGTCATCTTTAGTGGTTGGAATGCACTGATTGTTAGTGAACGCAGGATTGTCATCATTACGTTGCGTATCACAATTACTATCGGTCACGTTGTTTAAGTCGGTAATTTCATTCACAATACTTCGCGATACACTATTCACAGTCTTTCGCGGCATTTTTACAATAGTCAAAATTTTTCATAAAACAAATGAGCACAATGCAAAAGCAACACACAAATACAACAAAGCAACAAATTTCCGTTGACCTGTAGAGAGAAAGTCACAAGATTAATAAAAGCGTAGCGCCAAATCCTAATTATACTTAAGCAAATAAGAGCAGATATCTGACTGTTGCTCAAAAGACTCTCAACGAAATACGATCCTGGACTGGGTGTCGCCAAGTGTAACCTCCCCACCGTAATTTTATAAGAAAGAAAATACTCAATAGAAATGGGAGCCGAGTGTAACCTCCCCACAAAAATTTGAAAGAAAGAAACACGACAATATTTAATTATGAATGCTAATGGACATTGCGCTAATTGTAACCTCGCCCACAATGAGAGGTATTGAAAATGGCAACAAAAAATGTGAAATTCGCAATCTGACTCAAATATAAATCCTTCAAAAAATTAAAGTCCATTCAGTGACAAAAAATTCAATTAAACCGAAATATCGGTCTTTGGCCCTGTGTAAAACAATCAGAATTAAAGTCTTACCTCAGAATAAATCAATGTCACATATCTGCTCTTGTTGTTGCGCACCGCTTGGAGGAACTGCATTGCAAATAATAATATTCTCTTTTTTTTTTTTTGTAATTCTAGTGAAATTTTTCTTCAAAAGAAGTGGAATGAAATGGGGAGTGCAACGAGATCTTTAGTTCAATAAAAAATTAAATTTGAAAAAATGCTTTTGAAATAAAAATTATTATTGGGGAACTTGTTGGAGAATAATTACAATAAATAAATTTTTACATTATCTAATGATTATATTAATTAATGGTATACCTTATTCCTCATCTTGACCAGTGTTGCCGACCGCCTACATCACACAACCGTACTGGGCTGCTACTACTGACCGACCGCTCTGCATGACGACTACAGACTGAGTACTGCTCTCAACTAGACAGAGCTACAGACTCGCAACGACTGAACTGACAGACTCCAACGACAGACTAACTGCTACTGACTGAGAACCGCTCGCAACACTCGCGCGGTCAAGCGCATACTCTCTGGTCACAGATGCTACAATGCCTCGCCATCGCTGCTATGTTACATACGTGTTTCAACGTGTTCAAAAATAACGGATATGGCGGGAGACAAATCAGATGTGCGTTCAGACAAAAAGTACAAGTCCAGCAAGCACAACATGACGAGGAAAATAAGCTAATGGTGTATCAGCCGTCCCCCGTAAAAGAATCGAATAACGTCAGCAGAATCTTGGCTCAACTTACATTCAAAGCATTATCAGTCCGCTTCTGAAGACACGTGGGCTGTTAGACACCACGAAAAGTAACTTGGAGCTCCGTTAACCGGATGTTAACCGTATTCCCTGCAAATGTAGTGAGACACTCATCAGGCAAGCTGTGCAGACCTTCGAAGGAAAGCGCCACGAGCGCAGAGGACACACCAAACTCAAAAGCCGACAAAAAAAAATGGTTCAAATGGCTCTGAGCACTATGGGACTCAACTGCTGAGGTCATTAGTCCCCTAGAACTTAGAACTAGTTAAACCTAACTAACCTAAGGACATCACAAACATCCATGCCCGAGGCAGGATTCGAACCTGCGACCGTAGCGGTCTTGCGGTTCCAGACTGCAGCGCCTTTAACCGCACGGTCACTTCGGCCGCAAAAAGTCGACAAAATGAGCGTTTGCGTAACAACGCATAGCTACAGAGGACTCGGTGAAATATGAACAAATGTGGTTCTTTTGGGATTGTGTTCTAAAGAATGTTGAAGTATGAGTGCCCGACGGCCTGATCAAAGGAGATGTGAATTTACTCTCAGTAAAACTTGGGGCACAGTTCTTAGTCAGCTGAAGTCAACACGTCGGCCGAGAACAACTTCCACACCTGACGGACGTGTAGCATTCGGAGGAAGTGTTCCCCACCGCTCCACTCGAGACTCATGTGGTCGGGTACTTAGGGAAAGGGCAGGGGGGAGGGAGCGGAAGGGGAGTTACGTAAACGACTGAGTCCGGTTAGACAGCATAGAGCAGTACAAACAGTTCAATTGCTGTCGAAGCTTGAGGATACAAATCATGTTTTGTACGGTTCGTTACCATAATTACCTTCTTTTGTGAAAATACCTCCGTAGCACTGTAAAAGCCTTGAGCATGCAGTCACCAATACGAGTGACACGAAACACAGTTTTCATGTGGTCATCTACAGGGTGCCGCACGAAATGTGTTACCAGTTGGTTGGTTTTGGGGAAGGAGACCAGACAGCGTGGTCATCGGTCTCATCGGATTAGGGAAGGATGGGGAAGGAAGTCGGCCGTGCCCTTTCAGAGGAACCATCCCGGCATTTGCCTGGAGTGATTTAGGGAAATCACGGAAAACCTAAATCAGGATGGCCGGACGCGGGATTGAACAGTCGTCCTCCCGAATGCGAGTCCAGTGTCGAACCACTGCGCCACCTCGCTCGGTGTTACAAGTTGTTTCTTTCACAGTTTACGACGCACATAAGATATCCCGCTGGGATCTCTACAGCAGTACCAGCAGAGCTGGGAAAAACAATGAGTTACGAAATGACTTGTAATTTACGATAATGCCGCTAGGAGACTAGTAAGCAGCAACGGCTGGCAATGGAAGACTGACGACACATCAACGATCGGCAATTGTGTTACTTTTTCATGAAATTAAAAGTCTTGTTGTGACTCAGAGGCGTTTTCGACAACAGTTTAACACACGATGGGCCCCTTGCAAGAAGACCATCCACAGGTTCTGCGTTAAATTTGTACAGGAAGGAACAGTATTGGAAGCGAAGCGACCTCGGCCTAAGCCTGTTTGTTCGCCGGAGAATATTGAAGCGGTACGAGTTGTTATCCAGAGAACTCCCGGGGAATCGTGTAGAAAGGCAGCAGTGCAACTGGGAATATCCAAACGCTCCGTTCAACGCATTCTTAAAAGTGACCTCCATATGTACCCATACAAGATGACCTGTGCACAGAAGCTCACTGATGAACACAAGCAGCAGAGACTACTGTTTGCTCAGTGGGCGGAGGATAGGGAAGAAACTCTCAACAACGTTTGGGTTTCAGACGAGGCGCATTTTCATTTAGACGGTGTGGTTAACAAACAAAATGTACGCTCTTGGGCCACTGAAAACCCACAAGTGCTTCATGAACGACAACATTATGCTCCGAGGATTACAGCGTGGGCAGAAATTTCCAGGCAGGGACTTATTGGACCCTTTTTCCTTGAAGAAACTGTGAACAGCGAGCGTTATTTGAGTATGCTTCGCAATAGCATCATTCCACAGCTTCTTGCGACTGCCTTGCCCTTCAACATGCAGTGTTTCATGCAAGATGGAGCAAGGGCACATACTGCAAACACTGTGTTGGAGTTTTTACACGAGCATTTCGCCATCGGATCATTTCACTCAGGTTTCTAGGTCGCTTCAATGACGAACAAAATTGGCCCCCAAGACCTTAATCCATGTGAGTTTTTCTTTGGGGGTACCTAAAGGAAAAAATTTTCCTGAAACGTCCACGTGATTTAATGGAACTCAGAAGACTTATTCTTCAAGGTTGCAGTGACATTACGGAAGACATGTGCAGTAGGGTAATCACTAACTTCAGTGTTTGTTTGAAGGAAGTTAGAAAACGAAATGGTGGGAATTTTGAGCATGTGCTGAGTTAGAAAAAATCTCCATGGACGGCTCTTCATTGTAATATATGTTCCTTACAGATTGTATTGACAATAAAGTTTATATTCAAAAACAAATTGGTTACACACTTCGTGCGCCATCCTGTATGTAGGAATGCAGAAGCTCTGCGCTGTGGATCCGATCTCTGCGGAAACACTTCAGGATTGCGTCATTATGTCAGTCTTCTCTTGGATTCAGTGAAAGAACACGAGAGATACGTGTCTGTCAGCTCTTTATCAATAAACCTAACATAATGTTGCATATCACTGTTAACGTTCAACTAACACTGCCGGTAAAACAAACAAAAGATACAACACAGCATTATTGAATACAACGTTGGGAACGATGCCAACGTGTTTATTTCCAGACGACACACATAGGGCATGTGCACCGTTGTGGAGAAACTTTCAGTACAATACAGACAAAAAAAAGTGATAGGAATGTGGAAAGTTATACATTCTGGCTGGTTTGCGTTCCGCCACGAATTCCTCCCCTACGCAAGCATCTCATTTCAAAGTACCAGTCTCACCTTATGTTCTCAATGACTTGCTAAACGTATTCCTTATCTCAGTTGTCAGCTACTGGTTTTCTTTTTTTTTTTCTACAGTCCCCTCATGTACTATGGAGGGCATTCCATGTCAGCTTATCACATGTTCCATCGACGTGTCCCTTGTTCTTACCAGTGTTTTCAACACGTTCTTTTCTCCTCGATTCTGTGGACTCAATTCCTCACTCCTTATCAGTCCAGCTAAATTTCAACATTGTTCTGTAGCACAAATTCTCAAACGCTTCGACACCTCTGTTCTGGTTTTTCCACTGTCCGTGATTCCTTATCACACAATGTTGAGATGCAAGTTTATATTCTTAGAAACGTTTTCCTGAGATTAATGTCTACGTTTGATACCAGTAGACGTCTCCTGGCCAGGAATGCCTCTTTTTCCGTGCTAGTTTGCTTTTCATGTCCTACTTGCTTTGCCGTAGGAAGGCAGCAGAAGTCCTTAACTTCGTCTGTGATCGCCAATTTTGACGTTAAATTTCTCTCTGTTCTCATTTCTGCTCTTTGTCATTACCTTTGTTTTTTTTTTCAGTTTACTTCCGATTCGCATTATGCAGTTATTAGGCTGTTCATGACAGTCAACAGATGCTGAAATTCTTCGTAATCCCACACTTGAACGTCTTGTTTATTTTCATCAGTGCTTCTACGAGGTATACAGATTGTTACATAATGATACCGACAAAATTGGAGGCGTTGCAGAGAGTGTCGTGAGGAACTAATTCAGGATAGGAACCCGTGGCCGGGAACGTCTTCAAACGACACAACAGAATGTCGAAGTTATAGGCGCCTGTACTACCGTTAAGCCACCCCTTCGGTAGGCGTTACTTTGTACGCTGACATAACGCAGGCGGAAAGTCTCGCAACGTTATTTGATATTCAATTATCTTTAACAATTGCCACGATCGCCAGTGCTGAAGATGGAGCTAGCTACTGAGTGGACAAACCTTGTCTCATGTGAATATGATGGTCTGTTGCCTCGGTGGCTGACGCTTTCAGACACAGGTTTTCCGCCTGCAGTTTATTTTTGTCCTGAAAGCCTCTAAAATCTCCATTGTGTTTCGGTACACAGGAGGAAAATAACGCGCAAATGAAAGCCATCACCCGCAATAGTCATCCACCGAGGCAACAGAGGTCTGCATTCATAGGAATCAAGGCCTATCGTGGCAGTCAGTTACGATCATTACATAACAAACAACATTGCAAGACGTTCCGCCAAACGGTCCGTCAGCGTACAAAGTCCCGTTTGCTGCCTATAACTCTGTCGCGTCTGTAGCGCCGTTAGATGACGTTTCCGGACACGAGTTCGTTTCCTCAGTTTGTTCGTCACGACGCCCTCTACAACCGCTCGAATTTCGTCGACATCGTTTGTAATACCCTGTAGATTGAACAATAGGGGCGAAACTCTACACCCATCTTTTACAGCCTTTTTAATCTGAGCGCTTTGTTCGTGGTATTCCAGTCTGGTTTTTGTACATATTGTATATTACCCGACTTTCTCTACAAATTTCTCCTACTGTTCTCCGAATTTTGAACATCTTGCACCAGTTTACATTGTCCAACGCCTTTTTCTAGGTCAAAAAATCCTGTGAACGTAGCTAATTATTCTTCAGTCTTGCTTCTGTTATCAAGTGCAACGTAACAATTGCCACTCTGGTGCCTTAGACCAAAACAGGAAAATTCCATCATCAACGCTCTAAATTTTAATGATGAATTCCAGGTTCACTCTGTATATGCAAAACAGAAATAATGTTAGTCGTTATCTTTCTTTTGCGTCTAGAGAAGAATGGACAAATGATTAAGGGCCGAATTCGGGAAAGAAAGTTCCGAAGGCAATGGCACATACACGGCTTAGAAAATAGGCTATGTAAAGGCAGGGCAACGTTTACGGAATTTGTAGATTTAGTAATTTTTGAGAGCATTAATCGGGTCAATATCAGCGGTCTTGATAACATATTTTGAAACAGAATTGAAAACAATCTTGACCGCAGTAAAATATTTATTGTCAACGGTAACCGGTTTCGACCAAAATGTGACCATCTTCAGACGATATTACACCACGATGGTAAGCGGTGGCGGTGAATGGAGCAGATATCGTGGATCCACGAATGTCAACCGCTTGCCAGCTGGGGTGGCCGAGCGGTTCTAGGCGCTGCGCTCTAGAACCTCGCGATCGCTACGGTCGCAGGTTCGAATCCTGCCTCGGGTATGGATGTGGTGTCCTTGGGTTAGTTAGGTTTAAGTAGTTCTAAGTTCTAGGGGACTGATGACCTCTGAAGTTAAGTCCTATAGTGCTCAGAGCCATTTGAACCACTCTTTTTCAACCGCTTAGCAACTGGCAGGAACGCAGTAGGTGTCGTGGATCCCCGATAACTGCTTCACTGATCGCACCACCTGCCAATATGGTGTAATTTGGTCCGCAGATGGTCACATTTTAGCCAAAACAGGTTACCATTGCCAATAAACGTTATATATTGCTCTATCTTGTTTTTAATTCAATTTGTAATTTTAGAGAGCTTCTGACAATGTTAACTGAACAACGTCCTAAGAAATTTTCATGGTCCCTTATAAAGAAAACAGGGAGCGATAAGATATCTACAGCTTGTAGGTAAACCAGAAACTTGTGATGGGCGAAGTAAAGAGGAAATAAAATGCAGACTGTCTGTAGATCAATAATAATTTCTGGAGAAGCGTAGTTTGTTACCTAATTTATGTGTTCGTATCTCTTTTCCAAATATATTTGTCTGGCGTACCATGTACTGCAGTGAAACGTGGACGATATGCAATTCAAGCAGGAAAAGAAGCTACTGAAATTTGATGGTGCAGAAAAATTCTGAAGATTAGATGGGTAGATTGAAGAAATAATAAGGTGGCGAATCGGAATGAGAAAAAGGAAAAATTTATTGCAAAACTTGAATAACATGGCATCGGTTGACAGGAGACATCCTGAGACATCGGGAGAAAAGTGTGAGTGGTGGCATGGAAAAGAGCGTTGTACAGACAAATATTTACCCTACGTTCAAATGGATGTAGGTTGTGATAGTTCTGCAGAGATGAAGAGACATCCAGTGACAGGAAGCGCTGAATCAAGCTATTCTTCGCGCTAAAAATCAAAACATCATTTACGTCGTCAGAATTTATTCGCCCAATTGACAAATTATTATATGAAATAGCAATGAAATTTAGCCTCATCTTGACATTAGTGTTTATATCTTTCGTAACATCAAAACAACTTCTCGTGTTGTTTCATGTCGTATCGCCTGCTTTGGCAGTCAGTTACGGTCTCCATCTCGAAACTAATTTGAGAGATGACGACGCATCGGATGTGCAGGGCACGCAGATCCTCTCCATGCAAATCTCATTCTGGACAGGAATCCGACAGCAGTTGGCACCCGGCGAGAGGTCCGCCATTTATTATGGCGCGAGTCGCTACGGCCACTGTATATCAGTGTTTTCGGCGCTGTTAACCCACTTTCTGTGCGCGGCCACGACCGAAAAGCCATGCGCACGCGCCGAGGATATTTCACGGCGGAGATTAGGCCGCTCTGTAAAGCAGTCACATTTCGCCGATGCGTCTCTTTTACTACTTAGTGTGCTGCGCGGGGCCCTCCGGGTTTGCCGGCAGTTTGGCGGCAATTCATGCCCAGGCGGCACAGTGCGACCACTGTCGCACGGACACGGAAGGGCTCACAGGTTGAGCTCTCCTGCCGTAAGCTCTAGTGGCGAGCCCTACTCCAGAACTGAAAGCAAACTCTCCTCAACGTTTCCAGCAGAGTGATTTAAGAACGAAAGCAATGTAAGCGTGATGTCTCACAACCAAGTAATATAACTAAATGAAACTTGGACAACACACAGAGGTCTCGCGGTTCTAGGCGCGCAGTCCGGAACCGCGCAGTTTCTATGGTCGCAGGTTCGAATCCTGCCTCGGGCATGGGTGTGTGTGATGTTCTTAGGTTAGTTAGTTTTAAGTAGTTCTAAGTTCTAGGGGACTGATGACCACAGCTGTTAAGTCCCATAGTGCTCAGAGCCATTTTTGAACCAACACACAGAAAGACCAGCTACAGTATAACACGAAACGTAAGTGAAAACAAATACGTCATGAGACGCACAAAAATAACACTTCTACTCAAAGACAATCAATTCAGTCAAGTCACCGTGACTGACGATGTACGTTGGTCGATACAAACGGTAGCATGTGGTCCTTCAATTGATCGATAAAAGGAGTAAGTACAAAATTATTCCGGGAAACTTAGGAATAGAGAAATGCAAGTCGCTGAGGAATGAAATAAATGGGAACTGCAGGAAAGATAAGACGAAATGAATGCGGGAGCAATGTGAAGACATCTAAAAAGAAATGATTGTTGGAAGGACAGACTCAGCATACAGGAAAGTCAAAACAACCTTCAGTGACATTAAAAGCAAGGGTGATCACATCAAGAGTGCAACGGGAATTGCACTGGTAAATGCCGAGGAGACAGCGGATGGCCTCTATGAGGGGGAAGATTTGTCTAATGTGATAGAAGAATAAACAGGAGTCGACTTAAAACAGTTAGGGGATACAGTATTAGAATCAGAATTTAAGAGAGCTTTGGAGGACGTAAGATCAAATAAAGCAGAAGGAATAGATAAGCTATAGGAAGAGACGGGTCGTATACAATATGTACAACAGCCAAGAGGGATTAATAAGAGTGGACGACCAAGAACGAAGTGCTCGTATTAAAAAGGGTGTAAGACAAGGCTGTACCCTTGCGCCCCAACTGTTCAGTCTGTACATGGAGGAAGCAGTGATGAAAATGAAAGAAAGGTTCAGGAGTGGAATTAAAATTTAAGGCGAAAGGATATCGATGATACGATTTGCTGATGACATTGCTATACTGAGGGAAAGTGAAGAAGAATTATGTGATCTGCTGAACGGAATGAACAGCCTAATGAGTAAAGAGTATGGATTGAGAGTAAATCAAAGAAAGACGAAGTTAATGAGAAGTAGTAGAAATGAGACCAGCGAGAAACTTAACATGAGGACTGATGGTCACGAAGTAGATGAATTCTGCTACCTAGGCAGTGAAATAACCAATGACGTACGAAGCAAGCAGGACATCAAAAGCAGACTAGTAATGGCAAAAACGGCATTCCTGACCAAGAGAAGTTATACTAATATCAAATATCCGCCATAATTTGAGGAAGAAATTTCTGAGAATGTACGTCTGGAGTACAGCACTGTATGGAAGTGAAACATGGTCTGTGGGAAAAACCGGAACAGAAGAGAATCGAAGTATTTGACATGTGGTGATACAGACGAATGTAAAAAATTAAAAGGACTAATAAGGTAAGGAATGAAGAGGTTCTGCGCAGAATCAGAGAGGAATGGAATATGTGGAAAACACTGATAAGAAGAAGGGACAGGATGATAGGACATTTGTTAAGACATGAGGGAATGACTTCCATGGTGCTAGAGGTAGGTGTAGAAGGCAAAAACTATAGAGGAAGACAGAGATTGAAATACATCCAGCAAATAATTGAGGACGTAGGTTGCAAATGCTACTCTGAGATGAAGAGGTTAGCACAGGAGAGGAATTCGTGGCGGGTCGCGTCAAACCAGTCAGAGGACTGATGAACAAAAAATTTAAAAAATGTGGCTCTTAATACGGTGTGTGATCATTATGGGTGGCAGAATGTGCTTTGTAGCATGCTCCCATGCCAGTCACAAGGTTGATAAGGAGTTCTAGTAGTATAGCGTTGTATTCCCCACGAGTGTGATTGGTAACGCCTGGGTAGTCTTTTGTGCATGTGGACGTGCTGCAATACAACTCGCAACGTAACTAACACGAGCTAATGAGATTTAATTTCGTGAAACGGGTAGGCTGATCCCTTCGCCGCATATCCTCTCGTTCCAGGAATTCCTCGACATGGCCTTCTAGATGAGGTCGCGCACTGTCAGGCACAAAATGAAGTCAGTACCGAACGCACTACTGAAAAGAATGCACGTGGGGAAGCATGTGATCCAGAGTTCGTGGTGCCACAGCAAAGTCGACAGCGTGAATCGATATTACAGACATTATCTAGGACTCGCTGCAATCCACAGCGAACTATGGGAGGCACTCTAGAAGACCACGCCTCCTTTTATGCAACAGCGGCGTCCTTGCACTGAGGGCGATGTAATGTTGAACATGCAAAAGCTCAGCCCCAGTTCGAGACCTCAGTTACAGTAGTCTGTATCATTGTCTAGAACGAACGAGTGGTTAAGTGAAGTCGTAATGTTGTTACTGTCGAACATTGTAAAAATGGTTCAAATGGCTCTGAGCACTATGGGACTTAACTGCTGAGGTCATTAGTCCCCTAGAACTTAGAACAAACCTAACTAACCTAAGCACATCACAAACATCCATGCCCGAGGCAGGATTCGAACCTGCGACCGTAGCGGTCTTGCGGTTCCAGACTGCAGCGCCTTTAACCGCACGGCCACTTCGGCCGGCTTGTCGAACATTGTACTGCAAAAGAACAGCTTGTTATATCTTGCTAGTAAATTGTCCAGTACTCCTGTGGCAAAGAAGTGTGTCAAAATTAAGTAAGTCTTATATTCATTTATATAATAAAGTCAGCAAATATTTCATGTGTTCTAGTGTGATGAACCTACTCCCAAAGCAGTCAACGCTAGGACGATTATAGTTTCTCCTGGTTACAACAGAAGGAGTACAGTGTGACAATAGCATAGACCAGTGAGTGTATAGAGTTCAAAGATTCATATTTCAGTACGCCTGTGCAAGAATTTTACACACACCATCACTGTCGGACCAGTATCCTCGGAGTAACGAAGCAGCTTTAATCACTTAATAAAGGCAAGGCCACCGGCCCAGATTGTATACCAGTCAGGTTCCTCTCAGAGTATGCTGACAAAATACCTCCATATTTAGCAATTACATACATCCACACGCTCACAGAAAGATCCGTACCTAAAGACTGGAAAATTGCTCAAGTCACACCAATACCCAAAAGGGGAAGTTGGAGTAATCCGCTGAATTACAGGTCTACATCACTAACGTCGATTTGCAGTAGGGGTTAGGAACATATACTGTATTCGAACATAATGAAGTACCTCGAAGAAAACGATTTATTGACACATAGTCAGCACGGTTTCAGAAAATATCGTTCTTGTGAAACACAAGTAGCTCTTTATACTCATGAAGTAATAAGTGCTATCGACAGGGGATCTCAAATTGATTCCATATTTGTAAATTTCCAGAAGGCTTTCGACACGGTTCCTCACAAGCGTCTTCTAACCAAACTGCGTGCATACGGAGTATCGCCTCAGTTGTACGACTGGATTTCCTGTCAGAAAGATTGTTTGCAGATGGTGCTGTCATTTACCGCCCTGTAAAGTCAACAGGTGATCAAAAAGACTTGCAAAATGATTTAGATAAGATATCTGTATGGTGCGAAAAGTGGCAGTTGGCCCTGTATAATGAAAAGTATGAAGTTACTCAGAGGCCGCGCGGGATTAGCCGAGCGGTCTATGGGCGCTGCAGTCATGGACTGTGCGGCTGGTCCTGGCGGAGGTTCGAGTCCTCCATTGGGCATGGGTGAGTATGTTTGTCCTTAAGATAATTTTGGTTAAGTAGTGTGTAAGCTTAGGGACTGATAAACTTAGCAGCTAAGTCCCATAAGATTTCACACACATTTGAACATTTTTTTTAAGCTATTCACATGACTACTGAAAGGAAACCCGCTAAATTTCGATTACGTGATAAGCCACACAAATCTGAAGGCTGTAAATTCAACTAAATACTGAGGGATTACAGTTACAAATAACTTAAATTGGAACGATCACATAGATAACATTGTGGGTAGAGAAAAAAAAAACTTCGATTCATTGGCAGAACACTTAGAAGGTGAACAGGTCTACTAAAGAGACTGCTTACACCACGATTGTCCGCCCTATACTGGAGTTTCGCTTTGCGGTGTGGGATAGGCGTCAGGTAACTGATGGATAACATCGAAAAAGTACAAAGAAAGGCAGCTCGTTTTGTATTATGACGAAATAAGGGAGATAGTGTCACAGACATGATACATGAATTGGAGTGGCAATCATTAAAACAAAGGCGTTTTTCGTTACGACGGGATCTTCTCATGAAATTTCAATCACCAGTTTTCTCCTCCGATTGCGAAAACATTCTGTTGGCACCCACCTACATAGGGAGAATTGATCATCATGATGAAATAAGAGAAATCAGGGCTCGCGCAGAAAAATTTAAGTGCTCGTTTTTCCGGCATGCCGTTCGAGAGTGGAAAAGTAGAGAGACAGCTTGAAGGTGGGTCATTGAACCCTCTACCAGGCACTTTATCGTGAATAGCAGAGTAATCACGTATATATAAATGAAACCGATCATGTTCGATAGCGCTTGATGTACTCTCATATGGCGGGAGGAGGAAAAGTATGTTGCACATAGGAAGAATGTTGTACATGGTGGTTTTGGTACTCAGCGTGCTACGGTGTGGGGAGGCATCTTTCAACGTGGCACACTCACCTGTCACTGTAGTTGTGACGCTCTACACCTTCCCAAAGTGTGTCGTTTCAGACGAGAATGCGACACTTATTTCATTTTGTGGGTGACAATGCGCGGTCCATTCGAACAGCGCAGTCAGAAGATCTCTTGGAATGAGAGGATGTTCAGCGAATGAAGTTACGAGCACGTTCGCCCACTTAAAGCATTCTGTCATGCATGTGATGCGTTATGGGGACGTACTGCAGCATGTCCACATGCACCAAGAGCTTTTAAGCAGTTGTGAACCGCGCTCGTGGAAAAATGCAAAACCCTACCACAATAAATCCTTACAACCTTGTAGCCAAAAAAGGAGCACGTTGCAATGCATAATTGCTTTCGTGGTGGTCATACATCCAGTAACAACCATGTTCCGCCGTTTCTAATGTCCAGGGGATCATTATAAATCGCGGTGACTTCAGTGTACTTATTGACTTTGAATAAAAGGGACATTATTTTCGTTTCATTATGTAATTCTTTTTTTTCAGTAGCCTTCGTGCTGTACTGCAGCATTTCTGTCCAAGTTTCATCGACTATGTTACCTGGCCATGACACATCACACGTTAGTTAATGTCGTCATTAGCCTTTGCCCATGACTATTGTGAGCGTGTGGGTGCTATTCTGCCATTCTGCGCAACGGATTAATCTGAGATGTACTCTTTACCCTGTGGCTCCTGTAAGATGCAATTTCCACCCCCACACAACTACAGAAGTCAGACAGACCTTCCTAACGTTCTAGAGAGAAATGCCTGAAAAACTTTCAGCAATAAATATCTTCTAGAGCCATCCACTGTGACATATGAAATGTCCGTGCTGCGCGTTGTCCTCCTGAAGTCCAACCTGGTTACAACCTGCATTTTCAGTGTGGCGTTGGTCTTCATGTTGTTGTTATTGCCCTAAGTGCTTTCTCAACATGTCAGTACCCTCTCTGTCGCTATCTCGAAGCATCTGGTATTAAGGGAGCTGGTGACTTGTGTTGGTGTCGATGTCCCTCTGACGCGTAGAAATATTTAGAATTTTTGTTTTACGTATATTTGTTATAGTTATTTACATAAATACTCTGAATTTATGTAATGCAAAAATTTTCTGATAATGGCAAAAATTATTAGATCGATATATTTCTTTATTCTAACTATGTCCTACCACTTCTTCATAATTTTATGGGTTGTGTGTCATTTCTTGTTTGTATGCATGTTGCAGGATACTCAATGCTACAAGAGATTGTTAGTCTGTTTTGTGTCCTTTCTTTTCTTTTAATTATGTTGTTCTTTTGGTCTATTAATTTTACTCTTATTTAGTGGTTAGTATAAGGTAGGGTGGACGTTAGTTTGCCCAACCTCTCTCGCATTTTTCAATTCAATCTTCACGTTTTGCAGTATTCGGTGGCCTAACTTCTACATCTGGTTTCCCTTTGCTGTGTTGTTCTTGTCTCTGTGGACCATAATTTCCTCGGTAATTATTCACGCCTTGGTCTCGCCAGTTGCTGTTTCTAACATCGCGACCTCTTTCAAAGTACCCTTCACCGTTGGCATTTTTATTCCTAAACCCATATCCGTCACTGTATGAGTGTCCATTACCGTTCCTATTTCGGTACCAATTATTCTGGTCATCGTTTCTATGACAATGTCTCCATTGTGCCACTGTCCTTGTCTGTTAAATTGCCTGAAATTATTGGTGTTAGGATTACGATTATTATTATTATTATTATTGGAATACTCGTTGCTAGTCCTCTCCCTTTGCTGTTCCCTTTCCTTTCCTTTTTCTTTCACCTTGTCTTCTTTAAACATAAATTCAAGTTCCCTTAAAACTTCTTTGAATTCTTCGGTATTTTCATTTTTTCCCACTGTCGCCTGTTGATACTTTACCGGTAATTTCATTCTACATAGACGTATCAGCTCTCCGTTACTGTATGGTTTGTCTAGGAATTGATTCTTTTTGTCCATTGTATCAAAGAATCTTACCACGCTTTTCTCTCCTGAGTTTTCATACGGTGTCATCTGAAGTAACTCGTATTTAATTTTGTTTTGCGCCTCCTTGGACCAATATCTTTCGAGAAATGCTGTTCTGAACTGTAGGTAAGACGTACAGGTAGCCACGATCTTTTGCATCACCTCCGCTACTGTCCCTGACATGTGTGCACAAATGTAGTCAAGTTAGTGAGCTACGCTCCAGTGGTTTGGTAAGCCTACTTGAAACTGATCGAAGAATGTGCGTGTATGCAAGCTACCGCCTTCTTCCTTGAAATGTTGAAATTTTCTAGCTGTAAGGAAGTGGACTGTATCGTAACTACTCATAAATCCGGTTTGTGGCTGATTCATGGACTCAAATAATCTGCCACTGCTTGAGTCGTCGTGTTTATTCTCTGGTAATCTATTGCCTGTCTGCCTATTCTCAATTTCCTGACTCATATCCGCGTCATATCGTATCATTGGTGAACAAAAGTATAGTTCGTGTGTTTCTACTCTCGTCGTTCGCGGTATAGTACCTGTGCTGCTATTATGGTTGGTTGGTTGGTTTGGGGAAGGAGACCAGACAGCGTGGTCAACGGTCTCATCGGATTAGGGAAGGATGGGGAAGGACGTCGGCCGTGCACTTTCAGAGGAACCATCCCGGCATTTGCCTGGAGTGATTTAGGGAAATCAGGGAAAACCTAAATCAGGATGGCCGGACGCGGGATTGAACCGTCGTCCTTCCGAATGCGAGTCCAGTGTCTAACCACTGCGCCACCTCGCTCGGTGCTGCTATTATGTTGTGTCGTTGGATTTACTGGTTCAGTTGCCTGTCTTTCGATTGGTATCGGCTGAATTTATGTGTAGCGTTTTTCTATATACTGTGCTTGGTCCTGTGGCATTTCATGTATTACTTTAATCGGGGTTTTCCGTTTCGATTTCTGAGCGAGTGTTACGTCTAGCCTTGGTTCTACTTCAACTTTCTTAGACGGCGTGTGTTCGTGTACTGAATTAATGCTTGACGCGTAAGTTGTTTCGCAACAGGTGTAATCGGTCTCGATCTTTTCTTCGATAGTTTGTATCAACTCTGTTCGAAGCTTTTCAGACTGATCTTTGTTTTTAAGTTCTATTTTATTGATCCGCTGATCATATCTTTTCAGTGCAACCTTTGCGACGTTGCTTTGAATTGCTTCTTCTTCCGAAATTTGTATTGCTGTTCGAGTGGCTTTTTTCGTAAAACGTTCCACCTTTTTGTCTACGTTTACGATGTCCAATTGGACCTTGTTCACGTCAGTGCGTAATTGCTGCTGACCTTGTGTTAGTACCTGAATTCTTTCTCTAGATTCTTTCACGTCTTTGTTTATCTGAGTGATCTGCCTATCAATTCTAGCGATCCCTTCTTCCATCAGGATTTTAATCTGTTGGATCTGTGTCTTAATAGCCTGATTACCATGTTTCAATTCCTGATACTGTTTTGTCATCTGTTTATTAATATCCTGATCTGTTTCGTCATACTACCGTTCATTTTTTTTAACATCTCCATTATCGTCGTTTACAGGGCTATGCTGTGGCCTTTCTAAGTTTGATAACTGCAATAACCCTTGCTCTCTGTGTTGAGAACTAGTTGCGTTTGTCATTGAATCATTACGTGGCGCAAACAACTCCGCATTCTGCCCTCACTGTTGTGTATGTCTTGTGTTTACTGATACAGTTGCGTCTGTTACGGAACCTTTTAGTGGCGCTCGTAACTCCGCAAAATTCTGTGTCTATTGCTGGGGCATGTGTAGAATGTGTACGATAGGTTCGACGTATTCTAAATGTTCCCCCTCTTCCTCACTGTCTACTTCTCTTTCAACGTTAGATAACTGCCGGTTCATTGACTGTATTGACGCGTATTCTGTCCCTGAATATGCCGTAAACAAACACGTTTCCTGTGATCGTGTCGCTTCTAATCTTTGCCATTTCCTACGTGGGCTGTCTATTTCTGGCTCAGAATGTACCCTACCTGGAATTTCATATTCTGGAAATTCGATGTTCTCTTCCCTTCGATTCCCATCTGTCTGATCTGTCTCAGTTTTATCCCAGTCTAACTGAGCCTGCTGATTCTGCATCTCCCCGACTGTCCTATTCTCTGATTCACCGTCTGTCCTATTCTCAGGTTCACCTTCTGCCCTATTCTCAATAAGCTCGTTTACCTGCTGTCTGTCTGGTTGATTATCCCCCATCTCGTCTACTTGCTGTCTGTCACGTAACCTTTTGGATTGTGCTCTCGTTAACATGGAAATTCTTTCAACACACCACAACCCTATCTATAAAACTGTACGACCACTTACCAGTTGGTTGAACCAACAACAACAACAACAACAAGTCGTGACTTCTCAGCTAATGTAATGTTTGGTCTGCTACAGTCTCCAGTCTCCACCTGTGCGCTTACAAAGGGAAAAAAATGTTATTTCTTAATTCTAACTTATATGATGCAGTGTCACACTGAGTCTCTGCGTCTGTGCCTATCACCTGAAAATCCTATGCCCTAACAGCTACACAAAAATCGTAAAAAAATGTAAAATTTTCCAACACAATAACACACGCCCTTTTCCCTACAATTCTGCTTTCCTCACTACCTATACCTATCCTGGTAGCTTACCTATGTTACTTATCCAGGCAGGGTCGCCATTTTCTGTGTGTCTGTGGGTGCTATTCTGTCATTCTGTGCAACAGATTAAACTGAGATGAACCCTTTAATCTGTGGCTCCCGCAAGATTCAATTTCCACTCCCACACTACTACAGAAATCAGACAGACGCTCCCAACGTTCTAAGAGAAATGCCTGAAAAACATTCAGCAATAAATATCTTCTGGAGCCATCCACTGTAAGGAAATGACAGAAAAATTCACAAGATTTGTTACATAACTAGTGGGATACTTGGGTACTGGAGTAGTGCTAGTTTGTGTAAGAAAAACATGAAACTAACGAACTAGTGTCAGGAAGTCGTTTCTGAAAGTATTTGTATAGAATATAGCCATGTATGGAAGTGAAAATTGGACGATAAATAGTTTGGACAAGAAGAGAATAGAAGCTTTCGAAATGTGGTGCTACAGAAGAATGCTGAAGATTAGGTGGGTAGATCACATAACTAATGAGGAGGTACTGAATAAGATTGGGGAGAAGAGGAGTTTGTGGCACAACGTGACTAGAAGAAGGGATCGGATGGTAGGACGAGTTCTGAGGCATCAAGGGATCACCAATTTAGTATTGGAGGGCAGCGTGGAGGGTAAAAATCGTAGAGGGAGACCAAGAGATGAATACACTAAGCCGATTCAGAAGGATGTAGGCTGCAGTACGTACTGGGAGATGAAGAAACTTGCACAGGAAAAAGTATCGTGGAGAGCTGCATCTAACCAGTTTCAGGACTGAAGACCACAACAACCACAACGGAAATTATTATTTATTTTCCAAAAATTCTGAGAAATCACAATGGCACTTTTAGTTATGAACTGAACAAGTTATTTCCGGGTTCTTTTTGGAATGTGAAGTTACCACTTAAGGATAGGATTCGCTAATGAAATTTCTATACAAAGTTGAAGATTGTTGTGGACTTGGCAGAATTGCTGAGAGCCACGTCTACTCAATTTGAATAATTATCCGTTAGAATATTACTAGGTACAGTCAAGGCTGTCGCTTGTGAAATGCAGTGAAGTGTATTGTTGTGGATGAAATATGGGGCTTGCAAGAGCTGTAGCGCACAATACCATTGGCTGCGATGACTGCTGTCTGCGCCGCTCGCTGCTGACAAATAAGATAACTCTCGTTCTATCTGGATCGCCAATCAAACTCTCCCTATGCCTTGATGAAGTCAAGGACTCCTATTCGCCCCTAGTCTAACTATTGGCGTGGTACAGTGGTCAGATAACCAGTCCACCGTGATGCCACTCAAAATTTAGCACGCAGGCTTTTAACTATAACTCTGTCCATTCACAATGCACAATAAGTGTGGCAGCCAACACAGTGAACAATGCTTAATCGCAAGTACTCAGTATAGAGTCCCACTCCGATTCGCTCTCGACAGAGGTACTCTCCCAGTGAAGTACTGAGGAGAAACTTGTTCCTCGCTCTTTGAGTACACGTACGAGCGCACACGCTCTCGTTACATGTTCTCCCTCAAAGAGCGACAATGGAACGGCCCCTCTCCACGCCAGACATGAAGGAGTATATCTTTCGGTCTCTTCCATTACTCCTTCAACTCAAGGTGTCGGGAATATCGTCTGCCAATCAGCATTGCTCTTCTAAAGCGGGAGAATGACGTTTCGTTTAAGGCAACCAATCAGGAAATCTGTAGCATCGGCGTGTGACGTTTGTTGTCGCCTTGTAAAAACCTCTGAAACAGTGTGCTATGTTTGTAAAGAATGCATAAGCTGGTTACTCCCTCACAATGTAGCGGAGTTTGCTTTTAAGCCAAACACGGGGTCGCCCTCCCCTTTCACTTGGACAAACGCTGTCTGCTCCACAGGCGGTCGCTGTCCGATGTAGATAGGCTAAATCGTCCTCTGAAGGGACCAGCCTCTCGGCGTGCGGTCCTCCTCTCCCGAACTAAAAGCTCTTGTGACCATCGTGTCTTGAATGTGTGTGTGTACGCCAGCCTCGAGTATCTCAACCCCAGTGTGCACTTGTTTTTTGCATATCGTTTACATGAATTCATACAACTTTGACTTTATCTTATCGAGTTTGGGTTAGAATGAAGCGTCTAGATGTGCGGAATATGATTTTGAGGGCAGAATACGCAAGCAATGAAGGTCAGGAGACCACAACGTCTTACACTATCATCGTGATGGAATATCATGGCCACTTCATAGACGCCAGCTTCTGGCTAACAACGTCCAACATAAAAGCACATGTTTCTTTCAGCAAGGCTTCCCCACTTAGTTATGGTGCAATTAAGTGAAAAGTCTTAATATCGCAGCACCAAAACTGCGTCTCCACTTCAATTTTTCATTTCTTGATTGGTTTGAAGCAATGCTCATTTCCTTATATGTACTGAAGAGCCAAAGAAACTTGTACACCTGCCTAATATCGTGTAGGGCCCCGTGAACATGCAGAAGCGCCGCAACACGATGTACGACGTGGCATGGACTCGACTGATATCTGAAGTACTCTTGGGGGTAACTGACACTATGAATCGTGCAGGGCTGCCCATAAACCCGTAAGAGTACGAGGGAGTGGAGATCTGAACAACACATTGCAAGGCGTCCCACATGTGCTCAGTAATGTTCACGTCTAGGCAGTTTTGTCGCCAGCGGAAGTGTTTAAACTTAGAAGAGCGTTCCTGGACCCATTCCACAGCAGTTCGGGACCTCTGGGGAGTTGCATTCTTCTGGTGAAATTGCTCAAGTTTTTCGTAAATCACAACCGACATGAATGGATGCACGTGATCAGGCAGGATGCTTAGGTACGTTTTCCCTGCCAGAGTCGTGTCTAGATGTATCACAGGTCCCATAGCTCTCCAACTGCATACGCCCCACACCTTGACAGATCCTCCATCAGCCTGGACATGCAGAGTCCATGGATTCACGACGTTGTCTCCAAACCAGTACATGTCTATCCGATACAATTTAAAACGAGACTCGTTCGCAACGCAACATGTTACCAGTCATCAATAATCCAGAGTCGGTTTTGCTGGGCCCAGGCAAGGCGCTTCAGTCAGGAACCTCGCTGCTGCTACGGCCGCAGGTTCGAATCCTGTCTCGGGCGTGGATGTGTGTGATGTCCTGAGGTTAGTCAGTTTAAGTAGGTCTAAGTCTAGGAAGTGGAAGGAAGACAAGGATTTCTGGTCAGATGAGTATCGGATAATATCAACAGCAGAAAATGGTATAACAGGTGTAGGATTCGTTATGAATAGGAAGGTAGGGCAGAGGGTGTGATACTGTGATACTGTGAACAGTTCAGTGACCGGCTTGTTCTAATCAGAATCGACAGCAGACCAACACCAACAACGATAGTTCAGGTATACATGCCGACGTCGCAAGCTGAAGATGAAGAACAAATAGAGAAAGTGTATGAGGATATTGAAAGGGTAATGCAGTATGTAAAAGGGGACGAAAATCTAATAATCGTGGGCGACTGGAATGCAGTTGTAGGGGAAGGAGTAGAAGAAAAGATTACAGGAGAATATGGGCTTGGGACAAGGAATGAAAGAGGAGAAAGACTAATTGAGTTCTGTAACAAGTTTCAGCCAGTAATAGCGAATACCCTGTTCAAGAATCACAAGAGGAGGAGGTATACTTGGAAAAGGCCCGGAGATACGGGAAGATTTCAATTAGATTACATCATGGTCAGACAGAGATTCCGAAATCAGATACTGGATTGTAAGGCGTACCCGGGAGCAGATATAGACTCAGATCACAATATAGTAGTGATGAAGAGTAGCCTGAAGTTCAAGACATTAGTCAGGAAGAATCAATACACAAAGAAGTGGGATACGGAAGTACTAAGGAATGACGAGATACGATTGAGGTTCTCTAACGCTATAGATACAGCAATAAGGAATAGCGCAGTAGGCAGTACAGTTGAAGAGGAATGGGCATCTCTAAAAAGGGCCATCACAGAAGTTGGGAAGGAAAACATAGGTACAAAGAAGGTAGCTGCGAAGAAACCATGGGTAACAGAAGAAATACTTCAGTTGATTGATGAAAGGAGGAACTACAAACATGTTCCGGGAAAATCAGGAATACAGAAATACAAGTCGCTGACGAATGAAATAAATAGGAAGTGCAGGGAAGCTATGGCGAAATGGCAGCAGGAAAAATGTGAAGACATCGAAAAAGATATGATTGTCGGAAGGACAGACTCAGCATACAGGAAAGTCAAAACAACCTTTGGTGACATTAAGAGTGCAACGGGAATTCCACTGTTAAATGCAGAGGAGAGAGCAGATAGGTGGAAAGAATACATTGAAAGCCTCTATGAGGGTGAAGATTTGTCTGATGTGATAGAAGAAGAAACAGGAGTCGATTTAGAAGAGATAGGGGATCCAGTATTAGAATCGGAATTTAAAAGAGCTTTGGAGGACTTACGGTCAGATAGGGCAGAAGGGATAGATAACATATCATCAGAATTTCTAAAATCATTGGGGGAAGTGTCAACAAAACGACTATTCACGTTGGTGTGTAGAATATATGAGTCTGGCGATATACCATCTGACTTTCGGAAAAGCATCATTCACACAATTCCGAAGACCGTAAGAGCTGACAAGTGCGAGAATTATCGCACAAGCATCTTAACAGCTCATGCATCGAAGCTGCTTCCAAGAATAATATACAGAAGAATGGAAAAGGAAATTGAGAATGCGCTAGGTGACGATCAGTTTGGCTTTAGGAAATGTAAAGGGACGAGAGAGGCAATTCTGACGTTACGGCTAATTATGGAAGCAAGGCTAAAGAAAAATCAAGACACTTTCATAGGATTTGTCGACCTGGAAAAAGCGTTCGACAATATAAAATGGTGCAAGCTGTTCGAGATTCTGAAAAAAGTAGGGGTCAGCTATAGGGAGAGACGGGTCATATACAATATGTACAAGAACCAAGAGGGAATAATAAGACTTAACATCTGTGGTCATCAGTCCCCTAGAACTTAGAACAACTTAAACCTAACTAACCTAAGGACATCACACACATCCATGCCCGACGCAGGATTCGAACCTGCGACCGTAGCAGTCGCGCGGTTCCGGACTGAGCGCCTAGAACCGCTAGACCACCGCGGCCGGCAAGACATGAGGGAATGACTTCCATGGTACTAGAGGGAGCTGTAGAGGGCAAAAATTGTAGAGGAAGACAGAGATTGGAAAACGTCAAGCAAATAATTGAGGAATTCGTGGTGGGCCGCATCAAACTAGTCAGTAGACCGAGACCAAAAAAAACAAAAAAAAAGTCTAGGGGACTGACGACCTCAGATGTTAAGTCCCATAGAGCTTAGAGCCACTTGAACCATTTGAATCAGGCAAGGCGTGAAGATTTGTGCCGAGCTGTCATCAATGGCGCACAAGTGGGCCTTCGGCTTCGAAAGCCCATATCGATGATGTTTCGTTGAATGGTTTGCATGTTGACACTTGTTGATGGACTAGCATTGAAATTTGCAGCAATTTTTGATAAGGTTGCTCTTCCGTCACTTTGAACGATTCTCTTCAGTCATCGTTGGTCCCTTTCTTGCTGGATCTTTATCCAGCAGCAGCGATGACAGAGATTTGATCTTTTACCGGATTCCTGATACTCACGGTACACTCGTAAAATGGTCGCATGGAAACATTCCCACTTCATCGCTACCTCGGAGGTGGTGTGTCTCATCGCTCGTGCGCCGACTATAACATCATGTTTAAATTCACTTAAATCTTGATAACATGCCGTTGTAGCAGCGTTAACGGATCTAACAACTGCGCCAGACACTTGTCGTATGTGGGCGTTACCGACCGCAGCGCCATGTTCTGCCATTTTACATATCTCTGTATTTGAATACGCATGCCCATACAAGTTTCTTTGGCGCTTCAGTGTAGAATTATGTCACATAATGATTTTAACGGATCATTTGTCTGACTTCATTATGAAATGTAAAACAATTAATATACAGAGATAAACATAATGAACCCCGTCCACTGCGATATCTAACGTTACATTATTTTGTTATTGTTTTATTATAACGCAACCAGTTGCAGGCTTTAAGTGAAGCCGAGGGGGTTAAGCCCTGGAGATGGTGAGTGGTCGAAACTGGTTGCATTATAATAAAGTAACGTCAAAACGACGCCTGTAGGTGTTAATTTTATTACATAAGTGAATGGCCGAACTCCTGCATATCATCACTCACAAACATTGACATGCAAAAGTTAATTACACATGGTGATGTTATTGTTACGTGATTCCCATATAACTGTAGACAAGCGGGCCAGGAGCGAACGGGGAATCATTATAGCGACGATACTTTCCGTAAGTGAAGGAACCACTGATGTAAGTGACTTTGAAGAAGGTAGAGTGCTATGGCGCAGTGCGTGGTAACGCCTAAGCTGGTCGGCTGTTCATATAATATCGTTTTGATCTTCTATGAGTGGTGGTTCAAGAACGGTGAAAACACGGCTGAGCGAAAAGGTTCAAATGGCTCTGAGCACTATGGGACTTAACATCTGAGGATATCAGTCCCCCAGAACTTGGAACTACTTAAACCTCACTAACCTAAGGACATCAAACACATCCATGTCCAAAGCAGGATTTGAAACTGCGACTGTAGCGGTCGCGCGGTTCCAGACTGAAGGGCCTAGAACCACTCGGCCACAAAGACCGGCGAGCTAAAAGGTGATGAAGGTCCACACCCCATCATGGAACGTGGAGGTCAGATGATTACCCGCTCTGTAATGCAGGTCAGATTGTTGGTGATCTGTGCAATATTTGACAACAGAGTAAAATGGCACTGAAGGCACTATTGTTTCGGAGCACACCGTTCAGCGGGCTTCAGTGAATGTGGGGTTCAATAGCAGACGTGATTCCATGTTGACCCGACAACATCATCCACTACCATTACAGCAGGCATAGTATCACTGAGATTGAACCCCGATTCATTTGAAATGACGTCGTCAAGTGATTCGCGTTTCTTGTTGCAGTAGGTAGATGGTCATCCAAGCAAGCAGCTGCCAGAAGAATGCACCGTACCACTTACACAAAATGTTGCTGTTGTTGTTGTTGTTGTGGTCTTCAGTCCTGAGACTGGTCTGATGCAGCTCTCCATGCTACTCTATCCTGTGCAAGTTTCTTCATCTCCCAGTACCTACTGCAGCCTACATCCTTCTCAATCTGCTTGGTGTATTCATCTCTTGGTCTCCCTCTACGATTTTTACCCTCCACGCTGGCCTCCAGTACCAAATTGGTGATCCCTTGATGCCTCAGAACATGTCCTACCAACCGATCCCTTCTTCTAGTCAAGTTGTGCCACAAACTCCTCTTCTCCCCAATTCTATTCAATACCACCTCATTAGTTATGTGATCTACCCATCTAATCTTCAGCATTCTTCTGTAGCACCACATTTCGAAAGCTTCTATTCTCTTCTTGTCCAAACTAGTTATCGTCCATGTTTCACTTCCATACATGGCTAAACTCCATACAAATACTTTCAGAAACGACTTCCTGACACTTAAAACAATACTCGATGTTAACAAATTTCTCTTCTTCAGAAACGCTTTCCTTGCCATTGCCAGTCTCTACTTCGACCATCATCAGTTATTTTGCTCCCCAAATAGCAAAACTCCTTTACTACTTTAAGTGTCTCATGTCGTAGTCTAATTCCGTCAGCATCACCCGATTTAATTCGACTACATTCCTTTATCCTCATTTTGCTTTTGTTGATGTTCATCTTATACCCTCCTTTCAAGATACTGTCCATTTCGTTCAACTGCTCTTCCAAGTCCTTTGCTGTCTCTGACAGAATTACAATGTCATCGGCAAACCTCAAAGTTTTTATTTCTTCTCCGTGGATTTTAATACCTACTCCGAATTTTTCTTTTGTTTCCTTTACTGCTTGCACAATATACAGATTGAATAGCATCGGGGAGAGGCTACAACCCTGTCTCACCCCCTTCCCAACCACTGCTTCCCTTTCATGCCCCTCGACTCTTATAAATGCCATCTGGTTTCGGTACAAATTGTAAATAGCCTTTCGTTCCCTGTATCTTACCCCTGCCACCTTCAGAATTTGAAAGAGTGTATTCCAGCTAACATTGTCAAAAGCTTTCTCTAAGTCTGCAAATGCTAGAAAGGTAGGTTTGCCTGTCCTTAATCTTTCTTCTAAGATAAGTCGTAGGCTCAATATTGCCTCACGTGTTCCAACATTTCTACGGAATCCAAATTGATTTTCCCCGAGGCCAGCTTCTACCAGTTTTTCCATTCGTCTGTAAAGAATTCGCGTTAGTATTTTGCAGCTGTGGCTTATTAAACTGATAGTTCGGTAAATTTCACATCTGTCAACACCTGCTTTCTTTGGGATTGGAATTGTTATATTCTTCTTGAAATCTGAGGGTATTTCGTCTGTCTCACACATCTTGCTCACCAGATGGTAGAGTTTAGTCATGACTGACTCTCCCAAGGCCGTCAGTAGTTCTAATGGAATGTTGTCTACTCCCGGGACCTTGTTTCGACTTAGGTCTGTCAGTGCTCTGTCAAACTCTTCACGCGGTATCGTATCTCCCGTTTCTTCTTCATCTACCTCCTCTTCCATTTCCATAATATTGTTCTCAAGAACATCGCCCCTATATAGACCCTCTATATACTCCTTCCACCTTTCTGCTTTCCTTTCTTTGCTTAGAACTGGGTTTCCATCTGAGCTCTTGATATTCATGCAAGTGGTTCTCTTTTCTCCAAAGGTCTCTTTAATTTTCCTGTAGGCAGTATCTATGTTACCTCTCTTGAGATAAGCCTCTACATCCTTACATTTGTCCTCTAGCCATCCCTGCTTAGCCATTTTGCACTTCTTGTCGATCTCATTTTTGAGACGTATGTATTCCTTTTTGCCTGTTTCACCCACTGCATTTTTGTATTTTCTCCTTTCATCAAGTAAATTCAGTATCTCTTCTGTTACCCAAGGATTTCTACTAGCCCTCGTCTTTTTACCTACTTGATCCTCTGCTGCCTTCACCATTTCATTCCTCAAAGCTACCCATTCTTCTTCTACTGTATTTCTTTCCCCCATTCCTGTCAATTGTTCCCTTATGCTCTCCCTGAAACTCTGTACAACCTCTGGTTCTTTCAGTTTATCCAGGCCCCATCTCCTTAAATTCCCACCTTTTTGCAGTTTCTTCGGTTTTAATCTACAGTTCATAACCAATAGATTGTGGTCAGAATCCACATCTGCCCATGGAAATGTCTTACAATTTAAAATCTGGTTCCTAAATATCTGTCTTACCATTATATAATCTATCTGAAACCTTTTAGAATCTCCAGGGTTCTTCCATGTATACAAGCTTCTTTCATGATTCTTGAACCAAGTGTTAGCTATGATTAAGTTATGCTCTGTGCAAAATTCTACCAGACGGCTTACTCTTTCATTTCTTAGCCCCAATCCATATTCACATACTACGTTTCCTTCTCTTCCTTTTCCTACTGTCGAATTCTAGTCACCCATGACTATTAAATTTTCGTCTCCCTTCAGTACCTGAATAATTTCTTTTATCTCATCACACATTTTCTCAATTTCTTCATCATCTGCAGAGCTAGTTGGCACATAAACTTGTACTACTGTAGTAGGCGTGGGCTTCGTGTCTATCTTGGCCACAATAATGCGTTCACTATGCTGTTTGTAGTAGCTTACCCGCACTTCTATTTTTTTTATTCATTATTAAACCTACTCCTGCATTACCCCTATTTGATTTTGTATTTATAACCCTGTATTCGCCTAACCAAAAGTCTTGTTCCTCCTGCCTCCGAACTTCACTAATTCCCACTATATCTAACTTTAACCTATCCATTTCCCTTTTTAAAGTTTCTAACCTGCCTGCCCGATTAAGTGATCTGACATTCCACACTCCGATCCGTAGAACGCCAGTTTTCTTTCTCTTGATAACGACGTCCTCTTGAGTAGTCCCTGCCCGGAGATCCTGAATGGGGGACTATTTTACCTCCGGAATATTTTACCCAAGAGGACGCCATCATCATTTAATCTTACAGTAAAGCTGCATGCCCTCGGGAATAATTACGGCTGTAGTTTCCCCTTGCTTTCAGCCGTTCGCAGTACCAAAACAGCAAGGCCGTTTTGGTTAGTGTTACAAGGCCAGATCAGTCAATCATCCAGACTGTTGCCCCTGCAACTACTGAAAAGGCTGCTGCCCCTCTTCAGGAACCACACGTTTGTCTGGCCTCTCAACAGATACCCCTCCGTTGTGGTTGCACCTACGGTACGGCTATCTGTATCGTTCAGGCACCCAAGTCTCCCCACCAACGGCAAGGTCCATGGTTCATCGGGAGGGGGGGGGGGACACAAGATTTTAGGGTCAAAGTATATTATGCGGGACATTCCCTCGCGCTTCCGTGGCTCCTGTGGTAATATCCGAAGGCACCATGATAGCTTCAGACTACGTGAACATCGCTGCTCACTCTGGTGTCGGAAGGCGCCTAAGTTGAATACGCGCCAGAGGACATGGACTTGGATACCCTCTAGGCTCTCTGTGCTTCGGCGAGTCCGCCACTCCCCGTACCACGTGAAGTCTGCGGCCAATCGCGTTTCTCGCGGTCATGTGTTTAGGCTGCCACTCGCCGCTACCCCAGCAGTGTGGTACTCGCCGTAGTTTGCGTGTGCATCTTGGCCATAATGCCTTCCAGTTTCGTGTGTTAAGATACACACTGTCATTTGGAGTATTTCTGCGTTTTAGTTGTCTCGATGTGTTTATCACCTCTGTCCTTGCTTGCTTGCCTCGCTTTGTGTCCTGGTCGGTCACAGTGGTTCAAGAAATGGCTCTGAGCACTATGGGACTTAACTTCTGAGGTCATCAGTCCCCTAGAACTTAGAACTACTTAAACCTAACTAACCTAAGGACATCACACACATCCATGCCCGAGGCAGGATTCGAACCTGCGACCACAGCGGTCGCGCGGTTCCAGAGTGTAGCGCCTAGAACCGCTCGGCCACATCGGCCGGCCGGTCACAGTGTCTGTCATCCATATGTGTTCGTTTTTCCTGTCTGTTCGCCGTTAGCGATATCTCTGGCAGCTACCTACCTGGCAGGTTCGCGTCTACATTCTCTGTCGGGGAACTCTCGCCGGTCGCTCGTGGCTGTAACACTCACCATCTGCACGGCTCAGTGCTTGATGCCCTATCCTTCAGCAATGGCATCTCCGAGCAGCGAGGCCAGAGGGGTACAACAGTGGTTTCACGAGTATGATAGTGAACTCACTTTGGTGCCTTGGCCTCCAAACTAACCTAACCTGACCCCGATGGAGCACATCGCTGGCGTTATCTGGAGCGAGGTTCGCACCCACCAACCACCGACCTGTATATTACGGAAATCGAGCGACCCCTTCACAGACATGGCTCCAGGGATCGTATGACAGCCAGCATGATAGCTCAATGTCTTCAGACAGAGTTATAATCGCCCATTGTAAGAAAAAAAATCTGAATGAAGTTTTCGACAATTAATCTGGTATCATGTGACATCTGCAAAGACTAAATGACGAAAAAAAAGAAACAAAGGAAAAACAAATAAAACTGAAATCTGATCTAGCGCTAACGTCTTTATTTTCTAATAGAAGCGTTCTGGGTCCGAGGTTCGAATCCAGCCGCTGCATATACTCTGAATAAAAATCATCAGCACATCAGCAATGCGGCCAAAGGCTTCAGGGATAATGAGTCACCCCCGTTCTGCCAACGCCTTTGTCAAAGACACTGGGGTAGCAGATTGAGGTTTAGGGCATTCTCTTGTCCTTGGAGTGGGAAACTGCCCCTAAAAGGCATTAAAGTCACATAAAGTGTGTCCACAGGACAGGAGAAGGAAGAAAGTAATTGAAACCATTGCATTAAATGCAGATAATGTGTATCCACAGGACATGGGGCCTGTAATTGAAAGTCATGATGATCTTTCCATTAGCGAAAGATTTGGAATGGGTACTCCATTCCGATATCCTTGAGGAGACAGCCAAAAGAGAGATGATAATGATAAATAGATGGGACGATAGCAACGGTATGGCATTCTACGTGTCGGAACATAGTGTATTAGAAGATTGTAACAAGTAAGAAAATTAGAAAATCTGAAAAGGGAAACGCAGAGGCTCAAGCTATGTATCGTGAGGTCGGTGAAATGGAATGGAAGGATTTTTCGTTAGACGAATACAGGGTGAGCCTTGGTGGCCCATTACACTATCGATAACTTTTAGCCGGCGACTCACCAGGGTTCGCTAGTAGCCACCTTGTGCGGTGATCGTTGCCTCGCCCAGTCTTCAAAAGCGGCCGCTAGAGGCACATCTAGGGGAGAGGACTCCAAAGAGTGCGGCGCCGGCAGTTGACGGGAGTTTTCGCACAGTGTGCAGCCGGGGGGCGGCAGCAGTGCTTGGAGCGAAGCGCAAGGACTGTGGATCGGCACGACGTCCTTTCCGGGTCGCCGTTCACTCTTCTTCGCCACACCTGGGCAGAAGGTAAGGTCTGGTTTACTTCTGTTGTGCGCAACTAGTTGTTCACCTCTGTGCTCCGATATGCCGCTCCTCAAGGTGTTTGAACAGATGTTCATGTTTATATTTCATTGATTCGTCATGCACGTCGTCTTACTTGGTTTTTGACTTTGAGGGTGGTGTGCTGCCCTGTCTGCTCTGTGTAATACTGAAGTAATTAGTCTTAATCTGCTGACCAGCATTCTCTCTCAAAAAATTTGCATCGGTTAATGTTGTTGTGATTTTGTAATGTGCCCAGTTGTCACGCATACCTATATCAGGGGCCTACGTCTCTTCTAGCTTTTTTCTAATGTGTTAGTTTTAAAATTCTTTATGCAACAGAACCAGTTGTCCTAAGTTATAATATTTCTTTTTACGATGTTTTAGAAGCTGGTGGGTCATCTGGTATTACATTTATCCAGGCCTTTTAAGCATTTTGTGAACTCCGGCTAGTGGTAAGACCCTACCAAATTATCATATTTCTTCCTGGAAGAAACAGCTCCCTTTCTATAGTTCTCTGTTAGTGAAACTTATTTCCTAGGGCGTATAAACTTATTGAAAACGCCCTATAAGTGCAGTCATGGTAAAACCAAAACTTTACTTGTAGCATAAATAAGTCACACACTTACACCTCTTGTTGTTAACAGCACTTATTAAGTTGCTGGGTGAGTGTTTCGCGTCGGCGGCTTCTTGCGCATGGGCCTGTGTTACTTGTGGCCTCTCGAGCATTTCCTACCGCGATTTGCTATTTTTTTGTAGTGGCGCTTTCTGGCTGTCTGTGCTGAAATTGAGTGTCTTATGTTATCTGACTTACCCTATAAACAAAAGCTTGCTTTCGACCAAGAGGTCTTTGATTAGCTTCCTTCACATAGGAAATTTTCTTTTTAATGTTTAATACATTTTGTATTCTTGTTCTAAGTTTTATTGTAAATTTTTGTGTTAACCTTTTGGTAATCCCTATGTTATCTTTAATATTTATCTTTTGGGGGTCCGCCTGATATCTTGGACTTGAATTCTATCGAAGAAATTTATCTGGAATTGTTTTAATAATTTTAATTGGCTGGTTTATTTAAAATTGTTTAATTTAACGATATTAAAAAGGCGAATATTGTTAATGTCTAACTTCTTGAATTTTTTTGAGGTTAATATTACCGTAATTTAACGGCTGTCTTCCTCAACATTTTCAACGGCCCTAATGCCAAATTAACTTCAATTTTTCTACTTCCTTGTCAAAGGAGACCTGTCTTGAAGGAAAATATATAAAAAATAATAAATGTTGTTGTTCAAAGGTAAATGATGTTAGTTACAAGGCCCTGGTCCTTCAAGTCATTTCCCTGATCCTGCTAATTCCCGATTTCACAGGGTAATACCAACAGTAGCAGAAAATTATAGAATGAAAGTAAGATTAACTATGAATAGGAAAACAGGGCAGAGACCGAACCGTGGTGATGAGGTCAGTGATAGGCTTGATCTTATAATTTTCAGCAGCAAAACAATGCCGACAACGATAGTTCAGTTACACATGCCTACGACGCAAGCAGGAGATGGATAGTGGAAATATGTGAGGATGCTCAACGGATAATTTAACATGCAAAGGCCGATGAAAATCAGATAATCATGGAGGACTGGAACGAGGTTGTGGGAGAAGGAATAGAAGAAATGGGTATCGGAGATTATGAAACTGGTAACAGGAATGAGGGAGGAGGAAGATAATTGAGTTCTACAATATACTTCAGATGGTAATAGCGATCACTCTGCTCAAAAATCAAAAGAGAAGATATGTGGTCGGAAAAGCCCTGGAGACATGTGAAGATCTCTCCTGTATTAAACCAGGGTCGTACAGATACCGAAATCAGATACTGGATTGTAAGGCGTACCCAGGAGCGCATATAGCCTCAGATCTCAACGGTGTGATGACGAAGAATAGGCTGAGATTTAAGAGAATCACGCAGGAGACTCACTGTGAAACGAAGTACGATTCTGAAGTACTGAGAAATTTGAAGTTCGCAATGTCAGAGTGGGCCCTCCAGCTGAAGAGAAATGGACATCTCTAAAAAGGGCAATCGCAGATGCTGCACAGGCAGACATACATGCAAGGATGGCAGCTATATGGAAACTATGGGAAACAGAAGAAATACTTCAACTGATCGATGGAAGAAACAAGCACAACAATTTTCATGCAAAGACAGGAGGAATCACCGCTTATGAAAGAAATAAATACACTGCTTGACAATTGCTAAGGCACAACTGACACTTGCTAACGAACAGCTACCAATTGCTACGGATCAACAGACAGTAGGTACAGAACATCCGAGCAATAGGAAAAACCGAGTGAGGTAGCGCAGTGGTTAGCACACTGGACTCGCATTCGGGAGGACGACGGTTCAATCCCGCGTCTGGCCATCCAGATTTAGGTTTTTCGTGATTTCCCTAAATCGCTCCAGGCAAATGCTGGGATGGTTCCTTTGAAAGGGCACGGCCGACTTCCTTCCCCGTCCTTCCCTAATCTGATGAGACCAATGACCTCGCTGTTTGTTCTCTTCCCCAAAACAATCCAATCCAATAGGAAAAAAGAAATGTAGAGTGCGTGGCGCGTTAAATACAGCGATGACTGTGAAGGAACGTTCTGTATCCATTCACCAGATTATGCAGTGTGGTGTTTGACGAATGTAGGACATCATTTGAGTGCTTACGATCGTGGACGAGCAGTTGGTGGCTTGAAGCAGATTAAAGTGTCACTATTGTGATCACAGTGAAAGGTGGGTGTATATAATTTTATTGGTGCTTTTCTTGTTTTTGGATGTCTTAGGACGTGTACGTAATAAAGGATGTCTCTAAAGTCACGATCCATTTCAGTGAAGGAAAACAGTGACTGAAAAATAAATTTTGTTGTGAAGTTTGGCACATATTCTATGTTACTTCATCGGATAATAAAATGCTGTCCATTAAATTCTCCTTCTATACGGATTCCAGAAGGTCTTAAGATGTTACCCAATGAGAGGCGAATTCCTTGTCCTCAAGATGGTGCAGAACTTGAGTGTGATAAGGACGTTTCGGTAGAGTGAAACATAGGATATTCCACACTGTGTTGCGAGGGATGTACTGAGGCGTCCTAAGGTACCAGTATCTGAATAGCAAGAAAAAGCGATTAGCGTTCTCTTGGAGATGGATAACGACTTTAGAGACACTCCGTACTTCTATCATTTAGCTATGCACATGCAGCCTTGTCAAAGCCGCTGCATGGACCAGAGTCTAGTTGGCTGATCTTTGCTCTGTGAAGATGAGTGGGTGTTAAGTGTTGATCGTGTTGAGAGGAGATTGGGAGTTGTAGTGGAGGTATTGTGTCAATGAGGTTGTGCAGAAAGGATGCAGGACATGTTCTCTTAGGGATTATTTTATTGATCTGATGCAAGATGTTATAATTACAAAAGGAATATTGTAGTACTGGGTTAATGTTCATCCTGAGTAATTTTGTTTGTGTGGGTTCCATACATCGAGCAGCAAGCATACATTCAGGGGTAAATTATCCCTGTCCCCTTAATTTATGGTTATGCTAACTGATTTGTGGCTCCCTAGAGGTTGATTTATGACACTCTGGAACCGCGAGACCGCTACAGTCGCAGGTTCGAATCCTGCCTCGGGCATGGATGTGTGTGATGTCCATAGGTTAGTTAGGTTTAAGTAGTTCTAAGTTGTAGGGGACTGAAGACCTCAGATGTTAGATGTTAAGTCCCATAGTGCTCAGAGCCATTTGAACCACTTTCCCATTCCTTGGAAATCAACACGCCCCCCCCCCCCCACCCTCACCAGTTTCTCTGCCAACCTTCTCACATCTGGAAATAGGTGGCAAAAGAATCAGTTCGTGCCATGCTCCTGGAGAGGAAGGTTCTCACGACATGAAATTGGTGGTAAATTCGAACAATATCTATTCACTTAAACATTAATTTAATTAATTGATTAAATTGATAGGAAATGCTGGGGTGTAGTTTTGATTATTTACCTGGAAAAACAGCCCACTCCTATGATGTCACAATTGCATTATCAGAAATGGCGAGATACAGTCAGTTTACACTATCGTATCAAATTAATTGCCTAACAGTTTACAGGAGACAAATTAGAGAAAGATGCTCTGGAAAGAGTAAGTCAAACAGATTGCTTAAGACTCTCATCATGACCTTATGATGATTATCAAAATGTACTTTCAGCATTTGAGAATCACACATGTACATTTTGCAAATCTGAATTTGTGCTAGAAATTGATCGTAGTATTAAATACATTTGCGGTCATTTATACACCAATGCTTGATAGCACAAGCACCGTTCTCCACGGCAATTTTTCCAGTAAATATATCTGGCAAAAAAAGCAAAAACGATACTCGCGATCGCAAAGTGCACCGACCACTGTCTACAGGAGTGCCGAGAGAGGCTGCCGTGCCACCTCGTAGTGAACTAGAGACATACAGCCGCGCGAGATTAGCCGTGCGGTCTATGGCACTGCAGACATGGACTGTGCGGCTGGTCCCGGCGGAGGTTCGTGTCGTCCCTCGGGCATGGGTGTGTGTGTTTGTCCTTAGGATGATTTAAGTTAAGTAGTGTGTAAGCTTAGGGACTGATGACCTTAGCAGTTAAGTCCCATAAGATTTCACACACATTTGAACTTTGAGAGACATACATACACGACGTCCAAGCCGGCAGTTGCACACACACACATTTTCTGGCATCCACACGCCAGTTGTACCAAGAGCTCAGAGCCTGCACTGCCCAGCCATTAATTGATAAATTTACATATATGTATGGGGTGAGGGGGCGATTTTCATCGAGCAAAAACACCATATTGAATCTTCTCAAATGTTCACATCAAAATCAGTAATACACACAACACATGCATCCATTTCAGTCGCCATTCAGCCATCACGCTGGTTAGTTTGCTATTCAGCAAAACGGTTACCACAGGCTAAACCACGGCTTCCAGTCCACCATGCCCCTGTGACCACACCTGCCACTGACTGCGGCACATTATGAGATAGGCAGGCACAACTTTGACTCATAGTTCTATCTGCAGTTCCGACTTTACCCAATCTGAGACGGCGTTATAATTATCCAAAGACCTCGAATTTCTCATGCGAAATGTAGTTTCCTCCCTTTTATACGAGCTAATTTTGAAGACAGAAAAAATTGGAGCATACATGTGTTTTCACATCGCTAAAGTGGTATTACTTGTTATGAAAGTCCTGTACAACAGTATGGCATAGGCTAAGTATTCTCTCATCTGACAAACAAAATCCTCCACATCATCTTAATATTTGTTACATCCTGTATCACAGTACCTGAATATTAAACTCATTTTTAGCTGCTAAGAGTATGCTACATTTCTATCACTTTAGAACTCTCTTAAAGCAGCCAAATGCCTCGTTACCTACAAAGTCTCTTAAAGTAGCACCACAGGTTAATACTACATATTATTTTACAAATTCTAAAATACAGAAGATTTTATTACAATGGTCATCCCTCCCAGCGCAGGTGGGAGACTGAAATTTCATTAACAGATTCCACCACAACGAATAAACACCGGATTAGCACTCCGACTCGGGAATGATATCAGTGGTACTCTCACCCTCATTTGCACCTTCTTAGTGGATCTATTACTCCCCCCCCCCCCCCCCCACCGCTCCACCACCCTTAAAAATCCATGCAGTTTACTAAAGCCTGACATACTCTTCTGCTTTAACTTACCGACTTACAGTTGTAAGCATTTGGATTGCTTCCCACACGAATCCAGCAAATCAGACCGAACCTGACATGTGCTCTGTGCTTCAGCTCGCCACAGGTGTTTACTGTAGGCATTTTATGGCAGTTAATACTTCCTACGACAGTGTATGAGATTTATAGTCCTATTAATGTTCAACAGACTTAGTTACATTTAGATCAACTATCATCTTCACCACAAGTCTTCCCGCCTCATTGGAGACAACTCTATCACCAACGAACAGCTCACATCTAAAACAAATACACTGCAAGTGGCTGTACAGTGCATGGTGGAGCGTACATCGCACCATCGATTACTCATCCATCCCAATCGCACTTGCTGATCAAGTAAAAAATTACCTGTATACTTCCATACATAACCTAATCCACTCCTGTGTTTCTGGGGATATACGTAGTTTTTCCCAAGATTTCTTTTCCACCACATAGTTGAATGGAGTGCACCAATCTATACGATCATAGCAGCATCCACACAATGCTTTTGCTTTGCAGATCTGTCACACAGGATGGACAGCTCACTGGATTGGTAGAAAGTGACTATATAATGTCGGCTGTCGAAACGATTGTACTGTTCACCAGTATGTATCATTTACCCATAAAGAGGTCTACATGTGTTGACATTAGGGTATCAGTTAACAATGCCCTCAAAGTTACAGTGGAAACTGAGGTTGTGTATTGAGGTATGAAGGTGGGTCTCATTCTGATAGAGTGGGGGATGCTGTGCAGCAAACTGACATATATATTGAGGGACAGCTGATGCCTAAGAGTGACACATTCTGTCTCGGCATTTCCACCTTCAACAGAAACAGTTTTAGTGCATCAGCACTCATTGTGCTTGGTGTTGCTACCTTAAAAGTAACAGCTCTAGAGCAATCACAGGACTATTTCTAAAACAATGAATGTCATGAACATGCAAAGTCATTTTCCTTAAGATAGTGTGAACATTAAGATGTAGAAGTGTTCCTAGTGATTTCGGTCACTCAATCAGGCTAAGATCAACAAATGTTCATTGAAACGTGGTAAATCTAGTCGAACGAGGAAGCGTGAAATTCAAAACATACAAGAAACAGTTACTTGTGGACTACTATAACATAGTTTCCAAACATCAGTGAATGCTATTTAAATACAGTGATGCGGTCCATGTTACTCCCATATAGCATTAACAAATGTTCCATCAAAACTAGAGTCTTCTGTGCCATTAACATGCATCTTCGATCTTTAGAGTATGTATGAAGGTATCTTTTAAATCAGGATTCTCTGTAACATGGTGGATGTCTGAGGGATTTTTTTTTTGTGGTGGGGGAGGGGGGGGTAAGTAAACTTGTGCAGAACTGAGATACTTACACATTCATCTCCTGGACCAGCATAATTATGCAGTTCAACGTCTGATGTGTGGAAAATTCGGTTAGCTCATCCTAAACATAGAACATATGATGTGAGGCGGTTATCTTTCAAAGGTTGGTCTATCGTTACTAAGCAACATACTAACAAACTTAGTGACGCTGGATTCTTTGATATCGGTGACACAGATGAAACTATGTATTTCCATTGTGGTGGAGGGTTGAAATAATGGGCTGAAATGAATAACCCATGTGATGAGCATACTATGTCGTTTTCAACGTGATTTTTTTCTTTTTTATTTTTTTCTTCTTGCAAGGGGCAGGGATTGTATGGACGATATCTGTCAGAAATGCGAAAATTACTGCAAAGGTTGTAGCTAATATTAAAACTCCATAAAATCATCTGAAGTCAGCAACAGTACACTATGTGACAGAGAGCTTCTGACAATCGACACGTGCGTAAAATCACCCTCCAGGTAGAAGATGGAGTAGTAAACAATATTTCGTCCCCCAACAGAGCACTAGTGTAAAGATCTGTGTTATAGAGTACCATATGATACACTAACAAGTGCATTGCGATGTGTACACCCCTCGAAGCTAGTAGCGATTAGATTCTGTGCTGGAGGTGCATTGCAAAATGGCTCTGAGCACTATGCGACTTAACTTCTGAGGTCATCAGTCACCTAGAACTTAGAACTAATTAAACCTAACTAACCTAAGGACATCACACACATCCATGCCCGAGGCAGGATTCGAACCTGCGACCGTAGCGGTCACGCGGTTCCAGACTGAAGTGCCTTTAACCGCACGGCCACACCGGCCGGCGGTGCATTGCAGGGAGAAAAAGAAAATCTGACTGCTGCCTTCAGCCATGCACCATATTACTTTAGAATAAAGCATTAAACAGCAGATGTAATCAGAATTGTCGGTTAACGTTGCTTTGTTTTTTAATGGACACACTATATCCTGGGTGGAAGGATGATGTCATATATCAGTACTTTAACGCACTCTGGAGGCATTGTCCGATATTTAATGAGCATGGTGTGTATTAGGAGAAATTGATATGGATGCTCCAGGGATATAAAAAGTCCATCTACAGCAGAATTGGTTGACATTGGAATGGACCATCAGCCTTCTGTTGGTGACTACTAGCTTGTAGGTATTAATATTCAGAATTGGTATGTGGGACTACGTAACGTTTGGAAGAAACTCTTACATGTTCCTCCTTGAAAAAGAATCAGGTTTTTAAGCTTCAATTTGTAACTACTGAAATGGACTGTGAGTTTGATTTTCTTTAAATGCTTGCGTTG
Source organism: Schistocerca piceifrons (assembly GCF_021461385.2). Lineage (NCBI taxonomy): Eukaryota > Metazoa > Arthropoda > Insecta > Orthoptera > Acrididae > Schistocerca > Schistocerca piceifrons. The sequence goes on along the minus strand of NC_060141.1, from coordinate 682,363,003 downwards.
GGGAAGTACCTTTCAAAAATCAGTATGGAATGTAAATCGTGTGGAATACTGTAGATTTAATGGGACATTTCTTAATCATGGAAGGTAGCACCTTACACAACACCACTGTGCATAAATAGCCCTGACTGTTGTCTAGGACCCATGTTGCAAGCATCTGATCAGAACGAACCTTAGGATTACTGGGTATTTTTTTCTTTGAGTGCAAATTACATTATAAAATTAGAAACTAAACACATTACTGGAAACACAAACAATAGCTCCATCGCCTGATGAATATTGCTAATTATTTGCAGAATAATGACCGTGGGCTTCTGCTTCAGCGGTTATTACGAGAAAACCACAAAATACTAGCAAATCACTTTGTCGCCACACAAGAAGGAAACAGAAATTTATTCGAAGACAATTTCACTAAAAGAATTATAATAGAGTTTAATTGTGTCACTACAAGCATCGAAGAAATTGCAGCCGCACAGACCCGGGTAGAACAACAGTTCTCTCAAAGAGAGACTGACAAAAAATTGAAAGAAAACGCAGACACGTATCGCAGAGGCAAGGCTTTAAATATTTCAAACAAGATAGTTCCTAGCACCGCGGTTGGGAAACTAAAGAAAATCTCAAATACATTCAGAACAAACACAACTAGAAGCACGAACAGAAAAGAACAATTCGACACGCTGGAAGCACAAGTAGATGATCGTTAAAACAAAGTTACGCAATCCGAGTTAAACGCAGACGATCACTCTGATGGTACATAATCAATATATTTTACTCATACGGAAGATTTCCGATCTCTAGAATGCTTCAAGGAAGGAGAAGTAGCAAGCAACAAACAACACAAACAGGAAGTAAATAGTTATGTACTCATCTCACTGAGATTGATGATTTGGCAGCTGAATAATTTACAATGATTGAGTCATCACGGATGCGAACAGGAATATGTGGAACAACAACATTTAGGCAGACATCCACGGGAAACAGATGTTGCTCATGAACGTGAGTGTTCTCACATGTGTTTTAACAGGCATAGCTTTAGTGATACTGCGAGACACGACAGTTGTGACCACAAGCATTTCTTGTCAGTAAGAAAGTTCAGTCTTTGGCAATGATGCTAAAGTTTTACATCCTTTAGCATGGATTCAGCAATTCAGTTTTCCTTTATCACCTACTTGACCAGTCACGCATAAATTAGAATTTGTTTGTAGGCTTTTAGATGGAGAACCAGCTATGCGTATGCACCCAATGACACGACAAGGTTACTCATTAGAAGAATTTTGTAATACATTTATTACTGGTAACCGCTCTGAAACAACGCATCGTGGGGTCAAACACAAACTTGTAAACCCACCAGATTTTGAAAACTCACTGTTTGCCACTTTAACTTAATTTTTCGAATACATGATACAACAAAACCGGCATCTAAAGGACTAATATAGTTCATCTCCATTAATACAGCTATGCATCTCGAAACCTCCCAGATCATTAAGCAGGCCATTACAAACATGACACTAGAAAGATAGCATAGCTGCTTTTCGCTATGTTTTAAAGCTTCTCGAAATTGAAGAATCCAACAATTGTTGTGAAAAATCTCACTTTCCACGCAATAACCACAATTATCATGACGGACATAACAGAGGAGAGTCACGGTGACTTCATTATAACACAGACAACTGGTATGGGAATAACAGAATGAAAATCACTATCACGGAAAAGAAAATTTAACAGATCACAACAGAACAATTACCAACAATATCTGAACAACCGTAACAACCAACAATCATGTTTGCAGCACAGCATCGTATGGTAGTGAATCATGGACTGTGGGATAACTGGGGTCGAGAGAAACTAAACGTTTGAGATGAGGTGCTACAGAAGAATGTCGAAAATTAGGTTGACAGATAAGTTAAGGAACAGGGAGATTTCTCCATAGAATCGGCGATGCAAACTGACAAGAATAAGGGACAGGATGATAGGAAGTTGAAGTCATTTTGACTATTTTTCAATCGTGACTGTCTCAAGAAATATGTAAAGCTTTTTTTTTAAATTACCGCTACCAGTCACAAACTTGGTTAACTATTGTTTTATTTATTTATTTCGCTACATGTTTCGGGGAAATAACTCATCTTCAGGCTAAATGGCGTTACAAAAAACAATTCATGATTAGATTATACTGATGTTACGTAGTCATTTCATAAATGCAGGATAACCACATTATTTATAAAAAGACTATGTAACTTCAGTATAATCTTATCGTGACATTTTGTAATTCCATGTAGCCTGAAGATGACGTGTTCCCTCGAAAAACGTAGCAAAATAAATAAATAATACAATAGTTAACAAAGTTTGTGACTGGTAGAGGTAATTTAAAAATAACCTTTACATGTAGGATGATAGGACATTTGCTGAGACATCAAGGAAAAACTTCCCTGGTAATAGAGGGAGTTGTAGAGGGTAAAAGCTGTAGGGCAAGAAAGAGATTGGAATTAATCGAACAAATAATTTAGGACATAGCGTGCAGTAGCAAGTGCTACCCTGAAATTAAGTGGTTAGCGCAGAAAGAATTTCGTGGTGGCCTCCGTGTAACGAGTCGCAAGACTGGTGACTCACAAAGAAAATTAAAAAAAATAAAACTTTAGAAGTTTACCAGTAACTTACTGAATCCATGCCACGCATATTTTCTTTTGTACTGTGTTCCGAATGTGGACTAGCACGCTACTAAACAGATGTTCATATGGATATAATGAACTACAAGAAAATGTCTGCGAATTTTCAGTGCAGCACACGGATTTGGAAACGGAACTATTCAAGGAACTATGAGATACGTTGTAAAAACAGTCCTTAATTTTTAAAACATTGTGGAATGTAATTATTCAAGGAACTATGAGCTACGTTATAAAAACAATCCTTAATTTCTAAAAGATTGTGGAATGTAATTATTTCTGGATGTTTGCATTTATCACATACTATATGTCCTACAAATCGTAGCCTTTAGGGGATATTAAAACATCTCTCGTTCTAATTTTATTCACGTGGCCTGTTCACTGTCTGTCAATAACAGTTTATTTTCTCTTGAGCGCCGAGTTAAGAAACCAAGAATCACATGGTATTTGTTACTGAGGCGTCCAACACATGTGCCTTTGATGTAACAACCGCGATCACTATCATTGTCCACTGCGCGTTCTGGCTGTTTGAAGAGAGTACTGTGAAATGACTGTAGGTTGGGCGAGGTGAGGGGGGGGGGGGGGGTGCTATGTTGAACGGAAGTAGCTGCTGTATCATTTTCGCCACTTGAGCTGCACCTTCGTTGCCCCTAATACCAACATTTCCTCTTATCCGTGGTACGTTCATCACCTTACGCAGCTTCTTCGCTCTGTTGAGACTTCTCAGTACAACGTCTGGCAGTAAATTTATTGTTTATCTTTCAGTTGTCTTCGTAAGAGACTGTAGGACACTCGTCGATCATTAGACTACACAAAAGAACTTCGCAGCTTGTTAATCAAGTATGTAAAACATAGCTTGCTGAGTGAGTAACAATTCTGTAGTTAATATCCACACTCCTATAGTTAATAAGACGGATCGTCCCAGTGTGTTGGTGCACTGCAATATACTCGTTTCTTTTTACAAAGAACTGTCCATGCTTAAGAATTCGCCTTATTTTGAAATAACTCCATCATTAATAAATAAATAAAAATTAAACAAGAGGCAAGGTGCAGTTACGAAGGACGATAGTGTGTATATGGGTTGAAACTAAATAATAATAGTGAAAAAGTAAACCTGCGAATCGTGATACTTTCTATGCATGGTTCGGTACCCTGGAACGGAAAGACGTAAATTTTCATCCTATTCGCAAAGTATATCAACCCCAACATGCCTACCTACACCTCCTACACTAGTCCACATTGTATATGATACATGTGCGATCTTTGGGTCAGCTGATAGATATCTGTTATACGTAGTTGACACATATATTTCTGATGTGTGTTAAAGGAGATGACAGTGTAAACGGTGATGTATAACAATTCAGAAACCTTGTAACTTTTCAGTATACACCGAAAATCACGAGTCACAGATAGTGCTTATATATTTCCAACAACTATGAAATATCTTTCAGTCAAATAAATTTTACAGAGATATCGTTACTTAACTGTGGCCTTTAAACTACTTACAAGAAGAAATAAAAATTAATGATCTCATAAATAAAATGGTAGAGTGGCTTCGCCTAAACGAAACACGAGGCCGGCAATTGCATGAAAAGAATGTGAGTCGTAAATATGAAATGTCATGGCCGGCAGCACTATTTTATTTCATCTTTTTTTTATTTAACGCCGTCCTTGCCTATTCGAAATTCAACGAGCGATTGCATGTTCTGGACACAGGCGGTTTTCAAACGTCACTCCTATAATTAAAAACTTTGACATTAATTACTGATTAAACTGTTACGAAACAAAAATAAATTGTTTGCACCTTTTGCAGGTGACGTTAGTGCATGCATAGAAATGTTTTCATGTGTACATGTGTAATAAAAATACATTTCAAGTACACATTTATAAGAGATGGAGTTGTTAATTATCAGGGTCGATACAATTTCATTCATACCTATACATGGTGTTTCACAATTCATAGTACTAACTTCGAGAGGCTGGAGAAGAGACCAAATAGATCAACGTTTACGTAGGAAACCAAACCATGTCCGGGAAAGTCATCCAGGTACGCTAGCGCATCAAAGATATACTGGGTGGGGCAAATGAAAGTGACTCGGACAAGTGGATACGATTGGTCGTGAGTGTATACCCATAACCACATTACATGAAGCGCACACCGCGTTTATGCCCGCCACGTGATCCACGCCAGTTCAGAGCGTTGTGCGGACTGTGGTTGTGGGAGTGGAGCAGTGTAACAGGGACAATGATACTCAAAATGGATCAGCAGATGTTCGTTGTGGAAAGTTACGTGACAGGAAAGTACAGTGTGGTCAGTTGCTCGCTGAGAATTTTAATGATGTCAATGTGCCGGCAAAGAGTACCACGCAACTCTTAGTCCGAAAATGGCGTCAGATAGGATCTGTTTTGCAAAAGTAAAAAAAAAAAAAAATCCGAAAAGTGCCCGCACACCAGAAAATGAGGCTGTAGTTCAATAGGAAATGCTTCGGAGACCTACTAAATCAACATGACACCTGTCGCAAGAGACCAGCACATCACGTCGATCATGCGGATGAATACTCCACCTGGATCTGCACATACATCTCTATCGAGTGTCTGTTGTTCGTGCATTAAAACCGGCAGATGCTCCTCAGCATCTCCAGTTTTGTGAGTGGCTGTTCACTGCACTAGCAGTGAAGGGCTTGGACACGGGTCTGATCTTGTATCTTATGAAGCGCTCTTTCACCTGTGCGATTGCGTCAACTCACAGAATCACAGCTCATAGGTAGCGGAGAATCCGCATAACTTTCACAAAACATCACTACATGATTAGAAGTTTGCTGTTTTGTATGCAGTCTGTGCACGCCACATTACTGGTCCCATCAGACGCAGACTTCGTCGTATAAAATTGCCCACGTTTTGCAACCAATTGCGGCAGCGTTAACGGAGGAGGAAAAGGCGTACAGCTACTTCCAACAGGATGAATCAACTGCCCATATAGCCGGCCGAACGCTGGACGGAGGTGTTAGCAGAGATCAGTCTGGTCGCGGTCCTAGCTGGCCACCCAGGTCACCTGATATGTCAGCGTGCGATTACTTTGTGTGGGGAGCCCTCAGGTCTAAGGTGTATCGCACCAACCCTCGTAGTCTTCAAGGACTGCAGAAAACATTTCGGATGAGACTACATTAATTTCAGCAGTCCAGCTTCGATCTGCCTTCAGTAACTTGCTGACCAGGGTCCAAAAGTGCTAAGAGGTGAATGGTGGTCTGCTGTAATTAGTCTAGTACTGCATTTCCTTTCGTCTGCTGTGTTTCTTTCTACCCACGTTTATTTGTCCCAACCTGTAGGTTCCGGCACCTGTATATATGTTACAAATTTTCTCAGATGATGCAGGAGGATATATGTATCAATTTTAGGTAAAGGTCCTTGTACCGGAAACAAACCAGTCGAAGGTTATAAGAGAAAACCGTTCTGATACTTCTGACAGTGGAATAAGTTTACTGAAGGTGTTGTTGCTAAGATTATAGAGCTGACAACTTGCAGAGGTGATAGTATGGACCGAAGCAAGGATGAAATGTCCAGTAACCATGGGCTCTGAAATGCGTAACAGAGGCGCTATGAGCAGTTGCTCATCTTCGCTACTCTGAAACTCATACACTACTGAATAAGTGCTAATACCTCTTAACGTACGCATTTTAGAACCCATCTTTACTCGACATTTTTTCCTTCTTTTGGTCCAATGTACCACCACTGGAAATTGCCCCCCACAGTCTTATAAGTAACATTACCAATACATTTATTCCACTGTCAGAAGTACCTGAACGGCTTTCACTTATAAATTTGACTCGTTCATTTCCGATACAGGGAAACCTTAAATTGGTACATCTATCTTTCTCAATGCTCCTAGAGAGTCTGTAACATCATCATGGAATCACCCTGTACATAGATACATTTACTGGCACCGGAAAGTATAAATTTGACGCTCTGTAGCGTCGTTGGATGACGTTTCTGACGCGGGTTCCTAAGTAAATCTTGATCTATGAAGTCCTCTTTACAACCTCAAAAATGTTCACATGTGTGAATTCCTAAGGGACCAAACTGCTGAGGTCCCGCTACTTTAATTAACTTATCCTGAGAACAACAAACACACTCATGCCCCAGGAGGGACTCGAACTTCCGGCAGGAGGGGCCGCGCAGTCCGTGTCATGGTGCCTCGAACCGCGTGGCCACTCCGCGCAACATCTACAACCTCTAGAAGTGTGAAACACGAATAGTGAAACACCCTGTATAAACTGTTCTGTGCATAGAGTGACCCTGTCATCTTAGTTTAAACATTGGTTTCCGATGTCTGAATAAACCACTCCTAGTATAAAACATGCGCCCAACAAATGGCACTGAATGGGTGGATGAAGGCAGGGTTTAGCTGAGGGAGCTATCTTGTTTAGCGCTTTGTCTACTGTTTGTGGCCTTCTCCTTCAAGCAATTTGACAGCGGTAGGGTTAGTGTTACTCAAAAGTAAGAGATTCACAGCATATTTTCCTCGTTTTTTTTCTTTTTACAGGTTGGCCGGCCGCTGTGACCGAGCAGCTCTAGGTGCTTCAGTCCGGAACCGCGCTTATGCTACGGTCACAGGTTCGGATTCTGCGTCGGGCATGGATGTGTGTGATGTCTTTAGGTTAGTTAGGTTTAAGTAGTTCTAAGATCTAGCGGACTGATGACCTTAGAAGTTAAGTCCCATAGTGGTCAGAGCCATTTGAACCATTTCTTAAGTCCCATAGTGCTTAGAGCCATTTGACTTTTTTTTTGTACAGGTTGAAGAAGAAATTGCCGCACTTGGAGGTCACCACGCTATAGCTCGTGCAGATTCAAGCCAAATTTAACAAAATCATATCGTGTGCATTTTGAAAACATGTGTACGAAAACGAGAAATTGTCAATACCGACACATCGTGCAGCACATCGGGTTGTACAGAGGAACGCGTATCTTCCTGCAGCCGTTGTAGCTCACTGAGGTGAGTATGCTGGCCGCCAGCGCGGCACAGACAGCTGTTTACGTCTGCTTCCCGTACTGTTGCGTGCGCGAGGTTGTTTACCTCCTGTGTTTCTCGCGAGTAGCCCACGCTATAGACACACCACGGCTCACTCGTATGGGAAGTCAACCAGTAAGATCAGCTTCGTTACTGAATTCATGCGACCCAGAGTTTTTGAAAACGAACGTTTCGTGCTGGAAGAGGTCAAAATAGATCCATATGACCTAACAGGCATCCACGTCGCCATTACGAGTAGAGTATCTTAAATAGCTCAACGACGTAGTGTGTGATAAAGTGGTACTTGCCCATAAGAGAAGTAAGAATTTCATGATATGTGTTAATGTTTAAATAACGGCAATAGTAACAAAGAGAAATATGCAAGAAGTCGCATTGTATCAATTGGATCCAATTTGATGCTTTGAGAACTGAAAAAAAAGTTCAGCGCGAACGCGGATCGAACGTAGGTGAGTGTGCATATCTGTTCCCCACGGCAGTTCCTCGTCTCACTGATCTAATGAGACAGCTCCAGCAAAGCGTCTAGTTCATGCTACCTGTGCTTCGTCACGTTGCACGCAGGTACATAGTTACTAGAGCTTGTTTTTTTTATCGCAGTTTTCGTAAACCTAATAGTGGGACTAGGTTTTTCTTGGTCCACTTTTGTCTTGAGTTAGGATGAGGCGTCGCATGCCGAATGCCAAGTGTAACATTTTTTCTTCACCCTGTATATACACCAGTCTCCTTCGTGATTCGGCTGGTATTTAAAGTACTTAAGAGGGGCTTCTTGAGACCTACTGCCAGAGCGGAGCTCGCCACAAATAATTTGCGGGAAAGCCTAATACCACTCATGCTAACTATCGAAATTGCCCCATTGCTGCTTAGATGCTCTTTCTCGAGAAATCCAGTGTTGGTCACCCTAGTATCTCATTTTTAGAAGATGAAAGAGCACAGGTTTTTATATATAACACCGACAGAATGTCCAAGTGCCCCTTTCACAACCATACATGGGCGCGTGGGAATGGCAACAGCTCTGTACACCACTTAATGCACCATTAGGTCTTTAATTCATAAAGACTCTATTATGCCTAAGTGCTTCGTGGGAAGTACTAATTCGTTTATCAACATAATGTTAGGAGGTATATTGTTTAGACGAGATGCTTTCAATATGTGAAAAGTGATCAGCCTGCTCCAGTGTTGTGTCTATGATGGAGTTATTGAACTTAGGTAGAGTTAATCCTGCTGCAACTTGGGCGCGTACATTTTTTCCCATTTATGGTAAGACCAAGCGATCACATGCACTTTTACAACGGTTAAAGTTGTTAAAGGAAAATATGTACATTTTCATGCTGTTGTTGTACCAACCAGGTAACCTGGATGTGTCATTGTGAACGAAGATTGCCAGATTGAAGAGGCCTCCATCAAAACGAAACTTTATCTCCATACGTTGGTTCTTTGCAGACGATTCATAAAGTATGGCAGCCAACTGCAGTGTAAAGGTTGTTGAAGCAAGCACACGGCCCTTTCTCAAGGCAAGAGAGATTATGAATGAATCCTACATCGAATTACCGCCAAGATAATTCATAATTATGAGCTTGAACCAGTTCCACGAAGTGTTCAGTACATCCTGATTGTCACAGTACCTTCCACTTGGCAGATCTCGATACTGTATCGGACGTTTTTCCAGGGTATAGAGAACGAAATGTACATACTTTTGTTGCTCTCTGGATTTTTCTCGGAGTTATCTACCCCAGAGGATTATATCTGTTGCGCCTCAGAAAGTTGGGAAACCATTGACGTTCAGGTAAAATACTCTATAAAATGATTCGGAGCCGATTTAGTATAATTCTTGCGAGAATTTTACGTGCAGTTGACAATACCGGTTTACCACGGTAGTTCCTATGCCCTCTATGGTCACATTTCTTGAAGATAATGATGATGGTAGCATTCTTCGTTGCGTTTCCAAATTCAGAGGATGATTGTACAAAATTAAGTCATCAAGAGTATACATCTATTTTGTACCAATTCCAGAGGGATGTTATCTGGATAAGAAGCAGTGTCCTGGCAGAGTAAAAGTGGGTGCTCCTCCGACACTAGAACTTGGGACCTATGGAGTTGGCGGGCAAGTGCTTTACCAACTGAGCTGTCTAAGCACTACCCACGACCAATCTTTACAATTTTACTTCCTCCAGTACCTTGTCTCCTACTCCGTCAGAAACACGTTATCGTGTGAAATAATTGACTGTGATAATAGTAGCGTGAAGCTGAAAAATGGAATTATCTTTAAATCATTTTTTGTCACAGACGATGAAAAACGCACGTTGAATTTAAAAGAACGCTAGATGTGTAAGATTGGCGATGTTTCACAGAAGCTCCAAATTTAATGCAGCCTTGTATACGTGGTGCTTTTAACAGTCACGAAATTTCTCACAAAATCCAAAGGGAGTCTCGTTATATGTAAAGCACACCAAAGACGACACGCAGTAAGCATCTTCACTGCACGATAGCAGTCGTAATGTTATCAATGACACCGCCAACGAAGCGAAGTTATTAAATACGTTTTTCCGAAATTTATTTACCAAAGAAGACGCTGCACAAATTCCAGTATTAAAATCTGTAAAAATGACGAACTCAAATGTTCTAGATTTGGTAAAACGACTTTAAGGCACCTACTAAGTGCTAGGCTTCCGGTCCTGTTTGAGCCGCATTTACATTACTTTCGTAGTATGCTGACGTAATAACTCCATTTTTAACAACAGTATGCACCCACTCATTAGACGAAAGGTCCTTACTAAGGGCTGGAAAGTTGCACAGGTCACTCCAGTATACAGGGAAGGAAACAGAAGTAATCATCAGAATTACAGACCGATATCACTGGCATCAATTTGCGGTAAGATTTTGCAACATACAACGGTTTCGAAAATTGTGAAATAACTCGAAGTAAGCGATCCATTGACGCATAGTGAGGATTCAGATTATATCGTTGTTGTGATACACAACTGATACTTTACTCACATGAAGTAATGAGTGCTACCGACATGGGGTGTCAAGTTGATTCCCAAACTTCTGCATTTCCAGAAAGCTTTGACACCGTTTCTCACAAGGGCTTCTAATCAAGATGCATGCCTATGGATGTTGTGTCGGTTGTACGATTGGATTCGTTATCTGTCAGAAAGGACACAGTTCGTAGTAATCGATGGGAAACCATCGAATGAAACAGTAGTGATATCTGGCGTTCTCCAAGGAGGTGTTACAGGACCTCTGCTGGTTCTAGTTTATATAAACGTTTTGGGTGACAAAGTGAAGAGCTAATGACGCTAATTTTCTTTTTTCTTATTCCTATGAATTGTAATGACTATTGTAGTTTTATCTTCCGCTAAATGAACTTAGTTTCTCACCCCACTGATTTTCTGTTTTTAACAGATCTGAAGTTGGCAATGGTCGAAACCAGTAATCACGAATTGCACATCTTACGTGATAAAGACGGACCTTTGAAGTAAAAATTAACGGATGACAATGAAAAACTTCAAAGAAAGCAAATAGTAATGAATTGTCGACAGATAGGTGAGAGTGTCACCGATATGACAAGCGAACTGGGATGTCAGTCATTAAAACAAATACGTTTCTCTTTGCAGTGAGGTCTTTTCACAAAATTTCAATCACAATCTTCCTCCTACGAATATGAAAATGTTTTCTTCGCTCCAACTTACATAGCAGGAAGTGATCACTTAATAAGGTAAGAGATTTCAGAACTCGCACGTGAAGATTTAAGCGACCACTTTTCGCATATGCTCTTCAAGAACTTAAAGCCTGAAATGTGTCTCTGAACCCTCTTCCAAGCACTTGGATGAGAATTACAGATTAGTGACATAGCTGCAAATGAAACAGCAACACTTTGCAAGGAAGTTTGAATAATTTACAGTATGTACAAAAGCTAGGAGGGAGCAAAAGGTTCAAATACCAGTGAACAATCACCTCCATTAGATAGGGCACACGGCAGGGATACAACCTTTTTTTCCTACTGTTCAACGCGTACATCGAACCAGCAACGCCGGCCGTGGTGGTCTAGCGGTTCTAGGAGCGCAGTCCGGAACCACGAGACTGCTACGGTCGCAGGTTCGAATCCTGCCTCGGGCATGGATGTGTGTGATGTCCTTAGGTTAGTTAGGTTTAAGTAGTTCTAAGTTCTAGGGGACTGATGACCACAGACGTTAAGTCCCATAGTGCTCAGAGCCATTTGAACCTTTTTTTTTTTTTAACCAGCAACGACGAAAGTAAAGAAAAGGTAAGGAGTGGGCTCAAAATCGATATTAATCACAGGATTTGCTGACGATATTGTAATATTCACTGAAAGTAAGAACGAATTAGTTGTTTAATGGAATGATCTAATGAGCACAGCAGATGGCTTGAGAGAAAACCGAAGAAATATGAATGTGATGAGGAAATATTAGCAGTAGACTTCACATGAAGACTGGGGAATGTGGAGCTGACGAAGTAATAAAATTCTGTTATCCATTCGCCAGGCGAGACGTCCAGATTTTGTACTCTCTTAAAGATAAGTCATTTAGATTGTAATAACAGTTAATTTAGTACAACTGTCGCATTAAATACGTGTATTAACGCCATTTTCTAAGCTGACTATTGAAACTATCACTTTTCTTTACGCATTAGTGCAGGAGAAGTGAAACAATTGTGAAGCTGGGTCGCAGTCGTATTTTTGAGTATCTTTTGGCAGAGTTAAATTAGAGAACCCCGTTTAATTGTTCCGTTTCTGTTTCAACATTTTAAGTATGACGTGTTCAAACATTACTGAGTTAGTGTTTCCAGTTGAATTATTTGATTTAAAAATTGTAGCATTAATAGTTTGTTTACATACATTTTGAGTATATCACAATTACATTAGGTGTTACATTGTATTGTGATTTAGTTAATTAACAGCTGCTGCAATTAAATGAATACTGATTCCTGTTCTAAGAAGAAATAATTATTATATGACATATCTGAAGTGCTAATCTTTAAGCCTAACTTTTACTGCTCGTAAATAACGAAGATTCGTGTAGTGTGAGGTGCATTAAGTGATTTAATTCGATTTTTCATTGTGTAATCTGTGTTGCAATGCGTGGTAAGTATGGATGTTACGGAAGAGTAGTCAAAGAGGGAGTGGTATGTGTACACTGTTGGTTGGAATTTCACTGGGGTGACTGCAGTGGGGAACTCAGTGAGACTCTCCCATTGATTTGTAGCTCCTGGAAAAAAGAAAATGAAATCTCTGAGCAGGAGGTGATGTTTTGCACCCTTCTGGCTGAATTGGAACACCCGAAATTTAAACTAAATAAAATGAATGGGTGAACAGATAGCGGGAACTGGCAATAGGTAACAAGCAGCAATGGGATCAACTGTTCCACTTCATCTACGTTTGACCCTACATTATCGATTAAATTTGACTTGTCACCTGAAGCAGGAGGAAACGAGCCTTATCCAGCTGTATGTCACAGTAGGGCGCACCAGACGTGTAGCAAAAAAGCTCAGTGTGCGTCGGTATCAAAAGAGAGTACGATGAACAGTGTCTAGTTACTAGTTAGTATGCATCGAGAGGTATAGACCAGATGTTACAGGACAAATAAGGAACAGGATACCAGGTCACAAGTACTGTGAAGCCACGTGCTAGCCTTGGCCAGGTGACAGAGGTCATAGGGAAGTTGTGCAAAGGTTTTGGCAAAGGGGATATAGTTATTGTAATGTGGTTGAAGAGGGAACAGCCTAGCTAAGGAGAGTATTTACAGCGTTAGGAGTGACCTGTTTAATATTTTTTTTGTGTGGGATCTAAAATTTAAAAAACCTCTCTCACACCGGCCTGATTTAGCTTCACTGATCAGGATAGTAAAAACATGCGTATATTAAGGGAATTTTCATTCACAAAGCAGGCTTATCACATTCACACAGTTCAATACTGTTCTATCCTGATTAAATTGAGCTTAACTTAAATTCCATAAGGCAGTGAAGCAATTTCGAAGTCTCGGTGCGACGAAAATTGTCAGTCGATCTCCTGAAAACATTTGTAATAATTATTAACTTTCGGTGATCACATGCGGAAGACCTGAGATCTGCTGGTAAGACCGTGTTAGCCTATTTATTTGAAGTAATAAACTGGATATCTTGAGCATACAAAACGGCAGGTTCGTCTAGTGTAAATCAGACGTTCCCCACTGATCCCGTGCAACACAGCGTAGTAAGCAGACACTGTCAGTAATAATCAGTTAAATAATGCCGCGAACACACTTACTTCAATTTAGTTCATGTATTAAATTCCTTCTCATACAGAATCTCATCAAGATGGCGACTAGCTCAACAATACATACATATACATCCTCCTTCTTTCACGGCTAATCGGCAAGATCGCCTTCATTCTTTTCATAAGAGAAAGCATAGGTAGCAGAGAAGCTATTCCATGGAGTAAATGGACGCTCCAAGGAATAATAGGGCTTGAAACTACTTTGCATTTATAATCATCGTATATTAAAGTTTAGGAATCGGTAAGATAAGAAGAGATATTTCGAGATATGTACTGAGTTATATAATTTATAAAATTTCTGAAAATATCGCGAAGAGACCGCTGCAAGAGACATTACATCGCCCCTCGCTGCGAGTTGATATGTATCCACTTTGCGAGCTAACTATTGGCTTAGCTAACTCCTTAGAATTTGTGGAACATACGTTTCTATAAATTTTAAGAAGTTAGTAAGATTTTTTGATTACAAGAACTGAAAGAGATTTGGTATAGGTAACTCCGATCTACGTTACCTAGATACCTAGTTGTTGCTTTCACGTGCACTGGGGCATATCCGCATCCCAAGTACACAACCAGGGAAGATGGACTTATACAGTTGTTAATCAGATCTACCTATTCAGGAACTGGCCTTCACAGGGAAACCCCGGAAAACCTGGAGGTTTAGACTCCAACTAGGTATCACAGACGATAGGAAAGACAGAATAATTTAGAAATTTCAAAGATATTCTAGAATTCTTAGGAAAGATAAAATCTGCCTCATAGCCAAAAAAATCTTTACACATGCAAATTTTTCCAATCTTCTGAGAAATTTTCTTCATCGATGTCTTGCTGAACTGCGGTGTAACTGATCGAACAGGAACATTGGACACGACACGGAGGACAGGCGTCGCATTGGCGTACCGGACAGGAGACGTAACGGATTTGAGAGACCAGAAGGAACCTCAGAAACAGGTACTCAGGATTGTGGCATGAAGCAATCGAAATTCCTGGAAGAGAAGGGTTAGTCGAATTTCTCCAGATTCATTTTGAACTCAAATATGGACCTGATCCATCCAATCTTCCATCTGAAGAATGGGAAAATCCATTCGTCTTATACTTTCCACACCTAGGTGTCTTAATCGATACTGTAGTTGCACAATATCACAACTCCAGATCCGAAAACAATTTTGAAAACATGGATAATTTCATCCATCTTCTCGAGTAAGCCGAAAGGTTCTAGTCCTGGTTAAAAATTTTTTTTGTGTTTCGTTGGCTTTTCCAGGTGGAAGTAGATCTGAATATTTCCTAATTTGGTTTCAAGTACGAATGTGGATAGCATGTCAGAATATTAAAAACTTTATTATTTGAGACCATTTTTAAAAAAATTATATCTTATTCATACATGATTACAATGAAATTTTGCTGAAAGAGAACGTTTAATTAAGTCTTGCAGCATGACCTCTACAGCTGAAATTAATCTTTGCTAGTAGTTACTGACGATCAAATTTTTCTCTTTTATACTCCGATTGCAGCATGTTTTCATGAACATGTATGAATGCAATATAACAATAAACAAATCCAATTGGAAAATGACACATTATTATAAATTCAATGAAGAACTTTCTTATTCACTCTAATTTTATAAACATGCACTAAGCTAGTTAATTAAATTCTCTTGAATAGAATTTAGCTCGTGCAAAAAAAAAAAAAAAAGAAAAACAGCGAGTCTTTATGTCTGTGGACAGTTGCAATCGATTCTAATTTTCTAACGCGGTTTATTTGTCCTCGTGTGAACTGTCAGTTTACAAACACTAACTTCACATGCAAGGGCCGTATTCGATCACATAGTTTCAGTAAACTTATTATCACTGGAGATTAACACTCCCTGAATGTATATTATTTCACACTCACAAGCTTCATTGGTGATCATCGCATAGACAGATAACAGCAGCAATAGCTACAGTTCCACTTACTTTTCTAGATATTCCTATACTATCACAGAAGCAATCGCTTACTATTCATTAAACTATCACAGATACTTGACATGCTGTCATTTAACCTATCACAATAGATGAAGCATACTGTCCTTCGCGCTTCAGTTTTTATTTCAACACCCAAATACTTCATACAGACTTTTCATTTAATTTGAAACACCTTCCTTAAAAGTATCTCTTTAGGTCTACATGGGGAAATAATCCTTTTATTCTTCCAGAATCCGGATATGCTAATAAATACGCACCAGGATTCGGTATATCAACTATTATATATGGACCTGTACAAATTAGATTCCATTTTCTAATGGTCTTCTTCAACCTTGATGACTTGATGTGTCTTCTTAAAAGAATTTTCTGTCCGATATTGAAAGTCTGAATCTGTTTAATGTTTCTATCATGGATTTCCTTTTGCTGTCTTGCTTTCTCCGTAATATTAATGAGAGCATTGCGAATTTTTTCTTCCCATGACATTTTGGTGTCCTCGAGTTTAGGCAAGTTATGTACCCAAAAGTTTCCTTCGTTATCTCTGAACATCAGTTCATTCGGGGTAAAGTTTGTAGAACTATGTGGTAAATTATTATAAATCTTCACAAACTCGGTCAAATAGTTTATCCAGGTAGTTTGTTTATCATGACAGTACGTTCTCATGAATCTGTTTAGTTCCCGAGAAACCTGTTCAATTAAATTCCCTTGTGGATGATAGCAAGATGTAAATATCTGTTTTATTCCTAGTTGTAATATTAATTTTCTCCATAAATATCCAGTAAATATCTTCGCATTGTCAGAGATTATAGATTTTGGAATCCCTGCATGAGGAATGTAGTCATTTACAAACTTTACTGCGGCAGCTCTTGCAGTTGCTGATTTTATAGGATATAGTTTAACATATTTTGTAAACACATCACAGAATCCAATAATGTATTTAACACCATCTCTGCCTCTAGGAAGTAGTCCACAAATATCACATGACATACGTGATCTTGGTGCTTCAGGTATTATTGAGTGAAGCGCAATTTTATTTCCCTTGTTGTCCGGCTTAGCCTTTTGACAGAGAACACGTTTCTGTATGACTATGTGCACTTTTCGCCTTATATTTGGGAAGTAACAATAATATCTAATCTTATTAGCACACTTTACAACACCAACATGACCCCAGGTCAAATGTGTAAACCAAATTAATCGTTCTTCATGTTCTTTGGGTATGCAGACACACCACTTTGGATTCTCAGCATTCCCGAATTTAAAAAATAAAATATTACTCACAAGCCGGTAGTATTCCAAATTGACCGTAAGATTTTCTTGATTGAATTGTCGTATTATAGCATTCCATCGCCGATCCTTCTTCTGAAGCTGAGCCACTGTCTTACATAAATGAATATTATATAACTTGTAATTATTTTCTTGAAGAAGAAGCACTGGAAATTCTGCCTTATTATTTACATCCATTTCAGGTGTTATTCCTTCTGGAGGTCTTCACAACGCGTCAGCTATAATATTTTCTTTTCCGGCTACATGAATAGTTTGAAACATATTCTTGCAGCGCCAGCGTCCACCTTGACTAGCGAGGATGGAGCAACTTACAAGTTCGTAAAAAGGCTAGTGATTGGTGGTCACAATAAACGGTTATCCTTGAGCCATATACATAATAATTAAACCTTTTCAAAGACCAAATAACTGCTAAAGCTTCCAATTCCGTAGTGGTATATGCTCTTTCACAGGTGGATAAAACTCCGCTAGAAAATGCAATTGGACAAAAGGTTTTTACACCATCGATGTACCTAATTTGAAATAAACCCGATCCTAATCCCACATCTAATGAATCAGTGGCGAAACAGAATCCGACATTCATATCAGGGTGGTATAATAACGGAGCATTTATCAGTTGATACTTAATTTCACAAAAAGCCTTTTCACAATCATTAGACCATTGCCATGGTACATCTTTCCTCAGGAGCCGGTTTAGTGCTTCAGAGTTCATTGCTTGAGTTTTAATAAATCAACGAGAAAATGAAGCCAAGCCTATAAAGCCTTTCAGTTGTCTTCTGTTTCTTGGAGTTGGAAAATTTTTTATCGCACTAATCTTCGCTTCTGTTGGAAGAATGCCTTTTGCATTAATCATATGTCCTAAGAATTTAATTCTCTGTAGAGAAAATTGGGATTTTTTTAGATTTGCAGTTATACCAGTTTGTTTGAACACAGCAAAAATTAACATAATAAGTTGTACATGTTCCTCCCAAGTTTTAGAGGCAATTAATAAATCGTCCACATAAATTGTTATTCGGCTACGTAGTTCTGGTCCAAGGGCATAGTCCAACGCAGAAACAAAAACTTCAGAGCTGATATCGAGACCATACGGAACGACCTTGAACTGATAGCTTCTCCCTCCATATATAAAAGCAGTATATTTTCTTGAGTCCTTGTCTAACTGGACTTGCCAGAACGAACTTCTAAAATCCATAATGGTTAAATAGGATACATCTTGAAATTTCTGTATTAACTCATCGATGTTCTGCGGATGTGTGCGCACAGGTACTATAATTTTGTTAATTTCCCTTGCATCTAATACCAATCGAACTTTTCCTCCTGGCTTTGGTACAACAAGCAACGGAGAAAAATATGGGCAGTTCGACGGTTCAATAAGATTCCAGTTTAACATTTTTTGTATCTCTTCCTGAACTGGTTGTTTTAATCGCCATGGAATGGGATAGTGGATGAAATACGAGTAGCAACTACACGCAAAAATGTGTGTGTTGCGGAGGTCCTGCAGTGCCATGACCCGCCCTGGGTTGCCGGTAAACAGAGCGGCTGAGACACCCACTTCCTATTCGGCGAACGTATTTTATTTCTCTGTAGTCCCGTAACGTATCGCCACTATAATATCAAAATTGCACTAACTGGACAACAACATGAAAGTAGTCACTCATGAACAGTGTTAGCCGCTGGAAACGAGCAGCAGAAACTGCGCCGCTCAACGAGGTGTGGGCACGCAGTGCGCAGCTTGGCGTACGGTGCGAGTTTTGGCCGGTGCTGTACCCGCCAGTAAAGTGTCCCGCGGAACTGCCCGGTTGCGACCTCATCTGGCGCGCCCCACGGATGCGGATGTGGTGGACGCGGCGTCCGCATTCCCCGCGCTACTCCATCGCGGCAGGCACGTGCTGGCGGGCGCCACGCGGCGTGCCGCCGCTTATTTAAACGTCTCCACCCACCGTGCGAGGGCATAACTTCGGACCGTCCATTCTTTACGCACCTCCGTGTAATTGCTTACAGCCCACGTTCCCAGGCACTGGAAAGCATTTCCTCCCGCAACTATACAGTCCAGATGAAATGAAGCAATTGTTATCTAATGTAAAACACGTTCTGTGTTTTCTTTTCTTCTTTTGTTTCCTATGCAACAATACAGGGTGAGTATTAAATTTTCCCTCATTACAAAAATCTACACTCCCAGAAATTGAAATAAGAACACCGTGAATTCATTGTCCCAGGAAGGGGAAACTTTATTGACACATTCCTGGGGTCAGATACATCACATGATCACACTGACAGAACCACAGGCACATAGACACAGGCAACAGAGCATGCACAATGTCGGCACTAGTACAGTGTATATCCACCTTTCGCAGCAATGCAGGCTGCTTTTCTCCCATGGAGACGATCGTAGAGATGCTGGATGTAGTCCTGTGGAACGGCTTGCCATGCCATTTCCACCTGGCGCCTCAGTTGGACCAGCGTTCGTGCTGGACGTGCAGACCGCGTGAGACGACGCTTCATCCAGTCCCAAACATGCTCAATGGGGGACAGATCCGGAGATCTTGCTGGCCAGGGTAGTTGACTTACACCTTCTAGAGCACATTGGGTGGCACGGGATACATGCGGACGTGCATTGTCCTGTTGGAACAGCAAGTTCCCTTGCCGGTCTAGGAATGGTAGAACGATGGGTTCGATGACGGTTTGGATGTACCGTTCACTATTCAGTGTCCCCTCGACGATCACCAGTGGTGTACGGACAGTGTAGGAGATCGCTCCCCACACCATGATACCGGGTGTTGGCCCTGTGTGCCTCGGTCGTATGCAGTCCTGATTGTGGCGCTCACCTGCACGGCGCCAAACACGCATACGACCATCATTGGCACCAAGGCAGAAGCGACTCTCAACGCTGAAGACGATACGTCTCCATTCGTCCCTCCATTCACGCCTGTCGCGACACCACTGGAGGCGGGCTGCACGATGTTGGGGCGTGAACGGAAGACGGCCTAACGGTGTGCGGGACCGTAGCCCAGCTTCATGGAGACGGTTGCGAATGGTCCTCGCCGATACCCCAGGAGCAACAGTGTCCCTAATTTGCTGGGAAGTGGCGGTGCGGTCCCCTACGGCACTGCGTAGGATCCTACGGTCTTGGCGTGCATCCGTGCGTCGCTGCGGTCCGGTCCCAGGTCGACGGGCACGTGCACCTTCCGCCGACCACTGGCGACAACATCGATGTACTGTGGAGACCTCACGCCCCACGTGTTGAGCAATTCGGCGGTACGTCCACCCGGCTTCCCGCATGCCCACTATACGCCCTCGCTGAAAGTCCGTCAACTGCACATACGGTTCACGTCCACGCTGTCGCGGCATGCTACCAGTGTTAAAGACTGCGATGGAGCTCCGTATGCCACGGCAAACTGGCTGACACTGACGGCGGCGGTGCACAAATGCTGCGCAGCTGGTGTGTCCGCTGTACCGTGCGTGTGATCATTGCTTGCACAGCCCTCTCGCAGTGTCCGGAGCAAATATGGTGGGTCTGACACACCGGTGTCGATGTGTTCTTTTTTCCATTTCCGGGAGTGTATTTCTACACTGAAGCGCCGAAGAAATTGGTATAAGCAAGCGTATTCAAATACAGAGATATGTAAACCGGCAGAATACGGAGCTTGGCAGGTTATCAAGGTTTAAGTGCGTCTGAACGTATTGTCATAGTCGGAGCACGAGTGATCGGACGCAGCACCGATGAAGTGCGGATTTTCCCGTACGACCATTTAACAAGTGTACCGTAAATATCAAAAATCCGCTAAAACATCAAATATACGACATCGGTGCGGCTAGAAAAAGATCTTGCAAAGAACGGGAACAACGAAGACTGAAGAGAATCTTTCAGCGTGACAGAAGCGCAACCCTTCCGCAAATCGCTCCAGTTTTCAATGCTGGGTGATCAACCAGTGTCAGCATGCAAGCCATTCAACGAAACATCATCCATATGGGCTTCTGGAGCCGAGGTCCCACTTGTGCACCCTTGATGACTGCACGATACGAAGCTTTGCGCTTCGCATGGGCCCGTCAACGTCAACATTCGACTGTTGATGACTGGAAACATGTTGCTCAACGGACGAGTCTCATTTCAAATTGTGTCGAGCGGATCTACGTGTTCGGCTATGGGGACAACATCAGGAATCCATGGACCCTGCATGTCAGCAGCGGCCTGTGCAAGCTGGTGGAGGCTCTGTAATGGTATGGGGCATGCGCAGCTGCAGTGATATGGGACCCCTGATTCCTTGTACACACTACCCTGACAGGTGACACGTATGTAAGCATCCTCTCTGATGACCTGCGTCCATCCATGACCATTGCTCATTCCGATGGACGTGGGCAATTGCAGCAGAACATTGCGACACCCTATACGTCCAGAATTGCTACTGAGTAGCTCCAGGGACACTGTTCTGAGTTTAAACACTTCCGCTTGTCAGCAAACCCCCCAGACATGAAGATTATTGAGCATATCTGGGATGCCTTGCAATTTGCTGTTCCGAAGAGATCTCCACCCCATCACACTCTTGAGAATTTATGGACAGCCCTGCGGGTTGCATGGTGTCAGGCCCCTACAGCACTACTTCAGACATTAGTCGAGTCCATGCTACGTCGTGTTGCGGGGGCCCTACACAATATTAGGCATGTGTACCAGTTTGTTTGTCTCTTCGGTGCAAATAACTATGCTAGATACAGCTATACGTTCCGTTGCAAGTGGTTGTTTGATCCGTAGACTTTCTAATGAATACGCTTCATTTGTGCTCCGCTTGTTGTTCGTGCAACATCTAGGCAATCTTTAATGTCTCTTGCCAACATCTCTTCCGTCACCACCTATACAGCGTCTCGCCATCGTGCCCAAAGAATTTACACATCATGAACTGGTAATTGAACACTTTACTATTAACATAACCATAGAAAAAGGAACCTCACGGGACTGGCACTTTTGGTAACAACACAAAAAGAGGTAGACCTGGAGTAAGTACCGTCACTCGTGATGTCACTGCCTCGAGCATTTAAATTCACTCCTCTGAAATGGAAGCGTCGCGTTTCTAGGCAAACAGGCATCGCTCAGAGCACTCTAAGCCTATAGTTTCTTCCCTTGTCACCAAAGCAGAAAGTCTTTTTAAGCTTTTGTACCACTTAGGCGTATGGAGCGACGGTTGCATGGATGAGGTGCAGAGTAACACTTTAATACATTTATTAAATCCTTGATATCTCAAATGCGCATTACGTTGCTGACCACAGCTAACATTACATACTTACATCCTTGATCAAAGCTTGTTAATTTACCAATACAACTAGTTCAAAATGATTGAAATCTCTTATCATTAAATCCTATCTCAATGGCCTTGCAAAATAAATTATTTGAATATAGGGGCCGTGCAGCAGTAGGCTTTATTGCAGTTTAAGAAAATGTATTTATTTATTTAAAGGCCTGTTACCTGATACCTCAAAACAGGTCGTACATATTACTGTTTCCATTTGTCATCTTTTTTGTGTGGTTTGTTTTTGTTTTGTTTTCATCTGCATCATTTGATAAAGTGTGATACTTTTGTAAAATAACGATAATTTGAGGTTGAAATATAAAAATGACTGTTGTTTTAAGACGAATATAAAATGATGATAAGATAAATGAGAGATTTCTTACTGCCATCACCGATTCTGACTGTCGATGAATATCTCGACATGTTTCTTAGAGCTGTTGACGGTCAGCCACACCAAATCTTTTCATAGTAAGTAGTAGAGAAATGGTGTTGACAATCCTTAATTACGAAGTATTCAGTCTGCTCTTGGAGAAAAATAGACATATTAATTAGTTGAATACAACATATTAATGTCCAACAATAATATTTATTAGTTCGTTATGAGCCTGCTTTCGGTTTTTTAGGCGATCGTCAGATAACTGTTCAGCATTAAGTTATCTGACGATCGCCTAAGAAGGCGAAATCCGGTTCATGACGAACTAAGAAATATTCTTGTAGGACATTAATACGTTTTATTCGAGTTATTAATTAGAATTGACAATCCATTGCATTTATATTAGGTACTCATCTGCATTTGAGTCCTTTTTTGGCTAGACTGACAGCACATTACATATTTACTCTAATTTTCGCTATACTTAAAAATTATGTGACCGATATGTACAATTTGTCAGTGCTTTTTGGCATGGTGTGTCCGATTCATAATCGTAGGTGTCTTATTTACGGTTACATTTTTCTCGTTCTCCAGTTCCTCTTTTCCGTCACTGTTATCGCTGTCAGGGAGGGTGTCGCTGTCCACCCTCTGACGACTGTTGTTGCTTTTCGTAGTGGCATGTCTGTTATGTCGTGTCTGCAGGTACTCCTCATGTGCTGTTCTTGAAATACTATTTCTTAATGCATCCATCTGTGCCCATTGTTCTCTGTTTCGTATTCCTCCTGTTCTTATAAAGTCTAATAGTAGCGTATGTTTGTTGTCCGCCTATTGCCCACAGAGCAAGGCAGCGTGTTCTGGGGAACCTTTTTCCGCATGTGGTTGTAAATATCTATCTCAGAGTCATGTGGGTTAGGCGCATGGAATAAGGACGGTGTTCAGCTAAGAAATATACCATACCGCGACTGGGATCGATATGTTTCATTGCCAGCCGTGTGTCAAGGAGGAAGCCGTACGGTCAAAGTCTCGTATCACTTACATCCGACTCACCTTGCCATGTACCCAGGCGCCAACTTTTAAGGTGACGTACCATCTGTATTGGTAGACCAGTTATTGTGTGTATCTTATCTAGTATCTAGTCTCCCAATCTTTAACCAGTGCCTTGCAGCTCCGTATTTGATCGTGATGCCTATGGGGCACACTCCGAGTACCACTTACAGTGCATCCACTGAGGGAGTGCCATAGGCAGCAGAAAGCCTAAGTAGGACATTCTTCTGCTTTCGTCAGACCGATGCCTTGTTGGTAACCCAGTTTACTCTGTGTACCAACGTGCTAGCTGCCAAGCTGAGTCCTGATTCTGAGAGCGCACAGTGGTATGTCCGTATGACAGGTAGAGGTAGTCTGTGCTGTTCTGAATTTAGCCTCACTAGTTTATGTAACACTTTTTCTACTTCGCCTATTGTTAGCCTTATGTGTTCGTGGAAGTTCATTTTCTCATCTTTTCGTATCGCAGGGTAGCATGTGACATGTGCCCCTTTAACGTTTGGGTCCCCTATTTTAACTAAAGGATTTCTTTGGAGATATGCTTTGAGTAATGTGTATATTGTTGTATTTTGCGTTATTCTGAGTTTGGTGTTGTCACAAAATTGTGTTACTGTTTGTACTATTCCACTGGGTTTCTCTCTACCTGGGCTCCTTTTTTACAGTGACTACAACTAATAGGTCATTCCGTCTGATCTGTCATCCCCATCTAGAAGTTATAGGATGGGTTTGCCTATTATATCCCAGTAGATTACTTTCATGCTGCCTATCTGCCATTCGACTATTCGGTCCTTACTGTAGTCTAGGAAACAGCTGTACAATGATTGTGGTAGTTTTAGATGTCAGTCTTCACAATGTGTGTGAATTCCTAAGGGACCAAACTGCTTAGGTCATCGGTCCTTAGTCTTACACACTACATTAATTAACTTTTTCTAAGAACAACACACACACCCATACCCAAGGAAGGACTCTAACCTCCGGCGGGTGGGGCTGCGCAATCAGTGACATTGCCTCTCTAACCGTGCGGGCAGTCCGCACGGCCCTTATCTTTCGAAACATTGTGTGCCACCAGAGGTTATCGAATGCCCCAGTAATTTCAATCGTTATTGCGATGTCATGTTTCTGTGTTGTAATCTTAACTATATGTAGGGCATGGTTGATAGTATCATCTATGGATTTGTCGGTTCTGAAGCCGAACTGATGTTGCCTCATGCCCCTGGGACATCTGTACGCTTGCAAGCCTTTTCGAAGTATCTCCTCGTGTATCTTTCGAGCGGAACAATGTCGGGGTCCGGTGTGCCCGCCAGTCTGTGGATAGCTTTCAAGGTGGTTTCCAATCTCCCTCGGCGAATGCAGGCTGGTTCCCATTATTGAACCTCAGTTACACTATGTCGGCGATTGCGGTGCAAACACTTTCTCCACGTATGCGTACCCCATAATGACTCTACCACGCAAACATCGGGGTTACACCCGCCTGGTGCGTGACGTTCCAAGGGGGTCCCCTGGGGACCGAACCGCACAATAACCCTGAACCCTGGGTTCGATGTGGGGTGGCCGTGAGGAGAGTGGACTGCTGTGGACTGTTGTGGGATTGTGATCCACTGAGGGCTACGGCCGATATGAAGCCTCTCCGTCATTTCTAGGTCCACAGTTCAATGCAATACAGTACAATTCATAGAGTGGTACTATCCGTTTTCCAATAACAAAGTGGGCAGACAGAATCAATCTAATTAGAGAGACTATTCCTACATCAACAGAGCCGCTGCTTGATCTCATGCTCCAGAGCAGCCTACAGAGGTCAGAATCATTCGACTTGGACCAAATATATATAGATCATGTAAGAGCACATGGACGAAGATATTTTGATTACATACAGAGAATAAATGCCTTGTACTCGTAAATCACCCACAACATACAGCTACAAAACAAATATGTTACAACATAATATAAGAAACTGTAATACAGTTAGCACGGAAATCCCGTAAATAACACAAGACATGCCGGCAGAAGTCGTCTGCCTACAAGAACCTTGCATTATTAAGAAATCAGCAGACAGGGATCCTTCAGATCTAAAGACCCATAGACTAAAATGGACCTATAGACTAGTATGCCTAATTTTAAGAAAAGGTAAAAACATCTCAGTATTTACAGTACATTAGTAATAATAAAAAATAAATGATGACAGTCAAGTCAAAATTTAGACTCTTAACGGTCACTGAATTTAAAACAGCCGTAATTTAGGTGGTACGTCACTGAATACGCAAAGCAGACAGTTAAAACAAATTTACGGGAACTAGTTAATCAAAAGATTAAAAAGTTATCAGCTGCCACAGAATGGTCACATAGAAATTAATTTCGCAGCATAATCCAAATGTTTAAGAACAGAAGCTCGACTCAGACAATAATCTACTTTAATAAAACAATAATTCCAGAATCATTACACGGAAGACCATACACAAATAAGTAGTAATCGAGTTGTCACTCAGCAACAGATTAAATAATTGGCAAAAGGTTAATGCAGCAATTAAGATTAGTACAATGACGACAACAATGTAAGGTAAAAGCGGGACAGATGACGTGGGAGGACTGACGCCGCACTTCCAAGAAGTTCGTCAGCAGACATTGCTGTGAGCGCGACGCTCGTTGTTGTTGTAACCGCTGGTGAGAGCAGTGTACTCCCAAGTTTTTGTACTTTGGGAGCGGAAAATAGAGGAGAAATTTAAGAAAATAACATGTCGAGACCAAGATAAGTCGAGACCAAGGTAAGTCGAGACCAAGGTAAGTCAAAGAAATTTTTCACGATTCCTTTTTTATAGTATGTACTAGGAGATACGCGCCTAGCAGCTTATAACTTTTATATAGATTGTGCAGTAGAGACATTGTAGGTGATGTAGGTCGATAATGGATTCTTCAGATAACATCTTTGGTGAAATTGGGAGGGCGGCATCTGTACTTACGAAAACGGACAGATGACTCACCATTACTGTGGGACAGATGACTCACCATTACTGTGGGACAGATGCCGCAATTCTTACAATGCTAACAGGATACCATTCATTCTTGTTTTACAGAAAAATAACGAGAAAACGCATCATGACAAAAGACAGGGGAAAATGGACTGCAGAAGATCTTTTAGAGGCAGTGAAACTATTCTAAGCGGAAGGTTATGCTAAAAGGAAAGCAGCTCGAATGAAAAATATACCAGAACGAACATTAAGGAGAAGACTTGCTACGCACAATTTCAAGAAAGCACGGTGTGGACCATCATCATACTTGGGTGAAGATGCAGAAAGGAAATTAGTAACCCCGAGGTAAAATAGTCCTCCATTCGAATCTCCGGGCGGGGCTACTCAAGAGGACGTCGTTATCAGGAGAAAGAAAACTGGTGTTCTACGGATCGGAGAGTGGAATGTCGGGTCCCTTAATCGGGCAGGTAGGTTAGAAAATTTAAAAAGGGAAATGGATAGGTTGAAGTTAGACATAGTGGGAATTAGTGAAGTTCGGTGGCAGGAGGAACAAGACTTTTAGTCAGGTGAATACAGGGCTATAAATACAAAACCAAATAGGGGTAATGCAGGAGTAGGTTTAATAATGAATAAGAAAATAGAAGTGCAGGTAAGCTACTAAAAACAGCATAGTGAACGCATTATTGTGGCCAAGATAGACACCAAGCCCATGCTTACTACAGTAGTACAAGTTTATATGCCAACTAGCTCTGCAGATGAAGAAATTGATGAAATGTATGATGAGATAAAAAAAATTATTCAGGTAGTGAAGGGAGACGAAAATTTAATAGTCATGGGTGACTGGAATTCGAGAGTAGGAAAAGGGAGAGAAGGAAACATAGTACGTGAATTTGGATTGGGGGTAAGAAATGAAAGAGGAAGCCGCCTGGCAGAATTCTGCACAGAGCATAACTTAATCATAGCTAACACTTGGTTCAAGAATCATAAAAGAAGGTTGTATACATGGAAGAATCCTGGAGATACTAGAAGGTATCAGATAGATTATATAATGGTAAGACAGAGCCTTAGGAACCAGGTTTTAAATTGTAAGACATTTCCAGGGCGGATGTGGACTCTGACCACAATCTATTGGGTATGAACTGTAGATTAAAACTGAAGAAACTACAAAAAGGTGGGAATTTAAGGAGATGGGACCTGGATAAACTGACTAAACCAAAAGTTGTACAGATTTTCAGGGAGAGCATAAGGGAATAATTGACAGGAATGGGGGAAAGAATTACAGTAGAAGAAGAAGGGGTAGCTCTGAGAGATGAAGTAGTGAAGGCAGCAGAGGATCAAGTAGGTAAAAAGACGAGGGCTAGCTAGAAAACCTTGGGTAACAAAAGAAATATTTAATTGATGAAAGGAGAAAATATAAAAATGCAGTAAATGAAGCAGGCAAAAAGGAACACAAACGTCTCAAAAATGAGATCGACAGGAAGTGCAAAATTGCTAACCAGGGACGGCTAGAGGACAAATGTAAGGATATAGAGGCTTGTCTCACTAGGGGTAAGATAGATACTGCCTACAGGAAAATTAAAGAGACCTTTGGAGAAAAGAGAGCCACTTGTATGAATATCAAGAGCTCAGATGGAAACCCAGTTCTAAGCAAAGAAGGGAAAGCAGAAAGGTGGAAGGAGTATATAGAGGGTCTAAACAAGGGCGATGTACTTCAGGACAATGATATCGAAGTGGAAGAGGATCTAGATGAAGATGAAATGGGAGATACGATACTGCGTGAAGAGTTTGACAGAGCACTGAAAGACCTGAGTCGAAAGAAGGCCCCGGAGTAGACAACATTCCATTAGAACTACTGACGGCCTTGGGAGAGCCAGTCCTGTAAAAACTCTACCAACGGGTGAACAAGATGTATGAGACAGGCGAAATACCCTCACACTTCAGGATGAATATAATAATTCCAATCCCAAAGAAAGCAGGTGTTGACAGATGTGAAAATTACCGAACTATCAGTTTAATAAATCACAGCTGCAAAATACTAACGCGAATTCTTTACAGACGAATGGAAAAACTGGTAGAAGCCGACCTCGGGGAATATCGGTTTGGATTCCGTAGAAATGTTGGAACACATGAGGCAATACTGACCATACGACTTATCTTAAAAAATAGATTAAGGAAAGGCAAACCTACGTTTCCAGCATTTGTAGACTTAGAGAAAGCTTTTGATAATGTTAACTGGAACACTCCCTTTCAAATTCTAAAGGTGGCAGGGGTAAAATACAGGGAGCGAACGGCTACTTACAATTTGTACAGAAACCAGATGGCAGTTATAAGAGTCGAGGGACATGAAAGGGAAGAAGCTGTTGGGAAGGGCGTGAGACAGGGTTGTAGCCTCTCCCCGATTTTAATCTATCTGTATATTAAGCAAGCAGTAATGGAAACAAAAGAAAAATTCCGGGTAGGTATTAAAAGCCATGGAGAAGAAATAAAAACTTTGATGTTCGTCGATGACAGTGTAATTCTGTCAGAGACAGCAAAGGACCTGGAAGAGCAGCTGAATGGAATGGACAGTGTCTTGAAAGGAGGGTATAAGATGAACATCAACAAATGCAAAACGAGGATAGTGGAATGTAGTCGAATTAAGTCGGGTGATGCTGACGGAATTATATTAGGAAATGAGGCACTTAAAGTAGTGAAGGAGATTTGGTATTTGGGGAGCAAAATAACTGATGATATAAAATTTAGACTAACAATAGCAAGGAAAGTGTTTCTGAAGAAGGGAAATTTGTCAACATAGAGTATAGATTTAAGTGTCAGGAAGTCGTTTTTGAAAGTATTTGTATGGAGTGTAGCCATGTATGGAAGTGAAACATGGACGATAAATAGTTTGGACAAGAAGAGAATAGAAGCTTTCGAAATGTGGTGGTACAGAAGAACGCTTAAGAATAGATGGGAAGATCACATTACTAATGAGGATGTATTGAATACAATTGGGGAGGAGTTTCGGGCTCAACTTGACATTAACTAGTGACCTGTTGGTATGACATGTTCTGAGGCATCAAGGGATCACAAATTTAGCATTGGAGGGCAGTGTGGGGGGTAAAAATCGCAGAGGAAGACCAAGAGATGAATACATTAAACAGATTCAGAGGGATGTAGGTTGCAGTAGATACTAGGAGATGAAGAACCTTGCACCGGATAGAGTAGCATGGAGAGCTGCATCAAACCAGTTTCTGGACTGAAGACCATAACAACAAATCAAGATTAATGCTACTTTCCGGAAACACTAACTCAGTAATGTATGAACAGGCCATACTTAAAATGTTGAAACAGAAACGGAACAATGAAATGGGGTACTCTAATTCAACTCTGCCAAAAGATACTCAAAAATGCGACTGTGACCCAGCTTCGCAATTTTTTCACATTTCCTGCAGTAATGTGTAAAGAAAAGTGATACTTACAATAGTTAGCTTATAAAAAGGCATTAATACAAGTATTTAATGTGAAATTTGTAGAGGGAGACCAAGAGATGAATACACTAAGCAGATTCAGAAGGATGTAGGTTGAAGTAAGTACTGGGAGATCAAGAAGCTTGCACAGGATAGAGTAGCATGGAGAGCTGCATCAAACCAGTCTCAGTATAATGAATTCTCTACTCTGCAAATGATGAAAATCTATATGAATGCAGCTTGCCGCTAAATTGGTGTAATGTTTTGTCTGTACAGAAGTGTATCTGTCGCCTTTATCGCTCTTTCACCCTCACACATAAATCGGTACAATAAAGTCAGGGCTTCGTGTTTTCTTATTAGGCTGATCCGTGAAAAGACAGACAAACAATTATGCTAATGGAAGATTCTGAGTAATTTCTCGAATTTCATTCGCTCTCTCTCTCTCTCTCTGTCCTTTATCTGTGTACAGTTTAAATATATTAATTACGTGAAATCAGCCTAGTAGAATCTCTGGTGGAGCCCTTCGTCTTAATGTTCAGCGGCTGGCTTGCTAGAAAAATCTTTACATTTGTTATTATTATTAAGCGCTGCATTCAGTTGGGAAAATCGATCGTTTGAACAATTCGTTCAGTTTACGACAGATCTAAAATTTCAGATGTGGACGAAGCCTTTTTGGACGATTTCAAAGAAACTCAGAGATTGTAGGCTCTCTTCGTCACAGCTGAAACTTCCCAATTAATTACAGGGCCCAGACAATCATCAATGATTCAGACAGAGAACTCATTCGTCATTCACTCTAGAATAAAATGGTCACGAACCTTATTTCTGAGGAAAATTGTATATTGAATCCATTTTCGAACATGTTCCGTTTTCTGTTGGTTCCAAGTCTCATGTAATTTTCTTTTACAGGTTTTCTTTTTCCTTTATCTATCACGCTAGCGGCACAAACTTACATAGCTCGCTTTAGCGCGAAGAAGAGTAAATAAATCTCCGTTAGCAATCCGACAATCTTCCAACCGATACTTCCGAAGCTGTTCCTCTCTCCCACTATATTAACCATGGAGCATACATTTCTTTACCTCTGTTGTTCCAAAGAATAAACGTACTAGAAAAATACCTTGGCGTCGACGAGCTGTCGGCGCATATATTACTAGAAAATCTGATCAGATACTTTTCAAACGTAAATACATGTGGATGATTTGGTTGACCATTATTAATTATTGCGTGGTAGAGGGTAATTTTCCGTGGGGAGATTACAATGCCCCTCGCAGGGAGCGAAGTTTGTGAGCTCAATTTTGATTCACCGAACACACTTCGCGAGCTATCTATTAGCGTGAATAACCCGGAAGTGATGATTGTCAGTCCTCCGACTGAAAAAGAATATTATATTTGAGACAGACGAAGAAAAGAAATGTTGAAGACAGAAGAAATGAAGAGACCGGTACCGCGGCTGTATTGCTTTTATGTGCATCTAGGTGTTATATTTGCTGTGCACAACCAAGGAAGATGATCTTTCATGAACTGATGTCAGGGTCTACCCATTCGGGAACTTTCTTAAGCAGGGAAAGCTTGGAAAACCTCTTAAGCCTAGACCCCCTGCCTACGGTACATAGAAGATAGGAAAGCCTATAGAAGAAAAAAAATATAATTTTGAAACAGATCTCTAAAGGAAAGACAGGGATCAATTTGTATCACGATTTGGAGAAAAGTGGTTTGTGCCTCTAGCAAAAAAAAAAAAAAAAAAGTTTTACAATAAATAACGTGAATTCTCGTTTTACAATCTTGCTCCTGGTACAATATCTTGCGGTGCTAACTCCCCCGGGTCTTGCATGTCCCCGACGTCCACATTTGTAGTCGGTCTTCTACGCGGCCCCCCTCTGTAGTTGATCTTCTACGCGGCCCACAATGGGAAGAGTAGAAGGAACAGGGATACTCGAATTCACATGCAACATTCATTCCAAAAGAATTAGAAATGACCAAAAGGGAAACTCTTCCTGTAAGAGAACTGATTAGGTTGCACCGTCCAAGATTCTCCTTTTTGAAAGCAAAATCCTTATGGCTTCATGGATCCTTTTTGTTACGACGTACATCAAGGAATTCAACCCTTAACTCATGATGTTGCCAAAAGCATCATCCGCTTTACTCTCGTTTGCATACTCCTTTTGACTTTACCTCCCCACTTGTGCTTATAAGTCCAAAAATTTTAACAGATTTTCTATGACTGATTTGTTATTCGTAATTTAAAGGATTCATGTAACTTACTATAGATTTTGTATTCAAATCATCGAATAATGGAAAGTGTAGTTCATTTTATACCAAGACATCATCCATATTTCCTTGATAAGTCATATAATTTAGCTATACTCAAAACTTTTTATTCTAAATACATATATTTTTACGCTTGAGTGCTGAAATGTAAAATTTATTAGCATTGAGGAATGCGGATTCACTTCTTCCATTTACTCTCTGATTCATACGGCGTTCATCCATGCTCATATATGGAAATGGATTTTTCACACAAAATTCCCAAACGAACACGAACCATTAAATTACTACTGAATCTATGAATATTACTTTCTTTAATCATTCATTAATAAATTAAAAACTCTTAACTTCTAATTATAACACCTATTCCTTTTAAAGTTCAATATGAATCAGTTTATCCTCGCGTTTGGTGCGAGTCTCTTACAAAGCATATCTGTATCGTCTATATCGATTTTAATTCTCGCGCCGACGTCAACTGTTTTGCGCGGGAAATTATCTTTGCGGCGTTAACCGTCACTCACGATTCACTACCACAACACATCCCTTCACACGTTTACACATCTAAGCGTTCACATGAGATTATATATGAATATTCACTCGGAACCTCTTTTGATTATTCAGCGTCATTTGCGGGAAACCTTTCATTCTTCTTGAAGGTCAGTTAGATCCTTAATCATTCTTGATGACATTAGCAATGCTAAAGTTCTATATTCACCCCAACACAGGTGAAGCCTATCTCCACTATCTTCTTTACAACACTCGATAATAATAGTTACTCACTATTTCTATAATCTATGTCACTGATTAACTATTTCAATTTAAAGGTTTCTATCATTACACACACACAGTTTATTATTATGTTTTTTACGAGCGTTCATTTCTGTCACTGGGAACACCATTCCTTACTATCTTCTAATCTTCATTATATTTTTTTAAGTCGTTATGAGAAAATAACCCTTTTATTTTATTCGATCCCGGGTATGCTAACAGATAAGCCCCCGGATTCGGAATTTGTAGGATAATGTATGGTCCAGTATATAGTAACTCCCATTTCTTGATACTTTTCTTTATTACGGATTTTTTGGTATGTCGTTTGACTGGTACCTTCTCTCCGACATGGTATGTCTGGACCCTTTTGATTAATTTGTCATGTCGTTGTTTTCTTTGATCAGCCTTTTTCGTCATGTTTATGATACTTGTCTTATTTTTTCTTCCCAACGCATCTCAGTTTCCTGAGTTTTGGGGATATGGTCAGTCCAGAAGTTTTCCTCTTTTGTTTCGAACATCAATTCACTAGGTGTATATCCCGTTGAGGAGTGGGGCATGTTATTGTATATTTGCTCAAACTCTTCCACATAATTTGCCCACGCAGTTTGCTTATTATGGCAATACGTCCTCATAGATCGATTGAATTCTCTAAAAATCCTCTCAACCAAATTGCCTTGTGGGTGGTAAAATGATGTTAGTATATGTTTCACACCGACTTGAGACAAAGTCTGCTTCCATCGGAGTCCCGTGAATATTTTAGCATTGTCTATTATGATCGCCTTAGGTGTACCCACATGTGGAAGATAATCCCTTATCAATCTTAATACAATTACTTTGGCTGTAGCCGCCTTTATCGGGTATAGCTTTACGTATTTCGTACACACATCGAGAAATGCCAACACATATTTAACACCACCTCTTGAAGTAGGTAACGGTCCACACAGATCGCACGAAATTAATTCTTTTGGTTCTTGTACTAATATTGAGCATAATGGGTGCTTAGTCCCTTTTGAATCCGGCTTTGTTTTTTGACATATTATGCATCTCTTTAAAACCTCATGCACTCTGCGCTTTATGTTGGGAAAATAACAGTACCCACTTATTTTGTCTGCACATTTTGTCGCACCGAAATGTCCCCAGGTTAAATGAGTGAACCATACAAGTTTCTCTATTTGTGCCTCAGGTATACAAACACACCAACGGACTTTGTTTGGCCTTCCACAGCGGAAAAATAATACGCCATTTCCCAGCTTGTAATACTTTGCCATCTGATCCGAAGGTTGCTGTTGTAACCTTTGAATGACACTTCTCTATTGAGCATCCTTTTTCTGTAACTGGGCCATATGCACACACAAATTGACGTAGTACGTGTTAAATGGATTTTCCTGCAGCAGCAATACAGGGAATTCTGAGGAATTATTTACTTCAACCTCTTTTGTTAAACCCTGCGGTGACCTTGATAGAGCGTCAGCAATAATGTTTTGCTGCTCTGAGACATGTACGATCTTAAACTGGTATTGTTGCAGAGCGAGCGTCCATCTAGCCAGTCTGGGGTGTAACAGTTTACACGTTTGTAAAAACGTTAATGATTGGTGATCGCCATATACGATAGTCTTCGACCCATATAAATAATAATGAAATTTTTTAAATCCCCAGACGACCGCAAGAGCCTCTAATTCTGTCGTCGTGTACGTTCGTTCACAGTTGGACAAAACACGACTAGCAAACGCAATAGGACAAAAGGTAAGCTGTCCATTTATCTTGCGTACTTGGAAAAGGCACACTCCAAGACCCACATTTGACGAATCTGTTGACAAGTAGAATTCCTCTTGCATGTCCGGATGGTACAAAAGCGGTGCATTTACTAGTTGCTTCTTTATCTCTTCGAATGCTTCTTGACACTCTAATGTCCAGAGCCAGGGCACATCCATCTTCAGCAAACTATTGAGAGCTGCTGCATTCATGGCCTGATTCGTTATAAATCTTCTAAAAAATGAGGCAAGACCCATAAACCCTTTTAATTGTCTCCTATTTCTTGGTGTTGGAAACTTACTAATCGCAATTAGCTTCTCCTTGGTTGGTAAAATTCCCTTTGCGTCAATTATATGCCCCAGGAACTTGATTCTGTTTAGTGCAAAATGTGATTTCTGTAGGTTAGCAGTTATTCCCATGGTTTTGAACACGTCCAACACCCGACTCAGTAAGGTAATATGCTCCTCCCAGGTCTTCGATGCAATAAGCATATCATCAACAAATACTGTTATCCTGCTTCTTAGTTCTGGGCCTAGTGCATAATCTAGAGCTGCTATAAAGATTCCAGCACTAATGTTGAGTCCGAAAGGAACTACAGTAAATTGGTAACTTCTTCCGGCATAAATGAAAGCTGTATATTTCCTTGATAACTCATCCAGCTTGACCTGCCAATACGAACTCCGCAAATCGATGCTCGTCAAATATTTGACATCCTGGAACCGTTGTATCAATTCGTCTATGTTTTCCGGATGTGTTCTCACTGGAATTATAATTTTATTTATTTCCCTGGCGTCGAGTACCAGTCTCACAGTTCCATTTGCTTTTGGCACGACCAACAATGGGAAGCAGTATGGGCTTGTAGAGGGTTCGATCAAACCCCATTTCAACATGCGATCTATTTCTTTTTGAACTTGAGCCTTTAACCTCCAGGGAACAGGACAGAAAGTTCTACAATATGTTTCGTGCGGCTTAACGTAGAGATGGCATATGTATCCCTTAATAACTCCTGGCCTTTCATCAAACACGTTTTCATACGCTAATAATAATTCTTTGAGCTGCTTCTTCTGCTCTTCAGTAATACAGTCACATTCATTTAACTTCTCATACACTAATTGACCGAAATCTCCTTTGACTTGGAACTCATTATTTACATGCTGTTTAGACTTTTGTGCAGTCCTGATTACTTGCACACTGGTCCCACTATTATATTTTCTGGTAAGGCTTTCCTTTTTCAACAAGTCCAACTCAACTTCTTGTTTATTTACATTTAACCAAATTTTTCCTGTTTTAAAATCTATTCTGCATCCGTATTGATGTAGGCTGTCGACTCCGATAATGCAGTCTACCACCAAATTTTTCACAACAAGGAATGTGCTTACTATTGCTACATTTCCGACTTCTACACTAAGTAGTGACTGCACTTTTACATTAGCCGATCTAGCCCCAACGGCGCCTATTATTCTACAATTTTGAACTGGAAAAATTGGTACTCGTCTTATATTTCTGATCCTGTTGAATAGAGCCTCCGAAATAACATTTGTGGTTGCAGCTGTGTCTAAAACCGCCACTATAGGTACAGTCTCCAAAATGACTTGCACTTCGGCTACTGCCACCTGTTCCTTATCTTCATCTTGGAGTTCTAAGTCCTCAGTCAATTCATCTGCCAGTAATCGTCCATCATTATACGTTAGCATGGGTACACATATCCTGTTGCCCCTCAACCAATTGTTGACCGCTCCTCCGGGGCACGAGTGGTTTGTTGGATTTTGATTCGCCTGGTGGCTGACATCGTCCGTCACTTCGGTAATTACCGGTTGATTCGTAGATGTCCGTCCCCACTGATGTTGGTTATTTGAGTTTATTCCCCCCGGTTGATTCCACTTTCTATTACCGTTATTGTTCCAGGCTTGCGGTCTGAAATTCCTTTCGTTTCCCCATACGGGATTGTATCGTTTCCCATTCCTGTTGTTCCTTGGATAGCCCCTCGCAAGACTATTGCCAGTATTATTATTGAGATTTTGAGGGGTTTCTCCACTATTTATCGATCTCTGTGCGTTCCCTTTCCTACCATTTGGCGGAGGTTCTATCTCCCTATATTGGAATCTGTTGTTACGGGCTTTCTGGTTGCTCTCTTCTGTATAATGTCTATATGATCCAACGTCGTGAGGAACGACTCCAAGTCTTTATGGTTCCCGTAAATTAATTGATTCCGGATGTTAGTTGGTAATCTTGCCTTAAGTATGTTTATTATGTCTGGCAAAGGCATAGGTCTGTCCCAATATCTAGTTTTGCTTATATATTTTTCAAAATACTTCCTAAGGCTTCCTTTTGAAAAAGAGAAAGGCTCTGGGTAGAGCACCTGCTGCCTTAGGCGTTCCTGTACCCCTTCTGACCAGACTTTGCTAAAAACGCTTTCTCAAAATCGTCATATGTCGAGCAAACAGAAGTCATGTCCGAGGCCCAGATCGCCCCCGAACCTTGTATATACCCAGTCACGAAACTGATTTTCTGCCACTCCGACCAATTTCTGGGTAGCACTCCTCTAAAACTTCGAATAAAAACAATCGGATGGACCCCTCTTTTGTCAGTGTTAAAAATCTGGAATTGCCGATGCTTTATCATTTTTTCTTCGGCATGGCAAAGGCTTTCGTAATCTCCGTCAGATAAAACTTCACGCGAACAACTAGCTCGTGGCAATTTAATATTCGAGTTACTCACACAAGTCGGTATCGTGTGCGAATGTGCAGTAACTGGCTCTACAGACGCTGCCAACTTCTGCTGCTGGCCGGTATTCATTTGTTCTGAGCCTTGTTGTGAAACGCGTATCGACTCTTCTATCGTTTGTTTCCAATGCTCGAAATCAGCACCTAACTACTGTCGTACTTCCTCAAGTCCTTTCGCAAACAAATTCTCTTCCTGTTTGCCGCATAGACTCTGGAATGCTGCTTTAACATTTTGCTCAACGTTTTCACACATTAGCCTTTTGTTTTCTAATGTGATATCGGATAATTTACCCGTTAATACATTAATTTGGTGGTCTATAACGTCTTGACGTTCTGTCAGATGTTCAACACTTTCCTTTAGGTTCGTCTGCGTACGTGCCAATTCAGGCAGTTGCGCAATTGCACATGACA
The DNA here is from genome assembly GCF_021461385.2 of Schistocerca piceifrons. NCBI lineage: Eukaryota > Metazoa > Arthropoda > Insecta > Orthoptera > Acrididae > Schistocerca > Schistocerca piceifrons. The sequence continues at coordinate 682,324,798 of NC_060141.1, read as the reverse complement.
TGGCATCTTGCCTCGTACTAATTGCGGTACCATTTCCACCTGTTCCCGTACGGTATCTATCTTAATAGCCACATACTCCTTCATTTCTACACGTACGCGGTGAGTAGATTCCTCACATTGGGCTTTCACCAATTCTATTTGTGCAGTTAATTTTCGTTCCGTCTCTTCGGCCTGATCTTTAAGTTCCTTTGTCTTCGCCTCTATCAGCTGCTCTAATTCGGAAAAACTGTCGTGTAACTGCTGCTTAATCTCAGCTTTCAGATTTTCCTGCCCCTCCGTAACTGAGGCTAATTTCGCGTTCAAAACATTTTGGCCCTCAGTAACTGAGGCAAACTTCGAATTCAAATCATTTTGCCCCTCGGTAACTGAGGCTAACTTCGCATCAATGTCAATTTTCAGATTTTCTTGCCCTTCAGTAACTGAGGCTAATTTTGTATTCAAATAGTTTTGCCCTTCAGTAACTGAGGCTAACTTCGCATTAATGTCAATTTTCAGATTTTCTTGCCCTTCAGCAACTGAGGCAAATTTTGTATTCAAATGATTTTGCCCTTCAGTAACTGAGGCTAATTTCGCGTTAATGTCGGTTTTCATATTATTCATACTCTCGGTTATCATTTGCATCTGTCTCATGATAATTAGTAATGGATCTAATCCATGTTGCATACCTGCTGTTAAATCTCCAGCCGTGTCTACAGGGCGTTCTATTGCGCTATCTGTAGCGATCGGTTCTACAACACTTCTTACTACATCATTATCATCAGTGCTAACAGCTGAAGGCTGTTGCGTGTTGCTTTGCTCTGCTTGACTCATCTTAAACATTGCCCTAGTTAAAACCATATAAATGTTCTACAGTCAATACCTTCACACAAGAATACTTCTGTGATTACTTTCTTATAGTACTTGTACAGACAAATGCTACAACGGCAGGTCAATCAAACTACGTCTTGCATGAACACAATTAGTAAATGTTCAAATCTACGTCTACTTCCTCAATACTGGCAACCTTTAACAAAAAATGTTGATTTGGCCTGTTTTCTGCGCCCATCGTGCTGCTTTTATTTGTAGATCCACTTTATTTTGCCTGCGAGTATATCTTCTCTTTTCCAAGTTAAGTTGTCTCGTCGTAGTTCACATGAAACAGAGGACAAATTTATTTTAACAACGTCCAAAAACGTGTCCTGTCACGGATTGGCCATTATAATGAATTCTCTACTCTGCAAATGATGAAAGTCTATATGAATGCAGCTTACCGCTAAATTGGTGTAATGTTTTGTCTGTACAGAAGTGTATCAGTCGCCTTTATCGCTCTTTCACCCTCACACATAAATCGGTACAATAAAGTCAGGGCTTCGTTTTTTTTTATTAGGCTGATCCGTGAAAAGACAGACAAACAATTATGCTAATGGCGGATTCTGAGTAATTTCTCGAATTTCATTCGCTCTCTCTCTCTCTCTCTGTCCTTTATCTGTGTACAGTTTAAATATATTAATTACGTGAAATCAGCCTAGTAGAATCTCTGGTGGAGCCCTTCGTCTTAATGTTCAGCGGCTGGCTTGCTAGAAAAATCTTTACATTTGTTATTATTATTAAGCGCTGCATTCAGTTGGGAAAATCGATCGTTTGAACAATTCGTTCAGTTTACGACAGATCTAAAATTTCAGATGTGGACGAAGCCTTTTTGGACGATTTCAAAGAAACTCAGAGATTGTAGGCTCTCTTCGTCACAGCTGAAACTTCCCAATTAATTACAGGGCCCAGACAATCATCAATGATTCAGACAGAGAACTCATTCGTCATTCACTCTAGAATAAAATGGTCACGAACCTTATTTCTGAGGAAAATTGTATATTGAATCCATTTTCGAACATGTTCCGTTTTCTGTTGGTTCCAAGTCTCATGTAATTTTCTTTTACAGGTTTTCTTTTTCCTTTATCTATCACGCTAGCGGCACAAACTTACATAGCTCGCTTTAGCGCGAAGAAGGGTAAATAAATCTCCGTTAGCAATCCGACAATCTTCCAACCGATACTTCCGAAGCTGTTCCTCTCTCCCACTATATTAACCATGGAGCATACATTTCTTTACCTCTGTTGTTCCAAAGAATAAACGTACTAGAAAAATACCTTGGCGTCGACGAGCTGTCGGCGCATATATTACTAGAAAATCTGATCAGATACTTTTCAAACGTAAATACATGTGGATGATTTGGTTGACCATTATTAATTATTGCGTGGTAGAGGGTAATTTTCCGTGGGGAGATTACAATGCCCCTCGCAGGGAGCGAAGTTTGTGAGCTCAATTTTGATTCACCGAACACACTTCGCGAGCTATCTATTAGCGTGAATAACCCGGAAGTGATGATTGTCAGTCCTCCGACTGAAAAAGAATATTATATTTGAGACAGACGAAGGAAAGAAATGTTGAAGACAGAAGAAATGAAGAGACCGGTACCGCGGCTGTATTGCTTTTATGTGCATCTAGGTGTTATATTTGCTGTGCACAACCAAGGAAGATGATCTTTCATGAACTGATGTCAGGGTCTACCCATTCGGGAACTTTCTTAAGCAGGGAAAGCTTGGAAAACCTCTTAAGCCTAGACCCCCTGCCTACGGTACATAGAAGACAGGAAAGCCTATAGAAGAAAAAAAAATATAATTTTGAAATAGATCTCTAAAGGAAAGACAGGGATCAATTTGTATCACGATTTGGAGAAAAGTGGTTTGTGCCTCTAGCAAAAAAAAAAAAAAAAAAGTTTTACAATAAATAACGTGAATTCTCGTTTTATAATCTTGCTCCTGGTACAATATCTTGCGGTGCTAACTCCCCCGGGTCTTGCATGTCCCCGACGTCCACATTTGTAGTCGGTCTTCTACGCGGCCCCCCTCTGTAGTTGATCTTCTACGCGGCCCACAATGGGAAGAGTAGAAGGAACAGGGATACTCGAATTCACATGCAACATTCATTCCAAAAGAATTAGAAATGACCAAAAGGGAAACTCTTCCTGTAAGAGAACTGATTAGGTTGCACCGTCCAAGATTCTCCTTTTTGAAAGCAAAATCCTTATGGCTTCATGGATCCTTTTTGTTACGACGTACATCAAGGAATTCAACCCTTAACTCATGATGTTGCCAAAAGCATCATCCGCTTTACTCTCGTTTGCATACTCCTTTTGACTTTACCTCCCCACTTGTGCTTATAAGTCCAAAAATTTTAACAGATTTTCTATGACTGATTTGTTATTCGTAATTTAAAGGATTCATGTAACTTACTATAGATTTTGTATTCAAATCATCGAATAATGGAAAGTGTAGTTCATTTTATACCAAGACATCATCCATATTTCCTTGATAAGTCATATAATTTAGCTATACTCAAAACTTTTTATTCTAAATACATATATTTTTACGCTTGAGTGCTGAAATGTAAAATTTATTAGCATTGAGGAATGCGGATTCACTTCTTCCATTTACTCTCTGATTCATACGGCGTTCATCCATGCTCATATATGGAAATGGATTTTTCACACAAAATTCCCAAACGAACACGAACCATTAAATTACTACTGAATCTATGAATATTACTTTCTTTAATCATTCATTAATAAATTAAAAACTCTTAACTTCTAATTATAACACCTATTCCTTTTAAAGTTCAATATGAATCAGTTTATCCTCGCGTTTGGTGCGAGTCTCTTACAAAGCATATCTGTATCGTCTATATCGATTTTAATTCTCGCGCCGACGTCAACTGTTTTGCGCGGGAAATTATCTTTGCGGCGTTAACCGTCACTCACGATTCACTACCACAACACATCCCTTCACACGTTTACACATCTAAGCGTTCACATGAGATTATATATGAATATTCACTCGGAACCTCTTTTGATTATTCAGCGTCATTTGCGGGAAACCTTTCATTCTTCTTGAAGGTCAGTTAGATCCTTAATCATTCTTGATGACATTAGCAATGCTAAAGTTCTATATTCACCCCAACACAGGTGAAGCCTATCTCCACTATCTTCTTTACAACACTCGATAATAATAGTTACTCACTATTTCTATAATCTATGTCACTGATTAACTATTTCAATTTAAAGGTTTCTATCATTACACACACACAGTTTATTATTATGTTTTTTACGAGCGTTCATTTCTGTCACTGGGAACACCATTCCTCACTATCTTCTAATCTTCATTATATTTTTTTAAGTCGTTATGAGAAAATAACCCTTTTATTTTATTCGATCCCGGGTATGCTAACAGATAAGCCCCCGGATTCGGAATTTGTAGGATAATGTATGGTCCAGTATATAGTAACTCCCATTTCTTGATACTTTTCTTTATTACGGATTTTTTGGTATGTCGTTTGACTGGTACCTTCTCTCCGACATGGTATGTCTGGACCCTTTTGATTAATTTGTCATGTCGTTGTTTTCTTTGATCAGCCTTTTTCGTCATGTTTATGATACTTGTCTTATTTTTTCTTCCCAACGCATCTCAGTTTCCTGAGTTTTGGGGATATGGTCAGTCCAGAAGTTTTCCTCTTTTGTTTCGAACATCAATTCACTAGGTGTATATCCCGTTGAGGAGTGGGGCATGTTATTGTATATTTGCTCAAACTCTTCCACATAATTTGCCCACGCAGTTTGCTTATTATGGCAATACGTCCTCATAGATCGATTGAATTCTCTAAAAATCCTCTCAACCAAATTGCCTTGTGGGTGGTAAAATGATGTTAGTATATGTTTCACACCGACTTGAGACAAAGTCTGCTTCCATCGGAGTCCCGTGAATATTTTAGCATTGTCTGTTATGATCGCCTTAGGTGTACCCACATGTGGAAGATAATCCCTTATCAATCTTAATACAATTACTTTGGCTGTAGCCGCCTTTATCGGGTATAGCTTTACGTATTTCGTACACACATCGAGAAATGCCAACACATATTTAACACCACCTCTTGAAGTAGGTAACGGTCCACACAGATCGCACGAAATTAATTCTTTTGGTTCTTGTACTAATATTGAGCATAATGGGTGCTTAGTCCCTTTTGAATCCGGCTTTGTTTTTTGACATATTATGCATCTCTTTAAAACCTCATGCACTCTGCGCTTTATGTTGGGAAAATAACAGTACCCACTTATTTTGTCTGCACATTTTGTCGCACCGAAATGTCCCCAGGTTAAATGAGTGAACCATACAAGTTTCTCTATTTGTGCCTCAGGTATACAAACACACCAACGGACTTTGTTTGGCCTTCCACAGCGGAAAAATAATACGCCATTTCCCAGCTTGTAATACTTTGCCATCTGATCCGAAGGTTGCTGTTGTAACCTTTGAATGACACTTCTCTATTGAGCATCCTTTTTCTGTAACTGGGCCATATGCACACACAAATTGACGTAGTACGTGTTAAATGGATTTTCCTGCAGCAGCAATACAGGGAATTCTGAGGAATTATTTACTTCAACCTCTTTTGTTAAACCCTGCAGTGACCTTGATAGAGCGTCAGCAATAATGTTTTGCTGCTCTGAGACATGTACGATCTTAAACTGGTATTGTTGCAGAGCGAGCGTCCATCTAGCCAGTCTGGGGTGTAACAGTTTACACGTTTGTAAAAACGTTAATGATTGGTGATCGCCATATACGATAGTCTTCGACCCATATAAATAATAATGAAATTTTTTAAATCCCCAGACGACCGCAAGAGCCTCTAATTCTGTCGTCGTGTACGTTCGTTCACAGTTGGACAAAACACGACTAGCAAACGCAATAGGACAAAAGGTAAGCTGTCCATTTATCTTGCGTACTTGGAAAAGGCACACTCCAAGACCCACATTTGACGAATCTGTTGACAAGTAGAATTCCTCTTGCATGTCCGGATGGTACAAAAGCGGTGCATTTACTAGTTGCTTCTTTATCTCTTCGAATGCTTCTTGACACTCTAATGTCCAGAGCCAGGGCACATCCATCTTCAGCAAACTATTGAGAGCTGCTGCATTCATGGCCTGATTCGTTATAAATCTTCTAAAAAATGAGGCAAGACCCATAAACCCTTTTAATTGTCTCCTATTTCTTGGTGTTGGAAACTTACTAATCGCAATTAGCTTCTCCTTGGTTGGTAAAATTCCCTTTGCGTCAATTATATGCCCCAGGAACTTGATTCTGTTTAGTGCAAAATGTGATTTCTGTAGGTTAGCAGTTATTCCCATGGTTTTGAACACGTCCAACACCCGACTCAGTAAGGTAATATGCTCCTCCCAGGTCTTCGATGCAATAAGCATATCATCAACAAATACTGTTATCCTGCTTCTTAGTTCTGGGCCTAGTGCATAATCTAGAGCTGCTATAAAGATTCCAGCACTAATGTTGAGTCCGAAAGGAACTACAGTAAATTGGTAACTTCTTCCGGCATAAATGAAAGCTGTATATTTCCTTGATAACTCATCCAGCTTGACCTGCCAATACGAACTCCGCAAATCGATGCTCGTCAAATATTTGACATCCTGGAACCGTTGTATCAATTCGTCTATGTTTTCCGGATGTGTTCTCACTGGAATTATAATTTTATTTATTTCCCTGGCGTCGAGTACCAGTCTCACAGTTCCATTTGCTTTTGGCACGACCAACAATGGGAAGCAGTATGGGCTTGTAGAGGGTTCGATCAAACCCCATTTCAACATGCGATCTATTTCTTTTTGAACTTGAGCCTTTAACCTCCAGGGAACAGGACAGAAAGTTCTACAATATGTTTCGTGCGGCTTAACGTAGAGATGGCATATGTATCCCTTAATAACTCCTGGCCTTTCATCAAACACGTTTTCATACGCTAATAATAATTCTTTGAGCTGCTTCTTCTGCTCTTCAGTAATACAGTCACATTCATTTAACTTCTCATACACTAATTGACCGAAATCTCCTTTGACTTGGAACTCATTATTTACATGCTGTTTAGACTTTTGTGCAGTCCTGATTACTTGCACACTGGTCCCACTATTATATTTTCTGGTAAGGCTTTCCTTTTTCAACAAGTCCAACTCAACTTCTTGTTTATTTACATTTAACCAAATTTTTCCTGTTTTAAAATCTATTCTGCATCCGTATTGATGTAGGCTGTCGACTCTGATAATGCAGTCTACCACCAAATTTTTCACAACAAGGAATGTGCTTACTATTGCTACATTTCCGACTTCTACATTAAGTAGTGACTGCACTTTTACATTAGCCGATCTAGCCCCAACGGCGCCTATTATTCTGCAATTTTGAACTGGAAAAATTGGTACTCGTCTTATATTTCTGATCTTGTTGAATAGAGCCTCCGAAATAACATTTGTGGTTGCAGCTGTGTCTAAAACCGCCACTATAGGTACAGTCTCCAAAATGACTTGCACTTCGGCTACTGCCACCTGTTCCTTATCTTCATCTTGGAGTTCTAAGTCCTCAGTCAATTCATCTGCCAGTAATCGTCCATCATTATACGTTAGCATGGGTACACATATCCTGTTGCCCCTCAACCAATTGTTGACCGCTCCTCCGGGGCACGAGTGGTTTGTTGGATTTTGATTCGCCTGGTGGCTGACATCGTCCGTCACTTCGGTAATTACCGGTTGATTCGTAGATGTCCGTCCCCACTGATGTTGGTTATTTGAGTTTATTCCCCCCGGTTGATTCCACTTTCTATTACCGTTATTGTTCCAGGCTTGCGGTCTGAAATTCCTTTCGTTTCCCCATACGGGATTGTATCGTTTCCCATTCCTGTTGTTCCTTGGATAGCCCCTCGCAAGACTATTGCCAGTATTATTATTGAGATTTTGAGGGGTTTCTCCACTATTTATCGATCTCTGTGCGTTCCCTTTCCTACCATTTGGCGGAGGTTCTATCTCCCTATATTGGAATCTGTTGTTACGGGCTTTCTGGTTGCTCTCTTCTGTATAATGTCTATATGATCTAACGTCGTGAGGAACGACTCCAAGTCTTTATGGTTCCCGTAAATTAATTGATTCCGGATGTTAGTTGGTAATCTTGCCTTAAGTATGTTTATTATGTCTGGCAAAGGCATAGGTCTGTCCCAATATCTAGTTTTGCTTATATATTTTTCAAAATACTTCCTAAGGCTTCCTTTTGAAAAAGAGAAAGGCTCTGGGTAGAGCACCTGCTGCCTTAGGCGTTCCTGTACCCCTTCTGACCAGACTTTGCTAAAAACGCTTTCTCAAAATCGTCATATGTCGAGCAAACAGAAGTCATGTCCGAGGCCCAGATCGCCCCCGAACCTTGTATATACCCAGTCACGAAACTGATTTTCTGCCACTCCGACCAATTTCTGGGTAGCACTCCTCTAAAACTTCGAATAAAAACAATCGGATGGACCCCTCTTTTGTCAGTGTTAAAAATCTGGAATTGCCGATGCTTTATCATTTTTTCTTCGGCATGGCAAAGGCTTTCGTAATCTCCGTCAGATAAAACTTCACGCGAACAACTAGCTCGTGGCAATTTAATATTCGAGTTACTCACACAAGTCGGTATCGTGTGCGAATGTGCAGTAACTGGCTCTACAGACGCTGCCAACTTCTGCTGCTGGCCGGTATTCATTTGTTCTGAGCCTTGTTGTGAAACGCGTATCGACTCTTCTATCGTTTGTTTCCAATGCTCGAAATCAGCACCTAACTACTGTCGTACTTCCTCAAGTCCTTTCGCAAACAAATTCTCTTCCTGTTTGCCGCATAGACTCTGGAATGCTGCTTTAACATTTTGCTCAACGTTTTCACACATTAGCCTTTTGTTTTCTAATGTGATATCGGATAATTTACCCGTTAATACATTAATTTGGTGGTCTATAACGTCTTGACGTTCTGTCAGATGTTCAACACTTTCCTTTAGGTTCGTCTGCGTACGTGCCAATTCAGGCAGTTGCGCAATTGCACATGACATGGCATCTTGCCTCGTACTAATTGCGGTACCATTTCCACCTGTTCCCGTACGGTATCTATCTTAATAGCCACATACTCCTTCATTTCTACACGTACGCGGTGAGTAGATTCCTCACATTGGGCTTTCACCAATTCTATTTGTGCAGTTAATTTTCGTTCCGTCTCTTCGGCCTGATCTTTAAGTTCCTTTGTCTTCGCCTCTATCAGCTGCTCTAATTCGGAAAAACTGTCGTGTAACTGCTGCTTAATCTCAGCTTTCAGATTTTCCTGCCCCTCCGTAACTGAGGCTAATTTCGCGTTCAAAACATTTTGGCCCTCAGTAACTGAGGCAAACTTCGAATTCAAATCATTTTGCCCCTCGGTAACTGAGGCTAACTTCGCATCAATGTCAATTTTCAGATTTTCTTGCCCTTCAGTAACTGAGGCTAATTTTGTATTCAAATAGTTTTGCCCTTCAGTAACTGAGGCTAACTTCGCATTAATGTCAATTTTCAGATTTTCTTGCCCTTCAGCAACTGAGGCAAATTTTGTATTCAAATGATTTTGCCCTTCAGTAACTGAGGCTAATTTCGCGTTAATGTCGGTTTTCATATTATTCATACTCTCGGTTATCATTTGCATCTGTCTCATGATAATTAGTAATGGATCTAATCCATGTTGCATACCTGCTGTTAAATCTCCAGCCGTGTCTACAGGGCGTTCTATTGCGCTATCTGTAGCGATCGGTTCTACAACACTTCTTACTACATCATTATCATCAGTGCTAACAGCTGAAGGCTGTTGCGTGTTGCTTTGCTCTGCTTGACTCATCTTAAACATTGCCCTAGTTAAAACCATATAAATGTTCTACAGTCAATACCTTCACACAAGAATACTTCTGTGATTACTTTCTTATAGTACTTATACAGACAAATGCTACAAGGGCAGGTCAATCAAACTACGTCTTGCATGAACACAATTAGTAAATGTTCAAATCTACGTCTACTTCCTCAATACTGGCAAGCTTTAAAAAAAAATATAAATGTTCTACAGTCAATACCTTCACACAAGAATACTTCTGTGATTACTTTCTTATAGTACTTATACAGACAAATGCTACAAGGGCAGGTCAATCAAACTACGTCTTGCATGAACACAATTAGTAAATGTTCAAATCTACGTCTACTTCCTCAATACTGGCCTGTTTTCTGCGCCCATCGTGCTGCTTTTATTTGTAGATCCACTTTATTTTGCCTGCGAGTATATCTTCTCTTTTCCAAGTTAAGTTGTCTCGTCGTAGTTCACGTGAAACAGAGGACAAATTTATTTTAACAACGTCCAAAAACGTGTCCTGTCACGGATTGGCCATTATAATGAATTCTCTACTCTGCAAATGATGAAAGTCTATATGAATGCAGCTTACCGCTAAATTGGTGTAATGTTTTGTCTATACAGAAGTGTATCTGTCGCCTTTATCGCTCTTTCACCCTCAAACATAAATCGGTACAGTAAAGTCAGGGCTTCGTTTTTTTTTATTAGGCTGATCCGTGAAAAGACAGACAAACAATTATGCTAATGGCGGATTCTGAGTAATTTCTCGAATTTCATTCGCTCTCTCTCTCTCTCTCTCTCTGTCCTTTATCTGTGTACAGTTTAAATATATTAATTACGTGAAATCAGCCTAGTAGAATCTCTGGTGGAGCCCTTCGTCTTAATGTTCAGCGGCTGGCTTGCTAGAAAAATCTTTACATTTGTTATTATTATTAAGCGCTGCATTCAGTTGGGAAAATCGATCGTTTGTACAATTCGTTCAGTTTACGACAGATCTAAAATTTCAGATGTGGACGAAGCCTTTTTGGACGATTTCAAAAAAACTCAGAGATTGCAGGCTCTCTTCGTCACAGCTGAAACTTCCCAATTAATTACAGGGCCCAGACAATCATCAATGATTCAGACAGAGAACTCATTCGTCATTCACTCTAGAATAAAATGGTCACGAACCTTATTTCTGAGGAAAATTGTATATTGAATCCATTTTCGAACATGTTCCGTTTTCTGTTGGTTCCAAGTCTCATGTAATTTTCTTTTACAGGTTTTTTTTTCCTTTATCTATCACGCTAGCGGCACAAACTTACCTAGCTCGCTTTAGCGCGAAGAAGAGTAAATAAATCTCCGTTAGCAATCCGACAATCTTCCAACCGATACTTCCGAAGCTGTTCCTCTCTCCCACTATATTAACCATGGAGCATACATTTCTGTACCTCTGTTGTTCCAAAGAATAAACGCACTAGAAAAATACCTTGGCGTCGACGAGCTGTCGGCGCATATATTACTAGAAAATCTGATTAGATACTTTTCAAACGTAAATACATGTGGATGATTTGGTTGACCATTATTAATTATTGCGTGGTAGAGGGTAATTTTCCGTGGGGAGATTACATCAGGACAGAAGACAACAACAACATGAAGAAATTTCAATCATGTGGCTTTGCTCCCGAACCGTCAGACGTCAAGCAAATGGTTTTTAATTTAGCTGATGAGATGGAACTGAAAAACAAATTCAACAAGGAAAAGATACCTGCACGGAAAGATTGGTTTCTGTCATTTTTAGAACGCAATGGGGGCTTAATCCTCAAGAAAGCGCAAGGGTTTTCTGTAGCCAGAGCGACTGGAATGAACAGAGACGAATCCAATTCTTACTTTGATCTGTTAACACAAACGTTGTCCGAAAATGGGCTTTTGGATAAACCAGGTAGTATCGACGACGTAGATGAAACTGGTCTACAGTTAAACAATGAGAATTTGAAGGTTATTGCCGGCAAAAGGAAGCAGAGATGTCCATGTCATTTCTTCTGCTGAAAGAGGAGAGACAATAACAGTTATTGTTTGCAGTAATGGCGAGAAAAAAATTTCTTACCACCTTACTGCATTTATAAAGGAGTGAATAAAAAACAAGACGCTGAAGACAACATGCCTCCAGGATCAATTGTTGTTATGAGGAGAGAATCCGCTTATGTCAACAGTGATATTTTCATGCATAGGTCCAAAAACCATTTTCCTCCAAGAAGGCGCCTGGCTCTACTCTGCTTCTGTTAGATGGTCATGCCTCTCATACGAATTGTTTCATCTTTTTGGATATAGCTGTTCAAAATGAAGTATCGATAATTTGTTTGCCTAGCCACACGGCACACTTTTTACAGCCACTAGACCGGTCTCTTTTCAAACTGCTGAAATCCTACTTTAAAGAGGCTTCTCATTCATGGATTGTAGGCAATGCAAGTAAAAACAGAAGAATCAGAAGGCAGTAATGCTCTTCAAAGCATGGATTCTTGTTGTCACTGTCCATATTGGTGTATCCGGATTTTGAGTTACTGGAATTATCCAGCTTGACAGAGCTGTAAATCCAAACCATGCCTTTGTTTCAGACATTAATAATACTGAACTCCCCACTACTGCGGATGTCTCTAGTAATCTGACTCCACATGAACCATCAACATTAAGGTCTGAAACAAATGTGTTTAGAGAACACCCTCCTACCTGCAAACTTTGCACAAATTTGGCTATTTATCGACCAACTGATCAAGGCAGCTGCTGTTTAAATGACAACTCAGACACCTCATGGAGAGATTCCAACATAGTTGCTGGAAAAGATTTCATCTGTTCCTATATTGCTTCAGAGAAATTAATCCAAAAGAGAGCAACGAGCAACAAAAATAACATCCGACGATTTTATAACAACGAAAAAAAAAATTACCGAAAGCAACAAGAAAGGAAAAGTTCTTGCCCACAAAAATGTAGCAGTTAAAAGAAATCAAATCCCCAAAACCAGAGGGACAAAACCGCCAAAGAGGCGACTGTTTGAAGACTCAGTTTCAGAAGAAGATGATGATATTTCCCCACACGATAGTTCCTCCGATTAATTAAATTTCGAAGAAACCGAATGTGTAGAGAGCCTTGAACTTTACCAAGAAACAACGTCTATGACTGGATTCGATGTGTAGGATGTTCTAGGTGGCTTCATGAATCATGTACTCCCTATGAGAACATGTGTCGTTTGTGTGGATGACTTAAAAATAAACTTGAAAAACAAAAATCAAAGTGAATGTCATTTTCAATGTATTTTGCCATTGACTATTTGTCCCTCCCTTCTGCGCCATCTTGCTCGTCAGATTAGATTAGATTAATACTAGTTCCATGGATCATGAATACGATATTTCGTAATGATGTGGAACGAGTCGAATTTTCCAATACATGACATAATTAGGTTAATTTAACAACATACTTAAGTTAATATAACAACTTTATTTTTTGTGTTTTTTGTTTTTCTTTATTTTTTATTTTTATTTTTTAATTTTTTTTATTTATAAAATTTTTTTCTTAATTTATATCTAAAAATTCCTCTATGGAGTAGAAGGAGTTGTCATTCAGAAATTCTTTTAATTTCTTCTTAAATACTTGTTGGATATCTGTCAGACTTTTGATACTATTTGGTAAGTGACCAAAGACTTTAGTGCCAGTATAATTCACCCCTTTCTGTGCCAAAGTTAGATTTAATCTTGAATAGTGAAGATCATCCTTTCTCCTAGTATTGTAGTTACGCACACTGCTATTACTTTTGAATTGGGTTTGGTTGTTAACAACAAATTTCATAAGAGAGTATATATACTGAGAAGCTACTGTGAATATCCCTAGATCCTTAAATAAATGTCTGCAGGATGATCTTGGTTGGACTCCAGCTATTATTCTGATTACACGCTTTTGTGCAATAAATACTTTATTCCTCAGTGATGAATTCCCCCAAAATATGATGCCATATGAAAGCAATGAGTGAAAATAGGCGTAGTAAGCTAATTTACTAAGATGTTTATCACCAAAATTTGCAATGACCCTTATTGCATAAGTAGCTGAACTCAAACGTTTCAGCAGATCATCAATGTGTTTCTTCCAATTTAATCTCTCATCAATGGACACACCTAAAAATTTAGAATATTCTACCTTAGCTATATGCTTCTGATTAAGGTCTATATTTATTAATGGCGTCATACCATTCCCTGTATGGAACTGTATGTACTGTGTCTTATCAAAATTCAGTGGGAGTCCGCTTACAAGGAACCACTTAGTAATTTTCTGAAAGACAGTATTGACAATTTCATCAGTTAATTCTTGTTTGTCAGGTGTGATTACTATACTTGTATCATCAGCAAAGAGAACTAACTTTGCCTCTTCATGAATATAGAATGGCAAGTCATTAATATATAATAAGAACAACAAAGGACCCAAGACTGACCCTTGTGGAACCCCATTCTTGATAGTTCCCCAGTTTGAGGAATGTGCTGATCTTTGCATGTTACGAGAACTACTTATTTCAACTTTCTGCACTCTTCCAGTTAGGTACAAATTAAACCATTTGTGCACTGTCCCACTCATGCCACAATACTTGAGCTTGTCTAGCAGAATTTCATGATTTACGCAATCAAAAGCCTTTGAGAGATCACAAAAAATCCCAATGGGTGGTGTTCGGTTATTCAGATCATTCAAAATTTGACTGGTGAAAGCATATATGGCATTTCTTGCTCGTCACTTACTAATTAATTGAAATTTACAAGCCTTTGTACATCATAAGAATGTTCCTTTGTTATAAGGTTTTTTTGTAATGTGATGATATCGATAATAAAATACAATGTTCAAACCATCAATCTTGCCTAATTTTATTGCCATTTAAGTGTTTATATATTTATAAAAAATAATTTGAAAAAATGTGCGGCGTCTGTCCAGCCTTTACCTTATTAATCAGCTGTTCCAGCAGTGAGGCGGCTAATCCGGTATTGCAGTGTAGATCCAGTGCGCGTTAGAGGACGGCTCAGTATTCAGCTGGAGTATGTGATGATCATGTCACAGTCAACTTAGTGGTGCACAAGAATTTTTCGGACGACCTACAAAGAAACTGTTTTCGTTCTGGAAGTAAATGCACTTTCATGGGATACACTGTGATCTTAAGTTTCATAGTTACCAGAGCCTCAACAGCGTAAGATTAATTAGTCATAGGCACTTGTGCCAAATGTCTGCAGAATATAACTGGCAACAGCTCTTACTGAATGACTATTTACACACAAAATGGATGAGCCTCAGGCAATGTACAATTAATTAGCCTTAGTCCATTGCCCCAGACGCCCACAGAATACAATTGGCAACAGCTGTTCCTGAATGACTATTTGCACACTCAGTACAGGAGCCTCAGACAATGTAAGATTAGTTAGTCTTAGTCCTTTGCACCAAATGAACACAGAATACAATTGGCAACAGCTATTACTGAATGACTGTTCAACACGTAACGTAACGTAAATGAACGTGTACCCTACACGTACGCTTACGACAAAAATACAATGGGATAATGACAGCTGGGGAAGTTTAACACACTCAATACCTTAGCACTGAAGAACATACCGCAAAATTCAGTTGCAGATCCTGATCTAACCAAATAGAAACACCGCTCCCTTCCAGCAGTTTCAGCTGCAGAATGCATGCAATACTGCCTGGTAGTCGTTTACCATACCATCGATACTAGCATGTCCAAGCCAAAACCCATCCAACAGGGTTGTGGCTACAAACCTAAATACTGTAGGTCGGACTGTCTGCACCTCCTATTCACCCGGACCACCACGCCTGGCTATCATGTACCCTATACGGCCTCTCGATGACGCAACGCCACATGCAAAGAGTCTAGGAACCAGGGATGTGTCGGCATCCAGCACACTTTTCATACCATCCTTTTGCGCCCTGTAAATCTCGACCATAGGTACTTAAGAACTGTAGCTGAACTGTGCTAGGCGATCGTGTTTCATGAAACTACAAATCACATTGTGCTTTTTCCTCCGCAGATGCCATTACGAGAGCGGACTCTTGAAGAGCGACTCCCTTATCAAGAGAGAGATAGTAAAGCTACATATCCTGTCAGATCACATGTACAAGTTCATGAATTAGAATTTAATGATAGAGGCGTCCTAGTTATAGCAGTTAAGGAAAACGTGGAAGGGGGTACCCAACAATACAACTTCCTTTCCACACAAGTTGTTGCTTTAAAAATATACAACTTTTGTTTTCTTTTTTTCTTATAAAATGAACAACTTGGCAAAATTTACAAGACGTCCAGATCTGCAGCCCACACGTTATTGGGTCAAACAGCGGTGTTTACTATTGCGCTGGATGCAGTCTGTCTTATTAAATGCCCTTCTGCAACACATAAAAACTATATAAGCATCATTGATGACAAGAGTTATTCAGTCACTCAAAACAGACGAGGTAACTTTTAATGTGAAAGCTGTGTGTCGAAAGGTACGGGGTTACGATGTGCACCTGTGCTTGAAGATTAAACAGATTAGGAAACAATATGACAATGATAATGCTTACTTCAAAGTAACGAACTCCCTACTTCAATCGACAACCGAGGTACGATTGGGTCCCAAACGGTCCTTTTAGACAATCTTAATTTGACTAAAGCCCTGGTGACAGTTGGCTTTTAATACTTTTAAGTAAAAGTGATTGCCAATTATTAAGACCGCTCTGAAGGAACGTCTTAAAACATGACTTGTGACCACTTATTACAAAAGAACTCACTCGGCGGAACCACAAGATCAGCTACAATAGACCAATCCAACACAAAAACGTACAGCTTAGAACAAAAGGTTGCTCAGATTATAGATAATGACTGAGAAATGTGCTTACATTCAAAGAACTGAATCGGTTAACATCCAAATCTAACCACAACGTCCCTCATTTCTTTAACGGCAAGCCGGCCGCGGTGGTCTCGCGGTTCTAGGCGCGCAGTCCGGAACCGCGCGACTGCTACGGTCGCAAGTTCGAATCCTGCCTCGGGCATGGATGTGTGTGATGTCCTTAGGTTAGTTAGGTTTAAGTAGTTCTAAGCTCTAGGGGACTGATGACCACAGCTGTTAAGTCCCATAGTGCTCAGAGCCATTTGAACCAATTTTCTTTTTTAACGGCACCCTGTGCCTTAGTACAATTGTTCCGGCTGTATTTAGGGCCAGGAGCTGATTCATTAGAACATTAATGATCAAGTACAAACCAGAAAGTAAAGGCAATATAATAGTAGGCCAAATTTTTGAACGACAACTAGTGTCTTAGTACAATACTACAGCCTACATTTATGACCAAAGAGCCAACCAAGGTAAACTCCGGAGGACAAACCAAGTACACAATGGCACAAATCACCACGAAGATTACAAAGTGTTACTCCCCTTTATCAGCAAGCAGTTTCATGGATCCACGGTGCGTTACAACGGTTACTGTGTGGTGTCGACGAAAGCCAGGTAGAAGAGGGTAGCCAGGCCACGAGCGGCCGTCCGATACGAATGTGGCCAACCAACCGACGGGATGTCGGCCTGCTGCTAGTAGTCGACGCTGACCTCGGTGAATAACAATATCTTCCCTCTATGCAGGCCCTCCTTGCGCAGCTCGTGGCTTCGGCCGCTCGGACCTCGTGACCACCTCCGTTGCAATGCTACCGCTAAATCCCCAAATTTGTTACCTCCTCTCGGGCCAGCGAACCCCGTATATACTCGTATATATACCGGCAAAGAAAGACGTTCTAATGACACAACGCACAGGTTACTACTCTTACTCCTACATATTGGCAACGAGGCCGCAAGAGGGATATTCGATACTACACCTGAGCTAGTGGCGCCAGGAAGGACAACCTGCTAATTAAATGGCGCCACGACTCAACCTGCCTGCCTCAAACCTGAACAAGGCTCCCCTGGGGCTAAGAACGTCTCACTCCGCTGGAATGTTTAATCTGACTGAGAGGAACCCTTATGAGCTTCCCCTTTCCCAGGTACCTGACCAAAAGATTGACCGGCCTTAAAATTTTGACAATGGAATATGGACCTAGGAAGTCCGCCCAGGAACGCTCCTGATGTAGACAAGATCCCCTATATCCCCTTGAAAGGGGCGCTTGGTACTATTATAGCAAGAGGCCTGGCGATCATGAGCCTTCCAAATATTTGCAGAAGCTCTCCCCCCCCCACCCCCGCCCCACCCACTGTGCCTCCCTAAGTACCTCCGGAGTGATAGATTGAGGTAAATGATCATTTGGCTCCCATAAATGAGAGAGTGGGGAATTCATGAGATATGCGAGCATTAAGCTAGTTTTGGTGGCCTGGGATGCTTCAAGCTGCGCAGAGTTAAATGCTAAGATTGACCAGGCCAAGGTGGTATCCCACTTTGGCGATATATAGTGTTATATAGTGGTAAATAATCAACGCTGACTTCAAGTTGCGGTTAATTCTTTCGGCACAGGACGCGTAAGGATAGTAAACTGTGGAGGTAACATGCTTTATCCCACTGCCAAAACAGAATTGTTAAAAACTTTGCGAGAAAGACAGTAGCGTTATCCGTAACCAACACCCGTGGTGGCCGGAACTACCTAAATAGATTAGTAAGATGGGAGATGGTGATAAGAGTGGTCACACCTGGCTAGGTATCAACCAGAAAAGGTTGGAGAAGGCGTCCACCACTACGAAAAAATACAAATTGCACTTTTTTGTCCGGGGAAGTTTGCCCACAATATCAACAAACAATTTGTCCACCGGATGCTCTTCCCGTACCGAGTGCAGCTATCCTTTCGCCAGGGGGTTACTTGGTTTTCCCTTCTTACAGTCTTAGCATTCTTTGACTAATCCTCTAATGTCTTTACTAAGTGTCGGCAAGGTCAGCTAATCCTTGACCTTCTCTAAATTTTTATAAAGACGTAAATGCTCTCCTACTGGAGAGTCATAGAAGTACCGGAAGACCGATATAATTAAGGTTCGTGGGAGACAAATTCTAGCTTCCCCAGACCTTGTAAGTATCCTGTTTATGTGTTTGTACGTTGGCAGCGCTGTGTAGCGTTCTGCATTAATAACTCTGACAGCGCTGTGCGCACACTGTAAGAGATTCTGTGGCTGATCGGACTAGCAGCTGGAGGTGAACATACAGCAGTGATAGCAATTGGAGGTGAACAGCCAGCAGTGGTGAGAGTTGGGAGTGAGCAGTCAGCAGTGATGGAAGCTGGGAGTGAGTAGTCAGCAGTGAAGAAGGTTAGAGGTCAATAATTAGCAGTGTTGGAGGTTTGCAAACGGTCTGAATGTGTATCCGTCATCTGCAAAATACATTGTTTACTCTGCAATAAAATCTTTCCTTTGGTAACCACATGCCTATTAGTAGTTGGCCATTCTTTTGCATTAATTATTTGAAGTCAGTTTATCATTTTTGAGTAGTCAGATTGCGTTGTGCTAGAATATTGGGGGTCAGTGTTGAAATGGTAAGCATAAGTAAAGCAGGCTCCGTACGTTCAGCTTCAATCAGTAGTTTCATAATTAAATAACGTAGAAGTTTCACCTTCTCAGTTATTTCAGTTTAAGAAGAAATATAGTAAAGAAGTTTCAACATACCCCTGCGGTTGCACAGAGTGACGATCTTCAGAAAATAGTCACTGGGTTCCTTTCCATCTAGTAGGCCCCCCAACAATGGGTCTTGTTCTTGTTCAGTTTTCAAATTATTCAACAGTTGGCGTACCTCGGTAAGGATCGTAGATGCTAGGTGACTGTCTGGCATCTCCTCATCAAGCTCGTGCTGTTGGAACATTCTGCTAAGGTAGTCAGTGACCTGATTATCGGATCCTTTAACGTGCCGAACGTTAAAATGGGAAGTGGAAATGCCGACCGCCTATCTCACGATAAGCCCTGTCTTCCTAGGACCAGCCAGGATACAAACAAGGGCCTGATTATCGGTCTCTAGGTCTGATTCAAGATGTTCGAAAAAGAACCGAAACTTTTCAATGGCAAGACAGCTAACGCATCGCACTCATATACCGAGTAATTGAGCTCACACCCTCTCCAGACGACGGGAAGCAAATACTAACGGACATCTGATAACTTGATCTTCCTGTAAAACAACTGCCACCACACCAGTATTGCAAGCATCAGCCTGGACCACAAATCTTTTGTTAATGTCAGGTACGGCTAAAAGAGTGGCAATGGGATAAATCATGTTACCACCAACCTGATTAGCCTCAGGCTCCCTTTGCCGAAAGAATTAACCACAACTTGAAGTCAGCATTGATTATTTACCACAAGAAATTATCCAAGAAGTGAGATACCACCTTGCCCTGGTTAAAATTAGCGTTCATCTCCGTGCGGTATGAAGCATCCTAGACCACCACAGCTAGCCTAATGCTCGCATATCCCATGAATTCCCCCTTCTCTAATGTAAGGGAGGTAAATGATCTTTTACCTCCATCTATCACTCGGGAGGTTCTTCGGCAGAAATGGGGGCGAGCTCGGGAAAGTATTAGGAAGGCTCACGATCGTCATGCCTGTCACTATAATAGAAACAAGCGCCCCTTTCAGCGCAAGAGAGGGGATCTTGTCTACATTAGGAACGTTCCAGGGTGGACTTCCGGGAATAAACGATTATGGAAGCTGGACCTGCTTTACTTAGGTCCATATTCCATTGTCAAAACATTATACGTAGTCAATGTTTTCGTCGGGGACCTGGGAAACGGGAAGCTCATAAGGGTTCATCTCAGTCAGATTAAACATTCCGGCAGGGTTCTAGGCGCTTCAGTCTGGAACCGCATGTCTGCTACGGTCACAGGTTCGAATCCTACCTCCGGCATGGCTGTGTGTGATGTCCTTAGGTTAATTAGGTTTAACTAGTTCTAAGTTCGAGGGGACTGATGACCTCAGATGTTCAGTCCCATATGCTCAGAGCCATTTTTTTTATTGTTAGCCTCGGGCGGAGGCTTGTTCAGGTTTGAGAGGGGGAGGTTGAGCCATGGTTCCATTAAATTAGTAGACTGTGCTGTCTGGCGCCACTGGCTCAGGTATAGTATCGACTATCCCTCTAGCGGCCCCATGGCCAATATATATGAGCAAGAGTTGGTACCTATGGGTTGTGTACTTAGAATGTCTTTTCTTGCCGATATGTGTACGGCGTTCACCGGCTCGAGAGGAGGCAAGAAATTTGGGGATTTGGCGGTCGCATTGAATCAGAGGTGGTCACGAGGTCCGAGCGGCCGAAGGCACGAGCTGAGCAAGGAGGGCCTGCACAGAGCGAAGACATTGGAGTACTTCACCGGGGCCAATGACGACTACAAGCAATAGGCCGACATCCCGTCGGTTGGTTGGCAACATTCGTTTCGGACGACCACTCTAGGTCTGGCTTCACTCTTCTACTTGGTTTTCATCAGCACGACACAGTAACCGTTGTAACGCACAGTGGATCCATGGAACTAATTGCTGATAAAGGGGAGTAACATTCTGTAATCCTCGTGGTGATTTGTGTCATTGTCTACCTGCCCTCCTTATTATCTTCTGGTTTGTCCCCGAACCTCAGAGGTTTACTCAGTCAGCTCTTTTGTCGCAAATATAGGCCGTATTATTGTACTAAGACACTAGTTTGTCCCGTTATTATATTGCCTTTCCTTTCTGGTTTGTACCCGATCATTAATGTTCTAATGAATTACCTCGAGGTAATAAATATAACCGGAACAGTTGTATTAAGGCAAAGGTTGTCGTTAAACAAAAGAGGGACCTTATGGTTACATTTAGCTGTTAACCAGTTCAGTGCCTTGATTGTAATTACATTTCATAGTCATTAATTATAATCTGAACAACCTCTTGTTGTAAGCTGTGCATTGCTGTGTTTGGAAGATTGGGTCATTATTGGTGTATTGTAGCTACATCCGGTGGCCCATAACCCAGAGGTGTGTGGACCGAAACCATGCTCTGCTACCAATGAGACGTGGTACTTGGTGGAATTAAGGAAAACGTGCAATGGAAGACCACCAATATAGCTTTCTTCTCACAACACCTGTTTATTTAAAAATATACAACCATAACTTTTTTCTTTTTTTTTACAAAATTAACAACTTGGCAAAATATACAAGACGGCTGGACCTGCAGCCCGCCTCTTATTAGGTCAAACAGTGGTGTTTACTATCGCGCTGGACTAGTTTCTCTTATTTAGTGCCATTCTGCAACACATGAAAACTATATAAGCACCTATGACGACAAGAGTGATTCAGTTACAGAAACCGAATGAATTGAATTTTCATTTGAAAACTGTGTGTCGAAAGATTCGGGGTTAAGATGCGCAAATGTGCTTAAAGATTAAACATATTAGGAAATAATATGACAACGATAAGGCTTACTTCAGAGCAACTTAATTTCAATCGACAACCAGGGTGCGATTCGATCCCAACCAGTCCCTGAATGAACGTCTTAAAACATTACTTGTGAACGCTTGTTACAAAAGAACTCACTCTGCGGAACCACAAGATCAGCTAAAACATATTAACAATGACACGTTCTCTCAAACACAGCAACACACAGCTTAGCACAACAGGTTGTTCTGATTATAACTAATGCCTGAAAATGGAATTACAATCAAACAATTCCCTCGTTTGTTTAACGGCAACCTGTGCGATATTGCAATGTTTCCGGCTGTATTTAGGACCAGGAGCTGATTCATTAGAACATTAATGATCGGGTACAAGCCAGGAAGGAAAGGCAATATCATAGGGGGACAAATTTTTGAACGACAACTAGTGTCTTAGTACAATACTACATCAAATTTTTACGACCAAAGATCCGACCGAGTAAAATTCTGACGCTCGAGTACAAATCAGAAAATAATAAGGAGGGCAGGTAGACCATGACACAAATTGTGGTGTCACCGCCAGACACCACACTTGCTAGGTGGTAGCCTTTAAATCGGCCGCTGTCCACTAGTATACGTCGGACCCGCGTGTCGCCACTGTCAGTGATAGCAGACCGAGCGCCGCCACACGGCAGGTCTAGAGAGATTTCCTAGCACTCGCCCCAGTTGTGCAGCCGACTTAGCCAGAGGTGGATCACTGACAACTACGCTCTCAGTTGCCGAGACGATAGTTAGCATAGCCTTCAGCTACGTCATTTGCTACGACCTAGCAAGGCGCCATAGCATTTGATATTGAGATTATAAAACATGTACCATCAAGAGCGATGTTCTCCAATTATGGATTAAAGTTAAGTATTATATCAACTACGTACTTTATTTGCTACTATTAATTCCCTTAACTGTTCCAGACCTCGCGCCAGCCTGCGTGTAATTAAACGCGTGCATTTCGGCCTCCTCTAGCAACACGATGTTGGCTCTTCTGCCAACACTACACAAATCACCACGAGGATTATAGAATGTTACTCCCCTTTATCAGCAAACAGCTTCCTGGATCCACAGTTCGTCGCAGCGGTTACTGATTGGTACTGATGAAAACCAGGTAGAAGAGGGCAGCCAGGACACGAGCAGCCGTCTGACAGGAATGTTGGCAACCAACAGACGGGATGTCGGCCTGTTTATTGTAGTCTACGATGACCCCGGTGAAATACTTCAGTATCTTCCCTCTGCGCAGGCCCTCCTTGCGCAGCTCGTGGCTTCGGCCGCTCGAACCCCATGACCACCTCTTTTCGCGACGCTACCGCCTATCCCGAAACTTTGTGCCTCCTGTCCCCAGCGAACCCCGTATATATATCGGCAAGGGAAGACCTACTAAGCACACAACCAATAGGTACCAACTCTCCCTCATAGATATGTGCAATGGGGCCGCAAGAGGGATAGTGGGTACTACATCTGAGCTAGTGGCGCCAGACAGAACAGTCTACTAATTCAAAGGCGCCAGGGGTCAATGACTATCTTGGAAATACGAAGCCGCTTCAGTTGTATTTAATCTTTCTATTATGAGGTCACAACCAGTACTGCCAGTACTGTGACGCTAAAAACCATATCCTCAGGTGACATAAAACTATGTCATGGGAGCTCTAGCCTCTAATAATTATATTACCTAAATATATTAAGTTATTGTCGAACCAAATTGTATCCATGTGTAACAACTTGTTTAGAACTTTGTATTTTTGACTACAATGGTCCAATGAAGGCCATAAAATAAATAATAATAATAATAATGACATAGGAGCTAAGTAGTCTGGTACGTTGAACCCAACATTCGCTGTAGACCAATCTAATAAAATAGCGATACGTCCATAAATCATAACCAGGCGGACGCAGGGACGTCCAAAATGGTCGGTGGAGCCACTACCGGTCTTAAGCCGTACGTGGTCATGTACCATTTTCCGAGAGTGCACACAGACTAGAGTTAAGGTTCCACCGACCATTTTGGGCTTGGGTCCCTACTTGCGGCTGCATTTTATTCAATAACGTACCACCATTTAGCAGTTTCTTGGTTTGGTCTGAAAATGAATGCTGGGTCCCACGTTCCGAACTATTTAGTTCTTATGACTTAGTTACATGTCACGTGAGGATCTGGTTTCCAGTGCCCTGAAATCGGTGCGATCTGACAATAAAATTATTATTTTCAGTTGATGTAGCTTCTTAATCCCCAAACAGATAACTCACAGGTTTGATGGCCCTGTGTTCAAGGTTTTCTTCATGAGTTTAGTTATCTTTGCAAAAAACTGTCTAGATATGTGGAAGTGTATCTGTGAAAGATTTATGACTCAAGATAATCAGGGTAACACTTTACGGTCACTCTGTATATCACAGTTAATAATAAAAAATGAGAAAACAACACGATAACCGCAGCGAAAACTTTCTCGTAAATACTCACTCTCAAAAAAGACGTTTGTGAGATAGTTGAAAACGTGTCCATACGAGTTGCTGTCCATACGAGTTGCTGCTGACTTCAGTAAGAAATATTGCCATATTTAGTGAAATCGGACTTTAAATGTCAACTTTTTGACTGAGTTTTAATTCTCTGGCTCGAATTTCACCCTTCTCACGCGCTAATATGATTCAAGATGTGTATAGGTCGAGCAGAGTCTATGCACCGACCTGCGAGAACACATGACCTCACACGCTGGGTTTTTCCTGTTTGGCGTCATCTCTAAATTGTACAGCAAAGCCACTGATGAAGTTGATGAGCTCAAGCACGGTTTAGATAGTCTTACCAATATTTAACACAAGAGTCAGAGTGTCTAAATAATTCGTAACCCACTGCTTACAAGCGCAGTACTGCATTTGTACCCGAGGATGTAAAGTTTAACATCTCCTTTAACACGTTCAGTAAACTGTAAATGGTAACCTTCTGAAATAGTACTGTACATTTTGTTAAGGTGAGGTATTGGTGAATTTTGAGCCTAGTTGCATACGAACTTAATCGATAAGTTTATATTTTAAACATAGTTGTTTTAATTCGGAAAATACTTCACACTGAAGTCAGTGACAGTTGGTAAATAAATGGAAATGTGTGGCTAGGGCCTCCCGTCGGGTAGACCGTTCGTGTGGTGCAGGTCTTTCAATTTGACGCCACTTCGGCGACCTGCGCGTCGATGGGGATGAAATGATGATGATTAGGACAACACAACACCCAGTCCCTGAGCGGAGAAAAATCTCCGACCCAGCCGGGAATCGAACCCGCACCCTTAGGATTAACAGTCTGTCACGCTGACCACTCAGCTACCGGGGCGGACAGTGACAGTTGGTAATCACACCTTCACAACTGTCTAGAATGTCATTGCTTCTATTGTCGTCTATTTCCAATTGTCTCAGTATTTCTATTAGTTAAGACACTCCCTGGGTAGCTTCTGTTTTATCCGGTCCGTTTCATTCCGTTATATACTACTGTGATACTAATAGAGGGTATCTTGCTTATACACAGAACAATATAAAATGTAACAACTTCAGACTTAATTGAGATACTTATTTGCGGTTCGCTTCTACAAGTCAGGTAATTGCAAATGTTTTGTGTGTTTGCTTGCATCAGTTGCTGCCGTATGGGCATGCGCGAACTGCCTTATTCACGTAAACGCTCGTCAGTAGCCATACGAACTCCGTAACAGAAAGTTGTTCTGTATGCTTTCTCTCGCGGGACTGAAGTCTGTTACACTGGTAGAAAGTCGTTTTCAGCGTGAGTATCGACTGCGACCAACAAACTGTGTTGCCATTTCCATAACAATAAAAAATGGAACAAGCGACTTCGGGAAACTGGGAATTTGCTTTCGATATGGGCCTCCACTTGAAGTACGCAATTTCTGAAGGTACTGTTTAATGAATTCGTACGTTCTTCCAGCAGAGCCTTGGTAAGTCAATCGCACAAGCAAGCATCCGGTTACAGTTGCCTCGTTCGATAGTGTGGTATCAACGTTGGATACCGCACTTATTGGGGGTTTCTGTTATCGATCGTGGTCCGTATTTGTAATCGTTGGACTTGCGAGTAGTGACGAGCGCAGCTACCGCGGCTCCGCGTCTTGTATCAAGTCTCTAGCGAGCTCTCGTCCACTCTCGCTCGGGACATCAAGTAGTAAAGTAGCATACCCCTCAGCTGATAGGAAGCAACCTCTAACAAGGCGCTTAGTAACGTATTGCCTAAATGAGGCCTCAGTAGCTATCAGTTTATAATTATTTGTATGCAGCCAATAAGAATCCTGTACAACCGGCTAAGTATAATGTACATTAATTTTTACCAACGACTTCTAATTATTTTAGTCGTTGTATAGTCAGACCATGCAGCCAGCACCTTATCGATGTTACTGACAAACCTGCTGTGATTTATATGTTTGTATTTAGCATTGGCCACCAGTCAACATTGGCGACGACTCGTTCGCCGTCATCGTAACAGATCGTACACGATTTCGTCCATAAGTGGCTCCTACTGCGAAAAAAGTACAGCGTCGGCACACAATCAAGTCCGAGGACAGTTTACGACGGAAGGCATTCGCCGAGACAATACTGGCATAAATGAATGAAAACGAGTCATTTCTCGATTTTGTCTGTTTCTCGGACATACTACTGGCACACGGTAGACATGCACAAATTCCGCTTACGGGAAACTGATAATTGAGCCCAACCCGCCTCCAACACTACCCCTCCCCCCGCCCACGCGACAATACGAAGGTGAATGTGTGTTGAGGATTGTGATTGTTGAGGGACAGAGTTTTAGGCCCATTCTCCATCGCGGAGCCTACAGTTAATGCAACAACGTCACATAGACTTGTTGGAGCTGTTTGTTGTGCCACAACTTCCTCCTGACATCATCTTTAAAACAAGATGGCGTACCATGTCATTTTGCGAACAATGTGAGGAATTTCTTAGACTGAATTTTAGATCGCTCGATTTGGAGAGGTAGTCTGTCGATTGCTTGGCCCTTTAAAAACCAAGGCATTGTGCCACTTGCCTTGTTTTCTGTGAGGATTTGTTAAGAATCAGATTTACCAGACACCAGGCCGTGATCTACCAAATCTGCGCCACCGCATTCGCCCAGAGTACTTTGGTTTCAAGGACCCACAATCTCAGGCGTATCGTTACAGGGTATTAGTGTGATTACGATTTACAAAAAATGGTTCAAATGGCTCTGAGCACTATGGGACTTAACTTCTGAGGTCATCAGTCCCCTAGAACTTAGAACTAATTAAACCTAACTAACCTAAGGCCATCACACACATCCATGCCGGAGGCAGGATTCGAACCTGCGTCCGTAGTGGTCGCGTGGTTCCAGACTGAAGCGTCTAGAACCGCTCGGCCACTCTGGCCGGCTACGATTTACACAGTTTATTACAGCAGTGGCACTCGTTTCTGTGCAAACGCCATGACGACAATGGGAAGGAGTGTAATATGCCATCACCAAGCAACTGATGGGTTATGCATGTGGATCATATCAACTTGTACCGCATCAAAACAGCCTGAAGATGACGCAATGAAGCGTCGAAACTGGTAGCGACAAAATAAAATAAAATCATAATGACGGCTGTAGGTGTTTTTATATTTTGTCACGATAGTAAACGGCCGTCGTCCCAGAGACCTTCTGCTAAAAGGATGGACATGAAAAATACAACATATCCGGTCTCTCGTAAAAGCACAGATGGTAAAGGACTGTGATGTGGTTGTCGTCAGTGTAGGAATACCTCAGCATAGGCGTAGTTGCGGTTATCTTACACTGCATTCAGTGCAAATCCTACGCGAAGTGCATGTCAGTGAAATTTTCACCAGTGCAACTATCCATACTGCTGTGTATCTCCGTTACCGTACGCATAATACTGACAGGAAACTAAACGGGAGACAGAATAGTGCAGTAATGAATGTACGTGTAATGGGCATTACTGTCGTAAAAGTAAGTGAGTGAAAGGATTAAGTTTGTTTTCAAATTAGACAAACAGCGCATTCCGTCGACATTTGCACTCCCACGTGATTGTGCATTAGAAATTTGGAAATTTGTGGTAAGGTCTTATGGGACCAAACTGCTGTGTTCCTCGGTCCCTAAGCTTACGCGCTACTTAATCTACATCGAACTAACTTACTCTAAGGACAACACACAAACCCATGCCCGAGGAGGGACTCGAACCCTCGATGGGGGAAGCCCCGCATACCGTGATAAAAAGTCCTACACCACGCGGCTACCCCCGTGGCCTGTTGTGCATTCATTTCAGTACAGTACAGATATAAAGCTAATTGTGGCAAAAAAAAAAACGTGGGCCCCATACAGAAATATGCACGCATCCGTAATCAACCTCTCATAGTTTGTCGGTGGAGTTCTGGGTCACCCAGTATACCAGGCGTTGACATCAAATATGACTGAAAATCGGCGATTTTGAAAAAATTACAAGTATTTGTCACATGTGGCTATTAGTTCATACTGTGCTCCGAAATTATTTCTACTTTACAAAAATGGTTCAAATGGCTCTAAGCACTATGGGACTTAACAACTGAGCTCATTAGTTTCCTAGACTTAGAACTACGTAAACCTACACACATCCATGCCCTATGCAGGATTCGAACCTGCGATGCACTTTCCAGAAGAACTGTTTTATTCCATCTAATTCGTCGCACAAGTGCGTCAACCATTATTGTAGTGAATATTCGAATAAAATCAAAATGGCGCCATGATATCTTAGCAAAGTGAGCGATGGGAGAGATTTCAGTGTCACTCACCGCAGATTACGTCTCGAGGTAGGATCTTTGGGCATCGAAGAAGATTCGCAGCAAAAATTAACAAAACAAACAGCGTCAAGTGTACATTGCGAGAACCAAATTACGGTTTAATGACTACCTTCTCTTTTGCAGAAAAAAAAATTTGGAAGCAAACTCTCAAATTGGCCATTTCATTTGGTTTTGGTGAAAAACAAGTCTTACAAAGAAAAAGTAGAGCTAATAAGTGTCAGTATACCTTTTAGCTAGCGATATGTGAAAAGATAAAATATTTTTATACAAGTAATAAACTAACTAAAGCCATGTAGTATTACAACTTTAGTTGGAACATATATTTTGTAACGTTTGCAAGCGTCCATTGTTGTGTATGTGCATGGATCTTATATGAGAATTGCTAATGCACATTCGCCACGGGAGTGAGGTAGCGGAGTAACATTAGTAACGAAGTACTAATAGGCTTATATACTCGAGATATCGATGCCATGTATTTGAATGTTTGTAGGCGTGTCTGAATGCTGTTACGTCAACGAAGTATAGTTAATCAGCTAGAGGATATTATTTAGGAAGTAAAATAAAATAAACACCGGACCGACACACTAATATTTCCTTCAAAACTGGCTCAGTCAATTTCGTTCCGTTTCCCTCCTTAATGAGCAGCTGCACTGCGTCCACCACCCCAAAGAGGGCCTTTAGACCATAATCTTCCGTTCATTGTAGCACGTTGGAAGCTGATCGCTGGCGGGGAGCGACTGATCTATTTCTTACAACGAGAGTAAGTCTGTCAGCTATGTACCAAGTGTGGTATAAGTAGATCAAATGGACAGAAATGAGAGAGTGTAAATACAGGCACAGATTCACGAGAAGTTGCCATCTTCGACATTGTGCGCATGATATTTTTCAGAAAATGCGCTGGTAATTTTTCTGTCTCATAGATTCTACTTACCAACTTGATCAGTCGTCGACTAAAACTTATCAGTTGAGTTTAAAACTTCCAAAGGACTGTTATGTAACCCTTCTGCATTATCTGATCTTAAATCTTCCAAAGTTATATGGAATTTTGACTCTGATAGATGATCCCATATATGTTGAAAATCGAACTGTCTTTTTCTCTTCCATAAGCAGGCGATTTCTCTGCTTTATAAAGGTCTTTAATTCACTCTTTCGACCTATCCGTTCTCTGCTTTTTTCTTACAATCTAAATTACGAATAACTAATAATTTGTACATGTCCCTCACCCCTTGTTCGGACGTTTCTTTAAGAAGCCGCGACTGAATCTAAGGCGGGCGACAACAGGAATGAATGTTTTTGTTATTGGAGACCACAATCATCTCAGCCTAAGGGAAACATAGTCGTCATTTAAATGCATTTTCTGTTTATTACGTTCATCTTAGCAGTTTCGGCTTTGGAGCCATTTTCAGGGGCAACACATCATCACTCAGTGTAACATGTTTCAGTTGCGCTGAGGGATGACGTACTGCACGTAAATACTTCTCCACTGCTATAACTGCATTAGTGGACATAATTAACGTAATTTAAATTGTGACAATCTTGATAGGTTTGACAATCTAGATTACCGATGAAATAAAATCCGAATACATGATCATTTTAAAAAATGTCACGTTATATGCAAGGTTTTGATCCATGATACAAATTAGTAACGTTATCTAACTGAAAAGACTTTATAGAAAATTACCTATGCACTGCACACTTATTTTTGTAGTACAACAATTTGTAGAGAGCATAGCAAAATAAAAACTGAATTTAAGCGGACATGAAAAAAGTAGTACATATTTCACCAAGCATTGAAGTGTTATAGCCTATAAATTATAGCTATTTGCTGTGCAAATGGGCATTCGAACTCAATCAGTTTCAATGTTACAGAAATATGGGGCTTTCAATAAACGCGCTTTCTGTAGAACAAAGGACTGAGTTTCTCAAAACGTTACTTTTTTGTGTAGATAAATTTAAACCCAAAAACTAAAATAATTTAGTTTTACATATAGTATTTTAGTTTTTGGGCTTAAATTTATCTACGTGTAAAGGCAGTATTTTTGTATTAATTACGTGTATTGTCTTTAAATTCTCTAATAAAGTAAAACTGTCATTAATTCTTAAATGTGAGAGGGTATACAGGTGTTAAAGAGAGCAATTGAATTTTTTTGT
The DNA here is from genome assembly GCF_021461385.2 of Schistocerca piceifrons. Classification (NCBI taxonomy): domain Eukaryota; kingdom Metazoa; phylum Arthropoda; class Insecta; order Orthoptera; family Acrididae; genus Schistocerca; species Schistocerca piceifrons. Next base: position 682,293,756 of record NC_060141.1, on the reverse strand, counting down.
TGGCAAATAATGCATCAGACACAGCGCAAGTGGCGTCAACAACCAAATTTTAAGCCGCGCCGGAAAGGAGCGTAGCGAAGTCTCTCGAATATTTTTCCACTCAAGGGGGATTCCAGAACAGGAAGAGACTGAAAAAAATGACAGTCAAATTACCTTCAGTTGTCTACTTGTATATAAACACGAGCAGTGTCTGGCTCTCTCTCTCTCTCGATAGTTCTCTCTCGAAATCGCTCTCTCTCAATGATCGCTCTCTTGAATAATTTTGTGCTTGAAAGACATTTTCAAGGTGTGTAAATTATTTATCTCTGTAAAAGTATCGTCAATTTATGAATAATTGTTATTGTTTATCAATGATTTATTTCAGCAACATTAACCTTGACAGCCAACTTTTCTATGTTTCAGCTAGGAGAACTGCAAGACTGCCGACACATCACTTGCTGGCCGATGACGAACATCATTGATGTCTGAATTCGTAACAGCCACTCGTGAGTCCGTGAGATATGTCAAGCTAATCTGTAAAAGTAGATTCCGGGCAGCATTTCTGTGCATAATGCGTAATTTTATTGATCGGCATACGGCCGACAAGTGATGTGCGCGGTCAGTCCACTCCAGGCTAGACAAAATTTTGATTTATTAATTTTCTCTCTCCTAGTGGTAAATTTATCTGTGCTGTGTGTAATTTAAAGGTGGGTGCTTCTTTTAATTAACGGCACTCCAGTTAATTTACACTTATCAAAATTCATTTCTCAATTACCACTAAAGATCGCTACAGAAAATGAGGAAACTTACTTTTTGCAAAACTAATAATTCACCCTGCCACCTGCGTCAGCACCGAAACCTATCTTTTCTGCTAACAAGCATTCAAATAAATGTGAAGTACAATATTGATAGTGACTACTGCTGTTGTTGAAGTAAACTCCAATAAGAAAATCATAAGCCTATACCAGCTGCTGAAGGCAAATAGCAGGTCTTCCATCAAACTGCCGCATTCCTTCTGCAAAGGGTCAGTCGGCGTAACTCATTTAAGTAGCAAAATGCGTGCTAAGGAAAATGACTGCTAAGAATATTTGAATGTAAACATATGTAACTGACTTCCGGAAAGTGAGCAAATCCAATGGCACATGTATTACTGATGCATAGAAAACGCGCGGCAAACAAATATCTACACGTACAAACTCAAAGTGTTGTCAATATAAATCACAAAACATTTACAGAGCTAGGGAGTGTGACAAAACTGAGTGCATTATGAGTCAGATGAATTGATGGAAAACAGATTCTATGCCGAAACTCGAAACATACGAAGTTCGAAAATGGGTCTTGGGACTTGACATCTGAGGTCATCAGTCCCATAGACTTAGAACTACTTAAACCTAACTAACCTAAGGACTTCACACACACATCCATGCCCGAGATAGGATTTGAAGCTGCGACTGTAGCAGCAGCGCGGTTCCGGACTGAAGCGCCTAGAACCGCTCCGCCACAGCGGCCGGCTACACACTTCAAAAGACACAAATACCTGATGTTGATATGTGAAACGCTTGTTCAGCACAGGCAATTTATAGCAATTTTGCAATGCGAATCAAGAAAATAATAGAAGATGAACCATACGCGCTTTGTGAATGATCGACAAAATAGTACTGCAAGTGACCACTTCCTGGACGCAGTCAAGCTAAACCGAACCACAACACCATCCAGCACCTAGCAACTCGCGGTATTCAGCACAAACCGACCTAAAACATGGCAAAACACAATACTGCTTAATTTATACTCACTCTCCAAGACTTCCAGCGATGTGGGCAGTGATCTGATTGGTCCGCTTACCCAGAACTTGAATCAACTCTCTAGATAACTCACAGACTACCATTGATAGCTAAATAGTCCGCAATCGATACTAGGCACACAGTTTCATCTTTGCAACAAGTCTGAAGTAACTAGTAGAGGGAAGTGTTGTACCTTTCTACCCTTCGAGACTTCCGTGTCTAGCCAGCCCTGTAATAAAAGTTTAATACATTCTTTCTTATTCCATTTTCAAATGATGGCATGTTTTTTATGTGCTGCGGTGTTTTTCGGAAACTAGAAAAATTACGGCAGAAAATTTTCTTCCAGATGAGAAAATATGTTCCAAGGTAACATAGTTATCAACGTAGGAAAAAGTTGCAGTCGAGAGTATCTTGCAAGTACTCTGTTTGATAGCCTATCTTTTACTTTGTTACTCTACCACACACCAATAATTAGTAAGTGACATCAAAGTAGAAGTGTAGGACGTCTCAAAAGGTACACTACAACTCCAGTGTGTTATAACACCCAAACTTATAACGATATTCACACCGTGTTTTGCTTATGTGAAATAAAAACTGACAAGTTTTGTTTGTGTGTGTTCCAGCTTGTCATGAGTGAAGCATAATGACAACGTTTAAAGAAAAGGCTCAGTTTGTGGAACGGTCGATTCAAACTAAATCGGGCACGCTGGTTGAATGTAACTTCCAATCATGGTTTAGGAACAACCCACCCTCGCTGACGTTGATACGCTGGTGGCACAGAAATTTTACGCTGACAGGAAGCGCGAATGTGAAGCATCATACTGGACGACCTGGAAAAAGTGAACCCGACACAGAACGGACGCGGTTGGCCCGACACAGAACGGATGCGGTTGGTTTTTCACCGTTCACTGGAGGGCGTCGCAGGAGCTGCGAAACCCTAGGCGACAGATCGCCAGGTCCTTTGAAAACGTTTACAGATGAGTCCATGACGACTGCAACTATTCCATGTATTGAAACCACACGACATGCCACGACGTATGCCATTCACTGTGGACGTTCTTATCCGTTAAGAGGAGGCTGTAAATGTACCAAATAACTTAAAATTTTCTGACGAAGCAAAGGGTATGGTATGGTAAACAAACACGATGTTCCCATCCGTGAACAACTGATCCGCATACTTGATGGAAGAGGTGACAGCCCGAAACAGCGCATTGTTGTTTGATGACAGATCATGTTGTGAAACCATTTTTTCTGAGAAATAAACAGTTGATACTAACAGTTACATTGACTTGCTGGAGCTGTTTGTGTTAGCACAAGTGGCTGACCGCCAAGACACAGTAGTTTTCGTTAAAATGGCACCACCTCACTGGTTTCAGACTTTTCGCGATGTCCTACACTAGGTGTTCCCAGATCGCTGGATTGGCAGGGATGATTAAATTCTCTGGCCTCCTAGTTCGCCTGAACTTATGCCAAAGCACTTCTTTCTTCAGGGGTATGTCAAGAACAGAGTCTACCAAAGCACTGTCAAGCAAAACAATGTTTTAAAGAACCGAATCGTTGCTGCCTTTGCCACAGTTGATGCGGATATGTTGCACCGAGTGTGGACAGAGCTTGAATATAGACTGGATGTTGTGCTTCCCACTAAAAGCTCACATGTCGAAATTGAGGGAATGGCATAGAGACTTTAAGACACAATGTGTCACATAAGCCAAACATGGTGTGAATGTCTTAATTAATTTGGATGCCATAGCACATCGAATTTGTACCGTACCTTTTGAGACAACGTATATAAAAATGTATCAGTCACAAGTTGAATACATTTTGAAATAGATGCTATTGCAAATTAACACATATTTCACTTTACAAGACTGGTAAAATTGTTAATATATTAAAGAATTTCAGTTCATTTGCAAGTTTACCATCTTCCACGTTAACAGACGCTTTTTTGTTTCAAGTTACATGATGGTTCACATCATGTAAACAGGTCAAAAATCATATAGCCTTTTACTAACCATGAAAATCTGTACCTAAAGAAGTAACAATGTATCGAGCCGTTCCAGGAACTTCTCTGCCTATTGATGTCACGAAAGGCTTGCTGTGCGTGCTCTGTAGCTGCTATCATCTGTGACCAAGGAGGAAGTTGAAGCACCGTCGTCTGGTGCATGGTCTCGGTAAGCAGTCAGCCTCGTAACGACGAAGTGAACGCACTGTCTGCTGGAAAGGGTCGGCGAGCAAGCCGGTCTACGTACTGTAGTCACGGAAGTGCGACCTCTCAATGACGAAGCTGTCATCGTGGTTTATTGCGGCTTTGTTTCTTCGAGTTGTGCCTCTTCCGTCAGGTGTTTGTCATGGATTGCCAAACGTGCAAAGTGCGATACCGATAATTTCTCTTACTTTGTCGTTACCTATTTCTGTCTCTACCTACTTTCCACACCAACAGGGGCGCGTGTGCTGCAGTTAGCTGGGACATTGACACCAGTGATGGACTACAGGCGCTATACTGCGGTACTATTCCATGTTGTGGGAGAGTGGAAAAGTCCTGCTCGGCACCTTCTGCCTCCGGGAGGTTCCTGCAGTGTGGAACTCGTTTTTGACTCCGAGAAGCGCCTCAACAAGGAAATTAACCTACGTAGATCAGTTTTGGGCACACCTCATCAAGGGCTATGAAACCGTTACTCCAGGACGATCACAGAGTAAAACATTATTTAGTGCGACTTTCGTGTTACAATTCTCTCTACGGATCTCGACGGAAAACTGACACTGATCGTTCACTTGTTGCTTCTTGCCATGTTGCATTTTTGTTTGTGTGTTTATGAACTTTATTTATTGTGATTGATAACATTTTGCGTATCTTTCTCTTGGTCGATGGTGACGGCTGTGTACAGTTTTAAGTCTTAAATTATTACATCAGCTAAGGCCCTTTCATAATCATATTACAATTTTGTTTTCTTAAGTAACATGATAATTCCCCACTCACACCCCTCCCTCCATATGAATCACGCACCGTGCCGATGGTAGGAAGGCTTGGGTACCTCAGCGATGCAGATAGCAGTACCGTAGGTGCAACCAAAACGGAGGGGTGTCTGTTGAGAGGCCAGACAAACATGTGGCTCCTGAAGAGGAGCAGCAGCTTTTTCAGTGGTTGCAGGGGCAACAGTCTGGAAGTTTGACTGATCTGACCTTGTAACATCAACCAAAACGGTCTTGCTGTGCTGGTACTGTGAACGGCTGAAAGCAAGGTGAAACTACAGCCGTAATTTTTCCTAAGAGCATGCAGCTTTACTGTATGGTTATATGATGATGGCGTCCTCTTGGGTAAAATATCCCGGAAAAAATAGTCCCCCATTCGGATCTTCGGGTGGAGACTACTCAGGAGGACGTCGTTATCAGGAGAAAGAAAACTGGCTTTGTATGGATCAGAGCATTGAATGTCAGATCCCTTAATCGGGCAGATACGTTAGAACATTTAAAAAGGGAAATGGATAGGTTAATGTTAGATATAATGGGATCAGTGAGGTTCGGTGGCAGGAGAAATACGACTTCTGATCAGATGAATACAGGATTACAAATACAAAATCAAATAGGGATAATGCAGGAGTTGGTTTAATAACGCATAAAAAAATAGTAACGCGGATAAGCTACTATGAAAAGCATAGTGAACACATTATTGTAGCCAAGACCGACACGAAGCCCACGTCTACCACAGTAGTACAAGTTTATATGCCAACTAAATCCGCAGACGATGAAGAGACTGAAGAAATGTATGATAAGATAAAAGAAATTATTCAGACAGTTAAAGGAGATGATAATTTAATAGTCATGGGGGACTGGAAGTCCGCAGTAGGAAAAGGAAGAGAAGGAAAACTAGTAGGTCAATGTGGACTGGAGATAAGGAATGAAAGAGGAAGCTGTCTGGTAGAATTTTGTTAATCATAGCCAACCCTTGGTTTAAGAATCATGAAAGAAGGTTGTTTACGTGGAAGAGGCCTGGAGACACTGGAAGGTTTCGGACAGATTACATAACAGTAAGCAGACATTTAGGAACCAGGTTTTAAATTGTAAGACATTTCCAGGGGCAGATGTTGACTCTGACCACAATTTATTGGTTATGAACTGTAGATTAAAACTAAAAAAACTGCCAGAAGTTAGGAATTTAAGGAGAAGGGATCTGGATAAATTGAAAGAACCAGAGGTTGTAGAGAATTTCGGAGAGAGCATTAGGGAACGGTTGAGAAGAACAGGGGAAAGAAGTACAGAAGATTGAGTAGCTTTGAGAGATTTAAATAGTAAAGGTGGCAGAGGATCAAGTAGATAAAAAGACGAAGGCTAGTGGAAATCCCGGGGTAACAGAAGAGATATTGAATTTAATGAAAGGAGAAAGTATAAAAATGCAGTAAATGAAGCAGGCGAAAAGTAATACAAACGGCTCAAAAATGGGATCGACAGGAAGTGCAAAATGGCTAAGCAGGACAGGCAATAGAGGACAAATGGAAGGATGTAGAGCCATATATCACTAGGGGTAAGATAGATACTGCCTACAAGAAAATTAAAGAGACCTTTGGAGAAAGGAGAACCACCTGTAAGAATATCAAGAGCTCTGATAGAAAACCAGTCCTAAGTAAAGAAGGGAAAGCAGAAAGGTGGAAGGAGTATATAGCACATCTATACAAGGGCGATGTACTTGAGGGCAATATTATGGAAATTGAAGAGGACCTAGATGAAATGGGAGATATGATACAGCGTGAAGAATTTCACGCAGCACTGAAAGACCTAAATCAAAACAAGCCCCCAGGAGTGAACAACATTCCATTAGCCTCGGGAGAGCCAGCCATGACAATACCGTCTGGAGAGCAAGAGGTATGTGACAGGTGAAATAACCTCAGACTTCAAGAAGAATATAATAATTCCGATCCCAAAGAAAGCAGTTGTTTAATAAGCCACGGCTGCAAAATACTAACACGAATTCTTTACAGACGAATGGAACAAATGGTAGAAGCCGACCTCAGAGAAGATCAGTTTGGATTCCGTAGAAGTGTCGGAACACGCAAGGCAATACTGACCCTAAGACGTATCTTAGAAGATAGATTAAGGCAAGACTAACCTACGTTTCTAGCATTTTTAGACATAGAGTAAGCCTTTTACAATGTTGACTGGAATATTCTCTTTCACATTCGGAAGGTAGCAGGGGTAAATACAGTGAGCGAAAGGTTATTTACAATTTGTACAGAAACCAGAAGCAATTTTCAAGGTCGAGGGACATGAAAGGGAAGTAGTGACAGAGAAGGGAGTGAGACAGGGTTCTAGCCCATCCCCGATATTGTTCAATCTGTATACTGAGCAAGCAGCAAAGGAAACAAAAGAAAAATTTGGCGTAGGAATTAAAAATCATGGAGAAGAAATAAAAACTTATAGATTTGCAGATGACATTGTAATTCTGCCAGAGAAAGCAAGGTCTTGGAAGAGCAGTTTAACGGAATGGAAAGTATCTTTAAAGGAGACATAAGATGAACATCAACAAGAGTAAAACGAGGATAATGGAATATAGCCGAATTAATTCATGTGATACTGAGGGAATTAGATCAGTAAATGCGACACTTAAAGTAGTAGATGATTTTGCTATTTGGGGAGCAAAATAAACTGATGATGATCGAAGTAGAGAGGATATAAAAGGTAGGCTGGCTGTGGCAAGGAAAGCGTTTCTGAAGAAGAGCTATTTGTTAACATAGAGTATAGATTTAAGTGTCAAGAAGTCTATTTTGGAAGTATTTGTATGGAGTGTAGCCATGCATGAAAATGAAATGATGATGATGAGGTCCCATGCTCGGAAAAGCGTAGGGGACAATGCGGGAGAACCGCACCGCAGCACTAGGCAAGGTCGTAGCGGAGGTGGTTTGCCATTGCCTTCCTCCAACCGTAATTGGGATGAATGATGATGATGAAACACCCAGTCATCTCGAGGCAGTGAAAATATCTAACCCCGCCGGGAATCGAACCCGGGACCCCGTGCGCGGGAACCGAGAGCGCTACCACAAGAGCACGAGCTGCGGGCATGTAAGTGAAACAAGGGCGATAAGTAGCTTAGACAAGAAGAGAATAGAAGCTTTCAAAATGTGGTGCTACAGAAGTATGCTGAAGATTAGATGCGTAGATTACGCGGCTAATGAGGAGGTACTGAATAGAATTGAGGAGAACTGAAATTTGTTTCATAACTTGACTAGAAGAACGGATCGGGTGGTTGGACACGTTCTCAGGCATCAAGGGATCACCAGTTTAGTACCGGAATGAAGCATGGAGGGTAAAAATCGTAGAGAGCGACCAAGAGATGAGTACACTAAGTAGATTCAGAGGGATGTCGGTTGCAGTAGTTACTCGGAGATGAAGATAGAGTAGCAAGGAGGGCTGCATCCTACCAGTCTCTGATCTGAAGACCTCGGCAACAACATGATAATTTCTGGGGTGCCACTACAGAACTTAGTTCCTGAATCTCTTAACCATAACTCTTTTGTGTGTATTTGCTGTAATCTTTTTATTTTTCAAAGTACATAATTGGTAACTTCTGTGACTTCATCCGAAGATTTTATCATTTGTTTAAACTGGTGTTTTAACATTGCACACGCACATTTTTCAAGGTATTTCCTTCTTTCTTTCTGTTATAGTTATGAATCATTTGTTACATGACTAACTGCTATCACTATTCCGAGGCATCAGTCAGGTGGTGAAGCAGAAATATCTCGTTTTCTTGAAGTAAAATTCGTTTGCCATATTCATTAAGTAAAAGTCTTTTATTATTTAATAACCTTACGCATAAAGTTTAACTCAAAGTGAGTAAATGTTCTTTTATGGCTAAATGTAGGTATACGTTTTTTTCGACATATTGTTTGTTATCTTGGGTCGGACACTGTTCTCCCTAATCTCCTGCTCAAAATTATTCCGTACAATTTACCACTTTCCAGCCTACTACATATCAGATCGTGTCGTATTATTGTCTCTTAGCGTGTGCTTTGTTAAACTGTAATGTTAGTGTATATGTCTGCATTATAATTGGTTGCTTTTATTCTGGATGCCAGCATTCTTTCTCGTTTTCCCACGTTTAAAATTATTACGAATTTTGGTTTTTGTTTGTGTTTCCATGCGTTCTAGCTGCGTATTGTAAAGGAATGTGCTGTTTCATTGAATGTGTAATTTATCAAGGTTACTATTATTTCATTGCTTCTAAATCTTTAATACACTGGTAGTGCCGAGACTGTCCAACAGATTGCGGAATGTATATGAGCGTTAAAAGACTGTGACCAGTTAACTACTTTAAGTCGATTGATATGTGTTTGTTATGCACGTTATTAAGTTGTATGCCGGAGCGTCGTTTTAAAATAATCGAGATGTAACTCGTAAACGTATTTAGTGATTCGCAAGGAAAACATATTTATTTTTCCTATCGACAAATGTTATGAAATGCAGATGGCTAGTAAAATGTGTTATGATGAACGATTGTGAATTTGCTCTTACCACTAAATGTAATGTGCTGATTGCGTGTTTATCAGTCAATGATGATTTGAATTATGTCCAATGAAGCAACGAGCACGCCCAACTCACCAAGCCCGCGCTGCCGACCGCACATATAATATACAGCATCTAAATGTGTAGAACGACAAATATTGACAAATGCTGCGCAAAACACGGACTCATGTCTAACAACAACTGCAGAAAATGTCAAAAACTGCTTATGGGACTCACTAGTGAGCACTGCTTCATGCGACTCTAAAATTGGTCAATAGACTGAAGTACAGACAGAAAACAGTCGTGTGTTTCTGACGCTATCCTCTAGGTCAGGACTCTCCATATTATTGGCCCAGGGCTACATATTAAGTTTCGAATGTTATTGGTGATCGAATGACGCATTTTGTCAGAAGAAGAAAACAGGAACGAAATTTGTTATTGTTTAACACAAAAACAGTTTCTAGTGAAAGCCTCAGGTAGACGTGTATACTACTTAGTACAGCTCGTATAGGTACGAAGTACTAAAATTTTCTCTTACTGTGGCTCAAAAGTAGTCTCTCGTGTGAGTGAAGTATCGTGCAGATGCTCATCACTAAGGTTACTTCTGTATTACTGATTTTGTAAATCCTTCTCTAATCCGATGGGACCGATAAACTCTCTGTTTGCTCCCCTACCCCAAATCAACCAACCAACCGATTCTTACGAAGGGATAACAACTAAACCCAAGAAAACTAGTTCTCAAGGCCATTATTTGTCCGGCAGGACTTAAAAAAAAACGATTCTGTTTCTCATTCTGAAACATTTCAATCACTGTCCTCAGATTAAAGAACGTTGATTAAATTTTACCAGAGGTTAACTACCTTACTGATCTGTGGAATAGGACGTTACTTGACAAAGATTGCACCTCTTCTAGGGAAGGCTGGAAGGACGGTGTTTGAGTCCCTGACGTTGAATAAAATTGACAACAGAAGATACAGGTTTCACGAAACAGAACATATCCACTCAATTTGCAAAAGGAGCTATATGCTTAAGGACGCAGTATATTGTCGAGGGTTTGATAACAAAATGCTTCAAATGGCTCTAAGCACTATGGGACAATATCTGAGGTTATCAGTCCCCTGGACTTAGAACTACTTAAGCCTGACTAACCTAAGGACATCACACACATCCATGCCCGAGGCTGGATTCGAACTTGCGAACGTAGCAGTGGCGTGGTTCCGGACTGAAGCGCCTAGAACCGCTCAGTCACAACGGCCGGCATTTCATGATCGAGCGGCTGCTCATAAGCCACACATCACGCCGGTAAAGAGCAAACAACGCCTCGCTTGGTGTAAGTAGCGTAAAAAAATGGTTCAAATGGCTATGAGCACTATGGGACTTAACTGTTGAGGTCATCAGTGCCCTAGAACTTAGAACTACTTAAACCTAACTAACATAAGGACATCACACACATCCATGCCCAAGGCAGGATTCGAACCTGCGACCGTAGCGGTCCCGCGGTTCCAGACTGTAGCGCCTAGAACTGCACGGCCACACCGGCTGGCTAAGGAGCGTAAACATTGGACGATGGAACAGTGGAAAAAGGTTGTGTGGAGTGACGAATCACGGACACAATGTGGCGATCCGATGGCACGTTGTGGGTATGGTTAATTCCGGGTAAACGTCATCTGCCAACGTGTTTAGTGACTACAGTAAAATTCGGAGACGGTGGTGTTATGGTGGGCTCGTGTTTTTCATGGATGGGGCCAGCACCCCTTGTTGTTGTGCGTGGCACTATCACAGCACAGGTTTACATTGATGCTTTAAGCACCTGCTTGCTTCCAAATGTTGGAGAACAATTCGGAGATGGCGTCTGCACCTTTCAGCACGATCGAACAACTGTTCATCAAGCACGGCCTGTGGTGGATGAGTTACACGACCATAAAATGCCTGTAATGGACTGGCCTGCACAGAGTCCTGACCTAAATCTTATAGAACACCTTTGAGATTTTTTGGAACGGCGACTTCGTGCCAGGCCTCACCGACCGAAATCGATTCCTCTCCTCAGTGCAGCACTCCGTGAAGAATGGGCTGCCATTCCCCAAGATACCTTCCAGCACCTGATTGAACGTATGCCTGCGAAAGTGGAAGCTGTCATCAAGGCTAAGTGTGGACCAACACCTTACTGAATTACCGATGGAGGGCGCCACGAAGTCATTTTCAGGTGTCCGGATACATTTGATCACATAGTGTATGACAGGCCAGACATCGAAGTTAAAATCTTGTGCGTTGTTAGGCAGCGTCACATGTCTTCAAAAAAATCTCTTTGCTCTGATGTCCCGTCTATAGTTAATGCCACAAGATTCTTCTGAGGATCCCAGCAGAGGGGTCGAACGTCGAGTTTTTGAAGAAATATGACTCGGCCTAGCAATCCACAAGACTTTAATTTCGGTGACAAAATCCTGGAGACGTAAACGCTAGATATTGGTCTGTACGATTGAAAACGCTCCCCAAAGTGCTGTTACGTGCTGTGACGTCAGAAACCCTAAGGCTGCGTTCACACTGCCGGCCGGGCCGAGCCGGGCTGACGCGTACTGGCTCGGCTCGTGCCTAGCCAGCTTAGGCCGACGAGTAGTGCATTCACACTGCGCGCCGCGCCGAGCCGGGACGGCGAAATGGGGGAAAATCCACTTCTCCGATTTTCATGTTTTAAAAATTCTTAGCGGTATATAAGACTTCGCCACATCGTTTTATGAACTCATTTTTTCCTTAAAAGCCTTACTTACGTCGTGAAAACAGAAAAAGTCTACTTTTCGTTTCGCGTGATTTCTTAGTTTCGTAACGCTTCCCAACCGATTTTGAAGAAAGTATGCTGCTAAAGAATCTGCAACATCTTAGCTTCGTATTGAATCATTTATCTTTCTATATTTCTTAAGTCATTGTGAAATGATGCAATTTGTCAACGTTGTGCACTTGATTTACAAATCTTGTAGTGAAAAAGTTATGTAGCGGTTAGCTTACTGTTAGATCCGTTTTAGACCATACATTGTTGGGAATGAAATGTAGCTAAAAGTACCAAAAAGTTTTTGAAATGATAGTGATACTGATATCTGTCTCTGGTCTCAAGTAATGCGAGCTATTCAGTGGCGTCAGTGCCGTGTCCGCAAGCCACGGAGTTCGCGCGGTTACAGCTTGGTTTAGTGTAGTCATATAATGCATGACAGAAAAAAACTAATTACTAGTGATCAGCGCAGACCTAGTGCCGGTCCCTCTTATTATTTTAATGGTCTCATTCTCTAGATAAATCCAAATGTATAAGAACTTTTCCCTTGGCTACTGGACAATTCATCTGCTATGCTTTTATAATTGGCCACACGTTGCATCACAAAAGACAAACAATTATTTGTCATCAACATCCTACAATTAGTATGATGTACATTTCGTATTTCGAACTAAAAGACAACTGAAGCGCAATTCTGTAGTCTCGTTGTCTACTTTGACAGAAAAAATAATGGAGAGTTAATGAAACTACTGTAGATCGGCACAGATGTGCGTTTCATTGTTCTTCATTGCTTTTTTTTTCCTTCCTTGGCGGGCTGCGCTGCACTGTCAAGGTAATCCCCACTCATTGGCTAAATGGCTGGCGGGAGGCCAAGTAAATAAATTTAAAAAGATCTCCACCCTTCGACAGCTGACAAGCAAGTCAGTAGAAAACGCAGCTGCAGTCAACAGTTGCTCGCCTTTAGCTAGTCTGTGCTGTCGTGTAGAACAATGTCTTCACTCTTTTATTGGTTTTGTTTTGACTCTGCAGTAACTCGTCGAGTTTTGAAGTACAGAAGAACTAGGAGGTTATGGATTCATCCTATGAATAGCGACAGACATTTAGGAGAGTTTTTTCTTTATATGAAGAACTTAAAAACTATCCTGAAAAATTTTATTCAAATTACAGAATGAATCATAATACATTTCAGTATGTGCTGCACAACATTCAAGACAAAATTTCTAAACACAACACAAATTTTCGCAGAAGTATAACAGCAGAAGAAAAATTGTGTATGACGATAAGGTAAGATTCGTTAGTACGCACTTTTTGGTTTGCAGCAGAGCTTTGTACAGCATTCACTACTTCCAATTAATTGTAGTCGTGCTTTTGTATTTCAAATTTCACAAACGCTTACCTCTGAGGGGAAGAGATTTTAAGGGACTCCTGAGAATCATTAGTAAGTAATTAGCTTCGTCATTTTGGCTAATATCTTGTTGTGCCTTCAACAAAGAATCGCAGAAATGCTCCTTCAGAGTTTTCCAACTTTTTTCTTCTTTTTTCTTCATGATGCAGCGCTTGGCAGTGGTGTTGGTTCATCATGTGGAGCCACTGATGACCTCACAGTATTCTTTTCATTACCTTGTAAGATAGACAGATTGATAGGCGAAGAGTTTTGAGATAATGCCCTTTGACTCAGTGGTTCTATTTCCACTGATAAGGAACTGCCACAGCATGACTTTGCAATGCATTATCATCTGGTAGGGACACATTTCCGTCCCTCAGTGACACTCATATCTGTCTCCGTTTACAAGTAAATGCGAACTATTCAGTGGCGGCAATGCCGCGATTGCTGGCAAGCTATTGTTGTAAATGCATGTAAATACAGGAGATTAAATAAATGAAATAAAAGTAATTTCGCATGTATCATCATAATAAACGTAATTTTTCCTCACTGATTGTGAAATGTGAGGTAGCATCTTAAAATAAAAGACGTGTGCAGTCACACTTGTGATGAAAGCAGAAGGGAGACGTGTGATGCGTGTACCGCAGAAGCTGTAGTGCTGCTCCACAGGCTCGCGCCTGCGGTCGGCTCGCGCCGGCAATATTAAACACTCGGAATGTCGCCGGCTCGGCTCCGGGAGGCTCACGCCGTGTCGGCGCGGCCCGGCCGCCAGTGTGAACACCGCAGTTCAAAACCATGTGTTTGATATCGAAGCGGGCGGCGGCCCGGCCAGGCTCGGCTCGGCCCGGCCGGCAGTGTGAACGCAGCCTAACGCTCAACGCAGAACGTTCGAATCACAGCCCTGTGTCCACGGCTTCGGACTTAAACGAGTGGAATCAATTCCGTGCTTCTTAAAAAACATTTGTTCAAACGCGGGCAGGATTAAATCCCTTCGCTCTAGACAGAACACTATCCCCAGAACGAAAATGAGTGAACAGAATTCGAATCAAGAACAGCTGCCAACATGAGTAACGTACAAGTAAATATCCTCGGAGTAGTGAAGCAACTTAAATCACTTAATAGAAGCAAGTTTCTGGCCCAGACTGTATACAAATTATGTACCTTTCGGAAAATGCTGATGCATTAGCTCCATACTTAATAATCATATACAACCGTTCGCTCGACCAAAGATCCGTACCCGAAGACTGGAAAGCAGCACAGGTCACACCAATATTCAAGAAAGGTAGTATGAGTAATCCACTAAATTACAGGCCCATATTGTTAATGTCGATATGTAGCAGGATATATTGTGTTCGAACATTAAGAAATTACCTCGAAGAAAACTGTCCATTGACACACAATGAACATGGATTTAGAAAACATCGTTGCTGTAAAGCACAACTAGTTCTTTATTCACATGAAGTGTTGAGTGCTATTGACAAGGGACTTCAGATCGATTCCGTATTTCTGTATTTCTAGAAGGCTTTTGCTACTGTACCACACAAGCGGCTCGTATTGAAATTGCGTGCTTGTGGAATTTAGTCTCAGTTATGTGACTGGATTTGTGATTTCCTGTCAGAGAGGTCACATTTCGTAGTAACTGACGGAAAATCATCGAGTAAAATAGAAGTGATTTCAGGCGTTCCCCAAGGTAGTGTTATAGGCCCTTTGCTGTTCCTTATCTATATAAACGTCTTGGGAGACAATCTCAGCAGCCGTCTTCGGTTGTTTGCAGATGACGCTGTCGTTTATCGACTAATAAATCATCAGAATATCAAAACAGACTGGAAAACTATTTAGAAAAAATATCTGAATGGTGCGAAAAGTGGCAGTTGACTCTGAATAACGAAAAGTGTGAGGTCACCCACATGAGTGCTAAAAGGAACTCGTTAAACTTCAGTTACACGATAAATCAGTCTAATTTAAAAGCCGTAAATACAATTAAATACCTAGGTATTACAATTACGAACAACTTAATTTGGAAGGAAAGCATTGAAAATGTTGTGGGGATGGCTAACCAAAGACTGCGATTTATTGGCAGGACACTTAGAAAATGTAACAAAGCCACTAAGGACACTTCCTACACTACGCTTGTCCGTCCTCTTTTAAAATACTGCTGCACGGTGTGGGATCCTTACCAGATAGGACCGACGGAGTAAATCGAAGTAAGTTCAAAGAAATGCTGCACGTTTTGTATTATTGCGAAATATGGGAGTGAGTGTCACAGAAATAATACAGGATTTGGGCTGGACATCATTAAAAGAAAGGCGTTTCTCGTTGCGACGATATCTTCTTACGAAATTCCAATCACCAACTTTCTTCTCCGAACGCGAAAATTACTTTGTTGACACCGACCTACATAGGGAGGAACGATCACCACGATAATATAAGGGATATTTATTTTATTTATTTATTTATGCATTTATTTTACCTGGCAAGATTAGGGCCTTCGGGCCCTCTCTTACACCTAACCAGGCATACTCAAATTGAACGAATTTTAGTTTGTACAGAACATTAAGGACATAGAACGTGTTATACAGTACTAATATATTAAAGAAGAAAAAATAGAGATTATAACAGTAATACAATGATAATTATAACAATCAAAAAATAATTATTACAATTAAGAATAATAATAATAACAGTAATGAATATTGTAACCTCCCCGCAAAAATAAGACAATGATAATGAGCTAAAAATCTAAACTCCCCACAAAATATCGTTAAATAGGAAAATGGAGCTAAGCGTAACCTGCTTGCAAAATTAAAGAATAATAATGGCCGAAATGTAAACTTCCCACAAAATTAAAAAATAATAATTGACCATTAAACCCACAATAATATTAATCAAATAATGATCTATGAACTGAATGTAACATCTCAACAGCAATAATTAAACCTGATAAATTTTATAAGGGCAGCGGCGCTGACCTTCGGCCCTGTGAAATAATTAAACCTGAACACAAAAACCAAAATTCTTACCTCAGTAAACTGCATCTATATCCGCTGTTATTTAAAAAAATTTCCGGCACAGCTCCGTGCATTGCTGGCCCATATTTAATTTTGATTCTTGGAGGGAATGCATGGGATATGCTTGACCAAGGAATTATTGAACCAGCAGTTAGTCCGTACATAAACCCGCTCCATATTGTTGAGAAAAAAGATGGCTCACTTCGCCTCGTGCTTGATTCACGTCACATCAGTGACATAATTATTAATGAAACAGATCGACCACAGACACTAGAGGAACTTCTACAGAAATTTCACGGTACTGCTATTTATTCTACATTAGATCTGAAATCGGGATTTTGGCAAATTCAACTCCATCCGAACTGCAGAAAGTACACAGCATTTCGACCATTAAACCCACAATAATATTAATTAAATAATGATCTATGAACTGAATGTAACATCTCAACAGCAATAATTAAACCTGATAAATTTTATAAGGGCAGCAGCGCTGACCTTCGGCCCTGTGAAATAATTAAACCTGAACACAAAAACCAAAATTCTTACCTCAGTAAACTGCAACCATATCTGCTCTTATTTAAAAAAAAATTTCTGGCACAGCTCCATGCAATGCTGGCCCATATTTAATTTTGATTCTTGGAGGGAATGCATGGGAAATATTATTTAAGTTGAAATGAATCTTTTTCTTTAAAACAGTTACTTTATAATAAAATTATTATTCGGGCAATTCTTAAACAAATTAATTACAATTGACATATCTTATTAGCTGAGCGCAATGCTGCTTCATTATCTTCTATATCAATATACCTCGTCCCGAACCGTGACCAGAGATGCAAGGAGAGGACGCCGCCGACGCATGCCGACGCCCGCTCAGTGCAACCGTCCACTCGCTACAACTACTGCCGACTGAGTGCAACTCGCAACTGACTACTCGCAACTGATAACTCGCTCTACCGACTCCACACACACTACTACCGTCGTCTCGCGCGGTCAAGCGCAGACTAGCAACGATAAATAACTCTCTGGTCAGAGATTCTGTCATGCCTCGCCATCGCTGGTAATGAATACATATGAAACGTACGCGTTTCATTGCCCTCCACTGGGGGGGCAAAAATTTTGCAGCGATGGTGAGTCCTTTGGACTTGCCATGAGCAACAAATTTTTTCTTAACTAATTAACTTTACAATATAGGTGTAGAACACGAAGTAAATATACTGCACATGCACCGAGTACACAACATATCAGACAATGACAAAAAATATGTATACAATGAGTACAGAACATATCAGCAAATCACAAAAAATGTATATACAAATCATATTGATAAATGACAAAAGTCCACACTCACTGAGGTAGTGAACATATCAGGAAATCACAAATGTATAGGCAACGAGTACAAATCACATTGAAAAATGACAAAAGTGCACAGGCACTGAAGTTCAGTACAAAACATATTCACAAACGGCAAAAGTGCACATGCACTGTAGTTGAGAACATATTTGTAAATCACACAAATGTATAGACCATAAATACAAATCATGATAACAAAATGACTTTTTTTTACTATGTCACAAGAATTAGGATAGGAAAGGGAAGGATTGCGTCATGGTTGTAGTACTTTAGGTTGCACGCAGCTGCAATGAAAGTCCATATCTTTCTCCAGAAGCACAACACCAAGTGAGACAATCTGAAGCTCTTTTCCTTGAAGTATTAATCAGTGTAGCCAAGACACTGAACTGTCGTAATAATATTCCATGTTATCATTTTGTTAGTACATCAGGTACACCAAACAGTGGGACCATAATAACATCTCCATCGCTCAAGGTGGTGGACAGCATGTCGTGTCAACACCACGTTCTTGTAAAGTAGACCAACGTAGAATTAGTGCAAAAAACCAAATATAGTGCTCCATGATCATGAGGATAGACAGGACAAATGGATATTGCAGTAATTTCTGGTAATTAGGTCAGAAGATGAAGGATATTAAGTCTCATAGTAGTCTTCATTGAGAATTACACTAGTGGCACTCATCGCCCAGTTACTGAACATATCTGTACCATGTATGTAGTATTACAGAATAATGTTCATAGATTGGCGTTTTACAGAGAACATTGGCACTCATTGCCTAATTATATTACATAATAATATTCATGTGGCATATTACAGAGAACATTGGCACTCATTACCTAATTATAAATCATCAGAAGTCATTACATAATTATATTCATGTGGTATTTTACAGAGAACATTGGCACTCATTTCCTAATTACAAGTCATCAGAAGTCATTACTGAAAACAGGAGGTAGTCAATAACATAGTATTACAGAATAATGTTCATAATTAATCATTAGTCATCTCAATACGGTAATCACTAGCATTCATTTTCCAGTTACAAAGCATAAAACAGGAGGTAGTCAATAACATAGTATTACAGAATAATGTTCCTAATTAATCATTGGTCATCTCAATACAGTAATCAGTAGCATTCATTTCCCAGTTACAAAGCATTATTATTATACTGTAACTATGATGATGATGAAGAAATTGATGAAATGTATGATGAGATAAAAGGAATTATTCAGCTAGTGAAGGGAGACGAAAATTTAGTAGTCATGGGTGCCTGGAATTCGTCAGTAGAAATAGGGAGAGAAGGAAACATTGTAGGTGAATATGGATTGGGGGGAAGAAATGAAAGAGGAAACCGCCTTGTAGAATTTTGCACAGAGCATAACTTAATCATAGCTAACACTTGGTTCAAGAATCATGAAAGAAGGTTGTATACCTGGAGGAAACCTGGAGATACTAAAAGGTATCAAATAGATTACATAATGGTAAGACAGAGATTTAGGAACCGGGTTTTAAATTGTAAGACATTTCCAGGGGCAGACGTGGATTCTGGTTCAAGAATCATGAAAGAAGGTTGTATACCTGGAAGAAACCTGGAGATACTAAAAGGTATCAAATAGATTACATAATGGTAAGACAGAGATTTAGGAACCAGGTTTTAAATTGTAAGACATTTCAGGGGCAGATGTGGACTCTGACCACAATCTATTGGTTATGAACTGCAGATTGAAACTGAAGAAACTGCAAAAAGGCGGGAATTTAAGGAGATGGGACCTGGATAAACTGAAAGAACCAGAGGTTGTACAGAGTTTCAGGGAGAGCATAAGGGAACAATTGACAGGAATGGGGGAAAGAAATACAGTAGAAGAAGAATGGGTAGCTTTGAGGAATGAAATGGTGAAGGCAGCAGAGGATCAAGTAGGTAAAAAGGCGAGGGCTAGTAGAAATCCTTGGGTAACAGAAGAAATATTGAATTTATTTGACGAAAGGAGAAAATACAAAAATGCAGTAAATGAAGCAGGCAAAAAGGAATACAAACGTCTCAAAAATGAGATTGACAGGAAGTGCAAAATGGCTAAGCAGGGATGGCTAGAGGACAAATGTAAGGATGTAGAGGCTTGTCTCACTAGGGGTAAGATAGATACTGCCTACAGGAAAATTAAAGAGACCTTTGGAGAGAAGAGAACAACTTGTATGAATATCAAGAGCTCAGATGGCAACCCAGTTCTAAGCAAAGAAGGGAAGGTAGAAAGGTGGAAGGAGTATATAGAGGGTTTATACAAGGGCGATGTACTTGAGGACAATATTATGGAAATGGAAGAGGATGTAGATGAAGATGAAATGGGAGATAAGATATTGCGTGAAGAGTTTGACAGAGAACTGAAAGACCTGAGTCGAAACAAGGCCCCAGAGTAGACAACATTCCATTAGAACTACTGATGGCCTTGGGAGAGCCAGTCATGACTAAACTCTACCATCTGGTGAGCAAGATGTATGAGACAGGCGAAATACCCACAGACTTCAAGAAGAATATAATAATTCCAATCCCAAAGAAAGCAGGTGTTGACAGATGTGAAAATTACCGAACTATCAGTTTAATAAGTCACAGCTGAAAAATACTAACGCGAATTCTTTACAGACGAATGGAAAAACTGGTAGAAGCGGACCTCGGGGAAGATCAGTTTGGATTCTGTAGAAATGTTGGAACACGTGAGGCAATACTAACCTTACGACTTACCTTAGAAGAAAGATTAAGAAAAGGCAAACCTACGTTTCTAGCATTTGTAGACTTAGAGAAAGCTTTTGACAACGTTAACTGGAATACTCTCTTTCAAATTCTGAAGGTGGCAGGGGTAAAATACAGGGAGCGAAAGGCTATTTACAATTTGTACAGAAACCAGATGGCAGTTATAAGAGTCGAGGGGCATGAAAGGGAAGCAGTGGTTGGGAAAGGAGTGAGACAGGGTTGTAGCCTCTCCCCGATGTTATTCAATCTGTATATTGAGCAAGCAGTAAAGGAAACAAAAGAAAAATTCGGAGTAGGTATTAAAATCCATGGAGAAGAAATAAAAACTTTGAGGTTCGCCGATGACATTGTAATTCTGTCAGAGACAGCAAAGGACTTGGAAGAGCAGTTGAACGGAATGGACAGTGTCTTGAAAGGAGAATATAAGATGAACATCAACAAAAGAAAAACGAGGATAATGGAATGTAGTCAAATTAAATCGGGTGATGCTGAGGGGATTAGATTAGGAAATGAGACACTTAAAGTAGTAAAGGAGTTCTGCTATTTGGGGAGTAAAATAACTGATGATGGTCGAAGTAGAGAGGATATAAAATGTAGACTGGCAATGGCAAGGAAATCGTTTCTGAAGAAGAGAAATTTGTTAACATCGAGCATAGATTTAAGTGTCAGGAAGTCGTTTCTGAAAGTATTTGTATGGAGTGTAGCCATGTATGGAAGTGAATCATGGACGATAACCAGTTTGGACGAGAAGAGAATAGAAGCTTTCGAAACGTGGTGCTACAGAAGAATGCTGAAGATTAGATGGGTAGATCACGTAACTAATGAGGAGGTATTGAATAGGATTGGGGAGAAGAGAAGTTTGTGGCACAACTTGACTAGAAGAAGGGATCGGTTGGTAGGACATGTTTTGAGGCATCAAGGAATCACAAATTTAGCATTGGAGGGCAGTGTGGAGGGTAAAAATCGTAGAGGGAGACCAAGAGATGAATACACTAAGCAGATTCAGAAGGATGTAGGTTGCAGTAGGTACTGGGAGATGAAGAAGCTTGCACAGGATAGAGTAGCATGGAGAGCTGCATCAAACCAGTCTCAGGACTGAAGACCACAACAACAACAACACTATTACTCAAAGTCTGTGGTTGGAAAACGTCATTTAGTATTACTCATAACTCTTTTAAATTGGTAGCATTATTTGGGACTGGTAATACTTTCCTTTTTTTGTGTGTGTTAGCAATGCATTGCGTTGGGTAATTACAGGGGAAAGAAAAAAAATTGCTTTTGGGTTGTTGCTGTAAATGAAAATGTGTAACGTCATCCGTCATGAGTCAGCTGTTGCAAGATTATGAAATAAGTAGAGTATATGTAATCACATTCATAAATGAGATAGGCTTAATGAACAACTGCTTATAACACATTAATTTAATAAATAATTTCTCCTGCAAAAATATACAAAAATGGAATATTAAACTGAAAGAAGAAACGCATTTTAGGCTGAAAAGTAGTGAAATTCGAATTAACAGATAATGAAATGTGTTTAAAATTGTGTTCCATAGCTGTCCCTTCCAAAACCTTCAGTCATCATACTATGCAATATAATACCTACTGTCAAAACGAACTGCAACAAATACTTATATAACTACATAGCATAAATACATAACTTCAACATCATCCTCGTCTGTAAAGAAAAAATCTTCATTATCCATCACTTCATTATCTATATTATCATAACTCCATTATTATCATCACCTGTAAAGAAAAACTTCATTATCCATAGTAGCATATTCTTCATCCTTATTCATCAGCATTCATTATCACCTGCAAAAAATCACTACATTATTCATTATACAACTATTCTTTATTTCTATCATATTTCATCACTAAAACTAAGATGTGTAGTTCTGTCTGACAGCCTGCATCAATCGCCTCCTATTCTGAAAGAAAAAATTAGTTAAGACTGTTATTCTACGATGTGTATAGTATATTGTTGTTAATGCTTGTTAATCCTGATCCATTTACTCTTCCTCACGAGGTTTGCATCTTCTTTCGATCATTCCGAAGGTGAAATTCCCATTTTGTTTAATTTATTTCTTTCACGCATCATTTCTTTCTGAAATTGATGAAAAAAGATTAATGTCTCGCATTTACATAATATACTCACTAAATAATGACTGGTTTATGGTAACATAATTAAGCATACAGCATAACATGACAGAAAACGTAATATGTGAAAAAAAATAGATAGTGTTCAGAGGCAAAAATGTACACAGAATATCACAATGCAGCAGCAAAAAATGTAAAATAGTCACGATGTTGACATATCATAGGGCAAAAATGTCAAAGTCAACTGGTATGTGTTATATCTGAAGTATTTCACAGTGCATACAAACAAAACATGAAAACAATCGTACATACATAAAAAGAATGATGACAAGAAATGTGACCTTCTTTGTGTTCAGCTTGTATGTTGTGTAGTTAATAGAAGCGAGAATTAAAGACTTTAATGGGGAGAGGATTTAATAAAATTAATATATCACTAGATAGAATTGCATAATTATTCATAAGATACGTAATTTTATCTGGAAAATGTGCACTGTCTAATGTGTAACGACAAGAAAAGCGACCTGCTAACCTTACCTTGCCGGGCACTTGCCAAGAAAAAATACGACAATCATCAGTAAGTAGTCACATAAATATAATTGCATAAGTGGTCATAAAATGTGTAAGTTCATCTGGAAAAATAAGCACGGTCTGATGTGAAACGACAAGAAGAGCGACCTGCTAACCTTACCTTGCCGAGCACTTGCCAAGAAAAAATACGATAATCATCAGTAAGTGTTCATGTGAATATAATTGCATAAATGGTCATAAAAAATTAGGAAGTGGCATTACAGTGTGATAAATCATAAAGTATCTTCATTCAATAAAATGTTTGACGTTCGACACGTGATGGTTTCCTTTCGATTTTCTGGTTCTCAAAGTTTCGACGTGTACAACATTGGGGTGAGGAATGCTGCGAATCCGATATGGACCTGCGTATAGAAGTTCAAATTTACTACACCTACCTTTTATTTTGTTGGATAAATAGTGTGTACGTACTAATATCTTCTGTCCAACGTGAAAGTCACGGCGTATACAAACCTGTTTTTGTTGTCTTCTTCGGCGCTCTGTGGCACGTTTGATGTTGTTCAGCGCAATGTCAATTATTTCGTGGTGTCGTAGTCGACGAGAAGTAGGAAATGTTACTAATTCTTTAATTTTGTTATGTGGTTCAACATTTTTCAGTATAACAGACGGAGATAGCATATTGGATTCATTTGGTATGGAATTAATTACATCTTGGAATGAGAGTATGTGTGTGTCCCAATCAATATGTCTTTTACGGCAGTATATTCTACACAGTTTACCAATTTCTTTCATTAATCGTTCACAAGGGTTCGAAGAAGCATGGTACCTGGATATATAGATCGGAGAAATGTTTCTAGCTCGTAACATACGTGTCCATATAGCAGATCGAAATTGTGGTCCATTGTCAGAAATTACTTTCAACACATGCCCTACATGAAATATAAAATGTTTTACAAATGCTTTCGAAACAGTTTTAGCAGTAGCTTAGCGTAACGGAGTGAAGGTAGCAAATTTTGAAGTGAGTTCAACAGCGACAAAGATGTAGCAAACACCTCTATTAGTTCTGGGAATCGGCCCAAAAATGTCTACAGCGGCCATATGTCTCAATTTAACAGGTACAATGGGATGTAATGGAGGAATATGTGATGTCGTGTCTGACTTAGCTTTCTGGAAGATTTTACATGACGCTAAAACTCGTCGTATACTTTTTTCTATGTTGGCAAAATAACAGTTCTGTCTCAGTATAAGAAAACATTTTCTAGCTCCGTAATGTGCATAACTTAAATGAGTATACCAGATTAATTTGTTAACAAGTTCATCAGGAATGCATAATAACCAATTGTTGTTGTCAGTATGAGAGCTTCGAAACAATGTCATTGCGTACAGTGTAATGGTTTCTAATGGTAACATTATTCCTATCTTGCCAAAGGTGTTTAATCTCTTTCTACACGTTGTCTTTACTCTGCTCTTGTGATATGTCTTGTAATGACGACGAAATAAAATTTTCAAATGCAACTTGTTGAATGTACATGACGCTGAAATTTGCTTTACAGAAGTTGGTTGCGATGTCTTGCTGATTGTTGCTCAGAGAACAGGGTAGTGCGTCTGCTACAACATTTTGTGTGCCGGGAATGTGAACAATTGTAAAATTAAATTCCTGTAGATAAAGTTTCCATCTGCTTAATCTGTCGTGTGTAAATTTAGCCGAAAGTAAAAACTGTATCGCTCTGTGGTCTGTGTAGACGGTGGTATGTCTTCCATAATGAAAATGTCAAAATCTCGTAAAAGCCCAAACAACACATAATGTTTCAAGTTCAGTAACAGAATAATTTCTTTCAGCAGGTGACAGAATGCGACTTGCAAATGCAATGTTTTTAATTACTGTACAACCATCTTCTTCACTTTCCTGAAAAATATGTACGCCTAAAGCGGTGTTAGAGCTGTCGGTAGCAATGAAAAAATTTCTAGTAAGATCTGGGTGCGATAAAAGTGGTGCATTCAACAAAGCATGTTTCAGGTTCATAAATTCAGAATGTGCTTGCTTATCCCAGGACCAAATAGTGGTTTTCCCTGTCAATTGGCATAATCTAGGGGTGTCTAAAGCAGAGTAATGAATAAATTTACCAAAAAAGTTAATTAGACCCAAAAAGCTGCGTAGTTGTTTCTTCGTCGTAGGAACAGTAATGTCACGTAAAGCTTGAAGTTTTTCCGGGTTAGGTGCAATGCCTTCTGCTGAAATTACGTGTCCAAGAAATTTTATAGAAGTTTTGCCAAAGTGCGATTTACTGAGATTAACTGTGAGTCCTTGTGCACGAAAAGTTTGCAACAGTTGTTCAAGAATCAGATTGTGTCCAGTCCAGTTAGCTTCTGCAATAAGAATGTCGTCTACGTACGTTGTTATTCTGTCTTTAAGTTCTGGCGGAAGTATTGTGTTCAAACCGCGAATAAAAGCTGCAGAAGAAATTGTTAAGCCGAATGGAGCTGAATTTGTCAAAATCCCGATTTCAAATCTAATGTGGAATAAATAGCAGTACCATGAAATTTCTGTAGTACTTCTTCTAGTGTCTGTGGGCGATCTGTTTCATTAATAATAATATCATTGATGTGACGCGAATCAAGTACGAGGCGAAGTGAGCCATCCTTTTTCTTAACAATATGGAGCGGGTTTATGTACAGACTAACTGCCGGTTCAATAATTCCTTGATCAAGCATAGCTTGCAATTCTTTCTTAACCTGTTCTCTATGGATATATGGAATGGGATAGTGCTTCGCTTTAAATGTGTCGTGCTGTTTGACTTGAAATTCATACATAAAACCGGACATAGTACCAGGAATGTTGTCGAAAACTGGAGCTTGATGTAAATGAATTTTGTGTAGTTGGGTGCGTTCGTCGTCTGTATTTGCACTGCTTTGTTTAACTTTATCAGAAATCATCTGTATTACGTCATAGTCAGCTTCGTCTGGAGTATTATAGTTATGTACGTACGTATCCGTGAACAATGTGGAATTACAGTCTATGCTACGTGATACGGAAATGACCTCTGTGCGATTAATTGTTTGTTCTTCTGCAGATAATGAGTGCTGATATTCTAAAGCCAATTGTACATTTTCATCCTTCAACATTAAATAGGAATTTTGAAAGTCAATAATTGCGTTGTGTTGTACCAGAAAATTCGTACCTAGAATAACGTCTGTTGTCAATAAGGGAACAATCCAAAAATTTGAGTGAAATGTGTGACCTGCAATGCAAAATGATAAATGTGTCTGTAATTTAACGTCTACTCCTTTACTCGATACTGCTCCTTTCACTTTCGTTTCGCCTAATGGTAATGTAGGATAGGTATTCTCTTTGTTACACTCGTTGAATGTTTCCCCATTTATAACTGACATAGGTGATCCTGAATCGATTACTGCTGAAAATTTCGATGAACCAATTTTAATTTCGATGACAGGATGTGAAATGGTTTTTTGAACAATTGGTCTTTCCTGCAAAAGAGTGTCTCGGATGTCGTCAAAAGTAATTACATTTTCGTGAACAACATTCTGCCTGTCAAAAGTAGTGCTTGTGTTACTGGAAGATGCGACCTGTACTTTATCTAGTGAAATTCTATCTGACGTGTTATTATTTTCTGGAGGATGCTGTGGCATTTCCACTATTTGTACTGTTCTATTATTTCTTCCAGACGTATTACGCTCTGGATGATACCTACTGTCTGGTTCATTCATGAGAATATGTTGTTGCTGGTAAGACCGACTGTTATTAAACGTATTTTGATAATTGTGCTCATTGCTTTTACGTCTGTTGTGATAGTCATTCCTATACAGTGTATTGCGATAGGAATTGATGTACTGTGTTTTCTGCACGTAGTTATTTCCTTGCTGCCGTGCGTTACTATTTGTTGGAGCTGAGACTATACGTGCACGCGGCGAAACAGTAAAGCCTGGTTGACCTTGTGCATTACATTGTTGGTTAGGTATGCTAACCGGCTGATTTTCATGCTGTTGTGGTGAAAAACCTCTGTTGTTACTAAAATGTGGTTCCTGTTGCTGATAATTTTGACGATATTGATAATTAAAATTTTGTCTGTTATTAAAGTTCTGGTGGTTGTCGTTCCTAAAGCGTCTGTTACCTTTGCTATTGAAATTACGTGGCTGATCGTAATTGCTGTACGTTTGTTGACCTTGGTTATTATAAGAAAAATTATTGTTTATAAAGGAATAATCCGATTGCTGTACTTCCAAAAGCTGTAACAGATCTCTGAATGCCGAAATGTTTTCCTTCTGCTGACACGTTAAAAGAGACACACGTAATGATCATGGTAATTTAGAGATACATAGTTCAATAAGTGCAGATTCACTATATGGTTCACTTAGGTACTGGTTTTGTTGGACCATATGCTCAAAAAATTGTGTGACACTGGGAAAATTCGAATTCTCATAATTTGGTAAACTAATTAGTTGATCTTTAATTCTGCACTGTGTCGTCTTCGACCAGTATGCTGACAGAAAAGCATTCTGAAATTCTTCTACCAAGTAGCATTGTCTCGCGATTGGTCTCATACGAGTTGCCGGTTCGCCTTCCAAAAAACTGCAAATAAATTCAAGTTTGTGCGTTACAGGCCAAGTCGGTGGAAAAGCAAAGCTAAATTGTTGTATCCAATCCAGTGGGTGAATCTGTGTTCTTGACAATTTTCTACGTAATGTGTTATTAGACGAATCTATCTCATTGATTGTCTGCTGTAGATTTTGAAATTCAGGTGTTTGGTTAAACAAAATCGCTGCAGTATCATCTGATTTGCTGTCATTATCACTTTCAATAACATCAATACGACTGGCCAATTCATCACATTTTTCAGTCAGTATTTTTACCTGATCATCGTTTTTAGTGTCAGAAGCATTAACCTATTTTTGTAATTTATGTGTGGTTTCGTTCAATTTTTTGACGTCAGCTTTGATGTCATCGGAATCCTGTGTTAGTTCTAATTGTTCGAGTCTGTCTGTCACTGTCTGAATATCTGCTGTGTGTGTGTCTGTTTTCGATTTAAGATCGGAAATTTCATCACGTAATTCTGTGTTCAACTGTTTGATGGTATTAATTTCGTCTGACACTGTAGCAATATTGTTGTCTACGTATGTTTTTGCCTTCGCAAACAATTTACGTTTATCTTCCTGTCTCTGTGCGGTGATTGTTTCCATGACTTGTCGTTTTACTTTATTCTGTTCCTGTATAAATTTACGGAAACGCGTATCACTGTTTTGTAGGTGAAGATTAAAACGCTCGTCAATCTGACTGTTCTGTTGGTCGAATTTCGCGTCAATCTTTGCATCCATTGTGCGCGAAAGTTCTACTGTCATTAATTTAAACTCGTCGCGTAATTGTGTTGCATTCTCAGAGCATTGTTTACCGACTGCATTAATTTCGTCTCTAAGTGATTCTGTTGTAGTTGTTTGCATATCTCTTAATTCTTGCGCAACAGATCTAATTTCTTCGCTACTTTTCCTAGCACAAGCCTCAATTTCCTCACGTAATTGTTCCTTAGTATCATGACAGTGCGCGGCAACGGCTCTAATCTGTTCACTGAGCTGTCTAGAATTGTTGTCTAATTTTTCATTAAGCTGTTGTTTGAGATTTTCGTTATTTTCATTAAGTTGTTGTTTGTTCTGTTCACTAAATTGTTTGAAATTTTCACTAAATTGTTGTTTGAGATTGTTGTCCTGTCTTTCATTCTGTTGTTTGGAATTTTCATTAAGTTGTTGTTTGAAATTTTCACTAAGTTGTTTGAATTTTTCATCAAATTGTTGTAGCAATAGTGCCATAATTTGATCCGAGCCAATATTACCTACTCTATTCTGTGTGCTGTTTGATGATGTGCCTGCAATTGTCATGTTTTGTGTAACCATTCGGTCATTTTGTGATTCTTGAAAATGTTTGCTAATCGGATGTGCACTGTTAGTCGCTACACCGGGATCAAATTAATCTGTCGTACTCTGATTACACTGTTCATTTTCATCAGAAAAATTTGTCTATTCGTCACGTAAATCCTGCAAACCGGGTGTGTTAAGCTGGGCAGCGCTCATTGCAACAGAACGCCCCCCGTCATCAATTGTCGTTAAATTAACAGAGGACACAATTGAATTCGTCTGTTCATCACTAGGATAAAAATCAATATTAGTGGTCGGTACACACTGATTGTCGGTAAACAGAGGATTGTCATCACTACACTGTGTGTCACTAGTACTATCATTCAAATTGTTTAATTCGGTTATTTCACTCATTATACCTCGCGATGTACTATTAACAGTTTTTCGCGGCATTTTTACACAAATCACAATTATTCAATAATGAAACAAAGACAATACAAAATGCAACAAACACAAATACAACAAAGAGCAACGAATTGCCGATGTTCTGTGAGAGAAAGTCACAAAATTAGTAAAAGGGTTCCGCCAAATGCTAATTATATTTAAGTAAATAAGAGCAGATATCTGACTATCAGAAGATTCTCAAAGAAATACGATCCTGGTCCGGATGTCGCCAAGTGTAACCTCCCCGCAAACATAAGATAATGATAATGAGCTAAAAATCTAAACTCCCCACAAAATATCGTTAAATAGGAAAATGGAGCTAAGCATAACCTGCTTGCAAAATTAAAGAATAATAATGGCCCAAATGTAAACTTCCCACAAAATTAAAAAATAATAATTGACCATTAAACCCACAATAATATTAATTACATAATGATCTATGAACTGAATGTAACATCTCAACAGCAATAATTAAACCTGATAAATTTTATAAGGGCAGCGGCGCTGACCTTTGGCCCTGTGAAATAATTAAACCTGAACACAAAAACCAAAATTCTTACCTCAGTAAACTGCATCTATATCTGCTCTTAATTAAAAAAAATTTCCGGCACAGCTCCGTGCAATGCTGGCCCATATTTAATTTTGATTCTTGGAGGGAATGCATGGGAAATATTATTTAAGTTGAAATGAATCTTTTTCTTTAAAACAGTTATTTTATAAGAAAATTATTATTGGGGCAATTCTTGAACAAATTAATTACAATTAACATATCTTATTAGCTGAGCGCAATGCTGCTTCATTATCTTCTATATCAATATACCTCGTCCCGAACCGTGACCAGAGATGCAAGGAGAGGACGCCGCCGACGCATGCCGACGCCCGCTCAGTACAAACGTCCACTTGCTACAACTACTGCCGACTGAGTGCAACTCGCAACTGACTACTCGCAACTGACAACTCGCTCTGCCGACTCGACACACACTACTACCGTCGTCTCGCGCGGTCAAGCGCAGACTAGCAACGATAAATAACTCTCTGGTCAGAGATTCTGTCATGCCTCGCCATCGCTGGTAATGAATACATATGAAACGTACGCGTTTCACTATGTATATGAAAGTAAGCGTATTTTTCTTTTATGAATGTCAGTCCTATTGCTAGCTGGGAATTTTCTCGTTATGTTCTTTCAGCTTGTGAGTTATTCTCATCGAGCAGAGACGTAAGATGATAGAATGGGGTGAAAGAGATATAGAAGAGGTAGCTAGGTTAGAGGAAGAGAAATAGAATAGTAAAATTCGAAGCCATGTTGGAGAGGAGAAAGAAAGAGATGAGAGGGGCACAACAGTGGTGGCTATACCGTCCCTAATATGTAAGTTTTGAGTTCCCTCTTGAATGTTGAGTGGTTCTGGATAAGACGCAGATCACAGGGGAGCGCGTTCCATAGTCGTATGGTTGAGATGGAGAATGACACGGAGAAAGATTTTGTGTTATGTAAAGGTACAGCCAAGATGCTAGACGTCTCCGATCTAGTATTGCGGTTGAGAAATGATGATAGGTGTTTAATGTGAGAAGTATTGGGGGCACCAGTGGCTAAGAAATCGATGAAGTAAGCACATCGTGTGGAGATCGCGTGCCTTATGTGGGCGTATCCAACCTAGCTGGGAGTATGAAGGACTGATATGATCATACAACCGTATATTGCACACGTATCTAACGCAAGCATTCATCACTAGCTCGAGGCATCTCGAATTTTCACAATTTGTGCCGTGTTGAACTACGTCACAGTCGTAAAGATTAGGCAAGACTAGTGTTTGCACAAATTTTTGTTTAACATGGGTTGGAAATTTTTTTTTTAATTTTTGGATTGCATGTAGGGAGGAGAGCGATTTCCGGCAAGCTGTGACTGTTTGTTCTTCCCAGATTAGGTGTTCATCCATGATTATTCCAAGGTCTTTTACTATTTTTTGGTATGGTATTTGGGTAGCATTGAGGAGTATTTGAGGGACTGTTTCGCGAAAGTACCGGCTGCTTAACTTAGGATGAGATATAAGAATAACCTGGGATTTCTTGGAGTCTAGTTTCAGACATCGGTTCCGTGCCCATCGAGAAACAGAGCAAACATCTGCATTCATACTCGCTACTGCGTCAGCAATGTTCTTGTGGCTTGCACTTATGTACAGTTGGATGTCGTCGGCATATAGATGGTAGTTGCAGGAGTGAATCACTGAAGAAATATCATTAATGTACAGTGAGAAGAGTAATGGACCAAAGACGGAGGCTTGGGGAGCTCCAGAGCACAGAGGTTGTATGGAAAGATATAGGTGTTCATTCTTTCCGTGCGCTATACGAGATTGGAATAATAGAGAATTGAGAAGGTGGTTCGATGAACCCTCTGGTAGGCACTTAAATGTGATTTGCAGAGTATCCATGTAGATGTAGATGTAGATGTAGATGTAGAACTATAAAAATATCAAATTGAATACTGAAAATAGAAATGCAAACGGCCAGCTTGCTCAATCAAATGCCGAAACGTTGTCATTTACCAAGATAGTGAGGAAACGTGGCTCTTTTATCAGCGGTGGACGCCGTGGTAGTGAGGCGTACAAGAGTGGTCCGTGAAGCACTTGCGCGGCCCGCTGCCGGAATGCTGGACTGCTGGAGAATGAGAGAGGCGGCGGCGGCGGCGGCGGCGGCGGCGGAAAGGAATCCCCATTACCGCGGGCACGTCCTCACGGCGGCGCCCTTCCTGCCGGCTGCGTGCGGATTATATAGACTGGATCATACAGCTCCGCGGCATGAATACATATTACGCCGTTCCGAACTTTAAATGGATTTATTGTCCGCTCCGCCGACCGAACAAAGATTCAGTTTTAAATAAAGTGTTTCTATATTCATGCATGCAAGACGTGCGGCGCCGAGCCCCGGCTACGGCTGCGGGATGTGGTAAATGAGAGATTCCATATTCAGTTCAGGCTGGGCGCTCGGAGAGAGAGACAGTGAGAGAGAGAGAGAGAGAGAGAGAAAGCTAGCTGGGTCCGCGACGGACCGGGTCCGACGGACCGAGAGTTATTAAACAGCTGCGTGCCAGCTGCCAGCTGCCAGCTGCCAGCTGCCGCGGCGCCGCAATCACGGCCCACGGCGCCGGACGTCTGGCGTCGCGACGCGACGGCTGGGATGAGACCTTCACAGGCGGTCAGCGGCGCACCAGACGCCACGTCGCATCTGCTGGTCGTAGTGGAGTGGAAATTTCCCGAGGCTTGGTTTCCGGGCTAAATATTACGCGGCAAGACTGGTCACAGGCGTTGGAGATGTCACAACAGTCCAAAGGAAGACGTTATGTCTCAGAACAGCCGACTATTCCGTGATAAACCTGGCTCTCCAAAATCAAGTTATCCAGACTTCATACTACTACTATAACGCGCATCCGGCTGGGCCATGGACCTTCCTCACCTTTATACACTACTGGCCATTAAAATTGCTACACCACAAAGAGAACGTGCTACAGACGCGAAAGTTACCCGACAGGAAGAAGATGCTATGATATGCAAATGATTAGCTTTTCAGAGTATTCACACAAGGTTGGCGCCGGTGGTGACACCAACAACGTGCTGACAAGAGGAAAGTTTTCAACTGATTTCTCATACACAAACAGCAGTTGACCGGCGTTGCCTGGTGAAACGTTGTTGTGATGCCTCGAGTAAGGAGGAGAAATACGTACCATCACTTTGATAAAGGTCGGTTGTAGCCTACCGCGATTGCGGTTTATCGTATCGCGACATTGCTGCTCACGTTGGTCGAGATCCAACGACTGTTAGCAGAATATGGAATCGGTGGGTTGAGGAGGGTAATACGGAACGCCGTGCTGGTTCCCAACGGCCTCGTATCACTAGCAGTCGAGATGACAGGCATCTTATCCGCATGGCTGTAACGGATCGTGCAGCCACTTCTCGATCCCTGAAGTAACAGTTGGGGACGTCTGCAAGACAACAACCATATGCAAGAATAGTTCGACGACGTTTGCAACAGCAATGACTATCAGCTCGGAGACCATGGCTGCGGCTACCCTTGACGCTGCATCACAGATGGGAGCGCCTGCGATGGTGTACTCAACGACGAACCTGGGTGCACGAATGACAAAACGTCATTTTTTCGGATGAATCCAGGTTCCTTTTACAGCATCATGATGGTCGCATCCGTGTTTGGCGACATCGCGGTGAACGCACATTGGAAGCATGTATTCATCACCGCCATACTGGCGTATCACCCGGCGTGATGGTATGGGGTGCCATTGGTTACACGTCTCGGCCACCTCTTATTGGCATTGACGGCACTTTGAACATTGGACGTTACATTTCAGATGTGTTACGACCCGTGGCTCAACCCTTCATTCGATTCCTGCGAAACCCTACATTTCAGCAGGATAGTGCACGACCGCACGTTGCAGGTCGTGTACGGGCCTTTCTGGATACAGAAAATGCTCGACTGCTTCCCTGGCCAGCACATTCTCCAGATCTCTCACTAATTGAAAACGTCTGGTCAATGGTGGCCGAGTAACTGGCTCGTCACAATACGCCAGTCACTACTCTTGATGAACTGCGTTATCGTGTTGAAGCTGCTTGGGCAGCTGTACCTGTACACACCATCCAAGCTCGGTTTGACTCAATGCCCAGGCGTATCAAGGCCGTTATTACGGCCAGAGGTGGTTGTTCTGGGTACTGATTTCTCAGAATCTATGCACCCAAATTGTGTGAAAATGTAATCATATGTCAGTTCTAGTATAATATATTTGTCCAATGAATACCCGTTTATCATCTGCATTTCTTCTTGGTGTAGCAACCTTAATGGCCAGTAGTGTAGGATGAAAGTTCAGCTATTTCCATAATGCGAATTCCACACAACAAAGATCGCAGATCTCGACCATGTGAGATTAGGCTGTTCACAGACAACGTCGCGACTTTTCTCAGACTTTGGTCGGAGCTGGAATTCCGTAACCTACATCTGTGATGGTTCTGTTTCGACAGCTGACCGCCAGGCACAAAGGTTCCAGTGCAAGAAGTTGTGATCTATGGACTGTATTCAGAGTGTGAATGCACAAAGTGTACCATAAAGTTTACATGGAACTAAAGTAATTTATAATGCTGTATGAAACTTCCTGGCAGATTAAAACTGTGTGCCCGACGGAGACTCGAGTCTCGGTCGGGGACACAGTTTTAATCTGCCAGGAAGTTTCATATCAGCGCACACTCCGCTGCAGAGTGAAAATCTCATTCTATAATGCTGTAGATAGCACATTGTATATCTGATCTGAAGTTACTCACTTCTCTGGCTGCATGGTTAATGCCATAGGCCAATAAATAAATAAAAGCAAAAAATATTACGCAGTGAGATCAACTGTGGTACCGACCGAAGCTGCTGCAACTTTAAGTTTGCAGACGGAGACTGAGAACTAAGTGGACCGCAGTGGATCCGTTCCCGACTGGATGATGGTTAACCCTCGCAATACCAAGAGAGGGGTACTTTATGGCCACATTTTGAAAATACTGTAATCTAGTCATGTAATTTGTATTTGAAAACACTGAAAAAAGTATTTATAGATCCTAATGGTGTTTTATATCAAATTCTGTAATTATTTTTAATTTCTCAATCACACGTACTCCTAAAGTGGAAGTCTTATTAGTAAATGTGATCATTCGCAACAAATATCATATTCATATTTTCAACTTCAGGACCATTCTCACACATCTGCGTAGTTTTAAAAAGCATGTTGTGATTAAAAATTAACGATAACTAACGAAACCAGTAGTTTTTAAATGTGTACACACATTACGGAAAATGTGATGGTATTGTTGAAGCTGATCTAACAGATTATTTCAAGTTCTCGACCGTTCTCATGCATTAGTTCCTACTGAAAAAGGATGTTGTTAGTAAAAGTTAACAACAGTGAATGAAATTGTGTTATGGAAAGTACTTTGGTATTGCTAGGCTTAAAGTCGTTATAAAAGAGCAAAGACGGAACTTCTAGCTGAATGACAAGCCTGTGTTACATGACTGCTTGCACTCTGGACTTTTTTTTTTTTTTTTTGAGTCCTCCGTCTTCTGAATGGTTTGATGCGGGCCGTCTCGAATTCCTCTCCTGTGCCAACCTTTTCATCTCAGAGTAGCAGTTGCAACCTACATCTTCAGTTATTTGCTGGATATATCCCAGTCCCTGCCTTCCTATACAATCGTTACCCCTTACAGCTCCCTACAGCTACCATGTATGAGGGCAGTTCAATAAGTAATGCAACACATTTTTTTCTGAAACAGGGGTTGTTTTATTCAGCATTGAAATACACCAGGTTATTCCCCAATCTTTTAGCTACACAACACTATTTTTCAACGTAATTTCCATTCAATGCTACGGCCTTACGCCACCTTGAAATGAGGGCCTGTATGCCTGCACGGTACCATTCCAATGGTCGATGTCGGAGCCAACGTCATACTGCATCAATAACTTCTTCATCATCCGCGTAGTGCCTCCCACGGATTGCGTCCTTCATTGGGCCAAACATATGGAAATCCGACGGTGCGAGATCGGGGCTGTAGGGTGCATGAGGAAGAACAGTCCACTGAAGTTTTGTGAGCTCCTCTCGGGTGCGAAGACTTGTGTGAGGTCTTGCGTTGTCATGAAGAAGGAGAAGTTCATTCAGATTTTTTTGCCTATGAACACGCTGAAGTCGTTTCTTCAATTTCTGAAGAGTAGCACAATACACTTCAGAGTTGATCGTTTGACCATGGGGAAGGACATGGAACAGAATAACCCCTTCAGCGTCCCAGAAGACTGTAACCATGACTTTACCGGCTGAGGGTATGGCTTTAAACTTTTTCTTGGTAGGGGAGTGGGTGTGGCGCCACTCCATTGATTGCCGTTTTGTTTCAGGTTCGAAGTGATGAACCCATGTTTCATCGCCTGTAACAATCTTTGACAAGAAACTGTCACCCTCAGCCACATGACGAGCAAGCAGTTCCGCACAGATGGTTCTCCTTTGCTCTTTATGGTGTTCGGTTAGACAACGAGGGACCCAGCGGGAACAAACCTTTGAATATCCCAACTGGTGAACAATTGTGACAGCACTACCAACAGAGATGTCAAGTTGAGCACTGAGTTGTTTGATGGTGATCCGTCGATCATCTCGAACGAGTGTGTTCGCACGCTCCGCCATTGCAGGAGTCACAGCTGTGCACGGCCAGCCCGCACGCGGGAGATCAGACAGTCTTGCTTGACCTTGCGGCGATGATGACACACGCTTTGCCCAACGACTCACCGTGCTTTTGTCCATTGCCAGATCACCGTAGACATTCTGCAAGCGCCTATGAATATCTGAGATGCCCTGGTTTTCCGCCAAAAGAAACTCGATCACTGCCCGTTGTTTGCAACGCACATCCGTTACAGACGCCATTTTAACAGCTCCGTGCAGCGCTGCCACCTGTCGGAAGTCAATGAAACTATACGTGACGGAGCGGGAATGTTTGAAAATATTCCACAAGAAATTTCCGGTTTTTCCAACCAAAATTGGCCGAGAAAAAAAAATGTGTTGCATTACTTATTGAACTGCCCTCGTAGCTTATTCTCTGATGTCGTAACAGATATCCCATCATCCTGTCCAGTCGCCTTGTCAGTTTGTTCCATATATTCCTTTGCTCATCTATTATGTGGAGACCCTCCTCATCTCTTACCTTATCAGATTATTTTGAACATTTTTCTGTAACACCACGTCTTAAACGCTGTGATTCTCTTCTGTTCAGGTTTTCCTACAGCCCTTGTTTCACTACCATACAATACTGGCCTTCAAACGAATTTTCTCTTAAATTAATGCCTATTTTTGGTTGTAGTAGGTTTCTCTTGGCCAAGAATACTCTTTTTGCCAGTGCTAGTTTGCTATTTATGACCTCCTTGCTTCGTTGTCGCGGGTTATCTCGTATTTCAGGTTCTCATCATTAATAGCAGGCTTATTCCATGCTTGATTCAATCGGTAATGGTGACTGAGTTTCTGCACTTTAATGCCACTGTGGGTTGACTACTGTACTGAAGTCAAATAAATTTATAAAAAAAAGAAGAAAGCTTCAAAGGTATTGCAATTTGTGAACTAAATCAAAGAAAGCTGTTTAACAGTCACCACGACATATTGACTCCGACAATATTGAACAGAAAAGACGGGACTTTAATATATTAATTTTGTTTAATAGCTCTGTAAAATAAACATTACTGGCGTCAAAGTGGATAACACATTTAAATGCGATTCGATGTACCGAAATATGGAATATAATTACGGACGTGAAACTATTACTAATAACTTTATGTCCACTTACGTGATATGTTTCCTTTTTTTAACTAGCTGTATGAAATTTAAATAAATTCATCACAAATTTTAATTATCCAAACACTGGTAGCCATGTAATGGATCGCTAACTCTATTATAGTGTGTAGACGCCGGCCGCTGTGGGTGTAGACGCCGGCCGCTGTGACCGAGCGGTTCTAGGCGCTTCCGTTCGGAGCCGCGCTTCTGACACGGTCGCAGGTTCGAATCCTGCCTCGGGCATGGATGTGTGTGATGTTCTTAGGTTAGTTAGGCTTAAGTAGTTCAAAGTCTAGGGGACTGATGACCTCAGATGTTAAGTCCCATAGTGCTTAGAGCCATTTGAACCACTAACGTGGAAACCTATTCACAAGCAATGGCCTGACGCGGTGAAAATTTGATAAAATAAAAGCGAAAAACTCTGTGAAGATCGTACACTCAACGCGATTGAAGTAGCGGACGCTAAGCTAGTGTTTGCATATTCTTGAATATTCGACTTCCTTTTGTAATTAGCTGCACTCTCCGCCCAGGAGTTCTGCTACGGCTGCACTTTCGTCCTCGTAATAAATGTGCTTTGAAGTGCTGTGTTCTATTTCACTGACTAACCCACTTTCGGATTTGGACTTTCTGGTTATGACGGGATACTGTTGGTGGAGAAGCCGAGTACTTCGAAACATCTACACCAGCCGAGCTCCAATTAAGAGACGTAAAACCCGTTGCCTACACGGACAGTAACCGGAAAACGCCCAGTATATTGTTCCCATGCTCCGTAAATTCAAGAGAGCAGTGGAGGCCAAAACAGTAGTAAGTCAGCTGCATATCGGATTCATCTGTGTCTTCCGGAATCCCAGATCAGGACCCGACGAAATGTTTTACAGAATTCAATCGTGTTGCCTAATACAACGGTTAGGATGAATCGATTCGCTTGGCAATTAACATAATTCGATCATGTTGCCTAATTCAACAATTGGGATGATACGATTCGTTTGGCAAATGCATACTTTTACTTTAACGGCCCAGCGTTGCAGTGGTTCGAGAGCAACGAAAAGAAGCTCGATGCGGTCCCTACGATAGTTGTGGTAGACTGTCATGGCCTCGGCTCTCTCATACGCCAGGTTGTAAGAGAAAAGACACAGCACCAAGTAAGCAGGATATAACAGTCATGAAAGTCGCACTCATACGTCAGGAGATAATAGAAAATGCTGAAGAAAAGGCGTAACGTTGTTTTGCACCACCAGTCTAACAGTACAGGAAGAAAGGAGTTATCCAACACAAACTTTGGCGGCAGCTGTCCAACGACAATTCTGCATTCGAGCAATGCATGTTTAACCATCTCATTCACCAAGTGTAAGACTCCGCAAAAGAACAGGCATTTGGAGGAGAGAGATCAACCATTGCTAAGTTTCCATTGTGGACGCGCTAGAAACGATATACGCTACTGCAGGAAATGAAGACTATTTTCGATGACTACTGCGTCGACAGACTTGAACAGTCACATCTAGAGCAACACACATAATTAGCAAGCCACTGTACGGTGTGTGGTGGAGGGTACCCTGTACCACTACTAGTAATTTCCTTTCCTGTTTCGCTCGCAAACAGAGTTAGGGAAAAACGATTTCTGTATGCCCCTGTACGACCCCTAATCTCTCTAATCCTAACTTCGTGGTCCTTGTGCGAAAGGTACGTTGCCGACAGTAGAATCTTTCTGCACTCAGCTACAAGTGTCAATTCTCTAAATTTTCTCAATAGTGCTCTTATAAAGAAGTCGCTTTCGCTCCAGTGATATCCATTTGACTTCCCGAAGCGTCTCCGCAATACCTGCGCGTTTTTGGAACCTACAAGTATAGCAGTCCACCTCTGAATTGCTTCGAAGTCTATCTTTCATCTGATCAGGTGCGGATCCCAAACATTCGAACGTTACTGAACAATGGGTCGCATTAGTGTCCTATATATGGTGTCCTTTACAGATGAACCACACTTTCCTCTTAAACCGAAGTCGATCACTCAACTTCCGTACTAATAGCCTCACATGCTCGTTCTATTTCATGTTTAAATGTAACGTTACACCTGGATATTTTAACGACGTGACCGTGTCAAGCAGAACACTACTAAAGCTGTTCTCGTACATTATTGGTTTGTTTTTGTCACTCATCTTCACTAACTTACATTTTTCTACATTCAGAGCCAGCTCCTATTCATCACACCAACTATAAAGTTTTTCTAAGTCACAATGTATCCTCCTACGGTTACTCAACGACGAGACCTTTCTATACACCACAGCAGAAAACAGTCTCAGACTGCTGCTTAACCTGTCCACCAGATCATTTAAGTGCACAGAATGACAGCGGTCCTGTCACACTCCTCTGGGGTCTCCTGACGATACACCTGTCTCTGATGAATACTCGCCGTGAAGGAAAACGTAATACGTTCTGCACAACAAGTCTTCGAGCCACTAACATATCTGGGAACCTATTCAGTATGCTTGTATGTGCTTTCATTTACGTCGGCACCATAGCACCGTGTCAGATGTATTACAGATATCTAGGAATATCGAATCAACCTTTGGCCCTTCATCCAAAGTTAGCAAGACATCTGAGATAAAGGCAAACTGAGCTTCCCAGACGCAATGCTCTCTAAAACCGTGCCGATTTGTAGACATAACCTTTTCCCTCTGAAGCAAATTTATTGTATTCGAACTCAGAATACTGGTCCATTCTGTTACCCTTATCTTACCCAGGAGTCACCTGCATTTTCTCCAGTCGCTTCCTTCTTCGCGCAGGAGTCAATTCCCTTTTTCACCAGTCGCTTGGGCCTTCTTGCGGGGGGAGAGATTCACGATAAATGCAATCTAAGTAAAGGTCCAATGCTGTATTCTTCGTAAAAACGAACTTGGATTCCATCAGAATCTTGCGACTTATTTGCTTACAACCCTTTCAGTGACGCTTATTACTACGCCTTCCATATGCGAGTCAGTGCGATGTTAAAACGATGGTATAATTGTACGATTCTCCTGTATTAATGGTTTCTTAAACGTGAAATCTACTTTTGCTATCTTCTATTGCCACACCGGACAGGTCAACGAGTGACTGTGTAAGCGTATTGTCATATCGCTGGCTTGGTTGCGAAGTATTTTTGAGGGTGGCCACGTTTTTGCAGAGTCGAGCACGGCACACGGAGCTGTTATGTTGTGCTGTGGGTAGCTCTACATGTGGTACACATTATTATGGAATGAGATTTTCACTCTGTAGCGGAGTGTGTGCTGATATGAAACTTTCCGGCAGATTCAAATTGTGTGCCGGATCGAGACTCGAACTCGAGACCTTTGCCTTTCGCGGGCAAGTGATCTAACGTCTGAGCTACCGTAGCACGGCTCACGCACCGTGCTCACAACTTTTCCTCTTCCAGTACCTCGTCTCCTACCTTCCAAACTTTACAGAAGCTCTCCTGCGAAACTTGGAGAACTAGCACTCCTGAAAGAAAGGATATTGCAGAGACATGGCTTAGCCACAGCCTGGGAGATGTTTCCAGAATGAGATGTTCACTCTGCAGCGGAGTATGCGCTGATATGAAACTTCCTGGCAGATTAAAACTGTGTGCCGGACCGAGACTCGAACTCATTATTATAGAAGTTCAAGTGTTGCTAAAAGTGCTATTACAGTGAAGTAATGAGATATGGAGGTGAATTCAGTGAAAAGGGTCACAAAGAAGTAATCAAATATGAGCAGTGCCGGCGATAACGTACTTGCGTGTCCGCCCGTTGCGCGTCGTACCGTACAGCATCAATAGTCCGCTTCGTGTTCGGTCTCCCAGAATGAACAAATCTCAATCAGTACCACTGTTTATCACAAAACAGAGCATTCAAGTGCCAGTGTCTTGTAGCGAGCGTGAGGAAGTGCGTTCGGTCATCACGTTCCGCATCTGTACAACGAGCCTCGCCGCGACGGTTACGCGCGCGCTCGTACAAGTGAGAACTGAGAACTGAAAATTTAACTTTATGTACGGTGTAATATTATTACTAATGTCAACAAGGACTCGTACCAGATATCTATGCATCCGTGACGAGTGTAAGAATTTTCGTTCGATAATTCGGCTTCCGCGTCGTGTCGGTCACGGGTACGCTCGACCAGGTAATATTGTGGACTGATAATCATTAAGAAGTTGGCATCAAAACTTACGACTTAGAGGGTAAATAGTGCACCCTCCGATTTTTTCATCTCTCAGAACATAGTTGTTCATACCAGACGTAGTGTGTTGTGTTTAATGTTGAGTGGTTCCCCTAAACCCACTTGTATGTTTAGATACAAGCTGCCAGCAGTGTGGAGGAGAACAATACGACCGCCACGGGAGTATAAGGTATGTGGTGTGGACAGAGCGCACGGTCAAGAAAAGAGAACAGTTAAAGGGAACCCCGCCATTAGTATCCCCGGGCGGGTTACAACTGGATAAAAGCTTTAGGTCCAATTAGCGGTTTTAGGTAGGACCAGAATTTTCTCGCGTTCTCAGCGAGACATTTTGTATGCTATGACGATGGTTGTAGCTATAAGGTATTACAGAAGCACGAATATATGTTAACTTTAGCCTTTCATTATTTGCAGGTTCGCTTTTGCTTCCTCAGCATTTTTCGAATTTCTTTGTTGAACCACGGTGGAGCTTTTCCGTGTTTAATCCACTTTCGCGGTACAAAAATCTCCAGAGTACGGTTTACAGGCAGCGTACACTTTGCATATAATTCCTCTTTGTCCATATTACTGGAACTTACCGACGTAAGTTTATCGTCTATATGGGGTGCTCACAATTGTCTAGCTGCGCTTTCTGGCTGAAATACTATCTTGACTGACTCGCTAGGGACTTATTAACTTTAGTAACCACAGTCGCTATACTGAAAGCTCTGACTATGTCTGGCCAGGTTTCCGGAAAACTTGTACAAAAGAACTTCGCAAGACTGACTGACCGTCACCCCCGCATGAAATCATAGTCATAGTCTTTCCTCGCTAGGTTAAAGCCGCCTCCAACTAATATTGCATTCTTTCTTTCTTTTGCTTGTGCCATTATTCCTGCAGATACGCAGGGTCGGCATGGTTAATCGGATGTGGCAAAGTAGTTGAAGGGGTGGCCGGATGCCCTTCCTGCCGCCACCCCGTACCCCCCGGGAAGGAATTAGTGTACCACAACTGTCTGCGACTAGTGTAACCCATTGAATAGTGCGAAAGTGTTGAGATGTCTGCGATCCGTGGAACTGAGGCGGGACGTGGGGACCAGCCCGGTATTCACCTAGGGGGATGTGGAAAACCGTCTAAAAACCACATAGAGGTGGGCCGGCACACCGGCCCCCGTCGTTAAACCGCAGGGCGGATTCGACCCGGGGCTGGCGCGCCTACCCGACTCCAGGAAGCAGCGTATTAGAGCGCTCGGCTCCAACTAATATTGCATGATCTGTGTATTTCGCTCTTCTGACCGTAGGCTTCCTTTCAATAATTCTAAAACCATCACAGCGGAATTAGGTGGTCGGTAAAACATCCAATATTAGCCTGATTTCACCTAGACCTATTATACGCGTCCAGATATTTTCACTGTCGCACTAAAATTCGAGCCGGCCGGCGCGGCCGTGCAGTTCTAGGCGCTACAGTCTGGAACCGCGCGACCGCTACGGTCGCGGGTTTGAATTCTGCCTTGGATGTGTGTGTTGTCCTTAGGTTAGTTAGGTTTAAGTAGTTCTACATTCTAGGGGACTGATGACGTCAGACGTTAAGTCCCATAATGCTCAGAGCCATTTGAACCATTTGAACTAAAATTCGACCTCAGTATACACAATATTGTTGGCAACTCCAATGGACACATCCTCTCCTATGGCGTCTAATCTTTCTTTTCGATATTTGTTCCATGATTCGCTAAATGTCTCAGAGGTTTCTACTTTGGGTTTCTCCTAGCTCTCGGTTTCGAGAATAATTTGAGCGCGAGAAGTTTTTGATTCCATGAAAAATAAGCGAGACACTGTTCTACGAAGAGGCGGCCGCCGCAGATGGGACGCTAGTCGGCCACGGGTCTTCTCGTCGGCTAAAGAAGACCGTGTTCCATGATACGAAAGGGTCTGCAGAAAGTCGCAAAAGGGAAATAAGTCCAATAGACAGGAACATATATTGCAAGAATATGAATGACTGAACAATTTGTCGTTCCAGCAGAATGTAGACACAATGATATTACATAATGACATTACATAATGATATTCCTGCAATCCTGCAGGCATCACAGGCTTATACTGTCTAAGATCAGAGCTCTAGTTTGACGAAGCTGTTCCAGTATGCATACATAACAGGAGATGTTCTTTGTGGCTGTTTGGAGTCTTCAGGACGCGTATATTCCACCGTTATCATAGGCGCTATAGTCCGATTAAAATTACTTGATAGTTGACGTCTGTCATTTGCGGCTGCAGTGGTGTCACATCCGCTGCCGGCTACCGCTCGATTGTAAACGACGCACAAACAAGGCGAGTCACTTCACAAATGGTGTTAATGTGCAACACGGAGCAATGTTGGAAGCGACCGCCGCGAGGTATGTCAGAAATGGGAGATACCCTGTCTATAACTGATTTTAAGTGACTAATGACTGAACTGCAGCTGACGACGGGTTTTGTAGCCTTGAATTTAAACTCATGTTCTAGCCCAACTACAAATTAATTATGTGCAGTGTATCCAAGAAAATGGCGATGAACCACCTGCGGCAGAGCTATGCTCACATACATTTGTTTACGGCGTTTATGGCTAATCTCTACGAGCAAACTCAAGACAGACAAATTTCATGACATGTTTTCTTGTTTAGCTATCAAATGGTTCAAGTAGCTCTGAGCACTATGGGACTTAACATCTTAGGTCATCAGTCCCCTAGAACTTAGAACTACTTTAAC
The DNA here is from genome assembly GCF_021461385.2 of Schistocerca piceifrons. Classification (NCBI taxonomy): domain Eukaryota; kingdom Metazoa; phylum Arthropoda; class Insecta; order Orthoptera; family Acrididae; genus Schistocerca; species Schistocerca piceifrons. The sequence goes on along the minus strand of NC_060141.1, from coordinate 682,249,091 downwards.
CTAACTAACCCAAGGACACCACACACATCCATGCCCGAGGCAGGATTCGAACATGAGACCGTAGCAGTCTGTCGGTTCTGGACTGAAACGGCCTGAACCACACGGCCACCTCGGCCGGCGTTTAGCGGTAAATTTCAATTTTAGTGGTAAAAGCAAACTGTAACTAGAATGAAATTTTCGCTCTGCAGTGGAGTATGCGCTAATATGAAACTTCCTGGCAGATTAAAACTGGATGCTGGACCGAGATTCGAACTCAGGATCAGTTCGAGACTCGGTGCGCCACACAGTTTTATTCTGCCATGAAGTTTCAAACTGTAACTTCTCGCTGTCATTGGTTACCTGAATCTATACTCACGCTGGCTACACGGGATGCCGCGTTATCAGCTCATGAGCAGTCCTGTTTGGCACTTGGATACAGTTTATAGGCCACACAAGCAAATTCCAAACGAGAAAAGAATAATAGGAAGAAAAATAAGGCCAAATAGTAAAGTTAGTAGGACTTGAAAATGACGCGGAGAGTTAATTGACTAAAAATGATAATCAAAGTCTTTGATTAGATTTAGAAAAATAGAAGATTTCGATGATTTTAACGAGATTCAAACACCCTAACTTCTACACATGAGGTTTATTTGCTAACTACTACGCCATGCTGTTACTCTACCAACTGTAGTGTCTGAGTCGGAACTATTCATCGACAACAATGTCGCGGGAACCTCACCTAATGTAGGCCGATCTCTGTGATTACAATAACTGTATAAATGACCCTGTATCGCGTCTTGTGCGAATCACGTAGTACTATGCACGAAATGTGTGTAATTCGTTAGCATCATTCATGTGTGATGAAATACGAAATAAAACGTCCAGGCGCAGAATTCTGGATCCAGACACATCAAGAGAGATAGCTGGACAAAGAATTGAACTACGGCCGGGACTTTCAGCGCCTGATTGGAGGAAACCAGCTACAACAATCGGACCATAGCTCCAATAGCGGTAGTTAAACTGTGGAGCATATGTCGACTGTAAAAAAGTACACATACTCACAAAAGAAATGCAAGTGCAAGTAGCGCCCGTAAGTATTGTATGTGACCAAGAAAACTTTGAATCAGATACTTCACGAGACATTCTTAAAGTATGTGTCTGTGTGCGTGTGTGTGTGAGTGTGTGTGTGTGTGTAGGATTAGCCGAAGCAGCACAGGAATGGCAGCGTAATGTCATCGACGAAAAATTGTGCTTCGTTACCACAACACAAAACGCTGTGGAGGAAGTTACTGTCGAAGTGACAACAAATGTGACGTGGTCGAGAAGCAATATAGGTCAGCGTTAGCCATTCTCAGCCATTTTTCGGTGTTTCAAATCCGGTTGGGAATAAAGACAGAGCAAGCGGCCCACAGCAAAACACAGTATCAGAACTGGGGCACATTCAATAACTGTCGGGCTAGGTGATCTACCGGACATTGGGACGGTAGCTAATCGTGTTCGGCTAGAAAACTCGCGTACTAGGACTTCAGAGCGCGATTCCTCACACTCTAGTAATACAAAAATATCGCTCACAGCCATTTGAACCATTTTTTTGGGAATTCACTGTTCGATGAAGAAATACAATGCCCGCTATAGGCTACAGTGTGTTGATTAAAAGCGTGCTAATAACCTGTTTGAAAATTTTGCTTCCCTGGCGATCCAAGGTTCTAACTGTTTAATAAAGGAATATATTGTCCGTTGTAGGCTGAATTGTGCTTCATTAGATTGGAATACGTCAAGCAAATAATTGAGGACGGAGGTTGCAAGTGCTACTCTGAGATGAAGAGGTTAGCACAGGAAAGGAATTCGTGGCGGGCCGCATCAAACCAGTCAGTAGACTGATGACCAAAAAAAAAGAAAAAGACATTGCACTATGTGTTCTTCCGCGTTTGCTGGAAACTCATTGCCGGCCGTTGTGGCCGTGCGGTTTTAGGCGCTTCACTCTTGAACCGCGTGACCGCTACGGTCGCAGGTTCGAATCCTGCCTCCTGGATGTGTGTGATGTCGTTAGGTTAGTTAGGTTTAAGTAGTTCTAAGTTCTAGGGGACTGATGACCACAGATGTTAAGTCCCTTAGTGCTCAGAGCCATTTGAACCATTTGGAAACTCTTTCGATAACCGTTTCACGCGGAACTGCAGCCTAGCTGTCTTGAGTACTTTCAAGTACGATAATAAGGGTACGTTTTGTGCTCTGCGTTACGCGCACATCGACTTTGCGATACTACGGGGCAACAGCTTTACCGGCGCATTTAACTTGGACAGCACTGGCCGGTCAGCTGGTACAGCTAGCCTGCAGTGACGTGGCCAGCTGCAGTTCACACGAAAAAAGATACGAGCAGAGGACCAATACAGCTTCGAATGTCATTTAATTTTTCTAAGTATGAAATAATACATTGCAAATTCCTCACAGCATGCTGCTTAGACGAAAACCGCAACACGTTGCCGTTTTTAGCTAACGAACTACACTCCTGGAAATTGAAATAAGAACACCGTGAATTCATTGTCCCAGGAAGGGGAAACTTTATTGACACATTCCTGGGGTCAGATACATCACATGATCACACTGACAGAACCACAGGCACATAGACACAGGCAACAGAGCATGCACAATGTTGGCACTAGTACAGTGTATATCCACCTTTCGCAGCAATGCAGGCTGCTATTCTCCCATGGAGACGATCGTAGAGATGCTGGATGTAGTCCTGTGGAACGGCTTGCCATGCCATTTCCACCTGGCGCCTCAGTTGGACCAGCGTTCGTGCTGGACGTGCAGACCGCGTGAGACGACGCTTCATCCAGTCCCAAACATGCTCGATGGGGGACAGATCCGGAGATCTTGCTGGCCAGGGTAGTTGACTTACACCGTCTAGAGCACGTTGGGTGGCACGGGATACATGCGGACGTGCATTGTCCTGTTGGAACAGCAAGTTCCCTTGCCGGTCTAGGAATGGTAGAACGATGGGTTCGATGACGGTTTGGATGTACCGTGCACTATTCAGTGTCCCCTCGACGATCACCAGTGGTGTACGGCCAGTGTAGGAGATCGCTCCCCACACCATGATGCCGGGTGTTGGCCCTGTGTGCCTCGGTCGTGTGCAGTCCTGATTGTGGCGCTCACCTGCACGGCGCCAAACACGCATACGATCATCATTGGCACCAAGGCAGAAGCGACTCTCATCGCTGAAGACGACACGTCTCCATTCGTCCCTCCAGTCACGCCTGTCGCGACACCACTGGAGGTGGGCTGCACGATGTTGGGGCGTGAGCGGAAGACGGCCTAACGGTGTGCAGGACCGTAGCCCAGCTTCATGGAGACGGTTGCGAATGGTCCTCGCCGATACCCCAGGAGCAACAGTGTCCTTAATTTGCTGGGAAGTGGCGGTGCGGTCCCGTACGGCACTGCGTAGGATCCTACGGTCTTGGCGTGCATCCGTGCGTCGCTGCGGTCTGGTCCCAGGTCGACGGGCACGTGCACCTTCCGCCGACCACTGGCGACAACATCGATGTACTGTGGAGACCTCACACCCCACGTGTTGAGCAATTCGGCGGTACGTCCACCCGGCCTCCCGCATGCCCACTATACGCCCTCGCTCAAAGTCCGTCCACTGCACATACGGTTCACGTCCACGCTGTCGTGGCATGCTACCGGTGTTAAAGACTGCGATGGAGCTCCGTATGCCACGGAAAACTGGCTGACACTGACGTCGGCGGTGCACAAATGCTGCGCAGCTAGCGCCATTCGACGGCCAACACCGCGGTTCCTGGTGTGTCCGCTGTGCCGTGCGTGTGGTCATTGCTTGTACAGCCCTCTCGCAGTGTCCGGAGCAAGTACGGTGGGTCTGACACACCGGTGTCAATGTGTTCTTTTTTCCATTTCCAGGAGTGTATAAAAAAACAAGAATGATGAAAATTCCTGACTTAACCACAGGGTAGTTTTATCTGCGTAAGCTGTGTGTAGCGTAAGAGAGTATTAAAGGATTTCACTGTATGGTTAAATATTGAAGCCACCGATAGTATTACAGTCAGTCGCCTGGTAATCTCTTAGCTCCTTCCTTATCCGACTCCGAGATATACATTTCGGTCACGTTCTACCTTGATAACGAGCCTATCAACAACAAAATCCACGAAGCCAACCAGGCGCAGCATTTTCCTTTCTTCTTTTATGACGAGTCGTTCTATATCCAGCTAGCGTTCGGCAGTGACGTGTGAATAAGCTGCGTGCGTTAGTTACAGTACGTCTGGCAGCTTAACAGTCCCGTTTCTTCTCAGGTCAAATCCCGCAGCTTGGCACCAGATGAGATGTGTTGGGTACATATTGTAATGGTACAGCAGGAAATGTAAAAATGCTGCATTTGTATGATGTGCTCGATGCTTTGAAAAATATTGCTATTCATGTTTCTTCTATACTTGTGTGTGTGTGAAACCTTATGGGACTTAACTGCTAAGATCATCAGTCCTTAAGCTTACACACTACTTAATCTAAATTATCCTAAGGGCAAACACACACACCCATGCCCGAGGGAGGACTCGAACCCCCGTCGGGACCAGCCGCACAGTCCATGACTGCAGCGCCCTAGACCGCTCGGCTAATGCTGCGCGGCTCTTCGATACTTATCCACCTCTGTGGTATAAACCGATGGACTTAGTCCAAATAAAGACGATTTGGTTTTTCATTTTTGCCTTAAAAATTAAATTGTTATATTTTCTTATTCTGAACAACTTTTATGATGAGTCTCTCATAAAACATCGAAAATGAAGAATTTGTAATTGAAATGGAAACAGGAATTTCTCGTCCAATATGTAATTACAAACAAGAAGACGTACATTATTCATAAATAATTATGAGCATTATAATAACGAGATGTAGGTATTTCAAATTGAACAATAAAAAAATGATTCTGGAGAGATTTGAACCAACGTCGCATCCCATTACGCTACCAAATGCGCTACACATTTAATACGAGGTAATTTATCAGCTGCATTATATACAACTCTGGGAAAACTTAAAAGCCAATCATCTCTGTACATTTATAAAAAACATTAAGAACAGCGTATTTCTCAGCACTTTTTAACGTGTTCCACTACGGAACAGAAAGCAGGTTCAGCCACTTTTATTCTGTGCATTAACAAGGCGACAGTCAAGAGTACAACGGTGCAGAGGCTGTGACTATATACCAGTTTTGAATTAAAAATTACATAGCTAAAGCGTGATTAAGAAAAACGTTTATGGTTGTTAATACATTTTAATATCTTAAAGTATCATTTAACATAACATAGTAATAAGATATCTAATGCATAAGTAGGACCTACATCCAAGAACATAACAACGCCAGTGTACGTGTGCTACGGCTTCTGACCAATCATAGCTTTTATGTTTGTTTACATCAGGTTTATTCTTATGATGAAAGGCCACGCGGGATTAGCCGAGCGGTCTCAGGCGCTGCAGTCATGGACTGTGCGGCTGGTCCCGGCGGAGGTTCGAGTCCTCCCTCGGTCAAGGGTGGGTGTGTTTGTCCTTAGGATAATTTAGGTTAAGTAGTGTGTAAGCTTAGGGACTGATGGCCTTAGCAGTTAAGTCCCATAAGATTTCACACACATTTGAGCATTTTTGACAATTATGATGAAAGGATTATAGCAGCATATTCACAAGCGTCAATACCAATCCGGTTATTAGATGCACCAAGGACCAGAAGGATATCCACATATTCACTATTTGTGTATGCCTTACGTCTTCCACTCTGTTTTAGAATAACACAAGAAGAAAATACGATACGTGTACGAACGTACATGGGGTATGTTAGAAGCACGTTATACCGCTAGCAACTAGTCGCTGCCTGTGAAAACGGCATCCTATGGGACCAAACTGCGGAGATAATCGGTCCCTAAGCTTACACAATACTTAATCTATCTTACGCTAAGGGACGACTCGAACCTCCAACGAGAGAGCCGCGTGAACCGTGAAAGACGCCGTAGACCACGCGGCTTCCATTATTTCAACAAGGGCGCATGCCGTTGCAGATCTCACGAATTAACTACTTATACGTTGTCAGGCTGCACTTATAGTATGAATTCAGGTTTTATGTATATGACATATAAGAGTGTGATGACCATGACACTACATAACCACTCTGCTTGATAATGGCCGGAATTAAATTGGTTAATAGCACGAGGTTAATGAAGCACAATTCAGCCTACAACGGACAATATATTCCTTTATTAAACAGTTAGAACCTTGGATCGCCAGGGAAGCAAAATTTTCAAACAGGTTATTAGCACGCTTTTAATCAACACACTGTAGCCTATAGCGGGCATTGTATTTCTTCATCGAACAGTGAATTCCCAAAAAAATGGTTCAAATGGCTCTGAGCACTATGGGACTTACCTGAGGTCATCAGTCTTCTTAGAACGTAGAACTACTTAAATCTAACTAACCGTCGAACCTGCGACCGTGGCGGATGCGCGGTTCCAGACTGAAGCGCCTGGAGCCGCGCGGCCACCCCGCCCAGGAGTGAATTCCCATTGAAGCCACATCCTCCCTACAACCTTAACAGATGATATATTCTCCCATTACCTGAGGTCATCAGTCTTCTTAGAACGTAGAACTACTTAAATCTAACTAACCGTCGAACCTGCGACCGTGGCGGATGCGCGGTTCCAGACTGAAGCGCCTGGAGCCGCGCGGCCACCCCGCCCACGAGTGAATTCCCATTGAAGCCACATCCTCCCTACAACCTTAACAGATGATGTATTCTCCCATTACAAAATTAGAGGCTACGGTGATTAGCGATACGAATTTAATATCTCACCATACACAAGCAACCTTAACAGATGATATATTCTCCCACTACAAAATTAAAGGCTATGCTGATTAACGATACGAATTTAATATCTCACTACACACAAACAAAACATTATTTGAAGACAGATACCTTTCACTCACAATCGCGAGTGCATGAAGTTACTATTTTTATTTGCAATCTTCTATTATTCAACTGCGAGAGCTATCATATCGAGAGCTATAAGAACGATAGCGATAAAAACTGGATTCAGAGTGATGTAATTGAACTTAATGGTATTTAGCAAGAGTTAATCGTAAATAGTATGGATTATATCTTTCATTAATTTCCTTCATTTGGAGAAGACAACGAAGACAGTTTATTTCTATCTCAATGAGGTATGGTGTTTGACGTAAGCAGAGCTATCTGAGGTCCAGTCGAGATGATACTGTCCCATTGCATTATTACATATCAATTACAGATTAATGATCAAACAGTAACTGTCGCTCTTCCCTGATACTCCCAGACGAGACAAGCGTATAGTGAAGGAAGTAAAATGTTCACGGTTTCAAGTATGATTCTCGACTGAACGTATCAGGAAAGATGACTGACGTCTAATACATTTATGTAGTTCTTTCAGTTTATTGTGGGATCTAAAGACTGACTGGCAGGCCGTAACAGTAAATTGCGTGTGGTTTATCGGATAATCTCCACTTTTTTCTGCAGATTTATGATCACGGGCAGTGTATTCTGACACAGACTGTTTGAATACGTTTCGTTTTCCACAATAGTATCCACCGAGTTCGTTTCATAATCTGTTTCGTTCTACGCTCCACATTCTTACTTCAGTGTATTGTTAACGTTCTCTCATGAAAAATACACACACACCTTTCGCGTAACTCGCACGAAATGTTACTCTGAATCTCAAAGTGTCATTACCGCTCTCCACTATCACTTAAGTCCAAATACATTTTAAAATTCTGCAGTGTAACTTAAAGCCTTTTGCTGCACGGTTCATCAATTTCATATGCAGTATATACGTGAAAATTCCTTTCTGTTTCAGCAACACAAGCAATGTTATCAAATTATACAGCGTATACGCACGTCTTAAACCTGCCACAATATAGACACACACACACACACACACACACACACACACACACAGAGAGAGAGAGAGAGAGAGAGACGCTGAATAATATTCTTCCCCATTGGCTGTTGTAGCCAGTGGAAATATTTTAACAACGGTGTTTTAATACCAAAAGCGTCCGCAGCTCGTGGTCTTGCGGTAGCGTTCTCGCTTCCCGCGCACGGTGTCCCGGGTTCGATTCCCAGCGAGGTCAGAGATTTTCTGTAGATCGAGATGGCTGGGTGTTGTGTGTCTTTCATCATCATTTCACCATCATTGCCTCGAAAGTCGACAAAGTGGCGTCAGCTAAAAAGGACTTGCAATTCCGGCGACCGAACACCCCGCATGGGATCTCCCGGTCAACAATGCCGTACGATCATTTCATTTCAAAACCAAAGGTAAGGACCCGTTCTCAATGATTTGCAACTATTATGTACTGGTCCACAAACCGACTATCGAGCTTTTAGTCCATTATTAGCTAAGATACATTCTGGTCCACAAACTGCTCATCGAGCTTCTATGCCATTACTAGTTAAGAACTGAAAGTCGGTTTTCCTACTGTAGTTTTTAAGTTCTCGATACGAAGATTGTCTTCACTTAAAACCGGTTTCATATAGGTTGAATCCATTATTTTGGATTATTCATGTTCCGAGAATCTGATTATCAGAGTGTAGTCAGGTTAATCAACAGATGCCGTGCTGGGTAGCCGCGGTGTCTATGTCGCCTTCTCACGGTCCGTGCGGCTGCCTCCGTCGGAGGTTCGAATTCTCCCTCGGGCGTGGGTGTGTGTGTTGTCCATAGTTTAGTTTAAGCTACATTAAGTAGTGTGTATGCTTAGGGAGCGATGTCCTGAGTAGTTTAGTCCCATAAGACCTTACCACAAATTTCCTAATCAAGACAAACGATTTGACACTGCATCAGGGCCACATCAGGGTCATTGAATACTGACCGCATTGTTCCAAAGGCTTACTTTGAAATAAGCAAATCAAAATGTGAATAACTTAATTACAGATCACTGATGACGCTGTACCTCAATAAAGCGATACGCGTCTGGTGAAAAAAAATTAAGCTTTCTTGTAGTTGCAACGACGGATCAAAAATACCTTCATGAAATACTGTAGTACCTCAGACCGGGCCGCATTCGCCGACTCACACCGCCATCAGACCAGGAGAAAGCCAGCCGGACCCATTCGGCGAGCGCCGAGAAACATATAGCCATTCTGCGACCACACAGCGAGTAGCCGGGCGAACGCCCACGCCTCACTTAAGAACAGACAAGTTGCGAAGAGCCTGGAGAACGGTGAGGATCTTGTCGAAAACTGTTGGACCCCTGCAACCATTAGAATGGAATATGAAGAATGTACGCTAGAAGTATGTGAGTTCGTCTTGCTTGGCAGCAGGCGTTCTACCTGCCCTAGAAAGCAAGAATGTGCCAACAATTCCAGTTCTGGGAGTAGCGAACACAAAGCACGAAGAATTTCTACGGAAGGGAGGAAGGGGGGGGGGGATGTCAGTGTTCTTAAATAGACGTTTTCCGGGCAGTAAGGACCTTACTTATAAACCATGGACGCCAGCGGTCTCTGAGACGAAGCCCAAACATGAGTCTGTCCAGACCCCGTGTAGAGATAGCGGTTACAAAGAAGTATTGTGTGGCTGCTCTCACAACAAATTCGGAATGCGGAAAAACATCGTAATATTGTGAAATCGTGAGAAATATGCCAATTACTGAGTCACAGAGAAGCCCATACAAGATAGGAGAGGCGTGGTTATGAAACAGCGAGCAGTCATTTGACGGCACTGAGAATTTGGTCTTCCAATGACATCAACTCTTTAAGGGAGAAAATTTTGAAGAGTATTTGAGCTGGGAGACGGGTTAGGGGTGAAAAGAATCGGCAAGACAGCGGGGAGGCAAGAGATGAGGGGGTCACTTTTCTCGATCGCCAACACCCGCCTTCCGACACCGTGATATCGCACTTTGGCCAAGCAAGCCACAACGGCAGACAACGCGGAGACCGCACCTGGGGCCACGCCGCAAAGCCGGCCCCAATTGTTGGTGAGAGCAGCCGACTTGCGCCACGCAGCTCCGACGCGAAGCGCCGTAAATAACCAGCGTCTGCCGCCGTCATCGCGACTCGACAAAATGACTTCGTGAATGACTCCTTCCCCTTAATAACTGAGTCGTGTCCACGTCCAGCCAAATCGGCCTTGAGATTTGTAATTTTGTTTTGCTTTGTGTAAACGGTGTTGAAATACATTCCTCTAGTGTTTTAACCGTCCAAGCAATCTGTTGCATTCATACATCAACCCGTTAATCACAAAACCTTTTAAGTGAGATTTAATTTAATTATTGATGTCACGTAGTTGTTGACTTCCAGTGTGGGGCAATTTCATTAGTAGTTTACATGCTGTCAGATGTTACGAACAATTTCTTGAATTCACAACGTTGAGCCGTTCCCGCGGCTCTTTTAAGCTACCTTCAGCCCTCATACACTTGTTTGCATCTCAGCTGGTCCGTACATCAATGATTTCGAAACTGGGGAGAAGGGTGAGCAGCAGAGTGTTTCATGAGACAGCCAGAGTGGCACTGTAATCGACAAATATTGATATTTCTCAATTTATGCTTTCCATTTCGTACATCTATATGCATACTTAGTATGTATTTTTTCCCATTTGTTTATTACGTTTCTATGTTATACTCAAAGAGCCATTCGGGACTCGTGAACCCAGCTTGACTCAGGTTCAGCAACATCATAATTCCACCTTTGACTCCGTCGTGCGTGGCCTCTTTACTTACTTTACCAAGTACGCTTAACAGCCACCAATACTTCTGTCACTGCGTTCAACTTACATTTATTGTGTTGATTTATCCTGTTACTTATGAGAGCCGCAGAACAAATGCACAATGACAGAATCCCAACCAATACAGTACTCAGTTTTGAAACTTGAGTAGCTAGAACGATGAAGTTTTCTGCAGGGAGGTGGTTACATACATAATTCTGACTTCTGTCGGGAGGAGGTGCTGACAGAACTAATTGACAAGTTTACAATCAGGAAGTGATAAAAGTAGCAACAGACTCCAGTTGTAGCAGATTTTTTATCAATTCCATGTGTGTTCAGTATCAAGTAACATTAGGTACCTACTGAATCGGGAAAACGCACCGTAAGATGTTCTTGATCATGCATCATAATGAACACAAAATTAAACAAGATATCTTGTGCCTTTTTTTTAAAAAAAAAAAAAAAAAAAGAACCTTTTGATTTCGAGCTAATTTTTACTGCCATGCGTCTATAACTATGGAGTTCACCGCCTTTTTCATATGGAAATAAAAATTTAATATGGAATTTTACGTTGGATGTTTTCCCTTATAGACTGGCAGGAGTGGCTAAGATTTTGGCTAGCCCGCTCTATCCAGGCCCGAGTGCCAAAGCGGTCAACCTCGCTTCACATTTGCCGCACTGCCACACCGCATTTTCTGAGTGTGAAGAATGGGAAGAGGGAAAAACAGCTAACGCGCCGCATTCAAATGGCAGTACAGTAGCACTGAATATGACTTGGTTTTATATTTATATTTTATATTTATGAGTAACGTGGATCACAAAGCAACAAGTTTTCAGTATTAATTAATTAATTTCGGTCCGCTGACGACACGATACAATTTTTATCTGATACAAACTGTCGGGTCCGGGAAGACGCAGACGATTTCACAGAGTTTCGCACTCCAACTGCCACATAATCGTGATTTATTTAGTATCATAATCGGAAAAATGTCTGTCATACAAATATGTCGATTAAAATATTGTAGCACTTTCCCAACCTCATTATGGAGACTTAGAAAAATCTGCCTGTGAAAAGCAATGTGAGACGTCCTGGAAAGTTTTAAAGTACAAAGATTTTTAATTAAAATTGGAGTTACTTTGCAAATCAGTCAGTTACGTCTGTACATGCATAGGGGTGCTTTCAAATGAAACGGCAAAAGGTCTCCAAACAGGTAGAAAATAGATGGGAGGCTGATAGTGTCCTCAAAACCTTTATAAGATTATCCCTGTAATTCCTTCAAGGCTACAATGAATTCTTCAGATCTCGCTCTAGTTTTTTAATGCCAGTGAGCTTGTCGTTACGTGCCCTTCTAAAATGCTATTTTCTTTTTAAATCCATCCCCTTCAAATCAGAAAGAAGTTACTTTACAGTGGCCAGTGTGCAGTCAAGTCCACTTAAAACGAAAAGTCTGAAATCCATTTCGGATATTCTAATTTTCGTTCCTGCACTCCTTTTTCCTTCATAAATTCAACAATAGCGAGATTTAAGCCGAAAATTTGTCTCAGTCATGCCGCCTGACTTAACCGACGCACTTTTCGGTAGTATATGCTCCATACTCTTCTTCCATTTCCATTGAAAACCGTTGCAACTGAAAATAAAATAATGGATGCGATTTCAGAAAAATTTTGCTGTTTGTATCACCGATATCTCCAAGTGTTCCATGCGCGCAAATTTAGTACAGAATGGTTCTTCCTGTACAGAACAATGAATTCCGTCTATCGATCGTTGTTATTTTTTGATCTTTCATCGTCATCTAAAAGTTTAAATTCTATCTGCGTGGTACTACAATGTCGTTTGAGAACAAATAAGCAGTACCCGTCACTTACGCGAAACGAGAATACTCATTCCTCTCTTCTGTCATTCCCAGCCATTTTAAAGGATGGTAACGACAGGTCGCTAGACTGCCCCTAATTGTGCAAACAGCCACTGGACCTGTGAATGTTCTTCATACCATGAACAAACAGCGAAGGGTAAACAGGGCTGACACCACAGTTCTGCCGAACTCAGTGCATTGTGACGACCGCAAAATGCCGCACCGTAATGCTAAATGAAATGTCGCGCTACTCGGGATATTTCCGAGAAGCCGAATGAAAGGCCGGCATTGGTCCGCCCGCCACCGGTCCCCATTAGCTGCACGCATGAAGTCTGGCACGCCGTGGGTGGCCCGGTTGTGCAGGGTATGCAAAGAGGCGTTGTCAGTATTGCAGCATATGACAGAAATTAAAACAAAACAGTACAGTAAACATGGGATCTAAAATGCGTATCTTAAGAGCTACTAGCAATTGTGCAGTAGAAGAGTATGTGTTTCACATTAGCGAAGATGAGCAAATACACATAGACATTAGAGCCGACGTTTTCTGGACGTTTTTCTCTTGTTTTGGTCCATGTTACCACCTCCAATAATATGGAAAGTAAAGAGTTTGCGGTTGAAGAGATTTGCTTCAAGGTATAGAACATGTGTTTGTAAGTCTTAAGATACAGATTTTGGAGCCCCTGTTTACTACAGTACACTCATTTGCTTCGAGCAGTCATTCCTGTCATATCCCCGAATATTGACTATTCCTCCATAGACGCCCTGCATCCGTGTGAATTTGTAGAATAATGATAATAGCTTCAGCTGTAAGTATTAGCTCTGTAATTATTTGCGATTGGTTTCGGACATACAGCCCCCCATCTTCAGGCTGCTAATTAAGGCAAACATATCATTTATCATATTATACACAATACAACTTCGTAAATAATGAAATCTTGAGTATATCTACGAAGCAATTTTCGTAATATATATGTGTTTGACAACTATAATACTATATCTGTAAAGACATCAGCTGTGGATGGTGTTTTCACTACAATCATTTAATTATTTTTTATTTTTTATAATTGTAAAATCTAAATGTCCAGTGTTGCTGGTACACGGTGTTGGCCAACTGGTTCTAATACCTATTAGGTTATAATAGCCTTTGGAAGTGGACTGTATTCCTCTAGTGTGTCATATAATACCCTCAAATGCTGTGGTGTACAATATGCCACAGATGGCAGATAAACTAAAACGTACAGCTGAAAGTATTATCATTATTGTACATAGGTATAACAGCTGGTACCCTAATAAACGTCGGAAGACGGATGTACTGAAATTACTGTTGTACTGACTTAGATGCCTAAAGAGTGTTACACAATTCTTTTAGGACTTTAGCTGAAGTCGTTGACACGTGAGTCTGGCAGTGAGACTGTTATTTTACTGAGTGCTACGAGAACAGATAAATATTTTAATGCTTTCGTTTATATATCTCTGCCGGCCGGATTGGCCGAGCGGTTGTAGGCGCTACAGTCTGGAACCGCGCGACTGCTACGGTCGCAGGTTCGAATCCTGCCTCGGGCATGGATGTGTGTGATGTCCTTAGGTTAGTTAGGTTTAAGTAGTTCTAAGTTATAGGGGACTGATGATCTCAGAAGTTAAGTCCCATAGTGCTCAGAGCCATTTGAACCATTTATATATCTCTGTTTTGATTTACGTAACTGAGATTGTCAGAGGAACATAATGATGTAACAAAGACACAATATTGATATTTTAACAAGTGTCATATGCAATGCGTAAATGTTTATATTGTTTAGCTTTATCAGATAAGATGTTAGGATGGGGAAGTAAGAGTTGTACCAAGTAAAAGCGATGTCATGTAAAACTGATTGCAAAGCACGCCCAGGCAGATTAAATTGAACCATGCAGCAGCACATATTTAAGACGATCAATAACGTTTGTGAGAAAGTACATCACAGTACGTCCAGTGCTCTTTTAAGATGTTCATACATTTTACATTAAGTTAAAACTAGTGCTTTCACTAATGTAAGATTTTAATACATAACGTGTAGCAGATGACTAACAGATACCTGAATTCTGCTACGTCTTGGATATGGTGACAGACTTTCTGAAAATGTTGATCGCAGGTATTGTGGGTGGAATTCCGGAGAGCCCTCTCCAGCCGAGCCAATATTCTGCAACGGACGTCTACGCCAGATTCTCATCTGCACGACACAAAATAATCTCGTTGCTCACTCGCCCCGCAGCAAAATGCCATTTGAGTAAACAAGTCAGATATTACTTGATATTGCCGCTAGCGTCGGATTAATTTCAGTAGGAAATTCTCCCTCTTGTGTCAAGAAACAAATGCCGTGAATACTCCAGTGAGTAATAAAATCTGTAAATTAAATTCCTGTGAAAATGAGAACTAATAAACAAGTCTGATATGATGTCTCAAAACAATGAACGCCTTCATCGCAGAATCTTCGTCAATCTGCCTTAGTACTACATTGCTAAATACTGAAGTCAGAAAGTTCTTGAAAACTTTCTGCGAACTTTTCTCGTCAGTTTTGTAAGGACGCTGTAGTCGCTTGATTAGGTAAAAATTTACGCCGGCCGGAGTGGCCGTGCGGTTCTAGGCGCTACAGTCTGGAGCCGAGCGTCCGCTTCGGTCGCAGGTTCGAATCCTGCCTCGGGCAAGGATGTGTGGGATGTCCTTAGGTTAGTTAGGTTTAATTAGTTCTAAGTTTAAGGAGACTGATGACCTCAGACGTTAAGTCGCATAGTGCTCAGACCCATTTGAACCATTTGAACCAAAAATTGACCAGGTGCGAACAGGACTCGCGAACTGAGGGTTTCGTATAAACTTAGTTATGTACATACACAGTTAATCCATTCCGGGAATGAAGGATCTCGACGATTTTTTGTTGTTATGTGATTTGATACTTGCAATATATCGATCTCACGAATTGCGAGACCTTCGAGAAGAGCTTCCAACATGAATAATGTAGAAGTAAATATCCTCGGAGTAGTGAAGCAACTTAAATCATTTAATAAAAGCAAGTCTTCTGGTCCAGACTGTATACCAGTTAGGTTACTTTCGGAGTATGCTGATGCATTAACTCCATACTTGGCAATCATGTACAACCGTTCGCTCGACGAAAGATCCATACCCAAAGACTGGAAAGATGCACAGGTCACACCAATATTCAAGAAAGGAAACAGGAGTAATCCACTATATTATAGGCCCATATCGTTAACGTCGATACGCAGCAGGATTTTAGAACATATTTTGTGTTCGAACATAATGAATTACCACGAAGAAAACAGTCTATTGACACACACTCAGCATAGGTTTAGAAAGCATCGTTCATGTGAAACATAACTAGCTCTTTATTCACATGAAGTGCTGAGTGGTATTGACGAGGGATTTCAGATCGATTCCGTATTTCTGGATTTCCGGAAAGCTTTATGCACTGCACCACACAAGCGGCTCGTAGTGAAATTGCGTGCTTATGAAATATCGTCTCAGTTATGTGACTGGATTTGATTTCCTATCAGAGAGGTCACAGTTCGTACTGACTGATAGAAAGTCATCAAATAAAACAGAAGTGATTTCTGGCGTTCCCTAAGGTAGTGTTATAGGCCCTTTAATGTTCCTTATCTATATAAACGATTTGGGAGACAATCTCAGCAGCCGTCTTCGGGTGTTTGCAGATGACTCTGTCGTTTATCGACTAATAAAGTCATCAAAAGATCAGAACAAACTACAAAACGATTTAGAAGAAATATCGGAATGGTTCGAAAAGTGGCAGTTGAACTTAAATAACGAAAAGTGTGAGATCATCCACATGAGTGCTAAAAGGAACTCGTTAAACTTCGGTTACACGATAAATCAGTCTAATCTAAAAGCCGTACATTCAACTAAATACCTAGGAATTACAATTACGAACAATTTAAATTAGAAGGAACACATAGAAAATGTTGTGGGGAAGGCTAACCAAAGACTGCTTTTTATTGGCAGAACACTTAAAAAATGTAACAGACCTACTAAGGAGACTGCCTACAATACGCTTGTCCGTCCTCTTTTAGAATACTGCTGCGCGGTGTGGGATCCTTACCAGATAGTACTGACGGATTTCATCAAGAAAGTTCAGAGGAAGGCAGCACGTTTTGTATTATCGCGAAATATGGGAGAGAGTGTCACAGAAATGATACAGGATTTGGGCTGGACATCATTAAAAGAAAGGGGTTTTTTGTTGCGACGGAATCATCTCACGAATTTCCAATCACCAACTTTCTCCTCCGAATGCGAAAATATTTTGTTGAGACCTATCTACACAGCGAGAAACGATCACCAAGATAAAATAAGGGAAATCCGAGCTTGTACGGAAAGATATAGGCGTTCATCTTTCCGCGCGTTATACGAGATTGGAATAGAAGAGAATTGTGAAGGTGGTTCGATGAACCCTCTGTCAGGCACTTAATTGAGATTTGCAGAGTAGCCACGTAGATGTAGATGTAGATGTTTTAAATTCAACTTTGAAGACGGATACCAAATGACAAAAGAAGTATTTTTTCTTGTGACATAAGTACAAATTCACACTTTTCGTATTTTTTTCCTTTAGTTGTACTGTGAAACCCTGCTTCTTAGAAAATTTCAAGATTCTAGGTGAAGGGGAAGGACCATGTAGGTTTTGATGATTGAGTTCACCACTGTTAACATATGTGACTTAAATGGCTTATCTTTATATTGCATTAATTTAAAATGTTACATTTATTACACAGCCAAGTGACTGTAGATCATAGTATGTGACAAAAATTTAAACTTGATACATTTATCCATTTCCGAAAAAAAAGGGGTTAGCAGATGGACGGACAGACAGAAAGCCAGATAACAAATGACAAAAATACATTTTTCGTGTGATGTACTTGCTAATTAACAGTTCTAGAATTTTTCCCTTTAATTATACAGTAAAACCATGCTTCGTGCCAAATTTAATGATTCTAGGCCAACTGGAAGTAGCCTCTGGGTTTTGATGAGTGAGATTGCGAGTATCATAATATGTGACAAAAACGGCCGAATCTTTTGTTTGCACTGACTTAAATGTAAAAGCTTATTATACCACCAAGGGACCTTAGAACTTAGTATGTGACATAAATTTCAATTTGATACAAAATTTCAGCCTGATACGTCTACCTATTCCTGAGAAGAGGAGACGGATGGGCAGACAGAGGGTCTGGTAGCAAATGACAAAAGGTTCTTGTGATATAATTACAAATTAACAATCTTTGGATTTTGCCCTTTTGTTGTAGCGTGAAGCCTTCTTTGATGCCAAAGTTCAACAGGCAAGGTAACGGTAAATACCCTGCACATTTTGAGGAGTTTGTGTCAAAATATGTAACATAAACGGCCTATGTTTCACAACATTGTCTTAGGTGCTTCACTTTTCTACATCGCCAAGGGACCGCAGACGTAAATACGTGACATAAGTTTCAACGTTATACGTCTACCGGTTCCTGAGGAAAATGAACAGTCGGACAGACAGACAGATGGACGGACAGCGAATTGTTCCTTGTAACAGTTCCGTTTTCATCGACAGCGGTTCTGTTTGATGGAGAAAAAAATTAATGACTTGCGGTCATAGCTGCGTTAATAAATGGTAATACGAAATGATGTAACGAATCGACTTAAAGTTGCGTTACCAATAGCAAATTCTCCTCATACTTGTTGAACTAAGTCCGTTCCTAAATATGGAATTGCTGATAATAGGAACTTCAAAAATATCTGATTATAACGATTATGAGAAAGATAAATGAGAGAGAGGGAGACAGAGAGAGTGAGAGAGAGAGAGAGAGACTATATATGGTACCATGTCGTTGTCACGTCCGTTGCATTAGTGAATAAAACGGGAATGTTGGCCAACTGTCTGTCATTAGTTCTCTGTCAAGACAGCATGTTGCACTCATCTCTGAATCTCCGATCTGCGTACCGTGTGGGCGTCGGCTTCTTGTCCTAGCACAAGTTTTGACGCCTAAATTGATATTAATACCAAAGGAAATGTGACAGTGGGAAATTTATAGATCACTAATGGTCAGTAGTCGCAATTAACTCTGAACATAATGCTAAAAAAACCACACAAACATAAGGTAGTCTTGTCACAACATTTTAACGACCTCAATCACAACTCTGACTGTCTTAGCGAGCTGCCATCTTACTGTAGGGCAGGTAACGAAATAGAAAAGTGCATACAGACACAATGGAAACTAAAGAGGAATACGTCGAGTCCCTAGAGAAAGCCCGGCCAAACGGTGCACATTGTGCAGACGTGCGGAAGTGCTGCACATGCGAGCACGCGTGCAACAGCGACATCTGTTATTAGACATATGTCCTAAACTACCGGCGGCTGCTCCACTTCCCTGTTTATGTGGTACAAGCAAGAGCGCAACATACCCAGTCTTGTTTCCCCTGGTGACCGTAACCTTAACAGAGAAGTTCTGAGAAATGGCAGGTACTGTGAAAAAGCAAAGGACGGGAGATCTATGTTCTCAGTCGTTTAAAAATGACTGGGAACTACAATTCTTTTTTGTAGCCGCAGGTGAAAACTCACAGTGTTTGCTGTGCCGCCGAATAATAGGCAGCCAGCGTAAGTTTTCAATTGAAAGACACTACAATACATATCACAAAGACGAGTGTAGTGTACTCAACATTGAAGAACGGCAAGCAAAATTAAATGTCCTTAAGAAAATGGATGAGACACCTCAACTCGATTTTACTGTACGTCAAAGTAACTGATACTCTGAGTTTTTTGTGTTACATTTATGTCTATTTTACTGTACGCTGTACAATGTACTATTTTCAATTTTCCAGA
This sequence comes from Schistocerca piceifrons, assembly GCF_021461385.2. Taxonomy (NCBI): domain Eukaryota; kingdom Metazoa; phylum Arthropoda; class Insecta; order Orthoptera; family Acrididae; genus Schistocerca; species Schistocerca piceifrons. The sequence goes on along the minus strand of NC_060141.1, from coordinate 682,229,690 downwards.
ATGACAACCACACTAAATCTTCACTGCGAGCAAGTTTTAAAATCGCATTTAGAATTGCGCAATCTGGGAAACCTTTTTCCGTAGGGGAATTTGTGAAAGGGTGTCTGACTGATGCTGCAGAACTTGTGTGTCCCACGAACGGTAGCAGGTTTCAAGAAATCAGTCTATCCAGACAAACAGTGACAAGACAGATCAGTGCTATGGCCGGCGATGTGCACAGGCAGCTAATAAATAAGGCTAAAGACTTTGTTGCTTTCTCCGTTGCGCTCGATGAAGCAACAGATCTTACAGATACAGCACAGGTTGTGATATACATACGAGGTGTCGATAACGCACTTTGTGTAACAGAGGACGTTTTGGACTTAGTACCTTTGAAAGGGATTACTACAGGTGCGGACTTACTTCATGCTATCGAGCAAGCGATTGATGGTGTCGGTATGGACTGGAATCGGTTAGTCTCAGTAACCACAGATGGAGCACCATCAATACAAGGCCATCAGAGAGGACTCATAGCACGGATGCGCAAAAAGCTAGGGCGCACAGACGAGACGATCGATGGAATTCATTGCATTCTGCATCGAGAGGCGCTTTGTGCAAAATCAGTAACGTTAGCAAACTTCATGTAAATTGTTGTGCGTACTGTAAACTATCTGAAGACACATGGGCTTACGCATCGCCAGTTTCGGCGGTTCTTTGAGGAATTAGGAGCGGAGTACGACGACATACCTTACTATACCGAAGTACGCTGGCTCAGTCGAGGTAAAATGCTGATTATATTTTTTTATTTACGTTTGGTCATAGTAACATTCTTACATGAGAAGGGAAAAAGTGAACCTATGTTGAAAGACCCTTGTCGGATATCAGACCTTGCATTTATCGTGGACGTTACGTCTCACATGAACAGCCTGAACGTAAGTTTGCAAGGTGAAAATAATTTATTTTCTGACATGTTGGAAAAAGGAAATGTCTTGGAAAGGAAGCTTGCGCTTTGGGAGAGCCAGCTATTGACAGAAAACACTGCGCATTTCCCGACTCTGGGACTGGTTCATGAAAGTGCTAGATTTGAAGAAAATGTGTCAATAATTGTAAAAATTAAGGAACAATTTCGAGCATGATTTGCAGATGTTACGAGTTTGTCCCCTGTCATCGCCTCTTTGCTCGACCGTTCTTGTCGTCAGTTGAAGGTGCTCCGAATGATCTACAGATGGAACTGATCGACCTACAGTGAAATACAAAACTGATGGACAAGTTCTTTGCAGTGCGAAGTACATAAGAATTCTACGAAAGTTTTTCACAACAAGAATTTCCACGCCTGCACCGAGAAGCCGCGAGAGTTATGTCCATGTTAGGGTCGACATATGTTTGTGAAAGATTTTTCTCGGTGATGAAAATCAATAAATCAAGGTTTTGATCAAGCGTAAGTGATGAAAATCTTCGCAACTGCTTGCGTTTGTCAATGAGCCGTGCTTTTGTGCCCGAAATTAACAATATAATTTCTCATGACCAATGATAAACGTGTTTGGATTTATTCCTTTCATAATCAAAAATTGTTGTTTACTAACTGTGCATTATTGCCTCATTCTGCTCCATGTTACATTATTATCAGGAAAATTGGTCATTAAACCGATTGTTCAAATGTATACTTACATTTAGGGTTTTTTTAATGTGTGAAGGGCTTCGCTCAGCTGAAGTCGATAAAACATAACGTTCATCTAATTGTCGGTTATTATGAATATTTCAGACGGGCCTGATGAAAGATATAGCAATAATGGTATTCAAATAACAGGTGATCATCGAGAGGTCTGCGGTTATCATTCTGTTCAGAGGTCAGTGAGACAGAAATTAGGTGGGTGTAACTGAGGGCACAAATAATTAGTTATAGGAAACCTTGCATTAGTTTAATGTTATTTGAAATCATGAATAAGGTTCGTTGGAAGTCGCTAAGTGCTCTCTTTCTTAAATTCTAGATCAAAAATATTACGCGTATTTATGTGCCGTCAGTCAAGATGCCTTACTAAAAGCCCACGGTTGTTAACTGTATTACTTGTCTTAGTGGATTAAACTGTTAACATAAAAGTAGACGTCTCAATGAGTAGACTGTGACAGTATTTTAAATGATTAATACGCGAAATACCTTCCCATGGTTGGCTTGCAAGCTGTGGAAAGAGCAGTAGAATGCGCCGGTACAGAGTATCCCAGCAAGTGCATAAAGCGACATCTGTGCGTAGAAACATGCACTACATGAACGCTGACGGCTGCGGCCTGCACGCTGAGACCCGCAAGTTGCACATGTGCAGGTGCACGGCACGCGATCAGAATTTCTGGCCAGCCCTGCCCTAGAGAAAGCAATGACTATGTAACTGAGATGAATCCCGAAACACAGCTGTTAGCTATGGACTCCGGAATACGATAACAAAGACAGGCGTTGAACGACAAAGCTTACCGCGTTACGATCGGTGGCTGCACGCAGCGCAAACGACGTGGTTCCACATTATCAACCAACCTTGTTACTACAAGCTTTGTATCATGAAACATTCTGAGTAAACTGGATGGTATTTTCACAAGGTTGCTCTGAATTAATGGAAGTCAGCGACTGCATATCAAAATGGCGATCACGCCCGCGATGTGAAGACATCCAGCATCTGAAACTGTGTAGGATACCACGACCGCAACCATGTATCTCCATTTTACGGGCAAAACCGTATAAAATCGATAGAGTAAATGAACCTGAACTCAACTGTATATACGACATTAAGAGCCTGTATTGTTCCGTATTACGATGTTATGTTCCTTCGGACATACATATTATCCGCCGACACCGGGAAAGCGACATTCAAGAAAAATATCTCCCCTGTATGGGAATCTACATAAAGGATGTACGAGTACCAGTTACGCTCGGATAGCCTAATGGTATGGCGACGTCTAGCGATAAGTGTGATATCCGGATTCGAGTCTCAGTCCGGGACTAATGTTCGTTGTCATCATTCAATTATACTGCTGATGCTTGTTTATCTTCGCAAATGTGACTACATTTCATGTATTTCATAAAGATTGTAGTCGCTGCTTTTCCTTTTCCTTCAGGCATACGGACATGTACGAAGGAACACGAAGTCGTAATTCTGAACAACACAGGCAGTGCAACATCGTGTTTATCCGCCGATACCTGGCAAGAGACTTTCAAGTAAAAAGTCACCCTGTATGGGAACATACATAATAGATGTACGACTACGGGTTGTAGACATGGTTGACGACAATGGAAGTTTGGGAGTGGCGGTGAGTCACGCTCGGATAGCCTAATGGAAAGGCGACCACCCGCGATAAGCCGTAAATCCGGGTTCGAGACCTGCTTCTGCACAAATTCTCACTGTTGCCATTCAGTTATACAGCTCATGATTGTCCGTTTCTGCAAATGCAGCTACGTTTCATACACCCTACTAAAGAGCCAGTAGCGTTCAACAACGTCCCAACTCCACTGGCGACCATTTCTACGACAGAAAAAGAAGAAAATGCCAGATAATATTATCAGAACGCACCTGATATTATAAATGCACATAGTCAGTCATTTTACTACGAAAATATTTGTCTCGGATATTTTCTATGTCAGCTATGCTTCCAAAAACGAGAAGGACGTTCCAGCGCTTTTTACCGTCCTGTGTTGATAACTGCTATTAACTTGTTACGCCCTTGTGCCTTGCTTCGCGTCTCACGATCGCAACACAACAAAATTACGAATTTCGCTAAAGAACTGAAAAAAATAACATTTAAAGAAGCCCCAGTCGAATTTTTAATTAGTAGTTGGTCACAGCAGGACATGGTGCAGATTATCACGAACAAAACCACCCACTTTAATCACAACATGTGCTATGAATATTGGGTTGAATAAGATAAATACACTCCTGGAAATGGAAAAAAGAACACATTGACACCGGTGTGTCAGACCCACCATACTTGCTCCGGACACTGCGAGAGGGCTGTACAAGCAATGATCACACGCACGGCACAGCGGGCACACCAGGAACCGCGGTGTTGGCCGTCGAATGGCGCTAGCTGCGCAGCATTTGTGCACCGCCGCCGTCAGTGTTAGCCAGTTTGCCGTGGCATACGGAGCTCCATCGCAGTCTTTAACACTGGTAGCATGCCGCGACAGCGTGGACGTGAACCGTATGTGCAGTTGACGGACTTTGAGCGAGGGCATATAGTGGGCATGCAGGAGGCCGGGTGGACGTACCGCCGAATTGCTCAACACGTGGGGCGTGAGGTCTCCACAGTACATCGATGTTGTCGCCAGTGGTCGGCGGAAGGTGCACGTGCCCGTCGACCTGGGACCGGACCGCAGCGACGCACGGATGCACGCCAAGACCGTAGGATCCTACGCAGTGCCGTAGGGGACCGCACCGCCACTTCCCAGCAAATTAGGGACACTGTTGCTCCTGGGGTATCGGCGAGGACCATTCGCAACCGTCTCCATGAAGCTGGGCTACGGTCCCGCACACCGTTAGGCCGTCCTCCGCTCACGCCCCAACATCGTGCAGCCCGCCTCCAGTGGTGTCGCGACAGGCGTGAATGGAGGGACGAATGGAGACGTGTCGTCTTCAGCGATGAGAGTCGCTTCTGGCTTGGTGCCATTGATGGTCGTATGCGTGTTTGGCGCCGTGCAGGTGAGCGCCACAATCAGGACTGCATACGACCGAGGCACACAGGGCCAACACCCGGCATCATGGTGTGGGGAGCGATCTCCTACACTGGCTGTACACCACTGGTGATCGTCGAGGGGACACTGAATAGTGCACGGTACATCCAAACCGTCATCGAACCCATCGTTCTACCATTCCTAGACCGGCAAGGGAACTTGCTGTTCCAACAGGACAATGCACGTCCGCATGTATCCCGTGCCACCCAACGTGCTCTAGAAGGTGTAAGTCAACTACCCTGGCCAGCAAGATCTCCGGATCTGTCCCCCATTGAGCATGTTTGGGACTGGATGAGCGTCGTCTCACGCGGTCTGCACGTCCAGCACGAACGCTGGTCCAACTGAGGCGCCAGGTGGAAATGGCATGGCAAGCCGTTCCACAGGACTACATCCAGCATCTCTACGATCGTCTCCATGGGAGAATAGCAGCCTGCATTGCTGCGAAAGGTGGATATACACTGTACTAGTGCCGACATTGTGCATGCTCTGTTGCCTGTGTCTATGTGCCTGTGGTTCTGTCAGTGTGATCATGTGATGTATCTGACCCCAGGAATGTGTCAATAAAGTTTCCCCTTCCTGGGACAATGAATTCACGGTGTTCTTATTTCAATTTCCAGGAGTGTAATTAGTGATGATCTAACTTCTCAAGAACATGAGGAGGCAAATATAAGGGTTCTTTGTCATGTTTTGTTGTTAGAAGTTCGAGTATCTACTCAATATTCAACACTGAAATTTTAATTATAATGCTTGGGAATACGTAATTCCTAATAAGTGACGTAAAGGTTTGTATGGATGCTGAGGTTGGCTATTCCCGTCGTTATAGCGATGTATCACGTCTTTATGGCGCAACAGGATTGCTCTAGCAAAATCCTTACCCGCGTCTCATGCTTTGACCGGCTGCGATTACGTTCCTAGCGGAGCGGTCTTGGCGGCTGCAGTCATAGTCTGTGCGGCTGGTCCCGGCGGAGGTTCGAGTCCTCCCTCGGGCAAGGGTGTGTGTGTTTGTCCTTAGGACAATTTTGGTTAAGTAGTGTGTAAGCTTAGGGACTGACGACCTTGGCAGTTAAGTCCCATAAGACTCCACACACATTTCAACATTTTTTTGATTACTTTCCTACAGTTTAACGCAAGGGAAAAAGAAAGGCCATTGACAACGTAGAACAATTTTACATGCTGCCAAAGGCCTTTCACAGATTTATGTGGATAATATTCTGACAGTGGGGATGTGCTGAACGTCTTAGAAAAATTAAAGTGAAGATTAAACAACGATAAAACATAACGTTGTTGATTCGTTGGATTACTTACTTTCACACTTATTATATACAGGGTGTTTCAAAAATGACCGGTATATTTGAAACGGCAATACAAACTAAACGAGCAGCGATAGAAATACACCGTTTGTTGCAATATGCTTTGGACAACAGTACATTTTCAGGCAGACAAACTTTCGAAATTACAGTAGTTACAATTGTCAACAACAGATGGCGCTGCGGTCTGGGAAACTCTATAGTACGATATTTTCCACATATCCACCATGCGTAGCAATAATATGGCGTAGTCTCTGAATGAAATTACCCGAAACCTTTGACAACGTGTCTGGCGGAATGGCTTCACATGCAGATGAGATGTACTGCTTCAGCTGTTCAATTGTTTCTGGATTCTGGCGGTACACCTGGTCTTTCAAGTGTCCCCACAGAAAGAAGTCACAGGGGTTCACGTCTGGCGAATAGGGAGGCCAATCCACGCTGCCTCCTGTATGTTTCGGATAGCCCAAAGCAATCACACGATCATCGAAATATCCATTCAGGAAATTAAAGACGTCGGCCGTGCGATATGGCCGGGCACCATCTTGCATAAACCACGAGGTGTTCGCAGTGTCGTCTAAGGCAGTTTGTACCGCCACAAATTCACGAAGAACGTCCAGCTAGCGAGATGCAGTAATCGTTTCGGATCTGAAAAATGGGCCAATGATTCCTTTGGAAGAAATGGCGGCCCAGACCAGTACTTTTTGAGGATGCAGGGACGATGGGACTGCAACATGGGGCTTTTCGGTTCCCCATATGCGCCAGTTCTATTTATTGACGAAGCCGTCCAGGTAAAAATAAGCTTCGTCAGTAAACCAAATGCTGCCCACATGCATATCGCCGTCATCAATCCTGTGCACTATATCGTTAGCGAATGTCTCTTGCACAGCAATGGTAGCGGCGCTGAGGGGTTGCCGCGTTTGAATTTTGTATGGATAGAGATGTAAACTCTGGCGCATGAGGCGATACGTGGACGTTGGCGTCATTTGGACCGCAGCTGCAACACGGCGAACGGAAACCCGAGGCCGCTGTTGGATCACCTGCTGCACTAGCTGCGCGTTGCCCTCTGTGGTTGCCGTACGCGGTCGCCCTACCTTTCCAGCACGTTCATCTGTCACGTTCCCAGTCCGTTGAAATTTTTCAAACAGATCCTTTATTGTATCGCTTTTCGGTCCTTTGGTTACATTAAACCTCCGTTGAAAACTTCGTCTTGTTGCAACAACACTGTGTTCTAGGGGGTGGAATTCCAACACCAGAAAAATCCTCTGTTCTAAGGAATAAACCATGTTGTCCACAGCACACTTGCACGTTGTGAACAGCACACGCTTACAGCAGAAAGACGACGTACAGAATGGCGCACCCACAGACTGAGTTGTCTTCTATATCTTTCACATCACTTGCAGCGCCATCTGTTGTTGAAAATTGAAACTACTGTAATTTCGAAAGTTTGTCCGCCTGAAAATGTACTGTTGTCCCAAGCATATTGCAACAAACGGTGTATTTCTATCGCTGCTCGTTTAGTTTTTATTGCCGTTTCAAATATACCGGTCATTTTTGAAACACCCTGTATTTATACGCAGACGTAGAAAATGGAAAGTGGATTTTATTAAACTCTAAGTCTAAATTTAACTTATTTTGCCTCCTAAATCGACCGAGGTGTAAAACGGAATACGGATAGCATTATAATCTATTTCACAAATACGCTGTAAAATAGAGTAGATCTAAGCCCCACAGATTTCGGATAATAACACTGAGCAACGTTACGATTTCTCTTGACTCTCCGGTAGGCAACTAGCAGAAATGAGTGACTCTACATTTTCATTTGCCAAAATGGACAACCATGAACCGTATAATTAAATGACGATAGTGAAAATTAGTGCCAGATTGGGACTCTAACCCGGATTTCCCGCTTGTCGCGAGCGGTCGCATTGCGATTAGGCCTAACCCAAATTTCCATATGTTCTCAACCATGTGTCTACAACCTGTATTAGTATATTCATTATGTGCATTCCCACACAGAGGAGACATTTTACTTGAATGTCGTTGTCTCAATGTCGGTGGAAAAATTCGATATTGCAGTTTCTACGTTGTTCAGAATTACGATGCAATGTTCTTTCGGATATGTATACATGTAGCGTCACAGCCAGGCGCTAATGTATATAATGTCATATCAGCAGCCCTCTGGCTGTCATAGTATTTGGAAACAGCCGAGGGGTTTTTGCTCGAAAGCTCGTTGAGTTTTAACCATTTATCTATATCTACAGCCATACTCCGCAAGCCACCTGACGGTGTGTGGTGGAGGGTACCCTTCTATTCCTGTCTCGTATTGTTCGTGGAAAGAAAGATTGTCGATATGCCTCTGTGTGGGCTGTAATCTATTTGATTTTATCCTCATGGTCTCTTCGAGAGATATACGTATGAGGGAGCAATATAGTGCTTAGCTCCTCGGTGAAGGTATGCTCTCGAAACTTCAGCAAAAGCCCGTACCGAACTACTGAGTGTCTCTCTTGCAAAGACTCCCACTGGAGTTTACCTATCATCTTCGTAACGCTTTCACGATTAGTAAATGATCTTGTAACGAAGCGTGCTGCTCTTCGTTGGATCATCTCGATCTCTTCTATCAACCCGGTACGGATCCCACACTGCTGAGCAGTATTCAAGCAGTGGGCGAACAAGTGTACTGTAACCTACTTCCTTTGTTTTCTCACTGCATTTCCTTAGGATCGCGTTGGAAACGTGGAAAGTTTTATTCAATGTTACCGCGGCAGGACTCTTATCACATTTTAAGTCAGCTCTTTTTGGAGTGCCTGTCCCCCTTAAAAGTAATTTCAGATTTTATATGGTGCACATTATCCTCCGTTTATTTTTCTCAAGGAATATACTCGTAGCATGTAATAATCAAACACCGTGTACAGCACGAAGTCTGTTCAATATACTCTCTTCCGTCTTCTTTTTATGAGTTTACGAAGTGTCATAATCAAGCGCCTTTGGGTGTACTGCATCCCTGACACCCAAGTCCTTGTTAGTGAGTTGACACAGTGTTCAGATTCCGAGCCACAACAATAACAATGAGAAACGGCTCCGAGTTTACGCTAAATTTTATGTCTAACTTGGGGGAATGACGATGCGAAATGAAACTGAGAAGCTGGCATGCAGAAGTAATTCACTACATGGAATGGAGTGTTGTAAATTGTTATCTTAATTCACAAGCGGTAGTCAGTGAATTTAACATAATGAGGGCCATTTCAGTTGGTGACTCCCACAATCAGGTAAATCATGGATCTTGTAACACTCCGGTTTATTCTACTTACTTATCCCGCTCGATCGGGATCTGATCGCAGCCCAAATAGATAATAATTAATGTGACCGTGTACCTAATGGGGCAGGCAATCGGATTGGACTGCTACGGAGATGTTACATTCAACTTTGTCCTTCTCGAATGCTGTAATAATAAAATGTCTGGTGGCAAGAAGAACGACAACACAGCTTCATTAATCAACAACCTATTTTCATCACAAAAACACAAAGTAAGGAGACAGCCACTGCCTTCGTCGTACAGAATTAATAACGGCTAATCTCAGCACAGGCCCTTTCGTTATTCATTATTGTCACACGTAATTTCAATCACTGTAATCCAACACTGCAATCCAACACTGCAATCCAACACTGCAACCAAATAATGCCGGCGCGGTAGACGCGAAAATACAAATATCGGCACTGAAATATCACTGAATCACACTAGTAATTGTACTTGTTAACTTTCCCGTATATTTCTAACACAAAAGGGGTTAAACCGCGGCGATGGCCACCCCCTTTGTCGGTATGGCCTTGCATTACGGCCACCGGCCGCCCCACGGCCCGGCCCGCAGCCTGGGTCCCACTCTACTCACTGACTCAACACTCGCTCTCGCTCTCGCCACCCGACGCACACTATCGATTGTTTGTCCTGTCGACCTGTGCTGTCGCAAAACTTATAGTAAGGGCCTACGGACCCCTTACATCCCCGCCCTGGAAAACTTCTTTGAAGCCACAGGCGTAAAAGAATTGGTTAGGGAATTAGACATCACTACATATGAACAAAAGACACAGTGCAAATAAGTAATGAAATTACAATCACCAAGAAAATCCTTGACTCCGGTATAGGGCTGCCTCTACAATAATATTCTACAAAAAGTTATTACATCTCAAAAATACGGCATTGTCCAAATAACACACAACATCAATCCTACTTACTTAACATAGCATGGTAAATATTTTTTATAAACTTATCTTACCAAAAATTTCCAAAAACTTTTCACTTTCAAAGGTTAGTACGAGTTATTAACTACATATTTGTTATAACTTGCTATAGCAAAGACAAGAAAAGAAACTAGTTGAATGCCAGCTACCCCTTTGGTATGCCGTCCTTTCAGCGGGGTTCGTGCCGTCCATACTACTACCACACTAACTCATAATTCACTTGGCCAACACTTATGAAAGTTAAGGAAGAAATTCACAACTTATTGCTACAGCAAAGACAAGAAAACAAACTAGGTGAATGCCAGCTACCCCTTTGGTATGCCGTCCTTTCAGCGGGGTTCGTGCCGTCCATACTACTACCACACTAACTTATAACTCCCTTCCCAACGCATATAAAAGTTAAGGAAGAAAAAATCACAACTTATTTAAATCTTTAACACAAGCAAATTGAAATTGAGACAAAATATGACATTTATACATTGAATGCCAGCTACCCCTTTGGTATGCCGTCCTTTCAGCGGGGTTTGTGCCGTCCATACTACTATCACTCTAATTTATAACTCACTAGGCCAACACTTATAAAAGTTAAGGAAGAAATTCACAACTTGTTCATTACAGATTCCCTAAATTTAAATGCTACATTGTACCGCTAAGCATGTCTTACATAATTATTTGCAACACTACAACTAATGTGGTCACCCAATGAAAAATTTTAAACTACTGATCATTTCATTTTGCCAAACATTACTGCCATATGTGAATTGTTATCAAGAAAGCTTAGATGAGAGGTACAATATTTCCTGTTATATTCACATTAATTCAAATCCACTATATGGATATTTATCATTCATTACTCAGTGCCAGAATTCTGTTTCTAAAGCTTGACCTACGTATAATCATAATTGACTCTGATAGCTAATTGGATACATGAATTACTAATTATTCATTAGTTACACTTTGTTTTATCAGCATACTTCAGATAAACATGTATACCTACAAATAACTTGCAAACAGATGTTGCTCATGTGCTAAATGACATACTTCAATATTTCAAACATCTCATACTGCATACTCTTCATTACACATAACTTAACACCAACTTCAACTGCAAATACATATATATCTTCAACCTATATCAATCCTCCATATGCTTCAACACTTCAAACCTCTCATACTCAATATACATCATTACACATAACTCCCTCAACTTAACAGCAACTTCAACTGCATATATATTTTCAACCTACATCAACTCTCCATATTCGCTGCAATAACCACATAAAAATACTACTTCAGGTTCCTTAGCCTCTCCATTCATCATATTTCACATCATTTATTCGAACAACTATCTCCTTGTGTATTTGTTTCTTTATATGTTCATCTACTTACAAGCTGATCCATTACTTCAATTTTCTTACAACAGTTTGGCCTTTTCATGCCTCATAAAACAACTCTATAAGATTACCCAAATTCTTGTTTAACCAATAAGCTTACCATGACATCATGTGTACATTAGCTTTTTTATCTGGTTCTCATTTTATTACTTCTGGCACTATTCACTTTGTAATGTACTCACACTAAACTGAGCTTTCAAATTATTGATTCTTTGACACCTCACACACTACATCAACAGTAACTACTTATCCTTATTTTAAGTCAATTATAAATTTACTACGTGGTTCCTGACTGAATTATTTGGATGACCACTACAAATCCTAACTACTACTCACAAACTTTCTTAACCTAAGGATAGAGAAAGATGGTAGAGGAGTGACACTTGAAATTAGAAATAAAGTTTCACCCAGCTGGGAGTGTACCAGTCGCCACTTGGTATACCAGCAAAAGAGTTGCTAGCTCCCTACACCTTAACTACTTAATCACTTCACATATTAATTTTCACCTACACAGTTTATGTAAAATGTTTTAAATAAGATAAATCATACCACTCATAAAATCTATAAATGTAAAATCCCTCAAAACAATAAGCATATCTGTATAATTACCATTTAGACAGCGCAGTATGCATAAATAAGTATGTTATATTTCAGAGTATTTTTCGCAAACTTTTCGGAAATTACTGCAATTGGGCACTTTTCCTAACACGTAAGTCAGTTTACAAACGTTTATTTACCGCGAAAACTGCACGTTGCAATTTAATGTTATGTCAACCAGTCGTCTCCACTCACCAACCGACGTTACCACGAGTCGCGATGTTTTGACATTTGAAGTGGGCGTGGTGCTGTACTGCTGCCGGAACCGCGTGAGGTCTCGCTGTGGTGGGACATCGTAGTTTCAGCCGGCCGCTCCGTGGCGCTGCAGGCGGGCGTAGTTTGTAGTTCGGCTGCTAGATGTCGGGACGGCGCTCGGTGTAGTGCGTCTGTGCTTGAACTACTCCTTGCACAGGTAGTTGGGATGATATGTGAAATCACCTCGCAGATCGAAGCTCTTTGGCGCAACTGCTACATGGGTCTGTGTGACGTCACTCAACAATTGCGTCGCCACACGAATTGTCGTCCACATACCAGTTTATGGGTCCGCATGAAGCTGTCTGAATTTCACTATTCAAAAAACAATTTCAGTCACAATATTACTATTAAACACTTCTGTAAAGCTTTCGTGACGAATTCTTAGTTCGTTTTGCTATAGTAATGTTCACACGTGTCTTTCTTTAATGTTCACTTTTCACAGTTTTTCGTGCGGATTTACGCGTTTGCACATTACAACACAGTTTATCGACACTGTTATTCTCATCTAATATGGCAGGAAAAAAATAACAGTTTATTCACAATCGTAAGATATTATCACTTCGTATTGTTCAAAAATGCACTGATTCTTGTCGCGATTTGAAAGTTTATGCTCTGTCCCGATTCAACATTGGAAAATATTTTCTTCGCGTTAAATAAGACAAAATTACCTATTGTTCTTTGCGATTCGTCCGAAAATTGCACTTGTCCTTTCACGGCAAGCCAAGGGTGTAACACTCCGGTTTATTCTACTTACTTATCCCGCTCGATCGGGATCTGATAGCAGCCCAAATAGATAATAATTAATGTGACCGTGTACCTAATGGGTCTGGCAATCGGATTGGACTGCTACGGAGATGTTACATTCCACTTTGTCCTTCTCGAATGTCTGGTGGCAAGAAGAACGACAACACAGCTTCATTAATCAACAACCTATATTCATCACAAAAACACAAAGTAAGGAGACAGCCACTGCCTTCGTCGTACAGAATTAATAACGGCTAATCTCAGCACAGGCCCTTTCGTTATTCATTATTGTCACACGTAATTTCAATCACTGTAATCCAACACTGCAATCCAACACTGCAATCCAACACTGCAATCCAACAAAAAATGGTTCAAATGGCTCTGAGCACTATGGGACTCAACTGCTGTGGTCATAAGTCCCCTAGAACTACTTAAACCTAACTAACCTAGGGACAGCACACAACACCCAGCCATCACGAGGCAGAGAAAATCCCTGACCCCACCGGGAATCGAACCCGGGAACCCGGGCGTGGGAAGCGAGAACGCTACCGCACGATGCAATCCAACACTGCAACCAAATAATGCCGGCGCGGTAGACGCGAAAATACAAATATCGGCACTGAAATATCACTGAATCACACTAGTAATTGTACTTGTTCACTTTCCCGTATATTTCTAACACAAAAGGGGTTAAACCGCGGCGATGGCCACCCCCTTTGTCGGTACGGCCTTGCATTACGGCCACCGGCCGCCCCACGGCCCGGCCCGCAGCCTGGGTCCCACTCTACTCACTGACTCAACACTCGCTCTCGCTCTCGCCACCCGACGCACACTATCGATTGTTTGTCCTGTCGACCTGTGCTGTCGCAAAACTTATAGTAAGGGCCTACGGACCCCTTACAATCTGCCGCAAGAAAACCGTCGTCCGTCAGGGGTTGGCTGAAAAGGTCGAAATCTCAACTGGTTCCTGTCACATAACTTTAAATGGAAAAATGAACTTGCATAGACTAGCATCAGATTTTGCACCGCTATATGGTATCGAATTAAAAAAAGGAGAAATTTTACTGGTATCTCCTTGTCAATGCAAGGGATGCGAGGTATTATTAAAGTAGATGCGTTTTGGTTTACCGCTGTGGTACCAGTGATCGCCGTGGACCGTCAAAGGATCAGACTCAAAAGGAAGCGACTGTTTGCTACTCACAGATACTCTACCATTCAGATAGTTAACCGTTACTAAAACAAGCCCATAAAATTAGAAAAAACTGCGAGAGAAGACAATGCAATGTTCCTTTCCCATGCCAGTTTTTACCAACCTGACTTCTAGTTGCAAAATCTAGACGATCGTTTGCACGTGATGTATTCGTTCTTAAAAATTGATATCGATGTTAAGTGACCAATATTTCGACCCTGTTGATATTAAGAAGAACTCATCGCAGGCACTGACAGAAATTCCAGAGGAGCTTTGCAAGGACCTCTCAGTGTAGTTAAATTACTGCTGCGAGAAGCGTGAAGGATCTGCGTGGTTAGAAATTTTGTGGAACGTTTGTACAACGAATGATCGCTCTGCAGAACTGTCACAGAGAATTGGCAAGTGATTTTCATTTCACTTGATAAAATAAATGATTTAGCTAACAATCAATAGGACTCATTAGCAGCTGCCAGAATGGTTGGACGTAAACATCAGAACGTTGCCTTCATTCTTAAGCAATGCGAGTGAGAGGCGATCGCCTGTAGCGCTGGCAACATGTACGTCACCATTGGCCTGCGGGTTGCCTACACAATGTAACTTAGGCTGGACCTAGAATTTTACTTTTAGGTAAGAACACCGCAGACATGTTGCCCTCACACTGCCGTCACATGTCAACACACTGACAAGATCGTACCCAATCAAATACACTACTGTTTCACCCAGAGCTATTTTCTCCCTAGATTCTAGAATCGTTACAGCAATGGGACGCACAGGGAGGGTGAGGAGTCACGATCGGAAATGTCTAACGTTATTGTATTGAAACTAGAAGCAACGTGAAAGACAAAATAAACGTAAAACGACTCTCTAGCTCTAGCAGAAATTCTTTTTAATAGAAAACGATACATGCAAGAACGGTGTAGCACAGAAACGAATGTTGTTACATATTTTGAATTCTCTGTAAATTTTCGTACGAATCGTGTTGCGCATTGTTATCATCGCCACCTAATTAACTGATGCTGCCTGTTCTAAATGGACGGTAACCTTCGTTGTTCATCCGACGATGCATGGAGGTTCTGGGAATGTTAATCTCTGCCTGCCGCGTACTTGTCGATTTAGCTAGTGAACGTAGGAAATACTCTTCAGTTTAAATTCTCGTGAGGAGATTCATTACAAACGGTGATCGCTGTTCTACCCTGAATCACTAGTTTCCAGACTGACCCCTTCTTGGAGACAGATCACTGCTGTCGTCGCTGCGAAAGGTATAATTCGGTGTGTCACATGATTGGCATTCGCCAATGCCCCCTGCTGACCGTCGGCGTGCAGACGAACATCACTGGCACAACTCAACTTCTTTATAAGTACTGTCAGAAAATGGTTGTCCTGAATTACATTGTGCCTCTTCCACTCCCTCTAGCCTGCTCGGAAAAGTGACTTCAGGCTACAATGCCCAATGCAAGTTACATGTACTCCCATCCGTTTATCTGGAAATCCAAGTCCGTTTTCCCATCGTGGTAAGTGAGATGTTGAGTTCAGGAGAATGACAGTATATTACTGTCATGCATTGCGGTTATTGCCACATGATTTTCCTTGTTAAAGCATTACATTGTTACCTTGTACTGTAACGCGACACAGTGTTGTAGCTTTCCCTTTTCACTATAAAACCCTTTACTCAGTTCTTTTCTGTTCTGTAGTACGCGTTAATTATGAAGTGTATTTTAGCTGTCTTTTCAAAAGGGCCTATTACTGTAATATTTTTTATCTCCTTTAGCAGTGTGCTATAAAATATCACTCCCAAATAAAAACTATGGTTTTCAGTTTTTTGTTTGTTTCTCCTTCGTAAACGTTAAGTCCAAGGTGGCTTTCATTCCATGATTATGTGGATAACTGTTAAAAAAATATCACTTATTATTGTGTCTGATATACAGTACAGTTTGGTAGAGTAAAGATAATCAGTTTCTTTGTTTTTTTAATTTACAGTGAACTCGGCTACTTCTTCCAGTTATTATTTTTGAAGTTTGAAAACTGTGTCCATGTTTTGTACTTTTGGTAGCACAGGCCACAGAATATGAAAGTAGTGTATGTACGAGGACGTGCTGAAAAGTAATGGCCCCGATATTTTGTGTGAAAAATTTCAAGCTTTTAAAAATGAAAGAAACTTTATTAAAATTTTGATCTTCGTTATTGATGCCTACTCGTTTTCAGCCCTCTGCAGCTGCAGGGTGCCGAATTTTGAACCTGCGACCGTAGCGGTCGTGCGGTTCCAGACTGTAGCACCTAGAACTGCTCGGCCACACCTGTCGGCTGTTTTCAAATCTCAAAGAATACCTTCGATGACTTTACTTTGATAACGATGAAGCGGTACAAGCAAAGGTGTGGTTGTGGCTCCGTCATCAATGTGAAACATACTAAAGTGACGCTATCGACAAACTCGTCTCTCGCTGGGAGAAATGTGTTCGTCACCTGCGGGGCTATGTCGAGAAGTGAATATGTTGAGATGAAGACTAAGGAAGTAGAATGTTAATAAAGCGTGTTTCTTGTGAATAGCTATAAGAGTTTTCACATAAAAAATTCGGAGGCATTACTTTTTCAGTACGTTCTCTTCGTTGCGAATGAGACATGCCACATCATCACCTCATGTTGCAGCGTGTCGTTCTAAAACGTATACTATATCGTAAAAATTGAATTCGCCGAGAGTAGTACTCGAAATACAGAATATATAACATCTGAAGCTCTATACACATTTACTTACAAGTATGCTCTTTGACGATTGAAATCGGGAAATAACTCATTTCAAAGGGGTGAGACATTCAAAACACAAGCGCAATAACGATCATGAAACCTAACACTAAAGATAAATGACAGCTGAGGAAACAGTGAACCACCAGGAAGGCACCCATACAAGTCCGTTTTAGTATCAAAAGGAAAAAGAACTGACAAATTGGCTTACAGTGTGGAGTTTGTGTTTCTGACGGTGGACATGACCAGGTCTCGGCACACCTATTACAGAATGGCTTCTGTCCAGTCTCTAGCGCCACAGCTGCTATAAGGCCCAAAAAGAATAGAAAAGCTCACTATTTCAATGGTAGACATTAACCACCGGGAAACGGGGGGAATCATTCATTCCCGAAAAACCTGTCGCTAAGGGGTACAGGAGCCGGTGTCCAAGGTGCGTAGCTCTGCTTGCCGCCCTTCACACGGCACAGTCACTGATGAGCCAGAAACTTTATGACAACTGTCTATCGCGAGACTGGATGCCCCTGAGGGCGTTGCGAGCACGTGCTACAGTAAGAACAGTATACATGGTGTCCCAGATATGTTGCGACCAACTTCCTGGGGTTCTACAGGGTTTAGTGAGGCACAAATCGAGATTGGGAACCAGTGTCAGGAGAAGACATCCAACGACGCTACAGAGCGTCGAAGTTGCAGACACTGGCGCCTGTAGGCGGAAGGATCGGCATTATCGTTTGTTATTCAGTGACTACCAAAGTCGCTAGTGGAGAAGATGGAGTTAGCTGCTGTGTATAAACGCCTTTTCTGCTATGAAAGCGATGCTCCATTGTCTCCGTGGATGATAGTTCCAGACACAGGTTTCCATTTTTCTCGTGGAACTTTCTAAACTCTCCAATGTTTTTCAGTTCAGTATACAGGAGAAAATTTAACTCCGGCTGGAACCGTGTGTACGAAACCATAATCAACCAAGTACGGGTTCCTATCCTCGATTTATTTCTCAAGAGAGCTTCTACAAACCATCGTAATTTGTCGCAACATTTCTAGGACATCCTGTATAAGCGGAGCAGAGACGAATAGGGAACCGTTGTAGTGAGGATACGTGTCGTAAATGCGGAAACTCAGTGACACATGCGACTTTGACCAAGGGAAGGTAGTTTTGGCCCGGCCCCTGGGAACGAAAATCTCGGAGTGGCGGACCTGGACGATTTTTTGCATGATGCTCTGGTGAGTATCAATGGTAAGTGATTGAAGAACGCCGGCTGGAGTGGCCGAGCGGTTCTAGGCACTTCAGTCTGGAACCGCGCGACCGCTGCGGTCGCAGGTTCGAATACTGTCTCGGGAATGGATGTGTGTGGTGTCCTTAGGTTGGTTAGGTTTAAGTAGTTCAGAGTTCTAGGGGACTGATTACTTCAGCTGTTAAGTCCCATAGCGCTCAGAGCCATTTGAACCATTTGATTGAAGAACGGCGAAACTATGCATAATTAGAAGTCTACATCTTATAACAGTGAGTGGAGACTGGGCCATGAATCAAGGCAAACGTCTCGTGTCATCGGATGAACCTCATAGGTTCTTACCCCAGGTTGATGATAGTGTCCGGATACGCTGTCGTACAGACGAACGACTGCTGTAAACATATGCCATGCCTCAGGCGCAGGCCAGTGACGCTTCCATTGGATCTGTAGTTATAAGTTGTTTAAGTGAATGTTATTACGGCCAAGATGAATCCCTTAATGTCTTCTACGATGGCAATGGCGTTTATTAGTAGGATAATGATCTGTGTCAAAAGGCGAGAATCGTGCTACCATGCCATAAGGAGCATGACCGGGAACACACCAAACAGACCTGAACTGTAACCTATGGAACTCATCTGAGACACTGTCAGACCCTGGATTTGCGCCCACGAATCACGGACCTGGATTTTACGGACCTTTACGTAAACATTTGGTATCACTGTTGTGTACATAGTTCCGCGTAGTCAGCGCGTACACAACTTCCCACTAGAGCGCGCCCCGATAAGCACAACAGCGCAGGCGCAGCGCTCGTCCGTCTTCGCACTACGAGATGGCGCTGTCATAAAGACGGACCAATTTATGCCTCTGCCGATCCGCGTATTGATACGTAATGCAGCCAATGAGATTGCTGCTAACGTAGAACCTTTTCTCCTCGCGGATCACACTCGCGCAGTGATACCTGAACGCTCGAGGTATTATAACGTGTGTACAGACCTCCGATAAGTCAGTCTGCATTAGTCTGCATTAGTCTGTAGTCAAGTTTCAGTCTGCGCCTAATAAGATTATCATATTCCTGTACATAGCCATGAAGATAAATGAATAGACACTTTGTCAAGTATCAGAGATATGTGAGAATAAGATTAACGTACCAAGACCAAAGGAACTTCGGTTGTCAATTGTAAATAGCATCCACAACCAAGTTACGTAATGTCTATGCTTTTTATTATTTTAATAAATGTGTGTGAAAATTAATCATGTTCTTTTTAAAGTTGGTCACCGTCAATCGTGTGACCTAACGGCAGAAGATAAACACTCCACGATAAGACCACGAGACCTATTGCTGACACTCGTCTACTTCGCTAGAGCGACAAGTCAAGTAATCTGATGGTGTGTGTACCGAAGGTCTTACAGTACGCACACCACAATCACATACCGCCGGAAAACTACCAAGAATTTGTCGGATCCATGCCACGCAAATTCATAACTGTTTTGGGTTGCAATCGTAACACAACACGCCATCGAGCAGGTTGTTATGTTTTAGATCATCATTATAGATGAGACTAAGTTTAAGATAACCACCAATGGACTTTCGAAGCAATATAAATGTTCTTGTGGATTGATGTGTCATGGTTTACGTTGGTACCTGCCGATAATCGAGCTCTAATAGATTGAAAACTACGTTGCAATGCATTCCACTTGACAAAAGAGACACTTTCAAACAAATGCTGAAGCTGACATGGTGAGGAATGCTTACACGGAATGGAATGGGGTTTTTATGAGATTATAAACATCCGCCTTTCGTTTGCTGCACCTCGCATATTTAGCTTGACAATACACACTTTTTGCCCTGTACCCCGTTAGGATCAGTCTCTGTGAGTTGTCGACGGCTTCTGAGCGGTCACGAATCAGAATTCCGCCTCAACGGTTCCTGTTTATCTCTTGAAATTCGTTTTATGAGGCCCCGTCATTGTCATCACGACGAAATGGTTCTGGCACACGCCGATAGGCAAATGTTGTGCATGGGTTACCATATGCAGTGATAGCATAATAAAATGTTTCTCGCAGTTTCCATTTAAGAAAACATAATCGATTTGCAGAATTTGTTTCCTCAAGTTGTTGCTTGCGTCGAGTAAAAGACGCTCTGTAGTACTAAGTGTTTGATACATATGTGCAGTGAGAACTGATACTTGTAGATATTCTTCATTTAGAGTTCCTCGGGAGCAAGAGAACTTTTTCTACTTTGTGCCCATTTCGATCAACCAATTTTTTACAGTATTTGTAAAATACAAGCACTACATCTTCAGCATGATAGTTCACGGTCGTAAAACACCAATAGTGTTGGCTGGTGATACTTTCATCCCAACCCCGAGCCGTTATTATTTGCTACGAGTTGAGTTTCAGTGGCCTAAATCCATATGTTTCAAATTTGTGCTGGAAAATATGTAGCAGCTGTTTGACATGATACAGTACTCTTCGGTGAAACGCATTTCGGCAAAATGGAAATAGTGTTATGGATTTTAGTCACTTTACTGTGCACCTAACTAATACGCACGAGTGACACATCCGCTGACAGGCGCTCGATTTAAATAGAATATAGCAGCTGTGAAATTTAAACAACGCGTTCCCTTTCACATTGATCGATTTAGGAACGTAGTTGAAAGTGAGGTTTCGCAGGCAGTGAGTGCGCAAAATGATATTCCTCTGCTTTCTGAATAGCGTCATATCGTAAAAGGCGACGATAACAATGCCTCTCACGATAAAGACTAAAGCGTTGGTTAAGTTCGATAACAAGGTGTATTTCATAGACCGGGAGGGGTTTCCTTCTCTGAGTCACAGTTTCTTCAAACTTTCCATAATGAGTAAAATGTGCCAAAAGATTACATTCTTAAAAGTCTTAGAGATATGTGCTCCATTAAAAGGTAAAAATGCTTGTTTTCTACACATAAATTCAACGAAATACCAGTGTCTCCCAGTTAAACAGTACTGGAGAAACCAGTTCATTTTATCTAGAACAGACGTTTATTTCGCCCAGTTTACAAAGCAAATTAAATTCGCAACTGTGAAAATGATTAAGTTCTGACATAGATATCTTTAATTATGTAACATTGTGACTAGAATTTCGATTCACAGTTACATCTCATTGATTTGACAGAACGACTCCCCCTACAACGAAGTGTGCTATTTAATCTAATTAGAGCATACAACTACTCATATTCTGGCAAAACCACATATCGTGCAATAGACTGTGAGAAAAAATACAGGAGTCTCTTTGTACACTGTACTTCAGAGGCACTGCTTCAAAAGTGCGCTTAGTTACGACTCTTCGGGTTTCTTCGATCTCTCTTCTTCCCGTCTGTTTTTCGTACTTCTGTTAACAAGCGGAAATGGTGTGTAAGTTTGTATTACTTTTAAGAAACAGCACGTCGGGCCGTTGACAGAGGGCACATATAGCGAGCACTACTCGCAGTGGATCACTTTTAAGTCTCAGATGGCACAAGAAGCTGTAAGCCGCGGTGCAAGCTAAACTTGGAAGAAACTCATATAGTGTTCAG
Organism: Schistocerca piceifrons; assembly: GCF_021461385.2. Classification (NCBI taxonomy): domain Eukaryota; kingdom Metazoa; phylum Arthropoda; class Insecta; order Orthoptera; family Acrididae; genus Schistocerca; species Schistocerca piceifrons. The sequence goes on along the minus strand of NC_060141.1, from coordinate 682,207,765 downwards.
ATGGTGTTTTGTCAGCAGATGTCCAGGACAAAAGTAGCTGATCTGTAAGCCGTGGCGCAAGTTAAACGTTGAAGAACCTCACATAGTGACTATGGCCGTAAAATCAGACAGCCAAATTTACAAATCATGTTAAGTAACTTACTAAAAGAGATTTCATTTCGGAATAATGAAATTCACTACATGTCACGGATTTTCTCTTGTTGGAACACAGTAGACTAGATATAAGGTGGCGCATTAAAGTCAGGGAAAGAAAGAAAGCGTCTTAGAGGAAACCGTCCTATTGAAAGCACATGTGGTAAAAATCGAACTTCAACGTCGGAAATTTTGAGCGATTTGTAGGTTCGTGAAATACCCTAATCAGGGCAAGCCTCGACAGAGAAGCTCCACGAAAGGTCCTTGAGACGGACTTTGTGAATCACCATAAGGTCGAAAGCCTTAACAGCCCTACTACTGGGTTAACGACTCATTCTGCATTTGACGCGCGATTCACGGACATTTTCGAGTACTAACTAGGTCAACACAAGCCCGTGCTCCGGGAAGCTGCGAAGGTCCTCATGATTTATTCTTGAATGGAGAAGTGTGTAGGTTGTGTGGCTATGTTACTGTAACAATATGCCGGCGCGGGATTAACCGAGCGGTCTGGGCCGCTGCAGTCATGGACTGTGCGGCTGGCCCCGGCGGAGGTTCGAGTCCTCCCTCGGGCATGGGTGTGTGTGTTTGTCCTTAGGATAATTTAGGTTAAGTAGTGTGTAAGCTTAGGGAGTGATGACCTTACCCGTTAAGTCCCATAAGATTTCAAACACATTTGAACATTTTTTTGTAACAATATGGCGCCAAGAGTGACGCTGACTACCACAGTAACACAACAACTTACTTATTAAATAATTAAAATGTAAGTACTGTACCTACAATTGCTGGAACTTTTGGGGAATCAGCAACAAAGAATTTAGGCTCTTCACTTCTAAGGCTATATGAAGACTGACTGGCGTGTGTCTAACAAACAAAGAAAAAACTTCATTTGTAGTAGAGCAGTATTCGCGACTGTTTCATAATTAGTGAGGAAGTATAATTTCTAATGCAGAACGCCAAGAGTCGCATAATGTAGCTGATTCAATAAAGGGTCATGTGGAAGAATCAACGCTGCTCGAAATGAGTCGCTGCATAATTGTGAAAAATGGAAAACTCTCAAATACGCCAACAAATGGAACCATCCAAGGCGACCTTCGAAAGCACAGGTGGAAGACTTTATAACGGAATGGAATCATGAAGTGACATAAAAAATAGAAAGAAACATTAATGGGGAGAAGGAGCAAGTGAACATTGGTAGGACGTTATGAAAGAAGATATAAGGTAACGAGAGGCATCCTGAAGGGTGTTGTTCACATGCAATGTACAAAGTTTTGGTACAGTTATTCAAAAGAGTCGTACGGAAATAAGCGTCATTATGTCTGAAAGAGGTAGCCATTTCAGAGTAGTGTTTACTTTCACTAATTTAGTGGTGAATAATAAAAACGTATTCCCCTTTTTGTTTTAACCACTGGTCTCAGATTAATCTCTCCATCTGCAGGCGTCTAATAAAGTTTCGGTAATCGATCTCTATCTCTACCGAGTGTCACCTTTTATTGCAACACTTTACAAGGGTGGCAGACCGTCATCTCATCTGATATGAAATAAAGGTTAACAAGCCCTTAAGGCTAACAACAAGATTCGATAGTTCATAGCTGTACAAAGATTGTTGTACAAAAGTATGTGACATTTTACGACTGTACTGATACAAAACACAAGCATAACGTAATACCCAAAGACACTCTAAACAAATAAATACCAGGGTTGCCAGAAATTAATGCACCGCATTTTTTTCTTCAACAATTCTTTATAGAACATAATGAGAATTACACGCACGAAAGAATTGTGCTTCAACTACACACACACTATTTTTCCACGTGGTCTCCATCCCGTTCTATGGCATTCCTCCAAAGCGAACTAAGGGAGTGTATGCCCTTTCGGTAACAATCCTTGTCGTGGTGTCCGAGCCAGTGCTACACTGTGTGAATCACTTCCTCATCGTTCTCAAAATGTCATCCACGAATGGCATCCCTTAATGACCCAAAGTCCGAGCGGGCCAGGTCAGGACTGTCAGGTGTGACAGCCGTGGATGGTCTCCCCGACCGCTGCAAATCTTGGAGCTCCGCCGAACCGCCTTCTGATGACCTCTCCCTCCCTGGTCATCGACTAACTCTACTTCTGTCGACAGCAGATGCTCCATAGACTTTGCACAAGCGTTTGCGAATATTCATCACAGTTTCTTTCTCGATGACGGCACGTTGCTTGTAACTTACATCACCTACAGACGCCATTTTGAATCTGTCCTGCACCTACGATGTCTGTCGGAAGTGACGAAAACATGACGCGCTGACTTGAGAGACTTCAAAAAGTACATACGTAACGTTTCGCATTCGGTTGAGAGAAAAAATGCTGTGCATTACTTTCTGGGCAACCCTCGTATTATATTACAGTACATTCAAAGATTAAATTATATGAGTGTACGAGTCAAATCTGCTGTACAGGTGAGTAATAGCAAAAACTACTATGTTAATGGACAAACTGATGAATGTGATGAACAGGACAACAAAAGAAGGCGTAGGGGAGGGAGGGGGGGGGGGGTGCGGGGGGACAGAGGTAGGTAAGACGAAAGTCTATGGTATGTGGATGTCGAACATTTACAACAATCGTAGTATCAGGTGGTTAGAGAAATAATAAATGTCCTTAGTAAGGGGAGTAATTGGACTGTGTTTGCTCAGGAAGGACCAGGTCAGGATTCGTTAATTTGTGTTCATTCATAGCCAAAATTTCGAATAACGTTAGTTTTCTGCCTTTAGTTCCTCTGTGGAGAACATCACATTTAATATCACATGAAAGACATTCTTTCCAGAGTATGTTCAACTGAAGTGCAAACTTTCTCTTTCAGTCTCCAACTCCTTTCGTGCTAAGGCAATCTAATACTTATATCCTATCTAATTGACCTACATTCGTTCAGAGTCTCTTTGTATACTTGTCTTTCGTATCATATAGTCGTAAAACTTCGCATGTATTTGTATAACAACCTTTGTGCAGCTATGAACCCTCGTTGAAGTTGTCTGAAGTATCTGTTTAGTATTACCTGATGATGGCCTATGACGCCAAAAGAAGGTTCATAATGGACTATTAAATAATTATTACTGTGGAACATTAACGCCAACGGCCTTGCCGCAGTGGTTAACACCCGTTCCCGTCAGATCGCCGATGTTAAGCGCTTTCGGGCTCTGCTAGCACTTGGATGGGTGACCATCCGGTCTGACGAACGCTCTTAGCAAGCGGGGTGCACTCAGCCCTTGTGAGGCAAACTGAGGAGCTCCTTGATTGAGAAGTTGTGGCTCCGGTCTCGGAAACTGACGTACGGCCGGGAGAGCGGTGTGCTGACCACATGCACCTCCATATCCGCATCCAGTGACGCCTGTGGGCTGAGGATGACATGGCGGCTGGTCGGTACCTTTTTGCTTTCATGGCCTGTTCGGGAGGGGTTTTTCTTAGTTGAATATTAATACTATATATTCAAGTGTTTGATATCAATTCATTCATGACTTCATATGTGTTACGAGAGTGAAACAGAGTAGACAGTAATGATAAGCCGGTGTAAAGGCGTTCTTCATAATTTTCGCTAGTCGTACTTGCAAATAATTCGGAAGTTAGTAATTGTTGAGAAAATGGAGTTCTCAGTCGAAAGAGTGTTCTTTGTATTAAGTTTGAGTGGACCTTCGCGCAAGAACACACCAGAGATATGCCAGAGAAACTGTTCTGGTCTTTAGAGTTACATTGGGTGCGAAAAGTAGAGGCCATTGCACAGTAGACCGTTGTCTTCGAAACCAAAGGTTTTAAACAACTCCCACAGCAAGGTCTCTGCCGAAACAGACCCGAGTTGTTCTCCCATCAGCACGCACTTTCGTGGCTGGTACAGTCTCTAGACTATATGGTCCTAACGAACTGTCGGATTGTTGAGACAGTTTAACCGAGTCCTAAAGACACAAAATGGTCCCTAAGAGATTGCTAATTAGGTGGTGGACTAGTTAGTTATTTGCTGCTCGCTAGTTCCAACAATCATGTTGTCCATAGTTACGAAGTAACTCTTAATTATAATCGAATACGGACCATTGAGACCTCCGCGCTAAGGTATGCTGCCCCAAACTGCTGCCATGTGTCATCATTACATCATTACACGATATCCCTCACGCTCGCGCTCGCTACGTGTTACATTTCTTTAACTGTGTATCCTCTTATTGTTTATGTGTGTGTTTTGTCTTTACAGACCGGGAGTTGTTTCGCAGTCAGGTAATATCTGCGTTGCATCCAGCCATTTTCACCACTTGTTTTGGGGATGTTTTCTTACCTTCGTCAAAGGTGGGAGCTTCAGAGTTAATGCACACTGTGGTTATAAACAAAACTTCAGTGTTTCAGCTAGTGTAGACGGAAAACTATTTCCCTCCTGGGTTCCAAACGTTATAGGAATGATGTCCTGACTACGCGTTTCAGGATTTGCGTTGTTAATATTAATAGTGTCATTGCACCATCAATTAGGGCGGTTCACAAACATCAACTCAAGTACACATGTTATTCCAAAACGTTATCGTGGAAGTAGGGGCCAGGAGATGCTGCTGAAATAACACAAACTGCTTAAGATACCTTTTTATTTTAAAAGACTTTCTCAATAATAAATTTTTAAATCTGGCATTTAAAAAAATCAAGAACAACTTCCAATAGCTGACAAATTTTCTTTACTGCAAGGTATGACGTTAACAACTTCCCAATAATCAGATTCCTTAAAAAAAACCTTTAAGTAGCTAGTTTGTACTAAAGTTAAAATAGTTGTCTCTTGTCAATTAAATAACTTATATTACGCCTGTCAGTTGTTACAAGGTAAATGTGAATAAACCAACACACAAACCTTCACATTAAAGGCAGTTCCCAACAAATTTTTCCTTAGCTCAGTGAGGGAGTGACACGTTTAAAGGGGCCCAGATCACAACAGTCGGAATAGTTACTGGTGGTCTACAGGGCCACAGCAGATCAGACCAAAAACGTGCATTACAAGCGACCATCTCCCCGAGTTATCCAAAGGACAGGGTTCATCAACGGAACACTAACACACGTTGGAGGGCGAAGATGAGCGTAGCGAGGGAGGTTTCAACATCCCACCTGAGACGTTTCGAGCAGCAGTAGAGCAATCCCTAGTGCGGCTCCAGGCTGTCATGGATGCAGATGTTCGTCACACTGACCAACATTTGTAACTTGCAACGTAAACACTACAAACAGTTAACAAGTGTTACTCTCTCATTTGAAAATGCGCTGGTTTCAATGGTGTATTCTTTATTTCTCTTCCATACTTCCTTATAACAGTTTCCAAAATGTTCCATTGTCCTTCAAATGGCTGGTTCAAATGGCTCTGAGCACTATGCGACTTAACTTCTGAGGTCATCAGTCGCCTAGAACTTAGAAATAATTAAACCTAACTAACCTAAGGACATCACACACATCCATGCCCGAGGCAGGATTCGAATCTGCGACCGTAGCGGTCGCTCGGCTCCAGACTGTAGCGCCTAGAACCGCACGGCCACTCCGGCCGGCCATTCTCCTTCGACAACTCGTTTTTCATCGGGGATTTTTCAAGTAAACAACCTGCATTTTTCTGTCTTTACCAACATGTACATATCTAATTCAGTTTGTGGTCGACTCTTATTTAAAAAGTGTTAATCTGTTAACACTTCCGTAATCCATTCCACTTTGACTGTGATGACGAGGTAGAGTCATGCCTGTAATAGGGCATAAATTCGATGCTTTAGCCATAAACAGCACGATGATTAGAGTAGCCTGCGCTTGTTTCCAAGCCAAAAGGCTGGGAATACGGTCTGACCTTTCTAGGACAGCCTGACAACGAAGAGAAACTGTTTTTCTTCTATCAGCAGCCCCGAATACATGTCAACTAACCAGCAGGACCGAACGTCCGATTCTACCGCCAAAAAGCTACAGCATGCAAATTTGAAATCAATAAATGAAGATGAATAGTCTAAAAATGAAAAACAAGGAGAGAAATATAGGTTATTATGTACAAAATAATTACCGGCTTATATCCGCACAGCCTTCCATAAACATGGGAAACAAGACATTAGACATCGAAAGCAAAGTCACAGTGAACCAGATTAGGATCTATCCCATGGGTCCTTAACGCTTTTAACGGACTAGCAGTAATTATCAGTTTTTATCTGCACAGCCTTCTCTAATCATGAGAAACACAACATTACATTTCGAAAGCTGACTCATACTGATCCAAATTAGAGAGAATCTATCCCATGCGACAGCCTCCTAGCAGTGACTGACGAGGTGTGTCTACATCTGTATCGAGGTAAGAGTGAACCAGTTTAGTCTTACCCAAGAGCGTAAGAGCTAGCATCGACTGTATGACATGAGGGGAGAATCATTGGTTGTTCCGTTGTTGCTTAAGCCACGTGAAGTGGTTTAGAGAACGGAATAAAATAAGTTTTTCCTGTTCTTCTAACCACCATCAAAATCATGATGAAAATAATATCCTCGTTTTATTGCCTGAAGAACAGAACTGATGTAATACGCTCCTGTATGGCGTTGTTCGATACCTATCAGTATATAACTAAACCTGCTGTTGGATGACGGTACGATGGTACAACACATGAATTCAATGAGGTAATGTCGTTTGGATTGTGCGTTTAATGTGAAGTGACAGCTACGAACAGCTGAAAGCGGTCACAGTGTGTGATTAACATGTGATTGTTGCCATTTGGTAAATATTGCAAAAGAGAGGTTTGTCTTTGGTGTGAGGAACTCCAATAAGGAATAAAAGTGATAATAATTGGAAAGATTTATACCAAAGCGAACTAATTATACTGTTTTTAGACATGCAGCAAAAGGCCAGAGTACGAAAATGTGAAGTGTTCCCTGTTTGTTTTGGGACACAAAGAATCGATATATTCTGAATCAACTGCCATAGAAGACAGAAGCTGTTGAATTCTGCTTTTTTTTTTACTGTTTCACATATCGATACAGTTATTGTAAAGTTCAAAGTTCGGTTAACAAATTGTTGTGTTTAATAAACACTTGTTGTAAGAGGGGCCCTGATATCAGAGTAGCTGTATTGATTTGTATTTTAAAACGTAGAGTGTTCATTCATTTTGAAGTGTGAAATTTAATTTCAAACACTAAAAAACTAATTCTGTCGTGGATTATGATTCATAAGAATGGGGCGCGCCAATACTTATACCTGACCGTGCACCACCAATTCTCGAGTCATAGCACAGTCACAAAGCTGACTCGTCGACAGAGCACAAGTATCCTTTTTCTCCGGCAGTCGATCGAGAATACCTGTTTGCTCCGATGTACCGAAACATTGAACAAAGCAGGAGGAAGTAATGTTTGACCCAAAATGAAGAGAACTTACACAAAGTATTTTGGTTAGTTTCCATGGAGCTGAGAAACAGATGGTAAGTTATTTGGAACGATAGCCTTATGCATTATATTTCATGGCGATGTTTCCAAATTACATTGACAAATTTTGGTTAGTTTCCATGGAGCTGAGAAACAGATGGTAAGTTATTTGGAACGATAGCCTTATGCATTATATTTCATGGCGATGTTTCCAAATTACATTGACAATGTTCATGATATTTTAAAAACGACTCTTAAGTGCGCTATCACACAATCTTGTACATTCATGTGCGCTGTAGATAAGACTTGTGGCGTTCCCTTGTTAAACACTGTATACGGGAGGCAGTTTGTTCATATTTTAAGTGAGAGATATCTACTAACTTACCAAAGTGCTTCATGAGGTGCGTGCCTATACACAGGTGAGGTAGCTCTACTGGAAATTCGGCCGCTGCCCTCTCAGAGATTGGCACCACTTCCTCATCACGACGCGAAAGTCTCTCAACATTCAAGGGGTTTCATAATGTTTCCTCCATTTCAAATTATAATAACATTTCCAACCAATTGCGAAACAAACTGAACATTTTACACAAGGCACATGTTTTTTGATGTTTCATTATGAAATACTACATAGGATAAATGACGACCATACGTGGCTACACAATACTCGAGGCATTTTACTCAGTTTCTAAACATATCTTTCGTAACTGCTGGAAAAATTCCGAAAAACTCATCGTGAATGTGATCCTTCAACAGTTCCAAACTTATCGGCCGTTCTGAGCACAAACTGCTCTTCAAATAATACAAGTAAAAGTGTGGATAAAGTTCGGTTTTCCGAGAGCCTGTTGACTATCGATTCGACGCACTGGCAGCTGCAAGGAAGTTTCTTATACAATTCGGTATTGTCAAATGAGCAGGATTTGGATATCGCGGTTGAATCTTGGAATGCTTACGAAAGACACGTTGCACGGATTCGCCGTAGTGAAAATAACACTCTACCGCGAACGCACGATGTAGCTTCGCTACGATCGCAGGTTCGAATCCTGCCTCGGGCATGGATGTGTGTGATGACCTTAGGTTAGTTAGGTTTAAGTAGTTCTAAGTTCTGGGGGACTGATGACCTGAGATGTTAAGTCCCATAGTGCTCAGAGCCATTTGAACCATTTGAACCACGATGTAGGTTCAACAATCAAGACATGAATACTGCCCTATCTATGGTGAAAATTGACACTCGTTACTGCTAAGAGACGACGTAGCATCTCTGTATCTTATTTTTATTGCGCGTTGTTCAAATTCACCCAGAAGGAGTGGGTGACCAGTGATCAAAACGTCCTCGGTCCCAAAATCGAACTCCGAGACTACTTAAATATTGAATAACAATAATCAACAATGGTGGCCAAACCCTTCCGGCGTAGGAAGTCACCCTCATTCTGCCAACAGCCTTGTCAAAGAGGGTGGTGAAGTGGACAGAAGTTCAGGTCACTCCACTACTATTGGTGTTTCAAACTGATCCTAAAAGGGGGAATAATGACCAGTGATCAACGACATGAAGATGCAGAAGACAGTGAAAACCATTGCGTTAAAAATACCTTATTTGTAACCACAAGACATACGAACTGTAATTGTAAAAGTGTCATGAGGATCTCTCCATTGGCAAACAATTCCGGACTAGTTTCCCATTCGGATCTCAAGAAGGGAACTACCAAGGGGGAGTTGCTCTTAAGAAAAACATCAAATAACCAACGAATGGATAACGGTCTACGAGACGGGGCGTGGAATATCAGAAGTTTGAAAGTGGCAGGGGAGCTAGGAAATCTGAAAAGGGAAATTCAAAAGCTCCATCTTGATATAGTGGGGTCAGTGAAGTGAAAAGGAAAAAGACAAGATTCTGGTCAGATGTGTATACGGTAATATCAACAGCAGCAGAAAACGGTATAACGGGAGTAGCATTCATTATAAAGTGGAAGGAAGAGAGAGTGACTTACTGTCTTACTTACTGCGATCAGAATCGACAGAAAACCGAAATCAACAATGGCAATTTAGGTGCACATGCCGACGTCATAAGCAGAAGAAGAACAGATACAGAAAGTATGTGAGGATAGTGAACAGGTAATTCAGTACGTAAAGTACGATGAGAACCTAATGGTCATGGGAGATTGGAATGCGGTTGTAGGGGAAAGAGAAAGAGAAAGGGCTACAGGAGAATGGTGTTACGAATGAGAGACGAGAAAGACTAATTTAGTTCTGCAGTATATCTCAGTAGGAACAGCGAATAAGCTGTTCAAGAATTAGAAGAGGTAAACTCGGAAAAATGACGTGCTCAAAAATTTTTCCTCGGAATTTTGATTTGAAAGCTTTTTAAGTATAGCTGACGTTATTAATATTCTACATGTTTGTTCCTCATGTCTACGTATTTGCAGCATTCGGTCGCTAGACGATTTAGAATTGCAGCGTGTAACATGGCGGTGTCTAACATAACTTTGTCTGTGCCTGAAAAACAGCATGCTATAAACAAGTTTCGAATTATACAAGTTCGTCGGTACATGTAGCCGCCTGTTTTTCAGCACGACGAAGCCAAATCACACACGAGCGCTGCAACATCTTGGGTTCACTGTCATCGACCATTCTCAATATAGTTCCGACCTTAGTCCTATCCGATTTTCATCTCTTTCCAAAACTTAACGTGCACGTTCGAGAAATTTATTTTGATAGTGATGATGTGGTGCAAGCTGAGAAGAGATTGTGGCTCTGTCAACAAAGTCAGACGTTGTATAGTGCCCGTATCAACAAACTGGGGTCTCGTTGGGAGAAATCTGTTCGTCTACAGGGTGACTATGTTGAGAAATAAATACGTAGATATGTAGAAAATAGATGCAGAATGTTAACAACGCTTGTTTTATTTCAAAAGCTTTGAGAGTGTCCAGAAAAATGTTTGGAGGCATTAATTTTCAGCACGCTCACATATGTGGGAGAACGGCAAACGCTTCAAGTAACAATGTTTCTGTTCAAAATCGGACATGGAAGCCACTGTGTGAGGAGTAAGGAAATACGTGTCACCCAGTCTGTAGACTAAAGATATTCCCCTCCTTTTTATTTCATTAACCGTTGATTTCGTATTTACATGCTATCACGGTTGCTGCTGCTGGAGGGGACAAAGAAAACTGGTGCACACTCATACTCCGAGTATAGGCTGCGCCCTACTGATTTGGTTCTTCTTGTGTCGTGCTTCGGATGTGTGGATTGGGGATTTCAATGTGCACCAGGAGTGCAGACTTGTACCTACAGATAAACGAACAATTAACATTCTGAACATGGCTGCGCTTCAGCAACGGTTAGAGATCAGCAAATGAATCCAAACAAATCAACCAGTTTCAAGAAAAGGTGGTTTTATTCAACCTTTCACCATGCTTTCGATGGATGTGAACCCGTCTTCTTGAGAAATGCGTTTAACCTGAGTACAATGTAAGAGCAATAACTACAAACTCGGAAACATTTACGTCCAATATTACACGTCATACAGAACCTAGATGCCTCAGGGTTAGAAATATCACATGAAACACAAAACGTAACCGAAGAATAAAACTGATACTTACTGAAATTTGACACTGGAAAAACACTAAATAGTCGAGCGTTCTGGCATTTGTCCAATAAACATATGCTGTTAACGCTCATCACTAAATGCATTATTATAAATATCAGCGCTCATCATTGTGTACATTATTATATATACTGGCCACTATGGTCACCGCTTGTCAAGTAAGAATATTTAAAATCAAGAAATACAACCAATCAAATAACGTGGTAGGGCATGTTACGTGCAGCACGCTGACTGATATGAGCTGCTGATTCCTCAAAATTCTAATATACTTTGTTTTTTCATCCCTGCTCTTTTCTCCCATTTCATCTTTTTGACGACACTGATTTGAACCACTCACGTTACAGTATGTATCTCACTGTATAATGGAAATAGAAATACCGTATGGCAAGGTTGACCCGTCGGGTAGACCGGTCGCCTGGTGCAAGTCTTTGGAGTAGACGCCACTTCGGCGACCTGCGTGTCGACGGGGATGAGATGATGATGACAAGGACAACACAACATCCACTCCCTGAGCGGAGAAAATCTCCGACCCAGCCGGGAATCGAACCCGGGCTGTTGGGCATGACATTCCGTCGCGCTGACCACTTAGCTACCAGGGGCGGACACTGTATAATGAACCATGCACTAATCTCTTTCATTTTCTTATACGTTTATCACTGCGTGTCTACACATTACGTTTATTACTACTCGCACTACACTACACTACAGGCCATTAAAATTGCTACACCACGAAGATGACGTGCTACAGACGCGACAGGAAGAACATACTGTGATATGCAAATGATTAGCTTTTCAGCGCATTCACACAAGGTTGGTGATATGCAAATGATCAGCTTTTCAGAGCATTCACACAAGGTTGGTGCCGGTGGCGACACCTACAACGTGCTGACATGAGGAAAGTTTCCAACCGATTTCTCATACACAAACAGCAGCTGATCGGCGTTGCCTGGTGAAACGTTGTTGTGATGCCTCGTGTAAGGAAGAGGAATGCGTACCATCACGTTTCCGACTTTGCTAAAGGTCGGATTGTAGCCTACAGCGATTGCGGTTTATCGTATCGCGACATTGCTGCTCGCCTTGGTCGAGATACAATTACTGTTAGCAGAATGTGGAATGGGTGGGTTCAGGAGGGTAATACGGAACGCCGTGCTGGTTCCCAACGGCCTCATATCACTAGCAGTCGAGATGACAGGCATCTTATCCGCATGGCTGTAACGTATCGTGCAGCCACGTCTCGATTCGCTGAGTGAACCGATGGGGACGTTAGCAAGACAACAACCATCTGCACGAATAGTTCGACGACGTTTGCAGCAGCATGGACTATCAGCTCGGAGATCATGGCTGCAGTTGCCCTTGACGCTGCATCACAGACAGGAGCGCCTGCGATGGTGTACTCAACGACGAACCTGAGTGCACGAATGACGAAACGTCATTTTTTCGGATGAATCCAGGTTCTCTTTACAGCATCATGATGGTTGCATCCGTGTTTGGCGACATCGCGATGAACGCACACTGGAAGCTTGTATTCGTCATCGCCATACTGGCGTATCACCCGGCGTGATGGTATGGGGTGCTATTGGTTACACGTCTCGGTTACCTCTTGTTCGTATTGACGGCACTTTGAACAGTGGACGTTGCATTTCAGATGTGTTACGACCCGTGGCTCTACCCTTCATTCGATCCCTGCGAAACCCTACATTTCATCAGGATAATGCACGACCGCCTGTTGCAAGTCCTGTACAGGCCTTTCTAGATACAGAAATTGTTCGACTGCTGCCCTGTCCAGCACATTCTCCAGATCTCTCACCAATTGAAAACGTCTGTTCAATGGTGTCCGAGCAAATGGCTCGTCACAATACGCCAGTCACTACTCTTGATGAACTGTGGTATCGTGTTGAAGCTGCATGGGCAGCTGTACCTGTACACGCCATCCAAGCTCTGTTTGACTCAATGCCTAGGCCTATCAAGGCCGTTGTTCCGGCCAGAGGTGGTTGTTCTGGGTACCGATTTCTCAGGATTTATGCACCCAAATTGCGTGAAAATGTAATCACATGTCAGTTCTAGTATAATTTCTTTGTCCAATGAATACGCGTTTATCATCTGCACTTCTTCTTGGTGTAGCGGTTTTAATGTGTAGTGTAGTTATTGGTGTTACATAGTTGTTATCACTGTACTTCTGATGAAGCCGTCGGATCCGTGCTCAAAGGTTGAGTAAAACCACCTTTTGTTGCAACTGGTTCGTTCATTGAATTAATTTACCAAACAAATAATATGTTGTTTACTGGAATTGATAATCAGAACTTTTTGAGTATCTCTCGTATATCCTTGAGCGGGGAAAAATGTAAAGGTGTTCATTAGGAGTAACCGGAAATCGATTAGATATTCTTGGAAGTAACTGACATTGTGGAGAAAAATATTCTTACATAAGTTGAAAAGCGGGTAGAGCGTGCAGCGCGTTCTGCGAGTCCGCACTGAACGCCTGCAAGGATCTCCGCCCGCCAGAGAAATTGCAGGGCGGCGCGAGTTGCGGCGAGTTCGTCATCCGGAAAGGCGGCAGTAACTCGGCGACATCTGGAGCCGGCTTCTGTGCACGCCCGGCGGATCACGGCAACTTGGAGACGCGCGCCCCACTGTGCGCCGCGCACAGTGGAGTCCCAGGCAACCCGGAAGCCAGCCCAGGCGCCGCTCCAGCTTTGGGCGACGGTGAAGCAGCGGAGGGAAGAGCCCTCTTGGTCTTGTTGCGGAATAGCGGCAGGCACCCAAAGATCCGTACCGCAGTGGGTGATGAAGCAGACCACTGCCATTCGTACGTAAATGTGAGAGGATGCAATTGTTTTCTAGAGTGACACCAGAGAGTCAATTAGATGATCGATGGTCTCAGATACTACATACGCTCATCAGGTAAGCAGAGACAATACACTACTGGCCATTAAAACTGCTACACCAAGAATAAATGCAGATGATTGACGGGTATTCATTGGACAAATGTATTATACTAGATCTGATATGTGATTACATTTTCACTGAATTTGGGTGCATAGACCCTGAGAAATCAGTACCCAGAACAACCACCTCTGGCCGTAATAACTGCCTTGATACTCCTGGGCATTGAGTCAAACAGAGCTTGGATGGTGTGTACAGGTACAGCTGCCCGTGCAGCTTCAACTCGATACCACAGTTTATCAAGGGTAGTGACTGGCGTTTTGTGACGAGCCAGTTGCTCGGCCAGCATTGACCAGATGTTTTCAATTGGTGAGAGATCTGGAGAATGAGCTGGCCAGGGCAGCAGTCGAATATTTTATGTATCCAGAAAGGCCTGTACAGGACCTGCAACATGCAGTCGTGCATTATCCTGCTGAAATGTCGGCTTTCGCAGGGATCTAATGAAGGGTAGAGCCACGGGTCGTATCACATCTGAAATGTCCACTGTTCAGAGTGCCGTCAATGCGAACAAGAGGTGACCGAGACGTGTAAAATGCCACCCCATACCATCACGCCGGGTGATACGCCAGTATGGCGATGTCGAATACATGCTTCCAATGTGCGTTCACCTCGATGTCGCCAAACACTGATGCGACCATCATGATGCTGTAAACAGTACCTGGAGTCATCCGAAAAAATGGCGTCTTGCCATTCGCGCACCCAGGTTCGTCGTTAAGTACACCATCGCAGGCGCTCCTGTCTGTGATGCAGCGTCAAGGGTAACCGCAGCCACGGTCTCCGAGCTGATAGTCCGTGCTGCTGCAAATGTCGTCGAACTGTTCGTGCAGATGGTTGTTGTCTTGCAAACGTCCCCCTCTGTTGGCTCAGGGATCGAGACGTGGCTGCACGATCCGTTACAGCCATGCGAATAAGATGCCTGTCATCTCGACTGTTAGTGATACGAGGTCGTTGGGATCCAGCACGGCGTTCCGTATTACCCTCCTGAACCAACCGATTCCATATTCTGCTAACAGTCATTGTATCTCGACCAACGCGAGCATCAATGTCGCGATCCGATTAACCGCAATCGCTATAGGCAACAATCCGTCCCTTATCAAAGTCGGAAACGTGATTTCTCCCCCTTACACGAGGCATCACAACAACGTTTCACCAGGCAGCGCCGGTCAACTGCTGTTTGTGTATGAGAAATCGGTTGGAAACTTTCCTCATGTCGATAACCACCAACGGCAGAAACACTCGTCAAGGGAACTACTGAATATTTAAACTTAAATGAAAGTATTAGAATATATAGTCGAAATATAGCAAAGAATTTGGGAGAAAACTAAAACACCTCTGGAACCACACTCAAAAAATTATGTACCGGAAAAGCTAATAAATAATTGCAGACTCGCTATGGCGCCATTTGGAAAATGTTGCAGCATCTCCCTACAGAAGAGAATGCAGCGTATCTACAAGTGTATGGCGAGAAGCAATGCCTCGGTATTTTTAATTAGATCTCAATATCGGTTGAGTTTTGCATACCACGCGTACTAATCGGTCAATTTTCCCGATTCGCAAACTGCAAGCCTGTGCGGCTAGAGGGCTACGAATTGTAACGTGTAAGAAGACGTTCCGTAAGGTAAGTAAGTTGGTGCGTGGGAGAACCTTAGAAAATTGAATGTACGAGTTCGTAGAGTTCGTTCACAACCGGAGCTCCTTCAGTATGACAATGTCAGACCATCCACGGGCAGTGCTGCTGCAACAATCCGACGCCTTTGTTTCATTGTCATCGATCATCTTTCATACAGTCCGAGTTCTCCCTATCCGATTTTTCCCTGTTTCCAAAATCCCTACGAACGCCTTTAAGGACTTCTTTTACACAGTGATGAAGCTTCATCAAAGTCAAATTTCTACAGTGACGGTAACAACAAACTCGGCTCTCGTTGAGCGAAATGTGTTCGTCGCCAGAGTGGCTACGTTGAGAAATACATATGCAGACCTGAAGAAGAAAGATGTAGAATGTTAATAAAGTTAGCTTTATTTTAAAGTTCTGAGAGTTTTCTCATTAAAAATTTGGGGCCATTGCTTTTCAGCACGACGTCGTAATACTGAACTATCCATGCAAGCACAGGACTGATTGGCCAGTATCCTCCAAAGTTAGATGTTGGCTGGTAATGTATTAAAAACTGTAGAAAGTGATAGCAATATATTAACTCAGTAAGCAGTTGTAACTATTCTGTATAACCTACCAAAGCTTAGTCTTATGTTGAAACACGGGACCACCGACTGAAAGCACAAATATTAAATTAAAGAGAAACCGTGAACAGACACGAATATACGAGGTGCATTCAAGTTCTAAGGCCTCCGATTTTTTTTCTAATTAACTACTCACCCGAAATCGATGAAACTGGCGTTACTTCTCGACGTAATCGCCCTGCAGACGTACACATTTTTCACAACGCTGACGCCATGATTCCATGGCAGCGGCGAAGGCTTCTTTAGGTGTCTGTTTTGACCACTGGAAAATCGCTGAGGCAATAGCAGCACGGCTGGTGAATGTGCGGCCACGGAGAGTGTCTTTCATTGTTGGAAAAAGCCAAAGGTCACTAGGAACCAGGTCAGGTGAGTAGGGAGCATGAGGAATCACTTCAAAGTTGTTATCACGAAGAAACTGTTGCGTAACCTTAGCTCGATGTGCGGGTGCGTTGTCTTGGTGAAACAGCACACGCACAGCCCTTCCCGGTCGTTTTTGTTGCAGTGCAGGAAGGAATTTGTTCTTCAAAACATTTTCGTAGGATGCACCTGTTACCGTAGTGCCCTTTGGAACGCAATGGGTAAGGATTACGCCCTCGCTGTCCTAGAACATGGACACCATCATTTTTTCAGCACTGGCGGTTACCCGAAATTTTTTTGGTGGCGGTGAATCTGTGTGCTTCCATTGAGCTGACTGACGCTTTGTTTCTGGATTGAAAAATGGCATCCACGTCTCATCCATTGTCACAACTGACGAAAAGAAAGTCCCATTCAGGCTGTCGATGTGCGTCAACATTGCTTGGCAACATGCCACACGGGCAGCCATGTGGTCGTCCGTCAGCATTCGTGGCACCCACCAGGATGACACTTTTCGCATTTTCAGGTCGTCATGCAGGATTGTGTGCACAGAACCCGCAGAAATGCCAACTCTGGAGGCGATCTGTTCAACGGTCATTCGGCGATCCCCCAAAACAATTCTCTCCACTTTCTCGATCATTTCGTCAGACCGGCTTGTGCGAGCCCAAGGTTGTTTCGGTTTGTTGTCACACGATATTCTGCCTTCATTAAACTGTCGCACCCACGAACGCACTTTCGACACATCCATAACTCCATCACCACGTCTCCTTCAACTGTCGATGAATTTCAATTGGTTTCACACCACGCAAATTCAGAAAACGAATGATTGCACGCTGTTCAAGTAAGGAAAACGTCGGCATTTTAAGTATTTAAAACAGTTCTCATTCTCGCCGCTGGCGGTAAAATTCCATCTGCCGTACGGTGCTGCCATCTCTGGGACATATTGACAATGAATGCGGCCTCATTTTAAACTAATGTGCATGTTTCTATCTCTCTCCAGTCCGGAGAAAAAAAATCGGAGGCCTTAGAACTTGAATGCACCTCGTACTTCCTAAAAATTCAACTCATTCCGAGATCGTGGTTGTTGAGAATTTCTCGAGTTACGAATAGTATCGCTTCACTGTTTAAGAGCGCACGCTACTCCTGTCACATTTTTTTTTTTTTATCATCCAGTCTTCTGACTTGTTGGATGCACTCATGTGCAGAACTCTTCATCGTAGAAAAGCTCTTGCACTCGGAATCTGCAGCTGTTTGTTGGATGAATTCCATTCGGTGTCTCCTTCTACCGATGCATCCCCTAGAGCTCGCTCTAGTACGAGTACCACGAAAGTATTAGACGCTTGTCGTAACACATCACCTATCATCTTGTGCCTTCTTCTTGCCAATGTATTCACCATGTTTCCCATCTCGCCAACCTCTTCATGTTTGATTTTAGCAATTTATTTCAATTTTATCATGCTTCTAGAGCATCACGTCTTAAACTTTTCCGTTGTCTTCTTTTCCGGTTTTCTTGTAGTCCTGTATACAGATAAGTACTTGAAGCCCCATATTGTTGAAGTACATCGACTTCAGAATGCTACTCCATCTCCTAAGTTCGGATGTTGTTCCTGGAGGAATTAATCAGCGCTACTCGAGAAACGACACTCTTTTGATGCGTGTGAACAGGAGCATTATCCTTCAGTGTAGAAATTCTTCGATCAGTAACCAAATCGTGATCATACTGATTTCTTCAAAAACGTCTGACCAGTAGAACCAACTTTTATTAATAGAATCCAGTACGTTAAACTAGACAGTGGAAGTTCGAGATATAGCAATATTCGGTATGCTGCAAGAAGGCGTTTTAAAATCTGTGTCATGGTGCAAGGGGCACTCAAACGAAAAGGAAAGCGATGGAAAAAAATAAGTAAACTGTTTATTATTTCCTAAGTAATCGCCATAATTGTTAACACATTTATCTCATTATGAGACAAGACGTTCAATGACGAAGAGGTGCACATCTAGGTACAATCATGTTCCGTAGTCAGTAACAAATATTTTTTCGTGAATGTGTTGAGTGGCTTGTCTCCCAGTGGGATAAATGTGTTAACAGCTGTGGAGATTACTTTTGCAACAATAAACAGTTTACATACTTTTCCCCAGTCTATCTTCTTTCCATCAGACTGCACTTGTATGTGGAGGATTGATTGGGTAAGGTCTTCAGCACTGTCTTATCGTTCGTTGATGAAAATCTTGTAAGCCGGAAAGACGGTTAGTCAAAAATAAATCGAAGCGATCGCGGCAGTACTTTCTCTTGTGTAGTATATGCCAACTAGCTTTAATTTGGGCTAACTTGAAGTACTTCCACCTGAAAGGGAGTAGAACCCGACAGTACAAAATTACAAAATCACTGTTCAAAATGTCGGGCCTGTTTTGTCATTTAAATGTTTAAGGGTATTACTGTGAAGTGACGTGAAATGGTACTTTTTTTCTTCTTAGCTACCCAGCACTTCTTACTTATTTCAATCCTGAGTGACTTTATATTGATGTATTCCTGCTTTTTTTCATTTGACGTATTTCCTCTACTATCCTTCTTCGCAATAACTTTTCCTTATCTATGTTCACTTGTAAAACATCTGTGGTTGCCCGTTTTAGTGATGTCCATTCATCTTCAACCGAACTGCGTACTGTGGTATTCATTACCAGAGCATCTCCCTCCTCAGATAACTTCAGATACAGTTCATACGTCAGATCTTCATTATCCTAGTTTCTTCTTCTCTGATTCTTCTTAAACTTTAATCAACTCTTCATCATTACTAAGCTGTTCTCGCTCTGTATATGCTCCAGGGTATATCTTAGATTTCGGTATCTGATTTATTAATTTCTGACTAAGAATTACGTAATACAGCCGGTATCCTCGAATATCCTCAGGCCTTTCCCACCCCTCCTCCTCTGATATTTGAAAAGTATAATCTTTGCTTTCAGTTGAAGCACTATGGAACTTGATTTTTCTCCTCTGTCATTCCTACTACCGAGCCTATATTCTCTCAAAACATCGTCTCCAATTCCTTCCCCTACGACAGTGTTCCCAAGACCCACGATTATCAGATTATCATCTCCGTGTATATACTACGTAATCACCGGCCATTGTGGCCGAACGGTTTTCGGCACTTCAGTCTGGAAGCGCGATGCTGCTAGGGTCGCAGGTTCGAATCCTGCCTCGGGCATGGATGTGTGTGATGTCCTTAGATTAGTTAGGTTTAAGTAGTCCTAAGTTTTAGGGGACGGATGGCCTCAGATGTTAAGTCCCATAGTGCTCAGAGCCATTTGAACCATTTGAGCATCATCATGCCGTGTTATAGGGTCAGTTTACCACTACAAGAGCAATAGGGTGCCTCAAACCTTGTTTCCCCCTTCGCTTATTTCATAAATCCTGTTGATGATTTGTATCCCAAATTTAAACAGTGGCTGGGATCTAAACCGGAATCTTGTACGGTTTGATTACATTTCTTTTTTAGGCGCATGGCCTCTACGCTCTCCTTATAAGTTCAGCTGTTACGATTATAAATCAAATAAATGAAAATGCTCTAATACAAATTCGATTTTCTAAGTTGGGTCATTTCTTAATTTGTGACATTCCTCTTCAACAAATGAAATTTTCTCCAAAAAAGAGATGCCACTCCAAATTATTCTAGCTCAGATTTATCTTCTAAATATGCTTTGTAACATGTTCTTTTTTTTTAAAAAAAGACACAACCTCATTAGTAAAATTTTTTTAAGCTAAGTAAAGGCTTCGCTAATGAAAGATAAAAACAAAAATGCACCTCCTTGGGCGTCAAACGCTTTGTTTGTTTTTGTTTTCAAACTTAAATTTGTTCTTTTAAAGTTCTATTCTCCATCTTGTTTCAGTCCTTCTACACGTTATCCGTTCCAAGATTTTCTAATGATATTTCAATTTGTTGTCGAATAATGTTTACGTTATCTACCCCTTCGGTTTTCCAGAATACTGCTTCCGCGTAGGTAATCAAATTGGTAAAGTTCACATTCACTCCAATTTTATTTATGTGTCTGACGTATTTCCCAGCAACAGCATTGATTACACTGATAACGTTTTGTGGTGGGATACAATTTAGAGTCATGCTGAAGCAGGATCTCTATGACTAGGTGGTTTCGGCGCTCCTTGTCAGTAGGAAAATTGTATTCCACATCTTTCTCCAGTCGTGTAAGTTATCACAAAGAGTGAAACGGCGAAAACGGGAACAACTAATCCACATGATGGGCATTTATTCGTGCTAGTAAGTCCCATTCTATGGCGCTTTTAGTTTGTAAGAATGGTACTGTTAACAACGCTACACAATGTTCATTAAACGCCATATGTATGTAATTTAACAGTTATATTTGTCCACACACTGTCGAATCCCCTGATGTTTAAGATTTTACATATGCTGTCAGTGTATGTGCCCCCGACGCTATCTATATCTACATCTACATCCATACTCCGCAAGCCACCTGACGGTGTGTGGCGGAGGGTACCTTGAGTACCTCTATCGGTTCTCCCTTCTATTCCAGTCTCGTATTGCTCGTGGAAAGAAGGATTGTCGGTATGCCTCTGTGTGGGCTCTAATCCTCTGATTTTATCCTCATGGTCTCTTCGCGAGATATACGTAGGAGGGAGCAATATACTGCTTGACTCCTCGGTGAGGTATGTTCTCGAAACTTCAACAAAAGCCCGTACCGAGCTACTGAGCGTCTCTCATGCAGAGTCTTCCACTGGAGTTTACCTATCATCTCCGTAACGTTTTCACGATTTCTAAATGATCCTGTAACGAAGCGCGCTGCTCTCCGTTGGATCTTCTCTATCTCTTCTATCAACGCTATCTGGTACGGATCCCACACTGCTGAGTAGTATTCAAGCAGGGGGCGAACAAGCGTACTGCAACCTACTTCCTTTGTTTTCGGATTGCATTTCCTTAGGATTCTTCCAATGAATCTCAGTCTGGCATCTGCTTTACCGACGATCAACTTTATATGATCATTCCATTTTAAGTCACTCCTAATGCGTACTCCCAGATAATTTATGGAATTAACTGCTTCCAGTTGCTGACCTGCTGTATTGTAGCTAAGTGATAAGGGTTCTTTCTTTCTATGTACTCGCAGCACATTACACTTGTCTACATTGAGATTCAATTGCCATTCCCTGCACCATGCGTCAATTCACTGCAGATCATCCTGCATTTCAATACAATTTTCCATTGTTACAACCTCTCGATATACCACAGCATCATCCGCAAATAGCCTCAGTGAACTTCCGATGTCATCCACAAGGTCATTTATGTATATTGTGGATAGCAACGGTCCTACAATACTCCCCTGCGGCACGCCTGAATTCACTCTTACTTCGGAAGACTTCTCTCCATTGAGAATGACATGCTGCGTTCTGTTATCTAGGAACTCTTCAATCCAATCACACAATTGGTCTGACAGTCCATATGCTCTTACTTTGTTCATTAAACGACTGTGGGGAATCGTATCGAACGCCTTGCGGAAGTCAAGAAACACGGCATCTACCTGGGAACCCACGTCTATGGCCCTCTGAGTCTCGTGGACGAATCGCGCGAGCTGGGTTTCACACGATCGTCTTTTTCAAAACCCATGCTGATTCCTACAGAGTAGATTTCTAGTCTCCAGAAAAGTCATTATACTCGAACATAATACGTGTTCCAAAATTCCACAACTGATAGACGTTAGAGATATAGGTCTATAGTTCTGCACATCTGTTCGACGTCCCTTCTTCAAAACGGGGATGATCTGTGCCCTTTTCCAATCCTTTGGAACGCTACGCTCTTCTACAGACCTACGGTACACCGCTGCAAGAAGGGGGGGCAAGTTCCTTCGCGTACTCTGTGTAAAATCGAACTGGTATCCTATCAGTTCCAGCGGCCTTTCCCCTTTAAGCGATTTTAATTGTTTCTCTATCCCTCTGTCGTCTATTTCGATATCTACCATTTCGTCATCCGTGCGATAATCTATAGAAGGGACTACAGTGCAGTCTTCCTCTGTGAAACAGCTTTGGAAAAAGACATTTAGTATTTCGGCCTTTAGTCTGTCATCCTCTGTTTCAGTACCATTTTGGTCACAGAGTGTCTGGACATTTTGTTTTGATCCACCTACCTCTTTGACATAAGACCAAAATTTCTCAGTTTTCTCTGCCAAGTCAGTACATAGAACTTTACTTTCGAATTCATTGAATGCCTCTCGCATAGCCCTCCTCACACTACATTTCGCTTCGCGCAGTTTTTGTTTGTCTGCAAGGCTTTGGCTATGTTTATGTTTTTGCTGTGAAGTTCCCTTTGCTTCCGCAGCAGTTTTCTAACTCGGTTGTTGTACCACGGTGGCTCTTTTCCATCTCTTACGATCTTGCTTGTCACATACTCATCTAACACATATTGTACGATGGTTTTGAACTTTGTCCACTGATCCTCAACACTATCTGTACTTGAGACAAAACTTTTGTGTTGAGCCATCAGGTACTCTGAAATCTGCTTTTTGTCACTTTCGCTAAACAGAAAAATCTTCCTACCTTTTTCAATATTTCTATTTACGGCTGAATTCATCGATGCAGTAACCGTTTTATGATCGCTGATTCCCGGTTCTGCGTTAACTGTTTCAAATAGTTCGGGTCTTTTTGTCACCAGAAGGTCCAATACGTTATCGCCACGAGTCGGTTCTCTATTTAACTGCTCAAGGTAGTTTTCAGATAAAGCACTTAAAAAAATTTAACTGGACTCTTTGTCCCTGCCACCCGTTATGAACGTTTGAGTCTCCCAGTCTATATCCGGCAAACTAAAATCTCCACATGGTGGGGAAATCTACTCGAAATATTTTCCAAATTATCCTTCAGGTGCTCAGCCACAACAGCTGCTGAGTTGTGAGTGTGTTGTTTCATTGTTTCATTGATGCTACCTCGTCTTCACGTCTTACTAGAACATCGATGTCCTCAACATGTGCTCCTACGACTAGTGTTTGGTAGAGCATTGAAATCCCTTATATTGTTTCGTTAAAAAACTGAAGCAACGGCTGAAGCGACAGCACTCAAAGAACCAGTAAGAGCAGGTTCACCTTTCGTACATCCCGCTGATGGTTAATAGATTTTGTTAACTGTCTGTTAACTTGTAGCCTATACGGTATCTCAGAGATAATATTCCGAATGACTTGTATTACAGTCTTTTCCAAACCCAACCTCCTCTATTGTTCTCATCAAGTATTGATGGCTGACATTAGCAAAAGCTTTAAGAAAATAAATGAGGAGGAGGGTAAATTCATGTTAGAACTATCAGCAATTGAAATGAGTTCTCTAGTTCCAGTAATAACTGATGTAATAATTCTTCTGGAGATGTCTTCTTACTACTATTCTAAGCAATGGGGTCATCCTGCTGTTAATAGCTATAGCGACTGTTTGGTATCCTAAATTCAGAAATATAATAGGCTGCAGATATCTGGAGATTTTCAGTTCGCTCTTCTTTGATACAGGAAGAACTTCGCGCTCTCTTATCTCGTCAGGCACAATACCGCCTATAATTATCTCATTTAATACGAGTATTTCAGTAAAACTTTGTCAGGCGATGACCCAGAACCCATACATATTACAAAACTAGACGTGTGTGTGTTGTATCCATATCCCCTACTAAATCACTGCACCGATTTCAGCCAAACTTGGTACACATGTACCTTATTCCCAGGCAATAATCTCTGTGGTGCAAAAACCACTTACATAAGAGGGGGGTGGGGTTGGGAGTAAGAAAGGAGCGTAGACCGCAACGCTTTCATTTCAACACTTTATTAACCCAGTATCTCAGAATAAGGGCACCTACCGTCTTGCAATGGACTTTAGACATAATTTCAAACCTTTACGGAACTTTTTCTCCTCAACAATCCCTACAAAATTATGAAAGGAAAAATGTTTAGCGCTGTTTATTTTTCCGCTGTTCATACTGAAAAATTACGCAAAAGCATGGCGCTATAATTTATTGTTTATTTCGTCCTAACTGTATTCGCCACACATTTTCACGTAGTATGTACACATTCCACGGAATAAAGCTGCAAATTCATATCGCTTTACGATTCGTAGTGCAGGATATATGACGTCATAAACAATAAGATGCGTGAATATCTGCCGCATCATGCATAAAGTTTAAATTTATTACTTCTTTGCTACTACTACCTCTGTTCGCGAGAAATTTCGTTAACAGTATCACATATGCCGCTGAATATACCTACAGCGTTATATTGTTGCACAACGCAAAGTGCAGGAGATGTGACGTCATAAACATTATGCACAAGGCCAGGCGCTGCGTGTACGGACATGGGCGCACAGCTATAAATAAATACCTGGGCAACGCAGTGTTTCCCCACTACTTCACGATAAAGCTCTTTCAGAATTACCGTCCGATCTTGGAGATTTGTAGGCTGCTACTTAACAATTAATTCAAATACTTCAACCACGCTAAAATGAAATGTAAATCCTCTGCTGTCCGTGCTTTCTCTATTTAGCATTTGTATGGCTCCAGCTATCTGTTCATCAGCGGTAAGACTCACGTTTTGTAGGTCCTTGGAATGCCACTTTCTCACTTTGGTGAGTTAGTGTATTCCCATCCTCAGTTTGCAGTTCCTCTAAGAATGTTCGTCTGCAGTTTTTTTTTTTTTTTTTTTTTTTTTGTGTTTGATTCTCCTTGTCCTTTAATTTTTATTGCTTGCTTGTAAGATTGGGTTTTTAAGTAGATGATTTTCTTTAGTTCACTGGTTTTATGTTTTTCGTAAGTTATTAGCCTAAGCATTCTCTTAAGCGTCCTTTAGGTAGTCTGGTCCACCAGTCGGCTTTTGATATGAAATTGTCGAAGGAACGCAGGCGTTTGTTCCGTCTGTTCTGGGAGCGCCATGGAAGTCTTTATCATCTAGGTGGAAGACATATAACATCCATTGGTTTCTGCACCTTTTGCCGCCTGTTTGTATAGCTTTCAGATAAATGGAGCACGATGACATCTGTAGTGAGCACTCGTCGGGGAATGCTCCCTGTTATACGGACTTCTAGGATTTGTAGCAGGGAGTGAGTTGATAATATTTTGAATAGGAGTTCATGTCCGGAAACGCACGGTTCCCATTCTGCGACCGTTTCAGTTGAGGTATGCAAGGCCTAGTTTATACGACGACTCTAGGTTGCAGGCAATTGCGCTACCGGCCACTGCGCATGCTCGCCGCGCGTTTGTGCAACTCGTTGGCGAAGCTAAACACTTTCAGCGTGTTCCAACTTCGGCGACACAAGATGCATGAGTTTTGAGATTATGCGTGTTAGTAGACTGTAGACAAACTGAAATATGAAGTGGGGAACTGAGAATAATTTTCCCTTTTTAGATATATATCCTTTGATAGGTGTTTGTGGCGTATTAGCGATGCTGATTATCAAAATATGCAATGTACCGCTACCACTGAGACCGTCATGTGCGATCATAACGTAGATGGTTTGACAATATTTTAGCTGCAAGGCAAAATTTATTGAGCTAGGAGCACATATACAACTGAATTAAGAAAAACACAAGCAAGTCTAATTCTAGCTGTGGAAATGCTCTCGCCCAAGACTCAAATCCCATCGTTCGAGTTGGCCAGCACTTTGTTAAGGAATATTGTTGACAGGAGGGAAGGCTGTACAGATCCAACAAGCTGCGTTCTTTATTCAATATTCATCGATTTAAAACGTCGCTGCAGTGCTCTCCATTCACGTATGTTAGAATTTTCGAAATATTGCCACTGTACAAATCTATCTTCTTAATGCTAATGTTAATAATTATTTTTGTTAATGTTAATAATTATTGGTCTCAATGAAATAACGTCATCACCAGCTAGAACCGTATCTTATGGCATGCTGAGTGTTCTCGATTGTAATGCACGCAATATGATATTTAATTTCAGTTCTGGCGACAGTACTTCATGCATTACAATACCTTTATTCCTTATTGCATAACTAACTCTATTTAGAACAAACGTGAACAGTTCTGGTGACATTCTAAGATAATTAAAAGAACTTCTTCGATCTTCCGTTGTAAATTATTTCAGCAGTGATACTGAGCGACGGAGGTGACGTCTTTTCTTCATCGTCACGAATCGAAACACGTTTCTAATTTTTTTTCTTAAGCACCGATTCCACGCAACAAGCTTTAACTCCATCACAACTCGTGCGACGTGCAGCTGCCAAAACTTTCGTTTAGGCGTGACTCAGGCACCGAAAAACGACGAAACTGAAGTGTATATTGGTGTCGCCGTGTCTATAGTCATATATGACACCACTAGCGTGCAACTCATTCCACGCAACGAGTGGCGCAACCCAATGTCGTCGTGTAAACTAGGCTTAACGCGTCCACATCTTACGCGGGAAAGAGAAGAGACTCAGAGTTAGTCGTTCTCGTAGGCAATAGGGTAGAGAGGATGGCGTGTACTAAGTCAGATTGTCACCTAATGTCACATTCGTCGCCTTGCTGCAAGAGACCTGTGGTGACAGAGAAAGATCCGCTGCCACGAATTCTGGCCGCTGCACCAGAAACTGAAGACACACCAGGTGAGATGGTCAGTGTGTGCCACAGCGTGCTTAGTAGCTACAACGTCTGTAACAACGTTGGTTGTCGCCACATCGGGCCGCTGGTGTCATGACTGAGTACTGTTCTGTACGTACAGTATGCTGAGTTCCTTTTTATTTTGGAATAATGTAAACACGTAATGTTTAAGCTTTAATACAAAAAGATGTGCGTAAGTGATAAATGGATCTTTCGTTACGTTTCCGTTCGAATTGTTACGTAAGACTTACACTGCCTCACGTGGGATACAATTCCTCGAGCAGAAGTGGACGAGTTTCCGGGCATGGGTGCCTATTCAGAATATTATGTGCTTAGTCCTCTGTACAAGCCCTAAAAGCTTGCAACTGGTATTTTAGAACATGCAGAATCCATTCTATCAATTAGGCTGGACGAATTCGACGTCAGGAATGCACATTTCACAAGTGTGGAGTACTTTGATTCCCATTCATCCTTCAGCCACAAATTCTTCATATAATTATTTGCAATAATTAATTGATGGTCGCATGAAGTAAACACTTAAAGACGCTTCCTAGATGTAGATTGAGGTTTTTGTGATGAGATAAGTACTTCATCTCAAAGGAGGGTTCCTCTTCCGTCTTGTAACTACTGCTTGCTGAACGTTGAGAAAGGTGTTGCGGTAATACTGTATGCGATCTTCCTTTCGGATCGACTTCCTCATCATTTTTTACTTGGATACCTCACCGCACAATGATGGCCTTGCCTGTGGGTTCTTCGAGTGTGAAGTTCACAACACTTCGAAAACCAGATACATTTACACTTCCTGTAGAAGGTAATGTTTGCTTCAGACTCAACTGCTAGAGGGCAGCTGCTTTTAAATCGGATGTGATGCAATTAATGTTGAGGGTAAGAAATGTGTATGCTTGGTACTTTACATAATTAGCTTGTTTTGTAAACTCTCTGTTTGTTTCAAGTGCTCAGACCCTTCCATTTGTCTTTTTTATTATCAGATTTGTGAATTTCACTAACTTTGGCTTTGGCTCTTCA
Organism: Schistocerca piceifrons; assembly: GCF_021461385.2. Classification (NCBI taxonomy): domain Eukaryota; kingdom Metazoa; phylum Arthropoda; class Insecta; order Orthoptera; family Acrididae; genus Schistocerca; species Schistocerca piceifrons. The sequence continues at coordinate 682,179,550 of NC_060141.1, read as the reverse complement.
GTTCCTTTTTCTTACTAACGTTCACGTTGAGTATTTTTGTACGACTATTAGTAATGTTGATGGCTCTAAAGATGAAGGTGATGGATAGCTTTCACTTCTGATGGTATGTATTTACATTATGGATTTCAGTTTCCTCTTGTTCGTATAAACCGCGCACACTGCTCGGAATCTTTACGATGTTAGATTGGCACGAGGGTTTTCGTTTACTACCAGTTTCTTCAGTTGTTTCTCTTACTTATTCACGTGGCGTCATTCCATTCCTTTTCGTACTCGGCAGTGGACAAATCGTGAGGAAGATGGAGCCCGTCTTTTTGTTGTAATTCTGATAACCGATTGAAACCCTGTATCATGGGCTCACTGGCAACTTCATTACCTTAAACTGAACACCCTTTTTAGGCAACTGACCAGTTTCGGTAAAGACGTCATAAGGAATTGTTCCCATCGCTCATTCATCCACTCACAACAGCCATCACTAGGCAACGCTTTTTGGAATGTACTGCTCTAAGTCAGGCTTGTTTACTTGCGGCGGAAAACCTTCGTCACATAATGTGTAAGAATTTTGTTCAATTCCTGATGGACTTGGCTGAACTTCTTCGGGTGTTTGATTTTCAGTTACTATCATCGATTGCTGTCAAGAGCTTTTTAGAACGAAAACCCGTTTAGGACAGTTGGCGAAGATGACTATTTTCATTGCGTTGAACTGTGCAGAAACCCTGTGGAGTAAATTTAGAGAATCGGTATTTGAAGCTGACTGCAAAACGATTCTACTGCCTCCAGCATATACGAAGATAAGATACGAGAAATTAGGACTCCCTAGCTCTATTTGCGAATGGAACAGGAAAGGAAATGACTAGTTGTGGTAGATTGTACCCTGCGCCGCACACTGTACAGTGGCTTAGAGAGTTTCTGTTTATACGCTGTAAGACGTCGCGGTCTCCTGACCTTCATTGCTCACATATTCCGACCTCACAATCATGTTCCGCACATCAAGACGCTTCATTCGAACCCAAACTCGATAAGATAAAGTCAATGTTGTATGAATTCATGTAAACGATATGCAATTGACAGGTGAGCGCACCGTGGCTGAAATACTCGAGGCTGCCGTGCACACATACATTCCAGACACGACAGCTTTTAGTGCAGGAGAGAGGCCGCACAACGGGACGCCAGGCCCTTCAGAGGAAGACCCAGCCCATGTCGGCCGGTGACCGCCCGTAGCGGACATCGTGGGCCCGAATGGAAAGGGGGGAACAACCCCGTGTTCGGCTTAAAAGCAAATTCGGCTACATTGTGTGGGAGCGGCCAGCCTACGCATTCTTTACACATAGCACGCAGTTCCAGAGATTTTCACAGGGAGACAGCAAACGCCATACGCCAAAGCTATAGGTTTCCAGATTGATCGCCTTAAACGAAACGTCATTCTCCCGTTTTAGATGAGAAATGCTGATTGACAGACGATATTTCTGACGCCTTGAGCTGGAGGAATAATGGAAGAGACCGAAAGATATACCCCTTCATGTCTGGCGTGGAGAGGCACCGTTCCGTTGTCGCTCTTGGAGCGAGAGCACGTAACGAGAGCGTGCGCGCTCGTACGTGTACTCGAAAGAGCGAGGAACAAGTCTCTCCTCAGTACTTGACTGGGAGAGCACCGCTGTCGAGAGCGAATCGAAGGGCGACTCTATCTTGAGTCCTTGCGATTAAGTGTTGTTCACTGTGTTGGCCGACACACTTATTGTGCGGTGTGAACGGACAGAGTTATGGTTAAACGCCTGCGAGCGAATTTTGAGTGGCATCATGGTGGACTGGTTATCTGACCGGTGTACCACGCCAATATTTAGACTAGGGTAGTATAGGAATCCTTGACTTCATCAAGGAATAGGGAGAGTTTGATTGGTGAAAGTCAATCCAGGTAGAACGAGAGTTATCTTATTTGTCAGCAGCGAGCGGCGCAGACAGCAGTCATCGCAGCTTACGGTATTGTGCGCTACAGCTATTGCAAGCCCCATATTTCCTCCACAACAGTACACTTCACTGCATTTCACACGCGACAGCCTCGACCGTACCTAGCAACATTCTAAAGGATAATTATTTAAGTTGAGTAAGCGTGCCTCTCAGCCATTCTGCCAAGTTAACAACCATCTTAAAATTTGTGTAGAAATTTCATTAGCGAATCCTATCCTTGAAAGGTAATTTCACATTCCGAAAAGAACCAGGATATAAGTTGTTCAATTCATAACTAAAAGTGTCATTGTGATTTCTCAGAATTTTTGCAAAATAAATAATAACTTTCGTTAGTTTCATGTTTTTCTTACACTAGCTAGCACTACTACAGTACCCAAGTATCCCACTAATTACGTAAGAAATATTGTGAATTTTTGTGTCATTTCCTTACAGCGGACGACTGCAGAGGATATTTATTGGTGAAAGTTTTCAGGCATTTCTCTTTAGAACGTTAGGAGCGTCTGTCAGACTTCTGTAGTAGTGTGGGGGTGGAAATTGCATCTTGCAGGAGCCACAGGGTAAAGGGTACATCTCAGATTAATCCGTTGCGCAGAATAACAGAATAACAGATCGACCCCACACCTCAGAACGCATATGTATGTGCGTGTATGTATATATTGACCTAGATCTGCAATTTTACCGACTGTACCCCACTAAAATCTTGCAACTTATATTGGTTGGATCAATTTCATTTCTAACGCTTTAAACTTTACCGTATTTCGTTAGTATTTCTGTAGGTAACAATTTTCTACTTCAGCTGGAAGGCTAAAGACACGAACAAGTTTACTCTCATGGTCCTCACTGGAAACAGAAATACTAACAGTTCCGTCACGATGATGAAATTAGAACTGAAGTGTCATAAAGGTTTTCTCAGTCTGCAACCGTGTAATTCATCTCGAGTGAATAATGATACTTAATCAAACAAATAATTATATTTTTCCCGACTAGTGAGGAATATGCATAATGTTTAAATACATGTACATGTCATATTCATGTAGTTTCTTTGTAACGCTGATTAATTGTTTGTTTCCCTGAGTAGAAAAAGATCTCTGTCAATTTCGTTTCTTTTACTAGTTTCTTCTTGCTGGTAGATTTTGCGACGGATGGTCCATACTAATGTTCTTAAATAATAAGGGATGATTCAGCAGCTATATGTGTTGTAGCTCTTTATTTGAATACCACAACGTGCTCTCTAAGTACTGAATACCTATTGCCTTGTAGTGGCTCATTTAGTAGATCAGTCGGTGAGTTTTTGTCAGAAGAATTTGCCGGATTGGTTACGATCTGCACAGCCGCCTTTGCGACCATCTCTTTGAGATAATTATCATGTATAAAACTTATTTTACAGAACCTGCATACTTTATTTTAATGAAGTCCGATCTGTCAACGCGGGCAGAAACTGAATATTCATGGTCATAAAATTTTTAACCAAGCCAGCTAATTCTAAAAGAAATACTTCGTGTCTGCCTATGTAATAACTTCGAGAGAGAGAGAGAGAGAGAGAGAGAGAGAGAGACACGTATACACACACACACACACACACACACACACACACACACATACACAGAGAGAGAGAGATAGCGGGGGGGGGGGGGGGGGGAGGAGACTTATTCAAGCAAAGTAGTATTATTATGAAAAACTGCACATTTTCTCTCTTAGCGATGTAACGGGGGTGGTCTAAAGCCACGATTCGGTATTGAATCAATCCGACATTGGACACTGATCAAGCTAAAAGATTTTCTGTACTTCCTCCCTACCTCAGTTCAATATACACCACGTTACAAATTCGGTCGCCTTGCTTCATCAGTAACTAATCCAACAACTCAGCAGTTTTAAGACAAATCCGTACCAATCCAGTTCATAATAAGCTGTGTGAACTTGGTCATTTGTGATTTCTACTATAATGATAAGTCAGTCATCCATTTCCAGTGGACATAGCCCCACAGCATGTGTGGGCTTCTGGAATTCTAATTGGAGGGTATTCTTCTTAGGAAACACGGTAGACATTTTACTAATGAACCCACGAGATAAATACGTAATGAACACTTAATGCCGGCCGGTGTGGCCGTGCGGTTCTAAGCGCGTCAGTTTGGAACCGCGTGACCGCTACGGTCGCAGGTTCGAATCCTGCCTCGGGCATGGATGTGTGTAATGTCCTTAGGTTAGTTAGGTTTAAGTAGTTCTAAGTTCTAGGGGACTGATGACCTCCGTAGTTAAGTCCCATAGTGCTCAGAGCCATTTGAACACTTAATAACACAGTATACAGGAAAAGACTAACCACACACAGACGAATCGCAAATATAAATGACACGAAACTAGTCAGCAAAGCTAGAAGCCGAAGAACACAGCAATTCTTCACACTAACATGTGAAAACGTACCTTGCCCATAAGGACCAAATGAAGATTCCAACCCATTATTTTTAAGTCCAACTGCCAATCCACTTATATCCGTTATTCCCCACGTAGAAATCCATAACCATTTTCCTTACATTATCACCAGAAATTCCTTCCATTTTACAGTCCTTAAGCACAGCTGCCAGGAATCCATATCACATTATCCTTATAATGCAGAGATTATTCATTACATCACCATTACCACTTTAAAACTATTTGTATAAATTTTTAAAAATCTGTGATTCAAAAGCTGAAGAGCCGCAATTTTACCGCTGCCAACCTCTCTCCCCAAATACGAAGTAACAACTCACTTTAATAAATGTATATTTAATCTGCTCCTGAAAGTAATTAAATATATAAGTTAGTTAAAAGTTCTGCGTCCTGGACATAGGCGAGTCAGTCGGACGAAACGATCGCCGTGTTATCCTCTGCCCTGGCATCACTTGATGTGGTATGTAGAAGCATGTGGTCAACCCACCACTCTCCCGGTCGTTGTCGCGTTTCTAGATCTTAGAACCGCTGCTAATGGATGGAGTGGACCTCAGTTAGCCTTACGAGGTTGAGAGCTCCTAGTAACAGTCCTTCCACCGAGGGAAAATCTCTTACAGTACCAAACATCGAACCCAAGAGCCCAGCACATCTGTAAGCTGCGCTGATGACTCAGCTACGGAGGCGCTCTAAATGTTAGGTATATGATTACTGATTTGGATGTATCTATTACGTAACGATTATCGAAACAAACAACTTTTCTTAAATACTCTTCAGAAATTCTTGAACTAAAACAAGGCATGACTGGAAAAATGTTCCCTTTTTCCGAATATGACTTCAATGTAACTCAACTGTCTTATATGAAAACAGAAATTCCGCAACTAACTAGTTACGGAGTTTGAGCAGTCGGCTAAGGAGGCGGTTTAATTATGTTATGAGAACTCATTTGGATATATTTATTAGGTAACGATTGTCGGAACAAGTGCAGTTTCTTAAATAAACTCTAGACCTTGTAACACTACCACGAACCATTCTTGAAAAATGTTATCTATGTAATTCAACAGTCTGATATAAAAATATAAATTCCGTAACTGATCAGTAATCGTTGGGGTGTGGTCCCTAAGGACACACCGAAATCAGTTGGAGTTGCCACACACTTCTTTATTACAAACAAATTGCTCATAATACATTCACAGTAACCAAAATTACAACAAAGCCTTTCTTATAGATCACAAACGTCTTTTAAGATATCTTCCCCATACCGTTTCCTTTCAACCACTTACATTCATTTCAACCATGTCCATGGACCCATAGCCGGCAGTTGTGGCCGAGCGGTTCTAGGGGCTCCAGTCTGGAACCGCGAGACCGCTATTGTCGCAGGTTCGAATCCTACCTTGGGCGTGGATGTGTGTGATGTTCTTAGGTTAGTTAGGTTTAAGTAGTTCTAATTTCTAGGGGACTGATGACCCCAGATGTCAAGTACCATAGTGCTCAGAGCCATGGACCCATAATTAATTCAATATGACTGACAAACAAATCACACCTACTTCATCACTTACATGGAAACTCTTATCTATGTTTTCATCACATCCAAGTCCGGAATTGCCGGCCGCGGTGGTCTAGTGGTTCTAGGCGCGCAGTCCGAAACCGCGGGACTGCTACGGTCGCAGGTTCGAATCCTGCCTCGGGCATGGATGTGTGTGATGTCCTTAGGTTAGTTAGGTTTAAGTAGTTCTAAGTTCTAGGGGACTGATGACCACAGAAGTTAAGTCCCATAGTATTCAGAGCCATTTGAACCATTTTTGAGCCAAGTCCGGAATTCAACGAACAGTAATGTTTTAAGGCTTCTTTGGCCAACTTTTCACCATTTGAAAACAATACTCATAAAAGTATCCTTCGTAAAATATGAGTAACGTAACTATCACATTCAAAAGTTCTGAGTTCAACAAACATCAAAAATTTAAGGTTTACTCTGCCAACTTTTCACTAATACAATGTTCATCATCAAATCATAGTTCATAAAATATGACTAACATAACTAACTCACGTCAAAGATCTGAGTTCAACAAGCCCCTAAATTTTTAAGGTTTACTCAGCTAACTTCAGATTAATTAGAACAATACTACTTGCGTATACGAGGTTCGTGTGAATTAGGTACATTGAAACGCGTATGTATTCAGTAACAGCGATGGCGAGGCATGACAGAATCTCTGACCAGAGAGTTATTTATTGTTGCTAATCTGCGCTTGACTGCGCGAGAGTCCGTTGCGTGTAGGGAGTCGCGAGTTGCACTTGCGAGTTGTACTCAGTCGGATGTTGTGTGTAAGGAGTCGGCGGGCGTCGACATGGGCCTCTGGGCAAGGTTCGGGACGAGGTACATTGTTAAATAAGGTAATGAAGCAGCATTGCGCACATCTGATAATGTAATGTATGTTAATTGTAATTAATTTGTTCAAGAAATGCCCCAATAATAATTTTGTTTTCAAAGCAATCGTTTAAAAAAAAAAAAAAATAGAATCATTCCAATTGAAACAATATTTCCTATGCTTTTCCACCCTGAATCAATTTATCAGATTAATTATTGCACAGGGCCTAAGGTCAACGCTGCTGCCCTATTATTGTGGGTTTAATGATCAATCTTCATTTCTTAATTTTTGTGTCGAGTTTACATTGGGCCATTATTTTTTCAATATTTTTGTAGCGAAGGTACAGTCGCTTTTATTTCAATTTAACGATGTTTTGTGGGAGCTCAACAACATTTGCCTCTATTTCGATTAACATTCAATTATAGTCATTTAAATTATTTGCGGAAAAATTATTGTCATTTATAACATTTGCAGGGAGGTTACACTTGGGGCTATTCACATTAACATTTGTATTGTAAAAAATTTTTGTTGGGAGGTTACGTTTAGCACGATGTCCATGAACATTTAAAAATAAATCTCTTTTATTTTTGCGGGGAGGTTACAACCTTACTATAACGAGAAGATCTTCCCAAGAGAAACTTGACAGGGGCCGCATGAGAATTAGTGATGGACGCGAGCACACCAAAAGATTTTAACCAACACACGAAATCCACGGGACAGGAAATGAAATAAAATGGTACTCAACTCTGCACTGCGATTGAGCTTGAGAAAGAATAACTCTCCACCGAAAGGATGGAATTGCAGGACAGTAACAACAAAACCGTGACATGGGAGGGGGGGGGGAGGGGTTGGGCCTTAAATATCACTCTGCCGCCGTGGTAGTCTGATCCCAGTTTGCTCGCGTCAACCACTGCCAATTATCTGCAACATAAAACACATCAGCGGCAGACAATATTCTGAGGCATGAGATGGTCAATACTAATTGCACAACTAATTATCAGTATCTCTCAATAATATACGCCACAAATGAAATCAAAAGAATTAATCTCCGTGACTTACTTCGGCAGTCACGGACCTTAAAATTTGGTTAGCCAATCCCTTAAAACCATCACTAAAATAATGGCATAAAAGTTAGAATAGCAAGAATAATCTCGGCCCACATTTAAAGGTCAGACTAAACCAATGACATAACAGGTAGAATGATAAAAATATTTCAGCGCAGCTTGGAATGCCAGACACAGACTTACGCACTACTTAGTTACACTTCTAGCTACGTGTTTAACCATGCTTCGTGTCTGTTTGGTTACACTTCCTTAACTGCCGTCAAGGTATCAAGTGACGACACGAAATTCAGTGATAAGCTACTGGAACAATTCCAAATGGTTTTTAGTACACTGGAATATTTAGTTAACATGAACACCACCCACTGAAGCAACTCGACGACTCCAATTCATTCGGTCTGTGTAACTTGTAACCATCTCGACGGAACTTGTCCTCCCAACCTCGAGGAAATCCCCATCCCCATGGACAGAAGATTTGCAATGTAACGGTTAAACTCGCAATAGCAGCTGGCCACGCTCCTTCGTCATGCCGACTCGGCCTCTCGCCTGCATACAAACACAGACCCACGTCACTCCACCTCACACCGCGGATACCCGCACACCAGCCACGTGCAGAGCGCGCACTGCAGTTAAAATACCCCGCCGCCAAAGACGTGAAGAAGACAAATAATCATCGCAGTCAACTCACCGATGAAAAGACGATCGATGGAAACTGGCGCCAGCAACGCACTTGCTCAATCGTTAATATGCAGACTAATGCTGTTTTTTTCACTTTTACATCATTTACTCGTAAATATTTCCTTTTTCAAGTCTTGTCAGTTTCCATCCCAAAGCTGTTTTATTTTTCATTGTTTGAATGGATACAAAAGGATGATTTTGTTACAGATTCTGAGGCTCTGTAGAAACTTCTATGTATGTTCAATCTTGTCAGAACTGTAACAAAATCCATTTTGTTTCAACTGTCTATTCGATTATTGTTTGCAAATATTAGTCATTTTCTTCGTACTGAAAGAGATAGTGTAAATATTTGTTTATGTATTACTACATCTGTAAAATAAATGAAAATGACGTGTGTCGTTGTTGGCTCGGATATGCCATGGTGTGGCTTCAGCCACCTGTCGGAGACTGTGTTAGACCTCCGCGCACATTAGCCCCTTTCCTAGCGGATACGTGAAAGCTGTGTCGTATGTGTATTTGTAGAGCGTATGTGATTTTAATGGATGCCCATATAGCGTGGCGCTATTCTGTGTTGTAGGGCGATGGTGAGAGAAGGGAAGTGGGGAAACACGGTGACGGCCCATAGCCTACTCCTCCCAAACAGGACAGAGGGGGCTGCCGAGCTTAAGGCCCCTATCCGACGGACGGGTCACCAGCTACAGTGATACAACCACTCACTTCGGAGAGGTTGGTGACTGATTCAGCACACTGACGCGAAAACTAAGTAACTATATTTACTATAACTATAACTATATTTAACTATATATTTAACTATAACTATATTTAACTATATTTATTTATTTTTTTCATATCGTGCTTAGTTAGCTGGACCAGACTGGGGCCTGAACACCCTCTCTTACATCTGACCAGGAGCAACACATATCAAAGAAATTACTAATTCTTTCCAACGATAATAATAATACTGACACTAATAACAATAATAATAAGCATAATAGAACAGGGCGTTCAGAATAAAGATAAATTTAGCACATTTGAAGACGAATCGGTAAAGGAAGAGGAAAAGATTGAAATGACATTGTTAGGGAAGAACAGAATATAAATAGAGAACTGTACCGACAAGGGGAAGGAGGAAGTTCTGCGAGGGGCACTGACGACAATTAGCTCCACATAATGTAGTAAAGTTGGCTACTGTGATAGAAGATGGACCACTGCACGTATTTTGAAATTTGGAAGGAATTCAATTTCTCTGATATTTTGAGGAGACTGTTCCAAAATCAAGTTTGCTGTTCAGATTGTAGAGTAAGAGTGGAAAACCAGTAAGATGGAGGGTAATGACCGAAAAGATGATGGAGCAAACGTAGAGTATGACAGTCTCTACGCTAATCGCCACATAGCAATAATAATTGTTAGTAGGCTGGTGTGATAAAGTCAAAACAGTGTATGTCACAAATGTATCGCACACAAGCATACATATCCTGTTCCAGTCTGTGTGTACATTCGTACGAAAGTAACTGGAGAACTGAGTCACTTTAGTCAAGTATGGGGAATATTAGTGTCTCTAATAGCTTCTTTTTAAGATCGAAAGGAAATGCTTTTTTATATCTCTGTCGTGAGTGAAGCGATGCTGACACCTTCCTGCAGACTGCAGTCGTGTGTTCAGCCCAGTCTCAATGATGGCCCAGAATTATCCCTGGCAGTTCTTTTCATAAGAAGATAAGGTTACTTCTGTGACATTTAGGATTAATGGTGGCAGAGACTCTCTCAACTGAGGGGTAATACGTTTTATGAGCCACCAAGACTGCCTATGTTTAAATGGGTTAATTTTGAAACCTGCTCCCTGCATTGATACGGCAGGTAAATCGGCATTTATATGCTGGATGGCTGTGCACAGATTTATTGTACTCGCACTTAGACCTAACCGAATGTCTTCAACGTATACACTGTTTGTAGTGGGAGAGAATAGTCGACACATCATTAACACATAACGGGGAGAGTATCGTGCCCAATACTGATCCTTGGGGAATCCTTGATATTACATCCCTCCATTGTGGCCCTTTTCTCCCATCAGTACATGCTGTTGGCGATATCTAAGGTGTGGGTGGAACCACTCTACATCATTTCCGGAAAAATCTTTCACTTGTGAGTTTAGAAATTAGAACGTCAGACTTGACAGTGTCGATAGCTTTGCTGAAATCAAAAAGCACATAATAGTCGCCTGTTGCTTATCCGTAGCTTGTTTCATTTCGTCACGCGCTTTTATAAGAACAGTCGACGTGTTGTGATTTTGCCAGAAACCGGACGACGTTGTGTCTCCTTGCTGAGCAAATGCCAGTAGCGAAAATTTTGTCTACAAGGAGAACTAGACGGAGCGAGGTCGCGCAGTGGTTACCAGGCTGGACTCGCATTCTGGAAGACGACGTTTCAAATCCCTGCCCGGCCATCTTGATCCAGGTTTACTTACATTTTCTTAAATAGTTCCCGGCGAACGCCTGGATGGTTCCTTTGCATAGGACGGTGCAGCTTTCCTTCGCCATTCCTTCGTAATGCGAGCTCACAGGCTCAGTAATGACCTCGCTGTCAATGGAACAAACTCTAATATTGCTTCCTTCCTTCACACGGATTCGAGCCGACTTGCATCCGAATCGAGTGTCACTGTACAGGAGTAGATAAGCGACCTCGCCTATGGTGGGAGAGGGGGGGGGGGGGGGGGAGGGACATTGTAAATGAATACTTCAGATTTTTATGGCAGAGTAACGGAGACTGAATGTTACACGCTATTACTGACATACAGTGTAAAATGATTACAGTGATCCTACCATGGCAAGAACACCGTAACATTCCAACTTTTGCATAGAAGCTACACATTTCAAGCCGGCCGGAGTGGCCGTGTGGTTCTAGGCGCTACAGTCTGGAACCAAGCGACCGCTAAGGTCGCAGGTTCGAATCCTGCCTCGGGCATAGATGTGTGTGATGTCCTTAGGTTAGTTAGGTTTAAGTAGTTCCAAGTTCTAGGCGACTGATGACCTCAGAAGTTAAGTCGCATAGTGCTCAGAGCCATTTGAACCATACGTATTTCAATATGATCAGTTCATCACAGTGGTGGACGACAGTATAGTCAGTGGCACCGATAGTTTTTAGGGGATCATTTTATCTTTCAGTTCTGCATTTATGCACCGCCACTGGGAATCCTGCTGTAACCAACAGGCCGTAGAATCGCTTCCGACGGTAAGGCACACCGCTTCCGATATAGCACTTTTTGTTATGCGGCCAAACAACCTGCCAACAGTTCCCGCAATGTGGCGAAAGGGGTTGTCGTCAATTAAACACGACAAGAATTTCTGACACTAACTACATACCAAGAGATTACAAAGAACCGCGCCGAGCGGCCGCGTGGTTTGAGGTGCCATGTCACGGACTGGACGGCCTCTCCTGCCGGAGGTTCGAGCCCTCCCAAGGGCATGGGCGTAGCAGTAGTTAGTTTAAGTGGTGTGTAAGTCTAGAGACCGATGACCTAAGCGGTTTGGTCCCTTAGGAATTCACACACATTTGAACATTTTTGAATACACAGAATTACAGCATAAACAAAGTTTTTGTCAGTCGTCAACCACCCCTACCCCTCTCTCCGAGAATGCTGGCGGTGCAGCTACATAAATGTGTAAAAGAAGAATGAAGCAGAATTTGAAAAATTTCTGTGAATTACTGGGATATGTTCAGCCAGCCGCTGTGGCCAAGCGGTTCTACGCCCTTCAGTCTGGAACCGCGCTCCTGTTACGGTCGCAAGTTCAAATACTGCCTCGGGCATGGATGTTGTGTGTGATGTCCTTAGGTTAGTTAGGTTCTAAGTCTAGGGGACTGATGACCTCAGATGTTAAGTCCCATAGTGCTTAGAGCCATTTGAACCATTTTTTTTTCACCACAAATCAGTACGGTATTCTCCTCATAGCAAATGTGTATTCTCCACTTACAACAAGTAGGTGATTCAAACATAACTAAACACAGTGCGCTAAATTCAGAAGGTTTCATTAATATATGACTTATGTTAGAAGCAGATTGAAGTATGTCGACGAATATTACAACTTAATACAACACGAACACGTTTTGGATCCTTTACTCATGACGTTCCTACTCTTTGTGAATGACTTCAAAGTGTGTGGCGGAATCACTATCTTTAATTGAACCACGTACAACACTGTTATCCGATTCATTTCACGGATGGAGCGTGAGAAGAATGGATGCTTCGACGCTTGTGTGCGAGCTGCTATTTTCCTACCATCAACGAGCTCTATGCGACAAAAAAGCGCTAAGAATACTCCTCGGCTCACCTCTGAAAGCATTAGTTAACCGTAAAAGGATATACTGTTAAATTTGGGGCGCTGTAGATTGCATACTACTGGTGCCGGACTGTCATCCAAACCTCGGCCGCTGACACAGATTGTGGCAGTAAGGACGTGTGGATGTGCTAGTTGTTTGTGTAAAATCAGCACAGTAAATTTGTCGACGGGTATCAGTGAACTATTTCCATGCCTGTGTTACCTCAGACGGCATGCATATGTCTCTGTATTGCAGTAGCAGGAAGTTTAAGAGATCTAGTTATTTCTGGTCACGTCAGGGCGAGGCTCTAATGTTCGAATATTCCCAAAGACAACGGATGATAATGCGATGTGGTTGCCCCAGCGCAGGAAAGGCATGTAGGTTTTCATACTATTGCATTTGATGTGAAACTTCTGTGAAGTTGCAGAGAAAAGGGCTAAAGCTTTTATCTCATAAGAGGTGGTTAAAAGCATATAGGTGTAATTGAGGAAAACACGTTTCTAAGACACTGACCTCCAAATTTTGTAAAAAATTAAAAATTCTATGGTCGTTTCTTATATTGTCTACAGTAACCATCATAAGCAGTGGTTATTCGTGAAGCTATACATAAAAAATCAGTGAACTAAATTCAGATTGTTGTGTTCAGTAATGCTTTTTCCAATAAACAAATTAGCACCTAACCTGTCTGCCAGCAAGGATGTCACGTACATTGCTATCACTCATTAATATCAAGTGCGGAATGCCCCAACCACCAAGACGCTCTTGGACTTGTTTTCCTGGGATGTTTTGAACCATCCTACGTATTTCCGTGACTTGGTGCCTGATTTTCACCTTCTTAAAGGCACACATGAGTGGAATTAAATTTTCAACCGAAGAATATTTGCAGAAAAAGTTCTGAAGCGGGGGAAGGTGCTGGTGAGAGAACTCTTCGAGGCGGGCATATAGAAGCTTGTGCCACGGCTTACCACATGCATTGAATAGGATGGCGATTATGTGAAACATTCCTTTAGATGAAAGACCAAACTCTAACACAATGTTGCATGATCATGTGAATGTCTAACAAGTTTACTTGCCATATCATCAGTTATTGTCACTGGCCAAAATACAATCTTGTACCACTTTTTAACTGAGGTACACCCATTGTTAACATATCACAAGACAAGTTAAACATTTCTAAAATGGTAACATCATCTGCTTGGTTCGCAAATGACCGAGCTTACCTACGCACACTCTAGGAATTTATGCTGCCAGTGGTTGCACGTCCGTCTTAACTAGTTTACGAGCAAACACCGTGAAATTTTTGTGTTATATATGTCAACTTCCATGTAGTCTACAACCCAGGAGCTACTGTTGTTATCTCTGTATCCCCTAGTCGACCTCTGAGTCTTTGAGACGAGTATGGCCACAGCCACTGCCGGAAAAGGTGCTCAGTCGCTAGGAATGAGTTGCAAGTTTCGAAGGAGAACGAAGCCTTCTCGTTTCTTCTTTTCTGTTTGAGGCTGTTTGAGAATCAATGTTTTCATTTCTTGCAGTATGATGTAGTGTGTTGTTAAAAGCGAATTCATTTATGTAAGCTGAGATGGAGAGAGCGAAATAGAGAGAGAGCTGTTCATTAGTGAAGTACTACACAAAATCATAAAGCTCCTCTTATGCATCTGTTTTGGATTATCAACAACTAAATGTTTAACGAACCGTACAGGATGGTCGAAATTTCTTAGGCACTGATACTGAAATGCATGGCACAGTGGCACTCACGGTTATGATCTAGCGAGAAGATTCTGTTGTGGTAATGGGATGCACTCGACTTGCGGTGGGGTTTAGTAAGCAGGTATTTAGTTCACTAAATAGGTTTGATATCTTGCATGCTTTTTCAAAATCGAAATTATGGAGTTTGTCTTTATGTGACTGCTTGGTGGCACGATATGTCTCAAATAATCTTAATCGCTTTGTCCTATGTGAAATCATTGTATTCTAGCGTTCGAAGAAGAGGCATAAAGTTATATGAAATTTCATACCCTAATTTCGTAATCATTCCTTTCATTAACAAAGTAACTGAAGTACAAATTTTGCAAGGGCGTATACACAGGTGCCTAAAATGAAAGCAACAAATCACGATCTCCCAGTCCTGTGTCACGATGTAATCATACGAACTGTCAACAGGTGTCCGTATCACCGTGTTCTGCACGGAAGATGGCATTCCGATCAACGAACAGCAACCACAGTCATGACGTTTGGGCACCTACCAGATGCGGTTGCGTTTGCCAGATAGTCCCACATCCACAATCACTGTCTATACAATCTCAGATGGTGCAGTATGGCACAGAGAAGATGCCTACCACACTCTCTGTAGTTGAGGGCCATAGAAAGAATGGAAACAAGACAGTCGCAAGCTGATGTGGTCCGGTGGCTCAATGTGAGTCATTCTGTTGTTTCTCGGATATGGCGGCAGTTTATAGAGACCGAAACAGTATCCCGAAGAGGAGGGCAGGGCCGACCACATGTGACATCAGAGCGAGACGACAGTTATTTCGCAGTACACGCGCGATGGTACGGCCATTAGTACCTCAGAGCAACTACCATCTGACCTCTCAGCATCCACTGGACGTGTTGTATCGAGGCAAACGGTGTACAGAAGGCTTCGACAGAGTCCTGCTGTTTTTGTACCTCTGACGCCTCTTCACATAACACAACGTGTATAGCGGAGTCGTCAACATGTTACCTGGACGCTCGAACAGTGGACCAATGTTGTTTTCGCAGATGAGCCCCGATTTGATCTGGAGAGTGATTCTAGATGGATTCTCATCTGCAGAGAACGTAGAACACGATTCCGAGACCGAAACAGTGTGGAAAATGACCTTCATCGAGGAGGATCCCTAGTTGTGTAGGCGAGGATTACATTGATCACTCTAACAGCTCTTCATGATACGGTACGGGTGAATCGGCAAGGCTTAACTGCTGTCATGTGTCATGATGAGATCTTGGGTCCTCATGTGTGGTTGTTGCGAGGTGCTGTGGGTCCAGACTTCTTATTGATGGACGATAACGCTCGACCTCATAGGGCCCGGGTTGTTGACGTTTTCTAGTAAATAGAGGATACTGCACGCGTGGCGTGACCTGCTCGCTCTCCCAATCTGAAGCCTATAGAGCATGTCTGGGATGCACTAAGGAGACGGGTTGCGTCACCTCAGCATCCACCAACCACTCTCCAACACTTGTGAGCAGCTCTGCAGGAAGAATGGAGGTTATTTTCTCAACTTTAGGCTGACAACATCATTCACAGCATGCCCCGACGTTGTCAGGCCTGTACTGCAGCCACAGGTGCTCACATCCCATACTGAGCACATTAACCAGTTGTCGGAATGTGTGCCAAAATCCGTGAAGTTGGAAAAAACGAAGAACATTTTTGTCTACCATTCCACTTGTTGCACTTGTTTACGTTCTGTATTCTGTACATTGTTTCCACTAAACTATCGCTTGTATAGACTGTTGTATGGCAAAATAAACACAACAATGTAAAATTTCCATTTTTCGCTTGAATTTTGGACATCAGTGTATAAACAGATCTCAAGGTTATTTGCAATTCCGCTCTGCTGGCAGCTCGAGCATTCAAATTACGCTGCCTTATAGGCGAAATGGAGAGAAGAGACAGAAAGAAACACTATTATGGAAAAAATGGTGTACTCGAAAAAAACTGCTGCCTGGAGAGAATGTAGTGAAGGTTCCTCTTGTTGACATGAAACATGTCCATCCACCTCCGCTGTGCATTAAATTGGGACTTTTCAAAAACTTCGTGAAACTCATGGACGTAACATCACATGGCTTCATATATTTGGGAGATAAATTCCCAAGAATCAGTGAAGCAAAAATTAAGGAGGGGAATTAATGGCTGATGAACATTTCTTTGATATTCTGAGTGATATTTAAACAATGGCGCGGCTCTTTTTCATAAGTGTTTGCAAGAAAATTTTAGGGAACCGTTAGGCAGAAATCGATCGTGATTTTGTACAAGATCTAGCAGATCAAACCACCATGTTATGTGGAACATGTCACCTAAAATACATTTCCTGAGCGACCGTTTTGGTGTCTTCCCGGATAACCTTGTTGCAGTTAGTGACGACCATGGAGAAGCCGTCTTAGGTTGTTTGCAGATGACGCTGCCGTTTATCGACTACTAAAGTCATCAGAAGATCAAAACAAAGTGCAAAACGACTTAGAAATGATATTTGTATGGTTCGAAAATTGGCAGTTGACCCTAAATAACGAAAAGTGGTAGGTCATCCACACAACTGCTAAAAGGAATTCGTTAAACTTCCGTTACACGATAAATCAGTCAAATCTAAAGGCCGTAAATTCAGCTAAATACCTACGAATTACAATTACGAACAACTTATATTGGAAGGACACATAGAAAATGTTGTGAGGAAGGCTAACCAAAGACTGCGTTTTATTGGTAAAACACTTAGAAAATGTAACAGATCTACTGGGGTGACTGCCTACACTACGCTTGTCTGTCCTCTTTTAGAATACTGCTGCGCCGTGTGAGATCCTTACCAGATAGGACTTACTGGGTACAACGAACAAGTACTGAGAAGGGCGCCACGTTGTATATTATCGTGAAATATGAGAGAGAGTGTCACTGAAATGATGCAGGATTTGGGCTGGACATCATTAAGAGAAAGGTGTTTTTAGTTGCGACGGAATCTTCTCACGAGATTCCAATCACCAACTTTCTCCTCCAAATGCGAAAATATTTTGTTGACACCGACATACACAGGGAGAAACGATTACCACTATAGGATAAGGTAAATACGAGCTCGTACGGAAAGATATAGGTGATCGATCTCTCCGCGCGATAAAGGAGACTGGAATCGTAGAGAATTGTGAAGGCACTTAAATGTGATTTGCAGAGCACCGATGTAGATGTAGAGGCAAAAATGGCTCTGAGCATTATGGGACTTAACATCTATGGTCATCAGTCCCCTAGAACTTAGAACTACTTAAACCTAACGAACCTAAGGACATCACACAACACCCAGTCATCACGAGGCAGAGAAAATCCCTGACCCCGCCGGGAATCTAACCCGGGAACCCGGGCACGGAAAGCGAGAACGCTACCGCACGACCACGAGCTGCAGACATGTAGAGTCAGATGAACAGTTCTGTCAGGAAAATTGTCAACTGGGAAAACGTTACCAAGGCAATTGAAGTTGTGCAGTGTATTCACCCGCTATTGCTGGACCCTACGAAGAGACGTTCCTCAGGCAAAGAATCGCAGCAAATCAGGAATAAAGTATTATTAGATATGTTTAGTCATTGTCTCAAAGTCTATCGCGGTTGCACGTCTGAATAAAATCTTCTCTCTTTCAAAGCTGTATCAATTAAAATAAAATTCTAGAGCTTTAGATGGCTATACCCGCCATCATCGTCAGGAGTAAAACTACTGACTGCCGGGGGCGACAGAGAGGTGAGACTCACGTACAGTCCATCCACGGTCGATGCAGGTTAAGTAGAGCCTGCTGTTCCTGCTTTGGTGAGTCATAATGTATTCATTTCCTTCTCTTTTCGGCTCGTCATTTTGGTTATCACTCGGCGGTTTTCGTATTTCCTTGCTGCTTAGTTGTCATTCCAGGAGCAGGTCCGGCCATATCTGGTAACCGGGCGCTAGTGATGTTGGTTGCCCAGACCACTGACCAACGGGTTTGTCTACATCGGCACCGAAGCGTAGAATCTCGTCGCGATTTGCGGAAGCGTCCGTTCTTGAGGCATATAAGGCGCCAGCCGGTGGGCTTTATTCTGCACTCTTCGTTATGTCTGTAGATGAGTTTCTGTCACTTTTCCCCACACCACGGCAACGTAAAAGACGGGACCCTCTCTACTCTCTAATTTCTTCCTCTTCTATCGGAAGTAGTTGTGGTGAAGGTTGTTGTCCCATTAGAACATTTCCTTCACTGTAACTGTGTGTGTGTGTGTGTGTGTGTGTGTGTGTGTGTGTGTGTGTGTGTGGATGTGCTGTTCTGTTGTTGTTCTGTTTCGTTGAGAGCTGTTAGTTACTATTGTCGCTACTAAAGAGACTAGTGATTTACGGCGCTTGTATCTGTCAGTTTCTTGGTCATACTGACCTAGAGTATGTATGAGTTAGTTTTGTGAGGTTCTGGCTTTGGCATAGAACTGCTCTGCAAATTTCCTGGTACCATTTTCCGCTTATATAGCCACGATTACGGTCGCTGGCACCAATCAGAGAGGGCCGAAACGACGCATGCGCATAACATGAGTTGGGCAGCTCATAGCAGCTCCGGCCCGTCGCGGACCGAATGACGTCATACAGCATGAGGGGCCGGCGCCACGTTTGAAATTGCCATTCCCGCCCCAATACAAGCGTAAAGCATCCGTCTTTGCTTCCTTTCGACATCCCGCGGCGTTTGATGTCTTCCATTGGTCTTTACTTTAGAGTTAAATTTTTTTCATATACTTCATCTCTAGCTATTTAGCTCTTTCCACCTTATAATTAATACAGTATTTTCGATTTCTTTTTTCAAAATTGAACACAACAGCTGTTTAGCAGATTTACAGCATTCTCACTTTCTCCCAGTTTAAATTTTTGAAACATAAAAGTCTTAGTGTAACGATAATTCCACCGTATTTTAAAAACTTGCCGTTAGTGCCGTCTATACCAGCTGCCTGTCTGTTTTTCATTTTCTATTAGTGGAAATTTTAGTTGACCCACCCCTTTCCCACCCTCATACATCTCTCTCCCACTAAGTATTGGCATACAGCATATATTTTATAGTGTTCTCCCTGTTTTTTTCGTTGATTGTGTTAATGTTTAATGAAACTTCTTCTTGTCTATTTAAGTGTTTGTCTGTTTTGTAGGCAGCTGCCTGATCTCCATGAGTATCATTTCTAGATTGCTTATATATCTTTTTTACATTCTCATTCAGCAATTACTCATTTTTGATTATATTCTCCTAATTGTAGCATTTTTGTATGTAATTGAGATGTGTTTCCTTTTTTCTGTTAGTCCTTTTTCTAATTCTTCATTTCGTATTCTTCATTCCTTGTTATTATATCTCTTAAATTTTGTTCCCGGTGCATCAAATGCTGCCGTCTGAACACTACTGTCAAATGGGGTGGCGTTGACTACTGGGTTGAAGTTGACAGAAAAGTTAAAAAAATTATGTCAAATAACTACATGTTGGTCACCACAATTCTATTATTTAAGTTATCGTATCTGCTGTTCGAAAGTTCTTAATCCATGGTAATGGTTAAAAACACAGTATTCCAGACCTCTGTCTGAGTACAAATCTTCTCACTACTACTGATTTAATAGGTGTTTTAACAAGTTAAGACTTGTATTCATGTCAGTGAGAGACTGTGTGTAGGTCTTACGTGTGTTGTGAATTGACCCTTCTCAACGACAACTAGCGGAAAAGCAAAATTTAATATATTGTACTTACCGATTTCTAGAGATATAAGTAAAGCTTTGCAAATTCTTGTTGACATTTTCTTGAAGTTATCCGTCTTTTCTCGAGCGGTTCTTTTATATCAAACATTCGCAATGCGGAAACAATGTCACCTAATGAACGCTAAAACAATGTGACACATCAGTTATAGTAACATCCCGGCGGAGGTTCGAGTCCTCGCTCGGGCATGGATGTGTGTGTTTGTCGTTAGGATAATTTAGGTTAAGTAGTGTGTAAGCTTAGGGACTGATGACCTTAGCAGTTGTCCCATGAGATTTCACATACATTTGAACATTTATGAAGTTATAGTAACAAATGTCTACAACAGTCTAGCTGTGGAGGGAGGAAGACATTTTTGTAGTTGTTCTTATGTTATTTTATGAATCTGCCACGTAAGACTCAGTTCGGTTCGTCGTGTCATATAGTTGAGTTCTTAGAGCTATCTGTGTTAAAATGCCGCTTGTGTACAAATATAAGTGTGCTGAACTGCATGATTTAGAACTCTGCCTCACATAAATTTTAAATGGAAAAAACAAGCATTAACAAGGCTTACTCTAAGGAACCCTGACAAACAGGATTCAAAGACATGTGAAACGCAGTTAAATCAGTTAGTCATTAGTGCTAAAGAGAAAGAGTGTGTGCTTCTTCGAAATTTTACAAAGCAAATTTATGATCACATTTTCTACTCTGAAAAAAATTAATTTTGTCCCAGATTCATTTTTAAATTATTTATAAAGTTTTAGAACAATCAAAGTCACCCTAGAGTGGTAAACAGCGCACAGTTATCATAACAGAAAGGGAATGAAACTGACCGACGCAGTTTCTTTTTCTTTTTTTTTTTTATTTCACGGTCCGTTAGAGGAAGACGTAATAAGGACTAAGAATTTTGTTACTACAGCTCAATACTCGTGTCCTGAAAGAGAAACAAATGTGACACTCTAATTCAAGGAAGTGCTTATATTCCCCCATTCCTCATTAATTTCTTCAATGGCGTGTTTCATTAGGAACTGCCCATTTGATCTATACTCGTATAAATTTATACTCTTATCTTGTAATGAGTGTTCTTTGAATGTCGTTTCTCTATTTCAATGAATGTTGTTTCATCTTCCCATCTTGTTAAAATTTTGTTGATTTCAGAAATTACTAAATAACGGTCGGAATGGATGACACTTCCTTGATATACTCTTGTATAGGTTATCAGTGACGATATTTGAACATGTATACCAGTGAATAATCTTTTTTTAAATGTTAATAATTTTCAGAGACTGACTCAGATTATAGAAAAGTGTAACATTAAGAAATCAATGGGAATACCGCTGTTAAAAGCAGAGGAGAGAGCAGAGGCGTGGAAAGAAGCATTGAATGCCTCTATGAGGCGGAGGACTTTTCTGACGCCGTGATAGAAGATAAAACTGAAGCCGATATGGAACACTTAGGGGATCCAGTATTAGTGTCAGAATTTAAAGGAGGGCTGAAAGACTTGAGATCAAATAAGGCAGAAGGGGTAGATAACATTCCATCGGAATTCCTAAAATCATTGGGGAGAGTGGCAACCAGGTTTGTGTGTGTAATATATGAGACGAGCGACACGCCATCAGACTTTCGGAAAAATATCATCCACACAGTTACGAAGACAACAAGGGCCGATAAGCGCGAGAATCATCAGACAGCCTAACAGGTAAAGGTTGCTGACAAAAATAATATACAGAAGGATGGAAAATAAAATTGCACCTCAGTTTGGCTTTAGGGAAGGTAAAGGTACGAGGGATACAGTTCTGACGTTGCGGCTGATAGCGGAAGAAAGGCTGAAGAAAAATCATCGGATCTGTCGACCTCAAAAAAGCGTTCGACAATGTGAAACGGGACGAGATGTTCGAAATTGTTCATTCTATACCTTCGAGGAAGCAATGACGGAAATAAAAGAAAGGTCCAAGGAAGGTAATAAAAATCGGATTAAAGAATATCGATGATAAGAATAACTCATGGCGTAGTGATCATCAGTGGAAGTAAATAAGAATTACGGGATCTGTTTGGTGGAATGAAGAGTATAGTGAGTACAGAATATGCATTGAGAGTAAGCCGGAAAAATACCAAAGATATGAGATGCAACAGAAACGAGAGTAGCGAGAAATTCAAAACTGTAGGGGAATACAGAGATTGGAAAACACCCAATAAATAATTCAGGATGTAGGGTGCAAGTTCTACTCTGAGATGAAGAGAATGTTGCAGGAGAGGAATTTGCGACAGGCTGCAGCAGACCAGTGAGAAGACTGTTGACTCAACCAAAAAACTGCGAATTGTCGTAATTTTCAATTTTTATTTGAAGTACTTTCCCTTCGAGTGCAACTTACAATGATTATATGTTGGTTCCCTACTGTTCCGTTAACATATCCAAGTTGGATCGTTAAGCCATTCTTATTTTGCTTGTCTGTTTCATTTTGTAAAATAGAATAAAATTATTTGGTTTTTTTCTTCTTTTCCTTCTTCTGGTGCATATTTGCAACTACTGTCTAGTAGCCTCTGTTGTACTATGATACTATAGTCATTATTCGTTCATTAACAAATGCGTACCAGTCTATTTTAGGTATAAATTTTTTTATCAACAGGTGTGGCTACTCCCACTTGAGCTCTGAGGTCTTGCAGTACGCTGCTGTATACATCATCACATCATAAATCATCTTTGGTCCTTTTAACTTTCTCTTCGTTTCCATTGGAGCGAATATATCTATTTTCCCATCTTTCACTTCTAAAACTAATTCACTTTATTTACTAGCGAGTCCTATGACATGCCAAGTTGCTTACTTCATTTGCCCTGTATTCCATATCCTCCCTTTCTGTTCCCTTAAATGGTATGGTGCCCATAATGGTTATATATCGAGCTGTTTAACAGCCAAAGCTTGTATGTGGTTATTTTTATATTAGTAGCGTTTACTGGCCTCTGGCCAAACCTCTATTCCTGGAGGTTGAGGAACTACGATGTTGGGCGTCCTACTGTTGTAGACGATGCCTTCATCATGGCTGACAAACATTATTTTATAATATACTAATGCATGGTTTTACGACGATGTGTAATGATAAAATTCTCTCGAGCTTGCAACTGCGTCATGTGGTTTAAAAACCGCTATCTTTAGGCTGAGTACTCCTCCACCATCGTCAAGTGATTGTCTTTCGGTTTCTGCTATCTTCCTTATATAGTCGTGCTGCGTTCTGTGACGTCACAGAGCCGTCTGGATTGGCCGTGCGGTTCTGGGCGCTACAAGCTGGAGCCGAGCGACCGCTACGGTCGCAGGTTCGAATCCTGCCTCGGGCATGGATGTGTGTGATGTGCTTAAGTTAGTTAGGTTTAATTACTTCTAAGTACTAGGCGACTGATGACCTCAGAAGTTAAGTCGCATAGTGCTCAGAGCCATTTAAACCATTTTTGACGTCACAGACAATAGTGTCGCTATTTAAGGACAGTAGCAGCAACCAAAAGACAGTCAACGCTTGACAATGTCCGAGGTGTATTCTGCCGAAAGATAATGGATTTTTGACCACTTCACGTTGTTGGAAGCGCGAGAGGAGTTTATCATTATTTTATGAGTTCTGAGTTTTTGCCTGATTATGTCAGGGCTAACTTCGTTATAAGTAAATAAATACATTCAGCAGTCTAGAGTGATTTATTAAGAAAATGCATGGATGGGCTTTGCTGCCAACAAAGACAGCTCACGCATGGCTGAAATTATATGTCAGTTATTGGGTAGTTTCCATTGTTTCTGGGCACCAAAGCTGTTCCCAGGGTTTCGCTCTTCTGGTGTGTCAATACCGTTGTCACAAGGGTCCGTTATTACAAAATAACGTTGTTGCTGTAGGTTGTCGTATAGGTTCTGGTTGTAGTTAGTTCTGCTTGTAGTTCACGTCTGGTAAGGTTTCCTGTTGTAGCCAGATCCTACCGTGTGTGAGCGTAGCTGACAGAGGGAGTCAGATTTGTTGACGGACAGGATGTAGCCGACACTGGGTCGTCTGCGTTTTTTGGTTTGCGGTTGCCATGGTTAGTGTGATTTCCCTACGAATCTGTGTACGTTATCGATCTGCATAGCTCATTTATCGTGACGGTAATGGGATCCTTTCCACACCCGATTTGGCGCACATGGCATGGCATGAAAGGAGGACACGACTGAGGTCGTTGAGTGGATGGCCCATCAACCTCCTCGGAAGTAAACCTTTCAGGTCGTTCCTCCATGGCACCAGCCGCGTAATGAATTGCTGCGGAGAGATGCTCTCTACAGAATTAGCGGGCTCCGGGATTGGCCGGCGCACCGGGGAAGCACTTGGGTCAGTGCGTCGCTATTTTCCAGCAGAGCGAATCCTTCCCCCGGCGGTGCTTTGTGGCCTTTTAGTTAGCACCGGACGAGTTACGGCGGTGCCGAGATAAAAGAGCTGCCTGTACAATATTTTCACTTTATTGTTTCCCATATAGGCGGCATAAATTCAGGTGGTTTCCCCGCGCGGCCGTTTTGTTTTTAGTGCATGTTTAACGCGCTGATTTGCATACTAGACACGTGCAATGCGTCGTCCGAGCCGGGCGCCGGCCAGGGCGTGATGTATGGAAGAGAGGACGGCGCGCCGGACTTGCGGGCACAGTTTACTGGCGCCAGGGACGCGGCTCGTGGAACTCATCCCGCGGTTTGGGCACCCGCGCAGCGATGGCGTGCCAGCTATTGCTGTTTATCGTACAGCACAGATATTTTACCAGCAACTGGGAAATCATGCCAAAATGATTTTACCAATAACATACAGCTTTCTAATGAAACGGATTTCACAATGTCATATACGACGTAGAAACCAGCTGTTCTACATAGGTGAAATGCAGTGAAACTGGCCAAAATTATACGATTATATGAATCATAAATAGCGCACACATGAGTTTTGACGTTTGTTCAGTAGCGCCACTGGGAGGAGGAGCATAACAAACGAAAATCCATTAGCGTAATAAACAAGGTCCAAACTATTAGCCTGAATGGCATCCGTGTCTTCTCAGGATATCAAAGACCTGTGATGCAGTATGTTCCAGGAATTATTCGAAAGAACCATGCAGTCAATTGACAGAAAACGAAAATAATGTGCTTACCTAAATTACTCAGTACTGGTAAACGACTAAGATTACTTTTATATATTAGCAGCATTTTATCCCAGAGCTGGCGAAAATTATTTGTACTGCAAGCAAAGTGACCGTATGTCCTTCTCCGCAGTGACACACAAACACACACACATACACAAACACACACACACACACACACACACACACACACACACACACACACACAGGAGGGGAGAGAAAGAGAGAGAGAGAGAGAGAGAGAGAGAGAGAGAGAGAGAGAGAGAGAATCTAAAAAACACAGACAGACTTGCAGTAATCCATACTGCCAGCAGGATAACATGGGATTCGTTGCGAAATTCGAAGAATCGTAATTTTTTTATTGAAAAAATACGACGCAACATCAAAAGGATCCATATGCACAACTGGCAGGTACATTTCACGTGCATTGTAGTTTATACAGGCGCGTGGGGCAAACGAGCAGCTTACAATCTCACTGCTGCATGATCACGGAAAACAATAAGCTACGGCAAGATGCTTCCCAGTTCAATAAAGTAGAAACTAAGAGAAGAGGCTATAAACAAATGGGGGATTGATTAGCAACGAAATAAAAACGGAGTGAACATGACACCGTATTTTCCTACAATTCGTCAACGTTTAAGGTTTTAAGCTATCAATATCATCGAACATTACAGCCATGTTAACAGACTATGAAAAGCTGAAAGTCTATTACAAAACACGAAAATAAATGTTGACGCACTGTGCAAGTGCAATGGAGAAACAATGCTTTTTGCCACTTTAGCCTGACATAACTTAAGGAAAGGAAGGGACCGTCCTAGGAAGCAAATAATTGAACAAGGAGGATGGTGGCCCATAAAAAAAAACAGATTTAGTTCATAAATTAACGATAAATATCACAATTTTTATAACTTAAAACTAGTATCACGTGAATGGTAACCCTCTGGTCTCAACAATAACTTGACGCATACTCTAAATTACCTGGAAGGCTAACAGATTTATAACCGTAACTCAGGGTAAAGTTATGTATATGTAGATGTAGATGTGATGTTGTTGTGTATAGTTAAGTCTTGAAATATTCTGATTTTCTGTTTCGATGTTCCTGCACGTATTAGGATAATTTGAGAGACCTGGAGTGAGTTGGTTGTCTTTTTCTTCTCAGGCTGGACTTACCTGTCGGTAAGAGACACCACATTGATTGGAAATTGCCGCATGATCTTTGTGTACACGAACTTGGTTCATACAGTAGTTGCAGGATCGTATGGTACCGCAAACAAAGGTAAATCAAACTTCTGTGCTTATCCGCCTACCGTCCGTAAACTAGCTATAAAGGACATATAGTGACCAGTTGAAGATATGCCCGGTAAAACCTCAAATGTAAAAACTTGGAGATAAGTGTTCCCATCTGTTTCTTGCTACGGGAACTATCAAAGCTGACGTTAGTCTCACCCATAATCATCCTAATGTGATATTTAGGGATGAGACCAATGTCAATTTGGTGGTTCCCGTACCCTGCAACAGATGACAACACTTATCTCTAAGCTTTTACATTTGACGATTAGCCCCTTTTTCCGCGCATGTCTTCAATTCTTAACACACACTAAATGAAATAGTATATTACGATAGTCGTGCGCAAACCGCTAAATAATGTAATAATTTCGCAAATTTTTTGAACTTTCATTTCAGAAAGTAATTTGTCCTCCTGGAATGAGACTGACAGCTAGCGATAAGATGGGAGCGGTAAGGCATCAGCCACATAAAACGCAACTCGCTACCCAGGAAATATAAATTTGTTTTATTTAAGAAGTTTTGCAAATTGTTGTGAATTTTCTTTTAAGACATGAAATTTGGCAAAATTAGATAAATGATATTCCTTATAACAACTCAAAAATATCAGTAATAAACATTTCGTATTTTAAATTGATACGCGGTGCAGCTCTTGTGCTCTCTAAGTAGCTTCTGTCTGCAAATAAATTCGGTATAGCACATTGTGAATTGAGGTGCTGCCAGAACAGAATGAGAAGCGTTTCAATTAACAAATATTACATAATAATACATGAAACATCAGTAAACATTTATTTAACATATCAGTTAACACATTAAATCACAGCAAATGACAAGAGTCAATGAGCAGTTATAAATCAATGTGAAATATAATCTTCTCGTAAATCATAAGAACGTTATTTAAGGTCTTACAAAAAGGCACTGGTTGGCTCAGTTGGAGATTAGGAACAGATAGCCAAACGTAGACTTAGGCAGAATGCAAATCTCAGCCAAGAGAGTATACAGGATGGTCCATTGATCGTGACCGGGCAAATATCTCAAGAAATAAGCGTCAAACGAAAAAACTACAAAGAACGGAACTTGTCTAGCTTGAAGAAGGAAATCAGATGGCGCTCTGGTTGGCCCGCTAGATGGCGCTGCCGTACGTCACACTGATACCAACTGCGTTTTTTTAAATAGGAACCCCCAATTTTTATTACATTTTCGTGTAGTACGTAAAGAAATGTAAACGTTTTAGTTGGACCACTTTTTCGCTTTGTGATAGATGGCGCTGTTTTTATTTTTATTTTTTTTTTGTCATCAGTCTAATGACTGGTTTGATGCGGCCCTCCACGAATTCCTTTCTTGTGCTAACCTCTTCATCTCAGAGTAGCACTTGCAACCTACGTCCTCAATTATTTGCTTGACGTATTCCAATCTCTGTCTTCCTCTACAGTTTTTGCCCTCTACAGCTCCCTCTAGTACCATGGAAGTCATTTCCTCATATCTTAGCAGATGTCCTATCATCCTGTCCCTTCTCCTTATCAGTGTTTTCCACATATTCCTTTCCTCTCCGATTCTGCGTAGAACCTCCTCATTCCTTACCTTATCAGTCCACCTAATTTTCAACATTCGTCTATAGCACCACATCTCAAATGCTTCGATTCCCTTCTGTTCCGGTTTTCCCACAGTCCATGTTTCACTACCATACAATGCTGTACTCCAGACGTAAATCCTCAGAAATTTCTTCCTCAAATTAAGACCGGTATTTGATATTAGCACACTTCTCTTGGCCATAAATGCCTTTTTTGCCATAGCGAGTCTGCTTTTGATGTCCTCCTTGCTCCGTCCGTCATTTGTTATTTTACTGCCTAGGTAGCAGAATTCCTTAACTTCATTGACTTCGTGACCATCAATTCTGATATTAAGTTTCTCGCTGTTCTCATTTCTACTACTTCTCATTACCTTCGTCTTTCTCCGATTTACTCTCAAACCATACTGTGTACTCATTAGACTGTTCATTCCGTTCAGCAGATCTTTTAATTCTTCTTCACTTTCACTCAGGATAGCAATGTCATCAGCGAATCGTATCATTGATATCCTTTCACCTTGTATTTTAATTCCACTCCTGAACCTTTCTTTTATTTCCATCATTGCTTCCTCGATGTACAGATTGAAGAGTAGGGGCGAAAGGCTACAGCCTTGTCTTACACCCTTCTTAATACGAGCACTTCGTTCCTGATCGTCCACTATTATTATTCCCTCTTGGTTGTTGTACATATTGTATATGACCCGTCTCTCCCTATAGCTTACTCCTACTTTTTTCAGAATCTGGAACAGCTTGCACCATTTTATATTGTCGAACGGTTTTTCCAGGTCGACTAATCCTATGAAAGTGTCTTGATTTTTCTTTAGCCTTGCTTCCATTATTAGCCGTAACGTCAGAATTGCCTCTCTCATCCCTTTACTTTTCCTAAAGCCAAACTGATCGTCACCTAGCGCATTCTCAATTTTATTTTCCGTTCTTTTGTATATTATTTTTGTAAGCAGCTTCGATACATGAGCTGTTAAGCTGATTGTGCGATAATTCTCGCACTTGTCAAGTAATGGCGCTGTAATAGTGTCAAACATATGGCTCACAATTTTAGACGAACAGTCGGTAACAGGTAGGTTTTTTAAACTGAAATACAGGACGTAGGTACGTTTGAACATTTTATTTCGGTTGTTCGAATGTCATACATGTACCTTTGTGAACTTATCATTTCTGAGAACGCGTGCTGTTACAGCGTGATTACCTGTAAATACCACATTAATGCAATAAATGCTTAAAATGATGGCCGTCAACCTCAATGCATTTGGCAATACGTGTAACGACATTCCTCTCAACAGCGAGTAGTTCGCCTTACGTAATGTTCGCACATGCACTGACAATGCGCTGACGCATGTTGTCAGGCGTTTTCGGTGGATCACGATAGCACGTGTCCTTCAACTTTCCCCACAATAAGAAATGCGGGTACGTCAGGCCCGGTGAATGTGCGGGTCATGGTATGGTGCTTCGACGACCAATCCATCTGTCATGAAATACGCTTATCAGTACCGCTTGAACCGCACGCTAACTATGTACCGGACATCCACCATGTTGGAAGTACATCGCCATTCTGTCATGCAGCGAAACATCTTGTAGTAACATCGGTAGAACATTACGTAGGAAATCAGCATACATTGCACAATTTAGATTGCCATCGATAAAATGGGGGCCAATTATCCTTTCTCCCATAATGCCGCACCATACATTAACCCGCCACGGTCGCTGATGTTCCACTTGTCGCAGCCATCGTGGATTATCCGTTGCCCAATAGTGCGTATTATGCCGGTCTACATTGCCATTGATGGTGAATGATGCTTCGTTCCTAATTAGAACGCGTGCAAAAAATCTGTCATCATCCCGTAATTTCTCTTGTGTCCAGTGGCAGAACTGTACACGACGTTCAAAGTCGTCGCCATGCAATTCCTTGTGCCTAGAAATATGGTACGGGTGCAATAGATGTTGATGTAGCATTCTCAACACTGACGTTTTTGAGATTCCCGATTCTCGCGCAATTAGTCTGCTACTGACATGCGAATCAGCCGCGACAGCAGCTAAAACACTTACTTGGGGATCATCATTTGTTGCACGTCGTGATTGACGTTTCACATGTGGCTGAACACTTCCTGTTTCCCTAAATAACGTAACTATCCGGCGAACGGTCCGAACACTTGGATGATGTCGTTCAGGATACCGAGCAGCATACATAGCACACGCCCGTTGGGCATTTTGATCACAGTAGCCATACATCAACACGAAATCGACCTTTTCCGCAAATGGTAAACCGTGCATTTTAACACGGGTAATGTATCACGAAGTAAATACCGTCCGCAATGGAATGTTACGTGATATCACGTACTTATATGTTTGTGACTATTACAACGCCATCCATCACAGAGCGATAAAAGTGGTCCAACTACAACATTCACATTTATTTACGTACTACACGAATATGTAATAAAAAACGAGGGTTCCTATTTTAAAAAAACGCAGTTGATATCCGTTTGACCTATATCAGCTCCATCTAGCGGGCCAACCACAGCGCCATTTGGTTTCCCCCTTCAATCTAACCGGGTTTCGTTCTTTGTAGATTTTCCGTTTGATGCTTATTTCGTGAGATATTTGGCCCGGTCACTATCAATGGACCACCCTGTATACGAGCCTACACGGCTTGGCGTCAATTTGTGATAAGTTGGACTATTTCAATAAAACAATGTATGAATAAAATTTAAACAACGTCACCTACATGGCACAAACGAAAACGGTGGGTAGTGAAACTGATATGAGATTAATTAGGAAAAAAATAGATTATGCATAACCAGTATGTACAATATTCACAAATTACCAACAAGGTTCTAACTCGATCGGCAGGAACCAGACAAATCATCCGCATTAATTGTGGCATACAACTGTAGCAATGTAAGTCAGCCAAGTGTGAATCGATAAACTGTTTAAATTGGGATTACTTCAAACATAAAATAACATACCAACATATAATGTTTGTAAACATATTAGGAACAGCAGCGATAGCAATGAACTTCCGATAAAACATTATATAGATCAGTCTTGAACACACAGAAACACTTTTATTCGTAAGTGATGACCAGTTTAGACACTACGAGGGCTATCTTCGGACCATATTCTGCAATTTAGAGTACAACAGAATAGAACGAAATATAACAGAAATTAAGTTAAACATAAAATATACTTTTTTTTCTAGTGATGACGCGTGAAAACGATGGTATGGAATCGTAACTGTGGATACTACACACTGATGTCGATTTCTCACTACATGGCGGTGTCATGGAGTTAAAAAGCAGCAGTCCGTCCCATTGCCTGTAACCTTACGTCGCTTTAGCCAGTAGGATACAACATATGCGATACATGTCAATAGCATGAACATATGCTGGGTATTATCCTCAGTTACTGGTATATCTAAGTCACAAATTATATGTTATGTATGTAAAATTGTACATAATGTAACCTTGAAAAGTACGAGTATAGTTACTACCAAAAGCGTCATAATAATAAGTCTACCACTAAGAAATAGCAATGTCCTCACAAGACAGAAAGCATGACTCCATGAAGCACCAGCTCCACAATTATCGTGCATTATGGCAGGTTCATCATATAAAGAATAATTAAATTATTAAACTTTCATTCCACAGGTTCAGTGCAAGATGTCACCTCCACAGGCAGTAACTCACTCTTGTGTTCGTTGCGGCATGGAAGCATGTGGTCTCCGAATATTACCTTGAGCTTCTTAAATCAGAAACGTATGCTGCATCAGTTCATGAAGATTTCTGGCTGGAGCCTAAGGTGAAGGTTATTTCCCTCCATTTCATCTCAGTCACAGTTAACGGGTAAAATATCCGGGACAGCGCAGGAGAGTACAGTCGTCAAGGTGTCTGCGATGTGGACTGTACTGTTGACTCTTTCATTATCCTGCTCCAACATGCTATTCGATATCCTCGCAACGGACGATTTGACTGCAGCTTTTACCATTCTAGCTACATGTAGCCTCCTTTTTACCAAATTATTCCTGTCGCCATATCCAACATGATTCCAGAAATTGGGAAAGTGTATTTCCCTATTAAAGTCTCTGAGCCGCACTTGCAACCTACGTCCTCGGTTATTTCCTAGGTGTATCTCAGTGTCTGTTCTCCTCCAAGCTCTGTTTTCGTCTACAGTTATTACTCTCTGCACCTCGCTTTAGTACCATTAAGGTTATTCACTGATGTCTAACAGGTGTCCTACCATCCTGCCCCTTCTTCAAGGCAGTCTTTCTATATGTTCCTTTCCTTTCCGACTCTGCGCAGAATCACCTCATTCCTTACCTCATCAGTCCACCTAATTTTCAACATTCATCTGCAGTACCACAAATGCTTCGATTCTCTGCTGTTCCAGTTTTCCCACAATCTATGTTTCACTACCATACAATGCTGTGCTCCCAATCTACATTCTCAGAAATTTCTTCCTCAAATTAAGACCTATGTTTGATACTAGTAGATTCCTCTTGGCCAGAAATGCCATTTTTGCCATTGCTAGTCTGCTTTTGACGTCCTCCTTGCCTCGTTTGTCATTGGTTATTTTTCTGCGTAATTAGCACAATGCCTTAACTTCATCTACTTTGTGACCATCAGACCTGATGTTAAGTTTCTTGCTTTTCTCCTTTCAGCTACTTACCATTACTTTCGTCTTTGTTCGATTTACACTCGATCCATATTTTGTACTCATTAGACTGTTCAACCCCTTCAGCAGACCCTGTAGCTCTTCTTCATTTTAACTGAAGGTAGCAATGTCATCATAAAATCTTTTCATTTATATCCCTTCACCTTGAATGTTAATTCCAATCTTGTAGTTGTCTCCGACTTCCATAATTGCTTGTACGACGTATAAATTGAATAGCAGGGCTGAAAGACTGCAACTTATTGTTGTTGTTAAGCTCTATCAGTCTTCTGTCTGTACGTAAACAAACCAAACAGGAAGAGACACATACTGATCGCAAAGTATTTACGTCTTGAAATCGTAGTTCTCGACCAAATATATATAATTAATGACAGAAGATTGGTAATGCATCATAACAATAAGTGCAAACAAGATTAAAAGTGTGAAGACGAAAGTTGTAACATAAACACATGCTTATATTTCATAAACAGAGCTGTAGTGATACCTCCAGCATGTGACCAGCTGAGAGGAAGCGAAGTTGCCAACTAAAAACGCGAAGAACTGTAAGTAATCACATAGTTACATAAAAAACGAGACGTGAACTGTTTTATAATCTACAAAGAACACGTATCAAAACGAAACTGTTTCATTCTAAATCCCACTGACGGTGTCTTAAAGTGAAAAAAGGCTGAACTCTTTTGGGAGAAATAAAATACAGTGCAGCGAGAGAAGGCGTTTCTTTATTTGCAAAACAAGCATAGTGCTGCAATACGTGTTCACAGCCCATCGCACACGTGCACGATAGGATTTACAATGGCGTGCTGAAAGGAATGCCTTCGAATATTTTATTCCGTTCTCATTATCGGTTCAGATATTACATGTCATGCAAAGACTATGTGGGGTGAGGCCTCGAAATTTTGAATTTTTCTAATGTTGTGTTCAGTGAGTGGTGAGTTTTCACGCTATTTGATATTGAACTAATTCTTAACTTGCTACCTATGACCCATCCAAGTCCCTGCTCTGTCAGATTATTGATTGCAGAGATATTTATAATTTAGCCAAAACAAAAATTGTGGGGTTTTACCCTATAAAATGTGGTGAAGCACCGCGGTTGCGGGTCTTTGTCCCGTTTGAGATAAACGTGGATAACGTAGACGAACGCATGATAAAAACACTAGAAATGACGCTTTGTAACAATGGCACCAATAACTCATATTGAACTGGAAGGGATCAAAATTTGAAAACAATGCTTAAAATACTTGTACAAAAATAGCACTTTCCCCTCAACGAAGACGACTGTTATGGTAACATGAAAGACTTCCTTCACTGGGGCTTAGTTGTCCAGGTGCCTAGTAAATAGTGTACTTTGATAGGTCCTCTGATTCTTCCTTGTAGCTTTAACGTTTTGTTCTTCTTCTTCTTGGGATACTTCTTCGTCAGATACTAAATCCATAGCAATATTTGAGCTTCTGTCATGTTATCAGAAGTCTGACACTGAAGAACTGCTTGTTTGATCTGTTTTCTTCCCATTTTGGGATTCGTGTAATGAAATCTGGGCTACATCATTTTGTTTCTATAACATTCTCTTTTCCTTTTTTGGCATTTCTTTCCCTCTCAGTCGCAAGATTTTCTTTTCCCATCCATTCTGCTTCCATTCGGTCTTTATTGGGTGTCGACGCCAGAAGCACATATATCAAAGATTTTCCAGAAATCTTCTCCGAAATCTTTAATGTAGACAGCGGAATTACATCTACATGTAACATAATTTCAAGCTGTGTGAATGTGAAGCTTAATGCACTAGAGCACTTGATTTTTCTTTTCAAACCCTACATTTTACAGTGTTCACGTAAAACATTAGATAAGTTGCATGTAAATAGCAAGAAACAGACTTAACTCGTTAGATCTGACTAGAGGAACTTCATGGGAACTCGTTGCGGGTTTTTAACCCATACGGAGCTTTAGCCCCACCTACTCTATTACTTGGACGACTTTGTAGGTTGGCTGACGCAAGTTGCAAACCTTTGTCGCCAGAGAGCTCCGAACCGCAGCGCTGGCGTGTAATGTGGCTATGTCAGTGCGTTGCCGCCAAATGAAATCCTTAAAGAAATGAAAGCTGTGAACGGTGATGACTTTATCGACAGCATTAATGTGCGACGATGTATTGTTCATGTATTTGACGAGGGAAACCGTGGTGCTAACCTCAACGAGTGTGTCAGTGTTTGGACTGTTTCCAAAACTTAAATAGAGCCTATGAGGCCTTCACTTTAATACCGATCAAGTGGTGCTTCCGTCAACAAAGTAAAGCATTCAACAGTGACGGTATGCTGAAAATGCTGAGGGAAATGTGTTGAGAAATAAATATGTAGACATGGGTAATAAACTTGTGGAATAGTAACGTTTGTTTTATTTGAAAGACCTTAGGAGTTTCACATAAAAGTTCGGTGACTTGACTTTTCAGGACGCCTTTGTAAGCCAGGGGGGCGGGCTGAATGTCCTCTCGTTCCAGCAGCTGTTCTATCAGGGTTGTCCGATTCGGTCGCGCGGCCTCGCCCATAAAAATGACGTAGGAGACAGATGGGAACTGTGAATAATGTGACAATAACTTTGAGACAGTTAAGTGTATCGAATTCAAAGATTTGCGGTTCAGTACGCCCATGCAACATAACGCCTTTCCCCACTGTGACACCTGAGCGGCTAAAGTGATAATATTGGATAATGTTCCTGTGCACATTAAGTGTTTCCACCAGTCGCCGTACGAGGGTACTGCTCTCATCCGAGGAGAACACATGAACCCAATCCTCGTCGGTCCATTCCATGTGCTCTAGGCAACATCGGAAACATTGGAGACGACTCCCATGCAGTAGCCGTGCAATTGTGGAGTCTGAGATTGCGTGTCTTACAGTGCTGTTAACGTGACTGCAGTTGGACGTGCTGGCTGATGTGGGTCCTTCTTTGCCTATTGCACACTGTAGCAGTCATCGTGGTCGACTATCTCATCTCCTTCGGGCAGCAGTGCCTGTGGTTCGGAGGTTCGGAACGCTTCCTAAGCACTTAAAACACCGCTGTGAGCAATACCAAACTGCTGGACTAGACTCATCGCACTTCGTACTTCTCCCAGTTTCACGACGATTCTTCCCCGTGTGGAGTCATCCAAGTGGCTCCAGGCCATTTTGTAATGAAGTACACCGCCAGAGTGCACCGTAATTCCTCGCTGATTGACACTAGCTGTCTTTTCTCGTTCCTCTGACTACTTTGTGTTGCGGGGCCAGCTACATTTGCCGCTGCAGACACGCTGATATTACTCCTTGTTACGTTCAACTTTCTGTGCACGTCTGGGAGATCTCTGGCAACAGGCTGCCGCGCTCTAATCTCTCTAATTTTACATTCGTGATCTCCTCGGGAGGTATAAGTAGGGGGAAGCAATATATTCGATACCTCATCCAGAAACGCACCCTCTCGAAACCTGGCGAGCAATCTACACCGCGATGCAGAGCGCCTCTCTTGCAGAGTCTGCCACTTGAGTTTATTAAACATCTCCGTAACGCGATCACGGTTACCAAATAACCCTGTGACGAAACGCGCCGCTCTTCTTTGGATCTTCTCTATCTCCTCCGTCAAACCGATCTGGTAGGATCCCACACTGATGAGCAATACTCAAGTATAGGTCGAACGAGTGTTTTGTAAGCCACCTCCTTTGTTGATGGACTACATTTTCTAAGCACTCTCCCAATGAATCTCAACCTGGTACCCGCCTTACCAACAATTAATTATATATGATCATTCCACTTCAAATCGTTCCGCACGCATACTCCCAGATATTTGACAGAAGTAACTGCTACCAGTGTTTGTTCCGCTATCATATAATCATACAATAAAGGATCCTTCTTTCTATGTATTCGCAATACATTACATTTGTCTATGTTAAGGGACAGTTGCCACTCCCTGCACCAAGTGCCTATCCGCTGCAGATCTTCCTGCATTTCGCTACAATTTTCTAATGCAGCAACTTCTCTGTATACTGCAGCATCATCCGCGAAAAGCCGCATGGAACTTCCGACACTATCTAATAGGTCATTTATATATATTGTGAAAAGCAATGGTCCCATAACACTCTCCTGTGGCACGCCAGAGGTTACTTTAACGTCTGTAGACGTCTCTCCATTGATAACAACATGCTGTGTTCTGTTTGCTAAAAACTCTTCAATCCAGCTACACAGCTGGTCTGATATTCCATAGGCTCTTACTTTGTTTATCAGGCGACAGTGCGGAACTGTATCGAACGCCTTCCGGAAGTCAAGCAAAATAGCATCTACCTGGGAGCCTGTATCTAATATTTTCTGGGTCTCATGAACAAATAGAGCGAGTTGGGTCTCACACGATCGCTGTTTCCGGAATCCATGTTGATTCCTATATAGTAGATTCTGGGTTTCCAAAAACGACATGATACTCGAGCAAAAAACATGTTCTAAAATTCTACAACAGATCGACGTCAGAGATATAGGTCTATAGTTTTGCGCAACTGCTCGACGACCCTTCTTGAAGACTGGGACTACCTGTGCTCTTTTCCAATCATTTGGAACCCTCCGTTCCTCTAGAGACTTGCGGTACACGGCTGTTAGAAGGGGGGCAAGTTCTTTCGCGTACTCTGTGTAGAATCGAATTGGTATCCCGTCAGGTCCAGTGGACTTTCCTCTATTGAGTGATTCCAGTTGCTTTTCTATTCCTTGGACACTTATTTCGATGTCAGCCACTTTTTCGTTTGTGCGAGGATTTAGAGAAGGAACTGGAGTGCAGTCTTCCTCTGTGAAACAGCTTTGGAAAAAGGTGTTTAGTATTTCAGCTTTACGCGTGCCATCCTCTGTTTCAATGTCATCATCATCCCGGTGTGTCTGGATATGCTGTTTCGAGCCACTTACTGATTTAACGTAAGACCAGAACTTCCTAGGATTTTCTGTCAAGTTGGTACACAGAATTTTAATTTCGAATTCACTGAACGCTTCACGCGTAGCCCTCCTTACGCTAACTTTGACATCGTTTAGCTTCTGTTTGTCTGAGAGGTTTTGGCTGCGTTTAAACTTGGAGTGAAGCTCTCTTTGCTTTCGCAGTAGTTTCCTAACTTTGTTGTTGTACCACGGTGGGTTTTTCCCGTCCCTCACAGTTTTACTCGGCACGTACCTGTCTAAAACGCATTTTACGATTGCCTTGAACTTTTTCCATAAACACTCAACATTGTCAGTGTCGGAACAGAAATTTTCGTTTTGATCTGTTAGGTAGTCTGAAATCTGCCTTCTATTACTCTTGCTAAACAGATAAACCTTCCTCCCTTTTTTTATATTCCTATTAACTTCCATATTCAGGGATGCTGCAACGGCCTTATGATCACTAATTCCCTGTTCTGCACTTAAAGAGTCGAAAAGTTCGGGTCTGTTTGTTATCAGTAGGTCCAAGATGTTATCTCCACGAGTCGGTTCTCTGTTTAATTGCTCGAGGTAATTTTCGGATAGTGCACTCAGTATAATGTCACTCGATGCTCTGTCCCTACCACCCGTCCTAAACATCTGAGTGTCCCAGTCTATATCTGGTAAATTGAAATCTCCACCTAAGACTATAACATGCTGAGAAAATTTATGTGAAATGTATTCCAAATTTTCTCTCAGTTGTTCTGCCACTAATGCTGCTGAGTCGGGGGGTCGGTAAAAGGAGCCAATTATTAACCTAGCTCGGTTGTTGAGTGTAACCTCCACCCATAATAATTCACAGGAACTATCCACTTCTACTTCACTACAGGATAAACTACTACTAACAGCGACGAACACTCCACCACCGGTTTCATGCAATCTATCCTTTCTAAACACCGTCTGTACCTTTGTAAAAATTTCGGCAGAATTTATCTCTGGCTTCAGCCAGCTTTCTGTACCTCTAACGATTTCAGCTTCGGTGCTTTCTATCAGCACTTGAAGTTCCGGTACTTTACCAACGTAGCTTCGACAGTTTACAATTACAATACCGATTGCTGCTTGGCCCCCGCATGTCCTGACTTTGCCCCGCACCCGTTGAGGCTGTTGCCCTTTCTGTACTTGCCAAGGCCATCTAACCTAAAAAACCGCCCAGCCCACGCCACACAACCCCTGATACCCGGGTAGCCGCTTGTTGCGTGTAGTGGACTCCTGACCTATCCAGCGGAACCCGAAACCCCACCACCCTATGGCTCAAGTCGAGGAATCTGCATCACACACGGTCGCAGAACCGTCTCAGCCTCTGATTCAGACCCTCCACTCGGCTCTGTACCAAAGGTCCGCAGTCAGTCCTGTCGACGATGCTGCAGATGGTGAGCTCTGCTTTCATCCCACTAGCGAGACTGGCAGTCTTCACCAAATCAGATAGCCGCCGGAAGCCAAAGCTGCAAAAAATAGAGCCTCATGTCTCACACAACAACAACAACAGACAGTAGAAATTTCCAGAAAATGCTTATTCCTTCATCTGGTTCTAAAATCGACATCATATTGAAGCACTAACCAGGAAACATCATATTTTCGTAGGTACACTTTTCCCCAGTTACAGTACCCGCCGAGCCCTGCTGCGGCTCGCGTCGGTGCTGTTTGTAGGTTTCCGTCCTCTGTTGGAGGGCAGACCGTAGTTGAGATGGTTGCGGTTGTTTGTCTTCTCGTGTTGACTGACGCCACTTGGTTTCGTAAGCGTTGCCTGTCCGCTAGTGGCAGCAGCGGCGGTTATCGATATGTAGTAACTGTGGCCCTATCTTTGGGGAGACGTCGTGGTTCTTCCGGGTCGAGTCAGTGTGTAGTTCGGTTGAGGACTCAGGGGAGTCAAGTCCGTGAAGTGCGAAAACTCGCTGGAACCGCTGGTGGCGTGGATGGACTGCGGATCGAAGGCCTGCGGTTACGAGGGTGCACTACCTCGTCGTAAACCGGACCCTGCAAGCTTTAAGTTGAGTGCATTTGGATTCAAGTAGAGAAACCTCCATCATTGTGAGATCTTGCGATTCTCCAGTGACTTGGGTTCGTATTGCTGCTCGTAGTGTTCCTGACACGAAGAGAAGCGACTGGAGTGCTCGGGGAAGGCGGATCTGATTACCTTTCCTGGATTTCTAATTACTGTTTATTGCGTTCAGTTTGTTACTATTTGTTAAGTGCAACCAGCAGTATTTCTTCCTGCCTCGTGCCCGCTAATGCGTCAGTTACCTGCCCCGGCGATTAGTGTATGTAATGGCTGTGTACGTTTCCTCGGTTTGCCGCTGCTGTCCACTGAGGCGTGTAGTTTTGACAGCTTTCTTGATTGTAGGTTGGTTGGCGATTCTTCCACTCTGGCGGTAGCGATTCCTTTCTCATTCCGAGCACTCTAAGCACAGTATTCTGTGGACGGAGTACAGACCGCTGGTTTCGGCTTTGGCGTATTTTGTCATCTTTGCATTTGGTTTATTGGACGTCAGGTAACCTCAGCAGGATTATCATTAGTCATCCGTTAGACTGCCACTAGTATGAGTTGCAATCTTGTGAAGTGAATGCAACTCTTGGCTGCCTATCTCATCACTCGTGAAAGTGTTTTTTGCCGGACTTACTCATAGGTCGATTCCTGGTGCACTGTCTGTGACTGGCCCTTATACTTCATTATTTGTTTGCTGTTTAATTGTAAGTTTCTAAAAATTTTTATGTAATTTCCATTCTTGGAGTTACAGCAAGTTTAAATGGTTGTGCTAACAAGTTTACCATCATTTTGCCTCACGTGTTATGTGGTCAGTTGCTTGTCCTTTTAAATTAACCTTTGCTGTTGTATTTAGCTGTGACTGTTGTTACTTGCCTTAAAATTATAGATTGGATCACATTGGCTTTTTTTAAAAACATTATTTGCTGTGCTTTATTTTATGTATGTTTGGTAAACTGTAACGCACTGGAAGCATTATTAATTACACAGTTGTTTGTTCTTTCATTAATAACGTGTGATATATTTATTTATTGCTGAGTCTGGAATTGTTGTTGTTGTGGTCTTCAGTCCTGAGAATGGTTTCATGCAGCTCTCCATGCTACTCTATCCTGTGCAAGCTTCTTCATCTCCCAGTACCTACTTCACCCTAAATCCTTATAAATCTGCTGGAATTATCATTTTAAAATAAATATGTGTAATTGCAAAAGAGAACAAATAGTAACTGATTACGGCCCCATCCACAATCGTAACTGAATCTTGCCTTCCTTGACTACCAGGTTTTACCATTCTTTGTCAGTTTTGTTGGGTTCGCTCAAGATGTTCATGGTGGAACAATACTTTCCACTTCTGTCACTGTACGAACGGGCGTATGACATGCTACTTGTGAGTCCAGTTGCCGGCCGGAGTGGCCGAGCGGTTCTAGGCGCAACAGTCTGGAACCGTGCGACCACTACGGTCGCAGGTTCTAATCTTGCTTCGGGAATGGATGTGTGTGATGTCCTTAGGTTAGTTAGGTTTAAGTAGTTCTAAGTTCTAGGGGACTGATGACCTCAGAAGTTAAGTCGCATAGTGATCAGAGCCATTTGAGTCAATTTTTTGTGAGCCTAGTTGTCAGTTCGTGACAGAAAAGAGCTGGAACCACTCAGGACAACCGTGGACAGAAACAAAGTTCCCTGAATATTTCTCCTTTTACTGTCTGTCTGTTTAGCCCCGTCGCGATAAAGTCGCCTTTATTGCCAACGACCTCTCTCGGTGAAGATTGGTCTTCTTACAAGCAAGTCACGTCTTTGCTCACAGCTACGGCTGAAGAGGCAATCTCCGCCCTCCTGAAGGCGAGCTTTGCCTTCCCCGACCCCTCCCCCTCCCCCGCCTAACGATAAAACGAAAATTTCGATACAGGAAGCAAGTACGGCTTCCCCGCAGTTGGGAATACCGCCGGCAGTGGCGCCACCGCCTCTGTGGACGCTGGTGCGGGAGATGCTCCCCACCTTAAACTTCTGCCACCCCCCTCCCCCACCCATCTTCCCTCTCCGCGCGATACTAGACGCACTTTTACGAGCAGCTCTGCAGAGGTATTTATTGGAAACAGATTTGTGCATGGGCCGGCCGAGGCATTCTCCGCGGCCTATCTGATAGGCCGGCGGCGTGCAGGAGGCTCCTGTGGCCACAGCAAGCGCCCGGAAGCTGGCCATCGAGGGGCACTCTGCCAATGTGGCCGGGAATCCGATATCTGATACGGCGGTCGCAACCTCCTGGAGCAGGGCGCCGGCTTCGTCGGCTTCCAACACATCTCAGCCCCAAGGAGTTACTGCCACGTTGGGCTACCGTGCTAAACTAAACACGCGCTTAAGCTTGCATACCATCTGCAACACACGGCACTCATTAAACGTCCACACGTACAAACAATCTAGGCTAATACCACAGTGGCTTGGTTGTTCAGTAGTGTGTGGAAGGTCGCTCACAAACTGCACCTCCCATCTACATCTACAGTCATACACCGCAAACTACTGCCAAATGCTTAGCAGAGGTATTCTTCCAACTGTAGCAGTTATCAGGTACTAGTGAAGAACACTTCTCAGCATTATAAACTTAAGTCCCTGTAAGCGAATGGGGGAGGGTGGGGTTACTGTTCCCTCTGAGTTTGCTAGTTGTACCCACTCACCTCCTAAATCCAATCGTCATTCGCTTCTTCCCTTGCAGTCTAGGAGCATCAGCTTGAGTACTGCTGTAATAAACGATAACTAACAAGGGGAACAAAGGAGTGCCAATCACCAAAATTCAAGTTTTAGCCCAGTATAACCCATTGACGTATTCTTTAACACTTGCGCTACACAGGGGTGCAGTGTTACACTCTTCACAAAATAACAAAATGTTGATACACTGATACATACAGTAACACTACACCACAATACGTTATCCAACACTGCAATCCTCATGCGGAGTTCGTGGCAATATAGGTAATCGAAGTTTCATTTACCGGCGCGGATGAGATGCTCGCGTGCATCTAATCATGTTCTCGCGATTGTTCTTGTGGTTTATGACTTCGCGAACCGCAGATTACGTCTCGTGAGGTACACGAATGATTACACAGCATCAAACACCTTTATAGTTACAACATTTACTTATCTCTTAGTCTGACTCCTTAACATCTTCACACCACGCACACGGTTAAAACACCACCGCGTGACTCTGGCGCTGGTTCTGGTGCGAACAAACAAAAGAAGCGACCATTGCGATGTTATCATAATCGATATCAGTGCTACTCGATACATGCATACATCCCTAGTAAAAGGTTCATTGAAACATTTTCAAACTGTTTCTCGGCTGTTCCATTCTTGAATAGAACGTGGGAAAAATTAACACCTTGAGAGCTCTGATCTCTCTTCTTTTAATATAGTGGTCATATCTCCCTTTGTTGTTGCGAGTCAACAAAATTTACCGGTTAACACCCAAACTCACTCGCCATATTCGTAGAACTCTCTCTCTCCTATTTCCGATGGTAAAAAAGAGCTGTCCTCATTTGAGTTCACTTCCGATGCTGAGCTGTCATCGGACAGACCCTCCTGAAGAGGGTACTGCCAGGGATATTTCTTTGGTGGAAGAACTGGACCAGGACCGTCCAGCCTTGTGTTGGTAACTGGGGAGCTGCCTGGTTGCGAGTCCTGAAGGTGGTAAAGTCGACAACGGTCGGACTGTGGTGTCCTGACCCCTTATCCACCGTCCATACTGCATCCAATAATGAATGACCGATGATGACACGGCGACTGGTCGACTATCGCGTCGTCTGTCAGGGGATTTGGCTTTTTGTTTTCTCTCTTCCTTCGAACTTTTTCGACGTCCCCAGTCCATTTTATATGGTAAGATTCTCATACCACTGAGCAATACTCCAGCAGAAGGGGGACGAGCCTAGTGCAGGCAACCTCTTTAGCTGATTTGTGGAATCTTCTAAATGTTCTCTCAATAGAACGCTGTCTATGGTTCACCTTCGCTACATCATTTTACTTGTGATTGTTCTAATTTAAGTTGTTCATAACTGTAATCCCTAAGAATTTGGTTGAATCTATAACATAAAAATCTGTGTTATAAACCGTGTAACTGAAATTTAACGGATTTTTTCGGTATTCACATGGAGGACTCAAAACTTTTGTTGTTTTAGGTTCAATTGCCACGCTTTGCACCAAACAGACTTTTTGTCTAAATAATTTGTGATTTGTTTTTAGATCTTCTGATGACTTTATCGCACGATAAACGAAGAATCATCGGCAAACATTCTAAGAGTCCTGGTCAGATTGATTCTAAATATTTTACATAGATAAGGAAACAGTAGGGGCCTATAGCACTTCCTCGGGGAACGACAGATATCACTTCTGTTTTCGTGATCACTACCCGTCAGTTACTACCAGCTAAGACCTCCCTGACAGGGACCACGAATACATTCTCACAATGGAGACAATACGCTGTGGGCACCCAACTGATAAAAAGCTCCTTGTGAGGAAGACTGTCGAAGCCTTCTGGAAATCTAGAAATACTGAGATCCTCTGACGATAGTACTCATTATTTCGTGTGAATAACGAGCCAGTTGTGATTAAAAAAAAAGATATTTTCTTAGTGCATGCTGCCTATTTGTTAATAAATCGTTTTCTTCGAGGTGTCTCATAATGTCCGAACACAGTACACGTTCAAAATCCTACTGCAGTTCAGTGTGAATGATATGGATCGAAAACTAGTGGATTAATTATATTTCGTTTCTTTGTACTGGTGTTACATGGAATAATTTTTGGTACGGATATTCCCAGAATCACCATTTAAAATTGGTCTGTTGATCTTTCCC
This sequence comes from Schistocerca piceifrons, assembly GCF_021461385.2. Taxonomy (NCBI): domain Eukaryota; kingdom Metazoa; phylum Arthropoda; class Insecta; order Orthoptera; family Acrididae; genus Schistocerca; species Schistocerca piceifrons. The sequence continues at coordinate 682,134,910 of NC_060141.1, read as the reverse complement.
CGTGTGCCTTTTCTTTATAGTCGGCGTCTTTCCTTACGTGTTTGACAGTTCAGTGTTCTTTTTTTCTGTGATGATTCGTACTGCTATTCTATTTTAAGTTCTGCAACACTTTTTAGTCTTATTTTTTTACTCGTCTCACACATATGAGCCAAATTCTAGGATGGGTCACACGTTTGTTCTGAAATCAATATCGTGTGTAGATTGACTGCATTTTACTACTATTCTGCCAATAAACTATGATATGCCACGTGCCTGACTTGCGACTGAGATCATGTGATCTTTCCATCTCTTTTTCCTCCAAATTGCTACACCGTGTTATTCGTATAAGTTGACCGATTCCAACTGTGAAAAATGGTTCAAATGGCTTTAAGCTGCGACTTAACATCTGAGGTCATCAGTCCCCTAGACTTGGAACTACTTAAACCTAAGTAGCCTAAGGACATCACACGCATCCACGCCCGTGGCAGGATTCGAACCTGCGACCGTAGCAGTTCAGTTGTGACCGATTGACATTATAGTCACAGGATATAACAACTTACCACTTCGTGAAGAGCGCCTTTACAAGTTTATGAATACTTAAAGCAAGTTTCAAATTTATGTACCTCTTAGAAATTTCATAAAAATATGATCTAACTTTCGATACTACGTGTAGTGGTAGTACTCAGCCAATTTCTTTTCGGAAGTCAAAAAATACTCCCACTACCTGCCAGCCCTGATCCACAGTTTCCAGCAGAGTACGCGCAAGTAGCGCGAGTTGGGATCACACGATCGATGTATTCAGAAACTTGTCGGTTGGCAAGGAGAAGCCCATTATTTTCAACATACCTCACCACAGCTGAGCTCAGAATATGATTCGAAAATAAACTGATTTCAAGGACACTGGAACGTAGGTTTGGGCGTCGCTTGTGCTTTTCCTCTCGGAGTTGTGTGTGAATTGCGATTTTTTTCAATAACTGGGGGATTTGTACTTCGTTTAACGCTCTAGTCTTTTGATTGGTATGATGTGACCAGCCACAAATTCATCGCTTCTCCTAGTGGCTCTTCCACCAGACATTTCCAATTATTTGTTGTTTGTATTGATATTTTCGTCATCTGTCTTTCCCTACAGTTTTAAGCCTCTACAGCTCCCTAAAACGCCGTTGAAGTTGTTTAGTTATAACTTAACAAACGCCCTATCATCATGCCCCTCATTTCCATCATTGTGATCTGTAACCTACACACTATACTTGTTTCTGTGTAAAATTAAGCCCAACTTTAAATCCTACTCTATAAAAGTCTACATATTACCAAAACTATGTACCCACAAACTTTTGTCCAACTTTAACTCGTATGCTAACCTTTGACTAAACAGCAGCTAATCTGAACCGAACTGGAACTCGTCTGAATACAACTTTTCCTCATATTAAATGCGCAACTGAGGTAAACCAATTATCTGGCCATAATAAAAATTCCCACTTACCTCGCGTCTTGACAACATTGTTACACATTTCTCGAAAGCACAACAGCAAACAGCAAGAAAGCAGCGGCTAAGCTACATTTCTATTTCTAAATAAAATTTCCAAACTACGCACATGCTCATAAATTAAGGATAATAGCAGAATGTGGTACCACACAATGTGGCACTACACAAGACTGGCGCTAATAGCATAGGCACATAGGGAACACACACGACCCAGATCTGTAAGTCCACGTATTGGTGATAAGTTGAGAAAACTGTCCCGAAACACATGTGCTACAAAACGCCACTGTTACCTGCGCATGTACCCCAACATCAATATGGGATATGATCACCATGCACACGTACACAGGCCGCACAACGGGTTGGCATACTCTGGATCAGGTGGTCGAGCAGCTGCTTGTGTATAGCCTCTCCGTTCTTGCACCAGTGCCTGCCGGAGCTCCTGAAGTGTCCTGGGGGTTTGAAGACGTGCGGCGATACATCGACCGAGAGTATCCCGGACGTGCTCGATGGGGTTTAGGTCTAGAGAACAGGCAGGTTACTCCATTCGCCTGATATCTTCCGTAGCAAGGTACTCCTCCACGGCTGCAGCTTAGTGGGGCCGTGCGTTATCATCCATCAGGAGGAAGGTGGGACTCACTGCACTCCTGAAAAGGCGGACATACTGGTGCAAAACGACGTCCCGATCCACCTGACCTGTTATCGTTCCTCTGTCAAAGAAATGCTGGGGTGTACGTGCACCAATCATAATCCCACCTCAACCCATCATACCATGACCTCCATACAGGTCTCTTTCTATGACATTAAGGGGTTTTATCTGGTTCCTGGTTCAGACTACAGCTGCCATGTCCTGTGTTCTTGACACCAGGCTTTATGGGCTCTCCTATGACCAGGGATCAGTGTATTGCACATTGCAGGTCTCCGGGCGAATAAATCATGTCTGTTCAGTCGTCTGTAGATTGTGTGTCCGGAGACAATTGTTCCAGTGGCTGTGGTAAGATCCCGAGCAAGGCTACCTACAATACTCTATGGCTGTCTGCGGCCTCTAATGGTCATCTTGTGGTGTTGTACACTGTGGACGTCCCGTACTGTAGCGCCTTGACACGTTTCCTGTCTGCTGGGATCTTTACCACAATCTTGAGATCACAGTTTGTGGCACACGGTGTGCCCGTGCCTACGACCTGCTGTGTTTGACCAGCCTCCAGTCGCCCTTGTATTCTACCCCTCATAACGTCTTCAATATGTGTTCTTTGAGCCATTATCAGCGCATAGTCACCATTAGGACGTCTGAAAACGTCTACACACTTACTCGCTGCACCGTACTGTGACATGTACCAACACACCTCTGCGTATGTGGACTTCTGCCAGCGCCACCGTGCGACGACCGCGTGTCAAATGCATCACATGGTCATACCCCGAAGTGATTTAAACTCGCAGACCGCCCATTGTTGTTTCGCCATGTATCAGCATTATCCTTAATTTATGAGCATGAGTGTGTATTTAAACTGTTGCATAACACATGGTGAAATGTGGTAATGACTAATGATAAACAGTAGGAAGGAGAGAGTAACCAGTTCTATGAAATGATACCGAAGACAATAATTTACAATGAAGTATGATTTCAAAAAGACAGAATAAAACTTCGTATGAAATGCACACATAACACTGACCTGAACAACATTATGCTTAACAAAGTGAACAATGATTTAAAGATGATGCAATGTCAAAAGAATTTCTATAAAATTAAAACAGCTTAATCAGTTAATATGTCAATGTATGACTCAGGGAAGTGGAATAGATTTTCTCTCAGCTCTGAAAAAGTGAACAACGTTAAATAGCTCCCAATTACCGTCTACACAAATTAGGTGCGCAGTGCTACACTCTTACCTCAAACACGTTCTCTTCAGAAAATAATAACGTTTCTCAAAATTAATATTCTCTACGATTTCTAATATAAAGATCTTATTCATCCTTGCTGTCCATTACAACCAATGTTTCTTCATCTGGTACAGGCATGCGTATTCGAATACAGAGATATGTAAACAGGCAGAATACGGAGCTGCGATCGGCAGTGTCTATATAAGACAACATGTGTCACGCGAAGTTCTTGGATCGGTTACTGCTGCTATAATGGCAGGTTATCAAGATTGAAGTGAATCTGAACATGGTGTCATAGTGGGTACACTGGCGATGGGACACAGCATCTGCGATGTAGCAATAAGGTGACGATTTTCCGGTACGACCATTTCACGAGTGTACCGTGAATATCAGGAATTTGGTAAAACATCAAATCTCCGACATCACTGCGGCCGAAGAAAGATCCTGCAAGAATAGCACCAATGGCTACTGAAGAGAATCGTTCAACGTTACAGAAGTGCAACTCTTCTGCAAATTGCTGCAGATTTCAATGCAGGGCCATCAACAAGTGTAATTGTACAAACCATTCAATGAAATATCATTGATATTGGCTTTCGGAGCCGAAAGGCCACTCGTGTATCCTTGAAGACTGCACGACACAAAGCTTTACCTCTCGCCTGGGCCCGTCAACACCGAGATTGGACTGTTGATGACTGGGAACATGTTGCCTGGTCGGACGAGTCTCGTTTCAAATTGTATCGAGCAGATGAACGTGTACAGATATGGAGACAACCACATGAATCCGTGGACCCTGCATCTCAGCAGGGGACTGTTCAAGATGGTGGAGGCTCTGTAATGCTATGGGGCATATGCAGTTGGAGTGATATGAGACCCTCGATACGTGTAGATACGAATCTGACAGGTGACACGTACGTAAGCATCCTGTATGACTATCTGCATTCATTCATGTCCAGTGTGCATTCCGAATTGGGAAATTCCAGTAGGACAATGCGACACTATTCACGTTCAGAACTGCTACAGATTGGCTCCAGAAACCCCATTATGGGTTTAAACATTTGCGCGGGCCACCAAACTCCCAAGACATGGACATTATTGATCATATCTGGGATGCCTTGCAACGTGCTGTTCAGAAGAGATCTCCACCCCCTTGTACTCTTACGAATCTGTGGAAAGCCCTGAAGGATTCGTGGTGTCAGTTCCCTCCAGCACTACTTAAGACATTGCCGGCCGTTGTAGCTGAGGAGTTGTAGGCGCTTCCGTCCGGAAACGTGCTGTGCCATAGTCGCAGGTTCGAATTCTGCCTCGGGCATGGATGTGTGTGATGTCCTTAGGTTCGTTACGTTAAAGTAGTTCTAAGTCTAGGGGACTGATTACCTCAGATGTTAAGTCCCATAGTGCTTAGAGTCATTACTTCAAACATTAGTCGAGTCCATGCCACGTCGTGCTGCAGAACTTCTGCTTGCTCGCGGGGGCCCTGCACGATATTAGGCAGATTTACCAGTTTCTTTGGCTCTTCAATGTTAATGACACTATATTTACCATATTCATCAATTCTCTCTGTGAACAACTGCCGTAATTTTCTACCGATTGTTAAATTCTTCGACTCTAGGAATCCTCTCCATGGTCACGGAGACTTTGGAGAACCTCTGTGAGAATGTCCTCGTCTTCAGAGAAATGTCCGACTGCTGCGAATCAGTTCCTTAACTGCCTGTATACTGTCGTCAGGGGTCGGGGTCGTCCGTTTTCCTTCACGACCAACATCGTCCGCGTCTGCGTGGAGGTGTCGAAATTGTTGGCACCATTTCACCAACGCTGGACGCGACACTGCATTTGATCCATACGCAGCCAGAATTTCACCGTAAGTCTGTGTACAATTTAGACGTGTTTCCAACAACAATCGTACATTTGGAGTACGTATGCAGCTACCGCGCCCTTTCACTCCCACACCGGTGTACCTGTTACCCGCATCGCAGCAGAAGCCTCTCTGCAGGAAACCCAGAACATGCACTCCCTTCTGACAACGCGCCACACTTGCTGCAAAGGGTTTAGCGTGAGACTAAATGTGTAACTTATTTTTTGAAAGTGTTTCGTACAAAATCTGGTCATAATACAGCCAATTTATCAATTGGCATTCTCTTCCAACAAATTTGTGAATTTTACAGCTAATATGAAGAAAATGGAAGCATTGGTTCGCGAAACACTTTGAAATAAGAAACAGACACAAATTGTCTAGCAGTCAGGTTGTACGTTGCCTTCAAAGGGCATCTTCCACAGCATTTGGAGTACGTATGCAGCTACCGCGCCCTTTCACTCCCACACCGGTGTACCTGTTACCCGCATCGCAGCAGAAGCCTCTCTGCAGGATACCCAGAACATGTACTCCCTTCTGACAACGCGCCACACTTGCTGCAAAGGGTTTAGCGTGAGACTAAATGTGTAACTTATTTTTTGAAAGTGTTTCGTACAAAATCTGGTCATAATACAGTCAATTTATCAATTGGCATTCTCTTCCAACAAATTTGTAAATTTTACAGCTAATATGAAGAAAATGGAAGCATTGGTTCGCGAAACACTTTGAAATAAGAAACAGACACAAATTGTCTAGCAGTCAGGTTGTACGTTGCCTTCAAAGGGCATCTTCCGCAGCATTTGGAGAACGTATGCAGCTACCGTGCCCTTTCACTCCCACACCGGTGTACCTGTTACCCGCATCGCAGCAGAAGCCTCTCTGCAGGACACCCAGAACATGCACTCCCTTCTGACAACGCGCCACACTTGCTGCAAAGGGTTTAGCGTGAGACTAAATGTGTAACTTATTTTTTGAAAGTCTTTCGTACAAAATCTGGTCATAATACAGCCAATTTATCAATTGGCATTCTCTTCCAACAAATTTGTGAATTTTACAGCTAATATGAAGAAAATGGAAGCATTGGTTCGCGAAACACTTTGAAATAAGAAACAGACACAAATTGTCTAGCAGTCAGGTTGTACGTTGCCTTCAAAGGGCATCTTCCGCAGCATTTGGAGTACGTATGCAGCTACCGCGCCCTTTCACTCCCACACCGGTGTACCTGTTACCCGCATCGCAGCAGAAGCCTCTCTGCAGGATACCCAGAACATGTACTCCCTTCTGACAACGCGCCACACTTGCTGCAAAGGGTTTAGCGTGAGACTAAATGTGTAACTTATTTTTTGAAAGTGTTTCGTACAAAATCTGGTCATAATACAGCCAATTTATCAATTGGCATTCTCTTCCAACAAATTTGTAAATTTTACAGCTGATATGAAGAAAATGGAAGCATTGGTTCGCGAAACACTTTGAAATAAGAAACAGACACAAATTGTCTAGCAGTCAGGTTGTACGTTGCCTTCAAAGGGCATCTTCCGCAGCATTTGGAGTACGTATGCAGCTACCGCGCCCTTTCACTCCCACACCGGTGTACCTGTTAACCGCATCGCAGCAGAAGCCTCTCTGCAGGATACCCAGAACATGTACTCCCTTCTGACAACGCGCCACACTTGCTGCAAAGGGTTTAGCGTGAGACTAAATGTGTAACTTATTTTTTGAAAGTGTTTCGTACAAAATCTGGTCATAATACAGCCAATTTATCAATTGGCATTCTCTTCCAACAAATTTGTAAATTTTACAGCTGATATGAAGAAAATGGAAGCATTGGTTCGCGAAACACTTTGAAATAAGAAACAGACACAAATTGTCTAGCAGTCAGGTTGTACGTTGCCTTCAAAGGGCATCTTCCGCAGCATTTGGAGTACGTATGCAGCTACCGCGCCCTTTCACTCCCACAGCGGTGTACCTGTTACCCGCATCGCAGCAGAAGCCTCTCTGCAGGAAACCCAGAACATGCACTCCCTTCTGACGACGCGCCACACTTGCTGCAAAGGGTTTAGCGTGAGACTAAATGTGTAACTTATTTTTTGAAAGTCTTTCGTACAAAATCTGGTCATAATACAGCCAATTTAACAATTGGCATTCTGTTCCAACAAATTTGTGTATTTTACAGCTAATATGAAGAAAATGGAAGCATTGGTTCGCGAAACACTTTGAAATAAGAAATAGACACAAATTGTCTAGCAGTCAGGTTGCACGTTGCCTTCAAAGGGCATCTTCCGCAGCAGTTGTTGTAATTACTTTTGATTTTCCGTCTTAAGCTTACTGTCACTGCAGTAAGCCCAAAACGTAGAAACCAGTAACACAAGATGCGACATGGTTGCGAATTGAACAGGGACCCGAATATATAACAAATTTCTTTTCCTTCGCGTCTCTGGTCACAATTTTTTTGTCATCACACTACCGTTTTCGATTCTATAATGACAATATTCAGATCTCTTTTTATAAAACAAATCTGAAGATGGTCATTATACACCGAAACTGGTAGTATTATGACAAAAAAGTGAAGAAAATGAAATCAATAACTTAGCATCGAGCTCCATATTTAAACCTGACTGTATCAATTTTTATTTTTTTCCAGATTTCCTAGTGATTTATTTATGTGCAACAGTTTATGAATACTAAGTCTAATTACATCTATTCTACTGTAATTCTTATTACAATGAACAGCTTAAACTAAATCAGCATCAGCCTCACGTGTCTACCCAGCCACAAATAAAGCTTATCCATCTTTATGCAGCCACTTGCTACCGAGCACCCACATAGGCTTCTTAAAGAAACACACCGCCATATGACCGTTTTATTGTTTATTAAGTACAACCCAGGTTTCGGCCTTTTATGCCATTTTCAAGTATTTGATTTTGTGTGTTTAACATATAATGCAGAACACTTAATTTGTTATCAAGCTCAATGTTGGCCATAAATTAAGAGAAATGTAAATTCCCCAAGAAATGCCAGATTTAGGTCTCCATCTTGCTTAAATCTCGCATTATTTTTCTTGATTCATGGACAAATTCGAGCTTGGCAACATGTTAAGTGTCCTGTAATACACATTAAACTAAAAAGATTAAACACTTAATTTAAGTAAACAATAGAAAATCAAATGACGGTGTGTTCATTTAAGAAATATTTTATGACTATTGCTCAGCAATATCAGCTGACTTGTACATGTTCTCCTGTTTTACCCACCACATGATGTCAACATTAGAGCACTCATCGACAACGATGTAACTCAGATCGCAATAGGAGGAAACATTGGTAGTTCACTTCCCAGACACGATTGTCTCTGCCAGACATCGCACCATAGACATTTCACAGTGTTTACCCTCCCCGTCGTGTTCGGCCTCTTGTTGCTCTTCTGGAAGCGGGAAACAGGCCCAGGCTCTTGAACGCTGCTCCACTGGGGAAGATGCTTTATAGCCGAGGCGGAATGATTGTTCGCCATTGACGCACAGATTTATTCATCACGGCCTACGCTCCGACAGAAGTGGTGCCCTCCCCTCCCCACCCCCTACCCCCCCAGCCAACCCTCCCAACCGAGCTGTGACACGCTTTCCTACCCCCTCTCTGCACCCTCCTTATTCGTGACCTTTTCATCTTCCTCACTTTTTGTTCCCGGAAGCAAATTTTTCGTCTTTTTCCTTTTTTTCCGTCTTCACTCGGCGCTCTAAAACACGTCGCTCGCTTTCGGAAAATTGCTTTTTCGAGAGGAGCGCTCGTTTTAATATTGGCCTTATGTTTCGTTACTTTTTTGTTAGCGCGCGCTCTACAACAGGCGCGGTGCTTAGCCCTCCCTCGCGCGCAGCGGCTGTGATTAACGCTTCGTCCGCTAATATCATCTTAAGTACCGCTACACGTGCAACGAGTGCCTCTTCATACTATCCTCGAAGAGCGTATCACTGCAGATGCTTACGACAAGGACATGTATTCGTAACGGGGCTTTAGATTCAATCCTAATTATGATCGATATAAGTGACGTGACGTAATGCACACCGACTCGGTTTAGTCTGGAAAAGAGCTGAAAATTTCTGGGCCCTCTCCAAAAAAAGTTATTATTTATTGAAGAGAATTATTAGTTAACATCTGACTTGTTCAGCTAAATTGCAGTTAATACAACCACACACCACAGCTTGGGTACCCTGTGGACTGAACTAAAAAGCAGCGAAACCCAAATTTCGTGAGGTAGAAAATTACATCTTGCAAGAAGCGTTGTCGGATTATTGAAAAAGATTTCCACATTTGTTGGATTGATGGTAGAGCTTCAGCTTAGCTGGACGGCTCTCTTTTCCGTAATGGAACAGTCGTGTACCTCTTTTTTTTCTTTTCTTTTTTCTTTTTTTTTTTTTTTTTTTTTTTTTTTTTTTTTTTTTTTTTTTTTAATCTGACATCCAGTAATCTCCGGCGCACTAGTTATCCTGCCTATACTTAAGACATTTAATAGAATGCACCTCACAAAAATCACGATCAATTTTTTTATGCCATTTTGCAGTAAACCGTAGTCATCTTCGGCTGCTTGCAAAAGCACGATGTGTTAATTGTTTCTCATCGCCTTCATAGAACAGGAATTTCGTTTTGAAAAAATAAAATAAAACTACGATGAAAGGCCGAGGTATCTTCTCATCGACAATCTCGTCTTCGGGAATTTTCATACAATACATTCGTTAAGTTCGATAGTTAGTTTAAAAATCTGCTGTAGCCTTTTGTGTTTTAATCATCAGTCTTCTGATTGGTTTGATGGGGCCCGCCATAAATTTCTCTCCTGTGCCAGCATCTTCATCTCAGAGCAGCAATTGCAGCCTACATCCTCAATTACATGCTGGCTGTGTCTCAATCTCTGTGTTCCTCAACGGTTTTTGTCATCTATAGCTTCCTCTAGTACCATGGTAGTTATTCCCTGATGTCTTAACAAATGTACTATCATTATGCCCCTACTTCTTGTCAGTGTTTTTCAAATATTCATTTCCTCGTAGATTCTGCGGAGATCCTTCTCTTTCCTTACCTTAATACTCCAGTTTGCCCTCCAGTATGGTCGAGCGGTTCTAGGCGCTTCAGTCTGGAACAGCGCGACCGCTACGGTCGCAGGTTCGAATCCTGCCTCGGGCATGGATGTCTGTGTTGTCCTTAGGTTGCTTAGGTTTAATTACGTCTAAGTTCCAGGGGACTTATGAGCTCAGAAGTTTAGTCCCATAGTGCTTAGGACCATTTGAGCCATATTCCAGTTTTTTTCAACATTATTACGTAGCACCACATCTAAAATGCTCCGATTCTCTCTGTTCCGGTTTTCCCACAGTCCATATCCTTTACCATACAATGCAGTGCTCCAAGCGTACATTCTCAGAAGTTTCTTCTTAGGTTAAGACCAATGATACTAGCAGTCTTCTCTTGGTCAGCAATGCCCTTTCCGCCAGTGCTAGTTGCTTTTTATGTCATCCTCCCTCTGTACGTCATGGATTGTTTTGCTGCCTAGACAGAGGAATTTGTTATCAACTGTGTGATCACCAGTTTTGCTATTAAATTCTTCGCTATTTTGATTTCAGCTGTACCTCTTCACCTTTGATCGATAGCTTTCAGTTGGCGTCTAACCAGATGGTGCGTATTACACCCTTGTGCGGTTATCACTGCCCCGGCTGGGCTACAAATGCGGCGTATAGGGCGGCGTCATAAGAGCCCTTGGAACAGTGCAGTGCAGCCAGGTTACGTGTAGTCTTCGCGCAGTGCGGATCTGGGCCAGCAGCATTGACTGGAGCAACGGACACATGGTGCGGATCGGCGCATGACCTCCAGCTAATGGTAAGGCCTTAGCGAGTTTTTGTTTATATTCCTTCCTGGAAGAATTTACAGCTCCCTTTGAAAAGGTCTGTTTCATACCGTAAATTTTAGCGAGGCTTATTTCCTAGGGTGTATGACCTTATTGGAAAAGTTCTGTAAGTGACCTCATGTTTAAACAATAACTTTCAGTTGTATTTATATTCTGTATTTGTTGACAGTACCAACTAAGTTGCCGGAAGAGTGTTCCGTGTCGGCGACTTCTTGCAGCGCGGGCCTTGCTTGCTTGCTGCCATGCAGACGGCTCTCGGCTTGCTATTTGTTTCCAGTCTCGTGTTCTGATTGTCTGCGCTCAAGCTGAGTATCTCATGTTATCTGACTCGCACTGTAAATGAAATTTTGCTGTCGGTCAACAAAAGACCTTTATCTGATTAACTGGCTTCGTACAGGGAGTTTTCCCTTCAGTATTGTTTTCGTGCTTAATTCACATTGTAACCTTGTATTAAATTCTATTTTAAATTATTAGGCGGAAACCCTTTGGATAAGCCGTAAAGGCGCACTGTTGTGTCTTGTTAACTAGTTAACATCTATTTTTTGGAATTGGTTTAATGTGGTGATTTTGAGCTCACTTGCAGAAACTTACCTAGAGCTAGGTTTCAATTGTTTGGGGATTTATGAAATTTTCTTCAAATTTAAATAGTTTTGAAGGGCAACATTGTTAATGTCTTATCTTTTTGCATCTTGTTTAGGGCCGTTAAAAGGGTACCTGTGTTATGCACCATATTGAACGCTTTTCGGCTGTGTAAATTTAACATGGCAAATTAACTTGGAATTTTCCTACCTGCTTTTCTTAAAGGGCACCTGCTGTTACTCTGAAAGATAAATATTTGTTGCCAAAATGATAAATGATATTAGTTAAAGGGGCCTAGTCCATCCGCACCGTTTCCGTGATTCTGGTAATTCCATTCTATTCTGTTTACATCATTGCTTGTTCAGTGTATAGTTTGAGTAGCAGAGACGAAAAACTAAACAGCTGACTTACACCCTTTCTACTCCTATCATTTCTTTCTTATTCTTCCACTCTTATTGTTCCGCCTTGTTCTAGTACATATTGTATATATCACCCTATAGCTTACCCCTGTTTCTCTCGAAGTTTCGAACCTCTTCCACCATTTTACATTTTCGAATGCATTTTTCTGGTCGACAAATCCTATGAACATACCGCGATTTTTCTGCAGTGTTGCTTCCATTGTTTACCGCAACGTCACAACTGCTTCGTTGGTGCTTTTACCTTTCATAAAGCCTCACTGATTTGTCGTGTAAAAGATACTCAATTTTCTTTTTTATTCTTCTGTATTTTATTCTTGACATCAACTTGGAATTATGTGCAGTTTAGCTCACTGCGCTATAATTCTCACATTTGCCGTTTCCTGTAATCTTCAGAGCTTTGTGAATGACATGATATATCGCCATTCTCACACATTCTACATTCCACCGTGAATAGTCGTTATATTGCCACTTCTCCCAGTGATTTTAGAAATTCTGATGGAATGTTATCTGTCTCTTCTATAGCTTAACAGAATTGATAATCCCTATTTTGTACCCTCCCTTACTGTTACAAGCATTATGACTAGAACTCTTTCTCCTCAGTTTTAGTTATTTTAAGATTTCCACCATCTTCATGTGAAACCTCCGAAAATACTGCTAAAACCTGCTGGAGTAGGTTGTCACATGCGGCTATCATCCACGAAATTTTTGTAGAAACTTACACTGAAAACACAATTCAGACAAAGCCGATCTAAAAAAAAATGGATCTTGAATCTAACCTCAACACTGATGCCGAATAATATAGTGAACTGTTCAAAAATGGTTCAAATGGCTCTGAGCACTATAGGACTTAACTTCTGATGTCGTCAGTCACCTAGAACGTAGAACTACTTAAACCTAACTAACCTAAGGACATCACACACATCCATGCCCGAGGCAGGATTCGAACCTGCGACCATAGCAGTCACGCGGTTCCGGTCTGAAGTGCCTAGAACCGCACGGCCACAGCGGCCGGCCAGTGGCAGCTGGCTGGTACTGAAGCTAGGCCAGAAGGATTACCGGGAACTCTGCAAATCTTGGACGCAGCTGAGAGGAACGAGGAAGTGTCACCTCGGAAATCACGCAGGCTGGGTTATTTCCAAGGATTTTTACTCAGAAGCGTACCATTGTATGAGTATAGACATTTCCTCGCAAACTTTCCGTGCTGGACGACAAAAGACTAAAATATGGTTGGTAGGCCATCGGAAGAATCTGCAGAGAGCGAGAATATTCCGTGGTTTCGTGAAGATGATTCGCCTTCTGCCGTTATCAGGGAGGGGAGCCAAGTCTTGTTGGGAAGGCAGTGGTGGAGAGGGAGAGGTCTTCTGTTTTGAGTGCCCATGAGTGAATCATTAGGGGGAAGTGGCAACAAAACGACTATTCACGTTGGTGTGTAGAATATATGAGTCTGGCGATATACCATCTGACTTTCGGAAAAGCATCATCCACACAATTCCGAAGATGGCAAGAGCTGACAAGTGCGAGAATTATCGCACAATCAGCTTAACAGTTCATGCATCGAAGCTGCTTACAAGAATAATATACAGAAGAATGGAAAAGATAATTGAGAATGCGCTAGGTGACGATCAGTTTGGCTTTAGGAAAAGTAAAGGGACGAGAGAGGCAATTCTGACGTTACGGCTAATAATGGAAGCAAGGCTAAAGAAAAATCAAGACACTTTCATAGGATTTGTCGACCTGGAAAAAGCGTTCGTCAATATAAAATGGTGCAAGCTGTTCGAGATTCTGAAAAAAGTAGGGGTAAGCTATAGGTACACACGGGTCATATACAATATGTACAACAACCAAGAGGGAGTAATAAGAGTGGACGATCAAGAACGAAGTGCTCGTATTAAGAAGGGTGTAAGACAAGGCTGTAGCCTTTCGCCCCTTCTCTTCAATCTGTACATCGAGGAAGCAATGATGGAAATAAAAGAAAGTTCAGAAGTGGAATTAAAATACAAGGTGAAAGGATATCAATGATACGATTCGCTGATGACATTGCTATCCTGAGTGAAAGTGAAGAAGGATTAAATGATCTGCTGAACGGAATGAACAGTCTAATGAGTACACAGTATGGTTTGAGAGTAAATCGGAGAAAGACGAAGGTAATGAGAAGTAGTAGGAATGAGAACAGCGAGAAACTTAATATCAGGACTGATGGTCACGAAGTCAATGAAGTTAAGGAATTCTGCTACCTAGGCAGTAAAATAACCATTGACGGACGGAGCAAGCAGGACATCAAAAGCAGACTCGCTATGGCAAAAAAGGCATTTCTGGCCAAGAGAAGTGTACTAATATCAAATACCGGCCTTAATTTGAGGAAGAAATTTCTGAGGATGTACGTCTGGAGTACAGCATTGTATGGTAGTGAAACATGGACTGTGGGAAAACCGGAACAGAAGAGAATCGAAGCATTTGAGATGTGGTGCTATAGACGAATGTTGAAAATTAGGTGGACTGATAGGGTAAGGAATGAGGAGGTTCTACGCAGAATCGGAGAGGAAAGGAATATGTGGAAAACACTGATAAGGAGAAGGGACAGGATGGTAGGACATCTGTTAAGACATGAGGGAATGACTTCCATGGTACTAGAGGGAGCTGTAGAGGGCAAAAACTGTAGAGGAAGACAGACATTGAAATACACTCCTGGAAATGGAAAAAAGAACACATTTACACCGGTGTGTCAGACCCACCATACTTGCTCCGGACACTGCGAGAGGGCTGTACAAGCAATGATCACACGCACGGCACAGCGGACACACCAGGAACCGCGGTGTTGGCCGTCGAATGGCGCTAGCTGCGCAGCATTTGTGCACCGCCGCCGTCAGTGTCAGCTAGTTTGCCGTGGCATACGGAGCTCCATCGCAGTCTTTAACACTGGTAGCATGCCGCGACAGCGTGGACGTGAACCGTATGTGCAGTTGACGGACTTTGAGCGAGGGCGTATAGTGGGCATGCGGGAGGCCGGGTGGACGTACCGCCGAATTGCTCAACACGTGGGGCGTGACGTCTCCACAGTACATCGATGTTGTCGCCAGTGGTCGGCGGAAGGTGCACGTGCCCGTCGACCTGGGACCGGACCGCAGCGACGCACGGATGCACGCCAAGACCGTAGGATCCCACGCAGTGCCGTAGGGGACCGCACCGCCACTTCCCAGCAAATTAGGGACACTGTTGCTCCTGGGGTATCGGCGAGGACCATTCGCAACCGTCTCCATGAAGCTGGGCTACGGTCCCGCACACCGTTAGGCCGTCTTCCGCTCACGCCCCAACATCGTGCAGCCCGCCTCCAGTGGTGTCACGACAGGCGTGAATGGAGGGACGAATGGAGACGTGTCGTCTTCAGCGATGAGAGTCGCTTCTGCCTTGGTGCCAATGATGGTCGTATGCGTGTTTGGCGCCGTGCAGGTGAGCGCCACAATCAGGACTGCATACGACCGAGGCACACAGGGCCAACACCCGGCATCATGGTGTGGGGAGCGATCTCCTACACTGGCCGTACACCACTGGTGATCGTCGAGGGGACACTGAATAGTGCACGGTACATCCAAACCGTCATCGAACCCATCGTTCTACCATTCCTAGACCGGCAAGGGAACTTGCTGTTCCAACAGGACAATGCACGTCCGCATGTATCCCGTGCCACCCAACGTGCTCTAGAAGGTGTAAGTCAACTACCCTGGCCAGCAAGATCTCCGGATCTGTCCCCCATTGAGCATGTTTGGGACTGGATGAAGCGTCGTCTCACGCGGTCTGCACGTCCAGCACGAACGCTGGTCCAACTGAGGCGCCAGGTGGAAATGGCATGGCAAGCCGTTCCACAGGACTACATCTAGCATCTCTACGATCGTCTCCATGGGAGAATAGCAGCCTGCATTGCTGCGAAAGGTGGATATACACTGTACTAGTGCCGACATTGTGCATGCTCTGTTGCCTGTGTCTATGTGCCTGTGGTTCTGTCAGTGTGATCATGTGATGAATCTGACCCCAGGAATGTGTCAATAAAGTTTCCCCTTCCTGGGACAATGAATTCACGGTGTTCTTATTTCAATTTCCAGGAGTGTACGTCAAGCAAATAATTGAGGACGTAGGTTGCAAGTGCTACTCTGAGATGAAGAGGTTAGCACAGGAAAGGAATTCGTGGCGGGCCGCATCAAACCAGGCAGTAGATTGATGACAAAAAAAAAAGTGTGACGGTCGCTCAGTATCAGTTTAATTGGTACAGACGGACTTGCTGTCTTTTCTATCAGGAGAGTTTATAGTTAGAACGGTCAGGCACTGTTCTGTTGCGAGCTTACACGATTCTGGACTTCGCCTGCGGGTTGGAAGTCGTCGTTGAGTACGTAGCGTTGAGTACTTTGGTTGAGACGTTATTTGAACTCCGTCCTTGTGGCTGTGAGTTCACGTTTCTCGTCTGTAGAACACAGAGAGGAGAAGACAGAATTAGAGTTTATTAGTCAGAGTACCGCCTTCTGCCGTCCTAGTGTTTGAAAGAATTTTATTTTGTGGCTGGAGTTCTTCCATCGTCGCAGGCGTGTACGAGAAACGTCACTCCGACGCACTGAACGCAGTACATACGGTGATATCGCTAAACAGCTGTGATTACACTAGTTTATTTCCACTGAGGTCCACACCACCGTAGATCATCTTTGAAAGTAGTGTCTTTTAGTGTTTTGGTACATACATGATGTCAGTCATTTCGCGTTATTTATGCTGGATCGCGTGGCCATAGAAAGGGGCAGAGTTGGGCAATTTATCAGCAATTTTTAGTCAGAAAATATAGACAATTTTAATATAAAGGGTTGTTTTTTAACCTACAATAAATGTACAATGAGAAACAACGTTTATTATTTAGTACTATTAGTTGCCTTAATCATTCATTTATGTTGAGGTTGTAATTTATTTGTTAAAGGCATTAAGAGATCCTAAGATCTCCTTCAGGGGGTAGTCAGACATGGCCGAATCATCTTTTTAGCGTTCATTATTTTCCGTTGTACACATTAATTTTACACCCGTCTCGAGCAGCATCTTGGAATGTAAAACGAAACAATGGTATGTTGCACTGACCTGTCTGTCGAAAGTAATTAACAATCTGCCAAAACGCCAATACTTTAACTGTAACATGAAAAGGAGAAGATGATGTGAATGACTGGTAAAGAGCCCTTGTATATGCCCCACAGTGAAACATTCCTTTCGTCCGTAATCGGAGCTGCCGTAGCGTCGCAGCAAGTCCCACTCGCGTCCGTGACCGGACGTCACGCCTTCCCAGTTGCGTGCGGCGCAGGGCAAATTAGACGACCTACAGGTCCTCAGATGTTATCAGAAGATTTTGCTGGATGACACGCGCTGCACTGTCACACCATTCAGTCAGTTTAAATAAGGGCCGTCAGCTTCTCTTTTAGCCACGAGACAGTCTAAAGCTTCCCAGTACTCCAAACTTCCGAAACTATTCTGATATCCGACAACTGTACTGGAATATGTAAACAACTAACAGTTCACACTCCCCTCCAACCGATTCCCAGCAACTTCCACCGTTAATTTCCACAACAAAGCACGACGACAGGTGAACATTAAAAGGGAATGAGAGACAGGCAACACCACACTCTAATTTCGACACACACAAGTGTAACATTACGACCACCGACCTACTAGCGATAGAAAACCGTCCAGGCGAGTGGCGAGTTCCAATTGACGAGCTGGCCCTCCATTGCGCCAGATCTCTAGCCGATGGAATACGTCCGGGGTGTTTCAAATTGAGTATAAACAGTCACTACCGCTATAAACGCTTTTATTTTTTTTATTTTTTTAATGTAAAGTCTGTTTTAGACCATCTACAGACCCACACCATGATATAGATTGTGCATCAGGCGCTGAACCTAACGCATATAGCATCGGTGTGAGGTAGCATCGGTGTGCGCCGATCAAGACTATGTTGTGCTTCAGTTACCCTGACGGGGAGCAAATCAGGCAGATGTAGCAGTACTCTGCACATCATGGCGGCCAGTCCACTGCCCACTGCCACTCTTCAACTGAGACGACGAGCCGCTGGGGACCAGACTCTACCAGTTCAGCGCATGTGGCCCCTGTCGTCGTTTCGGTGATTGTAGCTAGGAACATTAACTTTTGCATTACTCGTGTTCAGCACCAACTTAGCATTCACGACGAGTGTGCTGCATAGAAGCTGGTCGGAACTTTAACTTTTGCTGTGACAGTTATATCATCCAACAAGGGACTTGATAATTTATTTTCCAATTATTGACGTTTTGTAAGACTGTGTTGTTTATTACAGTTTTCAACAATAGCTCTTCTTGCCACAGTAAATTTTTTGAAGGATTATTCAATTCCTGTGGTGTTGCGGAAGACACTTTGTTCAAATGTGTGTGAAATCTTATGGGACTTAACTGCTAAGGTCATCAGTGCCTAAGCTTACACACTACTTAATCTAAATTATCCTAAGGACAAACACACACACCCATGCCCGAGGGAGGACTCGAACCTCCGCCGGCACCAGCCGCACAGTCCATGACTGCAGCCCCCTAGACCGGTCGGCTAATCCCGCGCGGCGAAGACACTTTAAGAAGCATTTTTTGTGCTGTTGTTTGGATGTAGATAAGACTAGGAACTGTGAGCATTTAACATATTTGTGTCGATAAATATATTTCCTGTGTATTAGTTACACAGTTACAACGAGTTAAAAACTGTGCTTCTTGCGTGGTGTTCAAGGAAGTGACTTGGTGATTTTTTTTTTCTTTATGGCAGCTTTCCACAGACAATGGACATCACGCACTCTGTATTCATACTCCTCCATCAGCTGCAGCAAGCCAATGAGAGGTTGATGGCGATGCTTGGAGACTATATTCCAGTCCACACCACCACTGTCTGGAGATATATCACAGATAGATCCTTTGGTGCGGGTTATCTGCCGACTGCCCCCGCCCTATCCGCCCTTTGACAGAAGGTGGAAGCGGGAACTCAAACGTTGCACGAAAGGCTAGCCTCTTGGACTATTTTGATTCACAGAATCACATTACAGACGGAAGATATAAGTTTTTTAGCTGTCGAAAGGTAGCATATGAGTCGAACCGTGAGTGGATTGCTCGGAGACAGGGACTGTCAAGAGACTACATGGTTCAAATGGCTCTGAGCACTATGGGACTTAACATCTGAGGTCATCAGTCCCCTAGACTTAGAACTACTTAAATCTGACTAACCTAAGGACATCACACACATCCATGCCCGAGGCAGGATTCGAACCTGCGACCGTAGCAGCAGCGCGGTTCCGGACTGAAGCACGTAGAACCACTCGGCCACAGCGGCTGGCTGTCAAGAGACTGTTAAACAACGTGTACTGACGGACAGTGTCATCAGTCTTATGCTTTCTCACTAGTTTTAGTGTACTCCCTCGACAAAAACTGCGGCATCATCTCCTTAAAGTCAAAGTC
Organism: Schistocerca piceifrons; assembly: GCF_021461385.2. Classification (NCBI taxonomy): domain Eukaryota; kingdom Metazoa; phylum Arthropoda; class Insecta; order Orthoptera; family Acrididae; genus Schistocerca; species Schistocerca piceifrons. Next base: position 682,115,367 of record NC_060141.1, on the reverse strand, counting down.
CCGACACTTGACGAGTGCCATCTAGTTAATCACACATATGAACACTCACTCTGCTCTTCGGCGTGCCTGGAGATTGCCGCCTGTTTATGTGCAAGTCGGTTCAAATGGTTCAAATGGCTCTGAGCACTATGGGACTTAGCTGAGGTCATCAGTCCCCTAGAACTACTTAAACCTAACTAACCTAAGGCCCTCACACACATCCATGCCCGAAGCAGGATTCGAACCTGCGACCGTAGCGGCCTCGCGGTTCCAGAGTGACGCGCCTAGAACCGCACGGCCACAGCGGCCGGCTGTGCAAGTCGGCCAAGCCCGCTCGTGCACCAAGCTACCCTCTCAGAAGACCGACAGCAGCCACACTATTCGTCAGAGACTCGCGTCATCTGTGGTACCTAAATACAGTTTTACACACTAACTTTTTGTAAAACTCGTAGAAACTTGTAGATTTCTTTTACATTTACATCCCTTTCTTCGAGAATCAAAACATACGCAGATATCTAGAAATTTTGCCATCCTAACTGCATTCTTAGTGTGGAATACAGTCAATTCCGAAATACAGCAAGGTTTTGTTATTTTGTAAACTTGCGAAAAACTCATATTATTTCTTGTTTCTTCACCGTTAAACAGATCAGTAAGAAACTTCAGTACGTTCGATACGACAATTTTAGCTTATTTTCCAAGTTCTTTTCTCTCTTCATGCATGTCTTTTCTTTTGCATTTCGCTCACTAACACACACCATGGAAGACTGAAACCAGGCATGAACACACGGTAGTGTATGGAACGCAGAACATTCAGCTGGCGACTCTGACCTAATCAACTCACAACAGTTTTGCAACGAAGCTAAGGGAGGGGGGGGGGGGGGTGGAGGGGGACGGTGCGTATCACAGCGTTTAGCGCCTGTGGACTGCAGGCAGCAGGTATGACTTTGAGGTGTCGAATTTCATGACGGCCACTCTAGTGATCAATATGCCGTTTGGACTTATCCGACATAATCGATTGCCTTTAGATATTTCTAGTGCACTGGCCATATTCCAGAGATATTTTGAACAGTTAATTGCACTTGTTCCCGACACCACAAACTATCTGTACGGTATTTTAGAAGCATTATTTACTGTTTTTCTTTCAAAAAGTTGTTTTACATTGCAAGTTGGGCAAATCTGAATTCTTTGTAAATCAAGTGTGGTATTTGGGACATCTTTTCAGTGTTTCGTGTGGAGATGGTCCAAACTCTCCCTACCCCCAAGGACATAACTGGAGTCGGTCCTAGGTCAAATTAGTGCCATCGCTTCATCGCCCAGACACAGCCATAACGGAACTGTTACCTCCGCTCTTCCAAAAAAACGAACCATAGAAATGGACAGGCCAATGTGATCCATTCTTCTGCATTTGAAGCAGACCCTTCTGAAACCCACGTAACTATAGCATGTGATCCAGCAAAGCCATTGGTTCTGATTGTGGAGTGGGGGTGGTCGTCTCACAAATTGTGATTGGGACGCAATGCCCTATACCCTTTGTTTCCAAAACGTTGAACCATGCACAGAAAAATTATAGACAAATCGAGAAGGAGGCCCTTGTAATCAGTGTAAAGAAATTCCACAAATACGTCCCTGGTAATCAGTACACACTCCTTGCAGACCACAAGCCGCTCGTTTCACTCCTTTATTCTTCGGCAGTTCTTCCAACAGGAAGTGCCTGATGCTGGTTCCTCTTTTATCAAGTTACTCGTACGACATTCAGTTGCATCCGAAAATTCACCATGATAATGTGGATCTTCTCTCCTGTTTACCTGTAGAGTTGGATCCTGCCTTCAATAAGGACACCAACATCTGTTTCCATCTGGATATTGCAACAGAGGAAGCCATCAGAGGAAGCAACACACAGGACAGGACCCAGTCTTCAACAAGGTCTTCATATTGGTGCAGTTTTAGTTATCAACCAACAGAAAGCAGCTACAGAACCCAAATTGTCTCATGGATCCCCCCCACCATCACCAATTCTACTGCCACCATCCTAACCTTGGCCAGATATTTTCCTTGAATGGAGTTTCGAAAAATATAGGACCAATAATGGCTCCCAGTTACGTCCACAGAGTTGCAGGAGTTTTGTAAAGTTAATAGAATCACATCAATCCGTACAGCTTCATTCCACCCAGCTTCAAATGGTCTGGTGGAACTTCTTCTAAAAATTTTCAAAACTCCAATGTTTAACCTCTGCCAGCATCACTCAGTTGCCAATGCATTCTCCCTTATTTTGTCCTCTTATTGGGGATACCCATACAAGTGGGTGTCGCCGCCTGAGAAAATATGTTCCCAACCACCCATCATCGACCCTACACACCCATCATATCAGACGTCCCACACAAAACATCACAGGTATGCCCCACAAGATTCAGTCTGAGAATATCTGTGTAACTGAGGTAGGTCACACCGTGTCCCAGACACCATTCAGCGTCGCCTGGAAAAGGCAATGGTATAAATCTCGTGTGCTGTTAGGTCTGGGAATAGGTGCCACCTTAGCCAGCTGCGGCCAGGGAAGGGGACGCCACAGCCAGTAGAAAATCTGACACTACTGTTTTTGCCAGCAGCTAACAATGACCAGGCGCCAGCCTGGGAGTACTCCATCCAACCCCAAGCAGTTCAGTAGCAGTCCCAGCGGGACGTTGTGATGAACGTCGATCCATCATCTAAACCTCCCCCTGGAATCGGAGGGATCGTATGTCAGTGTCCAAAATCACCCGCTTCCTTCATTGGGGGAAGGGATACTGAGGTTCGCCTACTATGGAATGCCGGTAGGCGAATGTCTGCTAGCTGCACAATTCAAAACCTCTACACGAAATGCAGCCGGGCCAAGAAGTCAGCTAGTGTACGGTCAGAGCATGGCACCGGCGGCCACGCCAAAATATCAGTCGTCGAGTGCAGTTAGCACTGGCGTGCGCTGACTAAGTTATACGTCTGTAACCCAGCCAAGCACCCATTTCGAAATATATATTTCTCCACACATCGAGGATATAAACGTGCCGGAGCAGCAGAAAGTGTTGATATTACCAGCCCAAAACCGATGAACTTCACTAGAGCTGCCGCCGCTGTTACCTTCTAGTCCGCCGTCCACCGCCGCGCTTCAACCGAAATGTCGCATCCCTCGGGACGAGACTTTACAAGCTCGATGCGTCTGGACTTTTTCACCGTTTTGCTGATTGTAGCTACTAACACCAACTTTATCATTTTTCGTGCTAGGCACGGACGTAGCATTCACAACGAGCATGTTCCATAGTGACTTCTCGGAACTTAAATTTTTATTCTACTGTAATCATTACTTCCCCTATAATCATTTCTTCTACTCCTTGCCCTGCAACTACATTCCAGTCCCGTATGACTAATAGATTTTTATCTCCCTTTGCGTACTGTTTTACACTTCCAAATGTTCAGATGTGTGTGAATTCCTAAGGGACCAAACTTCTTAGGTCATCGGTCCATAGAATTACACACTACTTAAGCTAACTCAACACTAGCTAAGGACAACACTCACACCCTTTCCCGAATGGAGGACTCGAACTTCCGGCGGGAGGGAATTACACTTTCAATATCCTCATTTACATATATATATATATATATATATATATATATATATATATATATATATTCTTCAGCTTGCGACGTGAGCATTTATACCTGAACTATCTAATATCGTTGTCGGTGTTGGTTTGCTGTGGTTTCTGATAACAATAACCCTATCACTGAACTGTTCACAGTAACATACTCTTTGTCCCCATTTATAATAAATCGTACTTCCATTATACCATTTTATGCTGCTGTTGATATTACCCTATACTTATTTGACCATACGTCCTTCTCCTCTTTGCATTTCATTTCACTGACCCCTGTTATATGTGGATTTAGCCTTTGCATTTCCCTTTTCAGGTTTTCTAGCTTCCCTGCCACGTTCAAGCTTCATTCAATGCTCCGTATAACGTTATCCTTTCGTTGGTTATTCAGTCTTCTTCCCACGGGCGCCTCGACGTTGACAGTCCCCTTCCTGAGACCAGAATGGGTGGTATTCCTGAATCTTTTGCCAATGGAGAGATCATCATGACACGTTTTTAACTATAGGCCACACGTCCTGTGAATGCACATTACGTGTCTTTAATGCAGTGGTTTCCATTGCCTTCTGCATGCTCATGCCGTTGCTCATTGCTTATCCTTCCTCCCTTAGGGGCAATTTCCCACCCAAGGACAAGAGAGTGCCCGCTCCTCCGCCCTCTTCGACAAAGCCGTTGGCAGAATGAGGGTGAGTTCTTATGGCGGAAGTCTTCGATCGCCAATGCTGACTATTAACCAAAATTTAAGCGGTGGTGGACCCGGAGACGGAGGACGTTTTGATTACTAATCAAAGGCGCTATCTTTGTTCTTTTTCGGTACTGTTCGTTGCGTTTGGTCTGGGCGGACGTCACAAGACATCCATTCAAGTTGATCGTTGATTTCTTTACTCCGTTTTACCAGCCCTCTGACCGAACACTCTGAGCTACCGTGCCGGCTTTAGACTACGGGCTCATAAAGACAAATTGTCATCTGCATAGTAAAAGGGCGAGGCAAATAAAACTGGCCTGCACGAGTGGACACGATTAATTGTGAGTGTTTGCATTTAACCGCACCCGTTACTTTCCAACAGAATGGAGCAACTGACTATACAGCCGGCCAAACCTCGGAGCACATTTACACCATATATTTTGGGTGGGGAGCCCTAAAATCTAAGGCGTATCGCAACAACCTTCATAGTCTAGAAGAACTGCACCAGAACATTTCGGGTGGGACTGCAGCAATTCCAGCAGCCCATCTTTGATCTGCCTTCAGATACTTGCTGACCAGTGTCCAAAAGTGCCAAGCGGTAAATGGTTGTCATTTTCAACATCTGCTGTGGTCAGGTCAGTACTGTATTTCCTTTCCTCTGCTGTTTGTTCTTTGTACCCTGGAACACTTTTCTTCTGACCACTTTTATTTGCCCCATCCTCTATTTTATGTTACTACTTTTGTTTTTATGGAATTATCGCACTTTTCTTGTTGCTTTGTGACAGCATCTGAAAGGGTCAACACAGCTGTATCAGCTTGATATTTATAGTGGTAACATTTCTCTTTAAAATAGATGGTAAAAGAGATAGTACCTGTGAAAAGTGACTAACGTACAAAGCTCTAGCAATACGTTCAAAGGCGCTCAAAACTCAATGAATTGCACATGTAATAACAATAATGGAGAGATTAGTGCTTATATCCGTCGTAGGCAAGCGGATACTCACTGAGATTCATATTAAATACGAAGAGGTTGTTTTCACTTTTATTTATATGTTCTTTGCATATTACAGTAAATTGTCTCCTGTCTGATGCAGAGCATGTAGCAGTCACTGCATTTATTATTTATATTCCTGTTTGCGCATTTTTATTCTGTCCGTTACCTGCATTCCTAGTTAATTCTCAGGGAAGAAGTAAACTGTAATATCAGTGTTACGAAATGTGTCAGTTATCTTTTGGTAATAATATGTCCCATACATGGAATTATAACGAATTTTTCTTCCTGTCTTCTTTTTTTCTTTCTACTTTCGCTAATATCATTTCCCGTTTGCACATTTGGCGACTGTAGCAGCTGACGTTCGTGCATCCACGACACTTCCTCCGTTAACCACCACTGCTGCCATTGTACACGAAAAGATCAGTATCTCTCCATGCCCTACGGAAATATAAACACCTCTTCGTTCTGGGCTGTAAAAAAAATAAAATAAAATAAAAAATAAAAAAAAACCTTGCAAAACCACTGTCACTAGTTGGCTGTAATTCAAGTGCAGATATTCACGGAGGTCCACTATGGCTGTAATTATAGTACAGCAACGGAGTTTGGCAGATACGGTAATGCGGAAGCGATTTACCCTGGAAATAAGTCCCCGTTTTGGTCATCAGGTGCAAATCAGGCGCTATACACCATGTCGTCGAAGTCTCCGGTGCTCATATTGAACAACCTGTGCTAGAGGAGGTAAGTAATAACATCAACATTATGCCTTTCTCACTTGTTTGACCTCCTACGCCCACGTCAGGTTACTACACGTGCAAAATTTCTATACCTCTTCCTGCATTCATAGCGCCATATTTACACCTTATGGCCAAAACTAGAAATAATTTCTCTCCGCGTAACTCGGTTCGGCATTTACGCTTTAGAATATCTACAAAGTTCCGCTGCCATACGATAATTACAGCTCACAATGGACCTCTGTGAGTGGCTACATTATAGTTAATACCGCGTGGTACTTACAGTTATTGATTACAGCGATGCTATCCAGCAGAGTCTTTTTCGAAAAGTTAACGCCGCCTGCAACTGGTTAAGCAAGCTGTGATAATTACAGCTGTGATTTCGGCTCTATGATCATATTTCAGTTTCATACGGGCAGCTATTTTGGCTGTAAGCAGACAAGCGCAGAGATTTCCAAACAAGCTGTCTACTATGCAGTCTTGTCAGCGAACGCTGTCTCTCATATCTCTCTTGCTTGAACAAAATGGCAGAAATACCCGTACCCTTGCCAACAACCATAATAGGGCATACAAAGAAAGACAAAACACACATACATACAGTAAAAAACGCCACCACACAATCTAAGTTGACCAGAATAAGAGATTATTGATAGTGAATATTCATTACCGAAGTGTGAACAAGTATTATTCACTACTTCTCTGTTTGACCAGGAAAACGGCATAATTCCCGGAAGAATTTAAACAGTAACCTCAGTTTTAAGTCACTTGCTGTTTAATAACTTTTCCCTTAATAACACTGTCCCAGTAGCTGTAAATGCACGCCGGAATCTATCTGTTGTTGTATTTCACAGGATGCCGGTAGACAGGCAGTGTTCTGCAATCGTAGTTTTGCTCGGCTGTTGTAATAGAGTTTGACGCTTATGCTTTATACACAGATCCCCAGCGGTTTTGATAGTATGCTCGATGTATGACATACCACAACTGCATCGGATACTGTAGACACTCTCATCACTCAAGCTAAGATCATTTTCCACAGACCCTAAAAAGCCATCATCTTAGACAAAACACACTTCACTTCGTGTTTCCACATAATATTATCAATCCTTATTTATAAAAAGCTATCTGTGTAAAAATATCGCAGACGTAGATACCACCTCATTACTTTTATTACTTGTTTGATTCGCGGTTGGTCGGTAGCGAAACGCATATTTAATTTGTCTTTCAGTATAACCATTACGCCAAAAGGCGACTTACACGTGGACAAATTCAGCTGACAAACTTTCATGGTCTGAGATGATGCTCACTCTATGATCCAAGGGACGAAATATTCCTTCAAGGCGAGCTGGGTGATAATTCTTGTCAGCTTGAAGATAACAAATCAACCTGAGATGGATTTCTAGGAATGTAAATCACATGTCCCAATGTACCAGCAACCGTTCTTCTGAGCAACGCATCGAAAAAGGTAAGGCAGCCATTTTATCCCACAGTAATGAACAATAGATTCTGGGAGTTTGAATTACAAAATACCTTCAGTCACAAATTTTCGTGTTTTATTAAATACACACCATCAGTTGTAACTTGTCCTAATTCATGATTTATTTTTGTTCTTGAAAGTATTTAGACACGTTACACCTGATGATGAACCCACAGGGTCCGAAATGCATCGTGTATTCAATAAAACAAGAAAATTTTCCGACTGAAGGCGTTTTTAATCATACACCTTGTGTACTGAATATGGTCCTTTTTTGAAGCTGCAAAATGTGGATAAAATTAAAAACCACAGTTTCGTATAAATGTTTAAGAAGTCATGTGGGTTTCAGTGCCGACGTCTCCAGAGCAAATTCTTCGAAATTATCCATAAATACGAGTAGATTACCAATAATAGTTGACAGAGGGCTCCCCATCGCAACTCAGCCTGTCTGCTCATATAATTGGTGACTTCGTAAGAAGTAAGGAGAATTCAAAACATGTAGAGATAGCTTAGTTAATTTACCGATAGACCAGAATTAACTCTTTCATGGTTAAAACGTATCTTTCACATTTCTGTAAAAGAAAAGGACTGAAACTGTCTTCCTTTGAGTTAATTAATACATTTTCATTACTACAAAGACTTTAAGCTGAAAGTCGGTGAAATGGGAGACGTGTGTTCCACGAACATAACCAGATCCATGTCTTAATGTGAACCTAAAACTTTCAGAGAAAAATTTTTAATTTTACAGTGATTTTATCAGGATGGCAACTACGGAAAAAAGTATAACGAATCAGTAACAAAGCACATTTATTCGCCTGACAACGAAAATATGAAATATATTACAAAAGGTTTTAACATATCATTTGAACCAATTGCGTAATAGAATACACATGTTTTGGGATGGAGTCCGCCTTTAGCAAAACACAATTCTGTTATTTATCCCAAACATGTTTCACTAAAGTTGCAGTAACATCAGTGGGCTTTTATTTTATAGTTTTTAAAGATAAAGAATGTTCTTCACTACTTCTATACATGTAAATATTAGTTTTTGAAATCGTATTTCACTTTTTTGAAGAAACACATAAAATTATGAATTCTAACCTTTTTACCACATAATATGGTTTTCCTGATGTATTATGTTTTTACAGTGTTTTCTTTCACAGTTTGTCATCTTCAACAATATAGACCTAAATGTAGAAAAATTATTTAAGCAGAAATTACGATTTGAATTGTTTTTTGAATATGCCAGAATATAATTAATTCTATGTGGTAGGTTTTGTGTGTGTGTGTATGAGTGTGTGTGTGTGTGTGTGTGTGTGTGTGTATTTACATTAGTTTCACTTACGTTTTCTTTTTTCCTCTTGTTCTTCACTGTGAAGCACTATATACTGAGCTGTCACTGTCACTTTTTCAGTGTTCACCAGCTGTAAAAAGAAGATGACCGACAGTGTAACAGTTGAAGGTGTTCCTGACGGTTGTTCTGATTCTTTCAGTGTTGTCTGTGCATTTTGTGTGTATGTGTGTGTGTGTGTGTGTGTGTGTGTGTGTGTGTGAGAGAGAGAGAGAGAGAGAGAGAGAGAGAGAGAGAGAATGTGTATATGTATGTTGGTTGGTGTCATCTAATAATTCTTTGAGGGCAGAGAACAGAGGTTCATTGCAGAGAGCTGTGTATTGATATATGTATTGTTAGAGCAAACACGGAGAAAAGAGCTTCAACCTCAAGATGCGTAAAAGAAATTTAATTATTTAAGTGGCTTCGGGCACTAACTACCTTTCTTCAGAAGATCTGGTCACAGGTTCCAGTCCCATGATCCGCTTCGCACTTTGTTTTTGTTGATACGCATTTTGTCAGAGTGCCAGTAGGGAAGCTGTCAACAAAAACAAAGTGTGAAGCGCAGCATGGGCTGTAAATTGCGACTGGACCATCTGAAGAATTGCCCTAATTGCCCAAAGCAGGTAAAAAAATTAAATGGCACTGCGAAGGAATTTGGCATGTATGGTAATACGTTAATGCGGAATCGATTTACGCTGGAAATAAGTTAATTCCAATTTTGGTCCCCAGATACAAATCTGGCGCTGTACAGCATCTCGCTGGCGTCCCCGGTGATCACGCTGAACAAACTGTGTTAGCGGGCTCGTGACTGGACCTTCTGAAGAAGTGCACTAATTACCCGAAACAGGAAAAAGATTAATTTTATTTTATTCAACTAGTCGCTGATTATTTCTATACCTACAATTTCCGGAGATGTGTGAGAAAAGGCATAGTTACATCAGACATTCTTGTAATGGAAAATAAGGTGGTTCAATCTGATTTTCGTGACACAAACGCATTTTCCCAGCTATAAACACTTGTCGCTCCATTTGATCGCTCACAACTTTCTGTATATCCACCGCAAGGTCCGTAGCATTTTTGTTCAAGTTCCGAAGGCATTTCGCTGTATGCTAGAACTAGACGGAAATGAGATGTAGACTTCAATCGTTGACAACTTCACATTACTTCAGTAGGACAAATGTACCCCATCAACCACGAAAAGTCTAACCGCAACGAATCAGACAGAGGAGAGCGAATGAAGAGTAACAACCACATCAAAGGACGCTAAAAACTCAGAGTTCCCAAAGTTACGCTAGCAATAACCCTGGAGTGTTCGTGATTTCTATCTCCGTCTCTTTGTTTCACAGCGAGTGAAGTTTCTACTGCTGCAGCCGAGAGCGTACTTAGCGTGGTGTGGCGGTAAGAGGATTTGGGAAATTTGAACGACGGTGAACATAGTTTCCGCATCACACAGTCCTCTGCTTTGTAAGTAAGCTCCACAGTAAGGATGAGACGAGAGTGCCAGGGCGGACAGAATATGCTGTGTCGCGTTCTGCCGCTCTAACAGTGCTGACGCGAATTCCGCAGGCACCAGCACCACCACCACCAACAGCGGCCTCGGCTTTAGTCGGCGCATAAATAACAATTTCCATCAGCAGGGCGCGAGCGCGCATCTCCCTTAAGGGAGGCCATTTTAAGCTATAAATTTATAATTAACTGCACGCAGCAACACGGTTAGGCCATATAACAAGTTCGCGGAGCTGCTACTGCGCTAACAGTAATGTGTTTTCCAGAGTGCCTCCGAGGGGGCGGAGAAGAACCTGTTGGCGTTGCATCTGCCTTACTTCTGCCGTTTGTTGCAGGTGTTCTCCCGGTGGGCGAAAGCTTTTCGGTTTTCGCCTATATGTCGAAGCTCTTCTGGAGGCTGTGTGTGTCAACTCGAATGACCAAACCCCATTGAAAAGGGATTGTAACACGATATCCTTGTTCTACCAAGCGCCAACGTTATTGTTCTGTAAAACTCTGCATTATGGTACAATAGATGTGTGGGGTTTAATGACTAAAGAGTACGGAAGTGGATGCTGAAGAACTGATACCATGACACGTGAAACTATGAAATTCTCCTGGAGGCTAAATGACTTAGGCTTTTATACACTCACAATATCCACCGCTCCAAGAGCCAAATTCGAATAAAAATAATTTTCAAACATGATGTCTCTGTTCTGTCACACCTCAACCTACTTTTTCTGTAAAACTGCTTTTGTAAAACAGGCGTTTGAAGTTTAATGACCAAAGATTACGAAATCAGGTGCTGAAGAAATGATACCATGGAACACACAGCTATGATCAGTAAATATGCTACAGCCATTAACGATTTATTGTTTGGCAAAATGTTGTGTATAGGCTTGAAACAATATCCGTCAACACGTGCAGTAGAGCTCTCGCGCCCGTCGGCCGTCTTATTTAATATATTATTTTTATTATTTTTCATTGTTGCCGACTTACGTGGTGGGCCTTAATAAAAATTATATTTCATTCAATTTTGATTTACGATTAAATGTTTTTGTGAAGTTCTCCTTTTTAACAATATTAATCTTAAATTATTTGTTACGTTAATGAATGTTAGACTCGCTGAATCTTAAGACATGAGCATATAAGTTGGACAATGGAATAAACTTTTCATATTAATTTCCTCGGCTAGTCAGTTCACTTTACAGGAAAAAATCTTTAGTTATTAATTACAATTGCGGCCCACACACGCCCGAGAGTATTTTTTCTTACCTCCGTTAACCATTGCATTATAGTCGGAGTCCTGGCTCTGGCTCTCGGCTGTGGTACTGAAAATAAGGACCTTAAAGCTACGTATTTTCTGCAAAGTCGGGCGGCTGTGGAGAAAAATGTATATTATGTTAATAGCGGGCGAGTTTTTCGCTTCCGCTTATTTTTTATAAGTTAATATCGCCACGTAATGGCGTCGTTGGCTGCATCGGCCGCTGCGATTGTTGAACTGTAAATTACTCGAATGCAGTTTAATTCAAAGGAAGGCGGACATGAAATCGGGATCACCTCTTACAAATTAAAAGTGAACAATGATATTAAATCAATTTTTAAATGTCTCTTCTTTATAAATACTGTTTTTTAAGTCTTTTCGTAATATAGCACTGGGGACGCTATAGAGCTTATGAAAATGACATAGCACCATCGCTTGCCAGTTTTCTGATGCTTTCCGCTGTGGCTTGATCGCTTCATTGAAACTCCATGTTCGCACTTCAGTGACAAACAAGGGAAGAAAGTAAGACAAAAAATGGCTCTGAGCACTATGGGACTTAACATCTATGGTCATCAGTCCCCTAGAACTTAGAACTACTTAAACCTAACGAACCTAAGGACAGCAACAACACCCAGCCGTCACGAGGCAGAGAAAATCCCTGACCCCGCCGGGAATCGAACCCGGGCGTGGGAAGCGAGAACGCTACCGCACGACCACGAGATGCGGGCAAGTACGACAAAGCAGAAACTATTTTTGATATATGACTCTACAAGTACTACACTTCTTAACGTATACTGTTTTTGCACAATTTTAGCCTTTTGTAAAGACTAAATTATTGATTACTCTTCTGAATTCGTTGATAATAACTGCCTGATTGACAGTAGTGTCTCCAGAGTGCCTTGTGCTTCTGTTATCCATTGATTTCTTTAACTTCAAATGTCGCTCCTATCCACATACAGTTTTACAGATAAATGATGTTAAACAGACGCATACGACGTTTTGAACTGTTTTTTGTTCAGAGTAGCCGTTCGAGGTGCAATACATTGCTGTCGATTGAATATCGTCTTGTACTTAACGTGTACTTAATGGAGTGACTAAGAATGTGTTATAAAATATTAGGAACCTGTCCCGTCTCTAAATGAAATATTTATGCTTACGACTTCACAATTGTTCACCAACGAATCGTCTGTGCACACTGTAAGGCTAGCCTTCATCCCCTCCGTATTTTACTGCGGATCGGTATCTTATGGTAGACAAAAGCCTTTTCAAGTACTGTGAAAATATAGCGTGATCAATGATTTTTTGAGAGAGTGAGACCTGTACATTTTACTTTACCGTGAGCTCTGCATAACCTAAATCATTGTCTTGGCGTATGTACTCGTTGTGTAGTATCTTGCCGGCAGATATAACTGTCAGCTTATATACCTAGACTGTCTGGATTTAATTTTCCTGTTAGTGTGCATTTAGTGATAGCTATCACGCTTCCAAAGCGTTCAGTACGTGGGACAGTAAGCAATGACTGTCTCTTGTTTGCGCACCTTTTTAAGAGAGACCCAGGACCAGTACTTGAGTCACCGTGAGGTATTTCCACTTACTTTGTAGTTCCCCTTGAGACGCGGCAGTCTGAGGACGTTCTATGTTTCCAGGCTTTCAGCGTTGTTGGCGAGTTTTGTGTCACCAACGTTTGTGTTTCGTCTGTCAGTGATAGTCTCTTTAGTCTACTGCATTGCTGAGTGTTCATGCGCTTTTATCTCCTCAGCTTAATTAACAGATTGTCTGTGAAGCTTCCAAGGAAAAATACGCCACAGTTTGAATTCGTCAAGTTTAAGTTCACTGGAAGTAAACAACTGGATAGTGGCTTCAGTAGGGACCACAAGTGAACATGTTCGCATGGCCTGTTATGACCTAGAACAGCACAGCTTTTCTTAAAACTTCTGAGTCATTTGCTGTTAGACCGGCTATCGATGAAGAACACGGGTGGAATTTAATTTCATCATCACGACGGATCTGTAACTACTGTTTTCTGTTACCAGCGCAGATGTTAATTATAAAGTTGTTCCCGTCTTTAACGTCCCACCTGAAGTAGAAAATTGCTACGTAATACAAGTAGTGACCACGTACGGTGAAGTTAAATATATTAGAAATGCCCGCGGGTCTAGTTAACATAGGGTACAAATTTTCAGTCTGTAGAAACAAGGGCGCCCGTACCCAGGGACACGATGTGACCACCTCCTCCTCCACCACCCCTCCCCCCGCCCCCTCTCAGAGAAGGGAAAAAATATAGCTTACAGGTCGCCATTTGTCTTCCAAATTATTAAAAATACACCGTGCCCTCCAGGTCTTGTCACCGCCCCCACCCCCCCTCCCCGTACAAACTATCTCATGGGTGCTGTTACGTAGAAATTCAGAAACGAGTCAATATTCCGTCACGTATCATGGATGCATGATACAAGGTTCAGGTTTCATACTCGCGCCAGTATTTTGCGTGCTATAATACGCAATGAAAGGAGCACCACATTCCATAGCCCTAAGCGCGTTTTTGTTTGGCAAAATTCTTCAACAACAGAAGAAACAAACCTCAGCAGATGACGTATCTCAAAACTAATCACCTGACGAACTTCAGCCAAGTACACCGAGCAAAAACCTGACATATTACGTTACACTGACGTATTTCCGCCGCTGGTAAGCAAACCGGACGTCGGGCAATCTGTATCTTAATTACTTGCTTCATTGTTGGGAACTAAGAGACAACGAACGTATGGTGGGAACAATTCCGATGACGGCATTAATGAAACGAGGCATTTGTTTAGAACACAAGTCATGAATACGCGTCTGACGCAGTATCAGATAATAAAGTTGCCATTGACGCTCCATGAGGCAAAAACTCTATTAACTACCGTAACGTCAACATGAAGTCGTGACTTTGCCTTCCCAAAGTATTGCACACCGCAGATACGGCAGCGAACAGAATTAAGCGACAAGGTTAAAGCGTCGCGGAACCTAGCGACACTAATCAGACTTTCCTGTGCCAGCCTGCCATCGATATTGTGAGCAAGGTACTGCCCCACCACGATATTATTCCACTTGACCTTCCGACGCCGTCATCGGAAACGGGCCGTGACATTACTATAAACAAAAAGCCCATCAATGTTTTCGACTGACGTATACACTGCGAAGATCCGAATAGCTTCAAGAACAAGTTGCCTGGTCGTAAAAACAGCAAAGCACCTTTTCATCGGCTTCAAGAGCACGAGCCGACCGAATTGCCTTCGCTGGCAGGCGCAATAATCTTATGGTCGACTAATAAACTGTGTATACAAAGCAGAGGAATGGGAAAGTCATAATGTAAATATAGATCAGCTGAAAGAAAAGGCACTCGGTTTGCACGCGCGTAATGGCCTCAAAACAACTTAATCTGTACGACGGTGCAGCATCAGTACGCGAAGTCGTACGAAAGTTAAAACCAACAAAAACGAAAAAGACCTTGAATAAAACACCTGAAGCTAAAGATAATGAAAGTCACGAATTCGACACTGCCAAACACACACAAATGGTCCGAGATCTTGAAGTAAGCCGACTGAATGCGAAACAAGCTACATAATAATATCTCAAGCATACGCAGTTCTTATCCTAAAGGTTAATAGAATCACATTTGGTTACCAAAGTAACGGCACTGCAGCAAAGTACGAGGGCAAGTCAAAAATTATCTACACTTTTGCCATAAAGTTTTTACGTTGCGCACGTTGTCTTCTGTCCTTAGCATGTCTTCGTAATACTGTTATGGTAATGCTGTGACAGTTTGATCTTATTTCCGCCATTCTTCCTCCTGTTGCAGATACAGCATGACAGCTCCATTAGAAGCGTGCACCAAAGAGGAACAACGGGTGGTGATCCGATTCCTCTGGTCGGAGGGTGTCAAAGGGGCAGACATTCATCACAGACTATCGTCGCAATATGGGAGAAGTGCGCTTTCACATAAACCTACGTTTTTGTACATCGAGAAGTTTAAAAGTCGTCGAACAAGTGTAACGCATGAAGAGGGAGCGGGACGGTGATAACATCCACTATAGAAAACAACATTCAGCAAGCTCGAGAGATGGTTCTGGCGAATAGGCGAATCAGTTTCGATGAGGTAGCATCCGCTTTGAACCTCAGCCAGCCAACCTTCCAAATGAGCGCAGGGAACAGTTAAGGACAATAAAGTGAAACTCTTATCATCAAAAGGAAGCAGTTATATGGCCTGAAGATCAAATCATAGCAGAAAAGGAGACGGCGATCGAAATGGCGAATTATATGCAAAGGAATTAGTAGATAGTCTACTCCGTGAGTCAAACAGATGACGATTTAAAGGCTGAAGCCAAACAGCCGCTAAACAGACATAGCACGAAAAACAATAAAGAGTTTGCACCTGTATGTAGCGTTGTTAAGTATTGTTAAGCCAACTGGTCACGAAGCGTCAGCACACGGAATTACCAAGGTTTAACACAAGAGTCACCAGGACTCCTTTTACTGCTGTTTTAAATGGTACAATAAGTGGCGGCATTGTGAATGACAAAATTAAAGAGTCAAAATTGTTCTCGCTACAAAGAAGAGTGGACTGAAAAATTTGGAAAATCTGTGCCCTTTTACACTGCTGAGCTATAAAACTATTGACAAAGCTATTAACAAGATGATTTCGTTGCTTAGAAAGTGGACAAACAACAACAGTTCTCCATCCCTGGAAGGACTATAATGTTAGATGTCTCTCAAACTGGAGACGCCGTTGTAATAGCTGCTGTCGATTTCCACAAATCCTTTCTTCTTGTTAGCCATCAGTACATGATGAGAGTAATGGAGAAAGTAGGTCTGGAAGGGTGTGTAATAAAAGTCATTCGGGATATGATCACTAGCATATCAGCTAGGGTACAAGTTAATGGACAGTTGGAAAATTTTTTAACATTGAGCGCGGTGTGCTCTATGATTCTCTTCTTGTTGTCGCTCGAGTCATTGCTACGATTTTTTAAAGAAACGGTATGAGGTATTTAATTGTATGATCAAACCGTAGTCGCAATAGCATATGCTGATGATGTCGATGCCATATTAAGGAATCAAGGCAACAAACTGACCCTGAAAGGAGACACTGAGAAATACGGCATGCATCAGAGCCAAAACTCAGTGACCGAAAATGTAAAACCCTAAACATCAGAGGATTCAGCAACCTAGATATACCGTGGTCACGAGTATGAACAGTCACAAAACGCTAGGAGTCATCATAAGCAAGTGTCCTCTGAAAATGGCACCAAAAATTAGAGATTTATCACAAACAAAATGCAAAGGACAATTGTGGATAGTAACTAGCGTCCCGTAAAACCATTTGAAATAGAATCGTACATAGTTATGTATTCTCTGAAGCATACAATGTAATACAGTACTTTTCGGTTTCAAATGCGAGGCAACGCGGCAGCGAGAGTTACTAGCAGATGCTTAAGGAAGGGAATCCTATTCAAGCTGTCATGATACACGCAAGCCGAGTCGAAGGAGTCTAACGGAATACAACTTGCTCACATGAACAGAAGACGATCACGGGGTCCCGCATTCGGTTCCCGGCCGGGTTGGTGATTTTCTCTGCCCGGGAACTGGGTGTTTGAGTTGTCCTCATCATTTCATCATCATTTGTCGCAGTGGCTAGAGTGGACTGTGAAAAAATTGAACTGTGTAACAATCGGGACTTTTTACGGACGCTGATGACCGCGCAGTTGAGTGCCCCTCAAACCAAACATCATCATCATCAAACATGAACAGAAAAGTAACTGCGTTGTTCCTCATGAGGATTATAACACTGCTAAACGGGAATCCAGGCAATACCACGACAAAGATTTTTCAAATCGTACGCCCATCAAGTACCCACCCCCGACTGACGTAAATTTAGCTACAACTCAAAACATGTGAGAACCAGTCATATAGACGGTAGTTTCCTAAAGAGGAACCGTCTGACAACAACAGATTTTCAGCGGGAGTGAAAATGTAAGTACAACCCCAACAATATACAAGTATCCATCAGCCGACAGGGAGACCGTGTGAGCAAACATCACCATCAAAACACATACATCTTCTGTTACGTCTGCAATGCAGGGATTTTACCACTGCGTCAAACAAGAAGCCGCACAGAATATGACTAGTAACATGAATTAATGTTCCTCATGTGGATTAATTGAAACCTTTCTTCACTTTTTCACCTGCTGTGGTCATTGACGTAACTGAAGATTAATCAGGAATAGAATTACCCTGCTGACAAAGAGCTCCTACTTCGGCCTACATCCAATCTGCATCCTACACACAAACTGGGACATTATATCAATTATGTAATTTACGTCGGAGTAGATGATAACCTTACCAACGTCATTAGCTATTAGAAAAATATCTACCGAAAAATTAAATGCATTGGTAAGACAATAAACTCACTTGGCAATATGCTGGAAAAAGCGTTTTACAAACCTGGAATTGGATAGTCCACTACAGACAGCGAAGAGAACATTATCCTTTATGATAAAAATTTGAGTTTGAAAAGAAATAAATATTACTCCTTGAGAACAAGTTATCTGTTCTTATGTTTTTCTTAGATAAATTATTTAAGGCGTAGTTATATTGTGATTTTTATGTATATAATCATCAATTCTTAATAAAGTAATGTGTTTAATTAAAAATACAGCGTTCTGTAAGGGAAACTGTAAATAATAACTGTCTCTTTTTTTCCGTATATTTTTAAGAGAGAGGCAGAATCAACATTTAAGTCACCATGTTGTGTTTCCATCTTATGCTATCAGGAGAGAGAAGAGGAAGTGTGATGTGATTCGATAGGCATAGCGCTGGTGCCAGGTGTCAGCAGCGGGCGTCAGCGCTCGCCTATCGACTACACCACACCATTGGAAGCAGCAAGACACGCCCACAGAAGTTCTTCACGCCACCGTCGGCAGCCTGTCTTGAAAATGACCGACTGTGGTATCACGTATCAGTGGCACCCCACGCGCGCCACAACAACAGAACTGCAATTTTCCGTCTATCGTCGACAGTGGTCGGGCAGGACCTGGCAGAACCAGTAGTACGCACCAACTGCGCCACAACTCCAGCGTCTCCGCACCACGACTGCCCTCTGCCGCCACAATATAGGACGGTCAGCGGCAGCGACTTGCCACAGTCGTGCTCGGAGCCACATCGCTACAGAAAGCTACACAGACGCTGCGGCTCCGACAGCACTGTTGTTATTGTTGTAATAGTTGTTTTTCGCCGCATTATGTGTAACGTCTTCGTAAGTTTGGAGAGGTGCAAATTAACTAAATCATCTGTTTGCTGTGTTACTTGTTCACTAATCATTTCTGCTCCTCTCCAGCTTTCCTATGGCGAAAGTTGGCGCACCACTCTGCAGGCCCACTTCTCCTTACCATTGTGTACGAAGTATTCTTCGAGAGAACGATGTTTCAACCCTACACTGCTTACTTCGATGCCTCATCTTCCCATGCTTTCGACAGCTTCTTAGAGACAGCAGCTCATTCATCTACTACAGCTGCACCAACTCTTATTTTCTCCAGATAAGTGTCGATTCCTTTAAATGACATCCTTTTCATGATTTGTTTTTCGCACAGTCTCTCTTGCATAAACATTGGGTTCACTCCTTAATTCAGGTGAGAACGGCAGTCATAATCTGTCTCTGTAGTCTATTACACAGAAATTTTTGTATAGACATTAGTATTACAAGATATGCCACAAAAAAGGGTATAGCATCTGCTGAGAAGAGCTTCACTACGATTTTCAAGCCAGCTAACAATCACCAAGTTGCCACAGATCACTACAGAGAGTGGTCAGTAGCCTAGCTGGATGCCAATACCTAATCAAGTGATTCAAATGGCTCTAAGCACTATGGGACCTAACACCTGAGGTCATCAGTTCCATAGACTTAGAATTACTTAAACCTAACTAACCTAAGGACATCACACACACCCATGCCCGAGGCAGGATTTGAACCTGCGACCGTAGCAGCAGCACGGTTCCGAACTGAAGCGCCTACAACCACTCGGCCACAAATACCTAATCAGAATCGTCGTCGACAAACTGTTGTTGGCATTTTACGGTGGTTTCATGGAAGAGTAAACTGCAGGTTGCTGCACCGCTGATGGCATGCGGGGAACTCAGGACTAATTCCAGGGATATTTCCAATCTTTGGATACGCCACGCCATCCCACACTTTTGAAACATGAAAAGAAAGAGAAGCACACAACCAACACCAAAGTCAATAACAAACCAGGTCCTTAAGCGCATGTTCTCATTTCTCCACTCGCCAAATTCACACTACACATTAATACGGTAAAAAGCAATGAAGTACGGTTCCACAATATGTTTTCGATCAGTATGAGGGAGTCAACTGTTTAATGGGAACGCTGAATCAAGGTGCGGTCTCCAGTACTAGACACATAAAATTCGCTGACGGAGCCGGCCGCGGTGGTCTAGCGGTTCTAGGCGCTCAGTCAGGAACCGCGCGGCTGCTGCGGTCGCAGGTTCGAATCCTGCCTCGGGCATGGATGTGTGTGATGTCCTTAGGTTAGTTAGGTTTAAGTAGTTCTAAGTTCTAGGAGACTTATGACCACAGATGTTGAGTCCCATAGTGCTCAGAGCCATTTGAACCATTTTTCGCTGACGGAAGTGAGTCAGGTGATTACTTATAGTATAGAATCCTCTGAATATTTTAATGTAGACCCAACACGACTGTCCAAGAGCATGTACTGCTCACACATAGATGCCATTATTCTCAACGAAACAAAAACAGATCTGTACAACAAAATGAAATAATTGTATGGCATTGCTGGCCGTGAGACTCCATCCGTGAAACTTCGGCCGCCGAGTGCGATTCTTACTGCAGTCGACGCCCTATGGGCGACTCGCGCGCCTGTGATGAGGATAAAATGATAATGAGCACAACACAAAACCCAATGCATGAGAGAAGAAAATCTCCAACCCGGCCGGGAATCGAATCCGGGCCCACTGCATGGGAGACAAGCACGTTACCATATTTTTTTCTTCTTTTTTTTGGAACTTTGTTCGGTATTGTTCGCTGTATTGGGTCGTAGCGGACATCACATGACACCGTTGATGTCCGTTGTTGATCCCTTCACTCAGTTTTTTTCTTATCACAGAGACCAGCCAGCTCTCAGAACGAACACGCTGACCTACCGTGCCGGCTCCAGACACACTTAGATTTGTTGAAATAAACCATTCTCAGTTGTTTGAATTAAAGAAATTCACAATCTGATTTATTTTTAAGGCCGAAAACAGTTCGTTAATGTCTTTAATTATAGACCACTGATGATATTTTACTTCAAACAAGCGAAACGCATCAGGTGAGAAAAACATGCATTTTCTAGTAGTTTATAAGAACTGAACAAAAATACCTTCAGGAACTGAAGCAACTACGGAAAAATGAAGAATTTCGTTCCCATGTTTCTCCCCTGTCTGCATGCATTACTCTCAAATAAAAAACTATAATCACCAACCGATTCTGGACATAAGGGGTTGTTAAATGAAAATTAGCCTTTTTAAATTTTAACCACAGATTCACATGACTAAACTTTTAGTTCTTGCTACCCCGAGGAATCAGTGCCAGCAAAAAGGAAAGTAATAAATCAATAAGTAAGTAAAAGATTACTGCTGCACAATCTTTTTAAAGTCACAGCTCTCAAGAACTGAAAATTTAGAATAAACACCTTAAGATGGCATATCTGATAAATATGTTACAGCCATAGAACGGACACAATGAGAAATGAAGCTCAAGCCAAGAATGGTGACCTATAATTAAAAACATAAATCTAAGGAGATGCCAACCGGAACAGATATTGCATTAAAATTTTCCTCAGCATGCCAAGCATGTATGGAAATATTTGCACACGCAAAGGAACTACCTCAGAATTTTACGAGATCACTCGCATATAGGCCTTTAGGCAAAATATTTAGAAGTGAACACAAGTACATGAGAGCCTTAAGAAGGAGAACGAGAAACTTAACTTAAAAAAGGCAAGCCGCAAAGGTAAACAGTTGCACTATGGCAACAGCGGATACGCCTCAAACACAGCCGGAAGACACATGGAGGGGCACAACAGCAACAGGCCCTTGCGACCGGCCGGCAACCTCCGAAATATGGAGCTCACGCTAGACAAAGCTAAGGGGCGCTGTTAGCAAACACCACACAGGTGAGATATAGGCTACAGAAATACAAATTACATGAACAACAGTCGCCACCTTCTGAAGAGATTACGACTTTCGCAAAACAAAGTAGTAAATATTACTCCCAAGAAAACTACCTAAGGAAATAGAACTTAAATCACGGGTAATGGATTATAAGAATATAATAACTAACGTATTACCAAACAATTAAGGTAAACTTTTCAACAAAACTGCACACCCCGGTGCCCACTTGAATCAAGCAGGTAGAACAAATAAATGAGTAAGCTTACTCCTCCAAGGCAATATTTAGTGACTAGGCATTACAAACAGTGTTTCCTTGAATCAGTCCTCAGACTTGACAACCATCTAGAACCTAGTTTCAAAACACACATATTAATACAGGGAGCCGGCCGCTGTGGCCGAGCGGTTCTAGGTGCGGGAATCGCGCTGCTGCTACGGTCGCAGACTCCAATCCTGCCTCGGGCATGGATATGTGTGATGCCCTTGGGTTAGTTAGGTTTACGTAGTTCTATGTCTAGGGGACTGATGACCTCAGGTGTTAAGTCCCAAAGTGCTTAGAGCCGTTTCAACCATTTTAAGACAGGGAATTCCCGTTAAAATAATTAAAAAATAAAATTACATATCTTACAAAACGTAAAAGATCTCAAACTCAGTAAACAGGAATTATGCCATACGGCTCACGACCAAGTTAATAAAACTGAGTAAAGAGCTTGATTAAACACCGAAGCTCAAACAGCAAACTGCCGTACACAAGAGGCGAAAGTTAAATTTGACTAGTAAACCAGTGAATTTGAAAGTGCTGCACGGTTTATGCCCTTAGTAATCCATAGCAGGTGAAGGTCTCAGTGGTACAGTTTATCACCAATGCAGGGACAGTCACTAATGTACACCGAAAATCTACACCAAGAAAATAAATGTAAAAGTACAACACGGTTACAGCCAAGATTAATCTCAGTAAATAAAAATGTTCCAGTGATCCATAAGGCACCAACAGCAGTGGTACAGATATTAGAGCAGGAGCATTACTGACCGCAAAATTTTCCAGTAATGGTTCTCGCACACGCGCAAACGATGAGCCCAAACCTGCAAGCGTCCAGGAAAGTGCAAATCTACTGAAGGCCGTAGAACGACAACGTCGATGTGATTACCAGAGGAGTAACAAGTCCATCTCGTCACAAACAGAACTGCTCCTGTACATTTATAAATAGACATAACAAAAGATGCTGATATGGCTCTGTTTCCCAGACGCAGAGCATAGGTTAACCATTAAACCGAACGCACAAAAATAAACATTTTTGTTACGTTAATTTTAAATCATACGGTATAATTCTCCAAACCATCTAGTACCAATACTATGATCCACAACGAATATCGATAACAGTCACGCTTTGGAAAAATCATAAAGTTTTGCAGTAAAATAACTCGTCTATGAATAATATTTGGAGAACAAGTGACAATAACGTTGTATGATACACCTTCTTTTCGGGGGAGATAGCCATGCCTAAATGTCGAAATGACAACAGTTTCACAATTTGAGTGTTGTTTCATTTCCTTTTGGACCCAATCAGCTAATTTTACTTAACAGCCATTATTAAGTCGAATGAAGAATAATCCAAAAGTTATCGTAAATCACAATACTTTCGAAGCAAATGATCATAGACATCCATTATTGAATATACTACTGAATAACAGTCACTATAAGCAGTCACGTGCATTAAATAACTAACATTATGACTAAGGAACGTATTAAAGACATTATGAGTATGGAACACGTTAAAGTGGAAGGACCACATAAAAGAATCGCAGTTAAGGCAGATGTCTGACTGAGATTCGCCGGGAGAATACTCAGGAAGTGTGGTCCAACCCACAAAGGAGGAAGCTCGCAAAACAGTCGATTGCTCAATACATGAATATTTCCAGTCAATATGCGATCTGTACCTGATGCAGTTTATAGAGGAAGTAGAGAAGATCCGAAGAAGACCATCAAGTTTCGTTACGGGTTCATGTTAGATTTGCGGCATCTACCCAGATATACTGGGCTATCACCAGCGACAGACGATACAAAGAGGAATTCTGAAACACGTAGTGGTTCGTTTATAACGATTCACTAAGCACCCGCCCCCACGTACCACAAGTTGGCTTGTAGAAGGAAAAGAAAAGTCAAACGTATGGCGGAAATGTACTCGTTTAGAGAAGACGCAGTAGCAACATAAACGTAGTGCGATACCGAACTCTACGTTTATTCCTCAAGTACTACTACAGATTTTATTTCGTGATATTTCACAATTGGGAGTACCTTCCAATTGGGTGGCAAGCTATCCACGCTAGAACTCTTGCATTGTTGCTATTCTGTGGTATGGAATATATTCGTTCTAAACGGCAGTCAATTACACTGATGTGGATGTATTCCCACGCTGAAACCACTATAAGGAGGAATCTGATAGCGAAGCCAGCTGCTTCTACAGGAACTATTCTCGATTTGAAGTTACCGTATACAGATAACTTACGTGAAACACAGAGCCACGGGAAACAGATACGGCAAAAGATGTGGAATGTGTCGCAACAAACGAAATGCGGATATTATGCGGCGTTACAACCTCAGACACCCAAAAGGCCGTGGTTCACGAGAACGCATTTGGACCGATCTAAGTTTTCCACCATCATTCGTCTCCACTTTTCCTTGTCTCGTTTTCTGTACGTCTATACACAATCAACATTTACGGTTCCTCTGCATGTAAGTGCGCATCTGAGTCATAAGCTGATGTAAACCACTTCTTGTTTTCATGTTACAAATTTGACAATGAACCGTAGGAAATTCTGAAAACTTTGATGAGTATGAATTAACTCCTCTCCCAGTTAACATCTACTCTTTTGGTATCTAAAGACATTCGTCTATATAAAGTGACTGTCAATTTTCTTAATAGTATAGAGAAAATCTGTAGGATTCATATTTTTATCTATCTGTATGAATTACTATTAAATTTAAGAGGTGGTGTGAACTGATAACATAAATATGTCTAGTTGTATTGTATTGTACTGTATTTCTTAAACATTTGTTGTGGAAAAAAATTGACATTTCGGCTTCCGTTCTGTAAATTGATGGTAGACAATGAAAACCTTGTAACTCCATCTGTCTATGGAAACCGTTAATTCCTGTAACCAATAATTATATTTTAAAAAAGAGATTTGAAAGCGCAAAGCGCATGGATTTCTCTAATCTGTCAACATCTAGGCTTTTTCTATGCAGTTACACATGTAGCAACTGTATCTGTATCTTTGTACATTGTTAAGAAAACTTTTTGATTCTCACGTAAAATTTGCCGAAATGGAGTTAAGAGGCTTTCATTGCTTACCATCTAAATATGCATGTTTTCTCTGTAGAATTATGTATTTTATGTGAACATGTGTTCTTGACGGCGAAATTACCAACTTTAAAGGCTAAGTAAGACAAACAAACAGCTTCTTCGCCTGTCTTGTGAGGTCTCACAGATGCACCACAGGGTTTGTGCGTCATGTTTTTGTTGAATGTTACCGTCACACCGTGAGGTGGATAGTTGAATCTCCTATGCAACTTGTTTCACGTGAGATATTTGTGGATGTTGAAGAACGAATCAGTGAATCCTTAGATGAAGACTTCGACCCCAGCGATAATAACCCTGATTTCGAGATAAATTAGTGATCGCTACACTAATTCGGACCAGGAGACTGAAATTGAAGTACATGTGAATCTGATGACAATGGAAGCGTACTTCTGAGATGAAAACAGGCGTTTCACATGGAGAAACCAGCAGCCGCAAACTAACGTCAGAACGAGGCAATACGACATCATCTTGCAGGTGCCTGGGCTGCGACAGATGACGAAACGTCTCGGACAAAGCCCCACAGTAGAGAGCGACTACCTTTAAATCTTGGGTTTGAAACTGATTAATTTGATGACATGCACATGTACTGCACAGAGTCAACAATTCCACATCCGATATTGATAGTACGTGATGCTTACGTAATATTTTAAAACTGTATAATCTATGATCAAGGTTTAATAAACCTGTAACTTGCTACTGGTTGGCTCTTATTTCCAATCCATTGAAACTTTCGAAGAAAACCCTTCTGTTTTGGGGGTACAGATTCTGTTTATTACCCAAGAAACAAATATTCGAAACACAAAAAGACAAGTGCCTTTTGCCTTCTTCATTTGAAGAGTAAAACATGATGTTTGTGTCTACAGTGTGATGTTTCGATTTGTTTAAAGTGATCTAAGAAAGTCTGCAAGATAAACTTGCTCGTTGAAAATGATTTAAATATGATTGAGGGCCCCATAAGAATACACGATTACTTTCTATTTCGTCTTTTAACGTGATTCTCTCTTCACAGATTTCCAGAGTACAGTAGTACTGAAATGATGGGTAGTAAACTAAAACTTTATTCCACATATAATTTCTCACGGCTGAATTACCTTTTTCCACACACTTATGTTGTGAATTCTTAATATTATCTTCCTGAAGAGAATCTTAGAGCCATTTAAGAGGTAATTATCTACTGTTACTTTAGTAAAACATAAGATAAAAGTATTCTGCAGATTTTGCTGTTTTAATTGTCTGTTTTAAATCCTGCCAAGTTACAAATAATTAAAATTTTCTTAAAGTTTACTTCCAAGAAGGATAATGGACAATAGGCAGTTATGAAATTATCGTCGTAACTGAGTTCCTGTCATTACCCACAGTAGCTTAAGGTTATGGAGTGCATCTTGAACTTTTGACCGATATAGTACAGAAGAAAATATAGTGATACGTGCCTGAAGAGATTGTGAGCAATAATGCGGATATTGTGGGAGAGTGGTGGATAAAGGCGTCAAGCAGCTAAGGGCCAGCAGGTGGCATGGTCGGCCACAGAGGCTTTGGCGAGTGGTCGGGTAACATGGGGCACCTGAAAGGACTTCCGACGCGGCTGTCGGCTACCAACGGCCCGTGCGGGGGTTCCCCGGACCTCGCGCCTGGCTGGCAGTCCGGGGCTTTCCCTCCCTCCCGGCTGGCAGCGTGGGGGATCCCCGGCCGACCGCCTCGCTGCCCGCAGCCGCGCCATTGACGCGGCACAATGCCGCCCCGCCGTGGACATCTGTTGCACCTGCCACACACTCCCACGCATGGCTGCTCATGGCAAACACGCTACGCCGACCACACGCGCACCGGCGCATGCACACACACACACACACACACACACACACACACACAGAGAGAGAGAGAAAGAGAGAGAGAGAGAGAGAGACAGAGAGAGAAAGTAGGAAGGAAAGCGGCTCTGTTCACACTGGCGTGGCAGACGATTTTATTTACCTTCACTCTCAAAATATCTCCCATGGCAAAGGACACAACACATCACATCTTTCCGTCAGGTTTTCATGAGACCTTGAGATTTACATTTACATCATTCTGTACAGTTTGCAATTAATCACAAACAACAGTCACGACCATAATTTATTTTCTTATGGATAAAGAACTTACTTATATGTACCGTTTAATGAATAATTTCGCTCATAAAGCACGTACCTAAGACTCCTTTACACTCAGACGTAAAATATGTGCTTTACTAATCCTTCGATATCTAATAAGCAGTAAACGACCACAATGGTAGAATTACTGCCTGTAGTGGTCAGTTTTCCTTTCGTCCTTAACTATAACTCATATGTGTACAATAAAAATCTGTGTTTTAATTACATTAGCGTCAGTAAACAAGATACACTACCCATTTTTTAAAAAATGGTAAAATTTAATTATTTAGGCTTTTACTTTGCAGGGAGCAAAACTAATTTTCCCAAAATCTCGAAATGAAAGCTTCCATAATGGAAACAGTCTGATCCAGAGATGACGTTCCCAGCTACTTTGTGGGCATGTACGGTAGCTGCAGTGAGACGTGTGAGGGGTGGTGGCATGCGAGGGAGGGCTGGCACACAAAGGCAGCCGATGCCTACAGGCTTGCCAGGCTTGTGGCACCGACGTGAAAGCAACAAGGATGGTGGCACGAACTCGCTGTAATCGTAGGGAGACTGGGACGGCTGGCAGGTCAAATATAAAACCCTCAGGCTCGGCAGATCAGTTAGTTATGGTTCAAATGGCTCTGAGCACTATAGGACATAACTTCTGAGGTCATCAGTACCCTAGAACTTAGAACTACTTTAACCATACTAACCTTAGGACATCACACAAATCCATGCCCAAGGCAAGATTCAAACC
Source organism: Schistocerca piceifrons (assembly GCF_021461385.2). Taxonomy (NCBI): domain Eukaryota; kingdom Metazoa; phylum Arthropoda; class Insecta; order Orthoptera; family Acrididae; genus Schistocerca; species Schistocerca piceifrons. Next base: position 682,087,375 of record NC_060141.1, on the reverse strand, counting down.
TGCGACAGTAGCTCAGTTAGTTAGTTAGTTAGTTACATTTTCCATATATCATTTGAACCATTCTTATATCGAAAAGATGTGGAACTAGCCAATTTATAGGATATGTATCCATGATTACTGTTAACATGAACGAACAAATTATTTTATTCCTACTGATGCACCTACACTTAAAAATAAGCTTATTCCTTTTTTTTATATATATATAACAGGCTAACAGACCAGAAAATCGTCAGTGGAAAAGGAGAAGTTTTCTGGTACAAACGATTTTAAATTATATTTAAACCCTGCTTCGTTACCTGTCACATATTGTATGTTATTGGACAAATGGTCAACAATTTTTATTCCTGCATATTGAACTTACTCAGTGGTACTGAAAGCTTTAACAATGGGTAATAAAGGTCATTTCTTCCTCACTGTTGACGAATTTCATTAGCGAAAATGACGGCTTCTTGAAGAGGTGTCTGTAAGACGTACGTGGGTGAACATCACATACTACTTTTACTACTCGCTTTCTTGGAATAAATACTTTCTTTCTAAGTAATGAGTTACTCCGAAAAATTATTCCATTCGACATTATTAAGTGCAAGCATGCAAAATATGTGAGGAAGTTGATACGTCTGTTTCCAAGATTAAAGAAATTATACCAAAAGCAAAAGTAGCTGCCATTAATTGTGTGAGAAGTTCAGTAACTTGCATCTTCCAGTTCAAATTTTCATTGTTACATACGTCCAAATATTTAGAATATTCTGCCCTTCTTACTGACTACTGTTGATGTGGTACATCATTTGCAGGTATGACTCTATTTGTTGTACAGAATTAAATACAATTTTTTTTTCAAAATTTAAGGTGAGTCCATTCTCAGAGAACCACTTAATAATTCTTTGGAAAATATGATTTAATAACTCTTCCGTTGCTTTCTCTCTAATGCGATTTATTGTAACACTAGTATCGCCTACTGAAAGTATCAATTTGGCTTATTGAATGTTAAGGGACGGTCATTCACAAAGGTAAGGAACAGAAATGGACCCAAAACTGAATCTTGCGGAACTCCCATTATGATTCCAGTCACTAAAATTCCATAACTTTCCGACACTGTCTGTATTATTCAGCACAACTTTCTTACATTCTGTGTGTCAATTATGATTCAAACCAGCCATGTGTAAAGCGACCAGTTCCATAAAATTTGAGGTTTCCTAAGAGAATATAATGACCTACATAATCGGAATTACTGGAGAGAATGCAAGAAATACTAACAGGCGATATATTATTACTTACGGCATGTACTACTTAGATGAATGATGAACAAGTAGCATTCTCAGTCCAGCACCATTTCTTGAATCCAAACTGTGATAAGTTAGGAGTGCGACTACTCTTGCTGCAACGGACGGGTGGCATGGAGGCCGTAGCTTGACCAGTTGAACAGTGTAGGGCAGGCTGTTCCAACCGAGCTCCAGGGAGCCGGAGCGCTCCGGAGCGCTCACTGCGGCAGCTCGGAGCCCGCGTGGAGGGGGAAAGCGAACTCACTGCCCCCTGGCCGCATGCAGCCGTAATAATCCGTGCTCAATGACAGCTATGACTATCCGCGGGAGCTCTGTACCTCTATTGGAGGATACCTTTCTATTCATTGAGAGGGATGGTCGACCGCAGTGTTTTGTATGTCATAAAGTATTTAATTCTGCGAAGAGGTACAATATACAGAATTAAATACAGTCAGGTAGAAGGCGTTGTACGCAGAGAACTGGAAGCCAGGCTTAAGAACGACATACCAGTAGACGTATGTTTAAAAACGGATTCGTAATACGGAGGGTATCAAAACGTGCAACATAGTTCGTGTTCTGTAATGCACCAAGAGGCACTGTGTGCTGAAACAGTAGAGCTAGGTGGCGTAATGAAAGATGTCGTGAACTGTGCGTCGTCAAAGGATTCCTGAAAGATGTGGAAGCGAAGTATGGGGATATATCTTACCACAGTACAGTTTGTTGGCTGAGTCGGGGAAAAGTTCTTGATGTTTCCTTGCCATTAGTGAGGAAATACCCATTTTCTCGAAATGAAAGGGGAAGAAATGCGTTGTCTGAAAGACATAAAATGGATATCAGACCTGGCGTTCCTAGCTGACATAACTATGCATCTGAATAATTTAAATCTGTCATTGCAGGGCAAAGGGCAGCTAATTGTTGACATGCACGACCAGATCAAAGTGTTCATGGAAAAGTTACGTTTATTTGAGAGACAGATGAGTAATGGACATCTAACGTTCTTCAATCATCTTGCTTCTTTAAAACTACCTGATGGTACTACTTTCGGCGATTACCAAGCAAAGCAGCTCATCACGTCGTTTGGAAAACGATTCCGAGACCTCACTAGTTTGGAAATGGAACTTAAGGTATTCAGCACTCCTTTTTCAGTTTCCACCGATGACTTGTCATCGTCGCTTCAATTGGAGATTATTGATTTGCAAAATTCAACTTTGTTGAAAGAGAGGTACTACATCACGTTGTATTTGTCACGATGGTAGTGTTCATTACAGAAAAAACATTTCCCAAACTTCACAACAATGCCGCTCAGATCATGTGCTTGTTTGGATTTACGTTTTGATGTGAGCAGCTTTTCTGAGCAATGAAAACAGTTATAAAGTAAGGAACGATCGCTTCTTCAGGATGCAACAATGAAGGCCATCCTCCGCATTAACGCTGCGAACACTTTGACGCCTGATATTTCCGATCTTGCAATGAAAAGAAAATTTCAAATTACAGAGGCCCAATAAATTTAGTACGCAATTTCTTGTAAAACATTTGTTTCTTATTTATTTCCTGAAGATCGTATTTCCTGGTGTAGCACGTCACCACGTCTTAGCAGCTAAGAGTGTGAGGTTTTCGATCTTGTAAAACGCAGCTGGCACATCAAAACGCTTGCCTTGCCGCCTGCCTCAGCCAGCCGTGCCATGTGCCGGCGTGCCGGCCCACTTGACTGGTCACAGCGAGCGACGCGGCTCCCTGGAGCAGGGAGCGCTCCGCGGCTCACAGCGGAGCCCACGAGCTGGAACAGCCTGGTGTAGGGAAATTTGGCATAGAGCCAGCAGCGTAGCATGGGCACCTAGGCCGCCGGTTCGTCCACGCAGAAGACAGGGCGGTACGCTCGCGGGCTCTCCTCGGCACGGCAACGCGGCAGCAAGGCTGCTGTGGTGGCACGTGAGCCCAGATCAGGGCCATCCTCTTTTGTTTCAGGCAGGCACACCACACGGCAGCACGTGTTCATCATGTGACAGCACGGCTGAACGTTTGGCATCTCGGTGACTGCTCCCTGCCACTACCAAGCTGCTAATACAACTGCTCCATCTCTGACAATGACAACACGCATACTGGGACACCCAGCCGCAAAAATAGAGGTTATTCCTGGACCTTAAGAAGGATCCGACTACGGCGCCTGTCGATAAGGTGGGCATGGGTAGGGGTAAGAAATGGGCATCTAGGCTAGGTCATTTCTATGAAAGCACAGGGAAATTAATTAAATATATTGGCTGATGTATTCCACAGTTCAGATTGCAGGGTGCGGCAAATAAAAGTGGCCCAGTCGGGTGGATACATTAGGACGTGAATTTGTGGCAGAATTAACGGACGTGGAAAAGACCTGCAGATACTTCGTACAGGATACAGCAACTGCCCTCACAGCAAGCCGAATCTTGAAGCATATTTGCATAATCTTCACGCCTGACAGAGTTACTGGCAGAGGTCAGTCTGGTCGCGACCCAGGTCACCTGATCTGTGAGTATGCGATTGCTTTGTGTGGGGTGCCCTCGAGTTTAAAGTGTATCGCAATAAGCCTCATAGTTTTCAAGAAGTGTAGCAGAACATTTCGGATGACACTGCAGCAATTCCAGCAGTCCAGCTTCGATCAGCCTTTATCAACTTGCTGATCAGGGCCAAAAGTGCCAAGAGAAAAGTGGTAGTCACTTTTAAAATCTTCTAAAGTCAGGTTAGTACTGTATTTCCTTTCCCCTGTTGTGTTTCTTCGTACGCTGGAGGTTTGTTCTCTGGGCCACTGTCATTTGCCCCAACCAGTACGAGGTGCGCACCCACCGAAATCCTCATTGTCTGGAAAAACACAAGGCCCAATTAGATAAGTAGAGTGCAGGGTGTCGTGTCAGACTTCTTGCACGCTGAGGAAGCTATTAACGATTTACTTAATTACAACACTCTGAATAAGAAATACTTTATTAATTGCAACAAAATGTATCTTTAAAATGATCCTAAACAGTCTTGCCTGCAATAAACCTATAGTTTGGTAAAAAATGCCAACTGCCCGTGGAGTCGTAGTGCCTGTTCCATTCACAGCCACCGTTCACCATGATGGTGTAGGGTCTAAAGACGGTCTAAGACAGACCAAAACCTGTATGTAGCCTCACAAAAAAAGAAGTTTTCGCGGTTGTGGCTCTTCATTTTTAAGTAATAATGTAGCCTCACAAAAAAAGAAGTTTTCGCGGTTGTGGCTCTTCATTTTTAAGTAATAAAAAAGCCGCTGTTCTGCAAGAGAAATGTTCTCAAAAATTAGTTTATTTGTGTGGTTTCCCGTTACGGTCAGTTTTTGACCATCTTCAGACCTCATACCACGATGGAAGCCTGTGGTGTTGAACGGAACAGTCTGCGAACATCTACTGATTAGCTGATGTTCGTGGAGTCATTCATTGCCACCGTCTGCAGTCATGTCGTGAGGCCTGAAGATTGTCAAAAACTAATCGAAACCGCAAATCATAAAAATAAATGATCATAAACAGTTTCGCCTGCAACAAACTTATATTTTCTTAAAAAATTAGCGGCAACTGCCGTTGAAGTCGTAGTGCCTGCTCCATTCAGAGCCTTGCGGTCGACACTGTTTATTTTTATTTTAAAGTACTAAAAAACCCTTATTACCGACGATAAAAGTTCTCAAAAATACTAAAACTCATCTTTGTTAGCCAGGTTCAGCTGTAGCTATGGAAATGCGCACGTGGATTTGCGGTTCAGAACACACTCAGTGAAATGAAATGAAATGTCGTGTGACGAGGGCCTCCCGTCGGGTAGACCGTTCGCCTGGTGCAAGTCTTTCGATTTGACGCCACTTCGGCGACTTGCGCCTTGATGGGGATGAGCGGAGAAAATCTCCGACCCAGCCGGGAATCGAACCCGGGCCCTTTGGATTGACAGTCGCTGACCACTCAGCTACCGAGGGCGGACCAACACACTCAGTGAACCACGATTACTAAGTGGCGAATTAATACAAGTTCAGAATGGTTTTACTGTTGTAACGTTGTTACTTTAATTTGCTATGATGAAAGCGGTACTGATGGACAATTCAACAGATTCAGTTTTCACCCAAAGAAATTACGTTCGTAGCACAATCCTGTCCGTCATGTAATTACCACACACTGGTATACTAAATTCATACCAACTCTCAGTGAAATCTTCCCAAAAAGAATAGCTGAGGGCTACTTTGATGATTACACCACATGCTTCACGTGGTCAACTTGGTTTACACAAAGCGTATAACTCCACAATAATTTTGATAATTAAAATAAATTAGATCGAAAAGCAGTTTACAAAAGAAAAACATCGAACTGGTTACTAACGTCTTACTATTAACCTGATGGGTCAAACAGTTACTGATCAACACGTGGCTCCACTTTACTCACAAAGTAGTGACAAAGCAACTACCGGAAAATAATCTGAACTTCACACGAGAATTACACTGCGCTGCAATTTAAGATAACATTAGATATTTTAGAGCTAAACCTGAAATAAAAGTGATTAAATTTTCAGTTAGGCTGAACTTAAGAAATCCATTGTCCTACGGACTTAGCAGACACGCGCTTAGCCGGAGATCTTACCACTTCAGACGCTCGCCACGGACAGACTGACTTGCGCTCCTACCGAGCGTGATTCCTGAGGGTGGCTCACAAATACCAACGGAAGTGGCCAGAGGGGCAGCTTCCTATACCAACATGACAAGGGACGGCCAGGATCATGCTAAGAATGGAAACCTCTCTGCTTTTAGAAAGCGTAGCTACCTGTTCCGACGTTGGTCCTACTGTTCTCTGGCAGACAGGCTTGTCTGCTACCCTCAAGCATGCAACTAGAAACACATTTGCTCATTCATCCTCTCACACAGAAGGGAAGGGGGATGACAGTATCTTATCATATACAGTATATACAAGAAAGCGGATGTAAGTTCCGTATGAGACTGTGTGACATGAATTACATATAAACTGTGTTTTAAAGTGTAGTAGTGTGACAGATCGTTCTTGTTTATGTGTAAAAGTAACACGTTTCACTGCTCAGTCTCCTCCCAGATAGTCAGAAACACCACAGTAAATTTAGAAGAGGAATTTATGCCGTAAATGACAACAGACTTAAGAAATTAACATGAAAGGAATCCAACAGAGACCTTTCACTGTGCCTTCACTACAGTCTCTAGAAAACAAAAGTTCGTAGACACTTGTTGACACAGCTCTGATGACATTGGCGAGTAGACACAGTTCAGAGGAGGCGGAAGACTCTTCACACCCCGAGGCGACACGGGCTTTGTCAATGCGAGTAAACAGTGCAACGAAGTTACTCCGATAGGAACTTCCTGGAAATTGGCAGGATCCGCCTTACAACAGAACTGTCCTCCTGGCGTCTGACGACGCTGTTTCATGGCAGAGGTGCGACGGTGGCGCCTGGGAACTACAGGAGACACGGCTTCTCCCTAGCATCTCATTGGCGCGTCATGATACCGTTTTGCTGGGCAGTATCTCTACGGTGGTCGATACTTCCTGTGCCCCTCTCCATACTCGGCGACACCACACACGAGGTTGCTTGTTGTCAGGCCGAAAGACGGAAACAGAGAGCTATGTTCTGGAACCGGTACTTTATTCCCTTTCAACGAGACCTCACACAATTCCCACCTACACTCCGTTGGTCAAGAACAGTTAACGAAGGTTGTTAATCGTTTGCTTATTAGCAGTCCTCACTACAGACACTATGCTTAGTCCAGAAAGACGGAGCTGGGCGTGCAGTCTTCCAGCTCAGTAGATAAACTTAACGCGAAACAGGTAAAATCTTTCAGTTCAGAAAATTGTGACTAAACAACCGAATATCTCCTTAACATTGTGACCTCATGCACAGTGTGTTTGAAGTACAACAAATAAAAAAATAGAAATTACGGTCCATAGTTCATCTGGTCCTATAGTCTTGCTCCCAAACTGTTTTCTCTGGCACGAGTACCTCCTAGAACGTTCTATTTAATGAATAATGTCACCCATTCAGAAGCATGCCTAAGATTCATTCGTACTCAGATGAGAAATATCTGGAGTAGTGAAACTTAGAATCATAATAAACTATCACAGTAAATAGTTTTAGTGAAACTGACTGTGTTGCAAACAATAACTGAGGTGTGTAATTTTACGGATGTGCATCTGGATATCAGTTCTACTGCCGTAAAACCATAAGAAAGTATCTTTTTTGTAAGTACGAAGATAGACTTTCATTTTCTAAGTGCTGAGAGAGCCAAAAGCAATTCATCTAGGACAATATCGGGGTCGTTGTCTGTTAGTAATTTGGTCCGTACAAACTACTGTGGCTTGGAGACTAAATAATTTCGAAGATACATCGTTTACCATTAGATAAAACTTTCTCAATGAAAAATTAGAACGAATTAATTTACAAATACTTTAACATCGGAATAAGGGCCATTAAAATGGGCAAGTGTTCGTCACTTGTCTGACATAGAACTGATACATCCATCGTGATGGGAAACGTGAATGAATATTTTTATGTGTGGATCCCCACGAGGGCACATCTTAGCTGGAGTCGCAGCAACTAGCATAAGACGTTAAGTGGCCCCACGTTTAGAAACTTAACAAGTAGAAAACAAAAAAAAGATTAACTTACAGAGATTTTTATTATGGTTTTTTAAATAATATTGTTTTACCTAATCGTATTAGGCATCTCTAGTGCCATACGGAGAAATAAAAGAAATAAATGTATGAAAAATTACTCATATTTTATTATCAGACACATTTGGCTTCGCAGAGACCAAAAAGACAGCTCTCTCCAAGTGCTTGTACTGTGCTATGGACAGTTGGAAGAGAGTTTCTTTTTTAATCTTTTGTGATGTTACTGGATCTCGTACAAGCGTTACCAATCTTGTACATACACAAGAATACCAGTTACGACTGTTTCATAGTACACAGGTGGAAGTGTATGTTAACGTTTAGACCGAAGGCTATGGTTTGACAATGGGCAATGTAGTCCAAAATTAGTCACCACATAAAATTTTTGGATGCAACTATCACAGAAACGGGGAAAAAATAAAATTTTGCAATTCAGGTTGCTGGTACAAGCTTCTAAACTTCATATTTTCGGTTATTGTAAGTAATGTATAAATTGCGCTGATCTAAAAACGCTGCTTACTATATGTTTCCAGTCGCTACTAACTGCTGGAGTGAAAGTAGTTGGTATTTCCACTTGTAATGGATTACAATCCGTAATTTAATTTAAATGTAGTGCAGTGAAGTAGAATGAAGAGAGCAACGAAAACGAAGGCTTGTGAGAAATGGAAGAATGTTCAGACTAGAGGCTAAGACAATTGCTCACAAAAACCAGGATATCCTTGTTCGAAAGAAGGTCGGAGAGAATTTTCTTTAATGACGACTTATCCAAAATTATTTAAAAACAGCGACTGAGGTCTACTCACTTTTCTGGACATCGTCAACATTTGCTGACGGTGTTATTCTGAAGATGACCAAAGACTAGGCCAAAACCGGTCATTTTAAATAAAATCTACATTGTTTTCACTGACTTTATATAGCTTACAAGATAATTGATCTCCGAAAAGTTACCAAAATTTTGCGCGACATATTCATTACAACCCAGATGAACTGTTTCCGACTGGTACCGTTTGTAACCTTCGCATCTTCATTGATTTCATTGCCATCGATCATCTCGTTTCATGTTTTCAATTCCTCTCCGTGTACTTTGCTTGCCTTCCAAATTCTTTCTTGTATTCCTTCATTGTTTTGCCTCTGCACAGATAACATGCGCTGCACGCTGCACACCCGTCTATATTTCGTGGCAGTTACTGCCTTCCTTCCTCGTCCTTTGACATTTACAAGTGCTGTGCAGATCTTGTACAAGTCGTAGATATGCTGTCAGTCCGATCAGGTTCATGACTTCGAAGAATATTTGCCAGTCATCAGTGACAATGTACACACACTTTTTTATTTTTATAATATCTGTAAATGTAGGTTTTCTTTTCTTCATCCTATCTCCTATTATCAGTGGTCAAGGTTTCCGGGAGGGTTTCCCAGGTTTTAAAGTTAATTGTTACGGTGAAGCGTGGTTAGTCATGAGAGGAAAGTGTTTTGGGTTTTACTGGACGTAATTCCAAGCTATTATTTATTGATGAATAAAAAGGTATTATAGTTAGTGGTAAGAGAAATTTTACAACCAAGAATAATGACCATGTTTAATCGATATTTGCATTTGGTACTGTAGCCTATATGTTAAATAAACTGCAGATCATGGCAGTCACTAAAACATTTACAAATCAGTTCTTCATGCTTTTGACAAAAACTCTGCATCACACATATTTAAACATACATTAAAAACTGTATCAAAGTATTTCACAGAAATGCTTCACTTACAACTACACTACTTGCCATTAAAATTGCTACACCACGAAGATGAGGTGCTACAGAGTCGAAATTTAACCTACAGGAAGAAGATGCTGTGATATGCAAATGATTAGCTTTTCAGAGCATTCACACAAGGTTGGTGCCGGTGGCGACACCTACAACATGCTGACATGAGGAAAGTATCCAACCGATTTCTCATACACAAACAGCAGTTGACCGGAGTTGCCTGGTGAAACGTTGTTGTGATGCCTCGTGTAAGGAGGAGACATGCGTACCATCACGTTTCCGACTTTGATAAAGGTCGGATTGTAGCCTATCACGATAGCGGTTTATCGTATCGCGACGTTGCTGCTCGCGTTGGTCGAGATCAAATGACTGTTAGCCTAATATGGAATCGGTGGGTTCAGGAGGGTAATACGGAACGCCGTGCTGGATCCCAACGGCCTCGTATCATTAGCAGTCGAGATGACAGGCATCTTATCCGCATGGCTGTAACAGATCGAGTAGCCACGTCTCGATCGCTGAGTTAACAGATGGGGACGTTTGCAAGACGACAACCATCTGCACGAACAGTTCGACGACGTTTGCAGCAGCATGGACTATCAGCTCGGAGACCATGGCTGCGGTTACCCTTGACACTGCATGACAGACAGGAGCGCCTGCGATGGTCTACTCAACGACGAACCTGGGTGCACCAATGGCAAAACGTCATCGGATGAATACAGGTTCTGCTTACAGCATCATGATGGTCGCATCCGTGTTTGGCGACATCGCGGTGAACGCACATTGGAAGCGTGTATTCGTCATCGCCATACTGGCGTATCACCCGGCGTGGTGGTATGGAGTGCCATTGGTTACACGTCTCGGTCACCTCTTGTTCGCATTGACGGCACTTTGAACAGTGGACGCTACATTTAGGATGCGTTACGGCCCGTTTCTCTACCCTTCACTCAATCCCTGCGAAATCTTACATTTCATTCAGGATAATGCACGACCGCATGTTGCAGGTCCTGTACGGGCCTTTCTGGATACAGAAAATGTTCGACTGCTGCCCTGGCCAGCACATTCTCCAGATCTCTCACTAATTGGAAACGTCTGGTCAATGGTGGCCGAGCAACTGGCTCGTCACAATACTCCATTCACTACTCTTGATGAACTGTGGTATCGTGTTGGAGCTGCATAGGCAGCTGTACCTGTACACGCCATCCAAGCTCCGTTTGACTCAATGCCCAGGCGTATCAAGGCCGTTATTGCGGCCAGAGGTGGTTGTTGGGGGTACTGATTTCTCAGTATATATGCTCCCAAACTGCGCGAAAATGAAAGCACAAGTCAGTTCTAGTATAATATATTTGTCTAATGAATACCCGTTTATGATCTGCATTTCTTCTTGGTGTAGCAATTTTAATGGCCAGTAGTGTAGCTCAACAAACAGTCTAAAATCTTAATACAGTCGTATGGTTTCAAAACAGTGACCTGATGGCCATAAAACCAAACCTTTAGTCTTGATAGCGAACTCGTACACGTCCTACCGATTGTATCCACTCTCAGTGTTAGTAGGGTACAAAGCACTTTAAAACAATCAGGTGGGAACTGTTCCCACAACGCAAATACGTCGAATTCGCGTACATAATTTGAAACATACAGAATGAACCAATGTGTAGCCGAATTTAATTCTAACTGAAATTTTGGACCAGAGGGGAAGTACCCTTGTCATTTTAAAGGGCCGCCCCGTCTATGACGGACATAACTCCCATAACACATATAATATGATTAAACAAGACACGAATCCACAGCAGAAAACAAATCTAACACAAACGTGACCAAAAGACACCAGTGACAATGCGTTGTGGTAGTAGACAACTAGACACCTTAAAGCCATGTGGCTTGTGCAACGACGAACTAAGCTACCTCGCAAGCAGCGTCATTCAGTACTATACAACAATGACCGCCCAAAACATTGCTTACATACTGTTAACCCACTCCCTAGGCACACAACATGCTGCTGTGGCAGCAGCAGCAGCACACAGCAGTAAAGGGAAACACAGACAAACAGTCTGTAGCAGAAGAGATGTACGGTCAATCACAACAAACAGATCATCATCTCACTCCGGTGATCACTGACGTGTTGGTTGTTTGTGTTCTTGAAATCGCAACCGCAAACTATGCTGATTTGTTCCTACACTTGCGCTTACATTCGAACGTGACAAGCATAATATAAGCCGGCGCGCAGAACTCCGATCACAGCCGCGAGAAGATGAGAGATGCAGATACTGCACTAGCTGTACAATGATGAGCCAGAGCATTATAACAATCCGCTTAACAGCTTCTTTGGAACAAAATGGTTCACTGACTCTATCATGGATCCGACAGTTTGTTGTGAGGTTTATAGATGTATGTGGCATTAGATATCTACGCACAGGTCATATAATTCCCATAAATAACGGGCCTCTGGTCTGCGAACGCGGTGATGGTGCCAATAGCGACTCATATGAGTTCCATAGGATTCAGATGAGGTGAATTTCGTCGCCGACATCTACTTGATTTCACTATAATGGTGCTCAAATCACTGTATTACGGTTCTGGCTCCGAGGCATGGACGTTATTTTGCTGAAAGATGACATTGCCGTCGGGGAAGACATCAAGCAAGAAGGGATGTAGCTGGTTCGCAGCTGATGTGAAGCATCACCTAACAGAAGGTCTAATACAGGGACCAGAAAATGGTCTGTGGAAATGCCTACTTACATGAAAGAGTTACTGGATTACAATTACGTAAGTTAGCGAGCAGCGACCTCCACCGACGTCTTAAGTCTTTAGAATGAGGAAAACAGCAGTTGTATGTAACGGCTACCATATTACAATTATATAACTTAACGAGCGGCAACCGTATCGGCGAAGATGGTGCAGCCGGGAGTGGTGCATAGAAGCAGAGCTGCAGAGGCACTACGGTCCAGAAGTCCCATGAGAAGAGGTCCCACACTGTCCGTATCGCTGGAACACTAAAGAAGGAGGCCACGCTCAACATTGCCGCAGTTACACTACACAGCGAGATGACTAAAGCGTGTTATAGTACGCACGCAATGAGGGTATCACATAAGAATATGGTACAATAGAAAAATTATTCCAGAAGTATTGCTGAGCATGGCCTAAGAAACCTGAACAGCCAGAAATTTGCAACTTAACTCGGTTCCCCTCCGGTTTACAAAAGTACCGGTAACGAGCCAGGCGGGGCAGTTGGACTCTTACAGGCCACCCACTTGCTACAGTTCGATCTACCCCTCTGTCTCAAATTCGCTCTAGCGAACAAGCTAAAGAGGGCTTAATTCCGCGGCCAAAATCGGCTACCATGCGCAACTAGATTACCGCACGGCAAATTAATCAATTCAGGAAGGCTCGAGGGAGCTCTGCGCTAAGAGAGGACCTGACCACGAGAAGCTGTTGTACACAAAGAAACTTCCCAGTGCCCAAGGTCAGTATACCTAGCCACACATTCGAGCCATATGACCCCCTTGATACCGAGAGAGGAGACCTCGCCGTCCAAGACCACCAGTCCCAGTTCACTAATGCCTGCCGCAACGGCTCGCTGCCCCCTATCGGGACACCACCCTCACGCCCCCTAGATGAACTCATGCGGACGAGTCGGGCCGTTTATGAAAGGAAGGTGAGCCTACTTTCTGTTCACCAGTAAGGTGGAAACGTTAATTTCTTGGGGCAGTTTGGAGCCGGCCAGCAGCCTTCGTGGTCTGTAGAAGTCCTTTGACCACTGGGACAGAGGTGCTGTTTCAATAGTTTAATTTTTAACCGTGGATAGGGCGATCCTTCCGTGATCAATCGAGTTAGCTGTTACAGTAGGAATATTTGTGAAGATAGAAATTGCGTCATGAAAGCAGTTGTGGTTACCTGTTCGAGTCATTCCATTTTGTCATTTGAGTGAGAAGACGCTCGCCAGGCAGAGACTTAACATTAGTTTGTGAAGCCAAGAACACTGCGCAGAATAATTGAAGGGTCAGTTTTTCGAAACCCCGTAATTATTTCCTCACAGTCGGCAATACCCTCAGTGCCATCCGCCCAAATTTGTTCAGCACTATATAGGAAAATCCGTGACAAGGGTCCTTGGTGCCTGCACGTAGGCAACCAATTGATACTTCTTCGTTCTGGAATGCCCATTAGCAGGAAATCAGGTTCTCTCACGGGTTTTCTCTGAGCATGTACATTTTCGAAGTACTTAACAAACGTGGGCAGATGGCACTGGGGCCTCTTAGAAAGGCCAGTTGTGGTTTTGATTGAAGCGTCCGTGGGGTCTCAGCAGTGTGGAAGGTTGTCATGAACGTCGTCCTGTTGCTCATCACACTGTGAACTGCCTTTTCCGCCACAAAATGGCTGGAAATCAATGCCTCACAGAAGGTGTTTTTTTCGTTGGTGTTCTTTGTACGACCCCCTGAGGCATTCCCGTGTCGAATCTGAGTGGCGGTGTGTCTCAAACGTTTTTCTCATCCACGCATGAGAGTATCGCATGATTTCAGAGCTGGACGTCAAGGTTCTAACAACCATCACGGTCGCCTCTAAAGAAGGGGTATAACGTTAAGTATGGTTGCGGCGATCTTCCCATCTTGTGACACGTTCACGATTGTACGGACAGAATTTCGGTGAAATTTTGGTGCCAATGTGACATCTTTAACCCTCGTTACACCTCACATGAACTTCTGAGGTCTGGCCGCCTTTGGCATATGACGACACCTTGCAGTTTGAAGTACTGGTGAGCCCGAGGATGACGTCGCAGGGCACCTCACTTTTGGAACATTACAGGGAAAGACTTTTGAGCCAAATTTCAAACTTATAAATCGCAATGCGGAATAATTACGGAGTTTCGAAAAAGCGATCCTTTAATCGTGTTGCGCAATGTTGCTAGCTTGGCTTTAGTGGTTAGTGAACGTCACGGACTTGCAAGGTATACATTGAAGCCAACATATTGTACTCGTTTAGGTGCATATTCGAGGCTGGTGTTTTTGTGTGATATCATCCCTGCTGACTTGAAATTATTTGTCTGTTAGCTGTTTACATTTTGCAAATCCTGTGATCGCATTTGGAAATCTTTATGCTGATACTTAGATTGCTTCAGGGAATTACTTATTGACTATGCAGAAATGGAAAGATTGTCTCGCCGTTGAAAGAGCGACTGGCGACCCTTCTTTAAATTAATTCTATGTGAATGGTGATGTATTTACCCAGGAACTCCACTAAATGTTTCCGATTAAATCTGTGGAGCAGTACATACGAGGCGCACCTTCAGTTATCTGCCAAATATAAAAGTGAGAGTGTAAATGAAGCAGCTGAATCCCTCAAGAGGCCTGCACACTTTTGGACTGCTCGTGGACCCTACGATGCATACTAGAATTTGATTGATAGAAGACAAACATCAGAGTGCGGCTGTGGCGAAGGAGATGTGGCAGAAGACACTATCCGGGGATGTACGCTTTACGTCGTGCCGGTGTTGCTGATACGGATCGTCAGGAACTGAATCGGCACAGAAGTCTCGATTTCAAGGAAATACTGAGTTGCGAGACAAAATGGCAGATCTAGGACAACAGTGTCGATGTTACTTCAGGAAAGATTTGTGAAGTCCGTTGTCCTATCGATCAATCCTTATCGACTGCACTATTATAGGCTGCGACAAAAAATGGAGAAGCAACATAGCGTAGGCAGCTGAGGTTAACAGTTATGCAGAAAAACAGCCAGCACCGCATGCACGCCACTCGAGATAATACCAAACAAAACACGGCCGTGGGCCGTGTCTCGACAGCCAAGGAGCCATAACTGTAGTGACGTGAGCCGGGGCGTGGCTGCACTCCACATTGGGAATTGCGATGCTCCCTTCGAACAGGGGCATCGTCCCCTGCAACCAAGTGGCCAACAAACATGATCCTTGACTTCCTGCGATGCTCTTGGCAGTATAGTTTCTCCGTCGAAGTTAAGCGCTTTGCGATGTCCTGGATGTCTAGCGACCGCGGCTCGCAAGGTGAGATGGAGTCGGGGGCAGTGACAGACGGGGGACAGCGCACGGAGCATCGCAAGAAGCAGTCGGTGTTTGGTGTACCGAGAGGACCCACGGTGTTGACATTCCTGCACCTGGGTCCCGCCGCGAGCGGAACTGGAGTGGGGAAGCGGTCTCTAGTCAACATGTGTCCATCTCCAATCCTGAGGAGAGCGCCGGAGTTTACCCTTGCGTGCACGTTAACGGCGAGCTCCTGGACTAACTTTAAACGGTGATCCACTTTGTGGTGGAAATTTTGGATGTCATTGCTCCCTGTACCCACCCTGATTTTCGCAAGTCATTCCTTAAACCACTTGGACGTGGGTCCGGAATGCTTGGTACTGCAAGTCAATGTAACTACGCTGTTCCCTGAAACGTTGCATTAATCTTGAATTAAAGTGCGACCGCTATTCGGCGATTCCTTTTTTTTTCCTTACTGTTAATATGTTAGTTGGTCAATTTTATGACTCAAAGTTTATTCTCTGTATAAAACTTCAGCCGTTAATTTAAACTGGAATAGAAAACTTCTTCCTTGTCGGCAACTTTAGTACTAACAATTTTGCGCCGTCAAACGGTACTTCGGTATTTAAGGTTGTGTGCAAATTGTCTGGTAATTATCACCTTAATCTCTTTGTGGTTTATAACTTTATCAAGTGAAATATCACGTCATTGGAGATTGTTTAATCCTTAGTAGGATGTCACACTATAACTTTTAACATCTACATCTGGCGCTGCCCAGTGCTTGGCTGTAGGTTTTAGTATTTTCGTGGACTGTGTCTTAATACTGGGTTTTTGTGTTCCAGAAACCATTATTCGTGTGCGCAGTTGTTGTCACTTGAGCTCTAGAACACGGAATTCAGAAGCGCGGCCGATGTGAACGCCAAACGTCGAGAATGTGCTGACTGCTATGTAGACCTTTAGGCTATCATAACATCATTTTGCCGAATGTTTTCTATAATAGTTAATTCACTTATGTATGAGATCTAGCTGTTTGATTAGTTTTGAAACCTAATAGCTTTTACAAATTGTTATTTTTCATATTCACAAGGCCTGACAGTTGACTTCATTTCACAACTAGTGAGCTCAGATCTGCAGTTATGTTAAAGTTACGTTTGTGTAAAGTAATTTTTTACTAATTTAAAGTTGGGGCCGTAAGGCTGCTTTTCTTTTAAAATTTTTTAGTTATTCTCATTGCATTTATACAATTGAATAATCGGAGTTGATCACCGCAATTTGCAAGTGGTAATTAATCTGTGTTGTTCCCAGTGCTCTGTTTTAATTAATCTGGTGAAAATAAATTTCTGTATCCTCAAATGGGGTCAGCATTCCACTCCAGAAGCCCATGTACTCTGCTTACTAATCCCGTATCTTACCAAAACAATGGAAGAAGCAAACCTTCCAAAGTGCCCAAAGAACTGGCAGGGCATGCGAATAGGCCTAGGATTAATGGAGTGCGTTGTGGCATGTGGCAGGCATCAACTGACGTTATTATAACATTAGGAGACATAGCTAGACTTAGTGGTACGTGTGGTTTATATTCATAGTCGTATCATTGTTATTAGAAGTGGAATTGATTATGCTAATGGGAGATAGTATTATTTATGAGGTAATGATGTGTACTGGATTATTTGTGTAAGAATCTCTGTAAGAAACAATACATTCTGTGTTTAAATTCTAACTGCATTATTTGTGTAAGAATCTCTGTAAGAAACAATACATTCTGTGTTTAAATTCTAACTAACAGGTAACAATGGAATAAATAAAATGAGTAAGTACATCGCGTAATTTACCTCGTGCTCTGCGCTTCGCCTAGAAAGCGTGGCTGTCATCGCGACTACGATGGTGCGAGACCTCCGAGACAAGGACGAAAGTACATTTAAGTGGAAATCGCCTCCCAAATATTCTGAATTGGGACTCCCTCTGCCCTACTAACAGCTCGCATGGCTTTATGGGAATAGGTTCCTGACCCGAACATGGGTCTTCTATTGTGAAGCCGTCGTACAACTGTCTAATGAATCAGTACTAAGATTGTTACGCACCATTAGTCAAACAGCATGATTCGGGACTACTTTATCCCATTGTCAGGTGCTATAAAAAAGGAAAGAAATCAATATCTCGTAATACTACACTTATGGAGAACAATATAAATACTCATATCGTCCTGTAGTATGAAACATCTTAAAGCTTCTATGCCATTAGCTGCCCGATAAAGTAAGCAGATAGTAGCAAGCACGGTTTCTCAGACAGAATAGTCATACTTAAACATTTTATGCCGACGCATTATACTCTCCCGAGGATCAGTTGTATACTAGCGACAGCTGCCCTCACCTACACGGTAACAATGGCTGTACGCCGAAGTAGCCACTGAATGCAAAACTAAATGTCTCGAAAACTAAGATCGATAGACAAGTACAACAAAAAGAAAGCTGTAAGAGTTTGAAACAAAAGGTATGTAGAAGTTTCAAAATAATTCTAAAGATGCTACCAAATGGCACTTTACGCTGTGCAGCTCGTGCAGTATCGCGTGTACAATTAAACTCGTCCTCTGCAAGCAGTCCTCTGCAGTCGCGTAGCAATCTTTCCCAAATGTCGATCACTCGAAGTACGGAGGTGGTGCAAACGAACAATGAAATATGCCATCGCATGCTATAATGGCTGAATAGAAATGGATTCAAATGTCACACAGGTAGCCAATTGCTGCTCGTCCAGTTTAGTGGGATGGTTCTGGTGACAGTGTCTTTCAGTGTGCCCCACAAAAATGTGTCACGAGGAGTCAGATTGTGCCAATATAGAGGTCAGTCCATCCTTGAGCCAGTAAACTTGCAATAATCGAAGGCAATGACTTTTGTTGCTAAAGTATTCATCAAGAAAGCGAAACACGTGTTTGGTGCGATGTCATTTGGCTCTATCTGTAAGGTGAACCTCTGGGTCCATTTTAGCGAGTCCTACTTGACCTGCGGCTACCTACTTATTTTAAATGGCGCCACCAGATACAATTATTTCTGTTTTTCATTCTCCATGGATGCAGACATTGCAACACGGACGCAGTATTGGCTTTAAGAACTTGCTAGAACTTGAAGTATAACGTCCAAAAATTTTGCGGTAGACGGTAGCGTCGTTGACGGATATTGATTGATAAAAGCGTTGCAGGATAGTGTTACAATTAGTAGGTGAAGGCAGCTGCGTTTAGCTTATGGGAGGGTGATGCTCCAACATGTGTTTGACAGTGGATGTTATACTACGGGATATTAAAGCAACAAACGAAAATTTTGCAAGGCGGCATTTTTTGGCCACAAAGCAGTATAAACAGGTGACAGTAATGTAGAATCAACGTAATGAACGCAGAATGTAAACATCTGCAACATGCATAATGGAAGGTAGAAATGTCTTCGTTTCTATTCCAACTTAACGGATTTGCACACACGTTCCGACAACTGGTTAATGTGCTCAGTATGGAGTGCGACCACCCTTGGCAGCATCACATACCGCACAACGATGGAATATGCTGTGTATGACGTCATCCATCTCTCGCTGAGGCAATAACGCCCACTCTTCCTTAGAGCTGCTCGCAGGTCTTGGAGAGTTGTTGGTGGATGCTGACGTGATGCAATCAGTCTCTATAGTGCATCCCAGACATGCTCTATGGGACTCATATCGAGAGAACGAGGAAACTACGCCACAAGTGCACTACCTTCCATGTATCCAAGGAAACGCCAAACACCTGTGCTCTGTGACGTCGACTGTCATCGCCCATCAGTACGAAGTCTGGGCCCACAACATTGGGAAACAAGCACACATTTGGTCCCAAAATACCGTCACGATATCTGACAGCAGTTAAACCTTGCCGATTCACCGGTACAATTTCATAAAGAGCTATTCGAGTGGTCAACGTAATCCCCGCCCAGACCATAAGGGATCGTCATCGATATCGGTCGCTTTCTACGATGTTTGGATTGAGAAATCGTGTTCCATTTTCCCTCTAGATACGAATCCGTCGAGAATCACTTTACAAACGAAATCGGGACTCATCAGTGAAAAGAACATTCGTCCACTGTTCGATCGTTGGCATGTTGGTTCCGTTCCGTTTTGTGAAGACGCCTCAGAGGTAACGTACAGCAGATCTCCGACAGCAAAGATCACTCTGCCAAAGTCTTCTATATACCGTTTGCCTCGATAAAACACGTCCAACAAATGCTGCGAGGTCAGATGGCAGTTACCGTGCTTTGCTAGGCGGTCCTGTCGTGCCCTCGTAGCCAAATAACGGTCCTCTCTTTCTGATGTTGTCAACCCTGCACTGGTTTTCAGGATACAGTTTCATTCTCTATAAACCGTCGCCACATCCGGGAAACAACAGAACGATTCACATTGAGCATTCGAGTCACATCAGTTTGCGACTGATGTACTTGCGGTCTTCCAAACCGAGCGAGGTGGCGCGGAGTGATTAGCACACTGGACTCGCATTCGGGAGGGCGATGCTTCAAACCCGCTTCCGGCCATCCTGATTTTGGTTTTCCGCTATTTCTACAAATCGCTCCAGGCGGGATGTTTTGCTTGCAAGGGCACCACCGACTTCCTTCCCAATCGTTCCCTAATCCAATAGGACCGATGACGCTGTTTGGTCCCCTCCTCCCCTAAACCAAGCAACCAGTCTTCCAGCAGCCCTCCATCGCAGAGAGTCTGGAAAGCGTTTCCTCTATCCCATACTGCGCCGTCAGTGACTGTGTACTCCGCAAGTACCTGTCAAACACTACCCCATTCGAAAGGTATACTGAAATCATCGTTAGCATGGTTGTCCGTTGTCTGAGATACCATACTCCGTGCGGAACAAAATCGTATAGACATCTTTTATTTTCACAAGTCCGTCTTGATCCCATAGATTTCTTTGCACTTTGTGACCGGTTTCGGCTTATTGCCACCTTCAGATCTGTTGTGAATATAAATATTGTGTAAGCGACCAGGTTCAATTAATTAAGATTAAATTTATACAAGTCTTAGTGATGTGTGAAATATAAAATATAATACTGCACTCTAATATAATATCGATTATCAACTTTCTGTTTTTATTTAAGGGTCAGTAATTTATTTATTATATTATGATTTCGTTCACTTAACTGATCTTAGGATAGAAGATTTTGTGATTCTATATTTTTATTTTTTATTTTATACTGGCATTCACAAAAGTTGTATGTTACCTAACGAGGCTAAGGGCTGTATTGTATATTATTTGTACTTTTTATGGATTTCAAGTATGAGTCTAATTTCACATATAGTTTTTAATGACAGACGCTCGTTTAGCCAAGGGGGGAGTGGGGAATTTTAACAAAAGACAATGCATAACGCATTTTAATCTTTATGTTAGCGACCCTGGTTTACTATGTACTCTGTCTAAAGTGCCCTCTGCTGGCACTAGGTTTTTATATAAATACTGACGCAATCTGAATATTAGCACCCGCATGTGTAGCTTGACGACGATTTGCTTCAGAATAGGTCGTGCGGTAGCGTTCTCGCTTCCCACGCCCGGGTTCCCGGGTTCAATTCCCGGCGGGATCAGGGATTTTCTCTGCCTCGTGATGACTGGTTGTTGTGTACTGTCCTTAGGTTAGTTAGGGGACTGATGACCATAGCTGTTAAGTCCCATAGTGCTCAGAGCCATTTGAACCATTTTTTTTACTTCAGAATATTTTAACGGTATGTCTGACTGCCGTACATGGCTATAAGTATACTACATTTTATATTTCATACATCACTAAGCCTTGTATAGATTTAATCTTACTTAATTACAACTGTTCACTTACACAATATTTATATTTTCAACAGATCTGAAGATGGCGATAAGCTGAAACCGGTCATAAAGTGTAAATAATTCTATGTGATCAAGAAGGACTTGTAAAAACAAAAGTGCTGAATATAAAATGATCGCGGACTCATATACAGACTTTGTCTTCAGTTGTTATAGACATTGTTGACGGTATGAATGATTATATCGTGAATTAGACACAGGACGCGGAAATAGCAGTTTGTTGTTTTAATTTTGGACACCAGTGTAGTTGTCAGTGTCATATTACGATGTTCGGTGTATTCATTTCTTTTCTTGATTTATAGAACTTGACATGGGGATAATGCAGCCCCGAAACATGTTGTGATGAAGATACCACACGTTTGACAACTAGTGTGTAACATGGGTGATCAGCTGAACAACTAGCTTTACCCGAGGAATGAAAAGTACAAAAAAATTAAATTTATTGTACAGAGCACACCGCTTAAATGTCAAGATTTCTTAGAAATTAAATGAAATAAATGATTTTTTTAGTTTAAGGAAGTTTTGTCTTTAACGTATAAGGCGTTTTGAAACTTGAAAATATATTGTCATTTCTTGGAGGAGAAGCTTTCAAAAGTGAAACGCGCACTCGCAGTTGGCAACATTAAGCGAGCAGCGCTGCTGGAAACGCACCAGCGCAGCGGCTGGCTACGCCCTCCGTTCCGCGAGCCGTTTCCATCTGGAGAGGCGGTGGGACGCCAAGTGGCCATTGAGAAGTCGCCTGGTGGGAGTGGGCATCCCCTCTAAATGATAATAAAAGGCGCGGCGCGGCCGCCGCACGCTCATTAGGACATGCAAATGAGCGCCGTTTCAATTCGGCCAGATATCTGGCCCCGCCAGCGGACTTTTCAATCTCTCGTTCCGCCCCCAGTTCCGCGCTACCCAGGTCTCCGCCGCGACGCCGCTGCAGCCGTAACGG
The DNA here is from genome assembly GCF_021461385.2 of Schistocerca piceifrons. Classification (NCBI taxonomy): domain Eukaryota; kingdom Metazoa; phylum Arthropoda; class Insecta; order Orthoptera; family Acrididae; genus Schistocerca; species Schistocerca piceifrons. The sequence goes on along the minus strand of NC_060141.1, from coordinate 682,064,961 downwards.
TAATCGCTGCCTAACCCCTCTGCGGCCGTCGCCGGCTACAGGAATTAGCGGATCTGGAAAAGGGGGAGGTGAGAGGCCGGAGGGCGGCGGTGGCGGGAACCGAGATATCGATATAAACTGGTCGACTTTATTTTACTCCGGCGTACTGAAAGGGGCCTGTTTCAGCTCTCTATCAAGTAACTGTCATTTGCAGTACCTAGCCTCTTTGAATTACACTATAAGACTCTACTCCTATTTTTAGGTTTCCATAACTCAGTCGGTAAGAACGGAACCGTAATAGGATCACTTATGTCTGGCTGGCTGTCAGTCCGAAAGTTAAAATCCCTTTCTCTCAGGAACGGGTAGAGACAGGTTGACAATTATTTAACACTGAGTAACTTCTTGGATGAATACCACTCTGGTTTCCAGCAAAATCGTAGCACAACGACTGAACTTGTAAAAGTGACTCTCGAATTAAAACATGCCATGGACAAACAACAGGCTACTATTGTGTGCTCTACTGGACGTCAGCAAAGCTTCCAACACTGTTGACTTTGACATTCTGCTTGCTAAAATGACACGTCAAAATTTTTCTTCAAGCGCTGTACAGTGGTTCCACTCATACTTTACATCCCGCCAGCAGTGTGTAATGGTAGGTACTAAAAGGTCGCAGTGGAAGTATGTTGTGTCAGGGGTCCCACAAGGTTCAAATGGTTCAAATGGCTCTGAGCACTATGCGACTTTACTTCTCAGGTCATCAGTCGCCTAGAACGTAGAACTAATTAAACCTAACTAACCTAAGGACATCTCACACATCCATGCCCGAGGCAGGATTCGAACCTGCGACGGTAGCGGTCGCTCGGTTCCGGACTGCAGCGCCTAGAACCGCACGGCCACTCTGGCCGGCGGTCCCACAAGGATCAGTTCTGGTCCCATTACTTTTCTCATTATATGTTAATGATGTGTCAACTATTCTCTCCCACTGCAGATGCCACATATACGCTGTCGACCTTCCGTTATATCTCAATGCAAGTCCAGAAAACCTGCACACAGCCAGCGATCATGTAAATGATGACTTACTTGCTTTATCAGAATTGTCGCAGAACTTAGGTCTGAAACGAAACCCTTCCAAAACGCAAGCAATCTTAGTCGCCCACAAAAGACATTACAGCAAAGCACAGAGTATTTCTTTCATGGTTCATTTTAAATGGCACCGAAATAATCTATTCTCCTTCTGCAAGTAACTTGGGGATAATCCTGGACCACCACTTGAGTGGACACACTACTGCAGTCTGTAAGAAAGTTTCTGTCTACAGAAATATAAAAAAGTATTTCCATTCGAGCTTAAGAAGAAGCTCGTAGAATCTCTAACACTCCCTTTTCACGACCATGGCGATGCTATTTTTCAAGGACTTTCGTGGGAAAACTCTCGCAGGCTTGAACTGGCGATGAATGCAGGGGTACGATGTATTTGTGACGTTAGTTATTACGATCATCACTCCAGCCGATGAACAATTATCGTGGCTACGTGCTGATAAACGTAGGGACTACCATACTTTATATTTACTCCGTCGTCTTCTCAATCATCAGACTCCCTCTTACTCATCTTCAGCCATTACATTACTATCTGAACAGCACAGCAGAAATACTTGATCTCAACAAAGTAAGATCCTATCAGTACCACCACACAACACCGTCATGTTTTCTAAATCATTTTCTGTATCCGGAACCCGACTTTGGAACAATCTTCTTCAAAATATCAGAGAAATTAAATCACTTCCAGGCTTCAAAAAGCAGCTGATGGCTCACCTTCTCTCCCAATAGCTATCTGTCCCACATACTGGTCTGCAGCCCACACTCTTCAATCCCCCTCCCCCTAAAATTTTCCATTCTTCTCGCTTACAGAGTTACCTACTTAAATCAGGTCCTTTCCTAACAGCCACTATATTTTTTTAAAGCACTTTGTTTTATTATTACTGTTATTATTGCCATTTATCCTTACTTTCATTACTGTCAATTATTAATATTATTATTGTTATTACTATTATTATGCTTATTATCATCTCTAAAATTGCTATCATTTTCATGAATGTTTTGTTGTGTATCTGTATGTGTTGTTCCTGGTCAGATGTAAGAGAGGGCCTTAAGGCCCTAATCTGGTCAGGCTAAATAATCAAATAAATAAATAAAAATATCAAACTGAAATTTATGTCACATACTAAGGTCTATGGTTTATTGGCAGTGCAAGAAAATTATGCTTCTAAATCAATTGAATCAAATTTACTCCAATTTCTTTACTTTCTTACTCACTCATCAAAAGCTATATGGTACAACTCATTAATATATGAAAATTGTTTCTTCTCTATAACAGACTTCCATTTCCTCCGTAATCTGTCAATTATCTCAGGAATAACTATAGTAATTTTGATATAGTTTTCTCTAATAGATAGAGTCATTCACAACGCAGGTTTCTGTTATTAACTTACAAATATTTTGTGATAACTTATGGACCTACGATGAAATGAAGGCCACTGCCGCTGTGAAACTATACCTTTGCCATCTAACTGTGCTAGGCGAAAAGGCAACATGACTATCGCACTGAGACACTGTGCATCAGCATTGTTTCAAAGCAAAGTAACACTGGTAATTGACGTGGGATTACACTTTTGCTTTGTATCAGGTTCCGATATCCCATAATACATTCATTCAAGGTTTCCACAGAAAAAGTCGATGTTTACATAACAACAATAGCCCTATAGTCGGCTGTACCGCTTTCTTCCCTGGAGACTTCCGTCAGATCTCACCGATAATTTCAAGAGGAATGAGAGCAGCGGAATCAACGCATCTACAAGTAAGTGTTATCATAGCACGTTAATATAACTCCAGAATAAATGAAATGAATGAAAAATGAATATAGCGAATGTGAATTTATAATAAAATTGTAACTTAAAATCTTGAAAGTCTTCGAACTCCTGCGACCGGTATCTTGCCAGTATAGAAATCGGTTAGAGGCAAAAATCGTTGACATTCTCGATTCCCAGAATGAACTATCTATACCGATAATTGAGTTTGTACAGAAACCTCGGTGAGTGAGTCCTGTTACCACACGCTTGGATATGGGTTTTTGTTATTATTATTGTATTTATATGCTGGGAGGATCATTGCATAGGGACCCATTTCTATTTATTTATTTATTTTTCTTTTTTGTTTCACATCAGCACCGTATCTCGCTTTTTTCATAATTCCCACCACCTCTGCAACGCGTGATGGTGCAGATAAGTATTTTTAATGGACAGAGTAGTTTTTCTTATTTGCAGAGTCTTGGAAATTTTCCGTTGAAACTTGTTCAAAAGTGGCTTGTGGTCTGATATGGTCGAGGACAACTGGCGTCCCGTCTTAACTTTTTAGCTATTGGCCAACCAAACCAGTGCGCGAAGCCGTGATAATTTGTCTAGTTAACGGGAGTGGGTCCAGAACAACAGGCCTCCTCCTTGTTTTGGCGTCCTGATTCGATAAGCGCCTGGGCCTCTGTCGCGTTTTTGCATGTGCCACACAACAGCGGCTATGGGGGAATTTACAGGGTATAGAGAGGACACTGTTCCCAGTGAAGGAGTGGTGCGTGTATCGAGCATTATGGAGAAATCTTAGTATAATTGTCAATCTTCGCTTTGCGATGTAGGTAATCCTCATGTTCTTTGGTATCGGGTGAAGTGGATGTTTACTTAGATTCGTTGTTTTCTTTTTTGCGAACTGTGAACACGATATCACCCTGATAATCAATAATTGATTTTTTTGAATGGAACGAAAACCTGGATATAAATCCAAATTTGCTTGTGGCTTATTTCAGCACTCTAAATCTATTTATAATGGGTTGACTTTGAAGTCAGTGTCAAACTTCAACAGAATCATACAATCATAATGTTGTAAAAATACTCGCAATGTTGATAGGTTGGCAGTTATTGGAATTATTAGATCCTTATGTAGTATGGTGAACTGTTTGCTTACTTTCAGATATATTTGTAATGATAGTGTACGCTGGTATGCAAATCGTGTGCAAGTTCCTTCCGTGATTTGTGACTTGTACGAGAGCTTACTTCTTTCGCAAGAGTATCCATACGCCATCATCTCGGAACAAACATCCCTTGCTAATATTATATGTAAAGAATGTTTACGGAAAATTTCTTTCCCTCTAAATGAACCATGCTAGTAACATTGTTCTTGGCATATGATGTGTGAGTCAAGGAAGAAGAACTGCTAATTATTAAGTGATTGTTTTATGAAGTACAACTCATTCTTCGGTCTTTCATATGTGCATTTCGCCATTTCTCTATACTCAAGGCTCCCTGCTTGAGAAATGTTAGCAAATGTCTGTGATTATTTTCTTTATCGAGAAGAATTGACCATTTACCTTCTCTTTTGACATTGCGTGGAACACATTGATTTGTATCGAATCTTGATCATGTTACAAGAAGAAGTGGAAGTTTTATGTTCTCCAAAACAGAACTGTGCCGATTAACTTTGCCATTAGTATGAAACGTCGCCTCATCACCAAAACTTAAGCTCTTTGAAATGTCGTTGTCATTTTCCATCGATGTCAAAATCTCGGTGTGAACGTCAGATAAAAAATGGTTCAAATGGCTCTAAGCACTATGGGACTTAATAGCTGAGATTATCAGTCCCCGAGACTTGGAACTACTTAAGTCTATCTAACCTAAGGACGTCACACAGATCCATGCCCGAGGCTGGATGCGAACATGCGACCTTAGCAACAGCGCCTTCTGGACTGAAGAGCCTAGAACCGCTGGGGCACAGCGGCCGGCTGCGAACGTCAGATAGTACAGCTAAGTCTCCTGGAGTAAATACCTGTGCTGACTGCTGTCTGTACAGCTTCATGCTCAAATTTTTACTCTGTATTTTGGAAAAGGTTTTTTGTGGGATCTTAGGTTTTCTTAGGACACTGTCAACCGGTTTGTATGCTTCTGGTTCATTAAACTTTAATGGTGCTGACGTTTCTTCCACAGCTACGTTATACATCTTCAGAGGTACTCCTGGCTCAGTTCATTCTTGCCGACCGGCGGGTCGGACGTTGGAGAGCGACGTAAATATTGTGTAAAAGTGGGTGTGATCGGCAGAAATAACCCTCGCGCGAGTTCAAAGATAAAACTTGTGCACAATGGCTGTACTGAATCGCTAGATAAGCTACAGCCAAACGTGTTATATCCAATCCAAGATGGTAAGATGAAGATTGCTTCATATCGTTCGAAACGAGAACAGTACAGCCTTTGTGGGCTGCTTCAACGATGATCTGTGTACTCCAGAATGAGTTTCATGGTTGCTTGTTTTTGAGCACGCGCCTGAGTGCATTAGGTAATATAGAGTCTTCAGATGAGTGTTTGATAGCGGATAGTGTAATGAATTTTACTGCCGCGTGTCGGAAGAACATGGAACAGTTATTTTCAAGTGCGGAAAATCGTTCATGACTTAAGCATTCATGGAAATTGAAGTTCTATTCAGGTCCCGTGGTATGATTTCGTTATTATAATCCAGTAACACATATCGATAAAGAACATAATAAAGTGGGTGGGGCATTTTAATCCATTGTACTTAACGAATTTAACCCAACCGATAATGATAATATGGTGACATAATTCACCATCAACAGGGAGAGAAGTAGCTATTAACGAAATGAGCATATGGACAGCTTACTCACAAAGTAACCTATGGTAGTGACTTAGGGTACACTGGCAGTACAAATGTACTTCAAAGACTTCGTTATGTGTTATCTCTCATTAGGCAGTGAACTGGTACCATTTCTCAATTGGACAGCGCTAGTCCGGACTTGTTGCGTGTCTCTGCGAACTACCTGTGTACCACTCCCGATCTGTCCACAATAAGAAATGATTGGGACTAGCAGGGACATCAGCTCCAGCCCAGCGTCGGTATCCAGGATATCGACGATCAGTCATATTCCTTCGTACCTTAGTAAATGAACTACCCAAGTGAAATACCCTCCCCAACACAAACTGCAATTCACATCTCCCCTTATATTGTCAGTATTACTAGGGCTCTCCGACGTTGGAATAGCACCCCAGCATGAATTTAAGATATATACGATCACATGTAGTACAGCACTTCCCCACTACGTCCAGTGCTAGGGTGCTGTTCCAATGTCGGAGAGCCCTGGTAATGGTGACAATATAAGGGGAGAAGTGGAACTTGTGTTGCGGAGGGTATTTGGCTTGGGTAGTTCATGCAGCTATGTTCACCATAATGCTGCGGTGGTGTAATGGTCAGCATATCTGCCTAATCAATAAGAAGACGTGGGTTTGAGTCCCGGCTGTAGCATAAATTTTAATTCACTTTTTCAGATTCCAACGTTATCGTAGATAAATTAGAGACCTAATGTTTCAGGGAAAATTTAATTTAAGATCTATACGATCACATGTAGTACAGCACTTCCACTTTACGTCCAATGCTGAGATGCTATTGCAATGTCGATGAGCCCTGGTAATAGTGACAATATCAGGGGAGATGTGAATTGCAGTCTTAGTAAATGAAACAATGGCAGTGTAACATGTTTCCAACCTAATCAGTGCAAGCATGCTGGCTCAAAGGGCTACGACCACCCACTGCCGAGGGTACGTCAGCATGCTCATAATGACAGTTTTTATATTCACTTAACTTGATTTTGCAATCACTAAGATGAAAACATGTAACTTGTCAATGCCTGATCAATGCCTGACGTTTATTTCTTCTCCTTCGGAACCGTTAACTTTTTTGTTAGTCTGTGAGATTAAGAAATGTGTTTGTATACGGTCATGATGAAAGAGCACTAATATCCTCGACGTTTCTCATTTATTACAGCATGTAATTATGTCATTAAGTCTGCTGAGTGACTGCCTCTTGCTGTGGAACTGGCTTGGAACTAATTCACGGAAAGAACATCGTTAGCATCTTAAAATAGCCTAGAGAATGACTTTGCCTACTAATGGCTAAGCATTAAGTGTTTTATAAGGATGAGAGCCTCGACGTTATCTTAGCATGACATTAAGGTTTCACATCAGGGCCAAAGTAACTAACCTATAACTCAGATACCATCACGTACCTTCAAAGAAATTAATGATTCTTCATTCGAATAACTTTTAAAAGCAACGAGGAAGCAAAGACCTCTACAAATTTTTGAGATTAAGGAAATTCATGTAATCCATATAATGAAGGCCATTTTGCCTGTCCAGTTCATGTGCAAATATCGGTCTCACAGTGTTTTAGGAGACTCCCGATTTCTCTTTCACATTTTTGGTTGGCGTGCATGGAGGTTTTATCTCCGTCTCATGGACAGGTTAATTCCTTATCATATCGGGACTGTATATCAGCACATTATTTCTTTTGTTTGCGGTTAAGATACAAAGTGTAAATGTGAGTCCGCACGTTGACAACGTGCAAACAGTTCAGTCGAAATCAATATTTCAAGTTTCTAATTCAGTAGGTCTTGACATTTATTAGTCAAACATTTTCTTTAATGTCAGAAAATGGCTCTATATTTATATGTTATTATTCTTTGTTACAATGCCATCGTTATTCTTTTCCTATCTTGTCCTAATCTATTCAGGAGGACGACGGTTCAATCCCGTCTCCGGCCATCCTGATTTAGGTTTTCCGTGATTTCCCTAAATCGCTTCAGGCAAATGCCGGGATGGTTCCTTTGAAAGGGCACGGCCGATTTCCTTCCCCATCCTTCCCTCACCCGAGCTTGCGCTCCGTCTCTAATGACCTCGTTGTCGACGGGACGTTAAACACTAATCTCCTCCTCCTCCTCCTTCTAATCTATTCATTTCTAAGTGACTGTGCTCACAATTTCTTCATAATCTTTAATTTGTGTTGTAGGCTTTACATGACCACGGTATTTTTACCAAAAAAATGGTTCAAATGGCTCTGAGCACTATGGGACTCAACTGCTGTGGTCATAAGTCCCCTAGAACTTAGAACTACTTAAACCTAACTAACCTAAGGACAGCACACAACACCCAGCCATCACGAGGCAGAGAAAATCCCTGATCCCGCCGGGAATCGAACCCGGGAACCCGTTCGTGGGAAGCGAGAACGCGACCGCACGACCACGAGATGCGGGCGGTATTTTTACCCTCTGCTATTCCTTCTGATTAGAAGTAAACTAATTTTGTATCCCACAGCAGATGCTCCACTAACTTCTTCCCTCATCAGGTAAGAGTTTTTCAGTGGTTCACTTTCTACATTACCTCACCTTTCAGTTTCCAATACTCTTCGGTAGCATTTTATTTCAGATGCTTTCAGCTTAAGTCTATTTATCATTTCCAATCATCTATGTTTCACTTTCATATAACGAATTGCTTCAAATGGACGCTTTCAGGGATTTTATTTCCATTTTAATATCTAATAGCCAAGAGCGCTTTCATCGAACGAAGATGTATTCCCCTGTGCTAAGCTACTTTTGATGGCTTTCTCATTTCCTCCATTTTCTGCCATTTACTACTAAATAATCGAATTACATTGTCAAACACTGTTGCGTACAAAAAACAGTATCGTTTAATCGAAGTAGTCACTTAGGAATTACTCTAATTTGAAAGAAATGAAAAGTTCAACAGATCTTGAATTTCTTCTTCATCTTCACGGAGGATACCAACGTCATCGGCTTATTTTATCTCCGTCGTTTCTTCTTCGGTGTATGGACTGGACAGTATGGCTGAAAAACTGTAGCTCCGGGTAACACCATAATTAATCAGAACACTTCGTCATTGGTCTTCTGATCTTATTGTTTCCGTCTTTGTTCTTCTACATGTTGAACAGAGCACCACTTTTCATCTAGCCTACTCAAATTTTTCTTAGAATTTCGAACATCTTGTTCCATGTCACATTGTCGAACACTTTTCCTTGATTGACAAACCTTATGAACATGTCTTGATTTTTCTGCAGTCTTTCTTCCATCACCAAGCACAAAGTCAGAACTGCCTCTCTCTGGTGTTTTTACCTTTCCTAAAGCTAAATTGTTTGTCATCTACCAAACCACCAGTTTTTGGTTTTCCATTCTTCTGTATATTAAGCTTGTCAGCAGCTTGGATGCATGAGCTGTTAAGTTCATTTTGTGATACTTCTTGCATGATATTTCTCGCAGTAATGTGCTATATTCGTAATTTTGGGGATAATGTTTTTCATAAGGTTTGATGGTACATTGCTACTCTCATAGATTCTGCATATCAACTTGATAGTCGTCTGGTTGCCACTCCCAAATGATTTTAGAAATTCGGATGGAATGTTATCTATTCCTTCTTTCTTATTTGATATCGAGTCTTCCTGAGCTCGTTTAACTTCTGACTTTGCTGGTGGTTCCACTAAATCATCTATGTCGATTCCAGTTTCTTCTCATATCACGTCATCAGAGAAGTCCTTCCCTTCACTGAGAGCTTCAATGTACTCTTTCTGCATGTCCACACACTTCAGAGATTGTAACAGCGTGAATTCCATTGCACTCAATGTTACTACCCTTACGTTAAATTTTACCAAATATTGTTATGACTTTACTGTATTCTGATTCAGTCTTTCCGACGATTCTTTCTTTTTGGATTTGTTTACATCCCGCAGCCATTTTGCCTTGACTGCCCTGAACTTCCTGTTTATTTCATTCCTAAGGGATTTATATTGCTGTATTCCTCTCCTTTCCCTGAACATTTTTATTCTTCCGTCTTTAGTCGATCAACTGAAGTTTCTGCTAACTAAGATTTTTCCGGAGTTACATTCATTCTACCTACGCCCAACGGTCCAGCATGTTTGACCGTCCCAGTAAGAGACGTCGCCGCCTATTCCAATGAACTCTCTACTCTCGTATTCCTTATCGCAGTACCCACATCCTTAGCGAACTTCAAACTCGCGTTCATTTATCAGTACCGTGACTAGTCTCTTAAACTTTAGTCTACTCTCTATCATCAACAAACTTTGATCTGAGTCTATATTTGTTCCTGATTACGTCTTACAATCCAGTATCTGGTTTCGGAATACCTATCTGACCGTGATGTGAACCAGTTGGAATTTCGCCGTTTTCTTTGAAAGTATCCCTCCTCCTCTTGTGAGTCATGAACAGAGTGCTCGCTATTACTATATGAAGTCTGCATCAGAACTCAATTCGCCTCTCTCTGATTCTACTGCCAAGACAATATTCTCCCGTAACCCTTCCTTCTATTCCTTCACTACAACAGTGTTGCCATCCCCCATGACCATAGTATTTTCATCGCGCTGTACGTACCGAATTACCGATTCAGTTTCATTATATTTCCTCCTCTCATACGGACACCACACGTATCTACCTCTTGCCCCTCCTCACCCAACACACTGTACGAAAATACACAGAACGAACTTTCTGTATGTACATATTTGTGCCAACAACCTTCCCGCAATGGTGACACCGATTCCCGTCAGATCCCGAAGGTAAACACCGTCGGGTTTGGCTAGCATTTAGATGGGCCACCGTCCGGGTATGCCAGGCTCTGTTGGCAAGTGGCGTCCACTCACCACCTGTGAAGCAAATTGAGGAGATAGTTGAATGAGAAACGGTCACGAAAACTGACAGTGGTCGAGAGAGCAATGTGCTGTCCACATACCCACCTACATCTTCACCCAGTGACACCGGTCGGCTGAGAATGACAGTCACTGCCATTTTAGAGCTCTTAGCGGCGTGCAGTGTGCTATGCCATGTAGCTATAACTTTATTGACAATTGCTTATTTTATTTCAGATCCAATATCTATAATTTTGTAAGGTTTAAATATCATTCATTTCTTTATATTACACACATCAAAAACTTTTTAGGCATCACCTCGGTTCCGAGAGTTCCGGAACCTGTACAGAAAATTGGAACAGAGATCAACATGAACATCATTTCCGCCCTTTTTATAGCTCATGAAAATCACACATTACATGTTGTACCACGGAATAGCGAGACCTTCAGAGGTGGTGGTCCAGATTGCTGTACACACTGGTATCTCCAATACCAAATAGCACGTCCATAAATAGCCCTTTTAAATCTATCCCAGGTATGTTCGATAGAGTTCATGACTGGAGAACATGCTGGCCACTCTAGCCGAGCTATGTCGTTATCCTGAAGGAAGTCATTCACAAGAAGTGCACGATGCGCGCGCATATTGTCGTCCATGAAAACGAATGCCTCGCCAATATACTGCCGATAACGTTGCACTATCGGCCAGAGGATGGCAGTCACGTATCGTACAGCTGTTATGGCGCCTTCGATTACCACCAGCGGCTAACGTCTGCCCCACACAATGCCACCCCAAAACAGCAGGGAACCTCCACCTTGCTGCACTCGCTGGACACTGTGTCTAAACCGTTCATCTTGAATGGGTTGCCTCCAAACACGGCTACGACGATTGTCTGGTTGAAGGACTATGCGGCACCAATTGGTGAAGAGAGCTTGATGCCAATCCTGAGCTGTCCATTCAGCATGTTGTTGGACTCATCTGTACTGCACTGCATGGTGTCGTGGTTGAAAAGATGGACATCGCCATGGACGGCGGGAACGAAGTTGCGTATCATGCAACCTATTGCACACAGTTTCAGCCGTAACGCGACGTCCTATGGCTGCACGAAAACCATTATTCAAAATGGTGGCGAAGTTGTCAGGTTTTCTTCGAGGCATAATCCGTAGGTAGCCGTCATCCACTGCAGTAGCAGCCCTTGGGCGGCGTCAGCGAGGCATGCCATCGACAGTTCCTATATTTCTGTATCTGCTCCATGTCCGAACAACATCGCTTTGGTTCACTCCGAGACAGCTGGACACTTCCCTTATTGAGAGTTCTTCCTGGCCCAAAGTAATAATGCGGACGCGATGTGACAGCGGTGTTGACTGTCTAGTCATCGTTGAACTACAGACAACACGAGCCGTGTACCTTCTTCCTGGTGGAATGACTGGAACTAATCGGCTGTTGGACCCTCTCCGTCTAATAGGCGCTGCTCTTGCTTGGTTGTTTACATCTTCGGACGGGTTGAGTGACATCTCTGAACATTCAAAGAACTGTGTCTGTGATACAGTATCCACAGTCAACGTCTATCTTCAGGAGTTCAGGGAAACGGGCTGATGCAAAACCTTTTTGATGTATGCATATCATGAGGGTATTTTGCTCTTAAATCCGTTCGTTTGTTACTGCATGTAATTGTTTCGATTTATGATGAAGACACCCGTAGTCGGTGTCGAAATCAGCTCAAAGCAAAATTGGCTCAAAGGTGCGCCCAACCACGAGCTCGACGACGAGTCGAACATCAAAGTATCGACGTATGAGAGGAAAACGATCCGGGTGAGAAGTAAATATTACGTGTAAGGAGGGTTAATGATGGCACATTGGCACCAAATGTCACAGTTCTGAGATGGACGTATCACGCGATGGGAAGGTCGTCACAACCCCTCTTGCACAAATTCCACCCATTCTATTAACTCCTCTAGCATGGAGATCAGAACCGCGTTGCACATTGTTTAAATCAAATGGTTTTCTTATGAGTAGCCGAGGAAAACATTCGAGTCACACCGCTACTCAGAATCATGCAACTGATTTCTTATTACCAATTTACTTTTGTACTCATAGCACACTATGATAACAGGTTAAATTCGTTAAAAAATTAACGTATATATGGTGTCCGTATGAATAAAGACACAAAGGAATTAAACGAATGAAAGACATTAGTTTACAGTGCGCATCGATTTATATCAATGGGGCAGTGCTGTACTGTTACTCGAACCCTGCTCTCCTGCTTACTAGGCAGATGTGCTGACCATTACGCCATCTTTTTTTTCAGTTTCTCACATTCCTGAATGTATCGAAGCCTACAAAAAGTATGGGGAAGTTAATGTCACCGACACTTTTACCCTAAACGTCAGAAGATGCCCGAGAAACCGCTCCATCACTTCAGCCATTAGCCTGTAACTATAAAAAATCCAAATAACGTCTACCAAAAACAGGAAAGGAAGATACAATGAAGGTGTTTCTTATAATCTATTTATTTATTTTATTTTTTAAATTCATCTCCGCCGCATCAGCACACCCCCACAGAGATGGGTGATCACCTTGGACCAAGAGAAAATCCGATGCAACCTTAGATCATTGATGCACGTCTTCTCGCAAGCATGTGGAATAATCGTTGATGGGATCCAATCTGTCAGATGGAAGAAAGAACGTATGTTAGCTGCTCCTAGCATGGATGATTGAGCGGCAAGGGCGTTGTCGAAAGCACCCCAGTGGAAGTTCGAGAAATTTTGTTGGTACTTAGGATTCTTGAAAATTGCACAATTTCGCTTGTTAAGATATTATTAGAAATCGAGAGCTGATTTGTCACCGCCACCAAACTGGTAGTGGATAACGTGTGCACTAATCCAAGTCACTGGGTGAATCTTCGCCCACAGAACATAATCTGAGAACTATTTGTGTAGTTATACTGTCAGGGATAGTGGGTATGATGAACACCAATACGTAACAAACCAAATGCTAAACGTTGCTCACTTTGCTGTAGACAAATGACCGACTTGATAAAGACTGCGGCGTCCTATGCCCTTCGGGAGCATTCGCGGCTCGTAACTGACTTCAAATAGCATGCTTTGGCTCACAAAGGGACCCACTGCGGCCAGCATGAATATGGCCATTGTTGGCGGAGTGATGAAAGTCTGGGCCACGTGGGATTTGCGACACGAAATACACGTTAGCATACCGGATCCGATGCAGCATGTTCAGAGTTCAGAGTCGATGGTCAACGAAATTTGCCCGGATCCAGTGTAATGAGCAACTGTAGTGAAGCGTCGCAGATCGCCGTAATTCAACCATAAAATCTGTGCAATAACATGTCGTAGATCTGGAGGGGAGCAACGCATTCATCGGGCAGCCCACATCCTATACGCATTGTTAGATTTACGAATGTTAATGACGCTGCCTGAAGCAACGACGTAGGAATCCAAAGATTCCAGTGCTGTTTGAACAGTATCCGTGTGGTACCGGAGGAGGAACAGTTCGTCTGTTTAGATTGTGCAACAAAAGTTATGGGCGCCAAGATTTATCTTGGTGAGGCGTTGGCGGAGGCCATGTAATAATGTTTCCATGGCGTGAGTGTACAGGATGACGGAGAGAGGGCATGCTTGCTGTAGCGATCGTTGTATCAGGATGAGTGCATAAGACTACCATTGTACAAGATCCCAGATGTCGCGCCCCAAGGGAGGCGCATTATTACGTCCACGAAACTACCTGGGAAATCCATATTTCACATCATCACTGCCAGATAGAAGTGGTCAACCGTATCGAAGCGCTGTCTGAAATCAAGGGCCAAGACCCCCATCATGCGTCATGTCCGTACAAGTGTGGTCATTTGACAGTACCGATATACGGCAATCCGGATATTGTAATCGTCTGATCGTGGGTACTAGAGGAGGGCGACTCTTTGGAGACATGCTGCCAAAAGCTTGAGAAATATTGTGTCAGAGCTCAGGAGCGACATGGGTGACAGTCACCGTTAGGTTTATGGACGGGAATGAGAACGTTTGAGGAAGACACCAGGAGGCTATACTGCAAGGGGCATAAGACCGAGACACGTATTCGTTCTAGTTAGCGTCAGTAGCTGGTGACAAATCCTGTAGAGCTCTAACGGACCGCCATCAGGTCATGGTGATTTGTGAGGCGCGCTGGCCAGTACAGCTGTCATATCCTCGAGTAGTTCCATTACGTAGAGTGCCACACTTTAGGCGAGAGATATGCTTAATCTTGTCTGTGGTATGATGATGCTCAATGAACAGTTGACTGTAGTGAGCATGGAGAGTATATCTAATCTTACGTCGCATAGTGAAATAGCGATAGTAGGCCAAAGTTACAGCATGGAGCAGCGCTTGACGCCAACGCCGGTGTTCAGCGATGAAGTGATATTGTGAAGACCATTCGCAGTCCATTGTCTCCATTGTGTGAGCACAAACAATTGTCCCTTCAATGTGCCGCCTAGTGAGTGCCATGATGTTTCACATTCTTCATTGCTGCTGAGGGGCAGGCGAGTATGGCATAATGGAACAATTATGCAAGATGTGGTAAAAAATCTACTGAGTGCCGCCCCCAGACGGAGACCTCCTACCACGAACAGTCATTGCGTTCCTGTGGTGACGAATTGGCGCTCAGCAGACACCTATGCAGGGTCGTTGGGTGCAACCCTAGCTGAGTGGTGCAGGATGACCACATTGCCTCCATGAGCTGTCGGCATTCACGCGAATGAAGGAGTAACATATTCATTTTTCGGAGGCCCCGTCCATGCCACAGCATCCGGCAGCATATAAAGACTGCATGGTCGGAAAAGACAATGAGACATATTCCAGAGCTCCTTGTGCCCCACTCAGTGGAAGCATGTATGAGAGAGAGACGTGGTCTCTACATTTGAAGGAGTGTGGCTGCTATAGTGTTGGTCAGTTTTCGAATGGTTATGATGCTGGAGAGCACTGCACAAGGAGCGAAGTGTAGTAGTTCGTCCCTCGGCGCCTGGGTGGTGTTAAAATCACCACCGAAAATTGAGGCCCTCTGATGTCCCATACACTCGATCCAGAGCCTCATGGAGAAAGCACCGTTCCTGACGTGTCAGCGAGGAAAGCGTCGTCTTCAGCAATTAAGCGATGGTGGAGAGGGGCTGCCATACCACTGCCAGACGCAGACAGGTGGGAGATGTGGGTAACGTATTCGAAAGGGCCGACGAAATTCTCTGAGTAAGACCTGATGGGGAGGGCTAGCCAATATCCGTAGCATAAGCGTATCTTGTAACTTCGTCAGTTTGTGATGCACATGGATGTTGTTGACGCTGAGAGTAGCCAGTGGGTATTGCTGGGTCTCCACAACCGCTGGGAAAGACGTCCACGTTGGCGGTGGCCATACAGGTTGGACTAGCCACAGCACCTGTCATGTTACCACTCACTGTATTTCTGCTGTCCCCAAAACACCCATCAGGACACTCCCTTCCTTAGCACCAGGCAGTAGCGCTGTTTCATCCTATACCACATCGACTTAGGAGCCCGTCCGTACGACTGTGGTGTTCTGCAATGATTCATCCACTGTGGATGCAGGTGGTGTCTACACCACAGGGGGAACGTCAGCCAGGACACAAGCGGGAGGAATCAGCACTGTTGTGTCGCTGTGACATGAAACAGTCGCAGAGTGAGGTGGTGTACCATTACCAGCCGACATTTGATTGTCAGAAGATTTGGTGTCATAGGACACTTGGTCATCAACATGTGGCCCCAATTTGGGGGTGCACAGTACCACTGACGGCGCTCCAAAGGGAATGTCTGTTTGCGTGCATGCTGTTCAGAGCTGCGTACCTTTTTTGCTAGTCTCAATCCCTTGTCATTTTCCTGACCTCACGCCAGCCTGCGTGAGTTTAAACGCGTGCCCTTCGGCCTCCTGTCCTAGTGGATTGCTGTCTTGCCAGTCCACAAAAGAAACAACCTCATTTTAGGGGTATTGTCGTATTGTCATCATTTTAAGACTCTTGTTGCTTAATCAACTGAGTAAGAAAATTTGAAGTTTGGTTTCGTTAAAATTAAAGCTCCTCCTTAATTGTTTTAGTCATTTGTACATAGGTTTGTTTAGGAAAGTTGGCTAGCCAAACCTTAAAAGATCTGCGTTCTTACCCTTAATCTGTTCCTCAGCTGATTGGACGTAATGATATTTCTGATGGGAATTGTATGGACATTTGTACTATTTACGTAAAGCTTTACCTGAGTATATTTACTTAGTCATATTCAAATCTAAGTTTTATGGGTCTTGTTCTGGTTAAAGATATTTATTTGTTATTTGTCCAATTGATCTGGCCTTGTAAGGCAGTCTCCTGTATTACTGTGAATGTGATTTTATAATGCTTTTGATTGTAATAAAATATGTAGCAACTACAAAGGCTTACTATTGTGATTTTGGCGTGTCACTACCATTACCACATTTCGGTCTGACTGAAACCAGTCGAGGCGAAAAGCCTCACCATGCGCCCTGTCTCAGCAAGTGTGATCATGTGACAGTATTGACATATGGAAGACTGGATGTTATGATCGCCTGATCGTGGGTACTACGAGGAGGGCGATTCTTTGCAGACATGCAACCAAAAGCCTGGAGAAGATCATGTCGCAGTTCTGGATCAACAGGGGATGACAGTCAGTGACACAGGTTTTACTGTTCGGTTTCTGCATGAGAATGAGCAACGCTTAAGGATGATACCAGGAAGATGTACTGTAAGGGGCATAAGATCGAGACACATGTCCGTTCTGGCTAGCGTCAGTAACTGGTGGCAGGTCTTGTAGAACTCTAATGGGAGGCAGTCAGGTCATGGGGACTTTTGAGGTGCGCTGATCGCTATAGCTGCAATAACCTCCTCTTCTATCATATCCTCATGTAATTCCATTTGTGTGTCCCACGGTAGAGTGCCACACTTAGGGCGAGAGATCTGCTTAATCTTGTCTGTGATACAATGATGCTCCATGAACAGTTGACTGTAGTGTGCATGGAGAGCATGTCCAACCTCACATTGCTCAGTCGCACAATGATAATTGGCCAAAGTTACAGCATGGGTCAGTGCTTGACGTCAAAGCGAGTGTTCAGCAGTGATGTGATACATCAATGGCCATTTGTGGTCCATTCTACCAGGGTCCACGCACAAAAAATTGTCTCTTCAAGGTGTCGCCCCGTGAGAGCCAAGATCTTTGCTTTCACATTTTCACTGCTGTTGAGGGGCAAGCGAGTGTGGCATAATGAAAGAATTATGCAAGGTGTGGTAAGACAATCTACTTAGTGCCGCCGCCAGGTGGCGACCTCCTGCCTTGACCAGTCAGTACCTTCCTGTGTTGTTGGGTTGGCACTTATCAGACCCCAATGAGAGATCATTGTTTAAGATCATAGCTGAGTGGTGCAGGAAAACCACATTGCCTTCATGAGCTGTCGGCATTCAGGCGAATGTAGGAATGACACATTCATTTACCGGGGGCCTCGTCCATGCCATAACATCCGGCAGCATGGAAAGACTACATAGTCGGGAAAGCTAATGACCTATACTTCAGCACTCCTTGCGCCCCCAACAATGTAGTATAAGAGTCTGATGTGGTGTATGCAAATGGAGGAGTAACTGTGTGCAACCCTCCTTTTCGCCATGTGTCTACTGCCATGCGTCCATCAGTCGTTGGTTGCTTGCTTATGATCGTAGAGATCACCGTACACTGGGACAGTGTGGCAGTTGGTCCTGCAACGCCTTAGTGGAGTTAAAATATCCACCGAAAATTAATGCGTTCTGATGCCCCATAAACAAACACACCATTTGCGAAGAAAGGCGACCGTTCAGTCCGTAACTCGTGGTCGTGCGGTAGCGTTCTCGCCTCCCACGCCCGGGTTTCCGGGTTCGATTCCCGGCGGGGTCAGGGATTTTCTCTGCCTCGTGATGACTGGGTGTTGTGTGGTGTCCTTAGGTTCGTTAGGTTTAAGTAGTTCGGAGTTCTAGGGGACTGATGACCATAGAGCCATTTGAAAGGCGACCGTTCACCGCGACGGCCCGACCCATGCTTGTAATTCTCATGCCATGAAGAGTGAGCGCTGTTCCTGTCGTGGCAGGGAGGAAAGCAACGTCTTCGGCAATTACGCCATCATGGAGAAGGGCTGCCACATCGCTGCCAGTGACAGAGGAGTGGGAGTTGTGGGTCATGTATTAGAAAGAGCTGATGAAATCCGAGACTAAAGCCTGCTGCAGGAGAGCTAGTCTCTATCCGTATCATTCAGCGTGTATTATAGCATCGTCAAGTTACAACGCACATGAATGTTATTGACGATGAGAGTAACCAGTCGGTATTGTTGGGTGTCCACTGACATATGCTCTGGCAGTGGCCATTCAGGATGGACCAGCAGCCATCATATTAGTCACTGTGTTGTTGCTGTGTCCTAAACCCCCATTATGAAACTCCCTTCAATGGCACCAGGAGGCAGCACCGTCTGATGCTACACCTCATCCAGTCATGAGCCCCTCAGTAAAAATGTGGTATCCTGCAGTGGCTCGTCCACTGTGCATGCATGTGGAGTCAGCGCACAGGAGGGAAGTCAGGCGGGACAGAAGCAGAAGGGATCGGCACTGCTGTGTCACTACGGCGTGACGAAGTAACAGGGTGAGGTGGTGGAAGGTTACAATGGAACGTTACAATCCAATATCAGAATTTCAGAAGACCTCGGACATTTGGTCATCTTCATGTGGCCCTATTCGTTGAAGGATACACAGCTGCACTGATGGTGCTTCCATGGGAATTTTTGTTTGCGTACATGATGCACAGGTAGTTGTTGTTCGCCGCTCCTTTGCCAGATGGAAGAAAGGCAGGAGTAGGTGCAATATAAGGCATCGTTTTCATGTCCATGTCACGGTCATCGATGCTGGGTAAGCGAGTATCTCCTCCTAACAACATCGCTGTCTGCAGCGATGTGATGCGCCGGATCAGTCCATGTTACGGCACTTTTCTTTTTGTCACAGGTTCTGTGCGTCGTTGGGAAGATCGGCAGTTGGTGTAGTGACCGTGGCATAGATGACAAGTAGGACTGTGGACGGTGCAGTGGGGGCGGTGTCGTTAAGCTATGTCTGTACAAGCTGGCGTTAGGGACAGTTTTCGTGGTCATGCCTTTCCTGGCTACAGCCAGCGCAGTATGGGGCTGCCCATCATTCACCTATAACCAGGTATGACGGACTACACCAATTCAATTTGCAGTTGAGAGACACTGTTTATAAGAGGACAGAGATCAAAAGCTTTCAATTTTTCGGCCTGGTGACTGAGAACATTGCCATAAGGTTTGAAAGCCGACATGACAACGCCCGGCGGGTCCTCAAATGGGAGCTCGAAGAGCCTAACGAATAAGATGGCGCAATGGTTAGCACACTGGATTCGTATTCGCGAGGACGACGGTTCAAATCCGGATCCGACCACTCAGATTTCGGTTTTCCATAGTTTCCTTAAATCTCTCAAGGCAAATACAGAGAATACTACTTTGATAACGGAACAGACGACTTTAAAGACGCTGAACATATGCAGGCTGAAACTGGCGTGGTCAATCACGACGGCACCTACGTGTCCGATGGGATACTTCAGATCTCGCGCTTGGCGGCTCACAGTTTCAATACACAGTTCTTCGCTCTTCATATTGACACATACAGCTTTTCCAGAGTTGGAAAGGGAGTGACAATGAAATCCTGTGGATCCAAGGGAAGATCATTCCGTATAAAGTTCTCTGTTTCAAAATATCGAGATCGTGCAAATTGTGCTTTCAATGCGATCGTGATCGTTATCCGGCTGCACGAATAAGCGTGTGCCATGGCTCACTCATACGAGGGGCGGGATACACGAAACTGCGACGAGAATTAAACAAGGAAATAACGCACGCACGCTCCACGGCAGGTGGGATGCAACAGACATCCGTACCTCTCGGGTCTGCGAGCCGAAGTGCCATTCGGACGCAGTGCTCACTACAACCACACATGCTACCGTAGGGTGCCTTCTGTCTGACCTAAATTCTCGGCTTATGCCACATGGCCCCACAACATCACCACTGTGTGTTAAGAGTTGGGAATTTTGGTGTGCCTTTAGGCGTGCTAGGCTGGTCCGTGTGGTTGTGGAGACCACTGTGTCCTGATAGCGTAGTGATCAGTGTATCTGCCGAGCAAGCAGGAGACCCACATACGAATTGTGGTCCGGCCTAAATTTTCAGCTTGTCCTGAAATATATAAAATAAATCAGTGTCCACTGGCAGCAATGTCTTTAATTCCTTTGTGGTTCATAAATAGCTCAAATGGCTCTGATCACTATGGGACTCAACATCTGAGGTCATCAGTCCCCTAGAACTTAAAACTACTTAAACCTAAATAACCTAAGGACATCACACACATCCATGCCCGAGGCGGGATTCGAACCTGCGACCGTAGCAGTCGCGCGGTTCCGGACTGAAGCGCCTAGAACCGCTCGGCCATCACGGCCGGCAATTCCTTTGTGTCTTTAAAAATTTTGGCTATAGTTGAGTGTTTACTTTTTGCCAATTTCCTTTTGTATTCGTTGCTTACTTTTATAGTCATTCCTTTGTGTCTTTAAAAACTTTAGCTATAGTTGAGGTTTACTTTTTGCCGAACCTTTGGCATTCGTTGCTTACTACAATAGTAAAAGTTAATTATCTGAAAAGTTTCGTCACACCACCTTGCTGCTTATCTGTCGGCTGCCTAAGAGCTCCCAGACTGGTGGGACCATGTCGTTCGTTGTCTTCTCTGTTCTTCAATAAAATTCTTCAGCGTATCAGACCGCATCGTCATAATTTAAAATGCGCCAACGTTTCGGCCAGCGTTGCAGCTTAATTATGACGATGCGGTCTGATACCCTGAAGAATTTTATTGAAGAAGACAACGGCCGCGGAAGCCTACGCTTACGTCTTCTCTGTTCCTTACCACTTTCACGTCATTGTTTATTCTCCCTACTATTTGCCACTTCGAAGTCATTTTTTATCCTCCCTGCTCCTCGCCACTTCGACGTCATTGTTTATCGTGGCCGAGCGGTTCTAGGCGCTACAGTCTGGAACCGCGCGACCGCTACGGTCGCAGGTTCGAATCCTGCCTCGGGCATGGATGTGTGTGATGTCCTTAGGTTAGTTAGGTTTAAGTAGTCCTAAGTTCTAGGGGACTGATGACCTCAGATGTTAAGTCCCATATTGCTCAGAGCCATTTGAACCATTTTTTGTTTATCGTCCTAGTTCCTTGCCACCTGGAAATTTATGTATTTCTGCTAGTTAGTACCCGTTAGGAATAGTCAAGGATTGACATTTAAATGATACGAAGTTGTGTTTTCATCGTTCTCAGAAGTTATTCTTAGTTAAATTTATGGAGGGAACCAAGTGATTATTACTGCAAAGCGTTTATATGAATAGTGTCCACCAACCATCCGTAGAAGGGACATTACAATAAATGTTAAGCATTTATGTTGTGTGATATGGTTTATTCATCACTGGTTAGCTGGTTATGCGATACCTTTATTTTTTAATGAATAATTCGAAGTTTCATTTTCTGACGTCAATGATTTTATATTTGCCTAATACGATGCTGTAAATCAGGGGCGTCCAACGTTTGAGGTTACCCGAGGCACACTGGAAGAAGACGAACACTTCTCGGCCGCAGCACATAATCCTTGTTTATACTAATCAGTCAGAACATTATGACCACATATCTAACAGTCGGTGTGTCTTCCGTTGTCCTGGATAAAAGCGGCGACGCGTCGTGGTTTGGAAGCAGTGAGATCTTCGTAGGTCGCTGGAGGAAGTTGGCACGACACCTGCACACGAAAGTCACATAATTCCCGTTAATTCCGGGTATGATGGGAAGAGCTGTACCGCCAATTTCAACCACATCACAGATGTGTTCGATGGGTTCAGATGTGGCGAGTGGCGAGGCAAGCACATCAGTTGTAACTCACCACTGTGTTTCTCGAAGCATTCCATCACACTCCTGGCATTCTAACGTCGTACATTATCTTTAAGAATGGCATTGCTGTAGAGAAGCATGATCGTTATGAAGGCATGTACCTGGTTTGCGACAAGTGTACGATACTCCTTGGTCGTCATGGTGCCTCGAACGTGCTCCGATGACCCTTGGATGCCCATGTGAACGTTTCTCAGAGCGTAATGGAGCCGCCGCCAGCTTCTTTCCATCCCGCTGTAAAGGTGACAAGGAGGGAAGGCGTCGGATTCACGCCCTCCCATCGGCATGACAAAGAAGGTATCGGGATTCATCAGATCATGCAACGCTGTCCCACTGCACCAACGTCCAGTGCCGATAGTCACATGCCCATTTCAGTCGCAGTTTCCGATGTCGTGGTGTTAACATTGGGACATGCATGGATCATCAGCTGTGGACGCCAATGCACTGTGTGTTCGTATCAACTTGTACCTTGCCCAGCATTAAAGTCTGACGTTAGTCCCGCTACAGTTCGCCGCTAGTCCTCTTTTAACAGACTGCCCAGCCCACGATTTCCAATACCTGTCATGAGGGGTGGCCGCCCATACCCACACCGTCTGGACGTATTGTAACCTTGGTTTCGCTACGTGTTGAAGACACTCACCACAGCACTCCTCGAAGACCCAACAAGTCGTGCAGCTTCTGAAATGCTCGTGTCGAGCTTCCGGGCCATCACAGTCTGCACTCGGTCAAACTCAGATATACCGCTCGCTGTCCGTATTCTAGACAAGCACAGCATGTTCCCTCATACTACATGTTCCGTGCGTGCGTGTGACTGGCAGTCATTCCTAGTCAGGTGACGCTGCTATCGGCAGGACTGGTTTATATCGATAGTAGGTCGGCGCACATAATGTTCTCGCCGATCAGTGTACATAACACTAACAACAACCACTGAGCAGAAAAAGGGAAATGGTCAGAGTGTGACGGTGTGTTACATTAATGGGCATTAGGAGAAAGGGAAAATAAGTTTCTGTTTTCAGACGTGTGGACCATAAATGGTCTAAAGACTAAGTACGTCTGCGCGAAGTATAACAAACAGTAAAGAATGTAAGTTATTATTGTCAAAACACAAATATGGATGTAATTAACAAAGCACAGTTCTTAGTGTAATCTCTGTGTAACATATGCCACGAAGATCAGAGACAATGCTTTGATTGAACTCTCTCCTGTTTTTGTTTCGTTTAGAGGCAGGCCGTCACTGTAGCGCTGGATAATAATTAATGCAAGTTTTTCTGTATTTTTACAAAATGTAATAGAAATTCTTATTAGAAAGTGTGTATTATTGACTTAGTGGGCGGCTCTCATGACAGTAATCATTAAATATAATTAACAAAGTTTTTTTTCAGAAGTTCGAATTGCGGGGATCTCTTCTTCCCTGGCAGCATTTGGTCGGCCATTACGCTGACGATTCATGTTATTATATGTAAATGTGAGAGACTTCTCATTTTTGATCTTTCATTAATTTCAAAGTTAAAAAGTGTAGTGATAGATTTCATTTACCAAAATTCACAGCACTGAATTAGTTCAGTATGTTTCATTTTGGCAGCTTAACGGCAGATGAGGTTCTCTCCAGTTTTGCCTTGCAAATAATGAAAAAGAAATATTAAAAATCATTCCATTCAATAAGCTCCTCAATAGCTCAGTTAATCTTTGTAACATTTAATACATAAATAACCAGTAGCCCCAGAGACCCATAGTAATAATTACAGTTTGCGTACGAATACGCATTTTTCTTTTCTAAATAGCAGCGCTCATTCAAACTATTTATTAGAAGGCTGTGAGTCGCGCGTTGTGTTTAAAATATGACAAACGTAGTTCGGGGCAGCCGATGTCCGTACGAGTATTATCGCGGTATAAGTAAATTAAAAGTCTCGTGCTAGCCCACAATATTAAAAGACACCCCAATCAAAATCCCAAAATATAATTATAAAATTAAAAATATGTAATTATCCCGTGATAAGTGGTCCCACACGTGCATATGAAGTTATACCATGATATGAGGTATATAGGCAACAAATACAAGTAATTTAGAATTTATTACTTTGTGATTCTTTATTCTAAAAAACAAAAAGGAATTAATTTAACATTTTACATAAGACATTTAATTATTGTGCTCACTTATTGGGCCGCATTGATACTTGCTTTCGGCCGCATCTGGCGCACTGGCCGCGGGTTGGACACCCCTGCTGTAAAAGCTTTTATGTGACAATGTCACATTTCATTAGGTGTGTGCTGTTAGTAAAATGTACATTATATAACGGATTTGTAACCCTTTAATCTTGTAACGATACTTATGTATTATTTCAATTTGGCATAGAGGAACTTGATACTCAGTCAATCGAAACGAGTTGTTTAGCTAAAGATGTTAAAAGTAGCTCATGGTGGTAATTATGACGTTTTTCAAACGGCAATCATACCTTCTGATGTCGCTGGATCAGAAGGGGGACACGTAGAGGTCTTCTTTGTGGGTGAAATCTTGTGGGACTTAACTGCCAAGGTCATCAGTCCCTAAGCTTACACACTACTTAACCTAAATTATCCTATGGACAAACACACGCACCCATGCCCGAGGGAGGACTCGAACCTCCTCTGGGACCAGCCGACCAGTCCATGACTGCAGCGCGATAGACCGTTCGGCTATTCCGGCGCGGCAGAGGTCTTCTGCTGAGGATCCCCATATTCAAAAACGTCCTCAGGAAAGTGTGCTCTGAAATGTGCCTGCAGCATGAAAGGTGGCTACACTGAGTCACAGCGCCAGAGATTGCGCCAAAGAGTATTATTCAGCCACCTCCACTGGCAGTGCTTGTAATTTTTTTTTTTAGGTGGCTACACTGAGTCACAGCGCCAGAGATTGCGCCAAAGAGTATTATTCAGCCGCCTCCACTGGCAGTGCTTGCTGAGAAGTCGTAGTGGAGAGTGCTTGCTGAGAAGTCGTAGTGGAGAGTGCTTGTCGTGACGTCGTCGTGGAGCAGTAGGAGTGGGGCAGTAGGAGTTCCGATGTAGCCGTGACTAGTTGTGAGCATGTTGTATGCGGTTGTTCTGATGAGCTAGACAGCCGATGCTGTTCGATTGCGGATGTTGTAATGATCAGAGTGTGTGTTTCGTCAATATATATGAAGGTAATAAATTTTTTTTATTTTTATTTCAAATGTCTTAAATAATAATGCCTCTTGGTCACAGGTTCAGTCAACAAAGCATCTGGCTTGTGTTCATGTATTAGAGTGTAATTCTGGTTTCTATGTGCAAGTATAGTATTTCAGTTTTGTTTAATTAATTCGGTGTAAATGGTATTTAAAATATCTTGTCTTTTTGAGGAAGAACCGTGACAGATGTGTACGTTGAATCACACTTCCACACACAGAACAGTTACACTTGTGTTTTTTTGTTTCGTAGGTTTTATAGTTGCTGGGGACTTAATTAATTAATTGTGTTAACGGAAGTTTTGTTCCACTCTTTGTTGTTATTCTATGCAGTCAGATTGCGTACTAATACCAGTCAGGGCCAGGCCAGATGTGTACGTTGAATCACACTTCCACACAAAGAACAGTTACTCTTGTGTTTCGTTGTTTCGTAGGTTTTATAGTTGCTGGGGACTTAATTAATGAATTGTGTTAACAGAAGTTTTGTTTCACTCTTTGTTGTTATTCTGTGCAGTCAGATAACGTACTAATACCAGTCAGGGCCAACCGGTTACGAGACTGCGTAACCGGAAAGTCAGCTACTAAAATTAAAAATATTTGCATTCAAAATTAATTAAGCCCCCATGCACGCAGATAATTGTCATATTAAATATTACAAATACACAAATATCAGTAAACTTATAATATTTATGGGTGTCAGTGCAAGCCACAACAAACAAGTAAAATAATATTTAGGAGATAGGTCGGTACCAATTATTTGGGATTAGGAAAGGGAAACACACAAAACACACTCACCTTTCATCCACATTAAGTACTACTGTGCAATTGAATAGTGTTAACTGTGTAAATGCAATTCTGTCAAAGATTTGAGGTTCGACATGTGTATCAAGTGGTAGTGGCAGCAGTGTATAACAGTCAATAATAGTTAGTCAACGTCGTAGTCATGATGACAAGACCAATGTTTGCCAAGCCAAATCAAAATGTACGGTTGCTGAACAACTGTCAGTGTGCCAAGATATGCAATTACTTCCTCTCTCCAAAAAAATATATACTGCTTATTGATTTAACAAAGTGTGTGTGTAGACAATCTTCTTACCACTTGAGTGTTCTAGTCTGCCATCTTCATCCTCCTTGTTCCATATGGACCACGAAAAAAAAAAAAAAATGCTCCTCGATTACACTTCACCTCTTATCCACCAGAACTCCAATAATCATCATCATCACATAATCTTAATACTTCAATGATACCTCTTACGTCGATACATATAAACCTTATCATCATTATCATTTACCTTACCTCTTGTCCACCAAAACTCCAATAATCATCAACTTCACACAATCTCAATACCCCAATAATACCTCTTCAATACGTCTATACATATAAACCTTATTACCAATATCATTTCACTTCCATAACAACTCTTTCCTCTAGTCAGTCTCCTCGAACAAGTACAGACAAAATCCTAGTGCAAACTTCAATTTATCATTCCATGCAATCCCAAGACACAATGTCCACACACAACCTCTGTGTAGTCCACCTGAGCCAAATCTTTTATGGTACTATCACGCAATCTCTTTCTTCCTGTTCTCTATCCTGTTCCTTTTGTCTAATCTCTACTGCAATTAATCTATTGTTGTTAGAATTCAATATCGGTTGTACTTCTTCTCTAATTTCTTTCTTTGATTCATCTTTCATGTTTTTGAAACATGTCCCTATTCGTGAGCCTAACTGTGTTTCCATTGTTTCCATCTTGGCTTTAATTGTTCCTATTTGTGAGCCTAACCGTGTTGCCATTGCTTCCATCTTCGTTTTAATTGTTCCTATTTCTGATCCCAAATTTAATATTGCACCCATCAACTGCTCCATATTAACTGGTTCAAAATTCTTTTCGCTCCTAACATTTCCCATAAAACTAACTTCCTTCGGCATAGCCATAAAGCTATCTGTGTTTGATACTATTCCAGAGTCTTCTGTCGTTAATCTCGTACTCTGAAAATTTTTTGATTGTGAAAAATTTTGAATTGGTTCCGGACTATTTTCTGGACTTATTAATTTGTTTTCAGCTTCATTATTCATCATACTGTTCTCCTGTGTTGGCGAGTTCGCCATGTCAACAATTTCGTCATTCTCACTATCCATCATTTTTGCCTTTTTCATCGATCGGGTAATCATTTACAAAACATACAAAACTCGTCACTATACGAAAATTACACACAATGACACTTTATCTCCAACAATACCATTCACACAAAATGTTTCCCGACAAACACGTCTAACGAACAATTAAAACCTTCACAATTGAACAAAATTATCAGACCTGTATACAAGACATCAAAAATTAAATTCTGCCAAAATACCATTAAAAGAATGACAAGACAACAACAAATGTTCAGTTATCAAATCTGCACATGCAATATAGACTACAAGTACTAAACTATAAATTACTACAACAATACTACTGTCTGCTATTTTTACAATCAGAAGAATTCCAAGGGACGATCCTGGCAGGGTCGCCACGTGCGTGGGGGCTTAATTAAATATAATGCAAATAATTTATAATTTTAGTCACTGTCTGTCCGGTTACGCAGTCTCGTAACCGGTTGGCCCTGACTGGTATTAGTACGCAATCTGACTGCTTAGAATAACAACCAGAAATGAAAGAAAACTTCTGTTGACACAATTAATTAATTAAGTCCCCAGCAACTATAAAAGCTACAAAACAAAAACTACAAACAACAAAGCACAAGTGTAACTGATCTGTGTGTGGAAGTGTGATTCAACGTACACATCTGGCACGGTTCTTCCTCAAAAAGACAAGATATTTTAAATACCATTTACACTGAATTAATTAAATAAAACTGAAATACTATACTTGCACATAGAAACCAGAATTACGCTCCAATACATGAACACAAACCAGATGCTTTGTTGACTGAACCTGTGATCAAGAGGCATTATTGTTTAAGACATTTGAAATAAAAATAAAAAAAATTATTACCTTCATATATATTGACGAAACATACACTCTGATCATTACAACATCCGCAATCGAACAGCATCGGCTGTCTAGCCCATCAGAACAACTGCATACAACATGCTCACAACTAGACAGTTCATCAGAGTTCATTAGCAGAAACTAAACATCTCCTAGTGGCACCCATCATGTTGAACAAGTGCAGGTAACAGTCCATAATATTCACTATAAAAAAAAAAAATTACAACAAGCACTGCCAGTGGAGGCGGCTGAATAATACTCTTTGGCGCAATCTCTGGCGCTGTGACTCAGTGTAGCGACCTTTCAAGCATCACTGTACTGTGTGGTCAGATTTACCAAAGGTCGCCGCCTATGCGCGTTTGCAGAGCGGAAAACCGACGATCACTTTCAATGGTGCGCCGTGGACGTCCAACAGCTTGTCACCTACTTGTGATTCAACCGCCCTTCAATCACATTTCCTCGCTAGTAGGAGGCGTACAGCCGACCAGCTTCACCCTAAAAAGTGTGTCCTGTATCAAATTTGCTTCCGTCAGTGGCAATCCCCATTAGCGATCCATATCGACGCTATAATGATTTCCTATTCAACTCAGCTTCCTTACGCACTTTGTTTCCCTGTCAGCGCATCACTAAGTGATATTCAATCTCGCAATGGGCAGTGGTCATAATGTTTTCGCATACGCCTTATCCCATATCGGATCACTGACGTTTACGATAGCAGGATATTGAATAGGGCCACAAATAAAAAAATTTCAGGTGGTTGCTGGGTGTTCGCCCATCACGGAGAGAACATAACACAGACGGGAAAAACGTAGAAAGTGATGAAATCGGGGACATAAGACTCTGGCTTAGTTTAGTATCAGTCGAGACTTACGACCAAAACCTTCTTTGACGACACAGCAGTACATTCTACACCTTCAGGTGTTTATCGCCGTAACTAGTGGTGTATTGGAAGGCCCACGCAGTACCGCGAACAGTCAACAAAGCAGGGAGCGGTAGGGGCGCGTTGCAGTCCGTTATTGGTGTGGCGTGGCCCGCGGCGCGCTACAGTACATGTTAATTAATAGCAATTACCGACGCCCATCAATCACAACAGCACCAGATTGCCTTCCTCCAAAGCAACGCGGGCTTCCAGGCATAGAGCGCACATGAAAAGTGAATCCTCGGACAGACAATTAGCACTTGTTTTAGTGGCCCCTTTACCCAGCTACTTCTTTCTATAAACATTCATTGATATGATGAAACTTGTAGCGCATGCTACATGGAGCAGCGTGCGCAATTTCTGATATTATATGCCAATTTGTATTACGGATGGAACCGAAATAACACAATTAGTGTTACGGATGGAACTCAAATAACACAATTGGTGTTACCGGTGGAACTACAATAACACCACCAGCTTTAACGATTGCTTCTTTAACTGTCCCACGTACACACGATAATACGTACTCAGTGCCAACATACGTTGCACCAAGAATTTAAGTTTATGAACATCGTACGTAGCTTTTCAGTGGTATTTTATTGAATACTAGATGAGCATGTGCTGTTGCCATAGTATGAACAATCCTCTCTCCCTCCTCCCGCACAGGCCATGAAGGCCCAAAGGTACCGAACGCCCGCCGTGTCATCCTCGGCCCACAGGCGTCACTGGATGCGGATATGGAGGGGCATGTGGTCAACACACCGCTCTCCCGGCCGTATGTCAGATTCCGGGACCGGAGCCGCACTTTTCAATCAAGTAGCTCTTCAGTTTGCCTCACAAGGGTTGACGGCACCCCGCTTGCCAACAGCACTCGGCAGACCGGATGGTCACCCATCCAAGTGCTAACCCAGCCCGACAGCGCTTAACTTCGGTGATCTGACGGGAACCGGTGTTACCAATGCGGCAAGGTCGTGGCATGAATAATCCACTAAAATTATTCCAAGAAAATAGTCTTGATGACATGTAAGTTGTATACATAGTTTGGTGACAGATTTTGGCCTTTTATAAGATTATTATCTGAACATTTTTCATTGTTTTGTGACTGCAGGAACACAAAATGATCTGGTAATGGAGTTATAAAAGACAGAAACCGATCGCCAGTCGACATACATACATAAATATAGACAGCAGTTTCTATGGAGTGCAGCGATCTGGTGCTAGCTTTGAATAAAAACAACGGTCGAGACAGTAATAACATCTGATTATTATTACCGGTTTCGGCTTATATTTAAGACATCCTCAGATTTTTTTAGACTTTCTGTGGCTGGTGCTCGCGGCTCCTCGGTTCTTCGCGTGGGACCACGATGGTACACTTTCACAGCCTGCTACTATCAAATTTCCGGCAACGATAGAGGAATTTATCACCGATTTTTTTACATTTAGGTGGAATTTATCTTTGATTTTTTTTTTACATTTAGGCCACAGAACTGTATTCTATTACATAATGGATTGTGGGGAAACGTGAAAATAAGACAATCGATACGTTTAAGGTGTGGCGATATAGATTGATGTTCTAAATTAGGAGGATTTGTAGGGAATGAAGAGGTTCTCCTCAGACTCAGCGAAGAAAAGAGCATGATACTGTGAAGAAGAAGGGACAGGAGGACAGAACATCATTGAATAATTTCCATGGTTCTAGAGCAGTACTCCTCGCATTGATTTTCTGCAGTAAGTGAATAAGAGTTTCTCGAAAAATTATTAATAACATGTCTTTTTTCGACATTTAGGCAACACTAATTATGTTTTTAAAATGTCATTGTATTTTCTGTGTTATTATTTGCAATTTAAAAGTGAAGTAATCAATAAAATACGTTTTTCCCATTTTTAAAATTGTGTGAATCTTCTAAATAAGCAAGCTGTTCCTTCCAATTAGCAGAGATCTGAATGTGTTCAGTCAGAGAAACAGTTTGGGAATCCCAGTTCTGGAGGAAGCTAATTGGGAAGGCAAACACTAGAATACAGCCAACAACAATTGAGTAGGGTGAGTTGAATGTTGTATGGAGATAAAGAGATTGGAAGAAGAGAGGAATTTACGGTGGAAACCCCAGAAAATTGACAACTTAAATAAAAAAGGCGCGTTTATAAGTTGCAGATGGAGAACATTGTTTTACCTACCACCCTACCATCCTAGAAAGGCAATTTTTGTGCCAGGTTGCAGGCCGGGTGTGTATATTGCTATACTACCAGAAGCGCGTCTTTTACCGTCACCGAGATGATGGAAATATTAGAGGCAGGCTGATGGCGCGAAGGAAGGTGACGCTGTTTCAGACGAGTCAGGCTTGATGGGCAATCAATACGACCCGCAGGCGAGACATGCGTGAGCGAAGGAAGCGATCGTTCCGTTTCACGTCGTTGCTGTCAGGAACAGCGGTGTCTCCGGGAGCGTCCCGGGGTATGAGATCCCACGCCACTGTTCACGGCCCCTGCCTAAGCAATCCTTTAGTTAGCTGGTCGGCTGCCGTCGCCTCCCTTGCCAAAGAGCTGTTCTTCCTCACAGTTCCGCCGGGGCAGGAATATACGGCCGGGCCTCGGTGCTGAAGATTAATTGGTTGCCTGAAGGACGCTAATATCGCCAAGGACAAGGGAGGGCGTCGGGCTCCGGCGACGGAGGAATTAAATACGCGTCAAGAATATTGGTTAACGAAGTCGGGTGCTAATGAATAAGCATTTTAATTTGATCGCGGCAGGAGCGGGCGCCGTGACGGATGGGCTGCGGGCCGCCGACTGACTGCAGCCGGGGAGCGAGGCTGCGCTGCGGCCGCCGGCAAACAAACAGCGCCCGCACTGGCTGCTAATTGGAAATTTTTGCGTGAAGGCGAGCGGCCGACTGGCTGAGTTACTGCCCTACAGGGTGACGCCGGCCCGTGCTCCAGCAAGCCGGTGATGTTTGCTGAACCCAAGAAAGGCTTGGCAGTGAACTCCGTAGTACACTGTGCTTAAGCATTGACAAGAGTTTCCAAAGTGCCTCTTACGTGAGGAAGACATTTTTACCAGTTTTAATAAATTATTGTCTCTTATTGATGTATTCAAGATAGTTAGGAAGTGCTGTAGTCCGTAGCCGGCCATGGCTAGCTGGCTAGCTACGTGACGAAGCGACCATATGTCGCACGTAGTGGGGTGGGGCTCGGCGCTGGACCGTAGCAACAAGCGTCAGTCTGGGAAATATACATGACGGGAAGTATCGCCATCTTGGCGCCAAATTCATCGATTTTGTTTATTTATGTTTAATAATTAAAGTCATTTATGACAACATGAATACTAGGAGGAGCCCTTGGCTGTTTAAAACTATTTATCATAATCTTGCTCATAGAAAGAAGGATCCTTTATTGTATGATTATATGACAGCGGAACAAACACTGGTAGCAGTTACTTCTGTCAAATATCTGGGAGTATGCGTGCGGAACGATTTGAAGTGGAATGATCAAATAAAATTAATCGTTGGTAAGGCGGGTACCAGGTTGAGATTCATTGGGAGAGTCCTTAGAAAATGCAGTCCATCAACAAAGGAGGTGGCTTACAAAACACTCGTTCGACCTATACTTGAGTATTGCTCATCAGTGTGGGATCCGTACCAGATCGAGTTGACGGAGGAGATAGAGAGGATCCATAGAAGAGCGGCGCGTTTCGTCACAGGGTTATTTGGTAACCGCGATAGCGTTACGGAGATGTTTAGCAAACTCAAGTGGCAGACTCTAGATGAGAGGCGCTCTGCATCGCGGTGTAGCTTGTTCGCCAGGTTTCGAGAGGGTGCGTTTCTGGATGAGGTATCGAATATATTAGTTCCCCCTACTTATACCTCCCGAGGAGATCAAGAATGTAAAATTAGAGAGATTCGAGCGCGCACGGAGGCTTTCAGACCGTCGTTCTTCCCGCGAACCATACGCGACTGGAACAGAAAAGGGAGGTAATGGCAGTGACACGTAAAGTTCCCTCCGCCACACACCGTTGGGTGGCTTGCGGATTATAAATGTAGATGTAGATGTAGATGTAAAATTCACACCCGTTCATTAACAAATGCGTATCTTAGTAAGTACGAACTTGATCGGAAATCCACGAACTGTGACGAAACTAGTAAAAGATACAGACTGCGCGCCAAAGGCGGTAGTCGGGATTAAGAACTCTTTCTGTCTAGTTCGATGTTAGCCATGCTCTCGGTTACGAGTAGTTTGTGACATGAGTGTTTCGTTATTGATTTAATAGGAATAAAAGTGATATTACGGCATTCTGAATGTAAATTTCGAGTAAATAGATACCTCAAAGTTAATCGACAGCAATTACAGATAATTAGCTTCCACCGACAGAGACATCCAATGAGCCAATGAAAAATCTGCACGGGACGACATTTACAAGAGCTACACCGCGCACAGGTAGGAGGAAATCAGATGACACGACCTTCCAAGACGGGTCAAGGAAGGTCCGACTTACACTCGCAAATTACGGGTGGAAATTCTGACCAGTTATACTGTACCTCACATATACTACCCTCTACGGACTAAGCTGAATAATAACAGTATCAGTTTGGAAGTGAGGGGATCTTGCAAGTTGTAGGCTGCATCGCCTACGCAGACGATCGGATAATTATATCTACAAACACCAGGGACAAACTGGATGAAAACAGCAGGGTAGTTTTTGACAGACTAAGTAACTGGTGCGTTGAAAACAAACTAATGCTGTTCCTTTTGTGGTCTTCAGTCCGAAGACTGGTTCGACGCATCTTTCCATGCTGCTCTATCCTGTGCAACACTCTTCATCTCTGAGTAACTACTGCAACTTACATCTATATGAATCTGCTTGCTGTATTCATCTCTTGATCTCCCTCACCGACTTTACCCCTTCCTCACCCTCCCACGTCCCATCAATACTGAATTGATGATCCCTTCATGTCTCAGAATGTGTCCTATCAACCGATCCATTCTTCTAACTAGGCGGATTGTGCCACAAATTTCTTTAATCTCCAAATATATTCAGTACCTTATCATTAGTTATGCGATGTACCCATCTTGTATAGAACCACATTTCAAAACCTTCTGTTCTCCTCCTGTCTAAACTGTTTATCTTCCTTTTTTCACTTCCTTGACATGGCTACGCTCTATACAGATACTCTCAGAAAAGACTTCCCAACAATTTGCTGTTAACAAATTTCTTTTCTTCAGAAACCTTTTCCTGCCATTGCCAATAGCAGCACGCAAAACAGTTTGTATGTTATTAAAAGGAACGACATCAAGAACAAGAAGTCCTGCAATCAGAATCAATGATCAACATGTGGAATAAACATCGACTAAAAGCAGAAATTTCATGGACATGTAGAAGTCGTCTGCCAGACTGCGATTAAAATCCTAAATACAATAGCAACAATCGACCAAAGAAATTTTCTCCTCGTACATCCATATTTAAATTGGATGACGGTGGGACATCAGCTGGTATAATTTTTATTAAAAATGAAACTCCTCCAAGGAAAGAGTTACTGCCCGCCATCCATGTGTAGCACGCATGGGTGTCACCGCGGACTTATAGTACTCAGCCACATACAATTGGTATCATCAAAGTGTACGGGCCTGAAGATGGCGTTGACGCAGCGTCGGTAGTAGTTGCCAAATATATATGAAATCTTAAGTACAGCTGGAGGAGTTTCACCTTTAATAAAAAGAAATTTTCAGCTGCCACTAACTACAATAAGAACGTACCACGACGCATTCTTACTCCTAACTGTGGGCTACGGGTCGGGCGTTGGGGCTCAGAAAGGTAAGAACAGTACAGAAACTACGGTGAGCACAGAGTACTGTACTCCTACCCTAACAGGCACGTACAGAACAACACCGAATGAAGAGCTGCTGTTGATAGTTGTCTTGTTACCTCTAGACCTAGTGATGACAAAGAGAGGTGCACAATATTGACTCAACCAGGAAGAATATGAAAAGGTAAAATAAAATGTTCAAATGTGTGTGAAATCTTATGGGACTTAACTGCTAAGGGCATCAGTCCCTAAGCTTACACACTACTTAACCTAAATAATCCTAAGGACAAACACACACATCCACGCCCGAGGGAGGACTCGAACCTCCGCTGGGACCAGCCGCACAGTCCACGACTGCAGCGCCCAAGACCGCTCGGCTAATCCCGCGCGGCGATAAGGTAAAGGAGATACTGAACACAAGAGCCGTATCGAATAAGGAAATAAAAGCACGTATTGATAGGAATGGTAAGGAATCTAGGACGGGGCAGAAACAGGGAGGAGAAACTACCAGTTCCTTCCCAGGATACACGGAAAAGCCAAACAAGCTGGTACACCGGCCTAATTTCATGTAGATCCCCCGCGAGCAGACATAAGTGTCGCACATTGCAAGGCATACCGGACATGCTCTATAACGTTCATACCTGGAGAGTTTGGGGGCCAGAGAAAGTGTTTAAACTCATAAGAGCGTTCCTGGAGTCACACTGTAGCAATTCTGAACGTGTGTGGTGTCGCATTGTCTTACTGGAATTTCCCAAGTCCGTCGGAATGCACAACGGACATGAATGGATGCAGGTGATCAGATACGATGCTTACATACGTTTCAATTGTATCTAGACGTAGTAAGGATCCCATATCACTCCAACTGCACACGCCCCACACCATTACAGAGCCGCCACCAACTTGAACAGTCTCCTGCTGACATTCAGGTTCAATGGATTCATGAGGTTGTCTCTATACCCATCAATGTCCATCCACTCGGTACAACTTGAAACGAAAATCGTCCGACCAGGCAACATGTTTCTAGTCATCAACAGTCCAATGTCGGTGTTGACGGCCCCAGCAAACGCGTAAAGCACACGGGTGTGCTTTGGGCTCCGAAAGCCCATGTAGAAGATGTTTCGATGAATGGTGTGCACGCTGACACTTGTTGATGGCCCAGAATAGAAATCTGCGGCGGGCTGCGGAGGGGTTGCACTTCTGTCATGCTGAACGATGCTCTTCAGTTGAGCCTGTTCCTGAAGGATCTTTTTCCGGTCACAGCGATGTCGGAGATTTGGTGTTTTACCTGATTTCCGATTTTCGCGGTACATTCCTGACATGGTCGCACGGGAAAGTCCCCACTTCATCATTATCTCGGGGGTGCTGTGTCCCATTGCTCGTGCGCCGCCCATTAAATTATGTTCAGACAAACTCAGTTAAATGTTGATAACCTGCCACTGTAGCAACGGTAGCCAATCTAACAACTGCGCCAGGCACATGTTGTCTTATATAGGCGTTGCGACCGCAGTGCCGTATTCTGCCTATTTACGTATCTCTGTGTTTGAATACGAATGCCTATACCAGTTTCTTTGGCTCTTCAGTGTAAAAGAAAGAACGAGAATGACATACTTACTTCCCATTAAGGGAGCTATACATTACCTATCGAGAGATGCTCCATATCCCAGACACTTCTTAAAAGTATAACAGCGCACTTCGGACGCTGTGAATGTGGAACAGTCGACACCCCGGATCACACAGTCTGCGAATGTGCCATTCACAAGATCTTACAATCATGATAACGAGACGCGCCACGGTAGAACATCCACCTAATACAACAACTTTCCGGAAGTAGAGAGGAGATGAACGTCGGGGAAGACCGGCAAGGATTTGGTGAGACGCCGACGACAATATCCCAGTCCCTACACCTGGCGTAGCACTACACCGCAGACCTAGTAAATCCTGAGTTGCACCTCAGCGCGCCACGCGCTAACCATCCAGAGAAATGAGACGTACAGCTTCGTTCTGATATCAATTACAGTAGTGTAGTGTAGTCTTATGTAGTGTAATGCTGTGTTGTGCAATGTTGTATTGTACTGTAGTCCAGAATTACAGCAGCATATTGGTTCAAAATAGCTCTAACGGCTATGGGACTTAACATCTGAGGACTTGAACTTCTTAAACCTAAGTAACCTAAGGACATCACACACATCCATGCCCGAGGCAGTATTCGAACCTGCGACCGTTGCAGCCGCGTGGTTCCGGACTGAAGCGCCTAGAACAGCTCGACCACAGCGCGGGGTAGTGGATGCTTAGCTTAACAGAGTAGTGGCATGTGCCCTCTGAATCCGGGACGAACTTTAGCTAAATGGCCGCTTGTACCCTTGAGGGCATACATTCGGTGAGGTGCGACGTAATTACAAACATTTATTTCAATAAAGGAAAAGTTGCTGAACATCTGTAAACATTGAACATCATTCTGTGCAACTCCCTACACAGTGTCATAGTGCTAGATGGATTGCTGGTAGCACTTCTGCACCACGAGTGCTTCCTACTTCATGTACATCTACATGGTTACTCTGCAATTCACGTTAAATTGCCTGGCAGAGGGTTCATCGAACCATTTTCATACTATTTCTCTACCATTCCACTCTCGAATGGAGCGTGGGAAGAAAGGAACACCTACATCTTTCCGTTCTAGCTCTGATTTCTCTTATTTTATTATGATGATCATTTTTCCCTATGTAGGTGGGTGTCAGCAAGATATTTTCGCATTCGGAAGAGAAAGTTGGTGATAGAAATTTTGTAAACAGATCTTGCCGTAAAGAAAACCGCCTTTGTTTCAGTGACTGCCACCACAACTCGCGTATCATATCAGCGACCCTCTAGACACTCTCATCCCTATTGAACGATAACACGAAACGAGCTGCCCTTCCTTGCAAATTTTCGATGTCCTCCGTCGATCCTACCTAGTAAGGATCCCACACCGCGCAGCAATATTCCAGCAGAGGACGGACAAGTGTAATGTAGGCTGCCTCTTTAGTGGGTTTGTCGCATCCTCTAAGTGTTCTGCCAACAAAGCGCAGTCATTGTTTCGCCTCAACACAATATTATCTATGTGGTCTTTCCAATTTACGTTTCTCGTACTTGTAACTCATAGGTATTTAGTCGAATGGACAGCCTTTAGATTTGTGCGATTTATCGTATACCCAAAATTTATCGTATTTCTTTTAGTACCCATGTGGATGATCTCGCACTTATCTTTGTTTAGTGCCATTCCCACTTTTCGCACCATACAGAAATAATCTCTAGATCATTTTGTAATGGGAATCGATCGCCTGATGATTTTACTAGACGGTAAATTATAGCGTCATCTTAAAGCAATCTAAGGGGGATGCTCAGATTATCACCTAGATCATTTATGTAAATCAGGAACAGCAGAGGGCCTATGACACTACCTTTCTGAACGCCAGATATCACTTCTGTTCTACTCGGTGATTTACCGTCCATCACTACGAACTGTGACCTCTCTGAGAGGAAATCACGAATCCAATCACACAACTGAGGCGATACTCCATATGCACGCAGTTTGATTAATAGTCGCTTGTGAGGAACGGTATCAAAAGCCTTCTGGAAATCTAGGAATATGGAATCGATCTGAGATCTCTTGTCGTCAGCAGTCATTACTTCATGGGAATAAAGAGCTAGCTGTGCTGCACAAGAAATATATTTTCTGAATCCGTGTTGGTTATGTATCAATAAGTCATTTTCTTCTCTGAAAGGAACCTGATTGGTATATCATCTGGACCGGAAGACTTGGCTTTCTTAAGTGATTTGAGTTGTTTCGCAACACGTAAGATATCTATTTTTATGTCGCTCATGCTAATAGCTGTTTTGGTTTCTAATTCTGGAATATTTACTTTGTCTTCTGTCGTGAAGGAATTACGGAAAACTGTATTTAGTAACTATGCTTTAGTGACACCTTCATCGGTAGCATTCACATCGCTATCGCACAGTGACGGTATTGACTGTTTTTTGCCGCTGGTGTACTTTACATACGACCAGAATCTCATTGCGTTTTCTACCATATTTTGAGACAATGTTTCATTGTGGAAGCTATTGAAAACATCTTGCATTGACATCCACACTAAATTTCGAGCTTCCGTGAAACTTAGCCAGTCTTAGGAATTTTGAGTTGTTCTGAATTTGGCATGCTTTTTTCGTTGATTCTGCTACAGTGTTCTGACGTGTTTTGTGTACCATGGTGGATGAGTCCCGTCTCTCAATAACATATGTGATATGAATCTATCTATTGCTGTCGATACTGTATCTTTGAATTTGAGCCATATCTGATCTACACGTACATAATTAGCTTGGAAGGAATGAGGACTCTCTCTTAGGAAGGCATCAAGCGAATTTTATCTGCTGTTTTAAATAGATATATTTTGCGTTTATGTTTAGTGGTTTTGGTTTATATGGTTTTGAGCCTCGCTACAATGACCTTTTTTCACTAATCCCTGTATCCGTCATGACGCTCTCTATTAGATCAGGATTATTTGTGGCTAAGAGGTCAAGCGTGTTTTCGCAACCTTTACAATTTGTGTGGGCTTATGAACTAATTGTTCAAAGTAATTCTCAGAGAAAGCATTTAGTACAATTTTCTGTCTACCACCGGCTTTGAACATGTATTTCCTCCAACAAATCGAGGGTAGATTCAAGTCTCCACCAATTATAACTGTTTGAGTGGGGTGTAATGAGATTCAGGTTTTGTCTGAACCGTTGAGCTATTATATCATCTGCGTGGGGGAGGGTGGGGGTCGTTAGAAGGAACCAATTATTATTTTGGTACGGCTGTTGAGTATAACCTCTACCCATAGTAATTCACTGGAACTACCTATTTCAACTTCACTGCGTGATAAACTACTACCAACAGACACAAACACACCTCCACCTACTTTATTTAATCTGATCTTTTCGAACACGGTTTGCGCCTGTATAAAAATTTCGGCAGAATGTATCTCCGGCTTTAGCCAGCTTTCTGTTCCTATAACAGTTTCAGCGTCAGTGCTTTCTATCAACGCTTGAAGCTGAGGTACTTTTCCAACACAGCTACGACAGTTTACAATTACAATGCCGACTGTGGCTTGGTCGATTCTCGTCGTTTCTTTGCTGTGTACCCTTTGAGACTGGAACGCTTTTTGATCTTTCCCGAGACTGTCTAACCTAAAAGACCGTTTAGTCCACGCCACACAGCCCCTGCTACCCGTGTAGCCGCCTCCTGTGTGTAGTGGACACATGACCTACTTAGAGAAACCCCACCACCGTATGGCACAAGACGAGGAATCTGTAGCCTACACTGTCGCAGAACCGTCTGAGTCTCTGATCCAGACCCTCCACTCGGTTGGGTAC
Organism: Schistocerca piceifrons; assembly: GCF_021461385.2. Lineage (NCBI taxonomy): Eukaryota > Metazoa > Arthropoda > Insecta > Orthoptera > Acrididae > Schistocerca > Schistocerca piceifrons. Next base: position 682,024,207 of record NC_060141.1, on the reverse strand, counting down.
CAAAGGTCCGCAATCGGTCCTGTCGATGCGCCAGATGGTGCTCTGCGTTCATCTTGGTAGCAAGACAGGCAGTCTTCACCGACTCAGATAGCCACCGGAAACCAGAGAGAATCTTTTGTGATACATAGCGACATGCGTCATTATTGCCGACATGAGCCACCACCTGCAGTTGGCTGCGCTCTGTACCCTTCATGGCATTCAGAAGGACCCTTTCCACATCTTGGATGACTCCCTCCGGTACGCACACGGAGTGCACATTGGCTTTCTTCTTGTCCTTAGCTGTCATATCCCTAAGGGGCTCCATCAACCGCCTAATATTGGGGCACCCAATGACAATCAGTCCCACCCTCTGCGCTTGTCTGGACCTCTCAGGAAGACCGGCCACTGCCACAACAGGCGAGGTCGCCCTTGCTGACTCAGGAGTACTTTCAGCAGTGGGCAGTACCTCAAACCTGTTACGGAGGCGTAAGGGTACAGCCATGTGGCCAGCACCAACCTTCGCCTTCCGCCCAAGGATTCGCGACCCCTCCACGGTTCGCCAATCACCGTTAGGCAAGTGTCGGCCGGCAGGGACGTCCGAATCGGAGGGCGCAGTGGCATCCGAAATCCCAGGCGATGCTACAGGTTCCAGACGCGCCGGAGTGATCACCTCGGATGTCCCAGTGTCACCGCGACCCAGGGCAACAGCCTGGAGCCTGTCGACCACGGCCAACACAGCTTCCAGCCGTTTATGGACGGTGGCCAATTCCCCCTGAATCCGTACACATCAGGCGCAGTTCCTATCAGTCCCTAACAAATTTTTTCCTGTCTTCTATCCCACAAGCCCTTCAAAACAAACAGATGACTGACGACTACGTGAATTTACACTATTTGGGTACTAAAACGCAATGCTACAACTCTCAAATACTATTATACGCCCGAAATTTGTGAATTAAACTATGCAAGCACGTAAAAACAGGAAACGAAATTAAGAATTAAACAATGAAACAAATAATTGACCTAAGAGTATACGACTTGCGGCTGGCTGCTGCTTATCCAACGGTGGCAGGGAGCTCACTGGCTGTGACCAACCGACACTGGCCGTTCAAAACAAAAACAGATGGCTGACGACTACGCGAAATTACACTATTCGGGTACTAAAAAGCAATGCTACAACTCTCAAATACTATTATACGCCCGAAATTTGTGAATTAAACTATGCAAGCACGTGAAAACACGAAACGAAATTAAGAATTAAACAGTGAAACAAATAATTGAGCTAAGAGTATACGACTTGCGGCTGGCTGCTGCTTATCCAACGGCGACAGGGAGCTCACTGGCTGTGACCAACCGACACTGCCCGTTCAAAACAAAAACAGATGGCTGACGACTACGCGAATTTACACAGGTACTAAAACGCGATGCTACAACTCTCAAATAGTATAATGCACCCGATATCACGCGATTGTTAACAACCGCCGTCGGGAATGCTCGATGGTACCAGAGCGTCCGTTAATGAGGTTACCACGTTGAACTGCTGGCAAAATACTTAACCTACAAAGCTATTTTAGTCGACTGATTGTTAACGTACTTCACTTATGCAACCAGTTTCAGTCGTCTGACCATATCGTCAGTCTATAAAAACTGTGCTAGACAGTTTACTCATTCATGTTAAAACTGTCATCGGCGTTAACATTAGTGAGTTTTTATAGATTGATGATATAAAATGTATTACGATATGTTAACAGTGTGTAGTTTACGGTTTTATTACCTGACGATAATGATTTTACATTTTCACCTAACATGAAGCTGTGAATACTTTTATGAACCTGATGATGGTTAGACCACTGAAACTGGTTGTGTAAATAAGGTACTTCACTGCAGTTCAACGTGGTAATATGCAATTTTTCGAATATATAACTCAAAATGTAACATAGTACTTCCCGCCTGTGGTGACATGTATTGCTCAGTTATGCATTAGATGTCTGGATAGTTTTCATCACATACTGTATATTCCTCACACTCCTATTTGTTACTAATCTTACTGCTGTCACAATCCCGTCAACATGTTCACTGCCAATTAGTATCTCTACCTTCTATACATCCACAGCATATAGATATTCAACTGGGAATGAAAAAGAAGAACAAAATCAGAGAAAAGAACCACAGTTTATTGTGGAAGTACAAGACACGAAATGACACGTGCTCCTAAAATTTCTCTGCGTTTCATTCAGATTATTAAGAAAATACTCTTATTCTTTTCAAGTTTCTTAAGCAAAGTTACACAGATCGAGTTGGCTCAGTTACACAGAACGCTGGACGTAACTCCACGACGCACAGGCACCAATGGTCTATGGAAAATCTCCTCGTTGTAGCGTAACGTCATCAGTGAAAACATAAGATGAAATTAACTTGCAAAGAACATGACGGAACACTCCGAAAGCATAGAAATTACAGTCCTGGAAGATATACGCAATAGCTGTAAAGATGCTGCACCTTGGAAAACACACTTAATACCTATAGAACCTTCCGATTCTGGCCGTACAAAGCTGTGACTTCTATGATGGAGAAATGTTGGTTAGGTTCACGTCGCACCTAAAGACTGGTTCTGGTTGGTTCCCCACACTTGTGTAGACAAATGACTTACTGAGACAGTGCGACAAACATACAAAACAAAGTGTTTGTTTCTAATGAAAACTATGCACACTGTTTACTTTTTGGGGCTATCCAAATGTTTAAACAAGAAGAACACGGGTTACACTACACCCATTGTAAGAGCAGAAAATGTTCAATTACGGGCAGCTCGTTTTGTATTATTGCGAAATAGGACAGATTGTCACGAATACGACAAATGCTTAGGGTGTTACTCATTAAAATAAAGGAGCCTTCTGTGGTGTCATCGCCAGACACCACACTTGCCAGGTGGTAGCCTTTAAATCGTCCGCGGTCCGTTAGTATACGTCGGACCTGCGTGTCGCCACTGTCAGTGATTGCAGACCGAGCGCCGCCACACGGCATGTCTAGAGAGACGTCCTAGCACTCGCCCCAGTTGTACAGCCGACGTTGCTAGGAATGGTTCACTGACAAATACGCTCTCATTTGCCGAGACGATAGTTAGCATAGCCTTCAGCTACGTCATTTGCTACGACCTAGCAAGGCGCCATTACCAGTTAATATTGAGATTGTAAAACATGTACCGTCAAGAGCGATGTACACCAATTATGGATTAAAGTTAAGTATTCCAGCAGAAACGTACCTTATTGGTTATATTAATTACATTGTCCTGTTCCAGACCTCACGCCAGTTTGCGTGAGCTTAAACGCGTGCATTTCGGCCTCCTCTAGCAACACGGTGTTGGCTCTTCTGCCAACACATCACCTTCCGTTGCGGCGAGATCTTTCCACGAACAACATCTCTCCTCCGAATCTGAGAACACTTTCTTAACTCTCACCTACACAGGGGAAAATTACTATCTTGATTAATTAAGAGAAATCATTGCTCGCGCGGAAAGATTTAGGTCTTCTCCACGTAAAATTCGAGAGAGGAACGATCGAGAAATAGTCTTTAAGTGGTTCTACGAATGATCTACCAAGCACTTAAGCTTGAATTACAGAGTAATCATGTAGATACGCACATTAGTACTGTATCAAAAAAGTTTTAACACCAGCTGATTATAATTTTTGTGAAAATGCATCTGAAGCTGATGCGTGCCCATCACATACGTAACTTTCAAAATACCTTCGCCAGGAAAGTGTTATAGAATGTTGTTTTCTCTCTCTCTCTCTCTCTCTCTCTCTCTCTGTCTCTCTCTCTCTCTCTCTCTCTCTCTCTCTCTTTGATAGACGATAATATTTCTACAGTCGTGCAATTAATTTAAAGTTTCATATAATTCGTTCAAAATCGTCTCCATTCAGTTATTACATGTATTGTAACGTGCACTGTTACGCCCTGATATTTGTGCAACAAGAGTACACAGTAGATCTCCTCATTTAAATCCAGGTGCTCATGTCTTAAAATATATGAAACAAATTCCCTGCTTCGTACTGAATATCTACATCTTAATTACTACTGTTTCACCAATCGGAACCCATATTCCCTGCTTTCACTTCCTGGAGCAACCTCTTCAACACCCGCACATTTCTCAAAATACACGAAAAAAATCTTTTTTTGGGTCTCAATCTGTCCCTGCTGGTAAAGTAAAGTTGTTTGGTGGATCGGGAGTTGTAAGCGTTGCTTACCGTATCTAGGATAACGCTCTCCCGCGTTTCTGTAATGGGCAGATCAAAGTGTGAGTACCGAACTGTTTTAGTATATTACCATTCCTGGAAACTTTACTGCACCTCATTCTGGGTTTACAGAGTGAAAAATCGACTCCATACCGTACGAAAAGTTCTTTGTTTGTTGCCAGTAAAGTCTCAAGAAGATAGAATCGCAGCGGGATGGATGTTTCATAATATTTCAAAACAAAACACAGAGCTCGAAAAGTTACACTCTTCGTCATCGAGAAGGCCAAGTTAAGCAGATAGGAATCTTGCCGGAAAAGTTACGAACAACCGGTCCAGCCGCAAATAGAGCGAACGCAATGAGCAAATGTTTGTTCTGCGCGTCGCCACGTTGATCAAGCGCGGCTCCCAGCTGATAAAGAGTGTTTGCGCAGGAGTTAGTTAACTCGAAGGAGTGCTCCGCGTTTCTAAGTACATACGGCCAACTTCATAATTGGTTCTGTTTTATTCAGCGGCCAAGATGGGACGCAAATGCTCGACCGGCATCGAGCCGACAACGCCGTGACAGAAGAGTCGTTCCGCGCATGCGCAGACACCTGGCTAGTAGACAGGTGAACGTCAGAGGGTACTGCTAGCTTCCGTAAGTAGTTAAGTGTATTCGCAAACTCATGCCCTACATTCCGTATAGAGCTGATTAATGAACATTAATGCCCTCGGATTTCTATTAAAAACAAGTAAACAGTTCTGAGCAAAGGATGGGGAAACACCATATTAGGATTGTACACTGATGGGGAATAGGAGGGGCATAACTTTTGACAGGTTACTGTGGACAGTCTGAAAATTAAAGAACGCGTCTAGAAAGTCTACATTTGACTAGCTAAAAGGGTGTTGTGTTGTGTGGAGTAGGATACTGAAGTCTACCGTGAGAGCGAAAACCACTGGAACGTAATAGGCTGAGAACTGTGTAGAAAAGGGGTGAGGGAGGGAGGGTCGACGAGAGTGAGCTGCAGAGGAGATAGATGGTGGACCGTCTGCTGTCTTTTGAAGTTTTAAAGGATTTTAATTTCTTTATTCTTTTGCTGGACGGCAACGGCCTTGCCTCAGTGGATACACCGGTTCTCGTGAGATCACCGAAGTTAAGCGCTGTCGGGAGTGGTCGGCACTTGGATGGGTGACCATCCAGGCCGCCATGAGTTGTTGCCATTTTTCGGGGTGCACTCAGCCTCGTGATGCCAATTGGGGAGCTACTCGATCGAATAGTAGCGGCTTCGGTCAAGAATACCATCTTACGACCGGGAGAGCGGTGTGCTGATCCCACACACCTCCTATCTGAATCCTCCACCGAGGATGACGCGGCGGTCGGATGGTCCCGGTAGGCCACTCGTGGCCTGAAGACGGAGTACTTCAATCTTTTGCTGGAGAAAGTAGCTGGCAGCACATTTATAATATTATTCATTGTAATCCATGTGTGAAATGCTGCTCTTTCGCTTACAGTGAATGTTTTTGTTGCCCATGTACGCATATTTCTTGTCACACTCAGATTCCGGTCTTGTGCTTTACCCTGGCAGCATACTGCCCAATGTGTAAAACTGGCAGTTTCCTGCGTTCCGTAATTTTGTTGTGGTTAATGTATAACCTTGATATAGAAATAATGTTTGGACGAATCATCAGTATTTAATGTAATCTTTACACCTTAGCGGAACCAGTATTAAGCTGTGAATTTTAAACAGCTTTGAAAGACTTACGATTAAAATGAAGTGTAATGAACAGGTACTACACGCGGTCAAGGGACGCCGGCACGGTAGATGAGCGTCTTCCGTCAGAGAGATGGCTGCCCTCTGTAATAAATGAAACTGAGTGAATGGATCAACGATGAACTTTAACAAGTGTCATGGGACATCCGCCCCGAACCAATACAACGACCAATAACGAAAAAAATGAGATTTATTAAAAAAAGGGGGCAGCGTCTTTCAGTAATAACGAAAACTTCACCCGACCCGGGATCGAAACCCGCCCCTGCTTGAATTTTGCTTAATGATGGGTATTGGCGGCCGACGACTTCAGGCAGCTAAAGGCGAAAGGATCAACAATGATCAACGGCATGAGGATGTAGAAGGCAATGGAAACCACTGCGGTACAGACACATAACGTGTATCCACAGTACATGTGGCCTGTTACTAAAAAGTGTCATGATGATCTCTCCATTGGCAAAGGTTACCGCATAGTTCCTCCTTCGGATCTCCGTGAGGGAACTCCAAAGAGGAGGTGATCATCACAAAAACAGTGGATGACCAACGTAAGAATAACGTTCTTCGAGTCAGGGAGTGCAATGTCAGAACCTTGAACGTGGTAGGGAAGCTAGGAAATCTGGAAAGGGAAATGCAAAGGCTCAGTCTAGATGTAGTAGGGGTCAGTGAGGTGAAACAGAAAGAAGACAATCATTTCTGGTCAGACGAGTAAAGGGTAATATCAACGGCAGCAGTAATGGTATAACGAGAGTAGGATTCGTTATGATAATAAGATAGGGCACAGTGTCTTACTGTCAATAGTTTAGTGGTAGGGATTTTCTTATCAGGATCGACAAAAAAATAAAACCTACACGGATAGTTCAGGTATACATGCCGACATCGGAAGCCGAAGATGAAGATATAGAATAGTATATGCGGATACTGAAAGGGTAATTGAACATGTAAAGGGAGATGAAAATCTAATAGTCACAGGGGACTGAAATGCAAATGGTTCAAATGGCTCTGAGCACTATGGGACTTAATTTCTGAGGTCATCAGTCCCCTACAACTTAGAACTACTTAAACCTAACTTACTTAAGGACATCACACACACCCATGCCCGTGGCAGGATTCGAACCTGCGGCCGTAGCGGTCGCTGACTGAAACGCATTTTCGGGGGAAGGAGTAGAAGAAAAGGTTACGGGAGACTGTGGGCTTGGGACAAGAATGAGAGATGACAAAGGCTGATTGAGTTCTGCAACAAATTTCGGCTAGTAATAGCGAATACTCTGTTCAAGAATCACAAGAGGAATAGGTATACTTGGAAGAGACCGGTTGGTACGAGAAATCTTCTGTTAGATTACATCATCATCAGAGACAGATTCCGAAATCAGGCACTGGATTGTAAGGCGTACCCAGGAGCGGATATAGTACCAGTCCACAATGGTAGCGATGAAGAGTAAGCTGAACTCTAAGAGATCAGTCAGCGAGAACCAGGACACAATGGATGCCCTAAGGAATGACGAGATAGGCTTGAAATTCTCTAAGACTATAGATACAGAAATAAGAAACAGCTCAGTAGGCAGTACAGTTGACGAGGAACGGACATATTTCAAAGGAGCGATCACAGAAGTTGGAAAACGTAGGTACAGAAAAGGTAACTTGCGAAGAAAGACTTCAGTTGATCGTTGAAACAAGGAAGTACGAAAACGTTCAGGGAAATTCAGGAATACAGAAATACAAATCGCTAAGGAATGAAATAAATATGAAATGCGGGGAAGCTAAGACGAAGTGGATAAATAAAAAATATTAGGAAGCAGAAAAAGAAATGATTGGCGGAAGGACTGGCTCAGCGCATAGGGAAGTCAAAATAACCTTCGATGAAATGAAAATCAAGGGTAGTAACATTAAGAATGCAACGGGAATTCCATTGTTAAAGAGAAAGGAGAGAGCGGATAGGTGGAAAGAGTACACTGAAGGCCTCTGCGAAACTTATGCAAATGATAAGCTTTTCAGAGCATTCACACAAGGTTGGCGCCGATGGCGACAGCTACAACGTGCTGACATGAGGAAAGTTTCCGACCGATTTCTCATACGCAAACAGCAGTTGACCGTCGTTGCCTGGTGAAACACTGTTATGATGGCTGTAACGGATCGTGCAGCCACGTCTCGATCCCTGAGTCAACAGATGGGGACGTTTGCAAGACAAGAACCATCTGCACGAACAGTTCGACAACGTTTGCAGCAGCATGGACTATCAGCTCAGACACCGTGGCTGCGGTTACGCTTGACGCTGCATCAGAGACAGGAGCGCCTGCGATGGTGCACTCAACGACGAACCTGGGTGCACGAATGGCAAAACGTCATTTTTTCGAATGAATCCAGGTTCTGTTTACAGCATCATGATGATCGCATCCGTGTTTGGCGACATCGCGGTGAACGCACATTGGAAGTGTGTATTCGTCATCGCCATACTAGCGTATCACCTGGCGTGATGGTATGGGGTGCCATTGGTTACACGTCTCGGTCACCTCTTGTTCGCATTGACGGAACTTTGAACAGTGGACGTTACATTTCAGATGCGTTACGACCCGTTGCTCTCGCCTTCATTCGATCCCTGCGGAACCGTACATTTCAGCAGGATAATGCACGACCGCATGTTGCAGGTCCTGTACGGGCCTTTCTGGATACAGAAAATGTTCGACTGCTGCCTTGGTCAGCACATTCTCCAGATCTGTCACCAATTGAAAACGTCTGGTCAGTGGCGGCCGAGCATCTGGCTCGTCACAATACGCCAGTCACTACTCTTGGTGAACTGTGGTATAGTGTTGAAACCGCATGGGCAGCTGTACCTGTACACGCCATCCAAGCTTTGTGTGACTCAATGCCCAGGCGTATCAAGGCCGTTATTACGGCCATAGGTGGTTGTTCTGGGTACTGATTTCTCAGGATCTATGCACCCAAATTGCGTGAAAATGTAATCACATGTCAGTTCTAGTATCATATATTTGTCCAATGAATACACGTTTATCATCTGCATTTCTTCTTGCTGTAGCAATTTTAATGGCCAGTAGTGTATCTTGAGTGAACTTGCAATCTCTAAAAGGGTGTACTAGTTTTTTGTTCCGGCAGTATGTCTGTAATAATTTATGCGCAGTTGCGCCTGGAAGGCCTGGTGAAACTCTACAGATACGCCATCTGGGCCAGACGATTTGATATTGCAGCATGTGTATCATCTTGATAGATCATCTCTGTAAGACTGTGAGATGCTGTAGTACGAAGTTTCTGTTGAAGATTTCAGACCATTTTTGCCTGTGTGTTGTTATCAACAGGGCACTGTGGGACGTAAGTAGTACAAAATGTCTATACATTCCTTCTTCAATTTCCTGTTGAGTGATTAAAACGGCTCCATTATTAATTTTAACTTCCGCAAAAATATTCCCCTGCCCCTCTTCTTTTCACGTGCAACATGAAAAACTGATATTTCTTCATGGGAAGCGGTGTCCTGGCTTTTTCGACGAACATTTTGACCATATCATTGTTTGAACTTTAGAGTTAAAATTTTTGTTTTTATTTTGTTGATCTGGACATACTTCCTGATCTCTGATGCATCTAGTTTATGGAGATCTCTCAGACTCTGGTAATAAAACTGAACCGTTTTCTTATACTGAAATCTTTTTCCACACGAATAATCAATTAACTCTTTCGTTGTTTCGGTTTGGCGTATTCCAGACACCATGCTATAAGCTGTAAGAAGTAAACTTAACTCCTACATTCCTTGCACGTACTGCGAAAATGTTCGCGACACGCAGCGTCTTACAGCATGGTCGGAATAGCTTTTAGCCCACACATCGGCCTGCAGTACTCTGTTCTTGAAGTTGCTAAAGACCTAGATCCTGTCTAAACAGCTTGGTGAAGTATATTTAATGAAAGTAGATCCAGGCGCGTCTCCGTTTTAGAGCTCACACGTGTCAGATAGACCCAACTCTTCCACTATGTATGCTAATTCTATGGACGTATAAAAATTGGGAACTGGGTCTTGGGATTTAGAACTCAGTTAAGGTCTCCTACAATTATTATTTTGTCATAGCACACACCGAATGGAGGAAAAACTTCGTCTTTGAGAAACTGTGCTCTGTTACATCGATTGTTACTTCCTCCTGTACTTGGCTATCGGCATACGGCCCCTCAGCCCAGTTCAAAAGACAAAGGTGAATCTAGCAAAACCTAATCCTGCCAACAGATTTAATAGAAATGCAATTAACAAAAATGAGTCTGGCAAAGCTTTAACTGCTTGGTGCCTTGCCAACGACAGGTAGAATCAACTCTACACTGTGCGGGACCTGTCCCATTAGCACAGTGCGTTTAGGCAATGCCATGAGAAATAAAGAAACAGATTCGCCGACGTTCGAATCACATTCGTACCAAATATTATTTTTCTCTTAAAGCATCAAATTGTATCTGATTTACACTTCTACAACGTGGCATCTTGCATATTTCTTTCCGTTACTACTATCTTTATTTAAGCATGCAAACAGAACATGAACTTCTTACAGATATACACGACACATTTGTTTTGTTCATGACAGAAATAAAGAAACAGGAAACAATAACGGACGCAGTAAAATCGTCTGTATCCATTCAGGCACAAAAAAGCTCAAATGATAGGCTACACTAGATTACACATTATGCTACGCACAATAATTGCATTCTGTACGTCTGACGCTTAAGGTCATCTTCACAGAGCTGGTATGTACACGTACGTGCGACGTTCACCTTAAGGAAGATGTTGAAAGTGGGCGCCTTTCCTTTACAAACACTTTTCCACTCGCTAAATTATACTTTGCTGGATCCTAGAGAATACACCTGCATCCACCATTGCCGTAGTGACATGCATGTGGACTATTATGCCCTGTATGTCTATGGGTGGAGTACTATAAACTTTTTTCTTTAAATGTTCTACAAATAAAAATCTAATGATTTAAGGCCCAGGGAATGTGGAGGCAGGAACATCGTACCTCCACGACCAAACCATTTCCTTGGAACCGTTCACTTAAATTTACTGAAGAGCCGAATAACGTGGTACACCTGCCTAATATCGTGTGAGGCCCCCGCGAGCACGCAGAAGTGCCGTAACACAACGTTGCAAGGATTCGACTAATGTCTAAAGTAGTGCTGGAGGGAAGGGACATCATGAATCGTTCAGGGATGTCCATAAATCCGTAAGAGAACGAAGGGATGGAGGTCTCTTCTGAATAGCACGTTGCGAGACATCCCAGATGTGCTCAATAATGTTACTGTCTGGAGAGTGTGGTGACCAGCGGAAGTGTTTAAGCTCAGAAGAGAGTTCCTGGAGCCACTCAATTTTGGATGTGTGGGGGGTTGCATTGTCCTGCTGGAATTGCTCAAGTCCGTCGGTATGCACGATTGACGTGAATGGACGTGGGTGATCAGACAGGATGGTTGCGTACGTATCACCTGTAAGAGTCACATCTAGACGTATCAGGGGTCCCATATCAATCCAATTGCACATGCCCCACACCATTACAGAGCCTCCGAGAGCTTGAGCAGTCTCATGCTGATATGCAGGGTCCATGGATTCATGTGGTTGTTTCCATACACGTACACGTCCAACCGTTCGATACAATTTGAAACGAGAGGCAACATGTTTCCAGTCATCAATATTCCAATATTCCAATGTCGGTGTTGACGGGCTCAGGCGAGTAGTAAAGCTTTGTTTAGTGCAGTCATCAAGGGCACACGGATGGGCCTTCAGCTCGGAAGGCCCATATCGATGATGTTTCGTTGAATGATGTGCACGCTGACATTTTTTGAATGGCCTACCATTGAAATCTGCAGCAGGTTGCACTTCTGTCACGCTGAAAGATTGTCTTCAGTCGTCGTTGGGCCAGTTCTTGCAGGATCTTTTTCCGCCGCAGCGATGTCGGAGATGTGTGGGGGGTTGCATTGTCCTGCTGGAATTGCTCAAGTCCGTCGGTATGCACGATTGACGTGAATGGACGTGGGTGATCAGACAGGATGGTTGCGTACGTATCACCTGTAAGAGTCACATCTAGACGTATCAGGGGTTTATAGCTAGAGATAGCGCAGTCACATGTGCTGCATTCCCACACTCGCTTTACCAGATATCGAAGTGTCCAGCAATGAAGGAAAAGAGACCCCCGTTTACTTCTATGTGTTCTCACACAATGAGGCCTAAAGGCCGCCGTAATAGTTTCCCCGCCTGAGCGGCGACCACTGCCGGTAGTCGACGTCAGTGTTTCGGTGGCTCGGCGTCTCGGCTTTAAATCAGCTCGGCGCTAACTGGCCGGCTGCTGCGGTGAGGCCCGGGAAGCTGCGAGCCGTTCCCAGGCAGGACCAGCCGCGATGGCGGGATATTAAAACCAGGCACGGCGCGGCGAGGGGCAGCCTCCCCCATATTGTGATTTAAGAGACCGCGCCATATTTCACGGCGCCAGAGTTTGCATCTCGCCGGCGCCTCCTCCCGATATGAGCGGCGAGGGTCCGCGTCCTTGGCGCCTCATATTCCGCGGCCAAGTTTATATTTATGAGCGAGGATCAGATACGCGGCCGCAGCAACAACCGGCAGTGCGCCGCCATTCATCACGGACGCGTCTGGCGCTCGCCGCTGGACTTAGGCCCACTGGCGTCTTGGCGTGAAATCTCGCACGCGCGGGTGAACTGGCTGCCTGGCGGGCCGCGAGCTGGCTGCTGGAACTGGTAGTCTCGAAACGACATGAGTTGGCCAAGTTGGCTTGCAATCTCGGATGGTAAATGGTGTCGAAGACACATAGCGGAAGTGTTGAGGAGTTGCATTTTCATCCTTGAGGAGCTTCGGCTGTTCACTTATGTAATAAAGCAGAACACCTACGGCTGTCCTTTTGATAGATATTGAAAATCCGCTTCAGTTGCAAATTTCGTTTACTATCATGGCCGGTTTCGGGATGTCATATGCCCATCCTCAGGTGTCGTAACTGTGCTGTGGCCCTCCGAGCGCCAGTCGTGATATTACATTACTGGCCATTAAAATCGATACACCACGAAGATGACGTGCTACAGACGCGAAATTTAACCGACAGTAAGAAGGTGCTCTGATATACAAATCATTAGCTTTCCAGAGCATTCACACAAGGTTGGCACCAGTGGCGACCCCTACAACGTGCTGACATGAGGAAAGTTTCCAACCGATTTCTCATACACAGACAGCAGTTGACAGGCGCTGCCTGGTGAAACATTGTTATGATACCTCGTGTAAGGAAGAAAAAGCGTACCATCACGTTTCCGATTTTGATAAAGGTCGGATTGTAGCCTCTTGCGATTGCGGTTTTTTCGTATCGCGACATTGCTGCTCGCGTTGGTTGAGATCCAATGACTGTTAGCAGAATATGGAATCGGTGGGTTCAGGAGGGTAATACGAAACGTCGTACTGGATCCCAACGTCCTCCTATCACTAGCAGTCGAGATGACAGACTGTAACGCATCGTGCAACCACATCTCGATCCGTGAGTCAACAGATGGGGACGTTTGCAAGACAATAACCATCTGCACGAACAATTCGACGACGTTTGCAGCAGCATGGAGTATCAGCCCGGAGACCATGGCTCCGGTTACCCTTGACGCTGCATCACAGACAGGAGCGCCTGCGATGGTGTATTCAAAGACAAACCTGGGTGCACCAATGGCAAAACGTCTTTTTTTTTCGGGTGAATCCAGGTTCTGTTTACAGCATCATGACGGTCACATGCGTGTTTAGTGACATCGCAGTGAACCCACATTGGCAGCGTGTATTCTACATCGCCATATAGTCTTATCAACCGGCGTGATGGTATGGGGTGCCATTGGTTACACGTCTCGGTCATCTCTTGTTCGCATTGACAGGACGTTGAACAGAGGACGTTACATTTCAGATGTATTACGACCCGAGGCTCTACCCTTCATTCGACCCCTGCGAAACCCTACATTTCAGCAGGATAATGCATGACCGCATGCTGCAGGTCCTGTACGGGTCTTTCTGAATACAGAAAATGTTCAACTGCTGCCCTGGCCAGCACATTCTCCAGATCTCTCACCAATTGAAAACATCTGGTCAATGGTGGCCGAGCAACTGGCTCGTCACAATACGCTAGTCACTACTCGTGTTGAACTGTGGTATCGTGTTGAAGCTGCATGGGCAGCTGTACCTGTACACGCCATCCAAGCTCTGTTTGACTCAATGCCCAGGCGTATCAAGGCCGTTATTACGGCCATAGGTGGTTGTTCTGGGTACTGATTTCTCAGGATCTATGCACTCAAATTGCGTGAAAATGTAATCACATGTCAGTTCTAGTATAATATATTTATCCCATGAATATTCCTTTATCATCTGCATTACATCTTGCTGTAGCAATTTCAATGGCCAGTAGTGCAAAAGAATTTTACTACTGAAGCTGGATTTTCAACATGTAGTAACATGCTCATTTGCGGATGTTCTTCCAACAGGATTGTTTATTTGTCCTTCTGGTGTTATTTACTATATGACTACTAGTTTTGGTGATTCAGCATATCATCTTCAGACCTTAACTAAAGCTGAGGAGTTAACTCCAATCGTATGCAGGATTCCAACCAACTACCAACTGGTGGTTGATGGTTGGAGACACAACATCGTTGCAATCTGCGGAAACCAATTCATAGGTGCTGGCCACTGATAGAATCGTGTACACCATTGGCGTTAATCCTCTCAGCGTCAGTTAAAGCCTGAAGACGATGCACTGAACCACCGAAACTGCTTGTTATATAATAAAAAACATCGAAAGGATGGACGTAGGTTTTCCATTTTATTACATACGTGTAGAGGACTGTTGGAGCAATAATAAAAAGTGTACGAGGTACACGACTTTTCACTCAATTATTGTAACTGGCATCAGCCTCAAGTTTTACAAAGTAAAATATTATTGTTACTCATCATTAAGACGCCCTGCTAAACTCGCAGGACAGGACAGGTAATTTAAGTTGTGGAAAGGGGCCAAAATAAGCGACTGACAGTTGCACTCGAACATACACATTTTATTTGATCAAACATTACAAAAGACAAGAAATTTAAAAAAAACACACACAGCTTTAGTTTTGGAACTTAATTAGCGGCTGAATGCGCCGTACAATCTAGTGCTTTAAGATCAAGTCCACTTTAATTTAAAAACGGCTGAAAGCCAATAACTTAAAGCTCAACCAAAATCAGATATTTAAAAGGCAAAGCCTTATTTTAAAACCAGTTCCTTAATTAGGCTGAAGACTCAAAGAATCAGACACTTTAAGAGCAAAACAACAAAAATTCTAAATCGGCTGAAGGCACAACACTTAAGACTCAATAACACTAATTTTAAAAATGCCAAAGGCTTTATGTAAAACAGTTCTTAAATTAGGCTGAAGGCCCAAACCATCTGACGCCTTAAGGGCAAAACAACCTTAATCCAAAAATCAGCTAGAAGCCATACAAGTACAAACAACAAGAACAAACAAGAAAAGGCAGTACACCCAAGGGCGCTCAAAAGTTCCGAAGTTCGGCCTGGAATTCAAACACTGACGCTCACTTTGGTGAGACAGGCAGTCGGCCCAACCATTGTCGATCTGACGACAGCCCAACCGGCAGACAGTCAACGGACCCATCGACAAGATAACCTCCGCTTCACCCGACCAGCGCACAACAGGGTGTTCAATGGGACAACATAGAAGGACGAAGGTATTGGAGCCCACAACCAATTATACATTGAGCTGTCAAACTACACACCATGCTGGACAGCGACAACACGATGAGGAAAATACACTGCCTGAACTTACATCAGTGGCCAGGTCAGGTAACAAGAATGTAAATGGCCACAAGGAAGAAGATTCCGCTGGTGCACTTCAATTCAAATAACCAAGTACAGTTAAACTCCACCGGAGGGTGGCTGAAATTTGCCAACTTGAAAACATGACTTGCTAGTAGATTAAGTCAAAACTCAACTTTCATGTCCAGGATCGGTGAGCCACGAACCTCGTAGCAATGGGGAACACCACCCCACACTCCAGCACCACATAGAGGCCGCCAGCGGGCCCAGCCAAACTACGCGCCGCAGAGACTTCCTTGCTGCTCCATGCCAACGGACCAACTGCCCAGGCCCGGAAAGGGTGAAACAACCAAATATACGTCGGCCGATGACACGACCAACCGAACGACCAACCAACGGTCGTCCCACTCCAGTCTCTCTCTGTCGGACAGTTCATGTGTGTTCATGTGTGTCGCCAGCGGTCGGCGAGCACTGGATGTCGGCGCCTCACCGGCTCTCTGTCCCCGACTTCACTGCTGCTGCATCCCGACTGCACTGCTGGTCCGTCTCCAACTGACTGCCAGACACACTACAACCCGGAAATACTATCAGTCGCGCAAGAGATGGTATGTCAGTGCACTTATCCATACGCGCTGCTGCTGCCGCTCACGGGCAGATAAGGCAGGAAATTAGGGACGCCAGTAAATGGAATAAGAACACGAGGCGGCAGTACTGTAATAGAAGACGACAAACAATAAATGGGATAAACTCGAGCCATGCACGACTCAGTCATCTAAAGAATTGCAAACATAACTACCGAGAATGTTATGCACCAGTAATAAACTGAATTTTGTAATACCTTTATGCACCAGCATGAGATATTTAAGTAAGTGATTTAGTATATGAGTGTGTGGTGTTTGTTCTTTTGGACATGTCCTAAAGCATAGACACTACACATTAATACAACTGATTCGCCTTGATGGGCAATGAATCCACCACCTTTAGTGCAGCTACAAGATTACTTTCGACTTCCTAAGGGAATCTCAAAGTAGTGAGCATGGAGGACAGAGATGGCGCAGCAGATACTTGGCACTAGGTGGGGCCGGCCGGGGTGGTCGAGCGGTTCTAGGCGCCACAGTCTAGAACCGCGCGACCGCTACTGTCGCAGGTTCGAATCCTGCCTCGGGCACGGATGTGTGTGATGTCCTTAGGCTAGTTAGGATTATGTAGTTCTAAGTTCTAGGGGACTGATGACCTCAGAAGTTAAGTCCCATAGTATTCAGAATCATCTGAACTACTAGGTGGGAGTGTGGGTCAGTCGAGAGGCGTGCTAGGGTAGTCCGCAAAATCGCAACGAACACTGTGTGTGGTTGGTGCTGTGGATAATGAAACTGCCTAGTGATCAGAAAATCCCACGTTCAAATCCCCATCTGGCCCACAGTTTCACTCTCGCCGCTGATACCTTATAAAGTCCCGATGCAGATGACTTCAATATTTTCTTCCGTTTCCAATGCATTCTACCCCCTCCACCTTCAGTTTACGCAACAAGAGCTTTGTGTTTTACTTTTGACCGTGCCTGATATCATAGTTATTTTTAGTCACGATAATGTAATAATGTAGTCCCAAAAGATAGACTGGTAAATATATCACAGGTTTTCGAAGATTGGTGCATAACATTCTCAGTAGCACAACACGAGACTGTTACAGATTGCTAAAAAAGCTAAAACGTTTTCATCTGAATGGCTACTCTGCAAATCACACTTACGTGCCTGGCAGACGGTTCATCAAATCACATTCACAATAATTCTCTATTATTCCATCCTTGAACAGTGCGCGGAAAAAACCAACACCTATACTTCTCCTTCCGAGCTCTGATTTCCCTTATTTCATTACGGTGATCGTTTCTCCCTATGTAGATCGGCGTCAACAAAATAATATCCCGTTCTATGAAAGCCAGACCATTACCTGCTTACAGCCGTTGATAAATATCAACGGGGACAATTGAAAATGTGTGCCCGCCCGGGACTCGAACCCGGGATCTCCTGCTTCCATGGCAGACACTCTCTCAGACGGAGCCATCAAGAACAGAGAGCATAGAGCGACTGAAAGAGGTCGGTCGATGTAGCCGAGCGGTTCTAGGGGCTTCAGACCGAGCCGCGCTGTTGCTACGGTCGCAGGTTCGAATTCTGCCTCAGGCATGGATGTGTGTGATGTCCTTAGGTTAGTTAGGTTTAAGTAGTTCTAAGTCTAGGGGACTGATTACCTCAGATGTTAAGTCCCATAGTATTTAGAGTCATTTGAACTATTCGAATGCAAGAACTTATCCCTGGTACGACACCGTACGACCCACATTTCCAGCTTACTGTCCGCACACGACTTTTGTTGTGCCTCTGCCGTCTATACTATCTTGTTCGGAGGAGAAAGTTGGTGATTGAACTTTCTTGAGAAGGTCCCCCTGCAGCGGGAAACGCCTTTGTTTTAATGATGGGCACCCCATATCCAGTATCATGTCAGGAACATTTCTCAATAACACAAAACGTGCTGCCCTTCTTTGAAGTTTCTCGATGTTCCTCTAAAATGAATCCCGCAAGACAGTACTCCAAACGAGGACGGACAAACGTATTGTAGGCATTGTCTTTAGTATACCTGTTCAATCTTTTAAGTGTCCCGCCTCTAAATTGCACTCCTTGGTTCGTCCTCTCCACATTTTCTATGTGCTCTTCCCAGTTTAAGCTGTTCGTCATTGTAATTCATAGGTATTTATTTTAATTTGAGGACTTTAGATTGGATTGATTCATTGTGTAACATAAGTTTTAGAACTCGTGTGAATGATCTCACACTTTTCATTATTTAGGGTGGGTTGCAAATTCTCGCTCCTTACAGATACCTTTTCTAAATCGTTTTGCATTCTGTTTTTTAATGTTCTGATGACTTCACTAGACGATAAACGACAGCATCAACTGCAAACAATCAAAGGTTGCTCAGATTGTCTCCTAAATTCTTTATACAGACAACGAACAACAGAGGGCCCATAATAGTGTCTTGGGAAACGCCAGAAATCACTTTTGTTTCACTCGACGACCTTCCATCAACTACTACGAACTGGACCTCTCTGATAAGAAATCACAAAACCAGTCGCATTACTGAGACGATATTTCATAAACATGTAATTCGATTACAAGCCGCATGTGAGGTACGGTGTCAGAAGCCTTCTGGAAATCCCTGGTCGACAGCACCTAACACTTCATGTGGCTAAAGAACTTATTATGTTTCACATCAACGATGTTTTCTAAATCCGTGTTCACTGTGTGTCAATTGACCGTTCTCTTCGATTTAATTTATAGTGTTGGAACACAATATATGAAGGGCTTATTTCAATAGTGATACAAGTCCATTTTTGTTCATGTTGAGATATAGAGTCCTCAAGTTAAATGAGCGCTGAAA
Source organism: Schistocerca piceifrons (assembly GCF_021461385.2). Taxonomy (NCBI): domain Eukaryota; kingdom Metazoa; phylum Arthropoda; class Insecta; order Orthoptera; family Acrididae; genus Schistocerca; species Schistocerca piceifrons. The sequence goes on along the minus strand of NC_060141.1, from coordinate 682,005,031 downwards.
AATCTGTAGTTGAGGTACCAGAAATATTCAAGCAGATGGCTTCCTGCTAGAGATTAACCTTCCTTTCTGTTTCTTTAGGTCATTAATTTCAGGTGAATTATAGGCAGTAAAGTGGACATAATGGACTTTTACTACTATTGAAATAAGCCCTTCATATGTTCCAAAATAGAGCTGCATATCTACTTTAATGATATGGCACTGTAATTTAGTGTGTTACTCCCATTGACTTTCTTGAATACTGCTGTGACCTGTGCAAGTTTCCAGCCTTTGGGTACGGACCTTACGTCGAGCGAGTGGATGTGTGTGATTGTTAAGTATGGAGCTATTGCGTCAGATACTCTGAAAGGAACCAAATTGGTATACAATCTGGACCGGAAGACTTGCTTTTATTAAGTTATTTTAGTTGTTTCACTACTCCGAGGGCATCTATTTCTAAGTTCTTCATGGTGGCAGTTGTTCTTGATTAGAATTCTGGAATATTTACTTCGTATTCTTTGTTGAAGGAATATCGGAAGGCTGTGTATAGCAATTCTGCTTTAGCAGCTTTGTCATCGCTATCCATTGCTATCGTGCAGAGAAAGTATTGATAGTATCTTGTCACTAGCATACTTCACATATGACCAGAATATCTTTGGATTTTCTGCCAGGTTTCGAGACAACGTTCCTTTGTGAAAACTATTATAAGCATCTCGCATTGAAGTCTGAGCTAAATTTCCAACTTCCGTAAAAGATTTACAAACTTGGGGATTTTGCGTTCATTTAAATTTCGTGTGCCTTTTTTCGTTATTTTTCAACAAAGTTCTGACCTATTTTGTATACTATGGATGATCGGCTCCGTAGTTTGATAATTTATTTGATATAAATGTCTCAGTTGCTTTGGGCACTATTTTTTGAATTCAAGCCACATCTGATCCACACTCACAGTGATAACTTGGAAGGAGTGGAAATTGTCTCTCGGGAAGGCGTCAAACGAATTTTCATCTGCTTTTTTGAAGAGGTTTATTTTTCGTTTATTTTTGGTGGATTTGGGATTTACGGTATTCAGTCTCGCTACGACAACCCTGTGTACGGTAATTCCTGTATTCGTTTTGATGTTCGTTATTAACTCAGGATCATTTGTTGCTAAGAGGTCAAGTGTGTTTTCACAACTGTTTACTATTCGAGTGGGCTCTTGAACTAATTGCTCGAAATAATTTTCAGAGGATGTGTGTAGCACATTTCGGATGATGCTCTATTCGCACACCCATATTTAAACATGTACTTTCACCAACATGTAGAGGGTAAATTGAAATCTCCACCAATTATAATTGTATGAGTCGGGTACGTGTTTGGAATTAGACTCAAGTTTTCTTTGAACCTTTCGGCAACTGTAGCATCTGAGTTGGGAGGTCGGTAAAAGGATCCAGTTACTATTTTATTGCGGTTGTCCAGAATGACCTCTAGCCATACTAACTCACCGGAACTACCTACTTCAATTTCGCTACAAGATAATTTTAGTTTATCATATGTCACCACAATCTCTACACATAACCAGTTTTGACTATCTGAAACGGGCATCTGAAGGTGTAAAAATAAAGACTACAATTTGAAATATCTTGTTGGAGGCGAAATTTCAAGCTATCTGTTATTTTTAAAATATATTTTAACCCTTTTTAAATACTATTCGTTCAGGTTTATCGGATATATTTCCATTATATTTCCCATTAGCTTACTTCATCTTTAGGTTAGTACTTTTACCCCGTCCGTTCTAAAAGTTTATAGTCTGAATTAATAAAAGAACTCTAAAGAAATGTGATGGTTTTATTCCTTCACGTATTCTACATTGTACCTGCTCACTTGAGTTCAGTGCACAAAACGCTCATACAGACATGTCAAGCTGTCAGAATATCTCTTCTTTGGGACGATGTTAAGTTCGGTCGTGGTGAATAGCCAGGTACTCATTATGTACTTTGTCGTCTTGTGGTAGGTTATTTTTCATGAGTACGACTCTCGTCACACATCACGATTTGTTCGAGAAAAGAACTGTCCTCGTTTGGCATTTCAATGAAGTCGCGGTAGGCGCCCAGGCGTCGCTGCTTTTTCTCCGGGACAAACTTTGTGCACACTTTTCACTTCTTCAGGACATTCTAGAGAATGTCTTGAACGCCAGATTTAGAGATGTTGATCCACTGTGGTTTGTGATACAACGACGTTCACTACTTTGCACTGCTGCTCACCACTGACTGGACAAATGCACATCTGTTACTTATAGTCGGTTGTTCTTCCTGCCAACGCACCTAAAGCACTGACGTAGCTTATACGCCAAGAATAAAACGTGGAAATTTTCAGACGGATGGTATATGTGTTGTGGCTGCATTTTTTATATTTCAGTTGTTTTATTTAATGATGAAATGTTTGCATGAAAACAACTGTTGTCTGCAACTTCTTTTAAAATTCATACATCTTTCTCAGTTTCCGTATTTATTAGTGACAAACGCTGTAGTGGATGTAGGATACAATAGAAGTATGATTGTTCAGGATAGTTCGATTTGGCGTTAATGATTGCACCCAAAGGCGTAAAACAAATTCCAGGATGGGTCAGGTGTGGGAGGAGGGCGGGAGGGAATGTGGTATGGGCAGACTCCGATTGCCGAACAGGTTTGTGATGCTACAGTTATAAAATTTATAAAATAAGTGAAAACCTTGCCCCCTGATGCGACGAGAGAGGCATCGACAGTACTCAACACTATTCCCTGTGGATAGGAATAATTTCGGGCCAGTTTAATTTTAAGGCAACGTCTTTCAAATCATAATTTGTTATGGTCAATAAGATGGTGCTGGCCATTACTTAAGCTCCTTTCACTGAAGAAGGAGGCCGACGTGCATAGGAATACGTTAGTGGGACGTAGTTGGTGATTATAATCAGCTAGGCTATTGCAACCAGCAAATATAGAGCATACAGAGAGTTCCTCACAGCTAGCAGAAAGACACATAGCTTCTTGTGGGAACGGCCGTTTAGGGTTGCAATTGATAATAGTGCCTGCGCTGGGTCAGCTACATGCTTGCTAGAACTGAGGTTTTAAACAGGAAATGGCAGTGTTACCCAACCGCGCTGTTGTCGATATTCTGGAGCAGGCAACACGTGGCGCCGGGTCCATCACAGAGGACTTCGCTGACAACAGCCAGCATCCCTCGTCACCATGCCGCGAGATACTATGGGAGAAGCTATTCACACGCCCGGCTCACTCAAAGTGACATCAAAACGATATGCACGTGTCCAGCAGCATGTCTCGAATAAGCCTAGCGCTACGCTGACACCCCGTTTCTGAGAGGACCCTCGAAAATCGCAGAAGCAGCGGGTAATTATTTCACTCGCTGCAGGTTAATTTGTCCTCTCAGGTCCCACGTAAATCTTGACGTATTAGAAAATAAACTACCAATTATTTGTGACAAGCAAGGAATATAAATGTCATTAATATATCATCCTGGGCAAAAAATTCTTGCTATAAAATCAAGCTTGACGGATAAAATTATTTACTACAAACGTTGTGTTGATGATATATTGCTCCTGATAGAGGGTGGCAAAAATGGGGTCAACAACATACTAGATAAATTCGATAAACAGGATATGAATATATACTTGACATTGTAAAATGGAAATAATAGTGACAGCAATTTACTAGACTTGAAAATCAGTAACGAAAACAGTTCATACACCCTCAAAGCATTAGTTTACAGGGGCAGCAGTATACCAGTGGATAAATATGCAAAGCTTGTTGAGCTCAGTACACTCAAACACCGTTAGCTACAACAAATGACTACGATGACACACTAATTGACAGCCTCACTCAAAAAGAAAAAAAAACTATGTTAAACCAACATCCACGCAGAGAATGAAAAAGAAACTCACTGCTTTCATACGTTTCACAGGAAAGCTCTCTTACAAAATAGCAAACTTTTTCAGAGCACGAAACATTTAACATTGGCTTCACAACATATAACAAGCTGAGCTACAATATTAACACACACAGGTACACAATCATGCATTTATAAAACAATATGTAGTACCAAAGCTCTCTACGTAGGACAAAGTGGCCGAGACTTCGGAAAAAGGTACAACAAACATATAAATGCGTACCACACTAACAACCATAACAAATCAGCAATAGCCACCCACATAAAAAACATATGCCACCCATTCCATGATACGTACATGATCTTCGTATATTACTTAAAATGGTGAAGGGATACAAAATCTACGAATATGAAGAATTGTTAATGCTGATTCATGGCACAGCGCACGGAGCCAGTTTACTAAATGGTGAACTTGAAAGAAATAATGTTAACTTTTTTAAAAATTTCTCCAATGTAGAATACCTATTTTATTGAAAAAAATGTGTTTACCAACTTCTCACCTAAAATTTGCCCTGATATGAATTCAGCCTGATATAAATGTTTCATCTTCACTGCATGCTACTGTTTTAGCAACAGAAACTAGTTTATCTTAGCTTTTAAGACTTTGCATCGATATAAACATCTGACTGTGAAACTGTTATTTTGTGATGTAGCTGTTTCTGTGCTCTGTGTGCCAGATAACGAAGTTACCAATAAAAATGAAAGTAAATGCACTGACAAAGTGACTAATCATGCTAATCACTTAATGTACGTACTATAAAATATTTATCTTCCTGAACAGACGTCTTTTTCAAGACATAACCTCACTGGCACGCGCAGCAAAGGAAACTATCCTCACTTCATATTAATTACTGTCAAATAGTACTTGATGATGACAGCATATTGCCGATACGAGTCATACTAGTAAAATATTAGTGACAAGTGATTTTGCGATATATATTATTTCATACAAAATTACAGATTTGTTCGTTTAATTCGCAGCAATTTAAGCTCGTTTAACCTCGGAAATCGCGACATATTCGAAACAAGCGACCAAATATTTAAGACAAACAAGAAAAAAAAATATTGCTGATCGTTTGACTCGCAATAATTTCACCTTTTGTTTTTTAATCAGACCTAAGTGTCAAAATCGATAAAACCCATACTTTGGAGAGCATGCTCTTATATGTAAACAACATGGAATAACTTGCTGCAGACCGTACTTGTGTTACATTCATAAGAAAATCCACGAACGTGTAAAAAAATACTAAGATGAAAAAAATGTACACAACAGCACCTGAAACTATTTCCTTCAACTCCATAAGCCACGTCTTGAAGCACAATAGTTTTCCGAACGCATACAACTTTCAACTTCAATGTTGTTCATCTAGGAATCTCATAAAGACCATTGCCACAGATGCGTCACTAACCTGCATTTAATTATAAGAAATGGTATCAAGGGTGTCGTATGATAATGGATTCTCAATTGCAATCCAGAAACTCTCAGTAACACTTAAGTGATGTTCGAACCTATCGCTAACAAATCTAGCAGCTCGCCTCTGAATTTCTTCGGTGTCCTGCTTCAATTTGACCTTCTACAGATCCCAAAGTCTCCAGCAGTATTCAAGAATAGGTCGCACCGTCGTCTGTGTGCGGTCTCCTTAACAGATGAACCACACTTTTCCAAAATTTTCCAAATAAAACGAAAGCCTTTCCTATCACATCCTCAAATCTCGTCCTTTTTTACGAAGATTGGAACTTAAATAGTGGCAACTGATTATTCACAACCGATACAAAAGAGTTACATGTTTGTACCTGTTACTGTCCTTCAAAGTAGTCACCAGAGTTGTGTAGAGCAATGTGGAAGGCGTAGTATACTGTCAGCAGAGCCTGTTCTGTTGATGGTGCGAATGGTGCGGTCTCCAGCCTGTCGAATATCTGGAAGAGTTCTGAAGCGAAAGCCACGAAGTGGTTCCTTCATCTTCGGAATCAAATAAAAGTCACAAGGACTTACGTCCGGGGAGTATGGTGGATGATACAGTACTTCCCAGTCCCATCGACCGAACAGAGCAGCCACAGCTTGCACTGTATGCGCCCGCGCATTGTCGTGCAAAATGATGGGTGCGTTGCACAGAAAGCAGAGCCGCTTCTGTCGCAAAGCCGGTCGCATGTGATGCTCCACAAATTAACAGTAATACTGAGCACTGACGGTCTGCCGTGGAGGAACGTAATGCGTTAGGATAACACATTCACAGTCGTACAAGAGAATCACCATAACTTTCAGCTCTGACGCACTTTCGACTTTCGCGGCGACCCATAATGGCACCATTCGTTGGATTGGCGTTTCTGTTTTGGCTCGTACGATGTGGCCCATGTGTTATTATACAGTATGAGGAAGCCTCTCCTTCGCGCTCATAGCTCTCCAAGTGCGTTTGAGCAGCGTCGTAACGCATCCATTTTTGCGTTCCCGTCAAGTCATGTGGAATCCATAGTGGCGCAATTTTTCGCATGCCCAGGCGTTCCTTCAGGTTGCGAAGCACAGTCGTATGCGCTATTCCGGTTTCATGGGCGAGCTTACGAATCGTATGGCGTCGATCACTGTCCATTAACGCGGCAACATCAAGCACTTCTTCTTCAGAGACGCTAGGACGACCTGCCCGATGCATGCCTGGCACAGTTTGCCGGCCTTCGTTGAAGGCTTTTACCCAACGTGCCACTGTTCTGTGCGGCAATACGATTCCCCCGCACTCCTTCTTGAAGACCTTGATGACACTGTCGTGCAGTACGACCTCTGGCACATTCAATCTTGATCCAACTCCGTTGTTCCTGTTTCGAAAACATAGTGACGCTGTTACGTTAGACCGCTCGCTCACAGTTGACTGTGTTTCATCGATTGTGCACACGCCAGCGACGTGGGACGGGCGATTCCATTTGCTAGAAGGTAAGGTAGGTATGTCAACAACCTGTGCAATCAGCAACAATAGTAGCTTCCATTGCATAGTGTATCCGCAGCAGTGTTGCCACTATTTAAGTTCCAACCTACGTATATAGTTTTGCAACGTTAAACTCAGATAACGACGTGAGTGTGTCAATCAATCCATTACTAATGTTGTATCCAAACATTACAGGTATGTTTTTCCTACACATCCGCATTAACTTACATTTTCCCACATTTAGAGCTAGCATCACACCAAAAGGAAATTTCATTTAAGTCATCTGGTATCTTCCTACAGCCACTCAACTTCGGCTCTTTGTCGTACACCACAACTTCATCAGCAAACAATCGCGTATTGCTGCCCACCCCGTCTGTCAAATCATTTACGTATGTAGATAACAACAGCGGTCCTATCACTCTTCCCTGTGGCACTCCTGACGATACGCTTGTCTGTGATGAACTCCCGCCGTCGAGGACAACATATTGGATTTTATTACTTGAGAACCATTCGAGCCACTCACGTATCTGTGAAATTATTGCATCTGCCCGCACCGTCGTTAACGGCCAGCAATGGGACACCGTGTTAGATGCTTTCCGGAAATCTAAAAATATGGTATCTGTCTGTTGCCCTTCGTCTAAAGTCAGCTAAAGATGGGGCGGTTGACGCTGAACGCTCTTTGTAGTTTTTTGAAGTTTGGCTGCAGTTGCACGTCAACGTGTAAATCTGTGACCACGAAATTCTAGAAACCGTCACATTTTGATTTACAGGCTGAGAATAATGTAACAACAAAACTGTTGTACAGTATGGATGTCCTCTACAACGGTGGGGTTGAGTTGTGGGTTATCGTCAAGGTGTTCCCCAGAGGTGTCCCAAGTAAACGTCGAGAGTCGTACAGTTATTATCACACAAGCTATAGCACTTACAGAGTCATTCGCTAGTAACAAAGTTACCTCGACGCTGGCTGACAACATCGAACTGGTGGTGCTGAGGGAAAATATATCAGTGTCCCCCTGGTGGGTGACACAGAATTCTGACACGGGACACCCTCGACACCACATACTCCATTCCGATGCGATTCTGCATCCCCGGGAAGAGGGTGCCTGCAGACACAGAAACCTACTGCTATCCTTGCAGAGAAAGACAGTCCTCAGCGTTAGTGGCCACCATTGTGAGTGGAGGTACGCAGCATGAGTTTTCCTGCACAAGTATATTGGCAGCTGCACCATCACAATAATGAATGATTGCCCTCCAAGGCAGAAGTCCAGCTGCAGCTTAAGTGAGACCAAGAGTGATCTATCGGCTGGAAGGCGTCTAGTCCACCTCAGTAAACTTCCAAGTCGGCTCGTCAGAGGTGGAGCCCAAGTTTTGTGATGACAGCTTGCAAAACCATTTGTCGTGCAGCTCCCGTCATTTCTGGTGCTGCTAGACTGTGACTTGCTCGACTAAAAATGTAGGCATTTGTACAGATCCTTTGCGTACTTTTGGTGCTAAGAGACTACTTCCAACAACATCCCATACCAAAACAAGATGGCACCCAGAAGGTGTGGCAGCTGGCCTGGCCGCCGGCTTTCTGATGCGTCGTCAGAGCTACGGCTACTGGCTCCTGGACCGCAATGTGGAAACAAGTTAGTGGTATTACTGCATCTGACGCAACGTTGTTGGTGTCAGCTCTGCGCCTACTGGAGTTTTTGGTCTATTTGTTAGAGCGGTGGCGTCGCAGCTGTTACATTCGGTAGTCCCGAGAAACGGTTGTGGGGATATTTTGCAATTATTACTAAACGAATAACTGAACCGATCTTTTTCCACCAAGCCGGCCGGAGTGGCCGAGCGGTTCTAGGCGCTACAGTCTGGAACCGCGCGACCGTTACGGTCGCAGGTTCGAATCCTGTCTCGGGCATGGGTGTGTGTGATGTCTTTAGGTTAGTTAGGTTTACGTAGTTATAAGTTCTAGGGGACTGATGACCTAAGAAGTTAAGTCCCATTGTGCTCAGAGCCATTTGAACCATCTTTCCACCAAAGCATAACTTAGTATAGGTACGTGAACAATATACTGCAACCATTTACCAAAGGACGACAACTAACGGACATACGATTATTTCATGCAGGACAACGCAAGCACACACAGTGCTAAAGCATCTGCGACAGTGTTACGAGATCTTTTAGGTAATAGACTAATTCCAATTTAGACATGGTTTCTTTATAACAAGGTAAATCTGCAAGGAAGTGTGTTTGATGCTACAATAGTCCCTACCGTCGAAATAACATATTATCATATCAATGTGTGTTCTCTTGTTGTAAACTCCGCAACACTGTTAATGGATCATTTCTTCAAAGCGCCGTAACAGTCTGACATTGCGATGTAGAAGTTTGAAATATAGCTCAGAAGTGCATATATTTCTCTGCAACACTTGCAAAAACGCAGCATCCTGCGATGTCACCCTTGGGCCAGGAGACGTTTCGAACAACAAGATGTCGAACATTCAGAAGAAAATGGCCAGTTCATGTGAGGTCTCGCGTGTGCTAAAGATGTCACACTGGCACCACGTTTCACTATATTTCTGCCCAAAGCCACCTGTCACATCATGGGAATGTCGTCACACCCCCTCTTAAGAACATTTGACCACTTCTTTTGACACCTGTACGATGGAACCGTGACAGTCAGTGTTGAAATGACGCAGTTTTGTTAGAGGTGGAAGAGGAAAACATTTCAAACAATACAACGCTCAAAAATGATACAAAATGACTTTAGGAGATCAAATAAAGGGCGTCGATGAAACCACAATTTTCCTCAAGGAGTTGACTCCTACACATTTCACAGCGGGCAACGGGAGTACATGATGAGCAAGAGGAAGATCAAAGCTTTTGAGGCAGCTGATAACCCCTTCCCCCTCCCTCTTCAACCTCCCCCACCCCACCCTTCCGGACGATTCCAATCTTCTCTAAGAACGTGCGACTACCGATTTCCTTGAATTAGATATTGGAACAAATCCTCACTGTATAAGACCTCCATAAAAGTTTGGTGATTCAGCCACTATTCTATTAGAAAATGGTGTAGGTGATATACAGGGTGTCACTAACTATTGTCAGCAAGAACAACTCCGGAAGTATGATAGGAGCTGAAAAGTTCGTGAGATAATCCAACGATTTGGGAATTGTCTCTACAACCCATTTCTACTCGTCAGCGAAAAATATGCCGGACACACACCGTGTTCATGCCACATTCTGTTCCTTGCTCCCTAAGGTATTTCTTCCAATAACAGACCTAATGTTTCTTGCAGGAATGTGGTGTACTTCCTACCATTAAGATTTTCTGTGATGAAATAGGGGCCTATAATTCTGTCCACCAGAACCCCACACCATACATTCACCGACCACGGTTTTTGGTGTACATTGCCGCGGCCAATATGGATTTTCAGTTGCCCAATAATGCATGTTACACAAATTAAAATTTCCATGGTTCGTAATGTAGCATCGTCAGTAAATGAAATCAAATTAATAAATGTTTCATCCCTCTGAATCTAAAGTTGAACCCATCGGCAGAATTCAATGAGACGCTTACAATCAGTTCCAGTTAGTTCTTGGTCGAGACTGATATGGTACGGATGATATTGATGGCGATGCAGAACACGAACAACACTACTCTGGCTCATGCCAGATTTTCCCTTTTGATTTGACGTGAACTAACACAAGGATCTCGAACCACAGTGGCAAGAGTACCAATTTCCATTTCCTCGTTAGTAACTTTCCTTTGCCGGGTGTGTTTCCGGTGCGTAAAAGATCCAATTGTTCACAATTTATCATACGCAAATTTAAATGTATGACGTGTAGGGAGAGTGCGTTGAGGATATCTTTCAGCGTATAAGTCTCTAGCTCTCAATGAAATTCGTTGGTATTCTCCTTAAATGAGAAGCATATCGACTTGTTCTTCAGAGAAATACATCATTCACATTCGTTTGATTCGACGTTATTAGACACAATCAGTGTCGTATTGCGAAACAGTCTACTGGTGTTTATATGTTAGTTGCACGTTAGATGGATATGTTGTATTCGGAGAATATTTACTATTTGCACTATATACGAGAGAGAATTGTCAGACCATGTGCTTCGAAAGCGTCGAAGTGATGAGGAATACTACTCAATCGAATATAAGAAGATTGCATGCGCTGCATTGATACCAATGCCCATCACTTCGAACACCTTCTGCAAATGGACGTTCGTTTTCTTAGCCTGCCTGTAGACGTGTGGACGGCTAATTTTAATAGAGATACTGCCCAGGATGAAATTGCGATGTGTTTATTAGCAAAGACCATAAAATAATAAAAATTCAGTTCTCTGAAACGGTACATCGCAATACTTTAATAAAGTCTGAGAGAATAGTAAAACCGAATATCACAGTAGGAGTATAACTATCGCTGATAATCACATAAGAACAGGATTCGAGTGCTTCCTCCCCCAAATGGCAAAACCGACGTGCAGCCGAGTTCTCCTGCTTATATCGTAAAATTACATAGCCCTTCTTACTTCTCTGATGCTTTAACAGTATCCGTTTGTCTACTGAATTAACTAGTTTATTGAATAGTGGCCTTATTGTGTTGAAGCTCAGATGACACGTAGGCTGCGCCAGCTATTTTCTGTGCCAAAAGTGAACTTTGATAACTTATATTCAAAATTTAAAACTCTGAGTTTCTCGCATAAACAGTTGTGGTTCCCCAACGTATCTACTGCTAAGCGAGATTCGTTATCGAGGCTTGCATACTTCTCCTCAGTCCAATGACTCGTTACCCCGTCTTATGGTCCATTAGTCATCAGTATCTTCATGGTAACCAGAGTCTTGCTCGATACTATCGTGTTCCCCAACACTGCTTTACACAGCAAGTTATTTCTGTTATCTGCAGGTTCCCAGTAAAATATAGAATTCTGAAACTAAAATACAGTCCAAAACAGCAGGAAACTAACTCATCTCCCACGGTGAAATATTTTCAAAATTGGGGTATTCGAAACAAAACTCGCAGTTTGAAGATGATGGTTCATGGGAGTACCCTGTACATTTCTATCATTACTTCTTTCCTACTCACTAATATGAACCTTTTCCAAGATTGAATAACGAATATAGAATCTCACCGTGATCTGCTGTATCAATTTTCTTTTTCAATTAAATGATCTTGTTGGAGATTTGTCGTCAACAAACAGATTTTACAAACTTACATAAATAACCAATTCACACCGATTTTCAGTTTCATCAGTCTCCACTTTCCATTTCTATGCTTATTTTAATACGAAAATCAAATGAATACAGAAAGCATAATACTTTAAATTCAGCTTTCAAGACAGTTGACAATTTCACACACATTTTTCGGTGACTTGGTTTCTATCCTATAGAAAGCCGCAGCAGTATTCTTTAACACACTAACATTACATAAACACAATAGAAGAAGACACATGCCTTTAATAGGTCCAGATATTCAGATACACTACACACGAGATAAATATTTCCTATTGGCCCTTCTGCAACACAAAGCCCTCCATCGCAACTCACTTAGCTTCAACTAAGACTCAACGGTAATCTCTTTATAGTACATGCCAATGAGACATTATCCTGCAGTGCTGTGGTTCCGTTATGCTCCATTGTTGTTAGCCATCACTATCCGGTTTGCAATTGCGTCTTTCTCTTTACTGACTCTTTATTGACGGGGACTCTGGTTCTGAGTTTCAGCTCTAGTCATCCTGTTATCATAGCTCCAAATATCCCGAGATACCAGGCATCATCAATTTTATTATAAAGACGTGTAACAGAAAAACACATTTAAACAGAAATACCAATAATGTTTTACATTTTCCATACTGTCTGTGCAAATAATAATCATTTACTTTCTAAGCCAAAGACGCACTCAAATGTTTTTCACATTACCAAATAATTAATCAATTCTGGCTTGTTAAAAAAACTTTCTTATACGTCGTAAGTAAGTTCTCTAGCTTTGTTTTTTTTCTTAGTTTGGTCCATCAGATTAATGTAATTTCATTCAACACTTATCTCAGTGACATTTCTGTTCCAGCCTTGTTTTAATTATTCCTCCACTATTGCAAATCACTTTCTTCAGTATCTAATTGCCACTGAAAACAATCAGGCATCATCTTTAGGTAGCTTATACTTTGCGCCTTTTCATGGGATCTTACCCAATTACCAAATGTAATCTCTTTTTTTGTAAAGTTTAGGATTATGGTCGGGCTACGCTTTTCGAAATAGACAATAGCCACAAAGTCTAAAATTGGTTCATACTACAGTTCCAATATAAATATCTGATACTACCATGATACCATCCTCCAACACCATTCTCTAAATTCCTACCTCCAGTAACATCTGATTTTTTAACAATTTACTCTTTCCACAAATCACTTCCTCGACTGGTAACACTGGTCTTTACCTATTGTTTACCGTTTTAAACTTCCTCTGCACGTAATACATCACGTGTGTCAATGACCACAACTGCCTCTACACCATTAATTTCAACATCTGTTATAGCTTCACTCTTCTATTTAATTTCAGTTTCCTTAAAAAGGGCTTTCCTCGCATGTCTATGTTGTTGTTTCAGTCATCAGTCTTCTGGCTGGTTTGATGTAGCCAGCCACGAATTCCTCGCCTATGCCAACTTCTTTATCCCAGAGTAGCACTAGCAACGTACGTCCTCAATTTTATACTGGATGTATTCCATTCTCTGCTTTCCTCTACAAATTTTGTCCTCTACAGCTCCCTCTAGTACCATGGAAGCCATTCACTGATGTCTTAACAGATGTCGTATCATCCTATCTCTTGTCGTTGTCAGTGTTTTCCATATCTTCATTTTCTCTCCTCTTGTGCGCAGAATCTTCTCAGTCCTTACTTAATTTGTCCACCAGATTTTCAACATTTATCTATAGCACAAAATCTCAAATGCTTAGATTCTCTTTTGTTCCGGTTTTCCCAAAGTCCATACTTCGCTACCATACAGTGTCGTGCTCCAAATATACATTCTAAGAAATTTCTTGATCGAATTAAGGCCTGTGTTTGATACTAGTAGACTTCGCTTCGCCAGGAATGACCTTTTTGCCGGTGCTACTTTGATTTTAATGTCCTTCATGCTCGGTCCGTCATTGGTTATTTTGTAGTCTAGAAAACAAAATGTCTGAACTACATCTTCTTCGAAATCATCAGTCCTGATGTTTAGTTTCTCACTGTTCTCATTTCTGCTACTTCGCATTACTTTCGCCATTCTTCGATTTACTCTAAGTCCATATTCTGCACTCGTTAGACTGCTCATTCCATTTAGCAGCTCATGTAGTTTACCTTCGCTTTCGCTCAGAATAGCAATGTCATCAGCGAATCGTATCATTGAAATCCTTTCACCTTAAATTTAATTCCATTACGGGACCTTTCTTTTATTTCCATCATTGCTTCTTCTATGCACGAAATGAGCAGTAGGGGCGAATGGCTACATCCCTGGCTTACATCCTTTTTAATCCAAGCACTTCATTCTTGGTCGTCCACTCTTGCTATTAACTCTTGGTTCTTGTACATATTGCGTATTACCTGTCTCTCCTTATAGCTTAGCTCTATTTTTCGCTGAATTTCGAACATCTTGCACCATTTTACATTGTCTAACGCTGTTTCCAGATCGACAAATCCAGTGAACGTGTGTTGATTTTTGTTTAGTGCTGCTTCCATTATCAATCGCAAGGTCAGAATTGCGTCTCTGGTGCTTTTACGTTTACGTCATCTAACACATCCTCAATTTTCTTCTCCTTTCTCCAGCATATTATTCTTGTCAGGAACTTGGACGCATGAGCTGTTTTGTTGATTGTGTGTTATTTGTCGCACATGACAACTCTTGCATTCTTCGGAACTGTGTGGGTGATATTTTTCCGAAAGTCAGGTGGTATGACGCCAGGCTCATACATTCTACATGCCAACGTGAGCAGTCGTTTTGTTGCCACTTCCCTCAACAACTTTTGAAACTCTGATGGAATGTTATCTATTCCTTCTGCCTTATTTGATCTTAAGCTCTCCAAAGCTCTCTTAAATTTTGATTTTATTACTGGATCTGCTGTCTCTTCTAAATCGGCTCGTGCTTCTTCTTGTATCACATGTGACAGATGTCACCCCTCATAAACGCCTTCAGTTTCCTCTTTCCACCTATTCGCTCCTCCTCTGCTTTTAGCAATCGAATTCCCATTGCACTCTTAATGTTATCACCCTTGGATTTAATTTTAACTAAGGTTATATTGTCTTTTCTATATGCTTAGTCAGTATTTCCCTGAATCATTCCTTTCTCGATAGCTCCATATTTTCCATGCAGCCAATTCATCCTTGCTTCCCTGCACTTCCTATTTATTTTCTTCCTAAGTGACTTGTATTTGGCAGTCCTGAATTTCCCTTAAGTGTTTTTTTACTTCGTTCTTTCGTCGATCAACAGAAGTATTTCTTCTGTTACCCAAGGTTTCTTCCGAGTTACCTTCTTTGTATCTATGTTTTTCTTTTCAACTTCCTTGATTGTCCTCTTTAGAGATGTCCAACCCTCTTCAACTCCACTGCCTATGTCTGCGTAGTCTTCCCTAACAAACCGCCTTATTGTTATCGATCTGCTTGCCAGTTGAATTCATGTTCGGGCTTCACATGAACTCCTTTCAGTTATATCTCTCTAGTTATCTCTCTCTATTCTACAATCACTGATTCCTTTTTCATGTTCCTCAGACAGCCTATTACTATGAAAATTCGAACCTCCTCAGTTCCATCCTCCAATCCTCATGTGTTAAATCTATTACTGTGCCATTAATTCTCCGTTGTCACATCAATCCCATTACGATCACTTTGGTTTCCATTTTGTCTAGCTCTCCAGTTCACACTTCACCAAAAATTATTGGTTATCTCGTCCCATGATAACTCCTCTAATTGTTTCCAGAGTTTGCAAAGTGTTCTCAGTTTGTTTCAATGATTTCCTGTCAAGTGCTGCTGTACATTTTTGATTGATTTGTCCAGTTCCTTCTCTATAAGGTCTTTTCAGTTAGTGGGTTATCGAGATATTAATTCCTCTCTCAAAAGCTTTAGAAATAATCCTTGTAACTATGTCAGCCATTATTTGAGAAGTTTCGCCACTGAAAAGCACAGTTTCGTACATCACCTTGTGTACTATTCGACCAATACTTATCTAGGAAAGTTTTGATGAATTCCTTTCTTGACTGACAGGAATGTATGGTACTCATTGCCCAAGACATAACATCCATATTTCGTTATTCTGGTGAAACGTCATCCGAGTGTTCGGGTAATACATCTACTTCACAGAAGCCTCATGGTGTAATTTCCCTTTTGGCGCGAAGATTCGAAAAGTGCATACGTTTTAATAGTGGGCTTCAATGCCAAAATTTCTGCTCTTTCTCACTTGGAAATACGTTAGTGCCTCAAGAAATAAAAGCATGACCTCGCACGAAATCCCAGCTGCTGTACTCAATGAGTCACCACTTGCGTATTCAAAAAGATATTTTCACTCAGCAGTGGAGTGCACATCGATATGAAACTTACTGGCGGACTAACACTGTGTGCTGCATCCAGGCCTCGAAACCAGGACCTTTGGTGGGCGAGTGTTTAACTGACTGAGCTACTGAAACAGTCGTACTCGCAGCCATACGTTCGCCAATACCTAAGCCCCACAGAAGTTCTCCTGCGAACTAACACACATGGAGAAATGGCTTTTGCGGAAACATGGCTTCTGAATTTACAGAGTCCGAGTCTCACTTCATACCAGTTTTGATATGCTAGGAAGTTTCACCTCTTTCATTCTGAACAAAATTTTTGACTGAGTCCATCCTATTACATAATGAACACTCAGCCCCATCTCTTTTGTTATTTAAGTTAGAGCCGTTTTTCTCACTTCTAAAATAATCATCCAAATTTACGATGGTTTCATCAAATTTATCAAAAAACAAAAAAAAAAAAAAGGTTCAAATGACTCTGAGCACTATGGGACTTAACTTCTAAGGTAATCAGTCCCCTAGAACTTAGAACTTCTTAAACCTAACTAACCTAAGGACATCACACACAACCATGCCCGAGGCAGGATTCGAACCTGCGACCGTAGCGGTCGGTCGGTTCCAGACTGTAGCGCCTAGAACCGCTCGGCCACCCCGGCCGGCATCAAATTTATCGATCCATCCACTGTGTTCCAGCATTGTATCCTCACCAGCGTTACGCTTTTTTGATAATGTATTTGTTAATGCTTCTTGTTCTTTCGACCTAATCTCCTCTTTCATACACTTCTTTAAAAATCCTGTCAGTATTCTTATTGTATTCGTATAACTTATCATTAGTCTCTTTGTTAGTTTCCGCTTCCTCCGGGCTAGGTGGCTGTCGTCGACACGCCTGCTACTGTATTTCATCTTATTCACCGCGATATCATCTTGATGACCGTTTCTCATGCTTCACTCGCCAAGTGTGTGTATTCTTTGGACGCGATTTTAACTTTTCACGACACGAACTTACTATGCTTCGCAACAGATTTATTACACTCCGCGACAGGCACCGTTTTAATTCGACATTGCTACCTTCAGGCCACAGATTTCAGTCACTTTTAATTCACGGTTCAATTCCCGCTTCTCTTTCCGGTCATGTGATGTAGAACTGCATTTCATAACCTTATAACAGATTTTGCGGTAAAATAGTTCTTTCCGAAGCAATGCAAAGATTTTGCAATGACATAGTTCTTTACGAATCAACGCTGCCCCCAGTACACGGATGCGTTGTGCAAGATTCCTTACTACAACCAAACCTCGATAAAAGTTTGTTAGTTTTAATCTCGATTCCGTAAAAAGTCGCGTAAGTGACGTACAGTATTTCTGGTCATGCTTGCCCACACTTCCCTAGATTACATTACTGAATCAGCGCGAAGGATTTTCTCCTGTCTATTTTCTGCGAATCTCCTGTATTTGTTGTCCATTGAAGCAGTTCTTGTAGCGCAATGAATTCTTCAGAAGACGCAGACAGGTTACCTGAGACTATAAGTAGGCGTACTGTAAGATAATTTATTTGAACTAAGTCTCATAATGCCATTATGATACTTTATTAGCAAACACCATAAAACAATTATAAGTGAGTAATCTGGAATGGTTAATCTCAAAACGTTTATAAAATTCGAGAGAGTGGTAAGATGGACTGTCACAGAAGGAGTATATCTTATCGCCGACTATTACATGAAAAAGGGTTACAAGTGCCTCCTACCACCGACTGGCGAGACTAGCGTGCAGCTGAATCTCTCGCTTACATCTTAAGAACTTTGAGAATGTTCATTTGCCTACTGGATTAATTTGATTACTGTGCATCTGTATACTTGTACTCTACGTAACACAATCATAGGATTACTTTTCAGAACCTAGCAGTTGTCTCTCATTGCCACACATCTTTCAAATTTGACTCAAAAGTGCCTACGACGTTCCTTTGTAATGGTGCAAAAGGACGGCGCTGTGCGACGTCACCCTGAAGGTCGGCCAAGCTACAAACAGCAAAGTGTTGAAGTGAAAGTGTTGAAGGTGTGAAAAAAGGGCAGAAGTTAGAAGTTTATCCGGGATTTAATGTTGGTTAATGATGTCACTCTGACACCATTTCCACAATTCTGCCCAAGCTATCGTGCACGTGTTGCACGATGGGAAGGTCATCACACTCCCTCTTGGCAACATTTCATCCCTTCTTTTGACTCCTCTGCGATGAAGGTCAGAACCGCGTCACACATTGTTTAAATCACGTGATTCCTTTACGGGTGGGCAGTCAGAATCGACACGAGGCTCCAGTAAGCTTACATAAAGAGCGTCAATAACAATCTACTACTCGGAGCGTTGATTCCCATAAGTTTCTCTGTCGAAAACGACAGTTCACAGAGCGACAAGCAATAGGGCAACGTTCACCTGAACGTTCGACAATCCCGAGACTTCCCTGAAGGCCCGCATCTCGTGGTCGTGCGGTAGCGTTCTCGCTTCCCACGCCCGGGTTCCCGGGTTCGATTCCCGGCGGGGTCAGGGATTTTCTCTGCCTCGTGATGGCTGGGTGTTGTGTGATGTCCTTAGGTTAGTTAGGTTTAAGTAGTTCTAAGTTCTAGGGGACTGATGACCATAGATGTTAAGTCCCATAGTGCTCAGAGCCATTTGAACCCATTCACTTCCCTGAAGATTCAAACCTGTAAGAACATCGTGGGGCTGAAACCTCATTGAACATGGTCGCACCCCTTTACAATGTAGTACTGGGAAGCATTCAGAACCATTCGACGAAATTCTTAAGTGATCTGAAGCACAGAAGCGCCTTTATGCTTTTTTAGTTCTCATTTTTCGCGTCGTCCTGTGGCATAATTACGTGGCAGAGAGGTCACCAAACAGATACATTCGTGAGTAAAACGGCAGAAGACCCCTTCAAGTCTCGCGAGTTCAGCGACACATTTGGAACCACTGCGCACTTTAAAAATGTAACTTTACAAAGGTTGCAACAGATTTCACCTGAGTGGCATTCCACTCCACAACTCAATCAGTTGACTCCACAAGTTATTATTTTCAAGCCTACCACCTGCTTCCATTACACTCTTTCACGTACTTGGGTGCCACTGGAAGATTTACAGTCTCGTCAGCTAACTCAAGGTTTTAATGTTTTCACCCTGATCTTCTATTCTCTTCTCAAATTTCTCTCCGGTTTCGTTTACTGTTTGCTAAATCTGTAGTTGTACATGATAGTCAGGTCTCAGCTCTTTCTCACATCCTTCTCAACAACTGCTTGCCTGGAATGTCCTTGGAGTCTTGTAACTGTTGTCTAATTTCTGAAACTAGCAGTACTATATGTTGTGATGTGTTTCTGGAAGGTTAGTGACACATTATTAACCTTTATTAGTGGATGACTAATGTTGTACGTGTAGCTGCTCAGAGTCAGAATAGAGAGGAAACGGATGACACGAAAAAAGTCATCGAAGAGTACTAACATTAGTGGGAAATCCAATATTTTTGGCTCCACTAGACCAATTAATGACCGTTACATTGAAATATTGGTTGAAATGGCTCTGAGCACTATGGGAATTAACTTCTGAGGTCATCAGTCCCCTAAGAACTTAGAACTACTTAAACCTAACTAACATAAGGACATCACACACATCCATGACCGAAACAGGATTGGAACCTGCGACCGTAGCGGTCGCGCGGTTCCAGACTGTAGCGCTTAGAACCACTCGGCCACTCCGGCCGGCATTGAAATATTACCCGTAGGGTTGTAGTGGGGTTGAGGCGAATCGAGTGACTTAAAAATAGCTTGAAATGATGAACATCAATGTCAAATTTATAGTTACATGTGTTGCTAGACTTAACTGTGAAAGATCAGAGACATTTCACTCCTTCTTGTAGTCTACAGAAACAATTTGTAATTTCTTTTGTACTATATGTAGTCTCCTAAAGACTTGTGAATACCTGTTTTTTGCCATTACAGACCAGGGCTGAAACGAAATTTTATCCAGGGTAAAAACAAAAACATTTCAATCGTGTTTCAGACATGAAAGTAAATTAATTTTGGAAGGTCATTACAGTTATCAATATTTGGACAGAATGTAATACTTATTACATAAGTCATCAATTAATACCTTTCTTTTAAATACTAGCGATAAGCACGTGACTCAGTGAGGTTAAATGAATGAACGAGTATATTAACATCTTTCTCACATCCTACGCCTACCACTCACATTCGCTGTACTTTGCGGCATGCTCCTATGACAGTGACTTGAAGACAAATGTATCACATATACTTAAATATTCTGAAAGTATTTGTATGGAGTGTAGCCATGTATGGAAGTGAAACATGGACGATAAATAGTTTGGACAAGAAGAGAATAGAAGCTTTCGAAATGTGGTGCTACAGAAGAATGCTGAAGATTAGGTGGGTAGATCACATAACTAATGAGGAGGTATTGAACAGAATTGGGGAGAAGAGAAGTTTGTGGCACAACTTGACTAGAAGAAGGGATCGGTTGGTAGAACATGTTCTGAGGCATCAAGGGATCACCAATTTAGTATTGGAGGGCAGCGTGGAGGGTAAAAATCGTAGAGGGAGACCAATAGATGAATACACTAAGCAGATTCAAAAGGATGTAGGTTGCGGTAGGTACTGGAAGATGAAGAAGCTTGCACAGGATAGAGTAGCATGGAGAGCTGCATCAAACCAGTCTCAGGACTGAAGACCACAACAACAACAACATACTTAAATATCTGAATATCTGATGAACGTATAAGGAGTCCACCAGTCAAACGATTTACAAACAGTAAGTTTAATCTACATATTGTAACTTGGTTGATTTAACTGGTGGCGCAAGATATGGATGAAACAAATGTTGTTAGGGAGACACGTGTAGAGATAGCTGCTTTTATAACAAGTATCAATCCTCACTGCGAGTAGTTAGCTTTGTGTTCTTATAAGGATTCGTAGGAAGCACTTGCGATTCGTTGAGAATTGCTTTATCGAACTGGAAAGAAGGTTAGTAGAAATAAAAGGTACCGATCTTGACGTTGGCAGACTACTTAATCCTTCAATAAAACACCTACAAAACCTGAATATTTTTTATCTTTCGTCATTTTTAAAAATAAATGTGTTCGTAAAAAGTCACTTTTCATTCTAAAGTTTTGTTAGGCGCTGTAGAGTGTGTCGGTCGGGTGGGGAGGGGGGCGGATGTGATTGCCTTTTTTAGAGATGTCCATTCCTCTTCAACTACGTGCTGAAATATTCCTTATTGATGTATTTATAACCTTAGAGGACTTCAAGCGGATCTAATCAATCCTTAGTACTCCCGTATCCCACTTCTTTGCTTATTGATTCTTCCTGACTAATGCTTTAATCTTCAGCCTACTCTTCATCACTACTATATTGTGATCTGAGTCCATATCCGCTCCTGCGTACCCCTTGCAATCCAGTATCTGATTTCGGGATCTCTGTCTGACCTTTACGTAATCTGACTGAAATCGGCCAGTATCAACCGGCCTTTTCCAAGTATACCTCCTCCTCTTGTGATTCTTGAACAGGTTATTCGCCATTACTAACTGAAATTTATTACGGAATTCAATTAGTCTTCCTGCTCTCTCAATCCTTGTCCCAAGGCTAGGTTCTCCTGTAAACTTTGCTTCTACTCCTTCCCGTACAACTGCATTTCAGTCGCCCATGACTATTAGATTTTCACCTCCCTTTACGTACTGAATTACTCTATCAATATCCTAATATACTTTCTCTACCTCTTCATCTCCAGCTCGCGACGTCGGCATTTATACCTGAACTATCGTTGTCTCTGATGGTTTGGTGTCGATTTCAGATAAGAACAATCCTATGACCGAACTATTCACAGTAACACACTCTGTTCCCTACCTTCCTATTCATAACGAACCCTACTCCCGTTATATTAATTTCTGCTACTGTTGATATTATGCTATACTCATCCGACCAGAAGTCGAAGTCCTTGTCTACTTTCAATTTCACTTCAATAACCCCTACTATATCTAGATTGAGCCCCTGCATTTCCCTTTTCCGATTTTCTAGGTTTCCTATCACGTTCAAGCTTCTGACATTCCACGCTCCGACTCCTAGAACGTCATCCTTTCGTCGGTACTTCAAGCTTTTTCTCTTCATCACCTCCTCTTTGGCAGTCTCCTCCCAGAAATTCGAACTGGGGAATATTCCGGAAATTTTCCGAATGGGGAGATCATCATGACACTTTTTCAATTACAGGACACATGTCCTGTGGATCCACATTACGTGTCTTCAATGCAGAGGTTTCCATTGCTTTCAACATCCTCATATCATTGATCATTGCTGATTCTTCCGCCTTTAGGGGCACTCAAAGGACAAGGGAGTGCACAGAACCTCCGTCCGCTCCTCCGCTCTCATTGACAAGGCTTGTGGCAGAATGAGGGTGATGCCGGAAGTCTTCGGCCGGCAGTGTTGATTATCAATCAAAATTTAAGCGGTTTCAGCTTTCGAACCCGGGACCGAAGACGTTTTGAGTGCAAATCAAATATTCCGCAAATCAGGTATCCTTAGCATGCACGCTGTAGCTATTGTTAGCAATAGTTACCTTTGAGGTTGGACGTAGTGAGTTGTTAGTCAGGACTGCCTTTAAGGCTACAAAGACATCATTATGAATACCTCATTGAGATTCAGCGAGGTCGTGTTCTAGGGCTACTAGAAGCTCGATGTTTCATCTGCGATATTTCAGAAAGACTTAACAGGAATGTAGCCACAGTGCATGATTGTTGGTAGCTGTGGTGACGAGAATGTGCGGTCGCATGATGAGAGGGAAAGCTATCGTGTGCGGCTTACGGGTCTGCATCTTAAACATCAACTGAGCAGCAGTTGACACCACAGTGACACAGAAGCTGTTGCAAATCGGTTACTTCAAGGGCAGTTCCGAGCCAGACCACTCTACTGACCCCAAACCACCGCCACTTGCGACTTCAATGGTGTCAAGTGAGAGCTCATTCTTGGTCAAGGTAGACACCTGAAGTTCCTAGGGTGTGATTTCGCATGACAGTAGAACCACTCTCGTGGTTATCCCACTCACCCTGTCTACAAATTTGTGCGTCAGTCTGGATTTCCTGAGGCTGTTTTCAGACAGGACAATGCTTGCCCACATATCGCTATTGTACAGCCGCATGCTCTACAGGCTGTTCAATCACCAGATTTGCATCCAGTCGTGCGCATATGGGACATCACCGGGCGACAACCCCAGCGTTCTCCACAAACGGCATAAACCGTCAGCATATTGGCCAACCAAGTGCAGCAGGCATAGAACTCCCTTCCACAAACTGATATCCGGAGCCTGTACAACACAATACACGCACGTTTGCATGCTTTTATTCAACATACTGTGGGTTTCACCCGTTTCATATTCTCAAAGGCTTATCTCGTGCTAATTTTAACCTGTGATCTTAAAATGTTAAACACAAATTACCTAGAGAAATGTATTCCTGAAATTTCATTACTCTCCATTAATAATTTTTGGGTGTTGTGAATTTTTACCATCAATGTATGACTTTTCTATTGTGAATACGATTATCTGTCGTCTAATCTGCATTATTACCAATCCATTTGCTTCGATGGTCTTGTATCACTTCTTTGTGCCGTTTGTTGAAATAAATAATTTAAAAAAAACTGACTTACCCTACCGAGCACAGAACGCTAAGAAACCAGATATTGTTGTAATCGTG
Organism: Schistocerca piceifrons; assembly: GCF_021461385.2. NCBI lineage: Eukaryota > Metazoa > Arthropoda > Insecta > Orthoptera > Acrididae > Schistocerca > Schistocerca piceifrons. The sequence continues at coordinate 681,980,993 of NC_060141.1, read as the reverse complement.
TACAGTGTACGGTCACTAATCCGTAATTTTCTTTGTACTATGAGTTATGTAAATATAATTTGTAAGGGAATTTCCAGCAGCGCTCATTAATGGATGTGTTATTTATCTCTCTGTGACAGTTCCATGCAGCTATGTTTGCATACACATTCTTTGAGGCCTTATTGCTTGCAGTAGGGGCTGTATCTATCCTTTCATCTTCCCCAGGCTGTCTGTATGCGTACGCCCGCTCTGCAAGTTCAAAACATATTTGTGCCTGTGTGCATGAATTCGTACGTACGTGTGCTTGCGTGGGTGTGTGTGGATGTGTGTGTGTGTGTGTGTGTGTGTGTGTGTATTTGGTTGTGTGTGTGTGTGCGTGTATGTGTGTCTCTGTTAAACACTGTGTTTTTCGATAACGCGACGTAGAATTAATTACGCGTCAGTCAGGGGATAGCTTTTTTATGAAAAATTTCTGGTTCTTCACATGTCACATAACGCTGCTTTTTCTGTTTAAAAAGGAAGGAAAACGTGTAGTATTGTGAGAGCTACATCCAGGAGATTAAAATTTCTCTAGTTTGTTTACGTCGTTCTTCTGATATTAAACTGACCTGCCCCTTAATGCTACACCAAGGAAAATCTGCATTATTGTACAGGTTGTACGTATAGGTCGCATACAGTACTGGTCCGAATTCCTTAACTAACCTCCCAAACGTTAAAGAAACACGACAAAGCGTCATGGAAAATTATTTAGAGCTGCATACACCGTCAAACTTTAGAAACTCATAACAATCTTAGTGTGTGAAAATTTACAGACTCCCTCATTTTGAAAAATTATTCATAACGATTGTACATGCAACATATCTGATAGATTTCAGAGTACTCGTTCCATTGTCAGGTGTAGCTGTGAAAACTATAACATCAATGAAATACGTCTACTAACCTCTGGTCTGCCATACCACTTCACTGCAAACGTTAGGCTATCAGTGAATCTCAGTTCTGGTTAGTACGCTCCATGTAAATCTTGGTTTCGAATATATCGCAAAATGTAGTAGATGTTTTACGTAATTTTAGCTAACTAGTAAAGGTATGGCAGTACACCGGTGATTATTGGCTAGCTATGCCTCTGCGTATTTCATCAGATCGACATTGGCCTACTGTTATCAGCAGTACATCAGACGAAGGAATGAGTCTTTCTAAATCGATTATGTACGCTGTGCGAATAATCAGTGTCAACAGCATGTAGCCTGAGGAAATCAGTAACCTTCTCATTATGGCTTATATTAACAAAATACTTTTAAAGAGGGTAAGGAAGTTTAATTGGGATCCAGAACCTAAAAATATCTTTCAAAGCACTCTTATCAATATCAATGCACTTTCAATAAGATGTATAATCCACCGTAAAAAAAAGTTAAAGAATGCATATTTCGTTCTGTCGTTGACTTTTACTCACAACATACTTCTTAAAGAGACACTGATGTGTCTGGAACCTAAAAATTTTGAATACGTTCACCAGGAAAAGTGACGTCTAATATTAAACTTAATCGTTCATGAAATGTGGTAGAACAATTATAAGCAATAAACATTCAGAAAGAGATTTTCCCTCTGCAGTGGAGTATGCTCTGATATGAAACTTCCTGGCAGATTAAAACTGTGGGCCGGACCGAGATTCGAATTCGGGACCTTTGACTTTCATGGGCAAGTGCTCCACCATTTGAGCTAACTACCACGACTCACGACCCAGCCTCATACCTCCAATTCTGCCAGTACCTCGTCTCCTACCCAGACTTCACAGAAGCCCTTTTGCGAACCTTGCAGAACCAGCACTCCTGGAAGAAAGATATTGCAGAGACATGGCTTAGCCACAGCCTGTGGGACGTTTCCAGAACGTGGTTTTCATTCTGCAGTGGAGGGTTCGCTTATATGAAATTTCCTGGCAGATTAAAAATGTGTGCTGAACCGAGACTCGAACTCGGGACCTTTGCCTTTCGCAGACAAATGCTCTACCATCTGAGCCGGCCAAGCAAGGCTCTCGACCCGCCCTCACAGCTTCAATTCTTCCCCTTCCTCCTCTCCTACCTTCCAAACTTCACAGAAGCTTGCTAGCTTCCAACATTCAATTTTAATCAACACTTTTATAAAAATGGCAAAAGTAATGTTAATCACAATACTGGGAGAAGCTGTAATCCAAATAGCAATATATTTATTCATTCTTAACATCACAAAACAAAAAAATGGCTAAAGAAACGACACACAAACGTTTTCTTATTGGACAAATGCTTTCAATGATATCGGGTCTATGGTGAACAAAACGATCATCTGGGCATCAATACACGACACTAACCAGAACTAATCACTTTATCTGAGTTCATACATGTGAATTCGTGGCATGGCTCAAAAACTACGCTACTATCAAGCATCTACACTCTACTATTCTAGAAAGAAAAATATGGTTCCAAAGAACAGGGCACTGAGAAGCATATTTTGGAGCCCTACGAGATAACAGAGAATACTTTACCCTTCTGCAGGTCAGGGCAGCACACCACGATGCGCTCAGCGACTGGAGTCATGGAAAGCGGCAATATGTTATTCTTGGTGCTCACCCGAAGAAATGCTATCACGCGGCGTCACGTTCGTCTAATTCGGACATCAGGTAGTTCCCTATGAGCCTCTGGAACCCAGATGGATGCGGGTGGACTCATTTTCTGGTCTGCGAAACCAACTTGACACCGCGCCACGACTGTGCGTGATGGAAAGTGTCAAATGTTTAGACGGCCGACTCAAAACAAATAAGTACACCCACACATCACTCGCTGTGTGCGTGATGCTAGAAGCAATACCTCTCACGGTTCAGATGGTGACAGCCAAAGGCTATGTTGCACACTAGCAAAGGACACAAGTCTCACCGCTTAGGTAAAGACCTGCAGTTTACTAGCGAATCTCCAGTACAGGAGTGATCACTTCTCTTTCTCTTAGCTCTCCTCGTCAGCTAGCACGTGTACATCTTAGACTGCTCCAACTTTAACCCAAGCCAGTCATGAGCTGGAGCGTGGCAGTCGAAGCTGGGAGACTGCCCCTTATTCTGTATACACAGATTTCAATCAAAGTGCCTCTAAGAAGAGTGAGAAATACCCACTCGGACGTCCCATGAGCAACGGCATTTTGCCGGCTGATCTTTCTACCAAGCGACTACAAACCTCATGAGAGTGCGGAAAATGAGAGATCACAAAAGGCTCCTTTCAGAGCCAACTCTGAGAATTATCTCATTCAACACAGAAGGACTGTCACATGAAAAACAAGATCTTATTTCAAATATGTGCAAGGATTATAGGCGCGATGTTCTGTGCCTCCAGTTAACGCACAGAGGGCCAGACCCCACAAGACCAAGAATACATGGCATGCATCTAATCAAAGAGATTCCCCATAACCAGTATGGAAGGGCAATTTTCATCAAGATCGATCTCAAACTCACAGAAGGTAGAACTAATGATCACAATAGCGTAGAAGTAGTCTCTGTGAGTCTGGGTAACATAAACATCCACTCTGTATATAAGCTGCCCAACATACAATATCATTTCAGCACACCACTGGGGAACAACAAAGATCTATCAGACATAATAAGGGGTGACTTCAGCAGGTACAATGTGGCCTGGGGATATACACAAACTAACAAAGATGGGAACTAATGGAACAGTGGGCTGAAAACAACAACCTCTATTTGATCTACGATCCAAAACAGCCTCCATCATTCAACAGCGGCAGATGGAAAAGACGCTATAATCCAGATCTATGTTTCACTAGCAATACTCTGGCGGACATAAGCCAAAAGGTCGTACTGAGTCCCATCCGAAAGTCCCAGCACCGGCCAATAATCTGCAAAATCAACCAAGTGATACAACCAACAGTGTTTCCCGTTCGAAATAGATTTAATTTCCAAAAAGCTAACTCGGAAGTTTTTTCGGAAGAAGTGGACAACAAACTTACATTTCTTCAACCTCTACCAGAAAACTACAGTGAGTTTGTTAAAGCTTTAAAATACTGTGCACGAAAGAGTATACCGAGAGGAAGTAGAAAATCGTACATTACAGGCTACAGCGAAGAGACAAAACAGAAATACGAAACGTATTGTGATCTTTATGACGCCAAACCATTCTCCCCAGAAACAATGGAGGTGGGCGAAGAAGTCATAACAACAATGATTGAAAATAGAAGACATAAGTGGCAACACACTGTAGAAAGCATTAACATGACCCATGGTAGTGGGAAAGCGTGGAGACTACTCAAAAACCTAGATGTTATATTTACAGGTACTCCAGGCTTTGTTGGCGTTACAGCAAACCAAATAGCCTCCCAGTTGCTGAAAAACGGTAAAGCGGAACACAGACTGAAGAAAGGGCATACAAGAAAATAATGAAACACTCGATCACACGTTTACATTATCAGAACTATACGAAGCAATCAAAAGTTTAAAGATTAGGAAGGCATAGCTGATATTAAAAATGAACAGCTAATACATCTTTGTGTTCGCTCTAAATTGTAGCTGTTGGAGCTTGTAAACTGCTGTTGGGCAACTGGACGAATCCCGAAAATCTGGAGGCAGGAAAAATTATTCCAGTTCTTAAGCCCGGTAAGGATGCAAAAGATCCTATGAGTTATCGCCCAATCTCTCTGTTGTGTACAACTTACAAACTGTTAGAGACACCGATGCTAAACAGATTCAGAGAGCTGATTTAGGGCATCCTAGTAAAAGGGCAAGCAGGATTTCTGCCTGGAAAATCTTGTACCAGTCCAGCTCTCAGCCAAACTCACTACATTATAGATGTGTTTGAGAAAAGACTAGGTGCAGTGGTGGTGGTTTTAGATTTGACGGTAGCATATGATACCATCAAGCTCACAAATCTCGTGAAAGTGCAAAAAGACGACAAAAAGTCCTGTACCCATTTCTGTACTCAAATCAGTTCTATTTAACATAAGATGCTTTGTTGAGTTCCAGGAAAAGAAGAGCAGATGGTGACTAAAAAAATGGACTTCCCTAAGGCAGTGTTCTTGCCCCTATGTTATTCAATATTTAAACAAATAACCAGCCTTTTACTCCCCTGGCAATATCTTCCATTTATGCTGATGATAGTGTAACAGCAGTTCAAGCATCAAACTACAAGGATATTGAGGAAATACTAGCTCATAACCTGGAAAACTTCACCAACTATTACAATAAAAGTCAGCTGAAACCCAATCCAAGTAAGAACCAGACTTGCCTATTCTATCTTAACAACAGAGAGGCGAAGCGAGAACTGAATATTTGGTGGAATTATACAAGATTAACACACTGCCCTTTCCCAGTGTACTTGGGAGTTACTCTTGATAGGACACAGTCATTCAAGAGCCACATTGAGAAGAGCAGGGTGAGCCGTGGACGGCTCGCGTTTATCAAGTTTATTGTTTGTCATATTGACTTACAGTACTGCCATCTCGTTTTCTTATTCCATTTACTGGCATCACTAACTTTCTACCTTACTTGCCCGTGAGTGGCAGCAGCAGCGCGTATCGGTAAGTGCATTGTCGTACCATCTCTGGAGCGACCGGTAGTATATCCGAGTCGTCGTGTGTCTGGCAATGAGTTCGGGACGGACCAGCAGTAAAGTAGGGGGGATGGAGCGCCGGTGAGGCGCCGACAGCCAGTGCTCGTCGACCGCTGGCGACACACATGAACTGTCTGACGGAGGGAGATTGGAGCGGGACGACCGTTGTTTGGTCGTTCGGTTGGTCGTGTTATCGGCCGACGGATATTTGATCCTTTTACCGTTTTCTGGGCCTGGGAAGTTGGGTGGTTCGCATGGAGCAGCGAAGAATTCTCGGCGGGACGTAGTTTGGCTGGGGCCGCTGGCGACCTTACGCGGTGTCAGAGTGTGTGCGGCTGTTTCCATTGCTTCGAGGTCCGTGGCTCACCAACCCTAGACACGAAAGTTGAGTTTTGATTTAATCTACCACCAACTGAAGACTGTTCACATGGTGCCGTTTGGAGTCGGCTGTTGGGATATTCCCGCCAGCAACAGCGTGGTTTTCAAGTTGGAATATTCTAGCCACCCTCCAGTGTAGTTTCATTGTATTTGGTTATTTGAATTGAAGTGCACCACAGAATCTTCTCATTTGTGGCCGTTAACGTTCCCTTTACCTGCCCTGGCCATTGACGTAAATTTCAGGTAGTGTAGTATCCTCATCTTGTTGTTCCTGTCCAGCACAGTGTGTGTTTTGACAGCTCCATGTACGATTGGTTGTGGGCGCCAATATCTTCTACGTTGTTCCGCTGAACTCCCTGTTGTGTCCTGATCAGGTGAAGTGGAAGTTATCTTGTCGGTGGGTCCCTTGACTATCGGTTATCTGGGTTGTCGTCGGATCATGAATGGTTGGCCCGACTGGTCTCACCTAAGTGAGCGTTAATGTTTGAATTCCATGCCGACCCTCCAACATTTGAGCACTCTTAGGTGTACTGCCTTTTTTATTTTGTTCTTGTTGTTTATACTTTATAGCTTCTAGCCGATTTTCTTAAAATTAAGGTTGTTTTTCCCTTCAGGCGTAAGGTTTTTAGGCCTTCAGCCTAATTTAAAGAACTGTTTCACATAAGACCTTCGGCATTTTAAAGGCCTTAATGCCGCGCAGGGTTGCCGAGCGGTCTTAGGCGTCTTGTCACGGTCCGCGCAGCTTCCCCCGTCTGGGGTTCGAGTCCTCCCTCTGGCATGGGTGTGTGTGTCGTTCTTAGCGTAGGTTAGCTTGAGTTAGATTAAGTAGTGTGCAAGTTTAGGGACCGATGACCTCAGCAGTTTGGTCCAATAAGACCTTACCACAAATTTCCAAAAGTTTTTGAAGGCCTTAATGTTGTTGAATTTTAAGTGTTAGGCCTTCGGCCAATTTGAATTTAACTTTTTTTCTCTTGAAGTGTCTGAGTCTTTGGGCGTTCAGGCTAATTAAAGAACTGTTGCCTTTTAAGTTTCTGTTTTGGTTGAGGTTTGCCTAATTAAAAACTGTTTTACATAAGGCATTGGTTTTTTTTAAATGTTGTTTAGCCTTAAGTGTTGGGCTTTCAGCCAACTTTGAATTTAAATATTTGCCCTGAAAGTCTGAGATTCTTTGGGCCTTCAGACTAAGTAAAGAACTGTTGTAAGATAAGGCTTGCCTTTTAAATTTCTGATTATGCTTGCGTTTTAAGTTATTAGCCTTCAGCCATTTTTAAACTAAAAAGGTTTCAGCTGGTAATAAAGTCCCAAAGATTAAAGCTGTGTGTTTAAAACAATTTTTGGGCTCTGGTAATGTTTGATCCAATAATAAAGTTGTATGTTCGAGTGTAAGTGACAGCCCCTTATTTTAGCCCCTTTCCACAATTTAAATTACCTGTCCTGTCATGCTGGTTTAGCAGGGCGTCTCACAGGGCAAAAGTCCAGTCACGATATAACTTACTTGGTAAGCTAAGAACATCAAAAAGGGGAGCTAATTCAAAAGTTATACACACCACCGTAATGGCACTGTGTTACTCTGCTGCTGAGTTTGCAAGTCCTATCTGGGAGCGGTCATGTCACACGAACAAACTGGACACTGTCGTGAACCAGACATGAGGGCATATTACTGGATGTCTTAAGCCAACAAGAGTAGAACACCTATACTCCTTATCAGGAATTGCTCCACCAAATGTCTGACGTTCAATACAGAGCAGAATCGAACGAACAAAACAGGTGCAAGATCAACATCATCTGCTACATGGGTACGAAATGGGATCAAAACGCCTTAAGTTAAGAAATAGTTTTCTCCACTCAACTCTGTATGGCTGATCCCGGCGCAGGTTTGAGTCCTCCCTCGGGCGTGGATGTGTGTGTTTGTCTTTAAGATAATTTAGGTTAAGTAGTATGTAAGCTTAGTGACTGATGACCTTAGCAGTTAAGTCCCATAAGGTTTCACACACATTTGGACATTTTCTCCACTCAACTACTCACAGATTCACCAAAAACTTCTAGAAAATGACTACGGCAGGAACAACAAGAGTCTGCTCATAATCCTGAGGAAGTGCTGCCACCAGGTGTGGAACTTAAATGGGAGAGATGGAAAGCCCTGAACAAGCTGCATTCAGGAATGGGGAATTAGTGAAAGGGCTTTGTCTCCGTGTGGGACCATCCAGACCATGAACCACCTGCTTCAATGTCCACTAGTAAACCATCCAAGAGTGTGCACAGCCCAAGATTTGATGGCATGCAGCGAAACAGCGAGGGCATATGTGGACTTCTGGAAGAATGAGATATGAAGCAAAGACTGAAGAATATTCTATTATACTGCATATAACGTTCCGTGTATTGTATGTTATAAATCAGCATTGAAAAATTGTTAATTTTATAGAGTACAAATTATTCTGTACTGTGTGAATTTATTGTTAATTGTTTGTAGTACGCATAGGAAATATAAATATACCAATCAGCTACTTTGAAAATAATTGGGAGAAAGGGAAAAAAAGATTCAGCTTTGCAGCTTTTTTCCCACGCATTTACGCCATGTTTTTTGCTAAAAGCACGACCTAGATGGAACCACAGCCGTCCATAAAAAGATCGTGATCTCCCTTACTGCGTCCATTTCGAACTTGCCAAAGAACGGCCATAAACTCCCTAAAAGCCTCGTGCCTTCAGAAATATGTTTTGTACCAGAGTCTGGACGTCTGGGCGCCATTGACCTGTCCCACGGAACACCGCAGAAACACACACTTGTCTCATCGGCTTTCTGCTCAACGAGGGCCCATCCTCTGCTTTATTGCCGGTCATCAATGCTCTGCCCATTGCAGGGGCGACTCCTCGGCCCCAGTCATCCTACCTGGTCACGGCCGCCGACCGACCGGCGACATCCAACAAGTCTGCACAATGAGACCGATGAGCTGGGCAGTCTGCAAACGTCTTCTCCACAGGAAAAACACTCCTCTCTGCCCTCAGCCGCCGTACACTTTACTGCAGTAATTTCAATCAGCACCCTCTTCCACTGAATGCAGGTAAAGCTTACCAATGTTCCTTCACTAGAGCACACAAGCAAGAGCATTAACTACTGCCAACCATTTCAGCACATGAATGTAGTCATATCGTATCCATTATAGCAACAAAGTAATAAAGATCAACTTTCCTAAGAACACTACGCAGCATAACACCGCATCAGAAGTGCCCTGTAATCCCTCCAGCTCTTTTGCAAACCTTACAGAGGTAGCACTCGTGGAAGAAAGGGTATCGTGGAGACATGGCATAGCCACAGCCTGGGGGATGTTTCCTGAGTGAGATTATCACTCTGCATTTTCAATCTGTCAGGAAGTTTCAAATCAGCGCACACTGCGCTGCAGAGTAAAAATCTCATTGTGGAGACGTTCTCCAGGCTGTGGCTAAGCCATGTCACCGCAATAACATTTCTTCCAGAAGGGCTAGTTGTACAAGTTTCGGAAAATAGCTTCTGTAAAGTTTGGAAGATAGGAGACGAGGTTACTGGGAGAACTGAAGCTGTGAGTTCGGATTGTGAGTTGTGCTTCGGTAGCTCAGATAGAAACGCACAGACAGCACGGCCCGCTAAAGGCAAAGGTCCTGAGTTCGAGTCTCGGTCTGTCACACACTTTTAATCTGTCATGAAATTTCAAGCAATAAACATGTTTTCAAAATTTTAAAATATAATGTCATTGAAGGTAGCAGGGGTAAAACAGAATGAGCAGAGGGCTATATACAACTAGTATAGATATCAGACAACAGTTGTAAGAGTCGAGGGGCATGAAAGGATGAAAGGGAGACAGTAGTTGAAGCGGGAATGAAGCAGTGTTGTAGCATATCCGTTATCTTATTCAATATGTACATTGTACGAGCGGTAACAGGACACAAAAAAAGAAGTGGAGTACGAATTAACCTTCAGGGAGAAGAAATAAAGAAGTTGAGGTTTTTCGAAGACACTATAATTCTGTCGGACAGAGCAAAAAACGTGGAAGAGCAGTTGAACGGAATGGACAGTGTCCTGAGAGGAGGATATAAGATGAACATCAATAAAAGCAAAACAAGGGTAATGGAATGCAGTCGAAGTACAGTAGGTGATGTTAAGGGAATCAGATTAGAAAACGAGACACTTAAAGTAGTAGACGAGTTTTTCTATTTGGGAAGCAAAGTAACTGATGATGGGCGAAAGTAGAGAAGGTACTAAATGTAGACTGGCAATGGCAAGAATAGTATTTCTGAAGAAACATAGGTTTAAGTGTTAGGAAGTCTTTTCTGAAGATATTTGTAATGTACCCACGTATGGAAGTGAAACATGGACCGTAAGCAGTTTTGGTAAACAGCGAATAGAAGCCTTCGAAATGTGGTGATACAGAAGAATGGTGTGTATTAGGTGGATCGATCAGTTAATGATTGAGGAAGCTCTGAATAGAATTGGAAAAACATGAGGTTATCGATTGATAGGGCATATTCTGAGACATCAAGGGATCATCAGTTTAGTATTGGAGGGAAGTGTGGGGGGTAACAATAGTAAAGCGAGACCAAGAGAATAATAAAGTAAGCAGATTCAGAAAGATTGCAGTAATGCAGTAGTTACTCGAAAATGAAGAGCCTCGCAAAGGATAGAGTAGCACGGACAACTGCATCAAACCAGTCTTCAGACTGAAGACCACAACAACAACAACAACAGCAACAACTAAGTCACTGACTGTCCAACAATATTTTAAGAAATTTGGTATTGCGAGGGTTAAAGGACTCGACTAATCGGTGTACCATAGGTAGGTCAGTACTATCGTACTGCCACTTGAGATTTCCGAGGGCATGACTATCCCGACCAATGTTGAGTTCATTCGACACTGATGATCTTAACCCACGTACCAAATTGTCTTGTGAAACGAGTGCGGTTAAAAGTGGTAAAAAAGTACAAAATTCAAGAAAAACTGAAATACAATATCCTAAAAGCCATCCTTCTCCCACCCCCCTCTCTCCGTCTCCCTCTTTCTCTCTCTCTCTCTCTCTCTTTCTCTCTCTCTCTCTCTCTCTCTCTCTCTCTCTCTCTCTATCTCTCTCTCTCTCTCACACACACACACACACACACACACAAACACACACATATACAAATCTGCGAGCTTGCGCGCTGTACTCAAAATCATATTAATGTCAGTTATGAAACTTTCTATAAAAGGCAGGAGGTACTCGTAAAGTCTTGAACAGTAAACAGTGGATGATAATCGGTCTACACACTAAAATCTACAGCCTAAAGACTTAGGCAGAAGTCCAGTCACTACATAAAATCTTTAAATGCTGACCATCCGTGTCTCTTTGTCAGCGAACAATAGAGGTCAAGTATTTAATGAAAACCTGTATTTCAGTCAAATGGAATGCAGTTTATAATGATTTGTATCCTACAGACCACGCAGACCAGGGAGCATCCAGTTAAATTAGTGTCGTCTGATTTCGCAGTCCTCTTTTCTTAGTGTGCTGTCTTCGATTTCCTAAGGCTTCTCCATCTGGGAGTCGAACGCACAGTGTTAAAAATCAGAGAAGGTTACTTTCTTTCCAATCCAACGACAATGGTTTGCAGATCCCACAAATTAATGTGAGCAAAAGATGAAAGAAACATCATGGTGAAATAATGAAGCGAAATAAAATTCCTGCTCTTTGATTCAGAGACAAGGCTCAATCTCTTTTCTGTCTTCAGGACACGAAATGCTTTCTACCATACGCTAGAAAGAGCTGAGAAAGAAAACATCCGTTCCTTATTTCTACCAGTTTGTAATTTTCTTGAAATTGGAGTTTTACTAACCATTTCTTCACCAAATATTACCTCTACGTTAGCAGCGAATTCGTGTCTCTAGCACAATACAACACGGACAGTAATTTAATCCTCCTTGTAATCCTAGTCCGCATGCTTAAAGCAATTTCGCCGGTGTTCTAGACTCATTTGTTTTTCTTTCATCTGCTGCACAGCCTGGGATTGCGGGTCTATTTTGTCTGCAAAATTGCATTCCAACTGTAATAGTGAGGAAGCTGCCCTTTTCAGAACCTTTCTCTCTTGGAAGTAATTACTCCACGCTGAAAAATTGTCTCAGTGTAGTCGCAAGGGCAGTATTTCTTTTCTGAAAAATCGGTAACTACCCTAGCGCCCTGTCATTACCAACTACAGCGATAATTTCCCAAGATGAAATATATTAAATATAAATAGTGCCCCATGTCGAAGTACTGAAACTTTTAAAAAACTCATAGTAAAAACATGCTAAGCGTCAAAAACATGTGTTGCTATGATTTTTATTTGTTGTTAACCTAAAAATAATAACATAGTTCTATGTGAGGTAATTTTCATTTGAGCTATTATGAACACTGACCCTCGCTGTTGCTTAGGCTACGTGTTCAATTGTGGTATTGATAATTCTTCAGTTGATACGACTGAGGAGGTACGCTACACTTTTGTTGCAACGGTCTGATTACTAGCACGCTACTTGACACAAGTGAGGACGTATTAGTTTTAGACTCAGATAGAGTAAGTATTCTATACAGTTTCAATAGCAACAGTAATAGTACTGAAAAGCTGAAGTTCCAACTGTTGCTCTCAAGGAAACGCAATTTCCACGTTCAACATTAACCTACAAGTAAATATAACCTTATTGTCGGTAAGTTTTTTTCGATACCTAAGCTAGACTTGCATGTAGTTGTTTGTTATCCACAATATGGGCTAATCCAGTCATTTATTTGCAGCTGTGTTTAGTATACCATATATAACGTAAGACCGGAAAAAAATTAACGGAGTACCTAAATTTTACATCGTGTTAACTCCTCTCGATATTATACGCAATTATTCATCACACTGAACAGTATTGATACTGTTGTTAAAGTTAATTCGTCCTAATTGTTATTTAATAAAGTAATTAAATAATCATTCTCTTTTTTGCAACTAGAACAGTAGTATTACGTTGGTGCATAACTTCTTAGCGTTTTTGTTGGGTGCCTGCTCACTTCACGATGCATGACCACGGCTGACACCGAACTGTGTTACGAAAGTTGGTGCCCTACACAACGAGAACCCGTCCGGCGATGGCGGACGACCGCTGGTGTGCACGGGGTGCGAATCACTGCCCTTAGACAGGAGTCAGACATTCTTCTGGAGATGATCTGGGATGGCCAGCTGCGCCCTGGCGCTAGGTCTGGAATGGGACTAAGTGCATAGAGCTGTTGCCCTGGCGTGGCCTCGAACTGGTGACTTCTACTGGCACAGCCCCGACATCTTCGCTGGGCTGTGAGACCAGTACTTACAGTCGGCAGCGGTGCGCTTGTGCATATCTGCCACTACCAGTCACATATGCTGAAGCCCCACTGCCGCTGTCACAGTGGAAAGCTGCCTCGGCCCTTGCTGCACAAAATCTATTTTTAGTGCTGAGTTCGCCGTTTCAGCAAGCTAACCTGCCTTACAACTGTGCGGTGACCTTGTTGAATTATTACACTGACCCCGCACTCAACTGCTGACAGTGCTGCTGCAATCCCTCACTCGGGCTCACGCTAATATGCACGAATTTGGCCATTACGCTACTTATAAGATCTTCAAATTATACAATGGTTTGTGAGGTGCACGTGCTATACTGTGATGCGATCTGTACAGTTACAAATGAAGAAACACACTTCGCTCGCCGCCATCGTAGTGTAGACAGAACTCGAAGAGTTTTTCTACACGTGGAGTGTCATCTCCTTCAGCGTGACAATGCCAAGCCACACACGAGAGCTCCGACTCATGGAACAATCCGACGCCTTGTGTTCACTGTCGTCGATCATCCTCCGTAAAGTTCCGGCTTGCTCCCATTCGGTTTTCATCCGTTAACAAAACTTAATGAACACCTTCGATTCAAGCAGAGGTTAAATTGTGGCTCCGTCAACAAATTCAAACACACTACAGTGGCTGTTGGGAGTAATGTATTCTTCTCCAATGTCATTACTTGAGAAGTAGGTAGACATGGAGAATAACGACGTAGAATGTTAATAACGTTTGTTTCATTTGAAAGACCTTTAGAAGTTTTCACATATAAAATTCGAAGCCATTACTTTTCAGCACGTCCTCGTATTACTACTGACCGAAACAAAGATGGCTGAAATTTTCATCTTTCCAGTGGTTTTGAACAGAAGAAATAAAATCGATTTTTTCGAAACATGGGTATGGACAAGGAACCTTAGGATTTTCTTGATTGAAAAAGTAAAACCAAATATATATTTGGGGCCAGAATACTGAAGATGACGTTAACAAATGTTGGGACTTCAGAACGTAAGATACACATGTCGACCTGACGCAACTGCCCCAGCAAAATGTATGATAACTTGACTTTAAATGGAAAGTGAAATTTATCACTAGAAATAAAACTGTTAAAATTAACTGGAGCAGGCGGCCGTTGTTGATGGCGGATTCGTCTTTGTTAGTGGCCAGACTGACTTCTAGAAGAGTACTGTAATATTTAGAAATACCACCATCAGTTTCGCTGGGTCACTATCTGCTATTTACGTCCGAAACGGAACGATAGAGACTGTGTTTGATCATTTGAGGTTCCACGCTTGCATTCGAGTTTGCGAAACACTTTGTGATGACCGGCAATTAATCTCAGGGAAGCTGTAGCTAGTTTCAAACGAATAAATGGCAGAATACTAATTGTGTTCGGCCATTGCACTTCCACACCGCGATCCATTAAGATCGTACTGGTCGTTGGCTGTAACAATAAAGCATTAAAATGTATCATATATCTATTAGGACAATTGTTAAAATGAGAACTCATGAGGCTTAACTAATGTACATTAATTTTAATTGCAAATGATTCTAAAGCCAATGTATTGCACTTATATTGGATTTGTCTACACAAAAGAAAGAATTGTTTCTCAGAAGCAAGAAACGCAGTTATAGTGCGTCCTATCAGTCCAAAGGCTAACAGGCAACAGAGAGAGAAATCTGAGAAGGAACGCTCTTCGCTTACTGTTTACAACAAAAAAAAAACCTATTACAGTCGATCGCAATGACGCACAGGCTTTGAAATAATTAATTTTCACAAATCTAATTTACTACGTTATTTAGATTTGAAGTTATTTACTGTAGATAAATAGACAAGTGCACATTTTTGTGCAATCCGCCATTTTTGTGACGTTAAATTTACATAAAATTACAAAGGTGATTTTCAGATATGTTTTTCTTGACTAACACTAAAATCGTGGCGTCCAGCGAAAAAATATTCCAATACAAAATGTCCTACATAATGGTACCGTTCATTTTTTTTTGAAGGACCAATACAGTGTGGGGCAATTAAAAGTGACGTGGAGAACAGCGTTCCAGGGTACAAAGAAAGAACATCAGAAGAAAGGAAATACACTACTGACAATTACTATAGCAGATGTTGAAAGAGCCCATCATTCATCTCGTGGCACTTTTGGGCCCTGGTCGCCAAGTTACTGAAGGCGGATCGATGCTGGACTACTGGAATTATTGCACTCTCATCTGAAATATTCTGCTGCAGTTCTTGAAGTCTATGAGGCCTGTTGCGATGCACCTTAACTTGAGGATTTCACAGACAAAGTAAATGCACAATGACAGATCAGGTGACCTGAATGGCCAGCTACGGCCGCAAACAGACTATAGCTGCAGGAGTTATTCGTCCGCACTATCGGCGTGATGTGCTGGTCTCTTGCGACAGGCGTCGGTTTGATTTGGTAGGACTCTGAAGGATGTTGTGGTGAACTGCCATCGCATTTTCTGCTCACTTCCGGAATCTTTGACTTGTTCAAAACAGTTCCTGTCTGACGATTTTTTCGGATTAAGTGTGGCATGGTATTCTTTGCTGGCCCTCTGACAGCATTAAGCTTCTCAACTGACCACACCGTTTCCACAACTTTGTTGTCATGTAACTTTCCACAACGAACACTCACTGCTCTGCTGTTGAGTACCATCGTCCCCTTTGCAATGCTCCACTTACACTGACACAGCCCACACCGCGGTCTGAACCGGTGTGGATAATGTGGCTTACACGTGGGTGCGTGTCACGAGTTGTGGTTATATGCATAAATTCAAGTCCAACTGTATCCACTCGTCTGGGCCACTTTTATTTGTTCCACCCTGTAGTTTGCTCATATCGAGGTAGCGAATATGAAAATATCACACATGGTTCTCGAAGGCGATGTG
This sequence comes from Schistocerca piceifrons, assembly GCF_021461385.2. Classification (NCBI taxonomy): domain Eukaryota; kingdom Metazoa; phylum Arthropoda; class Insecta; order Orthoptera; family Acrididae; genus Schistocerca; species Schistocerca piceifrons. The sequence continues at coordinate 681,964,853 of NC_060141.1, read as the reverse complement.
GGGCTCAAAAAAACATCGTTAGGGTTGCCTGAACAACGCTTTACAAGTTTACTCTCTCTCAAGGTAGGGATGTGATAACAATTTGATGATACACGTATGGTGAGAAATCACTGGCCGTTCCGTTAACTTATATTACGTTAAGTCCAGAGTTCGTGGCCACTATTTTAAGCCGCTAAACCTCATTAATCAGTGCTCAGAATGTATGTCATCGAGAAATAATGATCATGGTATGTTTCCGAATGAGGTACCACTATAGGCAGAAAAATCAAACTTGATGCTAAGACCCACGTGGCTAACGTGAAGTGGCTACCAAGCCATTGATTATCTTTCCACATATCCCATATAAAAGGAACAAGTCACGACATTATTCTCTCCGTCGCAATAGACCTCGGAAGGCCCAACGATACCGACGACCGCAGTGTCATCCTCAGCTGACAGGCATCAATGTTTGCGGAAATGGGCGGCATGCGGTCAGCACAGCGCTCTCTCTTCCGTTGTCAGTATTAGTGACCGGAGCAGCTACTTGTTACTCAAGTAGCTCTTCAATTGGCCTCACAAGGGCTGAATGCATGCCTAGCAACAGCGCTCGGCAGACCCGGAGGGTCACCTGTACTACTGCTAGCCAAGACCTTCAGCGCTTAACTTCGGTGATCTGACGGGAACCGGTGTTACCACTGTGGCAAGACCGTTGGAACATTATCATTCGGCCCTAATTATATTAGAAAGTTAAAAGCGTTGGCTTGTTTTTTAATTTACAGGTTACTATTCCTTGCTGTGATTTTTGATATTTTTTGTCTAAACCATCAAGGCAAAACGGTGGCCACTACTTCCACCATATCAAGTGGATGTAGTGCTCACGTACTTAGACTGAGCCGTGAACACTCCGGTTTATCAATGGGGAATTGTTGAACATGATTACTACTGTTATCGGTGCAATGCGTGAAATGGTCGTGCCAGATGCGCGGTATTGAATCTTTATACTATCGTTAGTGGCGCGAGACCAGCACGACCTCATAGCAACCGTTACAGTTCCGCATTATTCTGTTACACTGGGGGTGAGTTCACGTAAGGAAAGAGAGAGAATGTAAGATTTACGACTCATTTATTAAACAGTTGAGAATCGAACGATAATACAACCAAATTGAGTGGGGGGAAGAAAGATTCGAGTTCAGCAGCCTGCCCTAACGTACGTTCATAACACGCGACGATAGCAGGAGGAAAAGAATATTAGTAACGATCGCCGTATTATCAAATAGAATCCCATTTAGTACAGGAAGAGGTTGCAGACGTGCAACGACGACCACCAGGAATTAGCCAAAAACTAAGAAGATGCTACTGTGCGTGAATCGCTCGGTAGCCTCCTGTACTAAAGAAATAAAACCCGCAAGACGCGAAACTATTCACAATGACCTAAAAGGTTCCCTCTGGGCCACAGGGCGCGAATCTACAGTGCACGTCGGCGCTCATGTTTACCGAACTTCGTCTCCTGGAAGCGGCACCTCCGGTCTCCGGCACGGTCACACTAGGACTGAGCTACTGCCCCTTTGTCCACCAACCACCCATCCGCGGAGGGCTGTTGGCGCCCGCCCGAGAAAAACGGGCGTCCACCTCAACTGGCCCATCATAGGGCCGAATTTTCACAGGGAGGCAACCTAGCGACGTTAAAATTGAGCAGAAAGAGCGTTTACAAGGTTGGTAAGGCAGGTTGGGGAACTGAGAACAGGAGAAACTTTGGCCACTACTAGACATTCAAACGACACCACGTGCTACCCTGGCGATCGGAAGAAGGATAGGAAACGGGGAGCTATCATGGCTGCTAGGAAGACTGCAGCCCTCGCCCATAAATAAAGAAAATTCCTGGCGCCAAGCTCCTCTCACAGATCAGCGTGAGACAAACTGTAAAAATCGTCAAATAAATCAGGCAACCCATAAAAATTATTAATATTGCCTGAATTATTATTTTACCGAATACCAGAATGCTGGGATTAGAAATGTGAAATACGAGCACTGAATAGTGAATGAAGTGCACGTCTTTCAAAGTGTTAGAAGCAATAGTGCGTGCAAAAGCTTCCATATACTTGACCACATTCCGTACGCAGAGGATAGCCGGAAAAGTGGCAGACATCCCAAACTGCATCTCGGAACCAAGTTTGTGTGCTCGCCAAATACTACCTGATGTACCTACAGCACTATAAGAAAGGACGATCTTCACTATCGTGGATTACATCGGACTCTGTCACAGAAAGCGGTGAATTATGCTGCAACAATAATCTTTTGTCATTTGCCAAACAGCATTAAAAGTATGTCAGATAGGCAACCAACATTTAACAACAAACTAAAAGATGTAACCTCCCAACAGTTAAAAATATAATTATGTATAGCATTCATTCACATTCTGCGTAACGCAGCTAAAATGTGATTCATATATATAACCTTTCAATAACTGACTGTGAATTTAAACTGGTGAATTTTGGACGTCATGGACGTCATGGCGTCATGGTCCTGAAAGATCATTCTGAATAGATTCAAAATTCTTACCTCAATCAAGTCGCCGGATAACGCGTGTATATCTGCTGCTATAAGAAATTTTCCTGGCACAGCCCTGTGCAATGCTGGCAGATAGATTTGTCATGTATAAAAAGAAACAACTGATTTTTCTTTACAATAATCAGGATGACCATGGAATGGAGAAATTAGTAATTTCTTTAAATTGATATGAATGATAGTCAAAAGTTAATTTTATACGAAAGATTATTATCAAGATATTTAAAAAAAAAACATTTACATGGGACTTGATATAACAATAATACATATGCGCGAGGCTGCTTTTACCTTATACTACAACGCTCAGGCACCGCCATCGCTCCCCACGACCGGCCCAGTGAACTCGATACACACGACTCTTGGCTACTACTTACTCCTACTGCCACACAGTTCTTACTGCAGTCAACACTGCTCTCTGGCCTGAGATTCTCTTATAGCTTACATATCGCAGGCAGCGCGTGAGCATTCCATCGAAATTACATCTGCTCAAGTGTGCTAGCAATAAATTCCTTAGTCATGGACCTCTTACAAAGAATTTCTGAAGGAGTACACCTTCTAGTCGGTAGAAGAATTATTATGTATGAAGTAGGTAAAAAAAAACTGAGTGTAAAGAAAACCTACATTAAACTGACACGTTCCACATCATTATTAAATGCCGTATTCATCAACTATGGAAAAAGTATTAGTGTAACGTAATGCAACACTTAAAAACGTGAGCTATTACCAACCTCCCGAAGCCTGCCTCGGAGGTATAACCCAAGAGCTTGTTTAGGTACAGAGCCCTTTAACTGAGTTAGCAGACAATAGCTAATGCTACAGTGCCTAAGACGAATTGACAAACTGTTGTGTACATAGTTCCGCGTAGTCAGTGCGTACTCAACTTTCCCACTAGAGCGCGCCCCGCTAAGCACAACAGCGCAGGCGCAGCGCTCATCCGTCTCCGCACTACGAGATGGCGCTGCCATAGAGATGGACCAAATTCTGCTTCCGCCGATCCGCGTATTAATATGTAACGCAGCCAATGAGATTGCTGCTAACGTAGAACCTTTTCCCCTCATGGACCACAATGATACCTGAAAGCACGAGGTATTATAACGAGTGTACAGACCTCCGATTAGTCAGTCTGCATTAGTCTGCATTAGTCTGCAGTCAAGTTTCAGTCTGCGCCTAATAAGATTATCATATTCCTGTACATAGCCATGAAGCGAAATGTATAGACACTTTGTCAAGTATCAGAGATATGTGAGAATAAGATTAACGTATCAAGACCAAAGGAACTTCAGATTGTCGGTTGTAAATAGCATCCAGAATCAAGTTAAGTAATTTTATGCTTGTTATTATTTTAATAAATGTGTGTAAAAATTAAGCAAGTTCTGTTTAAAGTTGGTAACCGTCAATCTGCTACTCTAAGCATGCAAGTGGCATTTCTATCGTCTGGTGTAACGGCAGAAGATAAACACGCCACAGTAAGACCACGAGACATATTGCTGACACTCGCCTACTTCATTAGAGCGACAAGTCAAATAATCTGATGGTGTGTGTACCAAAGGTCTTACAGTACGCACACCACACAAACAAAACTACAGCCACTTACAGACGTAAGGTAAATGACATTGATAGGTTTCTAGCAGTAAGAGGAACAATTCCAGACGGTCAGAAGCGGTGCCGAAACGTTGGAAGTGTAACGGCAGCGTTTTCTTTCCGCCGCCGCCCACTCGACACCAACTTGCAGCTCTTGGCAGAGTGGCGACTGGCTGGGCGGGCAAGCAATTTGTTAGAACGCCGGCGCAGCGGTCGGAGCTAGCGCCGCGGGGGACGGCGGCGGCTGCACGCAACAAACGGCAGCCGTTTTTCCCCCCTGGCGGTAATTACACACCGAAGCGGCCGCGACAAACGAGACGCGCGCGGACAGTGCTCGCCGATGGCTCGGCCGAGTAATCCAATTTAAAATAAGTCCGGCGAGCGGGAGGGAAAAACACGGCGGAAGAGTTGCGCCGCGGCCGGAGCGGCGCGGCCGGCCCGGGAAAATTAAAAACCTCAAACAGAGGCGCGGTCCGGCGAGTAAGCAAACCTAAATTCATTAACCCAGCCGGCGGGCGGCGCTCCGCTTCCAATTACATCGGAGCGTGACTGCCGTCCGCCGTCCGCGCCAAGAAAAACAGCGCCACGGCGGCTGCGATGCGCGGCTAATTGAGCCCCAAGTCTTAACGACGTTAATCGCTCGCCCGATCGCGCACGGCGGAGAGGAACTAGCTAACTTCGCTCCCGTTTCTCTATTGAGCTGAAGAAATACAGCTAGGATAGAAAGAGTCATTCGTGAAAAAGCAGGGCTCAGAAAAATCACACAGCAATGTGTGAATACTGAAATAATATGTTCGATGAATACAGAGGGGTCCAAAGAAAATGTATCCACCGTTTAAGAGTCCATAACTGGCAAAGTAAATTACGGAGTTGTCCCTTCTTTGATACTGTAATAGTTTGTAGTTCCGTCAATCGCCACACACGCGTTGTATTGAATTGTTTTGGTTTGTCAGATGACAGTCGCCAGATAGTCAGTGTTTTGACCTTAGTTGCACCTAGTTACTCGAGTAAACATGGCTGGCGCAAGGCGTACATTCGATGAAAGGAAGTCAGTTTTGAAGTGGTTTTCTAACTACGAAAACAATAATGAAGCTCAACGGCAATGGCGATATGAGTATCAAACAGAGCCACCGACACGTTTAACGATTCGTCGCATTCGAGACAAATTTGAAGCCGGAGGCTGGACGACGACCTGTAACAGTAACAAGTCCAGCTAACTCCCGTCGTGTGTTACAACAATTCACTCGCTCACCACAGAAGTATGTGAGACAGTGCGCCCGTGAAACTGGAGTGAGTCGATCAAGTGTTCGGCGAATGTTGAGGACATCAAAGTGGAAGTGCTACATCCCACTATTGCTACACACAATGAACGAGGATGACCCAGATCGTAGAATGGATGAATTGCCATCTCTGATTATTGATTGGATAGCCACTGAATTGCTATTTATTTATTTAATGGCATAATAATAATTATTAAAAGGTGGCAATTTTATTTAAGCACTGTTTTTACTCTTTCGATTCTTGCGAGTCAGCGATAGTGCAATGCTGCTCGCTTGGAAGAATACACATTTTATAAGAATTATTTGGTCCAGGAAACACTTTTGCGATCACGGTTGCGATTTAAACGGTATTCGCGTAACTGTACTGATTAAAAGTTATTGTTTCCGAAAGACGCAGGTTCGATTAAAGCTGTGTGCACTTTTGCGCGTATAATGAAAATATTCATAACACGTCGCGTAACAAAAAGAAACATGCAAATCACAACCGTGATCAAACGAAGAAAATATATAACATAAATGTTCTTCGCTGTTATTCAGGACAGGCTCAGATTAGACCTTGCTATTTTTAGTTATAGGGAATCACAAGACGTTACACGTTAGAGATATTTGTTTTGAATAACTTGTATTTACCTTCTCTCTCTCTCCTTTTTACAGCCTTTATACCTTCACATCGATTAAGGAACATTTCCTTCTCTACCGACCAGTACGAGAACAAAATTCAGACTCAGACTCAACAAAATGTCTTAAATCGAATTATTACATGCTTAACCCTTAACAATCATATATAGTTTCGTAGTACAAACAATGCTAATTTATTTCGTGCACTAGAAAGTCTTAGATACACTGAGCACAAAAATGAAAATAATAAAATTATAATTACATTTTTAATATCATGAATACTTCTTTAAATCATGAAAATAAGGTTTGACATCGCCGTAATATTAATTTTCATCGTTGTAGCACTGCATTGCCCCCTTTGGATGTACAGTCACACTTGTTTGACTGGACATCCAAGCAGGCTTATTTTCCTTGTCTGTTCTGTTTAAAGTTCACTGTGTTCTTTCACTTGGAAGCATGTGCTTTGTTTACTTTTAAGTCTCTGGGATTTTGAGTTACGCTCCCCCATTCGGGCAAAGGCCAATGGGAAAAACCCCGGAAAAAAAACCACGGCAGAGCGAGCACATCTTCCATACCCTCTTTTTTAATTTTCAACATTTGAATATTCACTTCGTATGACATTTAATAATGGTACAATTTCGTGATAGTGCTGCTGGTGACGACGGCTGGCGACTTGGTGTACTGCAACACCGATGTCTCGCCCCATCAGGTAAGTCTGCGATGGACTGCGATGACGTGGCAGGGTGCGGCAAGGGATGACGGATGATGTCGCTCCAGTATGCTGCCCTCACCGACGCGTGTGCTGAGCATCCCAGCATACAGTCACATGAAATTCAAACAGCAGTATCAGTCCCTTAAATTAACATCTAAAGTACATCATATTTCACGCACTCTTTCGCTCAACAAGAAGAACTTTTTTTTTTTTGTGAGGTGTTCGACTGTTTGTGAGTTTCTTTATCATGATGAAAGTCCATTCGTAATTCCGACGTAACTGACTATCTATAATTAAAGGTTCATGTAATTACGTTCGAATATTGATCATTGATACAGTTCTGCAACGGGTTTAATGATATAGTCAGTAGCAGTTCCCAACACTGTTACGACTCACCACTGTTGCTGACTGATCGACAAAACCACTTGCTCTTGAGTTTTAGTTTGCCTGGAATGTTACGTCCACGCATGTGGTCCCAATAACACTCTGAATACTTGGCATTACTAAACACTCGTAGCACAAAATTTGAAAACGAAATCATGGTAACAAAACGCACTCATTGAGTGTCCACTTTTGTGTTAAATTCCACTCTTTCGCCAGTGAAATAAAGTTCGTACCCGCAGAGGATAATGTTCACAGGAAGTCGTTGTTCATAGGTCATCTGTGACATGTTCACTCCACCACGTAGTCACTTGATCACAGTTATCAAGTCTGACAAGGTAAAGTCCTTGTGCTACCCATAAGAATGTCTCTACACAGTCTACTTGCATAATGATAAATAACAGAATGATTGTACATATCAAATGAAGTACATAATTGTAGTCATTTACAATATACACTCCTGGAAATGGAAAAAAGAACACATTGACACCGGTGTGTCAGACCCACCATACTTGCTCCGGACACTGCGAGAGGGCTGTACAAGCAATGATCACACGCACGGCACAGCGGACACACCAGGAACCGCGGTGTTGGCCGTCGAATGGCGCTAGCTGCACAGCATTTGTGCACCGCCGCCGTCAGTGTCAGCCAGTTTGCCGTGGCATACGGAGCTCCATCGCAGTCTTTAAAACTAGTAGCTTGCCGCGACAGCGTGGACGTGAACCGTATGTGCAGTTGACGGACTTTGAGCGAGGGCGTATAGTGGGCATGCGGGAGGCCGGGTGGACGTACCGCCGAATTGCTCAACACGTGGGGCGTGAGGTCTCCACAGTACATCGATGTTGTCGCCAGTGGTCGGCGGAAGGTGCACGTGCCCCTCGACCTGGGACCGGACCGCAGCGACGCACGGATGCACGCCAAGACCGTAGGATCCTACGCAGTGCCTTAGGGGACCGCACCGCCACTTCCCAGCAAATTACGGACACTGTTGCTCCTGGGGTATCGGCGAGGACCATTCGCAACCGTCTCCATGAAGCTGGGCTACGGTCCTGCACACCGTTAGGCCGTCTTCCGCTCACGCCCCAACATCGTGCAGCCCGCCTCCAGTGGTGTCGCGACAGGCGTGAATGGAGGGACGAATGGAGACGTGTCGTCTTCAGCGATGAGAGTCGCTTCTGCCTTGGTGCCAATGATGGTCGTATGCGTGTTTGGCGCCGTGCAGGTGAGCGCCACAATCAGGACTGCATGCGACCGAGGCACACAGGGCCAACACCCGGCATCATGGTGTGGGGAGCGATCTCCTACACTGGCCGTACACCACTGGTGATCGTCGAGGGGACACTGAATAGTGCACGGTACATCCAAACTGTCATCGAACCCATCGTTCTACCATTCCTAGACCGGCAAGGGAACTTGCTGTTCCAACAGGACAATGCACGTCCGCATGTATCCCGTGCCACCCAACTTGCTCTAGAAGGTGTAAGTCAACTACCCTGGCCAGCAAGATCTCCGGATCTGTCCCCCATTGAGCTTGTTTGGGACTGGATGAAGCGTCGTCTCACGTGGTCTGCACGTCCAGCACGAACGCTGGTCCAACTGAGGCGCCAGGTGGAAATGGCATGGCAAGCCGTTCCACAGGACTACATCCAGCATCTCTACGATCGTCTCCATGGGAGAATAGCAGCCTGCATTGCTGCGAAAGGTGGATATACACTGTACTAGTGCCGACATTGTGCATGCTCTGTTGCCTGTGTCTATGTGCCTGTGGTTCTGTCAGTGTGATCATGTGATGTATCTGACCCCAGGAATGTGTCAATAAAGTTTCCCCTTCCTGGGACAATGAATTCACGGTGTTCTTATTTCAATTTCCAGGAGTGTAAAAGCAAATCCTAAGTCATATATTTTCTCGAAAAGGTGCTCCTGGACTTACAAAGAGTTGTGCAGTGATAAACACAAGTCTGTATATGTTTGTCTGTGTAATGATCTGTTCAGTCATGGACAACATCTTGTTCGACCTGGTTTATAGCTCGTTTAAGTCCGAGCGCTAACTTACGGTGGGAAATTTGTTAAACCTATACGTAACTTGTGTAAACTTTAGATTTTGTAAGTGTATCCTGTACACAGTCTGAAAGAAAAGAAAAAAAAAAAAGAAACATAACCTGCTCACCCTAGTGAGTTCAAAATAGTTAACAATCAACAAAATGAAACGTTTATTTTCTAAAGTCACTATATCCTACTGTTGTGTGAAATATGCAGTTCTGTTCACTGTTCGTAGTTTCACACGCATAAGTTCCTGAAAGTTTACTAAATCTCAACAAGTTTGTATTATGTTTGATTAAGTATCTTAGGGTGAAATTATCTTGAAGCAATTCTTCTTCTCCTTGCTGCAGCTCGGCGTTCTTTTCTCCGTCGAACTGCAGCTGAAATTTTTTTACAATTAATTGGTATTCTGAGTGTCTCTTCCTCCAAGCAGTACTGATGCTTCCAATGTTGTATGTTCCTATTCTCCCACACGCCACATCGCAGTGTGTCCACGAAATACTTATACACTAGTCCATTAATTAATAATTGTCACTTAGCCTACTCGCACAGTACTTGAGTCAAACATAATAATGAAATTTGCGACACGCCCATAGCACTGCCAATGCTTCAAGCTCTGTAGTGGAATATGCGTGTTCGCATTCCGATAATACACGACTTGCGAAAGATATAATTTTTATTTGCTCGTGTCCGTCTACTGTTTCTGTTTGAAATAAACACGCACCTAACCCAGTACATGAAGCATCTGAGGTTATGCAAAAATCCTTACTGAGCTCTGGATGGTGCAAGATTTCAGCATTTAACAAGCAATGCTTGATCGTGTCGAAATCATGTGCACACTGGTCAGTCCACACCCACGGTGCATTCTTTTTCAGAAGCCCCAATAGATGCTCGCTGTTAAACCATTGATTAGACACGAACTTTCGGAAAAAGGATACAAGACCCATATATGCCTTTAATTGTCTTTTGTTGGCCGGATATGGACAATTTCTGATAGCCTCGAGTTTCGTACTATCCGGGAAGATTGCTTCTGATGATACTATATGTCCTAGAAACTTTATCTCCGTCTTTCCAAACTTGGACTTCTTCAGGCTAACCGTAACACCTGCAAGTTCAGATTTGTGTAACACCAAGTTAATTAGTTTAATATGCTCGTCCCACGTTGGTGGAGCAGTCAATAAATCGTCCACATAGACAGTAACTTGCTCTAACAAATCCGGGCCTAGGACAGTGTCAAGCGCATTAATAAAGACTCCGGCACTGACATTCAATCCGAATGGCAATACTCTGAATTGATAGCTTCTTCCTCTATAAATAAATGCTGTATATTTCCTAGATCTTGGCGTTAAGAACACCTGCCAGTATGACGCGCGGAGGTTGAGGCTTGATAGATACTTTATCCCATGGAACTTCTGTAATAGTTCCACTAGATTCTCAGGCCGCGTCCTGACAGGCATAATAATTTGATTAATCCGGCGAGTGTCGAAAACCAACCTTACGCTTCCATCGGATTTCATTACCGGTAAAAGTGGGTTACTATATGGTGATAACGAGGTCTCAATAATTCCCCATTACAGCATTCGTCTAATTTCTTTTGTTACTGCTTCCCATTTCGCGCTGGGTATTGAGTACGTTTGATGACAGTAAATTTCATAGGGAAACACTTGCATGTCGTACACGTAACCCTTAATTAGTCCAGGTTTTTTTCAAAAATACAATAATTAGTTAGTGTGTCTAATAATTGCTTTTGTTGCAGACTGTCAAGACCAGAGGATTGTTGTACTTTTTCTACTATTTCAGAGAGGTGGATATTCTCCTCGTCCTTCACATCTTCAATGACCGAGAATGTACTGCAATTGAAACTACCTTGAAGCCGCCATAAATGTGCGCGAATCGGTTCTATCTGTAAAATTTGACAGCATTTGCCATGCAATTCTTTGGTCTTTACCAAGTCTAACCAGACTCTCGTGTCACCGAAACACATGCTGCATTCACCCTTTGCGAGATCGATTATATTTTCCGTCTCTCGCAAAATATGTAATCCGAGGAGACAGTTCACACCTAAATTTATTACAGTAAGGAAGGTGCACTCTTTGGCTCCCATTCCAAAATTAATACAAATCCGTGTCTGTTCCCGAACTATTTGGGCTTTCTGACTAATGGCTCCTGTAACTCGACAATTAGTGACTGGAAGAACCGGAATCTTCCTAATCTTCTTTAAGTGAAGAAAGAACGATTCTTTCAGCACAGAGACAGATGCTCCAGTATCTAAAATCACCGTAGTTTGAATACCATAAATATCACAAACCATAGCTGCTTGTACAACTTCCCGTTCAAACAAATTACACTTCTTCCGAAAATCTTGACATAATTCCTCTCGTATATCGACTCCGTCATTATATCTTAACATCTGCATAGTTGAACTACGTTGCTGAGCAACGTCAACAGAATTATCCCTACACACTGCATCTTCTGCGTCGTTCGACCCGATCGCTGCTGATTCTATGCGACACACGTTCTCATTGTTACTACAGCTGGTTGTCTGCACGTTTGGTTGCTCGTTATTACTAACATCATTCATGCAAGTGCCCCCTAGACACCCTGCGACTGACACACGGGAGCAGAATGTCGTCGCATCTAGTTTGACTGACTGGTACTGGTTGATGGTTGCGGTTCACTTACCGCAATGATCTTGATATTTTGATTCGGTGGTTGCCATGGCTGCGCATTCATATGCTGCTGCATGTTATTTGACATAGTTGTATTGTACGAGGGTTGTACATGATTGTTGTTGTGATATTGCGGTGGCCTAGGCTGCTGCCATTGCTGTTGTGCATAATTCTGTGTTGATCAGTTATGTGGTGGTTGCATGTTTTACTGATTATTTGAAAAATTACCGTTATTGTAATTGGCGTTAGCTCTAAAATCTCGTTTCCGTGTCTTTGAAAAGTTTCCGCTATTGTTTTGTCCACTGTTGTTCTGTGGATGATTACTGTGATTCGGTGCATTACCATACTGTCCATTTGTGTTCATATTGTGGTTCTGTCATCCTGAATAATTCGAACTAATCCAAAGATTTTGATTCCCATAGTAGGTGTTTCTATTATTATTGTTCTTGTGGTTTCGCCCGTTGCCATTACCATTACCATTATTCGACGAATTATTCCCATAATGGTGTCTGTCCTCTTCGATAACCAAATCTAAAGAGTCCAGTACAGATAGAAAATGTTCCACGTTGTCTTCAGGAATGTGAAACAATTTCTTCTTTAGATCACGCGGTAACTTCTCCTTTAATATTTTTAAAACATCACACTCAGGAATTGGCGTGGATAAATATTTCACTTTGTCCAGATACTTTTCGAAATATTTCCGCAAAGTACCGCCTTTTCTATTAAATGGCTCAGGACTATAAACTTCTTTTCTTAATCGTTCTTGTACCCCACGCGACCAATACTTGTTTAGAAAAGCTTGTTCAAATTCATCGAAGGAGCTGCATTGTTCAGCTTTCTGTGTCGCGAACAACGCTGGCTCACCTTGAATATGGGTAATGGTAAAGACAATTTTCTCCCTTTCGTTCCAACTTTTTGGCATTATTCCGCGGATCCCTTTGATAAACACAATTGGATGGGGTCCGTTCTTATCATTGGTAAACTTCTGAAACTGTGAATTCTTCACTAAAGCATGCTGAGTCACCAATGATTGTGTATGGTCTTGATAAACGGATGTTACTCCACGTGTTGGGTTGAAATTATTGCCCGTCTGCCCCCTACTTTCAGTTAAAGGCGTTTCATAATGATCAGGGTGTGTTTCTGTGATACTAACACACTCCGGTGAACTGTTATGAGATGTTTGCATACGTGTTTCATTAAGCACTTTCTGCACGTTTTGTAATTCAATCTGGAGTTCATGAATCTTTGTGTTGTTTTCATGTATCAGTTGTGTTCCTGCTCGTTGTAACATAACAGGTATTTCCTTCTGTATAACAGTACTAATTTGTTTGTCTATGTCATTTAGCCATGTGTTGAATGTGGTCACAACGCGTTCTTCTTGTTCTTTGCATTTTTGTTCTATTACGTTTTGATTATCAACCGTAAGGTTTTCTATACGTGTACCTATGTTGCGTATTTCTGCTTCCAAAGAAGTGTGTGTTTGTTGTAATTTGTCCACATCCTGGGTTACTTGCTTTACATTCTGTGGTAAGTCATAGTATGTTTGTTGGATACTTGAAATGTTGTTGTGTATAGCAGACAACTGGGCATCTATTTGCTGTCGCAGCTGGCGATCGTGTTCTTTTAACCGGTTTTCAAGCTTTTGATCTATCTCTTTTGAGAACTGTGAAAAACTTAACTGCGTACGCTCGTCTAATTGACTGATGCGTTCATCCAAGGTCCTAATCCGTACATCTACTCTGCTAATATGTTTATCTAAATTATTATTCATCTCAGTTGCAAGCTATTTGGCAGTTTCTTGTTCACGCTGTATCTGTGATTGTTCCTGTATTTTAAAAATTTGTTCCATTTTCATCACTAAGAGAGAAAATGGATCCATTACTGTTTGTGTTGGCTCTGCCGGTGGTAAATCGACTGTAACTGGTGTTTCTTGTGGTTCTGCTTCAGTATGCACTTGAACTACCGTCTGTATTCTGCTTGAGTGTTCTACAGCAGATGAATCACTGACTTGATTAGTGTCCTGTTCTATATCCTCTGTGTGATCTGAAAAAATATTATCAATTTCTACATCACTAGTTATTCCTTCCTCCTCTGAATGTTCTACAGTTACTTCCTGCTGTGTAGCTTTTCTTACACGTCGCACTGTTTTCACCATGTTTGCAAATGTTTGGGTGCAAGTCTAATCGGGAAAACATCACACGCAACACATCAATTATTCCGTCACACAAAACATAAGATAATTACTACACTGCACCAGATTAGAATCAGTACTATAAATGTTCACTTTGGTTTGATTAAAATTCAGTTCCAATCTCGTTCAGTTAACCCCTACTAAAACACTTGATGCTGTATTTTACTGATCCTTCTCGCAGTTATTTAAATATAATTGACTCTTAAAGCTTCCTAATTTCTTTTTAATTTAGTATGATGGAGCACCAGGTCGAAGAGGAAGTGTCTACATTATGCAGTGCTTCGTTCTGCTGCCGCTGGGATGGAGTGATACAGCAAAAATATCGTGCTTAGGGCCGTCGTAGATTTCAGCTCATTACAGCATGAAACAAACAAAAAAAACACACATTAGCACACACATATAAGCTAGTCCTGTCAAAAGGTTGCCACTGAATTGCCCTCCCTGTTTATTGATTACATAGCCACTGAATTGCTATTTATTTATGTAATGGGATAATAAATTTAAGCACTGTTTTTACTCTTTCGATTGTTGCGAGTCAGCGATAGTGCAATGCTACTCGCTTTGAAGAATACACATTTTATAAGAATTATTTGGTCCAGGAAACACTTTTGTGATCACGGTTGCGATTTAAACGGTATCCGCGTAATTGTACTGATTAAAAGTTATTGTTTCCGAAAGACGCAGGTTCGATTAAAGCTGTGTGCACTTTTGCGCGTATAATGAAAATATTCATAACACGTCGCGTAACAAAAAGAAACATGCAAATCACAACCGTGATCAAATGAAGAAAATATATGATAACATAAATGTTCTTCGCTGTTATTCAGGACAGGCTCAGATTAGACCTTGCTATTTTTAGTTATAGGAAATCACAAGACGTTACACGTTAGAGATATTTGTTTTGAATAACTTGTATTTACCTTCTCTCTCTCTCCTTTTTACAGCCTTTATACCTTCACATCAATTAAGGAACATTTCCTTCTCTACCGACCAGTACGAGAACAAAATTCAGACTCAACAAAATGTCTTACATCGAATTATCACATGCTTAACCCTTAACAATCATATATAGTTTCGTAGTACAAACAATGCTAATTTATTCCGTGCACTAGAAAGTCTTTGATACACTGAGCACAAAAATGAAAATAATAAAATTATAATTACGTTTTTAATATCATGAATACTTCTTTAAATCATGAAAATAAGGTTTGACATCGTCGTAATATTAATTTTCATCGTTGTAGCATTACATGGAGTACTGCGAGTGGTTTACTAACATGGTGCGTAACGACGAAGAGTTTGCAGGGATGGTTGTGTGGTCTGATGGGGCACAGTTCAAACTCAATGGTACAGTAAATCGCCACAATTGCATCTACTGGGCCGCCGAAAATCCGAACATCCATGTAGACAAAGCCGTGAATTTGCCCGGAGTAAATGTGTGGTGTGGGTTGTCTTACCGGGGCTCGAATGGGCCATTTTCTTTGACGGCACAGTTACCGGTGAGGTGTACCTTCAGAAGCTTCAGACATCCATTTTACTTGCCATCCGAGACTTCTACGGAGACGGAAGAGTTTAATTTCAACAAGATGATGCCCTAGTCCACTACCAAAATCGTGTTAGGGCGTATCTTGACGAAAATCTACCAGGAAGATGGACAAGCCGTAGAGGTGCTGTGGAGTATCCACTACGTTCCCCAGACCTAACTCCTCTGGACTTTTACCTGTGGGGAACACTAAAGGACGTCGTTTATCGACAAAACCGACGCACACTGGATGAACTTCGAGAATCCATCGTACATTCATGTGCAAATATCCAACTGAACACGTAGCAGTCAGTAGTTCGTGAAGCAGTGCGTCGGCATCGTTTGTGTGTGGATGTTAATGGTGACCATTTCGAACATCTACAGTGGTATCTTTAAGTTGGACTTT
The DNA here is from genome assembly GCF_021461385.2 of Schistocerca piceifrons. Taxonomy (NCBI): domain Eukaryota; kingdom Metazoa; phylum Arthropoda; class Insecta; order Orthoptera; family Acrididae; genus Schistocerca; species Schistocerca piceifrons. The sequence continues at coordinate 681,948,909 of NC_060141.1, read as the reverse complement.
AAGCTACACTTTCACCAAAAATGAGACAACTCCGTCAGTTTGCACTTTTAAACAGTGGATACATTTTTTTGGACCCCTCTGTATATTAAACATTACACGTATGATCAGATATGAGGCGTGCAGAACGGGAGTGTTGTAAGTCCAAAACTGATAGAATGGTGGTAACGGTATGTCTATACTCAACATGACGTCGTCTGCTCAGGCGCGAAGCAGGCCTACACATCTGCTTGTTGTTAAAGGATGCAGTGCTTTTCTACTGCTGATACAAAATCCCTCATTTTTCGGTGCAGTAGTAAAACAAACATAGGCGTCTGGAAGGCGGGTGGGCAAGAGGGGAACATTTGGCTCTCTTGAAATCTGGATACAGGCTTCTTGCAGTATTTCATAAATTTCTAGCGACAATCGCTGTTCTACTCAACTTCAGACTAAAGAACCGTTCTCTCCATGAATTGAAATGTTCTCAAATTCCGTTGGGTATAAGCCAGAGCCACATGCAGTCCGATGAATTCTGTAGTCCAGTTGGCATGACTGCACGATAAGATGATAAGCTTCAGACGAAGATTGCATTGTGTGAGCTGTTGAAAGTTCCATAGGCCAATTCGAAGATGATTTGGGGAGATTTCCCACATTAGTCTGGACGACCACTGTGCCAAGGCTACATCTTACTTGACCAAAAAAACTTTCAAATCAAATTTTGATCAACTTTGGTTAAGCCAGTTAACATTAAAAATACAAAAAATATAAGCAATAGAATATGTAATCAGATATGAAGTTTTGTATACAAACAAGATGCTGAAGACGGCATCAAAGTTCAATATACCTTTTACAAACGTTATACAGTGTTTCTCCACTTCCACCATTTCTTGATAATTAATTACCCAGTCCCTCTGATACTTTCTTGTGTAGACGATTTTTAATAATTTTTTAATATTTGACAGATGATTTCGTAGCTCGTTGGAGACGCTAGGTGTAGGTCTAGATAGTATGAGGATGCAATTTCAGATCGCTATATCAAAAGAATAGTGCCCATATTATTTTAGTAATACAAAAAGGTGTACTTAGCGTATATTATTGAAATCTACTTACCTTGTGGATATCAAAGCAATGTGCTATAAATTGCTAGCGGTCGTCTGAAGTAATAAAAGATATTCGTACTTGTTGCCGTTTTCAAATTCACAATCTCAGTTATACCAGAATCGGAAATTTCATAATTTCTTTTCTCTCTTGGGTAAAGCTCTGCGGACACCTATGTTATTGTGAAAGATGGATTTAAACAATGAAGACATTGAGGCTGAACATTCTGAATGGTAGAGCCTGAACTATGCAGTCGGGATACTTCATTAGCCGGCCGGAGTGGCCGAGCGGTTCTAGGCTCTACAGTCTGGAACCGCGCGACCGCTGCGGTCGCAGGCTCGAATCCTGCCTCGGGCATGGATGTGTGTGATGTCCTTAGGTTAGTTAGGTTTAAGTAGTTCTAAGTTCTAGGGGACTGATGACCACAGCAGTTAGGTCCCATAGTACTCAGAGCCATTTCAACCATTTTTTGATACTTCATTCTAACTTGAAATGAATGAAGGTAAAAAGCAAAATGCATACATATCGTTTTCTCCAGGTGTGAGTCCACCACCTCGACGTTATTTCTGAATGGTGAAAGAGTTTTTAAAAAAACCACCATAGGCTGTCAATTGTGTTATACTAGATGCCTTTTGTTGCAACACGCAAATAGCGACATTACTTGTTAGATTCGGGCTGTGACCATTTTCGGATGTATTAATGTGTGTCTCATATTTAAAATCTAGTTTGTGGTACGTGGGAACAGAAACACACGTCCACATTTGTGCGTGCAAAATTTGTGCTTGAAAGCTGTTTGCCGGCCAGAGTGGCCGAGCGGTTCTAGGCGCTTTAGTCTGGAACCGCGAGACCGCAACGGTCGCAGTTTCGAATCCTGCCTCGGGCATGGATGTGTGTGATGTCCTTAGGTTAGTTAGGTTTAAGTAGTTCTAAGTTCTAGGGGACTGATGACCTCAGATGTTAAGTCTCATAGCGCTCAGAGCCATTTGAACCATTTTTTTTGAAAGCTGTTTGTGATGTGCAAGACCGTATGTGTAGACTTTCAACGGGCATTGGAAACAAAGGGAATCCTAATTTTCGGAAAGAGAACAAACAACCTGAGGTTCGCTGATGATAGTGCTCTATTTGCACGTAACATAAAAGAACTTGAAATATTGGTTAGAGAAGTTGCGCTAGTCTGCTGTGAACTTGGTCTAAAACTGAACTATGGTAAAACCAAGATTATGATGAATGAATGGGTGCCGGAAGAAAACATATCTTTTGGAAGTACACAACCGCAAAGGATCACAGAATATTTCTCTGTGGGTCAGCTGCTAAATATGAAACGATAATTATGGCCAGAAATATTCCGACGCATTAAATTAGGCTGGTGAACTTATGGAAGATACTCTTCAGTTTGGAAGTCTAAGATGTTGGACGAGCTGAAGTAAACGCTTTCTCACCAGTATGTACTGCCAGTAACAAATAAGGCTGTGAGACATGGAAATTAAATTAATTCATTGTTAGGAAACTAATAGTAGCCCAAAGAGGAATTGGGAAGCTCAATGTTGGGGTACACGAAGAAAGACAGACAAAAAGGTCAGTGGCATAGCGGCAAGAGTAAACACCTTGAATGGTAATGGGCTAGTTATATCGCTCGAAGGATTGATGGTAGGTAATGAAGACAACTACTAGATTGGAGCCCAATTTACCAAAACAGACCAGACAGATGGGACAGAGACTTGCGCGCGCAAGACAGCCAGATTGAGTTGGTATGGCAAGCACGATCGGAAGGAATGGAGAGCCTCCAGGGATCCTACTTTGCATGCCGACTCAAATAGGTCACATCAGCAAACGATCGAATTGGCTGATGATATATATATATATATATATATATATATATATATATATATATATATATATATATTGACTGAGCTTACCCTACCGATGTTACTCTATGCAACCCGCAATATTATATCTGGCTTTCATAAAGCAAGCCAGGGATTTTCATATTATCGCGCTCACTAAACGCGAACAATGAGTCATACAGAAAAAAAACCAACCAAACCTTTATGTAGAAACTTAATGCAGCTAAATTTTGCAATGGGATACGTTTCCACTGGAGGCCATAGTTTTCGGGTTATTCAAGAAAAAGGTACAAAAGTGAACTTGAAACACACACACACACCCACACACCTCCCTCACCAGTCAGGATTTATTGTATGTTGTTCATGGCACTCCCTGCTACTACTGCAAAAAAATTCCGACTTCACGAACTTCCTCCGATGTGCGATGCTTTTCGGTCTCCATTGAATGGGCTATTACGCCACCAGCCTAGTCGGCTATTTCGTTAACATTATCAATTTCAGTTCGCCAGTGAGGGTTAAGTAAGGAAAGTGACTTTTGTAAACGTTAAGCTAAATCTAATTAAGTTGACATTTTGATCCGAACACACTTACATACACAGTTTCGTAGACTTCTTGACGAATACCATGTTGTACTTGTTTATTTATGCTGTCGAAATTCGCAAAATTGTAAGGTAAAATTTACATGTAAATCATTTTTACAATTTGTAAGTGCTCGGCTAAGCCGGTGGGGTAATACTGCCAGTCACTGAACACCAAAGAAGGTCGAGTGTAGGGAATAATTCGAGCAGTCGCAAATATTTATACAATGGTACGATGGAGTGCCATGAACAGCATATTAGAAAGTCTCACAAGTGGCGGCTGGCTGTGAGAGTCAGGGTGCATTTGAAAGTCAGTTATGTACCTTTTCGTGAAGAACTCGAAAACTACAGCCTCTAGCTGAAGTGGATCCCAAAGCAAAATTTAATTAGATTAAATTTCCTACAAACAGGTCCTGTTCATTTTCCCTGTAGAACCGGTAGTTCACACGAAGCGAGCGAGAGAATTTAAAAATCTATCGCGTGGTTTTTGAAGGCGTTGCGGATTGCATAAAATCTCTATGGATAGGTACAGCTGAGTCACGCTATATATATATATATATATGTGTGTGTGTGTGTGTGTGTGTGTGTGAGTGTGTGTGTGTGTGTGTGTGTGTGTGTGTGTGTGTCTTTGCACCAAACGTCTGGCGGTGATAAATCTTGGCAAGGGGAAATAGTTTTCTTAGAACCTAAATGTTCAGTGACGCTTTCCAGCGACGCTAGGTATTCTTTTGTATTAATTATGCCCTGGAGTGGTGGGAGGGCGTAGGAACTCTGACGCGTGTCTTGTGTGTCGCCTATAATCCACTCATCTGCTCCATATGAAAGGGGTTGGGCGAAGCAAAATGAAATTTCCTGATACGCTTCAAAAAGGTATTTCTCCACTTAGAAAAATCACTCTTGATGCTTTTAGGATGAAAATTACTCTATCGATTTACTGGTGTTGCTAGTATGTAGTGCACCTAGTCTGTAAACCTTGCGGTTAATTGAATTCTCGTCGCACCACGGCTGGCGAATACTAAAGAACGCCTTGCGTTGAGCGAAGCATCAACGAACACTGTGTCTCTGGCAAAAGTAGTTCTCCATAATTTGATCCATCACCCGTATTCATTAGATGCAAAAATTATGAAACGCCATGTTAATAAGAAAATAGAATTCACTTTGGGTGTCAATAAGCAATACATAATTGCAGCACCTTACTGTTGAGAACTGCAGACTCATACTTCTAATGAAATGTCCTTTTGTATGTACGGGAGTAGTTGTGTATATAGGCCAGAGATACCATTTAATTCTGCTTACTTATTAACAAAAATGAAAGCAATAGTAATTCAAAAATATGTAACTTTAATTATTTTTTGATGTGGAAGCATTCCACGTCATGACTACACAGGCTTCTGACTTATGTGTATTAATCTTGAGTACACCGTTACATATGTTTTACACATGAGAACACCAGACAAAAAGTTGGTCACTCATAGGAGCTATGAGGCTCATTCCAAGTAGGAACGCAACCATCCTCTAAAACAGCTTCAACTGGGGTAGAAGAGAGTCCAGATGTATGTTCAGCTATTCCGCACCAAGCTGATGGCCTCACTGTCGTGCTCACAAATTGCAGGTACACCGTTTGTTACTTTCCACTCGATATCTCAAATAGTCCCAGACATTTCCTGTCAGTTTATGATTGGGTGATTTAGTGGACCTGTCGTCATGCCGTAACTTACTAGTGTTTTCCTCACAACTGGATTATACACGTGCAGCCGCGTGAATAAAGCTATTGTTATCTTGGAAGATTATTAGACGCCAGACATCTTGAAGATATAGAGCAAAGGGCGAAACTTGCTCATTGGGAATTTTGAAATTAACATCCTGGTTCATATTCACAATAGTAGGAATGATTGTCCCAGGCTGTAGTAAGAAAGCCAACCGCTGTGGCCGAGCGGTTCTAGGCACTTCAGTCCGGAACCGTGCTGCTGTTACGGTCGCAGGTTCGAATCCTGCCTCGGGCATGGATGTGTGAGATGTCCTTAGGTTAGTTAGGTTTAAGTAGTTTAAGTCTAGGGGACTGATGACCTTAGATGTTAAGTCCCATAGTGCTTAGAGCCATTTGAACCATTTGTAGTAAGAAAAACACCCTACAGATTAAACGTCTCACCGCCAGTTTTGCGAGGGCGAAATAAATGAAAAATACAAAACGAAAACAAAAATTTTAAAAAGTTGTCTTCCATGTATCCTCCTTTCCTTTTTTTCTTCCTTTTTTTGGTAGAAGTTATTGGAGTCTTTAGTGACAGTGGCTAATGCCTGAAGTGGTGGGGCTTTTCTTTTTGGGTTCCTTCTTAAATATTTGGGGCAAAAGAGGCGGTGGCATTAGCTATCCTTTTTTTATAGTTTTAGGTAATTTCAGGGATAGAAGGGCAAAAATATACGAGGGGCGTTCAGAAAGTAAGCTCCGATCGGTCGCGAAATGGAAACGACTATGAAAATCCGATAAAGCTTTGCACAGATGTGTTGGGTAGTTTCTCTAGTATAACCCCAGTTAGCATCACGTCGCTCTTCTCATTTCTGAGCTCGCAGTGAGTGGGTAAATATGTCTAGAAAATAGTGTCTGCCGCCAAGTACGAGGGCCTGGTGAGAAATTTCGCCTGAAGCTATGCAGCTAACATTACATAACTGTCGTGCTGTTTCTTCTTCAAGACAATTCGCAGCCGCATTCTGCAGGGGCAATGAAGATGCTCCTGCATCGTTTTCAAATGGAAATGTGAGATTACCCACAATACAGTCCGCAATTGTCTCCCCCTGAGTTTCATCTCTGGTCACATGAACCGCTGTCTTTGAAGACAACATTTTGACACAGACAACGAGGTATAGGCCAGCGTGGAGATTTGACGGAAAGCACTGGCGGCTGCCTTCTATGATGAGGCTATTGAAAAGTTGGTACAACGCTATGACAAAAGTCTAAGTCAGAACGGCGACTACGTAGAGAAGTAGCTGAAAGGTGTAGCTAATTGTTACAAGTAAAACGTTTCTGATGTTCACTGTGGTTTCAATTTGGCAATCAGTCGGAGCTTACTTTCTGAACAGGCCTCGTACAATCGCGAAAAAAGTTGGTAGAGCCTGAGATCGTTGCACCAAAGGTCACGCGTTCAAACCGCATTGGCGACAATTCGTTCTAACTGTTCAGGCGTGACACTGTTGTACGGTAGAACATTTTCCTGACATGTGAGAAGTATTTTTTGGAGTTTGTAGTAACGTTCCAATGGCAGCACGCTTTCGCTTCGTTAGTTGAAAGTAACAAAACTATAGAATAATTTGTGTAGACAAGTGTGGTGTTTTGTCGGGCATGTGCTCGTCGTGTTGAGTTATAGGAAAACACGCTAAATGGCGACTCGTTGGACCTTAATACTCACATTCAATTTGCTATTGTCTAGTAGCTGAGTTGTTTGACTCACTGATGTCTTATTTGTGATATTTGCCACCGAACGTCTCTGGACACCTGAACACATGGCTGATGTGTAAACTCTTTGGTTAGCAGAGTTTACGTTAGATGCAGAGGACGTCACTGACGCTCATTCGCGAGTTGTAGTCTATTGGCGGCGGTTGGTGAGGGAGCAGTGCGGATGGAGGACATGGTGGGGGATGATATTGTGAGCTGCTTTCAGGTGTAATTTCGTTTGGAATTAGGTAATATGGGCAAAGTTTTTCATTTGCTACAAGCTCTAAGCGTAATAGCCATGCCAGCTGCTTAAGTAGTAGAATTCATTCTGCAAACTATTATGATAATGAAAAGGCGAAATTCTGATCAACGATCTATACTTTGGTATACATTCCAAAACCACCAGTCACGTGTTCAGGCTACTTTGGGCTATTTGTCACTTCACATTTTTAAAAAACTTCTGCCTGTTCTTCAGTTTTTATGTGCACCAGTTTCATTGCTCATGATATTCCCTGAAGAAGGCTTAGTTCTCTTATAAAAGTGATTATGAATCTGTGTGACTGAAAGTGGTAATACAATTTCAATTTGAAACGGCATTTTCTTTTATTTGCTATCAGTTCGTTAAGCTTCCTTCCGATTGTTTGAAAATGAAACTTAACATAATTTTCTTGACACGGCTTGAACTACTGCGTGATCAGCTAGCTGCGTTCGTGACAACGTGTCAATCATTTCTAGCAAGCAGCGAATGTAAGTCTGGAGGCCGTCAGCTGCTCTGTGATTTCTTTCAGAGGCATGACTTTCATACCCAAACCTTCAGATGTCAGACAGATAAATCGGTACCAAACGTTGTATGTCGATGGAGTATCAACCAAAACAACAGATTTAGTTCGTAGCATGTGCTGGCGTCCAGCACAACGGGAGTAACCGTTGATTAAATGTAACACCAAAACTATGGAGCAAGGGAAAAGCATAGCTGTAAGTAATACGTAAAGCTTCTGTTGTGAAGCTGGTAAAGCGTTAGATCGTCGTACCAAGTGTCCTGCGTTAATACCCACAAATGAAAATTTTTTTACTGTATTATGAGTTAAAATGTTATATTGGACTATTAATACTCTCTCTACATGTGATGCAGTTGTTGGTTTATTCTACTGTTACGATTGTTAATGTTTATTCCGTGAAATTGCAAATGCACTAGCTGCTTCATCAAGAGTGGTGTCTCTTGCACATGCCCGACTCAACACCACACCTGTCTATACAAATTACTGTATAGGTTTGTTACTTTCAGTTAACGAAGCGAAAGCAGATTGCCATGAGAACATTGCTCCAAATTCCAAAAAAGTCCTTTTACATGTCAGGAAAATGTTCCCCCATACAACTTTTTCACGCCTAAGAACTTAAAACGGGTTGTCGCCAGTGGGGTTTGAACATAAGACCTTTGTTACAACAACTTCACGCTCTACAAACTGTTTTTTGCGATTATGTTATTTTTTTCTTCTCTTTCCCGAAATTAAGTAGAACTACAAAGAAAGGAAAGCTAATGGCACCGCCATATTTTTTCTAAAAAAGCTCCACCACTTCAGGGGTTGGCCCATTTCACGAAAGATGCCAATAACTTCTACCAAAAAAGGAAAAAAATCAAGAAAGGAGTATACATAGCAAGTACCTTTCTAAATATTTCTGTATTTTTCTTATCTACTTTTTTATTTCATAATGAATGAATCCGTCCCTGTTGCACAAGCACGTCCTCTCAAAGAGTGGCGATCGCCTTAGACTTCAGCGGGAAAGAAAATCCTGCTTGGTGGTGACACATCAGTTCATCACCGATACACGTCTTATTGGAAGTGTGTATGAATAACCGTTGAGAACATCATATCTGTAAAATGGAAGAAAGGTCGTAAGTCAGCAGCTCTTTGCATGAACGAACCAGCTGCGAAGGGGCTTGTCGAAAGCGCTCCAGAGAAAGTTGAGAAATATTGTTGGAACTCTGGGTTCTTGACTACTGCACAATGTCGGTCGTTTGGGTATTGTCAGAAATCGAGAGCGATTTATCGCAACCACCAAACAGATAGTGGACTGCGTGCCTGCAATGAGTAGGTCTTTTCACGGGGGGAATAGTCGATGTCAGGGAAGAGAATCATTTGTGAGGTGATGCTGTCAGGAGTCGTGCGTGTGATGAACGCCAGCATCTGGCGGACCAAAAGCCAAACATCACTTTACTCTCCGCAGACAAGTCCTGGCCATCGTCGTCTTGTACGCCACACGTGGTACATAATGGTGATGACGCCAGGTGGATCTGGTGGTGACGCGACTGAGAGACCTGCTTCCCATTAACCGTCACATACCAGGTGAATTGGACGTCCGATGCAAGAGTGGGGAAGTTCACTGCCCGCCACATGACATTCCACCCGACAAGGGGATATTTTTCCTCATTCACTTACGGTGGAGGCCGCGACTGCAGCTAGGTATACACTGTTTTGGCCGTCGGTAGACGTGGAGGGAGAGCACCGTCCTGATGTAGCTATATTCAAGAAACCAATAGCGCAACTAGAAAAGGAACGGTAGGACGTCTGCCAACGGCTCTGGGTCAATAAGTGAGGTCGTGATAAGGGCCCTCATCAATAAGCTGGTGACGCATGTAGGAGTTCGCCGCTATATCTTGACATGCGTGCTTACAAAGAAGGCTGTTGCTCGATGATGGACGTGACAAAGATTGAGGCCTCCTTTGTCCTTCGGGAGGGTGAGGGATTCGTAGCTGCCTCTAAATAACAGGCCTTGACTTATAAAGGAACCCAATGCAGTCGTAATGCGTGTGGCCATTGACAGTGGAATGCGGAATACGAGATTCGCAACGCGACAAAAACATTAGCAAAAAGGGTTGTTTGCAGCATGTCCAGGGTTCGAAGTCGATGGTCACAGAGCTGTGTTCGGATACGGCGTCTACTGTTAAGGGTTGTAAAATCAATACCCAGACCTCGCACCACGTCGCAGATCGGCAGGGGAGCGACGCATTCAATGGGTAGCCCACGGCCTACAGGTAACGCGCGAAATTTTCCAACATTAAGGATGCTGCTGCCCGAAGGACTCCGCCCAATCCAGTGCTGCATGAACATCATTGCCGTTGGGCAGGAGATGAATCAGGTCGTTCGCGAAGACCGTGCAACAAAAAGTTTGTCAGCCAAGAGTCATCCCCCTGAGGCGTTGGCGGAGGCTTCAAAGTAATGGTTCCATGGCGACACCGTGCAGGACAGCAGAAAGAGGGAATCCTTGCTGCACCGATAGTTGTACCAGTATGGGCGGATAAGACGACCATTGCACAGGATCTTAGATCACATTACCGCTGTTATATGGGGGTGATCAGCGCTGTCGAAGGCCTGACTGAAATCAACGGACTCCAGGAACCCTGTGATACGCCGCGTCCGCTCAAGCGCGATCATGTCCCGGTATGACATAATACAGTCCGGATATCGCCTCCTAAAAGCCTAATCTCGAGACGCTACGTATGCAGCCACCCTCGTGCTGTCAAACGCCAGTTCAGGAGCAATAGGGGACGACAGTCATTGACAGAGGTGACACCGTTTGGTTTATGGATAGGAGAGAACAGTCCTTCGAGGAAGACACCAGGAAGCTGTTCTTGGTTCAAAATGGCTCAAATGGCTCTGAGCACTATTGGACTCAACTGCTGTGGTCATAAGTCCCATAGAACTTAGAACTACTTAAACCTAACTAACCTAAGGACATCACACACATCCATGCCCGAGGCAGGATTCGAACCTGCGACCGTAGCGGTCGTGCGGTTCCAGACTGTAGCGCCTTTAACCGCTCGGCAACTCCGGCCGGCTAAGCTGTTCTTCAGAGGTAATCAAGTCGCGGCGTATATCAGTCCAGACAGGTGTCAGTAATTGGCGGTAGGTCCTGTCAAACTCTAAGGTGAGGCCGTCCGGTCCTGGCGACTTGTGAGGCGCGCCGGCCAGTATAGCTCCTCCTCAGTCACGTCTTCAAGTGATACCATCTATGCATCCCGCGGTAGTGTGCGATACGTAAGGCGAGAGACTTCTTCTACATCTACATCCATACTCCGCAAGCCACCTGACGGTGTGTGGCGGAGGGTACCTTGAGTATATCGGTTCTCCCTTCAATTCCAGTCTCGTATTGTTCGTGGAAAGAAGGATTGTTGGTTGCCCCTGTGTGGGCTCTAATCTCTCTGATTTTATCCTCATGGTCTCTTCGCGAGATATACATAGGAGGGAGAAATATATCGCTTGACTCCTTGGTGAAGGTATGTTCTCGAAACTTCAACAAAAGCCCGTACCGAGCTGCTGAGTGTCTCTTCTGCAGAGTCTTCCACTGGAGTTTATCTATCATTTCCGTAACGCTTTCGCGATTACTAAATGATCCTGTAACGAAGTGCGCTGCTCTCCGTTGGATCTTCTCTATCTCTTCTATCAACCCTATCTGGTACGGATCCCACACTGCTGAGCAGTATTCAAGCAGTGGGCGAACAAGCGTACTGAAACCTACTTCCTTTGTTTTCGGACTGGATTTCCTTAGGATTCTTCCAATGAATCCCAGTCTGACATCTGCTTTACCGACGATCAACTTTATATGATCATTCCATTTTAAATCAGTCCTAAAGCCTACTCCCAGATAATTTATGGAATTAACTGCTTCCAGTTGCTGACCTGCTACATTGTAGCTAAATGATAAGGAATCTTTCTTTCTATGTATTCGTAGCACATGACACTTGTATACATTCAGATTCAATTGCCATTCCCTGCACCGTGCGTCAATTCGCTGCAGATCCTCCTGCATTTTAGTAAAATTTTCCATTGTTACAACCTCTCGATACACCACAGCATCATCCGCAAAAAGCCTTAATGAATTCCGATGTTATCCACAAGGTCTTTTATGTATATTGTTAACAGCAACGGTCCTACGACCCCCCCCCCCTCCCCCGCCCCCCCTGCGGCACACCTGAAATCACTCCTACTTCGAAAGACTTCTCTCCATTGAGAATGACAAGCTGCGTTCTGTTATCTAGGAACTCTTCAATCCAATCACACAATTGGTCTGATAGTCCATATGGTCTTACTTTGTTCATTAAGCGACTGTGGGGAACTGTATCGAACGCCTTGCGGAAGTCAAGAAACACGGCATCTACCTGTGAACCCGTGTCCATGGCCCTCTAAGTCTCGTGGACGAATAACGCGAGCTGGGTTTCACACGACAGTCTTTTTCGAAACCCATGCTGAATCCTACAGAGTAGATTTCTAATCTCCAGAAATTCATTATACTCGAACATAATACGTGTTCCAAAATTCTACAACTGATCGACGTTAGAGACATAGTTCTATAGTTCTGCACATCTGTTTCGACGTCCCTTCTTGAAAACGGGGATGACCTGTGCCCTTCCCCAATCCTTTGGGACGCTACGCTCTTCTAGAGACCTACAGTACACCGCTGCAAGATGGGGGGCAAGTTCCTTCTATTACTCTGTGTAAAATAGAACTGGTATCCCATCAGGTCCACAGGCCGTTCCTCTTTTGAGTGATTTTAATTGTTTCTCTATCCCTCTGTCGTCTATTTCGATATCTACCATTTTGTCATCCGTGCGACAATCTAGAGAAGGAACTACAGTGTGGTCTTCCTCTGTGAAACTGCTTTGGAAAAATACATTTAGTCTAGGGGATGACAGTGGTCCGCGAACAGTTGACTACAGTGAACTTGGAGAGCAATTCCGACCGCACGCTGCTGTCACAGAGCGACCATTGGCTAGAGCTGCAGCATGAATCAGTGCCCATCGGCGACCCCAGCATTCTGCGATGATGTGATACAGTGACGACCCTTCGTGGTCCAGGGTGCGTACGAGAACAATCGTCCCTTCGGAATTCTGCCTCGTAATTGTTCTGATAAACTCTTCTTCGCCGTTGACGGGCACTGCGGAACAATCACGCAGAACGGGATAGTAAAAATCTAGTGAGGCAAGCTTCCAGGCGGCGATCCGACTGCCGTGACCCATCAGTGCCTTCGTAAGAGTGGCCTTAGCGCATAGCAGTAACCATGAAAGTGCGGTGGGGTAAGCTCGTCGCCGACGGGCACATGACGTCCACGTTGCCTCCACGAGGTGTCGGCGTTGAGGCAATGTAGGTGTGTCACGTTTAGTTTCCATGCCATATCATCTGGTGGCGCCAGGTGACTGGGCTTATATAGGCCGCATGATGGGAAATAACAACGGCCGTATTTCAGCTGCCCTATCCAACTCACTCACGTGAGATCTACAAATCTAGCATTCATAGAGATGCCTTTCCTGTGCTCCGTAGTTCTGGTGTTATTTTAATTACCGTTTACGCATGTTTATTGGACGACAGCACATAGCACGAACTAAATCGGTGATTTGGTTGGTATTCTATCTACATACAACTTTTGGTACCGATATTAGTGCCTGACATCAGGAGGTTTCGGTGTCAAAGTTTTATTTCAATCATTAGAGCAGAGCGGCGTTTTCCATTGCACAGCTAAGCATCAAATGTAGAGCCAAGAGGAAGTATGCAAGGGAGAGTTATGGAAAAGTGATCATTTATATATTTTTCATATAACCCAGCAGCTGGATTTTCTACCAGCTTACAGATTTACCACCCAACAGTTAACCATTATAATACCTGACTCTTGATGAGGAAGCTATTCAGAATATCACAGATAGTTACTCCTTACAGTCAGTTATTAATCACTACCTAAGAACGTGGCGTTGCCTGGGTATGTGTTTATTCTAATCTTCTGTAAGCCCACCTACTCCCACCCCCCACCCTTTTCTCCATTTCCTGTTTCAGCCCCTCTCTGCCCTTCTCACCCACCGCTTCTCTCTCTGCCCATCTCCTCCTCCTCCTCTCTCTGTACATCTGGCTCTCCTTCCTCTGTCCATCTGATCCTTCCACTCTGTCCATCTCCTCCTAACCCCTCTAATTCCACTCCTACTCCTCCTCTCTTTGATAAACTCCTCCCTCTCATCCGTTCGTGTTCTCCTCTTTCATTTCACTGTCAATATGCTCCTCTCCCACCTCTCCATCTCCTCCTTTCTCTCTGTCCATCTCCTCATCCCCCTTCCAGTTACACCTCCTAATCACCCCTCTGTGTCGACCCCTCTTCCCCCTCTATCTGATCATCTTCTCCTTCTTCCCCTCTCTCTTCATACTCTTCTCCCTCTTCTCCCTGTTTTCTCCTGCTCTTTCCTTTACTGTTCATCACCACCTCCCCCCTTTCACTCCCCCCCCCCCCCCCCCCGCCTATCTGCATTATTCCACCCTTTACCCTCCACGTTACCACACTCATCACCTGTAGGACGCTGGCAACTCTCATCTCCACGGTATTATTTCTAGAACCTATATGTAACATGTGTAACCAATTCAGTTGACCAGGAAGAACTGATAGTTATATTGAATAATTAGTTTCTTTGAAACAACAGAGTTTGTGAAAACATGATTTCATCTGAGTTCTTGTTTTCTGGAGATCTCAGCCGTTTAAGCGGCTTCACCGTTTCACGTGGAATACACGCAAAATATGGAATCTTGTTTAATTTTCGGGAATAAGAGATGCGAAATTCAGTCATTAGAGCAAAACAGTTCGGAATGTCACAGTATGTCTCCGACATCGAAACGGAAACGCCGTGCTGTTGCTAGGGGTAGCTTGTTTGTAACAGGTTCCGGCCTTAACACAGTGCTCCTTGCTAAACTTTCCCGGCGACGGTACCTCGCCAGATAAACATGTCAGCACTAAAAGAATAACACCCTGGAGATCTGGGCTGCATTAAAGCAACGAAAACCATAATTTAGCATAAAAACACACACAACCTTCATTGCGTATCTGGGGGACCATAATTGCTAAAGTTTCAGCAAGTGCGGAGATATCTTTGCAGAGTTCTTCCCTGACGGCGTGCGGGACACGCGAGTATAAATAAAGTCGAAATTCATTTACATAATCCTAATCAACAGAGTGGAAAGAAAATTCCGCATTTAATTTATGCTTATCACATTTACATGCAACCCGCTAAGAGCGGCGTAATTTTCTCCTTGAATAAAAAGCGCTTTTCCGCTCCTCTAATCCGCTGCTACGTGTCCCGTCGAGCTCTCATTTAAAAGTTCCAACCTGCGAAACGTCGGGCTCCCCACTGCTTTGCAGTCTACGTATGCTGCTGTCACTCACGAGGCAAAAAGACCTTATTTCCTTAACGTTGGATGAAATTACTTTGTTAAGCCCTGTAATCAGCTGTTTGGGACGCCAGAATGCTGCGGTTTCTTATCGCAAAAGTTTGTACTGCCGAGTGACCTGCTAGTTTCTACCGACTGTTTCAGGGCGCATAGCACCTACAAACACTGTAGTAGATGCGGTAGATCTTTGCGGACAATAGGAAAAATATTTCTGCAGTGCTTCACGTCACTGTAGAACTATCTCAAGCAACCGACGTTACGCTACAAATATTTATTTGGGTAATCACTAATGGAATCTATAAATACTATTAAGAAGGACCTAGTAATACCAATAAGACTTGTGTGCTTTCAAAAATATGCGAACATTTTGGGCTTACGTTAAGATGCATCATGTTTCTGAAAATTTCCGTTATTCTCATCGAAGGCATGCATCGTGGACCGATAGACATGATCTACTAGATGGACGCGAAACCATTATGGACAATAATAACTTCCACTTAGCCGTAGAGAACTACACACAAACGTTCTCCAGAGCAACAGCACTTTATGTTTCTCCAAAACTGGTTACAGAGTAAAATTACGGGAATGCAGCCTTTCTACACTCATGCTCATACATTAAGGATAATTGCAGAATGTGGTGCCACACAACGTGACACTACACAAAACTGGCGCTAATAGCATAGACACTTAGGCAACACACACAACGCAGATCTGTAAGTCCACGGTATTGGTGATAAGTTGAGAAAACCGTCCCGAAACACATGCGCTACGAAACGCCACTGTTTTCTGCGCAGTACTGTTGGGCAAATCAAAATGGGGTATGATCACCATGCACACGTACATAGGCTGCACAACGGGTTGGCACATTCTGGATCAAGTGTTCGAGCAGCTGCTGGGATTTAGCCTCCCATTCTTGCACCAGTGCCTGCCGGAATTCCTGAAGTGTCGTAGGGGCTTGAAGACGTGCTGCGATACGTCCACCGAGAACATCGCAGACGTGCGCGATAGGGTTTAGGTGTGGAGAACAGACAGACCACTGCATTCACCTGATATCCTCTGTTACAAAGTACTCCTTCACGACGGCAGCTCGGTGGGGCAGTGCGTTATCATCCATCAGGAGGAAGGTGGGAGCCACAGCACCCCTGATAAGGCGGACGTACTGACCTGTTACAGTTCCTCTATCAAAGACACGCAGGGGTGTACATGCAACAGCCATAATCCGACCCCACACCTTTCAAGGACGTTAAGGGGCTCGTATCTGGTTCCTGGTTCACGCCAGATCAAAACCCGGCGAGAATCACTGTTCAGACTATACGTAGACTTGTCCGTGAACATAACCTGGGACCACTGTTCGCCTGACCATGTACTGTGTTCTTGACACCAGGTTTTACGGGATCTTCTATGACCAGGGGTCACTAGAATGCACCTTACAGGTCTCCGGGCGAATGAACCATGTCTATTCAGTCGTCTGTAGACTGTGTGTCTGGGGACAACTGTTCCACTGGCTGCGGTAAGGTCCCGAGCAAGGCTACCTGGAGTACTCCTTGGCCGTCTCCGAGCACTGATGATGAGATATCGGTCTTCTTGTGGTGTTGTACACTGTGGAGTCCCGTACTGTAGCGCCTGAACATGTTTCCTGTCTGCTGGAATCGCTGCCATAATCTTGAGATCACGCATTGTGGCACACGGAGGGCCCGTGCTACGACCTGCTGTGTTTGAGCAGCCTTCAGGCTTTCTAGTGTTCTACCTCTCATAACGTCATAAATATGCCTTCTTTGAGTCATGTTCAACAAACAGTCATCATTAGCATGTCTGAAAACATCTGAACACTTCCTCGCTGCTCCGTACTCTGACATGCACCAACACACGTCTGCGTATGTGGACTGCTGCCAGCGCCACCGTGCGACGACCGCAGCTCAAATGCACCCCTTGCTCTTACCCCGAAGTGATTTAAACCCGCAAACCGCCCACCAGAGCGTTGTTTCACTATGCATCAGCATTATCTTTAATTTATGACCGTGAGTGTACTTTAGCTTCTCTGTTCTGAGTCCCCAGCAGATTACAACTATGTTCGGGATCGAGACTCGAACTCGTGATATTTCCGTTTCACAGGCAAGTACTCCACCGACTGTGCTACCCAGCTAAATCCAAAGGGTATGAGTTCCGATCTCGGTCCGTCACACAGTTTTCACCTACCTAGAAGTTTCATCTGATGACACATTCTGCTGTAGAACGAAAACTTCATTCTGTGAACATTCTTATCTGTTGTTGTTCCGCTTTGGAGCCATACAACCTTCTTCTGAGCCTTAAGACTGGCGGTTCAGCTTTCCTGCCCGCCAAGCAGCTATTGCACGCTCGGACCCAGATTATCGAAGCAGCCGAAACGTCGCTCTGGGGGCAAGGACGTATACTGATGGCAAGCACTCCCTAAGTCGGTTTTCCTTAACCAACATCTTGTTACCCATGGGAGTCTGCAGTAATTTATCCAAGAGCTGACAAATATTAAAAACTGAGGTTTTTGGTGTATCTATTTCGGAGAGTTGTAGAATGCATTATGTCCCAAAAACTGAATATGGCACAAATTACACAAAACATGTTGCATCTGAACATAGGTGTTCAAATGTTATTTCGGTAGATTCTTTGTTATCGAAACGCTAAACAAATTTCATTAGTATATGTTAACTAAATATTTTCACACTGTTGACACGAAAAACCAATGCCTGTATTTTGAGTTAAAGAAATAAAATAATGTGTTTCTTATGATGTAGTGCAGGGTGTTCAGTCAGATACTCATAAGAAAATTTTTTGTTCATGTAGCGATAAAATTAGTAATTTGAAACAGAGAAATTATTATGATTGAGAAAACCATGTTCTGTACCCACAAAAACTGTCAATAAAATGCGATGTTAATAGTAGGAAAAGTGGAGAAACAGAAATGAACTTTAAACATCCACAGCATCTGCCATCGCATAGAGCAATACTAAATGAATGATTTAGTGAAATCACAGTCATCTTTACTACAAATATGTGAGAAATTTGTTAAAAAAAAGTCTGCAATCCTCTCTTCCCCTCTCCAGTTGCGGACACTTGTTATGGATTCTCTCTAAGTACAGAGCAGAGGTTACCTTTCGCCGAGCATAAACGACAGTCACACTCGAGAGTACTTGGCGCCTACTTTTCCGAAACTGTGGAATATGGCACTTAAAATAAAGAGTTCTCAAATACAACGGCGCAGTACACCTCTCGTTAAAATCTTAATACTTATGAAGTAGAAGGTGGGCCAGAAGCAACTATTGTAAATGTTATTGATGTTGTATTGAAAAGAGATATTTCAAACTCTCTCTGTACCATCACCAACATTCTACGTTCAGATTTACATTTTCTACCATGTACGTCTGAATACCGGGTGTAGCATCTTGGTACTGATCATTCTCAGGAAACGGGTAATCTCTTCTTTAGCTCTGCAACGGAAGTTATGAGAGTTGCGGAAATTTTTTCCTTTTAGAAGGACCACAGACAATTATCGCACGTTGTTAAGTCTGGGCTCCTGGGCGGCCATATGAGAGGCCCTCCACGTCCAATACATAGCGGAAACTAGTTGTCCAACAAGTCTCGAACAGTAGTGCACCATCCTGCTTCGCAACAACATGGTTCAGCAGGCAAACTTACAGATAAAATATGGACGTGTGATGTCCCTGTCACAAACCCATCAAATAAGTAGTGGCGGAAAGGTCACTGGTAATACCGAACAATGGGGTAACATGAGGTGGGTATTGGCTTGTTCTAGGTAATAGTGAGGATTGCCCTTCGCCCAGATATGAAAGTTTCGAGACTCGGAGCTAAGAGGCGCAGCTCATTCATCCGTCTCCATAACCTTACGGCGAGTCGTCAGATTTGGAAAAGCTGCGAGTAAATGTTTGCGAGAAACAAGTCGCGTATTCATATCTCGATCACTTAATTCGCTGACGCATGGCATTTCTGGAAATCTTTGTCGCGGCCAACTTTGTTGATCTTGCTGGTGAACAAAGCAATGATGAATTTACGCGTTCAGTGACTTCAGTATCGTTGTCCTATTTCTTTGGTCTTCCACTGCGTGGTCCACTCCGTCACAGACCAAGTTGAAAACGCCTTTTTTCCAGTTCCCGAAGACTAACCTCCGTAATCTCTTCTTTCAGTTCTTCGAAGGAAGTTGTACGAGTTGTGGAAGAATCTTCTTTCTTGAAACGATTACAGAAGTTTGGCTTAATCTCTTCACATAGTTCATGGTTCATTCCTTTTCATGTACACATACCCTATGCAGAAAACGTTCTTCAGTTTTGAACTTCCTAGTATCCATCACTCTAATACAAATGTTTACAACAGCACTATATTGGTAGCAAAACAGAACAGGATCACATGCCGCAGCATGCGCCAGAACCACAAGTGAATCAACACTTTCACTTGTCGTTTTTAAATGGAGTGACGCCTGTATTGTTGTAATTAGACACATAGAAAATAGCGCCAGCATTGGTGCAATTTGAGTAACGTCTGTCACAAGACAGAAGTGCTACAGACACCAAGTCCATGTAACTGCGAAGCTACTTTGCCGGAGAAAAGGTCACACCACCAATTATTAATGTAGAGTTGAAACGCCTTTATTTGAATGAGTGTGTCTGTACTTAAATTGCAGAATGACTGAGAAGATGAAACTTCTACGTTATTTGATTCTGAAACAGCTGAGTAAAACTGAACGTACTGAGCCCTCTTTCTCTTTACTTTTTCTTATCATGTCAACACTGACCCACGACGTTCTAGCGCAACGCAATCTAACTGCTCAAGAAAATTCAAAAGAATGGCCATGACTAAAAATAAATCATAACAATAACGTATACATTACATTAAGCACTTACCTCACAAAAATCTTCATTACGCCAACTACTGCAATACAGCGAGCGTCAATATTGCCAGCTAAATAAAAGATCCTGACTACTAAAGCCACTAACTACTAATAGGCATGTTGTTAGCAAAGGAAAGATTTTGTTTTTTACCTTAATAATGTGAAAAAAAATGGCTCTGAGCACTATGGGACGTAACATCTACGGTCATCAGTCCCCTAGAACTTAGAACTACTTAAACCTAACTAACCTAAGGACATCACACAACACCCAGCCATTACGAGGCAGAGAAAATCCCTGACCCCGCCGGGAATCGAACCCGGAAACCCGGGCGCGGGAAGCGAGAACGCTACCGCACGACCACGAGCTGTGGGCCTTAATAATGTGACATCCAGTTCAAACACGAATATAAATCGTCATTGACATCTAATACAAAGGCACATAATGATGAATAATATTCAAGCTCCAAGTCGAACATGTTGTTGTTGTTGTGGTCTTCAGTCCTGAGACTGATTTGATGCAGCTCTCCATGCTACTCTATCCTGTGCAAGCTTTTTCATCTCCCAGTACCTACTGCAACCTACATCCTTCTGAATCTGCTTAGTGTATTCATCTCTTGGTCTCCCTCTACGATTTTTACCCTCCACGCTGCCCTCCAATACTAAATTGGTGATCCCTTGATGCCTCAGAACATGTCCTACCAACCGATCCCTTCTTCTGGTCAAGTTGTGCCACAAACTTCTCTTCTCCCCAATCCTATTCAATACTTCCTCATTAGTTATGTGATCTACCCATCTAATCTTCAGCATTCTTCTGTAGCACCACATTTCGAAAGCTTCTATTCTCTTCTTGTCCAAACTACTTATCGTCCATGTTTCACTTCCATACATGGCTACACTCCATACAAATACTTTCAGAAATGACTTCCTGACACTTAAATCAATACTGGATGTTAACAAATTTCTCTTCTTCAGAAACGCTTTCCTTGCCATTGCCAGCCTACATTTTGTATCCTCTCTACTTCGACCATCATCAGTTATTTTGCTCCCCAAATAGCAAAACTCCTTTACTACTTTAAGTGGCTCATTTCCTAATCTAATTCCCTCAGCATCACCCGACTTAATTAGACTACATTCCATTATCCTTGTTTTGCTTTTGTTGATGTTCATCTTATATCCTCCTTTCAAGACACTGTCCATTCCATTCAACTGCTCTTCCAAGTCCTTTGCTGTCTCTGACAGAATTACAATGTCATCAGCGAACCTCAAAGTTTTTATTTCTTCTCCATGAATTTTAATACCTACTCCGAATTTTTCTTTTGTTTCCTTTACTGCTTGCTCAATATACAGATTGAACAACATCGGGGAGAGGCTACAACCCTGTCTCACTCCTTTCCCAACCACTGCTTCCCTTTCATGCCCCTCGACTCTTATAACTGCCATCTGGTTTCTGTACAAATTGTAAATAGCCTTTCGCTCCCTGTATTTTACCCCTGCCACCTTTAGAATTTGTAAGAGAGTATTCCAGTCAACATTGTCAAAAGCTTTCTCTAAGTCTACAAATGCTAGAAACGTAGGTTTGCCTTTCCTTAATCTTTCTTCTAAGATAAGTCGTAAGGTCAGTATTGCCTCACGTGTTCCAGTGTTTCTACGGAATCCAAACTGATCTTCCCCGAGGTTGGCTTCTACTAGTTTTTCCATTCGTCTGTAAAGAATTCGTGTTATTATTTTGCAGCTGTGACTTATTAAGCTGATAGTTCGGTAATTTTCACATCTGTCAACACCTGCTTTCTTTGGGATTGGAATTATTATATTCTTCTTGAAGTCTGAGGGTATTTCGCCTGTTTCATACGTCTTGCTCACCAGATGGTAGAGTTTTGTCAGGACTGGCTCTCCCACGGCCGTCAGTAGTTCCAGTGGAATATTGTCTACTCCGGGGGCCTTGTTTCGACTCAGGTCTTTCAGTGCTCTGTCAAACTCTTCACGCAGTATCATATCTCCCATTTCATCTTCATCTACATCCTCTTCCATTTCCATAATATTGTCCTCAAGTACATCGCCCTTGTATAGACCCTCTATATACTCCTTGTATAGATCGTTATTCCACGCTAACAATTGTGACCTCTACCCTCCATCAATGCTAACTTCTCACATCTAACATTGATCACTGCTGGCTGTTTATCTCCAACTGCCCAACATTACTGGCGATTAATTTCCAACAACGAGTCCGACCAGCCACAGAGTCTCTCACAAAGCCGGCCGGAGTGGCCGAGCGGTTCTAGGCGCTACAGTCTGGAACCGCGCGACCGCTACGGTCTCAGGTTCGAATCCTGCCTCGGGCATGGATGTATATGATGTCCTTAGGTTCTAGGGGACTGAAGACCTCAGAAGTTAAGTCCCATAGTGCTCAGACCCATTTGAACCATCTCTCACAAAGAAAGTGCAGTCAGAGATCCAATGCAAAGCGCTACACAGTGCTGCCAATCACAGAAGCAGCCCACTTACAGAGTAATGAAATTTCGGGAATACATTTGTCTAGGTAACATGCATATGTGGCTAACAGATCACAATGCAAGATCACTATGTAAACACGAGGTAAGCCATTGCAAATGTGAAATTCTGGTACGTTAATAACCAGTGTAACTGCCAGAATGTTGAATGTAAGCACGTAAACGTGCATTTCAGTTTGTGGGATGGAGTTCCGTGTCTGTTGCACTTGGTCGGTCAGTACAGCGGTGGTTAATGTTGTTTCTGAATGACACTGGGGTTGTCACCTGATGATGTCCACTATAGGTTCTACTGGAGACAGATCTGGTGATAGGGATGGCCAATGCAACATGTCGACACTCTGTAGAGTATGTTGGGTTTCTGCAGCGGCATGGATGCAAGGTTATCGCCAGACTGACGTACTAATTTCCAGTCAACGTGCCTGGAATAACCAAGAAGTACTCCCGTTGTTAAACCAAACCACACCCCAGATCGTAGCTCCAGGTCTAGTACGTAGACAGGCTGGTTGGAAGTCCTCAGATGGCGTCTTCTAACCAACACCTGTCCATCACTTGCATCGGGGCACAACCAGCTTCCATCAGAAAACACCTTGCTCTCCAATGAGCTCTCACTTGACACTACTGAAATCGCAAATGGGGTGGTTCGGGGTCAGTGGAATGCACACTGCAGGGCGTCTGGTTCGGAGCTGCCCTTGAAGAAACCGGTTTGCATCAGCTGGTTGTGTCACTATGGTGCCAACTGCTGCTCGAATTACTGTTGCAAGTTCAGTACGCTGCGCAGGAGCCATACGCCGAAAACGATGGTATTCCCTCTTGGTAGCGCAACGTGCCCTTCCGGAGCCCGGTCTTCTTACGACTGTACATTCTCGTCACCACCGTTGCAGTGGCTACGATCCTGCAAAGTCTTTCCGTAGTATTGCAGAAGGAACATCCAGCTTCTCGTAGCCTTATTACACGACCTCGTTAAAACTCGGAGAGGTGCTGATAACTGCGTCTTCGTCACCTTAAAGGCAGTTATGACTAAAATCAGCTGACAACGTCCAGTCTGATGGTTAAGATAGGTTCACTACCATCCTATCGTCATAGTGGCGCTTCTATAGCCACTCTTATGCGATTGGCCTGAAACGTGAACAGACATCATCTTCCAGGTGTAGAAACACGCTCAACAACTTTCTTCTATGAGGCACAACTCCTTCATGTACTGCGATTCTTTTTCCGTCGTTCTATACGTTAAGCGGCTCGAGCACTTTCCGATCATGACTTCCGGCCCACCCCGTAGAATATGTGAGATAAGGTCTATTACAGAGTGCGTGCCTTTTCCTCTGGAGTGGCATCCCTGTAATATATATATATATATATATATATATATATATATATATATATATATATATATATATATATATATTACTGGTTAGTGATAAGGCCCTAGCCTTTCGCAGGCAAGTCCAGTTCAGTAACAGTTTCTTGCGAATGTGACCGCACTATTTGTGATAAAATAATTGACGTTTCGGCTATTCAGCTGTCTACCATCAGTGTGACTGATGAACGCTGTATGCAACAGCATCCAAAGCGTCGGTGATTTTATCGCAAATGACACAGTGACACTCAGAAGACATTTGTACCAAAGCATCAATGTTTAAAACTGCTTGTCGATTATTTAAGGGGAGGTTTACTATCTTTTTTTCAAAAAATTGATTTTTTTTAAATTGCATTTTTGGATCCACAAAAGTGTTTAGAATCCACCCCTGAAACGGTTTTTCCGAATTCGGAACGGAAATGTTTGTTATTCGCGGTTGAACAAAAAAATGTCCCTACCTGAAATCGGCGTTCTTCACGCACCAGTTTTTTTCTTTCGGAGGACGAGTTATTGTACCGGTGCTTGGGAGGAAACACACAAAATTCAAATGAAAGTTTGAACGCATGTGTTTGGAAGTTATACCCCAAGCATTTGCATTCTGGTGCGAAGATTGTGGAGATTGCAACTTCCCTGGCAGTGAGCAGCTTCAACGAAGGGTATGCAGCAATTCTGAAGACCATGACAACGATGGACGTCACCCTGGGACTCTATTCGGCGCAGTTCGCCAAGCATTCGGATTCAAGCGACCGAAAACCGCTTGTCACCGGCCCTACGAGCGGCTCTGGAGCAGGGCAGGATGGACCAGATCGAGCAGAACACCCTCTGTGAGGAAGAGGAGGGACTAGTTTATGGAACGGGAACAGGAGATTGAACGTACGTTGCATAATATCGCATCTATGTGTAGTCAAAACTTCAAACGCGTTTTTATCGAAATGACTGTCTTTTTTAATCGCTCGGTATAGTAATTTCATATCTACTTAACCAATAGGCATTATTCTTTGTTTCTGACGAAGCTAACTAAATCGTCTAGGAGTTGTAGCACTATTATTCTGATCTTTCAACAATAAATTTTTTTACTTGTCCAATGAAGTCGAAAAATCGATGAAAAAACCTTATTTTTCTTCAAATAGCCGCCATTTTGTTTCCTATGGTCCAAATAACTTACGTGAGGTACAACTCCTGGACTTACGTGAGGTACAACTCCTGGAGAATCTTATATACTCGCTAACGTCAACTCAATTTTGATTTCAGACGAGCCGGCTGACCTGTGACATACTGCGAGTGGAGGTCTACATCGAAATTTTGTTTCGTTCCAACGACACTTCCGCCTTTGCTCTTCGACATTTCCGGTCGAAAAGATTCTAGTTAGTAGAAGAAATATCAGTAAAAATTTTGACCAAATTTGACACTGAGATCTAGAACACATCCCGAAAAAAAATTCTCACAGAGTATGCTTTTTTGGGCCAAAGAATGTAAACCTCCCCTTACAGACACAAATTAGCTTTATTTGTTGGAGAATCGAGTCGCCAATATTTATTTTCGTATAACTGTATTATAGCAACGTGATGACTATGCTAGGACTTCCACCTAATATACGGCATATAATACGAACGAAATACTTTTAAAATCTCAGGAGCGTAAAGAAATTTTTCGTCGGTTTCGGTATATTACGTTCGTGGCGAATAGTAAACACTGTATTCGTAAAACATCCTTTTTGTATTTTGAAACGAATATCCTTAAATGTACTAAATCGGTTTAGCGTTTTGTACCAACAATTAACTTTCTCAAAACTTCTTTTAGTAGTCATAGTCTCTTCCGTTTCCACTGGATCTGAGTATTATTATGTCGTCCTGCTTCTCTCTTTCCTATCTTTTATAACTGATTACTTATTTAGCTAGTCTCTCCCGTCTGTTGATATTTTGTTTCAATTTCATGCATCCATGCTCTGTCTCTTAATTTAAGTTGTTAAATTACGTTTTCTACTACAGCATCCTTCTGTGTTTGATATCCGAGGGTATACGCTTTAATTTTTGTTAAAAATTTCGTTTCAGGCTAAGGTATTTTTCATTTATTTTCATAGATGACATGCAAGATTCGGTTCCGTATATTAGACCAGTGTTAGCCGGTATTTTGTTAAACCTTAGCTTTCTATCCTTCTGTAGGGGAGCAACCTGCCTGGAAGTGGTAAGGACAAAAATTTAAAACAAAAAACTGGAATCTTTCGTTCCTTTATTTTCATCTGAGATACTGTGAAGATCATTCAAAGCCTTCCCATGGCTCCCGGCCGTGCTGCTAACCTCTTACTTTCCATAGGGTAAAACTCGCTGATCGGGGTCGGCTTAGATGGACTTCACTCACAATCCGTGTCCAATGAGGGTGTGAGACAGAATCACGTACGGCGCTCGACGTGGGCAGCTGCGGGGCGCAGCGTTAACACTTTGCTCTCTTGCTCGCCAGCTCCCGACCTGCTAATACGGTCCTCTTCCGCACTACCCCATACCATCCTCGACACTTCGGCCGTAGTGACCACGTTTCCGAGCAGATGGTTGCTTCCCCAGCTGCCTCGGTGGTACTCCTTTTATCACGAACAAATGCTCCGTCTTTCTTATTTGAATTTATCCCTGGATAATTTTAAGGAACCTCCCTCATCAGGAGGTCCACAGCTAACCCACACCAGCCGTCCTGAATACTTCTTTGTCTTGTGACGCAGTATTTTGTGTATTGTACCACATTAAAAATTATTTATTAGTCTTTGTCACGTTTCGTAGATAATGACGTAGTCTAAAAGCTGAAAATGTAACACGTGTTGTATCGATTGTTAACTACACTCATGCTTATAAATTAAGGAGAATTGCAGAATGTGGTGCCACAGAACATAGCACTACACAAAACTGGCGCTAAGAGCATAGGCACATGGGGACCACACACGACACAATTCTGTAAGAAAAAAGTACATAAATGAATTATAAATTCAACACATTAATCTGTCAAAATAGTAAATTAATTAATATCAGTCAACATAGTAAAAAATATTTTAACCATAAGGCCCTTTCGTATTGGTGATAAGTTGAGAAAACCGTCCTGAAACACATGTGCTACAAAACGCCACTGTTTCCTGCGCATGTACCCCGACATCAGTATGGGCTATATCACCATGCACAAGTACACAGACCGCACACCGAGTTGGCATACTCTGGATCAGGTGGTCGAGCAGCGGCTGGGATATAGCATTGCATTCTTGCACCAGTGCCTGTCGGAGCTCCTGAAGTGTCGTAGGGGTTTGAAGACGTGCTGCGTTACGTCGAGCGAGAGCATTCCTGTCGTGCTCGATGGGGTTAAGGTGTGGAGAACAGACAGACCACTACATTCACCTGATATCTTCTGTTTCAAAGTACTCCTCAACGATAGCAGCTCGGTGGGGCCATCTGGAGGAAGGTGGGCCCACTGCACCCCTGAAAAGGCGAACATTCTGGTGCAAATTTACGTCCTGATACACCTGACCTGTTACAGTTCCTCTGTCAAAGACGTGCAGGGGTGTACGTGCACCAATCGTAATTCCACCCCACTCCATGAAACCACGACCTCCACACAGGTCCTTTTCAAGGAGATTAAAGGGTTGGTATCTGGTTCCTGGTTCACGCCAGATGAAAATCCGGCGAGAATCACTCTTCAGACTATACCTTGACTCGTCCGTGAACATAACCAGGGTCCAATGTTCCAATGACCATGTTACTGTGTTCTTGACATCATGCTTTAGGGCTCTCCTGTGACCAGGGGTCAGTCGAACGCACCATGCAGGTCTGAGGGTGAATAAACCATGTAAACCATGTCTGTTCAGTCATCTGTAGACTGTGTGTCTGGAGACAACTGTTGCAGTGGCTGCAGTAACGTGCCGAGCAAGGCTACCTGCAATACTCCGTGGCCGTCTCCGGGCACTGATGGTGAGGTATTGTTTCCCTTGGTGTGGTACACTGTGGACGTCCCGTACTGTAGCACCTAAACACGTTTCCTATCTTCTGGAGTCGTTGCTATAATCTTGGCATCACACTTTGTGGCACACGGAGGGCCCGTGGTACGACCTGCTGTGTTTGACCAGCCTCCAGTCGCCTTAGTATTCTGCCCCTCATAACGTCATCAGTATGTGTTCTTTGAGGCATTTTCAACACACTGTCACCATTAGCACTTCAGAAAACGTCTGCACACTTACGCGCTGCACCGTACTCTGATATGCAGCAACACACCTCCTCGTATGTGGACTGTTGCCAGCGCTACCGTGCGACGACCACATGTCAAATCCACCGCATGGTCATACCCCGAGGTGATTTAAACCCGCAAACCACCCACCAGAGTGTTGTTTCACCATGTATCAGCATTATCCTTAATTTATGAGCATGAGTATAGTAGTGACTGGTTGGTGTGCATTGGAAAAATCAATTCAAAGGCATTTAAGTAAGTTAGTTTTACTGAAATTTTTCGAAGAAGCTTGTTCGTATGTGATTTAGGCCCTGTATTGGCCACTGGAGATTATTTTCCGTACTTTGAACAACTTTTCGGTATTTTTCAGAGCACAGGTATTTAAGTGTCTATATTCGTGGTATTAATCTGACACCCTGTTTGACTTCATGTTTCGTCTGTCTACCTGTGTCCGCTAAGTATACAGGCCAATCATAGTCTGAAACGCTTGTAAGGGTGTTGCAAGGGAGGCTGTGCTAAGAAATAATTGTTAAGAAAAACAGCTGGTTACGTTGGGCCGTTTCCGAATTATTTAGCACGAAAGTTAGCCAACCAGGTCGAAGTAGTTGTTCTTTTGGTTTCCTCAAATCGAACACTCTTGTCATACTGTAGACCTTTAATGGTCCTGTCTTCTCTTTCCGAGTATTCATTAAAATTTTTGTGTGCTGATACAAACTGAAAGAAATTTTTAAGAATTACAACTTTAAAATTTCTCGCAACATAACAAAAATAATGGCATCTCGAGGAAATATTATTTTGGATAATTGAGTTTTCGAACTAACGTCTCAGATCTCTTGTTTAGGCTGTCCAATAAGCTTTGATTTTGACCATGATACTGAAAATAAAATAAACAAGTTCCTAGCTGTCTGTGGTACCATTAGCAGAACATTGAGACATAAAATATAAAAAGAAACCGTCATGAAATACTATAACGTAATGACGGTTCCTCTGTTATCCTACTGATGCGAAAGCTGCGTTAGCACGAAAACAATATATATATATATATATATATATATATATATATATATATATATACGAACAGCTGAGATTCCTAAGAAAGGTGAAGGGCTGTACAAGAAGATTAGCAGACTACCATGGATCAGAAACGAATATATTACAACCGAATTGAATATTTTCAGCAAAAATGAAAAATTTGATTTGAAAACCTCGTGAAGATAGAGACAACACCTCATGAGAAAACCACGTCAGATAATTCCTTAGAAGATCCTGAACGACAATCCAAATGGGAAAAGGAGATGCTGGAAGACCTAGAAAATGGGAATGATTTTGTATATGAGATCGGAACAAGCAACATCATAATCCTTGAAAGAAAGATGATGATGATGATGATGGTGAAGATGGAATGTGTCGAGTGTCCTCGTTTTTCCGTAATCCTCGGAAGCATGCCCCTGTTCACTCGGCGAAATTTGTGAATGAGATGTGTATCTCCAGGGTGTAACTCGTCGTTCCTTCAATTGACTGCTGTGCAAAAGTAACACTGTTGCTTCAAAGTCCGATCCTCCCCTCCCCCCCCCCCCCCCCCTGCCGGCCGTGGTGGCCGATTGGATCTAGGCGCTGCATTCCGGAACCGCGCGACTGCTACGGTCGCAGTTTCGAATCCTGGCTCAGGCTGAATGTGTGTGATTTCCTTAGATTAGTTAAGTTTAAGTAGTTCTTAGTTCTAGGGGAGTAATGACCTCAGATGGTAAGTCCCATAGTGCTCAGAGCCTTTTTTTTTTTTGTCTCATCCACTCCAACCATCTGCTCCTCCGTTAGGAGGCCGTCAGCAATTTTTGTCGTATTGTTGTTAAATAATTCTTACGTAGAGTTTGTAACGACAGTTATTCATTTATAGTTCTCACATTTCATGCTGAAAGTATTCCGTAGTAAATTCTAAGTAGAAGGGAATATGCTCACTGCAAGTCCAAGACCAAATCAAATACTGTTATTTTGGGCACCGTAGACCTCTGGTCTGACGCGGTCTGTGAGTGGGACGCAAGACAGCAGAACCTGGCCGCCACCAGCGATGTTGTTGTTGTTTCGGAAACTGCCCGCAGACACACAAGGCCCGCCGCCTGCGGACGAATTGCTGGCAGCAGTAATGAGAAGCTGCGCCCGCCCTGAAATACAGCGACCGCCGAACTCGGCCGATAGCATCTCTGCTCCGCAAAGCAGCCAGGAAGGCGAGGCACGGCACGAGACGCAGCGTCACGCCAACTCGGCCAGGGACCTCCGCGTTTCCGCTTTCAAATTACGCGCATGGCGGTTTTTTCTTCTCTTTTTTTTTTACCTCCTCACTCCGCTCCGGGCGCGGTCGATTTTAACGACATAATGAAAAGCGAGTGCGGTACACAAAAGTTTGTAACGTCGTTTCTCGTTATTACAGTCTTGCTGTGGAGCTTCGCAAATGCGATCTACCGTACGCCGTCGAAACTGGTTCATATGTAACTTTGCGTTCGCAACACGTAATTATTACAGAGGGACCTTTTCCCGCTTTTTAGCCAGGAACGCGCTGTGCTTTGTGAAGGCACTTCAAACGTGCACGACATTAGGTGACAGTAGAAGTTGGGTGTTCGAAACAGGAAGTATCCCAATTCGATCAGAAAATTGCGGCGGATGTAGTGGAACAAAATTATCTATGTGGGCAGCACGTTGCTTGTACTGCACTATTAGAATTAAACTCTTGTATGTTGAACGGTATACAGTGTGAAACACGACATGTCAAAAACAACAGATGCCACGCATACATATAACTGATTTGCCTCGACTGCCAATGAATCCACCACATTCATTGTGGATGCACAATTACATACGACTTGTTGTGGGAATTTCCAGCTAGGGAGCATGGGCAACATGGGCAGCGACTACGATAGGTGAGATAGGTTGAGATGCGGGTTTGCCGAGGGTCGTGCCAACATAGTCCGAACAACAGTGGTGAAAACCGTGTCAGGGTGGCCAAGTGGTTGACGGAACTTCCTAATGGGCGGGAGATACCGAGTTCGAATCCAAGTGTGGTACATATTCTCACTCATCGCCGCTGATGCCACATGAAATCCTGATACAGCCGATCTCAGTAAACCCAGTTCCTTTTCTTTCCCTTCTGCCCCCTCCTTCTTCAATTTGCAAAAATCGTTGAAAGCTGCGAATTCTGCCTGGTGACAGTTCGTCCGTACGTGTCCGAAAGAGCCAAACAATGTTGAAATATGTGTGAAATCTTATGGGACTTAACCGCTAAGGTCATCAGTCCCTAAGCTTACACACTATTTAAGCTAAATTATCCTAAGGACAAACATGCACACCCATGACCGAGGGAGGACTCGAACCTCCGCCAGGACCAGCCGCACAGTTCCTGACTCCAGCGCCTCAGATCGCCGGCTAATCCCGCGCGGCTTCGAAAGAGCAGACACCACGCGTTCATATAAAATAAAAATAAAAAAATGGGTGGTGCAGTGAGGTTTGTCACTCGTTACGACAAGGATGGTGGAAAGTTTTTGAACAACGCTGTTACTGATAACCGGACTTACGTTTCACACTAATGTCCAGAAACTGCAACACAGCCTATGGTATCACGTCATTTACAGTCCCTACCCAAAACCAAAACACGTCAAACAAATTGTGAGTTAAAAAATGTTAACGTCTACTAATCATTGAGTTTATCCCAAGGAATTAAATACAGCGACATGTTGTCAGACCCTTCATCGATTACGCAGCGCCGTTCTAGACAGCAGGAGTGGATTGATATCTAGCGGAGTGGCCTAGAGATGTGCCGAGATAATCCGCGCAGCGGTGATAAACACCGTGTCCGGGTGGCCCAGTGATTGACGCCACTGCCTACTAAGTAGGAGATCCAGGGCTCGGATCCTGGTCCGGCGTATATTTTCGCTCGTAACCGTTGACGCCACACAAATTCCTGTACAGCTGATATCGATGGTCCCTTTCTTTCTTTTTCTCCCCCCTTCTCCTTCAGTTTGTATAACCACAGCTCCACGACAAACTGTTAGAGATGCTAGTATGGACCAAAACTAGAACAAGTTCATACAAACATGGGCCCTAAAATACATCCTTAAGAAATAAACACTTCTTCATTGCCAAGAGACCTCTTCTACTTAAAGCTCTCTGCTTTCCTGATTTTCAGATGTAGTAGCAAGGAACAAAAGAAAATTGTCTAGTAAACATCAGCTGTAATACGCATACCTTCGCTACTGTGAAACACATAGCTTCCATGAAACCTCTTCGCATTTCTTGTTCTTAGAGGTGGTAGCAGGGAGCAAAACAAGGAAAAGAATGTCTAGTAAATACGGACTCTATACTACGTACCTTAATAGCTGTGAGCAACTCGACCGCAGGCCGGTGTGGCCGCGTGGTTCTAGGCGCTACAGTCTGGAACCGCGCGATTGCTACGGTCGCAGATTCGAATCTTGCCTCGGGCATGGATGTGTGTGACGTCCTTAGATTAGTTAGGTTTAAGTTCTTCTAAGTTCTAGGGGACTGATGACTTCAGCAGATAAGTCCCATAGTGGTCAGAGCCATTTGAACCATTTTTGAGCAACTCGATCATCTTCGCAACTGTGAGATGCATCTATTCACCTGAAAGCTCTTTGATTTTCTTATTTTGAGAGATGATAGTGTCAACCAAAACAAGGAAAAAATCTAGTAAACATGGTCTTTAAAGTGCATACCATAAGAGCGATGAACAATTGTTTATATTCGCTACTGCGAAGCACATCACTTCTACTGAACAAGTGCTCATAACTCTTAAGGTATGCATTTTAGAGCCCATGTTTGCTGCATATTTTTTTCTTCCTTTTCTCGATACCACCTCCTCTCAAAATAGCGAAAGCAAAGAGCTTGCAATAGAAGAGAAATGTTTAACATTATCAATGATAAACAAGTACCAATACCTCTTAAGGTATGCATTTTAGAACCCAAGTTTACTGGAACCTTCTTCTTATTTTGGTCCATGCTTACACCTCTGAAAGTTTCTCGACGTAAATCTGTTTCACATTGTACAAGGTGACCGTATGAAACCACCCTAATTTCCAAATGCAATTAAAAGGAAACTATAAGACTTGGAAACTTGCGGTTGGTTGCACCACAGATTGTTTCGTATAAACAATTAATACTCTTCTATACGGACTCCTTGCCTAACAATAAAATGTCGAGACGGTACTCCGTCTCAACCTCTGTGCATACAAGCATTTCTGACATGGTGGAGGCTTTTGCATTCACAATGCTTCTACCTGGATCGCCAAGGTCAGGTGCTGGCGACCTACATCACACAATGTCCTTCGCACAACCCCACAGCAAGAAATTCAGTGAGGTTATGTCTGGAAATTAGTGTGGAATTGTTTGGTCTGAGAAGCCACGAACATCTAATCTTGAATGTGTTGGTGCAGCATCCTGCTGGAAGAACATATATTCCAGAAGCGAAAGAAGTTGAGTGACAGCAAACTGCTGAAGCATGTACAGATAAATGATTCGTGCTACTGTTTTCTAGATGAAGAAAAGTAGTGTAACTATGCTTTCATTGATGAGCGCATACCACACTTTAACTTTTACGCTACCTCTGGCGTATTCGAGAAAACTGTGGGGGTTTTCCGAATCCTAGATTCGAATGCTGTGCCTCTCAACTTTCCCTAATGTCTGGAATGCTGC
Organism: Schistocerca piceifrons; assembly: GCF_021461385.2. Classification (NCBI taxonomy): domain Eukaryota; kingdom Metazoa; phylum Arthropoda; class Insecta; order Orthoptera; family Acrididae; genus Schistocerca; species Schistocerca piceifrons. The sequence continues at coordinate 681,915,163 of NC_060141.1, read as the reverse complement.
TTCGACACCGAAAACAACCTCAACAGGATATTCGTAGCTTAGCTTCGAGCCGTTTCACTGAAATGATTTCATAACTTGAGTTTTGTAAGCGACGCAAGAGACGTAGTTTATACAGAAACTTGTAAAATGTTGAATGAGGAATGTCTAGTTCTCGTGCTCCTCAGCAAACTGGCTTTGGTTAGTTTAGGGGAAGTCTCTCTTACCGCCTCCGTTACTTCATGAGACGTGACTTTTCTGCCAGAACTTTTCCCTCCCAATGACCAGGGAATTCCATACTGACCAATAATCGTCTTAAAGTTTGCTCTTTAAATTCAAGTCGGAAACTTATTGGTCAGCAGTGGATGCTTTTGTTTCCACATACTAGACAGCACATTTGTGTCACTCGTGATGCGAACTCATTCTTAGTAATTACTAGCTGACACTTCCCGGGTGTTCACGTTGTCAGTATTCTATTACAAACAGAAACAAAGAGTGAACTGTGTTAGTAGCACAATATCGAAAAAATTCATTTTCATGTATTCGTGAAAACATTTTTGAAATTATGAAAAGAAAACAAGCACAATGTATGTATATATCAGTTGACCTGCTTCGCGCGTCCGTAGCACAATATTGTAAACGTCTCTATGACAGTGCTTTTTCAAAGGTCTATAGAAGACTATAATTTTCGCGTACAACTGCTTACACTTCACAATTGAATGCTCTCAAAAGCGCAGACAGGTGACATGGATTTCCTTAAGTTGACTATATTGTAAGAGTGCCACAGTAGAAATGAATAAATATATTAAAACTTAATGCATGGTGCTACATTTTTTCACACATCTCAGCTTTTATGACGTCATACACATGTGATAAAAAGTATCCGCACACCTGGCAGAAAATGACTTACAAGTTCGTGGCGCCCCCCCCCCCCCCCCCCCCTTTGTAATGCTGGAATTCAGTAAGGTGTTGGTCCACCCTTAGCCTTGATGACAGCTTCCACTCCCGCACGCGTACGTTCAATCAGGTGCTGGAACATTTCTTGGGGAATCGCAGCCCCTTCTACACACAGTGGTGTACTGAAGAGAGGTATCGCTGTCGGTCTGTGAGGCCTGACACGAAGTTGGCGTTCCAAAACATCCCAAATGTGTTCTGTAGGATCAGTTCAGGACTCTGTGCAGGCCACTCCATTACAGGGATGTTTATTGTCATGTAACCACTCCGCCATAGGCTGTCCATTATGAACAGGTGCTCGATCGTGTTGAAAGATGTAATCTTCATCCCCGAATTGTTCTTCAACAGTGTGAAACAAGAAGGTGCTTAAAATATCAGTGTAGGCATGTGCTGTGATAGTGCCACGCAAAAAACAAGCGGTGCAAGCCCCCTCCATGAAAAACACGACCACACCATAACAACACCGCCTCCGAATTTTCTGTTGGTTCTACACACGCTGGCAGACGACGTGCTCCGGGCATTTGCAATATCCACACCCTGCCATGGGATTGCCACAGTGTGTACAGCGATTCGTCACTCCACATGACGTTTTCCCACTCTTCAATAGTCCAGTGTTTACGCTCATTACACCAATCGAGGAGTCGTTTTGCAATTACCGGTTGATGTGTGGCTTATGAGCAGCCGCTCCCGCTCGTCCATGAAATCAAAGTTTTCTCACCTCCCGCCTAACTGTCATAATACTTGCAGGTGATCCTGATGCAGTTTGGAATTCATGTGTGATAGACTAGATAGATGTCTGCCTATTACACATGACGACCCTCTTCAACTGTCGGCGGTCTCTGACAGTCCACAAACAAGGTCGGCCTGTACGCTTTTGTGCTGTACGTGTCCCTTCACGTTTCCACTTCACTATCATATCGGAAACAATGGATCTAGGGACATTTAGGAGTGTGGAAATCTCGTTACATACGTATGACACAAGTAACACCTGGACTCCTGACCACATTGGAAGTCCGTGAGTTCCGCGGGGCTCCCCATTCTGCTCTCTCACTATGTCTAACGGTTATTGAGGTCGCTGATGTGGAGTACCTGGTAGTAGGTGTCAACAAAATGCACATAATATGGAAAACGTGTCTTTTTGGGTGTGTCGGTATACTTTTGATTACACAGTGTGTCTCATCAACTATGTGTCGCACAGTAAAGTACTCGTATGTGTGTACATACGTCCAGCGGTATATGTGGATCATCATCATCATGATCAGTTATCTTCTATATTAGCAGGTCCTTTGCCTCTCCATTTTCTGCGATCCATTGCTTCCTTCTTAAGGCTGCTGTATGTTGTACCGTCCATCATGTCATCCAGCATCTGGAATCTCTTCCTTCCTCGCTTCCTTTTCCCTTCTACATAACATTCTAAAACTGTTTTTCTCAGTCCGTCATTCTTTCTTAATATATGCCCAATCCAATTTCTTTTTCTTCTCTTTATTACATCTAGTAACTGTCTTTTCTCTCCCACTCTTCGCAGTACCTCTTCATTTTGCACTCTGTCCATCCAGCTTATTCTTTCCATCCTCCACCATGTCCAGATCTCAAAAGCCTCCAGACTTTCTCTGTCGTTTTTCCTCATAGTCCATTTTTCAGCGCCATATAGAAGAATACTCCATACAAGACATTTTATTAGTCTCTTCTGAGTTCTCTGTCCAGACCGCTGTCTGCGAAATATGTTGCGAACAGAGTTAGTAGCAAAGCAGTTGTTCACTCACATCATTGTTTACGACTTGATATCTCCTGAACTGAGGCCCACGGGTGAGACATACAGTGGCGCGTACGTCACAACACGTGACACTCAGGGTGTTACGTGTGCTGCCAGCTGCGAGTAACTATTTCGGACGAGTTTTAAAATTATTCTCTGCGCATTTAAATGGATCCAAGTTCTCGACAGTGCATGACAATATTAAGACCCTTTCCATTACGCATTGATTTCCCGTGTGCCCCGCACCAGCCCGAGCGTTCGCGCAGTGTGGCGGACAGGCCGACTAGTGTGACGTCACAAGTTCGTGGCAGGGCCCATAAATCTCGTTGTCCCCGTCCTGAACCATGTGCGGTGCCATGATACAAATTGGTAGATGCATTTAGCGCCATATATGGACACTGTCTGCGAAATTTATTGCGAATAATGTTAGTAGCACAGAAGTAATTAATTTAAACATCGTGCGTTATAAGCTGCAGTTTTTAACGCACCTCGTAGTTTGTGATGTCATATCTCCTGACGTCAGGCAATGGGTTCTTACTCTGAAAGTGATCATTACCTGACAGTAAGGGATATGTGTACCAAGTTTGGTTGAAATCGGTCCAGTGGTTTAGAAGGAGACATAGAACATGCATGCATACACACATAAACACATACATACGAATCTACATACATTTGTAGAATACTGTAAACTGAGGTTACCTTGGAACGACTATTAAAAGACTAAACCTAAGTTAGTTTAATAGAATTAACCGTCCCCTTTTTGAAAATAAAACGTATTTTGTCCTGTATGTATTCCCTTGCCAAGTTAGCCTCCTCAGATTTTGTCCCAGTTTTACCCCACGGGTTGCAGGTAACATTGGGACAAATTATTTTTCGGGATAAAACCAATTAATAAATAGAACTTCCTAAATGTTAGACTACTGACTCTTTATTTGGACCAGTATTGTCTGGATAACAATGACATAAAGTAATAGTAACATAGGAATTCTGAAAAAGTTAATAGCTTAAACCCATGAAAGAATTTCAGAGATTAATGAGGGATAACGAACAGATACAATATCATGAAGAGACGCAGGTCACTAAAAAATAAAAATAAAAACATTTCGTAAAATTCATTCCAACGCATACAGTCCCAACTCCCTCGAGACGAATTTGCTACGGCGGACTGATGATTTGGACAGCATCGTTTGCAGCATTTTCTAGAGGATCCTCCTTCTCGGGCCACTTCCACCTGTTTCCACATTTTTCCATGGCGGAGACCGTAATCCTTGGAGGTTCTTTCTGTGATTTGTCCTGGAAGCAGTTTACCTTCATGTGTGACAAGTATAGTATCGTAAATGACCTAGCAGATAGTGTCGCAAGTTCCATGCGGCTTTTCGCGGATGATGCTGTAGTATACAGAGAAGTTGCAGCATTAGAAAATTGCACCGAAATGCAGGAAGATCTGCAGCGGATAGGCACTTGGTGCAGGGAGTGGCAACCGACACTTAACATAGACAAACGTAATGTATTGCGAATACATAGAAAGAAGGATCCTTTATTGTATGTAGCAGTTACTTCTGTAAAATATATGGGAGTATGCATGCGGAGCGATCTGAAGTGGAATGATCGTATAAAATTAACTGTTGGTAAGGCAGGTGCCAGGTTGAGATTCATTGGGAGAGTCCTTAGAAAATGTAGTCCATCAACAAAGGTGGTGGCTTACAAAACACTCATTCGACCTATACTTGAGTATTGCTCATCAGTGTGGGATCTGTACCAGATCGGGTTGACGAAGGAGATAGAGAAGATCCAAAGAAGAGCGGCGCGTTTCGTCACAGGGTTATTTGGTAACCGCGATAGCGTTACGGAGATGTTTAGCAAACTCAAGTGGCAGACTCTGCAAGAGAGGCGCTCTGCATCGCGGTGTAGCTTGCTGTCCAGGTTTCGAGAGGGTGCGTTTCTGGATGAGGTATCGAATATATTGCTTCCCCCTACTTATACCTCCCGAGGAGATCACGAATGTAAAACTAGAGAGATTGGAGGGCGCACGGAGGCTTTCCAACAGTCATTCTTCCCATGAGCCATGCGCGACTGGAACAGGAAAGGGAGGTAATAACAGTGGCACGTAAAGTGCCCTCCGCCACACACCGTGACTTGCGGAGTATAAATGTAGATGTAGATGTACATACATCCCCTCATACATATTCTCTGTTTGGTTCCCATGGGACTTAACCAAGTGGATGGTGAACTCATGAGCGTCTTTGGATCCATCTTCTTCATCCTCAGCAACTATGGATATACTGCCATCTGATTCTGCACAAACTATATAAGACGAGCTCTCGTCAGTATCGCCGCTGTCTGTGTCCTCTTTGTTTACCGTCGTCTTTACCAGATGGGGAGCTCTCTGTGCAGTTTCGGTTGATTCTCTTGAAGTGGATGACTTGTTCATCCTGGCAGCAAAAGCGACTTCTGCAGAAGTACTCTTTCCTGCGGGAACATTTACCCTTCTACGCCTCATCGTTTGCCGCTTCTAAGTTGCTTCCTTTCTCTTCTGCACGAGTTGATCCATGAAGGTGTCACCGATGGCTATAGTGAGGTTTTTTCCCCCGCTCATCATGAATGACAGATGCCTTTCCAGCACAATTTGGCGATTCAAGTGGTAGATGTCAGTTTTCCGGAAGCCTGATTTCATGTTATCTCCTCCTGAGGTCACGCATTCCTACAACCTCTTGCGCAAGGTGGGGAATTGGTTCTTGGGCACAGAGCTCCAACTGCTGCGCACTGGCGTCTGTTTCCAGTCCCCAAGTATCTTCGGCCAAATTTCCGTAAAAGGGGGCGAGTGTTCTGATTGCACTACCATACACCATTAAGGAGGTGCAAGCTTTGGACGAGTTCCGTGTTTGTTCAGGATACTTAGTTCCCCTTTTGGTAATTATTTTCGAACACCCTTGATCATAAACTACATCGGTTTCGTCGTAATTCCACACATTCTCAGGTGGAACATCTCTCATGTCTCCAAATTGTCAAAGAACTTATACATGATTTCGTCGTCGTTTGCTGCTCGTGCCTTTGTATAAATTGTACTGCCCAGTCTATTCCTGTGAAGTCTTTTTCAAAACGGGTTACCTTCGTGCCACATATGTCAAGGTACGTCCTTACGATACATTGGAGCCCGAATGTCCGCATGGGGAATCTAAAACTTGCACAGCTATAACATGGGAAACCGTCCCTCATCAGACTACGTACATACACAGTGCCTGCTAACTGTTCCCCCATGCCTTTTTTTAACCGTTAGTAGAAGTGTATTCCTTGGGATTCCATCCTTTTGAGACGCCTTCCTGTATGTCAGGGATTTCGTTTTAATTGCATTAATAGCCTCTTTCAGACTTTCCTCTGTATAATTTATGTGTTCCCTCGACCCCAGAGGTCGTTTATATTTCAGTACAATACTTTGGCTGTTGCTAAAACAAAAGAGACAATCAAAATTAGTTACAACGTATCTGCAGGGTAACTTTGGGACAGTCCCAAAGTTTCCCCATGTACATCCCATTACTGACAAAAGTATAAGTATTTTCATTCCACGTTGACAGAAATTGAGCCTTGGCGGCATCTATGACGGCATGCGTGATTACCTTCTGGCGCCACTTGGGCGCTCGTTCCATCGATTCTAACTCATGTCGTATCACCTCTGTTGGATCGTGTGTTCCCACTGGGGCTGTGTGGAAGTGAGCGGTATGTGGGACACGGAGCTCGACTGGTGTGACTGAGTACTCAGCGTCCGTCCTGGCGACTGCAGCGAATTGAAACCGTTGACCGTTGGGCTATGGCGACCCGCGTTTCCCTGCAGCGCTGACCGCTGCTACCGGCTAGTTTAGCCGGCAAGGAGCGGTTCTCGTCACATGTGACACTGATTAAGAAGTGCCTCATTCAGTTGTGGTGTACTAAACACACCGTGACGTAGCGGTCAACTTGTTACCAGCTTCAAGCAGGAGGGCAGTATTATCCAGCGCCTGCCTAGAGTCCTGAAGCTATTGGCCTCTTTGCCGTTTATTTGAAAGTTTGTAAGAAGACTGCCAACGGCCTTGCCGCAGTGGTAACACCGGTTCCTGTCAGATCACCGTAGTTAAGCGCTATCGGGCTGGACTAGCACGTGGATGTGTGACCGTCCGGTCTATCGAGCGCTGTTGGCAAGCGGGGTGCACTCAGCCTTTGTGAGGCAAACTGAGGAGCTACTTGACTGAGAAGTAGCGGCTCCGGTCACGAAAACTGGCAACGACCGGGAGAGCGGTGTGCTGACCACATGCCCCTCCGTATCCGCATCCTGTGATGCCCCTGGGCTGAGAGGGTGACACGGCGGCCGATCGGTACCGTTGGGCCTTCCAAGGCCTGTTCGGACGGGAGTTCAAGAAGACTGTTCAGCAACTACCTTACTTAAAAACTGCTAAGTCTGCCCCAGTATGAGATGGTCAGGAATCCGGTTCCCTTATGCCTTTTAGGTTACCCACTTTGGGGCTGTAAGCGCCGAGCTGGTACTCGTATTTTGCAATTTAAATCTGGTACTTGAAATCATTGCTTGTTCTCATCGAATATTTGATACTACTGATTGTAATTTCTGTTTGTAGTAGGCTTAGCCACCCTTACTGGGGCCAGTTATTGGACTTGGCCTGTAACTATAGTTGTGTGCGCTCAGCCTAATGTTAGTCCCAAACAGGCCCCATCAGAGATATACCTTGATTTATTTAATCTTGTTTGAATTATAATTTAATTATTTTTTAAATGCCTTTCTACATTGTTTTTTGTTACTGCTAGGAAAGTTAACTTACAGTATAAGCTGGACGCTCCTGTAGCGAAGTTTTCATACCTGGTTTCCGTAAATTCGCCGTATAAGTACTGCTGTGAATGTTAATTTCCATCAAACTTGTTTCTGGTTTGTTGTTTGGTACATGTTAGCAGCCTTGTATCGGCAGCATTTAATGGCTCAAATGGCTCTGAGCACTATGGGACTTAACATCTGCGGTCATCAGTCCTCTAGAACTTAGAACTACTTGAACCTAACTAACCTAAGGATTCGAACCTGCGACCGTAGAGGCCGCGCGGTTCCAGATTGAAGCGCCTAGAACCGCTCAGCCACTGCGGCAGGCAGCATTTAATGCGTCGGTGTTCTTCTGATGCGGGACAAGGACACGTTTTCCTTTTGCTCCAGCGGTTTTCCCGTCACCGCAAGAGTTCTTCTAGGTGTGTGATGTAAGCCTTTGGGCAAACTAAATACTCAGTTTCTTGATTTCTTTGAATAAATAGGGTTTAATTGCCATGGTCATTTTAGTAGTGTTTTAGGGGCCCGGTAGTTTATTTAAGTACTTAACTTGATTTATGTGTAACAGGCTTGGGTCCAAGCAGTGAAGTATCACTGTTTGCTTCGGTTTTTACCCATGGGCAGCCCTTGGCCAGCTCGTCCGTATCTTGTCTATATGAGAGCAGAATAACCAATGGAGATTTATGCATTTAATGTCTTTTATGTAACGTTTGCTGCACTTATATTCAAGTCCTGTTGTGGGATAAGGCCACTGTTGTGATGCACGTCACCCGGACAGAATGCCGTCTCCAGGTTTATTTAATCAATTAAATACTTGGAAATTTGTGGTAAGTTTCTTTGGGACCAAACTGCTGAGGTGCTCGGTCCCCAGGCTTAAACACTACTTAATTTAGCTTAAACTAAGTTATACTAAGGACAACACACACATCAATGCCCAAGGGAGGACTTGAACCTCCGACGGGGGAAGCCGCGCGAACTGTATCAAGGCGCCTTGGGCCGCGCAGCTAGCACACGCGGCATTTAATCAGTCAACTGTATGTAATCGGGTCACCATGATACTGTACAGCTGACTTGTTATACGAGTGCCATTTGCAATTTTTTGTATAATGCAAATGTCCTTATCCATTGTGATTTTAATTTAAAACCTTAACTATTTGCAAGAATCATGGCATCTCTTAGTAGGCTTATGACAGAATTATTATTCAATAAAGGTATATGTTTGGGAATGATAAACGACGCATCAAGTTAGGGCACCCTTCCGCGTGTTTTCCTTGGATTAATCCCGATACTTGTTCATTTTCGATTTGTTATATTTACCTGTATCTTGTGATCCAATTGTAGTTCCGATTTCGTATGTGAAAGTTTAGAGCACACTTATCACTTGTCAACAATGGCACGAATATGAAAGTGGCTGCTGCTCAACACAGATGGTACTTGGAAATTCTGGAGACTTCCAGTACTTTGCAGTAAAGATGAAAGCTTGCAGAGACCTCTGAAGCAGTATGGTATCTCGCAAGTTGAAGCAGCAGGAAATGTAAAGGTCACTGAAGTGTAACTGTCCTAATGTTACCTCACCAGTACCAAAGTTGCCCCAGTTTACTGTAAGTACGGATTAAGCACGTCAAACAAAACAAAAGGGACCACTTGAAAAAAATACAAGATTTCCTCCTCCAACAACAGCCTCCCTATTCGAGGGTAGCTCCATCCGGTTCTTAGTGACAGAAAGGTCCTTCTTTTAAACATCATTGCTTCGGCATCGGGTTGTAAATGTGTAAATGTGCACGTATTGTGTTTCGTTTGCCTTTTATTATTACTATTTTAACTATCAGTGCAGAAGGTCATACGTCTCGTATATCTAAAAATTTCCATTTTATTTTCCCCTCAAAAAAGTTTTAAATTCATTGTAATTATCACCCCTTTTTTTTTTCGTTTACCTAACTAAAATTTACTGACAATTGCCTGAAGAGCGATTTGCCTCTTGCCTGTACCGCTGACAGCCCCGCCCCCCGCCCCCGTTCGCCCATAAGGAGCGTCACGTTGATTAAACAACAGTAAATAAAGAAACCTGCAAAATCAGTCTTAAGGATCACTCTGAAGATGGCTGAACGATGTACAGCCGAAATATTAGAAGAAGAAGCTGAGTCATGCTGCTGCACAGCTGAAATTTAATAGAGCAGTCATTGCACCTCGAAAACATGCAGATCTCAGACAAAACTCCTTCAGTGTGTCGTAATGCACCGCTTACCGACGTCCAACAAACTTTAAGCATAACTTCAAACCTTATTCTCGCTTACATGCTTGACGCCAAATATATGACACCTTAACTGATTCATAATGTAATCAGATGTTTGAAGTTCCGTTATACGTGGGTGTTCGATTCTTTAAAGGGGCGACAGTTTACAGGTTAAGTACCAAACTCACAATTAGTGCTCAGTTACCTTGTTATGTTCTGAAGTTAACACTTGAACTGCTTTTCCTGAATATAGTATTTTCCTTCGTGTAAAACTATTTATTTTTAAAAGAGCATCATTTTAGAAATTTAAAGGTGGTTCAATATCTTTGCTGTGACACGCGAAACGAGTTTTATGTAGTAATCTACCTTGTACGCCTAAGAATAACGTGATATGAAGGGAACAGATTTCATAATGAACCTTGAGGAGTTAAGGTCTTTATCGTTCGACAGAACTTTGGTATGATCTGTGTGTCATGAAAGAACAGCTGTGACGTTACCATAAGGAAAAGGAAAGAAAATAGCGAAACAAGCTATGTGGCGAGAGTCTCGGTCCGGTGCGCTGTTTTAATGTGTTGGAAATGTTCAACGCGCCCGTCTGCTGAGGAAATCTGATCTCAGCACCAACCTTGTCTCACTGACAATGCGCTCATTAGAGGTGCCAGAAATGCTTATCTACGAGAATAATAGTGAAAGGGAAACTCAGTAACGGACACTAACATGCGGGAGCAGTTGCCATCGCAGACAAAACAGTGAAAATGACGGCGCAGGCAGTAGCAAAGAAATGGTTCAAATGGCTCTGAGCACTATGCGACTAAACTTCTCAGGTCATCTGTCGCCTAGAACTTAGAACTAATTAAAACTAACTAACCTAAGGACATCACACACATCCATGCCCAAGGCAGGATTCGAACCTGCGACCGTAGCGGACGCTCGGTTCCAGACTGTAGCGCCTAGAAACGCACGGCTACTCCGGCCGGCAGACAGTAGCAAATCTTTGATTGTATGCACTTCGCTTTCGGCGAAATTCTGCGTAAAATTACCAATGGCCATGTTGCATTATTGTCTGTTGTGGTCTTCAGTCTGAAAACTAGTTTGATGCAGATATCCGTGTCATTCGGTCCTATGCAAGCCTCAAGTACTGCACTTCTCTCTTGGTCTCCCTCTGCAATTTATACCCCCCCTCCCTCCCCCGCTTCTAAACAATACTAAATAGACGAATCTTTGATGTCTCAGAATGTATACTATCAACCGATCCCTAAGTTATGCCACAAATTTCTTTTCTCCCTAGTTTATTCAATACCCCCTTATTGATGACGGTATCTCTCGAACTTATCTTCAGCATTTCAATAGCTTCTATTCTCTACTTGTCTTAACTACTTATCGTCCACGTTTTACTTACGTACCAGACAACAATCCTGACAAATGCATTTAGAAAAGACTTGCAAACACTTATGTTGATGTTCGCTGTTAACAAATGTCTTTTCTGCAGAAAGACCTTTCTTGCCATAGCCGGTCTACGTTGCTTATCTGCTCTACTTTGGCCATGATAAGTTAATTTTACTGTTCAAAAATGCTCAAATGTGTGTGAAATCTTTTTGACTTAAATTCTACGGTCATCAGTCCCTAAGCTTACACACTACTTAACCTAAATTATCCTAAGGACAAACACAGACACCCACGCCGGAGGGAGGACTCGAACCTCTGCCGGGATCAGCGGCACAGTCCTTGACTGCAGCGCCCTTGAGCGCTCGGCTAATCCCGCGCGGCTATTTTTACTGTCCAATTAGCAAATATCATCTACTTTTAGTGTTTCATTTCGTAATTCTGTCAGCATCGCTTGATTTGATTTGACTACGTTCCATTATCCTTGTTTTTCATTTGATAATGCCCATCTTGTATCCTTTTTTCAAGACACTGTTCCCGATTTAACTTCACGTGAAAGTCTCAGAATTACAATGTTTTTGGCAAACTTCAGAATTTTGCTTTCTTCTCCCTGGGCTTTCATTCTTTTTCAAAATGTTCTTTTTCTTCTCTTATTGTTTTCTCAGTGTACATATTGAACAATATCAGGGAAAGGCTAAAACCCTCCCTTCTCGACCTTTGCATCCTTTTCATGCCTTCGCTCCCTATGACTGCCGTCTGATTGCTGTACAGGTTCTAGTATATATCCTTTCGCCTCCCGTATTTTACCCCTGCTACCTTCACATTTTCGGAGTATTCCAGTCAACATTGTCAAAAGCTCTCTCTAAGTCCACAAATGCTAGATGGGTAAGATTGCCCTTCTTTAACCTATCATCTAAGGTAAGTAGTGGGGTCAGTATTGCTTTGGGTGTTTCAACATTTCTCCAGAACCCAAACCGATCTTCCCCAACGTCGCCTTCTAGCAGTGAGTATTATCTATGAAAGTAAAATTTTCTATGCTATCAGACCGCGTCATGTTCCTCTTCCAGTTCCTTCGTGCAGTTAATGTTTTGATCACTCTGCTTCGATTATCGTCAGGACCTTCCGGTGTCCCCAGCTAGTTGAACAACGTCGAAGACTAGTCTCAAGCTCAGTTATACAAAAGAATTTTCCCGGTTTTATCGTGGAGAATCAGGTCTACTGAGTGAAATTTTTCCGGCTACTGTTGGTGGGATATCGTCATTGGGTAGGCAGCTATAAAAGGCAGACAAAGAGAGCAGGAATGTCTACCAAGATATTATAGTCGTACTGCATACTTGGCTGCCTAGAAGTTGTTTGCATTTATCGTCCACTACGACTTCATATTTAGTTCCCTTATGGCGGAAAAACAACGAAGCTTGAAGTCCGTAGCCCTCGCGTGCAGTCTATTTCATAATTCCTGTTACAGGTTTCTAATGGTTGAGGAGGCGCACAGCAGCTTTAATTACCTCTTTTTAACATTGTTTAATGTAGCATGGTGCTGGCTGTGTCAGTTGCTTTTGTGGGTGAGCTTTAGAAGTGAGCAACCCTGCGAATACGGGACAGGCCACGCGCAGAGAGGTTCGGTGAAACGACCCCCCCGTGAGCCAAGGGAATGTGGACCTTCGCAGGACAGAGGAGAAGTAGGTATAGCTGCTCTCACATTGTCTTGGGGAAAGCTGCTTTGGCTAGCATCGTGATGGCACCTGCCTAGCGTGCAGTTTTCGTTCCAGATGACGGAAATCTACCAGCACATGGATCATGTTTAGAAAAATTCATATGCAGACAAACGCTTCCCGACTTTCGAATGAAACATGGCAAAACAGCTCTGACGAACCACATGTTCAGAAGAGCCACAAAGTTGGCGCCTGGCCTCGAACAATGTTTTTTAGATTTTCCCAGGACTTGTAATGTGTGGCCAGCTGCTGGGTGAGAGGGCAGCAATTGGCGAAGGTAGATGTGACGTTAGAAGGATGTAACACATAGTGGGACGCTCTTTATGAATGAGGGAAGGAAACAGATTCTTGGTTTTTTATAGTATTTCGCCTCTTCTTGGCAGGGTATTTCGTTGAAGAAAATTTTAAGCCAATGGCGGACCGTTGTAACTGTAGAAAGGGTTAGTTTTCCAGTTTTCCTTGTCATGAAGAAGGACTCAGTCAGTTCTTTGCTGATTAAGAAACAAAGGACTTCGTCTCTGGGCTTGAACATATTGGTACTCCGCAGGCTATTCTCTCAACTGGAACGGTCGACTGGGAACCATTGTTCGAGGAGGAGGAAGAGGAGATTAGTGTTTAACGTCCCGTTGACAATGAAGTCGTTAGAGACAGAGTACAAGCTCGGATTACAGGAGGATAGAGAACAAAAGAGGTTGTGCGCTCTGAAGAAACCATCCTGGCATTTGCCTTAAGCGATTAACGGAAATCACAGGAAATCTAAATCAGGATGGCAGGACGCGGGTTTCAACCGTCGTCCTCCATAATGAGAGTCTAGTGTCCTAACCAATGTTTGAGTCCTACCCAGGTCCAGTCAAGTGCCGAACTTCATGGCAGCGAGGCACAGTGTCACCATTCTGTTCGTATTCTACTGAAGATTATGGTGAGCGTAGCAAGGAGCTTGAGCATGTCAGGACGATTCCAACTTCGAAGTTCAGGTTGTTGATAAGGTACACTGTCCTGCGTTTGATAGCATATCCTCATGTCTGGCTATCTTCGGTTCTTTATTCTGGCAAAGAGTCACTATAACTGATATGTAAGCAACGCAAGATAAATTATACAATTTCACATGCTTGATTATTAAGCTGTTCCGATCCCATGGAGTAACTTTACCAGTTGGCAGTACCATTACAATATTTTTCGTGGTTAATTCCGTGAGTGTTACTTTAGTAACCTCATGTGTGTTTTGAATGCTTTATGAAACGAAGGAGTTTCCTGAAATCTCGTTTTTATTACCACTCTATCGAACGCGTCAATGTTGCGCCATTGCTAAGTGTATATAGAAATTGAATATACAGTACATCCTTTCTTCTCCCACTGTCTCTGTCCATATCTTCGTTCCCCTGTCCTTGTCCATGTCCCCCCCCCCCCCTCACTCTGTAGATCACCTCCTCTTGCCCTCTTTCTATTCACTTTCTTATCTCCCTACCTCTCTTCACATCCTGCTCCACCCCCCCCCCCCTTTCTCTGTCCATCTCCTCCCTCCCACTATGTCCACTTCCTCACACTTCCAACCTTTCTGTCCATATGCTCTTCCCCGCTCGGTCTCTGTGGCCTTGAGCCTTGTTTATTGTTAATGCCAACGAAACCTTGATTGGGAGCTGAGGCCGTTAAAAATGAGTGTGTTCTTTGACTGAGATCATTCATATCCGGAGTGTGAGAGACGGCTCCTCTTGATGAATCAGGGAGGGTAGTAGCTTCAGTGACAGTATCTTCGATGGATCTAATCTGAAAACGATTGGTATTATAAAGTTTCTGACTATTCTAATATGTCGATAACCCAAACACAACTTCCCTGCTCTGTGTTAAAACCAACTGTGAGAAAGACAACAAACCATCACGTAGTTGTGCACATACCTCAAGAGCATTTTTAAATCAAATGGATTTTCTCCGCAACAAATTCGTAAAGCATTCGATGCAAAACCTAAAATGCAGGTATGTGTTGGGGAAGAAGATAGTAATTCCTTCAGATCTAGTGCGTTTTGCCCTATGTGGGCGATCTTTCCTCGAAGACAGACCGTATTCTTGAGAAACACTGTGTTAATGTGATCTTCCGGCCCCCCACGAAGATTGCAGCTTTACTTGGCTCTGTGAAGGACGATTTACAGCTTCGTAAAGCAGGTGTGTATCAGATTCCTTGCGGAAATTGTGAGAAGTCGTACATAAGTCAAACAACACGCACCGTTCATGAGAGCTGTGTGGAGCATCGAAGAGACACACGCTTATTACAGCCAGACAAGTCAGCTGTGGCCAAACATTGATTGACACAGGGCATTCCATGAGTTACAGCGATGTGAAGATTTTAACATCCGCCTCCTTTGTTTGGGAATCTGTCTTCAAGGAAGCTACAGAGATTAGATTAGCTAATAATTTAATTAATAGTTTTAACTTGGTCAAAGCATGGAATCCGGCTCTTGGGGTAATTAAACTGCACAGAAGTCGTCATGGTGTCACCGCCGCCGATCATACATCGATAAGCGTATGGAATGTCTGTACGCCTTCGCCACAGGCGGCGCATGTGTGAGCGTATTTCTCTGCCGCCGACCAGCATCTGTGACCGGCATGCGCAGTACCGCCGGGATGGAGCATATAAGTCCGCGCTTGGCCTCTTGTCGTCAGTCTTGTGACTCACTCTGAGGATGGCCGGACAATATGCGGCCGAAACATCAGTGGAGGAAATTTTATTTGCGCAGCTGCATGCCCGAAATTTAATGGACCATCACGTAGTTTTCTATACAATTTTTACTTGAATTTATACATAAGTAGGAAGACTATATATAGGAGAAACAAACTGTTAAATGGTTTAAATGCACCGCTTTCGTAGTTAGAGCTGACCGAAAAAGAAAATGAAACCGCATATTTTCACAGTACAGCGTATCACAGCATTTTCTTCCTGACAGACGGGTTTAACAGAAACCACGTACAGTTTTTGAATCCACCTCGTAAGCCCATCTGACTGTTCATTACAGTAACGTACACAATTTGCAACAAGTAGGTCAAGAACTTTTCGAGATTTTTGTTAACACCGTATCCTTTTCATATAGTATACACGTGCATCATTATATGTCATAATTTTTTTACAAAAATATGTAGCCTATGTTCTATCCCATCGTTTATTAGAGCGTCAAGTAAAAATTTGAAGAAAATCTGTCAAGAACTTTTCGATATTTTCTGGTAACAACGTTAAATAACGACTTTGCTTTATATATAACAGTATATATTTTAATAAATTTCAATGGTAAAGTGCAAATTTCCCACCTGAAGAGTCACAGACAATTCAACGTGAAAGGATGGACATCAAAGATGAGATTCGCCGTTGACATTTCGATCTTCAGTGAAACTGAAGAATAATTATGGTATCGGTTGAATGGTATGAACAGTCTAATGTCTACGTAATATGGACTAGGAGTAAATCGAAGAAAGGCGAAACAAATGAGAAGTAGCAGAAATGAGAACAACGAGGAACTTACCATCGGAACTGGTGATCTCGAAGTGGTCGAAGTGAAGCAATCCTGCTTGCTGGATAACAAAACACCCCATGGTGGATGGAGCAGGGTGGACATTAACACAGATTAGCACTGGCGAAAAGGGCATTCCTGGTCAAGAGAAGTCTTCATTTCAGAAAGAAATTTCTGAGAATATGCATTTGGAGCACATCATTCTATGGTACTGAAACATGGACCCAATAGGAGAAATTGTACAGAAGAGAATCGAATAATTTGAGATGCAATGCTAGAGAAGGATGTTGAAAATTAGGTGCACTGATACTTACCTTGTCAGGAGGTTCTCCACAGAACAGGTGAGGGAAATAGTAATGGAAGACTCTGACAAGATGAAGGGACAGTGTGATAGGACATCTGTTAAGACAACAGGGAATAACTTCAGTGACACTGGAGGGAGCTGTAGAGGGCAGAACTGTAGAGGAAGAAAGAGATTGGAATACATCCAGCAGGTAAGTGAGGACGTAGGTTCCATTTGCTATTCCAAGATGAAAAACTTTCCCCATGAGAGGAATTCGTGGTGGGCCGCATCAAACCATTCAGAAGACTGTTGACAAAAAAATCACTGCCAGGTCACAATACCTCATTATGTTAATTAATTCGTTTCGTACATTAATTCCCGCATGGTGAGTCAAGGGAGTGCCTGTATCACGACTGGGGGTTATTGCATGTTGCTGAAATTCATGTACTAACCCAAGTTCTCCTGATGTTCAGCGTCTGCAAAGTTCACACTTTGTTTTAAATGCGTGTAGTATTCGTGCTCTTTTACCCGTCAGATTTCACCTACATACACTTTGCCATACTACACCTCACATTGTAGACTCCCGTACCTTGCAGTTACTATTACCTTGTTTCATGGCTCTTTTTTACGGACAAACCTACATACTCCATGAACTTTACAGTCTCCTTAAAGAAATTCAAATAAGTTCCAGTGTTGTACTTGTCACTCACATGGACAGTACACTTAGATAGAGTTGAGCAGTGCTTGATTCTGGGGTGGGTGGTTGTTGCGAAGTAGCATCTGGTTTGTAGGCTCCCTAAACACTGTGTGCCCTGTAATGTCATCAGAACAGATCCATCAAGAACCTAAGAACGGGAGACGGACCTCACTGCTTCCAAGGTGAAATATATTTTTGGGTGAATGTTACTGAAGAAATTGTGGACTCTTGGTAACTCTTCTTCACTTCGTTGTCATGTAACAACTGTTTCACTCGCACGGTGGATCCAATAAGAAGGTACTGGGTGGCACAGTGTCTTAAGAGGACACTGTGCATGAAATTCGCTGAAATTTGACATTTTCTGTTTTCTACTCCATAAAGTACTTTAGACTTTCCTGAACATTTTGGTATATAATACATTAAAATCAGACAGTTGTGAGACCTTCAAATAATATTTTGAATGTTGACGTGTGACTGCCAAATTTCATGGCTACGCATATACTGCCACAGTGAGCAGTCATATCTGGGGAACTGCACAGTCTAGAAGGCTGTGAATATCTTTGTTTTGTGCCTACTGCTACGTCTCAGAAGTTGGCATTATGAATAAACAAATCAGTCCTTTGTTTCTGATACTAGTTTCCTTTGAAAGTAGTATGATTATCGGCTACTTTCGTAGTAAGGTAAATTCTATCGCTTTTTATACGTAAATAAAATGACTAAGCATAAAAGTAAGTTCAAGAAACGCAAATTTGCGGGTAACAGATATGTGAGACCTGAAATTTCTTCTGAAGTACTAGAAAACACGATAATATTTCTGATCACGCCCCCTAGTGCATCGAAAATGAAAGTAATTTTAGAAACTGGTGACAGTGGTAAACATTCTCCTCCTTTGGCAGTAATGGAGGCAATCAAACCTTTTTACAGAGATTTGGCAAATCCTGAGCTACGAAAGAAGTGTTTACATGGGAAGACCTGCAATGTGAATCAGTCCTTCAATAATGTTGTGCGCCTAAAAATGTACTTGTTGGCCTTATGATTCTGACGTTAGTAGTGTCTGATGCTGTAATAACTTTTATTGGTGGGAACTATGAAAGACATAGGGTTCTGAAGAAGTTAGGGATAAGATTTGTACAGAACACAGCTGAAGAACTGAACAACTGAGTTTCATACACGTGAAGCAGAGTTAGCTGTTCAGCAAATGACAAAAGGAGGAAGCAAGCACTGGACTGTTGTGGGACTGAAGAAGACACAGACTATGAGCCAGGGCAATTCTAGTGCATTAAAGACGCAGAGATGTAAGTCTGTATAAGAATTTGTAATAAATGACCCGTTTTCTAAAAAAGTACTGATGGTAGAGACATGAAATTTTCACAGAATGCCAAGTGTGTGATTCAACACATATGGAACTAGAATAATTAAAATATACTGAGTGGTTTTGCTTTTATGTTCATTTATTTACAAAATTCTGTTAAAAATTGAGTGTTTGAAAAAAAAAGTAACATACCTCACGATACAATTTTAGTAGTAATTCTAGTTCAGTGTATCTAGAAAGGTGCATTCAATTATTATGGAAAATTGTATGTTGGTGTCTTAAAATGTTTCCAAGATAATGGCTCATAAAATTCGATAATTTAACATTGGTGGCTTGAGACATACAATGTCACCTTAATACCTGCTCCTCAAAATACTCTGTGAAAATATCAGCTGCTACGTTAACCCGTATTAAAACGGTCAGATTTTTCATGAAATTATATTCATGGGAACTCGAATGATACTTAAAGTAATTCGATCTTTTCACACATTTCTACAGTATGATTTCCACAGTATCTGCTACGAGGATGTTAGGGAAGACAGATTTCACGTCGAAGCTTACAGAAATATCTTATCTCTGAGTAATATTCCTAGAAAGTGTTTACAATCTTTCACAAAAGTATTTGTTTTACGAATTATTATGTAGGATTGTCGCATTAAAGCCAGAAGATATGAAGGTTAGCAATCACATATTTCATGAACTAAAAATGCATTTATCTGAATCAGGAACAGCTACCAATTATGAAAATGTTGTCGTCGAAGCCCACCATAGATTAAAATAGGAAGATCCTTGGCAAATTGTGTATCCTGCGATACGCTGAAGTCCCCAAAACGGAGAGAGTTAAACTGCAAAGTTTATTTTAGTCAGTGCTCACACATACTACGACTACACCAGTTTCAGCTGGCTAGTAGCCGCTACAGCCATTAAACTGTTTATGTGAACATTGACTGAAGTAATATTTGTAGTTAAAAATAAGGAGATAAGATTTTATTTACCGATGGGCGGGATTCACAAGAAATGGCGTTGTGAATTTCCACAACCAGCATGTATGGGCAGATGTAAATCCTCAAGCAATTCAGGAAAGTACTCCTCAGCACTGATTCTCCATTAACGTATAGGCAGATGTAATGGCGATATACTCATAGGGCCACACGTGCAACCACAAGGATTAACGGGGGTGCATTATCTGGATTTCCTATTTAATGTATTGCCTACCTTACTGGACTTATCTCAGAAAGTATGCGTTTCCGGACCCATATTTATTGGACTCACTTTCCTTGTTTCGATGAGTGCTATCACCTCTCAAAGTATCTGACACTTTTTCAGAGAACTCTGTATAGTCGAAACCATCCAAAGAACACTAGTGGGTTTAAAGAAACCTATTGCGATAACTGACGACAGCCTTAATGCAGTATTATAAGCGAGTGCTCACTTACTCGCAGACAGAGAATGAATTACAAGAAACGTTTTCTAATTTGAACCCTCAGATATTTTGAGATATCTGCGAGGAAACCAAAACAGTTCCCTAAACCTGCACATGAAACATAAATCACAGAATCACTCTACCAGACTCACCAGTCGTAGGCGTTATATACCAACATTACGACGAAGGCCGGGACACAAAGTAATAAAAGAATCTCTGAACTGTAATATCATTACTGATTTGAAGTAGTGAGAACAGGACTCGAGCATCTGCCCAAGTTAAACAAATACAGGCAAACGAAAAAAAAACTTGCTGCTGTATATAAAGGGTTAGTCATTCTTAATAAAAAGAAGGATGAAGACATACGGGGAGAGGGAATAAAGAGTATCCCACATTTTTATAATGAACACATGAAAAACTGGTCACAGCACTTACAGTACGATTCTGAATCTGAGATAGCTGAATGAAATTGATAATTAAAATCCGTGGTTCAATGAGGACAGGGACGCACCTGGAAAAGAAGGCAAGACTGATAGAGAGCCGGAACAAATCTGAAGGACTCTAAGTCTGGATGCTGCTGTTAATGATTTACCTGACTTGTATTGGAAATAGAAGTGTCTGTGCCACGTTAACTTCAGATCAGTACCAATAGAGACTGTTTACACACTGATAGTGTAGCGCACAAGAACGGTCCTTCGACTGTTCGTTGAGGGTGAACAAGACATGCAATATCAGAGGTTTTTATCGAATCCACGTTGAGGACGTCGGGCCTCGCGAGGTAGCCGTGCGGTCAAGGCGCCTTGCCACTGTTCGCACGGGTGCCCCGTCGCAGGCTCAAGTCCTCTCCCTCGGGCATGGGTGTGTGTGTTGTCCTTAGCGTCAGTTAGCTTAAGTTAGATTAAGTAGTGTGTAAGCCTAGAGACCGATGCCCTCAGCAGTTTGGTCCCATAGGAATTTATCACAAATTTCCAAAATATTGTACATCTCTTGAGCGACTGTGCCTAGGGATTAAAGTGAGTACCTCTACTTGGACATGTGCGGCAAGTGCTGATAGGCGTAAATTGTATCGAACCGTCACTTTCAAAATACAGATACTAATTAAAACCGAAATTTGTAGTAATTAGTGACTGCTGACGCTACTTTGTGTGCCGAGGAAACGTAGGAACACACGAGACGATACTGACCCTAAGACTAGTCTTCCATTAAGGAAACGCCAACCTACTTTAATTGCATTTGTAGATTTAGAGAAAGCTTTTGCCCTGTTGACTGGAATGCTTTATTTGAAATTCTAAAGGTCAAATGGAAAAATACAAGGAGTGAAAGGCTACGTAAAACCTGCACAGGAATCAGACCGTAGTTATAAGTGATACGTGGTACTTACAGGAATTAAGGAAAACGTGGAAGGGAGAACCCACCAATATAGCTTTTTTTTCACACAACCTGTTTATTCAACAATATACACTACTGTATATTAAAATTGCTACACCAAGAAGAAATGCAGATGATAAACGGGTATTCATTGGACAAATATATTAAAATATATTATACTAGAACTGACTTGTGATTACATTTCCACGCAATTTGGGTGCATAGATCCTGAGAAATCAGTACCCAGAACAACCACCTCTGGCCGTAATAACGGCCTTAATACGCCTGGACATTGAGTCCAATAGATCTTGGATGGCGTGTAACAGGTACAGCTGCCCATGCAACTTCAACACGATACCACAGTTCATCAAGAGTAGTGACTGGCGTACTGTGACGAGCCAGTTGATCGGCCACCACTGACCGGACGTTTTCAAGTGGTGAGAGATCTGGAGACTGTGCTGGCCAGGGCAGCAGTCGAACATTTTCTGTATCCAGAAAGGCCCGTACAGGACCTGCAACATGCGGTCGTGCATTATCCTGCTGAAATGTAGGGTTTCGCAGGGATCGAATAAAGGGTAGAGCCACGGGTCGTAACACATCTGTGCCGTCAATGCGAACAAGAGGTGACAGAGACGTGTTACCAATAGCATCTTATACCATCACGCCGGGTGATACGCCAGTATGGCGATGACTAGTACACGCTTCCAATGTGCGTTCACGGCGATGTCACCAAACACGGATGTGACCATCATGATGCTGTAAACAGAACCTGGATTCTTCCGAAAAAATGACGTTTTGCCGTTCGTGCACCCAGGTTCGTCGTTGAGTACACCATCGCAAGCGCTCCTCTCTGTGATGCAGCGTCAAGGGTAACCGCAGCCATGTCTCCGAGCTGATTGTGCATGCTGCTGCAAACGTCGTCAAACTGTTCGCGCAAATGCTTGTTGTCTTCCAAACGTCCCCATCTGTTGACTCAGGGATCGAGACGTGGCTGCACGATCCGTTACAGCCAAGTGGATAAGATGCCTGTAATCTCGACTGCTAGTGGTACGAGGCCGTTGGGATCCAGCACGGCGTTCCGTATTACCCTCCTGAACCCACCGATTCCTTATTCTGTTAACAGTCATTGGATCACGACCAACGCGAGTAGCAATGTCGCGATACGATAAATCGCAATCGCGATAGGCTACAATTCGATCTTTATCAAAGTCGGAAACGTGATGGTACGCATTTCTCCTCCTTACACGAGGCATCACAACAACGTTTCACCAGGCAACGCCGGTCAACTGCTGTTTGTGTATGAGAAAACGGTTGGAAACGTTCCTCATGTCAGCACGGTGTAGGTATCGCCAGCGGCGCCAATCTTGTGTGAATGCTCTGAGAAGATAATCATTTGCATATTACAGCATCTTCTTCCTGTCAGTTAAATTTCGCATCTGTAGCACGTCATCTTCGTGGTGTGGCAATTTTAATGGTCAGTAGAGTAAAAACTGTGTTTTACAGATAATCGAAGCGTTTAACCATAAAATTTACTTTAACAAAATGAACAAATTAGCAAAATTCTTTTGACATTAAACCTTAAGTTGAATAAGCTTTTAATTGTTGCATAAGAAATCTGAAGTGCTATATTGCAAAACCGCAAACAATATGACAATGATTACGAGACGGCAGGGCCTGCAGCCTACCCGTTGTAGGACGAATAGGATGAATAATAAGGAGGGCATGTAGAGAATGAATCAAATCACCACGAGGATTACAGAATGTTACTCCTCTTTATCAGCAAGCAGTTCCATGGATCCATGGTGCGTCGCAGCGGTTACTGAGTGGTGCTGATGAATGCCAGGTAGAAGAGGGCAGCCAGGCCACGAGCGGTCGTCCGACAGGAATGTTGCCAGCCAACCGACGGGATGTCGGCCTGCTGCTTGTAGTCGACGCTGATCCCGGTGAAGTACTCCGGTATCTTCGCTTTGCGCAGGCCCTCCTTGCGGAGCTCGTGGCTTCGGCCTCTCGGACCTCGTGACCAGCTCTTGTCGCGACGCTACCGCCTATCCCCAAACTTCGTGCCTCCCTCTCGGGCCAGCAAACCCCGTATATACATCGGCAAACAGAGACCTTCTAAGGACACAGCCCACAGATACCAACTCTTCCTCATATGTATTGGCAATGGGGCCGCAAGAGGGACAGTCGATACTAAACCTGAGCCAGTGGCTCCAGACGGAGCAGTCTACTAACTCAATGGCATCCCGGCTCAATAAGAGTTCAAGTACATGAAAGAGAATTGGTGGACAGAAAGGAGTGAGACAGGTTTGTAACTTATCCTCGATGTTATACGATCTGTACACAGAACATGCAGTAAGTTAAACGAAGCAGAACTTTGAAATGCGAATGAAGGTCCTCCAAGAATAAATAAAAACTTTTAGGATAGCTGATGACAAAATAATTCTGTCACAGAAGGTAATGGGCTTCAAAGAGCGCTTGAAATAAATGGATAGTATCTTGAAAGGATGTTATATGATACCATTCAGAACAATTTCCTTACTGTAGGGTACATTATACATCGCCCCTCCATCCGAACCGCACTGATTATCATTAACACAGGAAAATCCGCTATTGGACTCCGATCTTATGCTATAAATCGTCATCTTTAGTGATTAGTCGTGTGCACGTTTCTTCATGCTGTTGTCAGGACACAATAGGGTCTTAGTTTGCATGGCACGATGAGTGTCCTGTGAACTGCGCCCAGTGAAATTTGCGCCCAGAAGGGTCCGATGTATGGTCCACAAATCTCCCTGTCCAAACTCCGCATCTTTCCCGGTAGGAAGAAGAGATGAGTGCTCCTACATTATGTTTTACTTTTTAAAAATTGCTGATGAAGAGGTACTCGAACAAGAACTGTAAAGCAAAAACTATTGCAATCGAAATGACCGTAAATTATCTTATTTCCTGTAGTACCCAACCACAAAACATTTACTTATTATCGGTATTTCAGTAATTGCAGTGGGAAACACACAATCAAAATTACAAATACGTAATTTGAAAATGGAGTTATTCTACTTGAGGAAGCATACTGTAAAACACACTTAAGAGCCAAATATATTGGTAGCTGCCTAATATCGTATAGGGCCCCCGCGAGCACGTATAAATGACGTAACCTGACGTGGCATGGCTCAACCAATGTCTTAAGGAGTGCTGGAGGGAACTGACACCATGAATCCAGCAGGGCTGTCAATATATCCGTAAGAGTACGAGACGGTGGAGAGCTATTGTGAATAGCACGTTGCAAGGCTTCCCAGATAAACTCAGTTATGTTCTTGTCTGGGGATTTTAATGATCAGCGGAAATGTTTCAACTCAGAAGAGAGATACTGGAGCCACACTGTAGTGATTTAGGACGTATGGAATGTCGCATTGTCCTGCAGGAATGTACAAGTCCGTCGCAATGCACAGTGGACATGAGTGGATGCAGGAGATCAGAGAAGATGCTTCCGGACGTACTTGTCACCTGTCAGAGTCATATCTAGACGTGTCAGGGGTCCCATATTACTCGAACTGTAAACGCCCCACACCATTACAGAGCCTCCACCAGCTTGAACAGTCCCCCGCTGACATGCCGGGGCCATGGGTTCATGAGGTTGTCTCTATACAGTACACGTCCATCCGCTCGATACAATTTGAAACGAGACTCGTCCGACTAGGCAACATGTATCGAGTCATCAAGAGTCCAATGTCATTGTTGACAGGACCATACGAGGCGTAAATCTTTCTGTAGTGCAGTTATCAAGGTTACACGGGCTTCGAAAGCCCATACCAACTATGTTTCGTTGAATGGTTCGCACGCTGACACTTGCTGATTGCCAGGCATTGAAATCTGCAGCAATCTGAGGAAGGGTTGCACTTCTGTCACGTTGAACGATTCTCCTGTGTCGTCGTTGGTCCCGTTCTTGCAAGATCTTTTCCCGGCCGCGTCGATGTCGAGGATTTGATATTTTACGGGATTCCTGATATTCACGGTGCACTCGCTCGTGAAATTGTCGTACGGGAAAATCCCCCATTTCATCGCTACGTCCGATATACCGAGTCCCATCGCTCGTGCGCCGACTATAACACCACGTTCAAGCTCACTTAAATCTTTATAATCTGCCATGGTAGCAACAGTAACCAATCCAACAACTGCGCCAGGCATTTGTTGTCTTACATAGGCGCTGCCGACCGCAAAGCCGCATTATGCCCGTTTCCAATATCTCTATATTTGAATAGGCTTGCCTATACTAGTTTCTTTGGCTCTAAAGTGTAAATATACGACGGCGTGCTGAAAATCAAAGACTCCGAATTTTTCATGTGAAAGTCTTAGTGCTCTTAAGTGAGACACATGTCATTAACATTCTACTTCTATATCCTTCACGTTTCTGCCCCTAAAGGGCTCCGAATTGTCGCGTTTATCATGACGTAGTGTAACGTAACTATTTTGGTGCGTGAGAAACAGCGTCCTGTAGCCTAGCTCGAATTAAGATTTCATCCACACATGGAACACCTCCTTTGTCAGCATGAGAATGCCAGACCACACACAAGAGCTGCGACATGTGCAACAATCCGACGTATTGGGTTTATTGTCGTTGATCATCCCCCATACAGTCCCAACACAGATTTTCGTCTGTTTCCAAAACATGAAAAAAATCTTTGAGGACTTCACCTTGATAGTGACGAAACGGTTGCAAGGAGAGTTGAGACTGTGGCTTCGTCAGCAGGATCAAACATTCTTCAGTGACAGTATCAACAAACTGGTCTCTCGTTGGGAGAAATGTGGTCGTCGCCAGGATTACGTTGAGAAATAAATTTGTAGAAAGTTAATTCTATTTATTTTATTTAAAATTCTTTAAAGTTTTCACTTAAAAAATTCGGGGCATTAGTTTTGAGCACGTCCTCGTAAGGCAACTTATGAAACCTACCCGTAGGTCACATATGGAACGTGTAATGTACGTAAGATGTATTTAATAACTATTAACGCCAGGTTCTCCTTTTACTCTTAAAGCTACATGCACACTTTTTATGTATAAATTCAAAACATGAAACAGTTTTCTTTATATTAAATCTCTTCATATCATTTGTCATTACTTTCAAGAGTAAAATACAAGAGCATTACAAAATTCTGTTTTAAGTGAGATAAACAGAATGAGGCAGCAATGTTTTAAACAGTTGCCTTGCTTTCGGGGATTGGGGACGGGGGTTGGGGGCAGGAGGCTCCAATCTTTACAACTTTTTGATTAGGTTTGCATCAAAAAAGAAGGAGAATCAGAGTTTGATTGATACACTAACTGTAATAGATGGATAGGTTACAGTCATCAATACAACCAGTTTAGGAAATTTGTGTTACGTTGGAGACGCTAATCTCATTCAGGATAAGAGTTCGCAGTGCGAGCAAAGATTGTAGAAGGTAATCAGTCACGCATCCTGTACAAATTATTTTTGGTTTAGCAAGGGGTAAATGTAAAATTAGACATTCGGCATATGTCTTATAAATATTCAGGTGTGTGGCATGGAAATGCGGTTTGCGTCCCAAAACAGTTTCTGGGCGGCGACATTACGACGACTGTTAGAGCGATTTACTCTTTTCTCGGAAGAATATTTTAGTTATCGATCTGCGGAGAGTTATCTGGGCGTAAATATTTTAATAGATGATGTAATTTCAACTGGATTAACACAACTGGCTTCCTGTGGGCTGCTTAAGGCTACTACGATACCATAATACCATTCCTCACTCTGTTATTGTACAGAAGTATGTAAAACTTTGTCCATTTGAAACGTCCCCTTAGAAAAATTATACATGACTGTGCTTCATCTGACACACAGTACTTTTAGCGCAACGCAATCTGACTTTCAATAATCCCTCAAAAGAATGGCCCTGACTAACAGTAACTTATACCTTTCATGAATCACTTACCTCACAAAAACCTTCGTTACTCAAACTACTGCAATACAGCGAGCGCCACTACTGCCAGCTAATAAAAGATTCAAACTACTGAAGGCAGTAAGTACTGATAGGCATAGTCAGCAAATGAAGGATTTTGATAGAGAACAAACAATGTATTTACCTTAGTAGTGTTCAAAAGTCATATATATATATATATATATATATATATATATATATATATATATATATATCAGTCCATGATTTCCAATATTACAAATTTACTCTTTCTGATGGGCACTCGTCCAGATCGTCCGCTCTCAAAATTCCGCCATCTCTCTCTGCACATCCACCACTGCTGGCGGCTCACCTCCAACTGTACAACGCTACGCGCTGGTAACAGCCAACTGCCCAACACTACAATAGCAAATTCCAACAATGAAAACCAGCCACAGGCTGCACATAGCACAGTCAGTGATTTTCATATAGAGCGCTACATGGCGTTACCAACATAAAAACATAAACAGCCTACTTACACATTGTACTTTTGAATTCATGCGACAGATCTTCTACATTCTCTTCCCTATACCTGCAAGCTTATCGTTCCTGCCAGGCAAGCAAAATACGGTATAGGTGTATTCTACTCACTCACGGATTTTGTCATTCGTACAATTAGTGTGATGTGCCAGGCAAAAAAAAAAAAAAAAAAAAAAGGGGGCACGGCCTTATCCTGCAAGTATAAAAGGGGGATCCGGCGGGCTAAGAAAGACAAATGGCTAGCGGTAAAGCACATTTCCGGACGTCTCTCTGATCCATGACTAAATCTGCCTGTATTTCTCCGTAATCAAGAACGTCTGCCGCCCGGAACGTCTTTTCCTCCCCTTTTCTCTCTCTTTTTTTTCCTGTCTCTCTTTTTTTTATCCTTCCCAGAAGCTCCTCGAGACAAACAGTACGCGGGCCCGCAGAGCAGAGCAGAGCAGAGCAGAACGGGCTCTCGAAATAGAGACAGGCAGGCGAGCGGGCGGCGGACTGAGGGCCAACTTCGTTACAGAAATGAAATAAGACGGCAAAACAAAGGGAAGAAGTAGGAGGAGGGGGAGAGGCGGCCGCAGTGATTACGCGGAGATTGCTGGCTGCTGACTGCGGCGGCGGCGCATCCTCTGGTCGCCTGCTGCCGCTGACAGGCGGATAAATTGAAACGTGCCCCAGTGGCACGGCGGCGCGCGGCCACGGCCCACGGGCCCGCGGCTTCTTAGAACATGTCTCTCATTTCTGAGGGAGCGCCGAGTAGCGCCGCACCGCGCCGCTCCACCCACGCAGAATTCAAATAAGCGAGTCCCCCTCCTATGCCACCACTCCACACACCCACCTACCCGCCCACACACACACACACACACACACACACACACACACACACTAAATGCTCCTCGAATCGTCTCAAATTATAGAGATAACAACAAGTACCCCTTTTACTTAACAGACCGTTTGACAGTCCACTACAAGAGAAACACAAAAGAGACACTTTAATGCATATACGCGGTCAGGCTCCCAAGGTAATTTTATCCTGGCCAGCCGGAGTGGCCGAGCGGTTCTAGGCGCTTCAGTCCGGAACCGCGCTACCGCTACGGTCGCAGGTTCGAATCCTGCCTCGGGCATGGATGTGTGTGATGTCCTTAAGTTAGTTAGATTTAAGTAGTTTCTTAGTCTAGAGGACTGATGACCCCAGATGTTAAGTCCCATATTGCTCAGAGCCATTTGAGCCAATTTTATCCTGTCTACTCCAATTGGGAAGGGAGTGAGACAGGGTTGTAGACTCTCCCCGATGTTATTCAATCTCTGTATTGAGCAAGCAGTAAAGGAAACAAAAGAGAAATTCGGAGTAGGTATTAAAATCCATAGACGAGAAATAAAAAACTTTGAGGTTCAAAGATGACATTGTAATTCTGTCAGAGACAGCAAAGGACTTGGAAGGACAGTTGAACGGAATGGATAATGTTTTGAAAGGAGGATGTAAGACGAAAATCAACAAAAGTAAAACGAGGATAATGGAATGTAGTCGAATTAAGTCGGGTGATGCTGAGACAATTAGATTAGGAAATGAGACACTTAAAGTAGTAAAGGAGTTTTGCTATTTGGGGGAGCAAAATAGCTGATGATGGTCGAAGTAGAGAGGATATAAAATGTAGACTGACAATGGCAAGGAAAGCGTTTCTGAAGAAGAGAAATTTATTAACATCGAGAATAGATTTAAGTGTCTTATGTCGTTTCTGAAAGTATTTCTATGGAACGTAGCCATGTATGGAAGTGAAACATGGACGATTAATAGTTTGGACAAGAAAAGAATAGAAGCTTTCGAAATGTGGTGCTACAGAAGAATGCTGAAGATTAGATGGGTAGATCACATAACTAATGAGGAGGTACTGAACAGAATTCGGGAGGAGTTTGTGGCACAACTTGACTAGAAGAAGGAACCGGTTGGTAGGACATGTTCTGAGGCATCAAGGGATCACAAATTTAGCATTGGAGGGCAGCGTGGAAGGTAAAAATCGCAGAGGGAGACCAAGAGATGAATACGCTAAGCAGATTCAGAAGGATGTAGGTCGCAGTAAGTACTGGGAGATGGAGAAGCTTGCACAGGATAGAGTCGCACGGAGAGCTGTATCAAACCAGTCTCAGCACTGAAGACCACAACAACAACTCCAATATGGATCTTTCCCGGCATAAGCACGTAACCTTGAAAGCCACAGTCGCCTTGAACAATTACGAGGGGCGCTCAATAATGCAGCACATTTTTTTCTGAAATTAGGTTTGCTTTATTCACGATTCCAATACACCATTTTATTCCCGAATCTTTTAGCTACAAAACCCTATTTTTCAGTACAATCTCCGTTCAATACAAAGGCCTTGCGCCAGCTTATTGTGAAGTCCTGTATGTCCCCATGATACCGCTCTACTGGTAGACGTCGGAACCAACGTCTTGCTGAATCAGTGATCTCCCCATCATCCATGTACTGCTTCAGCGAAGTGCACCCTTCCTTGCACCAAACAGATGGCAGTCGCAAGATGCGAGATCCGAGATGTAGGGCGGAAGCAGTCCAATGAAGTTTTGTGAGCTCTTCTCAGATTTGTGTGAGGCTTTGCAAGGGTTCCCGTACACATTCTGCAAGCGAATATGGATACCTGCGATGCTCTGGTTTTCCGTCAGAAGAATGTCAATGACAGCTCTCTTTCTTGAGTACACATCCGTTACAGACATTATTGCGAAGGCTCCAAATAGCGGAGCCACCCATCAGAACTTTATGAAACTATAGGGGTTGAAGTGGGAATATCCGAAGTCCTACAACAATTTCCGCTTTTTTTTAACCGCAACTGGCCAAAAATTTTCTTCTGTTACTTATTCAACGCCCCACATCTACTACAAGTGTAATTAAAGTGATTATGAGTCACTCTAGTTTTCAGCCAGCTTCCAGACATGATTCCCTGACAACACAAGTTGACTCGGAAATTTTAATGACAACGGCAGTATTTTACCAAGTGCTTTGGGAAGATTTTGAAGCAAATAGATTAATAATTTCTAACCAGGAATTAACGGATAGACGTCTAGCAACATCATCTTGTAGACAAAACTCGTGCAAGTCAACGCACTTGGCGTCTGTACCATTTGAAACTAAGCACCCATGGCAACAACTGTCAGACCTCAACAAAAAATAACGAAATTTAGTCTACATCGCTCCTTAGAACTGCGAACATCGGCAAACGACGTCACGTCGACTTACCTGATTGCTGTAAATACAGGTTTAAAATGATGTAGCCACTTTCAAGTGCCGGCTGCAGTGGCGGCAAACGACGTCACGTCGACTGACCTGATCGCTGTAAATACAGGTTTAAAATGATGTAGCCACTTTCAAGTGCCGGCTGCAGTGGCGGCAAACGACGTCACGTCGACTGACGTGATCGCTGTAAATACAAGTTTAAAATGATGTAGCCGCTTTCAAGTGCCGGCTGCAGTGGCGGCAAACGACGTCACGTCGACTGACCTGATCGCTGTAAATACAGGTTTAAAATGATGTAGCCACTTTCAAGTGCCGGCTGCAGTGGCGGCAAACGACGTCACGTCGACTGACGTGATCGCTGTAAATACAAGTTTAAAATGATGTAGCCGCTTTCAAGTGCCGGCTGCAGTGGCGGCAAACGACGTCACGTCGACTGACCTGATCGCTGTAAATACAGGTTTAAAATGATGTAGCCACTTTCAAGTGCCGGCTGCAGTGGCCGAGACGTTCTAGGCGCTTCAGTCTGGAAGCACGCTACCGCTACGTACGCAGGTTTGAATCATTCCTCGGGCATGGATGTGTGTGATGTCCTTAGGTTTGTTAGGTTCAAGTAGTTCTAAGTTCTAAGGGACTGATGACCTCAGATAGTGCTCAGAGCCATTTGAACCATTTTGAAACAATTTCAAGTGATTCGAAAAAATGTTAGTGCTGGTGTTATGCAGTATTGGGTCATATACATAGAAACAGCATCTTAAGAAGTTTTTTGTGTCAGCTTCACAGATTGTCAGTAGGTGAACCGTTACTTGCATAGTACATGTCCAATCTACAGTATAGTAAGGCCCACACTCAACCCAAACTGTCAGGATCGGTCACTCAAATCAGCCCTGATGCGTTCGTTCTTGTAAGTCAGCGATGTTGTGTGGATGTGGAAGTGTGAAAACAGTGTCTCTGATGTAACCCCACAAGTAAAATCACACCGTTTCAGGTCTGGAGAACGTGGGGCTCATGATAGTAGCTGGACATTGTTAACTGAGTTCGTTAGTTACAAGTTCAGAGAGATTGATGTAAGAAAAAAATTCTTGTGCTAATGTCTCCACACGTGGAACCATATAATATCTTACCTTAATATAAACATGTCTTGTAATCACTTGAAAGTGTCTAGGCCTTTCTGAATAATCCTGTATCACTAGAGGTGGCAGAAAAATACATGCCGAAGCAAAGGATGTGCTTTTGTTATTGAATCAAAACAGTTGTAAGGGAGTAAGTGCCAAGAGTAAACTCAGTACTGGTGCCAATTGGTTTTAAGTTCAAGTAGAGGAGGCCTTTTAATGCGATGAAAAAGCGACCGGAAATTGTGGTACAAAGATATTCTACTGTTCTGAAAGGGATCAGTAAGACCCAACTTCATATGTTTAGCGCAACTTGTGCCTTAATACGCTGATAGCGACTAGTTATTCATTTGTCTGAAGTTTCTCTGTCTCATTAATCACATAAACTGGCAAAGGAGAATGCGTCTCACTTTTTTTAAATGTACTCCGCTTTCGTCTACGTCTTTATATATATATATATATATATATATATATATATATATGTGTGTGTGTGTGTGTGTGTATGTGTGTAACTGTAAGTGTACGAGTACCCTATTCAATACATTCAGAGGTGTCGTAACCTTGTAGTTCGAACGTAAGCCCTACAGAGAGCTTGGCCTAAATTTCGTTCGATATAGTCGATGTTTCTGGAATCAGTGCAACTGTTCAAAGGGCTCTGAGCATTATGGGACTTAACTTCTGAGGCCATCAGTCCCCTAGAACTTAGAACTACTTAAACCTAACTAACCTAAGGACATCACACACATCCACACCCGAAGCAGGATTCGAACCTGCGACCGTAGCGGTCGCGCGGTTCCAGACCGTAGCGCCTGGAACTGCTCGGGCACCCCGGCCGGCCGTGCAACTGTGTCATTCACGATTTAAATAATGAAAAACTACATCAGTCCTTATTTTTTCATTCTTAGCACAATGCATTTATTTAAATCAAGCTTGAGCTAAAAAAGAGACGTTTGTCACTGACAGACGGCGGATATCCCGGTCCCCGGTGTACTGGAGCCTGGTTTGGTAACGGTCTGCAATGGTCTTTCCCCCTCCACTTGTTCCGAACATAGAAGGAAGAGTTTTTCCGCGAGGCTCACTAAGTGACAGGCGCAAACTGAGAATAATGCTCCGGCATCATGGGTAAAGCATTGCATTAGATTAATTTCATTTGTGACGCGATTAAATTAAAACAGTTAATCAGCGAGATAATATACATCTTTAGCAAATTTTTTTTCATTTGTAATTGTTCTTGCTATAAATTCACATATTTCACGCACAACTGCGTGTCTTGTTTATCTTTAGAGGATCGTAGTTAAACCTGCTGTCTTGTGGATCTGTTTGTGGTGTAAATGTGGGAAATATCACTTGTAATGTGTTTCTGTGTTCTTGCTATCTGCGAATTGAATCCTGTATATTAGATTTTTTTCTATTTTTAACAGGTTTTCTTTATTTAAAAGTGATTGATTTTCAGCCATCAGCCAACTACATGCTCTACTGATCAAAGTTATCTGATCATGGTCATGTTCAGTCAATAGACAGTTTTCTCCTGAGCTTAATGAATACCCATGAGCATGTTTAACTATGAATTATTTCGCGATTTGCGAATTTGCAAAGACCGCTGGTTTTTGGCCATCGGCTTGAAAGGGATACGTTTCCCGCCCTCCTTTCATTATTTGGTGTGTGATTCGTGCTTAGTTACGCCATGGTCCTGTTGTCCTAATTTTCTACTCGTTTCTAACATGTACTGATGCTTGGGAGAACGATGTGCTATTTTATTTCGTTTTTGAACTGAAACTGGTAGAGTCTTCCTCTAACCATTTCAGATTCCGTTCCTTCTTCTTCCGACTGAGTTGAAGGCATGGCAGTGTATTTTTCGATTTGCGGTAGAGGCAAGAGAAGCTTGTTTGAAGTAGCAGTACCAACCTTCAAATACGTGCTCTGTCTCTTAGTCTGAGCTTCATACTTAGGAAAAATAGCCTATAGCGAATCATGGGCTTTCACGTCCTTTCTGTCTGTCTAGAAATAAAGTATGCTATGAACAGTTCTCTTAAGCGGTTTTTCAATTCCTTGTGATTGGCTGGTCGAGCCGATGCCACCCCCTCTTCTATTAAAAATGCAAGGCACCGTTCTCAGTAGTGAGAGGGGTGGGGGGGGGGGGGGGGCGAGCTTCAGACGTGAAGTCGTACAGCAGACCTCGACGTGTGAGTATGTTTGTTCCTAGGATTTACGATATTGAGATGCATCCAAGGAGTCAGATTTCTTCTTAACATGAAACTATTATCACTTTTATTATTTAAAGCTAATTTAGTTTCGTCCTGTTTGTTTATATTGTAGTGTGAAAATAAGTTAAGTTGTGGGCAGTGTTAAGCCTTGTGTTCAGGCTTTGTTCCTTAACATTAGCTATTCCTGCGATGATGTCAGGTTTACTTCAGATAACTTTCATGTATAGTGTTTTATTCAGTATTTCCACTGCATTTCATGTAGGAGCTTGTAATCTTAACGCAGTTTCAGTTGGAATTCGGAATCAACAGCGGCGTACTCTTTGGAGGTATAATATCTGCCATCTACAACTGTGTGTTTTTATAATCTCGGATTCCGCTCATTATTCCCTGCCCATCGTCTTCAGCGAAACTTTTACGAATAGTTATAACTTGGATGGGCTTGTTTTCTCTGTGCAACTGGTAGAGATATAATAGACTCTTAATAGTTATTTCCGACTTGTGTTTACCTCTTCTTCAAGAGTGTTTGCTTCTCATGCCTATGTCATACTTAAAGACAGTATTGCTAGTTGAATCTTTTAACCATGATCCCATTACCCTCGCGTTTACGAAACAGTAGTCAGTTTGACCATTATCTCTAGCATTGCAATCTTCTTCTGAGTTGTGAGTTGGCCTTTCTATAATAAAACACAGTTAATATGAGAACTGATTTAATATCTAAAGCAACTCCCCCTATCGTCGTTATCCGTTGTGCTTCAGAGGTAGCCCTTTTATTAATCGTCGTATTGGGCCAATTACACTATTCCGAGTGGCATGCGAGATGTCGAAGATAACTGGCTCAAGCGAAACCAACTACCAGAGATTGTCTTAGACGGTCAATATTCAATTCAAAGACTCAGATTTTAGTTGCAAAGATTATTTACATAATAGGCAATTGAATGTGGGAATAAAAATTCGTCTCAAGTACCGAAAAATCACCATAGTGGTATAGTTACAATGAGATATTGAAAAAATGAATACAGTGGAGTTATCCTTCCTCTTTTGGTATACAGAGCGAGCATTTAAACGACACTGGTGTTCACGGATGCGTTAATCACAGGTGAATATCACCACCTACTTGGGCACATAGTTCCAAAGTGATGAGAAAGGACTGCTCACTCTCATTAGAATTTTCTGTGTGTTACCATGATTCAAAATCGAATGCAAGATGCAAGAAAGGTAAGTAATGAGTACTGTTTTTCAATTTTCACTTGATTAAGTGGCACTGGCAAAGAGGCCGTTCCTGGCCAAGAGAAGTCTACGAACATAGCCCTTAATTTGAGAAGGATATTCCTGAGAATGTACTTTTGGAACACAGCATTGTATGGAAATGAAACATACACTACGGGAAAATCGGAACAGAAGAGAATCTATGTGTGTGAGATGTGGTGCTACAGAAAAATGTTGACTATTAGGTGGACTGATAATTTAAGAAATGAGGAGGTTCTCCTCAAAAACGGCGAGGAAAGGATTACACGGAAAACACCGACAACAAGAAGGGACAGGACGATAGGACATCTGTAACGAGATCAGGGAATAACTTCCATGGTACCTGTAGAGGATAAAAACTGTGCAGGTAGACAGAGATTGAAATACATCCTGCAAATAAGTGGGGACGTAGGTCGTGATTGCTACTCTCAGATGAAATGGCTGACACAGGAGAGGACGGGCCCGCATCAAACCTCTGAAGACTGATGACTCAAAAAAGAAAGAAAGAATGCGCATTTGTAAGTCTGATGATAACGAGAGACTGCAGATAGTGCTACGAGGTTTCAAATCCAGTAAGTGTTTTAGGATATTTCCTGTTGTACGAGTTACCTTGACGAGAACTGGGTCACGTGTCCTACTTGTAAGAAGCATTTTCAAAGCCATCACTCTGTTTTCCAACACCTCTTGGAGAAGTCCCTATATTGCAAGCTGGGAATGTGCCTTTTTCCTCCCTGAAGGTGCAGTTTTCGGACATGTGTTGACTTACTCACAGATGACCACATCAAGGCCATTGGCAAATAACCAGCGCCCAAGAACCTGAAGGATGTGAAGTCCTTTTCGGCTATGATTTCCTATTATG
The DNA here is from genome assembly GCF_021461385.2 of Schistocerca piceifrons. Taxonomy (NCBI): domain Eukaryota; kingdom Metazoa; phylum Arthropoda; class Insecta; order Orthoptera; family Acrididae; genus Schistocerca; species Schistocerca piceifrons. The sequence goes on along the minus strand of NC_060141.1, from coordinate 681,878,686 downwards.
CTCATTTCATTACCCAGGCTGTGCACGTCTGCCAGACTCTTAACGAGCTTCGTCTGAAGGGCATTAAGTTTGTCTGGTCGGAGGATTGTCAACAGGCTTTTCAGTCTCTCAACTTCCTTTACACCAAGTAAACCTTTGCCCCTGACCTGTGGTGCATCCCGGTATGACATTGGTAGTATCCTGTCCCATCAGAATCCAGAAGCACAAAACAACCCACAGCTTATTTACCAGAAACACTTTATGCTATGCAAAGGAACTTCTTATAGCTGGGGTTTAAAGACCTTCACGTTTTCTCCTATGGGTCACCGTTCCTACTCACCACTGACTACAAGTTGTCGGTTTCCCTCTTTGGTCCTCATTGCAAGCTGCTGGGTTGGACTGTATATCGTTGCCTGCGGTGGGCCAAGTTTTTCAGTAACTATTCTTACGACATTCATTACCACACCACAGACCTGCATGTCAATCCTGATGAACGTTCATAGCTAGGTGTGGGCCACGATCTGGAGTTCAAGCTACAAGAGGCTCTTGTTTTCACTTTGGATGATGCCTAGCAGCTAATGCTGTCGAATTTCCTGTTGACAGCACAAGAGGTTGCGACCGCCATGTCTGCTTATCCGCTTCTCCGGAAAAGTTTTTCAGCAGCCATGATGGGTTTGATGTGTAACAGTAAGGTCTTTGAAGTTCAACGAATATCAAAACGGTGGCATGAACGTCCATTTACAGAAGCAGTTCGAACTGCTGCCCTTTGGTATCAATGCAGTGCTGCAATCTTCTTATCATGAATTGAGCCGTATTCCTTATCACATCGGCACCTATCGAAGCACGTGCTCTGACAATTCTCTCTCTTATTTCTTCAGATGTAGTTGGAAAGTCTTTATAAACAATATCTTTTACGAATCGCCACAAGAAAATATCCAGAAGCGTCGAGTCTGGCTAACGAGCCGGCCACAACACATCTCCTCCGCGTCCAATCCAACGATTTGAGAATTGTCTGTGCAACTCATTTCTAGGCATCAGCGAAAAAAGTGAAGGACACCCATCGCAATGATACCACATTCTGTTCCTTGTTCTTAAAGGTACTTCTTCCAGTAACAGACCCAATGTTTCTTTCAGGAATGTGGTGTACTTCCTACCATTACGATTTCATTCGATGAAATAGGGGCCTATAATTCTGTCCTACAGAATCCAACACCATTCATTCACCGACCATGGTTTTTGGTGTGCGACTTGCTACAGCCAACATGGATTTCAGTTGCCCAACAATGCATGTTATGCAAATTAACATTTCCATGTTTCGTGAATGTAAACAAAATCAAACCAATAAATGTGTCATTCCTCTCAATCTGAAGTTAAGCCCATCAGCAGAATTCAATACGTCGCTTACAATTCGTACCAGTTAATTCTTGGTGGAGACTGATATGGTAAGGATGATAGTGATGGCGATGCAGAACACGAACAACACTACTCTGGCGCATGCCAGATTCACTTTTGATTTGAGGCGAACTAACACAAGGATCTCGAACCACAGCGCCAAGAGTACCAGCTTCCGTTTCCTCGTTGGTAACTTTCGACGCGGGTTCAGAGAAGCTGTAGAAATCCAAAAACACGCGAACAGTTTCAACAAGAAAGAGGAAAGCCTTAAGGTAAACGGATCCTGGCTTCCCGTACTGCAGCGAACGACCGTCGCAGGTAGCAAGAGGAGAACCGCACCGGAAATGACCGCGGAGAAGCCCTCGGACGTTGGCGCGCCAGGTACATATACACTCCTGGAAATGGAAAAAAGAACACATTGACACCGGTGTGTCAGACCCACCATACTTGCTCCGGACACTGCGAGAGGGCTGTACAAGCAATGATCACACGCACGGCACAGCGGACACACCAGGAACCGCGGTGTTGGCCGTCGAATGGCGCTAGCTGCGCAGCATTTGTGCACCGCCGCCGTCAGTGTCAGCCAGTTTGCCGTGGCATACGGAGCTCCATCGCAGTCTTTCACACTGGTAGCATGCCGCGACAGCGTGGACGTGAACCGTATGTGCAGTTGACGGACTTTGAGCGAGGGCGTATAGTGGGCATGCGGGAGGCCGGGTGGACGTACCGCCGAATTGCTCAACACGTGGGGCGTGAGGTCTCCACAGTACATCGATGTTGTCGCCAGTGGTCGGCGGAAGGTGCACGTGCCCGTCGACCTGGGACCGGACCGCAGTGACGCACGGATGCACGCCAAGACCGTAGGATCCTACGCAGTGCCGTAGGGGACCGCACCGCCACTTCCCAGCAAATTAGGGACACTGTTGCTCCTGGGGTATCGGCGAGGACCATTCGCAACCGTCTCCATGAAGCTGGGCTACGGTCCCGCACACCGTTAGGCCGTCTTCCGCTCACGCCCCAACATCGTGCAGCCCGCCTCCAGTGGTGTCGCGACAGGCGTGAATGGAGGGACGAATGGAGACATGTCGTCTTCAGCGATGAGAGTCGCTTCTGCCTTGGTGCCAATGATGGTCGTATGCGTGTTTGGCGCCGTGCAGGTGAGCGCCACAATCAGGACTGCATACGACCGAGGCACACAGGGCCAACACCCGGCATCATGGTGTGGGGAGCGATCTCCTACACTGGCCGTACACCACTGGTGATCGTCGAGGGGACACTGAATAGTGCACAGTACATCCAAACCGTCATCGAACCCATCGTTCTACCATTCCTAGACCGGCAAGGGAACTTGCTGTTCCAACAGCACAATGCACGTCCGCATGTATCCCGTGCCACCCAACGTGCTCTAGAAGGTGTAAGTCAACTACCCTGGCCAGCAAGATCTCCGGATCTGTCCCCCATTGAGCATGTTTGGGACTGGATGAAGCGTCGTCTCACGCGGTCTGCACGTCCAGCACGAACGCTGGTCCAACTGAGGCGGCAAGTGGAAATGGCATGGGAAGCCGTTCCACAGGACTACATCCAGCATCTCTACGATCGTCTCCATGGGAGAATAGCAGCCTGCATTGCTGCGAAAGGTGGATATACACTGTACTAGTGCCGACATTGTGCATGCTCTGTTGCCTGTGTCTATGTGCCTGTGGTTCTGTCAGTGTGATCATGTGATGTATCTGACCCCAGGAATGTGTCAATAAAGTTTCCCCTTCCTGGGACAATGAATTCACGGTGTTCTTATTTCCATTTCCAGGAGTGTAGTTTGCGGCCGCGAGCTCGCCTCCAGTTCACCATCGGCAATGGAGGGTGAAGCTTTGACAATGCCAGCCACTCGTTCTGGCGAAACGTCAGAAAAATCATTAGATGAACATCGGCCGAAGAACCCGAGACAGAAGCCAATAGGCAGTTTGTATGTGAGATGTCTAATCACTGGACCGATTTCAATTAAAACTTGCTACTTGCTACATATATTTATGCAATAATAATAATTATTATTATTATTTGGAGTCATCTGTCTTCTGAGTAGTATGAAGCGGCCCGCCACGAATTCCTCTCCTCTGCCAAACTCTTGATTTCAGAGCAGTTCTTGCAACCTACTTTCTCAATTATTTGCTGTATGTATTTCAGTCTCTGTCTTCCTTACAGTTTTTGCCCTCTGCAGCTCCTTCTAGTATCACGTAAGTCATTGCCTGATGTCTCGGCAGATGTCCTACCATCCTGTGCCTTCTCACTGTCAGTCTTTTCCACATGTTACTTTCCTCTCCGATTCTGCGCAGAACCTCCTCATTTCTTACCTCACCAGACCATCTAATGTTCACATTCGTCTGTAGCACTACATCTAAGATGTTTCGATTCTCTTCATTTCCAGTTTTCCCACAATCCATGATTAAACTACCTTACAATGCTGTGCTCCAAACGTACATTCTCAGAAATTTCTTCCTCAAGTTAAGGCCTATGTTTGCTACTGGTAGACTCCTCTTCACTAGGAATACCCTTTTTGCCTGTACTAGTCTGCTTTTAATTTCCTCCTTGCTCCGTCCGTCTTTGTTTGTTTTGCTGACTAGATAGTTGTATCGTTTCTGTCTGAAAATAATCACTGTAGGGTTAAGACCATCCACTTGTCAAAGGGGTGGGGATATGAGTAAAAAGTAGTGCAGTCCACGATGTGAGAATATCCATGCTGTAGTCATACAATATTACAGAATGAGAGCACTTACAGACTTGCATCAAACTTTACACATCATTTCAAATCTTAACGAAACTTTTTCTCGCTGACTGCCACATGTAGCATGACGTTTAATTTATTAGGGGTTGAGCGGTGACTGCATTCGTGACACACTTTGCAGACGGTATTCACATATACCACTGCACCTACTAGAAAAATTACATCATTGGAAGTGACTTAGTTCAAGAGATATGACGCCATAAACACTGAATGTGTCAAAAACTATCGCATCATGCTATACATTTAAATCTATTACTTCGTTGAAACTGAATATATTCGCAACACTTTTCGCAAACAGTATCCGCATCTGACGTTGAATCTACCTGAAAAAATGTACCGCCGAACGACACAAAGATCAGGAGATATGAAGTCATAGACGTAGAGATGCTTCAGAAACTGCCGCATCGTGCAGGACGTTTTTGTTTATTACTTCTATATTATTAATATTTCGCAGGCAATGGACACCCATATCACTGAATATACCTGAAAAATTATTTCATTGTACAGTACACAGTTCAGGAGATACGAGGTCATAAAAATGGAACTGTGACAAAATGAAACTGCAGGGTAAAATTCTTTAGACATACAGCTGAAATATTTGTAGAAATACGGGTATATATATATATATATATATATATATATATATATATATATATATATGTGTGTGTGTGTGTGTGTGTGTGTGTGTGAAACATACACTCCTGGAAATGGAAAAAAGAACACATTGACACCGGTGTGTCAGACCCACCATACTTGCTCCGGACACTGCGAGAGGGCTGTACAAGCAATGATCACACGCACGGCACAGCGGACACACCAGGAACCGCGGTGTTGGCCGTCGAATGGCGCTAGCTGCGCAGCATTTGTGCACCGCCGCCGTCAGTGTCAGCCAGTTTGCCGTGGCATACGGAGCTCCATCGCAGTCTTTCACACTGGTAGCATGCCGCGACAGCGTGGACGTGAACCGTATGTGCAGTTGACGGACTTTGAGCGAGGGCGTATAGTGGGCATGCGGGAGGCCGGGTGGACGTACCGCCGAATTGCTCAACACGTGGGGCGTGAGGTCTCCACAGTACATCGATGTTGTCGCCAGTGGTCGGCGGAAGGTGCACGTGCCCGTCGACCTGGGACCGGACCGCAGCGACGCACGGATGCACGCCAAGACCGTAGGATCCTACGCAGTGCCGTAGGGGACCGCACCGCCACTTCCCAGCAAATTAGGGACACTGTTGCACCTGCGGTATCGGCGAGGACCATTCGCAACCGTCTCCATGAAGCTGGGCTACGGTCCCGCACACCGTTAGGCCGTCTTCCGCTCACGCCCCAACATCGTGCAGCCCGCCTCCAGTGGTGTCGCGACAGGCGTGAATGGAGGGACGAATGGAGACGTGTCGTCTTCAGCGATGAGAGTCGCTTCTGCCTTGGTGCCAATGATGGTCGTATGCGTGTTTGGCGCCGTGCAGGTGAGCGCCACAATCAGTACTGCATACGACCGAGGCACACAGGGCCAACACCCGGCATCATGGTGTGGGGAGCGATCTCCTACACTGGCCGTACACCACTGGTGATCGTCGAGGGGACACTGAATAGTGCACGGTACATCCAAACCGTCATCGAACCCATCGTTCTACCATTCCTAGACCGGCAAGGGAACTTGCTGTTCCAACAGCACAATGCACATCCGCATGTACCCCGTGCCACCCAACGTGCTCTAGAAGGTGTAAGTCAACTACCCTGGCCAGCAAGATCTCCCGATCTGTCCCCCATTGAGCATGTTTGGGACTGGATGAAGTGTCGTCTCACGCGGTCTGCACGTCCAGCACGAACGCTGGTCCAACTGAGGCGGCAAGTGGAAATGGCATGGGAAGCCGTTCCACAGGACTACATCCAGCATCTCTACGATCGTCTCCATGGGAGAATAGCAGCCTGCATTGCTGCGAAAGGTGGATATACACCGTACTAGTGCCGACATTGTGCATGCTCTGTTGCCTGTGTCTATGTGCCTGTGGTTCTGTCAGTGTGATCATGTGATGTATCTGACCCCAGGAATGTGTCAATAAAGTTTCCCCTTCCTGGGACAATGAATTCACGGTGTTCGTATTTCAATTTCCAGGAGTGTATTTAACATGTGCCTATGTGAGCAAAGCCTTAGGTAAAATGTTCATCCGGAAACCCTGAAACGATTTCAATCACATTTGGTATAAATACTAGTATTAGTTACAGTCTGGAAAGAAATACGTTACTGGTAAGAACCTCCAGCCTCCTGAAGAGAGGAGGGGGACTGGGAGATGGTCTGACAGCGAGGGGGAAAGAGGTGATGGGCACAGGTAGGAGGAGGAGGAGGTGTGCAGACGATGCAGGAAGGGGAAAGAGAATAAGGGGAGAGGGACAGGGAAAGGAAAGAGGAGAAAATGGACAGAGACAGGGAGAAGAATAGATACGCAGAGAGATGGATGATGAGAAGATGAACAGTGGGGGAGGAGGAAACGTACAGAGAAGTGAAAGAGAAAGATCGACAATAAAAGGGGAGAGGAGGGAACGGACACTGAATGGAAAGGACGGGAGGAGATGGGCAGGAAGAGCAAACAGAAGGAGATGGACAGAGAGAGGAGGGAGTAGGAGATTCACAAACAGACGAGTAGTAGGAGATTGACAAGGAGAGATGGAGGAGGAGCGGTGGAGAATAGGGTGAGGGAGATCGGGTATTGGAAGGAGGAGATGAACTAAAACAGGATTGGAATAACTACATACCCAGGCTACGCCGAGTACTCACGAATTACACATATGAACACTTGCGCTTCCCACAAAAATGACGATATGAGAGAGTTAGGATATACTTCATGAATTTCATAGTTAAATGACGGAAAAAAAGGAAAAAAAGTTATAACCTAAACGCGAATCGAGCCACAAAACACGTCTCGAACGCTACCGATTTTTTTTTTTTTTGTTTTGTTTTTGGCGCCTTTATGCATCTTGGTTCACGGAAATAATCGTAAAGCACGCTCATTTCTTAAAATGTTTGAGTTCACCAGGAATCGGAACATGGCGACCAACGTAGCAAAGGACCACTGTACCACAGAGCTGCGCCGCTTATCGAATGAACCATCTAGCATATTAAACATGCTCAGGCATCTTCATACTCGATTTTCGCGAGAGAGAAAGTAGCGTCGATTTGCTCTAGTACACCGATATGTGAGTGCTGAACCACAGGTACCATAAACATTAAAAATTTACGAAATTTCGATTGCCGCGTTGTCTTCTCGTAAAACAGATTGACGTCATCGATACAGAAGTAAGCGATATGAATCAATGTATACGATGTTGCACTGTGGAAATCCTTTCTTCAATCCACCCACTGCAACTTTTTCTTATACCTCTCGCTGCTAGCCGACTCATAACGCCGGTTGCTTCCGAAGAATAATTTTCCCGGAAAATTCAAATCAAGCTCGTCTGCCCGAATGATTCGAACCTCCCCTTTACTGAAGCGGAATTCGGTTCGCACGCATCAGATAGCAGACTCTGGCGCCACAAAACACGCCGCCTGCAAGGCGCGATGGTTGAGGCCGGGACGCGGAGAAATGTGTACGTCCGCGAAACAAGGCGACGTCGGCCGCGACCCGTGGCGCGATATATCTGAGATATTCCACCAAATTTGCATCACATTTGCATGGAAACGCGTTTTACATCCGCTCCAGCCGTATCGAAGAGAAGCATTTTAAGTCAGCGAGAGCAATATAATCATTTTCTTCCCGTGCCCGAGCGACAAAACCACTTGAAATATGTTCCTGGTATCTCGCAGCTTGACCCGCAAGACTTGATTTGCGTTTTATACGTCACACTTGCACACCACTCCGTCTATTTCTTTTCTCCTTCTAGGCGGGCGTAAAGGAGTCTACACAGAGGCAAAGACTTATCCAAAGAGATATGACTTCAGAGTGAGCCATAATGGTAAGAACGTCTCACCTCATGTTAAGTCAGTAAACTGATCGAATACGTCTCTACAGACGCTTGTAACCCCAATGGCATTTAAATAGTGAGTTACTCAGAAAAGACTGAAATGCTAAACCTCTTTTTCCAAAACTGTTTCACAGGGGAAGATCGCACTGTAGTTCCACCTTTAAATCGTCGCACGGACGACTTATCGAAGTAAGTGACCAAGAGATTTAAATCAGCTGAAATCGCTAAACAGAGGGGAGGCCACTTGATGTCATGGGATAACAACTCGATTCTACATAATGCATGCGAAAGAATTTACCTCTCTCCTAGCGGCAGCGTACTGTAGGTCTCTGGAGGAGTGCAGCTTTCCTCATTATGGGAAAAACCACAGATCACTCCCGTTTTCAAGGGCGGTTGTCAAACACTAAACTTTAAATCTATATCTCTGACATCACTCTGTTGTGGAATTTCGGAAAATATGCTATGCTCGCGTATAATGACATTTCTAGAGAATGAAAATCTCCTTTGCAGGAACCAACACAGGGTACGAGAATAGGGTCTCTGTTCGTCCACGAGACCCAGAAAGCTGTGGATACAGGCGCTCGGGTATATGAAGTTTTCTTTGATTTCCGGGAGGCATTCGATGCCGTCCCGCACTGTCCCATAATGAACAAAATACAAGCGCATGGAATATCAGGGCAACTGTGTGACCGAAGAGTTTCTAGAAAACAGATCAGAGCATGTCATTTTCAGATGTCTTCAGACATATAAGAACTTCGTGTGAACCTACCTATTAGATAGCGTCAGAAGTTCCATGGCGCTTTTCGCGGATGAACTGTTGCATACAGGAAAGTCGCGAAGCTAGAAAATTGTAGCGAAATGAAGACGGTCTGCAGAGGACCCACACTTGGTGCAGGGAATTCCAGTTGATCCTTAGAATAAAAAAATATAATGTACTGCGAATAACAAACAGAAGGATACTTTACTGTATCACTTCAAAATCGCAGAATAATCACAGGAAGGAGTAACTTCTATAAAATATTAGGAGTACGTTTTCAAATGGAACAATCATATAAAATGAATCATGAATAAGGCTGATACCAAATTGAGATTCATTATAAGAATCCTCACGAAATGTAGTTCATCAACAAACGAGGTAGCTTTCAAAAAAATGTTGTTCGACGCTATATTTCAATATTTTTCGTCAGTAGGGGATCAGTAGCAGAGAGGACTGGTAGAGGTAATAGAGGCGATTCAAAGAAGAACATCACATTTCTTTACTAGCTTATTTAGAAGGCGAGAAAGCGTCACGGAAATGCTTAGACAACTCCAATAGCAGACGCTGCAAGAGAGGCGATGGTCCACGGTGAGTTCGAACAACGTGCACTGTGTGATCAAAATTATCCGGACACGCCCATATTACGTGCATTGTGCTGCCACCTTCTGCCAGGTACTCCATATCAGCGACCTCAGTTGTCATTAGACACCGTGAGACAGCAGAATGGGGCGCTCCGAGGAACTCACGGACTTCGAACGTGGTCAGGTGATTGGGTGTCACTAGTATCATACGTCTATACACGAGATTTCCACACTCCTAAACATTTCCGAGGTCCACTATATCCGATGTGATAATGAAGTGGAAACGCGAAGGGACACGTACAGCACAAAAGCGTACAGGCCGACCTCGTCTGTTGACTGACAGAGGCCGCCACAGTCGAAGAGAGTCGTAATGTGTAATAGGCAGACATCTGTCCAGACCATCACACAGGAATCCCAAACTGCATCAGCATCCACTGCAAGTACTACGACAGCTAGGTGGGAGGTGAGAAAATGCTCGGTTAACGTCATCTGCCATCGCGTGTACATAGTTCCAACAGTACAAAACGGAGACGGTGATGTTATGGTGTGGTCATGTTTTTCAGCGAGGGACCTTGCACCCTTTGTTGTTTTGCCTGAAACAATCACATCACAGGCCTATATTGATGTTTTAAGCACCTTCTTGCTTCCCACTGTTGAAGAGCAATTTGGGGATAGCGATTGCATCTTTCAACACGGTCGAGCCCCTGTTCATAATTCACGGCCTGTGTTGGAGTGATTACAAAACAATAACATCCCTTTAATGGACTGGCCTGCACAGAGGGCTCACGTGAATCCTACAGAACACCTTTAGCGTGTTATGGAACGCCAGTTTCGTGCCATGCCTCTCCTCCGTGCAGCACACCATCCCCCAAGAAACCTTCCAGCACCTGATTGAAAGTATGCCTGCGAGAGTGGAAGCCATCATCAAGGCTAAGGCTGGGCCAACACCATATTGAATTCCAGCAATACCGATGGAGTGAGCCACGAACTTGTCATTTTCAGCCAGGTGTCCGCATACTTTTGATCACATAGTATACGTTCGTAGAAGAATCAACCAATATATTTCTCAACTACAATTAATACCTTCAGCTGCTTACGGGCGTTGATATATATAAACGGGGACGGGTGAAAATGTATGCCCCGACCGGGACTCGAACCCGGTACTCCCTGCTTACATGGCAGACACTCTATTCATCTGAGCCACCGAGGGCACAGTGTATAGTGCGACTGCAGGGACTATCTTGCGTACGCCTCCCGTGAGACCCACACACTTACCTTGTGTGTCCACACACTAAATTCGTGGTATCCCACCCAAACACACCCATTACTCGTGGAAGACTTTCTTGCCAAGTCTCCTAAGAGTTCGAGGAATATGTGTGCATCCACAGAGGAGAAGAAGGTCATGGCCGGTATTGCCAGAACTATATATATGGTGTCTGTTCTTTCGGACATGTCCGAAAGAACAGATACCATATCAATATAAGAATATCTTGCTTCATCCTACGTATATCTCGCGAGAGTACCATTAAGATAAAATTTGTGGTATAGGAACCCACACGGAGTATTACAAGCATCGTTCATCCCGGGAACCATACGCGACTGAAACAGGAAAAGTGGCAAATGACATAAGTACTTAAAGTACTTTTCGCCATATACCTTATTGCGGAACGTAGATATGGATGTAGATGTAGTTGCAGAACGATCTATCCATCGCATGGTCTACACATAAGAATATAAACGGAAAATCTTAAACCCAAAAAGTATAAGCAGTCGTATGAATCGAGTTTGATAGATATCAAACTCAGCTCACTGTTTTCTCTCATGGTATCCTGCCAACGAAGAATGAAGGACAACCAACAGCAAGACTTCCGGAAAGCTTTTGACACAGTGCCACACTGCACATTATTAAGGAATGTCCGAGCATTGCGCTGTCGTCGGCGGCATCGAGTATTATTCGAGACAAACGTCGCGGCAGGAATGTCCCACAAAAGTGTGATAGAAGTGTTCTGACTCTCTCTATACGTAAAATAACTGATTTTTAGGGCGATAACGAGTCTGTGGCGGTTTATGGTGAAACTGTGTCGTCGTTGTATGACTGTGGAAGGACACAGCATACGTTTAACAGAATTCCTGTTTGTGGTGATAAATGGACGCTTGCTTTGAATGTCGAAATATCTAAGTCATCACAGATGTGCAGAAAATACGTTAATGTTCTGATAAAGAACTGATGGTTTGATGCTTGATACAGGCACATTCATTAAATATCCCCGTGTGAAGCCGCAAAGAGGTACGAAATTACACGACCACTTAAGCCTGACTGTAGGGAACGTGAATGGTTGACTTCGATGTATAAAGAAGACTGCGTGTAGAGCACCAGTGCGATCGATTCTTCAGTACTGCTCGAGTGTTCTCCGTACTGACCAGGGTGGCCGTCGAAGTATTTCAGAGGCGTGCTGCTAGATTTGGCACCGGTCAGTTCGATCAACAGGCGAGTGTTATGGAAATGTTCCGTGAACTGAAATGGAAAAACATTGAGATAATGAGACGTTCAACTCGTGAAAAACTGTTGAGAATTTTGGAGGTCAGGGATTTGCGAGAGACTGCGGAACGATTCTACTGCCACTAATGTATATCTTACGTAAAGATGGTAAAGACAAAGTAAGAGAAATCAGGGCTGATACAGCTTGCGGAGTATGTATGTAGACGTAGAAGTGTATGCAGAATTACGCATTACTCAACATTGACAATTGTTACTACTGCAGGAATAGCAACGACAGCCTGTATTCCGTTCACAAGACAGAGATACAAAGTAAAATTAACACATCTAACATGTTCATTTTCACAAGCCACTACACAGGGTGATTAAAAAAATGTTTATAAACTGATGTGGCACATCGGGCATGCAACAAGGATCAGTAGTCACGTAGGAACCGGGAGTCGCAAACGCCACGATAGGGCGCTACGCTCATGTGTGAAATGGCATCGTCGGAGACTGTTTAATTGGCACAGGTCTTGCAGCGTGGCTTGCTAGATCACTGTACTTAAACACCCTGGATTTTTACCTCTGGGAGAATCTGAATACCGTTATGTACCCAGAAACAGTTCCTTATGTGCACACTTCGCGGCAGCGTGTTCACGCCGCCCGTGACACTATTTGGAGAGAGTCTGGGACGTGCGCAAGAGTGCGTCAATCGGTGATGGGACGTGTGACGAGTGCATTGCGTCCCATGGAGGCTACTTTGAAAATCAGTTGCGTCCTGGATGCGATGTAGCTCTACTCTGAGTTCTGGGACGATTTATTGTTGTTGCAAGCACACTGTCCGTTTCCAGATACATGTTTATAGCATCTTTTTCCCTCCATTTCTCGTTACGAATCCGTCCCAGCAGTTTTTCGGTTTTATTGATGTTCACCCTGTACAAACACCGACATGTAAGCAATGGATTAGTGTGGCGTTCGCGTCTTTCCGACGTACGTACGATAAATGCGGAATCGTGAAATAGGCGAGGTTATTGCCAAATGCATTAAACGGGACCAACCTGCTGTTATTCTTTTCTTAACTCCCGAAGGGCAAAACCCCCAGAGATCCGAAGAATGAAGAATGTGAATGGGGCAGCATGTCTGTCGAAAACCACCATTGTGGAATGGTGCGCCAAGTACATTCTACCAGAAGTTTAAGTGATCATACGATAGCAGAAATTGTCGAAAGCAACAACATTTTGTCACCAGTAGATTCTTAAGCCCGCACGACTAACCGCGCGTTCTAACGCGCTGCTTCCCGAGAAGGAAGGCGTGCTAGAGTCCGGCACGAATCCGCCCGGCGGATTAATGTTGAGGTCCGGTGTGCCAACCAGCCTGTGGATGGTTTTTGAGATGGTTTTCTATCTGCCTCAGCGAATGAGGGCTTGTTCCCCTTATTCCACCTCGGTTACACTATATCTTCGATTGCTGCGCAAACACTTTCTCCGTGTATGCATACACCATAATTACTTTACCATGCAAACATCTGGGGTTATATTCATGTAGTATGAGACATTCCCAGGGGGGTCCACTGGGGGCCGAACTGCATAATAACCTTGGGTGGGGCAGCGGTGGGGTGGGTGGACTGCTGTGGCCTGTTGTGGGGTTGTGAACCACTGAGGACAACGGCGGGACGAAGCCAAATCCGTCGTTTCTAGGTCCCCGGTTCAATACACGATACACACAATACACAAGGGCTAGCCAAGGATGAATGGATCTAAACATGTAATAAAATTCATTTTGACAGCGTGAGGCATGGCTGCTAATACCGCTCCTGTCTAGAGCCTGTGTATCGGGAGACTGACTCATGCGTTCACAGTGACAGATGGTCTGAAGTGGGTTCAGTCGAATACGTAGTCCTAATTTTCATCCAGCAGAGTACAGTAGCGGAGAGAGACATTCAAAGAACAGGTGAAGAGAATGTTTTTGTTAATTGTTTTTCTTATCTCTTCCAGCTTTTTTTGTTTATTTATGTTTGTATAGTTTTGTATATGCTTTTAGTAGTGTGATGATGCGTGAATGTGGTCTAAATGAAATATGTAGATCATTGTTTCACTAATGAACGCTGTAGTGTGAGAAAGTTTTGAGATAGTGTGAACGCAGGCGACGAGGAATTTTGTATCATAATATGTTAAGTAAGGAAAGGTAAGTTAATTCGAGTTCAAACGAAAACAGTTAATAACGTGAAGTATAAACAAATTATCAGAATGTTAAATATTTATTTCGGGAAAAAATAGAGCTTAAAAGTGTGTTATTTTTTGATAAGCTAGTCAGGAAAAGCGTGGAATAACGTGGGAGAATAATGTTTTTCTATTGGCCTTAAAGATAACTGACCAATCGAAACGGAGTAATCTTCGATCCTCTTTTCTCTTGGAGACAGTATGCTTACAGCAGTCTAAGTAGTCGGAGCCCAACCTTTCAATGGTACGGTCGTATGTTGTATGAACTCCGAAGGAAGTTATAGTTTGCCGGTTTTAGTTGTGCTAGGTGCCTCAAAAGAGCTTAAAGTGAAGGCATATTTCCATTGTGTTTTTTAGAAACTACGGATTTTTAAGTAATTTTGTGTATGAGAAAATACACTAATTGCACGTGGCATATTGAGCAGATCGGTGACCAAAAACCTGAGTGCATTAGACGCCGATAAACTTAATAGTGTGGCGAGCATTTTCATTTAAGAACAATAAGTGTTTAGTAGCACTTCAAATTTCGGGAAATACGTTACCGTAAATTTGCGAATATGAATGAAAGTTTTTGTGCATGACTGTATTGGGATTAGAACAGGCTTGGCAGTGAACTTGTAATTCTTGACTTCAGAATATTTTGAAGTTTTGCCAGTATTTCCACCTCTCATTCAAAATTAAGGCCTTTTCCAGATTTATAGAATAGTTACGTTGTATGCAGCGTGCTGCGAATAGCAGTCAGTAGGTTTATACTCTGCTTTTCTACCAGCGACCTGCTGCGACGAGTTCACAGGTAGGTGCACGTAAAAGCACGAAAAGGAATCGCACCACCACAAACAAAAATTGCTCGTTAAGGGCACTTAATCTTTTTTTTAATTTTGCCTTACGATGGAATCGTGGTTCAAATGGTTCAAATGGCTCTAAGCACTATGGGACTTAACATCTGAGGTCATCAGTCCCCTAGAACTTAGAACTACGTAAACCTAACTATCCTAAGGACATCACACACATCCATGCCCCAGCCAGGATTCGAATCTGCGACCGTAGCAGCTGCGCGGTTCCAGACTGAAGTGCCTAGAATCTCTCGGCTACAGCAGCCGGCCCGCCGCAAGTATTAATCAAATTGTACAATATTAATTTCTAGCGAACATAAACTTGTAAAATCAATATCAGCATCTTCTCCAAGTATTCAGGATTTTGGCCTCTTCTGCCTCAGATTTGTTCACACTATCCCTTGAAAGGACGTCCAACATTCATCGTGCCACTTGGTTTTATTGTACTGAAGCTTCAGTTACCATATCATTGGACATAAGTTGGACATGGTCTTTCCAGTTCAGTAGTGTATGTCAATTATATTTGTAATGGGTCAAATTTTTAGTTATTGACTAATATCGATATTTCCTTTACGGTCCAACTATCAATTCCGCTACAAAGCGGAGGAATTTCATTTCTGAGGGATAGATTCGTCATAACTCATCAAATGTTACTTTTGTCTCCCGCCTGGTAGGCGGCGCGTGTGTCTGTTCATGTAAACTGAAGAGTAGGCGGAATGTAGGAAGGGAGTAGGAGCAAGTGATGTAGAAACCTCTCGGTACTGCTCTTACAAACGGTTTTACTATATCAGAACAATGTTAACGTAAAAACATAATGAGAATACCTAGCTTTGCACTGAGGAGCACGTAGGTGCGAAGTCGGATGTATCAAAGCTCACAGAAGTTACACAGGCAAAATCTGTAGTGGCTCGCCCACTATGAAATAGAAAAATTTTTCTTGGTTGTCTACTCGGAATCAAATAGCATCATCATAAAATCAAAATTACCATTTCTTACTCTGAAATTTAATAAAACTCCTTGATTAGTACCGGCAAATTCTGCTCTATTCCTTATATTAGGGATCCTTATTTTATTATTTTCTATAGTGGTTGAATTGGCGTATCAGCTGTGCTGTAAGTTTCATTTCCTAAAAATTAAATAAAAGGCGTGAAATAATCTGTCTCAACATGCAGCGACTCGGAAATAGAGATACTCACAATTTGCTTAAATTTTACGAAATTTATTCATGATTTCTAAAGGAACAATATGTACGCGATATAATATGAAACGAATACCTTTTAGTACACGGGCCTCAAATCAGTAGATAAAAAATATTTTTAATTTGCGATAAGTATATTAAAAAATTCGTAAGAACAAATTAAAACAAAAGGAAAAAAAACAAAAGAAAAACTTTCAGGCACAGTAGCTGAAATGACATAACAACATACCTCGTAAACAACAAACCCAATGCATAACACCTACTTGTCGTAATATTCAACCAAATACTGATGAGTATGAAATATTTTACAGGACTGTATTATCACCAATTGTAAACAATTATGAAAGTACAGCAATATGCATGATTATAAAATATTCGTATCTCCATAAATCACAAACATAACGGCGTATATTTCCTAGCAGCGGTTCAAAAGATGGAAAGAATTTAAGGAATTGTAGCAAAACATCTCTGACTTATCGTCAAAATAGTTCACTAACAATAGTAAAAAGCTTTTGTCATAAAATACAGGCAACGTTGTGAGAATATTTTCTACAATCCTAAGAATAATGTAAGAGTACTGGATTATTCTTATACAGAACACTCAAAAAACGTGACTCAAGCAAAAATAATAAAACTGGCACTTTTAACTGAAAAGTTCTGAATATTTGAGCGTTTCCGAAGCCACGCTACCTTGTCGCGCGACAAGATCAGCTGCCTTATCATTCTTTCTTACCAAATCCATGGCAAAGTACAGGAATGGGATGTCGTCGTCGTACCACAAACAAAGAAGATCGATAGTAATAACATTTTGTATTTATCTGTTAACGTAACATTATCTCAAGCCCATGTTGATACGTAAGTATTATCGTAGTCCAGCGGTGTTACGATTTGACTTGGCCCATATTCGCCATGTATGAGCTGAGGTTGTCGACTACTAAATATTTATCATCAGAACCATGGGATTTTTCGACTCAAAAGCCGACAATCACTGCTTTTCGTAAAACTGGATGTATCGCTTACTTTATACTACCCGTACTGAATGATATTTGTACACTGAAGAGCCAAAGAAACTGGTACACCTGCCTAATATCGTGTAGGGCCCCCGTGAGGACGCATAAGTGTCGCAACACGACTTGGCATGGATTCGGTTAATGGCTGAAGTGGTGCTGGAGGGAACTGATACCATGAATTCTCCAGGCCGTCCATAAATCCGTAAGAGTACGAGGGGGCGGAGATCTCTTCTGAATAGCAGGTTGCAAGGCATCCCAGATATGCTCAATAATGTTCATATCTAGGGAGTTTGGTGGCCAGCGGAACTGTTTAAATTCAGAAGAGTGTTCCTGAAGCCACTCTGTAGCAATTCTGGACGTGTGGGATGTCGCATTGTCCTGCTGGAATCGTCCAAGTCTATCCGAATACACAGTGAACATGAATGAATGCAGGCAATCAGAATGGATGCTTACGTACGTGTCACCCGTTAGAATTTTATCTAGACGTATCACGCGTCCCGACAGCACACGCCCCACACCACGTTCAAACTCACATCTTAATAATGTCCCATCGTAGCAGCAGTAACAGATCTAACAACTGCACCAGACACTTGTTCTCTTATATAGGCTCTCCCTACCGCAGTGCCACCTTCTGTCTGTTTACATATCTCTGTATTTGAAAACCCATAACTACACCAGTCTCTTTGGCGCTTCAGTGTATTAATGAAGTGTGAGTCCGGTATGTACCTACTTCGCCTGTAAACCGCACGTGATACCGGGTATGCCCTTTGTGGTGTCACCGCCAGACACCACACTTGCTAGGTGGTAGCCTTTAAATCGGCCGCGGTCCATTAGTATACGTCGGACCCGCGTGTCGCCACTGTCAGTGATCGCAGACCGAGCGCCACCACACGGCAGGTCTAGAGAGACGTACTAGCACTCGCCCCAGTTGTACAGACGACTTTGCCAGAAGGGGATCACTGACAATTACGCTCTCAATTGCCGAGACGATAGTTAGCCTAGCCTTCAGCTACATTTGCTACGACCTAGCAAGGCGCCGTATTCAATTGCTAATTAATATTATGAAGCATGTATCATCAAGAGCGATGTTCTACAATTATGGATTAAAGTTAAGTATTCCAGAAGCTGCGTACTTTTCTTTATAGCATTCATTACGTATCCTGTTTCAGACCTCACGCCAGCCTGCGTGAGTTTAAGCGCGTGCCTTCCGGCTTCCTCTCATTGTGTCTAGGCTGTCGTGCCTAGACACAACACCCTTCGCAAATATTTTACTTATGTGAACCATAACTGCAAACAGGACTGCTCTACGTGTGACAGGCTGAACTTTTTAATAAAGAAACAAACTCCTTTACCGTCAGCAAATAAGCATGGGTCACCAAGAACCAGAATGATACAATAGAGGACTCTGGCACATTAATATGGTGATGGGCTTGTAAGCACCCTAAACCGGTCTTAATTCAATACCTACAATTGAAGCTGTTAATTATCTGAATCTACCACTTACTGGTTGGTTCAGAAAGTTAATTATTTCATCGTTGTGTGGCAATTTGCTGTCAACCGTTGTTGTATTTCAGCTTTATCTCCGAGATCGCCAGAATACTGTGTATGGCTGTCCCAATGGTGGCATTAGCCCGTTCACTGCTGTGTTATTCATAAGTATCTCTGACGTTTCGAAAGGTGGTTGCGTGAAAACTGCAAGACATAAAGGAAATAGATACCCACATCAAAAACGTTTTTCATCACCCCGGTTCCCAGAACTCCTGAAGACAGGCGTTGACTGTGGTTGCTGCATCACAGACATAGTCCCTTTGACTGTTCAGAGATTTCACTAAACCCGCCCAAAGATGTAAACAACCATATATGAGCAGCGCCTATTAGACGGAGGGTGTCCGACAGCCGATCAGTTTCAATCACTCCACAAGGAAGGAGGTATAGGGCTCGTGTTGTCTGTAGTTCAACCATGCCTAGACGGTCAGCACCGCGGTTCAGTCGCGTCCGCTTTCTTACTGTGTGCCAGGAAGGGCTCTCAACAAGGGAAGTGTCCATGCGTCCACTAGTGAATCAAAGCGATGTTGTTCGGACATGCAGGAGATGCAGAGAGACATGAACTGTTGATGACATGCCTCACTCAGGCCGCCCAAGGTCTACTATTGCAGTGGATGACCGCTATCTACGGATTTCGGCTCGGAGAAAAGACATCAACGCCATCATGTTGAATAACGGTTTTCGTGCAGCCACAGGACGTTGTGTTACGACTCAGACTGTGCGCAATAGGCTGCATGATGCGCATCTTCACTCCCGACGTCCATGGCGAGACCCATCTTTGCAACTACCTCAGCATGCAGCGCGGTACAGATGGACCCAACAACATGCCGAATGTACTTCTCAGGATTGGCATCACGTTCTCTTCACCGATGAGTGTCGCATATGGTTTCAGCCAGACAATCGTCGGAGACGTGTTTGGAGGCAATGCTATCAGGCTGAACGCCTTAGACACATTGTCCAGCGAGTTCAGCAAGGTGGACCTTCACGTAAGTTTAGGAGTGGTATTATGTGGGGCCGACGTACGCCGCTGGTTGTCACAGTAGGCGCCTTAATGGCTGTACGATACGTGAATGCCATCCTCCGACCGATAGTTCAACCGTATCGGCAGCATAATGGCGAGGCATTTGTCTTCATGGACGACAATTCACGCCCCTATCGTGCACATCTTGTGAATGACTTCCTTGAGGATAACGACATCGCTCGACGAGAGTGGCCAGCATGTTCGCCAGACATGAACCCTATCGAACAGGCCTGGGATGGATTGGAAAGGGCTGTTTATGTTTATGTGACCCACCAACCACTCTGATAGATCTACGCCGAATCGCCGTTGAGGAGTGGGACAATCTGGACCACACTGCCTTGATGAACTTGTGGATAGTATGCCACGGCATCAATGCAAGAGGACGTGATATTACGTATTAGAGGTACCGGTTTGTCAAGCAGTCTGGACCACCACCTTTGAAGGTCTCGTGGTGTGGTGAGGCAACCTGCAGTGTGTGGTTTTCATCAACAATAAAAAGGCCGGTAATGATGTTTATATTGATCTCTATTCCAATTTTTTGTACAGATTCGGGAACTTTCGGAATCGAAGAGATGCAAAACTTACTTCATGTTTGTACGCATCATTAGATACAGCATCTCTCCAAGTTTTTTTTTTATATCATCATGAGTGATGTTCACTGAGATTACAAAAGGTGTGCCGGACCCTCTAGTGCCATGCGTAGTGCAGTAACTCGACGTGACATGAACTGAAGAAGACGTTGGAAGTCCCCTGCAGAAATAATGAGCCATGTTGTCTCTACATCTGTCCATAATTACGAAAATATTGCCGGTGCAGCATTTTGTACAAGAACTGACCTCTCGATTATGTCCCAGAAACCTTCGATGGGATTCATGTTGGGTGATCTGGGTTGCCAAATCATTCCCTCGACCTATCGGGAATATTCTTCAAACCAATTGCGGGCAGTCATGCATAAAGATTCCATCGTTCTTTGGGAACATGAAGTCGATGAATGGTTGCAAATCGTATACAAGTAGCCGAACATAACCATTTCCAGTCAAAGACTTATGTACATACAGCAGCACAATTCAGATGCCATATCAGCTTGCACAAAGTCTTGTTGGCAACTTGGACTCATGGCTTCGTGGGTTATGTGCCACATTCTAACACTACCATCAGTCAACTGAGATCGGGACTCATCTGACCAAGCCACGGTTTTCCAATCGTCTAGGGTCCAGTCTATATGGTCATGAGCCCAGAAGAGGCGCTGTAGGCGATGTCGTGCTGTTAACAAAGGCATTCGTGTTGGTCTTCTAGTACCGTAGCCCATTAATCCCATATGTCACCGCTCTGTCCGAACCGATACGTCCGCAGTGTTGCTTGTCTGTTAGTACTGTCACTTCCACACAAGCACCGCTGCTCGCGGTCTCGAAGTTAAGGCCGTCGGCAACTGCGTTCTCTGTGATGAGAGGTAATGGCTGAAATTTGACATTCACTGGACAGTCTTGACTCTGTGGATCTCGGAATATTGAATTTCCTAACGATTTCCAAAATGGAATGTTCCACACGTGCAGCTCCAACAAACATTCTGCATTCAAACTCTGTTAATTCCCATTGATCTGCCGTAATCACGTCGGAGATCTTTTCATATGTGTCACCTGAGTACAACTGACAGCTCCGTCTTTGAACTGCCGTTCTATACCTTCTGCACCCAATATTGTATGTGTGTATCTGCATATCACTATCCCTTGATTTTTATCAAATAAGTGTATAAGGGAACCGTTTGCGATGCGGCAAACACAGATACTCGCGTGCAGTTTATTGTAGTCGATGCTGTTGGTGCCCTGGAAGGTACAGCTGAGGAACCCCTTTCGATTATATTTATTATGCTGTCTGCTGGTACAAACTGTTTCGTGTACAAGTTCTGATGACACTACCGCCTCCCTCCGTGTTGTGAAACTACGTCGGAGCACATATTACCAATCTGAACTTGATGAGATATTCTATCGATTGATATGTGTCATTTTTCTTTACCTCTTGCAGTTTTCAAGCAATTTTATTCTGAAATCACTGGGGCACATGAGCAGTTCAAAATTTTCACTATTTTCGATCCACTGGTCCGTCAGTCATAAATGTATGACCACTAATTTTTTCTGATCTGGATAAGGCACCTACTTACAGTTAGCATGTACGACTCAGTTTCTTATAAACGTGGGCAGTAGTGATGCATAAAGGCTGGGCACGTCATTAACCAAAAAGTCTTGCTTCAAAAATAGATGACTTTATTGCTCGTACTATGACGTAAGCTGTCTTTTAAAATGCAGTAAAGATTGTTTGAAATTACAAAACAGAATCAGGAGCATCTCTCAGTTGAACACACAATTTATCTCAGGCAAAAACATACTTAGGGGAAATATGCTGCACGTGAAGGCTGCAAGGTATGAGTGTAACCGTCGTAAGTAGACTAGTGAAAAAATCTTTACATGATACCTGGAGGTGAATACTGACACCAGTTGGCAGTACAGCAGTTAGAGTGGCATAATGCTTCATCCTAATTGACAACATCGTTCAAAAAAATTAAATCATAAAAATATAATAGCCAAATATACCCGATAACATTACAACAGAAAGAACGATTGCAAAGAATATTTAGTTTAAAACAGTAACATAAAAGAACAACATTGATTTACGAATAGTTTGTCTCTAAACACCAAATCCAGTTTGCATTGACGTATTTTATTCTCATTTATATATGTTTTAATTATTTATGTTAGCAATAACGAACTGTACCTTTATGTTTCTTGGAAAGCTTTGCGTCTTTGATTCATTGTACATTTGTTTTATTCTCATTTATATATGTTTTAACTTTTTATGTTCGCAATAACGAACTGTACCTTTATGTTTCTTGGAAAGCTTTGCGTCTTTGATTCATTGTACATTTGTTTTGTTTATTATTTTATTTCTGCGTACAAACAGTTTTCGTCAGGAAACTTACCGTAAGTCTTGTACTCCTTTCACCTCTTAGTTTTTATTTCAAGCTTATGGTAGCCAGTATGCATCTGTTAATTCGTTTCATTATCTACATTGTAATTTCCTATTAATTTGTTGTTTGGTTCTAACTTGAGCCATTGTCTACTGTGATGTTGTAGGGCACAAATGTTGCTAATATTCTGTCACTTGATTGCAGCCAGTACAGCTCTGTATATTGGTTTTTATTTTACATTCTAACTGCTCTAATTATTTTGTTGTTGAATTTTTGCTATCGAATGAAACAACAAGTTTACTGTCACCAGTCACTGTATATTTATGTCCACAACGCGTTTAGAATGTTTTAAACTCGGCCATCAGGTGGATATATACGTGTTACTATAACATATGCGTGTATTGTGCTAAGATTCTGGGGTAGCTTATATCACGTCTTCAGTGATCACAGGCTCCTTTATTTATCGTAATATGTCACACGTGAACTGTAGTAACGATCTAGATGTGATGCGTTACGATACAGAAAGGAGCCTGTGACCACTACGGACAGTGCCAGAAGTTATTCCAAAATCGTAACACAACACAGACATATGTCTTACGAAAACATGTAAATCGCCCTGATAATTGAGGTTTAAATCATCGAAACCCGTTAACAGTGAATGGTAGCAGTAAACTTGTTGCTTCATACGATATCAGTAGCAGTCACGGTAAAACTTAACCTAAAATGTTCTATTCTGACTTTTATTATGTACTCATGTTTGCTATTCGTCACAAATAAAATTCACTGTTGATCTTGACGATGTACAGCGATACATTTGCTACTATGCTGCCACTTGATGCCAGCCAAGTGGCTTTGTTATTCTTGTTTTAAACTAAAACATTAGTACTGTTATAATTTTGTGATGCATATTTGTCTATTGTATTCTTAATGGTTCATTTTTCTGGAGTACGTTATCAGTACCGACTATGCATGGTGCCACCATCGTTACTATACTGCCCTCTGGCGTGAATGTCCACCTCGAAGTTTCCACTTAAGATTTCTTCGCTAATTTTCGTATGATTGTTACATACACATCTTCCAACCTATCTACGTACAGCATGTTGCTCTCAGGTAAGTTTTACCTAAGATGCATTGCGCATACAGTAGGGAGTTGATCCTGCACTTCACTATTGTGATTCTGTTTAGTAATTCTGTGTATCTTTATTATTTTTAACAGGTATCTGAAGATGGGTAATTCTGAAACGCCTCAGATTATGAGCAATAAAGGCATTCAGTTTTTGAAGCATACTTTTGCGTTAGCCACCAATCCAGTCTTTATGCAGGACTTCTGCTCATTCACAACGTGGTCGCCTGCCTCCTATTCTACTTTATATCACAATTGTGTTTCTTATGAAAAGTCAATGTGCTCGAGAGAAAGGTCAGGTGATGTCTACAATGAGTAATGAAGTTCTTATAATTCATAGGCCACCAGTGTAAACATTAGTACTCTACATTTGTGCACCGTAAAGTAAAGGTGTTTTTTAAATAAAGATACAAACTTCTTTGCAGTCACTATAGAGGATCAGGTGGTGTCAGCCAGATAGCCAACGCGCACAGTGGTATGTGGAGCAGGAGGCGGGGGATCCCCCCGGGAAACGCAGGTGTTTCCGGCGGACCAATGAGAGGCGCCTCGCGCCCGCGGCGGCTTACGGCCGCGACACCCCATTGCAGCCAATTACGGCGAATAATCCGCGCCGGGCTAACCCACGCCATCTCTAATTACGGCCGGCGCGCAGCCTATTGATTAAGCGCGGCTAAGCTACCTGCATTTACAACGGCGAACACTGCCCACCGGCCGCTCGCGGTTCCTCAACATCGGCCGTCCATAGGCTCGGGACAATGTTCCCCCAATTGTTACCGCCCTACGTGGATCAGGTCTGGAAGGAGAGGTCATTAACAACTGCTGGCAACAGTGCGTTAGTCTAGCACGACGAGTTTAAGTTTCATAAGGTGTCTAACACACGAGCTACAGCGCTCCTTGCGGCAAACAACGTTAACTCGTCCGCCATTTTTATGGTGGTAAAAACATTCTACTATGGCATATAGCTACTTACGAAAATTTGTAAAGTTGTCCCACCCAATGTCATTTCACTGCAGATACTGATAATTTCCTTACCTAGAAGCCGTGAGTATATTTTTCGAGCAACTGAATTTGGGTGAGAAACACATTAAGTGATATTTGTAGCCTAAAACTGTTTCTCAAACACTATTTATTGTGCGTTATAGATCATTTACGTAAATCTCAATCTTCTGAGCAGAGATGTAAAGTCGTAAAGCAACTGTATAGACCTACAAGCTTATTTTATTTGAAGATTAGTGAAAAATTACAGAAAGAGGATGTCACTGAAAGCGCTGTTAGAATGAAATACCAACGAAAACATTGTAGAAATGAAAAGTCAGTAAATTGTTTTACTGTCTTGTAAGTCACTATCATTACTGAGTTACTTTTGTTAATTAGTTGTAACACATAATTTTAAAAAAATACGTAATCTCGTCCACAGTGGACTGGTGTTTGAGACTGTGCATATGGTTAAAATACAAACAAAAACACAGAATTTCTGCGGCAGACACCATTTCTGTCACCTAACCACATTCTTCAGACGCTACCTGCACAAATTGCACTAATTTATGTTTAGTCTGCGAGCAACAAGAAGTTATCGTGGGTAGACGAACATGTTTTATGTTTTCTTGCATTTTTGTCTTACATCGAGAAGGTTATCTACATTTCGACTATAATTTTCCGTGTTTCTGCCAGTGTACACAGAAATTGCCACTTGTAACACCTGTACTGTACGTCAGCACCTAAATATGACACTAACATACAATAAGTGTTATCCTTATTGAGGAATTTTGAATCTGACCGTGTGTTTACCTGATGGATATAGGGTATCGAACATGAATTTCGTTATTATGGCAATTAACAGAAAGCTGAAAGACTTTGAAGGTAAAGAACGTAGTAAACGCATACAAATGAAATAACAAACGGTCGCCAGCATAATTATGCATAATCATTTGGAACGTTAATCTCAAAGAATTTAAATATAATTTAGAAAAAGGAAGTTTCCTTCTTCCTCTCTTTGTAAAGTGCACTGGACACACACAAATACCAGACGAACTGACTAGCAGTAAGCAGTAGTTATCAAATTGGCTATCACAGAAAGATAATTAGCACTTCACTCCTATTGATAATAATCACCACCTCAACCATTAACCATTTCTGCACCAAAAAGTTATCAGAGATCTCACGAGACTAAATGAAGTATGACAGGAGTCCTGGTTTAACTAACAGACACCACAAATACAGATAAATAACACTGTACAAACACTTTTTTACCCTCTCTAATTTATGGAAATACTTCAGATTTCTTTAGCAAAACAATCTTTAGTTTAACTTTCTCGCAATAGAAAAGAATATAATAGGGGCCCTTGAATTGTCAATTACTCTACTGGCTAATTCTGTAACTATTTCAGAAACAAATTACATTACACTATCGTGGATTTCTAGCCCTACTTCAATTAGTTTATGTTTTAATGCTTTAAAACAAATTATTCAAATATTAAGCTCAATCAGTTTCAGAAAATAGTTCATGATACTAACCAATGCAATTTACTTTTCATAACAGTCCAATGTACGTGCCCTTCTCACTATCTGTGAAGCAGGTAATTTTGATAACAACATTTAAACATTGTAACACTGAACTTTTGCACCTTTAGTGCAACAACGTACCATTATATTTTCAGAAACAGGATGCTCGGTTATCTGTACGTTAAGGAAGGGACCCTGTATTGGTTTGTGGTTAGGACAGTTTTTAAGGTGCAAACAAAGTTTTCTGTCACTGGAATTATTATTGAAAAACACTCACATCAGTATACTGGTCCATACCTGAACTCCTGCAGTTGATGGAGCAGTGGCGCAATAGTGGTAGCAAGCGCATGGCGGCTGAGTGGTCCGATGCTCTTGAAGTTGAATGCTCTTTATAAATTCTTCTTGGAGACGTATTTCCTTCATTTCACAGCCATGCCATGATAACAAGAGCACCAAACGACAGCCAAAACCACATCCGAGGCAATTTCAACATAAATTGGCTTCAAAATACCTCACTTGGCACCCGCATTGTTAACAGTACAACGTCTAGCCACAGACTGAGCAAAGTGCTCTCTCTCTCTTGTCGCCCAGATTGACCGCCGGATCCACCATTTCCCACGCACCAAACCCCTTCCCTAGCGGAGGGGGTTCCCTACGTCTTTTAAGTTATATCATACAAATTCCCTAAAGTGTGAACCAGCTTTCTACATACCATTTCTCTTTTATAAACAGGTGTATTTCAAAAAGCTCCATTATTTAAACACACTGTTAAGTTTTTTTCAAAATATCCTTCACAAACTTCCACTTCCCTCTGGCAACTGAAAGACATTAATCAGTAAAGACTAAACGTTTCATAGTTACATGTATAAAATTACACAGTATAAATTATTTATAATTGATCTTGGTGTTACACACTGTTTACTGTTTTCTGATAAAAAATAAACTGAAACTAGTGAAAGTTAATTTCAATGGGGCGTGGCACAACAGACGACGCCTTTGACTACACGTAAAATGGTGAACGGGAATAAAATTTTCTTGAAACATGATGGATCTACAGTCACTCAACGAAATTTTAAGCTCGTTGATTTAGCAGTAGTAGGCAATTACGTATGTGTGGTTTTGAGGTCTTTTTCTTGTTGTGGGTTGATTTTAACTAATCGATATATTGCGAGATGTCAAGTATTTACTCGTCCTGTAATAACAGTTACCTCCTTTTCCGAACTTCCCAGTCGCCATCATGTTTCCTCTCTGCTGTGGTCCTACTCTGCACTGCCACATATTTGACGGCTGACTTCTTTTCGATTGCAGAAGAGAGAGGCTATAAGAGAACTTCCAAATTTAAACAACTCGCTACGAAATCACAAAACACGGTTTCACGGTTTCTGTAATTCTTCTATATTCGAATAAGTACTCAACACACAAGAACTGATAATTAACAAACCTTTTCAGACAACTTGTCCATACATGATGCTTCCATGCCTGGTCAAAACAGTAAGTTAGTTACTTAACTCGGTAAAACATAGAATAGTCTATACAACAACATTCATTTTTCTTTAGTGCTCGACCTTTGTCGTCAGGCCCCCTTCTTTTTTGTAGTCGACAGTACCCCTCAAAGCTCGACCGCAAAGAACAAGTGACCTCTCACTGATCTGTCCAAATTACACATCCATCGTCGCTTTCTGCGTTGTACCTGCATTTTTCCTTCTCATATATGTTCATAAGTTCCAGCAAATCCGGGCTCTGTAGCTGCTCTTTACTAATTAAAGTCACTTTATCACAGAAAAGGGGAAAGAGAGACGGGATTCCTACGATTTGTAGCAACGTGTATCACAATAGATTGCCCCACTAAGATGAAAGGTGTCGTATGGAATAAGTTGCACAACTAAAGACAGAGTGTCGTATCTTATAAGCAGTCCATATATTAAGTTAACTTTTACATTGAAGTTTCACGTGACCTAAATTCAATGCATTTCTTTGAACGCCAAAGTGATACATTGGTCTCTGACAATATAAAGATTACAGACTTCGTATTTCAGAAAGATAGTTAGCATCATAAAACTGAAATTAATTTAACAAGAGGCGGTTTCTCTCTCTCATAGGTCAACTTACCCTCTCATTCCTACCAAATTGGTTCAGGTCCTTTCTTTGTATTTACTTGACCTCAGGTATAGGTTGCCTTTTTCCAAGGTAAACCTTATGCCATTACCTCCTTTCTGCGTAACTGTTGTGGTGTTGAATTAGTTATTCCGTGTAAGTCAGTGCAGATTGATACGCGCGGTTTGAAATACACGCCCAGGCGTCAGTGGCAACCTACGGCGATGATAACGTAGCAGTTCAAATTCGGCATATTGTTTTTGGGAATTGTAAGTATATTTTGAGCGCGATTAATACGTCTTAAATATACGTAGCGTCACTTAATCTCAATACACTGGCAAAAAGTTACTTATTATTGATGGAAATGTTACGCATTCTGTCAATGAATGACAACGTAACGTAATCGGCAACTAACCCAGCGATAATATACAACATTAAATGATTCCTTCAGCCAGAAAATAATCTAATGCTACACAGAAAGAAACAATGGTACAAATTGATGTGTCGACAGAAGTGCCGACACAGTGTGATTTGAGGGGACCGCAATGCACGCTATAAACACACGAGGGATGGCGTGAGGTCTGAAACACGATACGTAATGAATGCTATAAAGAAAAGTACGTAGCTTTTGGAATACTTAACTTTAATCCATCCTTGTTGTATACATCGTTCTTGATGAGACATGCTTTATACGATATGTATCAATTGATATGTAAGGCTAATGGCGCCTTGCTAGATCGTAGCCATGGACTTAGCTGAAGGCTATTCTAACTATCTGCTCGGCAAAGGAGCGAGGCTTCGTCAGTGTAGTCGCTAGCAAAGTCGTCCGTACAACTGGGACGAGTGCTAGTCCGTCTCTCGAGACCTGCCGTGTGGTGGCGCTCGGTCTGCGATCACTAACAGTGACGACACGCGGGTCCGACATGCACTAATGGACCGCGGCCGAGTTAAAGCTACCACCTAGCAAGTGTGGTGTCAGTCGGTGACACCACATTCCTCCCCCGCAAATCGGCGAACGATCGTGTTATAAGGCTTCCGCCCGCCGTGGGGAGGACCCCATGTTGACGTATGCGATGAGGTGGGGAGCCTAACAACAGGCGAGGCTGTGCCACCCGCACCCGGCCATTCGGTCCGAGGGGAGCTGGGAAACGCCTGAAAACCTAGTCCAGGGTGCACGTCAACATGCGGTGTATGCGCCTGTAAAGAGACAGGAGGGGCCGAAGGGTCGACCTCCATTGCGTCGGGGTACCCGACGCGCGAAGACGCCATGTGGTCCGGAGCGGGCAAGAGTTCCATGGCGGAGGACATCTGGTCACGGGAAGCGATAGGCGGCGCGTGACCCAGGGAGGCGCCAGGCGGTTGAAGCGAAGCGTCGACTGCGGGCGGCGCCGGCGGGAGACCAAGCGGCGGCGGCGGCGGTGGCGGCGGCGACGCGTCGACATGGGGCAAAATGGAAGGCAGCGTCGGTAACACCTGGGGATGAGGCGAGCCAGTAGATGGGTCCCCAAGGCGCTGACCGGACGGCGCTGAAAGAAGACGGGGAGCGGCAGAACCCGTGCGACGCCAGAGGCGCAGCTGATTGAGATGCCGACGCACCTCACCAGAGGCCCCCAAAACCAAATACATCGCGCGCCCGAGGTAGCGAAGAATGCGCCCTGCGAGCCAACGCCGTGAACCTCGATAGTTGCGATAGAATACAACGTCGCCTGGTGCAAAAGCAGGAGTCTGCCGCTGCACAGGAACCTGATGCGGCGGATGCAGCAAAGACATCAAGGTTCGATGAGGACGACCGTGGAGCAACTCAGCCGGCGAGCGACCATCTCGGGGCTGAGAGCGATACGAAGACAAAAAGAGCAACAATGCGTCCTCCCGAGAATGCGACTCTTTCAACTTCAACATCTGTGACTTGAAAGTCCGGACCTATCGTTCAGCGGCACCGTTTGACTGAGGCGAAAACGGCGCGGATGTCAGATGTTGAATACCATTGGCCTTGCAGAAAGACTGAAATTCTGCAGACATGAATTGTGGGCCATTGTCGGAAACAATAGTCCGCGGAAGACCTTCAATGCAAAAGATAGCAGACAACGCTTGGATGGTGGCAGATGACGTCGTGGAAGACATCCGGACAACAAAAGGAAAATTACTGAAGGCATCTACCACAACCAACCATCTAGCATTCCAGAATGGACCAGCAAAATCGATGTGCAAGCGTTGCCAAGGGGAAGTGGCTTTTGGCCATGCAAAGAATTTCAGCGGCGGTGCGGATTGTTGTTCAGCACACGCCATGCAAGAAGAGCACATTTTCGTAATCGCAGCATCGATTCCAAACCAAGTACAGTGCTGACGAGCAAGTTGTTTCGTTCGCACGATACCCCAATGTCCTTGGTGAAGAAGCCGTAAAACAGAGGACTGTAACGAACGTGGGACCACGACTCTGGACTGATCATTATCAGAACGCAACAACAAAACACCACGTCGTACTAAAAGTCTCTCCTTGTGAGCAAAAAATCTGCGAACCAACGGAACCTCTATCCGTGACTTTGACAAGGGCCATTGCGTAGCAACAAAACGCAAAACCGTAGCAAGGACAGGGTCAGCAGCTGTGGCCGTAGCTACACGACGAAAATCAATCGGAAACGATTCGACCACGTCATCGGTTTCCGAATCAATGAACATGCAAGCAAGTTCGGAAGAATCGAATGCGCTATCCTCAGCAACAGGCAAACGGGACAACGCATCAGCGTTTCCGTGCTTAGCAGTGGACCGATACAAGATATCGTAGCGGTACTGCGAGAGGAAAATAGACCAGCGAATGAATTTCTGCTCTGTACGTGGAGGTACAGGCTTGTTCGGATGAAAAAGCGATGTCAAAGGTTTGTGGTCCGTGATGATGGTAAAGGGACGACCATACAAGAAATCATGGAACTTAGTAACTCCAAATACGAGAGCCAAAGCTTCTTTCTCTATCTGTGAATAATTTCTTTGTGCAGACGAGAGCAATTTGGACGCAAAGGCAATAGGGCGATCATGCGATCCATCTTTGTGCGCAAGCACAGCACCGATCCCGAAATCCGATGCATCTACCATCAACAAAAGGGGTTTCTGGGGATCGAATGGCGTAAGGCAAGTATTTGAAAGCAACGCCGATTTCAACTGGCGAAAGGCGCGTTCGCATTCCGTCGTCCAGACGAACGGAACACCTGTACGGCGTAAGCGATGAAGCGGAGCTGAAATGGAAGAGGCATTGCGCACATTCACTCACAACTTGTGATTCCAAATCATGTAAGGTTCTCGCGACCTCATCACGCAATGCGTGTGGAACATTGCTCGCTCTGAAAAAATTCGGTTGCGCATTGACTTTCAGTTCCAAATGTGATTTATAGTTCTTAGCGCAATCAAGGCCCGGTGCAAAAATGTCTGCAAATTCTTCACATAGACGAGAAACCCTGGCGGAAGGCAGAGTCTGGTTCACTGAGAGGACCTGATGGACTGTCGACAAGTTAAACAACTGAAATAAATCTAAACCAAACAAGTTCACTGCAGTAGAAGAACGAAGAACGTAAAATGACACAGCTTTTGTTTGTCCCTTGTATGTTGCAAGAAGGGTGCACTGTCCTAACACAGGGATCTGCTGTCCTGAATAACTATGTAACTTAACAGTTGCGGCACACAACGGAGGTTTGCCCAGTTGTTTGTACGTGTCGTGATTGATCAATGAAACTGCAGGTCCGGTATCGAGCTGGAATGGTATGACTTTGCCTTCAAAGTCCAAGTCTACAAAAAGTTTATTGTCCTGCCGACGACAAGAGCGACTGTCTCGTGCAATTTGAACTGATACAGGTACAGCATCACTTGCTAATTGACGTGATTTCCGGCGACGTCGACGCACACTTTTTGTGGGACCAACACAGTCACCGTTAGAGAAAGTGGCACTGGATGGAGTGGAATTAACTACATGAATGTCCACGGGCGAAGGTCCACGAGCCTGAGTGTCCTTGGTTCGATTCCGGCGCGAAGCAAAGGGCTTGGAATGATTAAGAGTGTCTGATCTGAGCTTTTCCTGGCAAACACTTTGAACATGTCCTTTCTTATTACAGTAAAAACAAATAGCTTGGCGTGACGGGCAATTGTCACGCGAATGTCTAGTTGCACACCACGGGCATGATTTCACTGCATTTGTATGCTTGTGCGGCACACGTGGAGAGCTAGGCGGCAGCTGCGCGGACGAGCGCGAGGGCTGTTTATCGTTCCGTGCAGCGCGCCCGGCAGGCCGGGTAATGTGACACACGCCTGGCAAAGTTTCAAATGATTCCTGTGCAAAGTCAAGTGTGTCTTGTCTATCTAATACGTCTATCACTTGTTGAAGGGAGGGATTAACTAGTTTCAAAATCTGTTCCCGTATACGAACATCAGAAACGTTCTGTGCAATTGTATCACGTACCATTGTATCTGAATAAGGGAGTCCACATTCACACTCAAAAGCACAATCCCTTGTACGACCTTGCAATGTTGCAACCCACTCCCGATTAGTTTGACCGGCCGTACGTTTTGTACGAAAGAACGTATACCTTTTTGCAACTACATTAACTGTGTCCTTGAAATAGGCATCTAACACCGACAAAATTTCTTCATAGGACAGAGTCGCTACGTCGCGTCGGGGAAATAATTTCACTATCACACGGTACGTGTGCACGCCGAGACAAGACAATAAGTGAGGCTGCCGCTCGTTACCTTGAATTCTGTAGGCGGCGAGATGAAATCCAAATTGGCGTGACCACTCCGTCCAGCGTTCCATAGCTGGGTTAAATGGCCGGAACGGGGGTGCAACAGCATGTTGTGGCGGCGGGAGCGGTGAAGCGGCGGCCGCCGCATCGTTTTGCAGTGCACGTTGACCCTGGACGAGCTGTCCAAGGGCATCCAATAACGCCTGCGTCTGGTAATTCTGCAAGCGATAAAATTCGGACAGGACATCTGGAGAAGCCATGACACAAGTAAATGTAAGCAAGTAGAAAGAACAAGACCCTTTTTAGACTCGTCGCCATATGATGTGTCGACAGAAGTGCCGACACAGTGTGATTTGAGGGGACCGCAATGCATGCTATAAACACACGAAGGATGGCGTGAGGTATGAAACAGGATACGTAATGAATGCTATAAAGAAAAGTACATAGCTTTTGGAATACTTAACTTTAATCCATCCTTGTTGTATACATCGTTCTTGATGAGACATGCTTTATACGATAAGTATCAATTGCTATGTAAGGCTAATGGCGCCTTGCTAGGTCGTAGTCATGGACTTAGCTGAAGGCTATTCTAACTATCTGCTTGGCAAAGGAGCGAGGCTTCGTCAGTGTAGTCGCTAACAAAGTCGTCCGTACAACTGGGACGAGTGCTAGTCCGTCTCTCGAGACCTGCCGTGTGGTGGCGCTCGGTCTGCGATCACTAACAGTGGCGACTCGCGGGTCCGACATGTACTAATGGACCGCGGCCGATTTAAAGCTACCACCTAGCAAGTGTGGTGTCTGGCGGTGACACCACACAAATATCTGAGTATTTTAAAATAATTGCAAAGTATTTCTTTGCAATTATCTCTTTAATAATTGAGCTAACTTTTAATCCGTTGAACTAACTGAAAATATATTAACTCAGAGCTGAAGCCTGACCTAAGCCGTGCGGTGTTAAATCTCTGAATAAGTTTTGTAATCAAAGATATTAAATAACTTCAATATTGAAAACTGACTGTAGAAGATCATAAAAGCTCTTAGAACTATCTTCCTTTGCCAGTGAAGCTCGCGAACACTAAAATGTATTATAGTACACGTAATGGCGGATTCAGCGCCACCGAAACAGTCGGAGCCAGATGGGCAAACGAAAGCAGTATTATTATGATATTTAATGAATTTTACGTGGAGGGAGAGGTATTTTTGGAAGAAAACATTAGATAGTTTCAATTAACAATATATTGTAACCTTAAAGTACAGACAGCGAGTTATACATACATGGATCCACAGGAGAGAGAGAAAACAGGCGAAAGACAGAGAACAAACAGAGGCGAGCAATATGGCTCTTTTTTTATATATATATTAAGCTGGAATTTACATGCTTCCATGGAACATATTGAAATACAGTATTTTTTAATGGAAAATATTTACAATATTTGTCACAAAATATCATCAGACTCGACAGAATGACTTACAATATTACAGATATTACTTTATTATTTTGTACACTATTGGCCAGTAAACTCCTACACCACGAAGATGACGGGCTTCAGACGCGAAATTTAA
The DNA here is from genome assembly GCF_021461385.2 of Schistocerca piceifrons. Lineage (NCBI taxonomy): Eukaryota > Metazoa > Arthropoda > Insecta > Orthoptera > Acrididae > Schistocerca > Schistocerca piceifrons. The sequence continues at coordinate 681,843,968 of NC_060141.1, read as the reverse complement.
CCGACAGGAAGAAGATGCTGTGATATGCAAATGATTAGCTTTTCAGAGCATTCTCATAAGACTGGCGCCGGTGGTGATACCTACAACGTGCTGACATGAGGAAAGTTTCCAACCGATTTCTCATACACAAACAGCAGTTGACCGGTGTTGCCTGGTGAAACGTTGTTGTGATGCCTCGTGTAAGGAAGAGAAATGCGTACTATCACGTTTCCGACTTTGATAAAGGTCGGATTGTAGCCTATCGCGATGCTGTTTATCATATCGCGACATTGCTGCTCGCGTTGGTCAAGATCCAATGACTGTTAGCAGAATATGGAATCGGTGGGTTCAGGAGGGTAATACGGAACGCCGTGCTGGATTCCAACGGCCGCGTATCACTATGAGTCGAGATGACACGCATCTTATTCGCATGGTTGTAACGGATCGTGCAGCCACGTCTCGATCCCTGAGTCAACAGATAGGGACGTTTGCAAGACAGCAACCATCTTCACGAACATTTCGACGACGTTTGCAGCAGCATGGATTATCAGCTCGGTTACCCTTGACGTTGCATCATAGACAGGAGCGCCTGCGATGGTGTACTCAACGACGAACATGGGTGCACGAATGGGAAAACGTAATTTTCTTCGGATGTATCCAGGTTCTGTTTACAGCATCATGATGGTCGCATCCATGTTTGGCGAAATCGCGGTGAACGCACACTAGACATTGGAAGCGTGTATTCGTTATCGCCATAGTGGCGTATCACCCAGCGTGATGGTATGGGGTGGCATTGGTTACACGTCTCGGTCACCTCTTGTTCGCATTGACGGCACTTTGAACAGTGAACGTTACATTTCAGATTTGTTACGACCCGTGCCTCTACCCTTTATTCGATCCCTGCGAAACCCTTCATTCCAGCAGGATAACGCACGACCGCATGTTGCAGGTCCTGTATGGTCCTTTCTGGGTACAGAAAATGTTCGACTGCTGCCCTGGCCAGCACATTCTCCAACTGAAAACGTCTGGTCTATGGTGACTGAGAAACTGGCTCGTCACAATACGCAAGTCACTAATCTTGATGAACTATGGTATTTTGTTGAAGCTGCATGGGCAGCTGTAGCAGTGCACGCCATCCAAGATCTGTTTGACTCAATGCCCAGGCGTATCAAGGCCGTTATTACGGCCAGAGGTGCTTGTTCTGGGTATTGATTTCTCAGGATCTATGCACCCAAATTGCGAGAAAATGTAATCACATGTCAGTTCTAGTGTAATATATTTGTGCAATGAATACCCGTTTATCATCTGCATTACCTATTGGTGTAGCAATTTTAATAACCAGTAGTGTATTACCTTTATATCGGTTGAATAAATCGCATCATACACTAAATACTCTTCCAGGTGTCGCCACAACCCGCCGTCTCATTCTCCTATGTCTCTACAAATCTGGATACACGCCACCGTCATGCTTGATTTTTACCATTTTTCATACCTTGTCACATTATTTGTATTCTTCAGATAAGCTGATTTCTGGACACTGTCTTGGCTTATCTCACAATTTTGAATTGTGGTGTATAGAAGTAAGTAACAACTAGTAAAAACATTAAGAAAAGACCGTTCTTATGGCTCCCATATATCTTGTGTGGACTATAACCTATCGTACTGGTGGCTGCCTGCTATAGTATTCCACAAGATCAAAGTACAGAGTCATGACTCCTACAAAGAATTTCCGTTATCTTTTGGTGTTTGGTAGAAATTACGTTGTTGCCACCTGACTTAAAATTGTTATAATCGTGTGCTCATAAAAGCAAGACACTTGTACAGGGTTATTACAAATTATTGAAGCGATTTAACAGCTCTTCAATAACTTTATTATTTGAGATATTTTCACAATGCTTTGCACACACATACAAAAACTCAAAAAGTTTTTTCAGGCATTCACAAATGTTCTATATGTGCCCCTTTAGTGATTCGGCAGACATCAAGCCGATAATCAAGTTCCTCCTACACTCGGCGCAGCATGTCCCCATCAATGAGTTCGAAAGCATCATTGATGCGAGCTCGCAGTTCTGGCACGTTTCTTGGTAGAGGAGGTTTAAACACTGAATCTTTCACATAACCCCAAAGAAAGAAATCGCATGGGGTTAAGTCGGGAGAGCGTGGAGGCCATGACATGAATTGCTGATCATGATCTCCACCACGACCGATCCATCGGTTTTCCAATCTCCTGTTTAAGAAATGCCGAACATCATGATTGAAGTGCGGTGGAGCACCATCCTGTTGAAAGATGAAGTCGGCGCCGTCGGTCTCCAGCATGTCCAGATACACGTGTCCTGTAACGTTTTTTTCGCGGAAGAAAAAGGGGCCGTAAACTTTAAACCGTGAGATTGCACAAAACACGTTAACTTTTGGTGAATTGCGAATTTGCTGCACGAATGCGTGAGGATTCTCTACCGCCCATATTTGCACATTGTGTCTGTTCACTTCACCATTAAGAAAAAATGTTGCTTCATCACTGAAAGCAAGTTTCGCACTGAATGCATCCTCTTCCATGAGCTGTTGCAACCGCGCCGAAAATTCAAAGCGTTTGACTTTGTCATCGGGTGTCAGGGCTTGTAGCAATTGTAAACGGTAAGGCTTCTGCTTTAGCCTTTTCCGTAAGATTTTCCAAACCGTCGGCCTACGCGTGAAACTTGCCCGCACGCGTTCAACCGTTTCTTCGCTCACTGCAGGCCGACCGTTGATTTCCCCTTACAGAGGCATCCAGAAGCTTTAAACTGCGCATACCATCGCCGAATGGAGTTAACAGTTGGTGGATCATTGTTGAACTTCGTCCTGAAGTGTTGTTGCACTGTTATGTCTGTCTGATGTGAGTGCATTTCAAGCACGACATACACTTTCTCGGCTCCTGTCGCCATTTTGTCTCGCTGCGCTCTCGAGCGCTCTGGTGGCAGAAACCTGAAGTGCGGCTTCAGCCGAACAAAACTTTATGAGTTTTTCTAGGTATCTGTAGTGTGTCGTGACCATATGTCAATGAATGGAGCTACAGTGAATTTATGAAATCGCTTCAATCATTTGTAATAGCCCTGTATATACAGCTATATCTTTCTTTGCGTAGGTAAATTATTCTGTCTCTTTTCATAATTTTAAATATTTACCTTTAAGAAGTATTTATCTGTCTCTCTTTCCTAGCGCCTTTACAATGAATGAAATCAGAGCTTCGCATATATGGGAAATGCATTCATTAACAGTCGCTTGTACAATTTCAGTATTACTTGTTACTGTTACACGTGCATGAAATTTTAGATTTGTGTTAATGGCGCTCAAATTCCAATGAATAATTGCATTACTAAACTTCTGTGTGCTTTGAACGATTACGTTTCAACTTCGCACTTCCTGAAACAAAGTAAATATTTTTCTCTGATCTGAGTTAACACACCGATATTGCCAATGTTTCGAAAGAAATTTCGGACACAGATTTGATTTTAATACAAAAGTATCTGTAGTACATACCTACTGTGGCAAGGCTTGTTTACTCTTTACACTAAACATCAGTGTTATCTACATACAGTAACTACGCTAATACAAAATTAGTAGCGGCTAATTTTGCTTTAAATGAATGATGTTGTCCTGGTCTAGCGAAACGGGAATGTACTAAGAAATATTAACATCTGAGTTGCTCTGGACAGACTCGTCAAAAACTATCTTACTGCATGGAAATCTACACTCCTGGAAATTGAAATAAGAACACCGTGAATTCATTGTCCCAGGAAGGGGAAACTTTATTGACACATTCCTGGGGTCACATACGTCACATGATCACACTGACAGAACCACAGGCACATAGACACAGGCAACAGAACATGCACAATGTCGGCACTAGTACAGTGTATATCCACCTTTCGCAGCAATGCAGGCTGCTATTCTCCCATGGAGACGATCGTAGAGATGCTGGATGTAGTCCTGTGGAACGGCTTGCCATGCCATTTCCACCTGGCGCCTCAGTTGGACCAGCGTTCGTGCTGGACGTGCAGACCGCGTGAGACGACGCTTCATCCAGTCCCAAACATGCTCAATGGGGGACAGATCCGGAGATCTTGCTGGCCAGGGTAGTTGACTTACACCTTCTAGAGCACGTTGGGTGGCACGGGATACATGCGGACGTGCATTGTCCTGTTGGAACAGCAAGTTCCCTTGCCGGTCTGGGAATGGTAGAACGATGGGTTCGATGACGGTTTGGATGTACCGTGCACTATTCAGTGTCCCCTCGACGATCACCAGTGGTGTACGGCCAGTGTAGGAGATCGCTCCCCACACCATGATGCCGGGTGTTGGCCCTGTGTGCCTCGGTCGTATGCAGTCCTGATTGTGGCGCTCACCTGCACGGCGCCAAACACGCATACGACCATCATTGGCACCAAGGCAGAAGCGACTCTCATCGCTGAAGACGACACGTCTCCATTCGTCCCTCCATTCACGCCTGTCGCGACACCACTGGAGGCGGGCTGCACGATGTTGGGGCGTGAGCGGAAGACGGCCTAACGGTGTGCGGGACCGTAGCCCAGCTTCATGGAGACGGTTGCGAATGGTCCTCGCCGATACCCCAGGAGCAACAGTGTCCCTAATTTGCTGGGAAGTGGCGGTGTGGTCCCCTACGGCACTGCGTAGGATCCTACGGTCTTGGCGTGCATCCGTGCGTCGCTGCGGTCCGGTCCCAGGTCGACGGGCACGTGCACCTTCCGCCGACCACTGGTGACAACATCGATGTACTGTGGAGACCTCACGCCCCACGTGTTGAGCAATTCGGCGGTACGTCCACCCGGCCTCCCGCATGCCCACTATACGCCCTCGCTCAAAGTCCGTCAACTGCACATACGGTTCACGTCCACGCTGTCGCGGCATGCTACCAGTGTTAAAGACCGCGATGGAGCCCCGTATGCCACGGCAAACTGGCTGACACTGACGGCGGCGGTGCACAAATGCTGCGCAGCTAGCGCCATTCGACGGCCAACACCGCGGTTCCTGGTGTGTCCGCTGTGCCGTGCGTGTGATCATTGCTTGTACAGCCCTCTCGCAGTGTCCGCAGCAAGTATGGTGGGTCTGACACACCGGTGTCAATGTGTTCTTTTTTCCATTTCCAGGAGTGTATTTCATATTATGAATTACGGGTATCTTTCTATACTAGGTCTGTTCAAAAAATTCAGGAACTTTCCTATTTTCAGGCCAATGATGTGTTGGAGCGAAATGCGGCTGGCATCCCAGCATACGCCTGTGTTTAATGTGTAGCTGCCGAAAGTTTCACTGTTGTATGTTTGTTAGTTTTTGTTCGGTGTATTGAGCGGATCGTAGTGTCGCACAGTTTGCGAATTTCGAGGTGCCACAGTTAGAGGAGCAACGCGTCTGCATTAAATTTTGCGAGAAACTCAAGGTAACATTTACAGAAACACACCAAATGATGCAAGACGCCTACGTTGATGAGTACTTAAGCAGTAAGCGGTGCACAGTGTTACCAATGGTTCACATGGTTTAAAAAGTTAAAGGTGACCCTCTTTCAGGACACCTTCTGACGTCTGCCGACGATGCTTATGTGAGGAGCGTCGACGAGATCGTGGATGCCAATGGAAGACTAACTTACCGAGAAATTGCAGACGAATGTAACATTGCAGCTGGATCACGTCATGAAATTCAGCCACAGCATTTGGAACACACCTTGCTGGTGCCAAGCTCGTCCCACGGCTTATGAGTCAAGACCAGAAAGACCTTAGCTTCGCAATTTGTGAAGAGCTTTTGCATCGCTCAAATCTGAACATGTTCATTAAGAGTATCATAAATGGTGATGAGTCAGAGATCTAAGTTTATGTCGTTGAGATCAAGGTTCAATATTCATAATGGGTCAGGAAATGCTCTCCAAGACCAAAAAGAGCTCGTCAGGTCAGCTCAAACGTCAAAGCCATGCTCATGATTTGTTTTTTTTTTTTTTTTTTACTTTGACGGATTAGTTCATCATGAGTTGGTGACACAAGGACAAACTGTTAATCGAAAGTACTATCGGGACGCCTCCGAGAAAATATGAGAAGGAAACGGCGTGAAATGTGGCGAGACAATTCATGGTCCCTGCATCACGATAACGCACCCGCATATTCATCCGTGTCGGTGCGTGACTATTGCACGAAAAACGAAATCACTGTGCTGCCTCATACTTCGTAGTCTCCAGACATGGTCCCTCCGGACCTTTTTTTTTTTTTATTTCCAAAGTTGAAAACCCTGTTGTGAGGACGAAGATTTGCAACGATAAACGAAATAAAGGAAAATTCGCGGACGGCGCTACGCGTGACCCAGCAAGGGACCAAAATGCTGAGGTCATCGGTCCCTAGCTTACACACTGCTTAAAATAACGACACACACACCCATGCGCGAGGGAGGACTCGAACCTACGGCGGGAGAGGCCGCGCAATCAGTGACATGGCGCCTCCAACCACGAGGCCACTTCGGGCGGCTATTTCGAAGGAGACCAGGCACAACAAGCAAACGGTTAGCGTAGAAAAATGTTGTGGATAAAATTCCGGAAGTTTTTAAACAGACCTTGTATAAATACTGGTGTCCAAAATTAAAACCGGCCGTTGTGACCGAGCGGTTCCAGGCGCTTCAGTCTGGGGCCGTGCTGATGCTGCGGTCGCAGGTTCGAATCCTGCCTCGGGCATGTATGTGTGTGATCTCCTTAGGTTAGTTGGGTTTAAGAAGTTCTACGTCTGGGGGACTCATGGCCTCAGATGTTATGTCCCATAGAGCTTAGAGCCATTTGAACCATTTTGAACCAAAATTAAAGCAACAAACCTCTATTTCCTCGTCCAGTGTCTAATTCACGATATACGTAATTATACAGACCGTCAACAGATGCCTGTATGATCGTGTTCTGCACAGAAGAATGCATTGCGGTCAACGGACAACCACGTCAACGGTGATATCAGGGCATGTACCAAACGGGATAGTGTCTGCCGGATAGTTCCACATCCTTAATCGCTGTGTACAGTCACAGACGTTGCAGTATGGCACACAGAAGACGCCTGCCAGAGTGTCTGTGGTGTAGGACCATAGGTAGAATGGAAGCAAGACAGTCGCAAGCTGATGTGGCCCGACGGCTTAATGTGAATCGTTCTGTTCTTTCTCGGTTGTAGTGAAAGTTTATAGAGACCGAAACTGTGTCATGAAGACCAGGGCAGGTCCGGCAGTGTGTGACATCCGAGAGAGAGGTCCGTTATTTGTAAAGGCGCGATGAAACCGCTTTAGCGCTGCACGGCAACTAGCGTCTGACCTCGCAGCATCCACTGGACGTGTTGTATCGAGGCAAACGGTGTTTACCTCTGATGCGTCTTCACAGAAAGGATCGTCTAGAGTGGAATTGTCAGCATGGCACCTGGCTGGTTGAAAACTGGGCCAATGTTCTCTTCGCAGACGAGTTCCAATAAGGTCTACAGAGTGATTCTCAACGGATCCACATCTGGAGGGAACGTGGGACACGATTTCAGGACACAAACGTTGTGGAAAAAGATCGAAATTGAGGAGGATCACTGCTCGCTCTCCCGATTTGACTTCCATGGAGTATGTCTGGGAACTCCTAAGGAGAAGAGTTGCATCACGTCAGCATCCACGAACCACTCTCGAAGACCTGCGAGCAGCTCTGCAGGAAGAATGGGCTTTATGACTTTAGCGTGAGACTGAAGACATCATTCACAGTACGCCACGACGTTGTCAGGTCTGTATTGCTGCTACAGGTAGTCAAACCCCAAACTGAGTATATTAACCAGTTCTCGCAATGTGTGCGGAAATCCTTTAAGTTGGAAAAGCGAAGAACATATTTGTGTACCTTTATGCGTGTTGTATTTGCTTACGTTCTGCGGTCTTCAAATTGTTTCTACTATTCAATCAGCTGTTTATACTGTTTTGTGGCAAAATAAAGCAACGTTGCTAAATTTTTGTTTGTTACTTTAGTTTTAGACACCAGTGCGCAATATTCTGCTAGAGTCAAAGTATGTGTACCCTGTAAGTACCTTAACTCTACTATCAGCAAAATATTGCGAGTCGTGGGTGTTATACCGGAGCTAAGATAGCCCCTGAGGGCTGGCAACCCACATTACACCGCCGAAGACGAGGTTGCCTATGCCCAAGGCGTACCAAAAGCTCCATGATAAACACCGGCTATTTACATACGAGATAATGGAAACAGATATTCCGAGCACTACTTCCTGCAGGGGGAGCTCAAGCCACGGCCTGCAAGAAGTATCACTAAGCCAAAATCCTGATTGGCTGGAGACAGCTATTTAGCAGCTAGAACCAGCCCCGAAGTTCAGTTCACGTCGAATGCCGCCCTCGTGCATGTTAACCAAGTCCTTCCTGTCGTCTGCCTCCATCACTGAGTGGTCCGTATAGATGGTTGCTATCAAGTGTACCCGAGTTTAATTCCTGGTACCGCCAAAAAATTTTTCTTGGTGGGAGCACTGGTACGCCATGACCGAATAGTAGCGGTTGCAGTGTCTGGAGAGTCTGCAAAAGGCCAGGAGAGCGTTGGGCTGACCACATGCCCCTCCATAGCGTATTCACGTGACACTGCAAGGCAGAGGATGAGACGACGCTGTAGCCATCCCTTAGGCCTTCATGCCCTCGCGAGGAGCTTGTTGAAAGTTCTTCCTTTCGGCACAGTTTAGTAACTCCAGCATTACGCTCTTTGATACGTTTTGTACAATTGTTACATATAATCTGATTGCAATGGACTACATGAAGCCTATTTGAGATGCTACCAAACTATGCTGAGGCATCCTACCCACTGTTTCAACCATCAACCTCACTGTCCGGAACCTGTTCTTCGCGATGGATCCTTGTGCCGCCGACAACAGTCGTCCACGTCGACAAGCGTCGCCTTGCGTCCATCTTACCTCGTTTCGCCAGATGAACCATCCGACCACGACCACAATCGGACATCTTACTTCTGGTATCCATTGTCATAAAAACATGAACCGCAGTCATTTCCTCATTTTACTTTTACTGCTTGTTATACGTCACTTGTGCATTGATATTTGTATCAGTAAACAAACTAAAAAACGAAGATAGTATCTAAAGATTTATGCATGTAGACTGGTTTCGTTAAACAGAAATGATGTGAATGAGTATACATTACGCACACCGAAAATTTTAAAGCATATGCTGAATGCTATTCATCCTACACAACATGTTTTGTTAACTTAAGTCGCAGAAACAATACCTTAAAAACTGGACCATAGTTCTAAGTTATTTAAAATATTTTCAGTGATGTGAATTACTTTTGCATTGGCCGGTAATGCCTTCAGTCATGTAAAGTGTTGCAATCTGAAGGCCTCTTCAAAGCTTTTTCTAACTTTTCGTGGTAACTACTCCCAAATGGGAAGTGGTATGAGGAACGTATTGGTTCAAATGGCTCTGAGCACTATGGGACTTAACATCCATGGTCATCAGTCCCCTAGAACTTAGAACTATTTAAACCTAACTAACCTCAGGGCATCACTCAACACCCAGTCATCACGAGGCACAGAAAATCCCTGACTCCGCCGGGAATCGAACCCGGGAACCCGGGCGTGGGAAGCGAGAACGCTACCGCACGACCACGGGCTGCGGGCGGGGAACGTATTCAAATATATTCCTGAACATGAAACTAAGTGCATACTGTCTTGACACATAGTGTTGTAATGTAAATATTCCTCAACTGTATCATCCTAAGATCACTTTGGTAAATGTCATGCAAAGGGATTTTCCATAACAATGTTGATTTACTGAAATTCCTTCAAGGACAATTTCTGTCCCATAATACACTATGTGATCACAAGTATCCGGACACCTGGCTGAATATGACTTACAAGTTTGTGGCGCCCTCCATCGGTAATGCTGCAATTCAGTATGGTGTTGGCCCACCCTTAGCCTTGATGACAGCTTCCACGCTCACAGGCATACGTTCAATTAGGTGCTGGAAGGTTTCTTGGGGAATGGCAGCCCATACTTCATTGAGTGCTGCACTGAGGAGAGTTATCGATGTCGGTCGGTGAGGCATGGCACGAAGTCGGCGCTCAAAAACACCCCATAGGTGGTCTATAGGATTCAGGTGAGGACTCTTTGGATGCCAGTCCAGTACAGAGATGTTATTGTCGTGTAAACACTCCGCCACAGGCCGTGTATTTTGAACTGGTGTTCGATCGTGTAAAGATGCAGTCGCCATATCCGAATTGCTCTTCAACAGTGGGAAGCAAGAAGGTTCTTAAAACATCAATTTAGGTCTGTGCTGTGATAGGGTCATGCAAAACAACAAGGGGTCCAAGCTCCCTCCATGAAAAACACGACCACACCATAACAACACCGCCTCCTAATTTTACTGCTGGCATTACACACACTGGCAGATTACGTTAAAAAAATGGTTCAAATGGCTCTGGGCACTATGGGACTTAACATCAGAGGTCATCAGTCCCCCAGAACTTAGAACTACTTAAACCTAACTAACCTAAGGACATCACACACATCCATGCCCGAGGCAGGATTCGAACCTGCGACCGTAGCGGTCACGCGATTCCAGACTGAAGTGCCTAGAACCGCACGGCCGCACAGGCCGGTAGATTACATTCATCTGGCATTCTCCATACCCACATACTGACATCGGATCGCTACATTGTGTACCGTGATTCGTCACTTCACACAACGTTTTGCCACTGTTTAATCGTCTCCAAGCGAGGCGTCGATTGGCATTTACCGGCGTCACGTGTGGCTTATGAGCAGCCGCTCGACCATGAAATCCAAGTTTTCTCACCTCCTGCCTAACTGTCATAGTACTTGCAGTGGATCCTGATGCGTTCTCAGGCGCTGCAGTCATGGACTGTGCGGCTAGTCCCGGCGGAGTTTCGAGTCCTCCCTTGGGCATTGGTGTGTGTTTGCCTTTTGGATAATTTAGGTTAAGTAGTGTGTAAGCTCAGGGACTGATGACCGTAGCAGTGAAGTCCCATAAGATTTCACAAACATTTCACAACCATTTGAACACTAATGAAGTTTATTTTGCCCAGTTTTGTCCTGTAAATTAGTTGTAAGTGGTCAGTTCGGCGATGCTACGATCGCGCGTCATGAAAGCGCTATTGTTATCCGATTTAAACATCTGCAAGTCACTGTAAGTCGAACCTGTGGCTTATGTTCTTAAAGAAGGCCGACACTGATAATTATTTTCGTGCAAAACTACCTTCTTGCATTATCGATTAACAGTGACACAGTTTCGTGTCACCAGGCTCTCTGCTTTCCAACAACGACTTGATGACGTGATGCTATCTCTTACATGAGACTGCCATAAGAAAACAACATTATTGTTGATTTAATGACTACAGATTTTCTTTTCATATCGACAATTTGATGCATCCTTTCATCGATAGAATTTTTACTGTCACGAAAAAATTTAAACCAACCAAGTCTATACTGGGGAAGAATGATGATATTACACTGTGTCATCGCTGAAAACCCTAGACTGTGCTACCCATCAAGGTTTTGTTTTCACTGTATTATATCCCTTCCCTAAACATCATATCTGTCACTTAATGATTTAGCAGATGTTTCACCTAGATGGCTTTTGATGGCGTGATTTTTCATAGTTTTCTCGTCAAACTTTGTATTCAGTACACCCTGGTTTTGTATTGATAGGGAGCATCTACTTTCCTAAATTACAGGATAGATTAGAATCCACATGCTTCATGTAGCAGATTTCCGGTTGTGATTGTAGGATGTGCGCAGCTGCGCTTTTTTCTTCGGCCTGTGTTAGTCATATGACATTCCCCTACCTTCCTATTTGAAGCATCCGTAAGGGGCGATCAAAAAGTTCAAGCTTGAGGGCGTTGCTGCAGCGTATATGCAACGTAATACGACTCCATTGTGGACATATAAGTACCGACAAACAAGGTAGGGATCAATGTGGCATTCATGTCTTTCCGAAGAGTTGGCGGTTAGTGTGGAAACGTGAACTACAACGACACTATTACCAGATGCGTCCAAAGAGGACCAACGTGCTGTTGTTCTTTCCTTGGTTTCTGAAGATCAAACACCGGTAGACATCCATTACGGAATTAAGATTGGGTGTGGGACTACAGCGCATGCTGGAAACCACCTTTCTGGAACGATGGCCCAAGTTCCGTGCTGGTCGTGATTTTACACAAGAGGCCGGTCGAATGGGAGGCCAGCGTTAACAAGTGCGAGACACTCGAGCACTCACCCTATAGTCCTGATTTCTCTCCGCTCGGTGATTTACCAAACAGGCATCTTCAACCTGGTGGCACGGTACGATGATTGCCTCAGTGTTCACGGAGAATCTGCCTCATTTGCATAGCAATTCTGGACTATACGACTTTGTAAAGGAGACTTTTTGATCGTCCCTTGTATGTAAACAGTGACAGGCATGTCTGTCTGAGGTTCACCTTTCGCTATGATCAAATGCATGAACTTCACTGTCATAGAGTATACTTGACGTTAATGTAATTTCGGCAGCAGCATGTCTTTGGATGATTTTCTTTGATACAAGGCGGATGAGAGAGAGAGAGAGAGAGAGAGAGAGAGAGAGAGAGAGAGGAAGAGAGAGAGAGAGAGAGAGAGAGGGAGAGAGAGAGAGACAGGGAGACAGAGGATGCTAGTCGTCCTATCGCCGTCTATTCTTTTCTACATCACATGCTCCATTTTTGAGATATTCTTTATTTAGTAGCAACTGGAAATAGGAGACATGGGCAACATTGCTAAACAGCCATAGTCTATAAACCTCTCTCAAAAATGCATACGTAAGAAACCCTTATAACACGAAGAAACAGTGCCTCACGCTTATCACTTGATTTAATTTTGCGCTCTCGATATTATTTTATGGATACAGATGTATGTATATTATTATTTCTCTGTCAATGATAATTAATTAAAGGATTGTAATTTGTAGTTATGATAAACTAATGATAACCGTCATTGTAAAGAAATTTAGTAGAAATGCTGACAATGTCAGGAACTATGTATTTTTTAGTATACAAAGACACTGTTAAGAGTATGGCATTAACATCGTTGAGAAGCGAGCGTGCGCAGAAAGGAAAAGAGTTCCAATCTTACGGTGGTTGAGAATAGACACAAAGTGTTAGTATTAGCGTGCAATCCATTGCCGATGAGCTATCCAGTATGCGGCAAGTCATTGTTAACATACTTTTTTTTTTTTTTTGATCATCAGTCTACTGACTGGTTTGATGCGGCCCGCCACGAATTCCTTTCCTGTGCTAACCTCTTCATCTCAGAGTAGCACTTGCAACCTACGTCCTCAATTATTTGCTTGACGTATTCCAACCTCTGTCGTCCTCTACAGTTTTTGCCCTCTACCGCTCTCTAGTACTATGGAAGTCATTCCCTCATGCCTTAGCAGATGTCCTATCATCCTGTCCCGTCTCCTTATCAGTGTTTTCCACATACATACTAGCGAGCGTATATCTGAGATCATAGTACAAGGTTTAACCAAGACCAGTTGGTAAACTGGATATCAGGAAGAAGAGTACTTTGTGGCAAAAAATATAAATTGCTCGTTTCTGAAAGAAGAGCCTGTTTCTGTTTGTTGTTGCCAAGAAATCCATTACGTTGTGCCATGTGTAAATGATCACAGAGTAAGACTGTGCTATTCAGCAGTTTAGTATTGTAAAAGGTATGCCAGCGTAGTAGATTCAATATTTACGAAAATTTACGTTGGCGGAAGTATAATCGCTCTAGTTCAGGTTGAAAAGCAAATTCTCAAAATTTTCTCAATAGCGTTCCTCGAAAAGAACTTAGAAAGAAACATATAAGTACAAAAAAGGTAACTGCGAAAAGACCTTGGGTTACAGAAGAAACACTTCAGTTGATCGATGAAAGAAAGAAGTTCAGAAATGTTCAGGGTCACTCAGGAATACAGAAACACAAGTCACTTAGGTCTCAAATAAAGAGGGAGTGCAGCGAAGCTTAAATGAAACGGCTGCGAGAAAAATGTGAAAAAATCAAAAAAGAAATGGTTGTTGGAACATCTGATTCAGTACTGAAAACCAGGGGCGATAACATTAAGAATGGAATGGGAATTCCCATCTTAGATGCAAAGAAGAGAACGGATAGGTGGGAAGAACACATTGAGGCTTCTACGAGGAGGAAGCCTTGTGTGATGTCACGGAACAAGAAACAGGAGTCGATATAGAAGAGGTAGGAGATTCTGTACTAGAATCAGAATTTAAAAGTATTTTAGAAAAATTAAGATCAAATAAGGCAGTAGGGCGATACATAACATTTCATTAGAATTTATAAAATCATTGTGGGAAGTGGCAAGAAAAGACTATTTACGTTTGTGTGTAGAGTGTATGAGTATGGAAACTTTCGGAAAAATATTATCGCCGGCCGTTGTGGCCGAGCTGTTCCAGGCGCTTCAGTCCGGAACCGCGTTGCTGCAACGGCTGCAGGTTCGAATCCTGCCTCGGGCATGGATGTGTGTGATGTCCTTAGGTTAGTTAGGTTTAAGTTGTTCTAAGTCTAGGGGACTGATGACCTCAGATGTTAAGTCCCATAGTGCTTAGAGCCAAAAATATCACCCACACAATTCGAATATTGCAAAAGCTGACAAGTGCGAGAATTATCGCACAGTCAGCTTAACAGATCATGCATTTAAGTTGCTGACAAGAATAATATACAGAAAAAAGTAAACGAAAATACAGTGCGTGGTGGATGACGTTCAATTTGGCTTTAGGAAAGGTAAAGGCACAAGGGAAGCAGTTCTGACGTTTCGGTTGATAATGAAAGCAAGACTAAAGAGAATACACGTTAAGTTTATCGACCTGGAAAATGTGTTCTACCATATCAAATGGTGCAGGAATTTTGAAATTATGAGTAATATAGTGATGAGTTAAAGGGAAATTAATGTAATATACAACATGAATACGACCCAAGAGGACATAATAAGAGTAGAGGACCAAGAACAAAGTGCTCGGATTAAACTTTGTGTAACAGGGATGTAGCCTTTCGCCCCTACTGTTCGGTCTATGCATCGAAGCAGAAATGTTGGAAACAGAAGAAAAAAGTCGAGAGTGAAATTAAAATTTAATGTGTAACGATATCACTGGTAAGATTTGCTGATGACATTGCTGTCTTCAGTGGTAGTGAAGAAGGATTACAGGACCTGCTGAATGGAATGAACAATCTAACGAGTACAGAATATGAACTGAGAGTAAATCCAAGAAAAACGAATGTAATGAGAAGTAGCAGATACGAGATTGATGGTCTCAAAGTGATTGAAGTTAAGGAATTCTGCTTCCTAGGCAACAATATAACCCATGGCAGATGGAGCAGGGAGGCTACCAGAAGTAGACTAGCGCTAGTTAAAAGGGCATTCCTGGCCAAGAGAAGTCTACAAGTACCACATATAGGCTTTAACTTGAGGAAGAAATTTCTGAGAATGTATGTTTGTATCACAGAACCGTACGGTAGTGAAACATGGACTGTGAGAAACCAGAACAGAAGGCAACTGAAGCATTTGAGATGTGGTGCTACAGACGAATGTTGAAAACTAGGTGACTGATAGGGTAAGGAATGGGGAGGTTCTGCGCAGAATCGGAGAGGAAATGACTGTATGGAAAACACTGACAGTAGGAAGAGACAGGATGGTAGGAGATCCGTTGAGGCATTTGGTACTAGAGGGGACTGTAGAGGCTAAAAGCTGTAGAGGGCGACCGAGACTGGAATGCCTCCAGCATATAGTTGATGATGTAGGTTGCAAGTGCTACTCTGTAACGAAGTGGTTGGCACAGGAAAGGAATTCGTGGCGGACAGCTTCAGACCACTCAGAAGACCGATGACCCACCAAAAGAAAAAAAAAGGCTTCCACTCTTATCTGGCAACTTATTTGTTTCTAACTCTTTCAGCTACTTCCCCCCAACAGGCGTGTCTACTACTATTTCCTCTACATGGGACTGTGAAGGTGAAAAGATGATATGTTTGTATTAACCTCCTGCGTGATGGATTTCATAAAGGAGAAATTTAAAACTTCATCTTTCGTTTTCCTATCCTCTATTGCCACACCAGTTTCGGCAACGACTACATCAGGGTCGGTCATGGCGTGCCAAACTTCACGCTTGCAGTGTGTGCGGGCTGTGCGTAGACCAAGGCCTGACTTGTCACTCAGCTTTGCTCTGCCTTTTATCAGAAGTAACCGGAACAGCGCGGCATTTCATTTGACATTTCAGTACAGCATGTTTCAATCGGCAAAACTGAATTCGCCAGAATCGTGGTATCATAGCTGTTTACTCTTCCTTATTTGTTTGTGGTATGATTAATGTTTACAGGTTCAGTGGCTGATGGAACAAAAAGAGGTAACGTAGCGATCTATCGTCACAGTCCTTTAAGATGATTAGTAATGACAGAAGAGAGAAATGGGATTTATCATTTCGCATAAGCAATGGGTACCACATACATGCCATGAAATGATATTACAGTACCACGCAGAAGGAATTTAAAGATTTATTTGTCAAAGAAAGAGCTAAAAGATTACCACGATCGACAGACGGTATTTATTGTTCTGCTCATCATGAAGCACATTGTTCTAAATTTACAGGAGTAGATCACTTGAAGATATGGTGGTGCGAACAGTAGAATTTCTGAAGTGTCACCCGTTATTTCATTGTCATTTGCAACGGTTTTCATTGGAACTGAACGAAGAGTGTGGATGCTTCATACGTAACTGTAAAGTACTTTGGTTAACTCAAGATGCATGACTGGTACGCTTTTTCGATTAAAAACTCGCTATCGTTGAATTTAATAGGGAAAAAGGAATGTCGGAACGAAAATTATAACATCCATAATGAACTGCAGACATCGTATTTTAAGTGGACTTCAGTGCATATTGCCCACAGTAAAACATTACAAGGTAACTTCTTTCTGGTGTGATGGGGACGCATTAAAAAAGGAGAATCGCACTGCAGAAGGGACACATTCTGAGAAAGACTGTTCAGTTCTCTTAGCTCACTGACATTAAAGAAAACGAGAGGTTTGAAGAACTGAATGTACCCTTGAAAGTATTACTAGGGTAATTTTATGAAGGTTTTGAGGAGAGTGTCACAGTCTTGGATCTGTTTTGAAGCTGTTTTCGAGACCGTTTTCCATTTCATTAGCCCTGTGCATGTGAAAATGAAACTGAATGACCAGCAATCAATGTAAATCCGGTTCTGATGAAAATCGTTTTACCTTAAAACTGTTCAGGACCTCCACATTGTTTTCTTCAGTTAGAGTCTCCATAATGAGGATGGAAAAGTGCAAGCATATTTCTATGGACTTATATGTGTGAAAGATCTTTTCTCGATTACGAAACTAAATGAGTCGTGGTTACGTAGCAACTTGTCTCCGAAGCTGTGTGAAGTTTTCAGCATCTCTCCGTGTGACAACAGTTTGCACCAAGTAAGAATTACATCTTCAGCGCGTCGAAAATAATAAAATATCACCGAAAATTTGTTTTGTTTGTGATTTAAGTTGATAAGAAACGTGATATATAAAACAGATTCATATTCAGTGCTACTGCACAGTCATTTAATTGCGGCACGCTCTCCGATCTCTCTTCTTCATCTTCCTCACGCTCAGACAGCGTGGCGTGGCTTTGGGGGGGGGGGGGGGGGGGGGGGGGAAACGTGCCAGCCAGGTTGAGCGCTTTGGCACTCGGGCCCGGGCACGGCGGTCCCTGGACTAGATAGTCGCCACGCTTAGCGATTTTAGGCGGGATCAGAAATTTCTCAGGTTATTGGCTAAATACTTTGCAAAAGTACGACAGTGGTAGTTTCATTCTTTGTGGCTCGATTCTTTCTACTGACACGAGAATCTCTACTAACTTTATCCTGTCGTCATTTGCATGTTCTCTTTCGAAGTGACAGTTCAGCCATCTTTGCTTCCTTAGCATCTTCTGAATTTTGTTACTAAACAGCTGTAAACCTCTTCCGTCCTTAGTCCACTGACTTGGCACAAACTATCCAGAACGTGATTAAAACTCCATTTATACTTTCTCATAATTTTTCAACTTCCGTCATACTGTTACCAAATGATCTCCATTCACCTCAAAAATACTGCTCTAGCTTTCTTCATTTATTAACTTTAATAACCACCGCCGCTGTGGTGACATAATGACCACTAACTCCTGTCTCTATACTGACACCATCAATAAGATCAGGTCTCTTTATACCCAAAAGATCTAAATATTTCCACTCGGTGCAGGTTTTTGAACTAGCTGCTCAAGATAGTTTTCAGGAAATATATTCAAAACTACTCCGAAAGACCGTCCATATTCCCTGCAATGAATCCAACGACATCCCAGCTTATACAGGATAGGTTAAGGCTGCCTCGAACTAATACTGCATGGTCTGGTTATTCTGCACTACTGAGTGTACACTTCCGTTGAATGACTAAAACTGTCTCAGCAGAATCGGGGTGGCCAGCAAAAAATCCATAAATTAACATAATTTCAGTTACATTAGTTATACAAGTCCAGGTAACTTCACAATCACCTCCAAAATCGACTACATTAGAGACAGTATATTGGGACTGCAGTGAACACTCCCCCTCCTATAGCGTATAATCTATCTTTCCGACGTAATTTCCATGATTCGCTAAATATTTCAGAGCATTCTACTTCAGGATTCAGCCAGCTCTCCATCACGAGAATAATTTGTGCATGACAAATTTATGGATCATATGTTGAAAACAATAGACTGGCTGGGTGAGATTAAGATATGTGAACGCAAAATAAGCAGTCTCGCATATGCGGATGACTTAGTTGTGATGGCAGATTCGATTGAAAGTTAGCAAAGTAATATTTCAGAGCTATATCAGAAACGTAAGGACTATGGTATGAAGATTAGCATCTCCAAAACGAAAGTAATGTCAGTGGGAAAGAGATATAAACGGATTGAGTGCCAA
This sequence comes from Schistocerca piceifrons, assembly GCF_021461385.2. Lineage (NCBI taxonomy): Eukaryota > Metazoa > Arthropoda > Insecta > Orthoptera > Acrididae > Schistocerca > Schistocerca piceifrons. The sequence continues at coordinate 681,825,017 of NC_060141.1, read as the reverse complement.
ATAGGAGGAACAAAGAACAAGTGGACGGATTCAAGTACTTGGGATGCATATTCTCACACAATGACAACATAGTGAAAGAACTGGAAGCGAGGAGTAGCAAAGCTAATGTAGTGAGCGCTCAGCTACGATCTACTCTCTTCTGCAAGAAGGAAGTCAGTACCAAGACTAAGTTATCTGTGCACCATTCAATCTTTCAACCAACTTTGTTGTATGGGAGCGAAAGCAGGGTGGATTCAGGTTACCTTATCAATTAGGTTAAGGTTACGGATATGAAAGTAGCTAGGATGATTACAGGTACTAGTAGATGGGAACAATGGCAGGAGGGTGTCCACAATGAGGAAATCAAAGAAAAACTGGGAATGAACTCTATAGATGTAGCAGTCAGGGCGAACAGGCTTAGATGGTGGGGTTATGTGACACGCATGGGAGAAGCAAGGTTACCCAAGAGACTCATGGGTTCAGCAGTAGAGGGTAGGAGGAGTCGGGGTAGACCAAGGAGAAGGTACCTGGATTCGGTTAAGAATGATTTTAAAGTAATAGGCTTAACATCAGAAGAGGCACCAATGTTAGCACTGAATAGGGGATCATGGAGGAATTTTATAAGGGGTACTATGCTCCAGACTGAACGCTAAAGCCATAATCAGTCTTAAATGATGATGACGAGAAATTTCCTAGGATCTTATCCTATCATCAATATTAGTGAGTGAAACATTGTTAAATGACATATTATTAGGCAACTAAAATGAAATTTTGGCTCCTCATGAAAATGAAAGCACTGGTAAGTAACTGAAGTCATTGTTTCATTGTAGCACGTAAACTGGATTCTGTAGTTATTTGAGAAATATATTTAATGCATATTAAGAATAATGTCAGGCTACTACAAAAATGTAGTAATCTGTAACATTTAAACAAAAGTGATTACATTTTATTTATTTTACAATCTAAAAGGGTTGCTGCTATTCGTGGGAACCATGTTCAGCTTAATAGTTACAAAGTCTGGTATGGAATATTGATTATTCCTTCTTAAAACCTGTCGACAGCCAACATTATTGTGAGTGCCTTGGTTAGTACGTACCGCATTACGAGTTGTTGGTAGCTACTAACACTGGCTCTTCATGGTTCTAAATTTTTCAGTACGTTAACAGCTAACTTCCATTCATGTTATTATGTGTGCCTTTAGGGTAACAAGGCACCTGTGCTGAAGAACCGCATAGATTACACTTGGCAGTTTTTTTTGAGTGTCCGTTTGCAAGTTTACCATTGCCTGTCAGTAATTGTTATGTAATATCATTTCCAAAGAAACAGATGCAAATTCACAATATTTGCTCAAGCGTGAGCTGACAAACGGAAATTATCATTCAGCAACAAATATTTCAGTCAGCTTCAGTTACGTAGTGGATTACAAGCTTAGCTGACTACACAGAAGTAATTAATAGAATGTTTCTGATCGTTGTTGCGCAGTATAATTAACTGTTCGATAACAGTCTTCCTGGCAAAAACCGGCCGATGTGGCCGAGCGGTTCTAGGCGTTTCAGTCCGGAACCGCGCTGCTGCTACGGTGGCAGCTTCGAATCCTGCCTCGGGCATGGATGTATGGGGTCCTTGGGCTAGTTAGGTTTAAGTAGTTCTAAATCTAAGGGACAGATGACCTCAGATGTTGAATCACATAGTGCTTAGAGCCATATGAACCATTTAGTTAGTCAAAAACGTTTGGTGGCCACTTTCAGTAGAATGTTAAAACATTTTCTGTGTGATACTGAAACTTCGCCCTAGACACTATTGCTTTCAGAAGTTGAAATTCTTGTATAATCTCAGGTATGCTGTCAGCTGTGTGCCATTGATGACCTCATCCCACGTTCGAAATTGGTGTTACCACATACGCTACACATCTGCTTGTAACAGACGTAGTCTTAACATGCACAAATGATTTCCGGATAATCAGTCATTTATGTACAGGGAGTCCCTCTTAAGAGTCATCAGGCGAATTTTATCTGATCTTTGGTCAGTATTTGTCGTTTAGTTTTAGCAGTATGTAGCTGGAGTCACGCCAAACAAATTGTTCATCACGTCTTTCATGCGTCGCCCAGTGTCGGCGGGAAGTCTCGGTTTGTTCACCGCTACAACGAAAATTATTGTTAAAGCGATACATTTCCCTTCCAGTATATTATTAGGTAGGTGGTAATTTCCTATGGGACCAAACTTCTGAGGTTATCGGTCCCTAGGATTACACACTACTTAATCTAACTTAAACGTACTAACGCAAAGGGCAAGACACACATCCGTGCCGGAGGGAGGACTCGAACCTCACACGGAGGAGCCGCGCGAACCGTGACAAGGCGCCTGAGACAGTGCGGCTACATGCGCGGCTCCCTTTCGAAGGAGCTGTCGCAAATTAGTCTAGTGCGGTATTCGTTTTATCGATATGTTTTAACAGGAAGAGTAAAACGCGTGAGGAATAATCAGTACTCAAGAATATGCAGCGCCATTCTCGCCCGCGCTGACTGCTACCGAAATGCGGCAGTTCTGCTCAGTCGCTGATGGAGTACTGGTTACTCTTCGTGTATCACGTTAGCTGTTAACACATGTTGTAACAAAGTACACACACCAACAAAAGTTTCGCATCATCTCCATTCTGAAAGTTCCGGAACCTGTACAGAAAATTGGGATAGAGATCAACATAAACATCATTTCCACCCTTTATTTTGTTCATGAGAACCACACATTGCATGTTGTACTACCATACAGCAGGACCTTCACAGGTGGTGGTCGAGATTGCTGTACACACCGGTACCTCTAATACCCAGTAGCACGTCCTCTTGCATTGATGCATGCCTGTATTCGTCGTGGCACGCTATCCACAAGTCCATCAAAGCACTGTTGGTCCAGATTGTCCAACCGCTTGTAACGGAACTGAAATGATGGTGGGCTGACAGTAATTTGGAGCCCGCGCGTCGGAAACGGGCGCGCTGGTGTGAGACTGCCAGGGAGTGCACCCTGATGCCATCTATTGGCGAAACTGGGAATTAGCGCTGTCTCAGACAATGCAATAAGATATCGGAGTCAAATGTATTCTTTTTCTTGGTATTTATAAGCTATTACTGTATGATTTAATGTTATAAAGCGCTAGTAGTAAATTATTATGACTGGTATGAACTCCAGGGTAATAAATATAAATATTCTTAAATACTAAATGATTTCGGTGAAAAGGTGGTAGGGGAACGCCCCCACTCTTGGTGATACGAGCGTAGCTAGAGGTAGCTGGAGACACAGGGACTGAACAATGGAATGGCCTGGGGAGTGTTGACGTGAGCGGACGTGCGTAACTGTGCTCACGCAAAAGTGATTGTGCAACAGCGAAGAGGCGAATATCGTCGCCGTTTGTGGAGTGGAACGCGACGAATGGTTGTCGAAGCCGTCTCTATGCCACTGGGGCTGATTGTAAGAGTTCCTGCGCCCAGATTTTATGGCGGACGCGCAGTAGCTTATACGAGTGCTACAGCTCGTAGTTCCAGCCGCCATTAAGGGCACGAGGCGTGAAGAGGAAGAGCTGCGTTAGCCACATGCATATCACCACCAGCACCGACACGTCTACCAAAGGCAAGACTGCTTGAAATTGTTAAGTCGAACTTTGTATACATGTAAAAGGAGAATACCAGTTTTCTTTTGTGCAAGTGCAGAAGACAGGATATAGTAATGAGCAAAATTACGACGCATGTTGTTCCTTGTAAAGTGTAGTAACCTGAAACATAGTGTAGTGAAATCAGACTGAGGCCACCCTCGCCTCTTTCATTTACAATTCTTTTGGTTGTAGAATACTTTAGCGTTTAAGAATGTAGAAAAGAGCAATGGTCACACCAGAATGAGTCGCCTATTTATAGTTACTTAAATTTTTCTGAATAACCTTTCAAGTAAAGTCACTTAACTAATTCTATAGCAATTGTCCAAGAGTAATATCCCAAAATCATTAAATAAGTTGAAGGGTAGAAGTTTGTTAACCTAAGTTGCTTAAATTGTCTTGGTGGTAATTACCAAGCCAACTCACAGAAATTGAGAGAGTATTTGCTTTGTAGAATCACCTAGAATGATCAGAAATAGTAATATTCAGAATTAAGTTTAAAATTCAACTCAAGCCGTTTCACTTTGAAACGAGCCAAAAAATTGATTTATTCTTTTGCTCCTTCAGAGCTGGCGACCGTAGTTATAAGTATTTTCAGGAGGATTCGACGGTAAGTCTGCTGCTCTCGTCGTGCTGATAGGATTATCTACTGCTGCTAGCAGTGGTGATTGGATACATAAGCTCACTACCAAGTTAAGTGGGTCAGGTAGGCAGTGTTACCGTGTGAACTGTAGGGCACTGTAGGCCGTGGATCGAACCCGTTCAATCATCACAGCTCTTTGAGAAATAGTCCGGTTAGGTGTGTACTAATCCAATAGGTAAATACTGGCGAGTAACGGTCAGAAATGTATACGCAAGTGAATTTAGCAAGGTCTATGTAGCACCTAGTTAATGTGGTGTAATGGCGGGGGTAGGAGTGGAGTAAAAGTGAGCTGAGCTTGTGGCAGCTGTGCTGTCTTCAAAGATTAATAACGCCAGAATTCACTACTAACTCTTACCATTAGGGCTGAGCTATTTACGGTTAAAATACGTAGCAGTAAGCGCAAAGGCGTGACAGCTACAAGTCCGTATTGGCTTTATACATACGGAAGTAGGAAGCGGGTCATTCTGTCAGTGGAGGGGTTAAAACAACGGAGTCACTTGAGAACATACCCCATTTACTGATGGAAAGATTCGGCAGTTCGGTCGCACGCTCAACGGCGATTCTGTGTAGATTTATCAGAGTGGTTGGTGGATGACGTCGTCCTTAAACAGCCCTTGTCAATCCATCCCAGGCATGTTCGATAGGATTCATGTCTGGAGAACATGCTGGTCACTAGTCGAGCGATGTCGTTATCCTGAAGAAAGTCATTCACAAGATGTGTACGATGGGAGCGTGAATTATCGGCCATGAAGACGAATTCCTCGCCATTATGCTGCCGATATGGTTGCACTATCGGTCGGAGGATGGCATTCACGTATTGTACAGCCATTAAGGCACCTACCATGACCACCAGCGGCTTACGTCGGCCCCACGTAATGCCATCCCAAAACAGTAGGAAACGTCCACCTTGCTGCACTCGCTGGACAATGTGTCTAAGGCGTTCAGCCTGACCGCATTGCATCCACACACGTCTCCGACGATTGTCTGGCTGAAGGTCTATGCGTCACACATCGGCGAAGAGAACGTGACGCCAATCCTGAGAGGTCCATTCGGCATGTTTTTGGTCCCATCTGTACCGCACTGCATTGTGTCGTGGTTGCAAAGGTGGACCTCGCCATGGACTTCGGGAGTGAAGTTGTGCATCATTCAGCCTTTTGGGCTCGGTTTGAGTCGTAACACGACGTCCTGTGGCTGCACGAAAAGCATTATTCAACATGGTGGCGTTGCTGTCAGGTTTCCTCCTAATCCGTAGATATCGGTCATCCACTGCAGTGGTAGCCCTTGGGCGGTCTGAGCGAGGCATGTCATCGACAGTTCCTGTCTTTCTGTATCTCCTCCTTGTTCTAATAACTTCGCCTTGGCTAACTTTGAGACGCGTGCACACTTCCTTCGTTGTGAGTTCTTCCTGGCACAAAGTAACAATGCGGACGCGATCGAACCGCGGTATTGACCGTCTAGACAAGGTTGAACTACAGACAACATGATCGGTGTACCTACTTTCTGGTGGAATGACTGGAACTAATCGGCTGTCGGACCCCCTCAGTCTTATAGGCGCTGCTCATGCATGGTCGTTTGCATCTTTGGGTGGGTTTAATGACATTTCTGAACAGTCAAAGGGACTATGTCTGTGATACAATATCCACAGTCAACGTCTATCTACAGGAGTTTTGGGAATCAGGGGGATCCAAAACTTTTTTTGATGTGTGTATAATCACAAACCTTCATAGGGAACCTCTCTATGGGCCAATGAAAACTACAGTTCTTCGTGGAATTAGCCTTCAAATACAGGCAGAGAAACGCAGCAGGGAACTCCAATTTATACACCTGGCGAGCCATTGGGTGAGCCTGACTGTCGTATCATCCTCTGACAACGGCTTCATTCGATACGTTGTGGAGAAGCAAGTGGTCAGCACACCACTATGCCAGTCTTTGCAGTGCTTCTTGACCTTGGAACCGCCAGTACTCGGCCGAGTACCTGTTCAGTTTACCTTACCAGTTTGCGCTCAATCCGTACCACCCTTATCTCCTGAGAAAATTCCCGAGGTCATCACTCGAACCTGGAACCCAGCGTGGTAGTCATCAGTCTTGACCACTCAGTTGCTGGTTCGAAAAGTACTGTTTGGCCACGAAAACTTGACGATTTTCTAGTGCTGCTAGAAGCGGAGAAAATCGGAATTACCTGAAGATATTAATTTGTCTCCGACCGCGGGCAATGCCAAGCTGCCTTTAGATACGATGTGTTCCGGAAGACTTGAGTTCACTAGGAAGTAACTTCTGTATGCACATACTGAGATGTTAAGATTTGAACACTGTCCGCCTGTTTAGCTAGATGGTAACGTGTTTGTCTCCCATGCAGCGGACCCAAGTTTGATTCCAGGCCTGATTGGAGATTTTCTCCGCTCGTGGACTGGACATTGTGTTGTCTTCATCATCATTTCATCCTGATCACCGGCCCGCGACTAGACCAATGTGGTGTTGGTTGAAATAAGACTCGCACACGGCGGCCAAACATCCCCAGATGGGGCCTCCGGGCCAGCAATGCCATTCGATCATTTGATTTCATTTTACACAAGTTTAATTTCTCAAATCACTGGCGTAAGTTTATTTCGGGAACTTGCTGCAGAAGTGCAATAATTCTTAAAAACCAGAGAAGTCGCCACTGTTGTTACAATATGGATAAAAATCGAGACACTAAAGTAAAGGAAAAAAAAAATGTTTGTGATATACATACTGATGTTAAATAGAAACACACCATTCAATTAACTAAAATCAGAGGACTTCACTTACATTAGAAACTTTGAGCATGTCGCACGCAGATTTAAAACTTCTCTGGTCTATCGTACAGGGTGTTTCAAAAGTGATGGTCAGTATTCATGGATATGACGCGAATGATCATTCGAAAGGAAAAAGTCAAGTAAACATGAGCTCTAAAAAGCATACCTTAAGAGCCGTAAGATATTCTTGATCTTCAATATTGTGAAACAAATCTCCTCTACTGAAATCTCTCTGCTTTCCATATTTTGGGAAGTGGTAGTATGGACCGAAACAAGAAAAATGCCCAGTAAACATGCACTCTAAAATACATACCTCAAAAGTTATGAGCACTTGTTCATTAGAAGAGTTGTGTTCCAACGTACCGAAAATAAACAGGTGCTCGTACCTGTTAAGGTATGCATTTTAGAGCACATGTTTACTGGTAACTTTTTCTTGATTTGATCCATACTGCCACTTCCCAAATTATGGAAAGCAAAAAGCTTGCATTAGAAGAGATTTGCTTCACAGTACTGAAGATCAGTAACTTGACTTTTTTGTTTAGAGTGAACATTCCTGTCATATCCCTGGATATTGACCATCACTTCTGAAACACTCTGTACAATCAAATATTCGATAACAGGAAACAAAATCCGAAGCAGTAACTCACCAAGAGACAGCCTTTTAATTAGTCTTCGATTTTTGCAACCAACATTTTCAACTTTTATCACAAATGAAATGCATTTATATGTACGATATCATTAAAAAGTCAGCTAAAATTTAAAGATATCTGCAATGCCATTCTGTTTTCCTTTCTGGTGTAACAAATTGATTGGTAAATTCATTTCGCACATCCTTGATGGTGTTGCCAATTATATGTGTTTAGAGGTTCCAATGGTACATTTATTTTGGAACATCTGTCTTTGCGCCATTCTTCTTTTTGATACTGATATATACGCACTGGTACTGAACGTACGCAACTTCTGTAGGTTTGAGAAAAACTTCCATAAGTACTTCCACAAGAACTTTCAGCAAATTGCAAGAAACTGCAACGAAGTGCAGTGAAGTGTGTGCCTTTTGAAACTTCATGACAAAACTGTGTGCCAGATCAGGAGACAAACCATGGAACTCGGTCTGGCATACTGCTTTAATTTGTGTAGAACTTTCGAGCTGTCTCCACTGACTTGCAAACATCTTAAAGTCGACGAAACTAGAGGACGTCGTCAGGAGTAACGGGGAGGGGGCGATATACGGATATGGTGGTTCTTAATATTCCACACAGTTCTGTGATTGTACAGATAATGCGCCATTCCACAGCATGAAGTTCGACACAATGCCTAATAAATATGATTACAATGTTAGAGTGGTTTCGAGTCGGGCGAAAAAGATGCAACGACGCAGTGTGGAAGGCTGCAACGTTATCTAAAATAAACGAAAACAAACCAGCCGTGAAAGTGTACGTTGTTGCGGATAAAAACGCTGAGAGCAGAGGCCATAAATTAGTCCGTTTACAACTGCGACCTAAATCCGGTAGAATTGGCATGAGCCAAAATAAAAAACAATTTCAGGGTGAAAAATATCACTGCTGACACGTCGAAAGAAAATTTGCAGATTCTCGTTAATGCTACTTTCCTTCCAGTTACTGTACAGTACTAGGAACAATACTGCAGGCAAATACAACAGCTGGAACAAGAGTACTGGACACGAGATGGAATAATGTAAATGGCCATCGATGAATTTACCGTCTATACCACGCCCGCAAGCGATGATGATGATGACGATCTTGAATCATATACAAAAGGCAGTGATCTTTAGTGAACAGTTCTTTCAAGCACAATTAACTACACTCTGTAAACACTAGGCTGTTCTATGTTTAATAAATGCAGTATGCAAACATATTTCAAAAATCAGTTTTGACTTTCGATCCGTAGTGTCGTATTTTGTACATTCATCTACTTTCACTCTTCATTATTTTCGATAGAAAATAATACCAAATTGTAGTTAAGACTCTCAAGCATGAATATGTCACCAAATTAGGTGATTTCCGAACCGACGAAAGTGTAAAGCGAGGGTGGCATGGCCGTTCCCTCCAGCCACTGAGCCAATCGTCAACTTATCATGGACAAATAGTCGTGTACTGTCAGATAAATTAATTCTCTAACACACAACGAATACAAAACCTTTGAGAAAGGGGAGTGATGCAGCGGTACCATGCGAATCGTTGTACAACTTATTTTCAGATGCAGTTGAAACCAGGATTGGTTAATAAGAGTTGGTGCAAGAAATTTTAATCGAAATGCTAACGGAGTTTCCATTCTCACGACAGGGAGGTCATCGTCGCAAGAATTCCATTTCAGTTCTTTCCCCGTTAAAACTTTTCAGACTTGTTATTGTAACTTCTCACGTAGTTAAATTATATCAGGATACGTCATTCCGCGAGATAAGTATTAAATTATACAATAGGACTTACGTAAAGCAGTCGTAATTTGAATAATTTATAATTCGCAAATCTCCTCCAGAGAGACGAAGCTGCGACCGCTATTATTTCTGATTTTCGGAAAGTCTTTAATTTGGAAAGTTTCCTTAACGTTAGCGCAGCGGAAAAAAAGTGATTTCGGGGCCTCGCCACAGGCCTCACCATAAACACAATAATGGCTAATAAGGGAAACGAAACAAAACTTTAAAGCAGCAACATTTTCATCTCAATAACCTAATGAATAATTTGCCACAGGAACAACCGAGGACCGGAACGGGCTGGAGGGAGATGCCTGGAGTTAGGGCACCGGAGGGTATGAGGGATTTCCCCCGCCCCCATCGTGGCTTGGCGACACAATTACAAACTTGGTAGCGTGGGTGGGAAGGGCGGTGAACGGTTGGGGGGGGAGGTTGCGTGTGCCAGAGCTGGCTTACATTTCCTGCGCTTTCCCCCGCTTCCCGGCTCGTCTTGGTGAAAACTCGCTCCACGAAACTTGATTGATGGCGGATTCATTAGCGGGCCCTAACCAACTCATAAAATACTTCGCTGGAGTGAGTATTATAGCATACTTTCAAGTTTTCCATCCAGCCCGTTGAGTGTTTCAGGCCTGGGGTTTTATAAAACTAATTTCGGAGAAAAATATATATGTATAAGCTAAAGCCGTATGGCTCTTCGAGTAGCTGAATGAAGAGGTATTGGTCTGGTGAGGACGAAAAGGATTTTAAACGACAGAACAAAAGGCTAGATGCTATCGAAATGTAGAGTAAAACAATAAAAAGGAAATTTTTGAATTTTTGTCGTTTTTTATGCTAGTCGACTTGCAGACGTGGCACAATAGCCCTTTGTAAATCTATATCGCTCGAAATAAAGTTCCCACGATTGCTCGTGAATACTGTTTATTATGGCATAGTAGTAACAATCTAGGAGACTTTTTCTGTTACGGTACATCAATCTATAGCCATAAAAATGTAAATTTTCGTTTTTTCAGAATCATATCTCTCCAAAAGTGCTTCAGGAACTGCTTTGAAATTTTGACAAATCGTTGCATGGGAATACGAGCGTGTTTTTATATACACACTGGTGCGCTGTATGTTATACAAGTTATGTATTACGTACATAATATTGATTGGCGACTCCATAGAGAGCTGTGAAATTAGAAGGAAGGTCAGCGTTGGCCGTAATATTGATGGTCTGTCAATAAACCATCAATATTACGGACAACGCTGACCTTCCTTCTAACATACGTAATAAACAAAGGTACTCCAGTATGTTTATAAAACACGCGTGTATTGGACTGCGATTTTGTGTTTAAGTTTCGAAGTAGTTGGTGAAGAACTGCCAGGGATTGACAATTTTGAAAGAAAAAGTGATATAATTACTAACAACGTATGCGTTTCGGTAGGTACATGAAAACACGTTGGTATTCGGGTGCAATGTAGGGTCAGACTTTCGAAGCAATCGAAGAATGACTCTCCGAGATTAACGATTTCGTACAAATGAACATTTCCATGTATATGAGAAAGAATGTAAAGGTTTAAAATCTTAAATCTCCTTAAGTGCTTCACCGAATGCTTTGTAATTTTGACGCAATGTTGCATTAGAACATGAATGTGTTTTTGTAAATCTACTGGAGGGCCTTATATGATATATAAGTGTGTATATACTAATTATACGGGAAATATAAAGAAACGTAAATGTTCGTTTGTACAAAATCGTGACTCCCCGAAACTTCTTCACTAGTTGCTTCGAAATTTTGACACACTCTTGCATTCGTTTACGCTCGTGTTTGTATGTATATAGTCTTCAAAAATGGTTCAAATGGCTCTGAGCACTATGGGACTTAACATCTGAGGTCATCTGTCCCCTATATCTTACAACTACTTAAACCTAACTAACATAAGGACATCACAAACATCCATGCCCGAGGCAGGATTCGAACCTGCGACCGCAGCGGTCGCGGGGTGTATGTAGTTTTAATATATGTAGTATAAAGTACAAAATACATGTAATATATAAGGGGAAAACGTTATTGCCAAAAATCTCGAAAGGTTCTTCGCCGATTTATTTTAAATTTTTAAACAATACTCTAATGAACTGCAAGAGGCGACTATTGGGAGGGCGTTTGTAGAGTTGGTTCTCTGTCAGGAGACACTCTGCCACTTCGCCCCTTTCCAGCTTTCCTCGGAAGGGTGGTAGTGACCTGTGGTCGCCGGTGGCCGCATTGAAAGAAGATTCAGAATTAATTATTTATTTGCATATAAATACAGGTGGCATTTTGGCTCGTGGTCGGCATCATCTGTCAATGTCCACAGGGGAATCGCGTTGTAAGCGGCCTTCAGCCAGCTCACGGCAACTGCCACCGCACCCTTGGTTCCAGCCGGCTGCTGCACTGGCGATTCGCCGCTTGCGGTGGCTTTGGCACCGGCTGCACCGAGACTCCGCGGCAGTGAGTGATGACGGCGCGTGTATTGAACTTACACACGCCGACTTGAGAGGTGCTTTGTCGCCTCCCGCACACCACCCTTCTTCGTCATCCGTGGTACGGCAATGACGGTTGCCGTGTAGCCGTGAAGTTCGACGATACTGACCTGGCGCCCAGGTAGGTCCTATTCAGTCTTCCGGAATTTCAGGTACTCTTGTGTCCCGATCCTGGTGGGAAGGAAAGACCTCCAGGTCTTCTCATCTGCGACTGAGGCAGACTGTGGTGTTGAACTTCTCGACTGGTGATTATGGCGAGGTAGCCATCCTTCCCAGTAGCTGCTGCTGTTGTCAGTTAAGTGCAGGAAATCTACAGCAGACTTGTGCCAGACGTTACTTCGTTGAAATCAGGGGATCGAGTGTGAAGTTTATGTTCGCCATGAATCGGTCCGACCAACTCCCTTACGAGCTAAACGGCTGGTGTGTTTAGGGAGTGAAGCAGTGGCTAATGTTCGCCTGACGTCATTCATTGTGACCGCAGAGGGCTTCTTATTTCGAAGGTATGAGCGGCTTTCCTTCTGCCTTGCTTGCTTAACGACTTTGCTATAGTATACAAACGGTTCGTAAAAGCTCTTGGTACCGTTTGTTACGTTCGCCTTAGCCTTTCTGCTGAAGTCTGCTGCTTGGCTTCCGCCCACAGTGATATACCCGAACATGTCTTAACATTCGATCGATATCAATTTGCCACTTTTTTGCATCAATCAATTTATCTGTGGTCTGTAGTACGGTAGTATCTAGTGTGTAATTTACAAAGGAAATTTTCTGACTAGGTAAAATGATGAAGGGATTTTCTGGCCGATCAGTATCGCTTTTGCACTAATTACCGTAGTACCCATGATGTTTGCCTGTAGATGAGAGTCGACTCTCGCTATATCACATTAATTTCCGTTGATAAATACACAGCTAAGATGTAATTCTACTCTTTTCCTTCCTGTAAAACTCTTGCTTCTGTAACAGTTCAATATTACCGTTTGCAGCTGGTATATAGAATAAATCCAGTGATTTCGGACTAGCTGAAAACTTGTCCGTGGCTTCATGACTACCTTCTTACACTCTGGTGTATTCATTTTTCCGAAGAATAGTTGCACCTCACACGATCGGTTATCCGTTTGAACTACTCGTGAAGGTCAAATAGTAATAATTACAATGATACACTTCTGCTGACAGAACTACGTGCATTTCGTGTTATTTAGATACCAGTAATACTTCATTAACCGAAAACTTAATCCATTTGTTAATAAAACTCCACCAGTTGGATATGCTTGCATCGTATAACACTCAAATTGTAAGTTAGGTTGCAATAGCCCTTCCAAAATTTTTCCGTTGCTAGCAGAGTACTGCTTAAAACTTTATGCAAAGCATGGTGGATAGCTTCTTGAATTCTTTCCAGGTCTATTCTAGAATCACTTACACCGTTGGCTAATTCCCTCATTTGCCTATCTATACCTATTTTGATTCTGTATTGTACCCAAATTCTTATTTGCAGCAATCCTTGTACCATTAGCATACTGCTGTAATTCAATAGCTATTTTGTGCTTTGTTTTAGTTATGCTTAATAACCCTGCTCAATATGTGCCTTATGCCAATCCACTGTTGTTGCGGCATGTCTCGCTACTTATTGCACTTGACCTACTATGCTATTCAAAGTTGCAGTATGATCACTACCTGCTGCGCCAAAAAAGGTTTTCAGTAGCTTCCCATCAGCATTCATCCATCCCCTCTTTCCCTGTACAAAATATACGGAACTGTACCTGTTACTTGCTGCAGCTTTTCTCAGCGTATCATAGGAGAACGTAAGTTCATAATATTAATTTCGTATATCCCCTGTCGTATTCCCCCGTTTCGCTTCCTTTAATATTTCCAAGAACGTGTCTTTCAGTCTTCTCATTTCGTTCCTTACCTCCCATGTCGAATGTCACTCTGAACGACCACCTGTTATTCTTGAGGACTACATCCGGTTGCTGTTGGAACAAAACTTCGTTCTGTAAAGGCTGCCTGACAATTCCTTCTGCTTCAACGATGAGCAAACTCATAAAGCTCGCTATACTCCATCTAGGCGTCATCCTCGCCATCTTCTACAGGAAATAATTTAGTTGTCCTCCCTTTCTCTTTAGAAAAAAGTGTGAATACAACAAAAATACCTATATTCCTAAGTACACTACTTGAATCAATGAAAACAAACAAAAAAAATCCTACTGTTATCAACGTATCTCTGCATCTACAGCTCTGCAATTCCTGGTCTGAACCCATATGGACTATTCGGCGATATTTCTTTACTTCTTTGCATCTTACTTCTATTATGTGCATCTCCGCAGGTACTTAAGGAAATAATCTATGGCCCCTTGAAAAGTTTTAATTCTTCTGATATGGACTACAGAAGTTCGTCCTGATAATTGTAACTTTACAATTACAGGTGACGTTACCTCGTCCACGCGCTAAGGACATTGAAACTTCATCAAAAACTTTTTGTCTTACACTTAGGACTGTAAAGGTTTGGAAGTAATACCCGTTGACCTATCTGATACTGTGGAAAATTCCGCTTACTAAATACTATACGCTCTCGACGTTCTAGCGCTTTTGTGTTAACCCGTTTTACCTTTTTCCGGACTTCCTTTTGAGTTTTTGCAAGTACATTAATGTGTTCACCTGGTTTTCCCAACTTTGGTTGAATCACATCAAGCGGAGCAGGCATTTTGAGTCCGCATTCCACCTTGTAAGGTGATAACTACGTTCCTGTATGAGTTTCTAAATGGTAGTAACAAACTACAAAATCTAAATCTACGTCCCAGTATAAGTGTAGAGAATTCACGTAATGGCTTGGCATCTTAGATATAGTCCTATGAACTCTTTCTGTAAGACGATTTGCCTGTGGCTCAAATGGACTTGTAAATAATTTCTTAACTTTCAGTAAACAACACCACTACTTAATGAGATCCAACATGAAATTTGTCCCCTGGTTGGTAATAATCATTTGTGGCACCCCAGATTTAAGTAACCATTGATTTACCATAGTGTGAACTACTGTGCTTGCTTTCTGATTTGGTATTGCTACCATTACCAGATACCCTCAGAAGCGGTCAACAGTTGTTAACACATACTTCTTACCCAATTGACTCCTGTGAAATTGACCCAAAATATTTGCTGTCATCATTTGGAATGGATAGTCAGACTCTGATAATTTCCGTAATTGTATCTTTTGATGGCATAAATCAGCACATTGTACACACGGAATACAGTTCTTGAATACTGTTGAACATTAGCGCATCTTGTTCTTCATTCTGTTGTTCTTATACCCCAATTACCCAATAACATATTATCATGTGCTTCCCATACTACATATGTCTTCAAAGCTGCCGGGACTACAACACGACGTCAACACTCGGTTGATACACACAAAACCCCATCTTCTATCACAAACTGTGGCTGTTTGGGATACATCTGACACTCTTATCACTTCCTTCAATTTTTTTAGATCATAGACACTTTCAAAGCCTCAGTCTTCCTAATGGATATGTCTGTTCAAATGGCTCTGAACACTATGCGACTTAACTTCTGAGGTCATCAGTCGCCTAACTAACCTAAGGACATCACACACATCCATGCGCAAGGCAGGATTCGAACCTGCGACCGTAGCGGTCGCTCGGCTCCAGACTGTAGCCCCTAGAACCGCACGACCACTCCGGCCGGCGGATATGTCTGCATCTGTGTGTTTAACATCCAGTTTGCGAATCGCATCGTACTGAAATTCGACATTAGACATGAAGGATATTTAGCCCTAGTAACCATTTTGAAGCTGCATGATCAGTAATCACTGCAAACTTACGTCCATATAAATGTCATCTATCATAAGAAACACTATATGTTAATGCCAGTATCTTTTCAGTGGTAGAATAATTTTGTTCAGAATCATTCAGTTGATGAGACGAATATGCAACTTGGTGGCATTTCCCCGCCAATGATTTGCCCTAAAACCGCTCCCAAAGTTGTACCACCTTTTTCACATGACGATATGAATTCTTTTGTGAAATCTGGAGAAATCAAAACTCGATCTGAAGTTAACATATCTTTTAAATTTTGAAATGCTGCCTGACACTCATTTATCCAACTAAACGCAATACCTTTCCACAATAATTTTCTTAGTGGTTGTGCCACTTCAGCAAACACCTTCAGAAATGTTCTGTAATAGTCTGCTAATCGAAGTAAAGATTGTAATTGTTCAACTGTCTGACGGACCAGAAAGTCATGTACTACTGATGTAAGGCACAGCTCTACCATTAGTCCATCTTGGCTCATTACATGCCCGAGGCAGTTTGTTTGTAATTATTCGAAGTTACACTTATTAATGCTGAGTGCAAGTCGAGCCTTTCTCAACATGTCAAATACTACCTCCAATTGCTGAACGTGCTCTTCCAGGCTTTTAGCAAACATAATTATACTATGGAGGTACATCGTGCATTGTAATATTAGTATCTGTTCCGATAGCTTAAATAAACGTATATTCGATAATCTAACCATGCAGGCTTATAAAAGCCATACAATTTGTGAAAAATTTCTTAGATCGTCTCTGAGAAGCGACCACCTGATATATCAAAGAATATACTACGCAGCACTGCGCAGAATACGAATTGTTCACAAATTGTATCGATAGCGATTTTTTGTTTTTCTTATTTTTTGACAGCTGAAAAATTGTAATCCTCTTCTGTTACCAGAGTCCTGATATATATGTTTTAAAGACAGCGGACGTGTATGTGGCGTGGTCCACAAACACTAATTAGTTATAAAAAATAATACTATTGTTCGGTGCTATGTAAGAATTTATTTGTGTATCTGAGATGAAATATCGAAGATGTTAAAGGACTTTATTTAAAGAAACAGCCAGCAAGATAGAAAACTGAAATTGTACGGAGCTTACTGTTAGCAATACTGACAAAGGTAATTAAATTGGTTATTGTGCTCTGAAATTCTGTAGTACCTGCTTATTACTTAAAGTATTTCCATACTATCCGTCTCCTATTTATGGCAGCAGAAATAACGGTGTTTTTATAGTTTTCATACAGCTACCAGGGACCGACTGCATGTCAGAAAACGTCGTAGTTAAGACACAAGGCGCATTGCCATTTACCTTGTTTGTGATTTAAATCCCATTTCTTTTAATGTGTGGTGTAGTATAGAAAAGAAAATTTTCAGCTCTGCCTGGTCCCTTAGGTTTCTCTGTTCGTAGTTGCTATGTCTCACATCCGGTCGTGATCGAACATGATCATGACATAAATAAATGAAGTGGCAGTGTGAACTCTGTTCTTAATCTTGAGAACGCTACGCCTTCTGCAAACGATTTCAGGTGACATATAAACTATCACATACAGTACTTAAGTTTTTGGAAAGTCTTTGCTCTTCCCGCCAAGAAGTGGTGCAAAACTCACAACCGATTTCTGAGTCTTTACAAGAGCATAATAATTTATTCAAAATATTGAAACACGTATGTAACGCAGCAGCGATGGCGAGGCATTGTAGCATCTGTGACCAGAGAGTATGCGCTTGACCGCGCGAGTGTTGCGAGTCGGTCAGTCAGTCGTTGCGAGTCAGTAGTCGTTGCGAGTCTGTAGCTCTGTCTAGTTGAGAGCAGTACTCTGTCAGTAGTCGTCGCGTGCAGTACGCTAATAGTCGTCATGCAGAGCGGTCGGTCAGCAGTCGCAGCCCAGTGCGGTTGTGTGATGTAGGCGGTCGGCAACACTGGTCAAGATAGTGAATAAGGTATACTGTTAATTAATATAATCATTAGATCATGAAAAATTTTATTTATTGTAATTATTCTCCAACAAGTCCCCCAATAATAATTTTTATTTCAAAAGCATTTTTTTCAAATTTAATTTTTTATTGAACTAAAGATTTCGTTGCACTTCCCATTTCATTCCACTTCTTTTGAAGAAAAATTTCACTAGAATCACAAAAAAAGAGAATATTATTATTTGCAATGCAGTTCCTCCAAGCGGTGCGCAACAACAAGAGCAGAAATGTGACATCCATTTATTCTGAGGTAAGATTTTAATTCTGATTGTTTTGCACAGGGCCAAAGACCGATATTTCGGTTCAATTGAATTTTCTTATCACTGAATGGACTTTAAATTTTGTGAAGAATTTATATTTGAGTCAGATTGCGAATTTCACATTTTTGTTGCCATTTTCAATACCTCTCATTGTGGGCGAGGTTACAATTAGTGCAATGTCCATTAGCATTCTTAATTAAATATTGTCATATTTCTTTCTTCCAAATTTTGTGGGGAGGTTACACTCGGCTCCCATTTGTATTAAGTATTGTCATTTTCTTTTAAATTACTGTGGGGAGGTTACACTTGGCGACACCCAGTCCAGGATCGAATTTCGTTGAGAGTCTTTTGAGGAACAGTCAGATATCTGCTCTTATTTGCTTAGATATAATTAGGATTTGGCGCTACGCTTTTATTAACTTGTGACTTTCTTTCCACAGATCAACGACAATTCGTTTGCTCTGTTGTATTTGTGTGTTGTTTTTGCATTGTGCTTATTTGTTTTGTGAATAATTGTGACTATTGCAAAAATGCCGCGAAAGACTGTGAATAGTGTATCGCGAAGTATTGTGAATGAAATTACCGACTTAAACAACCTGATCGATAGTAATTGTGATACGCAGTGTAACGATGACAATCCTGCGTTCACTAACAATCAGTGCATCCCAACCACTAATGATGACTTTTACCTTAATGATGAACAAACGAACTCAATTGTCTCGTGTGTTAACTTGACGACAATTGATGACGCGGAGCGGTCTATAGTAATGAGCGCTGCCGAGCTTAACACAGCCGATTTGGAAAACTCAAGTAACGTACAGACAAATTTGTCTAATGAAAATGGACAGTGTTCTGAAAGTACGACGGATCCATTTAATTCAGAAATAATGACCGACAGTGTACGTTTGTCTGGCAAACCTTTTTGTAAATCTCAGAATAACCAAATGGTTACAGAAAGCGAGAGAATTCCAGATCCACCACTAAACAGCACAGAGAGTATAAACGCTAATTTTGGCCTTGATCGATTTTTGGCACTAGTGTTGCAACGAATTGACCAAATGTGTGAAAAATTAGATGAGCAGCACAAAGAATTTATAGAATGGAAACAGCGGAACGAAAAACACGACAACGTTAATGAACAGAAGAAACAAGTTAGTGAACAGATTACAGCTGTTACCGTGCAATGTCAGGACAATAAAGTACAATTACATGTGGATACTAAGACTTGTGCTAATAACAGTAATGAAGAAGTTGGCACTGTTGCACAAGAATTAAGTAGCACACATGTAGACACAACAGAATCAGATAAAGACGAGATTAATGCAGTCACTGAACAATGTTCAGCAAACGCGACACAGGTACACGAAATTAATGCAGTCACCGAACAATGCCCTAAAATCACAGTACAGATTCGCGACGAGGTTAATTTAGAGTCAGTGGAAGTTTCACACACTCCGAATACGGAAGTTGACGAGAAATTTGCACGACAGAACAACCAAATTGACGAAAGTAGTAAAGTAACAGAATTAAAAATTATTTCAGTCACCAATACGTCACAGAACCCGCCACGTTGCGAAGATTTGTCAGACTTACGCAGCGCGTATAATGCGAGCAATTTACAGCAACTACCCGACTTAAAATCCGAAAAGCCACGCGACTTAAAATCTGAAAAGCTACGCAACTTGAAATCCGAAATGACACAGACGAACAGATTCACACACAAACCTGAACGTGTTATCAAACTGAGTGACGAGAACGTAGATTTCGAGCAATTTGCATTTGTAAGAAAATCTAAAGAATTTAATAATGACAGAACACAGGTACACGCTTTGAGCTGTATACGACAATTTATTTTTGTGCTTTCACCGGTATTACGGGTAATGCAGAAACTAGCTTTGAACCAGATGCGACAATTTGCTATTGTATTTTCATCAGCATTACGTATAATGCAGAAACTGGAATTAGCAAGAATAGAGCGATTTACTTTTGAATTTTTACCGCTATTGCGTGCAACGCACAAGCTAAAATTTATTTGCAGTGCGTAAATGACCTCAGGGGATTCATTACGCTTTAATGAATATGTGCCGTAGCGAGCATAGGGCCCCGAGCTGTAGTAGTGCTGTTTCATCTTTAGTTTTCTGCACTGCTGCCTTTTCTTCTACTATCCTTTATATCTATCAAAACTGCTCTTTAACTATTGCTCTACCTAGAATTAAGAAAAATGACTAAAGAAAACCGGATATGACAAATATTTTACCGAATGTGACAATATTCAGTAGGCACTCCCGTAATGACAACTACCGCCGTAATTTTAATAACAGATAAAATCGTAATCATCAGTATGTGCAAAATTATTAGTAACAGGAACCACATTTTTGTAACAATAAACGTTTTTCACCGCAACAGCATGAAAGTCAGCCGCTTAGCATACCTAACCAACAATGCAGTCTACAAGGTCAACCAAACTTTAATGTTTCGCCGCGTGCACGTATAGTCCCAGCCCCAACAAATAGTAACGCATGGCAGCAAAAAAAAATAACTACGTACAGACAACACACCATTTCAATTCCTATCGCAATGCGCCGTATAGAAATTACTATCATGACAGACGTAAAAATAACGAGCACAATTTTCAGCGTACATTTAATAACAGTCGATCTTTTCAGCAGCAAGAACATCAGCAACAACACATTATCATGAATGATCCAAACAATAGGTGTCATCTATAGCGTAACACGTCAGTAAGAAATAACAGAACAGTTCATATAGTGGATATGCCACAGCATCCTCCCGTAAAATAAATAACGGAACGTACGATAGATTTTAACCAGATACAGCACAGATTGCATATTACAGTAACGCAAACATTACTTTTGACACGCAGAATTTTGTTCACGAGAATGTTATCTGAAACATGCTTTGTTGAATGCTCCACTTTTATCGCACCCAGATCTTACCAGAAATTTTTCCATTGCCACCGACAGTTCCAACACCGCTTTAGGTGTACATATTTTCCAGGAAATAGAAGAAGATGGTTCAATAGTAATTAAAAACATCGCATTTGCAAGCCGCATTTTGTCACCCGCTGAACGAAATTATTCCGTTACAGAACTTGAAACATTATGTGTTGTATGGGCTTTTACGAGATTTCGGCATTTTCTTTATGGCAGACATACCACAGTTTACACAGACCACAGAGCGATACAATTTTTACTTTCGGCTAAATTCACACACGACAGGTTAAGTAGATGGAAACTATATTTACAAGAATTTAATTTTACAATAGTTCACATTCCGGGTACGCAAAATGTTATAGCAGACGCACTATCGCGTTCTCTCGGCAACAATCAGCAAGACGTAGCAACCAACTTCTGCAAAGCAAATTTCAGTGTCATGTACATTCAGCAAGTTGCATTTGAAAACTTTATTTCATCGTCATTACAGGACATAGCACAAGAACAAAATAAAGACAACGTGTGGAAAGAAATTAAACACCTTTGGCAAGATAAGAATAATGTTACGATTAGAAACCATTACACTGTACACAATGACATTCTGTTTCGCCGCTCTCATCCTGACAGCAACAATTGGTTATTATGCATACCTGACGAACTGGTTAACAAACTAATTTGGTACACACATTTAAGTTACGCACATTACGGAGCACGAAAATGTTTTCTTATACGGAGACAGAACTATTATTTTACCAACATGGAGAAACGTATACGACGAGTTTTAGCGTCTTGTAAAATTTGCCAGAAAGCTAAATCAGACACCACTTTGCATATTCCTCCATTATATCCCATTATACCTGTTAAATTAAGACATATGGCCGCAGTAGATATTTTTGGTCCGATTCCCAGAACTAACAGAGGTTTTTGCTACATCTTTGTCGCTGTTGAGCTCACTTCAAAATTTGTTACTTTCACTCCGTTACGCAAAGCTACTGCTAAAACTGTTTCGAAAGCATTTGTAAAACATTTTCTATCTCATGTAGGGCATGTGATGAGAGTAATTTCTGACAATGGATCTCAATTTCGTAGTAGCGTATGGACACGCATGTTACGAGCCAGAAACATTTCTCCGATCTATATATCCAAGTACCACGCTTCTTCGAACCCTTGTGAAAGATTAATGAAAGAAATTGGTAAGCTGTGCCGAATATACTGCCACAAAAGACATATTGATTGGGATACATACATACTCTCATTCCAAGATGTAATTAATTCCATACCAAATGAATCCACTATGCTATCTCCGACTGTTATACTGAAAAACGTTGAACCACCGAACAAAATTAAAGAATTAGTAAAATTACCCAAATGTAGGCGTCTACGACACCACGAAATAATTGACATTGCGCTGAACAACATCAAACGTGCCGCAGAGCGCCGGAGAAGACAGCAAAAACAGGTTTGTACACGCCGCGACTTTCACGTTGGACAGAAGATATTAGTACGTACACACTATTTATCCAGCAAATTAAAAGGTAAGTGCAGTAAATTTGAACTTCTATACGCAGGTCCATATCGGATTCGCAGCATTCCTCACCCCAATGTTGTACACGTCGAAACTTTGAGAACCAGAAAATCGAAAGGCAATCACCATATCTCAAACATTAAACCGTTTATTGAGTGAAACCACTGTATGATTCAACACACTATGATGCCATTTACTAACGCAATTATTTCACCTGACTAATTACTGATGATTATCGTATTTTTTTTTTGGCAAGTGCCCGACAAGGTAAGGTTAGCAGGTCGCTTTTCTTGTCGTTACACATCAGACCGTGCATATTTTTTCAGACACACTTACGTATTTTATGACTAATTATGCAATGTTAGCTAATGACATGTTAATTTCATTACATTTTTTTTATTAAAGTCTTTAATTCTCGCCTTGATTAATTACACTACATACAAGCTGAACACAACGAACGTCACATTTTTGTCTTTTTATGTACGATTGTATTCCAGTTTTGTTAGTATGCACTGTGAAATAGTTAGGATATAACACACACCAGTTGACTTTGACATTTTTTGCCTTATGACATCTCAACATCGTGACTGTTTTACATTTTTTGCTGCTGCATTGTATTATTCTGTGTACATTTTTGCATCTGAACACTGTCAATGTCTTTGACATATTACGTTTTCTGTCATGTTATGCTGTATGGTTAATTGTGTCACCATAAACCAGTCATTATTTAGTGGGTATATGATTTAAAT
Source organism: Schistocerca piceifrons (assembly GCF_021461385.2). Lineage (NCBI taxonomy): Eukaryota > Metazoa > Arthropoda > Insecta > Orthoptera > Acrididae > Schistocerca > Schistocerca piceifrons. The sequence goes on along the minus strand of NC_060141.1, from coordinate 681,801,781 downwards.
GCAAGACATTAATCTTTGTTCATGAATTTCAGAAAGAAATGATGTATGTAAGAAATAAATTTAACATAAATGGGAATTTCACCTACGGAATAAACGATAGAAGATGCAATAACTTTATGAGGAAGAGTAAATGGATCAGGATTAACAAACATTAACAAGAATATACTATACTCATCGTAGAATAGCAGTCTTAACTAATTTTTTCTTTCAGAATACAAGGTGATTGATGCAGGCTGTCAGACTGAACTACACATCTTAGTTTTAGTGATGAAATATGCTAGAGATAAGGAATAGTTGTATAATGGGTAATAAAGTGATTTTTTGCAGATGATAATGAATGCTGACGAATAATGATGAAGAATATGCTGTTATGAATAATGAAGTTTTTTCTTTACAGGTGATGATAATAGTGAAGTTATGATGATATGGATAATGAAGTTTTCTTTACAGATGAGGATAATGCTGAAGTTATATTTAGACTATGTAGTTATTTAAGTATTTGTTGCAGTTTGCTTTGACAGCAGGTGTTACATTGCATAGTAGGATGACGGAAAGTTTTGGAAAGGACAGCTATGGAACACATTTTTATACACATTTCACTACCTGTTAATTCGAAGTTCACTACTTTTCAGCATAGTGTGCGTTTCTTCTTTCAGGTCAATAATCCGTTTTTGTATTTTTTTTCCAGGAGAAGCTTTTCATGATACTTACTAAACCTGTTAGTTATTATACCTGTTCTAGTACTTGCATTTTTATTTTTTACCCATTTGTGTTTATCATTTATGAATGTGATCACATATACTGCCTTGTTGCATAACCTTGCTACAGCTGACTCATGACGAATGACGTTACCTATCCTCATTTGCAGCAATAGGTCAAAAGCAAATAGTGTTATGTCTCAGCAATTAATTATCGATCTCAACGCAATGCATTGCTAACAAAAAAAAATGTATTACCAGTCCCAAATAGTGATACCAGTTTGAGAAAATTCTGAATAATACTGATTAGCTCTGAATAGTATGTCACTTGAGTAATGACTTCTTAATGAGACAAAAAAAAATATATATTTAAAATAATGCTTTGTCACTAGTTAATAACTGCCACGGTTTATTGTAATGAGACTACTTATAATGCCTATGATTACTAATGCTATGACTAATTAACTGATTTTAATAATGACTTTGTAATGATCTGAATACTACTGAAGGAGAAACACTGTTTATTGTAATGAGACTACTTATAATGCCTGTGATTATTAATGCTATGACTGTAATTAACTGATTTTTAATAATGACTTCGTAATAATCTGAATAATACTGAATGATGATTCTATTCAATACTTGCTGGCCACTGAGTGCCAATAATTAATGTCACTTGAAGAATTGTTATTAATTATGCCATTAATTAGCCCTTTTTTTCCCCATGTTGAGTTTTCATGTTTTGGTTAATGGCCAATGAGTGCCAATAATTTGTATCACTCAATGTATTATGTTAATGCTAGGCCAATAATTGACTCTCCTTTTCAACTAAGACTTATGATGAACATTATTCTGTCATACTGAATATACTTTGTAACTGGCCAAGGACCGCCACTGTTTATTGTAATACGATTACCCATGATGCCAGCTGGTGATTCTTAATAGATTGGAATGACACATAATTAATTAACTATGGTACTGTTTAATAATGCTTTGTAATTAGGAGAAGACTAATAATTCTTACTATTGGAATGACAAATGATTAATTAACGACAAATGATTAATTAACTGTAGTTAGACAAATGATTAATTAACGACAAATGATTAATTAACTGTAATTAGGAAAAGGCTAATGATTATTATTGGAATGACAAATGATTAATTAACTGTAATTAGGAGAAGGTTAATGATTCTTAATTACACTCTGTAACTGAAAAGAATGCGATTATTTAATACTGCTTTGTAACCAGGAAAAGAAGGCTACTGATTCCATGTAAAACAATTAATGAACATTTTTCTGTAATACTACATACTTGGTACAGAAATGTTCAATAACTGGGCTATGAATGCCACAAACTAATTAAGTCTCTAATTGTCAATATTATGTGACTTGATGTCCTTCACCTCATAAGCTGACTACCCTGAATTATTGCAATGTCCATTTGTCCTGTTTATCCTAGTGATCATGGAGCACTATATTTGGTTTTGCACTAATTCTACGTTGGTGCGCCTTGTAAGAGCGTGGTGTTGACACGACATGCTGTCCACCACCGTGAGCGATGAAGACGTTATTATGGTCGCACTGTTTGGTGTACCTAATGTACTGCCAAAATGAAAACATGGAACATTACTACGACAATTCAGTGTCTTGGGTACGCTGATAAATTCTGATGGGAAAAGAACTTCAAGTTGTGTCACTTGGTGTTGCACTTCTGTGGAAAGATATGGACTTTCAGAGCAGCTGTGTGCAATCTAAAGTGCTACAACCATGATGCAATCCTTCCCTTTCCTATCCTGATTCTTGTCACATAAAAAAAAAAAAAAAATATTTTTTTGATAACATCATTTATGTTCATAGGTTATACATTTTTCGATTTGTTGAATTCCAGTGCGAGTACACTTGTGGCACTGGTCGACATGATTTTTTGCCATTATGTTTATTTGTTGTGAAAATGCTAAAGACATTTCTCCAGTGCGTGTGCACTTTGGACATGATTTTTTGTCATTATGTTTATTTATGGCGAAAATGCTAAAGACATTTCTCGATTTGTTCTGAAGTACAGTATACAGTATACGTATGTACACTCTTGTCTTTTATATTGTATATACATTTTTATTTTTATGATATGTTCTGAACTACAGTGCATGTGCACTTCTGTTAGGTTAATATGTTTTCTATTGAACTTCAGTGCCTGTGCACTTTTCTTATTTTTCAATATGATTTGTACTATACTGTATATGCGTATGCACTTATGTCATTTGTTACTAATTGTATATACATTTCATCATTTACTGATATGTTCTCAACTCCAGTGCGAGTACACTCATGTCACTTGTCAACATAATATTTTTTGCCAGTCTGTTTATTTGTTCTGAATATGCCAATGAATTTTTTCAGTGCCTCTGCATTTTGTTTTCTGTCAAATAATTTGTATATACATTTTTCTGATTTGTTACTATGTTTTGTACTCACATTTTGTCTTTGTCTGATATATCTTGTACTTAGTGCGTGTGCACAACATTTAAATATTCTGTAAGTTGTAGAATTTTATTAATTAATTAAAAAAATTTTGCCGCGATTGGCAAGTCCAAATGACTCACCATCGCTGCCAAATTTTTGCCCCCCCAGTGGAGGGTTATGAAACACGTATGTAACGCAGCAGCGATGGCGAGGCATTGTAGCATCTGTGACCAGAGAGTATGCGCTTGACCGCGCGAGTGTTGCGAGTCGGTCAGTCAGTCGTTGCGAGTCAGTAGTCGTTGCGAGTCTGTAGCTCTGTCTAGTTGAGAGCAGTACTCTGTCAGTAGTCGTCGCGTGCAGTACGCTAATAGTCGTCATGCAGAGCGGTCGGTCAGCAGTCGCAGCCCAGTGCGGTTGTGTGATGTAGGCGGTCGGCAACACTGGTCAAGATAGTGAATAAGGTATACTGTTAATTAATATAATCATTAGATCATGAAAAATTTTATTTATTGTAATTATTCTCCAACAAGTCCCCCAATAATAATTTTTATTTCAAAAGCATTTTTTTCAAATTTAATTTTTTATTGAACTAAAGATTTCGTTGCACTTCCCATTTCATTCCACTTCTTTTGAAGAAAAATTTCACTAGAATCACAAAAAAAGAGAATATTATTATTTGCAATGCAGTTCCTCCAAGCGGTGCGCAACAACAAGAGCAGAAATGTGACGTCCATTTATTCTGAGGTAAGATTTTAATTCTGATTGTTTTGCACAGGGCCAAAGACCGATATTTCGGTTCAATTGAATTTTCTTATCACTGAATGGACTTTAAATTTTGTGAAGAATTTATATTTGAGTCAGATTGCGAATTTCACATTTTTGTTGCCATTTTCAATACCTCTCATTGTGGGCGAGGTTACAATTAGTGCAATGTCCATTAGCATTCATAATTAAATATTGTCATATTTATTTCTTCCAAATTTTGTGGGGAGGTTACACTCGGCTCCCATTTGTATTAAGTATTGTCATTTTCTTTTAAATTACTGTGGGGAGGTTACAACATAAATATTAAAAAAAAACACAACAGCATTTGTTTGGATGGAATCTCTAAGAACTCCGCCTAATAAGCGAAATGAAGATTGCAGTTGTTTAATACAGATATAATCGGATTTCATGTCTTACTTAAAGGGAAAACCTTAGTACTGTTACTAATATCCCCAGATATCGAGCGAGGTGGCGCAATGATTAGGACACAGGTCTCGAGTACGGGAGGACGACAGTGCAAACTCGCGTCTGGCCAACCTGATTCAAGTTTTCCATGATTTCCCTAAACCGCTAAGGGAAAATGCCGGAGAGGTTCCTTTGAAAGAGCACAGCCGACTTCCTTCCCCATCCTTCGCTAATCCAAAGGTGCTAATGATATTGTTGTTTTGTTGTCTTCCCCAAATCAACCAACCTGTAATCGAATTTGACTAGATTCCCTTATGACACACTCCCAGTAGCGGGAAACCGGAGTGACCTTTTGCATCTTATTTTACATCATTTTCCCATCGTTAGGACAGTGGTCTGACACTGTGAATTTCTCTGGCTGGAGCAAACAAGTATGAAGATGGTGTTCCATACATTGGTTCTGAATGGTGTGATCAATAAAAGTTATCGCTTAATTACAAGGTATTTTCTGTTCTCCGGGTTTCCTCACTCCGAAATCGTACTTGTTTACTGATCATAGAGGTGCTTTAATCTTAGAAAGTAGCATTAATACACTTCTGATGTCATGTTATCGTAAAATTCTTTACATTTCCTAACATATACTCCCAATACACGGAAGAAAAGTAACAGATTTGGAGTATCCTCCGATGAAGGTGGTGGCCTGTTGGTCCGTTGGAATATCGTGTTTAGGTGATTACATTATCTGGCTGCGCATCCGAGAAGTGTCCTATCAGTTAATACGCCACTTATTACAGTGTACATTCTGTTCAATTCCTCGTACATTTCCTCACAACTGTTCATTAATGAAAGTTTCCAGTTGACAACGGGATCATCAATAAAGAATGTTTTAGTGCTGTTGACACCATCCAAGAAACCTCTTATGTATACTGAGAACATTAGATGCCCACTCATTTGTGAGACTCTCGACTAAGTTTTCATTGAACACTGATTTAGTCGCATATTTGTCAAGATACCTCGATACTTAAACGATGAAATGAAATGATCGTGTGGCATTATTGTCCGGAACACTCCATCTGGTGTATTTTGGTCGCCTGGTAGGTGTATTTTTATTTGACGTCACTTGGGCGGCTTGCAGGTCGATGATGATCAAATGATGATGAGTATGACGCAACACCAGTTAGACGTTGCGTCTAATGCTTAAAAAACCAAAGAGAGCGGAATACATTTGTGCACTTCTGTTTACTGTCCATGAATAAAGCAATTCCTATTACATAGTATGAAGGCTTTCACGACCGGATGACATATCTTCTGGTGAACCTTCCGGGATGTAAGGTCGTGGTCCATGAAACTCTTCAGCTCCTAACGTTTCGTCCAGAGCTGCGCTGGACATCTTCAGAGGGGTGTTTCTCCTCCGGTGAGTCTTGCCGGCAAGACTCACCGGAGGAGAAACACCCCTCTGAAGATGTCCAGCGCAGCTCTGGACGAAACGTTAGGAGCTGAAGAGTTTCATGGACCACGACCTTACATCCCGGAAGGTTTACCAGAAGAAAATTCCTATTACACATGAATAACATTTCCTGGATCCATGCAGATTAATCTGAGAAGAGCTTCTTTTCCTCTATAAACGTAATAATATATAAGCTTACAATACATAATGGGCAAAATAAAACTGACAGAATCAGCATTTCACACCCCTTAAGACAGGCAAACCTAATTATTTCATTGCATCTGGATCAAATTATGTGCGTTGGGTTGCGTAGTTTAAGGTGCGAGAAATATGCAGCGCAATACAATTAGAGGATCATTTTTTCGAAATCCCTTAACTATCTCCCATTACAACGCATAAATTGGAAATTTGGCCGAAAGGTGCATTCGGCCTATAAAACCGTGGGGTGCTGCGACTTCACCATCGGGCTCGGCAACACTTCAAATAGTAAGGTGTCGACACATGTGGAAGAAAGTTCATTTGAGGTAGAAGGTGGGTTAATGATGCCACACTGGCGTCAAATTTCACACGCTGGGAAGGTTGTTACACTCACTCTTACGCACATTTTACCCCTCCTTTTGAAGCGCCTACGATGGGGATCAGAACGCCAATGCCAAGCGTTGACAGCATGCGGTTTCTTAGGGGTGGATGAGGAAACCACTTCAGACACACCACTGTGCCAAATCGACACGAAAAAAAGTCAGATTGTGGCGTAAAGGGCATCAGTGAAACCAGTCCTCCTCTTAGGCCACTCATTTTTCACACATTTTGCGCTCGAAAACGACGGTTTGTAGGTTGATGTACAACAAAATGACGGTCTCGATATCGTTTGATACTGATGGCGTCCCCTCGGACAATTCAACGTAGGAATTGTATTGATTCAACCGCAGTGAATGTAATTGGCACATTTGGAGTGGAGGGCGACGCTAATTTTTTCTCTGAAATACAGGATGGAACCGCCAGGGACCGTTCAAAAACATTCGATGAAATTTGAACGCGAGTCAAAGCACATAAGAGTGTTTAGGTTTTTTCATCTGTCCTGTTTCGCACCGTCATGTGACATGATCTCGAGCGAGGTGGAAGGGGAAGCGACATTAACACTTGTGTAAAAAGAAAACTGCAAAGAGTCCATCTAAGACACTGGAGTTCGGCTGCTCTCTCAGTGCCTCCTGCTCATATTAGTTGAGCACTTCAAAAACGTACCGGTTCAGACACAACGCTCGACGGAGTCCTAAGCACTGTAACTTTTAAATATAGATTTTTTACTAGGACTGAAGTAACTGGGAAGGTGAAACTTCTACGTTTTTACTTAAACTGCTGAGTGCTTTACTTGTTTTTATTATTTCATTTTAAACGCTGACCTACAGAATTTTCCCTGCAAAATACAATTCAAAACTTATGTTATTCATTTATTACCCACAATATACAATGATAACACAATCTGACTGCTCAAATAATTAACACAAAAGAATGGCTCTGAATTAGAAGAAATCCTAACAATAACATACACATTTTCACAACACACTTACCTCAAACAAAATCTTCATGATACGAACTACAGCAGATACAGCAAGTATACAGCCAGCTAAATAAAAAGATTCTCACTACTGTAGGCCGTAACTACTAATAGGCAAGTGGTTAGGAAAGGAAAGACTTCGTTGCAGAGTAAACAACGTATTTAGCAGATTTTAACTCAAACATGTGACATCCAGTTTATAACGATATGTTTACGTAATGTGTATACATAAACATACAGTTATAAATGTCCCCGTTCGTAGCCGCTAATTATAACAAAATGTTTACTTTTGTGCTGTAACATATAGCTATAATCAGCGGTGGAAACATATTTGCGAACGCCGACCGTGTGCGACTGTTTCTTGTTGGATCGTCTGATCAGTCGGAAGTTGCATTGCAGAGGAGAGTAAATGCCTATTCAAAATATAATTATTTTTGGATAGCTCAACATGAATTTCCTAAGGGACCGTAGTTTATTATGCATTTACCAATAGAATATGGCGAGGAGAAAATATTTCGCCGCATACAACTTCCGTCCGATTTCGACGAAAGAATTTGTGACTGTGAACTCTCTATTTGGCAGAAACATAAAGAAAATTAAATAACTTCATGAAGGAGTGAGACATAGATTCTATATTAAATAAATAGTCCATACACCAGTTCCATTTAAATCTGAATTTATGACAATTAATAGACGAACTTACACTACAATGAAGGATTTAACATGGATGCCGTTTTGACTGGCACTTCTCGTAATGAAAACAATTCCTTTGACGTTTTCACATACACGTCGCACAATAAATCTACTGCTAGGCACTTTTAGTATTACACATTTACTTTACACTAGAACAATATTATTTTTAACAATAATAATACGGCGGCAAGACATGCGCGTCCGACACACGTTACAGGAGACAAGAGAAGAATGAGTAACTGTTCATCGAGAATATCTCGTACATAAAAAAAATGTGTAAAAAAAGTGTTCTTCTTCTGTCCGTTTTTCGCGCCGCGGTTTTCAAAGTCAATAACTCACAGCATCTCTGACGGCGCTTCGACAATAAACAAGTTACGTCACAGGTCGTTCACCTTTTACATTCTCGCAACATTATTTGCTAACTGTAGCTGTTGCCGAGCGACTGTTCGATTAGTGAATGATTTAAAATGATAAGGCAATCACATAATGTTACAAGTTCCAAAAATTATATAATCGTCCGTGACATCCAGTTCCAAAAATTATTTTAAAATTATTTTAAAATTATTTTACAATCCATGTTTAACCAATATTAAATCTCCATGACGGACACAAGACCAGACAGTCCGCTCACTCTAACACAGCTTGTAACCTCTATCACTGCGAGCTATTAACTTCTAACTTTGAGTCTGACCAGCCACAGAGTCTCTTACAAAGGGCGCACAGCGCTGTCAGTGGTGTTAATGCACTCTACAGCTCTTGCAGACAGGCAATGTCTTGACAGTCGAAAGAGGGCACTGTAGCCTGTTGTAGGTGCTACGATTATCATCTGACGTTGGCTCTGCACATGCAAGTTTTTACAGTGTGCAACAAAGAACAAAGCTGCGCAAGTGAAGGAAACGTTAGCGACAGCCCCGGACATTTGCACAAGCCCTGCCCATTTACCCCCTCCAAACCTACCCCCCCCCCGCCGCACCAACCAAGAGCGCATCAATATGGTCTTTGGTAGTCCTCGTCGCTGTCGTGTTTTTGTTCGTCGTTTTTTGTTTTACCACGGTTGTTCATACTAGCAGTGTTGTGCTGTTAGTATTTTCAGCAGTTTGTGTAATACTGTCAAAATGAAACATAGATATGCACTCTCAATAAAGTTATCATACACAAGGTACCTAATCTTGACTGTTGTGGCCAACGCTGTCAAAACTGGTATCTAACAGACATTAAAGTACAATAAGATGTATTGGAATGACACTGACGAAATTATGTATATATGTTTAACAATAGGCAGCTCTAAAGCTCTCAAACAGTGAAGAAGAACTCAAAGTAATCTCGTGTCTGCTATAAGCAAGCAGTCATAAGAGTTCACAAGTAAAACTTCACCCATTACACAGGCAAATATTAATGAGGAATGTCACTGTATAAATATCTGTTGCTTGCATTACGCATTTCTACATTATCCCACTCTTATATTCTTTAGTCTTAATGAGGTAATCAGAAACAAACCAAGACATCGATTTTGCCTTGTTTATGCAAAAAATTTGACTTCAGACAATCGAGATAGTGGACAGCATCCTTGGCGATACTACCAATTAATATTTCCCAACAGAATTTCTTACACTACGCAAGGTGACGGAAATTTGCGGAAATTTGCGCTCACTGCAGTTAACAAATATCAGATGTTTCGATATAGTGCAAATGAAAGCTCATAAAATAAAAAAAGACACTGTGGATACCATTTTTATTTTTCATTCTTATTGATGATTTTTGAACTCGCATATTGAATGAACATATTTCTAATTCTTTTCACAATGGTACTGGAAAAACTGTATTTCGTACTTACTACTGATTTTCTCCGTTGTTATGAGAGGCATATCTGTGAAACGAACAACTTTGATGTTGGAACATACGGCAGACCATGGGCGGAGCTTAGGATATGGATTGGTGTGGAGGGGGGTGATTGGGCGGGACTTGTGCACCGTCCGGGGCTGTCGCTAACTTTACGTGGCAAGTGACACCGAGGCTGTCGAAATGGGAGTTCTTAGAGGGACCCTTTGCCAGTTTGTTCACACGTGTGTAAAATTTGGATTTCTCCAACCCCCCCCCCCCAGCCACATGTCCCCCCCTCACCCCACTCCCCACCCCCCACCGGCAGCGTAATGTGTGGGGATCAACAACACTATAGAAGAGGTGGTTTCATTGACTTCCATTATGACATCCCCTCAGGTCCTTTTGTCTCCATTCTGAGCGGCCGTGACTGAAATGTTTTCCTCTGCCACCCACAGTAAGGCCGCCTCATTTCAACGCTTGGCGTCGTGATTCTGACCTCCGTCGCGGAAGCGTCAAAAGTTGGGAAAAACGTGGGTAAGAGGGGACTATGATGACCTTACCATCGTGTGACACATGCACGATGGGGTTGGCCAAAATTGTGATGAAATTTAATGACAGTGTGACTCAGCTTCTATGTCCTTGGGGTACCATGTCCACAGCTAGGTAAAGTTTGTCTTTCCTCACCAAGATGCCACCTACCAGCAGCACAATGCAATGTATCACACAGCTCGAAGAGCACCAGGTTAAGTTTAACGTACGTCCCTGGCCACCAAACTCCTCAGATTGAAACCCAATCGAGACTCTGTGGGATGACCTTGACCGGGCTCTTCGCGCCATGGATTGTCAGCCGAGGAATCGAGCGCATCTGGCTGAGGCACAGGAATCGACATGGCTGCACATCCCTGTCGGTACCTTCCAGAACCTTATTGACTTCCGGCGCGTCTCGCATCTCTCTGCCCTGCAAACTGTAGTTATTCAGACTTTGGTTTCTATGAATAAATGATAAGATGAAATTTGTCGAGAAAACCATCAGACTGCTAAATTCCCCCCCACTCTCATGCTTTCTGTTGCTTCAGTGGTGGTGCAGAGAGAGGTTGTAACAGCACGTGTCTAGTAATTGAAATATCTACATCTACATCTACATGATTACTCCGAAATTCACATTTAAGTGCTTGGCAGAGGGTTCATCGAACCACAATCATACTATCTCGCTACCATTCCACTCCTGAACAGCGCGCGGGAATAACGAACACCGAAACCTTTCTGTTCGAGCTCTGATTTCTCTTATTTTATTTTGATGATCATTCCTACCTGTGTAGGTTGGGCTCAACAAAATATTTTCACATTCGGAAGAGAAATTTGGTGACTGAAATTTCGTAAATAGATCTCGCCGCGACGAAAAACGTCTTTGCTTCAATGACTTATATCCCAACTCGCGTATCATATCTGCCACACTCTCTCCCCTATTACGTGATAATACAAAACGAGCTGCCCTTTTTTGCACCCTTTCTATGTCCTCCGTCAATCCCACCTGGTAAGGATCCCACACCGCGCAGCAATATTCTAACAGACGACGAACGAGTGTAGTGTAAGCTGTCTCTTTAGTGGACTTGTTGCATCTTCTAAGTGTCCTGCCAATGAAACGCAACCTTTGGCTCGCCTTCCCCACAACATTATCTATGTGGTCTTTCCAACTGAAGTTGTTCGTAATTTTAACACCCAGATACTTAGTTGATTTGACAGCCTAGAGAATTGTACTATTTATCGAGTAATCGAATTCCAACGGATTTCTTTTGGAACTCATGTGGATCACCTCACACTATTCGTTATTTAGCGTCAACTGCCACCTGCCACACCATACAGCAATCTTTTCTAAATCGCTTTGCAACTGGTACTGGTCTTCGGATGACCTTACTAGACGGTAAATTGCAGCAGCATCTGCGAACAACCTAAGAGAACTGCTCAGATTGTCAGCCAGGTCATTTATATAGATCAGGAACAGCAGCGGTCCCAGGACGCTTCCCTGGGGAACACCTTATAGCACTTCAGCTTTACTCGATGATTTGCCGTCTATTACTACGAACTGCGCCCTTCCTGACAGAAAATCACGAATCCAGTCGCACAACTGAGACGATAGCCCATAGGCGCGCAGCTTGATTAGAAGTCGCTTGTGAGGAACGGTATCAAAAGCTTTCCGGAAATCTAGAAATACGGAATCAACTTGAGATCCCCTGTCGATAGCCGCTATTACTTCGTGCGAATAAAGAGATAGATGCGTTGCACAAGAACGATGTTTCCTGAAACCATGCTGACTACGTATCAATAGATCGTTCCCTTCGAGGTGATTCACAATGTTTGAATACAGTATATGCTCCAAAACCCTACTGCAAACCGACGTCAATGATATACACTCCTGGAAATGGAAAAAAGAACACATTGACACCGGTGTGTCAGACCCACCATACTTGCTCCGGACACTGCGAGAGGGCTGTACAAGCAATGATCACACGCACGGCACAGTGGACACACCAGGAACAGCGGTGTTGGCCGTCGAATGGCGCTAGCTGCGCAGAATTTGTACACCGCCGCCGTCAGTGTCAGCCAGTTTGCCGTGGCATACGGAGCTCCATCGCAGTCTTTAACACTGGTAGCATGCCGCGACAGCGTGGACGTGAACCGTATGTGCAGTTGACGGACTTTGAGCGAGGGCGTATAGTGGGCATGCGGGAGGCCGGGTGGACGTACCGCCGAATTGCTCAATACGTGGGGCGTGAGGTCTCCACAGTACATCGATGTTGTCGCCAGTGGTCGGCGGAAGGTGCACGTGCCCGTCGACCTGGGACCAGACCGCAGCGACGCACGGATACACGCCAAGACCGTAGGATCCTACGCAGTGCCGTAGGGGACCGCACCGCCACTTCCCAACAAATTAGGGACACTGTTGCTCCTGGGGTATCGGCGAGGACCATTCGCAACCGTCTACATGAAGCTGGGCTACGGTCCCGCACACCGTTAGGCCGTCTTCCGCTCACGCCCCAACATCGTACAGCCCGCCTCCAGTGGTGTCGCGACAGGCGTGAATGGAGGGACGAATGGAGACGTGTCGTCTTCAGCGATGAGAGTCGCTTCTGCCTTGGTGCCAATGATGGTCGTATGCGTGTTTGGCGCCGTGCAGGTGAGCGCCACAATCAGGACTGCATACGACCGAGGCACACAGGGCCAACACCCGGCATCATGGTGTGGGGAGCAATCTCCTACACTGGCCGTACACCACTGGTGGTCGTCGAGGGGACACTGAATAGTGCACGGTACATCCAAACCGTCATCGAACCCATCGTTCTACCATTCCTAGACCGGAAAGGGAACTTGCTGTTCCAACAGGACAATGCACGTCCGCATGTATCCCGTGCCACCCAACGTGCTCTAGAAGGTGTAAGTCAACTACCCTGGCCAGCAAGATCTCCGGATCTGTCCCCCATTGAGCATGTTTGGGACTGGATGAAGCGTCGTCTCACGCGGTCTGCACGAACGCTGGTCCAACTGAGGTGCCAGGTGGAAATGGCATGGCACGCCGTTCCACAGGACTGCATCCAGCATCTCTACGATCGTCTCCATGGGAGAATATCAGCCTGCATTGCTGCGAAAGGTGGATATACACTGTACTAGTGCCGACATTGTGCATGCTCTGTTGCCTGTGTCTATGTGCCTGTGGTTCTGTCAGTGCGATCATGGGATGTATCTGACCCCAGGTATGTGTCAATAAAGTTTCCCCTTCCTGGGACAATGAATTCACGGTGTTCTTATTTCAATTTCCAGGAGTGTAGGTCTGTAGTTCGATGGATTACTCCTACTACCCTTCTTAACTACTGGTGCGACCTGCGCAATTTTCCAATCTGTAGGTACAGATCTATCGGTGAGCGAGTGGTTGTATATGATTGCTAAGTAGCGAGCTATTGTATCAGCGTAATATGAAAGGAATCTAATCGGTATACAATCTGGACCTGAAGACTTGCCCGTATCAAGCCATTTGAGTTGCTTCGCTACCACTAACGTATCTACTTCTAAGAAACTCATGCTAGCAGCTGTCCGTGTTTCAAATTCTGGAATATTCCATTCGTCTCCCTGGAGAAGGAATTTCGGAAAACTGTGTTCAATAACTCCGATTTAGCATTGATCGTTGTTGTAAGTGCCTCTCTTGATTCACAATGAAGTTTGCTAAATGGAGGAAATTAGTTAAGTGCTAATAATAATTTACGAATTTTAATATTTGTGAGGCAACGTGAGTCTTTGCTAGTCTGCGTCTCTCGCGACAGAGATCTAATGAAGTCTTTTCTGTGTTTGTTTCTCACTTCCTCTTGTGTGCTTGTTGACAGTTTGTTCGGATTGTCTGCCTGTTGTGTTGCAGCTCTTTCGCTGCGTACCTAGGGTTTCGGTGGGAGGGGGGGAGGGGGAGGGAGGAGGGCTGGAGACTGAGCCACGGCAGCACTGCTCCGACAGTCGATATCAGGAATCAGCATACGAACAAGGAAGGAAACACAATGTGTGCTGCAGCGTCTTCGGAATGGCGGGCCAGTGTATTAAAATTGTGGCCGCGACCGCTGAGCACGGAGGGCAGTACTAAGTGCAGGCGGTTTATGTGTCTACCACTTTTCCACGTCATGCGCAGAGGATGAGGGGCCGATGGATGTTGTGGTGCAGTAAACATCAGGGAGGCTAATCAAAATATCCACGGGTGTACTGCCGGTCTACATGGTCCAACGGGCACAATATTTCGGCGATCATACATGTCGCCATCATCAGGTGAACTGACAGACTAAGCTCTTGTGAACGTGCCGGTACGGAGATCCGTACGCTATGGCTGCTCAGGGGGAACTGGGTTCTGTCGCGGCGGCGGCCGATTTAAATACCCTCCGCCCGCGGCGCACTCCCTCCGCCGTCTGCGCCCCGTGCCACGGTCGCGCGGTGGACTAGATTGCGATGGCGTCTGAGATTACGTCGGTGTGATGGCTCTGTCCGCCGTGGTCGTCACAACTATACGTTTGCTCGATTTACTCTTGATTAACCCAATCGCTGGTTCCCAAGCCTTGCTAAGATTATAGCCACAGTCACGGTTTATGAGGTCGTCATTGGTGCGAATTCCGATGTCCTCTCTAACAACGCTGTCCCAGTATCTCGACGTCTGTACCAGAATCCTCGTGCGTTCATATTCCGTAGCGTGATTTTCCGACAAACAATGTTCAGCGACCGCCGAATTGCTCCGATACATCAGTAGTGTGTGCCTCTGGTGTCACGGCATCGATCCTCGACGGTACGCACCGTCTGACCAATATGCGACTTGCCACATTGACACGGAATCTGGTACACGCCGGTCTTCCTCAAACCGAGGTCATCTTTGGCGCTCCCCACCAGTGCACGAGTTTTATTCGGAGGACAAAACACAGTTCCGACGCGGTGTTTCTTCAAAATGTGGGCGATTTTCCCCGAAAGTGCGCCTGTATATGGAATAAACGCAGTGCCTACCTCCTCTCTCGTGATTTCATCCATCTCCACAAGTTGTGCTGTAGTGGTTGGGCGGAGGGCACGTTGAATCTGCCACTCTGAGTACCCATTTATTCTTCGAAATACAGTTCTCAGATGTTCCAGTTCCTGGGGTAGACTCTCTGCGTCAGAGATAGTGCGCGCCCTATGTACTAGAGTTTTAAGTGCCCCATTCCTCTGTGAAGGGTGGTGGCAGCTGTCTGCGTGCAAATACAGATCAGTGTGCGTAGTCTTCCGATACACCCCATGACCTAGGGTGCCGTCAGCCCTTCTCTTGACCAAGACGTCAAGGAAAGGTAATTTACCCTCCGTTTCAGTCTCCATAGTGAATTTGACGTTGGGGTGTAAGGAGTTTAGATGTGTAAGGAAGTCAAGGAGTTTATCCATACCATGTGGCCAGATGACGAACGTGTCGTCCACGTAACGGAAAAAGCAAGTAGGTTTCCATTCAGATGACGACAGGGCTTCCTCCTCGAAGTTCTCTATGTACAAATTCGCAAAAATCAGGGAGGCTGTCGGCCTGTCGTTTCCGCGATGGCGTGTGCCGAACACTGTGGCCGGATGGACGTTGTGGATTGACCAGCAGTGGGTGTTAAGTTGTCGGCTAGAAATTTTGTCGCTGCTGTGCGCCTGGAATATGACTCCCTGGCGATATTAAAATGTGGTAGGCTCAGCTGAGGCTGCTACAGGTCGCTCATTTGTGCGTGGGACATTGTTCCGCCGGTCATATCACTTCGTACTGATGTTTTTTTTTTTTTCTTTTTTTCTGGGGGAGAAAGGGGGTTAACTGTCTTCTGTGTCATATATGTCTTGTTCATGGAGATGTGCTGATGACGCCTGTCAAACGTGTGTTAGTGTCTTGTTTAACTGTGTGTCATTCCGTTGGTCCCTAATTGGGGGGTGGGGAGCTATTATGCCATGTTAAATTTCATTCTCGTTCCCTACCGTTCGTTAAAATTCGTGTTAAGTGTGGGTCATCGTGGATGTATACACGTTATCACATACTTAAGAACTACAATGACTTATCATGATTTACTAATATGTAAAGATTTCCATGTGTCTCGAGTTAAATGGTGTGCGTGTCATGTACGTTCTTGTGCGAAGTTTTCTGTGAACACGTTAAGTTTAGCGCGCCAGTTGTTCCAAAGTATGCAAGCGCCTCGATGTATCGCAAGTGAACTGAAGTGAATGCTATGTTTGTTCTTGCGCAAAGTTCTGCGTGAATATACGTCTTAAAGCATTTACTGAAATGTTTGTCTGAATATTGTGACTTTTAATACTGGCCTTTAGGACCCATTTATTTTTCCAGTGTTATTATTGGTCTGTGACATTACGTGTATGCATGAGTTTGCTGTATGATGTCTCAATACGACATGCGTGAGGGACTACATCCGTATGTTTTGATGAATTATGAGATTAAAGATTTCTTGCCTTAGAGCCAAATGTAGAAGTTACATAAGCGGTGTCAACTGTTTTAGGCGTTAGCTGAATGGCAGGAAATTCAAGGTCGTTACTATCCACAAACGTGAAAATGACTGATGGGATTGAAAGACCTTTAGAGCAGAATAATATGATTAAATGAATTCATTTTAAGGTAGTTCAGAAACTAGACAGGAAGCATGGTAAGGAAGCTGGGTTAAACAGAGAGACTGATTCTTTTACAAGAATTTGGTCAAAACCTTACAGAATAACACCGTGTGCAAAGTGCTGACATGGACTGCCAACTATTCAAAACGCAGCTGTAATTCACTACTATGTAGGACAAAGAAGCTTGGACCATGCAGCGCTAAGAGAAGAAACATTAATATTACAATACGTAATTTGCCGTCCAAGAATCACCTAGCAATGAGATAGGATTTGTCAACTTAATACGAGAGAAACATAAGTCATATATAAAAACATATAAAGATATACATCTCTCTTCAACGAAGAAAGGGCACGTGATTGGCCGTGAACTTATCTAAGGAATGAGACCGGCACTTGCCAGAAGTGGAAACAACGGAAATTTTTTGTCAGCACGACCCTCCATCCTTCCGAATCTGTCGCCAGTGTCTTGACCTTGCAATGCCTCAATCGCTTACACCTAAAGTGTATCAGCATTATTTTTGTACATACTATACCGTTTAATCTCTCCGCCCATTTCGTTGCCCATAACAACGCACACTTGGGAAAAAGTTCAGGACTACGACCATGCTGGTGCACCACCCACTACATCTTCAACGCTTCCGTTCTGTTCGTCTGAATTCCTGGGTCAGCTTTCCGGCAGGATGAGTGAGACGCTGAACTGAGGAAGACAGTGAAAGACTAGTATTACGCATCTCTGAAATTCACTGCACAACTTTTCTGCAGAAGTATTGCTATGGTAATCTCTGTTATAAAGTAATACTGCTATATTAGGTTTTACTTTTTCACTCTGAGTTACTTAACTAACCTTTAACTCTATAGCATGTATTGTTTAAGATGTAGACTTTGTTGTCGGTTTTTAATGAATTTATTCAAGTTATCTCTTTCAGATTTTTTTCTGATGTGCACAACAGATTGGTAAATGAACTCAGTTGCCTCCCTTAGGACACTAATTTCGTTTTAAATATTTCCTTGCAACGAAACCGATTGGTACAGTAGTTAATATTGTAATTGCCCTTTTCTATTGATGAGGAATGTTATGGAACCTGCCCGCATCTCGTGGTCGTGCGGTAGCGTTCTCGCTTCCCACGCCCGGGTTCCCGGGTTCGATTGCCGGCGGGGTCAGGGATTTTCTCTGCCTCGTGATGGCTGGGTGTTGTGTGCTGTCCTTAGGTTAGTTAGGTTTAAGTAGTTCTAAGTTCTAGGGGACTGATGACCATAGATGTTAAGTCCCCTAGTGCTCAGAGCCATTTTTTATGGAACCACAAGCCACTGGCTGTTCCACAGTCGTGATAGAATCCACATACTATTTGCTAGAATTTTCATTTGTTTATTCCACGTCATCTGTCTGTCGTTATTCATCTTTAAAGGTTTTTGTTTGTTACACAGTCAAAAGATTTATCACTTACGTTTAATGTGTCAGAAATGACTTCTCTCGCTAATCTGAATTTCAGCACAGAGAGAGGAGTGCAACCGGATAGTGCAGATTCACCATTACGTTTTATTGTACATACATATGTGATTATAAAGGAAATCAAGTAGACAGGAGAATGTAATGTCAGTGTTCTTATCTTTGTTGGTGATGTAGCTATTTGAGGAGAAACGGAACTAGAGTAACAGGAAAGATTAGATGAGTGGAGCTCCAAGTTTAAAGGGTACCACCTGACAGTGAGCAAGAGCAAAACAGTAGGAATGATTATGGGCGGGACGTCTGCCTAGGGCAATCAGATGTTAGAGGGAGAAAAATTGAACGTATGAAACCTCTCAGTTAGCTGTGAAGTACAATATCAAGGAACGAATCTGCCAAACTAGAAGTACCCACCACAATAACAAATGGGTCTAAATTTTTTCATCAAGTTTGGAACCTTGTGTATGACATGGCAGTTCCTGCGAGATCCAAAACACACCATGTTTTAAAAATATCTCCTGCCAAGTATGACATATAGCTTGTAGTGCTGTCTACTTAAAGAACCAGATCTGAGCAATTTATAATTGTGGCGAATGAAGTTTCTGCGAGTAGATTTGCGGAAGACTAGAAAAAATATAATTAGGAATGAAAACACCAGAGGAGAGGTGCAAGTATATGTGTCGGTGACTGAGAGAATGAGTACTGCATGGCCCACGTGGTTTGGGCGTGTGAAGAAGACGCAAGACAACCGCCTGCCAGAGCAACACTTGGACGGAAATCTGCAGGGGAACAGACCGTCACTACGACCCAGGATCAGGTTAAGAAAGATCTGAAGTTCAGAGGGAAAAACTGGGGATAATATCAAGACAAGATGTATATCAAGATAGAGCAAAATGGAGGTAAATTGTTCATGAACACCTTAGCCGGCTTGCTACAAGAATACGAAGTTGGTGAAATAGACTTTAATGTTTTTTTTTATTTTTTCATATCCCTGTCAGTGTATTACACGTTGCCCAATTGCAAACATCCGTGATGGATAAACCAGAGTGTTCGGTACAGTCCTATGATCTGATCAACAACGCTATAAAAAGCTCCAACTAAATATAAAAATGACGAGCAATGAAGTTTTCCGTTCCATGATGCGGAAGTATAAACATCAAGTACGGAATCTTACAAATTCGTAACGCTAATGTTGAAGGTAATGGGACAACGGAGGGAAATGAGGGTTTTGAACTGGGAAAAATATAACAACCACAAAATCTAGTAAATAATAAAATACTGAAATAGAAAATCCAGAGAAACACGATACAATGGTTGGTTCCCAGAACGGAAATAAGTACAAAATTGTGGAGTGTGACGTGACATTTACAGTATTTTCCAAATACATGCACCTTCTACAAAAATTGTATAGTCGCCTCCTGAACCACCATTTCCTGCCACAAAACAGATGTGTAACATAATGAGAGGATAGGATCCATGTAGTGAAACTTCCACGGTGAGAACAAACAAAAGAAAAGACAAAAATAACGGTATAAATCTACGAGATGAAACAAAACACTCATAGGTTAATATCACTGAAACATACAATCGAGGCCTCTGCCTCTCAAAGCAAGTACACTGCGCAAAAATTTTACGTTATAAAAGATAGTATATTAATAATTCCAAGATCACGTAAATTGTAATCACTGTTTTCGCTTGTTACTGTAATATCTGACTGATTGGTATCCAGAGACAAGTTACAAGACTGGCAAAGCATTATACAGTATCATTTGTGTCAGTGTGTACCAAGTGCCACGTTAAGATTCTAAAGGACTTGTAAACAATTGGTTCTGTACAGATAACTCACTACATGCGTCGTCTTAGGCTGTATTTTTTCGTACAGCAGACGGAAGACAGGAGGAAAGAAACATCTCCCAAAACATGTTTAACTAGAACTGTCTTAGATATGTTTCTTTTTTACTGTATTATATCTAAATACCAACACTACAGTTTGTGCTACCCGAAGTACCACCAGTGCGTAGAAATTTTATGTTTATTTTAAGAGTTTTAACAAACCTAGTATTAACAGACGATGTGTTTTTAAACAATGGCGCAGTCACTGTTGCAAAGGTTCGCGTCACTGTTCAATAGCATCGCTGAAGCAGAGAAGAGAGAAGTGGATCATTTGACTGTGGGCGGACGTTTGTGTGTGGAGTGAAGAGGGAAGCTAGTTACTTCTGGGCAGTCACAGGATACAGTTGCCACTCGCGACTTCGACGCCTGGGTAGTTATTTATATAAGTCGCCTATGTTCCGGAAGAGATTGTATGATACGGAGTGGAACGTCATCCGGGTGGAAGCAGTATGAAAGACATATGGAATGGCGTGAGTCGCAAGCGTGTTCGTCCCTGAGCGGAGGCTTTTTAGCCTTCGTCGAGCATAACTGGTGTGTCCTCGTTGTAGTGAAGTGGACTCAACGTGATTCCTCTTTTCAAGGTACGTTCTGTACGAGAAGCATTAGGGTATTGTAAGTTAAGTTTTTTTTTCCAATACGAAGGTCTCCTTTTTAGAGTATAGTAATTACCAAAGATATGTGATTGTTGAAGGAGTATTTAGTTAGCTTTGCTCTTGTCATGACGAGCAACTACTGGGATTTGATGTCTTATTTGAGAGCACTAGTCGAAAATTTGCGTTGTGGATGTATCTAAGCCAATCATTTAATTTGTTCATGTGGTATTTATGTTTCAGGGAAATTTTGGTACTGAAGTAAGAAAACAGTCTTGTTCACGTGTGTAAGGGACATGACCAAGGAAAAAGCATCTTGTTGGTGTGAATAACCTGAAGTAGTAGATCCTGACTAGCCAAGCTCCCGAAGTGATTTCGGAGTAATTTCCGTAGGATGTGTTGGTACTATAGAATTGATATTAATACAGTTAACACTTTTATGTATTGCACTCTAGCTATTGCGCTCTTGATTCCTTTGGAGAGTTAGAGTTTTAATTAAGACATGATGTTAAGGGATTGGTCAGCATTAATATTATTGTAATCGTGTTACTTGTATCTGGCTGAGTTACCTATCGCTTTTTATAAAATAAAATTTTTGGTGACCCGATCATTTTGAACGTCTCATTCGCTACATTTCAGCAGACTTTCTCGTCATTTTTAATTAATTCTGGCAAATCTGTAATAATCTATTGTTATTCCACAAAATTTGTTACATTTAAAATATAAAATTTGAGTGCTTCTTTTTAAATCAGTTGTTGGAACCTCTCTTGTTCGTCTACCCTTTTTCCTAATCAAACAGACACTGACAAAAGGATGTCGTCGCAGTATCTGCAGAAAATTGGTAGCAGAAAGCATGGTTGATTACGTGGAGAGACGAACAGTCGAGATTAAATAATTGAAAAATTATTTATTGAAATATGATATTGTCTTATTAATTGTTGTAGAATTACTTACAATCAGTTTAGGAGAGAACAAGCCAGATACGCACTTACGTTGATCGCTCAGAGGATGTGGAGGGCATCGAGAGAGAGGAAAAAGAGTGAATGAAAGGCTTCGTAAAAAGAATTGGTAATTGGTTTGCTAACGTAGTTGGTTGGTCGGTCAATTCGGGGAAGACCAATCATCGGCCACATCGAACTAAAAAAGGAAGTCAGCCGTGATCTTTTTCAGGCATTTGCCTGAAATGATTTAGGTAAATCAAGGAAAACCTAAATCAGGATATCCGGACGCGGGTCTGAACCGTCGTCATACCGCATGCGAGTCCAGTATGCTGACCACTGCGACGCCAACTCGCTCGGTGCTGACGTGGTCTGGGCAGGGAGTGACGATGGATGTGTAGTTGGGCAAGGTGAGCAGTGGCAGCTGAGGGGGCATGCGACACCAGATAAACCATTTGCCAAGCTGCCCAACCCATTGGAAGAATGTTTGGCTGAGTGCGATCATTTTGCACTGATCCAGTTGACGAACTTACTAGATTTCTGCATTTCGTTGTGGAGTTCCAACAGAAAGCTAGAGCGGTCGATATGGCTGTTGTGCTGACCATAAAGCTAGGAACAGAGAAACGAGATGGTATTTAACAAAGTGAGACACGAAAGTAGGAACGGTGAGAAAAGCAAACCTCCGGAAGAAAGAAGGGAGAAGCACAAGGCCATGTTTGTGGTGAAGAGATGGTAGGGATAAAACGTACCATTTGAATGTTGCACCACTGACGATGACCATCTTTGCGCTTTGTTAGATGCAGGGAATGCCAGTCTGGTGATAGATTGCTGTTGTACAAATAATTGTGTAGATGAGGGGAACTGAGAGAAGACAGTGTAGAGAACAAATGGGTTCAATCATTCTAGCGTCAAGGAAAAGGTGCAGTGCTGTTGAAGCTTAAGGTAAAACATTTTACTTGGTAGGTGAGCATGCGAGTTGTTGACATGTTGGCTATTACTTGCAGTTTAGAGGCAGACGTTATTGGTGGGATTGGTCTTGTAACTTTTTAGGGAGACAAGACAGTATTCGATCAAATTCAGACCACACAAAACGTTTTCCCTTTTGCAATCATAAGGACCGGTGCGACAGAGTAATAGCAAATAGTGGACAAGTTGTAGGAGGGAAAGAGTAGGCAGAAGAGTGTCCATCTGTAGGTTGTGGTGCTTGGGTTCTGAGACGCACAGGAAAATAAAAAGCTCGTATTCGGAATGTTGGACGTATTGGCAATTAAATTAGGGTGTTTCATTGCTCGAATAGAATATTTAATTATCAGATAATTTCCCGATAAGATATCATCATATCGCTAGCCCATCGTAAGATGAATATATTGAAAATATTAATGGAAAAAATTCTGTAAGAAGGAGCTATTCAGCTTTCCAAGTCTGTGTAGATGGTTCACGATTTTAGTAGCCCTGTGAAATGGAGAATACCGTTCTGATAATGAATGTCCGCACTGAAATAAGAAGGTGATATTACGTTCAGTATCCTTGCTTGATATATAGTCTAGCTTCGGTGATAGGGAGGTCACCACGTAAGACCTCAGCCAGGCTGATTATGAAATTGCTCTAGCTAAATATACTGAATCCTTACCGTCTTTTACGACTGTCTGGAACTTCAAGTATTTAACAGGATTTCTTTGGTCTGTCTATGGGTTACCCTGTACTCTTCTTGTTGCTGTATGGGATCTTATCTGATGAAAAATAAAAATTTGTATGTCATTGTGTGATCGAGTGCATTCAGGATTTAAAAGTTTTTGAGAGATTGAGGAGAGCAGGATTACCTGTTAAACTAAACAGGATGAAGGTTGCTTGTGAGTCGATGCAGTTTTTAGAGTATATAGCTTCTCTCGAGGGGATAACAATCGACACTGCCAGAGTAGAGGCCTTTAGGTTGCTGGCATCAATAAGTGAAGACGAGGTAGCTACGTTCATAGGCATGGTCAATTTTTTCCGTAAATTTATCTCAGGATTTCCCGGGAAGGCTGGACAGTTGAATTAATTATGTAGAAAAGGATGTAAGTTGCAGTGGGTTCTCGCTGAAGCAAGCATCAGTAACAGCAATGGCCCTGTCCTCTTCTAGATTATAATGAAACATTTCTCTTACAGACAGATGCTTCTGCTGTGGTGATGGGGGCGATCCTGTTACAACAGAGTGAAGAGGGGAGACGACCCATTCCTTATGCGTCGAGAACGATGAAAAAGGCGTACTCGTTATACGAATTAAAAGACCTGTCGGTACTGTTTCAGATGGAAAAAGTTAGGTAATATCTGCAACAGGCATAGTTTCCCCTGAAAGCTAATAAACAGGCATTATGTTCGGTTCTGGGCAGATCTTGGAAGGCTAGGAAATTACCCTTCCAGTTTTAAGTCCGGAACATAAAAGGGTCTGAGAATCACACAGCAGTGGTTTGAGCGACATGTTTAGGGAAGAAATGGAAGGAAACCAAGAGAACAGCGTCAGGAATGCCACTAAATAAGTACCCTATCTACCACAGCTGAGAGATATATGACCATATAAGGGGAAGGATGAGTACTTGATTGCTGTTACTAATAAAATCTTGAGGGAATGGGGTGTCAAAGGATATTTTGTGAAAGACAACGTCCTCTGCTGGTGGGCGCTCTACGATGAGAACTTAAAGAGAGTTTGCATCAGGTATTGTTTCCCCTATTGCTTACATATTTTCGTGAGTAACCACTGAGTGAACATATAGGTCTTTTTATTCTAGAGCCGAGCTCCGACAACAGTTCGTATGGGATTGGATAGACCGCGAACTATAGTAGGTAGTGTGAAGTCTGTGCTATGTGAAAACCCACACAAAATAGTAATATGGGATGATTGGCATCTACATTTGTCGATCTTACATAACAAAAATTATTCATAGAGTTTGTGAGACCCTAGCCGAGATCTAAAAGAGGGCCACTAATACATAACAGTGCGTGTTGCTGCATTTATCAAGTTTATCTAGCTTTACCCCGGGAAAGCAGCGATGACACAAGCTGTAGTTAAGAATTTGAAAGATATTTTTCAAATTTTTGTACCTCCACAATACTGTACTGTTAATAATGTTATTAGTATCTCTTTTCTCGTAATTATTACGATACTTCAGATTTTCAAAACGGAGAGATCTAAGTCACGCCTAGGTAAAATCAGTCCGCAAGGAGAATGGGTCTCCTATTAACGTTTTAGGTGGTTGTTTACGAGTGATAAGAATGTTGCTGTCTTCTTCAAGCAGAATTTTCGGTCTATGTCTTCGAAGGTCTGATACATATTAGGAACACAACAGATGATAATATACGTTCGTGAATATTACCCATGTTAATGTTTTCCGTTTGATATTTGTTTCACTACCAAATAAATATCATCTGATCACTGAGGTATCCTATTGTCTACGCATGTCTGGACTATTAGTTAGCTATTCTACTTATTCCAAACGCCAACAGTTTGTTTGGCAGTATTTTACTGCCAAGAGTGGCCAACACGTACGTCACAAAAGCGATGTCGGAAATAAAAGAAACGGTCGGGATTGGGATTAAGATTCAGGGCTGAAGAGCATTACTGATGTCATTCACTGATGACACTGACATCTTCAGTGAACGTAAGAGATAATTACAGGATCTACTAAACCGTGCAACACTCCCTTCCTCCCTCCAGGACAGAATATGATTACCCCAGCTACATCCAGGTAAGTCGGAACGTCGAATTCGTCGTTAATTCACCGACCTGATCGAAACATGCTACAACCTCAAATCGAGCCTATGGTGGAAGAAAATTAAAATCCATTCATTAATAAAAATCTATGGTTCATATAACTAATCGTGCATATTTATTACATATTTACCACATCAAAACGCATTCCTTAATAAAAAATGTGGGTTCATATGACTAATCATACATACTTATTACATTTATTTCCACGCCTGCTGTACAACCGTATAGCAGATTCACACTTTCAGATCTTCTGTCTGTAAAAGAGTTTGAATGTTCATGGGTAATGAATTTCCAGAGGATATTGCTCGCTGCTATAGTTTCTTGGTTTCGTAACATCTCCTGTCGTGGACGATGGTGATAATTAGATTAACAACTTCCTCGCTGTGGTATTCACGTGTGGAAGATGGGATGATGTTGAGGCGGAAGAGTTGTAGTCGAGTCTCCCAAAAAGTGTCGTTCTCACTTTAAAGTCTCTACTGTATCTGGAATTACGGTATCAAGGACGGGATGGGAGATTTAGTACCACAGCGGCAGAGGAGTCACTCACTTTCATTTCATAAGACTGGTGCAGGTCATTGCTTTGACGACCGTTGATTTTGTCCTTATGCCATGTTGGAGATCGTCAGGAACCAACATATCGTGTTTCACTATAGCAGTGTAAAGCGCTTCTCTGGCCACAGTATTTACGTCGTCAGAAGTGTATACTAGTACTTTTGTAGACTCTGTTATGACCGACACTGTCCTGTTACCTTGGATGTGTGACTCCGCTTGGTTAACAAATAATTGTTCACAGAAATTGCATAAAATAAGGCACTACAAGATGTCTGTGATCACGTCTGAAATGCAAAATTTTCTTCTGTATCAGTTGCCATGATTTAGGCATGACGCAAGATGGTGAGCAAATAAAAGGACATGCAGCAAGAGTAATAATAATGCTGAAAACATTATTGATACTTTTAATGTTAAATAAGATTTCCATTCAGCCGTGCACCTGTGTATCAGAGAACTGCCACTATTTATTTAGTACCTCATAAAACATTGTCATCGTTGGTGGAGCTCATCATGTTTATCTCAGATCGCATTTACCGTCAGCCTGCAATATAGGTTTAGGAAGCATCTGAGACGCGCAGTACAACGCACACCTTAGACTCGTCGAGTGATGTTACAGATTCGTAAGTTTTTTCTATAGTTTGTCACTTGGCGCAACTCGTTGGTAAGTTTGCTTTCCACACACCGTTGGGAAGCGAATTCCTTCCATAATCCATGAAACAATAAATTTCCTTAAATCCACTCAATATGGAGAAGCATGGGCAAGGACCCAATAATCGAGACCCTAGGAAAGGAAATTCACACCACTCCAGCAACTTCATTTCAGTTTAACACGGGTTAGATTGATCGTTCTTCCCAAATGTTTCTCGTACTGTCTGAATTCAGTCATCAATTGATTTAGTATTTCACGCAAAAGGGTCTCTACCAGGAATGAAAAACATTAGTTTTAATCTTCTGCATACATACTGTTTCACTTAATAGCGTCAGCACCAATTCTTGGAAATGTTTAATATAGGGTGTACTTTTCAGGGCAGTGAAAAGCTGCATGACGAAGAACTGCTAAGCAAGATTCATGGATTACCCGTAGGCAAGACTCACATTAAGAAGACCGAAGAGGATAGAACTCTAAATCTATAGATCAGTAGGGACCAAGCTACGGATATTACAACACCCATCCTTCCTGCAACCTTTACTGACGTACTAATGTCATCATGTAGAACATCATGTTAGTGTTACTGTGCTTGGTCCAAATATCCTGCCATCTTTCTGAATCATCGGAATCGGTGTCACCTGACTATGCAGGCAACTAATCTTAATATTTATCAAACATGTACCAGCACATGTGTGCCAATATCAGTGTGACACTTTTTATACCTTAGTGGTAAGAGTGTTTTCCATTGAAAACATTTTTCTAACGTAACAGTTGTCTGTGTAACTATTTCATGATGCAACAATTTTCCAGTGTAGCCATTTTCCAGCGCATCTTTTGCGGTGTAGCCATTCTCCAGTGGTACCGTTTTCAGTGGAACCATTCTCCAGCATAGCCATTTTTAAATGTATCTGTTTCAAAGTAACCAATTTCCAATGTGACTGACTGTGATGTTACCTTTTACCTTGTAACAATACCCAGTCTAAACTTTTTCCAGTGCAACCACTTCTTGATTAACCATTTCCTGGTGTAACCTAACCTAACCTAAGTCTTTTCCCAGTATAACAATTTCCAACGCAGTCATCTTCCAGTCAACCTCTCACCTTTGTAGCCATTGCCTGTGTAACCACTTGCAATGTAACCATTTTGCATTGTATGTGTTCTCCATTGTAACTGTCTTCCAGTCTATTTTCAATTGTTCTCCAGTGTATCAGTTTCTAGTGTAACTGTTTCCTGGTCTAACAAATTTCCAGCGTAACTATCTCAAAGTGTAAGTATTTGCCGGTGTAACCGTTTTCCAGAGTAACTGATGCTGAGGTAGACTTTTTCAGCATAGCCATTTATCTGTATATGTGTTTTAGTGTAACAGTTTTCCGGTTTGGGTATTACTAAAAGTCACATTTTCCCATGTACCCACTTCCAGGGTAACACTTTCCAGTCTAAATTTATTCCGCGTTACCTTTTCCGGTGAAATCATTTTCCCTCATTTCCAATATTTCTTTGCCCTGTTGTAACTTTTATCCAGGGAAGCTGTATTTCAAGGTAACAGTTTTCTAGTGCAAAGGTTTTTCAGTATAACAACATTCCTGTGCAATTATTCTCCAGTGGAACCATTTTCCAGTGCAACCATTATCCAGTGAAACCATTTTCCAAATGCAACCGTTTTGTAGTGGAACTATTTCCTAATGTAACTGTTTTCAGTGTAACTATTTTCCATTGTACCTATTTTCAGCATAAACATTTTCTATTGTATATTCTTTCCAGTGTAAACATTTTCCAGCCTAGCCATTTTCCAGTGTAACTGATCCAATTGTAATCATTTTCCAATGTAACCACTTCCAGTGTAACCTTTTTCAAGTAAACTCATTTACAGCGCAACTGTTTTGTAGTGTATCTGCTTTACGTTGCAGCAATTTTCCAATGTAAGACTCTTCTAATGTAACCATTTTCCAGTGTAACAACTGACCAGTATGACCGTTTCCAGTGGCACTGTTTCTCAGTGTAATCGCTTTCCAGTGTAATTGCTTTTCAGACTTACCAATTTTGGTGTAAGCATCTCCAGTGTAACCGTTTCCTCAAGACTTGTTTCAACAAGCAAAACATGCAGATTCCTGATATCACTTGCTCAGATCAGCTCGCTTATCTGGTGATTGCTAGTCATGTAGCATTTAAGAGTGATGACATAATGTCATGTGTGGTTCACTGACTCAAAGTACATGTGGTAACACTACCAGTAGATATTTACACTGGAAAACATTTACACAGGAAGATGTTTATACTGCGAAATAATTACCCTACCAACTTTTACACAGGAATATGGTTTCATTGTGAAGCAGAGACGCTGGCAAATTGTTACTCATTATAACACCTTTCTGTTAAGGTGTATATGTGTGAAATGTATGTAGTGTTAACACTTTGCATTAGCAATAGGCAGTTCGTTTGCTACGACATATGTTGCTACAATTTTTGCTGCAGCATAGGTTCCAACAGTTTTTGCGGTAGCATGGGTTGTTGCAATTTTTGCTGCAAACTTATTACAGGCAGACACTGACAGCTATTGGTGTCACATAATTGTTTTAAGACCAAGTAACTAACGCTGTCAAGGTATAGAACATACTCTGTGACATTTTGGTACTTACACTGTCAGTTTCTGGTGTTAGAATCGTATTTCAGTTCCGCATCTCGTTTTGTGTAAAATAGCAATATTGAGCGTGCAAATGGTTGTGGTCTTCAGACATTAGGTCCTATGTATTTGTGTGTCACATAATGATTTCCTAGATGTGCTGCGTGGCAGCTGACATTATCTTATGATGACTAATGAGAGATAGGCGGTTATTTTTCCAGTTTTCGCCAATGGTTCGTGCTAAACAATTATAATATATCAAGCACCATTAGCTCTTATGAGGATGTTTACAGAGCTGCATTTCCCGGATCGAACTTTTTTGGAGATATTCTACGACAATGAACACGAGCCCGTTGTGGTACTCCGTTCTTCATGCACAACATCCAACAAGATCCAATAGTGGTCTCAAGCATCAATCCAGCAGATGTGTTAAACACTTGATGCTTGCATAAATAACTAAGTAAATAAATAATATGTAAAAGACGATATTAAATCTGCATCACACTTTATTAAATTGTAAGGCAGTAATCCCCTCATCCCCTCATGCTTCTTCCCCTTCAACAACAGTCTGTATAGTAATTAGAACAGAAGTCGCAAAAACAGTTGGCAATGGCGGTGACTTCTCAGCCGAGCCGCCACGTGTCCAGTTCGCCGCTGACGACGAGAACGTCGACGCCCGCGCAGATGTATCGGGCGTGTCGGCGACTCAGAAGTGCTGGACGCTTCGATGGGGAGAGCCGCAGGGGTGGGTGGTAGGGGCTCTCCAGCGTCCTGTAGGCGGAGTAAAGAAGCTTGAGTATTTCGCCACCAAACACTAGACTGCGTACAGCAATGCATTATTTCAAAGTAAATGGCAGAAAATTGCGTTAATTCCAAGTGCTGTCAGTTAGCGTGTGTGTCGTAACCATGCTGTTCTGATTTTCAAATAATCGAAAGCACAGATCTGTCGGCTTCGCAGTTCAGAGACATTCGTGTGGTCAGCTCACTGGCGCTCGTGGCTGTTAGACACTGTTCTACATAGTGGACTATCAAGACCGTCATACGGAGTGTTTTGCATACGAGTCTTTCACTAATTATCTCCCGCTATTAACAGTATCAGATGGCTACAAGAAACTGTCGCCATATGATGAAGTTACACAAAATGTGATGAGAATTACAAGAAATTTCCACTAAGTGTATTAATGGCAGAACTCTCTAAATGAACGTAAATAGATCCTTTCTATAAACAAGTACCCCTCATTCTGTCCGACTACACAAGTCTCCTCAAATAAGAATTAAGAGGTAATTATAAGAACGAATACAGAATGGGACAAATACTTAAATCAGTATTAACAAACGCAAATGGAAGTCAAAGCCTTCTTGGAACAGTACTGGGAAAATACTCTGTGTATATAAGGAAAATTGCATGAAAGGCATTCGATATAACAATTCTGGGATATTGTTCTTGCGTTAAAGGAGTTTTCGTTAAGTAGGAAGGACTGTTCGCACAGAACGAATTCAGAAGCATACTCCTACGATGGGAAGAGGTAGGTTGAGCCTATATGAAAAGAAACAGAGATGCACGCCTAACTTTAATGTGACTCTTTGGACGAAAGACTACGCACTTCTCCTGAAAATTTGTTGCTTAAATTTAGTTGCTCTGTATCTGAGTAGGAGTGTACGACATAATACTGCTGCCGAGTGTTTGACATATTGAGTACTTTCTCCCTGATTTCCTGCTGCTCATGCCTGACGAAATGAGAACGGCGAAAAAGTCAGAGATCATATAGCTGATTCAGAGATAAACAACAGACATTCACTCCACCCACACTACATTCGCAAAGCAGCACAGAAGTGGGTGAGGCGACAATGGTACGAGAAGACCTCTCCGTCACACACAAAGTAAGAATGAAGTGTCTCAGGACACAAAGGCAAATTAGAGAGGTGAGTTAGCTGATCGATACTTACACCCAACATTACTAATGTGAATACAAAATGGTGCGATAAGAACACTTTGGAGGAGAGGTGCCACTTCAGTAGTATTATTTATGAAGCCGAGCCGAAAAATCGTTTTAGCAAAGTCTTATTGGAGTTCCAGGGAAATGCGATAGAGTTTAGTAACTAGTGGATGAGTTAAATGCAATCAGGTTGCCACTGTTTCGTTTGTCCTGTCATCAGCGACGTAACAAGGGATGCCTCACCTGCAGAGTGTCTGGCACCGCAGCTCGGCTCTGCTCCTCTTCTTCCACGTCCTCATCCATCTCCTGGTATCCGGCGCCCAGGCAGCATAGATTCCTGATGCGTTGGAAGATCTGCATAAACATAACAAGATCTGAGACAGTGCCCAGAGCAAGTGAAATGCAATGAAATTTAATACATTCGGATGATGTTATACAGTACAGGTCATGCAAGTATTACGAGCTTTGTCCTCTTAGCCGAAAAACAAGTGAGTCTGTGTCAAAGCATGTTGAACCTTATTTTCGCAGCCCTCAGGACCGTCAGTATTAGAAATACACGTTGAAGTTCCAGATAATGCAGGTTCGTTACTAGCAGACGGAAGTTATCTTATATAATGGAAACCCAATATATTCTAAGTCTTCGATTCGGTAGACTCATCAACCCCTAAACATCTTCCGCTCTACAATGCCATTACTACTGTTTATCTTTCACTACATCGTATATACCAAGAATTTAAAACATGGCATCCTATCAGTCTATATCTGTACTGCAACTGCACTCTGCGTTCGAATACTAATGACGACTGTTTTGGGGACGTACGGTGAGGCGTCCAGATCGTCTTCCCCCTCCGGTGGGTTGAGGGCGCCAACGCCACAGACGCGACGCGTGGTGTGGTGTCTCTGAAGAGCGGGACGGCTCGGTGTCCACACTAGTCCAGCAGGCAGACCAGGAGCCACCAGTGTCCTGGAGAAAAAAATTAAAAAGTTTGAAATAGCGTCGCCTAGTAATGGTGCGCTGGACTGATGTGTTTGGTAAGGATATAAGCATTAGCGGGAAGCTAAAGTTGCTGCCTTAGCATTGAAAAGTATATGTTATCAACTGTATGAATATATTTGTTTACATATGAATATATATGTTTCTCAAACACAAGTGACAAGTTTTGCATTGCGTCATCTAAGCAAAATAAATGGGCCAGGAAAAAATATCCTCGTATATTTGCAAGACGCCATTTGCACTGCTAACATGTAATGACGGGAGGAAATATCAGTAATTGCCTCCAGACCACATCTATAACGGAAGAGTACGGACTCTGTGGTACTCACCACTCCAGCTCCACGCTCTTCCTCTTCATGCAGACGGCTTTCCATCAACACATCAAAGAACTCGTCCAGTGTCAAAGCTCGCACCTGTTGGAGAAGAGAGTACGAGTGTAGACGGCGAACATTTAGTTCAAATATTGGGACACTGTAATATTCATCATGTGTTTACTATTCAGTGCTGTAACAGTAATAATACATTCTACAGCCTTGATAAATGTCTACATCTATGTTGTCTCACTAAAATAGAAACATTCGCCGATTCGAGTTATCGTGTCATCGTTGGTCAGTCCGACTTTTTAAGTTGACGGTGCAGAGTCTTGTTTGCATGTGGAACTACATGGAAACTCTCGTAAATGACTGGTAATACCCAACATTTACAAGAACCAAGAGGAAAGAGTTAGAATCGAAAACAAAGAAAAACGTGTTCTGATTAAAACCGTAGTAAAACCGGAGGCAGTCTTCTTTCCCTACTGCCATTGCTGTACATCAAAGAAGCATTGAAGAAAATAAGAGAAAGGGCCATCAGTGCAATTATAACTCAGAGCGAAAGAACATGAATGGTAAAATACACTGAGATTGCAATTCTCTGTGAATGGGAGAAATGTATACGAAACAAAGGGAGCGAACTGAACAGTGTAATGAGCAGACAATAGGCCCTCTGAGGAATGCAGGTGGAGGGGGGAGGAATACTCCTACTTTGGAAGGAAAGTAATACAAGATGGTCAAGCAAGGAAGCTACAAGTAGTAAACTAGAAGAGATGAAGACGGCGATGCCTCTGTAAAAAGCAGCCTGCTAACATCAGACACAGGTTAGTAGCGTTTGGTAAGTGCTGTTAAGAGACTTAATGCAAAATTCGGAAGACTGGTAAGGTAAGAAATAATGAGTCCCTCCAGTGAGAAAAAAGGAATATATGGGAAACCACGGCCTACAAACACGAACTTCATGAATTGAAATTTATCACGATGTCAGGGAATAAATTCCATTTAACCGCAGCGCGCCGTAAAGAGTCAAATCCTCTCAAGAAAGCACATTTTGTAACGCGTTCAGCAAATAATTCAGGACGATGATTGTAAAAGATATTCTGAGACGAAGAAGTGGGCACAGTGTTCTTTCATTCTTTGTGTTCGCATCAAACTGGTGGGAAGTTAGATCACATTGCCCCCGCTACCCATAAAAAAAACGCGATTCCCAACACAAGGACATTCAGTGCATCCTCACCGCCTGGAAGACTCTTTTCTATACATACGCCGTTAATCAACCAGACTAGCTGCACTGGCGCCTTCCATTGCCAGGTCTTGTACACGAGGCTCCACTGTCACAAAACGGTGCGACATCACTACCTGCAGCTCTACCCTGACGTTCCCTGTATCAACTTCCTTCGTGTCGGTCTTGTTACTCGCAGCTAAAGCTATAAATAGCTTTCTGTTGAGCCCTTTTGGACACTTCAATTCTTTCAGTTACATTAAACCGTTTGCATCCCGGCAGAGTCTAACCGATCGAAAGAAAAACGAATGAACAATCGTCATCCCTTACAATTTAGGTTTTGATCTCGGAAGCACTGTAGCACGACGAGACTCACCTGCAAGGCGTCTTCTGCTGGAGAGACGTCGTCCCACACGCGCGTCTCCTCCGCCTCCCCTGGCGCTGCTGACCGCCAGCAGAACCACTCCCTCACACGAGAAAACATCTGTGCAGAGGAGGAACCACGTGAGATGTAGTCCAGGCAATACACGGGGACAAACGTTACAGCTGGGGAAATTTCATTTTCAGGAACAATTTCGCTGCTAATTTCAGGCTCCTGGTTTTTACAAATATGCTTTACTTTTATTATTACTTTGCTTCTTTCACAGTACAAAAGATCCTTTTACCACAATTACGTCACGATCTATAAAGATTTTTAACTGAAAATAAAGGTAAGAGTTTAATGCAACGAAGTCACATTTACCGTCTCGATTCCTCCTCACATGGTACATAAAAAGTGCGCTTTCATATAGTCCTTCAGTGTTGTGCATCAATTAAACTGCATCTTCTCGTAACACACAACTAAAAATACGAAAGTCTATAAAATGGCGCTTTAGCTTGGGAAACACATCAATGAGCACAGTGCATGTTCTATCTTATACAGGAAACTCACAGGAGTAAAAATTTTTAACGTTTGCAAAACCATACATGTTGGACGACGCGCCTTACCAATGGGCGTACGCCCAACCGAAAAACTAAAAAAATTGCAAAATACATAAACTGTTGTTGATTTACGTTAACAGAATACTTTACAAAGAGCTATTGATTTTTAAGTAGGGTCCAGTAACTAAAGCATTTTTCTGGCATTCTCTTAGCAATTCAACTTTCTTCCAGTAAAGTGTACTACCGGATTCGTGACCAATACTCAAAACAATTAAAACTGTAAATATAGTTCATTGTCGAAGACTTTCACTCTCAAGATATTTTTCAAAGAAGGAGTGATATGTAAGTAAGGCCACAAACCTTGAAATATCGCACACAATATTCACTGGTTAATGAGAGATCTCCTACGGTGACATAAATTTTTCGTTAAGTTTAACAGAAAAATTTAAAATATACATGCAATCTCATAGAAGAATGCAATAAGACAGTAAATATACACTATTGGCCATTAAAATTGCTACACCAAGAAGATGACGTGTTACAGACGCGAAATTTAACCGACAGGAAGAAGATGCTGTGATATGCAATGGTTTTGGTTTTTCAGAGCATTCACCCAAGGTTGGCGCCGGTGGCGACACCTACAACGTGCTGACATGAGGAAAGTTTCCAACCGATTTCTCATACACAAACAGCAGGTTACCGGCGTAGCCTGGTGAAACGTTGTTGTGATGCCTCGTGTGAGGAGGAGAAATGGGTACCATCACGTTTAAGAGTTTGATAAAGGTCGGATTGTAGCCTATCGCGATTGCAGTTTATGGTATCGCGACATTGCTGCTCGCGTTGGTCGAGATCCAATGACTGTTAGCAGAATATGGAATCGCTGGGTTCAGGAGGGTAATACAGAACGCCGTGCTGGATCCCAACGGCCTCGTACCACTAGCAGTCGAGATTACAGGCATCTTATCCGCATGGCTGTAACGGATCGTGCAGCCACGTCTCGATCCCTGAGTCAACAGATGGGGACGTTTGCAAGACAACAACCTTCTGCGCGGACAGTTCGACGACGTTTGCAGCAGCAAGGACTATCAGCTCGGAGACCATGGCTGCGGTTACCCATGACGCTGCATTACAGACAGGAGCGCCAGTGATGGTGTACTCAACGACGAATCTGGGTGCACGAACGCCAAAACGTCATTTTTTCGGATGAATCCAGGTTCTGTTTACAGCATCAAGATGGTCGCCTCTGTGTTTGGCGACATCGCGGTGAAAGCACATTGGAAGCGTGTATTCGTCATCGCCATACTGGCGTATCACCCGGCGTGATGGTATGGGGTGCCATTGGATACACGTCTCGGTCAACTCTTATTCGCATTGACGGTACTTTGAACAGAGGACGTTGCCTTTCAGATGTGTTACGACCCGTGGCTCTACCTTTCATTCGATCCTTGCGAAAGCCTACATTTCAGCAGGATAATGCACGACCGCATGTTGCAGGTCCTGGTTCAAATGTCTCTGAGCACTATGGGACTCAACTGCTGAAGTCATTAGTCCCCTAGAACTTAGAACTAGTTAAACCTAACTAACCTAAGGACATCACACACATCCATGCCCGAGGCAGGATTCGAACCTGCGACCGTAGCGGTCTCGCGGTTCTAGACTGCAGCGCCAGAACCGCGCGGCCACATCGGCCGGCTTGCACGTCCTGAACGGGCCTTTCTGATACAGAAAATGTTCGACTGCTGCCATGGCCAGCACATCCTCCAGATCTCTCACCAACTGAAAACGTCTGGTCAATGGTGGCCGAGCAACTAGCTTGTCACAATACGCCAGTCACTACCCTTGATGAACTGTGGTATCGTGTTGAGGCTGCATGGGTAGCTGTACCTGTACACGCCATTCAGGCTCTGTTTGACTCAAGGTCCAGGCGTATCAAAGCCGTTATTACGGCCGGAGATGGTTCTTCTGGGTACTGATTTCTTAGGATCTATACACCCAAATTGCGTGAAAATGTAATCACATGTCTGTTCTAGTATACTATATTTGTCCAATGAATACCCGTTCATCATCTGCATTTCATCTTGGTGTAGCAATTTTAATGGCCAGTAGTGTAATTTTTCGAATTAAAATGTAACGCAGCTGAGTAAATCGCAATATTTACAGAGGTTAGCATCAAGTACTGCCCTTCTCTCGCCCTCCTCGCTTGGTATTGCGAGAGTTAAACCACGAATAAAGTTCATTTAGCACTCTGTCGGTCCAGCATGTACCATACAAAGCTAAACCTGATGTCAGATGGGAAACAATAACAATGTTTGACACAGGATTTGCAGTAAACGAGTCAGTCAAATACATCATCCGGTAGTTCAGTTCAATATCAGAAAGTTTTTTCACAATCGCCTTCAAATCAGGAAACGAAAGATACGCGATCATCAACGCACATGCATCGGCGAATGATCACAACAGACAGAAACCGCGTCAAGTCGAAGACATTTATGGAGTTATGGAAGGAAAACAAAATATCACAAACTCATATTAAAGCTGTATTTGGAGACTTCAGGGCACAATGAGGCTAAGGGAAAAGTACGCTGACCCTTACATAAAACACAAACTCGCAAAGAAAATAAGTATCATCTATTGTATTAATATGGCTCTGAGCACTATGGGACTTAACATCTATAATCATCAGTCCCCTAGAACTTAGAACTAGTTAAACCTAACTAACCTAAGGACATCACACACATCCATGCCCGAGGCAGGATTCGAACCTGCGACCGTAGCGGTCTCGCGGTTCCAGACTGCAGCGCCAGAACCGCGCGGCCACATCGGCCGGCTTGCACGTCCTGTACGGGCCTTTCTGATACAGAAAATGTTCGACTGCTGCCATGGCCAGCACATTATCCAGATCTCTCACCAACTGAAAACGTCTGGTCAATGGTGGCCGAG
Source organism: Schistocerca piceifrons (assembly GCF_021461385.2). NCBI lineage: Eukaryota > Metazoa > Arthropoda > Insecta > Orthoptera > Acrididae > Schistocerca > Schistocerca piceifrons. Next base: position 681,764,055 of record NC_060141.1, on the reverse strand, counting down.
CAAGTAGCTTGTCACAATACGCCAGTCACTACCCTTGATGAACTGTGGTATCGTGTTGAGGCTGCATGGGTAGCTGTACCTGTACACGCCATTCAGGCTCTGTTTGACTCAAGGTCCAGGCGTATCAAAGCCGTTATTACGGCCGGAGATGGTTCTTCTGGGTACTGATTTCTTAGGATCTATACACCCAAATTGCGTGAAAATGTAATCACATGTCTGTTCTAGTATACTATATTTGTCCAATGAATACCCGTTCATCATCTGCATTTCATCTTGGTGTAGCAATTTTAATGGCCAGTAGTGTAATTTTTCGAATTAAAATGTAACGCAGCTGAGTAAATCGCAATATTTACAGAGGTTAGCATCAAGTACTGCCCTTCTCTCGCCCTCCTCGCTTGGTATTGCGAGAGTTAAACCACGAATAAAGTTCATTTAGCACTCTGTCGGTCCAGCATGTACCATACAAAGCTAAACCTGATGTCAGATGGGAAACAATAACAATGTTTGACACAGGATTTGCAGTAAACGAGTCAGTCAAATACATCATCCGGTAGTTCAGTTCAATATCAGAAAGTTTTTTCACAATCGCCTTCAAATCAGGAAACGAAAGATACGCGATCATCAACGCACATGCATCGGCGAATGATCACAACAGACAGAAACCGCGTCAAGTCGAAGACATTTATGGAGTTATGGAAGGAAAACAAAATATCACAAACTCATATTAAAGCTGTATTTGGAGACTTCAGGGCACAATGAGGCTAAGGGAAAAGTACGCTGACCCTTACATAAAACACAAACTCGCAAAGAAAATAAGTATCATCTATTGTATTAATATGGCTCTGAGCACTATGGGACTTAACATCTATAATCATCAGTCCCCTAGAACTTAGAACTAGTTAAACCTAACTAACCTAAGGACATCACACACATCCATGCCCGAGGCAGGATTCGAACCTGCGACCGTAGCGGTCTCGCGGTTCCAGACTGCAGCGCCAGAACCGCGCGGCCACATCGGCCGGCTTGCACGTCCTGTACGGGCCTTTCTGATACAGAAAATGTTCGACTGCTGCCATGGCCAGCACATTATCCAGATCTCTCACCAACTGAAAACGTCTGGTCAATGGTGGCCGAGCAAGTAGCTTGTCACAATACGCCAGTCACTACCCTTGATGAACTGTGGTATCGTGTTGAGGCTGCATGGGTAGCTGTACCTGTACACGCCATTCAGGCTCTGTTTGACTCAAGGTCCAGGCGTATCAAAGCCGTTATTACGGCCGGAGATGGTTCTTCTGGGTACTGATTTCTTAGGATCTATACACCCAAATTGCGTGAAAATGTAATCACATGTCTGTTCTAGTATACTATATTTGTCCAATGAATACCCGTTCATCATCTGCATTTCATCTTGGTGTAGCAATTTTAATGGCCAGTAGTGTAATTTTTCGAATTAAAATGTAACGCAGCTGAGTAAATCGCAATATTTACAGAGGTTAGCATCAAGTACTGCCCTTCTCTCGCCCTCCTCGCTTGGTATTGCGAGAGTTAAACCACGAATAAAGTTCATTTAGCACTCTGTCGGTCCAGCATGTACCATACAAAGCTAAACCTGATGTCAGATGGGAAACAATAACAATGTTTGACACAGGATTTGCAGTAAACGAGTCAGTCAAATACATCATCCGGTAGTTCAGTTCAATATCAGAAAGTTTTTTCACAATCGCCTTCAAATCAGGAAACGAAAGATACGCGATCATCAACGCACATCCATCGGCGAATGATCACAACAGACAGAAACCGCGTCAAGTCGAAGACATTTATGGAGTTATGGAAGGAAAACAAAATATCACAAACTCATATTAAAGCTGTATTTGGAGACTTCAGGGCACAATGAGGCTAAGGGAAAAGTACGCTGACCCTTACATAAAACACAAACTCGCAAAGAAAATAAGTATCATCTATTGTATTAATATGGCTCTGAGCACTATGGGACTTAACATCTATAATCATCAGTCCCCTAGAACTTAGAACTACTTAAACATAACTAACCTAAGAACATCACACAACACCCAGTCATCACGAGGCAGAGAAAATCCATGACCCCGCCGGAAATGGAACCCGCGAACCCGGGCGCCGGAAGCGAGAACGCTACCGCACGACCGCGAGCTGCGGACTATTGTATTAATATCAAAATTTTAACATAAATATTATGCCAATCAACGCACACACCGCTATAGAATGAAAATTTTATTCTGTAAAGATCCCGCAGGATGCAGATAAGCCATGTCTCCGCAGTATCCCTTCTTCCAGGAGTGCTAGTATTGCGCGTTTCGCAACGAAAACTTCTGTAAAGTTGGGATGGTAGGAGACGAGCTACGGGTGGATGTGAAGCTGTGAGAATGGGTTAGGGATTGTGCTTGAGGTGCCACGAAAGGCAAAGGTCTCGAGTTTGGGCCTCGGTCCGACACACAATGTTAATCCTCGAAGAAGTTTCAAGTAAAAGATTCTTCGAGTCCGATCATCACTTGCTACAAGCAAACATTAGGCCTGTCCCAAAAACAGAAATATAATACATAACATAATTATAATACTGGATCCAAAGTAAGTGTAATTAATGAAGGATAAATGCATTGAAGAATTTCATCAAAATAAAACGGAAAAATCCAAAGAGCTCGGAAAGAAAGTTCACCATCAGTATGTTGGGGTCATCATCCAAAGAAACACAAGCACAAATGGTGGAACGCAACTTGTGACGAGACCACCCAACGAAGAATTCTGCTGTGGAGTAACGTTAGCTGCAACAGGACAACAGAAAAGAGGCACGATTTTCAAAAAATTCCAGAAATAATCTTGGAGTGATAATAGTAGATTGAAAACGGTAAACGTCGAGTACACTAAGTGAAATAGTGGTCGATTTCAGAAAAAAATGAACCACGTGGTAAATTTCTACTGAATATTTACCAAAATTTAAAGGGTTATCACCCTCTAAATATCTAGTTCAAAGGAACAGGCAGATCTCTGTAAACAAATACTGAAGAAAACTCTTGAATACTCAAAAACAATTCTTTGTAAAGTTCTTCAGTGCCGGGAAGCCCAAAGAAAAATTAAACTTCGCGAAAACAGTACCAAATCGAGATTCTAAACATCACATAGTGACAAAAATGGAGATTATTATAAACATCTAAAAAGCAACAGAGCCCCAGGAGACGATGACAGTATCAACGAACTGTGGATGCATTCTCAATACACAACTACCCATTAATTGCGCCATTGTAGTTCCATTCTTAAATTCACTTAGAGGACACTTCAAAGAGAGTATTTTAATTATATGTTGTAACTAATTATATTCAAATAATTGTATACTTCTCGATACACATTTAAGTTATTTGTAGCCGACGATGTCGTTTACCTTTTAGGTAGCATACAGCGTAAGTCAACAAATTTTCTTAAGAGAAGATCAGTGAGCGTTTTCTTGCGTCTGTAATAAAACGTGACTTAAACCTTGTCTTCTTCCTTCGCGTAAGAACAGTTTTTATATGAAACCCGCCTATGCGTACAAACTGATTCTAATATAAGCGTTATTAAATGTTTTCCAGAACAACTACGGACACAAGAGTGACCACTAGGAAAACCGCAAGGATTTCAACCACTTTACGACATGAGAGAAGGTGTTTGGCTTACAAACAATGGTTTAGACAGTCCTGTGTGAGTACCTTTCCGCTTTACCATAAACATTTGAATCAACTCTTTTAAATCTGTATGTAACCATTTTGTTGAAACGATAACCTAATGAGCAAACAGAAAAGCCGTTTCTATAATATTTCAAGGACACCAACTGAAGATGCACTAAAAACAAGGCGAAACGCATGTCATCGTATAACTTAAATAACAATCTTAAGGTACAGCAAACAATAGGTGTTTTTCATTCAGACAGCTACAATTCGTATCCAGCTGTTGCCAGTTTGGTCAACACGAGAAAGTTGATTTTATCGTTGCCTAGAATAAGTCTCTGCTAGCGTTCAGGCGGTACGCAAGCTGGACGACGCAGCGATATGCTTCCATATTCCCGCCCCCGCGCTTTTAAGAAATTTAATTGTGGCAACTATCGTTAGTATGACACCTACAGTAGGTTGTACATCCCAACCGGCAACGTTTCAGTACGTACATACACACAACCTGTTTTCTTTGGTGTTTTGAACCATTCGTGTAAATCTATTTAACGTGCCTCCAGCATTACGTTCATTAAGGATGTCATTTCAATCATCAGAATACAATATTATTGTGCGATAGTATACCTGGTAGACACTGTTGAAAAATTTAATATGGTAAGGCAGAAATCTAACAAGTATATAGATCGATTAAATATACCGTTCAATTTGTTCTAATTCTTGAACAAGTGGCAGAAGGGTTTGAGCAAGAATTCGGTAGTGAGAGTTAAGCCTGGTAGTTACAATGGTTGTGCAGTGGCCCTAGAAACTGATTCACTGGGGTTCCTGTGGTTTTGCCGTGCAAATGTTCCACTCCGTCGGCTTCCGTGGGTAATTTAGGCTTGAGTGACCCGCAATAAATACAGCTTTATTTAAAATAACGTATTACTGATCTTCGCTACAGCGTCCGAATTCAAGACTTCCTTGCAGACAGAACCCAACACGTCGCACTTGACAGAACAATATAGACTGCTTTAAAGGTAATTTTCGGGTTATCCCATGCCACAGTGATCGTACCGTTATTGTTTACAGTGTATATAATTCATACCGAAGTCTTCCGCCATAAGAAGTCACCCCATTTACCCTACGGTCTCACGAAAGAGGGTGGAAAGCCGACAGAGGTTCAGGGCACTTTCTTGTTCTTGGGGTGCGATACAGCCTCTAAAGACGCTACGGCATAAAGATGCAGAAGGAAATGAAAACCAGTCCATTAAAGACACTTTACGTATATCCACAAGACATGTGGTTTGTAATTGAAAAAGTGTCATAATGACCTCTCGAGTGATATGAAATGGAAGAAAGCAAGGATTTCTGGTGAGATGTCTATAGGGTAAAATAAACAGCAGCAGAAAATGACATAATGGGAGCAGGATTAGTAACGAATAGGAAGGTAGGGAAGAGAGAGTGTTACTGTGAACAGAACATTGATAAGATTGTCCTTATAAGAACTGACAGATAACCGACACCGGCAATGATGGTTCAGGCATACATGCCGACGTCGCAAACTGAAGATGAAGAGATAGAGAAAGTATATGAGGATAATGAAAGGGTAATACAGTAAGTAAACCGATATGAAAACCTGATAGTCAATGTGGAAAGGAATTCAGATGTAGGGAAAGGAGTAGATGAAAAGGATACAAGGGAGTATGGCTTGGGACACGGAATGACAGAGGAAAGAGGCTAATTCTGGATTGTAATAAATTTCAGCTAGTAATAGTGAATACTCAGTTAAAGAATCACGACAGGTGGAGGTATACTTGGAAAAGGACGGGTGATACGGGAATGTTTCAGTTCGATTACATCTTCCCTAGACAGAGATTGCTAAATCCATACTGGATTGTAAGGCGTACCCAATAGTCATACACTCAGATCACAGCGTAGTAGGGATGAAAAGTAGGCTGAAGTTTAAGAGATTATCAGGAAAAATGAATACGAAAGAAGTGGGATCGAAAGTACTAAGAAATGACGAGGTATGCTTGAAGTTTTGTAAGGCTATAGATACAGCGATAATGACTAGCTCAGTGGGCAGTATAGTTCATGAGATATGGACATCTGTAAAAAGGACAATCACAGGTGTTGGAAAGAAAAACAAAGGTAGAAAGAAGGTAACTGTGAAGAAACCATGAGTAACAGAAGTAGTACTTTTGTTGATCGACGAAAGAAGGAACTACAAAAATGTTCCGGGAAAATCAAGAACACAGAAATACAAGTCGCTGAGGAATGAACCAAACAGGTAGTGCAGGGAGGTAAGAAGAAATGGCTGCTTAAAAAATTTGAATAAATAGAAAAAGAAATGATTGTCGTGAAGACTGATCCAGCATGTAGGAAAGTCAAACTAACCATCGGTGCAATTAAAAGCAAGGGTGATAACATTAAGGGTGCAACGGGAACTTCAATGTTAAATACAGAGGAGAGAGTGGATAGGTGGAAAGCGTACACTGGGGCCCTCTATGGAGCAAAAATTTGTCCGAAGTGATTAAAGCAGGAACACGAGTCGATTTAAAAGAGATTGTGGACCCTGTATCAGGATCAGAATTTTTGAGACATTCAAAGGACTCAAGCTCAAATAAGGCAGAAGGTATAGATAACATTCCACCAGAATTTCCAAAATCATTGTTGTAAATGAAAATAAAACGCCTATTAACGTTGGTGTGTAGACTGTATGAGTTTGGCGACATACTATCAGACTTTCGGAGAAATATCATCCACAAAGTACCGAATTCTGCAAGAGCTGAGAAGTGCGAAAGTTATCGCACCATCAGCTTAACAGCTCATGTGTACAAGTTCCTGACAAGAATAATATAAATAAGAATGGAAAATAAATCTGGGAATGTGTTACATGACGATCAGTCTGGCTTTAGGAAAGTTAAAGCCACCAGGGTGGCAGTTCTGACCTCGTGGTTGATAATGGAAGCAAGACTAAATATAAATCAAGACACGTTCATAGGATTTGTCCACCTGGAAAAAGCACTCTACAATGTAAAATGGTGCGACATACTAGGTTAAATTCTGAGAAAATAGATATAAGCTATACGGAGAGACGGGACGGGTAATATACAACATATACAAGAGCCATGAGGGAGTAGTAAGAATGGAAGGCCAAGAACGAAGTATTCCGATTAAAAAGGGGCGTCGTATTTTGCCCCCTTTGTTCGTCTGTACATCGATGAAGGAATGATGGAAATAAAAGATAGGTTCAGGAGTGGAATTGAAATTCAAGGTGACTGGATATCAATATATCAGTGCTAAGATTGAGTACAGAATATGGTTTGAGAGTAAATCGAAGAAAGACGAAAGTTATGAGAAGTAGCAGAAATGAGAAGAGCGAGAAATTACCGTCAGGATTGATGGTCACGAAGTAGGTGGCGGTTAAGGCATTCTATCATGTAGGCAGTTAAATAATTAATGAGGGACGAAGCAACGAGGACATCAACTGGAGACTAGCACTGGCAAAACGGGCATTTTCCGTCAAACGAAGTCTACTAGTATCAAACATAAGTGTTTGTTTGGGGACGAAATCTCGAGGGATGTACGTTTGGAACGCAGAATTGTATGATAGGGAAAGACTGACAGTGGGAAACTGTAGCAGAAGAGAACCGAAGCATTTGAGACGTGGCGCTGCAGTTGAATGCTGAAAATTAGGTGGACTGATGAGGTAATGAAAGAGGAGATACTGCGCAGAATCGGGGAGGAAAGCAATATGTGGAAAACACTGTGGCAAGGAGAAGGGACAGCATGACAGGACATATGTTAAGACATCACGGAATGACTTCCATGAAACAAGAGGGAGCTGTAGAGTCCAAAAAATTAGGGAGGACTGATGACTCAGAAAAAAAAGAAATAAATATATTATCTAATAGAAAACATAGAAAGTTCTTCAGACTGTTGGCAGATGATGCGGTTGCTAAAGTAACAATGCCAGAACACAGTATCGATTTTGGAAGTGAGGAAACGTAAATAAATGTACGTACTGTGCATAAGGAGTAAAGAAATCCACAGCTGCATTCTTCACGAAATGTAACTCATCCAGAAAGGAATTGGCTTACAAGGCACTTCTTGGACAGAGTCATGAGTATTTTTCATCAATCTGGGATCCTTACCAGGTAGGACTGATAGAAGAGATAGACAAATCCAAGGAATAGCGGAGCACTTTGTCACGGGTTCGTTTTCTCGACGCAAGAGCGTTACAGAGATGCTCAACAAACTCGGTAGGTAGTTTTTGCAAGACACGCGTTGTCCTTCATGGAGAGGATTCAATAGAACGAAAAACCAGTCAAAGCTGCAAATGTTTTATTTTTCATTGGATGACTTGTTTGGGGCCGGAACCCATTTTCATATCAACATAATAAAGTAAAAAATGGCATTTCACAAGATGTCAACAAATCTGTAATGCACATTTACTGTGCATACAGTTAACTGTAAATATACATTCACTTTTTAGGACATTTGGAAAAGCCATTTCCAAATTTTGTTATGTAGATTTGAAAATGAGCCTCAGCCCGATACTAGTCATCGAACGAAAAATAAAATATATGCAACTTGGACTGGTTTTTCGTTCTATTGATTAAGAGAAGTTGCTAATCCAAGTTACTCCAGTATGCTGGAAGTTCACATATAAGGAAAGGTCTACTATTGAATTTTCGAGAGAGCACTCTCTGATAAGAGGTGGACAAAATGAGTTCACCCATATTATACATATCACGAAATGACCTCGACTAGAAAATTCGATAAATTAAATAACTACAGCCATTTTTCGTCGTGCCATTCACGAGTGGAACAGGGGAGTACTACCCTCCGCCACACATCGTTAAGCAGCTTTCCGAACATGAAGTAATTATTAATGTTTTACTTATAGCTTCCTATTACATCTACATCTGTATCCCGCAATCCACAATACGACGTATGGCTGACGATATATTGTGTACCACAGTCATTTCCCCTTCTGTTCCAGGTACGAATTGTTCTTGGGAAGAACGATAGGAGGTACCCTGGGTGTTCTCTAGTGCCTCTAATTTTGCTTTCATCGTCTTTCCACGAGGTCACGTAGATGATAGTGACATGTTGTAGGCTGACATACTTAGGAACGTACTCTCTTATAACTTTAACGGTAAAGCAACCATTTTCTGAGAATGCTTTCTTTGCACCGTCTGCGAAGGGAGTTGCTTGAGTATCTCCGGAAGGTTTTCGCGCTCACTGTGTGAACCCGTGAGGAAACACGCGGTACTTCTATCGACTGATCGAACGAGTATTTTGTAAACTACTTATTTGTTGACGAGTTAAATTTCCTGATCGTTCTTGCAATTAATATTAGTATGTCATTTGTTTAACCTGCAGTCAGTTTTATGATGTCGTTCCATCGCTCAGTACTCGCACTTCTGGAGATTTATGGATGTTACTCCTTCCAGCATTGTTCTGCAAGAGGATACAATAATGGACTTTTCTGTCTGTTTATACAAAAAACAGTACATCTGTTTGTGATGAAGATCTTCTGAAACCCCCTGCACCAACTGTAGATTTTCTGCATGTCTTCCTGCATCTCTACACTGTTTTCTATCTTCGAGACTTTTCTTGTGCGAGCGCCGTAAACGAAAAGGCGCAAGCATCTTCCGACGCCATCCGCTATGTCATTTATAAGGGCGAGGGCCAGACTTGAGAACAAAAGTAGCTTTCGCGCAATGAGTCACTGCCAACCGACATTCCTCAATGAAACTTTAACCGTCCATAAAAGGAATACCTACAGCACGGCGCAAAAGGTAACTAAAAGAATTCTCAATGAGACGAAAAGAGATTACACCTTTAGAGAAAGACTATAAATACAGTGAAGTCGGATTAGAAAAAAAGGGACATGGTACTTAACAGGGTGTGTAACCAGGACGGGCGTCAACGAATGCTCTGCAACGTGCTCCCATGTTGGGCACAATGTTTGAAAGGAGTGTTTTTGGTAGGGTGTTTCATTCCTCCATCAGGGCGGATCACAACTGCAGCATGGTCTCTGGTTCATGTGGTCGTAGTGAAATATGTCTCCCCAACGTATCTCACATGTGCTCGATGAGACAACATTAGTGGTAATGGCTAACTAAACCAATCTATTCGCCGGATATCCTCTCGTTCCAAGAGCTCCTCCACATGCACTCTTCGATGCTGTCGGGCATTGTCATCCACAAAAATGGGGTCAGGAGAGACTGTTACTTGAAAAGACGGACATGGGGAACGAGTACGTTGTCATAATAACGTTGTCATAGTAACGTTGACATTCGACTGGACCGTGTTCAAAGATCTGCGATGGTGGCAGGTGTGCATGGATTGCACCAACGAAGAATAAGGTCTCTTATTCTTCTCGGATTAGGACAGATTCAATGATTCTGGACGTTTTCTCATCTGGCGAGACGTGAGAATATGTAATTCACCCGGGAACATTGTCGTACATGAACGTTTTGGAAGTCCAGGTTTAGTGGTATGGTGAGGCATAATATTGCAGAGCCGAACTACCTCGAATGCTTTAAACACAGTACTTTCTCCGGTCAACGTCATTGTCACACTTACTCTTTTCCCATGTGGGTCTTTTGGAGCCCATTCGGTCGTCACTTCATGTTTAGGAATCCGTATCTCAATAGATATAAACGCAACAGTTGTAGAACGGGAACACGTTGCTGAACATGCGTTACCATCCTTGGCTATCACACACCCTGCTAAGAGCCAGCTCCACCCTTTTATAACGTCCAGGGCAGGTTCACCATTCGTGGCGACCTGAGTGGAATTACTGCCTTTGACTGTGTCATTTATATTCGTCTCAGTGAGTAGTTCTTGTTGTTACCTTATGTACTGTAGCGTAGCTGTTCTTTCTACGTACGGTCCAAGTGCCACAGAGAAATGATACTTGGCAGTGACTCATAGTGCACAAGTCAAGTACATAAGTTTTACAAAACAATTTACATTCTGTGACAATTAAGGCCCATTAACACAGCCGGGGAGTACGCAAATATTTCTGTTCGCTACAAATTCGTCAGTCTAATCACACAATGAGTCTCATATTCCATAGGCTCGTTATTTATTCATTGCTTGGCCATGCGGAACTCTATGGAACACTTTTCCGGAAGTCATGGAACGCGGCATCAAGTTGGGAGGCGCTGTCTACAGCATTCTGGGCTCGTGATCGTAGGGTCACGATTGTAGTTTTCGGTATTCGTGCTGATTCCTACCGGGGAGAATTTCCGTCTTCAGAAATAAAACAGTATGCGATCATAAAATATGTTTCAAAGTAATACGTGAGACCGACGTCAGAAAACGACTTAAATTTTTTGCAATCACTAGAAATGCTCCGCTCCTCCAGAATCAACGGTACAAAGCTGGTAGGAAAGTGGAAAGTTGTTTGGTATCCCACTACGACTTGCGGCTTATCCTCTGTTGAGTGATCTCAGATGCTTTTCTATCCCACGGTCACTTATTGTGTTATGTGTAATTTTGACACTCGTGTGAAGAGTCAAATGAGGAACTACAGTGCAATCTTTCTCATTGAAACAATTCTGACAAAAAGACTTTTGGTAATATGGTTTTTCATGTGTAATCATCCGTTTCGATATTACTATGACTCGGGAGTATCTGGACTGGTGACTTCGATCCATTTGTCTTTATAACGGCAGACAAAAACGTTTTAAGGTGTTGTGTCTTGTCGGTGTACGGAATTTTATTTTCGAGTTCGCTGAGTGCTTCAATAGTGCCTATCCCTAAGCTGCTTTTGGTTTCGTTCATGTTTTCTTTGTCTTCGAGGGTCCACCTACCTTTAAATTTGCAATGGGGCTCTCTTTGCTATCGTTGCAGCTTTCTATAATGTTTGCCGAGCAACGACAAGTCTTTCCCATACATCACAACTCTTTTCAACGCATGTTGTTGTTGTTGTGGTCTTCAGTCCTGAGACTGGTTTGATGCAGCTCTCCATGCTACTCTATCCTGTGCAAGCTTTTTCATCTCCCAGTACCTACTGCAACCTACATCCTTCTGAATCTGCTTAGTGTATTCATCTCTTGGTCTCCCTCTACGATTTTTACCCTCCACGCTGCCCTCCAGTACTAAATTGGTGATCCCTTGATGCCTCAGAACATGTCCTACCAACCGATCCCTTCTTCTGGTCAAGTTGTGCCACAAACTTCTCTTCTCCCCAATCCTATTCAATACTTCCTCATTAGTGTACAATTCTCTTGAACTTTGTACATTGATGTCAACATTGTCAGTGCTGGATATGTAATTTTGTCGTTGACCGATAAGATAATTCGAACTATGTCTCTTGTCGGAGATATATTCCTCCGTTTCTCGCTATTGCAATTTAAACCCTCTTCAACTGTGCTATAACGGCTTTATCGTCACAGGTTCCCTTTTCTACTGAGTCGGAAAAGTCTCGCCTGTTGCTGACCAGGATGTCTAACATGTTATCTTCCCGAGTCGGTTCTGTGATTAGGCATTCAAGTTCATTTTCGGATAAGTCATTTAGAAAATTTCACATGTTCCCCTGTCCCTACTTCCGCCTTAATCACTTGAGTCTCCGAGCAGAATTGAAATGTGCACCTGACACTAGTTACAGAACTCAACTGCAATGAATAAATTAGTAGTAGACCCACTTTTATCAGTTGCTGTGTCGCTTTACACGCTCATAAACACGCCTAGCCAACTTGTATTTTTACTAGGTGGACAACTGAAATTTATTTCACGCTTGTGAGGTCTCATTTTGCCGGAATGGTTGTTGGGTCTTGTTCATTATGTACCTCATCACCCGTAGGAGTCTTCCGTAGAGTCGTATACTGCATTAACACATAGACTGTAGAAGTATTCTGTCCTAATTTATGGATTAAATAACTCAGAAACTCCTTAGGAATATATAACACTGTAGATGGAGAAGGAACTGTACATCCAATAACAACAGATGAACTCAATAAAGCCTCTCTAGTCTAAGAAAGAAGAAGGCATCAGAATGTGGTGATATGAATCCTAAATTTCTTCAATTGTCCATGTAAGAAAGAAACACTGTATTAACATTGCTCTTAACGCCAGCGAAAAAAGATTTCATTCATGTATTAAAATTATTGTGCACTGATGAAAATTGAAATAATACAGGGATTTAGAAAAGGATTCACTTGGTCACCATATATATATCAAACTCTACTACAGACTCAGTACTATTTGAGGAATGCCTAATTACTTTATTTGGAAAGCGAGAGGATAAACAACGTTGGCTGTATGCACTTGAGAAAGTATTGTAACCCTTATCATAACACCACAGTCGTCTAATGTCTCTAGAGACGTGTGACAATGAGCTTCCCCATATTAAAGCGGTGGTAAGACATAGCGCCGTGTCGCCTTTTAACTGCCGGTGTCAATGTGTTGTGAGGCATTAAATCACTGGTTGCAAATTACGCTGCTACGGGTTGAGTCACAAACGTGTAGGGAGCTTCTAAAGACTCGAGCACTCGTGGCACTGCATGTGGCGATCCGTGAGGCCGGGTCAGCACACCAACGACTAGCTTCACCCCAAGCTATATTCTGTCACAGTATTCAAAAAGAACATAATTTCGGCCTCAAGTCAATGTTAAATGCTCACCACCTTGTAGGTAGATGATTTTCACGTGCAACACAATAATCACTTTTCGCAATGAAGACATGTCCAGTAAAGGGGAAGAAGAATCACTGTACTCCATTCTAAGCACTTCGGTGGAGACCAGATAACTGTGCTGCAGAAATTGTGGCCACCTATTCGACAGGAAGAGAAACACGTCGGTTCAACTCCACTCGGCTCTAAACAGCTGAAACAGCTACCACTTCACCGATGGCGGAATTGGCAGTATCACGATGCAAGAATGGCCACGAAGATTATCCTTACGTCATCGACTTGGGAGAATGTCTCGTACCAATGTAGCAACGCGAAAAGGATGAAGAGGAATGTGTGATACTACAATATGGGCAGCTTTGACCGGTGACGAAATGGTAATGCGTTAGTGTGACATTACTTCTTGTAGTACATTTCGAACTTATTTGCTCTTCACCATCGTTCGATTTCAAATTTTTGCTGGTTCTGGGATAAATTATATTTCAACCTGTGAAGCGTCTCTGGGACAATACTATTTGGTAGTAGAAATAAAAATGTGAACCGCTATAAAGCTTTCTTTGAGATACTGATTCGTTATCTGTCTCTCTGTGATATCATTAATTTACGACTGAGTACCATATTCGTAACTGGTATTATCTTTCACGACATTATATACAGAGGTGTCAAAGGACATTGGATAGCGATATGCACATATTCAGCAGTCTGTGTTATCGCGTACAAAAGTGCATCCGTCTGACAGAGCTGTCCTTCGTTATCAGGTGATTCACGTGAAGTGGTTTCGAACGCGATAATGGCTGCACGATGGGGATTAACAAACTCTGAAAGCGTAATGGCAGTTGGAGCTAAGAGTATAGGCCATTCCATTTCGGAAATCAAGAGGGAATTCAATATTTCAAGATCGACAGGGTCGAGAGGAGTTGAGGATACCAAATTTTGGGCATTACTTACTATCGCGGACAATGTGTTGGGCGACACTCTTCACTTAACGACCGAGAGCAGCTGCGTTTGCATTAGGTTGTCATTGCTCACAGACCAGCAACACTACGTGAAGTAACTGCTGAGATCATTGTGGGATTTTCGTTGACCGTATCCATCACGAGATTGCTCCGAAATTTGACGTAATGGACTTTGGCAGCACACGACCAACGAGAGTGCCTTTGCTAACGGCACAACATCGCTTGCAGAGCTTCTCCTGGGTTGGCGACCATATTTGTTGAGCCCTACACGACTGGAGAATCCATTGCATGCTCACACGAGTCACCATTTCGCTGGATAATATCTTATTGTAGGCTTCGAGTCTGACGTAGGACCCACGAAGCCATGGACCCAAGTTGCCTCAAGATACTGTGCAAGCTTATTGGGCCTCCGTAATGGTGCGGGCTGTGGTTACATAGAATAGACTGGGTCTTCTGGTCAAACTCCACCGATCATTGACTGGAAATGGTCAAGCTCGTCTACCTGGAGACCATCTGCAACCATTCATAGATTTCATTTCTATGGATGACACTGCGCCTTGTCACTGGGCTACAATTGTTTACGATTGGTTTGCAGAAAATTCTGGATAATTCGAGTGCGTGATTTGGCCACCCAGATCACCCGACATGTATTCCATCGAACATATATGGGGCGTAATCGATAGGTCAGTTCAAGCACAAAATCCTACATTAGTAACACTTTCGCAATTATGGACGGCTTTAGAGGCAGCAGGGGGCACCCAACGACTTGCTGAGTCTATTCCACACCCAGTTGTTGCAGCACCCCGGCAAAAGGAGGTCAGACACGATATTAGGAGGATTCCCTTGGCTTTCGTCACTTCAGTGTACAATTCGCGTAATGAAAACTTCCTCTTCGTTAAGAGCTCACAATATTGCCCGAAATGTGATTTAGCGTTCAGCACCTAGTGTGACACACAGTCGCCTTCTCCATTACAGCTCTAGTCGGCAAAATTACAATCCCCACATTAAAATATTAAGCGTCTCCCTCACTTTGTGAATACGCGAATGCGTTGCATATATTGCGTCACATATTCAGCACGATTATCACAAAAATTAACCCAGGGATGCATATACAGGGCCTCCGAGGCCCTTGCATGTTTTCACTTTTGAAAAAATTCTGTAATTTGTTGTTTGATTTCAAACTGCTTTCCAGTACTCTTTCACTAACACTGTGACATTCCTCCTATCAAGTCTTAACGAGATACCTTTTTCAGTTTTTTGTATAATTCAATACGTTTACCCATACACCGTGAATGCATAAGCAGGGCTTCAGAAGCCCTCACACATTTATAAATGTTCTTTAGCCTATATTGTCTTCAACATTTGTTTGGGAGCAGTTATTAATTCAACAATAACTGTAGTGGTATTTCCAGCAACAGGAGTGCCAACAGCAGCAGTAGCTGTAGTAGTAACAGTATAAATAAAAATTAATACACACTACTTTCACATATTGGCCATGTCGGTGTATTATTGATCTTTTTGCTATCAAATGTTTTGTTATTGTATTGTTATCCTGTGCTGCTACTCTTGTCAGCCTCATTTTTACTGTAGTTTGTTTGTTGCTGCAAGGCCCATATTGTTACGAGTATGACTCGTTTAGTGCTGCACAAGCTGCTGTTCGAGAGACACGCCTTTTGCTATGGCTTCGACACGCAAAGAAAGAGAGTCAGTACGTGCAAATGCAGCTAATTTTGAAAGTGTTGTGGCTCAGTGGTTTGAAGAAGATGATTCTTGCGAGGAAGGAAATATTTTTGAAGATGCAAGTAGGGAAGAATCAGCCAATTAACCTGCAGATGTGAATATTGAGGCAGATGACAGTCCTTCCGATAATATTACTTCATCAGAGTCTGAAAATGAAGAACCAAGACAAAAAGCTATAGAAGACCACATATACAAGAGTCGTAATGTTATGATTTGGAAATCAGAGCCTCCTGCAACTTTTCGTACGGCTGTCCATAATATCGTAAAGAAGGCACCTGGTCCAGCCCGTGGTTTGAAAACCTGTAAACCTAAGGATGCCTGGGACTATTTCATCTCCAGGGAAATACTAGAGGAAATCATCAACTGCACAAATACTGAAGGCAGAAGAGTGGCTGCTTTACGTGGTAAAACGTGGGAAAACGTTTCGCTTGCTGAAATGGACGGTTTTCTTGGTCTTTTACTGCTTTCTGGTGTTGAGAAGAGTTGGGATGTCCCTATTAGAGAATTATTCTTGGATGAAAAGGCAAATCCTACATATAAGGCCACCATGTCAGTAAATAGATTCGAGGATATAAGGAGAATGATTAGATTTGATGACAGGCGTACCCGTGAAGCTCGATCTGCAGATGACAAACTTGCAGCTGTTCGCTATGTGTGGGAACTATTTCTTGACAAGTGTAGAAATAGAATGATTCCCAATGATTCTCTCACTGTTGACGAACAGCTTGTCCCATTCCGTGGAAGATGCAGCTTCACCCAGTATATGCCCTCTAAACCAGCCAAGTATGGCATAAAAATATTTTGGTTATGTGATGCTACATCTGCATATGCTTTAGACGGAATTGTTTACACGGGAAGGAAGCCCCATGAACCTATTCAGAAAAATTTTGGATTGAATGTGGTGAAAGATCTTGCTAAAAATGGTTCAAATGGCTCTGACCACTATGGGACTTAACATCTATGGTCATCAGTCCCCTAGAATTTAGAACTACTTAAACCTAACTAACCTAAGGACATCACACAAAACCCAGTCATCTTGCTAAAAGCATTGAAGGATCATCAAAATATATTACTGTTGACAACTTCTTTACTAGTGTGCAGCTGGCAGAAGAGATGCTTCAGATGCAAATTACAGTGGTGGGAATAATCAAACAAAATAAACCAGAAATTCTTAATGAGATGAAACCATCTGCCTCAAGAGCGATTCATTCCTCTTTGTATGCATTTAGAGGTGACATTACAAAGGTGAGTTACGTTCCCAAAAAGAAAAAGTCTGTAGTTCTCATTAGCACAATGCATCACGACAGAAACATTGATGAAACTCATGCAAAAAAGCAACCAGATATAATAAAGTTCTATAACTCTACGAGGGCTGGAGTAGATCAAATGGACCAGAAAATTCGTTATTACACTTGCAAGAGACAAACAAGAAGATGGTCATTTGCATTATGAATGAATATGATGGACGTCGCAGCAATGAACAGTGAAATTTTATTTTCTGCCCAACATCTGACATACCATAGTGGAAGAAGTGGTAAAAGGCGTCTGTTCCTAAGAGATTTAGCAGAGGAAATGGTAAGACCACTAATGGAACTTCGTATTCAGATCCCTAATCTTCCAAAAAAAATCGTTGATGCCATGCAAAGATGTGGTGTTCAAAAAGATGCCATATTGCCGAATCAACTACCTATTTCAGGAAAAAGAAGAAGATGCAATTATTGTTCATACAATAAACATAGGAAAAGTGCTATGACATGCATTAAGTGTAAAACCAACGTTTGTAAGGAACATACTGGTGTTCTTTGTGCTTCTTATTTGTCACATGTTGAAAACTAAGAAAAATGCAATTTTATGTGAACAATGAATTATGACTTTTTGTCAAAATATTGTCTATATACATAATATTGTGAATAATGGGTATGTTTTTATTGAAGAAATTGGTTGTAATAAATGTTATAAAATGTAAACTGCAACTTATAAGTGAACTAATAAAATTATTTGTATATGTTGTCTGTAAATGGATGTAACTAATAAAAATTCACTCTTAGAGTTTCTTTTAAAAAAATTAATAAAATGTTAATCAGGCCCATCAGATCCTGTTACTGTGTCTTAGGAATCTTTCAATATGAAAATAAATTTGATAGAAATAAATTCAACTCAAAAGAATGATTATATGAAAAGAGGAAAATTTTAAATTAGGGCAAGGCCTTGGAGGCCCTGCACATGCATTCACATGTCTTTTCGGCACCGCGGATCCTAGGGTTAAAGCAACAAAATTTCAGCTGTGTGGAAGTTACCAAGAAGTGCTACAACGTAAACAACTGATCAGAGTCTTATCTATCATAGGGAATGCAGTAACCAACCAGGTGTCCGCAACATGCTTCAGCATCCCCAAACACAATTTATTACGCAAGTACTGATTTTTTTCTATACAGATAGTGAGACATGATAATCTACGTTATGCTGATTGTAATTACATGTCTCCCGCTACAAGAGGAATAAGGAGTGACTGCAAGCCGCTGGATCATACCTGTTGTCACTGATGCGTCCCGTGCCCCCAAAGCTGGAGCTAAGACTTCTTGCGAAGCTCACAAGCTCGGAATGAGCTTTTATCAGAGGCTATTGTGCTGTAAGAAAAGCTCTATCACTTCAGAAAAGAATATCGATAGTTTCTTCTTGGTTTAAGTAAGCGCACGATTTCGTAACGATACTACAATAGCTTCGGCAGAAATCGCAGTGATGCTAGGCAACGACACAGGCCCTTCTCCACCGACTATGCATTGTTGCGAACGTTCCCAGGGATCGTCACTGAACAAAAACGACGTGAATTGCACAGAGCATTCTGCAGTGTTTTATCGGAAACGTTATGCGGGCATGTTCTATTCACTACTGTTTAGAGAGGTAAAACATATAAGATCCTAGATACAATTATACATGGATGCTGTGACGTTGGTCATTAAATTATGTGCTATGGGCAGACCTCGCCTCGTCAAAGGGTATGTGTATATGGATTATCATGAGTTAAAAGTAAATAAAGAAATTATTCAATTAACGTGGTACTGGGAATACTTAAATGACGTCAAAATTTCCTCTCGTGCAGAATAGAGGGGCAGAAGTGTAAAAATGTCGATACCGAAGTACATAACTACCACCGTCACATCTTAGCAAAAGATCTTGAGGGAATCCGAGAAAATTCCCGTATACGCAGATTCTCGAATATGTGTCTAATGCTTCTATCCAGTCACTCCTTCAATAGTCTAGTGTGACGACAAAAGATAGTAATAGGAAAGCCAACATTTTATATTTTGCATTTAAGGGACACTTCATGCGCGACAATCGCGCAAACATCCCGTAGTTCGACCATCGCACAGACTCACATGTGGAGAGAGTACTGTGTGTCATCGTCGTAGACAAACAGATGAAAGAGTTGAAAGTAATTAATTTGCAGTGACCGAATGGAATCCTGATTTCGTATTAGACATAGTTCTCTCCGACACTGTCCTTAGTCAGACTGCATTTATCGGGAAGCTCCGCCCAGCGCTGTCCCAAGCGACGGGAAAAAATCGTTGGCGAAGGGCCAAAGAACCGACCGGCAAAATTACTGACCAATATCCTTCATATCGGTTTTGTGCACAATTCTTGAACATATTCTCAGACGAATATAATAAATTCCGTTGAGACCGAAAAAGTTCCGTCCACAAATCGTATTGATTTGGAAATCATCGCTCGCTCGAAACTAAGGTTACCGTTTTCTCATATGACTCCCTGTGAACCATGGATGAAGAGCAACCTGCAGATTCCACGTTCCTTGATTTCTGAAAAGGATTTGACGTAATGCGCCACAGTAGGTTGTTAAGGGCGGTACAAGCATACGAATACGTTCCCTGGTATGTAAGTGGCTCGGAGATCCTAAAGTAAAAAAGTCCAGTACGTTGTCCTTGACGTCGAATGTTCATCAAAGACAAGTGCGCCATCAGGTGTCCTCCTGGAACTGTGACAGCATAGCTGTTGTTATCGATATACTTAACTGATCTCGTGGAGAGAGTGAGCACAATCCGCAACTGGTTGTTGATGATGCTGTGATGTAAGGAAAGGTGGCGTCGTTGAGAGACTGTGCGTAGATACAATATGAGTTAGACCAAATTTGTACTTGGTATGATGTATTGTAACAAGTTGTGAAGGGAGAAAAATACTGTATAAGTTAACACAGATCAGTAGGAAAAACGAAGCGATGATAGTGTACTGCTTTGCATAGTAAAGTCGATTAAGTATACAGGCATAAGATTTCCAAGCGATATGAAATGCAATGGGCATGTAAGGGTGGTAGTAGGAAAGACGTAGGCTCGACGCGTGTAGCGACTTGGAGCGGCAGATTCAAACGTAGCGCCGGCCGTTCCCTCCATGTGACGTCACTCTGTTCCTTGGGTGGACGTAGCCCTAGCTGTTTAGCTTGCCCCCCGCGCATACATCACTCCGGCTCTCTCTGGAAGTTGCGTTACATTGTATCAGCAGAACATCGTGCCAGCTCAGGCATTCAGTGATGTCAACTCCTGATGACGATGCTACAGAAAGCTCGAGTGTTTTATTGCAGATGACGTGGCTTGTTTACCGAGATGATATAATAGAAGGATGCCACCGAGAAAGACACCTAAGACGCATCTTGTAAAGCTCATTGTGGCTCGAAAAATATGTAAGCCACAATCATCTGACCAAAATTCACTTAAAGGTTCTCCACTAGCCTTGGGTATAATGGCATAATTGCATCCGTCCATCCTTGAGGGATGATGTTGCAACATGCTTGGTTCAGAGTCTGCAGCATCTGCTGTGGCTAAAAAGTCCCACTCGAGAGTGGCAGTCCCTACTGCAATTTGGACATGTGAAATTTGAGGGACTTCGAACTGAAGCCGCTCTGTCTCTTCGTTTTGTCCTCTTCCTTATTTGTTCCTGTGTGCGTTCGTCCTCTGAGAGCTTGACGCCCTTGTGCACAGTTACTCGCCACTTGACACGGTCATCTGCAGTGCTTTCCCAGCGACTTGGATTGATTTTGGTCTCGATCAGGTCTCTCTTGCAGACATCCTTGAAACGAAGATGCGGTCGTCCCACTGGCCTCACGCCCTCCTGAAGTTCTCCGTACAGCAGTTGTTTCGGTATCCGTTCAGGATCCATGCGCCTGACATGTCCCAACCATCTTAGACGTCGATGACTCAGGAGTGCAAATATGCTGGTTGTGCTTGCACGATAAAAGACTTCGGTGTTGGGTACTCTATCTCTCCAAGAGATCTGAAGGATCTTCCGGAGACAGCGGAGACGGAAGCTGTTGAGTCGAGATTCATGCTTAGAAAGAGTTGTCCATGTCTCACAGCTATAGAGAAGGGTGCTTATAACGCAAGCGTTGGAAACATTTAATTTAGTTTTTGTGTTAAGCAGTTCGTTGTTCCATACTCTGTTTTTCAATCTAGCCATGACAGATGATGCCTTTGCGATTCTGTTAGTAATTTCAGTGTCCATACAAGTTGCTACATATTGTGGATCCCAAGTAGGTAAAGTCATGATCTACGTGGAGAGGATTTCATCAATGCTGATGGATGGAAGGTTGGTAGTGCTCTGGGCCATGATCTTAGTCTTTTGAAGACTGATGAGTACACCAAATTTTTCACGGGCATGTGATAATTTGTTAATTATATACTGCAGCTCATCTTCTGTGTTCGCTACTAGAGCTGCATCGTCCGCATATAACAACACAAGGATAACAACTGTATTTACTTTGGTCTTGGCCTTGAGGCGAGCAGTGTTGAAAAGATTTCCATCAGACCTCGTATGTAGATACACTCCCTCCTCAAAGTCTTCAAAGGCAAATCTGAGCACAAGGGAAAAGAAAATCCCAAATAATGTAGGAGCTAAAACACACCACTGTTTAACACTGCTATTAACAGGGAATGCTTCTGATGTTTTGCCGTTGAAGCAGATTGTTGGTTGTGTTTTCTCATGGAAAGAGACAATTATTTGTAGTAGTTTAGGTGGGCATCCAATCTTCTGCAACAGTTTGAAAAGCCCATTTCTTCTCACTAAATCAAACGCTTTAACAAGGTCAATGAATGCGATATAGAGTGGCCTCTGCTGCTCACGACATTTCTCTTATAGCTGTCTTAAGGAGAAAATCATATCTACGGTTTATCGGCCAGGCCTGAAGCCACACTGAGATTCTAGGTAGATTCTGGAAGCTAAGATTTGTAACCGCATTAGGATGACTCTTGCATAAGCTTTCCCGGCTACACTTAGTAATGAAATGCCTCGGTAATTATTACAGTCACTTCTCTCCGCATACTCATCGGGACATAACCTTCTTCTCAGCTGGTTATGATCAGTGAACATAAATGTTTGAGAAGAACAGACTTGTTATACTTAATAACCTCTGCAGGGATCCCATCTTCACCTCGGGCCTTTCCGTTAGCAAGAGAATCTATTTTTCTACTGAGTTCTTCCATAGTAGGCAATGCATCTAGTTCTTCCATAACTGGCATTTGTTTGATGGCGTCACATATATCCTTGCTAACTTCATTCTCGGCTGCATTCAACTCGAGGTAGTGTTCAACCCAGCGTTCCATTTGTTTGCCTTCATCAGTAATGACTTCACCCGTCTTGGACTTCAGAAGAGCTGCTTTTCTGACAGTTGGTCCAATTGCTTTCTTAATACCATCGTAGATTGCTTTAGCATCCCCAGAATCGGCCACTTTTTGTATACCTGCACATAAATTCAGCCAGTAGTTATTTGCACATCTCCTGGATGTTCGCTGTGCCCTGTTCTTTGATTTTCGTAGGTCATCTCGAGTTCTTTCATTTGGTTTTCTTTTGTTGATACGGGGATGACCTCTCGGTTTAGCGTGGTGATATTTCTTAGGACTGAGCCTCCATGTGCACGCCACCAGGGCGTGGTCAGTGTTGAAATCAGCACTATGATAACTTCGTGTCAGTAGCACATATTTGAGACCAGTACGCTCAGCTATGACTAAGTCAAGTTGATGCCAGTGATGAGAGCGCGGGAGTCTCCATGACACCTTGTGCTGATCCTTAAGCTGGAAATATGTGTTTGTAATGCAGAGTCCATAAACGCAGCAAACTTCAAGCAGTCTCTGGCCGTTTTCATTCATTTTTCCCAACCCATGATGTCCCAGGCAATAAGGCCAACTCTAGCATTAAAGTCCTCTAGAGTACTCGGTGCTAGGTACCTTGGCTATTCTGTCGCTGAGTAAATCATAAAACATCCTTCTCTTCCATGCTGGATGATAAGGTGGGAGCGTACCCATTTAGGATGTTGACAGTGCCGCTTGAGGAGCATATTTTTAAAGCAACAGTTTGCTCTGTTCCACCGGATGGTGGCACAGTACAGTCCAGGAGGGTGTTTTTAACAGCAAATCCTACGCCATGAAGTCTTGGCTCGTCTTGAGACTTCCCCTGCCAGAAGAATGTGTAATTATCCTCCCTGATAGAGCCCGCGTCTAGTAGCCGCGTCTCCAGCAGTCCTGCGATGTCAACATTCAAACGATGGAGCTCTCTGTCAATTACGGCAGTCTTATGGATGAAATCAACCTCTTGGGCACCGTCAATGTACTTTGGACACATGGTTCTAACATTCCAGGTGGCAATACGAAATAGTGATTTCTTAATTATTTCATTTTTGTTTTCAGTAGGTGTACTATATCAACCCGCTCGTCGAAGATTACTTCTAAGCTCCACACACCCCGTGAAGCAGGCGGATAGTGGCGGGACAGCACTTTATTGGCTGGGGACTGCCCAGCTTGAGGCGGGCGGTAGCTGCCCAATGAGATGCAATGATCTCTCCCACCGTCGGAAGTGGCCCCTGGCACTCGAGTCTTACGCCAACCAGACAGAGCTTATACCTGGTAACTGCCTCTTCCCGTGTTGTGCCGCAGTCCTTGGACGTCGCTGAAGTGTCTTCTCCAGGATGCTACAAGCCTGAGCGATAAATATGAAGACACGTGAGTTGCCCAATCATCACGGTCTCCCTCTCGACCTAAATGACAATATCCAGAGGAAAGGCAAGCCAATACGTCTGGTATCACTTCGATTGCAGGATCTGCCGAAAGGGGACGTAGTACGCCTTCCAACCGCCTTTGGGGCCCCATTCCAGATTTTCTTTCACGGCTTTCTCCCTTAGCCTTCATCCTTCCCGAGACCAACCACAAGGCAGTGATGTGTTAAGGTAATTAGAGAAAGAAAAGGAATGGTAATTGAGGAGAGGGTAGGTAATAGGATATATAGGATATAGGATATAAGACGAGTCGTTGTGAGGCATACTTTGTCTGGCTCCTCTGCTGAGACCTGCCCAGCTAGGTTGGACCTGCCAGTAGTTACGCTACCGCCGATATAGCTCTCAGCTTCCTTGGAGCACACAAACTCTCCCGCCCACACGGAAAGTGCTACGATAAGGCGGTGCCTCATGGGAGCTATTATTAGTAGATCAAAGGATTCCTGTAGATCTGTAAAGTCAAATTCAACTCAGCGCCGAGGATATAGCTGTCGAATTTTACTGTCTTCTGCACAATTATTGGTATGATTTACTATTACACTCTGCATGTGATTCATGATGTCTGAGACAATCTGTTCTAGTCTGCAATTGTGGTCTAAGATGACGAGAGTATGTGCATTTTCAGTTATATTCCCGGAAGAGCATGTCAGGTGGTACTTTATAATACTATCTGTCCACTTCTACATACAAGAGTAGGCGCAATAGTTTCCTGAATACTGTATCATTTTCATCTTCTTCATATTAATTCACATCCACCTAGACTTCGAACTGTATACCTTTTTCTGTCATATCTTCATCATCATCACTCTCATCCACTTATCCCAAAATTGATTCATCATCACTGTTTCTCCTATGTATATCTACTAAAGACTGTTAGAGCTCTTAGCCCGTTTCAAAGCGTATTGTTGTTGTTGTCGTCTTCAGTCCTGAGACTGTTTCGATGCAGCTCTCCATGCTACTCTACCCCGTGCAAGCTTCTTCATCTCCCAGTACCTACTGCAACCTACATCCTTCTGAATCTGTTTAGTGTATTCATCTCTTGGTCTCCCTCTACGATTTTTACCCTCTACACAGCCCTCCAATACTAAATTGGTGATCCATTCATGCCTCAGACCATGTCCTACCAACCGATCCCTTCTTCTAGTCAAGTTGTGCCACAAACTTCTCTTCTCCCCAATCCTATTCAGTACCTCCTCATTAGTTATATGATCTACACATCTAATCTTCAGCATTCTTCTGTAGCACCACATTTCGAATGCTTCTATTCTCTTCTTGTCCAAATTAGTTATCGTCCCTGTTTCACTTCCATACATGGCTACGCTCCATACAAATACTTCCTGACACTTAAATCTATACTCGATGTTAACAAATTTCTCTTCTTCAGAAACGCTTTCCTTGCCATTGCCAGTTTACATTTTATATCCTCTCTACTTCGACCATCATCAGTTATTTTGCTCCCAAAACAGCAGATCTCCTTTACTACTAAAAGTGTCTCATTTCCTAATCTAATTCCCTCAGCATCACCCGACTTAATTCGACTACATTCCATTATCCTTGTTTTGCTTTTGTTGATGTTCATCTTATACCCTCCTTTGATGACACTGTCCATTCCGTTCAACTGGTCTTCCAAGTCCATTGCTGTCTCTGACAGAATTGCGATGTCATCGGCGAACCTCAAAGTTTTTATTTCTTCTCCATGGATTTTAATACCTACTCCGAATTTTTCTTTTGTTTCCTTCACTGCTTGCTCAATATACAGATTGAATAACATCGGGGAGAGGCTACAACCCTGTCTCACTCCTTTCCCAACCACTGCTTCCCTTTCATGCCACTCGACTCTTATAACTGCCACATGGTTTCTGTACAAATTGTAAATAGCCATTCGCTCCCTGTATTTTACCCCTGCCACCTTCAGAATTAGAGAGTATTCCAGTCAACAGTGTCAAAAGCTTTCTCTAAGTCTACAAATGCTAGAAACATAGGTTTGCCTTTCCTTAATCTAGCTTCTAAGATAAGTCGTAGTGTCAGTATCGCCTCACGTGTTCCAATATTTCTACGGAATCTAAACTGACCTTCCCCGAGGTCGGCTTCTACCAGTTTTTCCATTCGTCTGTAAAGAATTCGCGTTAGTGTTTTGCATCCGTGACTTATTAAACTAATTGTTCGGTAATTTTCACATCTGTCAGCACCTGCTTTCTTTGGAACTGGAATTATTATATTCTTCTTGAACTCTGAGGGTATTTCGTCTGTTTCATACATCTTGCTCACCAGATGGTAGAGTCTTGTCAGGACTGGCTCTCCCAAGGCCGTCAGTAGTTCTAATGGAATTTTGTCTACTCCCGGTGCCTTGTTTCGACTCAGGTCTTTCAGTGCTCTGTCAAACTCTTCACACAGTATCGTATCTCCCATTTCGTCTTCATCTACATCCTCTTCCATTTCCATAACACTGTCCTCAAGTACATTGCCCTCTATATATTCCTTCCATCTTTCTGCTTTCCCTTCTTTGCTTAGAACTGGGTTTCATCTGACCTCTTGATATTCCTCCAAGATGTTCTCTTTCCTCCAAAGGTCTCTTTAATTTTCCTGTAGGTAGTATCTATCTTACCCCTAGTGAAATAAGCCTCTACATCCTTACATTTGTCCTCTAGCCATCTCTGCTTAGCCATTTTGCACTTCCTGTCAATTTCATTTTTGAGACGTTTGTATTCCTTTTTGCCTGCTTCATTTCTGCATTTTGTATTTTCTCCTTTCATCAATTAAATTCAACATTTCTTCTGTTATCCAAGGATTTCTGCTAGCCCTCGTCTTTTTACCTAATAGATCCTCTGCTGCCTTCACTACTTCATCTCTCAAAGCTACCCATTCTTCTTCTGCTGTATTTATTTCCCCCATTCCTGTCAATTGTTCCCTTATGCTCTCCCTGAAACTCTGTACAACCTCTGGTTTAGTCAGTTTATCTAGGTCCCATCACCTTAAATTCCCACCTTTTTGCAGTTTCTTCAGTTTTAATCTACAGTTCATGACCAATAGATTGGGGTCTGAGTGCACATTTGCCCCTGGAAATGTCTTACAATTTAAAACCTGGTTCCTAAATCTCTGTCTTAGCATTATATAATCTATCTGAAACCTGTCAGTATCTCCAGGCTTCTTCCATGTACACAACCTTCTTTTATGATTCTTGACCCAAGTGTTTGCTATGATTAAGTTGAGCTTTGTGCAAAATTCTATCAGGCGACCTCTCTCTTTCATTTCTTAGCCCCAATCCATATTCACCTACTACGTTTCCTTCTCTCCCTTTTCCTACTACCGAATTCTAGTCACCCATGACTATTAAATTTTCGTCTCCCTTCACTATCTGAATAATTTCTTTTATTTCATCGTACATCTTCAACTTTTGTAGTCTTGTCTTCCTCAGTTGCGTGTAACATTACGGTGTATTGATAATTTTTACTTATGGACCGTCTGACAGCAACTGAATAAAACACAATTTTAGTGCCATACGCGTTTCACCTTTATTTTCTGCAGGGCATCATCAGTGGCCTGGAATATGTACATATGTTAGCTATTTTATTTACATTTTTGTCACTGTGCCTATACGTTGTAAACAGTTCTGGTGGTTGGTATTTCCTATTAAGTAGTAATGTTTTGAACTGTACTTACAGGTTGCGTAGACAGTTTCTTACATATTACGCTCCTGTTGCATTTTTGGTGTTGTTCTTCTTCCTATGAACGCCAATTTGCTGTTTTTCCCCATTCCACAGCACTATGCACTGAACGCTTGTTTTAATGCAATGTTTTGGTTTCTGTTGCCGACTGTCAAATGTTTTTACCAAAGATCGAATATTACTGCCAAACTTATGAGTGTAACTATTGAAGTATCTGTGGTCTGTTCGTGTATGCATTTGTGTGTGCGTTTCTGTATGTGTGTGTGTGTGTGTGTGTGTGTGTGTGTGTGTGTGTGTTTTTTTTTTGGTGTGGTGTTAATTTAATTTAATTTAATATATTTATTTTTGTTTTTGGCCTGTGTATATGTGTGTGTGTGTGTGTTTTGGTGTGATATATATTTTTTGTGCTATGTGTGAGTGTGTCTGTCTGTATTTTGGTGTTATATACATATATATATATATATATATATATATATATTTATATATATATATATTATGTTATCATTTCCTTTATTAAGTGTAGTAGGGAGCCTGGGATGATGTGTGTTTGTTCATTTATCACATGTTTGTTTTCTGCTATGGCATTCTGGATGTGGAAGTTTTCTTGCATTTGTATAAGATGTTTGTCATGGTTGCTTATTCTCATTATTTTCATTTCTTGTTCCATGTTTGTAGGATGATGGTTGTAGTGTTTTAAATGCTCTGCGAATGTGGAATGGTTTGTTTCATACTTCCAACATCTGATATGTTCTTTGTATCTTGTTTCAAAATTCCTGCATGTCATGCCTATGTATACTGCATCACAACTTTGACATTCAAGTTTATATATTCCTGATTGTTGGAATTTGTCCCTCTTGGTAGCTGGCTGGCTTAGGTGTGATTGAAGGGTTTTCCCAGGCTTATATGCTATTTTGAAACCCTGTCTCTTTAGGATGTTTGCAACTCTGTGTGTTAGTTTATGTGTGTAGGTCATGGTGTACCATCTGGTTCTTTTCTGTGTGGTGTTGTCATTGTGTGTGTTTGTTGAGTGTGTTTGTAAGTTTTCAGCTTGTGAGTTCTTTTGTATTGTGGAAATGTTGTGTTTGTTTTTTATTTGTGTTTTTATTTTTTGATTGAGCTTGTGTACCACATGTGTGTCATACCCGTTGTTCCTAGCTATGATGTGTATGATCGTGTTCATTTCTTGTTCATAGTTTCTCTTGCTGAGTGGGATTCTGTTTAATCTATGTAACATGTGTCTTAGTGCTGCAAGTTTCTGGCTGTGGGGGTGGTTGGATGTGGAATGTATTATTGTGTCCATGGCTGTTGGTTTTCTAAAGATGTTAAATGTATGTTTTCCATTTTCTTTTTTAATTGTAATGTCAAGAAAATTTATTTGATTTTCTTTTTCTTTTTCAAGTGTGAATTTTATGTTCTGATGAGCTTTGTTTATTTCTGAATGGAGTTCATCTATTTTTTCACTTGGCTCATCTACCAGACAAATAATGTCATCCACGTATCTGTACCAATATATGATTTTGAAACTTTCATTTGTGGTTATCTTATCAAATATCTTATTTTCAAGGTGACTGATGAAAATGTTTGCTAGTGTTCCTGATATTGGGGATCCTATGGGCAGACCATCAGTTTGTAGATAATATTCTTCCTCAAACTGAAAGGAGTTTTGTTCAGTTGTCAGTCTGAGCATATCTGTTATTTCTTTTATTGCGTCTGTGGTGAGGTTGCTGTGGGATGAGAGATTTTGTTCTATGATTTCTACTGTTTCTGTGATAGGGATGGAGGTATACATATTTTCTATATCGAATGAAATCAGTGATGCTATGTGTGGTACATGTATGTTCTGTATGTTTTCTATTAGGTTTCCTGTGTTTATCACTGTTCTGTTGTTTTCTACTTTATAGTGTTTTGTAATTAACTTTTGGAGGTGTTTGGCTTTGCGGTATGTTGGGGCTTTCTTGAAGTTGATAACAGGTCTCATTGGCATTTCGTCTTTATGTACTTTCGGTTGACTGCGGAGTGTTGGTGCTTGTGGGTTTTTCTGTGTTAAGTAGTATTTCTGTTTGTCTGTGAGTGTGTGTTCAATGTTTTTCAGTGTTCGTTTCACATTTGCCTGGAATCGTGTAGTTGGATCTGACTTCAGTTTTTGTATTGCGTTGGTGTTTATGTATTCCTTAGTTTTTGTGATGTATTGCTCTTTATCCACGAGTACTGTTACATAAAGAGCATCGATTACGAGAAAATATGATATCACCGCTTATTACAACAAAACACGATTTCTTTCTGTGAATTTATTACAGCAAAGCATCTTTTTGTATTTTCTACTAGCCGGCTACAATAATGGACATATAAATGTCGGGTGAGAAAGTGGTTGCTCTCAGGTTTTCATTTTCGTAATAAAGTTGGAACGTAACTCTGTAAGTCACACTTTCTATACTTTGGGTGTTGTCTGGACACTGCAAAAATTCCAAATTATTGTTCTACACCCTAATATAACCATAAATATTTTTCCCTTTTATAATAAAAATAATAATCAATATCTCGAAGACGAGAAGCCTACGTTCACGCTGAAACTGTTTCTTTGTAGTTAAAGGAACATTGGACTCTAAAAGGACACCAGCCACCCAGCAAGGGTTTATAGGGAGCCGACATAAACGGGGCTGAGCTTATGGTTCCCCTTGCCCCGACTCCCATTGCTCTCTGTACACCCACAAATCCTTTAGCAATGATGTCGGGGGCATTCTGCCTGAAATCTCATCGACTGGAGCAGAATTGTCTTCCTTGATGAGTCATGCTTTGAACTGAGCTCCGATGACCAGCAAAGACCTGTCTGGGACGCCTCGGACAGCGGTGGGATACCAAGCCGACAGTCGCCCACCATACGGCCCGACAAACTGGAGTGGTGCTCTGGGATGCCATTTTATTTCAAGCAGGACCACTTTGGTTATCATACGCGGCAACCTTACAGTACGGCGGCACGTCATCGATATTCTAGGCCCAAATTTGTTCCCCTTCGTGGCAAACCACCCAGGCTACCTTTTCAGCAAAATTAGGTCCGTCCGAACGCTATGAGACTTTCTACTACTTGTCCTCGTGCTTGCCAAAACCTACCTCGGCCACCAAGGTTGCTGGACCTCTCCCCTGCTGAGAACTTTTGGAGAAGTATGGGCAGAGCTCTCCAACCAGCTAGTGATTCTGACGAAATAACGCACCAGTTGGTCAGAATTTGGCACCACATCCCTCAGGAGGACATCCAGCAACTCTATCATCAATGGCAGGTCGAATAACTGCTTGTATAATGGCCAGAGGTAGATCAACACGTTATTCATTTCTCAATTCGCGAAGATCTATCTGTTGAATAAATTACCCATTTTTTTCCGAAAGTATAATCATTTTGTTTGCCTGTATATGTAAATCCCTTCTGCCGATTTCCGTGCCATTCGGATTATTCCTTTCGTGAAGCGGTGGTTTTCTTTCTTTCTTTCTTTCTCTTTTATTTAATTTTTGTTCTCGACTTAGAATGTATGTACTTGTGGTAAACAAGGAAAATACAGGTGGTCAGCCGTAACATTCTGTAAGGAATGAGATCTAGATTTGCCTGAAGTGAAAATCACGGAAATCTTTAATCAACATGTCCCTAGATCCTTCCCAATCTGCCTTCGGTGTCTTTATAATGCACTGCCTCAGTCGTTTATACCTGACATGCAATGACCGTATGTTTGTACATAACTGGAACAAGTTAGCCTGATAGTGTCGAAAATTATATCAAAGCGTTTGGTCGTTTCGTCTCTTCATGCTTTTCGCCTTTCATGTCCGGGAATGCCGAAATAAATCTGCATCGAAAAGAACACGTTGGTTTAAAAATTCAGTGCTTGTCAAAAATTCGGCTAAGAAGCTACAGATGTTGCAAATGGACAGGGTACGAAGCAATAATAAAACGAATAATAACTTTAAGCGGTGCAACCATAAATAAAACGCAAGAACGCAAGAGATATCGTAGAATATGTTGAGAGATCCGATATTTCCGATTTAGAGCTGAAGAATGTATTTTGTCGACGCGAAGTGAATGGTGAAATGAATGTATGTTTGATGCAAAATTCTTTGATCAAAATAGACGCTGAAGGGGATCCAAATGTAGAGAACGTGGAAACTGTGAAGAATTATACTGAGGCACTAGTCAGGGCAATAATTATAGCAATGTAGGTGACTGTGTATCGAGGTAATAAGTGAAGTTATTTGTGAAGGCAGTGCAGTTGTAGCCTCGTCAACTGGAAATGAATTTTATGGAGTATCGATGATATTTGCAATGACGGCGTAGCAATAGTTGCACCAGTTGGTGAGGAATTTTATTATGTATCGGTGGCGGTAAGTTGTTTATTGTTACATGATGTTCTAGATGATCAAGTTTCAAAAGTTGAGGCTAATGATTTAGATGTCTCAAAGAAAGGTATTTGTGCATTTATTTACCAGTGGAAGAGAAACCGATGGCTCTTAATCAAATCACAAACTATCAGGGGATTTGAATGGACGAATGTGATAGTACTGTGTCAGGTGATAGATCAGAATGCAAAGTGTAGGAGAAATCTAAGAGCAGAGAAAATGTAACATAGAGTGTAACCGAATTCGTGTGAACCGTGAATTGTAATGTAGAAGGATGCAGTAGCGACAGTTTATATGGTGTATCCTCCGTGGTCGACCTTGTTATTGGTGGTGATTTCTACAATGTACGAACGGATGCGGTGAACCATTTAAGTAACGAAATTTATGAGTTACCGGAAAAAGTTAACAGAGCTATTGTGATAAAGTTCGTGATGATTTGGCAGAAATATGTCAGGTTTTGTTTAAGAGAAAGCAAGTTTTAAGTTGTGTGTTAATCGTGAGTGTATGGCAGCTATTGATATCGTTAATTCGGAAGAAGGAGACAGTATGTTTGATTTTGTTAGACGACGTTGAAACTTCGGATTTTGCGAAAGATTTAGATGTCACAGATGATTTAGAGATAATTTAAAAGAGTCTGGGAGTAGATAATGATATTGAGGGTATGTCTAACATTACAATAGGGAAGAACGGAAGGGACACTGAATGTGATTTTTTGAGGGAGAAACATTATGAGAGGAGTGAAATTAATAATTCTCAGTCTGTAAATTAAAGTTCTTTTAAATGACACTACATTCACCGTTGAATGGAGATGTTTTTCATTTCACAACTGCAGCTGCGACCTTTTGGCCACTTTCAAGTCGCACGTCCATAAGTTCTTTCTACAGCTTGTGCCAGACTTCAAAGATCCCGGACTTGTATATATGTCAGAGGATTATAAAGTCTAACATGCGCCGAAGCAAAATCTTTTGCAGTACCACTTGAAAATGGACCAAAGGCCGAAACTGCAATTCTGGGATAAATGATTTCTACAATCAAATTCGGATAATATTTCTTTAAAAAAAGTCGATACGCCTGTGAATCCGACCGTGAGAAGTTAATGTAAGGAAATGATAAATTTTGATGAAGAAGGAAAGAGTGTGTCTCTCGAAAATAAAAAATAGTATTCGAGCGGTAGTAACAAATTTTATCTTTAAGCTTAAGAGTACTGCTAAGAATTTTGTGGTCAATATCTGTTTTGTGTAAAGTAATGATGAATTAAAAACGTACGTCATAAAGTAAGAAGGCACAATTTAATATATAGGGTGTTACAAAAAGGAACGGCCATACATTCAGGAAACATTCCTCACACGCAAAGAAAGAAAATATATTATGTGGACATGTGTCTGGAAACGCTTACTTTCCATGTTAGAGCTCATTTTATTACTTCTCTTCAAATCACATTAATCATGGAATGGAAACAGACAGCAACAGAAAGTACCAGCGTGACTTCAAACACTTTGTTACAGGAAATGTTCAAAATGTCCTCCGTTAGCGAGGATACATGCATCCACCCTCCGTCGCATGGAATCCCTGATGCGCTGACGCAGCCCTGGAGAATGGCGTATTGTATCACAGCCATCCACAATACGAGCACGAAGAGTCTCTACGTTTGGTACCGGGGTTGCGTAGACAAGAGCTTTCAAATGCCCCCATAAATGAAAGTCAAGAGGGTTGAGGTCAGGAAAGCATGGAGGCCATGGAACTGGACCGCCTCTACCAATCCATCGGTCACCGAATCTGTTGTTGAGAAGCGTACGAACACTTCGACTGAAATGTGCAGGAGCTCCATCGTGGATGAACCACATGTTGTGTCGTACTTGTAAAGGCACTTGTTCTAGCAGCACAGGTAGAGTATGCCGTATGAAATCATGGTAACGTGCTCCATCGAGCGTAGGTGGAATAACATGGGGCCAATCAAGACATCACCAACAATGCCTGCCCAAACGTTCACAGAAAGTCTGTGTTGATGAGGTGATTGCACAACTGCGTGCGGATTCTCGTCAGCCCACAAATGTTGATTGTGAAAATTTACAATTTGATCACATTGGAATGAAGCCTCAACCGTAAAGAGAACATTTGCTCTGAAATGAGGATTAACACATTTTTGGATGAACCATTCGCAGAAGTGTACCCGTGGAGGCCAATCAGCTGCTGATAGTGCCTGTACACGCTGTACATGGTACGGAAACAACTGGTTCTCCCGTAGCACTCTCCATACAGTGACGTGGTCAACGTTACCTTGTACAGCAGCAACTTCTCTGACGCTGACATTAGGGTTATCGTCAACTGCACGAAGAATTGCCTCGTCCATTGCAGGTGTCCTCGTCGTTCTAGGTCTTCCACAGTCGCGAGTCAAAGGCTGGAATGTTCCGTGCTCCCTAAGACGCCGATCAATTGCTTCGAACGTCTTCCTGTCGGGACACCTTCGTTCTGGAAATCTGTCTCGATACAAACGTACCTCGCCACGGCTATTGCCCCGTGCTAATCCATACATCAAATTGGCATCTGCCAACTCCGCGTTTGTAAACATTGCACTGACTACAAAACCACGTTCGTGATGAGCACTAACCTGTTGATGCTACGTACTGATGTGCTTGATACTAGTAGTGTAAAACAATGATACACATGTCAACACAAGCACCGAAGTCAACATTACCTTCCTTCAATTGGGCCAACTGGCGGTGAATCGAGGAAGTACAGTACATACTGACGAAACTAAAATGACCTCTAACATGGAAATTAAGCGTTTCCGGACACGTGTCCACATAACACCTTTTCTTTATTTGTGTGTGAGGAATGTTTCTTGAAAGTTTGGCCGTACCTTTTTGTAACACCCTGTATATATATGTTGCAAAATTCTTGGTGCGCTTAGGACGACTGAACAAAAAGATTTTCGTTAATTACGTGGAAGAGGAATGAATTGTTCTCTACATAAGACTGGCCGCAGAGATTTCAAGGGGTTATTTAAATGTGCTACTTGTACTAGATTTTGTTTATTTACAGTTATTGTTCGCACGAAAACTGGTGTTTGGAGGTAATCAGATCCCATTAAATTTTAATTTTTTGTGAGAGTAGAACATGTGTTTGGATGCAAAGACGTAGTCCTAGGGATTTATTTCGTTCAGTAACTCTATATCATATATCTTCTGGAACGGTTTTATATAGATTTGTATGTTTTGCGTTGTATAAGTATATTTTGGGTATAAATTCATAATGTGTTCACGAGAATAAAATTCTAGGTATAAAAGGTATTTCAGTGCAAATGTCAGTAAGCATTTGCTGATCGTGATTCAGCCTATCCGCTGACTTCAAATCAAAAGGGAGAATTATGCCCAGAGTAATTTCCGTTTTCCTTAGGGATTCTGATTACATACGATAATGGTTTCGTTGGTTGGTTTAGAGACTTACGGAACCTAAGAAATAATAAAATTTTAGCTGACTTATGCTTCTGAACACATTTAATGGTACGAAAGACATGCGCAAGGTGTTTGAAATGCGGAGCTAAATCAAGAGTGTCTCGCTCGTACTATAAGTCAATTTTTTTCTTGCTTAACTGTTTGTGAATGAATCGATTCTGCTGGGAGGGATTAGCGAAGTTATACCATTATTGGTAACCACACCACAGATGTATTTCGACAGAAATCATCCTCCAACACTGATGGGCATGTTTCGACGCAGTACGCGGCCAAGTGGATCATGAATTTCTGCAGAGGCGGCTGGACTGCGAACGATCTAAAATTTGTCGACAGAATGCCAATCGTGCGCTGTGTTTGCGATAGTGAAGTGCTACGAAGAAATGCTCCAAACAAAATGTGATTTCAAATGAGCATAAGTCGAGTTGTCTCGAATGTTTCCTAAATTTATATGTTTTTTCTTTTCTGCTCATTTAATAAATATTCCGTTATTTTCATTATTCTTGTTAGACTTAGTAAATTATGCTGATGATATATTATGCCACACTAGCAGATATATGGTGTCCCATACACAACTAAAAAGATGCTTACACTCTGGTTCTGACATGTAAGTAATGAATTGTTTATTTTAGTATGTATTTATTAATCACTTTATGTATGTCAGATTTGAGGTGACTGAATGTGCCAAATTATCGAGCTAATGTGCCACATTAAATGAAGGTATGTAACGTTTCCCATATGTAGGCGAGATATTCCTTACTTAAATATTATTGTAACATACTAGTTTAGTTTGGTAAGTGGTTAGGTTAAGTCAGAGCAAGTGGAGACAGACACTTTTTGAGTGGTGCGCTCAAGTGACCGAGTCTCAGCACTTTTCGTTCAGATCTTGAAGAAGATTTTATAAGTTATTCATTTATCTTTTAATCAATAATCCTGTGCATTTTATTAACTGGCAATTCTAGCCAATGTATGGAATGTATAAATGAAGGTTCACAGCTAAAGATTGTTTTTTTTTCTTTTTGCAGCGAGTTAGTTGCTGGGGACGAAAGCAAACGTGCGCGGCTCGACCTTATGACTACTTCCAGCTAACGTTTTTAAACAGATCCGCGGATAGTCTATAATTACCTAAGGTGAGAGCAACATCAATTAAAGTCGCAACTGGTTTGTTGACATGGAATGCTGTTCAGAGAGTATCTACTCAGCAGAAAACCATTAGGTAAAGTGGCAGCTAGAATCAGAAATTCTCCAATTCTCTAATGACATTAGGTTTTGTTAATACTGACAATGATCCTACGTCTGCTTTAAAGAAGTCAGAAGTACCATCATAACATTTTTTTCTTGGAGGAGTGCAGACGGATTTAATGAAGTTCTGAACATGCTGAATGAGAAGTTTGAAACAACATTTGTCATATCTTGGAACGAAAATCGAAATAAGTCCATCGGTAATTTTTGGATGTCAACCTATGTGTAGAAAGAAAATCTCAATACAGTCTCAGTTTGACTGTTTTAATGCAGGAGGTACGGCTACGGAGCGTATAATGGTGACAGATGAATAAAATCTCGTAAGCGATGAGCCATTGGTAATGACTTAGCACTAACGAAAAACAGGGGGAGTCTGCTGTACGATGCAATATCGTCTCACCCAGACAATAGTTTTGTTATTAATTACTTAGGCAGATTTAGATATAAATCAATGTATAGTCACTGGAAAACGGTAGAAGGCATTTTTCAGTACGTAAAATGAATTACGAATTGTGGTATATTCTTTGATGGAGGTTAAACACCACCTTCCTATGCACAATCTGATTATGGAGATTATTTCCCAACTAGGTGCTCCACCAGTGGAGTTCTTATCATGGAAAGGGGAGCTATTGTATGGAATGCTCGAAAGGAAAGTCTAATGACAACTTCAACAGCTGAAACAGAATATCAATCCGCCGTCTCCTCGAACTTTCTAGATGTTAGATATGAAACTTTATACAAGAACTTGGAATTTCAGCTCTGAATGAATTATGACAACCATGCACTGAGAATCAAGCTGTCATACATACGTTAAAGAACACCTATGAAGAAAAAAAATTACAGAGGGAAGTAACATATTGAAATTCCACGCAAGTTCATCTAGCAGCATAATAGAAGGACTATAAAACTGAAACATCTAGGAAGGCCAGGTCAACATGCTGAATTACTGCCTAAACCACAGAGTCGTAAGGTGTTCGAAGAGTTAAGAAAAGATATTAAGGAACAGTGTTGAAAGTTACTTATTTTTTGGCTTGTTGTTACATGATGTGCAGACTGTTTATATGCCCGTATACATGTTCCACATATTTTTTAATAATAATATAGCAGTTACCATATGTTCAATTAGTTGTTTCTTAATCAAGCGCGTTATATGTGAAATAGGTACATTAATGTGTACTCCAAATATCGCACAACTGTTACTTATCATTAAAACCAGAATTCATAAAGAAATAACCACAAAGGAAGATCGTATCTAGTTACACACGGCGAAGAACCTACAACAGAAGGTAACCTAACATCGTGGAGACAATGAGGAACTGTCATACTTTCTCTAATATATAGTACTATGGTTATGTAAAAGGTTTACTAGATACCATCATCACTGCTCCAAAGTGACTCTATTTTAAACATGTAATTCCATTCATATATAATAACAGCAATGGGTAGAATTGTTGAGATTATTTCCTAACCTATTAATCACTTACGGCTGTTAAATGAGTCTAATTACTCACTAATGAAAGACGAACGCTATCTATCCTTCTCGGGGAATTCCTGGATGTCTTAACAACACTTGAGCATTCACGGATAACGCTATAAAGGGAATTTACATACGATGAACATGCATTATTAACATTACGATAAATAATTTATCTGCCTGAGGATACCCTAGAGGTAATATAAATTTTCTTAATACAATAAAGGAATACATAGGTCAAATAAAAGAATATCGTTGTATAGACATACACTCCTGGAAATTGAAATAAGAACACCGTGAATTCATTGTCCCAGGAAGGGGAATCTTTATAGACACATTCCTGGGGGTCAGATACATCACATGATCACACTGACAGAACCACAGGCACATAGACACAGGCAACAGAGCATGCACAATGTCGGCACTAGTACAGTGTATATCCACCTTTCGCAGCAATGCAGGCTGCTATTCTCCCATGGAGACGATCGTAGAGATGCTGGATGTAGTCCTGTGGAACGGCTTGCCATGCCATTTCCACCTGGCGCCTCAGTTGGACCAGCGTTCGTGCTGGACGTGCAGACCGCGTGAGACGACGCTTCATCCAGTCCAAAACATGCTCAATGGGGGACAGATCCGGAGATCTTGCTGGCCAGGGTAGTTGACTTACACCTTCTAGAGCACGTTGGGTGGCACGGGATACATGCGGACGTGCACTGTCCTGTTGGAACAGCAAGTTCCCTTGTCGGTCTAGGAATGGTAGAACGATGGGTTCGATGACGGTTTGGATGTACCGTGCACTATTCAGTGTCCCCTCGACGATCACCAGTGGTGTACGGCCAGTGTAGGAGATCGCTCCCCACACCATGATGCCGGGTGTTGGCCCTGTGTGCCTCGGTCGTATGCAGTCCTGATTGTGGCGCTCACCTGCACGGCGCCAAACACGCATACGACCATCATTGGCACCAAGGCAGAAGCGACTCTCATCGCTGAAGACGACACGTCTCCATTCGTCCCTCCATTCACGCCTGTCGCGACACCACTGGAGGCGGGCTGCACGATGTTGGGGCGTGAGCGGAAGACGGCCTAACGGTGTGCGGGACCGTAGCCCAGCTTCATGGAGACGGTTGCGAATGGTCCTCGCCGATACCCCAGGAGCAACAGTGTCCCTAATTTGCTGGGAAGTGGCGGTGCGGTCCCCTACGGCACTGCGTAGGATCCTACGGTCTTGGCGTGCATCCGTGCGTCGCTGCGGTCCGGTCCCAGGTCGACGGGCACGTGCACCTTCCGCCGACCACTGGCGACGACATCGATGTACTGTGGAGACCTGACGCCCCACGTGTTGAGCAATTCGGCGGTACGTCCACCCGGCCTCCCGCATGCCCACTATACGCCCTCGCTCAAAGTCCGTCAACTGCACATACGGTCCACGTCCACGCTGTCGCGGCATGCTACCAGTGTTAAAGACTGCGATGGAGCGCCGTATGCCACGGCAAACTGGCTGAAACTGACGGCGGCGGTGCACAAAGGCTGCGCAGCTAGCGCCATTCGACGGCCAACACCGCGGTTCCTGGTGTGTCCGCTGTGCCGTGCGTGTGATCATTGCTTGTACAGCCCTCTCGCAGTGTCCGGAGCAAGTATGGTGGGTCTGAAACACCGGTGTCAATGTATTCTTTTTTCCATTTCCAGGAATGTATGTTTAAAGATGACAGCGCAGGCGGTCGGCCGTAAATTTGTTGAAGGAATGGTTTCGGTAATTTCCTGAACTGAGGAACTTGGAATACTATAATCAGCATGAAAGTCCATCCTTCCAAATCTAGCGCTAGTAACTATCCAAATGCACCGCCTCAGCCGGTTTCACCCAAAGTACAGTGCTCCTACACTTGTAGATACTTGGAACAAATAAGTTTAATAACACAAAAAAATAATAAAATACCATTCATTGTCTCCATTCTTCTCGCTGCCCACACCGACACGCACTTGCAGAAGACGTCAAGACCACGGCTACGCTGATGCTCCGCTGCTACACCTTCAAGTCCTCCCAAAATGGCTCTGAGCACTATGGGACTCAACATCTTAGGTCATAAGTCCCCTAGAACTTAGAACTACTTAAACCTAACTAACCTAAGGACATCACACACACCCATGCCCGAGGCAGGATTCGAACCTGCGACCGTAGCAGTCCCGCGGGTCCGGACTGCAGCGCCAGAACCGCTAGACCACCGCGGCCGGCTCAAGTCCTCCCGACTGCCTCTCTGAAGTGCTGGGTCAACGTTCTGCCAGGATGAGTGAGACATCGATCTGAGGCAGAGAGGCGAGACATTAGTATTACGCTCCTTGGGTGTAAGACTTTCCTCCCAATATCGTTACTTTGCCGACGTATGTTATTAAGTCAAACATTTCTATTAGTTATAGCTCATTTTATCAAACGATAGCGTGAGTAACTTACTTAATCAGTAATTACATGGCATGCATTACTTAAGATCTAGACTTTGGTGCCTTTGTGATGAATGTATTCGACATTTCTCTGCCTACTTTTTCGTGATGCGCAGAAAACACTTGTAGATGAGTTCATTTGGCTCGGTAAGGACACTAATGTCTTTTAACTGTTTCCTCACAATGGACTCCTGGTACTTTCGTTAATATTGTAACGGCCCTTGCCTGCAGTTCTAAAACTATGCCGGTGTTTCCTGTATTTAATCCTCTGAAAACAATCTCATAGCACTAAACTGTTTATTAATAGCACTAGTGTGTAATAACAGGCCACTGGCTGTTACACATTCATGGCAAGTGACTTATTCTCTTTGCTAGAATTTTCCATTGTTTATTCCATGTCAACTGTCAGCCATTATTCATTCTAAAAATTTTCTGTTTGATGCACAATCGTAGCATTAATGTTAAATGTGCGAGAGTTATTTTCTCTCTTTAAATTGAAGCGAACACATCTGATATCTTCGTGTTCACTGTCGGCGTGTTATATATTACCAATTGTAAACATCGCTGACAGATGAACCGAAGTTTTCGATGCAGTCCGCCGATGTCACCAAAGCGGTCATAAAAACTCCTAAAATTCAACATAAATAAAATATAAAAATGACGAAGAACTAGATAGTCCGTTCTCATGTCGCAATAATGTAAACCAATACTGAGTCATATAAATGAGTAATAAAAACTATAGAAGCTGATGGCACGACAGTGGAAATAAGGTTTTTGATGTGGAAAAAAAATCCAGTGTAAAAGAACGAAAATAATAAAATCCGCGAATCGCAAAAGCCACAGAAAAACGAAAAGTTGTGACTGTTGCTTTCCATGACGCAAAAAAGTAGTAAATTTAGCAAGTCGATTTCAATTTACAATATTTGCGGAGTACATGAAAGCTCTAAAAAAAATGAATAGCTGACTCCTGAATCAGTGTCTCCTGCCAAAAGAAACGGATATTAAAATCCAACAGGTGTATCCGTGCAGCAAAAAGAATACAGCGCGAGGAACAAATTAACTAAACGACTAAACAAGGGTATAGATCAA
Source organism: Schistocerca piceifrons (assembly GCF_021461385.2). NCBI lineage: Eukaryota > Metazoa > Arthropoda > Insecta > Orthoptera > Acrididae > Schistocerca > Schistocerca piceifrons. The sequence goes on along the minus strand of NC_060141.1, from coordinate 681,722,278 downwards.
AGACATGAAACTATTGCTTCATATGTTAAACTGACAATAACACTGAAACGGAGCCTCTATCTCTCAAAGCACGTAGTACGGCGAACAAGAATTATATATTTCAAAGAAAATATATTAAACAATAATTCCAGGATAATGTAAATTGTAATCTCTGTTTCGCTCGTTACTACGAAAATCAAAGATAATGTTTAAAATCTGAATGATTGACAGCCACAGGAATACGTAATTACACTGGCAATAATAGCTAGTAATACTGTTTACATTATCGTTGGTGTCACTTGGCGCTCGCCACTATATTACGATTTTAAAATGCTCGTAAACGACTGTTTGTGTTCAGATATCTAAGTCGTAAGAAATTGGATAAACCGATATAACTATATTTCCTTTACAGTTTTGACATAGTGATCAACGCAGGTGTCGTGTTTGCTTGTATTTTTTCGTGCAGAAGACGGAAGATGGGAGGACAGAAAAACATCTCAATGCATGAACAAATATAAACATCTTACGTATTTTTGTTTTTGTACTTTATACAAGCCAAAAAATTACATTATAATTTGTCTTAATTGACGTACCACCATTGCTAAGTAGTTTATACATATTTTAGGGGTCTGAACAGAAAAAGTATTAACTGACTTAGCCTAATGATGTGTTCGTGATCAATTTCACTGTTATCGTGCCAAAGGCTGGCATCACGTTCAATAGCATCGGTAAAGCAGGGATGTGGAGTGGGTAATGCGACTGGTGGCGTTCGTGTGTATGGAATGAAGAGGGAAGTTAGTTACTTCTGAGCAGTCGCATGGTACGGTTGACGCTTTCGACTGCGGCAGCTGGGCAGTTGCCTATATGAGTCACCTGTGTTTCTGAGGTGACTATATGATACGAAGTTAAACGTCTTCTGGGTGGAAGCACAGCGATACACACATGGAGCGGCGTGAGTCCCTTGAGTGGAATCTTGGGGGGTTCTGTCGAACATAAATGGTGTGTGAATCTGTATTGTGTGTTTGCGTAAGCCAGTCATTTGAGTAATTGCAATAGAACATATATTTCAGAGATATTTCTGCACTTAAGTAAGAAAACAGTCTTGTTCATGTGTATAAGGGAGTTGGCCAAGGACTCAGCTAACTTTTGGTGTGGATAAACGAAAGCAATAGATCCTGACCTGCGAAATTTACAAAGTGAATTCGTACACAATTTCTGTAAAAAGGATTGATACAACGGAATTGTTATTAATATGTTAATGTGGTTAATCTTTCTGTGTATTTTATATTAGCTCTTTGGTCTTGGGTGTTGTAGCAGGATTTGAGTTTTAATTAAGAGGCGATATAAAGGCATTGGTCAGACTTAATAATATATTAATCCTTTACTTGAATAAGGATTACCTGATTTGTTGTTTTTAATAAAAATACAATTTCTGGTAAACTGATCGTTTTGAAGATCTGATTGATTTTGTGGGACCCTAACCGAGATCTAAAAGGAGGCCACCAATACACAACGCTGCGCGTTGATGCATTTACCATGTTTACCTAGCTTTACCCCATCAAAGCAGCAACAACATAAGCTGGGATTAAGCATCTGAAAAATATTTTTTGCATTTTTGGCCCCCTCATTACATTGCTGTTAGTTTTGTGTTTAGTGCCTTGTATCTCGTAATTATTACGATATTTCACTTTTCCAAAAAGGGAGAGGGCATACCTGGGTAAAAGCAGTTCGCAAGGGGAACGGGTCTCCTACAAATGTTTTATGGGTGTATTCCCAGAAGTTTCGTGAAGAACAGACGGGAAGGCTCCAAGAAGGCGCTCTTTCACCGTATTCCTTTAGTATGTATCAGATTTTTAGCAAGTGATCACCACAAGCAAGCATCCTGTTCTTGAAAATGTGATAAAAATTGGGAAGTGTGTTATAAAAGTTCATCATCGAGTTGAGATGAGTGTTGATTAGCGAACCTGTCACAACGAAAATGAAAGCCAATGACGGAGTTGAGAGAAGAAAGAGTTAATGAGCACAAAGAAAAAAACTAATGTCCTATAGCAGCAGTTTAGGCAAAATGAGACAAGAATACAGACTGGCAGGCATGCAGTTATTTTCCTCTCAAAGGAAAGACCACTAACGAAGAGGAATAAATATAATGTAACTGCAAAAACCGTGTTTAATTTTTCTATTGTTCTACATTTTCTGATACATACATTAACTAATCACGCTGCTTTACTGGTGCTACTGCATTTATTAATCTTTCAGCAATTTCGAACACCTTCGACATTGCTTCAAATATTAATCTCGTTATAAAACTGCTCCCAGAAGTAGAACGTGCTATTTGTCTGATAAAAAGTATCTTTATTCCTTTGTGTGTTCTTACGAAAACTATGGTCTACTTTAAGGCTACCAATAACTTGGTGTTGTTCTCATAATAAGGTACTGTAATGTATGTGCTGAACATAATTAGTATTCTAATATTGGCTCACATGCAGAATTTGTTCAGACCAACTCGTAAAGCTCACAACGCTTTTTTTTTTACGTTAGGTGAGGTCAGATGGCTCAGGTGGCGGCTTCAGGCTTCAGTAATGTACGAGTATGCCAGTGTTAACGAATGACAGTATCGAACGCAATGGTACAACATCAAAGCTAAAAACAGCTACAGGGTATCGAACTGTCGAATTCAGCTCGTTTCTAGATATCGTGTGCCTTGTCAGCTAGGAGTTCTGGTGTTTTCCAATGAATAGAGTATTGCTGTCATCATCAAACAGAATTTTCAATACATGTGTTCAACTGTCTGAGAAGTCATTGATACATATTACGAACAGAACAGATCATAATATACGTCCGTGAATATTTCCCATGTTAATGTTTTCAGGCTGATATTTGATTCACTAACAGTTAAACATAATCTGGAATGGGGATCATTGCATTTTTCTAGGCATGGCTGTACTATTTGTTAGCTGTTCTACTTACTTCAAATGCTAACAGTTTGTTTAGCAATAGTTTTTTTTCAAGAGTGGCGAACACGTACATCACAAAAACGATGTAAATAAAAGAAATAGTTATGACTGGGAATAAACGATAAATTTATCTAGCTTTACCCCGTGATAACAGAGACGACACAAGCTGTAGTTAAGAATTTGAAACATATTTTTTGAATTTTTGGATCACCTCAACACACTGTTGTTAGTATTGTTGTTAGTAGGTCATTTCTCGTGATTATTACGATACTTCAGATTTTCAAAAAGGAGCGGTGTAAGTCACGCCTGGGTAAAAGTAGCTGGCAAGGAGAACGTGCCTTCTAGTAAAGCACGTGCCCAGCAGTTTCGTGAAGAAGACATGGAATTCACTGGTCGGACTAGGAGACATCAAGAAGCACCTGTTCCTTCTGTATTCCCTCCGCATCCAACGCATTTTTAGAAAATGGTCGCCTCAAGGAAGCCTCATGTGGAAGTTTTGGTGACAAAATTCGAAACGTATTGAGATGATCGTTGTATTAAAAATCTGTCATTAACAAAAAGAAAAATGATTGAAGAGCTGAGAGAAAAAGATACAGTTAATCAGCGCAAAGCAAAGAAAAAAAGTAAGACCTACAGCAGCAGAGTAGGTGAAATGAGGAGAGAATACAGATTGACAGGGATATTGTTGATGTACTTCTCAAAGACGAGGTCTATAACGAAGATCGTTATGAAAGTGTAAATAAAATGTAACCACCAAAACCTTGTTTTATTCTTTATTATTCATCACGTTCTGATTCACACAGTAATTACTCGTGCTGCAGTACTGGTGTTTATGTATTTGTTACTCCTTTACGAGTTTTGATCAACTTCGACATTTCGAAAAATGTTATCCTAGTTATAAAAGTGCTCTTAGATGGAGATCGCGATGTTTGTCTCGGATAAAAAATAGTTTTTTACTCCTTTGTGTGTTGTTATATTCAGAACGTAATCAAACTACCTCGTAAAGGTTACAAGGTTATTTCGTTTCAAAAAATCATAATTGTACTATTCATAAAGTTCTTTGCGTTAGATGAGGTCGGATGGCAGTATCAAGCTTCGGTAACCAGATGCGCCTTTACCAATTTAGTAATGTACAACTGCGTCTGTGTTAGTAGCGTACACTTGGTAACGAATGATAGCACCAAACACAGCGATACGACATCACGACTCAAAAACGCTAGGTGGTATCAAAATGTCAAATTCAGCTTCCTTGACGATTCCTGTGCCTTCCCAGCCAGGAGGTCTGGTGCTTACCAGTGATTAAAACGTTGATGTCATCTTCACGCAGCGATGTCGGAAATAAAAGAAACAGTCGGGATTGGGATTAGAATTCAGAGCTGAAGAGCATCAGTGATATCATTGACTGATGACATTGACATCTTCATTGTGAACGTAAGGGAGAATTACAGAAGCTGCTGAACAGTACAACAAGTCCCTTATCCCCCGGATGGAATATGAGTACTCCAGCTGTCTTAGCACACGTTGTTAATCCGCCAGCCGGATCAAACCCGTGGCTGTAGCATTAATTAGTCGTGGAAGCGGTGCTTTAACACGAAAGCCTATCTATGCAGATGAAAGCCGTGGGCTCTTGCTGTCTCGTCTCGCATAGGGTACCTAAAGGATGCTGCATTCTCGGAATGCTATACAACAATTCAAGCAAAATCACATTAATAATTTTTATTACAAATAAGAAGATTGACAATACTTGTATTCACATCGTGTTGTCGCAACACCCAATATAAGTCAGATTCCTTTGTTGCATACAAAGTTCATGCAAGTTCGTCACACAGTTTGTGGATCACTAATAACTGCTAACGTAGCGTTCTCTGCTAGGCCTGTCCCTATACTTAGCGAATACTGAACGTTTGAGGCTGGCAAAGGCGGCGCTTATATTCTCCTCTTGTAGAGGCCGCTCCTGTCGTGGTGTTGTCCTAATCAGAGCACCATTGGTTGACGCCGTTTTTCTTCTCTTGCATTGTTTATCTTCGTTCCGGCGCTTGTGGTTACGTCAGAACAAAAACAAAATTGGAATACTGAAAACGAATGACTGAGGGCGTAGGATGTAGCTGTTATTTTGAGATGAAATGTTTACTCAGTGGAGGAAGTCGTGGAGTGCCACATCAAAGCTATCAAGAAACTAATGATTCATACAAACATCTCACAAATCTTGGGCAGATCTAAGGATATAAAGATATTGCTGTAACACTGTCATCCAAATCCAGAGCCTTCCTTTAAATTTGCGAATTCGGCCGTACAGCTAGTGTCAGAAAGACTTTTTTAATATTGAAGTGTATTACAGCCTCAAACAATTTATACGAAACAAGCAATAACCTCAAATTAAGCCAATTAAAACGCATTCATTAATAAAAATGAGGGTTCATATAATTAATCATAGATATTTATTACATATTTACCACACAAAAACGCTTTCATTGATAAAGAAATGAGAGTTCATATAACTAATCATACTTATTTATTACATATTAACTACATTATAGTGCGAAATTCAGCTTCTACTGCAGAATTTTGTAGCACTTCCATAGTTTCTGGTCTTCGGTTTGTAAAAGAGCTTGAATGTTCATTGGTAATTGCAGAAGACATTATTCGCTGCCATAGTTTCGTGGTTTCTTAACATCTTCTGTCGTGGTCGATGGCGATAATTAGGTTAAGTGCCTCCTCACTGTGGTATACACATGAAGAAGATGGTATGATGTTGAGACCACAGTGATGTAATCTATACCCCCAAAACGTGACGTTCTCACTATAAAGTCTCTACTGTCACCGTAATTTCGGTAACAAATTCGTGATGGGAGATTTGGTACCACAGTGCACAATAGCCTCTCACTTTCATTTCATAAGAATGGTGGCCGAGCCGTTCCAAGCGCTTTAGTCCGGAACCGCGCGACTGCTACGCTCGCGGGTTCGAATCCTGCCTCGGGCATGGATGTATGTGATGACCTTAGGTTAGTTAGGTTTAAGTAGTTCTAAGTCTAGGGGACTGATGACCTCAGGTGTTGAGTCCCATAGTGTTTAGAGCCATTTGAACCATTTTTTGGTGTCGGTCATTGCTTTGACGACCGTTGATTCTTAGCCTTATGGCATAATGCAGGAACGACATTATTGTGTTTCACTATAGCAGTCCAGAGCACTTCTCTGGCCACAGTATTTACCTCGTCAGAAGTGCATACTAGTACATTTGTAAACTTTGTTATGACCGATGCGCTCCTTATGTTATCTTGGAAGTTTGACTCTTCTTGGTTAACAAGTAAGTGTTTACACAAATTGCATAATCTAAGGCACTACAAGACTGTTATGTGATCGCTTCTGATATGCAATATTTTATTCTGTATCAGTTGTCATGATGTAGGCATGACACAAGATGGCGGGCAAATAAAAGGACATGCAGCAATAGTTATATCATCACTGAAAAAATTATTGATACTGAAACCTTCCCGTCTCCTCTATACCTCTTGTGTTATTGATATCCTTCCCTTTTACAATAAACTATGAAACCATTCCTTAGGATTTCTATCTCTTGCTTAATAATAACAAATGAAATCTTCCCTTAGAAATTTATTCTCTTTCTCTAACTTCGCATACAAATTTAATTGTTGCTTATTAAAAGTGATTTTCTGATTATTCCGACGAAAGATAGAATGTGTCGTCGTCGTGGCCCTCAGACATTATCTGCAATAACCCAAAACTGTTCCTTACCTTTTTCACTGTTACTGGATCGCCATCTGACTGCTACATCGAACTGCGACATGAATATACTTACTCTGTTTTACTATACACTATTAGTTGCTGGTTGGCTTTCATAATAAGTAGCTGTATTTATTACCAAAGCTGACGTTATTCTTCAATGGCAAAGCTGACGTTATTGTTTAATTAATTTGACTGAAGTTACGCAATTCATAGTTAAACATTTTCTTGACAGCAATAAAATTTTGCAAAGTTTTATGTTGATGGTTTTTGGGATGGATTACAATTAGAAATGCAATATTGCTGGCAAAAGTTAATTATATTCTGAATGAAATGATTTTACAAACGTTCAAATGGGACTTATTTTTTACAATAATCTTACAACTAGCAATGCGCAAACATACTTTCAGTAGTCTTGAGTTTCTCAAAAATTAATTCTATAACATTAGTTCCTCTTATTATAATAGTTAGCTGATGTCTCTGTACATCCGTTTATAATATCTTGTAAATCATAGCTTGTGGCTGGCAGGCACAAGGCTCCTTCTCAACTTCTCGCTTCAGACCTGCTACCGACTCGCTACACTTCTCGCTTGCCGGCCGCTGTGGTCTCGCGGTTCTAGGCGCGCAGTCCGGAACCGCGCGACTGCTACGGTCGCAGGTTCGAATCCTGCCTCGGGCATGGATGTGTGTGATGTCCTCAGGTTAGTTAGGTTTAAGTAGTTCTAAGTTCTAGGGGACTGATGACCACAGCAGTTGAGTCCCATAGTGCTCAGAGCCATTTGAACCATTTTTGAACTTCTCGCTTACTACTGACATCCTACGAATGCTAAAGTGCGGTCTCTCCTGCCAACAATGCTTTCTGGTGCAGACAATCCCTGCTACAATTACAAAGAGTATCAACGCGCTGTCATTCCCGCTCTTTTCTTAAAATGTACCCATACGCGCTCTCTCCCACCCTTTTTAAAATTACATCAATCTGCGGTCTCTCCTGTCAACAATACTTTGGTGCAGACATTGCCGGCTACCACAATTATTTCCACCATGACAAATATTTATTATTCCTACTTAATCCTATTAATAAAATATAAACATCTTTCATAAATTGTGATTTGACAGTAAACAATAGAAATATACACGTCTTACAATACTTTTAACAATAAATGTGATTTACATTCAGCCGTGCACATGCATATCAGAGGACTGCCATTACTTATTCAGTGCCACGTAAAATATTGTCAACGCTGGTGGAGCACACCATGGTCATCGCAGATCACGCTTACCGTCAACGTCCAATAAAGACAGTAAGCATCTGAGACGCGCACCACAACACAGACCTTAGACTTGTCGAGTGATGTTTCAGAATAGTAAGCATTTTCTATAGTTTGTCAATTGGCGCAAATCCTTGGGAGAGTTGCTGTCCACATACTGTTGCGAAGCGAATTCCTTCCATAATCCACTAAACAGTGAATTTCCTTAAAACTACTCAACATGGATAAGCGTGGGCAAGGACTCAGTACTCGAGACCCTAGGGAAGTAAATTCACACTCCACCAGCGACTTCATTTTAATTAACCACGCTTTAGCTTTATCGTTCTTTACAAATGTTTCTCGTAATGTCTGAATTCAGTCATCATCAGGTGACTTCGTATTTCACTCAGCAGTGTCTCGAGAAGAAACGAAAAACATTGGTTTGAGTTTTCTCTATGTGCATCGTTTCACTTAATAGTGACAACATCAACTCTTGATAATATTCATTATAGATTGTATTTTTTAGCTTGGTGTAAAACCACACCACACAGCACTGCTAAGCAAGATTCATTGATTAACTGTGGGCAAGATACACATTCAGACGGCCGATTGGATGACTATGGAGGAGAGAACTCCAAATGGGTAGGTCAACAGGGACCAAGCCACCCATCCCCTCTGCAACCTTACTGACACTCTAATGTCTTCAAGAACAACATCATGTTAGTGTTACTGTAATTGGTCCAAATGTCCTAGCACATTTGTATATCATCATAATCGGTTTCACCTCATTATGCAGAGAACTGTTCTTAATATTTTCCAAACATATTTCAGCACATGTGTGTCATCATCAGTGATTCATTTTTCATACCTTACTGGTAAGACAGTTTTCCATTGAAAAGAGTTTTCTAAAGTAACAGTTTATCTGTGTAACTATTTTACAGTGTAAGAATTTTCCAAGTAGGCCATTTCCCTGTATAACTGGTTGCGGCGTAACCATTTCCAGTGTTAGCATTATCCAGTTGAATCATCCTCCAGAATACCAATTTTGAAGTGTATCTGTTTCAATGCAACCATTTTCTAATGCAACTGATTCTAATGCCACCCTTCACCTTGTCTAAACTGTTTCTAGTGCAACCACCTCCTGATCAACCATTTTATGGTGTAACCATTTCCCAGGATAACGATTTCCTGTGGAATCATCTTCCCGTTGAACCATTTCCACTGTAACCAGTCTCCTTTGTAAGCATTCCCAGTGTAACTCTTTTCCATTATAACAATTTCCAGTGTAACCATTCCCAGGGTAACCGTTTTCCATTCTGTTTTCTAGTGTAACTGTTTCCAGGGTAACTGGTTTCCGTGTTAACTGTTTGCAGCATAACCATTTTGCATTGAAACCATTTCCGGTGCAAATGCATTCTAGTGTAGACACTCTCCACCATAGCCATTCTGCAGTGTGTCTGTTTCCTTGTAAACATTTGCGTGTCTCATTATGTCTGATTTCACCTTTTCCCCTTGTATCCATTACCAGTTGAAATGATGCTTCTTTGAATAAGTAATAGACTATGCCCTAATCTTTTAATTAAAACTAAAATACATTAAGAATAAGTTTTCTCTGTGTAAATGAAATGATAGTATGGCATTGCTGGCCGGGAGGCCTCATCTGGGGAAGTTCGGCCGGAGAGTGCGATTATTATTGCAATCGACGCCACATTGGGTGACTCGCTTGCCGTTGATGAGGATGAAATAATTATGAGGACAACGCAACACCCAGTCGACGAGCGGAGAATATCTCCAGCCCGACCGCGAATCGTACCCGGGCTACGGGAGTTAAGCACGTTAGCAGTCAGCTAAGCAGGTGGACTTCTCTGTGTACATAAATCTGTGAAGTAAGGAGAATAGGTCACTGTTAAATGTAAGGAATGTATTTTTTTGCAGTTCCGGTGCCAAATGTTCCAGAGAAATGTTTTTGAATCGAAAATGTAACGTAACTCGTGATTCTTGCATTACCTGTACTGTAGAGCACCATTATAATAATTTAAATTTCATTGTATTTCGCTTGCTCTGGCCACTGTCTCACACCTTGTTATGATTATACAGATTTTCCAACGTATCCGGAACCTATGCTGCCTGGGCGCCGGATACCAGGAGATGGAGGAGGACGTGGAAGAAGAGGAGCAGAGCCGAGCTGCGGTCCCAGACACTCTGCAGGTGAGACATCCCTTGTTACGTCGCTGATGACAGGACAAACGAAACAGTGGCAACCTGATTGCATTTAACTCATCCACTAGTTACTAAACTCTATCATGTTTTCATGGAACTCCAATAAGGCTTTCCTAAAATAATTTTTCTGCTTGCCTTTACACATAATAAGGCTTCAGTGGCACCTCTCCTCCAAAGTGTTCTTAATGCACCATTTTGTATTCTCATATGTAATATTGGGTGTAAGTATCTATCAACGAACTCAAAACTCTAATTTGCGTTTGTGTCCTGAGACACTTTAGTCTTGCTTTGTGTGTGACAGAGACCTCTCCTGGTACCATTATCACTCCATTAAATTCTGTGCTGCTTTGCGAATGTAGTGTGGATGGAGTAAGGGTCTGTTAACCACTAAATCAGTTTTATTTTCGCTGACTTTCTCGCCATTCTCATTTCGTCCGGGGTCAAAGATATTATTAATTTTGCAGCAAAAGATAGTGTCACCGTCTCATTAGACGCAATTCCATAAGATGAAGCTTTTACTTAGTAGTTTGAGAGATACTGTGCATATTGTTCATAAGTTTTTAGTTTACATTCACTGCTGACAATCCGGACTTGCAAATCTACGTCTATCAGTATACAATAGAACCCAGAGTGTGGTGCATGGTGGAGTGTTCTTCCTAACAATGTTATCGAATATCTGTGAAAATTCATTCTCGTGTTGAGTGATGAATCCTGACTGTGTAGCCACCTCTCTCCTCTCCTAGTCTCTTATGCTGATGTTGTCTTTGTGACGCAGACGACGGCAGTATAATGTCTTACACTTCTATTCAGATACAGGATCTCTAAATTATCCAACAAAGTTTCAGGAGAAGTGCATTTTCTTTCCTCCAAAAAGTGCCTTTAAAGTTAGTCATGCATCTCTGTTACTCTTTTCGTATGGGCTAAACCAACCTCTTCCCATCGCAGGAGTACTCTTCTAAATACGTTGTAGGCGAGCAGTCCTTCCTACTTCATGAGAACTCCCTTAACGCAAGATCAACACTCCAGAACTGTTATCTAGTGCCTTTCGTGCAATGTTCCTTATGTATGCAGTGTATTTTGGCAGAACCATTCCAAGAAGGCTTTGACCTCCATTTTCGTTTGTTAATACTGATTGAAGTAATTGTCCCACTCTGTATTGGTTCTTATAATTACCTCTTGTCAAGACGAGCAGAATTACGGATACTTATCTATTTTATAGACTTTATCTTGTATTTACGTTTAGTTAGAGAGTGCTGCCATTAGTACACATGGTGGAAATTCTTTGTAATTCTCTTTGCATTTCCTTAGGTTCACCACACGGTGATAGTGGCTTGTAGTCACCTGATGCTGTTGATACCAGGCAATAATTCGCTTAGGTATATTGCTATTACGTCTGCTTGATTCACAACCTATGTCAATTTCGTTTCTGCGCAACATGATCCACACAGTATAAAGTACCAGGTTCCAGTAGTGAACTATTTAGCGAGTCATAGACGTGTTTGCAAAACACTCCTTATGACCGTCTTGATAGTCACCCATGTAGAACAGTGTCTAACAGCCACGAGCGCCAGTGAACTGACCACACGAATGTCTGTGATCTGCGAAGTGGACCAACCTGTGCTTCCGATTATTGAAAATTAGAACAGCATGGTTACGACATTCACGCTAACTGACAGCCGTTGGAATTAACGCAATTTTCTGTCGTTTACTTTGAAACAATCCATTGAAGTACGTAGACTGCTGTTTGGTAGCGAAATTCTCAAGCTTCTTTATTCCGCCTACAGGACGCTGGAAAGCCCCTACCACACACCGCTGCGGTTCTCCCCATCGAAGCGTCCGGCACTTCTGAGCCGCCGACACGCCCGCTACATCTGCGCGGGCGTCGACGTTCTCGTCGTCAGCGGCGCTTCGTGCGGAAGCGAACTGGACACGCGGCATCTCAGCTCAGAAGTCGCCGCCATTACGGCCTGTTTTTGCGACTTCTGTTCTAATAACTGTACAGTCTGGTGTTGATGGGAGAAGATGTATGAATGGGGGGGGGGGGACGGGACTGCCTTACTGTTTAATAAAGTGTGCTGCACATTTAATACCGTCTTTTACATATTATTTATTCATTCAATTATTTATGCATGCATCAAGTGTTTAACGCATCTGCTGGATTTTGGTATTGATGGGTGCGACCACTATTGGATCTTGCTGGATGTTGTACTTGAAGGACGAAATAACAGATCGGCCTCGTGTTCATTGTCGCAGAAAATCTCCAAAAAAAATTCGATCCAGGTAATGCAGTCCTGTAAGCATCCTCTTGACAGCTAATTGTGATTGCTATATTATAACTGTTTAACACGAATCATCGATGACATCTGGAAAAACAACGGGCTATCTCTCATTAGCCATCATAAGATAATGGCAGCTGCCACACAGCACATCAAAGAAATCATTATGCGACACACAAAAACGTAGAAAACGTAGAACCTAATGTCTATTGACCACAACCATGTGCACCCACGATATTGCTATTTTACACAAAAAAAAGGGCATGAGGAAATGAAATAGATTTGTGACACCGGAAACTGACATTTTTCACTCCCAAAATATGACAGTGTATGTGTCATAACTTGGCGGTGTTAGTTATTTGGTATTAAGACTATTCTGTGACATCAATAGCTGTCAGTGTGTGGGTGAAATGGGTGACTGCTGTTACCCTGAAAACACGCTTTATTTACTCCGCTTGGTAAAGAAGAAAATTACACAACCAAAATAGTACCAAAAATTGTAACACTGCATGTTACCGCAAAAATTGCTAGAACCTATGTTATATCAAAAATTGTAGCAGCATATGTTAGAGCAAACAAACTGCCTCTTGATAATGCCATACTTCAACCACAGATATACGTGTCAAACGTACACATTTTAATAGAAAGTTTTATAAAGCGTAACAGTTTCCCAGTCTAACTGCTTTACAGTGGAACCATCGTCCTGTGTAGAAGCTCGCGGGGTAATTATTTCGCAGCACAAACATTTTCATGCGTCAGTGTTTTCCAGTGTACACATCTTGTAACGATGCTACCACATGAAGTTAAAGGCAGTGAAGCATCCCTGATATTTAGGCATCACATAAAGGCTTCATGGTTAGTGATCACCAGATAAGCGTGCTGACCTGAGGATTTGACATCAGGAATCTGTATATTTTGCTTATTGGAACAAGTCTTGAGGAAACGGTTACACTGCAAATGTTTACACCAGACCTAGTAACTCTTGAAACACTTACACTAGCAAACAAATATGCTCCAGAACAGTACCACTGGAAACGGCACACTATTTAATGGTTACACTGGAAAATGGTACACTGGTAAATGGTTGTACTAGATGAATCTTGCACTGGAAAATTGTTGCATTAGAAAGTAGTGACACTATGAAATAGTAACAATGCAAGAGGTTACACTTGAAAAATGTTTCACTAGAAATGGTTACAATGAAAACCAGTTACACTGTCAATGGTTACGCTGGAAAATGAGCAGTTACACTAGATTACTGTTACGCTGGAGTACAGCTGGCGGGAGTAGCCGAGCGGTCGGGGGAGCTGCAGTCGTGGACTGTGCGTCTGGTCCCGGCAGAGGTTCGAGTCCTCCCCCAGGCATGGGAGTGTGTATGTCCTTAGTATAATTTAGGTTATATAGTTTCCCTGGAGAACAGTTACGCTGGAAAATAGTTAAAGTGGAAGTGGTTTACCAGACTAAAGGCAACATTGGAAGTGAGGAAAATGATTACACTGGAAATGGTAAAGCGGAAGAAATTTAGACTGGAAAAGGGTTACACTGGAAAGGGGTACATCTGGAAATGTGACGTTTTAGAAAAAGTCAGACTGAAAAACCATTACACTGTAACACATAAACAACAAATGGCGGGAAAAATCTACCTCACAAGGGAACTTCCCCATCGCACCCCCCTCAGATTTAGTTATAAGTTGGCACAGTGGATAGGCCTTGATAAACTGAACACAGATCAATTGAGAAAACACGAAGAAGTTGTGTGGAACTGTTAAAAAATAAACAAAATTTACAAACTGAGTAGTCCATGGGCTACATAAGCAACATAGTGGAGCGTATGAGAATAGGAGCGCCGTGGTCCCGTGGTAGCGTGAGCAGCTGCAGAACGGAGGGTCCTTGGTTCAGGTCTTCCCTCGACTGAAAATATCGCTTTGTTTATTTTTGCATAGTTATTATCTGTCCGTTCGCTCATTGACATCTCTGTTCACTGTAATAAGTTTAGTGTCTGTGTTTTGCGACCGCATCGCAAAACCGTGCGATTAGTAGACAAAAGGACGTGCCTCTCCAATGGGAACAGAAAACATTTGATCGTAGGGTCATAGGTCAACCGATTCCTCCACAGGAAAACACATCTGATATATTCTATACGACACTGGTGACGGCATGTGCGTCACATGACAGGAATAAGTTGTCGACCCACCTAACTTGTACACTTGGCGAATGGGTAAAAATATTCTTCTACCTTGCCCGATTTAGGTTTTCTTGTGGATGTGGTAATCACTCCCAAAAAAGTGATGAAAACATAAGAGTTTGTCACATAAACTGAAAATAAAAAATTAAACTTTTCATTCGATGGAAGATTTGAACCAAGGACCTTTCGTTCCGCAGCTGCTCACGTTACCCGGAGACCACCGCGCTCTTGCCTTTTTCTTGTCCTTAATGTTGCCTATCTTGCGATGAACTACTCAGTTTGTATATTTTGCTTATTTTTTCACCGTTCCACACAACTTCTTCCTGTTTTCTCAATTGATTTGTGTTCAGTTTTTCAAGGCCTGTCCATTGTGCCAACTTATAACCAAATCTGAGGGGGGTGCGATGGAGAGGTTCCCTTGTCAGTACTCATTTACACTGTAAAACAGTTACATTGGGAAATGCTTACACCGTGAATTAATTACTCTGGCAGATGGTTTGACTAGGAAAAAGTTACACTAAAAAAATGTTACACTGGAGAACGCTACATTGTAAAACAGTTACAATGGAAAATGGCTGCATTGGAAATGGTTACACTGGAAGAGGACACAGTGGAAAATTATTAGTGTAGAAACTGCTTCAGGGAAGACTGGTTACTCTGGAACTGGTTACACCGTAGAAAGGTTTACAATGACAATAATTATAATGGAAAATGTTTATATTGGAAATTGGTTACAGCAGAAAATGGTTAATCCAGAACATGTTACACTGGAAGATATTTACACTGCATAATATTAATGCTGTTTTTTAAAATTAGTGTAATATTATATTTATAGGTTTTGTTGGTGTCAAAGATTCTGAAATGGTAAAATGGTGCATAGAAAATTTTTACTTGTGGATAATGAAACTATATATTCCGCCAACCAGCATTAGATTCCCATCAGACCGATGAAAACGTTGACCGACGGCATTGTTTAGAGGCCAGTGACCGGTCTCAAATTTACGCAGTTCGAGTAATTACATTGCGATGAAACTGATAATGACGACCGGTGAAAGCGATCTCTGGGACGCTGAAATAATAGTCTGGTAAAGTAATAGCCAAATGAATACTAGTAGTGTTCGGCTGTGGCCACCACAACTCTCCTTCTCTGCAGCCTGAAAAAGTTCTGAAATGCAGCTTAATAATTTTATATGTGGAATTAATGAAAAAGGAAAGTAGATTGTTAATTTAAATATGGTTATTGTAATTAAATAAGCGTAACTATTCAAAAAAATATTATAGACGCGAGAGCGATTCTTACGTTTTGTGAAACAGCCAGCGAAAACAAACGCGAGAGACTGGGAGCTCCATGCTCCTGCTTTTATACAATCCAAACAAAAATTACGTCGACTGCCTTCCACTTGCGTTACAGTATGGATACAAAAATATTTCTCTGGAACATTCTGTACCATAACAGCAAAAAAGTACCTTCCTTACAATAATCGTGACCATTTCGCCTTACTTTACAGATTTAATTACACAGAGAAAATATATTTTAGCCTTCATTAAAAGATTGGGCGTTATTCTATTAATTATTCAAGAAAGGGACATGTCATTGACTCCTTGAACATTTGTTTCTGATTTTGTCCTTAAAAATACAAAACGAGCGTTCAACTGGAGTAAGATTAGTATGCATTGTGTTACAAAGGTGTAAATAAATATCATATTCCAACAGAATCACTAACAAAATACTCTGTCCATTTGGCAGTTCTTTTAGAGAAAATACTTGGTTCATACACTTTACACTTTATTGTCCTTGTGCACATGTTTTTTAAAATTTATTCAAATACATTTGTCTTTTAGAAAATCTTCATAAAGGTTTAGTCAATATACAGAAATTCAGTATTACAGATATAAGTTCTGTTTGAGTTTGTTATCTCTGTTTCTTACTTACTGATTTTTTAAATAAAAATCTATACGCAATTGTTTGTAACTACGTAACACGCGCGGCGCGTCCGATTGACACAACAAACTTTCTCGACCTGGCGCGCTCTGTTGAGGAGGCGGGTCCATCGGTTTGTTTGGTGACTTCTGGTGACGATTCCAGAAAACCCGCTGCCCAGCAAATGCCCATCATAGCTGGAACGCGTGGAAACGGCTCCGGTGGCTGGCCAAGCCGCCATTCGTGCTTGCTCCACACACGTGACGACCGGCTGCGGTCGTTGATACATGCAGATCAAAGCAAAGCAGTATCAGCTCTACGAAAATTAATACTGTATCGCAGATCTGCCCTACAGAAAAATTTTATTAGTACAATGGGTTTCACTTTCATTATTGTCTAGCATTTGTATTGTTCTTGCGATCGAGGTTTCAGGTTTATCTTTAGGGAACTTTATTTATCACTAGTTTGTAGTTGGCACAACTGTCTACAGATCATGGAGTATGTTAGAACTAAGTGTGTTGAGTTCTTCACTGCTGGCTTAACAAACAGTACTCGTCTAGGCTTTGTAGTGTTCACCACTGGCATTTCAAGAACGTCTCTGGAGAGTCATTGATTACAATTGTCCAAAAGAAAAGAAATCATTCAGTGTATAACTACGAAGTTTGTGTGCAGCGACAATTAGGCACGCTTTCACACGTTTTTGTTTGTTGACTAGGAAGTTTTTATTTGTTCATTATCTCGCCAGTGCAATAATATCCTTTGTAAGTTCTTTACGTCAATTTGCGTGCGGATATGAGCGTCAACGTGTGTGTACACATCGAAGAAAAGTCTTGTGCATCAGACTTCTCACTGCATTGGCTGGTGTGCAGTTCACAACGGTGAGTTGGTCATATGAACTGTTCACTTCGCGTAACACTTACTTACTTTACACATTTTGGATCCACAACGTCACTCGCTTGAGTGTCCTATTGCGACCACTGTCCACCAATTCACGTCTTAACTTCATTCATAAAAACACTCACATTTGAGTCCCTTTTTCTTATCCACACCAGTCTGTTCTTTCTCCGGATCGCATGTACCTCTTGTACAAACTATTGATATAGTTTTTAGATTTGTCTTTCTTATAAGTGGCGCACTTTAGATGAATAACGTGTCGCTTTTGTAGTTTTTTTTTTTTTAATGTTAGCCATGGTTCGTTACAATGCATTGCTCGTGGTTTGATGTTCACAAAATTATTTACTTCCCTCTTTTTATATTTCATAGATTGAGTACCATTACTTGGTTTATCGTCATGTTACCATGTACTCATGAAATAACCCCATTATAGATACGGATCGGCAACGAGCAAAGCACAAACAAAATCCAAACAACACAGACCGCGATCACAAAATTAACACATGCCACCGAAATCGCATGTGGCGAAAATCTGAGCTCCTGCTCCACATAAACTCACGGTCTCACATGATTTAACATATAATTGATCATGTTGATGAAATTGGGACAGTGCACCTTTGCATAAGAACCGCTCGCCCACAGCAGCTGACTGGTAGTATTCAATGTATAAGTACATCACATATTTATTCTAAGGAAATTAAACTTGATAAAAAAAAGATGTTTACCACAAGATTACTAGTTACACTGAATATTACTGTCTCTTACTCTATGTACACTTAGTTGCAGGTAACAGTTCATCTGTTTATGCTTATACTGATGATGATGATGATGATGATGATAATGAAGTCCCATACTCCGTAATAGAGCGTAGGGGACAATGCGGGATACCCGCACCGCTTACTAGGCAAGGTCCTAGTGGAGGTGGTTTGCCGTTGCCTTCCTCTGACCGTAGTGGGGATGAATGATGATGAAGACGACACAACACCTATTCATCTCGAGGCAGGTGAAAATCCCTGACCCCTCCAGGAATCGAATCCGGGACCCCATGCTCGGGAAGCGAGAACGCTACCACGAGCTGCGGACATGTTTATACTAGGCAGCAAACAGCTTTAGTTCTCATTTGGCCCTTTTTAATCACTTTACCTTATCCTATACATTAGATAATATATACAGAGGTATCTTCCATAATAAACTTGTCAAACTTCTAGAATTCATATAACTAATGCTGAAAATGTATTTTTTTACTGACAAAATAGTCGGTCCTCAATTACACATTTCACAGTTTTGGTTGTGGTGGATCTTTTGATGTAGGCCTATGTGTATTGGTGGTATATGTTATGTTATGAATAGTTGCAGTTTGGTATTATTCTGCCTGCTTCACAAGTTGAAAATTATTTACGTCAGTGACTCAGTTATGGTACTTCTCGCAGGTAGTTTGACCGACAAGTTGTTTCTGTATTAAAACACACCACCAACATACAATATCCCATATACACAGCTGCATAATTAATTACTTGTTTTATTTTTATGAAATTTCACTGCCGACGAGATTCATGTTACATAAATGTGATTCAATATTGGAAAAACTGACTACTATCGTTGCTTCAAAGGAAGAGAAACTAATCAACAGAAATATCCTACATTTACATTTATTTTTATTTGTCAAAGTTAGCAAACAGTAAAATATTTATTACAGACTTGGGCCGTTATTATTTAAAATAATGGCGTTGACCTCTGTGCGAATGTTACATAAATCATTCACATATATAGCTTCACGAATATAGGAGTTGTTAACAGTAAAACATTAGCGACGCTTTTAAGTAATATTTGATTATGTTTAGTCTAAATACTGCAATAAACTTACACGTTTTCGTGCCTCGCCACATAATGGCTTCTTTCACTACCAAGAAACAAAAGGGAAGAATATGGAACCTTGTTCAGAAGGAACACAGATTACAATAACATTTGCAGATCATATTAATTGATAGACGTCAGTTTTGTTAAATTTGCGAAATACGTCAGTATTATTTTTTTCACGTTATGTGGCGTACTGCCACGTAGTGACGTAGTTATACTTTCTCATTACACAGTCACTTTAGACAACATAAACATACTTTCATGAAAACACGCAGGAAAACGTCCTAATTACTGCTTAAATTCAGCAAATACTTAAAACAGCAAGATCATTATTGCTTCTAATCTCACACAAACGCCACCAGTTTTATCGCCATCTACTGCTATCTTTATATCATTGGTAACATTTACATCAATTAGTTATGGTACATTAGTATACATTCCTGATGGTGCAATGGACTTTCATAGTAAGACAGGCTCAGCATAAAATTTCAAATAGTGTATATATTCATAGTGCAGAGTGGTAGATAAAATGTTAAAGACAAAATACTTTGGCATGTGTGCAAGTATCTTTATTGAACAAATTAATTCAGATCCGTTTGGAGATAAAAAAACTGCTCGCCTGGTATTATTTTTTTGATAGATTGTGCATCAAGAATAAGGTGCACACCTCCGCAGGTTTGCCCAAAGCTAATAATGGGCTGCTGTATTTTAAAACTGAAGACTCTATACAACACCTCTGTATCATTATCTGAAGCTTCTGTTTGACAGCCTCCCTTTTGAACCACGGGACAGAATAAATTGCTTGGCAGCAAGTTTTATGCTATAGTACTTCCATCCGGTAAACATAATCCTTAATCACGGGACAGAATAGGTTGCTTGGCAGCAAGTCTTATGCGATAGTACTTCCATCCGGTAAACATAATCCTTAATCACGCCAGGCTTTAATGAAAATACCTCGACGTATTTCTCGAGTAATATACATACACTACTGGCCATTAAAATTGCTACACCAAGACGAAATGTAGATGATAAACTGGTATTCATTGGACAAATATATTATACTAGAACTGACATTTGATTACATTTTCACGCAATTTGGGTACATAGATCCTGAGATATCAGTACCCTGAACAAGCACCTCTGACCGTAATAACGGCCTTGATACACCTGGGCATTGAGTCAAACAGAGCTTGGATGGCGTGTGTAGGTACAGCTGCCCGTGCAACTTCAACACGATACCACAGTTCATCAAGAGTAGTGACTGGCGTTTTGTGACGAGCCAGTTGCTAGGCCACTATTGACCAGACGTTTTCATTTGGTGAGAGTTCTACAGAATGATCTGGCCAGAGCAGCAGTCGAACATTTTCTGTATCCAGAAAGGCCTGTACAGGACCTGCAACATGCGGTCGTGCATTATCCTGCTGAAATGTAGGGTTTCACAGGGATCGAATTAAGGGTAGAGCCACCGGTCGTAATACATCTGAAATGTAACGTCCACTGTTCAAAGTGGCGTCAGTTCGAGAAAGAAGTGAGCGAGACGTGTAACCAATGGCACCTCATACCATCACGCTGGGTGATATACTCCAGTATGGCGATGACGAAAACACTCTTCCAATGTGCGTTCACCGCGATGTAGCCAAACACGGATGCGACCATCATGATGCTGTAATCAGAACCTGGACTCATCCGAAAAAATGACGTTTTGCCATTCGTGCACCCAGGTTCGTCGTTGAGTACACCATCGAAGGCGCTCCTGTCTGTGATGCAGCGTCAAGGGTAACAGCAGCCATGATCTCCGAGGTGATAGTCCATGCTGCTGCAAACGTCATCGAACTGTTTGTGCAGACGGTTGTCTTGCAAACGTCCCCAAATGTTGACTCAGGGAACGAGACGTGGCTGCACGATCCATTACAGCCATGCGGATAAGATATCAGTCATCTCGACTGCTAGTGAAACGAGGCCGTTGGAATCCAGCACGGCGTTCCATATTACCCTCCTGAACCCACCGATTCCATATTCTGCTAACAGTCATTGGATCGCGACCAACACGAGCAGCAATGTCGCCATTTTTGAACACCAGACCTCCTGACCGAGAAGGCACACGAATCGTCAAGGGAGCTGAATTTGAGACTTTGATACCGCCTAGCGTTTTTGAGTCGTGATGTTGTATCGTTGTGTTTGGTGCTATCATTCGTTACCAAGCATACGCTACTAACACAGACGTACTCGTGCATTACTAAACTGATAAAGGCGAATCTGGTTACCGAAGCTTGTTACTGTCATCCGACCTAACGTCAAGAACTTCATGAATAGTACAATTACGATATTTTGAAACGAAATAACATTGTAAACTCTAGGGGGTAATTTGAATACGTTCTGAATATGAGATAACAACACACAAAATAATATAAAACACTTTTTATCAACACAGCGCTTTCTCCATCTAAGAGCACTTTTATAACTACGAAAATTTTTTTGATATGTCAAAGTTGATCAAAACTAGTAAACGAGTAACAAATACATAAACACTAGCATTGCAGCACGAGTAATTACTGCATGTATCAGCACATGATGAATAATAAAGAATAAAACAAGTTTTTTGCTGTTACATTTTATTTACACTTTAATAACCATCTTCGTTAAACACCTCGTCTTTGAGAAGTACATCAACAATATCCCTGTAATATAATTGCGTAGGCTTCCGCGGCCAGAGTCAGTCGACATAAAAGTTTTCTGGGTATGGTACCGCGTCATAATGTAAAAACTACTGCTGCTATAGAAAAACCAACGTTTCGGTCACGATTGCCATTAGACCCAGAAGAAGGCCGCTGCAATCGTGGCCGAAACGTTGGTTTTTCAATAGCAGCAGTAGTTTTTACATTATGACGCGGTACCATACCCAGAAAACTTTTATGTCAATATCCCTGTCGTCTACCCTGCTGCTGTAGGACATTTTTTTCTTTGTTTTGCGCTGATGAACTGTATCTTTTTCTCTCAGCTCTTCCATCATTTTTCTTGTTCTTAATGGCAGATTTTCTAGCCAGCGCTCATCGCAATTTGGTGGTAAATACACGTTTAGAATTTTGTCACCAAGACTTCCACGAAGACGAGGCTTCCTTGAGGCGACGATTTTCTAAAAATGCGATGGATGCGATAGTAATACAGAGGGAACAGCTGCTTCTTGATGTCCCCTCGTCTGACCAGTGAATTCCATGTCTTCTTCACCAAACTGCTGGGAATAAACACCTAAAGCTTTAGTAGGAGGCACGTTCTCCTTGCGAACTACTTTTACCCAGGTGTGACTTAGATCTCTCCTTTTTGAAAATCTGAAGCATCATAATAATCACAAGAAATGAGCTACCAATAACATGTACTGAAATGATCCAAAAACTCGAAAAATAGTTTTCAAATTCTTAACTACAGCTTGTGTCGTCGTTGCTATCACGGGGTAAAAATAGATAAACCTATCATTTAATCCCAGTGCTGACTGTTTCTTTTATTCCCGACATCGCTTTTGTGATTTACGTGTTGGCCACTCTTGACAATAAACTATTGCTAAAGAAACTGTTATCATTCGGAATAAGTAGAACAGCTAACAAATACTACAGCCATATCTAGACAGGTACAATGGTCCACATTGCAGATGATGTTTAATTGTTAGTGGAACAAATATCAGCCTGAAAACATTAACATGATAAATATTCACGAAAGTATATTACCATCTATTCTGTTCGTAAAATGTATCAATTATTTTCCAGATAGCAACACACTATACAATGCTAAACACCAGAACTCCGAGTTGAGAAAGCACGCGATATCGTGAATGGAGCTAAATTCGAGAGTTAGATACCATTCTGTAGTTCGTTAACTAGCATACGCTGCTAACACTGACATACTCGTACATTACTAGACTGGTAGAGGCGTATCTCTTACTGAAGCTTGAAGCCGCCATCCGACCTCGCCTAACGTCAGGAAGATGAATGGTACTACTGCGATTTTCCGAAAAGAAATAACATTGCAAGCTTTACGAGGTGATCTGAACAAATTCTGCATATAATGCAATATTAGAATACTAGTTGTGTTCAACACATACATTATAGTACCGTATTATGAGAAGAAATTCAAGTTACGAATAGGTTTAACGTAGAC
Source organism: Schistocerca piceifrons (assembly GCF_021461385.2). Taxonomy (NCBI): domain Eukaryota; kingdom Metazoa; phylum Arthropoda; class Insecta; order Orthoptera; family Acrididae; genus Schistocerca; species Schistocerca piceifrons. Next base: position 681,698,855 of record NC_060141.1, on the reverse strand, counting down.
CATAGTTTTCGTAAGAACATACAAAGGAATAAAGATACTTTTTGTCAGACAAATAGCACGTTCTACTTCTAGGAGCAGTTTTATAACGAGCATAATACGAATTTGAAGCAAGGTCAAAGTGGATCAAAATTACTAAAAGGTTAATAAATGCAGTAGCACCAGCATATCAGCGTAATTAGTTACTGTATGTATCAGAAAATGACGAATAATAAAAAAATTAACAAGGTTTTTATAGTTACATTTAATTTATGCCTATTCGTTAGTGACCTTTCCATTCAGAGGTAAATCAACAGCATCCCTGTCAGTCTGTATTCAGTTTTCATTTCGCCTAAACTGCTACTATAGGACATTAGGTTTTTTCATTGTGCTCATTAACTCTGTATTTTCTCTCAACTCCTCCATCGTCTTTCATTTTCGTTGTGACAGATTTGCTAATCTACACTCATCTGAACTTGGTGATGAAGTCTTATAACACACTTTTCAAATTTAATCACATTATCAAGAACAAGAAGCTTGCTTGTAGTGATCCCTTGCTAAAAATGTGATGGATACGAAAGGAATACGGAGGAAGAGCTCCTTCTTGGAGTCTCCCCATCTGACCAGTTAAGTCCATCTGTTCTTCACGAAACTTGTAGGAACACACACATAAAACGTTTGTAGGAGCCCCTTTCTCCTTGCGAACTGCTTTTACCCAGGTGTGCCCTCTCCCAAAAATGTGAAATATCGTAGTAATTACGAGATACGAGGCACTAAAAGCAAACTAACAGCAATGTAATGAGGTGGCCCAAAAATGCAAGAAATATTGTTCAAATGCTTAACCACAGCTTGTGTTGTTGCTGCTGTGATGGGGTAAAGCTAGGCAAACATGGTAAATGCATCAATGCATAACGTTATCTATTGGTGGCCCCCTTTTAGATCTCGGTTAGGGTCCCACAAAATCAATGAATAATTTTTGATAAGGGCGATCGACAAGTGTAGATGCCAGATGACCAATATTTGTATTTTGTGTGGGTTTTCAAACAGCGCAGACTTCATATTACCTACTATGGTTATGTCGCTGTTTATCCACTCGCATACGACTGTTGTAGGAGTTTCGCTGTAGTTTCAAGAAGATCGATCTTCTCCCACTCGTTACTCATGAAAATACGCTAGAAACAAGAAAACAGATACCTGATGCACAATCTTTAATTTCTCATCATAGTGTGTCGAACAGCATGTCGTTTGACACTTAATTCGTTCAAGATTTTATTCCTAATAGCAATCAAGTACTCATGCTTCTCCCCATATTCCCATATATGTCTCAAATGTGGTCACATAATGTAGATATAATGACGGGTACTCATTTAGTGGGATTCTGGACACTGTCCTGTTGCTTTCCCTCCGTTTCTTCCCTAAACATGTCGCTCAAACCACCTGCTGTCTAATCCTCAGACGCCTTTCTGTTCCGGACTTGAAACTGGAAAAGCAAAATCCCAGGCTTCCAAGATCTGCCCGGAACCCCACATAATGCTTGATTATTAGCGTTCAAGGTAAACTAAGCTTGTTCCAGATACTGCCTAAATGTTTTCTTCCGCAACAGTACCGACAGCGCTTTTAATTAATATAAAGAGTATGTTCTTTGCAGTGGGTTCGACGTTCTTGACGCGTAAGGTATGGCGCGTCTCCCTCGTTCTTGTAGCAGAATCGCCCCAATCACTACGGCAGAGGCATCTAAGATAAATGGTTCACTACACTCAGCGAGAGAACAGAACCGGTGCTGTTACTACTAACGCTTCATTTAGCGACACCCAAGCCGCATGCTGACAGGAAGCCCACTGCAACTTACGTCCTTTTCTACGCAATTAGTTCAGCTCTCCAAATCCTTAGATGAATCTGCGGAAAAAATTCGCCAAGCCTATGGTCTTAGTTACTGCTTGCTACACCTGCTGGAGCCAGTATCAGGATAATGGCCTGCGTCCTACCAGCACCCATTGTCATCCCTTCAACAGCAGCTATATACCCTATAAATTGTATCTAATCGCAAGGAAATTTCACCTTCCGTAGATTTGGCAGATATCCAACTCTCCATAATCTCTCAAAAACTGTTAAATGCTGAATGTCCTGAACCACCCAGTGACACACAATTTTATATTTTTATCGGATAACATTCCAGCAACAAGAAGAGTACCACGGCAGCCATAGGCAGGCCAAAAGAAATCCCGTTATATTCATAGAAATTCCTGTCAGCGGTAAATGACGTGATGGGTTCAGAACATTACGCTAGGGCAATTTCATAATCGGCGTCGTTGAGGTCTAACATGGTGAACACCTTAGGAAAAAGTCGAGACTGTGGATGAGTAGCGATGCTGAACGTAAAACCACCTTCTTATTTAACTGTCGCTAGTCAATTTCAGAGTGGTATTCCCTATATGACATATATATTAAAAGTATGGGAGCCATATTCAAAGACTTGGTAGCTCGGGTAGTTTATTGCTCCATCAAATGTTCAATTAATCCTTTCAATATATTCATCTTTTGGGGGCCCAACCGATATATGAGCTTTTGCCCTGAAAATTATCTCATAATTATATATTATATTCCACCAATGAAGTATCCCCTAATTTAAATGAGGGAACGTCCGACAATTCCGAATACAAGTATTTATTTCCTTTTGCGTCTCAGGATGCAAGTAGCCCAACCGTACACCTCTTCACCTCCTGCGGCTCGTCCCCTGTTTGCTATTACCGTGGATTACCGGTCCTTATGATAACAAAAGGAAGAACATACTCTGTGGTCTGAATGTGATAGAATACTTTCTGGTCCCTCAAATCAGTTGCAAGACCCGTGCCACCAATGATGCCTACCCCTACAATACAAGCAGTAGCTAACATGTCAAAAAAAACACATTCCCACCTTCCAAGTAAAATTTAATAAGCTTCACGAACGCTGCACCTATTTTCCTCGACGTTAGACTATTTTAACCCCTTCGTACTTTACGCAATCTTCTATCAATTCAAATGTTCAAATGTGTGTGAAATCTTATGGGAGTTAACTGCTAAGGTCATCAGTCCCTAAGTTTACACACAGCTTAACCTAAATTATCCTAAGGACAAACACACACACACCTATGCCCGAGGGAGGACTCGAATCTCCGCCGGGACCAGTCGCACAGTCCATGACTGCAGCGCCTTGGACCGCTCGGCTAATCCCGCGTGGCCTTCTTGCAATTCTACTCATTTATAGATTTTCTTATTTCTACAATACCAATCATAATTTATCGCCAAAATGGCACTTCCTGTGGTAAGTAAAGCGTAAGTGTGGTCATCGTTAGTGGTGCAACCTTAAGATGGTACGTTTCGTAGTAATCTCGTATTCATCCCATCTTTCTTCCAGCAATTTCCTTTTCTTACAGTTCTTATTTTTGTGTCCCAATTTGGTACAATACCAACTTGTATCCTCATTCCTAACTTTAAACTCTCCACATCAGTCATATAGACCCCTGTACGTTTCTGTTGCGGCTCCATAATAAAACACAGAAACCTAATAACTTCCTCAACAGAATCCAGTCATAAATCCCAGCAACCCGCCAATCATTCTTGCAATACGTTTGGTGGCTTGATTAATGCTTCATCTGACATCGCACTCTCCCTCAGGTGACACTGCTCACTTTTTCCATCTAAACTTCTAGTGACATGCCCTGCCCAATCTACATTAGCAAGTCAGTTACCAACCTTCTTTCGTAGCCTTTCACTCACTATTTTTCCTCTTTCTCGAATGCCATCACGTCCTTCGAGCGATCGACTTAATGTGCATATCTGGCTTGTAATCTCCTAATTTAATTCTCTGTAGGCGGAACAGTACCTAATTCTTCCATATTTTCTAACATTCCCACGAGAGCGGCGCAAATACCAATGGCGGCCAATAACACCTTCTTTTTTCTGAGATCTTCCATATTGTCGGAAGCTGCATGTCTTGTTTCAACTGAACTACCAGTTCAGTTACACTCCCTATTGGTTCCACTACTCTTCTCTGGAGTCTGGTTCTACAACAATCGCAAGACAGTATCAGATTCCAATAAATGAATTTTTAATAGTAATTTTGCCTTGGTTCCACGTCTCTCCACTTAGTCGGCCATGCTCTCTGCTACCAAATTTGTTGCGATACTGAGACCAGACCTTGTTGTCAGTGGCTTATTAGGGAAAATGACAGACACACAACCAGGTTTCCAAAAATTTGTTTTAAAAGAGAGTAAAATTTTCATTCTTTGAGATACAATAATCTTCTAGAATACTAAGACAATACTACAAATTTTTCAGAATAAATTAAAAACTCCCTGTTGAAATTTAATTGTGAGATCCTCAAAAGGACCAATTTACCAGCAACTGTATTGTTATTAAAAGCAATAAATCAAGCCAACCTTCTACAAGTAAAGGATTAATATATTACAAACGCTGACCAATGCCTTCATATCACCTCTTAATTAAAACTCAAACTCTTCAACAACACCCAAGATCAAAGAGCTGATATAAAATACACAGAAAGATTAACCATATTAACATATTAATATAAATCCTTCTTACAGAAATTGTCTACGAATTCACTTTGGAAGTTTTGCAGGTTGGCATCTATTGCTTTCGTTTATACACACCAAAAAGAAGTTGAGACCTTGGCCATCTCCCTTGTACACATGAACAAGACTGTTTTCTTACTTAAGTGCACAAAATTTCTCTGAAACTTAGGTTCCATTGCAATTACTCAAATGATTGGCTTAGACAAACACACCACAGATTCACACACCAGTCATGCTCGAAAGAGGCTCCCAGGATTCCTCCCGAGGGAAACGCAATCACGACTCACGCCGCCCCTTGTGTGTATCACACTGCTTCGACCCAGAAGACGTTAACTTTCGTACCATACAATCACCTCTGTAACATAGGTGACTCATGTAGGCAACTGACCAGATGCCGCATTCGAGACCGTCAACCGTACCATGCGACTGTTCAGAAGTAACTAACTTCCCTCTTCACTCCACACACGAACGCTAGCAATCACATGACTCACTCCACATCCGTGCTTCACCGATGCTATTGAACGGTAGTACCAACCTTTGGCACGATACTAGTGCCATTGTTCAAGAACACATCATTTGGCTCCGTCTGTTAATACTTTTTCTCTTCAGATCCCTAAAATATGTATAAACGACTTAGAACTGGCGGTACGCCAGTTAAGACGAATTGTAATGTAATTTTTAGGCTTATATACAGTACAAAAGCAAAATACGTAAGATGTTTCTGTTTGTTCACGCAGTGAGATGTTTTCCTGTCCTTGCATCTTCCGTCTTCTGCACGAAAAAATACAAGCAAACACGACACCTTCGTTGATTACTATGTCAAAACTCTAAAGGGAATATAGTTATATCGGTTTATCCAATTTCTTACGACTGTGTTTTCTGAACACGATCAGTCGTTTACACGTATTTTAAAATCATAATATCTTGGCGAGCACCAAGTGATACCAACGATAATGTATACAATATTACCAGATATTATTGCCTCTGTAGTAACGTATTCCTATGTCTGCCAATCAGTCAGATTGTAAACATTATCTCCTGTTGTGTTAGTAACAAGAGAAACAGTGATTACAGTTTACGTGATCCTGGAATTATTGATTTATATATTTTCTTTCCAATATATAATTCTTGTTCGCCGTACTACTTGCTTTGAGAGATAGAGGCTCCGTTTTTGTGTTACTGTCACTTTAACATATGAATCTATGGTTTCATATCTTTGATCTATATCCTTGTTTTAGTCCTTTGGATTATTTGTTCCTCGCTCTATATTTTATTGCTGCACGGATACACCCGTTAGATTTTAATATCCGTTTCTTGTGGCAGGAGGCAGTGATTCGTGAGTCAGCTATTCAATTTTTTTAGAGGTTTCATGTGCTCCAAAAATACTGTGAATTGCAGTGGACTTGCTAAATTTCCTACCTTTTTTCTTTATGGATAGCAACAGTCACAACTTTTCGTGTTTCTCTGCCTTTTTCGATTCCCCTATTTTATTGTTTCCGTTCTTTAGCACTGGATATTTTTTCCACCTCAAATACCTAATTTCCCACTCGTCCCATCCGCTTCCATATTTTTTATTACTCATTTATATGACTCAGTATTGGTTTACACTATTGCGACAGGAGAATGGGCTATGTAGTTGTTCGACATTTTTATATTTTATTTGAGTTGAATTTTAGGAGTTGTTATGACCGCTTTGGTCAGATCGACGGACTGCATAGATCACTTTGGTTTTATCTGCAGCGATGTTTACGCTGACAGTGATCACGAAGATATCAAAAACGTTCAATTCAATTTAAAGAAAGAAAATAGCTCTGACACATTAAACGTATATGTTAAGCTTGTGTATGAAACAGAAAATTTTTACGGATAAATAATGACTGACAGTTGAGATGGAATGAACAGAGAGAAATTCTAGTAAAGAGAAAAGCCACTTGCCATGAATGTGTAACAGCTAGTGGCCTGTTATTGCATACTAGTAGTATTAATAAACAGTTTAGAGCTATGAGATCGTTTGCAGACGATTAAATACAGGAAACACCGACGTAGTTTTAGAACTGTAGGCGAGGGTCGTTACAATATTAAAGAAAGTAACATGAGTCCATTGTGAGGAAGCAGTTAAAAAATATTAGTGCCCTTACCGAGTCAAATGAATTCATTTACCAGTGTTCTCTGCACATCAGGAAAAAATTGGCACAGAAATGTCGAATAAATTTATTTCCAAGGCACCAAAGTCTAGATCTTAAGTAATGCATTCCATAAAATTACTGATTAGGTAAGTTACTCACACTATTGTTTCATAAAATAAGTTATAACTAATACAAACGTTTGACTTAATAACATACGTCGGCAATGTAACGATATTTGCAGAAAAGTCATACACCCAAGGAGCGTAATACTAATGTCTCGCCTGTCTGCCTCAGATCGATGTCTCATTCATCCTTGCAGAACGTTGACCCAGCACTTCAAAGAGGCAGTAGGGAGGACGTGGAGATGTAGCAGCGGAGCATCAGGGTAGCCGTGTCCTTGACGTCTTCTGCAAGTGTGTGCGGCTGTGGGCAGTGATACGAATGGAGAGAATGAATGGTATGTTATTATTTTTTTGTGTTATTAAACATACTTGTTCCAAGAATCTAAAATTGTAAGAGCACTGTATTTTGGGTGTAACCGGTTGAGTCGGTGCATTTGTATAGTCACTGGCGCTGGGTTGGGAAGGATGGATTTTCATGATGACTAAAGTATTCCAAGTTTTTCAGTTCAGGAAATTACCGAAACCATTCTTTGAACAAGTATACGGCCGACCGCCTTCCCTGTCATCTTCAAACGCGTGTGTATATAATGATATTTTTTATTTGACCTATGTATTCCTTTATTGTATTGAGAAAATTTATATCACTTCGAGGGTATCCTCAGGCAGGAAAATTATTTATCGAAATGTTAATAACACATGTTCATCGTATTTAAATTCCTTTTATAGCGTTATCCGTCAACGCTCAAGTGTTGTTAAAGACTCCAGGAATTCCCCGAAATGGGTAGATCGCACTCTTCTATCATTACTGAGTAATTAGACAAATTTAACAGCTGTAAATGAGTAATTGGTTAGGAAGTAGTCTCAACAATTCTACACATTGCTGTACTTATATAGGAATGGAATTACATGTTTATAATAGCGTCACTTTGGAACAGTGATGATGGTATCTAATAAATGTTTTACATGACCTTAGTACTGTACATCAGAGAGAGTATTACAGTTCCTCATTGTCTCCACGACCTTAGGTTACTTTCTGTTGAAGGTTCCTCGTAATGTGTTACAAGATATGATCTTCCTTTGTTGTTATTTCTTGATAAATTTTAGTTTTAATGATAAATAACAGTTTGGCGATATTTGAAGGAGTACGCATTAATATAACTTTTTCACATACAACGTGTTTGGATAATAAACAACTAATTGAACGTATGGTAACTGCTATATTTTTATTAAAAATATGTGGAACGTGTATACGGGTATATAAACAAACAGTCAGCACATCATAGAACAACAAGCCAAAAAAATAAGTAACTCTCAACACTGCTCCATATTTTCCTTTCTTAACTCTTCGAACACCTTACGACTCTGTGGTTTACGCAGTAATTCAGCATGTTGACCTGGCCTACCTAGATGTTTCAGTTTTATAGTCATTTTATTATCCTGCTAGATGAACTTCCGTGGAATTTTAATATGTTACTTCTCCCTGTCATATTTTTCTTCATAGGTGTTCGTTAACGTATGTATGATAGCTTTATTGTCAGCGCATAGTGGTCACAATTCATCCAGGGCCGAAATTCCAATTTCGAGTCCAAAGTTTCGTATCCAACATGTAGACAGATCGAGGAGACGACGGACTGGTATTCTGTTTCAGCTGTTGAAGTTGTCTCTAGACGTTCCTGTCGAGCACGCCATACAATAGGGACACTTCCCAAGACAAGAACTCCTTTGGTGCAGAATCTAGTTGGGATATCATATCCATAATCAGTATAAGCACAGGAAGATGGTGTTTAACCTTCATCAAAGAATATACCACAATTCATAATTCATTTTACGTACTGAAAAATGCATTCTGCCTTTTTCCAGTGACTACCCATTGATTTATATCAAAATCTACCTAAGTAATTAATACCAAAATTAACGTCTGGGCGAGATGTTACAACGTTCAGCAGACTCCCCATAGCTTCTCGTTAGTGCTAAGCCCTTACCAATAGCTCATCACTGACGAGATTTTATTCATCTGTCACCATTATATGCTCCGTAACCGTACCTGCTGCACTTAAACAGTCAAACTAAAACTGTGTTCAGATTTTCTTTCTAGACATATGTTGATATCCTAAAATTCCCGATGGACTTATTTTAATTTTCGTTCCAAGATGTTGTATCAAACTTCTGTTTCAGCTTGTTCAGAACTTCAGTAAAACCATCTTTACTCCTTCCAGTAACAGCTCATCATCAAGAAATAAATGTTATGATGATACTTCTGACTGCTTTAAAGCAGACGTAGGATCATTGTCAGTATTAACAAAACCTAATGTCATTAGATAATTTGAGAATTTCTCATTCTAGCTGCCACTTTACCTAGTAGTTTTCTGCTGAGTAGATACTCTCTGAACTGCATTCCATATCAACAAACCAGTTGTGACTTTAATTGATGTTACTCTCACCTTAGGTAATTAGGCTATCCACGGCTCTGTTTAAAAACATTAGCTGGAAGTAGTCATAAGGTCGAACCGCGCACGTTTGCTTTCGTCTTTCGTTCCCAGCAACTAACAAGGTGCAAAAAAAAAGCCAGTTAATAAAATGCACAGGATTATTAAACAAAAGATAAATGAATAACTTCTAAAATCTTCTTCAAGATCTGAACATAAAGTGCTCAGAATCGGTCACTTGAGCGCACCACTCAAAAAGTGTATGTCTCCACTTGATCTGACTCAACCTGACCACTTCCCGAACTAAACTAGTATATTACAATAATATTTAAATAAGGAATAACTCGCCTACATATGGGAAACGTTACATACATGCATTAAATGTGGCACATTAGTTCGATAACTTGGCACATTCAGTCACTTCAAAACAGACATACATGATGTAATTAATAAATACATACTAAAATAAACAGCATTTATTACTTACATGTCAGAACCATAATGTAAGCATCTTTTAGTCAGCAGAAATTTACTAAATCTAACAAGAATTAGAAAAATATCGGATTATTTATTAAATGAACAGATAAACATAAATCATATAAATTTAGGAAACATTCGAGACAACTCGACTTACGCTCATTTGAAATCACATTTTGCTTGGATCATTTCTTCATAGCACTTCACTATCACAAACACAGCGCGCGATCGGCGTTCTGTCAACAATTTTTAGATTATTCGGATTCCAGCCACCTCTGCAGAAATTCCTGATCCACTTGGCCGCGTACTGTGTCGAACGATGCGTCAATCTGCGGCACCCATCAGTGTTGGAGGATGATATCTGTCGAAATACATCTGTGGTGTGGTTACCAATAATGGTATAACTTCGTTAATCCCAATAGATTCGGCGCTGAACTCCCTCCCAGTAGAATCGATTCATTCACAAACAGTTCAGCAAGAAAAATATTGATTTATAGTACTACCCAATCACCCTTGATTCAGCTCGGCATTTCAAACATATTGTCCACCTTCTCAGTAGAAAACTTGTCTTTGGTACCATTAAATGTATTCAGCACCATAAGCCAGCTAAAAATTTGATTATTACTTTGGTTCCTTAAGTCTCTAAACCAACCTAACAATCCTTTACCGTATATAATCAGAATCTCTAAAGAAAACTGAAATTACTCTGGGAATAAATCTCCCTTTACATTTTAAGTCAGCGGATAGCTGAATCATGAAATCAGCGAATGCTTACTAACATTTGCACTGCAATACCATTTATCCCTAGAATTTTATTCTCGTGAACACATTACGAATTTACCCCTAAAATATACTTATACAACCCCATAATTTACTTATACAAATCTATGTAAAACCCTTCCAGAAATAAATCTCGAAGACATTAATTCTTTGAATCTAAACACATGGTCTACAGTCTCGAACAATTCAAACTTTAATGAGATCTGATTACTTCCCAATACCAATTTTTGTGCGAACAGTAACTGAAAATTAACTAAATTTAGTACAAATAACACTTTTAAATAACTTCTTGAAATATCTCCCACCAGTCGTATGTACAGTACAATTCATTCCTGTTTTACATAATTAAAGAAACTGAGTTAGTTCAGACAACTTACACGGACCAAGAGTTGTACAAACAATATATATAGTCCCTTATTGCATTAAATTGTGCCTCCTTACTTTATGACATACATTTTAAATTCATCATTACTTAACACAACACAGAAATTGACCCCAAAATTCTTAGGAATCATTGAATAAAGTACCCTTATTGACACACAATTTTTTTGCAAACAACATTCTTCATTGACAAGGTGCAACTCAGCCATCGTTGTCTCTTATTATATTTGTCTCGCCTGTTTGGTTACCTTACATTTCTTTTTTTACTTTTTCACCTGCTCAAATTCGAGCCCTCTTTCCTCGATTATCAACGGACTCTGACGTTTGAAGATAAAATTTGTAACTACACTATTTTTCATTTTCGAGAGACACACTCTTTCTTTCTTCATCAAAACTGATCATTTCACTTACATTAACTTCTCACAGTCGGGTTCACAGACGTGCTGTATTTTTAAAAGATATCTTGTCTGCCTTTGACTGTAGAAATTATTTATTCTAGAATGGCAGTTCGGGCTTTGGTCCATTTTCAAGTGGTACTGCGAAATATTTTGCTTCGGCACATGTTAGACTTTATAATCCTCTGACATGTATAGAAGCTGGGGGATTTTAAAGTCTGACACAAACTGTAGCAAAAAGTTTTGACGTGCGTCTTGAAAGTGGTCCAAAGGCAGCAGCAGCAGTTGTGTATTGAAAAATATCTCGATTCAACTACGAATGTAGTGTCATTTAAAAGAACTTTAATTTACAGCTGAGAATTTTTAATTTCACTCCTCTCTTAACGTTTCCCCTCAAAAAATCATTTTCAACGTCCCTTCCGTTCTTTTCTATTATAATCTGAGACCAACCCCCAGTACCATCACCTATTCCTAGATTCTTCTGAATTATCTCTAAATCATCTGTGACATCTAAATCGTTCCCAAAATTCGTGGTTCCAACGTCGTCTAGTAAAATCAGACATACTGTCTTCTTCCTCCGATTTAACGATATCAATAGCTGCAACACATTCACAATTAACCACACAACTTAAAATTTCGTTTCTCATAAACACAAAACCTCACTTAATTCTGGCAAATCATCACGAACTATATCACAAATAGCTCTGTTAACTTTTTCCGATAACTCATAAATTCCGTTACTTAAATGATCCATCTCATCCGTCCGTACATTTAAAGAAATCAGCACCAATAACTCTGTCGACCTCGGAGGATACACCATATAAATTGTCGCTACTGCATCATTCTACATTATTATTTTCGTTACACACGAATTCCGTTAAATTCTATTTTCTCTGCTCTCAGATTTCTCCGACACTTCGCATTCTAATCTATCACCTGACACGGTACTTTCACATTCGTCCATCCAAATCCCCTCATAGTTTATGATTTGATTAACAGCCATTAGCTTCTGTTCCACTGGTAGAAATAAATGCACAAATACTTTTCTTCAATAGCCTGAGTCTGCCGGAGTGGCCGAGTGGTTCTAGGCGCTGCAGTCTGGAACCACGCGACCGCTACGGTTGCAGGTTCGAATCCTGCCTTAGGCATGGATGTGTGTGATGTCCTTAAGTTAATTACGTTTAACTAGTTCTAAGTTCTAGGGGACTGATGACCTCAGAAGTGCTCAGAGTCATTTGAACCATTTGAAACCATAGCCTCAACTTTCGAAATTTGATCATCTAAAACGTCATGTAACAATGAACAACTTACTTCCACCGATACATAATACAATTCCACACCAACTGACGAGACCATTACTACGCCGTCCTTACAAATATCTTCATATACTTCCATCGATACTCCATAAAATTCATTTCCAGTTGATGAGGCTACAACTACGCTGCATTCACAGATAACTTCACTTATTCCCGCCGATACACAATCAGCTACATTTCTATAATCTTGCCACTGACTAGTGCCTCAGTATAGTTCTTCACAGATTCCACCTACACTACATTCTGTTCCACTTCAGCGTCTCTTTTGATCAAAGAATTATACATCAAACATACATTCTTTTCATTATTCACTTCCCTTCAAGAAAATAAAATTTTCAGCTCTATATCTTAATTATCGGATCTCTCAACATACACTACGATATCTCCTGCGTTCTTGCGTTTTCTTTATGGTTGCACCGCTTAAAGTTACTATTCATTTTATTATTGCTTCGTACCCTGTCCATCTGCAACATCTGTAGCTTCTTAGCCGAATTTCGACAAGTACTGATTTTTAAACCAAGATGTTCTTTCCGATGCAGATTTATTTAGCCATTTCTGGACATGAAAGGCGAAAAGCATGAAGAGACCAAACGCTTTGATATAATTTTTGATACTATCAGGCTAACGTGTTTCATGTATGTACAAACATTAGACCGTATCACGTCAGGTATAAGCGACTGAGGCAGTGCATTGTAAAGACATCGGAGGCAGGTTGGGAAGGATCTAAGGACATGCTGATGAAAGATTTCCGTGATTTTCACTTCAGGCAAATCCCGATCTCACTCCTTAAAGAAGTTTACGGCTGACCACCTCTAATTTCCGAGTTTAACAAAAGTACATATATTCTAAATTGAGCACAAAAATTAAATAAAAGAGAAAGAAAGAGAGATAACCACCGCACCACGAAAGGAATTATCCGTATCGGACGGAAATCGGTAGAAGTGTTTTACATATACAGACACACAAAATGATTACACTTTCAGAAAAATTGGGTGATTTATTCAACAGATAGACCTTCACTAATAGAGAAATGAATAACGTGTTGATCCACCTCTGGCCATTATACAAGCAGTTATTCGACTTGGAATTGATCCTAGAGTTGTTGGATGTCCTCCTGAGGAATGTGTTGCCAAATTCTGACCGATTGGTGCGTTATTTCGTCAGAATTGCTAGCTGGTTTGAGACCCCTGTCTACACTGCTCCAAAAATTCTCATAAGGGAGAGGTCCGGTAACCTTGGTGGCCAAGGTAGGTTTTGGCAAGCACGAGGACAAGTAATAGAAAGTCTCATATCGTTTGGATGGACCTAATTTTGCTGAAATGGTAGTCTGCGTGGTTTGCCACGAAGGGAAACAAATTTGAGCCTAGAATATCGATGACGCGCCGCTGTACTGTAAGGTTGCCGCTTATGATAACCAAAGTGGTCCTGCTTGTAATAAAATGGGATTCGAGAGCACCAGTCCTGGTTGTCGGGCTGTATGGCGATCGACTGTCAGGTTGGTACCCCACCGCTGTCTGAGACATCCCAGACAGGTCTCTGCTGGTCATCGGAGCTCATTTCAAAGCGTGACTCATCAACGAAGACAGTTATGCTCCAGTCGATGAGATTCCAGGCAGAATACCCCCGACATCGTTGCAAAACGATTTGTGTGTGTACAGACAGCAAAGGGAGTCGGTGCAAGGGTAACCATAAGCTCAGCCCCGTTTATGTCGACTCCCTATAAACCCTTGCTGGGTGGCTGGTGCCCTTTTAGAGTCCAAGGTTCTTTTAACTACAAAGAAACAGTTGCAACGTGAACGCAGGCCTCTCTTCTTCGAGATATGGATTATTATTTTTATTATAAAAGGGCAAAATATTTATGGTTGTATCAGGGTGCAGAACAATAATTTGGAATTTTTACATTGATCCGTAGAAAATACAAAAACATGCTTTGCTCCAAAAAATTCACAGAAAGAAATTGTGTTTTGTTGAGGTAAGGGGTGATATCATTTTTTCTCATAATATAATCGATACGCTTCGAAAGGGGTTAAGAGCTCGAACAGTCTTTAGCAGATATGTGTAGGAGTAACAATGATGATTAATCAGTTTTGGGATATGTAGATGAGAGTGATGCTGATGAAGATATGACTGAGAAAGATATACAGTCCGAAGTCAAGGTGGATGTGAATTAATATGAAGAAGATTAAAATGGTACAATATTCAGGAATCTGGCTCCTGCTCTTGTGTGTAGAAGTGAACAGGTAAGATGATATAGTACCACCTTATACACTCTTCCAGGAATATAACTGAGAATGTAATTACTCGGCGTCATCTTAGACCACAGTTGCAGACTACGGCAGATTGTCTCAGACACTTTATCATCAATCACATGCAAAGTGTAATAGTAACGCATACCAATAATCGTCCAGAAGACAGTAAAATCGATAGCCATATACTGGGCGCTGGGTTGAATTTCGCTTCACAGATCTACAGGAATACTTTTATCTACTAATAATAGCTGGTTTACCCAAGGCTAGTGGAGAACCTTTGAGTGAATTTTGGTCAGACCAATGTGGCTTACATACTTTTCGAACCACAATGAGCTTTACAAGATGTGACCTCGCAGTCTTTCCCTGTAGCTTGCTTCTATAAAATCTACTCCGTTTACAAGCCGCGCCATTTCGAATAACACACTCGAGTTTCCTAGCACTTCGTCATCAGGAGTTGAAATCACTGACTACCTGGATTGGCACGGTGTTCTGCTTATATAGATGTAACGGTAGCTTGTGGAGCCTTCCAGAGAGGGCTGGAGCTGTGCATGCGCGGCAGGTAAGCTGGACAGCTACTAGAGGCTACGTCCATCCACGGAACGGAGTGACGTCACATGGAGGGAGTGGCCGGCGCTACGTTTGAAACTGCCGGTCCCCGCCGACACACCCGTCAATCCTACGTCTTTCCTACTACCACACTTACATGCTTATGCCATTTCATACCGCTTTGCAATGTTATGCCTAGATATTCAGTCGACGTTATTGTGCCAAATAGTACACTATCAACACTGTATTCGGATATTATGGGTTTGCTTTTCCTAATGATCTATATTAACTGGCAGTTTTCTTCATTGACACTTAGTAACCATTCACCATATCAACAAGAAATTTTAAGTAACTCATATTGTATCCACGCACAGTCACTCAACGAAGCCATCTTTCCTTACATAACAGCATCATCAGCAACCAGTCGCAGATTTCGCTTACTCTGTCCGCCAGATAACTTAAGTATATCAGAAACAACAGCTGCGCTATCATACTTCCTGGAGGACACCTGATGGAGCCCTTGCTCTGATGACTACTCGTCCTCGAGGACAACGTACGAGGGTTCTGTTACTGCAGTATATTCGAGAGACTTGTGTAGTTGGTAACGTAATCCGTATGCTTGTACTATCCTTAAGAACCGGCGTGGGGCATTGTGTCAACTTATTTTCATATAACTAAGAATATGGAATTTGCGTGTTGCTCTTCATCCATGGTTAGAACGATGTCGTATGAGAAAAGGGCAAGCTGAGTTTCGCACGGGCGATGATTTCCAAAACAGTACGGTTCGTGGACAGAAGCCGTCCGTTCTCAACGGAATTTACTGTATTCGAAATGAGAATAAGTTCAAGAATTCTGTAGAAAACAGATATTAAGAATATTGGCCTGTACTTTTGCTTGTCAGTTCTTTAGCCTTTCAGCAACTATTTTTTTCCGTTCCTTGACGCTGTACTGGGCAGAGGTTTGCGATAAATGAAAGCTGACTGAAGACAATCCCGTAGAGTATTGTTTGTAATACCATATCGGTATTCCATGCGGACAGGGCGAAGTAAATACTTTCAGTCGTTCCACCTGCTTGTCTACGACAGGGATGCGTGTTATTATATCCTCCATACGTGAGTCTGTGCGGTTGTAGAACTACAGGATGTTTGCACGATTCTTGCGCGTAAAGGGTTTCTTAAATGCGAAATATAAAATTTTGGCTTTCCTTTTGCTAACTTCTGTTGTCGCACTAAAGTGGTGACCGAGTGACTGTTTAGATGCATAAGAAACACATGGCGATTTTGGGTATGTCCAGAATATGCTCGGCTTATCGTCAAGATCTTTTGCTAAGGTGTGATGATAGTTGTATGCCTCTGTATCAACATTATTACAGCCACTCGAACTTCTAGTAACTTCTGCCTCTCTGTTCTACGTGAGAGAAAATTTTGATGTCATTTCAAAATTCCGAGTAGCACGTTAGTTGAATAATTTCTTCATTCATTTTTAACTCATTTTAATCCATATACACATACCCCTTAACGACGCGCGGTCTGTCTATAGCACATAATTTAATGACCAACGTCACAGGATCCATGCATAATTGTATCTAGGTTCTTATATGTTATACCTTTCTAAATAGTAGTGAATACAAAATGCCCGCATAACGTCTCCGATAAAACACTGCGAAATGCTCTGTGTAATTCACGGCGTGTTTGTTCAGTGACGATCCCTGGGAATCTTCGCAACAATGCATGGTCGGTGGAGAATGGGCTGCGTCGTCGCCTAGCATCACTGCGATTTCTGCCGAAGCTATCGTAGCGTCGTTACGAAATCGTGCGCTTATTTAAACCGAGAAGAAGCTATCGATATCCTTTTTTGAAGTGATAGAGCTTTTCTTACAGCACAACAGCCGCTGATAAAACCTCATTCCGAGCTTGTAAGCTTCGCAAGAAGTCTTAGCTCCAGCTTTGGGGGCACGGGACGCATCAGAGATAACAGGTATGATCCAGCGGCTTGCTGTCACTCCTTATTCGTCTTGTAGCAGGAGATACGTAATTACAATCAGCGTAACGTAGATTATTCTGTCTCACTATCTTTATAGCAAATTAGTACTTGCGTATTAAATTTTGTTTGTGGATGCTGAAGCATGTTACAGATACCTGGTTGGTAACTGAATTCCCCATGATAGATAAAACTGTGGTCAGGTGTTTACATTGTAGCACTGCTAGGCTACTTCCATACAGCCGAAATTTTGATGCTTTAATTTTTGTGATAATCTTACTGAATATGTGAGGCAATATATGCAACGCATTCAAGTATTCGCAAAGTGAGGTAGACGTTTAATATTGTAATGTGGGTATTGTAATTTTGTCGACCAGCGCTGTAATGGGCAAGGCGACTGTGTGTCACTCTAGGTACTGAACGCTAAATCACATTTCTGGTAATATTGTGAGCTCTTAACGAAGAGGAACTTTTCATTACGCGAATTGTGCACTGAAGTGACGCAAGCCAACGGATCCCTCCTAATATCGTGTCTGACCTCCTTTTGCACGGGGTGCTGCAACAACTCGGTTCGAATAGACTCAGCAAGTCGTTTGGTGCTCCCTGCTGCCTCTACAGCCGTCCATAATTGTGAAAGTATTACTAAAGTAGGATATTGTGCGTGAACTGACCTATCGATTATGCCCCATAAATGTTCGATGGAATACATTTCGGGTGATCTGGGAGACCAAATCATGCACTCGAATTATCCAGAAATTTCTGCAAACCAATCGTTAACAAATGTAGCCCAGTCACAAGGCGCAGTGTCATCCATAGCAGCGAAATCTATGAATAGCTGCAGATGGTCTCCTGATTGACGATCATGACCACTTCCAGTCAATGATTAGTTGAGTGTGATCAGAAGACCCAGTCTATTCTATGTGAACATAGCTCACACTATTACGGAGGCACAATAAGCTTGCACAGTATGATGTTGCAACTTGGGCTCATGGCTTTGTGGGTTCTCCGTCACAATAGACGCCTACAGTAAGCTCTTCCTCAATGAAATCGCGACTCATGTGAGCATGCTACGGATTTTCCAGTCTTGTAGGGTTCAATAAATATGGTCGAGAACCCAGGAGAGGCGCTGCAAGCGATGTTGTGCTGTTAGCAAAGGCACTCTCGCTGGTCGTGTGTATTTTTCAATACCTATAGAAAAGAATCATAAAGTAAAAAACCTAGGCAAGTGAAATTAAGACTCGGGCACTGAGGGTTTCGTATAGACTTAATTATGTATAGGGACGATAATAATAATAATAATTACGTGTTGCTCATTGGCCTGGTGCAAGTAGTTGTATTGGGCGAGTAGCATGTCCTCAACCGATCACAGTTATGAAGCCGTGGAATGAAAACGTGCAGTCTAACGTGTAACCAGAACCAAGTGTTGTTTCTGACGACAGCACACATTGTTGAGAGATGAAGATTAGGTTAAAACGAAAACTGAAAAATCCGTGATCGCTACGAGTTTAGTTCCCAATAGCTCTTTGTTTCCAAGCATGCCTTTTACCGCCAAACGTCCAGGGTCAACAGAATGTAGATAGTTCACCACAGTTTTTGATGAAAGAGTTTGTGAGAATCCAAATATGTGTCCTATACGGCCGTATGTTTTGATCACATTGACTTAGAAGCTTAAATTACTCACACCGCCAAGGAACTGCAGACTTTGGTATCTGACATAAATTTTAACTTCATACCACTACCCGTTCCTGGGAGAAAGGGGTTTTAATTGATGGACGGGCAGACACACAGGCAACGCACTATAAAGTGATCCTATAAGGAATACATTTCTATCGATTGTGATATGGGACCCTAGATATGAAGTGAGAGCGCAATGCACCCCAAAAATACGCATATAGGAAAGAAGTACGGTGCCACAATTACGTTGAGCAGGGACTGTACCGTTTTGAAAGGTTTCGAGGTTTCTATTTTCAGTCCCTGCGTCATTATGACTCCCCACACCACATCATCTGGGCTTCCAAAACGTTCATGTTCGACAGTGTTCCTGTATGAATTACGTGATGCCATCTCTTGCCATATGAGGGAACGTCCAGAATCACTGACTCTGCTAGCATCCGAGAAGAGCAAGCGGCACTATTCATAGTTGGAGCAGTCCCTGGTCTCCCGGCACCATCGCAAATCTTTCAACACGGTACACTCAACGGTCGACGTTACCGTGACAATGCACTCTTTCCTCATGTCTGTCTTTTCAGATAAACACTCGGTCCTTTCCCTTTTTAGTGGATGACAACGCCGACTGTATCGAACAGTGCAGGTGGAGGAACTCTCGGAGCCAGAGGTCATTCGACGAATGGACTGGTTTAGTTACCATTCCTTCAACTGAAATCCCATCGAACACGTTTCCGATGCGTGGGGAGACGTACTGAGGTACAACTACATAAAACAACGACCAATCAGCACTTGTCATCCGCGCTGGGTTGCGAATGAAGCACCACACCACAGAGACTTCTTACCAACGTTGTGGCCGGGTGGGAGTACACTGCACAGCGAACATTGGGCTCCATCCTGATCACACGACTTATTAATAACCATGTACCTCCCTCTGTAATGTCCAAGGGACAATCATATATCACGATGACTTCAGTGTAACTATTGACTTTGAATAAAGGTGTAATTTCATTTCGCTGTACTGTAGGGTTCCTTCTACGGACGGTCCAGGTTTCATTGAAGATATTGATTGACAGTGAATCATAACGAGAAAGTTATTTTCGTTTTTAAGTTTGGGACTCTTCGTTATAAACGACCTATCGGATGATGTCGGAAGTTCCATATGGCTTTTCGCTTATGATGCTGTTATAAGAGAACCAAGATAAGTAGAAAACTGCAGCGAATTCAGAAAGACTTGTAGAGAATTGACAATTGGAGCAGAGAGTGCATAAACATGCAGAAAGACCCATTATTGTCTGCTATTGGAGGACAATCTCTGGAAGCAGTAACATCGATAAATGTCTAGGAGTACGAGTAAGGGAGCCATTTGATACGGAAAGACGTCTAAAACCAAAAGCGGGTAAGACGGATTTCATACAATCATTCATTCAAGAACCGCCAGGAACTTTAGACCGTCAACTAAGAAAGTAGCTTACAAAACATTCGATCGAGCAATGGAAAGAAGAGCAGCGTGTTTCCTGAAGGGTTCACGTAGTTAGCGCGAAAGACTACCAGAAATGCTCAGCCAACGCCAGCGGCAGCCACACGCAGTAGATGTCAACAAGTGTATGGCCCTGAAGATGACGTTGTTACAACGGTGAAACTAGTTGCCTAAATAAAATCGATACCTTAAATACAGCTGGAGGAATTTCTTCATTTTTAATATAAATTTATACCCGCTGACTTCCCACTGTCCTCTATCTCAACTATGGATGTACGAAGATTGCAAGGAAAGCGTCCTGCAAAACCGTGTGCTTTAAGTTCCAGCAGCGTACGTCCCTAAAAGAGTCTACCTACAAGATATTGCTACCTGCTAAATGTATCTCGCCAAAAGACCACGAAGGTTAAATTAGATGGATTCAAGCCCATACAGAGAGTGTTACCAGCTATCGTTCATCCCACGAACCCTTCGCGACTGGAACAGAAGAAGTGGAAATCACAGTGGTAGGCAGTATCCTCGGCCACACACCGAAAGGTGGCTTGCGGAGTATACATATAGATGTAGCTATAAGTGGAACACCAATAACAATTTCCATCAGCCCGCAAATCACGTAACCTTGTGTGGCGCAGGGTACTTCTGGCAATATTAACTGATTCTCCCCTTCTCTTTTCCACTCGCGAATGGTTCGTGGGAAGAATGAATGTCGTTAAACCTCGGTATTAGTTGTAATCTATCAAATTTTCAAGTTCAGGTCCTTTCGTGAGTTACATGTAGGGGGAATCGTGTGTTGTCCGACTTTTTCCAAAAATGCTCTCACGAAATTTCAATAGCAAGCCACTCCTTGATGCACAACTCTTGTCTTGCAGCGACTGCCAATGGGGTTTGTTGAGTATCTCTGTAACTCTTTCGCGTCGAAAAACCGAATCCGTGACAAAGCGCGCCGCTATTCGTTGGATCTCTTCTATCTCTTCTATCAGACCTGCCTGGTTAGTATCCCACATTGATGAATGATACTTGTGGGTTTGTCCAAGAAGTGCCTTGTTAGCCATTTCCTTCCCCCGTGAGTTACATTTGGTGAAGAGTGCAATAGAGGATTTCTTTTCCTCCGTGAGCGCAACATGCTACATTTATTTACGTATGGGGTCAACTGCTAGAGCCTGCAAAATTCATCAATCCTCTGCAGGTCATTTTTTAAATGGACACTATCTTCGGGCATTGTTACTTTCTTATAGACAACCACATCATCTGCGAACACTCTTATGAGCTTCCAATGTTTTCTGATAGATAATTTATACACGCTGTAAACAGTAAAGTTCCCATCACGCTTGCTAGGGATACCTCAGAAATTGCCTTTAAAACGGTCAATATTGTCCCGTCAAGAGCGACTTATTGAGTTATGTCTGCAAGGAAGTCTTGAAGCCAGTCGCTGTGACGATGGTTGATGATAGGGTATTTCCATTAAGGCCGTGTTTATCGCTACTACACCAAGCCTAAATTAGTCTCGGAAGCCGATGAAGTGGCACATTTGCACGGGAGAACTAAACTGATCCAAGTGAACGCGTTTGTAAAATCAATGGAACGTCCTTTGTACCTACCTGGCTTAAGTTTCAAGCCCTTCCGCCAGAAGTTCAAGATTGTGTACAGTTTAAACGATATACTGACGGATCCATATAGGTGTGAGATTTCTGCTGTTACCATGTAAATTTTTGAACAGACTCTTCCACCTCTGAAGACTGTACAATGGCGTTGAAATCTGATGACTAAAATGACATCATTTATGAACTTAATGCCGGAGGCACCTTAGAAAGATTTACACGAATGTTTCAAAACACGAAGGAACAAAAGGTTGAGTTGATGCAGATATTAAAACGTTGCCGGCTGGGCTGTACAAACTACTGTAGGACTCCTATTAACAATGGCATCGTAATTGGCTGCACAATTAAAGCTCTTAGAAATGCGGAACGGGAAAACACAATCGTTTTCTCGGCGAATTCGCGCCCTGCCTGACGCTATCACAGACCCACTCTAAGCAATGACAAAATCAGTCTTCTTGTGGAGGCCATTTATGCACATTTCGATACCAATTACAGCCGTCTGTAAGAAATACGCCTATAGCTTGCAGCACGTTAAGTTTTTTTATGTATCTGATGCACCCAGACACGTTTCGCCTTATTTACAATGCATCTTCAGCGGGTGTCATGAAATATTACAGGAACGATTTTTTCGTTTGCATATTTAGGTTATTGTTTGTACAAATGGTTTAAGTACAAATTTAAAACAGTTCAATGAAATTTTACAGTAAAATGGAAAAGCACTTATATTTCAACGTCCAAATCATTGTTTGTAGACGAAACAACTTTCTCTCAGGCGAAAAACTAGTAGATATTTTTGCGGTTTTCCTAGCGGTCACCCTGTTTTCGACTTACAGTCTTGTAACTGCCAATATCCATGTCTAGACTGTAACTGTTTTCCTCCAGCATTGCCAAATTTCCCAATTTGTTGTTTCCAGTTTTTGTTTGATTGACTGTATGTATGTTGATGTGAGTTTTGTGTTATGTATGTATATGTATTTCTACACATTTTATTCTTATTTTCTTATTTACCAATTTCCTGAATTAGTAAAAATTTTAATTTTTAATATCTATATTTTTCTTTAATTTAGTTTTTTATTTTTCATTTTAATTTTGCCATACATAGGAGGGGAGTGGAACTTGTGATCATTCATTGGAAATTTCTGTCTGTTATATGATCAGTCAGTCTAAACAGTGGGTGGTTAGTCATATCCTCACCGTAATTTAGTTTTAGCTTCGTTTCAGGCTTTGTTTTGTTTATGTGGTAATTACCTTCTAACGTTTAGCGCGTCTTTCATTATTTATTCTGACTTTTTTCATGTCTTTCTCTCTTGTAGTAGATTTGTTACTATTTTCTCTTAAATGTTCTGCAACAGCTGAATGTTTCGTCCGATATTTCCATGCTCTGATATGTTCTTTGAGCCAAGTGTAAAATGTTCTGATGGTTTGCCCTCATCCAATATGTAATCAAAAGTATCCGGCCTCCTGGCTGACAATGACTTGCAAGTTCGTGGTAATCCTGGAATTCAGTATGGTGTTGGGCCACCTTTAGCCTTGATGTAAGCTTCCACTCTCGCAGGCATACGTTCAATCAGGTGCTGCAAGGTCTCTTGGGGAATGGTACCCCATTCTTCACGGAGTGTTGCACTGAGTCGGTCGGTGGAACCTGGCAAAAAGATGTCATTCCAAAACATCCCAGAAGTGTTCTATAGGATTAAGGTCAGGATTCTGTGCAGGCCAGTCCATTACAGGGATGTTATTTTTGTGTAACCACTCTACCACAGGCCGTCAATTATGAACATGTCCTTGATCGTGTTGAAAGATGCAGTCGCCATCCCCGAATTGCTCTTCAACAGTGAGAAGCAAGAAGGTGCTTAAAGCATCAATGTAGGCCTGTGCTGTGATAGCTCCACGCAAAACAACAAGGGGGTGCAAGCCTCCTCGAACGAAAAACACGACCACACCATAAAACCACCGCCTCCGAATTTTACTGCTGGCACTACACACGCTGGCAGAAGGCGTTCACCGGGCATCCGCCATATCCACACCCTGCCATCGGATCGCCACATTGTGTACCGTGATTCGTCATTCCACATAACGTTTTTGCACTGTTCAATCATCCAATGTTTACACTCTTTGCACCAAGGGAGGCGTCGTTTGGCATTTACCGGTGTGTTGTGTGGCTTATGAGCAACCAAGTTTTCACACCTCCCGCCGAACTGTCGTAGTACTTTCAGTGGATCGTGATGGAGTTTGGAATTCCTGTGTGATGGTCTGGATCGATGTCTGCCTATTACACATTACGTCCCTTTTTATTTGTTGGCGGTCTCTGTCAGTCAACAGACGAGGTCGGCCTCTACGCTTTTGCGCTGAAGTGTCCCATCATGTTTCCACTTCACTACCACATCGAAAACAGTGCACCAGGGATGTTTAGGAGTGAGGAAATCTCGCATACAGACGTATAATACAAGTGACACCCAATCACCTGACCACGTTCGAAGTCCGTGAGTTCCGTGGAGCGCCCATTCTGCTCTCTCGCGATGTATAATGACTACTGAGGTCGCTGATATGGAGTACCTGGTAGTAGGTGGCAGCACTGCACCTACTGTGAAAAACGTATGTTCTTGTGGGCGTCCAGATACATTTGGTCACATTGTGTACCTTTCATCGCATGTGTTACTTTGTAGTTGGTATAGACGTACTTTATGGTAGATATAGGTTTACGGTAAATTTCAAAGCTATGCTGTTTTTTCTTTTCTTTTTTTGTTTATGGTTATAAACTCTAAAAATTTTGTTTGGATATAATGTTCTTTCCCTATTGTGAATTTCATTTGTTTGTGTGATGTGTTTATAGCTTCACCCAGCAGACTGATTTTTGATGGTGGATATCGTCCATGTATCTGATCCAATAAAATATGTTGCAATTCCTAATGATAAAATCATGCCAATGGATACAAAATTTTGAAAGTGACTCGAGAAATAACAGGCCATGAAAAAAGAATAGCTAGAAATAATTTAGAAGCGGATATTAATTTTCCGAACAGAAATTACGGGACATGCTTTCGTGGAGTGTATTCCATTATATACCCATTATTTCGTGTTGCACTTGAGTAGGTATGATTACTCAGCTTGAAACTGGCAAAATCTTACTGTCTGCAGTGGAAATGACTACAAATGTTTTATTACTCATATATAAGTGTCATATTCATACCTCACATGTTACTTCGTATGCATGCCTGTAACGGGGAATATATCAAAACATACAGCGCCAAATATGTAGCTCTGAAATTCACTATGAAATGTCTAGTCAGTGGCGACGTATTCCTAACTTTACGGTGGATCTGTGTGTATCTATACAACAGTGGTTAAAATTCACTAAATCACGAGATGCACAGGAATACACTTAAAAAAAACAGAGGCATAATTTGTTCCCTAATTTCCTCGAAATCATCAATTTCTTTCTTTTTGCTACTCTTATGTTCATACGCAATCTGAAACACCTACTTCCGGTAGAATACAAAATTTTACAGTTCCAACTGTCAGTGTTGAGTCTAAATATTTATTTTTCCAATAACTGTCTTAACACATGTTTCACATGTTTGCCTGACTGCATTAAGCTGCTACTACTACACAGATTTTCGTTTCAGATACACATGAAACATGCGTCAACAATTAGAAACGTAAAATGTGTAAAATGATATCGCGATTAGTGTGTGCTAAATAAAGTCCCACTCCACTGGCAAACATTAGTCTTCGTATGCCGAAACTGGAATATCCATGATGAACATTTTGCAGTTTGAATTTATTTGGAAATAATAAATCCATTTGCCAACATGAATGTTCCATTTATCGTAATCACTATACGTTTTTTTCCTGTAAAAAACTGTTTTAACTACGATATTACTAGATTTTCCAATTTTTACTTGTTTCTTTTTTCTCTTCCAAAAGTTTCTTTATTCTTTGACTGTGTTCTTGTTTTCTTTGTTTCGTCCATATTTCCCCCTGTGTTTTTCCTTTATTTTATTTAAAATTAAGAGTTCATAATTTTATTTCTGATTTTGACTCTTTAATTTATACGTTCCCCATTCATTCCTTTTTGATTTCGGTCTTCTTCTACTTGTTGAAAGCAACTGCGTTTGCAGTTGAGATGTTTACTGCATCAAAAAGCCTCTTAGTGAGTATGTTGTTGCTGATTAATGTGTGTGTCCGTGTAATGTCAGTAGGCGTTTTACAATTGTGACTATGAGTCTGTCTGTACGTTTTTACAATTCCTTTGTCACTTTCTTTATCAAAATAACGTGTATTGCTTCAAAAATATTTCTGAGAATTTTATGTTCTATCTCTCAGTCTCTCTGATCAGACAGTGAACGCTTCTAATGTTTAGAGTGCTTCTGGCAACTGTGTTGCATTTCCTGAATTTGGCATGTCTGGGAATGTTACTTGTAATTTAGTGCGTCCATTGAGTTTGTCCGCTTTCTGGAATGTTTGGGTTTCTTCTATGTTGGATGGCTTGTTTGATCCTCTTATTTGTATATGTTCCCCTAGATATTTGAATTTTTGCAGTCTACTAACCTTAAGGTGTTTTGTGTGCATTACTTGTGTGTTGCTTTTTCTTCCAAGTATTGCGTTTACTCATACATTATGTGTAGACCAGTTTTGGCGTAGAGTCTCTGCAAATATCCCAGAGCTTCTTGTGCTTCGTGTCTATTATACCTGTGTCTGTCGTGTAATCTGTGAATTCCAGACGTTTGTTTGATAATCTTGTCCTACACCAAGTAGAATAAAATGTGCGCCATCTTTCCATGAACTGCATTTCACAATCAAAATACTTGCTCATTATTTTGTGTTCAGTGTGAAGCAGTAGGTACTGGCAGAATGGTCGCTTAGCTGGAAACTGGAGAAATCTTACTAATTGCAATGGTAAACACTACAAGTCTATTATTACACATGTATTTCATCAGCTATGATTGATCTACAAAATATTTAATGACGCTTATATTGTAATCAGCTCGTGTGCGTAGGCGTTCCTGATGTAAAAGCAGATTCTTAAGGGCAAGAAGAAGACATGGTTTATGCCACGTTTTGTTGCAAAGACTGGTCCTTTCCGATAAAAATTTGTTAACTTAGGGTGTAAGCGACCTACAAGGAAAACGACATTATTGGCTACAAATAACGTAAGCGTGCGTAGAGAAGTGTACAAGTATTGAAATATATTTTATTTCAAAATATTATTCCAATATTCGTTTTGAAGTATCATCTTAAGTGAATGTACGAATGGAACTGCAATGGTGTAATTAATGGGTGTTTCTGTGATGAGAATGTTTCACTTCCTCCAGTTCAAGTCAAAGGCAGCTTTGCACAAACTGATATTGAAACGTCCCCTTAGATCAATTATACAGGACTGTGCTTAAACTGACACACAATATTTTGTTAGCGCAACGCAATCTGACTTTCAATAATCCCTACAAAAGAATGGGCCCTGACTAACATTAAACTATACCTTTCACAAATCACTTACCTCACAAAAATCTTCGCTACTCAAGCTACTGCAATACAACGAGCGCCACTAGTGCCAGCTAAATAAAAGATTCAAAGTACTGAAGGCACTAACTACTGATAGGCATAGTTAGCAAATGAAAGATTTTGATAGAGAACAACCAATGTATTTACCTCAATAGTCATAATATATATAGCAGTTCATGACAAATTTCAAAACTCTGGCATCTCTCTCCCCACATCCACCACTGCTGGCGGCTCACCTCCAACTGCGCAACGCTACGCGCTGTTCACAGCCAGCTGCCTAACACTACAATGGCGAGTATTATAACAATGCAAAGCAGCCACAGACTGCACACAGCACAGCCAGTGATTTTCATACAGAGGTGGCGTTACCAATAAAAAAACCTGAACAGCCTACTTACAATATTTAGGTGCAGAGCTGTTTCTGTTACAGTATGCAATACACATAAATGAGTCTGTCTCCTTCTCTGACCCTTGTACCTACCTCAAATGGTACTGAGAAATTTCACAAACTATATTCTGGGTATTTTGGCCATGATTGTCTCTTGTATGGGTGTCCTACTTTCTGCGTCTATTCTCCTAATGTGCCAAAGAGGATCTGTCTCTCTGTAGAGTCGTAGGCTTTCTTAAAATCCACAAATGTGATCCAGTGCTGTTCGTCTCTTCGACCTTCAGAACCGTTTAGAGGCTCACATTCTGTTCAATATGTATTATTCCTATCAGCTTGTGGTTCCGGAATTTTGAGTAAGGCGTTAAGGAGGGTTCAAATGGTTCAAATGGCTCTGAGCACTATGTGACTCAACTTCTGAGGTCATTAGTCCCCTAGAACTTAGAACTAGCTAAACCTAATTAACCTAAGGACACCACAAACATCCATGCCCGAGACAGGATGCGAACCTGCGACCGTAGCAGTCTTGCGGTTCCAGACTGCAGCGCCTTTAACCGCACAGCCACTTCGGCCGGCTAAAGGAGGGTTGCGTAAGTGACTGGTAATAAATGAGTTACCTCTGTAACTATTGGAGTCTATCTTGATGGACTCTTTGTGAAACAAAAATTCCAGTAGAATTGTATCTGTAATCCGAATTCATGCTAGAATATTATGAATGTTCTTACAGATGTTCTGCTATTTGAGTTTCCACATATCGGTTGTAGTGTCATCTTCTCCATGGGCTCCGTTAGTTTTTACTTGTTTATAATCTTCTTCATTTCCGTCGCTACGAGGTGTTTCTAATCTAAATGTGGTACTATTTTCGTGAAGTTTAATTTCTGTTTAGGTTTCTCGCCATTGAAGAATTTATTAAAGTATTGTTTTTTGATGTTTTAGTAGTTTTCTTCAGTATTTGTTTCTAGAGCTCTGTATGATCCTTTGAACTTAATACTGAAGGGTGATAACCCTTTAAATATTCCTGAATGTTCTGCGGAATTTCCGATATTATTTTTTTAAGCCTACCTCGATTTCACTCAATCTAATCGACGAATGCGCTTTTCAGTCTTCCAGTATCTTTTGAAGATTCTCTGGACTCTTTTGGAAATCCTCACTTGTTTCCGTTGTTCTGCTACTGTAACGTTATTCCACGCCAGGATTCTTTGTTCAGTGGTCTGGTCACATATTGCGTTCCACCATTTACGTTTGCGTTTCCAGAGAGGGTGACCCTTACACACTTCTTGTGAGCTTTCTTCGAGGAGTCTGTCGATTTTTCAGTTGTGTTTTGATTAAATTCTTCAATAATTTTGTCATTGTTTAACTACACGTATTCTGGGTGCAATCCTATAACTTTATTCTGTATTGTCTTTCTGTTTCTTGTGACTATCCTAACTTTCACCTGTAGGCAGTGATGGTCTGACTCGAGGAATCTTTTACTTGAAACTTCCTGGCAGATAAAGACTGTACGCCAGATCGAAACGCTAATTCGGTACCTTTGCCTTTCGTGCTGTACTTAGCTACTCAAGCATGACGTATGATTCGTCCTCACAGATGTTTTTCTGCGAAACATGCAAGACTAACACTCATGGAAGAAAGGATGTTGCAGAAATGGCTTACCTACAGAAAGGAGGATGTTAACAGAATGTAATTTTCAATGTACAGCGGAGGGTGTCCCGATACTGTTGAGACATAATTTTTATGTTAAAATTTTGACAATAATGCATAAGATGATCCCCATTTTCTTCGTACGTTTGGGTACTATGTGAGAATCAGTACTCTGACTACTTTTTTCTTTGCCTAGTTGTGAAATCAGATGGCAGTTGTAAGAGTGGATGGGCATGAAAGGGAAGCAGTGGTTGGAAATGGAGAGAGATAGGCTTGTAGCCTATCCCCGATGTTATTAAGACTGTATATTGAACAAGTAGTAGACGAAACAAAAGAAAAACTTGGAGCAGGAATTAACGTCCACGGAGAAGAAATAAAAACTTTGAGGTTGTCCGATGACACTATAATCCTGTCAGAGAGAGCAAGGGAACTGGAAGAGCAGCTGAAGGGAATGGGCAGAGTCTTGAAAAAAGTTATAAGGTGAACTACAACAAAAGTAAAATGGGGATAGCGGATTGTAATCGAATTACATCAGGTGATGCTGAGGGAATTAGATTGGAAAATGAGACACATAAAGTAGTAGACGATTTATGTTACTTGGGAAGCAAAATAATGTATGATGGTCGAAGTAGGGAGACTAGAAACGGCAAGAAAAGCATTTCTGAAGAAGAGGAGTTTGTTAGCATCAAGTATATATTTAAGCGTCAGGGAGTCCTTTCTGAAAGTATATGTGTGGAGTTTAGCCATGTATGGAGGTGAAACACAGCCGATAAACAGTTCAGACAAGAGGAGAACTTCCGAAGAGCTTTCGACTTTATGTGGCTTCCTCCTGTTGTGATCGTTTGTCGATAATTGTGGGTTGATGATCGTGTATCTTTTGTTTCCTGATTTCAAGGTGGTTGTGAAGAAACTTTCTGATTTTGAAATGAAATTCTGGGTATTGTCTGTGGGTGATTTGTGTCCTGCAAATCCTGTACCAAAAACTGTCATTGCTCCCCTTCCGATATCGGATTTAGCTTTGTATTGTGCATGCTGGACAACAGACAGACAGAGTGGAAAGAGAATTTTATTCATCGTTTAACCCTCACAATGCCAAACGAGGGCGGCCTGGGTGGGGGGCGGAAGTACCTGCTACTCATCTTTAGAAAATAAATCTAGTCTGTTACTTTATATTTTGATTCGTGAAAAAATGTGTTGCTTTTAATGACTTATTCTAACAGATCCCATGTACATTTTAATCTTCTCTATCAAACTTCAGTGTAGTAACTACAGAAAAATCCCAATTTCCCTAATGAATGAGGTATTTAATATTACAAGATTTGCAGCGAAATTGTTCCTGAAAATATAACGTCACCAGGTGTAATGTTTATGCCTGTGGAGTGTCTGGACTACATCTCACGTGGTGCCTCCTCTGTACAGATGTTTTCTCGTGTGAAGGAGTGGTTCTGCTGCCTGTCAGCAGCGCTAGGGGAGGCGGAGGAGACGTGCGTGTGGGACGACGTCTCTCCAGAAGAAGACACCTTGCAGGTGAGTCTCGTCGTGCTACATTGCTTCCGAGAGCAAAACGTAAATTGTAAGGGATGATGATTGTTCATTCGTTTTTGTTTCGAGTCAGTTAGACTCTGCCGGGACGCAAACAGTTTAACGTAACTGAAAGAACTGAAGTGTCCAAAAGCACTCAAAAACAAGCTACTTATGGCTTTAGCTACGAGTAACAAGACTGTATTCACAATGCGAAGGAACCTGATTACAGGGAACGTCAGAGTAGAGCAGCAGATAGTGATGTCTCAGCGTTTTGTGACAGAGGAATCTCATGTAAAAGACCTGCTGCATGACCTGGCGATGGAAGACACCATTGCAGCTCGTGTGCTTGATTAACGGTGTATCACTTGCTCTGGTGATATATAGAAAGAGCCTTACAGGCGTTGAGGACTCACTGAATGTCCGTGTGTTGGGAAGCGAATTTTTTATGAGACTGAAAGGAAATGTAATCAGTCCTCCGACTAGTTTGATGCGGCCAGCAAGAACAGAAAAAGACTGTGCCCACTTATTCGTCTTAGAATAAATTTCACTATCATTGTACGGAATTATTTGTTGGACGCGTTACAAAATATGTTACAAAATATGCTTTCTGCTAAAAATGTGACTCCCTACGACTCGCTGTGGCAAAATGGAATGTTTTATCATATTCTGGTAAATTTTATTTGTCAAACTCATTATTGTAGTCCGCGTTTTTTCGTATGTTCCTTCTTTCTCACCGCAAGAACTCATTATTTGTTATCTCACCAGTCCTCTGAATATTAAGGGAAGTCACTAATAACACTTACAAAACGCTACTATTCTCTTTCTTTCAGGTTTTCCGACCGCCCATAATGTGTTGCAGACGTATTGACTTACTTTCACAGACATTTTATCCCAGAATGAAGACCCGTGTTGATGTTAGCTGGCTGCTTTTATCGGGGGATCACCGTCTTCATCTGTTCTGGTCTACTTCTTGAAGCTTCCTCGCTTTAACCGTCTAGTGTCATTTTGCTTCCAACGTAGGAGAATTTCTCCTCCACTCCCCCACCCTCGCGTCCACTGTCTTTTATTTCTTCATTGTTTTCCTTAGTGGGCATATTGTCTGCTCACTACACTGCTCAGTTCACTCTACATGTTCAGTAAACCCTTCTCCCGTCCACAGAGGATTGCAATCTCATTTGCGAATTTTACCACTGATATTCTTTCATGCCGAATTTTAATTGCACTCTGAACCTTTCCGTTATTTTCATCATTGCTTCTTTGATGTACAGCAGTAGGGAAAGAGGACTGCATCCAGGTTTCCCTACGCTTTTAATCAGAACACCTGTCTCTTACTTTTCCATTCTAAATCTTGCCTCTTGGTTCTTGCAAACATTGTGTATTACCAGTCTTATACGAAAGATTCCATGTATTTCCACATGCAAACAAGATTCGACAACGTAAACTTTAAGATTCGGACTGTCCAACGATAGTACGATGGCTCGAATATTTCTGTTTTCTTTTGTTATCAGACAACACAAATGTAAATATTTATCGCGTGTCTAGAAAGTGTGATTACTGATACAGCAGCGAACAGTCCAGATATGTTGAATATTACACCATCCCAACACTTCAACTAAATCTTCGTTGTCTACACTCGTATTCTCATCCCCAATAGGTGCGAGCTGTGACGCGGGACGAGTTCTTTCTTCTGTTGCTTGGAAACCGCCTGCATGGAGAGGAAGAGCGTGGTGCTGGAGGGGTGAGTACCGCAGATTCCGTACTCTTCCGTTATAGGAGTGGTCTGGAGGCAGTTACTGGATATTTCCGCCAGTCATTACATGTTAGCAGTGCAGACGGCGTCTTGCACCTGTACAACGTTTTTTCCCCGGCCTATTTATTTTGCAGAGTAAACAGAATGCGCCCTTGTCACTTTTATTAAGTGTCTGAGAAACACACGCTTAGTTGGCAAATGTCTCTGTGCAGTTAGCGTTGGAATTTACTTTACGACTCAGTAAGGTCATAATCTTGGTTGCCTAGCGCCATCTACAGAAGAATGCTGAAGAATGGATGGGTAAGCTGGCCAGCTAATTAGGACGTATTGCAACTAATCAGGAAGGCACAATACAGTTAAATGGTGGAACTAATTACAAATTATTAAGCTGTTATAACTGTAATCATGTAGAAAAGAACATGTGTGGAGGGAGAAAGAAACTAACCACTGTACAAGGAGAGCAAGGAAATGGAGTTCACCATGAGAGGCTTGCACATTTCTGTCTAGCTTTGAAAGTTGCATCGAACATGTATTCAAACTGAAGACAAATGAAACAATAATAACAGTGACACATACCCCATTGTATTACATAGCCGATCACTCACAAGTAAAGTGAAGCTAATAAAAATCACAGTGTTATAACTTCCAACAAAATTACACCCAAATAACTTTTGTCTTGAAGTTAGTCCACGACAGAAAAAAATCAATTGACTCCAAGTTTCTCGTTTACATTCATATAGTCCGTAACACGTACCTTTCAATGCTAAGGCAGCAACTTTAGCTTGCCACTAATTCTTATATCCTTACCAAACACATCAATCCAGCACACTATTACTAGGCGACGCTATTTCAAACTTTTTAAATTTTTTCTCCAGGACACTGGCGGCGCCTGGTCTGCCTGCTGGACTAGTGTGGACACCGAGCCGTCCCGCTCTTCAGAGACACCACACCACGCGTCGCGCCTGTCGCGTTGGCGCCCTAATCCCATTGGAGAGGGAAGGGGATCTGGACGCCTCACGGTACGTCCCCAAACAGCCGCCATTGCTATTCGAATACAGTTTTAAAGTTGCAGTATAGATGTAGATTGAGACGATGGCTTATTCTCACATCTCAGTTGGTACGATGAAGGTAAAGATAAACGGTACTAATTGCATTGTAGGGCGGGAGATGTTTAGTGGTTGTTGAGTCTACCGATTCGATGACGCAGAATATATAAAATTTTCATAATACAAGGTAATTGCTGCTTGCCAGTAACGTAGATCCATTATCTGCAACTTCAACGTTTGTTTGTCCTGAAGGCTGCGAAACTAAGGTTCCACACACTTTGACACACAGTCAGGTGTTTTTCAGGAAAGAGGAAAAAGCTCGTAATTCTTGCATTACCTGTACTGTTGAGCATCATCAGCATGTATTAAATTTCATTGTGTTTCGCTTGCTCTGCCCACTGTCTCACATGTTGTTATGTTTGTGCAGATTTTCCAACGCATCAGGAACCTATGCTGCCTGGGCGCCGGATACCAGGAGATGGAGGAGGACGTGGAAGAGGAGCAGAGCCGAGCTGCGGTCCCAGACACTCTGCAGGTGAGGCCTCTCGTGTTACGTCACTAACGACAGGGCAAACGGAACAGTGGGAACTGGGGGCAACGTGATTGCATTTAACACATCCACTAGTTACTAAACTCTATCACGTTTACCTGGAACTCCAATAAGGCTTTGCAAAAATGATATTTCCGCTTGGTTTTACAAATAATACGACTGGAGTGGCACCTGTCCTCCAAAGTATAATCATCGCACCATTTTGTATTCACATATGTAATGTTTGGTGTAAGTATCGATAAGCTAACTCAACTCTGTAATTTGCGTCTGTGCCCTTACAGACACTTTAGTCTGGCTTTGTGTGCGGCAGAAAGTTCTTCTGGTACCATTATCGCTTCATTAAAATCTGTGCTGCTTTGCGAATGTAGTGTGGACTGAGTGAATGTCTGTTATATTTTCGCTGACTTTCCTGCCGTTCTTATTTAGACTGGCGAGTGCGGCAGGATAGCAAGAGAATGATCTTAGTAATTTTGCAGAAAAAAAGAGTGGCGCCGTCTATTTGGACGCAATTCCTTAAGATGAAGTTCTTACTTAGTAGTTAGTCTTAACGGTTGTATTGTTGTTAAGTTTTTAGTTTACATTCACTGCTGACAATGAGAAGAGGTAAATCTACGTCATTCAGTATACAACAGAACCCAGAGTGTGGTGCATGGTGGAGTGTTCTTCCTAACAATGTTATCGAATATCTGTGAAAATTCATTCTCGTGTTGAGTGAGGAAAGGTGACTGTGTAGCCACCTCTGTCCTCTCCTAGTCTCTTGTTCTGATGTCGTCTTCCTGACGCAGACGACAGCAGTATAATGTCTTACACTTCTTATTAGATACAGTATCTCTAAATTATCCAACAAAGTTTTAGGAAAAGTGCATTTTCTTTCGTCCAAAGAGTGCCTTCAAAGTTAGCCGTGCATCTCTGTTACTCTTTTCGTATGGGCTAAACCGACCTCTTCCTATCGCAGGAGTACTCTTCTGAATACGTTGTATGCGAGCAGTCCTTCCTACTTCATGAGAACTCCTTTAACGCAAGAACAACACACCAGAACTGTTATATCTAGTGCCTTTCGTGCGATGTTCCTTATGTATGCAGTGTATTTTGGCAGAACCGTTCCAAGAAGGCTTTGACCTCCATTTTCGTTTGTTAATACTGATTGAAGTGTATGTCCCACTCTGTATTGGTTCTTATAATTACCTCTTGTCAAGACGGGCAGAATTACGGATACTTATCTAGTTTATAGACATTACCTTGTATTTACGTTTAGTTAGAGAGTGCTGCCATTAGTACACCCAGCGGAAATTTTTCGTAATTCTCTTTACGTTTCCTTAGGTTCATCACACGGCGATAGTGGCTTGTACACACCTGATGGTGTTGATACCAAGCAATAATTCGGTTAGGTGTATTGACAACTTTAAAGGTGCTATTACGTCTTCTTGATTCACAACCTATGTCAATTTCGTTTCTGCGCAATAATGATCCACACAGTATGAAGTACCAGGTTCCAGTAGTGAGTTATCTAGCGAGTGAAACACGTGTTTTCAAAACACTCCGAATGACCGTCTTGATAGTCAACCATGTAGAACAGTGTCTAACAGCCACGAGCGCCAGCGAACTGACCACACGAATGTCTGTGAACTGCGTAGTCGACCAAACTGTGTTCCGATTATTGAAAATTAGAACAGCATGTTTACGACATTCACGCTCACTGACAGCCGTTGGAATTAACGCAGTTTTCTGTCATTTACTACGAAACAATCCATTGAAGTACGTAGACTGCTGTTTGGTAGCGAAATTCTCAAGCTTCTTTATTCCGCCTTCAGGACGCTGGAGAGCCCCTACCACCCACCGCTGCGGTTCTCCCCATCGAAGCGTCCGGCACTTCTGAGCCGAAGACACGCCCGATACATCTGCGCGGGCGTCGACGTTCTCGTCGTCAACGGCGCTTCGTGCGGAAGCGAACTGGACACGTGGCAGCTCAGCTCAGAAGTCGCCGCCATTACGGCCTGTTTTTGCGACTTCTGTTCTAATAACTATACAGTCTGGTGTTGATGGGAGAAGATGTATGATGGGGGGGGGGGGGGGGACTGCCTCACTGTTTAATAAAGTGTGCTGCACATTTAATACCGTCTTTTACATATTATTTATTCATTCAAGTATTTATGCATGCATCAAGTGTTTAACGCATCTGCTGGATTTTGGTATTGATGCATGTGACCACTGTTGGATCTTGATGTATGTTGTGCTTGAAGGACGAAGCACCACGACGGCCTCGTGTTCATTGTCGCAGAAAATCTCCAAAAAAATTCGATCCAGGAAATGAAGGCCTGTAAGCATCCCCGTGACAGCTAATTGTTATTGCTATATTATAATTGTTTAACACGAATCATCGATGAAATCTGGAAAAACAACAGGCTATTTCTCATTAGCCATCATAAGATAATGTCAGCTGCCACACAGCACATCAAAAAATCTTTATGCGACACACAAAAACATAGAAAACATAGAACCTAATGTCTATTGACCACAACCATGTGCGCGCACGATATTGCTATTTTACACAAACAAAAGGGCATGAGGAAATGAAATAGATTTATGGCACCGGAAAGTAACATTTTCCACTCCCAAAATGTGGCAGTGTATGTGTCATAACTTGGCAGTGTTAGTTGTTTGGTATTACGACAATTCTGTGACTTCAATTGCTGTGAGTGTGTGGGTGTAATGGGTGACTGCTGTTACCCTGAAAACAAGCTTTATTTACGCCGCTTGGTAAAGAAGAAAATTACACAACCAAAATTGTACCAAAAATTGTAACAATGCATGTTACCGCAAAAATTGCTAGAACCTATGTTATATCAAAAATTGTAACAGCCTAAGTTAGAGCAAACAAACTGCCTCTTGATAATGCCATACCTCAACCGTAGATATACATGTGAAACATACACATTTTAACTTAAAGGTGTTATGAAGCTTAACAGTTTCCCAGTCTAAGTGCTTTACAGTAGAACAAATGTCCTGTGTAAAAGCTCGCAGGGTAATTACTTCGCAGTATAAACATTTTCCTGTGTAAATTTCTTCCATTGTAAACATCTGCTAATAATGCTACCACATGAAGTTAAAATCAGCGAAACACCCCCGATATTGAGTCATCACACTTAAGGGCTTGATGGTTACTGATCACCAGATAAGCATGATGACCTGAGGATATGACATCAGGAATCAGAACGTTTTGCTTATTGGAACAAGTCTTGAGGAAACGGTTACACTGCAAATGTTTACACCAGACTTAGTAAACACACTTGCAAACGAATACACTCAAAAACAGTACCACTGGAAACGGAACACTATTTAATGTTGTTACACTGGAAAATGGTTGTACTAGATGAATTTTGCACTGGAAAATTGTTGCATTAGAAAGCAGAGACACTACAAAATAGTAACAGTGCAAAAGGTTACACTTGAAAAATGTTTCACGAGAAATGGGTACAATGAAATCCAGCTACACTGTCAATGGTTCCGCTGGAAAATGATTACAGTGGGAACAGTTTCACTAGAAAATGGCTATGCTGGAAAATGTTTACACTGATAAAGGCTTTACTCTGGAAGATGTTTATGTGGAAAAATGGGTGTAATGGAAAATTTTTACACTGAATACAGTTGCACTGGGAAACAGTTACACTACAAAATAGTTGCACTGGAAAATGATTGCACTGGAAAATGATTGCATTGGAAAATGGTTGCACTGGAGATTGATATGCACTGGAAATGGTTACACTGAAGATGTGTGCACGAAAATAGTTTCTATGGAAAATACTTATACTGGAATATACCTATATTAGATTACTGTTACACTGGAATACAGCAGCGTGGGAGTAGCCGAATGGTCTTAGGCGCTGCAGTCTGGGACTGTGCGGCTGGTCCCGGTAGAGATTCGAGTCCTCCCTCGGGCATGGGTGTGTGTGTTTGTCCTTAGGATAATTTAGGTTAAGTACTGTGTTAGCTTAGGGACGTGTGACCTTAGTAGTTAAGTCCCATAAGATTTCACACACCTTTGAACATTTTGAACTGAAATACAGTTTCCTTGGAGAACAGTTACACTGGAAAATAGTTAAACTGGAAGTGGTTTACCAGACTAAAGGCAACATTGGAAATGAGGAAAATGATTACAGTGGAAATGGTAAAGCGGAAGAAATTTAGACTGGAAAATGGTTACACTGGAAAGGGGTACATCTGAAAATGTGACGTTTTAGAAAAAGACTCAAAAACTATTACACTGTAACACATATACAGCAAATGGCGGGAAAAATCTATCTCAGTACTCATTTACACTGTAAAACAATTACACTAGAAAATGCTTACACCGTGAATTAGTTACTCTGGTAAATGGTTTGACAAGGACACTGGAGAACGCTACATTGGAAAACAGTTACATTGATATAGACTTAAAATGAAAAATGGCTGCATTGGAAATGGTTACACTGGAAGAGGACACAGTGGGGAAAGGTTAGTGTAGAAACTGCTTCAGGGAATACTGGTTACTCTGGAACTGGTTAGACCGTAGGAAGGTTTACACTGACAATAATTATTCTGGAAATGTTTATACTGGAAATTCGTTAAGCAGAAAGTGGTTAATCCAGAAGACGTTACACTGGAAGAAGGTTACACTGTATAATATTAATGGTATTTTTTTAAAAAAATAGTGTAATATTATATTTATCGATTTTGTTGGTGGCAAAGCTTCTGAAATGGTAAAATGCTGCACAGAAAATTTTTACTTGTGGATAATGAAATTATATATTCTGCCAACCAGCATCAGATTCCCATCAGACCGACGAGAACGTTGACCGACGGCGTTGTTTAGAGGCGAGTGACCGGTCTCAAATTTACGCTGTTTGCGTAATTACATTGCGAGGAAACTGATAATGACGACTAGTGAAAGAGATCTCAGGGACGCTGAAATAATAGTCTGGTAAAATAATAGCCGAATGAATACTAGTAGCGTTCGGCTGCGGCCACCAAACAAATCGCCGGCAACTCACCTTCGCTGCAGCCTGAAAAAGTTCTAAAATACAGCATAATAATTTGATATGTGGAATTAATGAAAAAGCAAAGTAGATTGTTAATTTATGTATGGTTATTGTAATTAAATTAGTGTAATTATTCAATCAAATATTATAGATGCGAGAGCGAATCTTACTTTTTGTTAAACAGCCAGCGAAAACAAACGCGAGAGACTGAGAGCTCACTGCTGCTGCTTTCATACGATCCAAAAAGAAATTACGTCGACTGCTTTACACTTGCGTTACAGTATCGATACAAAAATATTTCTCTGGAACATTCTTTAACGTAACAGTAAAAAAGGACCTTCCTTACATTAATTGTGAACATTTCGCCTTACTTTACAGATTTAATTACACAGAGAAAATTTATTGGTAATATATTTTAGCCTTCATTAAAAGATTGGGCGTTATTCTATTAATTATTCAAGAAAGTGAAATGTCATTGACTCCTTGAATATTTGTTTTGTTATTTTGTCCTTAAAAATACAAAACGAGGGTTCAACTGGAGTAAGATTAGTATACATTGTGTTACAGAGGTGTAAATAAATATTATATTCCAACAGAATCACTAATAAAATACTCTGTCCATTTGGCAATTCCTTTAGAGAAAATGTTCGGTTCATACACATTTACACTTTATTGTCTTTCTGTGCATGTCTTTTAAAGTTTATTCAAATTCATTTGTCTTTTAGAAAATCTTTCATAAAGGTTTAGTCAACATACAGAAATTCAATACTACAGATATAAGTTCTTTCTGCGTTTGTTATCACTTTTTCTTACTTACTGATTATTTTAAATAAAAATCTTTACGCGTCTGATTGACACAACAGACTTTCTCGGTCTGGCGCGCTCTGTTGAGGAGGCGGGGCCGTTGTTCGTGTGGTGACTTCTGGTGACGATTCCAGAAAACCCGCTGCCCAGCAAATGCCCATCATAGCTGGAACGCGTGGAAAGGGCTCTGGTGGCTGACCACGCCGTCTTTCGTGCTTGCTCCACACACGTGCCGACCGGTTGCGGCCGTTGTTACATGCAGATCAAAGCAAAGCAGCATCAGTTCTACAAAAATTAGTACTGTATCGCAGATCTGCCGTACAGAAAAATTTGGTTAGTACAATGGGTTTCACTTTCATTATTGTCTAGCATTTGTGTTGTTCTTGCGATCCAGATTTCAGGTTTATCTTTAGAAATTTTACTTATCTCTAGTTTGTAGTTGGCACCACTGTCTGCAGCTCATGGAGTATTTTCGAACTAAGTGTGTCGAGTTCTTGACTGCTGACTTAACAAACAGTACTCGTTTAGACTTTGTAGTGTTCACCACAGGCATTTCAAGAACGTCCCTGCAGACTCACTGATTACAATTG
Organism: Schistocerca piceifrons; assembly: GCF_021461385.2. Classification (NCBI taxonomy): domain Eukaryota; kingdom Metazoa; phylum Arthropoda; class Insecta; order Orthoptera; family Acrididae; genus Schistocerca; species Schistocerca piceifrons. The sequence continues at coordinate 681,657,964 of NC_060141.1, read as the reverse complement.
TTACAAAAAAAAGCATACAGTGTATAACTGCGAAGTTTGTGTGCAGTGGCACAATTAGGCACGCTTTCACACGAGTTTGTTTGTTGACGAGGAAGCTTTTTATTTGTTCATTACCTCGCCAGTGCAATAATATCCTTTGTAAGATCGCTGCATCACTTTTGAGTGCGGATATGTGCGTCAGCGTGTGTGTACACATCGAAGAAAAGTTAAGTGCATCAGACTTCTCACTGCGTTGGCTGGCGTGCAGTTCACAATGGTGAGTTTGACATATGAACTGTTCACTTCGCGTAACACTTGTTTACTGTACACATTTTGGATCCACAACGTCACTCGCTTGAGTGTCCTATTGCGACCACTGTCCACCATTTCACATCTCAACCTTCATTCATTAAAACACAAATAAATGAGTCCCTTTTTCTTATCCACACCAGTCTGTTCTTTCCGTGGATTGCATGTACTTCTTGTACAAACTACTGATACAGTTTCTACATTTGTCTTTCTTACAAGTGGCGTACTTTACATGAATAATGTGTCGCTTGTGTAGTTTTTTTTTTAATGTTAACCATGTTCGTTTCAATGCATTGCTCGTGGTTTGATGTTCACAAAATTCTTTACTTCCCTCTTTTTATATTTCATAGATTGAGTACCATTAATTGGTTTATCGTCATGTTACCATGTACTCATGAAATAATCCCATTCAACATACGGATCGGCAACGAGCAAAGCGCAAACAAAATCCAAACAACACAGACCGTGATCAAAAAATTAACACATGCCACCGAAATCGCATGTGGCGAAAATCTGAGCTCCTGCTCCACATAAACTCACGGTCTCACATGATTTAACATATAATGGATCATGTTGATGAAATTGGGACAGTAAACATTTGCATAAGTAATTCTCTAATTCAAAATACAATTCATATCACCTCACAGGAAATAGATAAGCAAGACATTAGCATAGATATGAATATTCACATACAAAATAAAATATCAGTCCAATACAACCATGTACTAGTTCTGCTTCACTTATATACTAGAAATGGTGTCTTTCATGCTGCTTACATACTAATATTTACATAATGAGTATAGTTATTACATGGCCTGTACATCTTTCTTTCAGTATATGATCAGCTCAGTTTAGTGTCACCCTATATAGCACAAGTGTGACCAGATAACGCACTCAGTTTACATACAGTTCACTATCAGTTTTAATTAGTTGTCCTTTAGTTGGTAGTATTAATAATGGATGAAATGGTTCTAAGTACGATGGGACTTAACGTCTGAGGTCATCAGTCCCCTAGATGTAGAACTACTTAAACCTAACTAACCTAAGGATATCACACACATCCATGCGCGAGCAGGATTCGAACTTGCGACCGTAGCAGCAGCGCTATTCAGGACTGAAGCGTCTAGAACCGCTCAGCCACAACGCCCGGCTGGTAGTATTCAATACATAAGTGCATCACATATTTATTCTACGGAAATTAAACTGGAAAAAAGTATGTTTTCAACAAGATTACTAGTTACACTGATTATTCTTACTCTATATACATTTAGTTGCCGTTAACAGTTCATCTGTTTATGCTTATACTGATGATGATGATGATGATAATGAAGTCCCATACCCAGTAATAGAGTGTAGGGGACGATGCGAGACACCCGCACCGCTTACTAGGCGAGGCCTTAGTGGAGGTGGTTTGCCGTTGCCTTCCTCCGACCGTAATGGGGATGAATGATGATTAAGGCGACACAACAAAACCTATTCATCTCGAGGCAGATGAAAATCCCTGACCCCGCCAGGAATCGAACCCGGGACCCCGTGCTCAGGAAGCGAGGACGCTACGACGAGCTGCGGACATGTTTATACTATCCAAAAAATAATAAAAACAGCTTTAGTTGTCGTTTGGCACTTTTTAATCACTTTCCCTTATCCTATACATTAAATGACCTATATAGACGTATCTTCCATAATGTCAAACTTCTAGACTTCATATAACTAATGCTGAAAAAAAAATTATTTTTTTTTTTTTTACTGACAAAATACTCGGTCCGCAATTCCACATTTCACAGTTTTGGTTGTGGTGGTTCTTTTCATGTAGGCCTATGTGTACTAAAAGTTCATTATTGCTTCTAATGTCACGCAATCGCCACCAGTTTTATCGCCTTCTGATTATATCTTCATATCACTGGTAATATTTATGTCAATTAGTTATGGTACATTAGTACACATTCTTGATGGTGCAATGGACTTTCATAATATGACAGGTTGAGCATAAAATTTCAAATGTGTATATATTCACAATGCAGTGTGGTACATGAAATGTAAAAGAGAAAATACTTTGGCATCTGTGCAAGTATCCTTATTGAACATATTGCTTCAGATCCGTTTGGAGACAATAAAACTTCTCGTTTGTTTGTTACGGGAACAACTATTTTGTTGATAGGTTGTGCATCAAGAACATGGAGCACCTCTCCGCCTGCTTGCCCACTGCTAATAATGGGCTGCTGTATGGCAAAACGGAAGGCTCTGTACCACGCCACTCTATCATCATCTGAAGCTCCTGTTTGACAGCCTCCCTTTTTGGACCACAGGACAGAATAGGTTGCTTGGCAGCAAGTTTTATGCTATAGTACTTCCATCCGGTAAAGATAATCCTTAATCACGCCAGGCTTTAATGAAAATACCTCGACATATTTCCCGAGTAATATACATAATTCCATTTTCTGGTCATCCGATAAGGTTTTTGCTTCATCGTATCTGGATCGTATGAGCGAAAAATTATTTCGTTTTGCCCACTGTTCTTTAGTTCAGGCGCAAGCTTCGTATACTGTGAATAGTCTTGCACCCACAGCATTGTGTTCTTGATAATTTTAACTTGCATTCCTTGGCAAAGTCTGCTGTATTTCGCTTTAGTCTTTCTCAGATTCAGAACAAACTCCTCACATTATATGGCTTTTACCGCGTGGGAGGTCGATCATAACGTCCCGTTCCTGCATGAATTCCATGCCTACGCGACAGGACACGTTTAATTTTTCACGACGAAAAACGTGCATTGATGCGCTCCGTTCCCGAATTCTATACCCATCCGTGCCTGCAGCGTAACAATCTGGCCTCTGGCACCAACAGCTCCAGATACCACGCAGGTTTAAACTGGCAAAGTCGGAATCCTCACAGACTGCGCTATTTTCTTAAAAAAATTGGCTTCTATCACGTTTATGCTCGTACCGGTATCTAAAATCAATGTCGTGGGAATACCTCCCACAACTGCTTGAACAGCAGCTTGTACGTACTCTGAGGGACCTTCAATATTATTGTCTACCTCATTAAATAACTCTTGACAGATGTCAGTCTCATCGTTGTATCGGAGCATGTTTATCTGTTCATTCAAACTGCTGCCCCCATTCCGTCCCGCGGCTGGCATCAGGAAGCTCGATACAGTCGCGTTTAGTTTGGCACCCCGGGCGTTGTCGGTGGCGCTTCAGCCACCTCAACTATCCAGACTTCCTGCCTGTAGTTATTCCCACTTTGATTTACCGGCATATGCTCTTGATTATTTTGCGACCACAGATTATTGTGGTCTTGATTCCTATTATTATTTTGTCGGTTCCCGCTTCAATTATTTTGACAACTGGTATGGTACCGATTACTATATCGTCTCTGCCTTTGAAAGAATGCCTGTCCGCTTTATGGACCACCATTGTTGCCGTTCTGATGTGCTTGTCCCGTTTGCGACGTGCCGCCGTTACTTCGCGACCCACCGATATGGCTATTATTAGCGGACTGCAAGCCATTGTTAGCAGTGCTGGTTTTCACATCTTCTTGTATTAGGTCCACGCAAAAAGTATTAACGGTCAAAATCAGGGACTGTTATTAACTTTCCCCATATGTGCAGAGCTTTTCGAAATACTTCCTAAGAAGTGCACCCTGATTTGGGTTGTAAACATCTGGTCTGAAGACCTGTTTTCTAAGGCGTTCTTGTATGCCCACTGACCAGTACTTAGCCAGAAAAGTCTTTTCAAATTGTTCATAATATATACTGTTCTATGCGGCTTCGGCAGCCCATACAGCACCGTCTCCATGTATATGTGAGGCAACGAATTGTCTTCTATTCCTCTCATTCCATGACCTGGGGAATACGTTGCGGAATGAACGTATAAAAATTATGGAACAGACTTGTCTTTTGTCTGGGATAAAGACCTAAAATTATCTGTGTTTCAACATGCTTTCTTTCTTAAAGATCTCTGTTAAGGTTGTATCGGCCGTCATCGCATCACACGATTGTTGTACAGTGGGATTTACGGGCTGATACGCTTCAGAGTATGTCCGTGAACTGCAATGTACGGGTCCTACTTATGCGTATCATAGTTTGTGCTTCTCGTGACGGCTGTGATATTGTTTCCACCGCACACCGCACTTCTCTCACCTGTGACAAAACTTCGTCTCGCCACTGTGGAAGGTCGTGATGTATCGTGCTTTATGTGCTCTCTTTCCGAGCGGAGCGTTTGTTTTGAGGTGCCGAGTTCGGCCATCGCTTCGCTCCCAGCGCTTTGTATTGCGCGTTTCCACTCTAAATCTATTTTATGCTGTGTATTTTGTCTTTCTCCTCAACCCACTCGCCGAATTTGTTATTTTATTTTTCACTCTGCTCATGTAACCTGGTTTTTAACACTTCTTGTTTTGTTTCTACAAACAGGCTGTCGACACATTGTGTTAATTCGCGCATCCTATCTTCCATCATCTTCTCTGCTGATTGCATTGTTTCCACAACTTTTGATAGTTTGGCAACCGTTGCTGGTAAATTCTTATATGCCTCCTTTCGGATGGTAATTTCGGATGCTATTTTTCCTAAACCAGTGTTTAACTCTTTTACTAATTCGTCATTTGCCTGAGTGATTTGAGATGTCAGCGCTACATCACTCTCAACAAGAGTAGTATTTATGCGTGAAGCAAGAGCTTAATCGCTTGCGTTAACTGTCTTTAACAGTTCCTTATCGCAAGCATTAACCATCTCAGCAATTTTATTGAATAACAGAGAAAAGGGATCTACAGCGGCAGGAGGTATTCGCTCGGAACTTTCAATTGCTTGTGCCTGCGTATTATCTTCTCCCTCCACATTTTCAGCTTCTGATTCTGCCGGCGTCGCATTCGTACTGTTGTCAGCGCTATCGACGCTATTTTCAGAAACACTACCATCTGTGGAATCCTTGTTTTCAGGTTTACCTATCTTCGTCGTAACACAAATTGAAAATATACTTTGAAATAATATCTCTTGACAAAACGTTGAAGAATTAGCGTAAATTAACCAGAAACCAATTGTTGTATTACCAAAATGGCAATACGGATGCTTCAAACTAAAACAATCCACTGTCACTCGTTTTCATTTGACTTGCGCACAGCGGAACACTAGCCATCTTAGTATAGCGCTTAGCAACAATGTTCAGTTTGGAACCGCGCGACCGCTACGGTCGCTGGTTCGAATCCTACATCGGACATGGATATGTGAGATGTCCGTAGGTTAGTTAGGTTTAAGTAGTTCTAAGTTCCAGGGGACTGATGATCTCAGTCCCACAGTGCTCAGAGCCATTTGAACCATTTAGCAACAACGCCTACTGCAATTACAAACTATGCCAAAGGCAGAAATCCAAAAACTGACCACGAATTAATTGAACTACACGCTGGAGACTACGAAAGCAGAGGCACCTGTAAGATGTTGATAACCATGCCTTTTTTTCGTTTGCTACTTGGAGTCTGCCCTAATTCCCGTTACATGAGTTAATTTCAATTATTTTTCGTGTAGCCGTCATTTTCTTCTTTACTCCAACAATACAGTTGATTCATGAAAAACAGAACAAACAAGCATCAATTAACATCATACAGTTTTTTATTCGAATCCCACGTTGGTTGCGCCAATATAATATTACTAGTATATTTTAAAAAATAGTGTAATATTATATTTATCGCTTTTGCTGGTGGCAAAGCTTCTGAAATGGTAAAATAGTACACTGAAAATTTTTACTTGTGGATAATGAAATTATATATTCCGGCAACCATCATCAGATTCCCATTACACCGATGAGACGTTGACCAACGGCAATTTTTAGAGGCCAGTGACCGATCTCAAAATCATGCAGTTTGCGTAATTACACTGCCCGGATACTGATAGAGACGACGGGTAAAAGAGATCTCAGGGACGCTGAAATAAAAGTTTGCTAAAGTAGTAGGCGATTGAACACTAGTAGCGTTCGGCTGTGGCCCCCAAACAATTCGTCGGCAACGATCCTTCATTGCAGCCAGAAAAAGTTCTAAAATACAGCATAATAACTTGATATGTGGCATTAATGAAAAAGAAAAGTAGATTGTTAATTTAATCCCAGCTATTTTAATTAAGTTAGTGTAATTATTGAACCAAAAGTTATAAATACGATAGCGACTCTTACATCTTGTGAAACAGTCATCGAAAAAAAAACAAGAGAGAGAGCTCACAGCTCCTGCTTTTATATAATCCAAAAACAAAATACGGCAACTGCCTTAAACTTGGGTTACAATTTCGATTGAAAAACATTTCTCTGGAACATTCGGCACCGGAACTGCAAAAAAATACATTCCTTACATTTAATCGTGACCTATTCTCCTTACTTCACAGATTTATATACTCAGAGAAGTCCACCTGCTTAGCTGACTGCTAACATGCTTAACTCCCGTAGCCCGGGTACGATTCGAGGTCGGTCTGGAGATATTCTACGCTCGTCGACTGGGTGTTGCGTTGTCCTCATAATTATGTCATCCTCATCAACGGCACGCGAGTCACCCAATGTGGCGTCGAATGCAATAAGAATCGCACTCGGCGGCCGAATTTCCCCAGATGAGGCCTACCGGTCAGCATTGCCATACTATCATTTCATTTGCACAGAGAAAATTTATTCTTAATGTATTTTTATTTTAATTAAAAGATTGGGGCATATTCTATTAATTATTTGAAGAAGCATTATTTCATCTGGTAATGGAGACAAGGGGAAATGGTTCAATCAGACATAATGATACACGCAAATGCTTACATGGAAACAGACACACTGCAGAATGGCAATGGTGGAGAATGCATTTGCACCGGAAAATGGTTTCAATGCAAAATGGTTACACTGCAAACAGTTAACACGGAAACCAGTTACACTGGAAACAGTTACACTAGAAAACAGAATGAAAAATGGTTACACTAGGAATGGTTAACTGGAAATTGTAATAATGGAAAAGAGTTACACTGGGAATGCTTACAAAGGAGACTGGTTAGAGTGGAAATGGTTCGATTGGAAGATGATTACACCGGAAATCGTTATCCTGGGAAATTGTTACACCAGAAAATGGTTGATCAGGAAGTGGTTATACTAGAAACAGTTTAGACTGGATGTAGTTACAAGGTGAAAGGTGGCATTAGAATCAGTTGCATTGGAAAATGATTGTGTTGAAACAGATACACTTCAAAATTGGTATTCTGTAGAATGATTCAACTGAATAATGCTAACACTGGAAATGGTTACGCCGCAACCAGCTGTACTGGGAAATGGCCTACCTGCAAATCTCTTCCACTGTAAAACAGTTACAGTGATAAACTGTTACTTTAGAAAACTCTTTTCAATGGAAAGCAGTCTCACCACTAAGTTATAAAAAATGAATCACTTATGACCGCACACATGTGCTGAAATATGTTTGTAAAATATTAAGAACAGTTTGCATAATCAGGTGAATCCGATTCTGATTATATAGAAATATGGTAGGAAATTTGGACCAATTACATTAACACTAACATGATGTTGATCGTGATGACATTAGAGTGTCAGTAAGCTTGCAGAACGGATGGGTGTTATTACATTAGTAGCTTGGTCCCTGTTGACCTACCCATTTGAAGTTCCCTCTTCCACAATCATCCCATCGGCCGTCTGAATGTGCATCTTGCCTACGGTTAATCCATCAATCTTGCTTAGAAATGCTGTGTGGTGCGGTTTTAGACCAAGCTAAAAAATACAGTCTATAACGAATATTTTCAATAATTGATGTTGTCACTATTAAGTGAAACGATGCACATAGAGAAAATTAAAACCAACGTTTTTCATTTCTTCTCGAGACACTGCTGAGTGAAATACTAAGTCAACTGATCATGACTGATTTCAGACATTACGAGAAATATTTGTAGAGAACGATAAAGCTAAACCGTGGTTAATTAAAATGAAGTCGCTGCGGGGAGTGAATTTACTTTCCTAGTGTCGCGATTATTGAGTCCTTGCTCACGCTTCTCCATGTTGAGTAGATTTATGGAAATTGATTCTTTAGTGGATAATGGCTTCCCAATAGTATGTGGACAGTAGCTCACCCAAAGACTTGCGCCAAGTGACAAACTATAGAAGAAGCTTACGAATCTGAAACATCACTCGACAAGTCTAAGGTCTGTGTTGTGGTGCATGTCTCAGATGCTTCTTAAATCTTTATTGGATGCTGATGGTAAGCGCGATATGAGATTAACATGTTGATAATATTTTATGAGGCACTTAATAAATAGTGGCAGTCCTGTGATATGCATGTACACAGCTGAATATAAATAGTATTTAATATTAAAGGTATCAATTATGTTTTCAGCCATATTATTACTATTGCTGCATTCCTTTTATTTGCTCGCCATCTTGTGTCATGCCTACATCATGACAACTGATACAGAATAAAATTTAGCATTTCAAACGTGATCATATAACAGTCTTGTAGTGGCTTAGCTTATGCGATTTCTGTGAACACTTATTTGTTAACCAAGTAAACATAACAGAATGGGAGCATCGGTCATAACCGAGTCTACAAATTTACTAGTTTACACTTCTGACAAGGTAAATGGTTCAAATGGCTCTGAGCACTATGGGACTTAACTTCTCAGGTCAACAGTCCACTAGAACTTAGAACTACTTAAACCTAACTAACCTAAAGACATCACACACATCCATGCCCGAGGCAGGATTCGAACCTGCGACCGTAGCAGCCGCGCGATTCCAGACTGTAGCGCCTAGAACCGCTCGGCCACTAAACCGGCTAACAAGGTAAATACTGTGGCCAGAGAATTGCTCTGCACTGCTATAGTGAAACATAATAAGGTCGTTCCTATCTCCAACATGCCATAAGGGCAAGAATCAGTGATCGTCAAAGCAATGACCTGCGCCACTCTTTTGAAGTGAATGTTAGTTACTATTGTGCCGTTGTGGTACCTAATCTCCCATCACGTCCTTGCTACCTAAATTCCGGTTACAGTACAGACATTATAGTGAGAACGGCACGTTTTAGGAGACTCGACTACATCTCTTTGGTCTCAACATCATCCCGCGTTTTCTTCATGTGAATACCACAGTGAGGAAGGAGTTGACCTAATTATCGCCATCGACCACGACATAAGATGTTAAGAAACCTCGAAAGTATGTCAGCGAATGGCTTCTGGCATTACCAACGAACAATCAAGCTTTTTTAGAGACAGAAGAACCGAAAGTATTCTATAGTAGAAGCGGAAATACGAATGATGGAACAGCGAATTTTTGCCCTGATGATGATGATGATGTCCCATACTCCGAGGAGCGTAGGGGACGATGCGGGAGACCCACACCGCCGTGCTAGACGAGGTCCTAGCGGAGGTTGTTTGCCATTACCTTCCTCCGACCGTAACGGGGATGAATGATGATGATGAAGACGATACAACAACACCTAGTCATCACGAGGGAGGGAAAATCCCTGACCCCGCCGGGAATCGATTCCGGGACCCTATGCACGCGAAGCGTGAACGCTAGCGCAAGACCACGAGCATTTTTTGCACTATAATGTAGTAAATATGTAATAAATAAGTAGGATTAGTTATATGAACTCCCATTTCTTTATTAATGAAAGCGTTTTGATGTGGTAAATATGCAATAAATATCTATGATTAAGTATAGGAATCGTCATTTTTTGTTAATCAATGCGTTTTGATTTCCTTGCACCATTGGCTTAATTTGAAGTTATAGCATGTTTCATATAAGTGGTTTGAGGCTATGAAACATTTCCGTATTAAAAAAGTCATTCTGTCGCTAACTGTATGGGCGATGTCTCAAATTTAAAGGAAGCCTCTGGATTTGGACGACAGTGTTACAGCAATATCTTTAAATCTGTCCAGGGTTTTTGAGATGTCCGTTGAATCATTAGTTTCTTGATATCTTTGATATGGTACTCCACGACTTCCTCCACTGTGTAAAAACACTTCACCTCAGACCAGCACCTGCATCCAACGTCCCCAGTTATTCGATTTCAGTATTCCAATTTTGTTTTTGATCTGACATAACTACAAGCGCCGGAACGTAGATAAAGAACGCAAGAGAAGAGAAGGCGGTGAAACGACGTCGGCCAATGGTGCGCTCATTAGGAGCACACCACAATAGGAGCGGCCTCGACAAGGGAAGAATGTAAGCGAAGCTCGTGCCAGCCTCGCCCGCTGAGTATCGGCTCACTATTCGGAAAGGATACGGACAGGCCTTGCATTGAGGGCTACAGTAGCAGTTATTAGTGACTGTGTGACAAACTTTCATGAACACTGTACATAGCAAAGGACTCCAATTTATATTAGCTGTTGCGTCAACACGATGTAAATTCAAGTTTAGTATTGTCAATCTTCTTATTTGTAATAAAAACTGCTAATGTGATTATGCTTGAATTGTTGTATAGCATTCCGAGATTGTAGCATCCTTTAGGCACCCTATACAAGACGAGTGGGCAAGACCCCACAGTTTTCATCCACCAAGATAGGCTTGCGTGTTGAAGCGCCACTTCCAGGACGGATAAATGGGACAATGTGTGTGAATGTTCTCCTGCACGTGGTTTTTAGCCGGATTCCCAGATCCCAGTAGGTGAATACCTAGCTGGTATCCACCCCCCCCCCCCCCTCCGTCATACGCACGAACCACGAAGCAGTTCAAACTTTCCGTTCACTTTCACATGGTCCACCCCCGGTAGCTGAGTGGTCAGCGCGACAGAATGCCACTCCTAGGGACCCAGCTTAGATTCCCAGCTGTGTCGTAGATTTTCTCCGCCCCGGAACTGGATGTTGTCTTGTCCTGAGCATCATCATTTCATCCCCATCGACGCGCAAGTCGCCGAAGTGGCGTTAAACCGAAAGACTATCACCCAGCGGACGGTCTACCCGACGGGAGGCCCTAGTCTCACGACATTTACATTTACCTTTACATGAATAAAAGTACAATCAGACATCTGGAGTACTCATGTTCCATCCTGGTGGTAAGGGACTTCTTGTACGGTTCAGTAGGTTTTGTGATTCTCCCTTACGTTCACTGAAGATGTCAATGTCATCAGTCTGTGATATCACTGATGCTCTTCAGCTCTGAATTTTAATCCCAATCCTGACTGTTACTTTTATTTCCGACATCGCTGCTTGAAGATGACATCAACGTTTTAATCACACTAGACCTCCTGGATGGGAAGGCACACGAATTGTCAAGGGAGCAGAATTTGAGACTTTGATACCGCCTAGCAGTTTTGAGTCGTGGTGTTGTATCGTTGCGTTTGGTGCAATCATTCGTTACCAAGCATACGCTACTAACACAGACGTACACGAAAATTACTAAATTGGTGAAGCACATCTGCTTACCGAAACTTGATACTGCCATCAGACCTCATCAAAAGTCAATAACTTAATGAATAGTACAGTTACGATTTTTTTGAAACGGACGAACGTTGTAAATTTTACGAGGTAGCTTGAATACGTTCTGAATATGAGGTAACAACACGAAAAAGGAGTAAAAAAAAACGTTTTATCAAAGACAAACAGTGCGTTCTCCATCCAAAAGTACTTTTATAACCAGGATAACTTCTTTGAAATGTCGAAGTTGATCAAAACTAGTAAAAGAGTAACAAATACATAAACACGAGTATTGCAACACAAGTAATTACTGTATGTATCAGAACATGATGAATAATAAAGAATGAAACAAGTTTTGTGCGGTTACATTTTATTTACACTTTCACAATCATCTTCGTTAAACACCTCCTGTTTGAGAAGTTCATCAACAATATCCCTGTCAGTCTGTATTCTCTTCTCATTTCGCCTACTCTACTGCTGTAGGACTTTCTATATTCTTTGCTTTGCGCTGATTAACTGTATCTTTTTCCCTCAGTTCTTCGATCATTCTTCTTCTTCTTAATGACAGATTTTCTACACAAATCTCATCTCAGTATGGTGATAAACACCCTTTCGAATTTTGTCACCAACACTTCCACGAACATGAGGCGTCCTTGAAGCCACTATTTTCTAAAAAGGCGATCGATGCGAAAGGAATACAGAGGGAACAGGTGCTTCTTGATGTCTCCTAGTCTGACCAGTGAATTCCATGTCATCTTCATGAAACTGCTCGGAATGAGCTTTAGTAGGAAGCACGTTCTCCTTGCCAGCTACTTTTACCCAGGCGTGACTTACACCGCTCCTTTTTGAAAATCTGAAGTATCGTAATAATCACGAGAAATGAGCTACTAATAACATTACTAACAACAGTGTACTGAGGTGATCCAAAAATTCAAAAGTATTTTTCAAATTCTTAACAACCGCTTGTGTCGTTGCTGCTATCACGGGGTAAAGCTAGGTAAACTTATCATTTATTCCCAATCCTAACTATTTCTTTTATTTACGACATCGTTTTTCCACTCTTGAAAATAAACAGTTGCTAAACAAACTGTTAGCATTTGAAATAAGTACAACAGCTAACAAATAGTAAAGCCACGTCTAGAGAGATACAATGATCCACATTCCAGATGATGTTTAATTGGTAGTGAAACAAATATCGTACATTACTACACTGGTTGAGGCGTATCTGTTCCTGAAGCCTAAAGCCGCCATCTGACCTCACCTACCAACTTTATGAACGCTGCTACAGCGTGCATGGGGGCTTAATTTATATATATAATTGAAAATGATTTTAGTAGCTGTCTGTCCGATTACGTAAGTCTCGTAATCGGTTGGCCCTGACTAGTATTATTACGCAATCTGACTGCAAAGAACAATGTAAGAAAATTTCCGTAAACACAGTTAATTAATTAAGACCCCAGCAACTATAAAAATCTACGAAACCAATGAGCACAAGAGTAACTGTTCTGTATGTGGGAGTGTGACTCAACGCCCACATCTGGCACGGTTCTTCTCAAACAAGACAAGAATTCTTAAATACCAATTATACCGACGTGACAAAAGAAATTTAGAAAAACTATAATTACGCAAGAAAACCAGAATTCACTCTAATACAAGAACACAAGCCAGATGCTTTGTTGACTGAACCTGTAGTGACGCATTATTTCAGACACATAATTAATAAAAGAACATTGTAAATTTTACCTTCATATATATTGACGAAATGCACTCATTACAATAACATCTGCTATCTCTCCCATCAAATAACTGCATAAAACATGGAACACTCTTTACTACAACATCTTACTCCAACTTCACGACAACCACGAGCTCTTAACACACACTGTCCTCTACGATCTCTTCACAAGCACTGACTACCATGAACTCTCAACACGCAGTGTGGAGGCGGCTTAATAGTACTCTTTGGCGCACTCTCTGGCGCAGTGGCACAGTGTAGCCACCTTTCATATGCCCCTCCTCCACAGGCCAGAATTTGATGGTATTTTTGCCAGCATTGGTGGTGAAAATACCACCAAATTCGTCCACAAAAATACAGACAAAAATAAAAGATAATATTAATACCTAAATATCACATAATTAGTTAAAAATTTTGGCTTTGCACTGACCTTTCACTAACCTAACATATGAAATACAGTAAGCAATACAACTTCTCTTCATATATGTGACTTTACATAATAGTTTACACAATATACAAAAAATCTGTTTATACAAATGTTCACATATAATGCTTTCAATGATTAGTTTATACAAAAAAAAGACACTAACAGGTGACATCTTTTCAGTAGAAGCAGTCCATCAGTTGCACCCAGTAATATTTAGCAGGTACACCCAGCAACAAGTCACATTAGTTCAGTAGAAGCAATCCATCAGATGCACCCAGCAATGTTAAGCAGGTGCAGACACCAACAAGTGACATCATTTCAGTAGAAGCAGTCCATCAGTTGCACCCAGCAATGTTGAGCAGGTGCAGACACCAACAAGTGACATTAATTCAGTAGAAGCAGTCCATCAGTGGCACCCAGCAATATTGAGTAGGTGCAGACAGCAAAAAGTAACATCATTTCAGTAGAAACAGTTCTAACAGTGGCACTCAGTAAAGTTCAAGAGATACACACAGCAACAAGTCACATTAGTTCAGTAGAAGCAATCCATCAGATGCACCCAGCAATGTTAAGCAGGTGCAGACACCAACAAGTGACATCATTTCAGTAGAAGCAGTCCATCAGTTGCACCCAGCAATGTTGAGAGCAGGTGCAGACACTAACAAGTGACACCATTTCAGTAGAAGCAGTCCATTAGTGACATCAGCAATGTTGATCAGGTGCACACAGCAACAGGGGACATCTTTTCAGTAGAAGCAGTCCATCAGAGGCACCCAGCAATGTTGAGAGCAGGTGCAGACACCAACAAGTGACATCATTTCAGTAGAAGCAGTCCATCAGTTGCACCCAGCAATGTTGAGAGCAGGTGCAGACACCAACAAGTGACACCATTTCAGTAGAAGCAGTCCATCAGTGGCACCCAGCAACGTTGAGCAGGTGCAGACAACAACAAGTGACATTATTTCAGTAGAAGTAGTCCATCAGTTGCACCCAGCAATGTTGAGTGCAGGTGCAGACACCAAAAAGTCACATTTCTCAGCAGAAGCAGTTCCACAAAATTCACTAACACTGATCACACAGTTCATCAGCAGAAATTAAACACGACCAAATGTCACACATCATGTTGAAAAGTGCCGGTAACAGTTCAGAATATTTATCTTCACTAATCAGACAGTCCAGGCATGAACAATAGTTTGAATGCA
Organism: Schistocerca piceifrons; assembly: GCF_021461385.2. Lineage (NCBI taxonomy): Eukaryota > Metazoa > Arthropoda > Insecta > Orthoptera > Acrididae > Schistocerca > Schistocerca piceifrons. The sequence continues at coordinate 681,642,953 of NC_060141.1, read as the reverse complement.
CATACAGTGCTTTTACACTAAACATACAAATCATAACAAACACATAAATGATATCAGATAATTATCCTATTAACTATTACAATACACAAATACCAGTAAACCTATAATATTCATGGGTGTCAGTGCAAGCCACTACAAACAAATAAAATAATATTCAGGAGATAGGTGGTTAGGATTAGTAAAGGAAAACACACAAAACACACTCACTCATCCTTCATCCACATTAAGTACTACTGTGTAATTGAATAGTGTTAACTGTGTAAATGTAATTCTGTCAAAATCTGATGTTCATCATGTGTATCAAGTAGTAGTGGCAGCAATGTATAATAGTCAATAGTAGTTAGTCAACGTCATAGTCATCATGTCAAGACCAATGTTTGCCAAGCCAGATCAAAATGTACTGTTGTTGAACAACTGTCAGTGAGCCAAGATATGCAATTACTTCCTCTCTCCAAAAAAAATATATACTGCTTAGTTATTTAACAAAGTGTGTGTATAGACCATCTTCCTTCTATTTTAATGTTCTAGTCTGCTATCTTCATCCTCCTTGTTCCATAAGACCAACAACAAAAAAAAAAATATGCTCCTCACTTACTTTGCCTCTTATACACCAAAACTCCAATAATCATCTGCATCACATAATCTCAATACGTCACTAATACCTCTTCAATACGTCTTATCATCAATATCATTTACCTTACCTCTTGTCCACAAAAACTCCAATAATCAACAACTTAATATACTCTCAATACCTCAATAATACGTCGATAAATATAAACCTCAGCACCAATATCATTTCACTTCCAACACAACTCTTTCCTCTAGTCAGTCTCCTCGAACAAGTACAGATAAAATCCTAATGCAACTTCAATTCAGCATCCCATACAATCCGAAGACACATTGTCAACACACAACCTCTGTGTAATCCATCTGAGCCCAATCTTCTACTCATTATAAATTATAAGATACATTTTGGTTCCTTGTCCATCATTAAATAAAAGAAATGCATACCTGACCTCTAACAGACTTAGTTCGAATAACTCTCAGTAATTAAGTACGATTACGGAGTGTGAATGATCATAATATTTCACAGTGTGTACACCACTTCAAGAATCATAGCAGAAGCAAACATGTGGAGTATTTTTTGTGTCAAGTGTCACTTCCTATTTCAATTGCTTACGAAAAATGCAGTCTAATAATTGTTAATGGTCTAAACCTAGTTTCGGTCTGTCATGTCGTTAGCCTCCTTCCTATTTGCATAAATTTATACAGCTTCCATAAAACCTCAGCTCATGTGACTTCAATGACTTTCTTGTACTAATGTCGTTCGTCGAATTATAGCAGTGAATTTTCTTATCTTAAAAATATAAGGCACTGAGCGTAAGCAAAACTTGCAATAGCGAGTAAATATACCAGTAGAGAACAAAAAGTCAACAAGTGGATGCAGCACAATTCCTACAACGAGGCTCTGCCAAGCGAACAATCTATAATTAATCCAATAGTGTGACCTAAACTCTATGTTTATACACTGTACATCAGCATTGCTATACACCAAATTAAAGAGCAGTTATGGCAACAAAACAGAAATGTGTAAATATGTAATCCATACGCATAGCAGTAAACATATATCTTACGTAATAAACAGGTCATTATCATCATATCAGCATACGCAAATAAATGTTCATATGTAATCTTAATAAGTAAACATGAAGGCGCAAGCAGATAAATGACAAAGTACAACATACATCAGCATAAGCAAATAAATGTTCATATGTCATCTTAATAAGTAAACATGGATGCGCAAGCAGATAAATCCAAAAAGGATAACTTACATACATAATCACAGTCAGCACAATTAATCAGGTTACTATTACAATTTAAATAAATAAGCACAGCAGGCACATAATTAAAAAATATGACATCAGTGAAAAAGCAGTGTAGCCAAGCGATGTATAATATATACAAGTCACAACCCAGTTCATTAATCAATAATTGTCAAAATCAGTAAATGTACACAAGCACGTCGCTTCACAAGTAAATTCATAGAACATGAAATTAGCACAAAGTATGAATCACGTAATCGCGAGCAGCAAATTACGTCTAAAGTACGTACCTAAGTGGAAATTGTTACCTGAAAATAAACTCAATTAATAGTTACCTTTTTTAGTTTATTAGTTTCTTCTTCGAAATTACATTCTTCCTGAAAATTTCTCGATAGCAAGTCGTCTTAACGTCGGACACGCACAGAATTTACCTGAAGGTCTTAAATACTTTATACACCGTATCCTGCAAAATACTGAATGTTAATAACACAATTCAACAAGTCCTTATAGCTTTATACTGAATTTAATCGGAGAAATTAGACTGTGTGTTTGTTTACGGCTGTCAGTGCATTCGCACTGAGCGCTCGATCAGCTGTAGGCGCGTGACGTAGGAAGCAATTGTTCGCGGTCAACGACTGCCTTGTGCGGCGCGCAGACTTGACTGTTGCTTTGAGTATGTGCCGCCGCCAAAACACAGCGCGGTATCCTTGTACTCTCCGCATGTTTACATCTAGCTGTTAGTTCTCCAAAGTATGTTATTCCACAAAAATTTTAACGTTTGATATATGATGTATTCCTTTAGAGCGTCGAGATTTAAGAGTTTCTACTTCAACAGTGTTATCATGTATAATTTTGCGAATTCTATATGGACCGTTATAAAGCAGAAAAAATTTGCGACACAAGCCTCTTCCTTTGTGAGATAAACGATGGGACTTAATTAATACCTTTTGACCAACTGACAAGATTTTTGAACGACCAGGACGCTTAGCTGATTTCTCTCTTCTAGCAGCCGCAGATGCAATATTTTGTAGAGCCAGGTTAACAACTTCAGAATGCCGCAGTTTCCGTGAAGGTGGAAAAGGAACGATTTCAGAAATGCGATTTGTCGGTGCTTTGTTTTTTAATATCAATAGAGGCGGTAAAGAAGTTGAGTCATTAGGAAGTTCATTCAGAATGTTTTGAAAAATATGAAGATACTGATCCCAAGTTCTGTGATTCTGATGACAATAAAGACGGCACAATTTATTGATTTCCTTCATCCATCTCTCTGAAGCATTAGATTGAGGGTGAAAAAGTGAAATGAAGATTGGTTTAATTTTACGACGCTGTAGAGTTCGAAGCCAAATTTTAGAACGAAACTGTGATCCATTATCTGATATAACCTTATCAACCTGACCAACTTCTTTAAGAAAATGTTTGATGAAAGCGTTAGATACTGAACGAGCTGTTGCTTTGCGTAAAGGTGTAAAACACACATATTTCGACGTCAACTCCACTGCTACGAAAATGTACGCAAAACCATTAGTAGATCGAACCACTGGACCAAACAAATCGACTGCAGCCATTTCCTTTAATTTCGCTGGAATGATGGGAAACAACGGTGCTCTGTGAGAAATCGTTGGAGGCTTAGCCATTTGACATAATTTGCATTTGGCAAGAACAGATCGAATACGTTTTTCCATATTACTGAAGTAACAATTTTCTCGTAATTTATGAAAGCATTTTCGGGGACCAAAGTGTGCATAACTGAAATGCGTATACCAAATCAGCTTATTAACCCACTCATCAGGAATACAAACTAACCAAACGGAGTTGTCGACCGATTTTCGTTTAAAAAGAATGTCATTGCGAACTAAATAATGCTGTCTAATCGCCACGCTTTCCTTTCTCCTCCACTTCTCCTTAATGTCCTTCCAGATTGGATCCTTATTTTGCTCCTTAGCGATGTCCTGGAGCGAAGACGAAATAAAGTTCTCAAACGCAACACCTTGAATATACATCAAACAATAATTGTTTTCTTTGCAGTCCTCTTCACCACTTCGTTTCAAACCTATAGGTGCACGTGATAAAGCATCGGCAACAATATTAGAAGAACCCTGTATGTAAACAATACTAAAGTCAAATTCCTGTAGGTACAACGCCCATCGTGACAATCTGCCGTGAGTTAATTTTGTTGACATAAGAAATTCCAGAGCTCGATGATCGGTGTAAACCTTAGTATGTCTACCAAACAAAAATGTGCGAAATTTTGTGAAAGCCCAAACAACCGCCAAAGCTTCAAGTTCAGTAATCGAATAATTCTTTTCTGATTTAGAAAGAACACGACTTCCAAATGCAATCGTCTTCTGTACTACAACGCCGTTTTCTTCTATCTCTTGAAATAAATGTGCACCTAGGCCCTTGTATGATGAGTCCGTTGCTAAACAAAATTCTTTAGATAAATCCGGATGTGAAAGAAGTGGAGCAGCAACTAAAGCATCACGAAGCTGTTCAAATTCTGACTGAGCTTCCTCATCCCAACACCAATTAGATTTCTTTCCAGATAGTTCACATAAACGAGGTGTGGCCAAATCGTCCAATTTAACAAAGCGTCTAAGAAAATTACAGACACCAAGGAAACTACGAACATCACGTTTTGTAGTAGGAACAGCATAATTACGAATAGCATCTAATTTTTCTGGATCAGGAAGAATACCTTCTGTAGAAATAATGTGACCGAGAAATTTCACCTGAGAACGACCAAATTCAGATTTTTCCAAGTTCACTGTCATGCCAACTCGTGCAAAAATACGTAATAATGAATCCAAAATTTTGTTGTGCTCACTCCAAGAACGTTTAGCAATAAGAATGTCGTCAACATATGAAGTAATGTTGTCACGAAGATAAACAGGTAAAATTTCGTTTAAACTACGAATGAATGCTGCTGAAGATACAGTAAGTCCAAACGGTAATTTCCGAAATTGGTAACAGTTACCAAAAGCTAAAAAAGCAGTATATTTTCTACAGTCAGGGTGCAGTTCTATTTGCCAAAAACTTGCGCGCATATCAATCGTGGATAAAACTTTAATTCCATGGAAATGTTGAAGAAGTTCATCTAAATTTTGTGGGCGGTCAGTTTCAGGAATGATGATGTTATTTATTTGTCTGGAATCCAGAACCAGACGAATTGATCCATCCTTTTTAAGAACAACGTGTAATGGGCTAGTATAAGGACTGACTGCAGGCTCAATAATGCCCTGATCTAACATGTACTGAAGTTCATTCTTAACCTTGTCTCTGTAAGCCAAAGGAATAGCGTACGTTTTCCCGCGAAATGGTGTGTGTTCTTTCACTTTAAATAAATATTGTAAGCCTTGTATAGTTCCTGTGTGATGACTAAACACTGTAGCATGTGAAGTTAAAATGTGGTGCAGCTCTTCTCTTGCAACGTCATCTGGCACTTCAGCTTTCTTAACCTTTTCATTAATTAATTCTTCGCTATTAATTATATCATCCATCGCGTCTCTGTATCTATTGTCATTATCATGAATAAACACATTGTCGTCATAATGCTCAACGAAAACATCAGAAGTAAGAAACCTTAAACATTTTGTATCTGACTCAGATCTTGTTAAACACTCGAAAAATTTTAAACATTTCGGCATTCCAGCAACAGTCAAATTTACACTTCCTTCTTTAAAGTTCAAAATTGCCTTATGTGCGTTAAGAAACTCCATACCTAATATAATTTGTGTACTGAGTAATGGAACAATAATAAAATTAGCAGAAAATTCGTATCCTTGACAAATGAAATTTAAATTGGTCTGTTGTTTGACCTCCACACTTTTTCCAGAAATCGCACCTCGAATTGTAGTTTTAGAAATAGGTAACACAGGACAGGCAATAGTTCTTTCACATATACGAAAAACTGATTCACTAATGACATTCAATGGGCTCCCAGAATCTAATACTGCAGTGAACTTATTCTTACCCACACATACTTCAATAACAGGATGTAAAAATGCGTCTACATTATTTTCTTTTTCATCTAACAAAATGTCTCTCATGTCTTCCAGACGTACGTAGTGTAAAGTCGTAGTGTCATTACTTTCTGAACCGTCTATATTGCTGCCAGAAGCCGAAGCTGCAAGTCATTGTCGATTGTTTGCGTCACGTCTTTGAGTATTCGCGTCATTTCGCGGATCCATTTCTACGATTTGCACTTGTCTCTCTGAAATTCTGTCACGTGGAGGATGCCAATTAGGTCCCTCCTGTCTGTTAGATACAAATTCTTGGTTGTGTCTGTTATTAAAATTTCTGTTTTCCTGTCTGTCTGCATAACTACTTCTTGTGTAATTTCGACTGTCATTTCTGAAATTATTGTTGTATCTACTACCCTGACTATTTCTGTAGTAAGAATTTCTATTACTGTATGAATGATTTCTGTCCTGATGATACCGATTACTGTTTCCGTATGATTGATCATTCCGGTACGAATTACCGTTATTGTCTGTGTAATTTCTGTTAGAACGTCTGTTATTGTCATAGGGCTGGTATCTATTGTCGTGTCTGTTACGTCTGTCATTCTCAAAATTACCCATATAACGCCCGTTCCGATCACTATTTCTTTTCTCTGAAAGTCTATTATAAATACTGTTACTGAAAAAGTTACAAGAAGTCCCGTCGTCGTTGTCATACTCCAATTCTTGCAACAAAGTCTTAAAAGTCTCAATGTCATCTTTACATCTTCCGGCCAAAGCAATTTGTCTTATGGATTGTGGCAACTTAGTTAAACAAATGCGAATTAATTCAGTCGGGCTATAAGGGTTGGACAGAAACTGATTCTTTCGAATCATGTCTTCAAAGTACTCTGCCGGCGTGCGGAACTCAGACTGTTTAAAATTACGCTGCATAATCAGACTATGTTTGACTCTGTCTTGTGTGTTTTCGGACCAATATGCCGATAGAAATGCATGATAAAAATCATTTAAATTATTGCAATCTCTAATGAGTGCGCGCATCCGCGTCGCCGGTTCGTTTTCTAAATATCCACACATGAATTCTAGTTTGTGACTTAGTGGCCAATTTGGTGGAAGTGCGTACATAAATTGATCTAGCCATGCACATGGATGTATGTCATTCTTAGAATTGCGGAAGATCTTAAATTTCCGGACAGTCAAAAAGTGTTTATAATCAAAGTTTTCGCCTCGTGGCGACAAAGACCTACCGCGTCTGTCCCGGTCCGAATGTCGATTATTGTAAAGTTCGCGCGCCTGGCGCTCTCTTGTTGCATCCCGTAAATGAAACAAATTATTTTCTTCAAACCCCTCTGCTACCTGTGATTCTAAATTTCTTCTGCTGTCTTTTCCTACAATTTCGCCTTCGATCTGTTTGACTTGCTTTCGTAATGCCTCAACTTCCCTTTTAACGCGTTCATTAAATTTTCCCTGATTTTCAACATGCTTATTTATGTTCTGGTATTCTTCGGTTTCTGCAAATGGCAATGGAGCCGTATCATCTGAATCTCTGTCCCCATGTAAACTAAGATTTGTCAATTTATCTGAAATTTCCTCAACTCTTTCCGATAAGTCACCTAATTGTTCTTTCTGTTTATTTACGTCTTCCGTAAGTGTCGCGACTCGGGTTTCAGTATTGTCACATTTGGTAGCTAGCTGTTCATGTTGTTGTGTTAGGTTATTTAATCTGTCATTTGGTACGGATCCTTCGATTCTCTCAAATATTTCTTCCTTATCCTTTGCACGTTGTAAATTTAACTCTGAAAAATTCTGTACTATCACGCGATCTCTTTCTTCCTGTTCTCTATCCTGTTCCCTTTGTCTGATTTCTACTGAAATTAATCTATTATTGTGAGAATTCAGAATCGGTTGTACTTCTTCCCTAATTTCTTTCTTTAATTCATCTTTCATATTTTTGAAACATGTCCCTATTCTTGAATCTATCCGTGTTTCCAAAGTTCCCATCTCTGTTTTAAATTCAGATCCTAACCGTGTTTCCATTGTTCCCATCTGTGTTTTAATTGTTCCCATCTCAGTTTTAATTGTTCCTATCTCTGTTTTTAATTCAGATCGTAACTGTGATCCCAAATTTAATATTGCACTCATCAACTGCTCCGTACTAACTTTTTCGAAATTCCTTTCGCCCCTAACATTTCCCACAAAACTAACTTCCTTCTGCATAGCCATAAAGCTATCTGTGTTCGATACTATTTCAGGATCTTCTATCGCTAATCTCGTATTCTGTGAATTTTCTGATTGAGAAAAATTTTGAAATGGTTCTGGACTATTTTCCCGACTTATTACATTGTTTTCAACTCCATCGTCCACCATACTGTTTTCCTGTGTTGGCGAGTTCGCCATGTCAACAATTTCGTTATTCTCACTATTCATCATTTTCGCCTTTTTCATAGATCGCGTAATCATTTACAAAATATACGAAAGATTCGTCACTGTACGAAAATTACACACAATGACTCTTTATCTCCAACAATACTATTCACACTAGATGTCTCCCTCAAACACGATTAACGAACAATTGAAATAATTGCACAAAATTGTCAAACGCGTATACAAGGCAATAAAAATTAAATTTTGAAAAATACCATTAGAAGAATGCCAATTACCAAATCTACACACTCAATACAGACTACAATCACTAAACTCAAAATTACTACAACAATACTACAGTCTACAATTTTCACAATCAGAACAATTCCAAGGGACGATCCGAAGCAGCGGTCGCCACGTGCATGGGGGCTTAATTTATATATATAATTGAAAATGATTTTAGTAGCTGTCTGTCCGATTACGTAAGTCTCGTAATCGGTTGGCCCTGACTAGTATTATTACGCAATCTGACTGCAAAGAACAATGTAAGAAAATTTCCGTAAACACAGTTAATTAATTAAGACCCCAGCAACTATAAAAATCTACGAAACCAATGAGCACAAGAGTAACTGTTCTGTATGTGGGAGTGTGACTCAACGCCCACATCTGGCACGGTTCTTCTCAAACAAGACAAGAATTCTTAAATACCAATTATACCGACGTGACAAAAGAAATTTAGAAAAACTATAATTACGCAAGAAAACCAGAATTCACTCTAATACAAGAACACAAGCCAGATGCTTTGTTGACTGAACCTGTAGTGACGGATTATTTCAGACACATAATTAATAAAAGAACATTGTAAATTTTACCTTCATATATATTGACGAAATGCACTCATTACAATAACATCTGCTATCTCTCCCATCAAATAACTGCATAAAACATGGAACACTCTTTACTACAACATCTTACTCCAACTTCACGACAACCACGAGCTCTTAACACACACTGTCCTCTACGATCTCTTCACAAGCACTGACTACCATGAACTCTCAACACGCACTGTGGAGGCGGCTTAATAGTACTCTTTGGCGCACTCTCTGGCGCAGTGGCACAGTGTAGCCACCTTTCAAGCGATTAAAAAAAAAAAAAAAAAAGGCTGTGATCTTTACCAGGTGGTCTGAACAAATTCTGCATATGAGCCAAAATTATAATACCAATTGCGTTCAGCACATAAATTATAGTACCGTATTATGAGAACAACTTCAAGTTATGTGTAGGTTTAAAGTAGACCATACTTTCGTAAGAACATGCATGGGAACAGAGATATTTTTTACCGGACAAATAGCACGTTCTGCTTCTAGGAGCAGTTTTATAACGAACATAATACTTGAAGAAAGATAGAAGTTGATCAAAATTACTAAAAGATTAATAAATGCAGTAGCACCACTAAAGCAGCATGTACGTATTAGAAAATGAAGAATAATAAAAAAATGAAACAAGGTTTTTGTAGTTACATTTAATTTTGCCACTTCGTTAGTGACCTTTCCTTTGAGAGGTAAATAACAGCATCCCTGTCAGTCTGTATTCTGTTCTCATTTCGCCTAAACTGCTGCTGTAGAACATTAGGTTTTTTCTTTGCGCTCAATAACTCTTTTTTTCTCTCAACTCCTCCATTGGCTTTCATTTCCGTTGTGACAGGGTCGCTAAGCAACACTCATCTCAACTCGGTGATGAACTCATAACACTTTCCAAATTTTTATCACATTTTCAGGAACAGGAGGCTCGCTTCTGGTGATCACTTGCTAAAAATGTGACAGATACGAAAGGAATACGGAGAAAGAGCGCCTGCTTGGAGCCTTCCAGTCTGACCAGTTAAGTTCATCTGTTCTTCACTAAACTTCTGGGAATACACACATAAAACATTTGTAGGTGACCCATTCTCCTTGCGAACTGATTTTATCGAGGTATGCCCTCTCCCTTTTTGGAAAAGTGAAAAATCGTAATAATTACGAGATACGAGGCACGAAAAACATAACTTTCAGCAATGTAATGAGGTGGCCTAAAATGCAAAAAATATTTTTCAGGTGCTTAACCACAGCTTGTGCTGTTGCTCCTTTGGTGGGGCAAAGTTAGGTAAACATGGTAAATGCATCAACGCACAGCATTATGTATTGGTGGCCTCCTTTTAGATCTCGGTTAGGGTCCCACAAAGTCAATGAGATCTTCACAACGATCAGTTTACCAGAAATTGTATTTTTATTAAAAGCAACAAATCAGGTCGTCCTTATACAAGTAAAGGATTAGTATTTTATTAAAGCCGACCAGTGTCTTCATATTGACTCTTAATTAAAACTCAAACCCTGCAACAACACCCAAGACCAAAGAACTAATACAAAATGCACAGGAAGATTAACTATATTAATATATTAATAACAATTCCGTTGTATCAATACTTCTTACAGAAATTGTCTACGAATTAAGTTTCGCAGGTCGGGATCTATTGCTTTCGTTCATCTACACCAAAAAGAACCTGAGTCCTTGGCCATCTCCCTTATACACATGAACAAGACTGTTTTCTTACTTAAGTGCAGAAATTTCTCTGAAAGCTATGTTCTTCAACAATGGCACTGTTATCATGCCAAAGGTTGGTACCACCGTTCAATAGCATCGGTGAAGCAGGGATCCTTTACTCAAATCCTTTACTCAAATGACTGGCTTACACAAACGCACAACAGAGATTCACACACCATTTATGCTCGACAGAGTCTCCCAAGATTCCACTCATGGGACTCACGCCGCTCCTTGTGTGCATCACACTGCTTCCACCTAGAAGACGTTAACCTTCGTACCATATAGTCACCTCTGAAACATAGGTGACTCATAGACTATAGGCAACCGCCCAGCTGCCGCAGTCGAGAGTGTCAACTGTACCATGCGACTGTTCAGAAGTAACTGACTTCCCTCTTCACTCCACACACGAACGCCGCCAGTCACATGACCCACTCCACATCCCTGCTTCACCGATGCTATTGAACGGTGGTACCAACCTTTGGCATGATAACAGTGCCATTGTTGAAGAACGTATCGTTAGGCTACGTCTGTTAATACTGTTTCTGTTCAGACCCATAAAGTATGTATAAACTACTTAGCAGTGGTGGTACGTCAGTTGACGCAAATTTTAATGTAATTATTAGGCTTACATAGATTACAAAAACAAAAATGCGTAAGATGTTTCTATGTGTTCATGCATTGACATGTTTTCTTGTCCCTGCATATTTCATCTTCTACACGAAAAAATACAAGCAAACACGACACCTGCGTTGATCACTATGTCACAACTCTAAAGGCAATATAGTTATATCAATTTATCCAATTTCTTACGACTGTGTTATTTGAACACAAACAGTCGTTTACGCGTATTTTAAAATCGTAACATAGTGGCGAGCGTCAAGTGACACCAACGATAATGTATACAGTATCACCAGCTATTACTGCCAGTGTAATAACGTATTCCTGTGGCTGCCAATCATTCAGATATTAAACATTATCTTTGGTTATCGTAGTAACGAGCGAAACAGTGATTACAATTTACATGATCCCGGAATTATTGATTAATATATATTCTTTGCAATATATAATTCCTTTCGCCGTACTACTTGCTTTGATAGATACAGGCTCCGTTTCTGTGTCAATGTCAGTTTAACATATGAACCTATAGTTTCATGTCTTTGATCTATAGGCTTGTTTTAGTCGTTTCGTTTATTTGTTCCTCGCGCTGTGTTTTTTTGCTGCACGGATACACCCGTTAGATTGTAATATCCTTTTCTTTTGGCAGGAGGCAGTGATTCAGCAGTCAGATATTTAGTTTTTTTTAGAGGTTTCATGTACTCCGAAAATACTGTGAACTGCAGTCGACTTGCTAAATTCCCTATTTTTATGCATTATGGAACGAGAAGTCGCAACTCTTCGTGTTTCTCTGGCTTTTTCGATTCCCGTATTTTATTATTTTCGTTCTTTTGCACTGCATATTTTGTCCACATCAAAAACCTAATTTCCTACTTCCGTCCCATCACCTTCGATCTTTTTTTATTATTATATGACTCAGTATTTGTTTACATTATTGCGATATGAGAATGGGCTGTCTAGTTGTTAGTCGATTTTATATTTTATTTGTGTTCAATTTTAGGAGTTGTTACGACCGATTTTGTGATATTGACGGACTGCATCGAACACTTTGGTTTATCTGTCAGCGATGTTTACAGTTGGCAATATATAACACGCTGACAGTGAACACGAAGATATCAGAAGTGTTCACTTCAATTTAAGGAGAGAAAATAACTCTCACACATTTAACGTAAATGGTAAGATTGTGTATCAAACAGAAAATTTTTAAGAATGAATAATGGCTGACAGTTGACATGGAATAAACAAAGCAAAATCTAGCAAATAGAATATCTCACTTGCCATGAATGTGTAACAGCCAGTGACCTGTTATTAATACTAGTGGTATTAATACACAGTTTATAGCTATGAGATTGTTTTCAGAGGATTAAATACAGGAAACACCAACATAGTTTTAGAACTGCAGACAAGGGCCGTTATAATATTAACGAAAGCACCACGAGTCCATTGTGAGGAAATAGTTAAAAAATATTAGCTCCCTAACGGAGCCAAATGAATTCATCTACCATTGTTTTCTGCACATTAGAATACATTTATTACAAATGCACCAAAGTCTAGATCTTAAGTAATGCATAGCATGTAATTACTGATTAGGTAAGTTACACTATCGTTTGATAAAATAAGTTATAACTAATACAAACGTTTGACTTAATAACATACGTCGTCAAAGTAACGATATTTGCAGAAAAGTCATACACCCAAGGAGCGTAATACTAATGCCTCCCCGTCTGCCTCAGCTCCGTGTCTCACTCATCCTTGCAGGACGTTGACCCAGCACTTCAGAGAGGCAGTAGCGAGGACCTGGAGATGTAGCAGCGGAGCATCAGCGTAGCCGTGGTCTTGACGTCTTCTGCAAGTGTGTGTCGGTGTGGGCAGCGAGAAGAATGGAGACAATGAATGGTATGTTATTATTTTTTTGTGTTATGAAACTTACTTGTTCCAAGTATCTACAATTGTAAGAGCACTGTATTTTGGATGTAGCCGGTTGAGACGGTGCATTTATATATTCACTGGTGCTAGATTGAGAAGGATGGATTTTCATCCTGATTAATGGATTCCAAGTTTTTCAGTTTAGGAAATTACCGAAACCATTCTTTGAACAAGTATACGGCCGACCTCCTGCCCTGTCATCTTTAAACACACGTGTATATAATGATATTCTTTTATTTGACCAATGTATTCCTTTAATGTATTGAGAAAATTTATATCACTTCGAGGGTATCCTCAGGCAGATAAATTATTTATCGTAATGTTAATAACACATGTTCATCGTATTTGAATTCCTTTTATAGCGTTATCCGTCAATGCTCAAGTGTTGTTAAGGCCTCCAGGAATTCCCCGAAAAGGATAGATCGCGTTCTTCTTTCATTAGAGAGTAATTAGACACATTTAACAGCTGTAAGTGATTAATTGGTTAGGAAGTATTCTCAACAATTTTACCAATTGCTGTACTTATCTATGAATGGAATTACACGTCTATAATAGCGTCACTTTGGAGCAGTGATGATGGTATCTAATAAACCTTTTACATGACCTTCGTACTCAGAGAGAGTATTACAGTTCCTCATTGTCTCCATGATGTTAGGTTACTTTCTGTTGAAGGTTCTTCGTCGTGTGTAACTAGATATGATCTTCCTTTGTGGTTATTTGTTTATAAATTCCGGTTTTAATGATAAGTAACAGTATGGCGGTATTTGGAGTACATATAATATACCTTTTTCACATATAACGTGCTTCGATAAGAAACAACTAATTGAACATAGCGTAACTGCTATATTACTATTAAGAATATGTGGAACACGTATATGGTTATATAATCAGTCTGCACATCATGTAACAACAAGCCATAAAAATAAGAAACTCCCAGCACTGTTCCTTAATTTCTTTTCTTAACTCTTCGAACACCTGACGACTCTGTGGTTAATCAGTAATTCAGCATGTTGACCTGACCTTCCTAGATGTTTCATTTTTGTAGTCATTCTATTATCCTGCCAGATGAACTTCGGTGGAATCTCTATATGTTACTTCTCCCTGTCATTTTTTTCTTCATAGGTGTTCTTTAACGTATGTATGACGGCTTGATTGTCAGCGCAATGTTGTCATAGTTCATTCAGAGCTGAAATTCGAAGTTCCTGTCTAAAGTTTCGTATCCAACATGTAGACAGATCGAGGAGACGGTGGATTGGTATTCTGTTTCAGCTGTTGAAGTTGTCATTGGACGTTGCTTTCTAGCATGCCATACAATAGGTCCCCTTTCCATGATAAGAACTCCATTGGGTGAGCATCTAATTGGGATATCATCTCTATAATCAGAATAACAATAAGAAGGTGGTGTTTAACCTTCATCAAAGAATATAGGACAATTCATAATTCATTTTACGTACTGAAAAACGTTTTCTACCGTTTTAAGTTGAGTATCCATTGATTTATATCTAAACCTTACTAAGTAATTTATAACAAATCTAATGTCTGGGCGAGATGTTGTGGCAACGTACAGCAGACTCCTCATAGTTTCTCGTTGGTGGTAAGTCCTTACCAATGGCTCATCGCTGACGAGATTTTCTTTATCTGTCACCATTATATGCTCCGTTGCCGTAGCTGCTGCTCGTAAACAGTCAAACTAAAACAGTCTTGAGATTTTCCTTCTATACATAGATTGATATCCTAAAATTCCCGAAGAACTTATTTTAATTTTCGTTCCAAGATATGACAAATGTTATTTCCAACTTCTGATTCAGCTTGTTAAGATCTTCAGTAAAACCATCTGTACTCCTTCCAACAAACAGCCCATCATCAAGAAAAAAAATGTTATGATGATAGTTGTGACTTCTTTAAAGCAGACGTAAGGATCATTGTCAGTGGTAACGAAACCTCATGTCATTACATATTTTGAGAATTTCTCATTCTAGCTGCCACTTCACCTAGTGGTTTTCAGCTGTGTAGATACTCTCTAAAAAGCATCCCGTATCAACAAACCAGTTGTGACTTTAATATAGGTTGCTCTCACCTTAGGTAATTAGGCTATCCGTGGCTCTGTTTAAAACCATTATGAGGAAGTAGTCAAAAGGTCGAACCGCGCACGTTTGCTTTCGACCCCAGCAACTAACTGGGAAAAAAAAATCTTTAGCTGTGAACCTTCACTTTTACATTCCATGCATTGGCTAGAATTGCCAGTTAATAAAGTGCACTGGGTTATTAAATAAAAGATAAATGAATAACTTAAGAAATCTTCTTCAAGATCTGAACGAAAAGTGCTCAGAATCGGTCACTTGAGCGCACCACTCAAAAAGTGTCGGTCTCCACTTGATCTGACTCAACCTGACCACTTCCCAAACTGAACTGGTATATTAGAATAATATTTAAATAAGGAATAACTCGCCTACATATGGGAAACGTTACATACCTGCATTTAATGTGGCACATTAGTTCGATAACTTGGCACATTCAGTCACTTCAGATCTGACATACATAACGTAACTAATAAATACATACTAAAATAAACAGAATTTATTACTTACATGTGAGAACCATAATGTAAGCATCTTTTTAGTTGTGTATGGCACGCCGTGTATTTGCTAGTGTGTCATAATATATCATCAGCATAAATTTACTAAATCTAACAAGAATTATAGAAATAACAGAATATTTACTAAATGAGCAGATAAACATAAATCATATAATTTTAGGAAATTTGCTCATTTGAAATCACATTTTGCTTGGAGCATTTCTTCGCAGCACTTCACTATCACAAACACAGTGCACGATTGGTGTTCTGCCATCAAATTTTAGATCGTTCGCAGTCCAGCCACCTCTGCGGAAATTCATGATTCACTTGGACGCGTACTGTGTCGAACGATGCGTCTGTTTGCGGATCCCGTCAGTGCTGGAGGATGATAGGTGTCGAAATACATCTGTGATGTGGTTACCAACAATGGTATAGTTTCCCTAACCCCTATAGATTCGGCGCTGAACTCACTCCCCAGTAAAATCGATTCATTCACAGACAGTTTAGCAAGAAAAAAATTGATTTATAGTACTAGCCAAACACACTTAATTCGCTCGGCAATTCAAACACCTTGTCCACGTTCCCACGAGAAAACATGTCTTTCGTACCATTTAATGTGTTCCGCACCATAAGTCAGCTAAAATTTTATCATAAAATTTTATTATTTCTTTGGTTCCTAAAGTCTCTAAACCAACCAACCAATCCCTTACTGTATGTAATCAGAATTTCTAAAGAAAACTGAAATTACTCTGGTCATAATTCTCCCTTTTGATTTTAAGTCGGAGGTTATCTGAATCATGAAATCAGCAAATGCTTACTGACATTTGCACTGAAATACCATTTATCCCTCGAATTTCACTCTCGTAAACACATTACAAATCTACCCCCAAAATATACTTGTACAAGCCCATAATTTACTTATACATATCTAAACAAAACCCTTCCAGAAAATGTATGATATACAGTTACTGAACGAAATAAATCCCGGAACGAAATAAATCCCGAAGACTTTAAGTCTTTGAATCCAAACACATGGTCTACTCTCTCAAACAATTCAGATATAATGAGATCTGATTACCTCCAAATACCAATTCTTGTAACAACAATAACTGAAAATAGACTAAATCTAGTAAAAATAACACATTTAAATAACTCCTTGTAATATCACCCACCAGTCGTATGTACAATAAAGTTTATTCCCATCTTATATAATTAACGAAATTGAGCTTTGTTCAATCGACCTACACACACCAAGTATTGTATAAACAGTAAGTAAAGTCCCTTCTTGCATTAAATTGTGCCTACTTACTTTATGACATACATTTTAAATTCATCATTACTTTACAAGAAACGGAAATTGACCCCAAAATTCTTAGGACTCATTCATGAAAATACCCTTATTGACACACAGTTTTTTTTTGCAAACTACATTCTTCATTGACAAGGTGCAACTCAGCTACCGTTGCCTCTTAGTATATTTGTCTCGCCAATCTGGCTAGCTCACATTTCTATTTTTACTTTTTCACCTGCTCAAATTCGAGCTCTCCTTTCTCGATTATCAACTGACTCTTATTTTTAAAGATAAAGTTTGTTACTATCGCTGGAATACTATTTTTTTTATTTTCGAGAGACACAATCTTTCTTTCTTCATCAAAATTTATCATTTCCTTAAATTAACTTCTCACGGTCGGATTCACAGACGTATCAATTTTTTTAAAAGGTGATATTATCCACCTTTGATTGTAGAAATCATTTATCCCAGAATTGCAGTTTCGGCCTTTGATCCATTTTCAAGTGGTACTGCAAAAGATTTAGCTTCGGCGCATGTTAGACTTTATAATCCTCTGACATATATACAAGTCCTGGAATTTTGAAGCCTGACACAAGTGAAAGTGGCCCAATGGTCGCAGCTGCAGTTGTGCAATGAAAAACATCTCCATTCAACGGTGAATGTAGTGTCATTTAAAAGAACTTTAATTTACAGACTGAGAATTATTAATATCACTCCTCTCATAACGTTTCTCCCTCAAAAAAATCACATTCAGTGTCCCTTCCGTTCTTCCCTATTGTAATTTGAGACATACCCTCAATACCATTATCTACTCCTAGACCCTTCTAAATTATCTCTAAATCATCTGTGACATCTAAATCTTTCGCAAAATACGTAGTTTCAAGGTCGTCTAACAAAATCAAACATACTGTCTCCTTCTTCCGAATTAACGATGTCATTAGCTGCCACATACTCACGATTAACACACAACTTAAAACTTGCTTTCTCTTAAACAAATCCTGAAATATTTCTGCCAAATCATCACGAACTTTATCACAATAGCTCTGTTAACTTTTTCCGATAACTCATAAATCTCGTTATTTAAATGATTCACTGCATTGGTTCGTACATTGCAGAAATCACCACCAATAACAAGGTCGACCTCGGAGGATACACCACATAAACTGTCGCTAATGCATCGTTCTACATTACAGTTCACGGTTCACACGAATTCCGTTATACTCTATGTTACACTTTCCATGCTCTCAGATTTCTCCGACACTTTGCATTCTGATCTATCACCTGACACAGTACTATCACATTCGTTTATCCAAATCCCCTCGTAGTTTATCATTTGATTAAGAGCCATCGGTTTCTCTTCCACTGGTAGAAATAAATCCATAAATACCTCTCTTCGAGATATCTGAATCAGTAGCCTCAACTTTCGAAACTTGATCATCTAAAACATCATGTAACAATAAAGAACTTACTTCCACCGATACATAATAAAATTCCTCACCAACTCATGAGACCATTGCTACGCCGTCATTGCAAATATCTTCATATACTTTCGTCGATACACCATAAAATTCATTTCCAGTTGACGACGCTACAACTACACTGCCTTCACAGATAACTTCACTCATTGCCGCCGATACACAGTCACCTACATTGATATAATTCTTGCCACTGACTAGTGCCTCAGTATAATTCTTCACAGTTTCCACCTGCTCTACATTAGGATCCCCGTCAACGTCTCTTTTGATCAAAGAATTTTGCATCAAACATACATTCATTTCATCATTCACTTCGCTTCGACAAAATACATTCTTCAGCTCTAAATCGGAAATATCGGATCTCTCAACGTATTCTACGATATCTCTTGCGTTCTTGCGTTTTCTTTATGGTTTTACCTCTTAAAGTTGTTATTCGTTTTATTATTGCTTCGTACCCTGTCCATTTGCAACATCTGTAGCTTCTTAGCCGAATTTATGACAAGCACTGAATGTTTAAACCAACGTGTTCATTTCGATGGAGATTTATTTCGCCATTTTCCGACATGAAAGGCGAAAAGCACGAAAAGACCAAACACTTTGATATAATTTTTGACAATATCAGGCTAACTTGTTCCAGTTACGTAGAAACATTAGGCCATTGCATGCCAGGTATAAACGACTGAGACAGTGCATTGTAAAGACACCGAAGGCAGATTGGGAAGGATCGAGGGACATGTTGATGAATGATTTCCGTGACCTTCACTTCAGGCAAATCCCGATTTCACTCCTTAAACGCGTTTACGGCTGACCACCTGTAATTTCCTTGTTTAACAAAAGTACATACATTCTAAGTCGAGAACAAAAACTAAATAAAAGAGAAAGAAAGAAATAAAACCACCGCACCACGAAAGGAATCATCCGTTCGAGACGGAAATCGGTAGAAGTGATTTACATACACAGACAAACAAAATGATTACACTTTCAGAAAAATTGGGTGATTTATTCAAGAGATTGAACTTCACAAATAGAGAAATGAATACGGTGTTGATCCACCTCTGGCCATTATACAAGCAGTTGTTCGACTTGGCATTGATCATAGACTTGTTGCATGTCCTCCTGATGAATGTGTTGCCAAATTCTGACCGATTGGTGCGTTATTTCGTCAGAATCGCTAGCTGGTTTGAGAGCTCTGTCTACACTGCTCCAAAAGTTCTCAACAAGGGAGAGGTCCAGCAACCTTGGTGGCCAAGGTAGGTTTTGGCAAGCACGAGGTTAAGTAGTAGAAAGTCTCATAGCGTTCGGATGGACCTAATTTTGCTGAAAAGGTAGCCTGGGTGGTTTGCCACGAAGGGGAACAAATTTGGGCCTAGAATATCGATGACGTGCCGCCGTACTGTAAGGTTGCCGAATATGATAACGAAAGTGGTCCTGCTTGAAATAGAACGGCATCCCAGAGCACCAATCCAGTTTGTCGGCCCGAATGGTGGGCGACTGTCGGGTTGGTATGCCACCCCTGTCCGAGGCGTCCCAGACAGGTCTTTGCTGGTCATCGGAGCTCAGTTTAAAGCGTGACTCACCAACGAAGACAATTCTGTTCCAGTCGATGAGATTCCAGGCCGAATACCCCCGACTTCGTTGCAAAAGGACTTGTGGGTGTACAGACAGCAACGGGAGTCGGTGCAAGGGGAACCACAAGCTCAGCCCCGTTTATGTCGACTCCCTGTAAACCCTTGCTGGGTGGCTGGTGTCCTTTTAGAGTCCAAGGTTATTTTAACTACAAAGAAACAGTTGCAACGTGAACGTAGGCCTCTCGTCTT
Organism: Schistocerca piceifrons; assembly: GCF_021461385.2. Lineage (NCBI taxonomy): Eukaryota > Metazoa > Arthropoda > Insecta > Orthoptera > Acrididae > Schistocerca > Schistocerca piceifrons. Next base: position 681,622,531 of record NC_060141.1, on the reverse strand, counting down.
CGAGATATGGATTATTATTTTTGATGTGTCGGCAGCTGGGCCAACACCTTGTAGATCGAGATGGCTGAAAATGCACGCTAGACTAACGCAGACGGGCGTGAAGTACTGGAACAGGCTACGTAATTAATGCTATGAAGAAAAGTACGTATCTGGATTAATACTTATCTTTAATCAATCATTGTGGTACATCGCTCTTGACTATACACAGGAGACTTTAATTACAATCACTGTAAGGCTAATGGCGCCTTGCTAGTTCGTAGCCATTAACTAAGCTGAAGGCTATTCTGTCTCTCGGCTAATGAGAGAGAAAGGCTTCGTACATCTAGTCGCTAGCTAGGTCGTCCGTACAACTGGGACGAGTGCTTGTTCGTATCACGAGACCTGCATTGTGGTGGCGCTAGGTCTGCGATCACACAGTGGCGACACGCGGGTCCGACATGTACTAAATGGACCGCGGCCGATTTAATCTACCACCTAGCAAGTGTGGTGTCTGGCGGTGACACCACATTCCTCCCCCGCAAATCGGCGAACGGTCGTGAGATAAGGCTTCCGCCCGCCGTGGGGAGGACCCCATGTTGACGTATGCGATGAGGTGGGGAGCCTAACAACAGGCGAGGCTGTCCCACCCGCACCTGGCCATTCGGTCCGAGGGGAGCTAGGAAACGCCTGAAAACCTAGTCCAGGGTGAACGTCAACATGTGGTGTATGCGCCCGTAAAGAAACAGGAGGGGCCGAAGGGTCGACCTCCATTGCGTCGGGGTAGCCGACGCGCGATGACGTCATGTGGTCCGGAGCGGGCGGGATTTCCATGGCGGAGGACAGCTGGTCACGGGAAGCGATCGGCGGCGCGTGACCCAGGGAGGCGCTTGGCGGCTGCAGCGAAGCATCGAATGCGGGCGGCGCCGGCCGGAGGACCGGCGGCTGCGGCGGCGGCGGCGGCAGCGGCTGCTGCGGCGGCGCGTCGCCATGGGGCAAAATGGAAGGCATCGTCGGTAACACCTGGGGATGAGGCGAGCCAGTGTATGGGTCCCCAGGGCGCTGACCGGACGGCACCGTCGCTGAAAGCAGACGGGGAGCGGCAGAACCCGTGCGACGACAGAGGCGCAGCTGATTGAGATGCCGACGCACCTCAGCAGAGGCCCCCAAAACCAAATACATAGCGCGGCCGAGGCAGCGAAGAATGCGCCCTGCGAGCCAACGCCGTGAACCTCGATAGTCACGATGAAATACAACGTCGCCAGGAGCAAAAGCAGGAGTCTGCCGCTGCACAGGAACCTGATGCGGCGGATGCAGCAAAGACATCAAGGTGCGATGAGGACGACCATGGAGCAACTCAGCCGGCGAGCGACCATCTCGGGGCTGAGAGCGATACGAAGACAAAAAGAGCAACAACGCGTCCTCCCGAGAATACGACTCTTTCATTTTCAACATCTGTGACTTGAAAGTCCGGACCAATCGTTCAGCGGCACCGTTTGACTGAGGCGAAAACGGCGCGGATGTCAGATGTTGAATACCATTGGCCTGGCAGAATGACTGAAATTCTGCGGACATGAATTGTGGGCCATTGTCGGACACAATAGTCTGCGGAAGACCTTCAATGCAAAAGATAGCAGACAACGCTTGGATGGTGGCGGAGGACGTCGTGGAAGACATCCGGACAACAAAAGGAAAATTACTGAAGGCGTCGACCAGAACCAACCATCGAGCATTCCAGAATGGACCAGCAAAATCAATGTGAAAGCGTTGCCAAGGGGAAGTGGCTTTCGGCCATGCAAAGACTTTCCGCGGCGGTGCGGATTGTTGTTCGGCACACGCCATGCAAGAAGAACACATATTCGTAATCGCAGCATCGATTCCGAACCAAGTACAGTGCTGACGAGCAAGTTGTTTCGTTCGCACTATACCCCAATGTCCTTGGTGAAGAAGCCGTAAAACAGAGGACTGTAACGAACGTGGGACCACGACGCGGGACTGATCATTATCAGAACGCAACAACAAAACACCACGTCGAACAAAAAGTCTCTCCCTGTGAGCAAAAAATCGGCGAACCAACGGATCCTCGATCCGAGACTTTGACAAAGGCCATTGCGTAGCAACAAAACGCAAAACAGTAGCAAGGACAGGGTCAGCAGCTGTGGATGTAGCTACACGACGAAAATCGATCGGAAACGAGTCAACCACTTCATCCGTTTCCGAATCAATGAACATGTAAGCAAGTTCGGAAGAATCGAATGCTTTATCCTCAGCAACAGGCCAACGGGACAACGCATCGGCGTTTCCGTGCTTAGCAGTGGACCGATACAAGATATCGTAGCGGTACTGCGAGAGGAATATAGACCAGCGAATGAATTTCTGCGCTGTACGTGGAGGTACAGGCTTGGTCGGATGAAAAAGCGATGTCAAAGGTTCGTGGTCTGTGATGATGGTGAAGTGACGACCATACAAGAAATCATGGAACTTAGTAACACCAAACACGAGAGCCAAAGCTTCTTTCTCTATCTGGGAATAATTGCGTTGCGCAGACGAGAGCAATTTGGACGCAAAGGCAATAGGGCGATCATGGGAGCCAACTTTGTGCGCAAGCACAGCACCGATCCCGAAATCCGATGCATCTACCATCAACAAAAGGGGTTTCCGGGGATCGAAAGGCGTGAGGCAAGTATTAGAAAGCAACGCCGATTTCAACTGGCGAAAGGCGCGTTCGCATGCCGTCGTCCAGAGAAACGGAACACCTGCACGGCGTACGCGATGAAGCGGAGCTGAAAGAGAAGAGGCATTGCGCACATTCACTCATACCTTGTGATTCTACATTGTTCAATGTTCGTGCGACCTCATGACGCAATGCGTGAGGAACAGTGCGCGCTCTGAAAAATTTCGGTTGCGCGTTTACTTTCAGTTCCCAATGTGCTTCTTAGTTTTTAGCGCAACCTAAGCCCGGTGCAAAAATGTCTGCAAATTCGTCACATAAGCGAGAAACACTGTCTGAAGGCACAGGCTGATGCACTGATAGGACCTGATTTACAATAGACATGTTAAACAACTGAAATAAATCTAAGCCAAACAAGTTCACTGCAGTAGAAGAACGAAGAACGTAAAATGACACAAGTTTTGTTTGTCCTTTATATGTTGCAAGAAGAGTGCACTGTCCTAACACAGGAATTGTCTGTCCGGAATAACTTTTTAACTGAACATTTGCGGCACGCAACGGAGGTGCGCCCAGTTGTTTGTACGTGTCGTGATTGAGCAATGAAACTGCAGCTCCGGTATCGAGCTGGAATGGTATCACTTTGCCTTCAAAGTCTAAGTCCACAAAAAGTTTATTGTCCTGCTGACGACAAGAGCGACTGTTTTGTGCAATTTGAACAGACACTTGTACAGAATCACTTGCTAATTGACGTGATTTCCGGCGACGTCGACGCACAGTTTTTGTGGGACGAACACAGTCACTGTTAGAGAAAGTGTCACTGGACGAAGTGGAATTAACTACATGAATGTCCATGGGCGAAGGTCCATGATCCTGTGTGTCCTTGGGTCGATTCCGGCGCGAAGCAAAGGGCCTGGAATGATTGTGATTGTCTGATCGGAGCTTGTTCTGGCAAACACGTTGAACATGTCCTTTCCTATAATAGAAAAAGCAAATAGCTTGGCGTGACGGGCAATGTTCACGCGAATGTCTAGTAGCACACCGCGGGCATGATTTCACTGCAGTTGTGGGCTGGCGCGACACACATTTCTTAGAGCGCAGTGGCAGCTGCGTTTGTTTGCGTGAGGGTAGTTGATCGGGCCGCGCAGCTCGCCCGGCGGGCCAGTTAATGTTACACACTGCTGGCGAAGTTTCAAAAGATTCCTGAGCACAGTCAAGTGTGTCTTGTCTATCTAATATGTCTATCACTTGTTGAAGGGAGGGATTAACAAGTTTCAAAATTTGCTCCCGTATGCGAACATCAGAAACGTTCTGTGCAATAGCATCACGTACCATTGTATCTGAATAAGAAAGACCACAGTCACAGTCAAAAGAACACTCCCTAGTAAGTCCTTGCAATGTTGCTACCCACTGCCTATTAGTTTGAGCGGCCGTACGCTTTGTACGAAAAAACGTATACCGTTTTGCAACCACATTAACTGTTTCTTTGAAATAGGCATCTAAAGCAGACAAAATTTCCTCGTAGGACAGAGTTGCTACGTCGCGTCGGGGAAACAATTTCACTATCACACGGTAGGTGGACACACCGACACAAGAAAGCAAAAACGGCTGCCGCTCATTACCTTGAATTCTGTAGGTGGCGAGGTGGAAGGCAAACTGGCGGGACCATTCCTGCCAAGTCTCGTGGTTCGGGTCGTAGTGCCTAAAAGGCGGTGCCACTGCGAGTTGTGGCTGCGGTAGCGGTGAAGCGGCGGCGGCCGCATCGGTTTCAATGGCACGTTGACCCTGGACGAGCTGTCCATGGGCATCCAATAACGCCTGCGGCTGCTGATTCTGCAAGCGATAAAATTCGGACAGTACATCTGGAGAATGTGGCGAAGCCATGACACAAATAAATTAGGGCAAAGTAAAAGACAAGATCCTTTGTAGTCTCGTCGCCATGTGATGTGTCGGCAGCTGGGCCAACACCTTGTAGATCGAGATGGCTGAAAATGCACGCTAGACTAACGCAGACAGGCGTGAAGTACTGGAACAGGCTACGTAATTAATGCTATGAAGAAAAGTACGTATCTGGATTAATACTTATCTTTAATCAATCATTGTGGTACATCGCTCTTGACTATACACAGGAGACTTTAATTACAATCACTGTAAGGCTAATGGCGCCTTGCTAGTTCGTAGCCATTAACTTAGCTGAAGGCTATTCTGTCTCTCGGCTAATGAGAGAGAAAGGCTTCGTACATCTAGTCGCTAGCTAGGTCGTCCGTACAACTGGGACGAGTGCTTGTTCGTATCACGAGACCTGCCTTGTGGTGGCGCTAGGTCTGCGATCACACAGTGGCGACACGCGGGTCCGACATGTACTAAATGGACCGCGGCCGATTTAATCTACCACCTAGCAAGTGTGGTGTCTGGCGGTGACACCACAATTTTTATTATAAAAGGACAAAATACTTATGGTTGTATCAGGGTGCAGAACAATAATTTGGAATTTTTGCAGTGTTTCTGTAGAAAATACAAAAACATGCTTTGCTGCAATAAATTCACAGAAAGAAATTGTGTTTTGTTGAAGGAAGGGGTGATATCATATTCCCTCATAATAGATGCTGATATACGCTTCGAAAGGGGCTAAGAGCTCGAACAGCCTTTAGCAGATATGCGTAGGAGTAATAGTGATGATTAATCAGTTTTGGGATATGTAGATGAGAGTGATGATTACGAAGATACGACAGAGAAAGGTATAGACCTCGAAGTCAAGGTGGATGTGAATTCGTACAAAGAAGATGAAAATGGTACCATATTCGGGAAACTATGGCACATACTCTTGTGTGTAGAAGTGGACAGGAAACATGATACAGTACCACCTGATACACTCTTCCAGGAATATAACTGAAAATGTAATTACTCCGCGTCATCTTAGACCACAATTGCAGACTAGGGCAGATTGTGTCAGACACTTTATCATCAATCGCATGCCAAGTGTAATAGTAACTCATACAAATAATCGTGCAGAAAACAGTAAAATTCGGTAGCCATATCCTGGGCGCTGGGTTGAATTTCACTTCACAGATCTACAGGAATACTTTGATCTACTAATAATAGCTGGCTTACCCAAGGCTAGTGGAGAACCTTTGAGTGAATTTTGGTCAGACCAATGTGGCTTACATATTTTTCGAGCCACTATGAGCTTTACAAGATGTGACCTCGGAGTCTTTCCCTGTAGCATGCTTCTATAAAATCTACTCCGTTTACAAGTCGCGCCATTTCGAATAACACACTCGAGTTTCCTAGCACATCGTCATAAGGAGCTGAAATCACTGTCTACCTGGGTTGGCACGGTGTTCTGCTTATATAGATGTAACGGTAGCTTGTGGAGCCTTCCAGTGAGGGCTGGAGCTGTGCATGCGCGGCAGGTAAGCTGGACAGCTACTAGAGTTTACGTCCATCCACGGAACCGAGTGACGTCACATGGAGCGAGTGGCCGGCGCTACGTTTTTAACTGCCGCTCCCCGCCGACACACCCGTCAATCCTACGTCTTTCCAACTACCACTCTTACATGCTTATGCCATTTCATATCGCTCTGCAATGTTATACACAGATATTCAGTCGAAGTTACTGTGCCAAGTAGTACACTACCAACACTGTATTCAGATATTATTGGTTTGCTTTTCCTACTGATCTATATTATCTGACAGTTTTCTTCATTGACACCTAGTAACCATTCACCAAATCAGCTAGAAATTTTATCTAACTCATATTGTATCCAAAAAGTCGCTCAAGGTAGCCATCTTTCCTTACATAACAGCATCATCAGCAACCAGTCGCAGATTGTGCTTACTCTGTCCGCCAGATAACTTAAGTATATCGAAAACAACAGCTGTGCTATCATACTTTCTGGAGAACACCTGATGGAGCCCTTGATCAGATGAATACTCGCCCTCGAGGACAACGTACTTGGTTCTGTTACTTTAGGATATTCGAGAGACTTGTGTAGATGGCAACGTAATCCGTATGCGTGTAGCATCCTTAAGAATCTGCCGTGGGGCATTGTGTCACATGATTTTCAGATAGCTAAGAATATGGAATTTGCGTGTTGCTCTTCATCCATGGTTAGAACGATGTCATATGAGAAAAGGTCAAGCTGAGTTCCGCACGGGCGATGATTTCCAAAACAATACGATTCGTGGACAGAAGCAGTCAGTTCTCAACGGAATTTACTGTCTTCGAAATAAGAATAAGTTCAAGAATTCTGTAGAAAACAAATATTAAGGATATTGGCCTGTACTTTTGCTTATCACTTCTTTTGCCTTTCAGAAACTATTTTTTTCCGTTCCTTGACGCTGCACTGCTCAAAGGTTCGCAATAAATGCACGCTGACTGAAGACAATCCCGTAGAGTATTGTTTGTAATGCCAAATCGGTATTCCATGCGGACATGGCGAAGTAATTACTTTCAGTTGTTCCACCTGCTTGTCTGCGATAGGTATGCGTGTTATTATATCCTCCATAAGTGAGTCTGTGGGGTTGTAGAACTACAGGAAGTTTGCACGATTCTTTCGCGTAAAGGGTTTCTTAAATTTGAAATATAAAATTTTGGCTTTCCTTTTGCTAACTTCTGTTGTCACACTAGAGTGGTGACCGAGGGACTGGATAGATGCATAAGAGACACATGGCGATTTTGGGTATGTCCAGAATATGCTCGGCGTATCGTCAAGATCTTTTGCTAAGGTGTGAAGATAGTTGTAGGCCTCTGTATCATCATTTTTACAGCCGCTCGAACTTCTAGTAAGTTCTGCCTCTCTGTTCTATATGAGAGAAAGTTTTGATGTCATTTAAATATTCCCAGTAGCACGTTAGTTAGATAATTTCTATATTCACTTTTAACTCACTTTAATCTATATACACATACCCCTTAACGACGCGCGGTCTGTCTATAGCACACAATTTAATGACCAACGTCACAGGATCCATGCATAATTGTATCTAGCTTCTTATGTGTTCTACCTTTCTAAACAGTAGTGAATACAACATACCCGCATAATGTCTCCGATAAAACACTGCGGAATGCTCTGTGTAATTCAAAGCGTGTTTTTTCAGTGACGATACCTGGGAACGTACGCAACAATGCATGGTCGGTGGAGAATAGGCTGCGTCGTTGCCTAGCAGCACAGCGATTTCTGCCGAAGCTATCGTAGCGTCGTTACGAAATCGCGCGCTTATTTAAACCGAGAAGAAGCTATCGATATCCTTTTTTGAAGTGATACAGCTTTTCTTACAGCACAACAGCCGCTGATAAAACCTCATTCCGAACTTGTAAGCTTCGCAAGAAGTCTTAGCTCCAGCTTTGAGGACACGGGACCCATCAGAGATAACAGGTATGATCCAGCGGCTTGCTGTCACTCCTTATTCCTCTTGTAGCAGGAGATACGTCATTACATTCAGCATAACGTAGATTATTCTGTCTCACTATCTTTATAGCAAATTAGTACTTGCGAATTAAATTTTGTTTGGGGATGCTGAAGCATGTTCCAGATACCTGGTTGGTAATTGAATTCCCCATGACAGATAAAACTGTGGTCAGGTGTTTACATTGTAGCACTGCTGGGGTACTTCCACACAGCCGAAATTTTGTTGCTTTAATTTTTGTGATAATCTTACTGAATATGTGACGCAATATATTTAACGCATTCGAGTATTCTCAAAGTGAGGTAGACGTTTAATATTGTAATGTGGGTATTGTAATTTTGTCGACCAGCGCTGTAATGGGCAAGGCGACTGAGTGTCACACTAAGTACTGAACGTTAAATCACATTTCTGGCAATATTGTGAGCTCTTAACGAAGAGGAACTTGTCACTACGCGAATTGTACACTGAAGTGACGAAAACCAAGGGATTCCTCCTTATATCGTGACTGACCTCCTTTTGCACGGGGTGCTGCAACAACTCGGTTCGAGTAGACTCAGCAAGTTGTTGGGTGCTCCCTGCTGCTACTACAGCCGTCCATAATTGTGAAAGTGTTACTAAAGTAGGATTTTGTGCGTGAACTGACCTATCGATTATGCCCCATAAATGTTCGGTGTAATACATGTCGAGTGATCTGGGTGGCCAAATCATGCACTCGAATTATCCAGAATTTTCTGCAAACCAATCGTTATGAATTGTAGCCCAGTGACAAGGCGCAGTGTCATCCATAGGGATGAAATCTATGAATAGCTGCAGATCGTCTTTAGATTGACGAGCATGACCACTTCCAGTCAATGATTAGTTGAGTGTGATCAGAAAACCCAGTCTATTCTATGTGAACATAGCTCACACCATTACTGAGGCACAATAAGCTTGCACAGTATGATGCAACTTGGGCTCATGGCTATGTGGGTTCTCCGTCACAATCGATGCCTACAGTAAGCTCTTACTCAGTGAAATCTTGACTCATGTGAGCATACTATGTATTTTCCAGTCGTGTAGGGTTCAATAAATATGGTCGTGAACCCAGGAGAGGCGCTGCAAGCGATGTTGTGCTGTTAGCAAAGGCACCCTTGTTGGTCTTGTGATTTCTTCAATACCTACAGAAAAGAATTGTAAAATAAAAGACCTAGGGAAGTGAAATTAAGACTCGGGCACTTAGATTTTCGCACAGACTTAATTATGTGTACGTACGATAATAATAAAAATAATAATAATAATCATTTCGTGTTGCTCATTGGTCTGGTGTAAGTCGTTCTATTGGGCGAGTTGCATGTCCTCAACTGATCATAGTTAAAAAGCCGTGGAATGAAAAGTGCAGTCTAACGTGTAACCCGAACCACATGTTGTTCCTGGCGACACCACACTTTGTTGAGAGATGAGGGTTGGGTTAAAACGAAAACTGTAAAATCCGAGAACGCTACGATTTTAGTTCCCAATAGCTCTTTGTTTCCAAGCATGTCTTTTACCGCTAAACGTCCAGGGTGAACAGAATGTAGATAATACACCATAGTTTTTGATGAAAGAGTTTGTCAGGATCCAAATATGTGTCATATACGGCCGTATGTTTTGATCACATTGACTTCGAAACTTAAATTACTTACACCGCCAAGGAACTGCAGACTTTGGTATCTGACATAAGTTTTAACTTCATGCCATTAACCGTTCCTGGGCAAAGGGGTTTTAATTTATAGACAGGCCGACACACTATAAAGTGATCCTATAAGGAATACATTTCTATCGACTGTGATACGGAACCCTAAATATGAAGTGAGAGCGCAATACACCCCAAAAATACGCACATAGGAAAGACGTACAGTGACTCAATTACGTTGAGCGGGGACTGTACCGTTTTCTAAGCTTCCGAGGTTTCTCTTTTTGGTCCCTGTGTCATTATGACTCCTCACACCACATCATTTGGACCTCTAAAACGTTCATGTTCGACAGTGTTTCTGTATGAATTACGTGACGCCACCTCCCGCCATATGAGAGAACGTCAAGAATCACAGACCCTGCTAGCATCCGAGAAGAACAAGCGACCCTATTAATAGCTGGTCCAGTCCCTGGTGTCCTGTCACCACCACAAGTCTTTCAACATGGTACACTCAACGGTCAACGTTACTGTGAGAATATACTCTTTCCCCATGTCTGTCTTTTTAGGGAAACACTCGGTCCTTTCTCTTTGTAGTGGATGGCAATGGCGACCGTATCGAACAGTGCAGGTGCAGGAACTATCGGAGAGAGAGTTAATTCAGTGAATGGACTGCTTTAGTTACCACCCAGCACTTGTCATCTGCGCTGGCTTACGAATGAAGCACCACACCACAGAGACTTCTTACCAACGCTGTGGCCAGGTGATAGCACATCACACAGCGTGCATTACCTCCCTCCTGATCACACGACCTATTAATAACCAAGTACTTCCTTTTGTAATGTCTAAGGGACCATCATACATTGCGATGACTTCAGTGTAATTATTGAGTTTGAATAAAGGTGTAATTTCTTTTCGCCTTATTACGAACTATTTTTAGATACCTTTTATGTTGTACTGTAGGGTTACTTCTACGGACGGTCCAAGTTTCATTGAGGAATATTGGTTGGCAGTGAATCATATTGCGAAAGCTATTTTCGTTCTTAAATTTGGAATCCTCCTTATATACGACCTAGCGGATGACGTCGGAAGTTCCATACGGCTTTTCGCTTATAATGTTGTTATAAGAGAAGCCAGAAAAGTAGAAAACAGTAGCGAAATGCAGAAAGACCTGCAGAGAATCGACACTTGGAGCAGGGAGTCCATAAACATGCAGAAAGACCCATTATTGTCTGCTATTGGAGGACAATCGCTGGAAGGAGTAACATCGATAAATGTCTAGGAGTACGAGTAAGGGAGCCATTTAATATGGAAAGACGTCTAAAACCAAAAGCGGCTAAGACGGATTTCATACAATCATTCATTGTATTAACAGCCAGGAACTTCAGTCCGTCAACTAAGAAAGTAGCTTACAAAACACTCGATCGAGCAATGGAAAGAAGAGCAGTGTCTTTCCTGAAGGGTTCACATAGTTGGCGCGAAAGACTACCAGAAATGCTCAGCCAACGCCAGTGGCAGCCACACGCAGTAGATGTCAACAAGTGTATGGGCCAGAAGATGACGTTGTTACAACGTTGAAACTAGTTGCCTAAATAAAATCGATACCTTAAATACAGCTGGAGGAATTTCTTCATTTTTAATATAAATTTATACCCGCTAACGTCCCACTGTCCTCTATCTCAACTATGGATGTACGAAGATTGCAAGGAAAGCGTCCGGCAAAACCGTGTGCTTTAATGTTTAAGTTCCAGCAGCGTACGTCCCTAAAAGAGTCGACCTACAAGATATTGCTACCTGATACGTGTATCTCGCCAAAAGACCACGAAGGTTAAATTAGATGGATTCAAGCCCATACAGAGAGTGTTACCAGCTATCGTTCTTCCCACGAACCCTTCGCCACTGGAACAGAAGAAGGGGAAATCGCAATGGTAGGCAGTACCCTCGGCCACACACCGAAAGATGGCTTGCGGAGTATACCTATAGATGTAGATGTAGTAGGCAGCTATAAGTGGAACACTAATAACAATTTCCATCAGCCTGCAAACCACGTAACCTCGTGTGGCGGAGGGTACTTCTGGTAATACTAACTGATTACCCCCTTCCCTCTTCCACTCGCGAATGGTCCATGGGAAGAACGAATGTCGTTAAGCCTCGGAATTAGTTCTAATTTATCAAATTTTCAAGTCCTGGTCCTTTCGTGAGTTATATGTGGGGGAAATCGTGTGTTGTCCGACTTTTTCCAAAAATGCTCTCACGAAATTTCAATAGTAAGCCTCCCCGGCGGTGCACACTGCTTGTATTGTAGCGACGGCCAATAGGGTTTGTGGAACATCTCTGTAGCTCTCTCGCTTCGACAAAACGAATCCGTGACAAAGAGCGGCCTTCTTGGTTGGATCTTGTGTACCTCATCTATCAGTCAACCTGGTAAGTATCCCAAATTGATGAGTAATACGCGTGACTTTGCCCAAGAAGTGCCTTGTAAGCCATTTCCTTCCTCGGTAAGTTACATTTCGCGAAGAATGCAGTAGTGGGTTTCTTTTCCTCCGTATGCGCAATATGCTACGTTTATTTATGTTCAGGATCAACTGCTAGAGTCCCCCAATTTATCAGTCCTCTGCAGGTCATTTGGTAAATCGACATTATCTTCGGGCATTGTTACTTTCTTATTGATAACTGCATTATCTGCAAACAATCTTAAGAGCTTCCAATGTTTTCTGCTAGATAATTTATACACGCTGTAAACAACAAGTTTCCCATCACGCTTGCTTGGGATACCCCGGAAATTACCTTTAAAACTGTCCATATTGTTCTGTCAAGAGCGACTTATTGAGTAATGTCTGCAAGGAAAGTCTTGAATCCAGTCGCTCTTACGATGGTTGATGATTAAGGCAGTATTTATCACTGCTAAACCAAGCCTAAATTAGTCTCGGAAGCCGATGAAGTGGTACGTTTGCACGGGAGAACTAAACAGATCCAAGTGAATGCGTTTCTAGAATCACTGGAACGTCCGTTGCACCTACAAGGCTTAAGTTTCAAGGCCTTCCGCCAGAAGTTCAAGAGTGTGTACAAATTAAACGGTATACAGACGGATCCATACACGTGTGAGATTTCTCGTGTTCCCATAAATTGTTGAACAGACTCTTCCATCTATGAAGATCACACAATATCGTTGAATTCTGATGACAAAAATGACATCCTTTATTAAATTAATGCCGGAAGCAGCTTAAAAAGATTTACACGAATGGTTCAAAAACACGAACAACAAAAGGTTGCGTTTATGCAGGTATTAAAACGTGGTCGGCTGGGCTGTACAAACTACTGCAGGAGTTCCTATTAACAATGACATCGGAATTGGCTGCACAATTAAAGCTCTTAGAAACGAGGGACGGGAACGGGGAAGCACAATCGTTTTGTCGGCGAACTCGCACGTTGCTTGACGCTACCAGAGACTGACTGTAAGCAATGACATAATCAGTTTTCTTGTGGAGGCCATTTACACAGCAGTTGGATACTAATTATACACGTCTGGAAGGAAAACGCCTATTGCTTGCTGCACGTTAAGTTTTTGTTTAACTTATGCACACAGACTCGTTTCACCTTATTTACAATGCATCTTCAGCGGGTGTCCTGAAACATTATACGAGCGATTTTTTCGTTTCCACATTTATGTTATTGTTTGTACAAATGAGTTACGTACAAATTTAAAACAGTTCACTGAAATTTTTATAGTAAAATGGAAAGGCACTTATAGATCAACGTCCAATTCATTGTTTGTAAACGAAGCAGCTTTCTCTCGTGCGACAAACTGATTGAAATTTTTGCCGTTTTCCTAGCGGTCACTCTGTTTTCGACTTACAATCTTGTAACTGCCAGTATCCATGTTTAGAGTGTAACTGTTTTCTGTAATCACTGCCATATTTCGTAATTTTTTTGTTTCAATTTTTTGTCTGTATGTATGTTGATGTGAGTTTTGTGTGTGTGTGTGTGTGTGTGTGTGTGTGTGTGTGTGTGTGTGTGTGTGTGTCTGCGTGTGTGTGTATGTTGTTCTACACGTTTTATTTTTGTTTTCCTATTTACTTATTTGCTGAATTATTTATTATTTTTATTTTTTATACTTATTTTTTATTTTTCTTTAATTTAATTTTTTTTTCTTTTTCTTTTCCATTTTACATTAACGTACATAGGAGGCGAGTGGAACTTGTGATCATCCATTGAGAATTTCTGTCTGTTATATGATCAGTCAGTCTAAACAGTGAGTGGATAGTTATATCCTCACGGTGATTTAGTGGTAGCTTCGATTCAGTCTTTGTTTTGTGTATATGATAATTATCTTGTAACATTTAGCGTGTCTTTCATTATTTATTCTGACGTTTTTCGTGTGTTTCTCTCTTGTAGTAGACTTGTGATTATTTTCTCTTAAATGTTCTACAAAAGCTGAATGGTTCGTCCGATATCTTCATGCCCTGATATGTTCATTGAGGCAAGTGAAAAATGTTCTTCTGGTTTGCCCTCATTCACTATGTGATCAGAAGTATCCGGACGCCTGGCTGGAAATGACTTACACGTTCGTGGTTATCCTGGATTTCAGTATGGTGTTGGGCCACACTTAGCCTTGATGAGAGCTTCCAATCTCGCAGGCAAACGTTCAATCAGGCGCAAGAGGGCTTCTTAGGAAATGGCAGCCCATTCTTCACGGAGTGCTGCACTGAGGAGAGGTATCAGTGTCGGTCGGTGATTCCTGGCACGAAGTCGGCGTTCCGAATCACCCCAGAAATGCTCTTTAGGTTTCCAGTCACGACTCTGTGCAGGCCAGTCCATTACAGGGACGTTATTGTCGCGTAGCCACTCCACCACAGGTCGTGAGTTACGAAGAAGTGCTCGATCATGTTGGAAGATGCAATCGCCATCCCCGAATTGTTCTTCAACAGTGGGAAGCAAGTAGGTGCTTAGAACATCAATGTAGGCCTGTCCTATGGTAGTTTCACGCAAAACAACAAGGGGTGCAATCCCCCTAGATGAAAAATACGACCACACCATAACATCACCGCCTCCGTATTTTACTGTTGGCACTACACACGCTGGCTAATGACGTACACCGGGCATTCACCATATCCACACCCTGCCATCGGATCGCCACATTGTGTACCGTGATCCGTCACTCCAAACAACGATTTGCCACTGTTCAGTCATCCAATGTTTAAACACCTTGCATCAAGAGAGGTGTTTCTTGGCGTGATGTGTGGCTTATGAGCAGCCACTCGACCATGAAATCCAAGTTTTCTCATCTCCCGCCGAACTGTCATAGTACTTGAAGTGGATCCTGATGCAGTTTCGAATTCCTATATGATGGTCTGGATAGATGTCTGCCTATTACACATTACGACCCTCTTCAACTGTCGGCGGTCTCTGTCAGTCAACAAACAAGATCGGCCTGTACGCTTTTGTGCTGTACGTGTCCCTTCACGTTTCCACTGCACTATTACATCGGAAACAGTGTACCTAGGGATGTTTAGGAGTGTGGAAATCTCACGTACAGACGAATGACACAAGTGACACCCAATCACCCGACCACGTTCGAAGTCCGTGAGTTCCGCAGAGAGCCCCATTCGGCTCTCTCACGATGTCTAATGACTACTGAGGTCGCTGATATGGAGAACCTGGCAGTAGGTGGCAGCACTGCACGTACTATGCAAAACGTATGTTTTTGTGGGTGTCCGGATACTTTGATCACATAGTGTAGCTTCCATCCCATGTGTTGCGCTGTAGTTGGCATAGAACTACTTTCTGGTATATATATGTGTCTTTTGCTACTTTTGGAACGTTGATTTGTCTGTTTTCAATGCTATGTTTATGCCTTGTCTTTTGATATTCAGTTTTGTGACTAGATTACTGTAGCACCCATTGTTTGTCGCTATTTGCGTCATGATGTCTAATTCTTTGTGTTAGGTGTCTGTGCTGAGTGGTACTGTGTTGAGTCTACCAGACATGTATCTGAGTGCTGGTTGTTTCTGTGAGAGTGTATGATTAAGTCAGGTTTATAATTTTATCAGTTTTTTTAGGTTTACAGTAACTTTCAAAGGTATACTGTCTATTTTTTTCTCTTTTTTATTGTTATAAACTAAAAATTTTATTTGATTGTAATGTTCTTCTTCTATTGAGAATATCATTTCTTTGTGTGTTATGTTTATAGCTTCATCCAGGTGACTGATTAAACAAAGGATATCGTCCATGTACCTGATCCGTTAAAATTTGTTGCAATTCCTAATGATAAAATCCTCTCAATGGATACAACATTTTGAAAGTGGCTCGAGAAAAAACAGGCGATGAAAAAAGAATACCTGGAAATAGTTTAAAAGCTGATATTAATTTTCCAAGCAGAAATTACGGGCATCCTTTCGTGGACTGCATTCCATTATTTGCCCATTATTTCATTTTTCATGTGAAGACAGAGTAGGTATGATCACTCAACTGGAAACTGGTAAAATCTTACTGTCTGCAATGGAAAGGTCTACTTTTATTACTCATATATAAGTGTCATATTCATACATTATATGTTCTTTCGTATGCATGACTGTAACGGGGAATACATCAAAACATACAGTGGCAAATATGTAGCCTTGAAATGCACGACGAAATGTCTAGTCAGTAGTGAAGTATTCCCAACTTTACGATCTATCTGGTGTATCCACACAACAGTGGTAAAAATTCACTAAATCACGCGATCCACAGCAATACACAAAAAAAAGAGAGTCACAATTTGATCCTACACTCGCTCGAAATCACCAATTTCTTCCATTTTGCTACCCTTATATTCACACACAATATGAAACAACTACTCCCGATAGAATGCAAAATTTTACAATTCCGACTGTCAGTGTTGAGACTAAATACTTATGTTTCAAGTAACTGTCTTAACACATGTTTCACATGTTGTTTGCCTGACTGCGATGAGCTGCTACTACTACACAGCTCTTCTTTTCAGACACACATGAAACACATGTTAACAGTTACAAACGTAAAATGAATAAAATGATGCCGCGATTAATGTGTGCTAAATCAAGTCCCACATCACTAGGAAACATTAGTCTTCGTATGCCAAAACTGAAAATTGATGATGAAAAGTTTACAGTTTGAAATAATTTGGAAATAATAAATCCATTTGCCAACAAGAATGTTCCACTTATCGTAATTACTGTACGTTATTTGCTCTAAGGAACTATTTTAAATATGTTGTTACGAGATTTTCCAATTTTTTCTTGTTTCTTTCTTTTTTTCTCTTCTCAAAGTTTCATCATTCTTTGACTGTATTCTTGTTTTCTTTGTCTTGTCCATATTTCTCCCTGTTTTCTTCCTTTATTTTATTTAAAATTGAGAGTTCATAATTTTGTTGCTGATTTTGACTGTTTCATTTATACTTTCCCCATTGATTCCCGTTTGCTTTTGATCTTCTTCTACTTGTTGAAAGGAACTGGGTTTTACAGTTGGGATGTTTACTGCATCAAAAACCCTCTTCGTGAGTATTTTGTTGTTGATTATATATGTGTGTCCGTATAACGTCAGTAGGCGTTTTACGATCGTGACTATGAGTCTTACAATTCTTACAATTCCTCGGTCGCAGTCTTTTTCAAAACACCGTGTATTTCAAAAATATTCCTGAGAATTTTATGTTCTATCTATCAGTCTCTCTGATCAAACAGTGAACGTTTCTAATTATTTAGAGTGCTTCTGGCAACTATTCTGTAGTTCCTAAGTATGGCATGTCTTGAAATTTTACTTTTAATTTAGTGCGTCCATGTGAGTTTGTACGCCTTTTAAAATGTTTGGGTTCCTTCTGTGATGGATGGCTTGTTTTATCCTCTTATTTGTATATACTCCCCTAGATATTTGAACTTTTCCAGTCTGCTAACCTTAATGTGATTTTTGTGCATTACTCGTGTGTTGCTTTTTCTTCCATGTATTGCGTTTACTCATACATTATGTGTAGGCCTGTTTTGGCATAGAGTTTCTGCAAGTATTCCAGAGCTCCTTGTGCTTCGTGTCCATTATAGCTGAGTCTGATGTGTAATATGGGAATTCCAGACGTTTTATGAGTGTTTCACTTGTACCTGTTCTTCCTAACTGAACCCCTTTGACTTTTGCTTCCCATTGTTTGATAATCTTGTCCTAAACCAAGTAGAGTAAAATATGGGCCATCTTTCCATGGACTGCATTTCAGCATCAAAATACTTGCTCATTATTTTATGTTCCGTGTGAAGCAGTAGATACTGGCAGAATGGTCACTTAGCTGGAAACTGGAGAAATCTCACTTTTTGGAATGGAAAACAAGTTTATTATTAGACATATATTTCCTCAGCAACGGTACACTGTCCGTAGTTGTTCTGCAAAATATTTAATGACGCTTATATTGCAATCAGCTCGTATGCGTAGGAGTGCCTGAGTAAAAGCAGGTTCTTAAGGGCAAGAAGAAGACATGGTTTAAGCCACGTTTTATTACAAACACAAGAAAACACTCACTTGTGCTCTCTTAAGAAAATTTGTTAACTTAGGCTGTAAGTGACTTACACGGAAATCGACATTATTGGTTACAGATGACGTAAACGTGAGTCGAGAAGTGTACAAGAACTGAAATATATTTTATTTCAAAGTGTAATTACAATGTTCGTTTTGAAGTGTCCTCATAAGTGAATGTAAGAATGGAACTGCAATGGCGCAATGAATGGGTAGCTGCGTGATTAGAATGTTTCAACTCCTCCAGTTCAAGTTAACGGCAGCTTTGTACAAACTGACATGAAGGTGCAGAGCTGTTTCTGTTACAGTATGCAATATAGATAAATTAATCCGTCTCCTTGTCTGACCCCTGTGCGTACCTCGAATGGTACTGAGAAATTTCACAAACTATATTCTGGATGTTTTATCCTTGATTGTCTGTTGTATGTGTGTCCTGCTTTCTCTGTCTATTGTCCCAGTGTGTCAAAGAGAAGGTGCCTCTCTATGGAGCCGTAGGCTTTCTTAAAATTCACAAATGTGATCACAGTGCTGCTCGTCTCTTCGACCTTCAGAAGTGTTCAGAGGCTCAAAGTCTGCTCAATATGCAGTCTTCCTATCAGCTTGTAGTTCCAATATTTTGTGTAAGGTCTTACGAAGACCTCCATGGGCTCTGTTACTTTTTACTTCTTTATAATCTTCTTCATTTCCGTCGCTATGAGGTGTTTCTGATCTAAATGTGGTAATATTTTCGTGAAGTTTAATTTTTGCTTAGGTTTCTCGCCATTGAAGTATTTATTAAAGTGTTGTTTTTTGAGGTTTTTGTAGTTTTCTTCAGTATTTGTTTCTAGAGCTCTGTTTGATCCTTTGAACTTGATACTGAAGGGTGATAACCCTGTAAATATTCCTGAATGTTCTGCGGAATTTCCGATATTATTTTTTTCTGAAGCCTTCCTCGATTTCACTTAATCTAATCGACGAATGCGCTTTTCAGTCTTCCAGTACCTTTTGAAGATTCTCTGGGCTCTTTTGGAAATCGTCACTTGTTTCTGTTGTTCTGCTACTGTAACGTTATTCCACGCCAGGATTCTTCGTCCAGTGGACTGGTCACAAATTGCGTTCCACCATTTACGTTTGCGTTTCCAGAGAGGTGACCCCTACACACTTCTTGTGAACTATCTTCGAAGTGTCTGTCGATTTTTCAGTTGTGTTTTGATTAAATTCTTCAATAATTTTGTCATTGTTTCACTACACGTATTCTGGGTGCAGTCTTATAACTTTATTCTGTATTGTCTTTCTGTTTCTTGTGACTATCCTAACTTTCACCTGTAGGCAGTGGTGGTCTGACTCGAGGAATGTTTTACTTGAAACTTCCTGGCAGACGCTAATTCTGGATCTTTGCCTTTCGTGATCAAGTGCTGTACTAAGCTACTCAAGCACGACGCATGATTCGTCCTCACAGATTTGCTTCCGGCAGTAATTCCTTTCAAACCTTTCCAACTTCACTGAAGTTTTCCTGCGAAACATGAAAGACTAACACTCATGGAAGAAAAGATGTTGCGGAAAACTGACTTAGCTACAGACAGGAGGATGTTAATAGAATTAAATTTTCACTCTACAACGGAGCGTGCCCCGATACTGCTGTGACATAATTTTTAAGTTAAAATTTTGACAATAATGCATAATATGATCCCCATTTTCTTCATACGTTTGGCTACTATGTGAGGATCAGTGATTGTACTTCTTTCTTTGCCTAGTTGTGAAACCAAATGTCAGTTATAAGAGTCGAGTGGCATGAAACGGAAGCAGTGGTTGGAAAGGGAGTGATACAGGGTTGTAGCCTATCCCTGATGTTATTCCGCCTGTATATTGAGCAAGTAGTAGAGTAAACAATAAAAAAATTTGGAGCAGGAATTAACGTCCACGGAGAAGAAATAAAAACTTTGAGCCTGGCCGATGACACTATAATTCTGTCAGAGAGAGCAAAGGACTTGGAAGAGCAGCTGAACGGAATGGGCAGCGTCTTGAAAAAAGATATAAGGTGAACTACAACAAAAACTAAATGAGGATAGTGGAATGCAGTTGAATTAAATCAGGTGATTCTGAGAGAATTAGATCGGGAAATGAGACACTTAAATTGTAGACGAATTTTGCTATTTGGGAAGCAAAATAATGGATGACGGTCGAAGTAGGAAGACTGGAAATGGCAAGAAAAGCATTTATAAAGAAGAGAAATTTGCTAGCATCAAGTATAAATTTAAGTGTCAGAGTGTCCTTTCTGAAAGTATATGTATGGAGTGTAGCCATGTATGCAGGTGAAACATGGCCGACAAACAGATTAGACAAGAGGAGCACTTCCGAAAAGCTTTCGACTTTATGTGGCTACTTTCTGTCGTGATCGTTTCTCGAATAATGTGCGTTGATGATTGTGTCTCTTTTGTTCCCTGGTTTTAAGATGGTTGTGAAGAAACTTTCTGATTTTGAAATGAAATGCAGGATGTTGCCTGTGACTGAGTTGTGTACTGCATATCCTATGCCAAAAATTGTTATTGTTCCCCTTCCGATGTCTGACTTACCTTTGTATTGTGCATTAGAGATAGACAGAGCGGAAGGACAATTGCCAAACGCGGGCGGGAAGCGTGGGGGGTGGAAGTACCTGCTACTCACCTTTAGAAAATTAATCTAGTCAGTTACTTTATACTTTGATTCGTGAAAAACTGTGTTGTTTTTAATTAATTATTCTATCAGATCCCATGTACATTTTAAACTTCTCTATTAAATTTCAGTACGGTCTCTGTAGAAAAATCTCAGTATCCCAAATGAATGTCGTATTCAGTATTACAAGATTTGCAGTGGAGTTGTTCCTTAAAGGTAATGAAACCAGCCGTAATGTTTGTCCATGTGTATTGCCTGGACTACGTCTCACGTGGTGTCTCCTCTGAACAGATGTTTTCTCGTGTGAGGGAGTGGTTCTGCTGCTGGTCAGCAGCGCCAGGGGAGGCGGAGGAGACGCGTGTGTGGGCGACGTCTCTCCAGCAGAAGACGCCTTGCAGGTGAGTCTCGTCCTGCTACACTGCTTCCGAGAATAAAACTTTAGTTTTAGGGGATGACGACTGCTCATTCGTTTTTGTTTCGAGTCAGTTAGACTCTGCCGGGACGCAAACAGTTTAACGTAAGTGAAAAGAACTGAAGTGTCCAAAAGCACTCAACAACAAGTTACTTATGGCTTTAGCTACGAGTAACAAGACCGTATTGACAATGCGAAGGAAGCTGTTTACAGAGAACGTCAGAGTAGACCAGGAGGCAGTGATGTCGTAACGTTTTTGACAGAGGAATCTCATGGAAGACGCCAGTGCGGTTCGTGTGGTTGATTAACGGCATGTCACCTGCTCTGGTGATCTACAGAAAGAGTCTTCCAGGCGTTGAGGATGCGCTGAATGACCGTGTGTTGGGAAGCGAACTTTTTATGAGACGGAAAGGAAATGCAATCAGTCCTCCGACTAGTTTGATGCGGCCAGCAAGAACAGAAAAAGACTGTGCCCACCTCTTCGTTTCACAATACCTTTTAACATCATCGTCTTGAATTATTAGTAGAACGCATTACAAAATGTGCATACAGCTAAAGATTTGACTCTCTGCGGCCCGCTGTGGTAAAATGGAATGTATTCCATGATATCGTGATAGATTTCGTTTAATGAAGATCATCATTCAAGTCCGTGTTTTTTCAGATAATCCTTCTTTCTCACCGGAGGAAGTCATTGTTTCTTATCTTAGTCCACAGAAATTTTAATGGAAGCCTCTAACAACACTTTCAAAACGCTACAATTCTCTTCGATACAGATTTTCCCATGGCCATAATGTGTTACAGACGTATAGACGTAAGACATTTAATCCCCGAATTAAGACCTATGTTTGATATCAGCAGCAGGCTGCATTTACCGGGGGATCACCGTCATCATCTGTTCTGGTCTACTCACTGAAACTTTCTCGCTTTAACCTTCTAGCGGGATTTTGCTTCGAACGGAGGAGAATCACAACACCCTCCCACCCGCTCACATTTGTTTCTTCATTGTTTTCCTCAGAGGGCCAATTGTCTGTCATTACACTGCTCAGTTCACTCTACATGTTTAGTAAAACTTTCTCCCATTCACAAAGGATTGAAATCTCATTTGCGAACTCTACCACTGATATTCTTTCACGCTGAATTTTAATTGGTCCCCTGAACCATTCTCTTATTTTCGCCATTGCTTCTTTGATGTACAGCAATGACAGTAGGGAAGGAAGACTGCATCCAAGTTTTACTACGCTTTTAATCAGAACACCTGTCTCTTACTTTTCCATTTTAACTCTTGCCTCTTGGTTCTTGTAAATATTGTGTATTACCAGTCTTTTACGAAAGTTTCCATGCAATTCCACATGCAAACAAGACTCGACAGCGTCAACTTTAACATTCGTGCGAACCCACGATAGCACGACGGCTCGAACATTTCTGTTTTCTTTTGTAATCAGACAACACAAATGTAAATATTTATCGAGTGTCTAGTAAGTGTTATTACTTATACAGCAGCGAACAGTCCAGATATGTTGAATATTACACCATCCCAACATTTCAACTAAATCTTCGTTGTCTACACTCGTATTCTCTTCCCCAATAGGTGCGAGCTGTGACGCGGGACGAGTTCTTTCTTCTGTTGCTTGGAAACCGCCTGCTTGGAGAGGAAGAGCGTGGTGCTGGAGGGGTGAGTACCGCAGATTCCGTACTCTTCCGTTATAGTAGTGGTCTGGAGGCAGTTACTGGTTATTTCCGCCAGTCATTACATGTTAGCAGTGCAGACGGCGTCTTGCACCTATACAACGTTTTTTTCCTGGACTATTTTACAGAGTAAACAGATGCGCCCTTATCACTTTTATTAAGTGTCTGAGAAACACTCGTTTAGTTAGCAAATCTCTTTGTGCAGTTAGTGTTGGAGTTAATTGATGACTCATTAAGGTCACAATCCTGATTGCCTAGCGCCATCTACTGAAGAATGGATGGGTAAGCTGCTCAGCTAATTAGGAGGTATTGCAACGAATCAGGAAGACACTTACAATACAGTTTAAAGGTGGAACTAATTGAAGATTATTAAGGTATTATAAATGTAGTCATGTAGAAAACAACATGTGTGGAGGGGGAAAGTAGTTACCCATTGTACAAGGAGAGCAAGGTGTGACTACTAAAAACAGTTTAAAGCAAATGGGGCTCACCATGAGAGGCTTGCACATTTCTGTGTTGCTTTGAAAGTTACATCGACAACAGAAACAATAATAACGACGACATATACCCCATTGCATTACATAGCCGATCACTCACAAGTAAACTGAAGCTAATAAAAATCGAAGTGTTATAACCTCCAACAAAATTACACCCTAATAACTTTTGTGTTTAAGTAAGTCCACGACAGAAAAAAAAAAAACTGACGCCAAGTTTCTCGTTTAGATTCATATAGTCCGTAACACGTACCTTTCAATACCAAGGCAGCAACTTTAGATTACCACTAATTCTTATATCCTTACCAAACACATCAGTCCAGCACACCATTACAAGGCGGCGCTATTTCAAACTTCTTAATGTTTTTCTCCAGGCCACTGGTGGCTCCTGGTCTTCCTGCTGGACTAGTGTGGACACCGAGCCGTCCCGCTCTTCAGAGACACCACACCACGCGTCGCGTCCGTGGCGTTCGCGGCCTCATCCCATTGGAGAGGAAAGACGATCTGGACGCCACACGGTACGTCCCCAAACAGCCGCCATTACTATTCGAATACAGAATTCCAGTTGCAGTATAGACTTAGACTGAGACGATAGCTTGTTTTCACTTCTCAGTTGGTACGATGATGGGGAAAGATAAACTGTAGTAATGGCATTGTAGGGCGGAAGATGTCTAGTGTTTGTTGAGTCTACTGATTCGGTGACGCAGAATATATAGAATTTTCATAACACAAGGTAATTGCTGCTTGCTAGTAACGTAGATGCAGTATCTGAATCTTCAACGTTTGTTTGTTCTGAAGGCTGCCAAACTATGGTTCCACACACTTTGACAAACAGTCAGGTGGTTTTCAGCAAAGAGGTCGAAGCTCGTGATTCTTGCATTACCTGTACTGTAGAGCACCATTAGAATATTTTAAATTTCATTGTATTTCGCTTGCTCTGGCCACTGTCTCACACCTTGTTATGTGTATGCAGATCTTCCAACGCATCAGGAACCTATGCTGCCGGGGCGCCGGATACCAGGAGATGGAGGAGGACGTGGAAGAAGAGGAGCAGAGCCGAGCTGAGGTCCCAGACACTCTGCAGGTGAGGCATCCCTTGTTACGTCGCTGATGACAGGGCAAACGAATCAGTGGCAACCTGATTGCATTTAACTCATCCACTATTTACTAAACTCTATCACGTTTTCATGGAACTCCAATAAGGCTTTCCTAAAATAATTTTTCCGCTTGCCTTTACACATAATAAGGCTGCAGTGTCACCTCTCCTCCAAAGTGTTCTTAATGCACCATTTTGTATTCACATATGTAATGTTGGGTGTAAGTATCTATCAACGAACTCAAAACTCTGATTTGCGTTTGTGTCCTGAGACACTTTAGTCTTGCTTTGTGTGTGGCGGAGACCTCTCCTGGTACCATTATCACTCCATTAATTTCTGTGCTGCTTTGCGACTGTAGTGTGGATGGAGTAAGGGTCTGTTAACCACTAAATCAGTTGTATTTTCGCTGACTTTCTCGCCATTCTCATTTTGTCTGGGGTCAAAGATCTTATTAATTTTGCAGCAAAAAATAGTGTCACCGTCTATTTAGACGCAATTCCATAACATGAAGCTTTTACTTAGTAGTTAGAGAGTTACTGTGCATATTGTTCATAAGTTTTTAGTTTAGATTCACTGCTGACAATCAGGAGTAGGAAATCTACGTCTGTCAGAATACAATAGAACCCAGAGTGTGGTGCATGGTGGAGTATTCTTCTTAACAATGTTATCGAATATCTGAGAAAATTCATTCTCGTGTTGAGTGATGAATCCTGACCGTGTAGCCACCTCTGCCCCTCCTAGTCTCTTGTTCTGATGTTCTCTTTGTGATGCAGACGACGGCAGTGTAATGTCGTACACTTCTATTCAGATACAGGATCTCTAAATTATCCAACAAAGTTTCAGGAGAAGTGCATTTTCTTTCGTCCAAAGAGTCCCATTAAAGTTAGGCATGCATTTCTGTTACTCTTTTCGTATGGGCTAAACCGACCTCTTCCCATCGTAGGAGTACGCATTTGAATTCGTAGTATGCGAGCAGTCCTTCCTACTTCATGAGAACACCATTAACGCAAGAACAATACCCCGGAATTGTTATATCTAGTGCCTTTCATGCAATGTTTCTTACGTATGCAGTGTATTTTCGCAGAACCGTTCCAAGAAGGATTTGACCTCCATTTTCGTTTGTTAATACTGATTGAAGTATTTGTCCCACTCTGTATTGGTTCTTATAATTACCTCTTGTCAAGACGGGCAGAATTACGGATCCTTATCTAGATTATAGACATTGTCTTGTATTTACGTTTAGTTAGAGAGTGCTGCCATTAGTACACATAGTGGAAATTTTTTGTAATTCTCTTTGCATTTCTTTAGGTTCACCACACGGTGATAGTGGCTTGTAGACACCTGATGCTGTTGATATCAGGTAATAATTCGGTTAGGTATATTGACAATATTACAGGTGCTATTACGTCTGCTCGATTGACAACCTATGTCGATTTCGTTTCTGCGCAACATGATCCACACTGTTTAAAGTACCAGGTTCCAGAAGTGAACTATTTAGCGAGTGAAAGACGTGTTTGCAAAACACTCCGAATGACCGCCTTGATAGTCACCCATGTAGAATAGTGTCTAACAGCCACGAGCGCCAGTGAACTGACCACACGAATGTCTGTGAATTGCGAAGTCGACCAACCTGTCCATCCGATTATTGAAAATTAGAACAGCATGGTTACGACATTCACGCTAACTGACAGCCGTTGGAATTAACGCAATTTTCTGTCATTTACTTTGAAACAATCCATTGAAGTACGTAGACCGCTGTTTGGTAGCGAAATTCTGAAGCTTCTTTATTCCGCCTACAGGACGCTGGAGAGCTCCTACCACACACCGCTGCGGTTCTCCCCATCGAAGCGTCTGGCACTTCTGAGCCGCCGACACGCCCGACACATCTGAGAGGGCGTCGACGTTCTCGTCGTCAACGGCGCTTCGTGCGGAAGCGAACTGGATACGTGGCGGCTCAGCTCAGAAGTCGCCGCCATTACGGCCTGTTTCTGCGACTTCTGTTCTAATAACTATACAGTCTGGTGTTGATGGGAGAAGATGTATGAAGGGAGGGGGGGGGGGGGGTGGACTGCCTTACTGTTCAATAAAGTGTGCTGCACATTTAATACCGTCTCTTACATTTTATTTATTCATTCAATTATTTATGCATGCATCAAGTGTTTAATGCATCTGCTGGATTTTGGTATTGATGTGTGTGACCACTATTGCGTCATGCTGGGTGATGTTCTTGAAGGACAAAATACCAGATCGGCCTCGTGTTCATTGTCGCAGAAAATCTCCAAAAAAAATTCGATCCAGGAAATGCAGTCCTGTAACCATCCTCGTGACAGCTAATTGTGATATCTATATTATAATTATATCATATAAATCTGGAAAAACAACGGGCTATCTCTCATTAGCCATCATAAGATAATGGCAGCTGCTACACAGCACATCAAGGAATCATTATGCGACACACAAAAACGTAGAAAACATAGAACCTAATGTCTATTGAACACAACCATGTGCGCGCATGATATTGCTATTTTACACAAACAAAAGGGCATGAGGAAGTGAAATAGATTTGTGACACCGGATACTGACATTTTTCACTCCCAAAATATGACAGTGTATGTGTCATAACTTGGCAGTGTTAGTTATTTGGTATTAAGACTATTCTGTGACATCAATGGCCGTCAATGTGTGGGTGAAATGGGTGACTGCTGTTACCCTGAAAACACGCTTTATTTACTCCGCTTGGTAAAGAAGAAAATTACACAACCAAAATAGTGCTAAAAAATTGTAACAATGCAAGTTACCGCAAAAATTGCTAGAACCTATGTTATATCAAAAATAGTAACAGCCTATGTTAGAGCAAACAAACTGCCTCTTGATAATTCCATACCTCAACCACAGATGTAGATGTCAAACATACACATTTTAACAGAAAGTTTTATAAAGCGTAACAGTTTTCCAGTCTAACTGCTTTATAGTGGAACCATCGTCCTGTGTAAAAGCTCGCAGGGTAATTATTTCGCAGTACAAACATTTTCATGCCTAAGTGTTTTCCAGTGTACACATTTGCTAACGATGCTATCACATGAAGTTAAAGTCAGTGAATCATCCCTGATATTTAAGCATCACATAAGGGCTTCATGGTTAGTGATCACCAGATAAGCGTGCTGACGTGAGGATATGACATCAGGATTCGGTATATTTTGCTTATTGGAACAAGTCTTGAGGAAACGGTTACACTGCAAATGTTTACACCAGACTTAGTAACTCTTGAAAACACTTACACTGGCAAACAAATACACTACAGAACAGTACCACTGGAAACGCACACTATTTAATGGTTACACTGCAAAATGGTACACTGGAAAATGGTTGTACTAGATGAATCTTGCACTGGAAAATTGTTGCATTAGAAAGCAGTGACACTATAAAATAGTAACAATGCAAGAGGTTACACTTGAAAAATGTTTCACCAGAAATGGTTACAATGAAAACCAGTTACTCTGTCAATGGTTACGCTGGAAAATGATTACAGTGGGAGCAGTTACACTGGAAAATGGCTATGCTGGAAAATGTTTACACTGATAAATGCTTTACTCTGGAAGATGTTTATGTGGCAAAATGGGTATAATGGAAAATTTTTACTCTGAATACAGTTGCTTTGGGAAACAGTTACACTACAAAATTGTTGCACTCGAAATGGTTGCACTGGAAAATAATTGCATTGGAAAATGGTTGCACTGGAGATTGATTGCGCTGGAAATGGTTACACCGAAAATGTGTGCACGAAAATAGTTAAATGGAAAGTACTTTTACTGGAAAATGCCTATACTAGATTACTGTTACGCTGGAGTACAGCCGCGCGGGAGTAGCCGAGCGGTCGGAGGGCGCTGCAGTCGTGGACTGTGCGGCTGGTCCTGGCAGAGGTTCGAGTCCTCCCACGGGCATGGGTGTGTGTGTTTGTCCTTAGGATAATTTAGGTTAAGTACTGTGTAAGCTTAGGGACTGATGACCTTAGCAGTTAAGTTCCTTAAGATTACACACACACTCCAGTTTCCCTGGAGAACAGTTACGTTGGAAAATAGTTAAAGTGGAAGTGGTTTACCAGACTAAAGGCAACATTGGAAATGAGGAAAGTGATTACACTGGAAATGGTAAAGCGGAAGAAATTTAGATTGGAAAAGGGTTACACTGGAAAGGGGGACATCTGGAAATGTGACGTTTTAGAAAAAGTGAGACTGGAAAACTATTACACTGTAACACATAAACAGTAAATGGCGGGAAAAATCGACCTAAGCACTCATTTACACTGTAAAACAGTTGCACTGGATAATGCTTACACTGTGAATTAATTACTCCGGCAGATGGTTTGACTAGGAAAAAGTTACACTAAAAAATGGTTACACTGGAGAACGCGACATTGTAAAACAGTTTCAATGGAAAATGGCTGCATTGGAAAAGGTAATACTGGAAGAGGACACAGTGGAAAAATATTAGTGTAGAAACTGCTTCAGGGAAGACTGGTTACTCTGTAACAGGTTAGACCGCAGAAAGGTTTACACTGACAATAATTACACCGGAAAATGTTTATACTGGAAATTGGTTACAGCAGAAACTGGTTAATTCAGAAGAGGTTACACTGGAAGAAGGTTACACTGTATAATATTAATGGTATTTTTTTTAATTAGTGTAATATTATATTAATCGATTTGGTTGGAGTCAAAGCTTCTGAAATGGTAAAATGGTGCATAAAAAATTTTTACTTGTGGATAATGAAATTATATATTCCGCCAACCAGCATCAGATTCCCAAGAGACCGATGAGAACATTGACCGTCGGCATTGTTTAGAGACCAGTGACCAGTCTCAAATTTACGCAGTTCGCGTAATTATATTGCGATGAAGCAGATAATGACGACCGGTGAAAACGATCTCAGGGACGCTGAAATAATAGTCTGGTAAAATAATAGCCAAATGAATTCTAGTAGTGTTCGGCTGTGGCCACCACAACTCTCCTTCGCTGCAGCCTGAAAAAATCTCTTTTTCTTGCTTAGTGATTTTTTAAGATAAAATCCTTTACACAGTAATCTGTAACTACGAAACACACGCGGCGCGTCCGATTGACACAACAGACTTTCTCGATCTGGCGCGCTCTGTTGAGGAGGCGGGACCGTCGGTTCATGTGGTGACCTCTGGTGACGATTCCAGATAACCCGCTGTCCAGCAAATGTCCATCATAGCTGGAACGCGTGGAAACGGCTCTGGTGGCTGGCCACGCCGCCATTCGTGCTTGCTCCACACACGTGACGACCGGTTGCGGCCGTTGATACATGCAGATCAAAGCAAAGCGGTATCAGCTCTACAAAAATTAGTACTGCATCGCAGATCTGCCCTACAGAAAAATTTGATTAGTACAATGGGTTTCACTTTCATTATTGTCTAGCATTTGTATTGTTCTTGCGATCCAGGTTTCAGGTTTATCTTTTGGGAACTTTATTTATTACTAGTTTGTAGTTGGCACCACTGTCTACAGATCATGGAGTATTTTCGAACAGAGTGTGTTGAGTTCTTGACTACTGGCTTAACAAACAGTACTCGTCTAGGCTTTGTAGTATTCAACACAGTCATTTCAAGAACGTCTCTGCAGAGTCACTGTTTACAATTGTTCAAAAAAAAAAAGTCATTCAGTGTATAACTGCGAAGTTTGTGTGCAATTAGGCACGCTTTCACACGTGTTTGTTTGTTGACTCGGAAGCTTTTTATTTGTTCATTATCCCGCCAGTGCAATAATATCTTCTGTAAGTTCGCTACGTCAGTTTTGTGTGCGGATATGTGCGTCAACGTGTGTGTACACATCGAAGAAAAGTCACGTGCATCAGACTTCTCA
Organism: Schistocerca piceifrons; assembly: GCF_021461385.2. NCBI lineage: Eukaryota > Metazoa > Arthropoda > Insecta > Orthoptera > Acrididae > Schistocerca > Schistocerca piceifrons. The sequence continues at coordinate 681,592,125 of NC_060141.1, read as the reverse complement.
CTGCGTTGGCTGGCGTGCAGTTCACAACGGTGAGTTGGCCATATGAACTGTTCACTTCGTATAACACTTATTTACTGAACACATTTTGGATCCACAACGTCACTCGCTTGAGTGTCCTATTGCAAGCACTGTCCACCAATTCACGTCTTAACCTTCATTCATAAAAACACTCACAAAGAAATGACTCCCTTTTTCTTATCCACACCAGTGTGTTCTTTCTCTGGATCGCATGTACTTCTTGTACAAACTATTGATATAGTTTTTACATTTGTCTTTCTTATAAGTGGCGTACTTTACATGAATAATGTGTCGCTTTTGTAGTTCTTTTTAAATGTTAGCCACGTTCGTTACAATGCATTGCTCGAAGTTTGATGTTCACAAAATTCTTTACTTCCCTCTTTTTATATTTAATAGATTGAGTACCATTACTTGGTTTATCGTCACGTTACCATGTACTCATGAAGTAATCCCATTCTAGATACGGATCGGCAACGAGCAAAGCACAAACAAAATCCAAACAACACAGACCGCGATCACAAAATTAACACATGCCACCGAAATCGCATGTGGCCAGAATCAGAGCTCCTTCTCCGCATAATCTCACATAACTCACGGTCTCACATCATTTAACATATAATGGATCATGTTGATGTAATTGTGACAGTACACCTTTGCATAAGAAATTCTCAAATTCAAAATACAGTTCATATCAACTCACATGAAATAGATAAGCAAGAGATTAGCATACATATAAATATTCACATACAAAATAAAATATCAGTCCAATAGCAGCTTGTACTAGCTTCTGCTTGACTTATATACTAGAAATGCTGTCTTTCATGCTGCTTACATACTAATATTAACAGTATGAGTATAGTTATTACATGGCCTGTACATCTTTCTTTCAGTATATGATCAGCACAGTTTAGTGTCACCCTATATAGCACAAGTGTGATCAGAGAACGCACTCTGTTTACATACAGTTCACTATCAGTTTTAACTAATTGTCGTTTAGTTAGTAGTATTAAAAATGGATGAAATGGTTCTATGCACTATGGGACTGTGGTGTGTGTACTGTAAGACCTTCGGTACACACACCATCAGATTATTTGACTTGTCGCTCTAACGAAGTACGCGAGTGTCAGCAATATGTCTCGTGGTCTTATCATGGCGTGTTTCTATACGTTTATTCCGCAACGTATTTCCCAGGTCATGGAATGAGAGGCAGAGAATACAATTCGTAGCCTCCAATACACAAGGAGATAGTGCTTTATGGGTAGAGTGACCAGACGTCCATATTAATCCGGTCATTTCCTACTTTTTAGCTCTTTCTCCGGGGTCCGGGCGGATTTTTACAGTGTCCAGCTTTCTCTCAAAGTTGTGCGTAATACAGTTAAATTTACAATTCATCCCGTTCTATTGCTCTTTTCTTAGATACTTTAACTATTGGCACAGTCTTCGTGATAAACACGTACCAATGCGGTGTTAGTAGGTGGCACCAGGATCGTCGATGTTATCGTTGATCGACCTATAAGCGAATGCATATACCTATTATTTATAATTTTCGTTTCGTATCTTCGCTTTGTATTGGCTTGGCTTCCTGTAGTGCATGTGTGATTTGTGAGAGTAATTTTTAACCGAGTGAGTTACCTAAAATATTTGGCTACGTCTAAACGGAAGTGTACATTTTCTGATGTCCTTCCCTGCAAATATCCGTCTTTCAAGAAAGTGAGAAATGAATTTGAAGCGGAATGTAAGATATGTGAATCTGGAATGTACGTCTCAGTGGCCAATAATGGTAAGAAATAACTGTCATGGTTTTATTTAATTGTTTCATAGTCATTCAATTTATTTGTATTCGGAAGGATAAAGTGCAGTTTACATGTCGTCAGCTGCTGTTTGAATTGTAGATGTTGGTAGCGGTGCGTCAAATAAAGAGAGGTGAATGGTCTTACGTTATTCGCTTTGTAAACAATTCCGTGTTGTTGACATAACAAAAAAATTGGCACCACACTGTCACCACAATCAATGTTTTTAATTTTTTTATTTTGCTCCGTTAACCACCACCTGGCCATCAGCAACAATTATTTACTAATTTGGCCGGTAATTCCTGGCAGTCACGTGACTTGTCCAAAGCTGATGGGTGGTATCCTCATCTGCATTTGACCCGTTTAATAAGTCCTCTTTTCTTCTTTTCTCCTCCTTTTTGAAGCTGTTTGTCCCCCTTTTTAAACAATTGCATCTGGTCATCCTATTTATGGGCTACCGAAGCCGCAGAGAACGGTATACTTTATGAACCCTTTGAAATAGGTTTTTCTGGCTAAGTACTGGTCAGTGGGCATACAATAACGCCTTAGAAAGCAGGTCTTCAGCCCACAAATTTACAAACCAAAGCAGGGTGTACTTAGGAAGTACTTCGAAAAATTCGTTCATTTAAAGAGGTAATGGGACGAACTGGTAGAGCACAAAGATGTATTGCGAATCTTAAAGACATAGTTTCCTCTGCACTTAACGGAAAATTTAATAACAGTCCCTGTTTTTGATTGTGAATACTTTTTATCAGTGTTTGATACCATGGACGTAATACAAGAAGATGTGAAAACCAGCACTGCTAACAATGGCTTGCAGTCCGCTAATAGCAACAGGCACGGCCACAATAATAGTCTTCGCGAACTAACGGCGGCACGTCGCAAACCGGACAAGCACATCAGAACGGCAACAATGGTGGTCCACAAAGCGGACAGGCATCCTATCAAAGGCAGAGACGAAGTAGAAATCGGTAAAATCCCGGTTATCAAACTAATCGAAGCGGGAACCGACAAAATAATAATAGGAATCAAGACCATAATAATCAGTGGTCGCAAAATAATCAAGAGTAGTGTAAGCCGGTAAACCAAAGTAGGAACAACTACAATCGGGACGTCCAGATGTTGAGGTGGCTGAAGCGCCACCGACAACGTCCGGGGTGTCAAACTAAACGCGACTCTATCGAGCTTCCTGATGCCAGCCGTGGGACGGAATGGGGGCAATAGTTTGAATGAACAGATAAACATGCTCCGATACAACGATGAGACTGACATCTGTCTAAGAGTTATTTAATGAGGTAGACAATAATATTGAAAGGTCTCTTGGAGTACGTACAAGCCGCCGTTCAAGCAGTTGTGGGAGGTATTCCCACGACACTGATTTTAGATACCGGTGCAAGCGTAAACGTGATAGAAGTCAATTTCTTTAAGAAAATAGCGCAGTCTGTGAAGATTCCGACTTTGCCAGTTCAAAACTGCGTGGTATCTGGTGCCATTGGTGCCAAAGGCCAGACTGTTACGCTGCAGGCACGGATGGGTGTAGAATTCGGGAACGGAGCGGATCAATGCACGTTTCTCGTCGTGAAAATTTAACCGTGTCCTGTCCCATAGGCATGGAATTCATGCTGGAACGGGACGTAATGATCGACCTCCCACGCGGGAAATGCCATATAAGGTGAGGAGTTTGTTCTGAATCTGAGAAAGACAAAAGCAAAATACAGCAGACTTTGTCAAAGAATGCAAGTTAAAATTATCAAGAACACAATGCTGTGGGTGCAAGACTATTCACAGTATACGAAACATGGGCCTGAACTAAAGAACAATGGGCAAAACGAAATAATTCTTCGTTCATACGATGCAAATACGAAGAACCAAAAACCTTATCGGATGAACTGAAAAAGGGATTATGTATATTACTTGAGAAATAGATCGAGGTATTTTCATTAAAGCCTGGCGTGATTAAGGATTATGTTTACCGGATGGAAGTACTATCACATAAAACTTGCTGCCAAACAAACTATTCTGTCCTGTGGTCCAAAAGCGAGGCTGTCAAACAGGAGCTTCAGATGATGATACAGTGGCGTGGTATAGAGCCTTCTGTTTAGCCATACAGCAGCTCATTGTTAGCTGTGGGCAAAGCTGGCGAAGGGGTGCTCCATGTTCTTGATGCACAATCTATCAACAAAATAATTGTTCCCGTAAGAACCAGACGAGAAGTTTTATCATCTCCAAAGGGATCTGAAGCAATATGTTCAATAAGGGTACTTCCACAGATGCCAAAGTATTTTCTCTTTTACATGTTATCCACCACTCTGCACAGTGAATATATACTCTATTTGAAATTTTATGCTGAACCTGTCATACTATGAAAGTCCATTGCACCTTCAAGAATGTGTGCTAATGTACCATAACTAATTGACATAAATATTACCAGTGATATAAAGATATCATTAGAAGGCGATAAAACTGGTGGCGTTTGTGTGACATTAGAAGCAATAATGATCTTTCAGTTTTAAGTATTTGCTGAATTTAAGTAGTAATTAGGAAGTTTTCCTGTGTGTTTTCATGAAAGTATGTTTATGTTGTGAAAAGTGACTGTGTAATGAGAAAATATCACACCTCACTATGTGGCAGTACGCCATGTAACGTGAAAAATTAATACTGAAGTATTTCGCAAAATTTAACAAAACTGATGTCTATCAGTTAATATGATTTGCAAATGTTATTGTAATCTATGTTCCTTCTGAAAAAGGGTCGACTCTCTTCCCTTTTGTTTCTTGGTAGTGTAAGAAGCCAGTATGTGACAAGGCACGAAAACGTTTAAGTTTCTTGCAATATTTAGACTAAATATAATCAAATATTACTTAAAAGTGTCGCTAATATTTTACTGTATATTCATGAAGCTATATATGAGAATCATTTATGCAATATTCGCGCAGAGGTCAACGCCATTATTCTAAATGATAACGGCCCAAATCTGTAATAAATATTTTACTATTTGCTAACTTTGACAAATAAAAATAAATGTAAATGTAGGATATTTCTGTTGATTGGCGGTTCTTCCTTTGAAGCAATAATAGTAGTCAGTTTTCCAATATCGAATCACAATTATGTAACATGATTTCAGTAATTCTTTGATCCCTACTTAACGAAAATTGCGAGAATCTCCTCAGCACTGAAATTGCATAAAAATAAAACAAGTAATTAATTGCACAGCTGTGTATATGGGATATTGTGTGTTGGTGGTGTCTTTTAACACAAAAACAACGTGTCTGCCAAACTAACTGCGAGAAGTACCATAACTGAGTCACTGACGTAAATAATTTTCAACTTGTGAAGCAGGCAGAATAATATCAAACTGCAACTATTCATAACACAACAAATATCACCAATACACATAGGCCTACATGAAAAGAACCACCACAATCAAAACTGTGAAATGGGAAACTGAGGACCGAGTATTTTGTCAGTAAAAAAAAACACATTTTCAGCATTAGTTATATGAAGTCTAGAGGTTTGACAAGTTTATTATGGAAGATACTTCTGTATAGATCATTTAATGTATAGGATAAGGGAAAGTGATTAAAAAGGGCTAAATGAGAACTAAAGCTGTTTTCATTATTTGTTGCCTAGTATAAACATGACCGCAGCTCGTCACAGCGTTCTCACTTCCCGAGCACGGGGACCCGGGTTGGATTCGTGGCCGGGTCAGGGATTTTCACCTGCCTCGAGATGAATAGGTGTGTCGTCTTCATCATCATTAATTCCCATTACGGTCAGAGGAAGGCAACGGCAAACCACCTCCACTAGGACCTTGCTTAGTAAGCGGTGCGGGTATCCCGCATTGTCCCCTACACTCTATTACGGGGTATGGGACTTCATTATCATCATCATCAGTATAAGCATAAACAGATGAACTGTTACCTGCAACTAAGTGTACATAGAGTAAGTGACAGTAATATTCAGTGTAACTAGTAATCTTGTGGTAAACATCTTTTTTTTTCAAGTTTAATTTCCATAGAATAAATATGTGATGCACGTATACATTGAATACCACCAGCCGGCCGTTGTGGCCAAGCGGTTCTAGGCGCTTCAGTCCGGAACAGCGCTGCTGCTACAGACGCAGGTTCGAATCCTGCTCGCGCATGCATGTGTGTGATGTCCTTAGGCTAGTTAGGTTCAAGTAGTTGTACATCTAGGGGATTGATGACCTCAGAAGTTAAGTCCCATAGTGCTTAGAACCATGTCATCCATTTTTTAATACTACCAACTAAACGACAATTAGTTAAAACTGATAGTGAACTGTATGTAAACAGAGTGCGTTCTCTGGTCACACTTGTGCTATGTAGGGTGACACTAAACTGAGCTGATCATATACTGAAAGAAAGATGTACAGGCCATGTAATAACTATACTCATACTGTTAATATTAGTATGTAAGCAGCATGAAAGACAGCATTTCTAGTATATGAGTCAAGCAGAAGCTAGTACAAGCTGCTATCGGACTGATATTTTATTTTGTATGTGAATATTTATATGTATGCTAATCTCTTGCTTATCTATTTCATGTGAGATGATATGAATTGTATTTTGAATTTGAGAATATCTTATGCAAAAGTGTACTGTCACAATTACATCAACATGATCCATTATATGTTAAATGATGTGAGACCGTGAGTTATGTGAGTTTATGCCGAGCAGGAGCTCAGATTTTGGCCACATGCGATTTCGGTGCCATGTGTTAATTTTGTGATCGCGGTCTGTGTTTTTTGAATTTTGTTTGTGCTTTGCTCGTTGCCGATTCGTATCTAGAACGGGGTTATTTCATGAGTACACGGTAACATGACGACAAACCAAGTAATGGTGCTCAATCTATGTAATATAAAATGAGGGAAATAAAGAATTTTGTGAATATCAAACCATGAGCAATGCATAGCAACGAAAATCGCTAACATTAAGAAGCTACACATGCGACGCATTACTCATTTACAGTACTCCACTTATAAGAAAGACAAATGTAAAAACTATATCAATAGTTTGCACAAGAAGTACATGCGATCCAGGGAAAGAACAGACTGGTGTCGATAAGAAAATGGGACACATTTATTTGTGAGTGTTTTTATGAATGATGTTTGAGACGTAAATTGGTGGACAGTGGTCGAAGTAGGAGACTCAAGCGAGTGACGTTGTGGATCCAAAATGTGTAAAGTAAATAAGTGTTATGCAAAGTGAACAGTTCATATGGCCAACTCACCGTTGTGAACTGCACCCCAGCCAATGCAGTGAGAAGTCCGATGCACGTGACTTTTCTTCGACGTGTACACACACGTTGACGCACATATCCGCACACAAAAAGCCTGTGTTGAACTTATAAATGATATTATTGCACTGGGGAGATAATGAACAAATAAAAAGCTTCCTCGTCAACAAACAAACACGTGTGAAAGCGTGCCTAATTGTTGCTGCACACAAACTTCGCAGTTATACACTGAATGATTTTTTTTTTTTTTTTTTTGAACAATTGTAATCAGTGGCTCTGCAGAGACGTTCTTGAAATACCTGTGGTGAACACTACAAAGCCTAGACGAGTACTGTTTGTTAAGCCAGCAGTCAAGAACTCGACACATTTAGTTCGAAAATACTATATGATCTGTAGACAGTGGTGCCAACTACAAACTAGTGATAAATAAAGTTCCCTAAAGATAAACCTGAAACCTGGATCGCAAGAATTTTTCTGGAGGGCAGATCTGCGATACAGCACTAATTTTTGTAGAGCTGATACTGCTTTGCTTTGATCTGCATGTATCAACGGCCGCAGCCGGTCGTCACGTGCGTGGAGCAAGCACGAATGGCGGCGTGGCCAGCCACCAGAGCCATTTCCATGTGTTCCAGCTATGATGGGCATTTGCTGGGCAGCGGGTTTTCAGGAATCGTTCAAATGGTTCAAATGGCTCTGAGCACTATGGGACTCAACTGCTGAGGTAATTAGTCCCCTTCGAACCTGCGACTGTAGCGGTCTTGCAATTCCAGACTGCAGCGCCTTTAACTGCATGGTCACTTCGGCCGGCTATTCAGGTATCGTCACCAGAGGTCACCACACGAACCGACGGTCCCGCCTCCTCAACAGAGCGCCACAGATCGAGAAAGTCTATTGTGTCAATCGGACGCGCCCGTGTGTTTCGTAGTTACAGACAATTGCGTAAACATTTTTATTTAAAAATCAGTAAGTAAGAAAAAGAGATAACAAACTCAGACAGAACTTATGTCTGTAGTACTGAATTTCTGTATATTGACTAAACCTTTAGGAAGATTTTCTAAAAGACAAATGTATTTGAATAAACTTTAAAAAACACGTACACAAAGACAATAAAGTGTAAAGTGTATGAGCCAAGTATTTTCTCTAAAAGAACTGCCAAATGGACAGTGTATTTTATTAGTGATTCCGTTGGAATATGATATTTATTTACACCTCTGTAACACAATGCATACTAATCTTACTCCAATTGAATCCTCGTTTTGTATTTTTAAGGACAAAATAAGAAACAAATCTTCAAGGAGTCAATGACAGGTCACTTTCTTGAATAATTAATAGGATAACGCCCAATCTTTTAATGAAGGCTAAAATATATTACCAATAAATTTTCTCTGTGTAATTAAATCTGTAAAGTAAGGCGAAATAGTCATGATTAAAGTAAGGAAGGTACTTTTTTGCTGTTACAGTAAAGAATGTTCCAGAGATATATTTTTGTATCCATACTGTAACGCAAGTGGAAGGCAGTCGACGTAATTTGCTTTTGGTTTGTATAAAAGCAGGAGCAGCGAGCTCTCAGTCTCTCGCATTTGTTTTCGCTGGCTGTTTCAGAAAACGTAAGAATCGCTCTCGCGTCTATAATATTTGATTGAATAGTTACGCTAATTTAATTACAATAACCATATTTAAATTAACAACCTACTTTCCTTTTACATTAATTCCACATATCAAGTTATTATGCTGTAGTTACCAGACTATTATTTCAGTGTCCCTGAGATTTCTTTCACCGGTCGTCATTATCAGGTTCCTTGCAATGTAATTACGCAAACTGCGTAAATTTGAGACCGGTCACTGGCCTCTAAACAATGCCGTCGGTCAATGTTCTCATCGGTCTGATGGGAATCTGATGCTGGTTGGCGGAATATTTAATTGCATTATCCACAAGTAAAAATTTTCAGTGCACCAATTTACCATTTCAGAAGCTTTGCCTCCAACAAAACCGATAAATATAATATTACACTAATTAAAAAAACCATTAATATTATACCGTGTAACCTTCTACCAGTGTAACCTCTTCTGGATTAACCATTTTCTGCTGTAACCAATTTCCAGTATAATAATTTTCCAGTTTAATTATTCTCAGTGTAAACCTTTCTACGGTCTAACGAGTTCCAGAGTAACCAGTCTTTCCGGAAGCAGTTTCTACACTGACAATTTTCCACTGTGCCCTTTTCCAGTGTAACCATTTCCAATGCAGCCATTTTCCATTGTAACTGTATATCAATGTAACTGTTTTCCAATGTAGCGCTCTCCAGTGTAATAATTTTTTAGTGTAACTTTTTCCTAGTCAAACCATTTGCCAGAGTAATTAATTCACGGTGTAAGCATTTTCCAGTGTAACTGTTTTACAGTGTAAATGAGTAGTGACGTAAATTTTTCCCGCCATTTGCTGTATATGTGTTAGAGTGTAATAGTTTTCCAGTCCGACTTTTTCTAAAACGTCACATTTCCAGATGTACCCCTTTCCAGTGTAGCCTTATTCCACTCTAAATTTCTTCCGTTTGACCATTTTCAGTGTAATCATTTTCCTCATTTCCAATATTGCCTTTAGTCTGGTAAACCACCTCCACTTTAACTATTTTCCAGTGTAACTTTTCTCCAGGGAGACAGTATTCCTGTTCAAAATGTGTAAATGTGTGTGAAATCTTATGGGACTTAACTGCTACGGTCATCAGTCCCTAAGCTTACACAGTACTTAACCTAAATTATCCTAAGGACAAACACACACACCCATGCCCGAGGGAGGACTCGAACCTCTGCCAGGACCAGCCGCACAGTCCACGACTGCAGCGCCCCCGACTGCTCGGCTACCTCCGCGCGGCTGTATTCCAGTGTAACAGAAATCTAGTACAGGTATTTTCAAGTATAAGTACTTTCCATTGTAACTATTTTCGTGCACACATTTTCAGTGTAACCATTTCCAGTGAAATCAATGTCTAGTGCAACCATTTTCCAATGCAATCATTTTACAGTGCAAACATTTTGCAGTGTAACTGTTTCCCAGTGTAACTGCATTCAGTGTAAAAATTTTGCATTATACCCATTTTTCCACATAAACATCTTCCAGAGTAAAGTCTTTATCAGTGTAAACATTTTCCAGCATAGCCATTTTTCAGTGTAACTGTTCCCACTGTAATCATTTTCCAGCGTAACCATTGACAGTGTAACTGGTTTTCATTGTAATTATTTCTGGTGAAACATTTTTCAAGTGTAGGCTTTTGCATTGTTACTATTTTACAGTGTCACTGCTTTCGAATGCAACTATTTTCCAGTGCAAGCTTCATCTAGTACAACCATTTTCCAGTGGATCCATTAAATAGTGTGCCGTTTCCAGTGGAACTGTTTTGTAGTGTATTCGTTTGCCAGTGTTAGTGTTTTCAAGAGTTTCTATGTCTGGTGTAAACATTTGCAGTGTAACCGTTTCCTCAAGACTTGTTCCAATAAGCTAAATATACAGATTCCTGATGTCAAATCCTCAGCTCAACACGCTTATCTGGTGGTCACTATCCATGAAGCCCTTAAGTGTGATGCTTTAATGTCAGGGATGTTTCACTGACTTTAACTTCATGTGGTAGCATCATTAGCAGATTTTTACACTGGAAAACACTTACACATGAAAATGTTTATACTGCGAAATAATTACCCTGCGAGCTTTTACACAGGACAATGTTTCCACTGTAAAGCAGTTACACTCGGAAACTGTTATGCTTTATAAAACTTTCTGTTAAAATGTGTATGTTTGACATGTAAATCTATGGTTAAGGTTTGGCATTATCAAGAGGCAGCTGTTTGCTCTAACATAGGCTGTTACAATTTTTGCAGCGACATAGGTTTTAGCAATTTTTGCGGTCACATGCATTGTTACAATTTTTACTACAATTTTGGTTGTTTAATGATCTTCTTTTCCATGCGGCATAAATCAAGCGTGTTTTCCGGGTAACAGTAGTCACCCATTACACTCACACACTGACAGCTGTCTTGAGACCAAATAACTAAGACTTCCAAGTAATGACACATACACTATCACATATTTTGAGTTAAAGTGTCAGTTTCTGGTCTCACAAATCTATTTCTGTTACGCATCACATTTTGTTTGTGTAAAATAGCAATATGGTTGTGGTCAACAGAGTTTAGGCCCTAAGCTTTTGTGTGTCAGATAATGGTTTCTCAATGTGCTATGTGGCAGCTGACATTAAAATATGATGACTAATGAGAGATAGACGGTTGTTTTTCCAGATTTCATCCATGATTCGTGTTAAACAATTATAATATAGCAATCACCATTAGCTGTCCTGAGAATGCTCACAGGCCTGCATTACCTGGAGCGAATATTTTTGGAGATTTTCTACGACAATGAACACGAGGCCGTTCGGGTACTTTGTCCTTCAAGCACATCATCCAGCAAGATCCAATACTGGTCTCACGCATCAATACAAACATACAGGAGATGCGTTAAACACTTGATGCATGCATAAATAATTGAATGAATAAATAATATGTCAAAGACGGTATAAAATGTGCAGCACACTTTATTAAACAGTAAGGCAGTCCCCCTGCCCCGCCCCCCCCCCTCTTCATACATCTTCTCCCATCAACACCAGACTGTATAGTTATTAGAACAGAAGACGAAAAAACAGGGCGTATTGGCGGCGACTTTTCAGCCGAGGTGCCACGCGTCCAGTTTGCTTCCGCACGAAGCGCCGTTGACGACGAGAACGTCGACGCCCTCTCAGATGTGTCGGGAGTGTCGGCGGCTCAGAAGTGCCGGACGCTTCGATGGGGAGAGTCGCAGCGGTGGGTACTAGGGGCTCTCCAGCGTCCTGAAGGCGGAATAAAGAAGCTTGAGAATTTCGCCACCAAACAAAAGTCTACGTACTTCAATGGATTGTTTCAAAGTAAATGACAGAAAATTGCGTTAATTCCAACGGCTGTCAGTTAGCGTTAATGTCGTAACCATGCTGTTCTAATTTTTAATAATCGGAAGCACAGGTTGGTCGGCTTCGCAGATCACAGACTTTCGTGTGGTCAGTTCACTGGCGCTCGTGGCTGTTAGACACTGTTCTACATGGTTGACTATCAAGACGGTCATTCGGAGTGTTTTGCAGACACGTCTTTCACTCGCTAATTAGTTCCCTACTGGAACCTGGTACTTCGTACTGGGTGGATCATGTTGCGCAGAAACGAAATTGACATAGGTTGTCCATCAAGCAGACGTAATAGCACCTGTAATGTTGTCAATATACATAACCGAATTATTTCCTGGTATCAACAGCATGAGGTGGCTACAAGCCACTAGCGCCGTGTGAGCAGGAAATGCAAAGAGAATCACAAAAATTTTCCACTAGGTGTACTAATGGTAGCACTCTCTAACTAAACGTAAATACAAGATAATGTCTATAATCTAGATAAGTATCCGTAATTCTGCCCAACTAGACATGTCTCGGCATATAAGAATTTAGAGATAATTATAAAAACCAATACAGAGTGGGATAAATACTTCGATCAGTCTCAACAAACAAAAGTGGGGTCAAAGCGTTCTTGGAACAGTTGTGCGAAAATGCGATGCATACATAAGGAACATTGCACGAAAGGCAAGGCAGTTCCGGGGTATTGTTCTTGCGTTAAAGGAGTTCTCATGAAGTAGGAAGGACTGCTCTCATACAACGAATTCAGAAGCGTACTCCTAGGGTGGGAAGGGGTCGGTTTAGCCCATACGAAAAGAGTAACAGAGATGCACGCCTAAGTTTAATGTCACTCTTTGTACGAAAGAAAGTGAACTTCACCTGAAACTTTGTTGGATAATTTAGAGATCCTGTATCTGAATAGGAGTGTACGACATTATACTGCCGTCGTCAACATCACAAAGAGAACATCAGTACAAGAGACTAGGAGGGGATAGAGGTGGCTACACAGTCAGGATTCATCACTCAACACGAGAATGAATTTTCTCAGATATTCGATAACATTGTTAGGAAGATCACTCTACCATGCACCAGACTCTGGGGTGTGGAGTATATTGATAGACGTAGATTTAATACTTCTGATTGTCAGCAGTGAATGTAAACTAAAAACTTACGAACAAGCGCACATTAAGTCTTAAACTACTAACTAAAAGCTTCATTTTATGGAATTGCGTCTAAATAGACGACGCCACTAATTTTTGCAGTAAAATTAAGAAGATCGTTGACGTAGTGAGAACTTTCTCAAGTTTTCCTGCCGCACTCGCGGGACGAAATGAGAACGGCGAGAGTGTCCGCGAAAATATAACTGATTCAATGGTTAACAGACACTTACTCCATCAACACTACATTCGCAAAGCAGCACAGAATATAATAAAGCGATAATGGTATTAGAAGAACTCCCTACCACACACAAAGCAAGAATAAATGGTCTCAGGACACAAAGGCAAATTAGAAAGTTATCTGATGGATACTTACACCCAACATTACATATGTGAATACAAAATGGTGCGATAAGAACACTTTGAAGGACAGGCGCCACTCCAGTCGTATTATTTGGGAAATCCAAGCTGAAAAATTATTTTAGGAAAGCCTTACTGGAATCCCAGGGAAACGTGATAGAGTTTAGTAAATAGTGGATGTGTTAAATGAAATCAGGTTACCCCAGTTCCCACTGTTCCGTTTCCCCTGTCATTAGTGACGTAACAACAGATGCCTCACCCGCAGAGTGTCTGGGACCGCAGCTAGGCTCTGCTGCTCCTCTTCCACGTCCTCCTCCATCTCCTGGTATCTGGCGCCCAGGCAGCATAGGTTCCTGATGCGTTGGAAGATCTGCATAAACATGACAAGGTGTGAGACAGTGGCCAGAGAAAGTGATATACAATGAAATTTAAGATATTCTAATGATGTTCTACACTACAGATAATGCAAGAATCACGAGCTTTATCCTTTTGCTGAAAAACACCTGACTGTGTGTCAAAATGTGTGGAACCTTATTTTTGAAGCCTTCAGGACAAACAAACGTTGAAGTTTCAGATACTGCGTATAGATTAATGGCAAGCAGCAATTACCTTGTGTTACGATAATTCTATATATTCTACGTCATCGAATCGGTAGACTCAACAACTCTAGACATCTCCCGCCCTATAATGCCATTACTAGAGTTTATCTTTTCCTTCATCGTATCAACTGAGAAGTGAGAACAAGCCATCGTCTACGTCTACACTGCAACTGGAATTCTGTATTCGAATAGTAATGGCGGCTGTTTGGGGACGTACCGTGTGGCGTCCAGATCGTCTTTCCTCTCCAGTGGGATGAGGGTCCGAACGCCACGGGCGCGATGTGTGGTGTGGTGTCTCTGAAGAGCGGGACGGCTCGGTGTCCACACTAGTCCAGCAGGCAGACCAGGCGCCACCAGTGTCCTGGAGAAAAAAAATTAAGAAGTTTGAAATAGAGCCGTCTTGCAATGGTGTGCTGGACTGATGTGTTTGGCAAGGACATAAGAATTAGTGGTAATCTAAAGTTGCTGCCTTAGCATTGAAAGGTACATGTTACGGATTATATGAATGTAAACGAGAAACTTACCTTCAGCTTTTTTTTCTGTCATGGACTAACTTCAACTCAAAAGTTATTAGGGTGTAATTTTGTTGGAAGTTATAACACTGTGATTTTTATTAGCTTCACTTTACTTGTGAGTGATCGGCTATGTGATGCAATGGGGTGTATGACGTTATTATTGTTTCTGTGGTCGATGCAACTTTCAAAGCTAGACAGATATGAGCAAGCCTCTCATGGTGAACCCCATTTGTTTTAACCTGTTTTTAGTCATATCTTGATCTCCTTGTACAATGGGTAGCTTCTTTCCCCCTCCACACATGTTCTTCTCTACATGACTACATTTATAATACGTTAATAATCTGCAATTATTTCCACCTTTAAACGGTATTGTAAGTGTCTTCCTGATTCGTTGCAATACCTCCTAATTAGCTGGCCAGCTTACCCATCCATTCTTCAGCATTCTTATGTAGATAGCGCTAGGCAATCAGGATTATGACCTTATTGAGTCGTAAAGTAAATTCCAACATTAACGGTACAAAGACATTTGCAAATTCAGCGTGTGTTACTCAAACACTTAATAAAAGTGACAAGGGCGCATTCTGTTTACTCTGCAAAATAAACAGGCCACGAAACAAACGTTGTACAGGTGTAAGACGCCGTCTGCTCCGCTAACATGTAATGACTGGCGGAAATATCCAGTAGTTGCCTCCATACAACCCCTATAACGGAAGAGTACGGAATCAGCGGTACTCACCCCTCCAGCACCACGCTCTTCCTCTCCATGCAGGCGGTTTCCAAGCAACAGAAGAAAGAACTCGTCCCGCGTCACAGCTCGCACCTATTGGGGAAGAGAAGACGAGTGTAGACAACGCAGATTTAGTTGAAATGTTGGGATGGTGTAATATTCAACATATCTGGACTGTTCGCTGCTGTATCAGTAATCACACTTTCTAGACACTCGATAAATATTTACATTTGTGATGTCTGATTACAACAGAAAATAGAAATGTTCGAGCCATCGTGCTATCGTTGGTCAGTCCGAATCTTAAAGTTGACGCTGTCGAGTCTTGTTTGCATGTGGAATTACATGGAAACTTTCGTAAAAGACCGGTAATACACAATATTTACAAGAACCAAGGGGCAAGAGTTAGAATGGAAAAGAGAGAGGTGTTCTGATTAAAAGCGTAGTAAAACTTGGATGCATCTTCCTTCCCTACTGTCATTGCTGTACATCAAACAAGCAATGGCGAAAATAAGAGAATGGTTCAAGGGAGCAGTTAAAATTCGGCGTGAAAGAATGTCAGTGGTAAAATTCGCAAATGAGATTTCAATGCTCTGTGAATGGGAGAAAGGTTTACTAATCATGTAGAGTGAACTGAGCAGTGTAATGAGCACATAATTTGGCCTCTGAGTGAAAAAATGGAGAAACAAAAGAGAGTTCGCGGGATGGGGGGAGGTGAGAGGGCGGAGGAATTCTCCTACGTTGGAAGCAAAATCACACAAGACGGTTATAGCGAGAAAGCTTCATGAAGTAGACCAGAACAGATCAAGACGGTGATCCCCCGGTAAATGCAGCCTGCTAATATCAAAGACGGGTCTTAATTCGGGGATTAAATGTCTTATGTCTATACGTCTGTAACACATTATGGGCCATGGGAAAATCTGAAACGAAGAGAATAGTAGCGTTTTGAAAGTGTTGTTAGAGACTTCCCTTAAAAATCAACCACACGAGCATCAATGGTGTCTTCCACCGCCAGGTCATGCTGTAGGTCTTTCACATGAGATTTCTCTGTCACAAAACGCTGCGACAGCATTAACTGCTGTTCTACTCTGACGTTCCCTGTAATCAGCTTCCTTCGTGTCGGTCTTGTTACTCGCAGCTAAAGCCATAAGTAGCTTGTTGTTCAGCCCTTTTGGATACTTCAGTTCTTTCAGTTACATTAAACCGTTTGCACCCCGGCAGAGTCTAACTGAATCGAAAGAAAAACGAGTCAACAATCGTCATCCCTTACAATTTAAGTTTTGTTCTCGCAAGCAGTGTAGCAGGACGAGACTCACTTGCAAGGTGTCTCCTTCTGGAGAGACGTCGTCCCACACTCACGACTCCACCGTCGCTCCTGGCGCTGATGAGCAGCAGCAGAACCACTCCCTCACACGAGAAAACATCTGTGCAGAGGAGACACCACGTGATATGTACTCCAGGCAATACACGGCGACAAACGTTACAGCCGGTGAAATATCATTTTCAGGAACAATTTCGCTGCAAATGTTGTAATATTGAATACAACATTCATTGGGGAAATTGAGACTTTTCTGTAGTGACTAAACTGAAGTTTAATTAGAGAAGTTTAAAATGTACTTGGGATCTGTTAGAAGACTTCATTAAAAACAAAACTTTTTTTTTACGAATCAAAATATAATGTAACTGACTAGATTTATTTTCTAAAGCTGAGTAGCAGGTACTTGCGCCCCCTCCCCCCCCCTCCCGTTCCCGCCCACGATTGGCATTGTGTGGGTTAAGCGATGAATGAAATTCTCTTTCGACTCTGTCTGACTGTTGTCCAGCACGCACAATGCAAATGTAAGTCTGAAATCGGAAGGGGAACAATGGCAGTTTTTGGCACAGGATTTCCAATACACAAATCAGTCACAGACAATATCCTGCATTTTATTTCAAAATCAGAAAGTTTCTTGATAAACACCTTGAAAGCAGTAAACAAAAGATACACAATCATCAACGCATATGCATCGGGAAACCATCACAAAATGAAGAAGCCATATAAAGTCGAAAGCTTTTGGAAAGTTCTCCGCTTGTCTAAACTATTTAACGGTCATGTTTCGCCGCCATACATGGCTACGTTCCATACATATACTTTCAGAAAAGACTTCCTGACACTTAAATTAAGACTTGATGCTAGAAAGTTCTCTTCCTCAGAAGTGCTTTTCTTGCCATTTCCAGTCTCCTTACTTTGATCATCATCCATTATTTTGCTTCCCAAATAGCAAAACTCTTCTACTCCTTTAAGTGTCTCATTCCCCAATCTAATTCTCTTAGCGTCACCAGATTCAATTCGACTACATTCCACTATCCTCATCTTATATCCTTTTATATCCTCATTTTACATCATAATCGCTTATATCCTCATATTATATCCTTCTTTCAAGAAGCTGTCAAAACCGTTCAGCTGCTCTTCCAAGTCCCTTACTCACTCTGGCAGAATTACATTGTCATCGGCAAACATCAAAGTTTTTAATTATTCTCTGTGGACGTTAATTCCTGCTCCAAATTTTTCTTTTGTTTCTTCTACTACTTGCCCAATATACAGGCTTAATAACATAGGGGATGGGGTACAACCCTGTCTCACTACCTTTGCAACCACTGCTTCACTTGCATGCCCCTCACGACAAGGCAAAGAAAAAAGTGCAATCAGAGCACTGATCCACACGTAGTACCCAAACATACGAAGAAAATGGGGATCATCTTATGCATTATTGTCAAAATTTTAACATAAAAATTATGTCTCAGCAGTATCGAGACACGCTCCGCTGTACAGTGAAAATTTCATTCTGTTAACATCCTCCTGCCTGTAGAAAGGCAGTTTTCTGCAACATTCTTTCTTCCATGAGTGTTAGTCTTGCATGTTTCGCAGGAAAACATATGTGAAGTCGGAAAGGTTGGAAACGAGGTACGGGCGGAAGCAAAGCTGTGAGGACGAATCATGCGTCATGCTTGAGTAGCTAAGTACAGCACGAAATGCAAAGGTACCGACTTAGCGTCTCGGTCTGGCGTACAGTCTTCATCTGCCAGGAAGTTTCAAGTAAAAGATTCCTCGCGTCAGACCATCACTGCCTACAGTTGAAAATTAGGCCAACCACAAGAAACAGAAAGACAATACGGAATAAAGTTATAAGACTGCACCCAGAATACGTGTAGTTAAGCAATGACAAAATTATTGAAGAATTTAATCAAAACCCAACTCAAAAATCGATAGACTTCAAGCAGAAAGTTCACAAGAAGAGAGTAGGGTTCACTCTCTCTGGAAATGCAAACGTAAATGGTAAAACACAGCTTGTGACCAGATCACTGACCGAAGAGTCCTAAAAGATACTGTAAGATTGAAAAGGGCAAACGTCGATCAGATTAAGCGAAATCAAGGAAGGCTTCAGGAAAAAATAGTGTCGGAAATTCTGCAGAATATTCAGCAAAATTTAAAGCGTTATCGCGCCCTTCAAATATCTAGTTCAAAGTATGAGACAGAGCTCTAGAAACAAATACTGAAGAAAACTAATAAATCCTCAATACTTTGATAAACTCTTCAAATTAAACTTCACGAAAATAGTACCAAATTTAGATTAGAAACATCTCACAGCGACAGAAATGAAGAAGATTATAAACAACTAACAGGCAACAGAACCAATGGAGAAGTGGCACTATAACCGATAAGTGGAAACTCAAATAGCAGAACATCAATAAGAACAGTCATAATATTCTAGCATGAATATGGATTACAGATAAAATCCCACTGGAATGTAAATGCCCGTTGATTCACAAAAAGTCCGTCAAGATAGACAATAATAGGTACAGAGTTATCTCATTTATTACCGGTCACTTACGAAAATGCCCTCAAGACGTTACTCAAAATACTGAAACCAGAAACTGATAGGAAGAATACATATTGAACAGACTTCGAGCCTCTGAACACTTCTGAAGGTCGAAGAGGCGAACAGCACTGTGATCACATTTGTGGACTTTAAGAAAGCCCACGACTCCATGGAGAGACACATTCTCTTTGACACACTAGAAGAATAGAGGGTGAAAGTAGGACACCCATACAAGAGAAAAATCAAGGACAAAATATCGAGAATATAGTTTGTGAAATTTCTCAGTACCATTTGAGGTAGGTACAGGGGTCAGAGAAGGAGACGGACTCATTTATGTGTATTGCATACTGTAACAGAAACAGCTCTGCACCTAAATATCAATTTGTGCAAAGCTGCCTTTGATTTGAACTGGAGGAAGTGAAACATTCTCACCACAGAAATACCCATTAACTACACCATTGCAGTTCCATTCTTACATTCACTTAACATGATACTTCAAAACGAATATTGGAATTATATTTTGAAATAAAATATATTTCAATACTTGTACACTTCTGGACACACGCTTACGTTGTTTGTAGCCAGTAATGTCGTTTTCCTTGTAGGTCGCTTACACCCTAAATAACAAATTTTTATGGGAAAGGACCAGTCTTTGCAACAAAACGTGGCATAAACCATGTCTTCTTCTTGCCCTTAAGAACCTGTTTTTACATCAGGCACGCCTACGCATACGAGCTGATTACAATATAAGCGTCATTAAATATTTTGTAGAACGACGGTTGCTGATGAAATACATGGGTGGTAATAGACTTGTAGTGTTTTCCACTGCAAGAAGTAAGATTTCTCCAGTTTCCAGCTAAGCGACCATTCTGCCAGTACCTACTGCTTCACACTGAACAAAAAATAATGAGCAAGTATTTTGAAGGTGAAATGCAGTTCATGGAAAGATGGCGCACATTTTATTCTACTTGGTGTAGGACAAGATTATCAAACAATAGGAAGCAAAAGTCAAAGGGTTCAGTAAGGAAGACTACGTACAAGGAAAACACTCATAAAACATCTGGAATTCACAGATTACACGGCAGACTCAGGTATAATAGACACGAAGCACAAGGAGCCTTGGGATATTTGCAGAGGCTCTACGCTAAAACGGGTCTACACATAATGTATGAGTAAACGCAATACTTGGAAGAAAAAGCAACACACAAGTAATGAACACAAAACACCTTAAGGTTAGTAGATTGAAAAAAATTCAAATATCTAGGGGAACATATACAAATAAGAGGATCAAACAAGACGTCCAACATAGAAGAAACCCAAACATTTCAGAAAACGGACAAACTCACAAGGACGTACTAAATTACAAGAAACAGTCCAAGACATGCCAAAATCAGGAACTACTACACAGTTTCCAGAAGCACTTTAAGCATTAGAAACGTTCTCTGACTGATCAGAGAGACTGAGAGATAGAACATAAAATTCTCAGAAAGATTTTTGAAGCAATACACGTTATTTTGATAAAGAAAGCGACCAAGGAATTGTAAGAACATACAGACAGACTCATAGTCACAATCGTAAAACGCCTACTGACATTACACAGACACACACATTAATCAGCAACAACATACTCACGAAGAGGGTTTTTGATGCACTAAACATCTCAACCGCAAACGCAGTTGCTTTCAACAAGTAGAAGAAAACCGAAATCAAAAAGGAATCAATGGGGAAAGAATAAATGAAAGAGTCAAAATCAGAAACAAAATTATGAACTCTTAATTTTAAATAAAATTAAAAAAACAGGGGGAAATATGGAGGAAACAAAGAAAACAAGAACACAGTCAAAGAATGAAGAAACGTTTGGAGGAGAAAAAAGAAACAAGAAAAAATTGGAAAATCTAGTAACAACGTAGTTAAAACAGTTTCTTAGAGGAAAAAACGTATAGTAATTACAATAAATGGAACATTCATGTTGGAAAATGGATTTATTATTTCCAAATGAATTCAAACTGTAAAATGTTCATCATGAATATTCCAGTTTTGGCATACGAAGACTAATGTCTGCCAGTGGAGTGGGACTTTATTTAGCACACACTAATCGCGATATCATTTTACACATTTTACGTTTCTAATTGTTATCGCGTGTTTCATGTGTATCTGAAATGAAAAGCTGTGTAGTAGTAGCAGCTTATCGCAATCAGGCAAACGTGTGAAACATGTGTTAAATGAGTTACTTGAAAAATAAGTATTTAGACTCAACACTGGCCGTCGGAACTGTAAAATTTTGTATTCTACCGGAAGTAGGTGTTTTAGATTGCGTATGACCATAAGGGTAACAAAAAGAAAGAAATTGATGATTTCGAGGAAATGTAGGATCAAATTGTGACTCTGTTTTTGTGAAGTGTATTGCTGTGCAACTCGTCATTTAGTGAGTTTTAACCACTGTTGTGTAGATGCACACAGATCCACCGTAAAGTTATGAATACGTCACCACTGACTAGACATTTCGTAGTGAATTTCGGAGCTACATATTTGGCGCTGTATGTTTTGATATATTCCCCGTTACAAGAGAGAAAGAAATGAAAAAAGTCTGAATAAATAATGAAAGACGCGCTAAACAGCACCGGTCCTGTTCTCTCGCTGAGTGTAGTGAACCATTTATCTTAGATGCCTCTGCCGTAGTGAAGCGGGCGATTCTGCTACAGGAACGAGGGAGACGCGCCATACCTTACACGTCAAGAACGTCGAACCCACTGCAAAGAACATACTCTTTATATTAATTAAAACCGCTGTCGATACTGTTGCGGATGAAAACATTTAGGCAATATCTGGAACAATCTTGGTTTACCTTGAAAGCTAATAATCAAGCATTATGTGGGGTTCTGGCCAGATCTGGGAAGCCTGGGATTTTTCCTTTCCAGTGTCAACTCCGGAACATAAAGGCGTCTGAGAATTAGACAGCAGGCGGTTTGAACGACATGTTTAGGGAAGAAACGGAGGGAAAGCAACAGGACAGTGTCCGGAATCCCACTAAATGGGTACCCTTCATCATATCTACATTATGTGACCACATTTGAGACATATATGGGAATATGGGGAGAAGTATGAGTACTTGATTGCTATTAGGAATAAAATCTTGAACGAATTAAGTGTCAAGCGACATGCTGTCAAAGACAATGTCCTTTGCTGTTCGACACACTACGATGAGAAATTAAAGATTGTGCATCAGGTATCGGTTTTCTTGTTTCTAGCGTATTTTCATGAGTAACGAGTGGGAGAAGATCGATCTTTTTGAAACTACAGCGAAACTCTGACAACAGTCATACGTGAGTATATAAACAGCGATATAACCATAGCAGGTTATATGAAGTCTGCGCTGTTTGAAAACCCACAAAAAATACTAATATAGGTCATCTGGCATCTACACTTGTCGATCGCCCTTACCAAAAATAATTCATTGATTTTGTGGGACCCTAACCGAGATCTAAAAGGGGGCAACCAATACATAACGCTGTGCGTTGATGCATTTACCATGTTTACCTAGCTTCACCCCATCAAAGCAGCAACAACACAAGCTGTGGTTAAGCATTTGAACAATATTTCTTGCATTCTTGGGCCACCTCATTACATTGCTGTTAGTTTGCTTTTAGTGCCTTGTATCTCGTAATTACTCCGATATTTCACATTTTTAGGAGAGGGCATACCTGGGTAAAAGCAGTTCGCAAGGAGAAAGGGGCTCCTACAAACGTTTTATGTGTGTGTTCCTACAAGTTTCGTGAAGAACAGATGGACTTAACTGGTCAGTTGGGGAGACTCCAAGAAGGAGCTCTTCCTCCGTATTCCTTTCGTATCCATCACATTTTTAGCAAGGGATCACTACAAGCAACCTTCCTGTTCTTGAAAATGTGATTAAATTTGAAAAGTGTGTTATAAGACTTCATCACCAAGTTCAGATGAGTGTTGATTAGCAAATCTGTCACAACGAAAATGAAAGACGATGGAGGAGTTGAGAGAAAAAAGACAGAGTTAATGAGCACAATGAAGAAACCTAATGTCCTATAGTAGCAGCTTAGGCGAACTGAATACAGACTGACAGGGATGCTGTTGATTTACCTCTGAAAGGAAAGGTCACTAACGAATAGGCATAAATTAAATGTAACTATAAAAACCTTGTTAATTTTTTTATTATTCGTCATTTTCTGATACATACAGTAACTAATTACGCTGATATGCTGGTGCTACTGCATTTATTAATCTTTCAGTAATTTAGTCCACTTTGACATTGCTTCAGATTTGTATTATGCTCGTTATAAAACTGCTCCTAGAAGTAGAACGTGCTATTTGTCTGTTAAAGGGTATCTTTTTTCCTTTGTATGTTCTTACGAAAACTATTGTCTACGTTAAACCTATACGTAACTTGATGTTCTTCTCATAATACGGTACTATAATGTATGTGTTGAACACAACTAGTATTCTAATATTGCGTTATATGCCGAATTTGTGCAGACCACCTCGTAAAGCTTACAACGTTATTTCTTTTCGGAAAATCGCAGTAGTACCATTCATCTTCTTGACGTTAGGTGAGGTCAGATGGCGGCTTCCAGCTTCAGTAACAGATACGCCTCTACCAGCCTAGTAATGTATGTCAGTGTTAGCAGCGTATGCTAGTTAACGAATTACAGAATGGTATCTAACTCTCGAATTTAGCTCCATTCTCGATATCGTGTGCTTTCTCAACTCGGAGTTCTGGTGTTTAGCAATGAATAGTGTGTTGCTGTCTGGGAAATCATTGATACATATTACGAACAGAACAGATGATAATATACTTCCGTGAATATTTATCATGTTAATGTTCTCAGGCTGATATTTGTTCCACTAACAATTAAACATCATCTGCAATGTGGACCATTGTACCTGTCTAGTTGTGGCTGTAGTATTTGTTAGCTGTTCTACTTATTCCGAATGCTAACAGTTTCCTTAGCAATAGTTTATTGTCAAGAGTGGCCAACACGTAAATCACAAAAGCGAAGTCGGGAATAAAAGAAACAGTCAGCACTGGGATTAAATGATAGGTTTATCTAGTTTTACCCCGTGATAGCAACGACGACACAAGTTGTAGTTAAGAATTTGAAAAATACTTTTCGAGTTTTTGGATCACTTCAGTACATGTTATTGGTAGCTCATTTCTTGTGATTATTACAGTGCTTCAGATTTTCAAAAAGGAGAGATCTAAGTCACACCCGGGTAAAAGTAGTTCGCAAGGAGAACGTGCCTCCTACTAAATCTTTAGGTGTTTATTTCCAGCAGTTTGGTGAAGATGACATGGAATTCACTGGTCAGACGAGGGGACATCAAGAAGCAGCTGTTCCCTCTGTATTCCTATCGCATCCATCGCATTTTCAGAAAATCGTCGCCTCAAGGAAGCCTCGTCTTCGTGGAAGTCTTGGTGACAAAATTCTAAACGCGTGTTTACCACCAAATTGCAAAAATGGTGCAAATGGCTCTGAGCACTATGGGACTCAACTGCTGAGGTCATTAGTCCCCTAGAACTTAGAACTAGTTAAACCTAACTAAACTAAGGACATCACACACATCCATGCCCGAGGCAGGAGTCGAACCTGCGACCGTAGCGGTCTCGCGGTTCCAGACGGCAGCGCCAGAACCGCGCGGCCACTTCGGCCGGCACCAAATTGCAATGAGCGCTGTCTAGAAAATCTGCCATTAAGAACAAGAAAAATGATGGAAGAGCTGAGAGAAAAAGATACAGTTCATCAGCGCGAAACAAAGAAAAAAAATGTCCTACAGCAGCAGAGTAGACGAAATGAGAAGAGAGTACAGACTGACAGGGATAGTGAGATAAAAGTTTTCTGGGTATGGTACCGCGTCATAATGTGAAAACTACTGCTGCTATAGAAAAACCAACGTTTCGGCCACGATTGCAGCGGCCTTCTTCTGGGTCTAATGGCAATCGTGACCGAAACGTTGGTTTTTCTATAGCAGTAGTAGTTTTTACATTATGACGCGGTACCATACCCAGAAAACTTTTATGTCGACTTACTCTGGCCGCGGAAGCCTACGCAATTATATGACAGTGATATTGTCGATGTACTTCTCAATGACGAGGTGTTTAACGAAGATGGTTATTAAAGTGTAAATAAAATGTAACAGCAAAAAACTTGTTTTATTCTCTATGATTCATCATGTTCTGGCACATGCAGTAATTACTCGTGCTGCAATGCTAGTGTTTATGTATTTGTTACTCGTTTACTAGTTTTGATCAACTTTGATATTTCAAAAAAATTTTCGTAGTTATAAAAGTGCTCTTAGATGGAGAAAGCGCTGTTTGATAAAAAGTGTTTTTTATTCCTTTGTGTGTTGTTATCTCATATTCAGAACGTATTCAAATTATCTCCTAAAGTTTACAATGTTATTTCGTTTCAAAATATCGTAATTGTACCATTCATGAAGTTCTTGACGTTAGATGAGGTCGGATGGCAGTAACAAGCTTCGGTAACCAGATTCGCCTTTATCAGTTTAGTAATGTACGAATACGTCTCTGTTAGTAGCGTATGCTTGGTAACGAATGATAGCACCAAACACAACGATACAACATCACGACTCAAAAACGCTAGGCGGTATCAAAGTCTAAAATTCAGCTCCCTTGACGATTCGTGTGCCTTCTCGGTCAGGAGGTCTGGTGTTCAAAAATGGCTCTGAGCACTATGGGACTGTGGTCTTCAGTCCCCTAGAACTTAGAACTACTTAAACCTAACTAACCTAAGGACATCACACACATCCATGCCCGAGACAGGATTCGAACCTGCGACCGTAGCGGTCACGCGGTTCCAGACTGAAGTGCCTAGAACCGCACGGCCACACCGGCCGGCTGGTCTGGTGTTTACCAGTGATTAAAACGTTGATGTCATCTTCAAGCAGCCATGCCGGAAATAAAAGAAACAGTTGGGATTGCGATTAAAATTCAGAGCTGAAGAGCATCAGAGATATCACAGACTGATGAAATGGACATCTTCAGAGAACATAAAGGAGAATCACAGAACTTACAACAAGTCCCGATTGTACTTTTATTCAAGTGATAGTGAACGGAAGGTTTGTAACTGCTCGGTATTCACCGGGTGGGATATGGGAGTCCGGCTAAAAACCACATCCAAGAGAACGTTGACAAACGTCGTTAATCCGCCGGCCGGATCAAATCCGTGGCTGTCTCATTAATCAGTCCTGGAAGCGGCGCTTTAATACGCAAGCCTATCTGGGCAGATGAAAGCTGTGGGCTCTTGCCGCCTCGTCTCGCATAGGGTACCTAAAGGATACTTCATTCTCGGAATGCTATACAACAATTCAAGCAAAATCACATTAATAGTTTTTATTACAAATAATGAGATTGGGAGACATCGTGTTGTCGCAACTGCCAGTATAAGTCAGAGTCCTTTGTTGTATTCAGTGTTCATGCAAGTTTGTGGATCACTAATAACTACTATCGTAGTGTTCTCTGCTAGGTTTGTCCGTGTACTGAGCGAATACCGAGCGGCCGAGGCGGTCAGGAGCGGCGCTTATATTCTCCTCTTGTAGAGGCCGTGTGGTGTGGTCGTAGACAGCGCACCAATGATCGACGTCGTTTCTCTTCTCCTGCGCTCTTTATCTTCGTTCCGGCGCTCTATCAGTATCCTGACAATGCAATTTCGCAAACTGCTTAATTTGGAGATCGCTCACTGGCCTCTAAACAATGCCGTCGGTCAACGTTCTCGTCGGTCTGATGGGAATCTGATGATGGTTGGTGAAATATATAATTCCATTATCCAAAAGTAAAGATTTTCTATGCACAATTTACCATTTCAGAAGCTTTGCTACAAGCAAAAGCGATAAATATAATATTACACTATTTAACAAAAAATACCAGTAGTTGGCGCAACCAACTTGGGGCTCCAACAAAAATTGTATGATGTTAATTGATGCTTGTTTGTTATGTTTTTCATGAATAAACTGTATTGTTGGAGTCAAGAATAAAATGACAACTACACAAAATGTAACTGAAATTAACTGTGTAACGGGTATCAGGCAGACTCCAAGTAGCAACACGAAAAAAAGGCATGGATATCAACATGCTACCAGTTGCCTCTGCTTTCGTAGTCTGCAACGCGTAGCTCATTTAATCCATGGTCAATTTTGGATTTTTGTGTATTCTACGTAATTGAAGTAGGCATTGTTGCTAAACGGTATACTAGACGTACAGTGTTCCGCTGCTCGCAAGTGAAATGAAAACGAGTGACAGTGGATTGTTTTAGTTTGAAGCACCCTTATTGCCATGTTGGTAATACAACAATTAGTATCTGCTCAATTTACGCTAATTATTCAATGTTTTGTCAGGAGATTTTATTTCTATTTTCAATTTGTGTTATGATAAAGATAGGTAAACCTGAAAACAAGGATTCCGCAAATGATAGTGTTCCTGAAAATAGCGGCGATGGTGGTAACAATAGTACGGATGCGACGGTGGCAGAATCCGATGCTGAAAAGGTGGAGGCAGAAGATAATACGCAGGAATAAGCAATTGAAAGTGCCGAGAAATACCTCTTCCCACCGTAGATCCTTTTCCTCTGTTATTCAATACAATTGCTGAGATGGTTAATGCTCACGATAAAGAACTGGTAAAGACAGCTAACGCACGCGATTAAGCGCTTGCTTCACGCATAAATACTACTCTTGTTGAGAGAGATGTAGCGCTGACATCTCAAATCACTCAGGCAAATGACGAATTAGTAAAAGAGTTAAACACTGGTTTAGGAGAAATAGCATCCGAAATTACCATCCTAAAGGAGGCATATAAGAATTTACCAGCAACGGTTGCCAAACTATCTAAAGTTGTGGAAACAGTGCAATCAGCAGAGAAGATGATGGAAGATAAGATGCGCGAATTAACACAACGTGTCGACAGTCTGGTTGTAGAAACAAAACAAGAAGTGTTAAAAACCAGGTTACATGAGCAGAGTGAAAAATTAAATACCAAATTCGCCGAGTGGGTTGAGGAGAAAGACAAAATACACAGCATAAAATAGATTCAGAGTGGAAACGTGCAATACAAAGCGCTGGAAGCGAAGCGAAGGCCGAACTCGGCACCTCAAAACAAACGCTCCGCTCGGAAACAGAGCACATAAAGAACATGAAACATCACGACCTTGCACAGTGGCGAGACGAAGTTTCGTCACAGGTGAGAGAAGTGCGACGTGCGGTGGAAACAATATCACAGCCGACGCGAGAAGCACCGGCTATCGATACGCACATGCAGGACGCGTACATTGCAGTTCACAGACATACTTTGAATGTTATCAGCCTGTAAACACCGCAGTACAACAATCGCGTGATGTGATGGGGGCAGGTGCAACCTTAACAGAGATCTTTCAGGAAGAAAGCCTGTTGAAAAACAGACAACTTCAGGTCTTCATCCCAGACAAAAGACAAGTCCATCCCATAATTTTTATAAGTTCATTCCGCAACGTATTGCCCAGGTCATGGAATACAATTCGTTGCCTCCAATATAGAAGGAGACGGTGCTTTGTGGGTAGAGTGAGCAGACGTCCGTATTAATCCGGACATGTCCTCCTTTTTAGCTCTTTGTCCGGGGTCCTGGCGGATTTTTACAGTGGCCGGATTTTTTGCAAAGTTGAGCGTAATAAAGTTAAATTTACAATTCGTCCAATTCTATTGCTCTTTACTTACATACTTTAACTATTGGCACAGCCTTCGTGATAAACACGTACCAAGGTGATGTTAGCAGTTGGCACCAGGATCGTCGATGTTATCGTTGATCGACCTATAAGCGAATGCATATATCGATTATTTAAAATTTTCGTTTCGTATCTTCGCTTTGTATTGGCTTTCCGGCCTGTAGTGCACGTGTGATTTGTGGTGTAATTTTTAACCAAGTGAGTTACGTAAAATATTTGGCTACGTCTAAACGAAAGTGTACATTTTCTGATGTCCTTTCGTGCAAATATCCAGCTTTCAAGAAAGGGAGAAATGAATTTGAAGCGGAATGTAAGATATGTGGAGCTGGAACGTACGTCTCAGTGGCCAATAAAGGTAAGAAATAACTCGACAGATTAACTGTCATGGTTTTATTTCATTGTTTCATAGTCATTCAATTTATTTGTATTCGGAAGGTTAAAGTGCAGTTTACAAGTCGTCAGCTGCTGTTTGAATTGTAGATGTTGTTAGCGGTGCGTCGAATAAAGGAAGGTGAATTGTCTTACGTTTTTCGATTTGTATACAATTCCGTGTTGTTGACATAACAAAAAAATTGGCACCACACTGTCACCACAATCAATGTTTTTAATTTTTTTATATTGCTCCGTTAACCACCACCTGATCATCAGTAACAATTAACTACTAGTTTTACCGGTAATTCCCGACAGTCACGTGACTTGTCCAAAGCTGACGGGTGGTATCCTCATTTGCATTTGACCCGTTTAACGTGTCCATTTTTTTCTTCATTTGTCCTCCTTTTTTAAGCTGTTTGTCCCCCTTTTTAAACAATTGCATCTGATCACCCTATTTATTGGCTTCCGAAGCCGCAGAGAACTATATACATTATGAACAATTTGATAAAGGTTGTTCTGGCTAGTACTGGTCAGTGGGCATACAATAGCGCGTTAGAAAGCAGGTCTTCAGCCCGCAAATTTACAACCGAAAGCAGGGAGGCCTTAGGAAATACTTCGAAAAATTCGTTCCTTTAAAGAGATAATGGGACGAATTAGTAGCGGACAAAGATGTATTGCGAATCTTAAAGACATAGTTTCCTCTGCACATAACGGAAAAGTTAATAACACTCCCTGATTCTGACCGTGAATACTTTTTGTCAGTGCTTGATACCATGAACCTAATACAAGAAGATGCCAAAACCAGCACTGCCAACAGTGGCTCGCAGTCCGCCAATAGGAACGGGCTCTGGCATAATAATAGCCGCAGCGGTGGGTCACGAAGTAACGACGGCACGTCGCAAACCAGACATGCACATCTGAACGGCAACGGTGGTCCACAAAGCGGACAGGCATTCTTTCAAAGGCAGAGTCGAAATAGTAATCGGTACCATCCCAGTTATCAAAATAATCGAAGTGGGAACCGACAAAATAATAACAGGAATCAAGAGCACAAAAATCAGTGGTCGCAAAATAATCAAGAGCCGCTAAACCAAAGTAGGAATAACTATAATCAGGACGTCTGGATAGTCGAGGTGGTTGAAGCGCCACCGACGACAACGTCCGGGCTGTCAAACTAAACGCGACTGAATCGAGCTCCCTGATGTCGGACACGGGATGTAAGGGGGACAATAGTTTGAATGAGCAGATAAACATGCTCCGATACAACGATGAGACTGACATCCGTCAATAGTTATTTAATGAGGTAGACAATAATATTGAAGGTCCCTCGGCGTACGTACAAACCTCTGTTCAAGCAGTTGTGGGAGGTGTTCCCACGACATTGATTTTAGACACCGCTGCAAGAGTACACATGATAGAAGCTCATTTCTTTAAGAAAATAGAGCAGTCTGTAAAGATTCAGTCTTCGCCAGTTCAAAACTGCGTGGTATCTGGTGCTTTTGGTGCCAGAGGCCAGATTGTTACGCTGCAGGCACGGATAGGTATAGAATTCGAGAACGGAGTGAATCAATACACGTTTCTCGTCGTGAAATATTTAACCGTGTCCTGTTTCGTAGTCATGGAATTTATGTGGGAATGGGACGTAATGATCGACCTCCCGCATGGGAAATGCCATATAATGTTAGGAGGTTAGGAGTCTGATTTGAATCTGAGAAAGACAAAAGCGAAATACAGCAGACTGTGTCAAGGAATGCAAGTTAAAATTATCAAGAACACAATGCTGTGGGTCCAAGACTATTCACAATATACGAAGCTTGCGCCTGAACTAAAGAACAGTGGGCAAAACAAAATAATTCTTCGCTCATACGATGCAAATAGGATGAAGTAAAAACCATATCGGATGAACAGAAAATGGAATTATGTTTATTATTCGAGAAATACGTCGAGGTATTTTCATTCAGGCCTGGCTTGACTAAGGATTATGTTTACCGGGTGGAAGTACTACCGCATAAAACTTGCTGGTTCCGTGGTCCAAAAGAGAGGCTGTCAAACAGGAGCTTCAGCTGATGATACAGTGGCCTTCCCTTTTGCCATACAGCAGCCCATTATTAGCTGTGGGCAAGGCCGGCGGAGGGGTGCGCCTTGTTCTTGATGCATGGATCTGAAGAAATATGTTCAATAAGGACACTTGCACAGGTGCTAAAGTATTTTGTCTTTTACATTTTGTCTACCAATCTGCACTGTTAATATATACACTATTTGAAAGTTTATGCTGAACCTGTCATACTATGAAAGTCCATTGCACCATCAAGAATGTGTACTAATGTACCATAACTAACTGACATGAGTATTAACAGTGATATGAAGTTAGCAGTAGAAAGTGACAAAACTGCTGGCGTTTGTGTAACATTAGAAGCAATAATGATCTTTTAGTTTTAAGTATTTGTAGTAGTTAGTAAATTTTCCTGTGTGTTTTCATGAAAATATGTTTATGTTCTCGAAAGTGACTCTGTAATGAGAAAATATCACACTAACATACTGCTGTGGATAAGAGAAAGGGACTCATTTATTTGCGTTTTTATAAATGAAGGTTGAGACGTGAATTGGTGGACAACGGTCGCAATAGGACACTCAAGCGAGTGACATGAAAAAGTAATATTGAAGTATTTTCAAATTTAACGAAACTGACGTCGCAACGAACAGAGAAATGACAAAGACTATAATCAATTAATATGATATGAAAATGTTATTGTTATCTCTGGGCCTTCTGTAAAAGGTTCGACTCTCTTCCCTTTTATTTTTTGGTAGTGTAAGAATCCATTTGTGATGAGGCAAGAAAACGTGCATGTTTCTTGTAATATTTAGACTAAATATAATCGCCATTGTTCTAAATGATAACGACCCAGAGCCATAATAAATATTTTAGTGTTTGCTAACTTTGACAAATAAAAATAAATGTAAATGTAGGAAATTTCTGTTGATTAGCAGTTCTTCCTTTGAAGCAATAATAGTAGTCAATTTTCCCAATATTGAAACGTACTTATCTAATGTGATTTCAGTAAGATTTTTGATCCATGCTTAACAGAAATTGCGAGAACCTCCTCAGCCTTGGAGTTACACAAAAATAAAACAGAATGATTAATTATACAGCTGACAATACGGAAAATTGTGTGTTGGTGGTATCTTTTAATGCAAAAACAGCGTTTCGGGCAAACTAACTGCGAGAAGTACCATAACTGAGTAACTGACGTAAATAATTTTCATCTTGTGAAGCAGGCAGAACAACACCTAACTGCAACTATTCATAACATAACAGATACCAACAATACACATACCTAAAAAGAACCACTACAACTAAAACTGTGAAATGAGGTCTCACTATTTTGTCAGTAAAAAAAATATATTTTCAGCATTGGTTGTATGAAGAATAGAAGTTTGACAAGTTTATTATGGAAGATACTTCTGTATAGATCAGTTAATGTATAGTATAAGGGAAAGTGATGTAAAAGGGACAAATGAAAACTAAAGCTGTCTTCATTATTTCCTGCTTAGTATAACCATAAACGGATGAACCATTAGCTGCAACTATGTGTATATAGAGCAAGAGAGAGAAATATTCAGTGTAACTAGTAATCTTGTGGTAAATATATTTTCAAATTTAATTTCCATGGAATAAATATCTGATGCACTTATACACTGAATACTAACAAGTAAAGGACAATTAGTTATAACTGACAGTGAATTATATGTAAACAGAGTGCGTTCTCTGGTCACAGATGTGCTGTATAGGTTGACACTAAACTGAGCTGATCATTTACTGAAAGAAAGATGTACAGGCCATGTAATGACTATACTCAAACTGTAAAATTAGTATGTAAGCAGCATGAAAGATAGCATTCTAGTTTATAAGTCAAGCAGAAGCTGATATTTTATTTTCTATGTGAATATTTATATGTATGCTAATCTCTTGCTTATCTGTTTCATGTGAGTTGATATCAATTCTGTTTTGAATTAGAGAACTGCTTATGCAAAGGTGTGCTGTCACAATTTCATCAGCATGATCCATTACATGTTAATGATGTGAGACCATGAGTTATGTGAGTTTTTGCGGAGCAGGAGCTCAGTTTTTTCCCACATGCTTTTTCGGAAGCATGTGTTAATTTCGTGATCGCGGTCTGTGTTGTTTGGATTTTGTTTGTGCTTTGCTCGTTGCCGATCCGTATGTAGAATAGGATTATTTCTTGAGTACATGGTAACACGACGATAAACTATGTAATGGTACTCAATCTATGAAATATAAAAAGAGGAGTGTAAAGAATTATGCGAACTTTAAACCACGAGCAATGAATTGTAACGAATATGGCTAACATAAAAAAACTACACGAGTGACACATTATTCATGTAAAGTATGCCACTTTTAAGAAAGACAAATGTAAAAACCATACAAGTAGTTTTTACAAGAAGTAAATGCAATCCAGGGAACGAACAGAGTGGTGTGGATAAGAAAAAGGGACTCACTTATTTGTGTTTTTATAAATGAAGATTGCGATGTGAACTGGTAGAATATGATCGCAATAGGACACAAGCGAGTGACGTTGTGAGTCCAAAACGTATAAAGTAAATAAGTGTTACGGGAAGTGAACGGTTCATATGTCAAACTCACCATTGTGAACTGCACGCGAGCCAACGCAGTGTGAAGTCCGATGCACGTGACTTTTCTTCGATGTGTACACAGACGTTGACGCATATATCCGCACACAAAAGTGGCGTAGTGAACTTATAGAAGATATTATTACTCTGGCGAAATAACGAGCAAATAAAAAGCTTCCTCGTCAACAAAGAAACACGTGTGAATGCGTGCCTAATTGTCGCTGCACACAAACTTCGCAGTTATACACTGAATGATTTTTTTTTTTTTTTTTTTTTTTGTAACAGTTGTAATCAGTGACTCTGCAGAGACGTTCTTGAAATGCCTGTGTTGAACACTACAAAGCCCAGACGAGTATTGTTTGTTAAGCGAGCAGTCAAGAACTCAACACACTTTGTTCGAAAATACTCCATAATCTGTAGACAGTGGTGCTAACTACAAACTAGTGATAAATAAAGTTCCCTAAAGATAAACCTGAAACTTGGATCCCAAGAACAATACAAATGCTAGACAATAATGAAAGTGAAACCCATTGTACTAATCAAATTTTTCTGTTGGGCAGATCTGCGATACAGTACTAATTTTTGTACTGTGCTTTGATATGCATGTATCAACGGCCGCAGCCGGTCGTCACGTATGTGGAGCAAGCACGATTGGCGGCGTGGCCAGCCACCAGAGCCGTTTCCACGCGTTCCTGCTATGATGGGAATTTGCTGGGCAGCAGGTTTTCTGGAATCGTCACCAGAGGTCACCACACGAATCGACGGTTAGGAGTACTGTGCAAGAAGGTGTTTTCCGGGGATGAGGGCGCTAAAAACATTCAATTACATTGTACAAAGTGCACTAACATTATAACTGTAGTTTTGGCTCTATATTTTACACAATCATTGGTTGAAGATATAGGTAACCAAAAATACAGTGTACTAATAGATGAAACCACAGGTGTTTCAATACCTAAAATGCTAGGTATCGTTATACAGTACTACAGTGTAAACAACCAACCCATTAGATCACCATTTCTCAAACTCGCTGTAGTAGAAACTGCAGATGCAAGAAATCTGGCTGCTGTTCTTGTAAATTCTTTGAAAGATCTCAAACTTCCAACCGCTAATATGTTAGGAATTGGCACAGATAATGCTTCTGCAATGGTTGGAATAAACAATGGGCTTTTCGAACAACTCAGAAGAATATGGTTTGCAGCATTTGGTATTGATCTGTTGCATTTGTCACTCTCTTCAGCTTGCAGTTTCGCGTGCCTCAGTGAATACCATACCTGGAAACATAGAGTTTCTTGTGCGGGAAACCTACAATTCGTTCTCCATTTCACATAAAGGACAAGAGGAATATAAAAAGGTTTGAGATAATAAATTGTGGAAAACAGCAACTAAAATTTTTGAAGGTCTGTGTAACACGTTGGCTTTCAATTGAACCAGCATTACGAAGAATTATGGAGCAGTGGGAAGAACTAAAGTTACATTTTTCACTTGCCATGGTTGAAGACAATTGTTACACTGCCGATCTTTTGTACAAGATGTATTGTGACGACTCAAATCATCTTTACATGTTTTACCTTAAACATGCTTTAAAAACGTACAAATAGCAATAAAAGTTTTTGAATGAGAAGATAATGACCCCACTGAATTACTAGATACACTTGTATTTCTCATGCAGTTACTCGGACAAAACAGTTTTTCTAACTGTTGATTTGTTGACAACACCAGTTCCAAGTGAATGTATGTACGCAAATGCGAACCTTGTCTTTATGTTGGAATACAAATTGTCTGCGTCAAGTTTGTCTGAAGAAAATAAAGTTTATTTGAAGAAGAGATGCATTCAGTTTAGTCTGAAACTCATAAAAGAAATTCAACAAAGACTGCCAAGTAACGTTACGATCCTGAAAAAAATGTCAATGCTGAACGTTGAAGAAACACTAAAAGTGAATAAAAATAATGCTGTAGCGGATGTAGCCCAAGAATTGGGTTTTAGTGGCAATTTCATAGACGGTATGCTGCAAGACTGGCATATCAACTTCATTAGGTGGTATAACACTACTAACACTGTTCGATTTTGGAGTGAGGTTTTGCAGTATAAAAAGGCCTCAGGGGAGAATCCTTTTTCTTTGATTTCACAGCTAGCAATGACTGTTCTATGCCTACCGAATTCAAATTCTGAAGTGGAAAGAATATTCAGTTCTATGAACATTATAAAAACTAAACAAAATAACAGATTATCGTTATAGACAATTAATACTTTGATCATATTGAGAGACCAGCTGAAGAAACAAAATAAAGATTGTGCATCTTTTGACATACCCTCAGACTTATTGGAGCTTATTGGAACGAACAAAAGTTACTCCTTTGCGCCAAAGCAGTCGAACTGCATCATCATCTTTTGAGCGACGTTCAACCCTCTGCATCAACTACAGCTCTGTCAGAGCATGAAACGGAAGAGTTATTCGATCCTCTGAGTGACGACGGTGAATAGCTCACATACCGCTATGTACGAGGGCGGTTCAGAAAGTAACCTCCGATTGGTCACAGTGCGGGTTGTGGGGGGAGTAGCGACGCCATCTGTGCGTTCACGCACTCAACAGGTCAGTCGGCATCAAGCCGTGGTCGAGTGAACGTCGTACCTGCGCTAGTTTAGTTTTTGTGGCAGTTTGAAATGTGTGCTGCAATAGAAAACCCCGCCAAATGTGAAGTGCGTGCTGTCATAAGGTTTTTTACAGCCAAAGGATATTCTGCAGCAGCTATTCATCGTGAGCTTTGTGCCGTGTATGGACCAAGAGTTATGAGTGAAGGAGTTGTCCGTGAATGGGTACGTTTATTTAAAAGTGGACGAGAAAACGTTCATGATGAAGAGAGGAGTGGTAGACCATCATTGGTGACTGACGAACTCGTTCACACAGTTGATGCAAAAGTTCGTGAAAATCGACGTTTCTCAATGTCGGAGTTGTCTACTGGTTTTCCACAGATTTCTAAGACTCTCTTGTACGAGATAGTGACAGCAAGATTGGGTTACCGTAAGTTCTGTGCAGGATGGGTGCCCAAAATTCTTACCGACCACCACAAAACTCAAAGAATGGCCTCTGCATTAGACTTTCTGTCACGTTATGAGGACGAAGGAGAACCATTGTTAAACAGAATCGTGACCGGTGATGAAACCTGGATTAAGTACGTGAACCCTGAGACAAAAGAACAATCAAAGATGTGGGCACATTCAAATTCGCCTACCAAACCAAGAAAAGCCTTGCAAGATTTTTCTGCCAGAAAACTGATGGCAACGGTGTTTTGGGATGCCAAAGGGGTGTTGTTGGTTGAATTCATGGAACGTGGTACGACCATTAATCAAGACGTGTACTGTGAAACAATAAAAAAGATACGACGGGCTATACAGAACAAACGCCGTGGTATGCTGACTTCCGGTATCGTTTTTTTGCACGATAACGCCCGTCCTCACTCTGCTCGCAGAACAACAGCCCTTCTTGAGTCCTTCAAGTGGGACGCTATCAACCATCCACCTTACAGCCCAGACCTGGCGCCAAGTGATTATCACCTCTCCATGCATTTGAAGAAATGACTCGGGTCACAGCGGTTTGATGACGACGAAGAGCTCAAAGATGCGGTCACAGGCTGGCTCCAGGCACAAGCGGGTGATTTTTATGCAGAAGGAATTGCAAAGCTTGTGAAGAGATACGATAAGTGCCTCAAATGCTATGGAGACTATGTAGAAAAATAGTGCAAAGATGTAGTTGTAAGATGTATATACTAAAATATTTTTATTTAACTTGGTGTATTTTTTTAAATCAACCGGAGGTTACTTTCTGATCGGCCCTCGTACATATTTTGTAACCTAATTTGAGTTCTTGCTTTCTTTTGTTACGAATATAGTTGTATATTTCTAGTATATTTGACTACTGTGATTGAAACAACAATTTGTGTTGCGTCAATTAAGATAACATGTTTAATTAAACGTTAGCGTATTTTGTATGTATGTTGTTCGTCATTTAATTAAGACAATATAGCAATTACGTATGAGTCGATTTTTATTAACATTTTATAACCCCCCCGCACCCCCCCCCCCCAACACACACAGACACACTGGTTTATTGCACCATTCACAGCACGAAATTTTCAGTACACCCCTAGTAAAATCAGTTTTAGCGACTTTCTAGCGACTTTTGATATAGAATCTAGCGACTCGGATTTTTTAGAGTTGGCAACACTGCCTCAACAGAGCGCGCCAGATCGAGAAAGTCTGTTGTGTCAATCGGACGCGCCCCGCGTGTTTCGTAGTTACAGACAATTGCGTAAAGATTTTTATTTTGAAAAACCAGTAAGTAAGAAAAAGAGATAACAAACTCGGACAGAACTTATGTCTGTAGTACTGAATTTCTGTATATTGACTAAACCTTAATGAAGATTCTCTAAAAGACAAATGTATTTGAATAAACTTTAAAAAACATGTACGCAAAGTCAATAAAGTGTAAAGTGTATGAGCCAAACATTTTCTCTAAAAGTACTGCCAAATGGACAGTGTATTTTATTAGCGATTCTGCTGGAATATTATATTTATTTACACCTCTGTAACACAATGCATACTAATCTCACTCGAGTTGAACCCTCGTTTTGTATTTTTAAGGACAAAATAACAAATGTTCAAGGAGTCAGTGACATGTCACTTTCTTGAATAATTAATAGAATAACGCCCAATCTTTTAATGAAGGCTAAAATATATTACCAATAAATTTTCCCTGTGTAATTAAATCTGTAAAGTAAGGCGAAATGGTCACGATTAATGTAAGGAAGGTACTTTTTTGCTGTTACAGTAAAGAATGTTGGAGAGAGTTGTGGTGGCCACAGCCGAACGCTACTAGTATTCATTCGGCTATTACTTTACCAGACTATTATATCAGCGTCCCTGAGATCTCTTTCACCGGTCGTCATTATCAGTTTCCTCGCAATGTAATTACGCAAACTGCGTATATTTGAGACCGGTCACTGGCCTCTAAACAATGCCGTCGGTCAACGTTCTCGTCGGTCTGATGGGAATCTGATGCTGGTTGGCGGAATTTATAATTTCATTATCCACAAGTAAAAATTTTTTATGCACCACTTTACCATTTCAGAAGCTTTGCCACCAACAAAACCGATAAATTGAATATTACACTAATTTAAAAAAATACCATTAATATTATACAGTGTAACCTTCTTCCAGTGTAACCTCTTCTCGATTAACCGTTTTCTGCTGTAACCAATTTCCAGTATAAACGTTTTTCAGTATGCAAATACGCTTCTCGGGTTTGCCGCCGGATCGTATTGTGTAAATCGCACAACTGCTCGACATCATCAGGTGGTGGTAGCTGCTGCTGTCAGTGCTGCAAGGCGCGACTGATAATCGCGAGGCGGCGTCGGAATTTATCATGTCGGGAGCAGGCAATACGCGTGCGCGGGAAGACGCTCGTAGTTGGAGGAAGCGGCGCTCGTGGTGCCCCCTACTGGGAGCTGCAGAAAGGCCATCCGCGCGCGCGCTGTGGGCAATAACTGTGCTGCCGGGCGCTCCTGCGGTTACAGTCTAAATTAAATCTCAGCTACGCGTTGCGTCACTTGAGGAAACGGAAGTTCTTCTCTGGTTTTGATTTAATGGCAGCCAGTGAAGGATTCCAGGGGGCGCTCAGTTGAAAACCTGCATCCCTGTTGATAAGATTGTCCGCCGTGCGCATATGTATGGCCTCCTTAATAACACAGTCCCAGAAAGATGACGCTGGGGATAAAATTTCCGTCTGTTCGTAAAGCATACGACGTCCCGTGTCAAGGCAATGTTCCGCTACCGCTGATCTATCAGGTTGCCCCAGGCGTGTATGACGATGATGTTCGACGCAACATTCTTGCACGGTTCGGCATGTCTGTCCAATGTAAGATTTTCCATATTGGCATGGGATTTTGTACACGCCACGTATTCTGAGGCCAAGGTCTTCTTTGACAGAGCACAATAAATTCTTCAGTTTTGCTGGTGGCCGAAAAACACACTTGACGTCATGCTTTTTGAGGATTCTTTCTATTCTCGAAGACATGCCACCAAAATAGGGCAAGAACGCTGTTGCAGTGGGTGCCTCCGCTGCTTCATTTACATCCCTGCTTCGTGTTTGCTGAGAACGGAATGCATGGCATATCTGCCTTTCGGAATAGCCATTCAGTTGTAATACCGTTCTCAAGTGTTGTAGCTCACCAGGTAGACTGTTGGCATCTGAGACTACATGTGCTCTATGCACCAAAGAGCATGGGACACTACCACGTTGCGCAGGATGATGGGAACTTGTGGCCTGCAAATATAGCTCTCTATGAGTTGATATGCGATAGACGCTGTGTCCCAGCGTACCGTCAGCTCTTCTTCTGACTAAGACGTACAGGAATGGTAAGATGCCATCCTTTTCCACTTCCATAGTGAACTGTATAATGGGATGTAGCCAGTTCAGACGTCGGAGAAACACAGGTAATATCTCTACTGCGTGGGGCCACACCACAAAAATATCGCCTACATACCGCCAAAAATAAGACGGTTTGAGACTTGCCGACTGCAGTGCTTTTTCCCCAAAGTCGCCCATGGTGGCCAACTATTCTATGGAATTCCCAGTGCAACTGTATTCAGTGTAAAAATTTTCCATTATAACCATTTTTCCACATAAACATCTTCCAGAGTAAAGCCTTTATCAGTGTAAGCATTTTCCAGCATAGCCATTTTCCAGTGTAACTGTTCCCACTGAAATCATTTTCCAGTGTAACCATTGACAGTGTATCTGGTTTTCATTGTAACCATTTCTGGTGAAACATTTTTCAAGTGTAGCCATTTGCATTGTTACTATTTTATAGCGTCACTGCTTTCTAATGCAACAATTTTCCAGTGCAAGATTCATCTAGTACAACCATTTTCCAGTGTACCATTTTCCAATGTAACCATTAAATAGTGTGCCGTTTCCAGTGGTACTGTTTTGGAGTGTATTCGTTTGCCAGTGTAAGTGTTTTCAAGAGTTACTGAGTCTGGTGTAAACATTTGCAGTGTAACCGTTTCCTCAAGACTGTTCCAATAAGCAAAACATACAGATTCCTGATGTCATATCCTCAGGTCAGCACGCTTATCTGGTGATCACTAACCATGAAGCCCTTAAGTGTGATGCCTTAATATCAGAGATGTTTCACTGCCTTTAACTTCATGTGGTAGCATCATTAGCAGATGTTTACACTGGAAAACATTTACACAGGAAAATGTTGATACTGCGAAGTAATTACCCTGCGAGCTTTTACACAGGACAATGGTTCCACTATAAATCAGTTAGACTGGGAAACTGTTACGCTTTATAACAACTTTTCTGTTGAAATGTGTATGTTTGACATGTATATCTATGGTTGAGCTTTGGCATTACCAAGAGGCAGTTTGTTTGCTCTAATATAGGCTGTTACAATTTTTGCTATAACATAGGTTCTAGCAATTTTTGCGGTAACATGCATTTTTACAATTTTTACTACAAACATACGCTGTTACAATTTTTGCTGTGACATAGGTTCTAGCAGTTCTTGCTGTAACATGCATTGTTACAATTTTTACTACTATTTTGGTTGTTTAATGATCTTCTTCACCACGCGGCATAAATCAAGCGTGTTTTCAGGGTAACAGTAGTCACCCATTACACCCACACACTGACAGCTATTGCTGACACAGAATTGTCTTAAGACCAAATAACTAACACTGCGAAGTAATGACACATACACTATCACATTTTGGGAATTAAAATGTCAGTTTCTGGTTTCACAAATCTATTTCAGTTACGCATCTCCTTTTGTTTGTGTAAAATAGCAATATCG
Source organism: Schistocerca piceifrons (assembly GCF_021461385.2). Taxonomy (NCBI): domain Eukaryota; kingdom Metazoa; phylum Arthropoda; class Insecta; order Orthoptera; family Acrididae; genus Schistocerca; species Schistocerca piceifrons. The sequence continues at coordinate 681,550,275 of NC_060141.1, read as the reverse complement.
TGCTTGAACATGGTTGTGGTCAACAAAGATTAGGTCTTATGTTTTTGTGTGTCACATAATGATTTCTCGATGTGCTATGTGGCAACTGACATTATCTTATGATGACTAATGAGATATAGACGGTCGTTTTTTCCAGATTTCATCGATGAAACGTTTTAAACAATTGTAATATAGCAATCACCATTAGATGTCCTGAGGATGCTTGAAGGACTTCATTTCCTAGATGGAATTTTTTTTTTTTTTTTTTTTTTTTTTTTTTTTTTTTTTTTTTTTTTTTTTTTAGATTTTCAACAACAATGAACACGAGCCCGTTCTGGTACTTCGTCCTTCAAACACAACATCCAACAAGATCCAATAGTGGTCTCACGCATCAATACCAACATCAAGCAGATGCGTTAAACACTTGGTGCATGCATAAATAATAGAATGAATAAATAATATGTAAAAGACGGTATTAAATGTGCAGCACACTTTATTAAACAGTAAGGCAGTCCCCTTCCCCCTTTCATACATCTTCTCCCATCAACACCAGACTGTATATTTATTAGAACAGAAGTCGCAAAAACAGCCCGTAATGGCGGCGACTTCTGAGCTGAGCTGCCACGTGTCCAGTTCGCTTCCGCACGAAGCGCCGTTGACGACGAGAACGTCGATGCCCGCGCAGATGTATCGGGCGCGTCGGCGGCTCAGAAGTGCCGGACGCTTCGATGGGGAGAACCGCAGAGGTGGGTGGTAGGGGCTCTCCAGCGTCCTGAAGGCGGAATAAAGAAGCTTAAGTATTTCGCCACCAAACACTAATCTGCGTACTGCAATGGATTGTTTCAAAGTAAATGACAGAAAATTGCGTTAACTCCAACGGCTGTCAGTGAGCGTGAATGTCGTATCATGCTGTTCTAATTTTCAATAATCGGAAGCACAGGTTGGTCGACTACGCAGTTCACAGACATTCATGGGGTCAGTTCACTGTCGCTCGTGGCTGTTAGACACTGTTCTACATGGTTGACTATCAAGACGGTCATAAGGAGTGTTTTGCAGAGACGTCTTGCACTAGCTAAATAGTTCACTACTAAAACCTGGCACTTAATACTGGGTGGATCATGTTGCGCGGAAACGAAACTGACATGGGTTGTCCATCAAGCAGACATAATAGCACCTGTAATTTTGTCAATACACCTAACCGAACTATTGCTTGGTATCAACAGCATCAGGTGTCTACAAGCCACTATCGCCGTGTGATGAACCTAAGGAAACGTAAAGAGAATTACAAAAAATTTCCACTAGGTATACTAATGGCAACACTCTCTGACTAAACGTAAATACAAGATAATGTGTATAAAATAGATAAGTATCCGTAATTCTGACCGACTAGGCATGTCTCGGCATATAAGAATTTAGAGGTAATTACAAGAAACAATACAATGTGGGATAAATACTTCAATCAGTATCAACAAACGAAAATGGAGGTCAACGAAAATGGAGGTCAACGAAAATGGAGGTCAAAGCCTTGTTCTGCCAAAATACACTGCATACATAAGGAACATTGCATGAAAGGCACTAGATATAACAGTTCTGGGGTATTGTTCTTGCGTTAAAGGAGTTCTCATGAAGTAGGAAGGACTGCTCGCATACAACGAAATCAGAAGAGTACTCCTACGATGGGAAGAGGTCGGTTTAGCCCATACGAAAAGAGTAACAGAGATGCACGCCTAACTTTAATGGCACTCTTTGGAGGAAAGAAAATGTACTTTTCCTGAAACTTTGTTGCATAATTTAGAGATCCTGCATCTGAACAGAAGTGTACGACATTGTACTGCCGTCATCTGCATCACAAAGACAACATCAGAACAAGAGACTAGGATGGGACAGAGGTGGCTACACAGTCAGGATTCATCACTCAACACGAGAATGAGTTTTCACAGATATTCGATAACATTGTTAGGAAGAATATTCCACCATGCACCACATACTGGGTTCTGTTGTCTATTGATGACGTATTTTTCAACTTCTGATTGTCAGCAGTGAACAATACGCACATTAAGTCTCTAAGTATAAAGTAAAAGCTTCATTTTATGGAATTGCGTCTAAATAGACGGTACCACTATTTTTTTCTGCAAAATTACTAAGATCTTTCTCTTGCTATCCTGCCGCACTCGCCGGTCTAAATACAAACGGCGAGAAAGTCAGCGAAAATATAGCTGATTCAGTGGTTAACAGACATTCACTCAATCCACACTACATTCACAAAGCAGCACAGATTTTAATGAAGCGATAATGGTACCAGAAGAACTTTCTGGCCGGCCGAAGTGGCCGTGCGGTTAAAGGCGCTGCAGTCTGGAACTGCAAGACCGCTACGGTCGCAGGTTCGCATCTTGCCTCGGGCATGGATATTTGTGATGTCCTTAAGTTAGTTAGGTTTAACTAGTTCTAAGTTCTAGGGGACTAATGACCTCAGCAGTTGAGTCCCATAGTGCTCAGAGCCATTTCTTGAGAACTTTCTGCCACACACAAAGCCAGTCTAAAGTGTCTCTAAGGACACAAACGCGAATTAGAGAGTTGAGCTAGCTTATCGATACTTACACCAAACATTACATATGTGAATACAAAATGGTGCAATAATTACACTTTCGAGGACAGGTGCCACTCCAGTCGTATTATTTGTAAAAGCAGGCCGAAATATCATATTTTCAAAGCCTTATTGGAGTTCCAGGGAAACTTGATATAGTTTAGTAACTAGTGGCTGTGTTAAATGCAATCAGGTTGCCCCCAGTTCCCACTGTTCCGTTTGTCCTGTCGTTAGTGACGTAACAAGGGATGCCTCACCTGCAGAGTGTCTGGGAGCGCAGCTCGGCTCTGCTCCTCTTCTTCCACGTCCTCCTCCACCTCCTGGTATCTGGCGCCCAGGCAGCATAGGTTCCTGATGCGTTGAAAGATCTGCATACACAAAACAAGGTGTGAGGCAGTTGGCAGAGCAAGCGAAATACAATGAAATATAAAATATTCTAATGGTGCTCTACAGTACAGGTAATGCAAGAATCACGAGCTTCGTCCTCCTTGCTGAAACCACCTGACTGTGTGTCAAAGTGTGTGGAACCATAGTTTCGCAGCCTTCAGGACAAACAAACGTTGAAATGGAGATAAGGCATCTTCGTTACTGGCAAGAAGCAATTACCTTGTGTTATGAAAATTCTATATATTCTACATCATCGAATCGGTAGACTCAACAACCACTAAACATCTCCCGCCCTACAATGCCATTACTACCGTTTATCTTTGCCTTCATCGTACCAACTGAGATGTGAGAAGAAGCTATCGTCTCAATCTACGTCTATACTGCAACTGGAATTCTGTATTCGAATAGCAATGGCTGCTGTTTGGGGACGTACCGTGTGGCGTCCAGATCGTCTTCCCTCTCCAATGGGATGAGGGCGCGAACGCCACGGGCGCGATGCGTGGTGTGGTGTCTCTGAAGAGCGGGACGGCTCGGTGTCCACACTAGTCCAGCAGGCAGACCAGGCGCCACCAGTGTCCTGGAGAAAAAAATTAAAAAGTTTGAAATAGCGTCGCCTAGTAATAGTGTGCTGGACTCATGTGTTTGGTAAGGATATAAGAATTAGTGGCAAGCTAAAGTTACTGCCTTAGCATTGAAAGGAACGTGTTACGGACTATATGAATGTAAACGAGAAACTTGGAGTCAGCTTTTTTTTTTCTGTCGTGGACTAACTTCAAGACAAAAGTTATTAGGGCGTAATTTTGTTGGAAGTTTTAACACTGTGATTTCTATTTTTATTAGCTTCACTTTACTTATGAGTGATCGGCTATGTAAGCAATGGGGTATGTGTCGCTGTTATTATTGTTTCTTTTTGTCTTCAGTATGAATACATGTTCGATGCAAGTTTCACAGCTAGACAGAAATGTGTAAGCCTCTCATGGTGAATCCCATTTCCTTTAACCTGTTTTTAGTAGTCACATCTTGCTCTCCTTGTACAATGGGTACCAACTTTCCATCTCCACACATGTTCTTTTCTACATGATTACAGTTATAATAGCTTAATAATTTGTAATTAGTTCCACCATTTAAATGTATTGTAAGTGTCTTCCTGATTAGTTGCAATACCTCCTAATTAGCTGGCCAATTTACCCATCCATTCTTCAGCATGCTTCTGTAGATGGCGCTAGGCAACCAAGATTATGACCTTACTGAGTCGTAAAGTAAATTCCAACGCTAACTGCACAAAGACATTTGCCAACTAAGCGTGTGTTTCTCAGACACTTAATAAAAGTTACAAAGGCGCATTCTGTATACTCTGCAAAATAAATAGGCCGGGGACAAAACGTTGTATAGGTGCAAGACGCCGTGTGCACTGCTAACTAGTAATGACTGGCGGAAATATCCAGTAACTGCCTCCAGACCACTCCTATAACGGAAGAGTACGGAATCTGCGGTACTCACCCCTAAAGCACCACGCTCTTCCTCTCCAAGCAGGCGGTTTCCAAGCAACAGAAGAAAGAACTCGTCCCGCGTCACAGCTCGCACCTATTGGGGAAAAGAATGCGAGTGTAGACAACGATGATTTAGTTGAAGTGTTGGGATGGTGTAATATTCAACATATCTGGACTGTTCGCTGTTGTATCAGTAATCACACTTTCTAGACACACGATAAATATTTACATTTGTGTTGTCTGACTACAAAAGAAAACAGAAATATTCGAGCCATCGTGCTGTCGTTGGACAGTCCGAATCTTAAAGTTGACGCTGTCGAGTCTTGTTTGCATGTGGAATTACATGGAAACTTTCGTAAAAGACTGGTAATGCACTATATTTACAAGAACCAAGGGGCAAGAGTTAGAATGCAAAAGTAAGAGACAGGTGTTCTGATTAAAAGCGTAGTAAATCCGGGATGCAGTCTTCCTTCCCTACTGTCATTGCTGTACATCAAAGAAGCAATGACGAAAATAAGAGAAAGGTTCAAGGGAGCAATTAAAACTCCGCGTGAAAGAATAGCAGTGGTAATATTCGCAAATGAGGTTTCAATCCTCTAAGAATGACAGAACGGTTTACTAAACATGTAGAGTGAACTGAGCAGTGTAATGAGCCGACAATATGCCCTCTGAGGAAAACAATGAAGAAATAAAAGAGTGTTCGAGAGGGGGGGGGGGGGTGGAGGAATTCTCCTACGTTGGAAGCAAAATCACACAAGACGGTTAAAGCGAGAAAGCTTCAAGAAGTAGACCAGAACAGATGAAGACGGTGATCCCCCGGTAAATGCAGCCAGCTAATATCGAACACAGGTCTTAATTCGGGGATTAAATGTCTTAAGTCAATACGTGTGTAATACATTATGAGCCATGGGAAAATCTGAAACGAAGAGAAAAATATCTTTGTGAAATCTTATGGAACGTAACTGCTAAGGCCATCAGTCCCTAAGCTTAACACTACTTAACCCAAATTATCCTAAGGGCAAACACACACACCCATGCCCGAGGGTGGACTCGAACCTCCGCCGGGACCAGCCGCACAGTCCATGACACGGCTAATCCCGCGCGGCAAACGAAGAGAATTGTAGCGTTTTGAAAGTGTTGTTAGAGGCTTCCATTAAAATTCAGAGCACTGGTGAGCTAAGAAATAATAAGTTCCTCCGGTGAGAAAGAAGGAATATATGAAATAACACGGACTTGAACAATGATCTTCATTAAATGAAATCTATCACGATGTCAGAGAATACATTCCATTTTACCAAAGCGAGCCGCAGAAAGCCAAATCTTTAGCTGATAGCCCAATTTGTAATGCGTTCAACAAATAATTCAGGACGATGATTGTAAAAGGTACTCTAAGACGAAGAGTTGGGCACAGTCTTTTTCTATTCTTGGTGGCCGCATCAAACTAGTCGGAAGACTGATTGCATTTCCTTTACGTCTCATAAAAAATTCGCTTCCCAACACAAGGACATTCAGTGCATCCTCAACGCCTGGAAAACTCTTTCTATACATCACCAGAGCAGGTTACACGCCGTTAATCAACCACACGAGCTTCAATGGTGCCTTCCACCGTCAGGTCATGCTGTAGGTCTTTCACATAAGATTTCTCTGTCACAAAACACTGCGACGGCATTAACTGCTGTCCTACTCTGACGTTCCCTGTAATCAGCTTCCTTCGTGTCGGTCTTGTTACTCGCAGCTAAAGCCATAAGTAGCTTGATGTTCAGCACTTTTGGACACTTCAATTCTTTCAGTTACATTAAATCGTTTGCATCCCGACAGAGTCTAACTAAATCGAAAGAGAAACGAGTCATCAATCGTCGTCCCTTACAAGTTAAGTTCTGTTCTCGCAAGCAGTGTAGCAGGACGAGACTCACCTGCAAGGTGTCTTCTTCTGGAGAGACGTCGTCCCACACTCGCGTCTCCTCCGCCTCCCCTGGCGCTGCTGACCAGCAGCAGAACCACTCCCTCACACGAGAAAACATCTGTGCAGAGGAGGCACCACGTGATGTGTACTCCAGGCAATACACGGGGACAAACATTACAGCTGGTGAAATATCATTTTCAGGAACAATTTCGCTGCAAATGTTGTAATATTGAAAACGACATTCATTGGGGAAATTGAGACTTTTCTGTAGTGACTATACTGAAGTTTAATTAGAGAAGTTTAAAATGTACTTGGGATCTGTTAGAAGAATTCATTAAAAACAAAACATTTTTTTGCGAATCAAAATATAATATAACTGACTAGATTTATTTTCTAAAGATGAGTAGCAGATACTTGCGCCCCCCCCCCCCCCGCCACCCCTTCCCGCCCACGATTGGCACTGCGTGGGTCAAGCGATGAATAAAATTCTCTTTCGACTCTGTCTGTCTGCTGTCAAACACGCACAATGCAAATGTAAGTCTGAAATCGGAAGGGGAACAATGGCAGTTTTTGGCACAGGATTTGCAGTACACAAATCAGTCACAGACAATATCCTGCATTTCATTTCAAAATCAGAAAGTTTCTTCAAAAACACCTTGAAAGCAGTAAACAAAAGATACACACCCATCAACGAATATGCATCGGGAAACCATCACAAAATGAAGAAGCCATATAAACTCGAAAGCTTTTGGAAAGTTCTCCTCTTGTATAAACTGTTTATCGGTCATGTTTCACCGCCATACATGGCTACTTTCCATACATATACTTTCAGAAAAGTCTTCCTGACACTTAAATTTACACTTGATGCTAGAAAAGTTTTCTTCCTCAGAAGTGCTTTTCTTGCCATTGCCAGTCTCCTTACTTCGATCATCATCCATTATTTTGCTTCCCAAACAGCAAAACTCTTCTACTACTTTAAGTGTCTCATTTCCCAATCTAATTCTCTCAGCGTCACCCGATTCAATTCGACTACATTCCACTATCCTCATCTTATATCCTTTTATATCCTCATCTTAGATCATAATCTCTTATATCCTCATATTATATCCTTTTTTCAAGAAGCTGTCAAAACCGTTCAGCTGCTCTTCCAAGTCCCTTACTCACTCTGGCAGAATTACATTGTCATCGGCAAACATCAAAGTTTTTAATTATTCTCTGTGGACGTTAATTCCTGCTCCAAATTTTTCTTTTGTTTCTTCTACTACTTGCCCAATATACAGGCCGAATAACATAGGGGATGGGCTACAACCCTGTCTCACTGCAACCACCGCTACACTTACATGCCCCTCACAACAAGGCAAAGTACCCAAACATACGAAGAAAATGGGGATCATCTTATGCATTATTGTAAAAATTTTAACATAAAAATTATATCTCAGCAGTATCGGGACATGCTCCGCTGTACAGTGAAAATTTCATTCTGTTAACATCCTCCTGTCTGTAGAAAGGCAGTTTTCTGCAACATCCTTTCTTCCATTAGTGTTAGTCTTGCATGTTTCGCAGGAAAACATCTGTGAAGTTGGAAAGATTGGAAACGAGGTACGGGCGGAAGCAAAGTTGTGAGGACGAATCATGCGTCATGCTTGAGTAGTTAAGTACAGCACGAAAGGCTAACGTCCCGACTTAGCGTCTCGGTCTGGCGTACAGTCTTCATCTGCCAGGAAGTTTCAAGTAAAAGATTCCTCGCGTCAGACCACCACTGCCTACAGTTGAAAATTAGGCCAACTACAAGAAACAGAAAGACAATACAGAATAAAGTTATAAGACTGCACCCAGAATACGTGTAGTTAAGGACTGACAAAATTATTGAAGAATTTAATCGAAACACAACTGAAAAATCGATAGACCTCAAGAAGAAAGTTCACAAGAAGTGAGTAGGGATCACTCCCTCTGGAAATGCAAACGTAAATGGTGGAACACAACTTGTGACCAGATCACTGACCGAAGAGTCCTGGCGTGGAATAAATTTACAGTAGCAGAACAACAGAAACAAGTGAGGATTTCGAAAAAAATTCGGAGAATCTTCAAAAGTTACTGCAAGATTGAAAAGGGCAACGTCGATTAGATTAAGTGAAATCGAGGAAGGCTTCAGAAAAAAATAGTGTCGGAAATTCTGCAGAATATTCAGCAAAATTTAAAGGGTTATCGCGCCCTTCAAATATCTAGTTCAGAGTATCAGACAGAGCTCTAGAAACAAATACTGAAGAAAACTAATAAATCCTCAATACTTTGATAAAGTCTTCAAATTAAACTTCACGAAAATAGTACCAAATTTAGATTAGAAACATCTCACAGCGACAGAAATGAAGAAGATTATAAACAGCTAACAGGCAACAGAACCAATGGAGAAGTGGCACTATAACCGATAAGTGGAAACTCAAATAGCAGATCATCAATAAGAACAGTCATAATATTCTAGCATGAATATGGATTACAGATAAAATCCTACTGGAACGTAAATGCCCGTTGATTCACAAACAGTCCGTCAAGATAGACTCTAATAGGTACAGAGTTATCTCATTTATTACCAGTCACTTACGAAACTACCCTCAAGACCTTACTCAAAATACTGAAACCACAATCTGATAGGAAGAATACATATTGAACAGACTTGGAGCCTCTGAACACTTCTGAAGGTCGAAGAGACGAACAGCACTGTGATCACATTTGTGGACATTAAGAAAGTCCACGACTCCATGGAGAGACACATTCTCTTTGACACACTAGAAGAATAGACGGAAAAAGTAGGACACCCATACAAGAGAAAATCAAGGACAAAATATCCAGAATATAGTTTGTGAAATTTCTCAGTACCATTTGAGGTAGGTACAGGGGTCAGAGAAGGAGACGGACTCATTTATGTGTATTGCATACTTTAACAGAAACAGATCTGCACCTAAATATCAATTTGTGCAAAGCTGCCTTTGATTTGAACTGGAGGAAGTGAAACATTCTCACCACAGAAATAGCCATTAACTACACCATTGCAGTTCCATTCTTACATTCACTTAACATGATACTTCAAAACGAATATTGGAATTATATTTTGAAATAAAATATATTTTAATACTTGTACTCTTCTGCACACACGCTTACGTTATTTGTAGCCAGTAATGTCGTTTTCCTTGTAGGTCGCTTACACCCTAAATAACAAATTTTTATGGGAAAGGACCAGTCTTTGCAATAAAACGTGGCATAAACCATGTCTTCTTCTTGCCCTTAAGAACCTGTTTTTACATCAGTCACGCCTACGCATACGAGCTGATTACAATATAAGCGTCATTAAATATTTTGTAGAACAACCGTTGCTGATGAAATACATGGGTGGTAATAGACTTGTAGTGTTTTCCATTGCAAAAAGTAAGATTTCTCCAGTATCCAGCTAAGCGACCATTCTGTCAGTACCTACCGCTTCACACTGAACATAAAATAATGAGCAAGTATTTTGATGGTGAAATGCAGTTCATGGAAAGAGGGCGCACATTTTATTCTACTTGGTGTAGGACAAGATTATCAAACAATAGGAAGCAAAAGTCAAAGGGTTCAGTTAGGAAGAATACGAACAAAGAAAACGATCATAAAACGTCTGGAATTCACAGATTACACGGCAGACTCAGGTATAATAGACACGAAGCACAAGGAGCTCTGGGATATTTGCAGAGACTCTACGCCAAAACGGGTCTACACATAATGTATGACTAAACGCAATACTTGGAAGAAAAAGGAACACACAAGTAATGTACACAAAACACCTTAAGGTTAACACACTGAAAAAATTCAAATATCTAGGTGAATACAAATAAGAGGATCAAACAATCCATCCAACATAAAAGAAACCCAAACATTTCAGAAAACGGACAAACTCAATGGACGCACTAAACTAAAAGAAACATTCCAAGACATGCCAAATTCAGGAACTATAACACAATTGCCAGAAGCACTCTAAACTTTCACTGTCTGATCAGAGAGACTGAGAGATAGAACATAAAATTCTCAGTAATATTTTTGAAGCAATACACGTTATTTTGATAAAGAAAGCGACCAAGGAATTGTAAGAACATACAGACAGACTCATAGTTACGATCGTAAAACGCCTACTGACATTACACGGACACACACATTAATCAGCAACAACATACTCAAGAAGAGGGTTTCTGATGCAGTAAACATTTCAACCGCAAACGCAGTTGCTTTCAACAAGTAGAAGAAGACTGAATCCAAAAAGGAATCAATGGGGAAAGTATAAATGAAAGAGTCAAAATCAGAAACAAAATTATAAACTCTTAATTCAAAATAAAATGAAGGAAAAATACAGGGGGGAAATATGGACGAAACAAAGAAAACAAGAACACAGTGTAAGAATGAAGAAACTTTTGGAAGAGGAAAAAGAAACAAGAAAAAATTGGAAAATCTAGTAACAACGTAGTTAAAACAGTTTCTTAGAGGAAAAAACGTATAGCAATTACAATAAATAGAACATTCATGTTGGCAAATGGATTTATTATTTCAAAATGAATTCAAACTGTAAAATGTTCATCATGAATATTCTAGTTTTGGCATACGAAGACTAATGTTTGCCAGTGGAGTGGGACTTTATTTAGCACACACTAATCGCGATGTCATTTTACACATTTTACGTTTCTAATTGTTAACGCGTGTTTCATGTGTATCAGAAACGAAAAGCTCTGTAGCAGCTTATCGCAGTCAGGCAAACATGTGAAACATGTGTTAAGTCAGTTATTTGAAAAATAAGTATTTAGACTCAACACTGACAGTCGGAACTGTAAAAGTTTGTATTCTACCGGAAGTAGGTGTTTCTGATTGCTTATGACCATAAGGGTAGCAAAAAGAAAGAAACTGATGATTTCGAAGAAATTAGGGATCAGATTTTGACTCTGTTTTTTTTTAAGTGTATTGCTGTGCATGTCGTGATTTAGTGAATTTTAACCACTGTTGTATAAATACACACAGATCCACCGTAAAGCTATGAATACGTCACCACTGACTAGACATTTCGTAGTGAATTTCGGAGCTACATATTTGGCGCTGTATGTTTTGATATATTCCCCGTTACAGGCATGCATACGAAAGAACATGTGAGGTATGAATATGACACTTATATGGAAATGGAAATGTATGAGTATTAAAGGATTTGTAGTCATTTCCACTGCAGACAGTAAGATTTTGCCAGTTTCAAGCTGAGTGATCATACCTACTTTGTCTTTAAGTGTAAAATGAAATAATGGGTAAATAACGGAATGCACACCACGAAAGGATGCCCTATAATTTCTGTTTGGAATATTAATATCCGCTTTTAAACTATTTCTAGCTATTCTTTTTTCATTGCCTGTTATTTCTCGAGCCACTTTCAAAATGTTGTATCCATTGGCATGATTTTATCATTAGGAATTGCAACATATTTTATTGGATCAGATACATGGACGATATCCACCATCAAAAATCAGTCTGCTGGATAAAGCTATAAACACATCACGCAAACAAATGAAATTCACAGTGGAGAAAGAACATTACAACCAAACAAAATTTTTAGTTTATAACCATAAACAAAAAAAAGAAAAAGAAAAAACAGCATAGCTTTGAAATTTACCGGAAACCTATATCTACCATAAAGTACGTCTATACCAACTACAATGTAACACATGCGATGAAAGGTACACTATGTGACCAAATGTATCTGGACACCCACAAAAACCCATCTGTACTGACAATAATCTAAATGTGCAAACGAAAAAATCATTCGTGTAATATTTCTAGGACACCCGCTTAAGATGCATTGTAAATAAGGTGAAACGAGTCTGGGTGCATAAGTTAAACAAAAAAACTTAACGTGCAGCAAGCAATAGCCGTTATTCTTCCAGACGGCTATAATTCGTATCCAACTGCTGCGTAAATGGCCTCCACAAGAAAACTGATTTTGTCATTGCTTAGAGTCAGATTCTGGTAGCGTCAGGCAGGGCGCGCGTTCACCGCCAAACGCTTCTGATTCTCTGTTCCCGTTCCGCGTTTCTAAGAGCTTTAATTGTGCAGCCAATTCCGATGTCATTGTTAATAGGAATTCCCACAGTAGTTCGTACAGCCCAGCCGACCACGTTTTAATATCTGCATAAATTAAACCTTTTGTTCCTTCGCGTTTTGAACCATTCATGTAAATCTTTTCAAGGTGCCTCCGGCATTAAGTTCATAAAGGGTGTCATATTAGTCAAAAGAATTCAACGACATTGTACGGTCTTCATAGATGGATGAGTCTGTTCAAAAATTTACATGGTAACAGGAGAAATCTCACACCTGTGTGGATCCGTCAGTATACCGTTTAATTTGTACACGCTCTTGAACTTCTAGCGGAAGGGATTGAATCTTAAGCCTGGTAGGTACAACCGCCTATTCACCTCTAACAGCGAGTCCGACCAGCCACAGAGTCTCTTACAGAGCGCACACAGCGCTGTCAGAGTTATTAATGCAGAGCCCTACATAGCGCTGCCAACATACAAAAACATAAACAGCCTGCTTACAAAAGTATTAGGTGTAAATTTCAACTTATCTCGGAGACTGAAGTGATTAAGGCTGGGAAGTAAGAGCAGGGAAATATGTGAAATTTTCTAAATGGCTTATTCTAAAATATTATTGAGAATCTAATCAGACAACCGACTCCCGCAAAGAACGTATTAGATATCCTGGTCACCAAGAGCAGAGAACTTTTCGATTTTGTTGATCAGGAAAACAGTGATGATAAGCCCTACTGCATAGGATTCTAAAATCAATCAACGTGAAGATTACCTACCCAGTACCGATGATGTTGAGCATCAATGTAGAAAGTTCAAGAGAATTGTTCAATACGCTTTAGAAAGATATTTGTCCAAGTTGTGAGGAATGGGAAAGACACGACGTTCTTTGACAGCCGTGATAGAAATTGCTATTAAAGGAAAGAGAGCCTCACTGTAAATTGAAAAGTAGGCACAGCCTCGCGGACAAACAAAATTTAAACGAAGCTAAAAGTAGCTTAAGGAGAGGCACGCGTGATGCGATGTAGAAAGTAAAATTCTATCAACGCACTTGGCAAAAAAACCTCAAAATATTTTCATCATCAAACGAATCGAAGTCACCAGTCCACATGCTCCCTGATAATATGGCTTGGTTCAAATGGCTCTGAGCACTATGGGACTTAACATCTGTGGTCATCAGTCCCCTAGAACTTAGAACTACTCAAACCTAACCAACCTAAGGACATCACACACATCCATGCCCGAGGCAGGATCGAACCTGCGACCGTAGTAGTCGCGCGGTTCCGGACTGAGCGCCTGAACCGCTAGACCACCGCGGCCGGCGCTCCCTGATAATAATGATATCGAAATAGAGGAAGCCACAAGGGAAGCCAGATTACCAGAAGTCCTTTCGTCAAAACTGTTTCACTGAGGAAGATTGCACTATAGTTCCTCCTCTGAATCGTCACACGAACGTCACAGCAACCTAAAATCACTCTGCAGAGGAAATGCCTCTGGACCTGACGGGATTCCAAAACGTTTTTACGTAGAGTATGTGAAAGAAGTTGCTCCTCTCTTAGCGGGTGTGTAACTTAGTTCGCTGGAGGAACGGAGCATTCCTAGTGACTGGAAGACAAGTCATTCCCGTTTTCGAGAGGGGTCATCGAACTGACGCACCAAATTCTAGGCCTACATCTCCGACGTCGGTCTGCTGTAATGTTTTGGAACATGTATCGTGATCGTGTGTTGTGATATTTCTGGACACCGTAAATCTGCTCTGTAGGAATCAGTATGGATGCCTAAAGCAACACAGCTTGCTCTGTTCGTCCACGAGCCCAACTTCATGCGGTGTTCCATGATTGCCGCCAATGGTTCCGTGCAGTTCCGCACGGCAACCTGATGAACAAATTACGAGTCTACGGAATATCAGACCAACTATGTGATAAGACTTAAGAATTTTTAGTGCACAGAACACGGCGTACACCTTGGAAGTGCTACTGGGCCTTTATTTTTCACAATATATTTAGTGCTGTGTAAAACTTAAACACGAAAGTAACTGTCGTACGATGTGTCATTGCAGGTAACATTCCTCGGTGAAAATTTGACAGTACATGGAAATAAAAGCTCCAGGACAGTACAGTCCAGAAGGTAACAACAAGAAATATGCAGTGAGACCAACATGAATGGCACTTTTAGTCAAAGACAACAATTACGCTGATATCACCGCTGTTTTGAATGGTCAAATGAACTTTACAAAAGGCGGGACATCGTTCTTAACAGCTTGTATGATCACCATGAACAGTAATACATGCTCGGAGACGTGTTCCCATCCTGGTCCCTAGATTGGTAAGGAATTCTTGTCATAGCGCGATCCATTTCTGCTGAACCGCCGTTGGTGCATACGGACATACTACGGTATATCTCCAGAACACATCCCGCACGTTCTCGATGAGATTTAAGTCGGGGGGAACGGGCACTGTAGTCCATTCGCCGAATATTCTCTCCCCCACTTGCCGTGTTCGACGAGGCTGCGCACTGTCATTCGTAGAAAAAAATTAAAGAATAAAAAACGTAGGCAAGTGCAATTAAGACTCGGGCACTGAGGTCTTCGTACAGACTTAGTTATGTATACAGATAATAATAATAATAATAATAATAATAATAATTTCGTGTTGCTCGTTGACCTGGTGCAAGTCGTTCTATTGGGCGAGTTGCATGTCCTCAACCGACCACAGTTATAAAGCCGTGGAATGGAGACGTGCAGTCTAACGTGTAACCCGAACCACGTGTTGTTTCTGGCGACACCACACATTGTCGAGAGGTGAAGATTAGGTTAAAAAAAAACTGAAAAATCCGTGATCCCTACGAGTTTCGTTCCCAATAGCTCTTTGTTTCCAATCATGCCTTTTACCGCTAAACGTCCAGGGGCAACAGAATGTAGATAGTTCACCGTAGGTTTTGATGAAAGAGCTTGCGAGAGTACAAATATGTGTCATATACGGCCTTATGTTTTGATCACATTGACTTAGAAGCTTAAATTACTTACACCGCCAAGGAACCGCAGACTTTGGTATCTGACATAAATTTCAAATTCATACCACTACTCGTTCCTGGGAGAATGGGGTTTTAATTGATGGACAGGCAGACACACAGGCAACACACTATAAAGTTATCCTATAAGGAATACATTCCTACCGATTGTGATACGGAACCCTAAACATGAAGTCAGTGCGCAATGTACCCCAAAAATAAGCACATAGGAAAGAAGTACAGTGCCTCAATTACGTTGAACAGGGACTGTACCGTTTTCAAAGGTTTCGAGGTTTATCATTTTGGTACCTGCGTCATTATGACTCCTCACACAACATCATCGGGACCTCCAAAACATTCATATTCCGCAAATTTCCTGTATGGATTACATGATGCCACCTCTCGCCATGTGAGGGAACGTCCAGAATCACTGACTCTGCTAGCATCCGAGAAGAGCAAGCGGCCCTATTCATAGCTGGAGCAGTCCCTGGTCTCCTGGCACCATCGCAAATCTTTCAACACGGTACACTCAACGTTCAACGTTACTGTGACAATGTACTCTTTCGCCATGTCTGTCTTTTCAGGGAAACACTCGGTCCTTCCCCTTATTAGTGGATGACAACGCCGACTGTATCGAACAGTGCAGGTGGAGGAACTCTTGGAGCGAGAGGTTATTCGGCGAATGGACTGGTTTAGTTACCATTCCCTCTACTGAAATCCCGTCGAGCACGTGTGGGATGCGTGGGGAAACGTACTGCAGTACAGTCATATAAACCAACGACCATCCAGCACTTGTCATCCACCCTGGCTTACGAATGAAGCACCATACCACAGAGACTTGTTATCAACGTTTTGGCCAGGTGGGAGAACGTTACT
This sequence comes from Schistocerca piceifrons, assembly GCF_021461385.2. Lineage (NCBI taxonomy): Eukaryota > Metazoa > Arthropoda > Insecta > Orthoptera > Acrididae > Schistocerca > Schistocerca piceifrons. Next base: position 681,533,967 of record NC_060141.1, on the reverse strand, counting down.
CAGCGTGCATTGCCCTCCATCCTGATCACACGACCTGTTTATAACCATTTACTTCCTTCTGTAATGTCCAAGGGACCATCATATATCGCGATGACTTCAGTGTAATTATTGTCTTTGAAGAGAGGCGTACTTTATTTTCGCCTTATGCGAATTATTTGTAGTTACCTTTTATGTTGTACTGTATGGTTCCTTCTACGGACGGTCCAAGTCTCATTGAGGAGTATTGATTACCAGCGAATCATAAGGCTAAAGTTCTTTTCGTTCGTAAATTTTGAACTCCTTATAAACGACCTAGCGGATGACGTCGGAAGCTCCATACTACTTTCCGCTTATGATGCCGTTACAAGAGAAGCCAGAAAAATAGAAAACAGTAGCGAAGTGCAGAAAGACCTACGGAGAATCGACACTTGGAGCGGGGAGTGGCAAATGAACTTTGTCACAAAGAGATGTACCGTTTTCCGCATAAACAGGCAGCAAGATCCATTATTGTTTGCTATTGGAGGACAATCTCTGGAAGGGGTAACATCGATAATCGGCTAGGAGTACGAGTAAGGGAGCCATTTAAAATGGAAAGACGTCTAAAACCAAAAGCGGGTAAGACGGATTTTATACAATCATTCATTGTATGAACAGCCAGGAACTTTAGTCCGTCAACTAAGAAAGTAGCTTACAAAACACTCGATCGAGCAATGGAAAGAAGAGCAGCGTGTTTCCTGAAGGGTTCACATAGTAAGCCCGAAAGGCTCCCAGAAATGCTCAGCCAACGCCAGTGGCAGACGGTGGAAGGAAAGCGTCCTGCAAAACCGTGTGCTTTAATGTTAAAGTTACAGGAGCGTACGTCCTTAAAAGAGTCGAGCTGCAAGATATCCCTACCTGCTACGTGTATCTCGCCAAAAGACCATGAAGGTAAAAGTAGGTGGATTCAATCCCACGCAGAGAGTGTTACCAGCTACCGTTCTTCCCTCGAACCGTTCGCGACTGGAACGGAAGAAGGGGGAAATCACAGTGGTAGGCAGTGTACCCTCGGCCACACACCGTAAGGTGGCTTGTAGAAATATAGATGCAGCCGTAGGTGTAGTAGGCAGCTATAACTGGAACACTAATGATAATTTACGTCACCCTGCAAATCACGTAACCTTGTATGGCGGAGGGATGCACAACGCTTGTCTTGTAGTTACTGCCAATGGGGTTTGTTGAGCATCTCTACAACTCTATCGCGATGAGAAAACGAATTCGTGGCAGAGCGATCCGCTCCTCGTTGGATCTTATCTATTCTTCATTCAGTCCTGAAGTATCCCAAATTGATGAATAATAATCGTGACTTTGTCCAAGAAATGCCTTGTAAAACGTTTCCTTCCTCGCTGAGTTACATTTCGTGAAGAGTGCGGTAGTGGATTTCCTTTCCTCCGTATGCACCATATGCTACAATTATTTATATTCAGGGTCAACAGCTACAGCCTGCACAATTCATCAATGTTCTGCAGGTCATTTTGTAAATCGACACTATCTTCGGGCATTGTTACTTTGTTATAGACAACCGCGTCATCTGCGAACACTCTTAAGAGCTTCCAATGTTTTGTGCTAGATAATTTATACACGCTGTAAACAGTAAGGTTCCCATCTCGCTCGCTTGGGACACCCCGGAAATTACCTTCAAAACTGTCCATATTGTTCCGTCAAGAGCGACTTACTGAGTTCTGTCTGCAAGAAAGTCTTCAATCCAGTCACTCTACCGATGATTAATGATAGGCTATTTCGATTAAGGCAGTATTTATCGCTCCTAAATCAAGCCGGTGAAGTGACACGTTTGCACGGGAGAACTAAACCGATCCAAGTGAATGCATTTCTAGAATCACTGGAACGACGTTCGAGGTGAACAGCCAGCAGTGATGGAAGTTGGGAGTGAGTAGTCAGTAGTGATTCAGGTTAGAGGTTAATATTTAGCAGTGTTGGACGTTTGCAGTATTAGTGCGAGCGGACAGTCTGTATGCTTATGCGTCATGGAGATTTATTACTGATGATTATACAGTTTTTCTGAACTGGTTGTCACATGATTAAGGTAAAATCTGCTAAATACATTGTTTGCTCTGCAACAAAATCTTTGCTTTTCTAACCACAAGCTTATTAGTAGTTAGAGCCTACAGTAGTTAGAATATTTTATTTAGCTGGCTTTATTGGTGTTTGGTGCATTGCTGTAGTTCGTGTAATGAAGATTTTCTGTGAGCTAAGTGACTTATGATAGGTATGGATTATTGTTAGGATTTCTTCTTATTCAGGACCATCTTTTGTATTAATTATTTGAAGACAGGTTGTCATTTTTGAGCAGTCAGACTCCTTTGCGCTAGAATATTGTGGGTCAGTGTTGAAATGATAAAAACAAGGGAGTGACAGTACGTTCAGTTTCACTCAACAGCTTAAGAACCTTGAGTAAGCATTCAGCAGTGTAAGTAAAAATATTTTTTAACTAAGAAGTTTCACCGTCTCAGTTATTGCAATTTAAATAAAAAATATAATTTAGAAGTTTCATACTATTTTGCAGAACGCAATTGCGGTGAATAAATTAGTAGTAGCCTTACTTTTATTAATTTTTATCTAACAGATCGCTTGACATTATCATAATCATGCCTAGCCACAATGTGTTCATACTAGGTGGACATCTGTGATTTATTTCACGTTAGTGAGATCTCATTTTGCTTGAATGATTGTTGGGTCACATCCATTACGTACCTCATCATTGCGTAGCATTATTCCTAAGAATCGTATTCTGCATTTATACATAAAGTATTGTAACATACTGTTCTAATTTTTGGGTTAAATAATAGCGAAATTCCTTAGTAATGGATAACACAGCAGTTTGGAAACAACATATGAACGCAATAAAACTTATCAAGGTTAAGAAAAGCAGTGCACCAGGATGTCGTCGCATTAATTCTAAATTTTTTACGGTGTAAGTATAAAAATGATTAACAGTATTAACATTGCTGTATTGTTTTTATTTCCAACGAAAAAGCGTTAGACAAGGCAACCCAAAAGAAATTACTCCGAGTCGCATTGGGTAAAGACGTTCAACACGGCTTAGTGACAGCGATAAAACGTATGGCAAGACATGCATCAAAATTATAGTGGGTTGACGGAATTTGAAATAATACAGAGAATTAGACAAGGATGCCCTCTGTCACCTATTCGCTTTTTTTTACTTACCATAAACAAATTGCACATATTTGTTGTCAACACATTTTAAAAAACATAATACTGCTGTAAACATAGTTCTATTTGGATACCGCCGAATTATTTTATTTGGAACGCAAGAAGGTCTATAGCACTGGTTGCATGTGCTTGTGAAAGTATTGTAGGCCTCATCATAGCTTCTTTAGAGACGTGTTTTAACGCACTTCCACGCATTATAGTGCTAGTAAGTCATAGCGCTGTTGCGTTTTGTAAGTACTGTTGAAAACGTGTTCTTGGGAACATGAACTTAGTGGTTAGGAAACTACGCAGCAATGGGTTGAGCGATCAACGTCTTCGCAGCGTCTAAAGAGTCGAGCACTTGTGAAACCGCTGATGGCGATCCGTGACCTGCACTCCAACTATTTATCTCACAATATTAAAAAATAGCATAACTTCGACCCTAAGTCCGTGTGAAATGCTCACAAGCACGTAAGCAGGTTTACACATGGAAGATAATAATCAGTTATCGCAATGAAAACATGCTCACTAATGTGGTAATCAAGAAAATCTACTGGGCGCGATGCCAAACAAGGCAAGGGAGCCACGATAATTGTAACGCAAAAGTGGGACGGGAGAAAACCTTGGTTCAACTCAGCATGGCTCTAAGCAGCGGAACAGATACAACGTCAAAGATGGCAGAAAATGGCAATATGAAGATGCAACGAAGGTCACAGAGATTAACGGTATGGCACTGACCAGGGAGAATGTCTAGGTACACTGTGCCAACGTGAAATGGACGAAGAGGAATTTGCGATACTAATATAATAGGCAGCTTTGACCTATGACGTAATGGCAATGGTTTCCTTGAAATCATGCCTTGGAGTACATTTCGAATTTAATTGCTCTACACTATTTTTCGATTTCATATTTTTGCTGGTTTCGAGATACATTATTTTTCATTCTGCGAGGTGTCTTTGGAACAATACTGCCGTGTGGTAGAAATCTGTATCGTTGCGAAGCTTTCGTACAGATACGCGATTCGTCCCCCCCCCCCCCCTCTCTCTCTCTCTCTCTCTCTCATGTTATTAATATACAGCTGAGTATTTTATTTGTAGCTAGTATTATGTTTCACGACTTAATTCATTGAGTCGTCAAAAGTCACGCGATAGCGATATGGACGTATACAGATCGCTGTGGAATCAATGGTATCGCGCATGAAAGATACAAAATGGCGGTGAGTTGGCAGAGCTGGTAGTAAGGTGATTCATGTGATAAAGTTTCCGACGTGATTATGGACGCACGATCAGAATTATCAGACCTTGAACGAGGGATGTTAGCTGGTACTAGGTGCATGGGGCATTCCTCTTCGGAAATCAGGGAATTCAGTTTTCCGAGATCCACAGTGTGAAGAGTGTGCCATGTATACCAAATGTCAAACATTACGTCTCAGCAAGGACAACGGAGTCGCCGACATCCCTTCACTTAACGACCGAGAGCAGCAACGTTTGTGAAGCGACAGTGCGCGAAGTAACACCAGAAATCAATGTGGGATGTACGACGAACGTATCCATTAGGACAGAGCCGCGAAATTTGGCGTTAATGGTCTGCGGTAGCAGACGACAGACGCGACTGCCTTCACTAACAGCGCTACGATGGCTGAAGTGCCTGTTCTGGGCTCGTGGTCATAACTGTTGGATCCCAGACGACTGGAAAACTATGGCGAGCTCACATGAGCCCCGATTTCAGTTGGCAAGAGCTGATCGTAGTGTTTTAGTATGACGGGGAGCCCACGAGGGCATGGACCCAAGTTATCAACAAGGCACTGTGTAAGCTTATTGTGGATCCATTAAGGTGTGGGCTGTGTTTGCATGGAATGGACAGGACTCTCTGGTCCAGTTGAACCGATCACTGACTGGAAATGGCCACCGCTCGGCTTTCTGGAGACCATTTACAGCCATTCATAGACTTTATTTCTATGGATGGCTGGGCGCCGTGTCACCGGCTCATAACGGATTACGATTAGTTTGAAGAACATTCTCGATAATTTGAGTGGATGATTTGGCCACCCACACCATCCGACATGAATCCTGTAGAAGATTTATAGGGCATAATCACGAGGTTAGCTCATGCAAAAATTTCTGCGTCGCTACACTTCCGCGATTATGGACGGCTGCAGAAGTAACATGGCTCAATATTACTGTACGGGACTTCCAACGGCTTCTTGAGTCCACACCACGCCGAACTACTGCACTATGCCGTGCAAAAGAATGTCCGACACGATATTAGGAGGTATCTCTCGAATTTTGTCACCTCAATGTACATTTCCCGTAATGAAAACTTCCTCTTTCATTAATAGTTAAGTACATTGCCATAAATGTGATGTTGTGTTGAATACCTAGTCTGACGCATAGCCGCCTTGCTCCTTATACCGCTGGTCGATAAAATGACAATCCCCACAATCCCTATTAAACGTCTGACTGACTTTGAGAATACTTAAATTCACTTCATACACACCGTCACATATTCAATAAGCAAGTCACAAAAATTAAAGCAACGAAGATTTCAGCTGCGTGACAAGTTACTAAGAAGCGCTAGAATGCGAAAATCTGACTCAGAAGTATACTGTCATTGAGAAACCAGTTACCAACCAGGTATCCGGAACTGGCATCAGCATCCGAAAACAAAGCTTAATATACCAGTACCAGTTTCCGATACACATAATGAAACAGAAGTATCTACGTTGTTCTGATTGTCATTAAATATCTCGTGCTACTAGGTGAATAAAGAGTGACACCAAGTTGCTGGATCATACCTGTTAGCACTGATGTTTCCGGTACCCCCAAAGCTGGAGCTAAGGCTTCTTGCGAAGCTCACAAGCCCGAAATGAGCTTTTAGCAGCGGCTGTTGTGCTGTAAAGAAAACTCTATCACTTCAAAAACGGAAATCGATAGTTCCTCCTGGGTTTCAGTAAGCGCACGATTTCTTAACGACACTACTATAGCTTCGGCAGAAATCGCAGTGATGCTAGGCAACGACACAGGTCCCTCCCAACGACCATGCATTGTTGCGAACGTTCCCAGGGATCGTTACGAAGCAAAAGCGCCATGAATTACACAGAGCACTCCGCAGTATTTTAGCTGTAGCATTATGCAGGTATTTCTTATTTGCTACGGTTTGTAAAGATGAAACATATAAGTACGCAGATAAAATTATGCATCTATACTGTGACGATGGTTCTTAAATTACGTGCTATTGACAGATCTGGTATCATTAAAGGGAGCGAGTTTTTGCATTAAAAATAGTTACAAGTGAGTAAACGAACTACCTAACTAACGTGCTACTGGAAATATCTAAATGACGACAACATTTATGTTCGCATAGGGAAAGATGTAAAAGTTAGTAGAAGCTCTTGCGTCTGTAAAAATGTCGATGCGCGAAGCATACAACAACCAGCCTCATACATTAGCAAAAGATATTGCCGAGAACTCGAGCAAATTCTGGTCATACGTAAAATCGCTAAGCCGTTCAATCCTGTCACTCGTTGATCTGTCTGGTGTGGCAGTAGAAGATAGCAGAAGGGAGAGTAGTGCAAACATCCTTTAGATAGCCCACCGCATAGACTCTCGTATGGAGGTCATAGTAATAAGCACTTCTGTCGTAGAGAAACAGTTGCAAGAGATATAAGCAAATAAGACCCGAGATCCTGACTGAATGCCAATTCAGTTGAACAAAGAGTACTTTACGTTACAGACGCCTTACTGAGCCGGCATTTATCACGAATTTTTCACACGGTGACAGTTCAAAGCGATGGAAAAATCGCAGTTGGCTCCTAAATATACGAAGGGTAAAAGAACGAATCCGCCAAATTAGAGACCAATATCCTTAATATCGGCCGAGCGAGGTGGCCCACAAGGGACTCGCATTCGGGAGGACGACGGTTCAAACCCGTGTCCGGTCATCCCTAAATTGCTTCAGGCAGATGCCGGGATGTTTCCTTTGAAAGGGCACGACCGACAACCTTCTCTATCCTTCCCTACTCCGAAGAGACCGATAACCTCACTGTCTGGTCTCTTCCAGTAAATTAACCACTCTTAATATCGATTTTCTGCAAAATTTGCGAACATATTTTTTATTCGAATGTAACAAATTTCCTTGAAACGAATAAGCCCCTGTCCAAGAATCTGTATGACTTTAGAAAGCATCGTTCGTGTGGAACTTAGCTTACCCTCTTCTGACATGATGTCCTGCGTACAGTGGATCAAGTGCAACAGGCAGATTCCAAAACCATGGACTTCAGATAAGTACTCTGCACAGTACCCCACTGCAGACTGTTAAAGAAGCTACGAGCATACCGGTTAGGCTCCCAGATACGTGAGTGGCGCGAAGAAGCTAGTACGTTCTTCTCTAGGAGAGTGTTTAGCAGAGCGAAGAATATCGTCAGGAGTGCCCCAGGAAAGTGTGATAGGACCGCCTTTACTTTATACACACATAATCCTATCACGGAAAGGGTGACCAGCAATCTGTGACTGTTTCCTGATGATGCTGTGGTATACTGAATGATGCCGTCGCTGAGTGACTGTTGGAGGATACAGGATAACATTGTCAAAATTTTTTGTTTGTGTGATGGGAAAAGGTAAAAAAAATGTAAGGTAATGCGTGTGAACAAGAAAAACAATTCCGCAGTGTTCGAATACAGCATTAGTAGCATGCTGCCTGACGGGTTTACGTTGATTTATCATCCAGGCGTAACGTTGTAAAGCAGCATGACATGGACAGTGCATGTAAGGATTTTATTAGGGACGGCAAAAGATCTATTGAAGACAAGTTTGGTGATGGAGCATGCCACAGCAACATGTCGACACAATGTAGAGCATGTTGGGTTACAACAGCGGCATGTGGGCGAGCGTTATCCTGTTGGAAAACACTTCCTGGAATGCTGTTCACAAATTGCATCTCAGCAGGGCGAATCATCAGACCGACGTACAAATTTGTAGTCAGGGTGCGTGCTACAACCACGCGAGTGCCCCTGCATCCACAGAAAGCCACACCCCAGACAAGAACTCAAGGTGTAGGTTCAGGATGTTTACCACGCTGCAGATTGGTTGCAGGCCGTCAACTGGCTTTCTTCTAACCAACACACAGCCATTATTAGCACCGAATCAGAACCATCTTTCATTAGAACACACAACAGACCTCCTCCCTGCTCTCCAATGAGCTCTCGCTTGGCAGCACTGAAGTCTCATATTGGGGTGGTTTGCGGTCAGTGGAATGCACGCTATAGGGCGTCTGGGTCAGATCTCTCATTTAAATAACCGATTTCTAACAGTTCATTGTGTCACTGTAGCGCCAGCTGCTTCTCAAATTACAGCTGCATTTGCAGTACGATGAGTCGGAGCCATACGCCAAACATGATGGTCTTCGCTCTCGGTAGTGCTACTTGACTATACGGTACTTTGTTCTCTTTGCCACCGTACATTCTTGTGACCATGTTGCCGCAGTTATGTACAGTGGCTGCATTCCTGCCAAGTCTTCATGCAACATCGCAAAGGAACATCCAGCTTTTCGTAGTTCTATTACACGAACACTTTGAAACTCAGTGGGCTGTTGATAAAGGCGTCTTTGTCTCCTTAAGGGCATTTTTGACTAAGATATTTAAAGTAAACTTGATCTTCATCGCCATAATGGGGCTACTAGCGCTACTCGTATGCGACTGGCTCGAAATTGGAATAGACGTCATCTTTCAGATGTTGAAACATGCCTAGAAAACTTTCGTTTCTGTTGCACAGCTCCTTCTCGGTGCCGTGATTCTTTTCTGCCAGTGTGTGTAGATGTAGAAGTAGTGTTGCTGAATCAGAGGGGAGCGACGATGGAAGTAAGCTTATTCACAGCTCCGTTTGTATTTTGTTCTTTTTCTTACGAAAGCCGTTCCAGAAATAAAAGCTGTAGCTGAATACTGCAACACCGTAGAGTAATAACTATAGAGGAAGATGACAGTTAGATGCATTTGACAACGAACGCTGGACAGAAACAAAGCTAACGTCGCGTAGAAAATGAGCAACTGTTATATGATCCCTCATTTTCTCAGTTCACATAAAAGGCTTCTCCGGAGATGCTGTTGTTCACAAGTAGTTCGATGCCTTGATAACTACAACAGTAGGTAGAATGGCCACGAAGATGTCTACTCTGGTGTGCTGATTCACAGTAGTCGTTTAATGTGGCTGATTAATCGTCTATCTGAGAAGAAAGCGATCTGCTCTTCCAACAACCTTATTGCGGAATTTCTGTATTTGTTCACACCATCTGAGTACTGAAGGGTTACGCTATAAAATGAAATTAAATACGAAAAATATAATTATGAAGACAGTTAACGACCGGCGGTAGAAAGACACGTCACTAACTTTAGCATAAGTAATATATCTGTCCAAGGATCACCTCTCAATAATATGCGATTTACAAGGAAAACATAAGTCATGTATAGAAACATCTGTGTTAAACGAGGAAAGGACAGGTGACTATATGTAAACTTGTTTAAGGGCTGTGACTGGCATTTGCCTGAAGTGGATACCACGGAAATCTTCAATCAGCATGACCCTCCATACTGTCGCCAGTATCTTGACAATGTACTGCCTTAGTCAGTTATACCTAACATGCAATGGCCTTATGTTTGTACAAACTTGGAACAAGTTAGCTTGATGATGCAGAAAATTGTAACATACCGTTTGGTCTTTTCATACTTTTAGCTGCCCGCAACCACGCGCAGTTCAAAAGACTTCCTCACCATGACCGCGCTGATGTTGATGGACCACTGCTACATCTGCAAGTCTTCTGTTCTTCCTATGTGAACTCCTGCGTCAGCCTCCTGCAAGGACGAGTAAGATATAGAGCTGAAGAAGACGGTAAGCGCTAGTACTACGCTATTCGCGTGTATGACATTTAAAAAAAACATTGCTTTACTGACGTATGTTATAAAGTTATACGGCTATTTTACTCTAATTTGCTTAATTAACCTTTGACTTTATAGCATGCATTATTTAAGACGTAGGAATTGTGGTGTTCTGAATTATTGTAATCATGCTCCCTCTTTCAAGTCTTTTCTGATGTGCAGAAAGATTGGTAGATGAACTCTCTTGGCTCCGTAAGGATACTATTGACTATTTAAATTCTCCCTTTCACTGGAACGCATTAGTAGTTTTAGTTAACATCGCAATGGCCCTTGTCTGCTGTTTGAAGACTGTGTCCATATCTTCTGCGTTTAATCCTCAGAAGAACTGAGTGTAAATAGGATTGATACACAACCACAAGCCATTGGCTGCTACACAGTCACGAAAGGATCCAGTTATCTTTGCTACATTCTTCTTTTGTTAATTCCATGTCACCTGTAAATCATCAAATATTTTGTATCTGTTACACAGTCTCCAGGTTTGCCATTTCCATTTAGTGTGTCAGAGCTGTTTGTCTCTCTAAATTGAATTTCAGGAGAGAGAGAGAAGAGAGCAACAGGACAATGCACATTCTCCATTAAGTTTTGTTGCATTTTTCGATGTGAATATAAAGGAATCCAATTAGATATGATGATGATAAAGCCATTTGAGGAGAATCAGAAATAGAGTTACAGGGAAGATTAGATGAATGGCGCTCCAAATTTAAAATGTACCAGCTGTCAATAAGCAAAAGCAATGATTATTAACAGGACACCTGCTCCTGGCAGAGAGATGCTAGACGGATGTGGGACCTTTCTAAATCGTGGGAAGTACAATAACAAGGAATGGAACTGCCACCTAGAAGTACAGTACACAGTAACAAGGACAGCCTTGTGTCAGACAACGTAGTTCACGTGAGAGCCAAACAGGCCATGTTTAAAATGTATCTCCTGCTGAAAATGACATACAGCTTGGAGTGCTGTGTACAAGCACGGCAGATGGAGTATCTGTAATCAGACGTGTGGAAGGCTAGATGAGATAAAAGTGATAAAATTATGAATGAAGACATAAGAGGAGAGATGCAAGTGGATCTGCCAGTGACTGATAAATACACTGCTCAAGTGATTTGGACATTTGAAGAGGATGAAGAATAACCGCCTGCCGGACCAATATTTGCTAGAAATGTGCAGGGAAAATATCGGTAGGACGATCCAGAAAAAGACTGCTGGATCGTATTAATACTGGTCTGAATACTAGAAGAACAATCCGGGAATGAACATCAAGACAAGAAGTATATCAAAATACAGCAAAATAGAGGAAATTTGTTCATAAAAGCCCTACCAGGTTCGCTGCAAGGCTACGATGTTGACTAAATTGAGTTTAATGCTTTTTGATTTCTTTACGAGGTTCACTGTCAGTGTATTACATTTTGCCCAACTGCAAACATCTTTGATGTATAAACCAGAGTGTTCGATACCATCAGTCGATCTGACCAATGGCATCATAACAAGCCCAAAAACGCAGCACAAACCAAATTTCAAAGCGACGAGCACTGAGACTGCTCGTTCACATGACGTGGAAATACACTGCCCGATAAAAGAGCAGTACACCTGGAAGGATGAGGTCGGTGTATGCCACATGGGGATAGCAGATGGCCGGCCGCTGTGGCCGAGCGGTTCTAGGCGTTTCAGTCTGAAACCGCGCGACTGCTACGGTCGCAGGTTCGAATCCTGTCTCGGGCGTGGATGTGTGTGATGTCCTTAGGTTGGTTAGGTTTAAGTAGTTCTACGTTCTAGGGGACTGATGACCTCAGATATTAAGTCCCATAGTGCTCAGAGCCATTTGAAGCATTTTTTGATAGCAGATGTATAATATCGGTTTCGACGTCGTCCATCAAGAGATAGCGTACTGGCGTATCTTTCAGTGCGCCATCTGTGTCTACCCTTTAGTAGGGAATGCTTTGTTATTCCACAAAGGTGATTGTATTTCTAAAAATTGAAAATTTTCCGTTTTCTTTTTTTAAATGAATTGTTGTAACCTGGTTGTGTGTCTGTTCTTTTCCCTAATCAGCCACTGACGATAAGGTCTGGTCTCAGTATAGCCACAAAATTGGTAGCAGAGAGAGTGGTTCAAAAGCTACGTAAGAAGGGTTGATGATTGGATTTCTAACGTAGGCCGGGCAGTGTAGTGGGTCTAGTCGAGCAGTGTCAGCTCAAGGAAGCGTGCAATGTCACATTAACTACTTACAAAGCTACCGAACGCACTGCAAGGATGTTTGGCGGAGTCCGGAGATTTATCATTGGAGGTGGTTGAGGAAGTTATTAGGTTTCTGTCAGGAGACGACGTCATAGATATAGAAGCACTCATTGATGACCAGGTGCCATGGAACAACAGCGCGTATTTAGTAGGCGCGAATGCTCATTCAGGACGCTGGTGCAGCGGAAGATGCCAGCCACACAATCTGAAAGCCAAAGTTGTGACATTGCACAGCTCAAGCAGGATTTCTGAAGAAGACAGGGAAACCAGTGCAGCTGCCACCTAGAAGCCACCCAATTGACACCAAGTCATGAGTTCTGGGGTGGGAGTGCTACCATAATAGAAACACTAGCCCGCCGACTCACACATATACCGTCCCGCTGAGACCCTCCTTGGCATGTTGTGCTCAGTAGTATCCACGGTTGCACAGTATGCGAAGCGAAGACGTCTACTCCGAGGAGAAGACCGCTTACTGTTCAAGCTGAAGCAGCTATCTGGCGTTGACAGACTTTGCTGTCCATAGTTGCAATCCTCTGCCTGAGGCGAAACATCAATGCAGTGAACTTTCAGCCATCGCGCCATCGAGTAAGCCGCCTATCTAGTGTCTTGTACGGCCAAACAGGTAGGGCTGACCTCTGTCGTCCATCGCTAACAACGCACTACCCTACGTCAGCTCTTTGCGGCTGCAGTGACACCAGAATACTGTTCCGCCTGCCACGCTGGCGAATTACCGCTGAACCCTTCACCCTGCACCGACCGTCGCCTACGACGTCAGAAGTGGCACCGACCTCCTCTCCAGCTATGATGACATCTCTCCAATTGTCATCAATAAAAATCTATCATAAGCAGGGAAATTCTGCTGATAGTTCGCCATATACCTCCAGCTCACCACTTCCACTGCTTATGGATGACAGTTATCGCAGAAACAACCGGCGTTTGGTTATGTCGGCTTTTTTTTTACGTCGGTTTAACCTGACTGTAAAAGCCGCTCAGAATAGCCGGTATCAGAAATAACTGATTTTTGGTTTTTACTCCCATTATTCCTGTAATAAACGTAGAAATCGAACATAGACTGAGAAATTCTGACTCAGTTCCAAGATACATAGCATCTAAAAAAGAATTAAACAGGCAGAGAAAAGAAAACTTAGTTCCACCGTTCGCTGTTTTTCTCGAAAAATAACTAGCATAATACTACAAAAAATCAGCAGTAATCGAATGATTTTATTTTTTTAAAAATTATCTGGAATATCATGTTGCAATCGGGGATCACACAAGTATTTGGATATTACGAATGGTCAGTGCCAAAGAGAGAAAACTGAGATTAAAGAACTCTGTTTTTCGTGTCCGTTCCATGGGTTACAAGCAGATAAACTCATATCGTGTAGACACAGGCAACTGATCATTCGCTTTATACTTTCACAGTATATTTAAGTTTGTAATTCACTAGTGTTACCATAATTTCTTTCCTCTTTCGTTATGTCATAGAAATGGCAGACAAATCGTTAATCCTTTAAAGAAAATCAAACATTCTACGTCACTGCTATGTTATTTCATAAAAGTATTTCCAGACTAGGGTTGATACCATTTTGCAATACAACGTATGTCTGGTGACAATAGCGAGAATCTACTCTCTAAATTGAAATGATCGTATGGCATTGTTGGCCGGGAGGCCCCATTCGGGGGATTTCGGCCGCCGTACTGCAAGTCGATTTTACGTGACGCCACATCGGCGACTTGCGAGTCAATGATGGTGAAGGACACACAACACCTAGGCCCCTGCCGGGAATCGAACCCGTGCTCCCTGCGTGGTAGGCGGTAACGCTATCGCTACGCTACGGAGGCGGGCATCTACTCTGTAGACTAGGTGGGGGCAGGTCTTGCACTCTGCACGTACATCGTCTCAGCAATGCTCTACCAGTACATATGATTATTGTTTGTTGCTCGTTTCTGTCGGCATTGTTATTAAAATAGCACTTTTCCCATTTTTATAATGACGCTATGTTTCAAACCAATGCGTATTTACGAATGAAAGCTACACTTTAAAAAAAATTATTTGAAAAGGAAAAATTTTAGCACTGCTCCTATGGGTAATTAAATTTCGGTTATTTTACTCGGTTATGGGTAACCCCCCCCCCCCCCCCCAACATGAACCATGGACCTTGCCGTTGGTGGGGAGGCTTGCGTGCCTAAGCGATACAGATAGCCGTACCGTAGGTGAAACCGCAACGGAGGGGTATGTGTTGCGAGCCCAGACAAACGTGTGGTTCCTGAAGAGGGGCAGCAGCCTTTACAGTAGTTGCAGGGCAACAGTCTGGATGATGGACTGATCTGGCCGTGTAACACTAACCAAAACGGCCTTGCTGTGCTGGTACTGCGAACGGCTGAAAGCAAGGGGAAACTACAGCCGTAATTTTTCCCGAGGGCATGCAGCTTTACTGAATGGTTAAATGATGATGGCGTCCTCTTGGGTAAAATATTCTGGAGGTAAAATAGTCCCCCATTCGGATTTCCGGGCGGGGACTACTCAAGAGGAGAAACAAAACTGGATCGGAGCGTGGAATGTCACATCCCTTAATCGGGCAGGTATATTAGAAAATTTAAAAAGGGAAATGGATAGGTAAAAGTTAGATTTAGTAGGAATTAGCGAAGTTCGGTGGCAGGAGGAGCAAGACTTTTGGTCAGGTGAATACAGGGCTGTTGTTGTTGATGTTGTGGTCTTCAGTCTTAGGACTGGTTTGATGCAGCTCTCCATGCTACTCTATCCTGTGCAAGCTTCTTCATCTCCCAGTACCTACTGCAGCCTACATCCTTCTGAATCTGCTTAGTGTATTCATCTCCTGCTCTTCCTCTACGATTTTTATTCTCCACGCTGCCCCCCAGTACTAAATTGGTGATCCCTTGATGCCTCAGAACATGTCCAACCAACCGATCCCTTCTTCTAGTCAAGATGTGCCACAAACTCCTCTTCTCCCCAATTCTATTCAATACCTCCTCATTAGTTATGCGATCTACCCATCTAATCTTCAGCATTCTTCTGTAGCACCACATTTCGAAAGCTAATGCAGGGTTAGAAATACAAAATCAAATAGGGGTTATACAGGAGTACGTTTAATAATAAATAAAAAGTAGGAGTGCAAGTAAGCTACTACAAACAACATAGTGAACGCCTTATTGTGGCCAAGATAGACACGAAGCCCACGCCTACTACAGTAGTACTAGTTTATATGCCAAGTAGCTCTGCAGATGACGAAGAAATTGAAGAAATGTATGATGAAATAAAAGAAATTATTCAGATAGTGAAGGGAGACGTAAGTTTAATAGTCATGGGTGACTGAAATTCGAAATGTAGTAGGTCAATATGGATTGTGGGTAAGGAATGAAAGAGGAAGCCAGCTGGTAGAACTTAATCATAGCTAACACTTGGTTCAAGGATCATGAAACAAGGTTGTAAACACGGAAAAAGCCTGGAGTTACTAGAAGGTATCAGACAGATATTATAATGGTAAAACCGAGATTTAGGAACCACGTTATGAATTGTAAGACATTTACAGGGGCAGATGTACACTCTGACCACAATCTATTGGTTATGAACTGTAGATTAAAACTGAAGAAACTGCAAAGACGTGGGAATTTAAGGATATGGGACCTGGATAAACTGACTAAACCAGAGGTAGTACAGAGCTTCAGGGAGAGCAATAGGGAACGATTGACAAGAATGGGGGAAAGAAATACATTAGAAGAAGAATGGGTAGCTTTGAGGGATGAAGTAGTGAAGGCAGCACAGAATCAAGTAGGTAAAAAGACGAGGGCTAGTAGAAATCCTTGGGTAACAGAAGATACATTGAATTTAACCGATGAAAATACAAAAATGCAATAAATGAAGTAGTTAAAAGGAATACAAACGTCTCAAAAATGAGATCGACAGGAAGTGCAAAATGGCTAAGCAGGAACGGCTAGAGGACAAATGTAAGCATGTAGAGGCTTATATCACTAGGGGTAAGATAGATACTGCCTACAGGAAAATTAAAGATACCTTTGGAAAAAAGAGAACCACTTGTATGAATATCAAGAGCTCAGACGGAATCCCAGTTCTAAACAAAGAAGGGAAACCAGAAAGGTGGAAGAAATATATAGAGGGCGATGTACTTGAGGACAATATTATGGAAATGGAAGAGGATGTAGATGAAGATGAAATGAGAGATATGATACTGCGTGAAGAGTTTGACAGAGCACTGAAAGACCTGAGTCGAAACAAGGCCCCGGGAGTAGACAACATTCCATTAGAACTACTGACAGCCTTGGGAGAGCCAGTCGTGACAAAACTCTACAATCTGGTGAGCAAAATGTATGAGACAGGCGAAATACCGTCAGACTTCGAGAAGAGTATAATAATTCCAAACCCAAAGAAAGCAGGTGTTGACAGATGTGAAAATTACCGAACAATCAGTTTAATAAATCACGGCTGCAAAATACTAACGCGAATTCTTTACATACGAGTGGAAAAACGGGTAGAAGCCAACCACGGGGAAGAACAGTTTGGATTCCGTAGAAATATTGGAACACGTGAGGTAATACTGACTTATCTTAGAAGCTAGATTCAGAAAAGGCAGACCTACGTTTCTAGCACTTGCAGACTTAGAGAAAACTTTCGACAATGTTGACTGGAATACTCTCTTTCAAATCCTGGAGGTGGCAGGGGTAAAATACAGGGAGCGAAAGGCTATTTACAATTTGTGCAGTAACCAGAAGGCAGTTATAAGAGTCAAGGGACATGAAAGGGAAGCAGTGGTTGGGAAGGGATTGAGATAGGATTGTAGCCTCTCCCCGATGTTATTCAATCTATATATTCAGCAAGGAGTGAAGGACACAAAAGAAAAATTCGGAATTGATATTAAAATCCATGGAGAAGAAATAAAAACTTTGAGGTTCGCCGATGACATAATAATTCTGTCAGAGACAGCAAAGGACTTGGAAGAGCAGTTGAACGGAATGGACAGTGTCTTGAAAGGAGGATATAAGATGAACATCAACAAAAGCAAAACGAGGATAGTGGAATGTAGCCGAGTTAAGTCGGGTGATGCTGAGGGAATTAGATTAGGAAATGAGACACTTAAAGTAGCGAAGGAGTTTTGCTATTTGGGGAGCAAAATAACTGATGATGGTCGAAGTAGAGAGGATATAAAATGTAGACTGGCAATGGCATAGAAAACGCTTCTGAAGAAGGGAAATTTGTTAACATCGGGTATAGATTTAAGTGCCAGGAAGTCGTTTCTGAAAGTATTTGTATGGAGTGTAGCCATGTATGAAAGTGAATTGTTTGGACAAGAAGAGAATAGAAGCTTTCGAAATGTGGTGCTACAGAAAAATGCTGATGATTAGGTGAGTGGATCCCATAACTAATGAGGAGGTATTGAATAGAATTAGGGAGAAAAGGAGTTTGTGGCACAACTTGACTAGAAGATGGGATCGTTTGGTAGGACATGTTCTGAGGCATCAGGGGATCACCAATTTAGTATAGGAGGGTAGTGTGGAGGTTAAAAATCGTAAAGGGAGACCAAGAGATGAATGCACTAAGCAGATTCAGAAGGATGTAGGCTGCAGTAGGTACTGGGAGATGAAGCAGCTTGCACAGGATAGAGTAGCATGGAGAACTACATCAAACCAGTCTCAGGACTGAAGACCATAACTACAACAACATCGGTAAGAAAATTCAATAGCACCTGTTACAGACGACACCAAACAATAAGGTAGCCGCGTGATCTGAGGCACCTTGTCACGATCCGCGCCGCATCCGCCGTCGGAGATTCGAGTCCCCCCTCCGGCTTAAGTGTATGTGTTGTCCTTAGCGTATGTTAGTTTAAGTTAGATTAAGTAGTGCGTAAGCTTAGCGACCGTTGACCTCAGCAGTTTGGTCCCATACGAATGTATCACAAATGTCTAGACAATACCGAAAAACACCTATTATTCAGAATTAAAATACCGGTATCTGCTCTAAGCGATCATTTTTTCCCATCTCTACCACCGCGCCCACGTCGAGTTGGGGAAACGGTACTCAGTTCCGATACACTAGCGACCAGCTACCCTCCACCATGGATTTCACCCCCCGAACTTTGGGTATTCGAAAAAAATTAAAGAAATTGCAGTTCTACAGAGCATACCTCAAGAAGTGACGCTTGGCATCCACCTGAAAGGCATTTAAAGACACCACGATTAAGGGCATGATATGTCGTGAAACGACGTATGAAATGTATCTGATAGAACAATTAAGATGCCAGAAGGCTATCTCCATTTTCACTGATATTAGTATTGATTTAAAAAGTTTTTCTGTTAAATTTATTTAAATGTATGTTAATGTGATAGCATATCTGAGTCCACTATTACATCCTCAAACCTACCTTTTATCTTATCAGTATAAAATTAGTCATATTTTTATGAAAATTAAAATATGATCATTCGTCTTCCAGTACGTGCTTAATAAACGTTGCTTTTTTAAGCAAAATCTTTTACTTCGCCTCTCACACACACCAGTAGAAAAGCATGGACGCTGATCCAAAAACTTGGAGAAGACCCTTCCCACAACAAAGAAAACTCAACGGACTCATGCGAATCAATCGCTAGTCACTTAGTGAGAGTTTCCAAGGTCGCAACAGATAAAGCAAATCTTCGGCAAGTAAAGAGAGAGCTTACGGAAGTCAAGAAATCTCTGCCACATAACCCGGAATTCTCTTCTCCATTTATAATCACTGAACTGGAGACAGCCATTAGGCGCACGAAATGTAGAAAAGCTGCGGGTGCATATGGACTTTACCCTGAATTTTTGGTGCACAGTGGACCGGTAACGCGAAATTGGCTAGTTTGCCTTTTTAACGGAATTCTTCGTACAGCAACATTACGCAAAAAAATTAAAAGAGCAAAAATTATCGCCATCAAAAAGCCAGGGAAAGAGGGAACAGCTGCAGAACACTTCCGCCCAATATCTCTACTTAGCTGTGCTTACAAGCTATTGGAAAGAATGATTCTACACCGAATCCAAGATCAAATTAATGCTATGATACCGCCTGAACAAGCTGGATTCAGACCTTGTAGAAGCTGCAGTGAACAAGTGCTCTCCTTGAATACTCACATACAATCTGGATACCAAAAGGAACTTAAAACTGGAGTAGTGTTCATTGACCTGTCAGCAGCTTATGACACAGTTTGGCGTGAGGGCCTATTATTGAAATTTTTGAGACCAATACCTTGCAAAACTCTAGGCAACCTCATAAGCAACATGTTAAGCAATAGGCGGTTTAAAGTACATCAAGGAGAAGAGAAAAGCAGGTGGCCTGTACTCAATAACGGATTTCCTCAGGGCTCTGTTCTTGCTCCAGTACTATTCAACATCTACACAGCTGACCTGCCGAATTTGACATGCCGAAAATTTCAATATTCATATGACCTGGCAATTTCATATCAAAGTGAAGACTTTTCTGAATGTGAAGAACACCTAACGAACAGCCTTACTAATTTTTATGAGTATTTTGAGACATGGCGACTGAGACCAAATGTTTCTAAAACAGAGGTAAGCCTGTTCCACCTCTCTAATCGCCTTTCACCAGCAAAGATCAGTCCACAGTTCGGCCCTCTTGGCACAGTCAGATACAACGAAAGCCAAAAACACCTGGGAGTCACTCCGGACAGAACTTTTAACATACAAAAAACACCTTTCCAACGTGGCCAAGAAGATACAAACACGAGTGAACCTTGTGAGAAAACTGGCAGGAAGTACATGGAGAGCAACCGCATCAGTTCTTCGAGGTGCATCCCTTGCACTGGTATACTCTGCAGCAGAATACTGTGTACCAGTTTGGCTCTGAAGCGAAAGTAGACGTCCAACTGAAATCAGTTATGAGGGTAATTAGTGGTACATCCCGTTCTACACCTACGTGCTGGCTACTAGTACTTTGAAACATCTGTCCACCAGGCCTACGTCGAAAGGCTGCTCTTTACAACCTGTGTCAGCAAGATTCTGAAAACAACTCGATTCCTCTTCACGACGATTTGCTATCACTGCGCAGGAAACGCCTCAAATCTAGAAGACCAGCATATGAAATGGGAGTCCAAATGCTATCCGCAGAATTCGACCAGGACACAGAGTGGAAACGTGAGTGGCAAACTACAAGAACCCGAAACCACGAACTTGTAGACAATCCAACAGTTTCAGTTCCGGGCTTCCACCAACCAAGGGAGGTTCAAAATGGTTCAAATGGCTCTGAGCACTATGGGACTTAACTTCCAAGGTAATCAGTCCCCTAGAACTACTTAAACCTAACTAACCTAAGGACATCACACACATCCATGCCCGAAGCAGGATTCGAACCTGCGACCGTAGCGGTCGCGCGGTTCCAGACTGTAGCGCCTAGAACCGCTCGGCCACTTCGGTCGCCCCAAGGGAGGTGTGGGTGCAGTTAAACAGATACAAATACAACATGCACAAGTGGAGCTTTTCAAGTGACAGTGTGTGTGACTGTGGTGACACCCAAACATTGAGCCACATTGTGAATGACTGTCCAATCAGACGCTTCCCTGGTGGCACTGAGAAGCTCCATCAAGCATCCCACGAAGCACTCCGCTGCATCGAGTCCATCAACATCCGAGTGTAGTCTGAGCCGTTTTAAAACTTGTGTACTATATGTAATTTCACATGTTCATTTTCATATATATTTCTTTGTTTTCTTAAATGTGTATTACTGTAATTGATGCATACGATAAACTTCGCCTATGCAACTTACTGAAGGCAGTTTATTTATTGCCATACGCGTTTCGCTCCATTTATTTTGGAATCATCATCAGTGGCGATGGCACATATATTGATCACGAGATGGAAAGTGCAAGTGATACATGCGACGTGACAAATTTGGGTGAAAGAATGCCAGAAATCGGCCAGCTGGAGTATGGAAACCAACGAATACATCCCCAGGACCAAAATGGTTCAAATGGCTCTGAACACTATGGGACTTAACTTCTGAAGTCATCAGTCCCCTATAACTTAGAACTACTTAAACCTAACTAACCTAAGGACATCACACACATCCATGCCCGAGGCAGGAGTCGAATTTGTGACCGTATCGGTCGCGCGGTTCCAGACTGTAGCGCCTAGAACCGCTTGGCCACCACGGCCGGCCTCCAGGACCACTCACATGAGTTAACAGTGCTGGAAATCACCTATGAAGATGTTTCCCATATAAATGAAGCGAAACGTGTATGGCAATAAACAAACTGCCTTCAATTATTTCCATAGATGGTACATACCTCCACCAATTTAAAGCAACTAAGGGAAAGAAGGAGAACAGAAGAAAATGACGAAAATCTTTTAATTTAATATGAATATCATGTAACGGCTTCTTTGTTCATACCTTATAAAACATTCGCATTAGATATCAGAGTTCGTCGCCAAAGAAAATTATTGTATTCCGCTATGTTCTGAAGTTGCAGTAATCCTCAATTAATGGCCGCAAAGTATCGGTTCATGAATTAAGCTGATTTCATAAGCCCTATTATGGATTTCTTATAAGGATCTCAAAACAACATTTCGGAAGTATTTTATAGATATATCTCGACTATATGAAAAATGGTATTTGCACGATAAAAAATTTGATTAAGTTGAAAGAATTCAATGTTAGGTGTTGCTGTCGACTCACTTTCGATGATCGATTATAAAATAATATCACAAGTGAGAGAATAATAACTTTAATGAAAAAGAAATTTTGCTAGGCTGGATATGTGATCAGGCGAATTAATGACAGACTGACAAATGAGGTTCTTCGCTATATCCCGAGAGGTAGGGAAAGAACAAGATGACGGCCTCTTGGAAGCTACTGGCATTGTATAAAAAATATTGTGTCCAGATCTGGAAAAAAATATTGTTGATATGTCTGGTAAATCAAATTCTCCAAAATGCATAGCTCCAGCTGTTACAAAAAATCGAAATTGTGACCGTAGCAGTTATAGTCCGAGGATTACGGAAAGTAATGCCGTAAGTGTGTATAGCCGGTAAGAGAATGTCGAATAAATCTCTACAGAGACAAAAGTAGCAATAAAACGGGGTTCCAATCACAAGATAAGGATGCACATGGCTAAATACTAAAAGCAGACAAGCGGGACCACGTATTATCGACATTTCAGGCCTCTCTAACTTATTATGGTTAAAAAAATGCTTTGAGGAACACAACGAGAAAGCGCATAAAAGATTATAAACAAAGAGTATTGGAAGCGGGAACGTCCATGTGGGCCAGAACACATGTCGAATTACCGATCACTAGTTATAAAATTACGATTCGTGGAAATCAACTACCCTAGATTCTGCGACCATAATACGCCCTGAAAGTGGTTTTACTTTTAATGACGGAGGTTTCGTTATCCACATCTCGCAGCGGAGCCCGTACGGATTTAATGTGTTGTTTCAGATCCTATGAGTGCAACCGGAAGTTTTCGTCACATTATTTCACCAGCGTAACCAAACAAAGAGTGCACGTGAGTCGTGTACCCACACGTCCTGTCAGTGTAGTTTTGCTTCAGCTAATATTTCGTCCGCTGAAGTCTGACGAAATACTGATGATGACAGTTAATGCCCTGAATGTTTTTGCCAAAGATATAAACTAAACAGCAAATTCCTGCCAAATGACCGGTGATAATGATGAACTAATAATGTTAAGGAAATGTATACGTATTCACGACAATAATCGTTTATGATGCCAAATTTCACCATGTTACGAGTACCTCGTCAGCTTTCAGCAGACGCAATATTTGCTGAAGAAAAGATATGCTGACAGGATCGACATAGATGAAGCAGGAAACTCTTTCGGCACAAGACATACGCGCGTTACTTTATATCTTCAGTTGGTCGAGGTGTGTCACGAAAACTTATGGTTGCACAGAAACAGGTATAACGCATTGTGTGAGCCAGCATATTTCTCGTGAGTGTGAGCCAGAGAGGACGTACTCCGCATGAGCTTCATACAAACCATGGGGAACGAAACCTCACGTATTTCGAATAAAACACGCGAGCTTTCGATACCTTTCTCCACTAATGTCGTAAGGTGCTGAAATTACTAACTGCCGGAGGTAGCACGGTGTTCTGCTTGTGGAGATGTAATGGCAGCATGTAGAGCCTTCCAGAGAAGTCCCAAGGCAAGTTGTGCATCTCTTAGCTGCCACATCTCGCCGCGGGACCGAATGACGTCACACGACGCGAGCGGTCGGCGCCACATTTGAAACTGCCGCTCTCGCGTACCTTCAAGCGTCAAGCCCACGTCTTTGCTTTCACTCAATGTCCAAAGCGCGCTCCCATGCCCTACTAAGTGTGTAGTTCGGGTATGTGTTAAAACCGTTGCTGGTTAATCAAATTTCGGCCGCTTCTTTCACAACGAAATCCTAGTATGGGATTATATTTTATATTTGTTTTCTAGGCCACTGCTGACTTTTCAAATTCTCGTAGTTCTATTGGATGACATCTAGCTCATTTTACCTTTTGGTAATGTCAAAGCCACGTTTATATTTTTATATTGGGATACGTTTTAAACAGATATGTACCGTCACTTTTTTAAACTCGTCTGTATTTTACTGTATGAAATAAATTATTATCATTCCTTTACGTCGTAATTTATTGTTTGTAATACGTATACTGTTTATTACTTCCATTTGGTTTCCCTTTCTCTTGAAAACTGAATTAAAGAATCAAATTCTAAAGAAACAATGAAAGTAGAGATTGTTTTAGTATCCTGGTGACTTTATTTTTACGAGTCAAAGTTATTTAAAGTAGGCTCTTTCCCTCGTTACCAGAACAACTTGAACGCGCTTGTTACAGCGTCAGCTCCCAATAGGCATAGGCAATGAGCAAAGAAGCCTACACGCCAACTGTTGACGTAGCTCTGCATCTGAGTGAAGCAATAATTTTTCTCTAGAATACTGCAATGTGGCGCTACATAGTTACTGGTTGCTGAATTGCTACTTGCTATGGCACCAAGCAGCATGTCCACAGCCGACTATGTGGCAGTAACCTAGCTCCTGTCACTACACCTCTGATTGGAGAGAGGTCATATTATATGTTCCCAGATCAGCCGTAGTGGTATTCCACTGGTGTCCTGCATTTGCCCAATGGAATCTCTGTGCAAGTAGTGAGTCGAATGTGTGGGCAAACTACGGCAGCACCATCGAGCAGCGTCGTGTGCTAGGTAAAGCCCGATCTACGAGCCATCAGCTAGTCCCGATAACTCTGGGATTCGGACTGGATCCAACAAGGCGAGGCTCCACAGAAGGCACCATCACCTGAGACTCCAACCAGTCTTAGATGGTCCTGGACATTCGAATCAGCCGCAATCGGCTGCATGCAGTGCACGTCACCCGAGCAGCAAACCCCCATATGCTGCAGAGACGATCCCTGACTAGCGTCAGTAGGATTGCCGACGTCGCCGGCCGCTGTGGCCGAGGGGTTCTACGTGCTTCAGTCTGGAACCGTGCAACCGCTACGGTCGCAGGTTCGAATCCTTCCTCGGGCATGGATGTGTGTGATATCCTTAGGTTAGTTAGGTTTAAGTAGTTCCAAGTTCTAGGGGACTGATGACCTCAGATGTAAAGTCCCATAGAGCTCAGAGTCATTTGAACCATCACCGTCGCCGGCAGCAAATGTTTTGCTGCCACAGTATTCTACTGTCTCAGCAGAAGCCACCGGCTGCTGCTAGCTGCTACGGGTGACACTTGGACCTGTGTGCAGGCACCGAATTATAAAGAGTTATATTGCTGAGTACTCGTTCTTTACTGTGCGCCTGTCTCGGTACTGGGGATCCCATCCCAAAGCTTCCCCTCGATTGTTTTTACCCCAGAGGCGTGTATAGGAGTCGTGCTAAGCCTTCTGTATTTGTTATGGACACTTATCCTGTGCCGCTTCGGTTTTCCTACAGTGCTGTGGACGTCAGATTGCGTCCCGAGCGGCCGACAACTCACTGCTGCGGACGAGTTATTTCCATGTCTTGGTGAACAAAGTATTTCGAGTATTTACCATAAAACAAACGTCCCTCATTGCATGCTACCACTTTCAAAAAACTTCCTATCGATATCTTGAATCGTTTATGAGATACGACGATTGTTAAGACCACATGATTCGCGATTGTCAAGGACGTGAATGGCCACGTTGCGCACGACCCTCTTTTGGCTATAAAACCCAATAACTCGAGAATGGTTTGAGATATTCTTCTTCTCTCAGTTTCACATACAGTTTCGAAGACTCCGCTACATTTCCTTCCTTCCAATGTATGAGCTAAAATGAACCATACGCGTAGTTTACGCAACGCGTTTTTACCTCTGCAAAGTTTTTATAATTTCGGGCAATGTCTTACTTAGTTCTAAGATGCACAGTTAGTTCGACGGGTAACGAAACAACAACTTAATTGTTTATGGTATGTAAACATCATATTGTAATATGAGCAAAAATCAAAATTTTTACGTAATAGGTATCGAAAAATCGGATGATAAGTATTTCATATCGGCCTGTGCGACGTCTCTCAACACAGGCACCAGCATTTGGCGAGCCGTACAGTCGTAAAAAAAAAAAGCCGCCTCAGCGCAGAATGCAAAGAGCACCTCTGTAGCAGCAAAAGCGTTAGTCAGAGGTGGCCACCCCACTACACTGCCATCCCGCTCGGCTGCAACAGACTGAACTGTCCAGTTTTCGTCTTGATACGAGGGTGGGGTTGCAGGAAGCGGCCGTCACGCGCCCGCTTAGCAGATGGGCGTCAGATTGGCGGCCTTTCAGGCGGCAGGACAATCGCAGTGGCCGTATCTCAAATTGGTCAATTTGGAGCCAGTCGCGCCGCGCCGCGCCGCGCGGTCCGTCACGTCGCGAGGCTGAGCGAGGCGACGCGAATCGCCGGAAGCCACAATCACAGCGCCCATTGTCCGGACGCGTGGCTTCATCTGCGCCCTTTCCTCGAGCTCCCTCGCCACCTGCTAGCCGCAGGCGCCTGTTGTGACAAGGCTGTTTAGCTGAGCGGGTGATAGTTCTAACTAGCGCTAGTACATCACCTATTGATATCGAGACATGTAAGGCGAGGGTGATATTCGCTCTGCTTTCCATGCAGCTCATTATCTGGTGCAAGCATTTTGAGTTGACAACAAAAATGGTTCAAATGGCTGTGAGCACTTTGGGACTTAACATCTGAGGTCATCAGTCCCCTAGAACTTAGAACTACTTAAACCTAACCAACCTAAGGACATCACACACACCCATGCCCGAGGCAGGATTCGAACCTGCGACCGTAGCGGTAGCGCGGTTCCGGACTGTACCGCCTAGAACCGCTCGGCATCTCGGCCGGCCAGGAGTGAATCATTCTCAGTTATCAATAGAGTTCTATTCCGATTTCTAAAAGAAAGGGAGCGACTTATTAACCAAGCATTTGCTATGAAGCCAGATGTCAGCTATTAGAACATGGAGGCATGACCGAGCTGGAGGTATTGCTTGATAACAACGATGTAGATTCGGTTGTGTCTCATAGGAGAAAATAAATTCCATTTGTTCCAGTTAAAACTTTTGCTATTTGTGTACTTTTCCAGTTTAACTCTAGAGTACATCTCATATACAAGCAAATGCCGTAAACCGCTTCGCGACCCTTTGTGGTGTACATTTTCCAATATAATGCCCGAATCGGAGGGTTTTTCAAACCAGCTGGATTGCTACAGGGCATACATTTGTAGTATAGAAAAAATGTCTCGCAGCTGAAAATGACGGTGGCTAATCTTATTTAGCATGATACAATAACCAGGAAGAACATTACGACCAGCGACCTACTATCGAAGTCCAGGAGATAGGAGAGTGTCAGTTGCTATCTACTACCTCTCAGGCACACACACGGTTCATGTAAAATCAGTGAACGTGTCGTGCCAAGGCCAATATTTATCGCTTTGCAGTTACAGTCTGCAGTTATTTTGGAGGTGGAATAATTCTGCAGGGTTCACACTGTAGCACTTTGAATGGCAAAATTTCTGAAACTCGATTATGAACGCAGCACAAAGACATTTGAGTCTGTTATAACCTTTCGATTGGATTCCAAACAACTGATATTTTCTACAACATATTTCTTCAACACTGGTGTAGATGAAAAGAGTATAAATTGAATAAAACGGCTGGATGGTCGAACAAATCATCATGCATCACAATCAGTCCTTCTAATATTGAAACATTATTCACTGTCCAAGTTGTAGGCAACTTTTATTTTCATATTCGCAGTCGCTTACCATGTGTTTATTCATCCGTTTGATCTAGAAGATGCACATAGTTCTCCATACCTATTTGTTTACTGCCGACAAGGCATTTGGTAAGAAAAATCCTTTCTGTACGCTTTAATACTAAATTACTTAGTTTACTCGTCTTTTCTGAACGCCATCTACATCCTTTTGACCTATACAAATAGTAAAATGGTTCAGATGGCTCTAAGCACTATGGGACTTAAGTTCTGATGTCATCAGTCCCCTAGACTTAGAACTACTTAAACCTAAGGACATCACATACGTCCATGCCAGAGGCAAGATTCGAACCTGCAACCGTAGCAGCAGATCGTCTCCGGACAAAAGCGCCTAGAACCGTTCGGCCACAGCGGCCGGCAGGTATTAATCATAACAAAATTGAATACATTATTTTTCATATGTAAGTTGAACTGTTTAAGTATTTTTAATTTAAAATTAATCGTTTAACATTGCAAGAAGTAAAATATATTCAAAGAATTGATTGTACCAGCAGGATACGAACTCAAGGCAACTAACTTACAGGCCATGTGGTTGACCATTTGGCAACAGCAGGATAAGGCGAAGATGTCCTCAAAAATCCTTCATACTCTACGCCTGAACGATGCATTACACGTACATCGAAAGAAAAATAATGGCCTGGTGCTGTGAGCAACGAAACACTCACAGTGCCACAAGGGATGACGTCTCATCTGAGCATTTCTACTGCAATGTTGGTGGCATCAGGATGAGCAGCCTTGCTGAGGTACGCCGTGTCAGCCCAGCCCCTGTAGTGGAGAGGCGGCCAGTAGCGAGTGGAGACAGCAGCATTGGGAGCTGACGTGGCCCAGTTCGAACCTAGGATCGCCACAGGCGATGGAGTGTTAAGTGCTGGAATGTGTTGAATGGCCCCACGGGGTAGTCCCAGATCACCACACGAGACCATCTGGCTAGTGGTGCTAGCAGCTGCATGGCTGCACCTAGTAGTAGGTGCGGACTGCAGAGGCCGGCAGTTGGCATAGAGACTGCATTTCTGATGAGCCTTGGGTCAAAGTCAAGATAGAGGTTAAAGTGCCGATGGCGCCATCGGTAGCCAAGTCAGAAGTCCAGTCTGACATCGCCAAGTCAGAAGCCCCGTCTGCCATCGGAGCAGGACAGGACAGTTTTGCCGTTCTGTGATGAGAGATAAGTCCTGAGTGCAAGTGCTCTTCTGCTGGGCTGGAGGCCCAGATATACTCGTCTGGTTGGCACTGTTGTGACAAGAAATTCCTATTGTTGCCAGATTCACCTGAATAGCGCTGTCCCAAATGATGTGTAGAAACGTGGCCCGTTATAGAGCAGTTTGCGGAGTTGAGGATGCTGAGGCAGCAGTGCCTGCCTCTGGAACATCAAACTGGCGGCCCACTTGACCGACAGACGTGGTCCTCTCGAGCTGATGCTGCGATACAATAGAGAGATAGAGTTAACGCTGCTTGCTTACCTGTTGTTGCTTAATGTTTGAGTGTCGGTATCATTCGGCTGTGGTTACATTTGGTTCTTTGGTAGCGCTAGGTACTTACAGTGTGTGTTATCCTTCTGGATACACCGTCTTTTGGTTTACGATATCCCGGCCCCCCTCCCCTCGCTCCCCTTTCCCGCTCAACCACCAGAAAACGAATCTTCAAACTGTTGTGCACAACTGTCTCTCGTACCATTTGTTGCTTGAAAATGAATGTGTGTTCAGATGTAGAAATATTGGCGATGGTCGAGGATGGTTCCCGGCTTTATTCCCATAAGTTTGGATTTCAGTGAAGAAGTGGTCGTCGATAGTTACTTGTGTTACATGCACGTCAAGATGATAAACACAATGGAGCCATCAGTCCAAGGAGCTTACTAGATTTATTTGTGATTTCATGAATGATGGTGTGTGCAAAATCTGTTGGAGGTGCTAGAAACCTAAGGGTGACAAAAAAGTTAGAAGATGGGTAATGGTTTGGCAACTACAATCTCTGAACGTCGGAAAATGCTATGTTAATCGAGAGTAACGAAAGTTTGACAACTATACTTATGGTAGAAGTTCACTCGCTCATGAGAGAACAATGCGTTCCAATTATCGATGTCGAAACATTAGTGCAACCCTTTTGAGCCATCTTAGTAAAAGCAATGTCTGTCATTCAAGAAATTCACCGCAACACCAACGCTTGGAATGCCCCATCTGATAATGAAACGCACGAACCCAACCACACAGGAACTCTCACGGCAACGTAGCAAATTTCTTGCTGGAATAGAACTAAGTAACATCCGGGAAGGCAACTCTGTCTTCCATGTGTGGTGTTAATTGCTTCGGGGTCAGCTGCTAAGTAATTTTGTACAGGCCAACAATAATATGGGCATGGTTTAAAACAAATGAATTTTATGGTAGTAAAACATTTATAATGTTGATAGGAACTACTTTAACCACATTTTTGCAGTTGGTACATCTAATATGTTTATTTTCTTTAGTTTTAAATACTTCTCCTAACTACATGGATTATAGACAGTAAATTCGATTAGCATAATTCAGTTTCTCGTGCTACAAAACGTAAATAACTTAACGTGAGGCTACCAAAGTATCACCGCTCACTGCATCCGGAAATTAAACAGCAGTAAAAGCAGAGTTTACAGGTATGTGACTCACAGCACCCCCTACAGACTGTTGCCAGTATTTTATGGGTAGTTAGTATGAAAGGTAATTTAGTATGAAAGCGTTTTCTGTAGATGATTTGGTAAAGAGGCAGATTTTTGAAGGGGACAGTAGGATTTAGATCTACTCCAAATGCAAATATAACTAGATGAGGAAATGGGCCGAGGCCCTGTGAATTGGCGCGCACTATGTGAGTAGAAGTAGGAAGACGCCCCTTCCAGGTTCCTACAATATTTCACGTGAGTGGACTGTACGAAAATGTAATCACTCGTAGAGTATGAGAGATTTTTGAGCAGCAGTTCACGTATTGGCGTGGCAGCCCAGTAGTCAAACACACCGATTAGCAATTCGTCGGCTTGATTCCCACTTATACCACCTTTCTTTAATTTTTGTTTAGTCTTTGTGATATTAAGCGATTGATTATAAAATTTAAATACATTTAAACAGTTCAGTAAAATTAATATATTCAATTTAGTTATGATTGCCACCCTTGTAAGTCCAAAGGCTATATGCCACCGAATTCAAGAACATCGCTAAAATTTTCCCTGGACCACCACTGAGTAGATGCATATCAACGCCTCATCCTCCGGCACTGGCCAATTGCACTGTAAAGGATGCGTTGCCAACAAAAGCTGTTCTCTGACTTCGCCGTCGCCATGGATGGGGCATCATTCATTTCCTGAGGCCACCCATACTCGTCACCTTGCGTTCTTGTATGCCTACGTAATAGTCAAGAACCTGGACTGCTAATTTTTTTTTCAGGGAAATAGCAGACGTGAAATATTAATCTCCATCTCTGTTTATAAGGTCACGAGCTCGTGTCATCTCAACAGTGTCCACAATAACACTATACCAGTAGCTGTAAGTGTGCGCCAGAGGTGTGTTGTTTTATTCTACTGTGCGACAGATACGGATGCCATTTTCTGCAATCACAGGTTTGCTCGGCTAATGTAAATGTGCGACACGCTTCTGGTCTGTATACCGGTCCTCTATTATCCTGATCGCGGCACCGATGTGATACATGCAACAACTGTGCAAAAAATCGTAAGCACCTGCCTTACCCAAACCAAGACCATCCTTTCTTTACATACGGTAAAACGAGCCTCATTTTACATAGTGTTCGGTAAACGCACTTCACACAATGTTTCCCATAATGTTTCGTCAGAATACGACCAATTCTGTTTGGAAATGCCTCATACGTAAGGGAAAAAGGCTGCGGCTTAAGAATTTTCTCGTTTTACACTGGCAGTATTTGAAGTAGAACTGGTTGTATTCCGAGGAAACAAGATGTGGATCGCGATAACACAGTTTACGTGGACGATGGGAAAGGGATGTGATATGTGAAGCCCTTACGCGAACCGGCTGACCAGAAAGTTAACGAAGCCGAACTAGTAGGGAACTAAGTATCGTAGTTTGTACGAAATTGTATTGACATTGTGTCCGTAGTTGTAAACGTTGTAAGAAAGACGAAGTACATCAAGAGCTAGGCGTATTTCATAAGAGGTGGAGGCACTAAATTACTTGAATACGTTGCAAATGGCTTCATATTTGTGTTCGTAAGCCTATCCTAGGTATTGTGGCCTCATCTCACTTTGCTCATCTTTTTCCTGAACCCCTATGGAAACGCCCACTGAAATATGTTTGGAGGGAAAGGTTAAATTTTATGGCCACCTGATTTGTTTTGAATCACTTTCGGTTTCTTCTAATTGGGTCGTATAAAATGCTTTGTATATGACTTGTTGAGCCTGAAGAAGATCTCCTGACTAGAAATGTCGTTGTTTCGGACACGTAGAATAACATCGAGTACGACAGATATTTGTGAGGCGTGCTTAGAAACTGAAATGCCATCTTAAATTCAAGTTCTATTGATAAAAAAGATATATTAAAAAAATTGTTTCTTATGGTTTTTTATCATCGCCAGAAAGCCAAGGGTAAATTTGGGCCCTCTATTTCATTACTGACTTATGTCTTACTGGATTCCAGATCATGGTTTCCTATCACAATTCGTTACATTCATCGTTGTCTATCATGTCCCAAACTTAGTATCACGCTCACGGAGACACCCTGGGTGACAACGTTATACCATAATTTAACACCTAACGCCGAACTGACGTACAAACTACCAAATCCACTATTCTCACGACACCTCAAGTCTGGTAAATTTCCACAAAGCAACTATTTCACCACGGTTTATCTTAGTGCTCAGATGTTTTCCGACCATCTGCAGAGAGAAAAAGCATCCTCTGTTACGTACAAGCGGCAGATGGCGATATCAATTATCCACATTTCCTAAAATATGGTTTTTTTGTCAGTTAATGCTTACAAACTGTATAGAAAAATGTACCTGGAGATTGAATGTCTTAAGTAAGAAATAAGAGTAAAACCCACATCAGTTGGACTGTAAAGCACAATCTTCACTTCAAACGCTCTGAGAGCGGTTAACTACACTTCACACGAAGATAACAAGGGCCACCCTCCAGGAAAATATAACGATAAGCTCACAACAACATGAAGGTCCGAACACGCTCAAATTTGCCTGTACTCTAACATATTTTTCCATAACCCTCGAGGCGGAATTCTTCAACAACGATGGGCATTATACACTGACGTGGCAAAGGTCACGGGATACCTCCCAATATAGTGCTGAACTTCCTTTTGCACGGCGGCATGGACTCAAAAAATCGTTGGAAGTCCCCTGAGGAAATATTGAGCCATGCTACCTCTGTAGCCGTCCATAATTGTGAAAGTGTTGCCGGTGCAGCTGCTCGTGCGCAAAATGACCTCTCGATTATCTCCCATAAATGTTCAACCGGATTGACGTCGGGTGACCAGGGTGACCAAATCATTCGCTCTAATTGTCTAGAATGTGTTTCACAATAATCGCGAACAACCGTTGCCCAGTGGGATGGCGCATTGTCATCCATAAACATTCCATCGTCTTTTGGGAACATGAAGTCCATGAATTCCAGCAAATCGTCTCCAAGTGGCGAAACAAAACCAATCCAGTCAATGATCGATTTAGTTGGACCAGATGACCCATTTCAATCCATGTACAGAGCCCCAAACAACTTGCAGTGTGCCTTTTTGACAGCTTTGGTCCGTGGTTTCGTGGGGTCTGCTCCACGCTCTAATCCTACAATCAGCTCTTACAAACTGAGGTTGCGGGTCATCTGACCAGGCCACCGTTTTCCAATCTAGGGTCCAACCGATATGGTCACTAGCCCAGGAGAGGCGCAGCAGGCGATGTTGTGCTGTTAGCAAAGACATGCGCTTCGGTCTTGTGCTCAATGACCCATTAACGACAAATTTCGCCTCATGGTCTTCATGGATATGTTCGTCGTACGTCCCACATTAATTTATTGGTTATTACAAGCAGTGCTGCTTGTCTCTTATTACTTACAACTCTACGTAAACATTGCTGCTCTCGATCGTTAAGGTCTGGGCGGTGTGGCTTAGCGGTTCTAGGCGCTTCAGTCTGGAACCATGCGACCGCTACGGTCGCAGGTTCGAATCCTCCCTCGGGCATGGATATGTTTGATGTCCTTAGGTTAGTTAGGTTTAAGTAGTTCTAAGTTCTAGGGGACTGATGACCTCAGATGTTAAGTCCCATAGAGCTCAGAGCCATTTGAACCTTTTTTTTCGGTCGTTAAGTGAAAGCCATCGGCCACTGCGTTGTCCATTTTGAGTGTTAATGCCTGAAATTTGATAATTTTGGTGGACTCTTAAGATTACGGATCTCAGAATTTTCAATTCCCTAACGATTTCCGAGATGGAATGTCCCATGCGTCTAGCTTCAACTAGCGTTTCAAGTTCAGAGTCTGTTAATTCCCGTCGTGTGGCTATAAGCACTATGAAAACCTTTTCACGTAAACCACCTGAGTACAAATGACCACTCCACCAATTCACCGCCCTTTTACATACTGTGTTCGCGATGTTACAGCCAAATGTATTTGTGCATATTGCTATTCTTGTCACCCGAGTGTACAACTGGCGTACATAACATGAGCCCACAGAAGATTATGTGGTTACAAGGGCAACATCAAGAAGAGCACAGGTGTGAATGCTCGACTGTTTAGCAGTGCTGTGGTGCACGTTGTGGATAACCAGATAACTGTATTTTACGCTATTAATTAGGCAATGTTTCGCGCAAGAAATCATAGTTAGCCTCTGAATGAGGTTAGTGTGGCAATAGCCATAATTCACGGCCTCATTTGAGGCAAACGAAGCTTTTTCTGAGCAAAATTTTCTTTTTTGAAAAAAAATATAATTTGCATTCTAATTGAGAAATGTTGAGTAATTACTTTACACCCACGTTTATGGTATTTCTGAGGCCTCACCTCTCTCTCTCTCTCTCACTCTCTCTCACTGTCTGTCACGTACACACACACACACACATACACTCACAAACACGCACACACACACATCCCCTGATGGAATGTTGCGTGGCGAAGGCCTCCCGTCAGGCAGACTGGTAGCTTGGTGCAGGTCTCCTCAGGTGCTCCCACTTCGGCGACTTGCCTGTCGATGAGGATGATGTGGTGATGATGACAACAGAACATCCAGTCCCCGAGCGGAGAAAATCTCCGATCCCAGCCGGGAATTGAACCCGGGCCCTAGACTGTCTAGCTGACCACTCAGCTATGGAGGTGACATCTATTGATGAGCCAACTGTTTATGATCACCCTCTTGGTCCACATTAGGAACGCTGTATATCATCGATTCTGCGTGACGTGGATTCGATAAAGCCTTGGTAGGTTTCTGGAGGTATACAGGGTGAAAAGTATTTAAACCGACAAACTCTGGGAGGTTGTAGGGGACATCAAAACAAATATTTTTCCCTAATGTCATTTTTTCCTATGAGGTGTATTTAAACCGGTAGAGGAAGATTTCTCTGGCGGCAAATTAATTAAACCAACAAACACTTTTCCATTTTTTATTATCAAGAAACAAGACATTAACACACCCCAATTTCAATTACAGTAGATTTTCAAAAATGCCTCCATTGACACGTAAACCAAGGTTACACCGTCGGATCATGTTCTGTCCGACATGGGCAAAAACCCCAGGAGTACCTGAATTGTTCCTGCTTCTGCTACTATCCGGGCAACCAGATCCTCTTCTGACGCAACAGGAGTTGCGTAAACAAGGTTGCCCATCTCTCCCCACACAAAAAAGGCCAGAGCGGACATATCTGGGGATCGAGCAGGCCATGCTACAGGACCACCTCTGCCAATCCACATTTCTGGGAACCGTTGGTCCAGGAATCGGCGCACACAATGACTGAAATGTGCCGGCGCACTGTCATGTTGGAACCACATGCATTGTCTTGTAGAGAGCGGGACGTCTTCCAGCAATTCTGGCAATGCTCTGGCGAGAAAATTGTTCAAATCGTTCAAATGGCTCTGAGCACTATGGGACTCAACTTCTGAGGTCATTAGCCCCCTAGAACTTAGAACTAGTTAAACCTAACTAACCTAAGGACATCACACACATCCATGCCCAAGGCAGGATTCGAACCTGCAACCTTAGTGGTCTCGCGGTTCCAGACTGCAGCGCCTAGAACCGCACGGCCACTTCGACCGGCGAGAAAATTGTAATAGTGCCTGCCATTTAATGGCCTAGGTAGCAGATACGGCCCAATTAAACAGTCCCCAACGACACCGACCCACACATTAACGAAGAACAGCACTTGATGAGCGCTAGTAACTGTGGCATATTGGTTATTCTCACTCCAAACATGAGAATTGTGCATGTTGAAGACTTCATCACGCCCGAACGTTGCTTCATCGGTAAAGAACACAGAGGATGGAAATGTAGGATGCATTTCACACTGTTCCAGGTACCATTGCGGAAAGTGTGCACTGGGTGGATATCAGCTGGTTCCAGGTTGTGGACACGCTGTAAGTGAAATGAACGTAACAATTGCTCTCCAAGGACTGTTCTTACATTCGTCTGTTTCGTCCCCATGTTACGTGCAATTGCACTAGTGCTGATTGAAGGATCCCGCTCCACATGCTGCAAGACAGCTTCCTCAAATTGCAGCGTTCTTACCGTGCGACGGCATCCCTGTTCAGGTAATCTGCTAAACGACCCGGTCTCACGCAGACCTTGGTACACAGCAGCAAGGATCCTACGATGCAGGATACGGCGATTAGGATATTGTTGTTGATAAACCCGCTGTGCAGCTCGTCCGTTGTGATGCGCTAAGTAGTACGCACCAACCATATCAGTGTACTCACTCCAGGTGTATCACTCCATTAGAAAACAGAGACAATGCACTACTACACTGGTGGACGGCAGTTGCCTACAACTGAAGAGCGTAATACGACCTATAACAACTGAAGAGCGTAATACGGCCGCGTAATACGGCCTCCACCGGTTTAAATAATCCTCTTAGGAAAAAATGACATTAGGGAATAATGTTTGTTTTGATGTCCACTACAACCTCCCAGAGTTTGTCGGTTTAAATACTTTTCACCCTGTATAGTATCAGGTATCTACGCACATTCCCATAAATTACAATCCGGGGTATATGCGCTTGTGGCGTCGATAGGTCGTATCGACCAGGATTAACACAATCTTCGGACTCTTATTGCTCTGCCGAGCCTTCATGTTAGTTTTTAATGCTGTTCTGTATCACAAGCTGTGTACACGTTTATGACTAACTACGAAATATATCTCTACGTTGAATTTAATGGGGATATTTATTGCATTCGACCGATAATCGTATCCCGTTCCCATAGGCTCGAAGCAAGGCACCGAAGCGTCTCGGATATATTCCACGTTGCATTGGATGTTGATCAGGTGATTTCTCGCCCTATGATAGAGAAAGTTATTCTTTTGGAAGATGTCATCCTCGTAAACATTACATCAACCTCGAAGGAATACAGGGGTCCGCAAAATCATTTTGTAGTTCACAGCTGCCATGGTGCCTCCAACTACTACCTCAGGTCCCATGGAAGGCCTGGTGAATCTTCTTCATCGCACAATAGGCCCCACCGTGCAGAGTCCGTGGCGCGATGCATATTTTGTGCAGCCGTTCACCTGTAAGGTAGTGTATCTATTGCAACAAGAAACGTAATGCTAACGACCAGGCGATAAGTTTCTACTAGTCATCCGTCTAGTCTCGGGTACTCTATGGCTACTGCGTTTGTAACTGATGATGTCACTGGGTCAACATTGGAACGTCCACAGCCCGTGCTCCATTGGTTAGCATTGTCGCCGCTAGATCGTGGAGTCCCAGACTCGATTCTCAGTTAGATTGGAGATTGTCCTTGCTTGGGAATTGGGTTTGTGTACTTTCCTGAATTTTTATTCTCACCTTCATATCAAAGACGTGCAAGTTACCGAAATGGCGTCAAGTAGGAAGACATTCACATGACAGCCGAACAATCGTAGACTCGTTCTCGCAGACAGCTATTTAACACGATAACACGCTGTGGTCTTCAGCAGCATACTTGCGCTGGACAGTATGCTCAGAAATGTTTGTGACTGCTCCAGCAGTGTACTCTGTCGCCAGATCTATCACAAATCCTACCTATCCCACTTTACAGAGTGGGCAAATCAGTGAACTCCATGTTCTGTTTCGCGCTTGGAAGGCCAACACCTTGTCGCCTGCTCGTGCTTTCACCGACCTTGAACAACATACCATTGATAGTAATCTATGAATAGCTGACAATCTTGACCGTTTCCGAAATCATCATTTCCAATCGCCGGGCCACAGCTTGTCGTCTCTTATAAAATTCGCTTATGCTGATGGTTCAAATGGCTCGGAGCACTATGGGACTTAACATCTGAGGTCATCAGTACCCTAGAACTTAGAACTACTTAAACCTAACACACCTAAGGACATCACTCACATCCATGGCCGAGGCAGGATTCTAACCTGCGACCGTAGCAGTCGCGCGGTTCCGGACTGAAGCGCCTAGAACCGCTTGGCCACCGCGGCACGCGCTTATGCTGATGATTTTCCAATTTTGTGCCCCCAGGCGTCCATCCAATATGCTGACAAGACTAACATACAGAAGAATGGAAAAGAAAATTGGGGATTTGTTAGATGACGATCAGTTTGGATTTAGGAAAGGTAAAGGTAGCAGACAGACAATTCTGCCAATGTGCTTAGTAATGGAAACAAGTTTTAAGGAAAATCGAGGAACTTTCTTAGGATTTGTCCACCAGTGTTCAAAAATGTTAAATAGTGCAAGATTTTCAAATTTTTGAGTAAAATAGGGTTAAGCTTCCGGTAAAGACGAATAATACAAGAACCAAGAGGGAATAATAAGAAATTTATTCCTGAAATACAGCTTAACTGGAATAGGTATAAATCCACACCATAAAGCGACGTATGAAAATATGTGCCCGACCAGAATTCGAACACGGATTTCATTCATGTCGCGAACGGTCGTCTTACCGCTTGGATTACTCCAGAACGCTCTTTGGACCGACCCAAAATTCCATGTGTCACTCACGTGTCTATTTCTTCTCATAAATTATTAATTCCTTTGCCAATATATTATCTATACGGATAGCCTAAGTAGCAAGGCGACCGCTCACGATAAGCGGAAAATTCGGGTTCGAGTCCCGTCCTGTCGTTTTAGGTAGTGTATTTATATCTATTACAGTTAAGTTGAATTCCAGGAATAAAATGAAGTATTCGAAACTGTACGTCGTCATCAAATAGGAATAATAAGAATGAAGACCAAGAACGAAGAGCTACGATTAAAAATGGTGAATGACAGGGATGCAGTCTTCCGTCCTTACTATTCAATCTACGAGGGTGTGCTGAGAGCTAATGTCTCTAAATTTTTTATTCTGATCTCTTTATCGGCTATGGTATTACATGTCATTCATAATACTAGGTCGACTTTCCAGCTTTGCTGACGCAAGTTGACAGTGACGCTAGACGTCTCTGAATTAAAGCGTGTAACATGGCAGCGTGTACCGCAAGAACGTCGGTATGTGAGAAACTGTGTACTGCAATCCAGTGTATAATCGCAGAAGACTTTGTACACACAAGAAGCATCATTTCTTTCAACATAACAATGCCAGAACACACACGAGCGCTGCGACTTCCGCAACATTCCGATGCCTTGGGTTCAGGCCCCATCCGATTTTCACCTGGTTCTAAAACTTAGAGAGCAACTTCGGGGACTTCACTTTCATAGCGCTGCTCTGGTGCAATCAGAGGTGGGGTAGTGTCACCGTCAACAACATCATACAGTTTACAGTGATGATATCAACAAGCTGGTCTCTCGCTGGGAGACACGTGTTCGTGGCGATGGTGACTGTTGAGAAATAAGAATTTAAGAAGGGATTAGTATTCGGGTTGAAAGTACATCAATGATAAAATTCGTTCAAATGGTTCAAATGGCTCTGAGCACTATGGGACTTTACATCTGAGGTCATCAGTACCCCTAGAACTTAGAACTACTTAAGCCTAACTATCCTAAGGACATCACACACATCCATGCCCGAGGCAGGATTCGAACCTGCGACCGTAGCGGTCGCGCGGTTCCAGACTGAAGCGCCTAGAACCGCTCGGCCACACCGGCCGACGATAAAATTCGCTGATGAGATTATTACCCTCAGGAAAAGGAAGAAAGGTTATAGATTTCTTGAATGGAACGAATAATAATAATAATAATAATGGGTACAAAATCCGAATTAAGAGTGAAGCGAAGAAACATGATAGTAATGAGTAGCAACGGAGTTCAGTTTTGCGACGAAAGGAAGAAATTATGTCACCATGGAAGCACAATAATTCACGACGGACGAAGCAATCACGAAATAAAAAGCGCGTTAGCACCCGCAAAGAGGCGTTCCTGATCAAGAGCAGTCTGCTAGTATCAAACTTCAGGCTCTATTTGAGGAAGAAACTTCTGATAAACGACGTTTGGAGCACAATTTACTGTGGAAGCGAATCATGGACTACGGAAAAAACGGAAAACAAGTGAATCGTAGTGTTTTAGATGCAGTGCTATACAAAGATGTTGGAAACTGGATGTCCTCGTAAGATGAGGAAGGTCTCCGAGGAATCGGTAAAGAAAAGGACGTAGAGAAAACACGGAAAAGAAGGACAGGATGCTACGGAATGTGTTAAGACATAAGGGAATAACTTCTATGGTACTATACAAAGCTGTAGAGGGTAAAACCCGTAGGGGAAGACAGAGATTGCAACACATCCATGAAATAATTGAGGACTTATGGGCAGGTGCTATGCTGAGATAAAGAGGTTGACGCAGTAGAGAAATATGTGGCGAACTGCACCGACCTAGTTAGAAGACTGATGAATCAAAAACATAACCATCCATAGAACGGCTGCTCCATTCATATATTTCTTCCTTTATTTTAATTTTCACAATTTCCACAACAAAACTCTTTCTCGAAATCTGGAAGAAAACCCACAGAGATTCTGGTTGTGTGTAAAGAACGTTAGCGGCAAGACGCAGTAAATTTCTTCTATGCCCAGTAGCAATGGTAACATTGTCGCTAAAGCAGAGGTATCAAACACGGTTTTCGGAAATTCGTTCACCAAAGAAGACGAAGTAAATATTCCAGAATTCGAATCAAGAACAACTGCCAAAATGAGTAACTTAGAAGCGGATATTCTCGGTGTAGCGAAACAGCTTAAATCACCTAATGAAGGCTAGGCCGCCGCTCCAGACTGTATACCAGGTAGATTCCTTTATGTGTATGCTGATACAATAGCTCCTTTTTGAGCAATCATATACAACTGCTCGCTCGGCGAAATATCCGTACCTGAACATTTGAAAGTTTCACAGATCACATCAATACTAAAAAAAGGAAACACGAGTAATCTGCTGAATTTGCGATAGAATTTTGGAACATATATTGTGTCCGAAGATTGTGAATTGCCTCAAAGAACGATTTATCCAGAAACAGCCAACTTGGATTCAGAAAAATTGCTCTTGTGAAACACAACTAGCTCTTTTTTCTCACGAAGTAATAAGTGCTGTGGACAGGAGATGTCAAATTGATTCCACATTGAATTTTCTCATTTTGAGAAGAAAAGGAGAGCGATCTATTTTACTTGCCAAAAAC
This sequence comes from Schistocerca piceifrons, assembly GCF_021461385.2. NCBI lineage: Eukaryota > Metazoa > Arthropoda > Insecta > Orthoptera > Acrididae > Schistocerca > Schistocerca piceifrons. Next base: position 681,492,648 of record NC_060141.1, on the reverse strand, counting down.
GATCTAAAGGTGAGATCACCTAAATATTTTCTTTATTTAAAACAACCGGTTTTGACAGACATTGCTGTCACCTTCAGAGCTCAAAAAATATTTCTGTTATGAAACGTGTTCATTTTAAGTTTAACCTCACGCCAAGATATTTATTTTTATGTTTTTAAATACTTTAGTTATGACAAACCTTTTATAATGTACTGTTTTTTATCCACATGACAACTTGGCGTGAAGTCCTGCTTCAAATGAAGACATTTCATAACGATAAGATCTTTTAAGACATGAAGATGAGAGAACTGTCTGTGGAAACCGATTGTTTTAAGGAAAGAAATATATATGCGACTTTAGCTTTAGATTGCTTTTCTGCATGATTTCATACTTTTAGATTTGCAGAAGGTTGCTGAAACCGTTTCTCAAAAGTGACTTCTAATCGAACTTCGTAGATGTGGATTATCGGCTCAGTTAGACGACTGGATTCGTGATTTACTGTAAGAAAGGCCGCAGTTCGCAGTAACTGACGGAAGTCACCGAGTAAAACAGCAGTAATATCCGACGTCACCAAGGAAGCTTTATCGGCCCTTTGCTGTTCCTAACGTATATAGACTATTTAGGAGCCAATCTTGGGCTCCCTCTTACCTTGTTTGTAGATGATGCTACCATTTACCGTCTCTTAAAGTCATCAGATGATTAAAACCAACTGAAAAATTATTTAGACATCTGTACGGTGCAAGAAAAATTGTGAATAACTCTGAATAATGCAGTACCTGGATACTAAAACTATTCCGCTAAATTTGGGTTACACTACAAATCACAAAAATCTAAAGGCTGCGAATTCAGCCAAATACTGAGGGATAACAGTTACAAATAACTCAAATTCGAACGATCTCTTAAATAATGTTGTGGGTTAAGCTAACCAAAGACTGCGATTCATTGACAGAACACTTAACAGATGCCATGTGCCTACTAAAGAGACTGCGTAAACTTCGCTTGTCCGCCCTCTTCTGTAATATTGCTGCACGGTGTGGGATCTACATGAGATAGGACTGACGGTGGACATCGAAAAAGTTCAAAGAAGGGCAGCTCGTTTTGTACTGTCGCGAAACAGGGGAGAGACCGTGCCACGGATGTGATACGCGAATTGGGGTGGTAATCCTAAAAACAAAGACGTTTTATGTTGCGGCAGGATCTCCTCATGAATTTTCAGTCTCCAACTTTGTCCGATTGCGAAATCATTTTGTTGGCGCTGTCCTTTACAGAGAGGAATGTTCATCATAATAAAATAAGAGAAATCAGAGCTGGCACGGAAAGATTAATGTGTTCGTTTTTCACGCGCGCTGGTCGACAGTGGAATGGTAGGGAAATAGATGGTTCGGTCAACCTTCTGCCAGGCACTTAGTTGTAAATGAACATGTAAATATACCGAGTCACCTGCCCGAAGTGGCACGAATCATTCCGTCTCCTGGTGGTTTGCGGTGACAGTGTTGTGGCTCGTCAGTGTAATCGCCCATACACACGAGCATACATTCCCTCTCTCTCTCTCTTTTTGTCTCTCTCCCTCACCCACACACACACACACACACACACACACACACACACACACACACATATGTAGTTAAGTGATGTCTGCATAAAAGTGAGACGTTAACGTCGTTCGCTTGAGGTAGTTCCGCTGCCGGCATGCTGTTGGTCCCATTGACCCCGGCCGCTGGCACAGTAGTGAAGCAGATAAGCAGGTTGTGGGACGGAAGCGGAGGCCGGTGCTCTGATAAGGCAGGCGGCTGGCCAAGTTGCGTCGCCGTCTCTGGAATACTAACGAGGCAGCCGGCTCTGAGGTGGCGCTTCCCATGCAGCGCTACGCCGTAGCTCTCGCTGATGACCGGCACCGCTTGGCTGGGCAGCTGGAAAGTGCTCGTCCGTGCAGACGCTGCTGCCGATACTGATGCTGTCACATAGATGAAGTAACGGAATGTTCTCGAATAAGTTAATATACGAGGCATTGCAAAAACAGACATAATGTCTGCAGGGATACCGCAATCACTTTTTTATGCAATGTTACTTATAAATCGTCTTGGTTGCAAAATATTTATTCGCATGACCAGTTTCGGTTCCTCTAGAACCATCTTCTGATCTGAAATGACAATGATACTAATTTATTATTTCACAAATTCGAGCCTATTTCGTCCTATCTGATCAGCATAAAATTGCAGGTACGTTCTGGTACATTTGATGTTGATTAGATAGGACCAAACAGGCTTTCATTTGTGAAGTAGTAAATTAGTAGCATTGTCATTTCAGATCTGAAGATGGTTCTAGAGGAAACGAAACCGGTCATGTGAATAAATATTTTGTAATCAAGATGGATTATAAGCAACATTACATAATATACAAGGGTTGCCCAGAAAGTAATGCACCGCATTTTGTTTCTCAGCCTAAAACAATGCTACGAAAGCGACATGTTATGTATGTATTATTTGAAGTCTCCTGAGAGAGCGCGCCAAGTTTCCGTCACTTTCGACAGATAGCGTAGCTGCAGACCAGTTTCAAAATGGCGTCTGTAGGTGACATGCCGTCACTGAATGTCTCACAGCAAGAAAGAAACTGAGGCGAATATTCATAACGCTTGTGCAAAGTCTATGGAGCATCTGCTGTCGACACAGGTACATTTTCATTTAAAAATGTGTGTGAAATCTTATGGGATTTAACTGCTAAGGTCATCAGTCCCTAAGCTTACACACTACTTAACCTAAATTATCCTAAGAACAAACACACACACACATGTCCGAGGGAGGACTCGAACCTCCGCCAGGACACACGTACAGTTAGTCGTTGGACTCTGAGGGTGAGGTCATCAGAAGGTGGTTCGGCAGAGCTCCAGATTTACGGTGGTGGGATAGACTAATCACAGCTGTCGCGCCTGACATACCTGACGTATCTCCCTCGGACTTCCACTTGTTTGGGCCACTAAAGGAATTTGAGGACGATAAAAATAAATGTCGTGTGACCAGGGCCTCCCGTAGGGTAGACCGTTCGCCAGGTGCAAGTCTTTCGATTTGACGCCACTTCGGCGACTTGCGCGTCGATGGGGATGCAATGATGATGATTAGGACAACACAACACCCAGTCCCTGAGTGGAGAAAATCTCCGACCCAGCCGAGAATCGAACCCGGGCCCTTAGGATTGACATTCTGCCGCGCTGAACTCTCAGCTACCGAGTGGAGGGGGGGGGGGGGCGGTTCAGGACGATGAGGAGCTGATTCACATAGTGATTCCGCCACCAGGACAAGGATTGGCACCTACAGGGTAAACACGCCCTTGGTTACCGCTTGTGAAAGGCCGTAGGACGGGATGGAGATCACGTGGAGAAATAGGAGGTGTGGACAAAACAGCATTTTTTTGAGGCCGGCCGGAGTGACCGAGCGGTTCTAGGCGCTACAGTCTGGAACTGCGCGACCGCTACGGTCGCAGGTTCGAATCCTGCCTCGGGCATGGATGTGTGTGATGTCCTTAGGTTAGTTCGGTTTAAGTAGCTGTAAGTCCCATAGTGCTCAGAGCCATTTGAACCATTTTTTCGAGTGTGTAATTCCCATTATGTTCTATAAATAATTGTTGAAGAAAATAAATGCGCTGCGTTACTTTCTGGGCAACCCTCGTACTAATTTACTCTGGATAAAAGCTTCCGCAGGCCCATTTTTCAATGAAGCAGACAAGTTGACCAAGGAAACTGCTATATTCGGAGCATACCTTGATATCCATTTAGTAGTAACAGCCTTTATGCAGTTCTGACACCGAGTTGTCAGAAAGGACCTATTCATGGAACTGACAGATAGAGCTCATTTGGTTAGATAGCGTAGAACACGATTTTCGAAGTAGCAGACCTTGCGATATTCGAAGTATAGGATTTCACAATACAGAAGACATTTTTCTGGAAGTATAGTAATTTTTTGTTTTGTCATCATAGATAAACTCTAACAAACCATACTGTCAACGTGCAAACATTAAAAACTTTTAATTACAATGTTAATTAAAATATTTGTTCATTTAAGACTTACATTTAAATGTCGATAATATCACTATCAATAATCTTATTTATTTCACATTTAAATATGAAGAAGTGACATAAAAAACAGAATGTAAAATATTCTTTGACATGTTTTCCAAATGTAACTTAGATAATCGATGTATCGCATTATCGTCTTTCGACTTACGTGTACCGAGGCTTTTTGTGTATCCGCGCAGAGAGTCACATAACCCGCTCTGTTGTGTGTTAGGATGGATGGTGAATATATGGAGTTCTTTGTTTTTGTTTTTATTAACGAATGTGCGTATTACCAACTAGTTGACAGAAACAGAGGAATAAAATTAAACTGAAAAACTCAACTGACATCTGAAAATATATTTTGTGTGACTAGCAGTTTTGCAGCCAAGCAAGAATTAATTTCTCCTAGAGAAAGTGAAGTCAATGTACCACACGGAGATGATTTACAAAATTCGACCATTAACAGACTAAGTGAACTGATTCCTTGCTGTACGAATACGATTAACATGGCCAACATTCGTCAAGTACTACTTCTTGCATGAATGAATTTAATCAACAAACTCGCTGTAACGGCTAATGTTGAAATATCGTAAATCTCACTAGATTTCACCCATTAGGAGTAATCGAAATACCCACAAAGAGAGAAGAGCTCTGTAAGAACATGCAACTCAGTTTACTTATTATGTATTAATTTTTTGTCGGATTTCCATATAATTTTTAATAGTGACTGAGTTTCGAACAACTACGTTCATTTGGAAACCACTCCCTGCATCTGGGATGTAAGTCTGTGATATACTTCCAATGGAAGAAATTGTATGTTGTCCTGGTATATCGGCAAGTGTTACGACTGATCCATTCCAACACGTTGCACTAAATATTTAGCGTTGCAGGCAACGGTTTGAAAATGACCGCAGTTGTACGAAACTAGTTATGATGACAGATTATATGCAACTGCGACAGAAAACAAAATAAATTTAAATTCACAGAACTTTTTCCTCAAGTAAATATGAAAGTCAGCTCCCAGAGGAAAGAAGAATGGAAAACATCATCATCATCTTCATCATCATCGGCTTCAAAAATTAGGCGTCTTGCGATGTTCCGCCTCAGAATTGCTCACGCCATGTCCTTAGTGACGCTCAGAGGGTAATACCAGCTACTTTTAATCTTGCAAAGTAATGTAATAATGGAAGAAAATCGATTTTGGCTCCAAAATTTTAGTTTTTTTTAACACTGAAATTTCTACGTGTTCCTTCGTGAGGAGACTGCACTGTAATGGTTCAGAAATTGTCCATAATTGATATGTGTACAAGACTTCGGGCTTCTTGAATGCTCAAGTCGAAACAGTGATTTGCAAATATCAAGAACTGTGGAATTTATTGGGCGTGTTGCGGTGGGTATCAGCTCAACTAGTCGTTGATGTTGCCGCTGATAATCACTTTAAACAAAGCACCATTGGCTGCAGAATACCAACGCGGCCCAGTCACCACTACACTAATGATCCATGCAAATAGAACCCAGCTCTAGCAGGATCTATTGGGCTACTGATTTCTACACTATGGAGTTGTTCACAAAATTCATCATCTCACTGGAACTGAAAGGAAGTAAGACAGTGCCTGAAAAGAGCAGACAAATCTCCAGGAAAAATATCCGTTATAAAAATCATAACTTCGTTAACTGGGATCATAGTGAATAAAGACATTATGTCGAAACTGAAAAAGATTTTACAGAAAGACGATGTCAGACCTGTTTTTACACCAACGAACAAAATATGTCACGTACTCCGATCAGTGAAGAATGAACGCCCACCTCTGTCACTATGTGGTGTATATAAAATCCGTGTACGTGTGGTAAAGTTTATATGGAATAACCAATAGAAGCGTGAATATACGGCTAAAGGGACACAAAAGTCTTTGCCGAATAGAGGAAATAGACACATCGGTTGTAGCATAGCATGCTCTTCAGCCAGCAAGTCAAGAAGTGAAGTTTTCTGGAACAAAGTCTTATCTACGACGACGAACTATTGCCCGTTGCTGTGTAGGGAAGCCACTGAAATATTCATAGCGTGATATGGAGAGTATCTCTGCAGAATTGCTGAACACTTTTTGTCACTGACAAACTGACAATCAATAGTTAAGTTTTATCTTTGACAACGATCATATGTGCTCATCACGCGGATGTCCGGCCGCGTCTTCTTTCTCTACAGTATATATATGTCACTCTCAGATGTGCGACCCGTCAGTCGGCAAGACTCAATGGAGGAGCAACGCCTCTGCAGATGTCCAGCCCAATTCTACACGAAACGTTAAGAAGAAAAGAGTTTCGTGGACTAGGACCTTATATTCAAAAGGTTTATCAGCAGCACTGTCACAGGTCGTGAAAGCCTTCGCATTTTCATTTCACAATGACATCACCAATCTTGCAGCTTTGGAAGGGCTGGAAAGTCCCTGATGTAAATACGCGTGTTCGGATATTATGATGTTTGTCACGGAAACTTTCCGACACAGAGCGGCTATTGTTTCTCGTTGATCTTATGATATCGAAAGATTGGATCATTAGTGTAGTGGTGACTGGGCCGCTTCGGTATTCTTCAGCCAATGGTGCAGGCAACATCATATTTCCTCGATTATTATATTATTTTAAAAGATTAAAAGTAGCTGGTATTACCCTCTGACCGTCATTCGCATTTCGGCGTATTTGTTCCGTTAGCCTATAGAGACGTAGTATAGAGGGAGAACTGAAAGAGCAACATAAAAATTGGATAACATTCTTTTAGAATTTTTTGTAACCTGTGAGGTTGTCCCTGGAATCTTAAAACATGTCCTGTAATGCTGTAGATTGTACTGGTTAGTGTTTACAGCATATTGATTTTATTACCGCTTTCTTTCAGAACCTTGTCGTTTTTTATTTCTTAATTTTCACCATGTTCGCTTATCGGTTCTTTTCTTGTTTTCTCAGTTGCGGCTCTTCACGTAGAATGGGCTACCATACCTCCAGAGATATTCAGACACCACACTGGAAGTGCGCCAGCTGAATTCAAGCCGTCATAAAGTCGTTGAGTACACACACCCAGACATTAATGTCCATTGATAAGTGTCTGAATACTTTTCACCAAATTGTGTGCTTCTAAACTAGGTTACTCAAATGCCTTTCCAAGTAGGCTACTGTGATTATTGACTTACATTCCCTACCTCTTACAAATGGCAATGGGGTTGTTAAAAAACACTGAGAAGGGGAATCCTTTCTTCGAATATAGATCAAAAGGGCTGTCAAGGGTTCAGCCTCTGACAACATGGCAGTAGAAGAATATAACCTAAAACGTTTCAGTCTGCATTGAGTACCTTTTCGGACTCAGGAGAGTTTTTTTTATGACGACAGCAAATAAGTGATAGACATTCAGTTTTGTAGAGCACATGAAAGTCCTAAAAGTAAACTTGTCTGTATGTTTATTTGCACGACGATAGAAGCCTAATCAGTGGACAATGGCCTGGGCGACCGAAATCTATCGTGGTGATCCAAAATAAAAGTCAATTGGCGCTGTTGTTCCTTTCCAGGTAATTAGTACAGCTGCGAAACCTGCACCATTACGTTCCACGTGCTGGACACGAAACTGTTTGAGTAACCGTACAACTGATCTTCCTACACTGTCTCCGACAGAATAACAATGTCATCCACAGACCGCATGGGTTTAGTTTCATTTCCCTTAACTTTAAATTCCCTTATCAGATTCTTCCTTGCCTACTTTCAAACTAATTCAGTGTACGGATTGAACAACATCGGAGATAGGCTCCAAATTGTTTCCCTCCCTATTCAACCAGTACTCTCCTTTCATGCCCTTCGACTCTTGCAACTGCAGCCTAGTTTCTGTACAAGTCGAAAATAACTTTCCTCCAATGTATTTTATCCCTGCTACCTTTAACACCTGAAAAATTATAGTCAGTAGAACACTGTGAAGAGCTTTCTTTGAATCTAACTGCTATAAACGTATGTTTGCCTTTCCTCAACATACTTTCTACGATATGTCGTAGAGGGTGTATTGTTCGTGTGTTCCTACATTTCCCATGAACCCAAACTGGTCTTTCACGGTGTCGGCTACTACTAGATTTTCCATCCCTCTGTAAATAATTTGTGTTAGTATTTTACAACAATGATTTATTAACCATTACGTACGGCTCTGCGTACTAACGTCTCCGAAAAACCTTGCTTCGATATCTTGAATCTTTCTTGAAATACAGGGATACGACATCTTACGCGTCCTACCCCGTGCGTATACGCAGTGCCAGAAACACGGAGAAACCATTTCATCCATTGCGTGTCCAGCATTGGAGAAAGCGAGTTCTGCGACGGATAGATCTTGATGCCTCCGGCTGAGAACAAGTTTACGGAACGAGCAAGCCATGTCGAATTCTCGCGTGCTGCGGTCATTAGGTCTATCGAAAGTGGACGAAAGTTGGTGTTTGGTCATTTAACTTCACGTCCATGAAAGTGGACCCACGAGTTCGACTGCTCATTCCAAAGTAGGTAGGAACAGAACTTGTATGTGTATAAACATCTAGCGTAAATCACACTAAAGAACGAACTACATTGAATTTTGTCGTACGGACAGGTTGTGGTAATTCTTGCTACGATTCCGTGTCTAAATCCGTATTCTACTAATCACCGTGAAATGCGTGGCACTGGTTATTTCACATTATACAAGTTAATATGGTTTTTCCCATTCCATTCGCACATGGAACGCGGAAATAATGATTGCTTAACGCCTCTGCTCGCGTTGTAATAGTCTAATGTTATCTTCGCAATCCCTGAGCGAGCGATACGTAGAAAGCTGTAGTGTGCTCTTAGAATCATCTCTAAAAAGATTGTTCTCCAAAGTTTCTGTGTACGCTTCCGCGGGATATTTTGTGTCTTTCTTCATTCATTCATAAGTTCATTTTTTTTTCTTCACCTTCTCCTTGGATCAAACAAACCTGTCATCGTTCGTGCTCCCCGTGTCTGTTCACTACTTCATGTTAGTTCTATTTGCTACTTTCCCACACAAATGAGCTATATGCTACTACGAGTCATACGAGTATTTCATGAGCAGTCTCCTTTTTGGACTGCATTGCCCTAATATTCTATCAATGAACTTAATTCTGTAGCCCGCTTTGGTCATACTCGTCGTTCAATTTCACATCCCAAAAAATCGTTACATGCAGGTACTTGTATGATTTGACAGACAGCAACTGTGACTAACTGATATTTCAGTCACAATATATATATACATATATATTTGTTTTGTAACATATAAAATGTGATATTTCTTAACGTTTAAGGGAAGCTGCCAGTTTTTGCACCTCTTTGAAAGATCCAACTGAATATTTGTGCAGCTTTTTTCAGGCAACTCCCATTTCAAATGGCAGCATCATTCGTAGGTACTTTACGGTTCCGTTCATATTGGTGCATTGACCTGGTAGTGTTGCATACTATTTACGGCACTACTACATGTTGCTCTTCCAACACAACTATGCGGCGCATGACGCTCAGTAAACACCAAAAATAATTGTGCGTAGTTTAACTGCAGCATGTATATTTTTCTCAGTTTTCTGTTTTTAAGGTCTTCTTACTGTCGTGAGGTGCATTTTGGAATTAGAAATATGTAGCTAGCCTGTGCCTCAAACGCTGGCTTCCTGTTAAAAATGCTACTATGGTCTCGTGCTTGCTAAACGCACAAGTCACGAAACGCTAACCTGTTCCTTGAATCATTTCTATCACCCGTATTATGGCTACGTGGTAATGGTCCAAGACTGACGGTCAGTTATCAAAAACAGTTTACCTAGGTTTTCATAAACTGCGCCTCGTTTGACAGAGGCACAGAGAAAAATTTAGTTTTCGTAGAATATCTGTTTTGAGCTCTACCATTGAATTTGCTATGTCGCTCACACAGCAACAAATACTCATTCGTTGCATAAACATAAAGCGTTCCACTATAAATACATTGTTGCTGTAATCTTCAGTCCGAAGATTGGTTTGATGCAGCTCTCCTTACTGCTCTATCCTATGGAAGCCTCTTCGTCTCCAAATAAATATTGGAGCCTGGATCCTTCTGAATTCGCTTACTGTATTCATCTCGTGGTCCCCGTCTACGACTTTTACTCCCAGCATATCCTTCCAATACTAAATTGGTGATCCCTTGCGGTCTCAGAATGTGTCACATGAACCGATCCTTACTTTTAGCCACATGGTGCTGCAAATTTCTTGTCTCGCCGGTTCTGTTCAATACCTCCTCATTAGCTACGTGATCTATCCATCTAATCTTCAGCATTCTTGGGTAGCACCACGTTTCAAAAGTTTCAGTTTTCTTCTTATCGAAACGATTTATCGTCCATGTTTCACTTCCATACATAGCTATATTCCATACACATATTTTCAGAAGAGACTTTCTGCCAACTAAATTCATAGTCGATATTAACAAATTTCTCTTCTTCAGAAATGTTTTTCTTGCCATTGAAAGTGTGCATTTTATATCCTCCCTATTTCGACCATTATCAGTTATTTTGCTCCCCGAACAGCAAAACTCATCTATTACTTACTTTAAGTGTCTCGTTTCCTATGCTTATTGCCTCAGCGTTGCCCGATTTAATTCAGATACATTCCATTATCCTTCTCTTACTTCTTTGATGTTCATCTTATACCCTTCTTTCAAAACAGTGTCCATTCCGTTCAACTGCTCTTCCAGGTCCTTTGCTGTCGCTGACAGAATTATAATGTCATCAGCAATTCTCTAAGTTTTATTTCTTCTCCCTCAACTTCAATTCTCACTCCAAATTTTTCTTTGGTTTCCGTTACTGCTTGCTCAATATACATATTGAATAACATAGGGGATAGGCTACTATGCTGTATCATTCCCTCTCGACCATTGTTTTCCTTTCATGCCCTCCGACTGTAATAACTGCCGTATGGTTTCTGTACGAGTTCTAAATAGCCTTTTGCTCCCTGTATTTTACACCTGTACCTTCAGAATTTCAAAGAGAGTATCCCAGTCAACAGTGTCAAAAGCTTCATCTAAGACTGCAAATGCTACAAAAGTAGTTTCTCCTTTCCTTAATCTTTCGTCTAAGATAAATTGTGGGGTCAGTATTACCCCGTGTGTTCGTACATTTATGTGAAATCCAAACTGATCTCTCAAAGGTTGGATTCCACCAGCTTTTCCATTCTTCTGTAGAAAATTTGTGTTTCTATTTTGCAGCCATGACTTATTAAATTGGTAGTTCGGTAATTTTCACACCTGTCAACAACTACATTCTTTGGAACGGGGATGATTACATTCTTAATGAAGTCTGAGGGCATTTAGACTGTCTCATACATCTTGCACACCAGATCGAAGCCGACGTCATGGCTGGCTCTCCCAAGGCTATCAGTAGTTCTGACGAAACGTCGTTTATTCCTGAGACCATGTTCCGACTTAGTTCTTTCAGTACACTATCAATTTCCGTATTACCAACCTATCTTTTTCTAAGTCCTCTTTCACTTCTATAACTTTGTCTTCAAATTCATCCTCTTTGTATAGAATGTGTACTTCTTCCGCCTTTCAGCTTTTCGTTCCTTGCTTAGGACTGCATTTATATCTGAGCTCTTGGTATTCATACAGCTGCTTCTATTCTCTCCAAAGGCCTCTTTAAGTTTCCTGTAGGCAGTAACTGTCTTTCCCCGAGTGAAATGTGCTTCTAAGTTCGTATCTTTCTTTTCTGGCGATTTCTGTTTAGCCATTTTGCATTTCCTTTCAGTCTTACCTTTAGACGTCTGATTTCTTTTTCACCTGCTTCAGTTGCTGCATTCTTGTATGTCATGCTATCATCAGTTAAATTCAATATCTCCTGTATTATCCAAGAATTTCTACTGGGCCATATCTTTTTACCTTTTGATCCTCTGCTGCCTTTACTATTTCGTCTCTTAAAGTTACCCATTCGTCTTCTACTGTATTCCTTTCCCCTGTTCTAGTCAACCATTGCTCACTGCTCACCCTGGAACTCTCAATAACCTCTGGTTCTTTCATCTTATCCAAGTCCCATCTCCTCAGTTTCCTACCTTCCGTTTTAACCTACAAATAATAACCAATAAATTGTGGTCACCGTCCACAACTGTCCCTGAAAATGTCTTAGAATTTAAAATCTGGTTCCGAATTCTCTGTCTTACAATTAATGTGAAACCTTTTTTCATGACTCTTAAACCAAATGTTAGCGATGATTAAATTACGCTCTATGTAAATTTCTGTTTCATTCGATATTCAGTTGAAAGAGTCTGATAGTTGGTCCAATATTTCTTGTTAATGAGCTCTGAAAAGAACTGTTTCTGCTATTTAGTTGATATGCCATTGCCAGGAGATCCTATGGATAGTCTGGCTGCTAAGAAATGGCTGGCAGAATTCTTCATTGACCGCCTGCTGACTAGTCAACTTCCATTGGAGTTTAAAAAGGCGAAGATAATATCTGTTCTGAAACCTGGCAAACCCAGCAACAAGGTAGAAAGCTATCGCCCCATTGCCCTACTTAGCTGCTGCTACAAGCTTTATGAAAGGCTAATATATAACAGAATATGTAGCGCTATTCTAGAGAACGTTCCAGTTGATCAGGCAAGCTTCAGACCAGGGCGTAGCTGCTGCGACCAAGTATTGTCTCCCACATACTTCATAGAGTCAGGATACCAAATGAAGCAGAAAACATCTGTGGCATTTGTTGATCTAACTGCCGCCTTCGACACTGTGTGGAGGTGAAGCCCTAACTACAATTTTCTCAGCATCATACCCTGCAGATCAATGGCTCGACTGATTAACCCCATGCTAGGTGATCGGAAGTTCCAGGTAATCACTGGAAGCAACATAAGTAAGGAGAGGAAGCTGAACAATGGATTGCCTCAAGGATCAGTTTCCTCACCCTTACTGTTCAACCTATATCTACCTGATCTACCTGACACTTCGTCCAGAAAATACTGCTATGCCGATGACCTGGCTCCAGCCGTAAAACACCAAGAAATGAAGACAACAGAAGAAAATCTAGCCAATGGCCTGTTTGCATCAGATAATTATTTCAAAATCTGGAGACTCCAACTCAGTGTGAGTAAAACAGAAGTGTGTTGCTTCCATCTAAATAACCGGTTGACGAACGTAAAACTGGAAGTAAGTTTCAGAGGCAGAATTCTACGTCATAATTGGAAACCAAAATATCTTGGTGTCATCCTGGGTCGTACACTATGCTTCAAACACACCTTCTTAACTCAGCTCAAAAGTTGAGGACTCGAAACAACATCCTCCATAAGCTATGCGGAACTACCTAGGGATCTTCAGCAACCACCCTGCGATCTTCAGCTCTGGGCTTGGTGTACTCAAGTGCTGAGTATTGTGCAACTGTTTGGACGAACAGTCATCATACAAGGCTTGTTGATACCCAGCTGAATACGACAATGCGCATAATATCTGGCGCAATCAGATCTACTCCGGTTTATTGGCTTCCACTGTTAACCGGCATAATGCCTCCTGATCTACGCAGATGTACTGCCTTTATGAGAGAATTTCACAAGATCACCAGGAATTCTTACCTACCCGAGCACAGCGACCTGCCGCTTTTAAATCGTAAGAGGCTGGAACCACACCATCCAACTCTGTGCGATGCTGCTCACATGGTTGCCGAGGATTTCAAACCTCTTGAAGAATGGAAAGGCCGGTGGCAAGCAGTGATAGATGTGCACCTGCATAACATCTTCTTAGGTGCTAAATTTCCAAGTGGATTCGACCTACCACGCAAAACCTGGACTACTCTCAACAGAATCCGTACCGGCCATGGCCGATGCAGGGATGCTCTCTTTAAGTGGAAGAAGCTGCCTGATCCAGCCTATGACTGCGGGCTCCATACCAGACTGTTCACCACATTGTCAGTGAATGCAGGATTCGAGCATATCACGGCGCCAAAGAGGACTTCCTGCTAGCAACTCCAGATGCAGTGCGCTTGATTGAAGGACTGGATATTCAGTTGTAAAGACAAACTTAAGTTTCTTGTGTGTTAATATGTATATGTAATTTAATTTCATGATATGTCTGTATTAGCCATACGCTAAATAAAATCTGTTTCTTTCCTTTCCCCAAATTCCGTATTCACCTACTCGTTTTCTCTCTATTCCTTTTCCTGCTATCGAATTCCAGCACTCCATCACTGTTAAATTTTCGTCTCCCTTAACTACCTGAATAATTTATTTTACCTCACCACACATTTCTTCAATATCTTCATCACCTGCGAAGCTAGTTGGTATATAAATTTGTACTACTGTGATGGGTGTGGACTTGGCTACGATAAAGCTTACACTATGCTCTTCATGTTAGTGTACCCTCACTCCTATTTTCTTATTCATTATTAAACCTACTCTTGAATACCCCTACTTGATATTTTATTTATAACCCTGTATTCATCTGACCAGAAGTCGTCTTCTTTCTGACACCGAACTTCACTAATTCCCACTATACCCAACTTTAACCTATCCATTTTCATTTTTAAGTTGACCAACCTAGGTGCCCGATTAAGGGATCTGACATTCCGCGCTCCGATCAGTGGAACGCCAGTTTTGTTTCTCTGGTAACGGCGTTCTCCTTAGTAGTCCCCGCCTGGAGATCCGAATGGGCGACTACTTAACCTCCAGAATATTTTAACCAAGAGAACGCCACCATTATTTACCATAAAACAGAAATGTGTGCCTTCGGAGTAAAATACGGTTTAGTTTCCCCTTGCTTTCAGCCGTTCGGAGTACCAGCGCAGGAAGACCGTTTTGTTGATATTATAAGGCCAGATCAGTCACGTCCAGACTGTTGCCACTGCAACTATTGAAAAGGCTATTGCTGCTCTTCAGGAAACATACGTTTATCTGGCCTCTCAATAAATACCTCTCCGCTGTGGTTGCACCTACGGTACGGATATAACTTAGGCACGCAAGTTAACCCACCGACGGCAAGGTCCACAGCTCTTGAGGGGAATGGTTATCAGTACGTATGAACATATTACAAATTCGGGTTTTTACAGTTGTTCTGCGTCTCTTTATGCACCGAATGTGGACGAAATAGCAGTTAACTTTGTATGTTTTAACATTCGGAACAACTGTGCCTTCCTTCTGCAGCGAACGAACTGCGTCTGTGTGCATGAAAACTGAAAAGGCAATGTGAGACAGTGTCCGGCACAATGTGGTCATGAGGTCTTGCCAAGAATTAATTGTGCACGTTCCTCTTTTTCCTTCATTGTGTTATTACTTGTAGTTGAGGCAGCATGAAAATATCGGATGTTAATTGGGGCTCGATAATTACTTCTGAGATCAGATGTGCTCTCTTTACTCCATCCTGATCTTAATTAGAAGCGCCGAACGCCTGATCTTTCCGGAAATAGTGTAACGTCTGTATTTAAGCATGTTTTGTGCTGCTGTGTCAGATATTCGAAAACATTATGGGGATGGGAAATTGTCTCAAATCTGAGCAATAGGCAGGCCGATGGTCGATACTCTATGTACGTCGCGTAGATATTGCGCGCTAGTTTCACGGGTGCTGGTGCTTCACATCCAGTTCCACTTCACAAGGGAAGTGAGGCGTTGCCTTACCCTTCAACGACGTCCTCAACCGTTTCAAAGTCAACAGATGCCCTTGGCCACAGTGTTCACAGAAAACCTATGCACATCGACCTGTTTTTGCACGCCTACCAGTGTCATCGGCCGGTACAGAACTCACTGTTATCCCGCCTTTGGTACATCGTACAACAAGCACATCTGGCGCCGATAATCTCCCGATATGTTAAGCTCAGCACTGCGCAACAATATAGGTAGTAACATTGGAAGTGCTGTCGGCTACAGCAACCAGAAAAATTTGCTATAGCCGAGTACGCTTCAGAAAATGGTCACACCTACAGCGTGTTTGTAATTAGACTTCGCTTCTTGAGTCATTGTAGACGGAAAAGTATTTTCGGTACGTGTCCTGTAGGATTTGCGTTATTTGTAGGCGGCAGTACTGGTCGGGCAGCCCGCCCGGCTATCCGCGCGGTCTAACGCGCTGCTTCCCGAGCGGGAAAGCGTGCCGGTCACTGGCACGAATCTGTCCGGCGGATTAGTGTCGAGGTCCGGTGTGCCGGCCAGACTGTAGATGGTTTTTACGGCGGTTTTCCATCTATCTCGGCGAATGCGGGTTGGTTGCGCCTCAGCTACGCTATGTCGGCGATTACTGCACAAACACTATCTCCATGTACACGTACACCCTAATTACTCTACCACGCAAATGTTTGGGGTTACACTGGTCTGGTATGGGACGTTCCCGGGGCGGGGAGGGGGGTGCGGGTCCACTGGAGGTTCGAACAGCGCAATAACTCTGGGTTCGGTGTGGGGTGGCTGTAGGGTTCAAAATGGCTCTGAGCACTATGGGACTTAACATCTATGGTCATCAGTCCCCTAGAACTTAGAACTACTTAAACCTAACTAACCTAAGGACATCACACAACACCCAGTCATCACGAGGCAGAGGAAATCCCTGACCCCGCCGGGAATCGAACCCGGGAACCCGGGCGGCTGTAGGGTTCAAATGGCTCTGAGCACTATGGGACTTAACTTCTGAGGTCATCAGTCCCCTAGAACTTAGAACTACTTAAACCTAACTAACCTAAGGACAACACACACATCCATGCCCGAGGCAGGATTCGAACCTGCGACCGTAGCGGTCACGCGGTTCCAGACCGTAGCGCCGAGAACCGCTCGGCCACCCCGGCCGGCACACTGCTGTAGGGTAGGTGGACTGCTGTCGCCTGTTGTGGGGTTGTGAACATCTGAGGGCTATGGCGGGACGAAGAATTTCCGTCGTTTCTAGGTCCCCAGTTTAATAAAACATACACAATGGTAGGGCAACATTGTGTTGAAACACAGCCATCAGTGTGCATCATTGTTGTCAGACAGTCAACATGTGTCTGGACAAGGTGAGCAAATCTTTGGTCATAAAGCTGTTTTCTCAAGACGACAGCAATAGTGCTGTTGCTTTTCACGAGGGTCGACGCATTAGAGGAATACAGAGAAGTTGAAGAAGATGATTTGGAAATTCGAATTAACTGGTGATTTGGGAATTGCTCCTGGGTGAGTCTGACGACCCTTGTGCCATAAATTGTCGAAGAAGTTACCGTTGCCGTGGTTGTGAATGTTGGACCCAATGCACGATGTTCAAGGAGTGCACGAGCTGTCACTACAGCTGAACATGATATGGTCCACCGTTGTTTCGGCCAGCGTAGAGCAGTAGAGCGATCTCTAGTGCGGTTCCAGCCTGTCGACGATGCAAACGGTAGTCACACTGAACGAAGTTAGTAACGTGCAACGGAGTCATGGTATGCAATTAACATATGTTACCCTCTCATGTGGAAATTAAAATGTGTTTCTTCTTTCGCATGTCTTTAAAAATGTTTCCACAATGTTTCATTATCCTACCGTCTCTCGATTTTCAGGGGTGCCCTTTCAAGTCACGGAAGTTTCACCCTGTATTTCTACACACATACTCCGTAAGCCGCCATGCATGGCGCCGGGTACCATGCAGCCATGCTACTCATTCAAATGGTTCAAATGGCTCTGAGCACTATGGGACTTAACATCTGAGGTCATCAGTCCCCTAGAAATTAGAACTACTTAAACCTAATCAACCTAAGGACATCACACATCCATGCCCGAGCCAGGATTCGATCCTGTGACCGTAACAGTCGCGCGGCTCCGGACTGATGCGCCTAGAACCGCTCGGCCACCGTGGCCTGCGCTACTCATTCATTTTCCTTTCCTTTTCGCAAATGAAGCGAGAGAAAAACGAGTTTCATGCTTCCGTACGATCGCTGATTTCTTTTCTTTTCCCTTCGCAGTCCTTAAACGACATATATGTGGGTGAAAGTATGATCGTTATAAAGTCTGTCGAAACTGCTGGTCCCCTAAGCTTTCTCATAAGTTCTGAATAATGAAACGCTGCACCAGTTACTTAATTTTTCATGCTTAGCACAACGCGTTATTGGAATTTATTTTCATATTCGAGTGCATTTCTTTGCACAAATATTTTTGTAATGCTTCCATGTGTGATTTTCTGCGTTTCTTGCATTGCAGTTGTCTTTTTTTTAAGTCATACTGCAATCGAGAAATGAGACAAATGATTCTTGGAATGCTTTTGATATGCTAATGTTAGAGATAGTAATTTGCTTACAAGTATTGTGTCTCCTCCATTACACAGAACATCGCACACGCACGCACACACACACGCACACACACACACACACACACACACACACACATCATCACTTACAATGCCCGTTTTTGTAATCGAAACGTGCTACAGTGTGGCTTCACAAGGAGTTTGTACACAGTCGGAGATGTTACATTTTCCGAGGATTACATTACAAACACATAGTTGCCAGTTTGTAGTGTACAAGAATTTCCGTCCCCTCCATTAAATCATTGTATGCGCTTTTCGAAAGTGGTAGAGTATCTTAAGACCTTTTTCGATCTTTTGTAATGTGTGTCCAGTGTTTTTTTTTTCTGTGTGTTGTTATCGTTGCATTTGTAAATTGATTGTGTGTGTGACAGTTGATACTCAGTGTATCTAATTTGAAATTTCCTGGCAGTTCGTCCTACGTAGTGCGTTGATGAGTTTTACGTGTGATTTTGTATTTTCCTGCTACTGAGAATTAATATTTTTATTGTTTAAAGTGTGGCCTAAATTGTGTTATACTTTGTTGCTTGTAGAGAACTCTAGTTTCACTTTATGTCACGGGTTTGCTATTTTTTCAGCGACGTTACTGACGTACGTTATGCTGGCCATACATTTTATTGCATTATTGGTTCTTTCTAAAGAGTTCCGAATTTATTCCTTTTTTGTTATTTGTTTCTACATTTTATCTATCATAGACATGAGCCATTACAAGTTACTTAACGATCTCTAATTCTTTCTCCCTGATCTTCTCGTACAATGTGAATTTTTGGTTCTTTGTACCATGGTTTCGTATCTAGCTTTATTGTGAACATGTGGATGACTTGATGTGGTACGGATTGTGTTGCTAGAAGTTGTCTTTTTTCTACAGATCATAAAATTGTGCCTGTTGTTTTGATTTTCTATGCACAAAAGTACTTTATTAAATAAATGTATGATAGTGTTAGTATCATTA
Organism: Schistocerca piceifrons; assembly: GCF_021461385.2. Taxonomy (NCBI): domain Eukaryota; kingdom Metazoa; phylum Arthropoda; class Insecta; order Orthoptera; family Acrididae; genus Schistocerca; species Schistocerca piceifrons. The sequence goes on along the minus strand of NC_060141.1, from coordinate 681,473,457 downwards.
ATGCCACCATTGATTAACAGTAAGGTATCATCTAGAAATTTTGGGTAGTATGCTGGGATATTGGCTGCTGAATATTTTCTATTCTATATGGTTTTTAAAATACCTGCTATTGTGCCAGGTATGCATGCACTCATGGCTAGCCCAACTGGTTGTTGTTATCACTGAGTGCAAAGTAACTGTAGGCGAGGATTATTTCTAGGAACTGTACGAATTCAATAATTTCAGCTTGTGAACACTTTTTGTGTTTCAGTAAGTCGTCCTTTATTACTGCAATGGCTCCTTCAGTAGGAATAATTGTGATATCTAGTGAAACCAAAAAAGGCCTCACGTGGAATGTTTATTTATTTTATTTCAGTGAATAGTGTGTGGTACGGATTTTTGCAATATACGTAGTTCCATACGTGAAATACTCTTTTGGGAACTGACGGAGTTTGTGAGACAGTTTGTATGCACGGATGTTGATTCTCTTAACTAAGGGTCTCACTGGACATGCTTCCTTGTGTACTTCAGCTTTGGATCTCAATGTGCGGGCTTCAAGGTTCATACAGGTGATGTAATTCTTTTCAAATTCCTTCAGTAAGAATTGTGTTTTCTTTAGATGTGCTTTGGTTTTGCTGGGAAAATATTTTTGTGGATCTCTGATCAGTTAAGCTACGTTCCTTTCTGTGATAAATTTAAGAGATTTTGCAAGGTGGACAATTACTTTGTTAAGTGATGCTTGTAATGTGTTGTATGGAGAACGTTCATTATTACACGGGACACGGACGTACCTGCACAAAAAGCTGTAGAGCAACTGTGTGTCCACTTCCGTGCACACCAGGAGGAAAACTTGCCGATCAGAAGACGAACGCTGATTGGCGGACAGCTACCAATGGTTGACGACATGGACATCCACGAATAGCCTCTTTCCTTCCATTTTCCCTTACGTCATGTCTAGCCAATCATATTAGAGGGCCAACTAAAAGTTTTACAACAGTGACGTCAGACATCGATAGTCTGTAATAAATAGAAGCACCTATCCCCACGCAAAACCAGTCGTGCCCTGAGGAAGGCCGTTGCAATTCGGCCGAAACTTCGGTTTTAGTGTGTTATAGTTGTTAGTTTTTATCAATGACGTGGCATAATACCCAGGAGAATTTTAATCGCAACGTTCATTATTGACTGATTGAGCCTTATTACGTGTGGCAATATAGATGAATATTTATTCTGTCGCTTGTTAGCAGTTTCTTATTAAAAGTCAGTTTCATCTCTGAATTCTAGATTCGACTCTTCAATTAGCAGCGTTAGAGTGCCTTAGCCCAGTCTCCAGTAAATACCATTACAGCCTTACATTAACAGACTCGAATACCACGATCTACGAGCTTCTTCTGTCCAGCGGCATCTGTAAATGGTGGCAGTTTGGTGAAATTAGAACTTTGTCGTTTTGTCTTGATGGAACAGAGCACAGTTATGGCCTTTCGCACGCTCGACATTCAAAGTACAAATTTTGCTGTAATCTGTAGAGGTACAGAGAATGGTATACCCAGGACGCTAGGACACCTATTGTGATGAACTCTGACTCTTGTTTCCATCCAGTTGCAAGCGCTTCCAAAATAGCATCCTCTGCCTTCGTTCCAGAGCCGCCGTAGTTTCTAAACTGATGACAAGCTGACAAAGCGTAATTCAGATGCTAAACATGAAGTATCATTGACAAACTACGAATCCTTTACAATATGTTTATAAGAAGTTTTCGTTTGATCCACCAGAGGTAGATGCCAAGAACTAGGCGGGTACTCACACAGTAAGCAGAAATGATTAGAAGCACATGTAATCTGAATGGCATGGCGTTTACTTAATTTGATATAGCAAGTCCAAGAGAGTCCTTTGAACAGACCCTAATCTTCATACACGATGAAAACATAGAGACGCCACTATAAAACTGTTGAGGCTTCGACTTATCATGCCCAGAGACTGCCAACACACTGGGTTGAGTTTGTTGCGGCGGTTTCATTGCCGGCTCGGCGATGGGGTGATGGCACTAGGAGAGCGAGGAGCAGAATGAGCCTGCTCGAGCCGGCCGCGGATTGACGGGGCCATCACGTGGTTTACTGCGAATCTCGGGATGCTTTCTGTCTGGTGTGGTATCGATGCTGTAGGACACCACATTTTTTTCTTGTTTCGTCTCAAATTCTTGTAAAAGTATTTTTGAGCCATTCTACGTAACGGCGTAACAACAGTTCAACAGCTCTTCCTGAAATAAGCTCCACTATTTCAAAAAGCTAAGCAAACGAATATCAGACGTCAAACTTGTTTTACCAGGCTGCCCCTACCAACTACAGTGGGAAAGTACTCTTTTGTTCTCCAGAATTTACAGCCCCACCATAATGTTTTACAAATAGTTAACTAAAATGATTACAGTGAAAAGGCACTCTGATTACATTAGCCTTCATTGTATTTAAAAGGAAGAACAACACGCAGTGCAGCCCTAAACATGGTCCAAGGTAAGGCACTCAAAAAAGAGCAATTTAAAGAGGCATTTCTGACTGACGTAACTTGACTAGCTCTGTACCACAGACCACGCAACTTTCACAAGTTTCACGAACAGTTACGATTAACGTCTTTAATGAACCAGACTTTGTAACGTCTAGTAAGAAACAAAAACAACATATTATGTAGTAACGAGAAAATTATATTTATCATATTGTGTTATTGTATAAAATTATGTATTTTTTTTATTATTTATTTTTGAGAATATCTGCGTCGGCGAGTAATGAAACCGCCACAGACGATAAATGTCGAACAAAGATTAAAATAAGTAACTAGTATATAATACGTGACGAACATCAATTTCTTTGTCGTCTTCTTCATCTGGGAGTCGAGCGAGTAAGATATCCTGTGTCGTAGTAGCGAACGCTAGTGTAGCATTCTTTTGTCGAGACTAAGAGATGTACGCCATTACGTGTGAATTCATAAAGGTGTGTAACAATTGAAATATTTAAATGTTTTAATAGAGTTATGTAAATGAAAACTTGCATTATTAATTGTTAAAGCTTGCTTGCCTATTATCCCATCCTGTTGAGACATTTTTCAGTTATATAAATATTATCTGTGGTGCTGAGCTGCGTGGCGAACGAAAGAGCCGCTGCCGCGGCGTATTCAAACGACTTCCAATATAGTCTATCATACCGCAAGGAAGCGGTAAAGTAACAGTAAAATAATATTATTTCTTTTAGCTTCCAGACTTGCAGTGCAGATCAGCAGATTTTATGATGTGTTGCAGGTTGACGTGGGCTGCTGATAGTATATAACTCACAGTACAAATAAGTTAATGTACCGTCAAAGTCTAATAGGAATCTTGCTGTGCTCCGTTCTGGTCTGGCAAACTTTATAGTGAAAACGTATTTTTTAATAAGAGTCTCATGTTCTTGTGCTAGTCGTGGCATTGAATGGTGTTTTACCGAGAAACAAAATCCACTGCAAAATTTTGTTGTTGAACGATCATACGAACTGTAACATCAGTGTTCATAACCAAGTAATTTCAATTTTCAATAACTATAAAGTAGGGAAGATATGTTGATTTTTAGAATGAGTTACAGTCACGAAAAAACGTTCCTTTAATTGTAGGCCGGATACAGAACAATAAGATCTCAATATATATATTTTGCTTTGTTAAAAGGTAATGATGATAAAGAAATTCAAAGCACGGCATTACTAACAGATATTTCGCGGCTCTTTTCGTATATGCGTTATTACGCGAGCAATAACAAAAACAAAAACAAAAAATAAATAGAAAAGAGTATATATATATATACAATATATATATATTTTTCGCCGACAAAAACGCGAAAACTTCCTTCCATTAAGTTAAGCTTCAGTTCTTTCGAAGCAAACCCCCGTAAACAGCAAACACAGCAGACCTTCTAGGAAGGAGAAACGACTCGCAGCACTACGATAGCGTCGGAAGTTCCATATGGATTTTGGCGGATGATGCTGTAGTATACAGAGAAATTGCAGCATTAGAAAATTGTAGCGAAATGCAGGAAGATCTTCAGCGGATAGGCACTTGGTGCAGGGAGTGGCAACTGACCCTTTACATAGACAAATGTAATATACTGCGAATACATAGAAAGAAGGATCTTTTATTGTATGATTATATGATAGCGGAACAAACACTGGTAGCAGTTACTTCTGTAAAATATCTGGGAGTATGCGTACGGAACGATTTGAAGTGGAATGATCATATAAAATTAATTGTAGGTAAGGCGGGTGCCAGGTTGAGAATCATTGGGAGAGTCCTTAGAAAATGTAGTCCATCAACAATGGAGGTGGCTTACAAATCTCTCGTTCGACCTATACTTGAGTATTGCTCATCAGTGTGGGATCCGTACCAGATCGGGTTAACGGAGGAGATACAGAAGATCCAAAGAAGAGCGGCGCGTTACGTCACAGGGTTATTTGGTAAGCGTGATAGCGTTACGGAGATGTTTAGCAAACTCAAGTGGCAGACTCTGCAAGAGAGGCGCTCTGCATAGCGGTGTAGCTTGCTGTCCATGTTTCGAGAGGGTGCGTATCTGGATGAGGTATCGAATATAGTGCTTCCCCCTACTTATACCTCCCGAGGAGACCACGAATGTAAAATTAGATAGATTCGAGCGCGCACGGAGGGTTTCCGGCAGTCGTTCTTCCCGCGAACCATACGCGACTGGAACAGGAAAGGGAGGTAATTGTGATATCTAGTGAAACCAAAAAAGGCCTCACGTGGAATGTTTATTTATTTTATTTCAGTGAATAGTGTTGTATGGAGAACGTTCATTATTACACGGGACACGGACGTACCTGCACAAAAAGCTGTAGAGCAACTGTGTGTCCACTTCCGTGCACACCAGGAGGAAAACTTGCCGATCAGAAGACGAACGCTGATTGGCGGACAGCTACCAATGGTTGACGACATGGACATCCACGAATAGCCTCTTTCCTTCCATTTTCCCTTACGTCATGTCTAGCCAATCATATTAGAGGGCCAACTAAAAGTTTTACAACAGTGACGTCAGACATCGATAGTCTGTAATAAATAGAAGCACCTATCCCCACGCAAAACCAGTCGTGCCCTGAGGAAGGCCGTTGCAATTCGGCCGAAACTTCGGTTTTAGTGTGTTATAGTTGTTAGTTTTTATCAATGACGTGGCATAATACCCAGGAGAATTTTAATCGCAACGTTCATTATTGACTGATTGAGCCTTATTACGTGTGGCAATATAGATGAATATTTATTCTGTCGCTTGTTAGCAGTTTCTTATTAAAAGTCAGTTTCATCTCTGAATTCTAGATTCGACTCTTCAATTAGCAGCGTTAGAGTGCCTTAGCCCAGTCTCCAGTAAATACCATTACAGCCTTACATTAACAGACTCGAATACCACGATCTACGAGCTTCTTCTGTCCAGCGGCATCTGTAAATGGTGGCAGTTTGGTGAAATTAGAACTTTGTCGTTTTGTCTTGATGGAACAGAGCACAGTTATGGCCTTTCGCACGCTCGACATTCAAAGTACAAATTTTGCTGTAATCTGTAGAGGTACAGAGAATGGTATACCCAGGACGCTAGGACACCTATTGTGATGAACTCTGACTCTTGTTTCCATCCAGTTGCAAGCGCTTCCAAAATAGCATCCTCTGCCTTCGTTCCAGAGCCGCCGTAGTTTCTAAACTGATGACAAGCTGACAAAGCGTAATTCAGATGCTAAACATGAAGTATCATTGACAAACTACGAATCCTTTACAATATGTTTATAAGAAGTTTTCGTTTGATCCACCAGAGGTAGATGCCAAGAACTAGGCGGGTACTCACACAGTAAGCAGAAATGATTAGAAGCACATGTAATCTGAATGGCATGGCGTTTACTTAATTTGATATAGCAAGTCCAAGAGAGTCCTTTGAACAGACCCTAATCTTCATACACGATGAAAACATAGAGACGCCACTATAAAACTGTTGAGGCTTCGACTTATCATGCCCAGAGACTGCCAACACACTGGGTTGAGTTTGTTGCGGCGGTTTCATTGCCGGCTCGGCGATGGGGTGATGGCACTAGGAGAGCGAGGAGCAGAATGAGCCTGCTCGAGCCGGCCGCGGATTGACGGGGCCATCACGTGGTTTACTGCGAATCTCGGGATGCTTTCTGTCTGGTGTGGTATCGATGCTGTAGGACACCACATTTTTTTCTTGTTTCGTCTCAAATTCTTGTAAAAGTATTTTTGAGCCATTCTACGTAACGGCGTAACAACAGTTCAACAGCTCTTCCTGAAATAAGCTCCACTATTTCAAAAAGCTAAGCAAACGAATATCAGACGTCAAACTTGTTTTACCAGGCTGCCCCTACCAACTACAGTGGGAAAGTACTCTTTTGTTCTCCAGAATTTACAGCCCCACCATAATGTTTTACAAATAGTTAACTAAAATGATTACAGTGAAAAGGCACTCTGATTACATTAGCCTTCATTGTATTTAAAAGGAAGAACAACACGCAGTGCAGCCCTAAACATGGTCCAAGGTAAGGCACTCAAAAAAGAGCAATTTAAAGAGGCATTTCTGACTGACGTAACTTGACTAGCTCTGTACCACAGACCACGCAACTTTCACAAGTTTCACGAACAGTTACGATTAACGTCTTTAATGAACCAGACTTTGTAACGTCTAGTAAGAAACAAAAACAACATATTATGTAGTAACGAGAAAATTATATTTATCATATTGTGTTATTGTATAAAATTATGTATTTTTTTTATTATTTATTTTTGAGAATATCTGCGTCGGCGAGTAATGAAACCGCCACAGACGATAAATGTCGAACAAAGATTAAAATAAGTAACTAGTATATAATACGTGACGAACATCAATTTCTTTGTCGTCTTCTTCATCTGGGAGTCGAGCGAGTAAGATATCCTGTGTCGTAGTAGCGAACGCTAGTGTAGCATTCTTTTGTCGAGACTAAGAGATGTACGCCATTACGTGTGAATTCATAAAGGTGTGTAACAATTGAAATATTTAAATGTTTTAATAGAGTTATGTAAATGAAAACTTGCATTATTAATTGTTAAAGCTTGCTTGCCTATTATCCCATCCTGTTGAGACATTTTTCAGTTATATAAATATTATCTGTGGTGCTGAGCTGCGTGGCGAACGAAAGAGCCGCTGCCGCGGCGTATTCAAACGACTTCCAATATAGTCTATCATACCGCAAGGAAGCGGTAAAGTAACAGTAAAATAATATTATTTCTTTTAGCTTCCAGACTTGCAGTGCAGATCAGCAGATTTTATGATGTGTTGCAGGTTGACGTGGGCTGCTGATAGTATATAACTCACAGTACAAATAAGTTAATGTACCGTCAAAGTCTAATAGGAATCTTGCTGTGCTCCGTTCTGGTCTGGCAAACTTTATAGTGAAAACGTATTTTTTAATAAGAGTCTCATGTTCTTGTGCTAGTCGTGGCATTGAATGGTGTTTTACCGAGAAACAAAATCCACTGCAAAATTTTGTTGTTGAACGATCATACGAACTGTAACATCAGTGTTCATAACCAAGTAATTTCAATTTTCAATAACTATAAAGTAGGGAAGATATGTTGATTTTTAGAATGAGTTACAGTCACGAAAAAACGTTCCTTTAATTGTAGGCCGGATACAGAACAATAAGATCTCAATATATATATTTTGCTTTGTTAAAAGGTAATGATGATAAAGAAATTCAAAGCACGGCATTACTAACAGATATTTCGCGGCTCTTTTCGTATATGCGTTATTACGCGAGCAATAACAAAAACAAAAACAAAAAATAAATAGAAAAGAGTATATATATATATACAATATATATATATTTTTCGCCGACAAAAACGCGAAAACTTCCTTCCATTAAGTTAAGCTTCAGTTCTTTCGAAGCAAACCCCCGTAAACAGCAAACACAGCAGACCTTCTAGGAAGGAGAAACGACTCGCAGCACTACGATAGCGTCGGAAGTTCCATATGGATTTTGGCGGATGATGCTGTAGTATACAGAGAAATTGCAGCATTAGAAAATTGTAGCGAAATGCAGGAAGATCTTCAGCGGATAGGCACTTGGTGCAGGGAGTGGCAACTGACCCTTTACATAGACAAATGTAATATACTGCGAATACATAGAAAGAAGGATCTTTTATTGTATGATTATATGATAGCGGAACAAACACTGGTAGCAGTTACTTCTGTAAAATATCTGGGAGTATGCGTACGGAACGATTTGAAGTGGAATGATCATATAAAATTAATTGTAGGTAAGGCGGGTGCCAGGTTGAGAATCATTGGGAGAGTCCTTAGAAAATGTAGTCCATCAACAATGGAGGTGGCTTACAAATCTCTCGTTCGACCTATACTTGAGTATTGCTCATCAGTGTGGGATCCGTACCAGATCGGGTTAACGGAGGAGATACAGAAGATCCAAAGAAGAGCGGCGCGTTACGTCACAGGGTTATTTGGTAAGCGTGATAGCGTTACGGAGATGTTTAGCAAACTCAAGTGGCAGACTCTGCAAGAGAGGCGCTCTGCATAGCGGTGTAGCTTGCTGTCCATGTTTCGAGAGGGTGCGTATCTGGATGAGGTATCGAATATAGTGCTTCCCCCTACTTATACCTCCCGAGGAGACCACGAATGTAAAATTAGATAGATTCGAGCGCGCACGGAGGGTTTCCGGCAGTCGTTCTTCCCGCGAACCATACGCGACTGGAACAGGAAAGGGAGGTAATAACAGTGGCACGTAACGTGCCCTCCGCCACACACCGTTGGGTGGCTTGCGGAGTATAAATGTAGATGTACATGTAGACTTTAACAGAACAAGGTTCAGAAGCAACCAAAAATATTTGACGAATCGGCAGCGAAGTGGCACTGAAAATCTCCATACGCTCGGCACAGGCAAATTTCTAGACTCCCATCGCCACCACAGCCAACCCAAAACACCTTCTTCTCTGGACGAAGTCAGTGCTCCGAAAAGCCGTTTACTATTGCCTCCAGGTAGCCGACATTACCGGCTTCGCACCCAAATATCGTGGCTCGCTTCCACCATCTAGCGATGGGCTGATCGACGCGAGCCTGCACGTCTCACCGTGCTTGTTACGCAATGTAACGAGTAAGGCGAGAAGAAGGAGTAGCTGGAGCAGATAAGGTGTGAGACTGAGCCGGAACGAGCTTGCATCGCCTGTGGCGGAGCCGCGCCGCCAGGCGCTGTGCGGAGAAAGCCGTGGCTGGCTGCGTCTACCTGCGCGGTTGGGGGTCAGTGTTACGCGTTGGCCCTGGCCGTGGGCATCAGCACCTACCTGCTGCCTGGCGCGCGCATCCGGATCTCGTACCCGCTGTCGATCTCTCGCCTGTTGCGAGCACACCTAGCCGCGCCATTATTAAACACAGCTCCCCAGCTCTGGTGGCACCCTACGATCAGCCAGCCAGGCGATTTGTTCAGGTAACGAGAATCCTTTCGTCAGGTTGTCCACAGAAATTGCTACAAATCTCTTTGCTTAGAGATGTGGCACAATGGTTAACGCGCAGTACTCAAACTAGAGAGTTCGAATCCCAGTGTGACCACATACACCTACGTTTTCCGTGATTTCTCTGTATCATTTGTGACTAACTCCGCCTGGGGTCAGTCGCCTAGCAACAGCAACTGCCGGTCCAAAGCCATGATAAAGGAGGAGGGTTGGGCATTGGGCTAACAACCCAATCCTGTAAAAACTCTTTGTTACGAAAAACAAACATGCCTCGGACGGGGATGGATACAATGGAATACGAAAACTACAAAGGACAAACGGCACTCGATTTAGAAATTTTAGTTTTGGATCTTGGAATGTTCAGAGCCTGTAATAGACCAGGAACCATCCAGACTATGGTCTCAGAAACTAACAGATATAAACCTGACCTGTTATCGGTACAAGAGACAAGATGGTTAGGAGAAGGAACTCACAAAGAGGATGGATACACACTGTCCTACGGCGGATGTGTAGATAAGCACGTATTCGGCACTGGTTTTGTAATACTCAACCAAGCAGCAAATTCGGTGAAGGAATTCAAAGCTGTTAACAAGAGAATATCCTACATAGTACTTGGAAACCAAGTGTCAGACATCACATTCATCAATGGTTATGCCCCAACTGAGGATAAATCAGATTAGGAAAAGGAAGAGTTATATGACCAACTAGAATAAACAATTGAGACCACACCAACTATAAACATCAGGATAGTACTGGGAGATATTAATGGAAAAGCAGGAAAAGAAGAATTCTACATACCAACTATAGGAAGGCACAGTTTGCATGATGAGACCAATGAGAATTGTCAGAGGATGATCAGTTTAGCTATCTCAAAGAAACTGAGAGTAATTTCGACTTACTTCGAACACAAGAGAATACATAAGGGAACGTGATGTTCACCGGATGGAAGAACCACCTACCAGATAGTTCACATCTTGGTGGACCAGCGCTATAGCCATAGAGTCATGGACGTCAGGTCATATAGAGGAGCCGACTGTGCGTCAGACCACTTCCTCATTGTGTGCAGTCTTAAACGCATGTTCACCTACATGCATAAGAAGAAACTGACACTAGAACATGCTTTGAATGTTGAGAAACTACGAGAAAGTGCCATTAAAGAACAATATGCTATAGAAATCAAAAACCGTTTTGAGGTCCTAGAGACCCTAGAACCAAGGGAGAACGTGGGGGAAAGGTGGAAAGAAGTAAAGTCCACGGTACTAAGTGTAGCGGAGGATATATTGGGAAGAAAGAAGATAATGATGAAGAGGAAACGGTTCAACGAGACGTGCCAGAAGGCTACAGAAAAGAGAAAGAATATAAGAGAGATGTGGCTAGCTAACAGGGAGAATGAGCAGAAAAGGGAATATTTTATCAACATCAGAAGGGAGACAAAGCGAATCCTAGGAGCAGAGAAGAGAATATATCTAACCAGTTTGCTAGAACAGAATGAGGGAGAGAGCTAAAACAAGAACTCAAGGGAATTCTTCCAATACATAAAAAGTCGGGCACGTGGATTTCAGAGCCCAAATTTTTTCATTAGAGATAGGAACGGCAACTTGATAAATGACAAGGAAAGAATTGTGGAAAGATTGAAAGAATACTTCCCAGAACTCTTGAATCGCCCAGACCAAGATGGGGCAAAACGAGTAAATCTACACTCTGATGTGACAACCAACTATCCTACAGAAGATAAAGAACAAAAGAATACAATGGGTGGGCCATGTAGCCCATAGACCAGATGGAAGACAGGCCAAGATGGAACTAGTGGGAAAACCAAACTGCAAACACCCCGTTGGACGACCAAGGTAGCGCAGGATGGACGACCTGGCGAAGGACCTGGCAGCCCTGGAAATTGAAGACACCTGGAGGATCCGGGCACAAAACAGGAAGGAATGGAGGCAGTTTGTGGAAGCAGCGCGTGGTCTAAAGGGCCTGTGATCGCTGAATATCTATCTACACTCCTGGAAATGGAAAAAAGAACACATTGACACCGGTGTGTCAGACCCACCATACTTGCTCCGGACACTGCGAGAGGGCTGTACAAGCAATGATCACACGCACGGCACAGCGGACACACCAGGAACCGCGGTGTTGGCCGTCGAATGGCGCTAGCTGCGCAGCATTTGTGCACCGCCGCCGTCAGTGCCAGCCAGTTTGCCGTGGCATACGGAGCTCCATCGCAGTCTTTAACACTGGTAGCATGCCGCGACAGCGTGGACGTGAACCGTATGTGCAGTTGACGGACTTTGAGCGAGGGCGTATAGTGGGCATGCGGGAGGCCAGGTGGACGTACCGCCGAATTGCTCAACACGTGGGGCGTGAGGTCTCCTCAGTACATCGATGTTGTCGCCAGTGGTCGGCGGAAGGTGCACGTGCCCGTCGACCTGGGACCGGATGCACGCCAAGACCGTAGGATCCTACGCAGTACCGTAGGGGACCGCACCGCCACTTCCCAGCAAATTAGGGACACTGTTGCTCCTGGGGTATCGGCGAGGACCATTCGCAACCGTCTCCATGAAGCTGGGCTACGGTCCCGCACACCGTTAGGCCGTCTTCCGTTCACGCCCCAACATCGTGCAGCCCGCCTCCAGTGGTGTCGCGACGGGCGTAAATGGAGGGACGAATGGAGACGTGTCGTCTTCAGCGATGAGAGTCGCTTCTACCTTGGTGCCAATGATGGTCGTATGCGTGTTTGGCTCCGTGCAGGTGAGCGCCACAATCAGGACTGCATACGACCGAGGCACACAGGGCCAACACCCGGCATCATGGTGTGGGGAGCGATCTCCTACACTGGCTGTACACCACTAGTGATTGTCGAGGGGACACTGAATAGTGCACGGTACATCCAAACCGTCATCGAACCCATCGTTCTACCATTCCTAGACCGGCAAGGGAACTTGCTGTTCCAACAGGACAATGCACGTCCGCATGTATCCCGTGCCACCCAACGTGCTCTAGAAGGTGTAAGTCAACTACCCTGGCCAGCAAGATCTCCGGATCTGTCCCCCATTGAGCATGTTTGGGACTGGATGAAGCGTCGTCTCACACGGTCTGCACGTCCAGCACGAACGCTGGTCCAACTGAGGCGCCAGGTGGAAATGGCATGGCAAGCCGTTCCACAGGACTACATCCAGCATCTCTACGATCGTCTCCATGGGAGAATAGCAGCCTGCATTGCTGCGAAAGGTGGATATACACTGTACTAGTGCCGACATTGTGCATGCTCTGTTGCCTGTGTCTATGTGCCTGTGGTTCTGTCAGTGCGATCATGTGATGTATCTGACCCCAGGAATGTGTCAATAAAGTTTCCCCTTCCTGGGACAATGGATTCACGGTGTTCTTATTTCAATTTCCAGGAGTGTATTTGTGACACTGCTTTCAACCCTGGAGGTAATTACACCCTGAGGGATAAAATAAAAAAGCATATGTGAGGTAAAAACACAAGGGCATCCAGTAATTAAGTAACGATTTTATAATTAATTTTCAAAATAATCTGTAGATTACATCATGGAGCTCTAGCTTTCATAATAATTATTATCATCATGAATGACACCATCATTTGGCATCCATTGCTACATAATGCGTTAGGACTTTTTCATAGATAGCAGTTTTCAGCATTACACATCCACGTCGCCCCAGCATCAATACATCATAATACTAACATCTGACCGAGCGAGGTGGCGCAGTGGTTAGACACTGGACTCGCATTCGGGAGGACGACTGTTCAATCCCGCGTCCGGCCATCCTGATTTAGGTTTTCCGTGATTTCCCTAAATCGCTCCAGGCAAATGCCGGGATGGTTCCTTCCAAAGGGCACGGCCGATTTCCTTCCCCATCCTTCCCTAATCCGATGAGACCGATGACCTCGCTGTCTGGTCTCCTTCGCCAAAACAACCCAACCCACCTAACATTTGAACACGAAAATTGAAGTATCGATTTTTAATATTAATTGCACAAGGTGGTCAATGATCCTTACATAATTCGAAAGGTATTTTCCATAGACGTGCGCAAAGAAAAAGTAATGTTATGTATGCAAATGGTTCAAATGGCTCTGAGCACTATGGGACCTAACATCTGTGGTCATCAGTCCCCAAGAACTTAGAACTACTTAAACCTAACTAACCTAAGGACATTACACATACCCGAGGCAGGATTCGAACCTGCGACCGTGGCGGTCACGCGGTTCCAGACTGAAGCGCCTAAAACCGCGCGGCCACACCGCCCGTCTGTGTGCACGCAGCCGTTAAGAGTGGTAAAAGGATGTAGAAGCTTCCACATTCATGACACTGATGTTACATTCTCTATGACGCATTAAAATCTATAACATCTAAACATCGAAAACTGAAGAGCTACCAGCGTCTGCCCTGGGCACTGACCAGGTGCTATGGTACAAATGAGACACGAAAGTTAAAACATTCCCTGAAATCGCATTCTTGGGGCATTCATGTTTATATGGTTCATTTGAAGTAAAACGTGCATACCGGGCAGCTATAGTGCATCAACTGCTAGGTAGATGATGCTGTCTGCAGCAAAAATCAACATATCGTAGTAACGAAGTCTGTAAATAGCGTTATATATTGGCTTCCTTATTTCGCTTACTTTTCTGTAAGACTAACTGTGTGGTCATTTGGTGTGTGGTCATTTGCTGCCATTCGTTGTGTCGCCGAGGCAGTAGTGCTGTGTTTAGCTGTTCAAGTAACAGTAATGATATCACGACGTTATGGACAATGTAGTGGAGTTGTGTACCGTTTAGCATGCTTCTTACTAGCTACGGTCAGCTTAGCGTTTATTTAGTTCTACCACGTTCAGATTCACTTAAAACTTGATAACCTACCACTGCGTCAGACACTTGTCGTCTTATTTAGACACTGCCGACGCAGCTCCATGTTATGCCTGCTTATATACATCTATTTGAATACGTATGCCTATATCAGTTTCTTTGGCGCTTCGGTGTAGAATTCACTTATCTCAATATCTGTCATTTCGACGTACGTGCGATGGATGAATGAAAGGGAGGGACCGTATTACGAGCTTCTGCTCCACTCCAGTGCCAGACTAACCACTAGCTGAGTTGGGACGAATGCGGAACACCACAGCAGAATGTAATATCACTCCCCATCTCGTCGCGTCGAGTTACACTTCGCACCATTACCTGGAGCAGTACTCGGATTACACGGGATCCGCCACCCTGTGAACGCAGCAGTCTTCTTTTTAAGGAGTAAATCAAAGCGACCCGCAACAATTAGCTTAATCTGCATATGAATCCGAGCTTGTAAACCGGGTTAACGGCAGGCGCCCGGCGCGGCAATTACTCTGCAGGCGCGCGGCAAGTTCTCAGCCCGGAGTGGGCTCTCGTTTGTACGGCCCGGCGCAAACAGCGGCGCGAACACAACGAGCGGCCAAAGCGCCGGCTTTGCTTTTGTTCCCAGCCGCTGAGCAGCGCCACGAGGCCGGTTTTTGTTCGCGTCACACTGACGGAACTGAGTATAATTGTCCATATTTGTGAAATTTTTAGCCGACTTCTTATCATATAGTTCGATTTGTTACACAACACATGTCATTGTTTCAAAAGTTCCATGTTTTATAATCCATACATATTTTGAAAATGGATGTACATTATAGGGTGTTTCAGTAATGGCGTACTAGAATTTAACAGGACGTAGAGGATGCTCCAGTGAACAATTTGAGGTAGAGAACCTGGGGTTGGAGATGCAAGCTTAAGGAGGTAGTAGGAATGAAATCACATTTCTGTGATTTTTTGCTTACATTAGGTACAGTTAACTGCAGATACCGTTATAGACACAATGAACGTCCTATTTGTACGGTATCTTGGAAAGTGTGCTGAAACTGACGGCAGTCAACCTGAATGGAAGCATGACATCGGCGAAAAAGACTCTGACGCACTCTGTTAAATATCCCTGGTATGTTTCGAATCACATCACAAGCAGCTACAATTCTGGCGACTAATTCCATCTCCGTGTCCACTGGCTTCTCGTACACAAGCGACTTTAGATATTCCCATATCCGGCCGGAGTGGCCGAGCGGTTCTAGGCGCTACAGTCTGGAACGGCGCGTCCGCTACGGCCGCGGGTTCGAATCCTGCCTCGGGCATGGATGTGTGTGATGTCCTTAGGTTAGTTCGGTTTAAGTAGCTCTAAGTTCTAGAGGACTGATGACCTAACATGTTAAGTCCCATAGTGCTCTGAGCCATTTGAACCATATCTTCATAGAAAATAAACAAGGCTATTCAACTCAGGTGACCTACCCTTCCAATCCAGCAACCAGCAAAAATTGTACCGGTACTGCTCATCGTATTGTACTGTACGTCTCTGAATAGCACTGAGTAATGAATGGGTCTGTCGTTTGATTCGTAGAATATCCCTTTATGGGACAATATACTTACGATTCGACAGAGCAACCTTGTAGACGATTAAGGTAAACAAAACGTGCAGCGTGACTTCCTGGTAATCAGGCTCGTCGTCCTTGTTTCCTTATAAGATGGTTCAAATTGCCCTGAGCGCTATGGGACTTAACTTCTTTGGTCATCAGTGCCCTAGAGCTTAGAACTACTTAAACCAAACTAACCTAAGGACATCACGCACATCCATGCCCGAGGCAGGATTCGAACCTGCGACCGTAGCGGACGCGCGGTTCCAAATTGTAGCGCCTAGAACCGCTTGGCCACTCTGGCCGGCATACGCGCTACACCCTGCCTGCATGTATGTATGTTTGGGTGTATGTACGTTCCACATCTCCTCTGAAATCACAGGACCGACGTCAACCGAAGTAAGTAGACATTCCACTTCCTGCCTGGAGAGAATCGCTGTGGTGGCAATAACCACTCACCTATGAAGTGGAATGGGATGGGGGTGAAAAAGTTGTGTATGTTGAAACGTGCGATTTCACAGAACTTACACAGGGTGTCCGAAAAGTCTTTCCCTGCTTACATAAATTGATAACTCAGGCTAAAAGTAAGATACAAATGTGAAACTGGTGTGTAATTGTTTACAAACTATCAAAGTTTTTTTCGCACATCAGCAAACTTCCACATGAACACCCTTGGTAGCACGTAGCACATCTAGGCGATATTCAATTTCCGTCCACACATTAGCTAACATCATTGAAGGGATCGATTCAACGACTGTGGTTATCCGTTGCCGCAGGGTTTCAAGATCTGATACATGTGTTCGGTAGACCTCGTCCTTGACATAACCCCATAAAAAGAAGTCTAATGGAGTTATGTCAGGAGAGCGTGGAGGCCAAACCGTTGGCCCATCACGACCAATCCATCTCCCAGGAAAGGTCATATCGAGATAGGCACGGACGTCCAAACCCCAATGTGGTGGTGCACCGTCTTCCTGAAACAAGACATTGGGGTGATCCTAAAGCAGCAGAGGAACAGCATACAGTTGCAGCATGTCCAGATACACCGCTGATGAGATGGTAGCCTCAGCGAAGAAGAATGGCCCAATAATTCGATCGTGCAATCGCGCGCACCAAACTTTCACATTTGGACTGCCTTTGGTGCACTCCATGACCTTGCCAAGAGGCTGTGAACCCCAAATGAGCACATTATGGCGATTCACTACTCCACTGACAAAAAAGGTCGCTTCGTCGGAAAAGGCAATTCGTCTGAGATAACCATCATCGTCCTCAATACGTGATAGTATTTCGACCGCAAAGTCATATCGACGTGTACTGTCATTGGGCAACAAGGCCTGAACGATTTGCACTTTGTATGCACCAAACAATAAACGTTTGTGTAAAATGTCATGGAGAGAGCTTTTTGGCATATGTAATTCACGTGAGGCCCTGCGCACCGATTTCTTCGGACTTCTCAGAAAAGACTGCCTTACAGCTTCCATCCTGTCTGCTGAGGTTCATGGTCGACCAGACCTCGGAAGGTCAGCAGCCGATCCTGTGTTCTTGAACTTCTCATACCAGATTTTAACGCTCTTGACATCAGGTGGATTCCTTCCAAATGTTGTGTGGAAGTGTCTCTGCACTGTGGTTGGTACCACAGGACACACTGTGCCTTCTCCTGATTGGTTAATATAGCTTCTTGGGCACTGCACCTCATCCACTACTTACGTACTGCGAACTTAAAACAGAAAAAAACTTTGATAATTGTAAACAATTCGACACAAGTTTCATATTTGTATCTTACTTCTAGCCTGAGTTATCAATTTATGTAATCAGGGAAAGTATTTTTACGAAACTTTTACCGCTGACAAGTGCGACAAAATGATGAAACAAGAAAATACTTATCGCTTTGGAGACATCCGTTAATTACGTGATGTCAGAGCGGGTGGGGTTCGGCTCCGGGAAATCCCATCAAACCTCGTTTAAGGGGGGCGGGGGGTGACGAAAATCTTTTTAATTCAGAGAATATACATTGTTCCAAGAGATAACATTTTGCTTCATAAATTCATCCCGAGAATAGACAGTATTAATGTGACTACTAACCTTTAGGGCCGGTATGAACTGAACTGAGTGCGTTACAAGTGCTCATGCCTTGGATTCCCCGACTTGAAACAAGTGCTGCACAAGTAACAGATTTCATTCGGTGAATTCTGTTCCATCGGTCGAAATCAGAGTGAGTCAGTCGTGGTATTCCGTTGTAAGGGATCCAATTACACGTGGAGTCCGATTTTCTAACATATTTCATTAAAGATGACATGTAATGGTCATCACTTGTGGAAGAGATTGTATCTTTGACACCACTGAACCAAAGACGTTGTCTGAGTGGCAGAATCGATTGTAAGTGGGAGCGCGCAGAGGGCGTTAGCAGTTGCCCTTGCACTCTGTTAAAGGTGGGATGAAAGATTTTAAGCTAATGGGTAGCTGTGAGAATTTAGCTGTTGGCTTATGGACGCAGCATAATACAGTTTTGTAAGGTAATTAAATTTTGTATATTGAGTTTTAAGTACGCAGCAGCGCAATGTGAATTTTGCTAATTCTAATTGTATCGTCCCTTGAATCTAGGAACCAAGTATTTGCCATCAGGTTTAATGTATAGGTTGATTAGGTATACCCGATTTGTAATATTTTTTGTGTTTTGTAATCGTGTAACTATCCAAGTACTGTTAACTATGTCAGTAAGTGAGAATTGTAGAACTGTTGAGAAGTTCACTGATTTTGAAATTAATATAAAATGTTTCACATTAGATTTTGTGAAGGAGAAAATTTATTTTGAATACAGTTTTCGAACTGAAGGATTCGGTCTTAGCATATCCCATTATCAGTACCTCATTCTCCTCCATGTCGTGTTTATTTGAACACATTGAATATTCTTAAAAGAAATGAGTTTTCAATCAGAGTCAGAAAAATAATACTATGCCAGAATGTTTGTAACAGCTTTAATGCGGGCAGCATTGCACAGCGCTGAGCCAATATCCAATGTTTTCATTGAACATTGGCAAGGTTTCTAATTTATCAACTAATCTTCTGACATTATTTGTATGCAGCTATTTTTACGGCCAGCATTGCATTTCGCTGAGCCAAGATTGAATATTTCGTATGCCTATTGTGGAGAGAACAGAATACCAAGATCACATCCGTTGCAACTCGAGATATAAGGAAAATGTATTTCATTGTTTATTTGCACAGGGAATTTTATCAGTTTACTGCACAGGGCAATAGAACTCGGTGCTCATAAGACTGAGTAAGTTTCAGAGGGACTGATTTCATTATAGGCATTACATACTGGTTTTCCAGATTAAGTGGTTTAATTTTCTTTGGATTACCGTAAGACTGATTAAGCACACCATTTTCTGAACGACACATCACACAGTAATTTTGGATAACACAAAGTTATATTTATAAAGAAAAAATATTGTTAAGGAACCGTTACCCCGTAACACATGTAAAGTTGATGTTATTTTGTTCATCATGAATTTTCAACAAAATTTTTACAATGCTAATGTCAATCGGCAAGCTGACAAATCGAAACAGACGTGCGAGCGAGGAGTTAATCGTTTTTGGAATGAAGCTAAGGTGAAATTCACCGACGAGAATTTTCTTAGAGGTCATACAACTCAAGAGATAGGAAAGCTATGCAGTTGTACTGTTCAAAGCAACGTACGAACCATGTTGCCTTTCGTCTGCAAAGTAAGTAAAGGTGAGCTGTGTCGGCTCGCATTGATTCTGGTCTGTAGATAGGATCTCTGGTTCGTTTTCCCTCTGGTAGCAGGGCGGCGCTCTTGCGCCGCATCTCCCGGTTTGAAGTGTTTGCGAGTGCGGAACGGACAGTCGCCGGGGACGAGGAGGAAGGAAGTCGGTTGGAGGGAATATGCGTCGCGAAGGGAGGGACTCTGATTATGGTTAACTGATTTCGGTGCGCTCAAAAGCCACCTCTTTCCTGTAGTCGAGCCGTGTTGCGAGATCTAGTGTGGTTGCGTTAGCAGGCTCTGTTGTAACTGCTCTGCCCTATGTGATTCTTCCCTGAGTTGTGAGTTTGTGCTTACCAGGAAGTTTGGATCCGCCGTTAGTGTAGTCTGTATCGCTTATTGACACTGTTTGAGCCTGTTCACCTGAGTGTTCACTGAGCACCCTGTGTTGCTTTCCTGAAAAGCAACTTAGTTGTGGTCTCCGCGTATGACGAGTGTGGTGATAGTTTTTCTCTGTTCGGTTTTAAGATACATCCGGTAGCAGAGTTATTTTCTTCGTGGCGAACCTTCTCCCTCAATAGTTTTCCTCCGTACCAAACGATGACTAATATTGTTACTGTCATCGTCTGTGAAAACGGCGGTCGCAGGTGCTAATGGTGCTGTCATGAACATTTAAGATTGTGTCCTTTTAATGAAGTTCCCGACTCTGATCTGGTCAAACCTTTCAGTCTACTGGATGCACTGCCGAAGAGCAGTAAAGCTTTCTGTGTTGGCCCCTTGATTGTTGTAAGACGAGATCCCTTGCCTGCTTCTTGGAGACTGATTGGGTTAGCGGGCTGCCTTGTACTGGTATCTGATCGTCACATCATTGAAAGAACCAGGATTTGAACCTGAAACGGAAGTTCAAAATTATTTAAAATTTAGTTAAATTGTGCTTTTTTAGCTTGTTTCTATTAATACATTTATTCTTGGTTCTCACCGGTGCTTAAATTGTATTGTTTTTGAGTTCTTAGTTCAGTCCGGTAATCGTCGTTTGCCCTCTGTTGTTACACATTATTCTGTACTCTTTGATCAGACAGCTATTTGCTGAAAGTGTGTTATCGTACTAATTACCTGTTGGTGTTAGGCACCTTCTTGTAGCATGACGCTCGTTCTACGAGCACCTTGCTGTTTCCTGATGAGTCAGCTACAATTCCTGTAGTCAATGAGTGTAACTGGCCCGACTTGACAAGGGTGAGAACACCCTCGGCACGATATTACTGGCAGGCTTCAGGGATTCGCCGTTTTCATGGTATGAAGCAGTTTTATGGCACGGCTGTTCAACCTAAGCCTTCTCTTCACTGGCTCGCGTGAGCCTAAATCTTTCCAGAGTTCGCGTAGTTTAGACTTTGATCCCTTTTGCTGTCGTGCTCTTCCTGTTCTCCCCAGTTAGTTGGGGCGTTTGCTGGCCCTTGTTTGTGCTTTATATGTCAGCTCTTTCCAAGGAACGTGTTAAATATTGGACTCTAATTTTAAACCTCTCTTTTAGCCGGAACATTTAATTTTATTTAAACATTTTTACTAAGTTTGTACTAGTCGTTGTTATACTTGACCTTCAAAAATTTTGCGTTAAATATTTCAGATCTCTTACGTGACCGTGTAATTCGAAACTACTGTGTTAGCCTAGGACACTTAAGGTATCATATATGTTCAAACATTTTCTATCATTGTTAAATTGTCTAAACCATTTTGCTCTTTGAATTTAAAGCATTACACTCACTGTTTTAAGAACGATTGATTCCTAAAAGGTTATTTGTTTTACTGTTGTTGTTTACTTAAAAAATAGTTTAAAAATGTGAATCACTTAGCAAATAACAAATGATGTCATAACCTGGGGCCTAGCCCTTCCATGAATTCCTATTAACTTGACTGCGGAGCATGAAATTAGACGTGTGCAGCACGACTATATGACTACATTGAGCTGTGCTTCTTAGACTGAGCCGTGCATAGCCCAAGTACGAAAAGTATGAGCTACCGCAGATAAAAAACCAACTGGTTTCCTCGTATGGAATGCTGTTACGTAAAGCAACTACACATACTAATTGTGAGAATGTTGCAGCTACTGATGCCGTTAATTCGGAGGAGGGACTGATTGTACTCTATTCTGAAGAGGATGATGAAAGAAAGGATTTTAAAGGTGATATGAAGCCTACAAATGATTCAGAAGTGGATCGGGTGAATATATAAGTGGATCATGGGTAAAGTATTTGTTGAGGAGAAGATGCTGCTAATAAGTGATGCGCGAAGGGAGAAAATGACTACTCTACAAATGATTGGAGATGGTATGGAAAAATACTGAAGTCATTACTACATCATTGATGGGCACTGGAGATATGTTAAGTAGCAAGAATTCTTGAAGGGAGGAAAGACGAAACCTGGTGGAAGGAAGTGTTTAGTGAACAGTTTAATGGTGATAATGAAATTGAGCGTTGATTTGATGTTGCTGTGTGTACAATAGATGTGGAGGTGAAAGGAATGGATAAAGAAAAATGATATTTCGAAGGAGCAAAGTTTACAGGGGCGTGAAACTAAAAAGGTCTATAAGTGAAACGATCAAGGCCAATGTAGTAAGAGAGTGTGCTCTCTCAAAACAAAAAATGATGTTCCAACGGTAATCGTAACTTTTGCCTGTAAGCATGAGAGTCCGTTGATGAACGAGGAGAGAGGGCTCGAATCTTAGCAATTCAAGAAATGTAAAAAAGTGAGATTGAGAAGATACTCACAATGGACAGAAAAATTCTATAAGGGGCAACAGTGGCAGAATTGGACCTTGTGAATGTAGAATGGGGCATGTATAAATGTAAGTGTTTATAGATAAGTGTAATTTTATGAGCGGTATTCCTCGAATTTTGAGGTTTATATTGCTTGTGTAAAGGGTAAATGGTGAATTTAAGATCTATGTGAACTGTGTGATGTCAAAACGTAGTGAAAGGAGAGTGGCGATATTGAACATAGGAATCTCGATGCATGGAACTTAGCAGAAAGTAATTAATTCCGTTATTTGTGAAAGAGAGAAATAAACTATACCGTACTTCAGATTTGGGGAAAAGTTTCAAGGAGTTAATTAAATGTGTTACTTGTAGTATTTTGGATTGGTTTCTCGTGTAATATGTGTAGTTTACTTGTCATTATAGTTCTCACAAAACTTGGTGCGTACAGGTCATCAGATCTCATTAAAAATTTGAGGATTGTGGGAATAAAACGTGTAGTTACGCGTAGAGGATGAGTTAAGATATTTGGGAGTATGCTTACTTGGGTTAATTAGACTGGGTTAATTACACTTGGGTTAATTACACTGGTACACCTGCCTAATATCGGGTAGGGCCACCGCGAGCACGTGGAAGTGACGTAACTAGACTAGTGTCTGAAGAAGTGCTGGAGCGAATTGACACAGCTCTGTCCATAAACCCGTAAGAGTACGAGGGGTTGGAGACCTCTTCTCAACAGCACGTTCCAAGGCATCACAGATATGCTAAATAACGTTCATATCTGGAGAGTTTGGTAGCCAGAGGAAGTGTTTAAATGCAGAAAAGTGTTCCTGGAACAACTCTGTAACAATTCTGGACGTGTGAAGTATCGCATTGTCCTGCTGGAATTGCCCAAGTCCGTCTGAGTGCACAATGGGCATGACTGGATGCAGGTGATCAGGCAGGATGCTTATGTACGTGTCACCTGTCAGAGTAGCATGTAGATGTATAAGGGGTCCCATATCACTCCCATTGCACACGCCCCACACCATTACAGAGCTTCCACCATCTTGAACAGGCCCCTACTGACTCGCAGGGCCCTTGGATTCATGAAGTTGTCTCCATACCCGTAAACGTCCATCCGTTAGATACAATTTGAAACGAGACACGTTAGATCAGGCAACGTGTTTCCAGTCATCCACAGTCCAATGTCGGTTTTGACGGGCCCAGGCGAGGTGTGAAGTTTTCTGTCGTGCGTTCATCAAGGGTACACGAATGGGCCTTTGGCTAAGAAAGCTCATATCGATGACGTTTCGTTCAGTGGTTCGCACGCTAACACTTGCTTATGGCCCTACATTGAAAAACGCAGCAATTTGCTGAAGGGTTGCACTTCTGTGACGTTGATGGATTCTTTTCAGTCGTCGTTGGTCTCGATCTTGCAGGATATTTTGCCGGTCGCAACGATGTCAGAGATCTGATGTTATCGGATTCCTGATATTCACGCTACTCTCGTGAAATGGTCGTGCGGTAAAATCCCCATTTCATCTCTATCTCGGAGATACTGTGTCCCATCGCTCGTGCGCCAACTATAACACCACGTTCAAACTCACTTAAATGTTGATAACCTACCGCTGTAGCAGCAGTAACCGATCTAGCAACTGCGCTAGACATTTGACTTATATAGGAGTTGCAGACCGCAGCGCCGTATTCTGCCTGTTTACATATATCTGTATTTGAATACGTTTGCCGATACCAGTTTCTTTGGCGCTTGCGTATATAACATATGTTACTTTGGAGTCGTTACGTACACAGGGGATTCCGTAGAAACACTGGAACACGTGAGGCAATACTGACCTTACGACTTATCTTAGAAGAAAGATTAAGGAAAGGCAAACCTACGTTTCTAGCATTTGTAGACTTAGAGAAAGCTTTTGACAATGTTGACTGGAATACTCTCTTTCAAATTCTAAAGGTGGCAGGGGTAAAATACAGGGAGCGAAAGGCTATTTACAATTTGTACAGAAACCAGATGGCAGTTATAAGAGTCGAGGGACATGAAAGGGAACCAGTGGTTGGGAAGGGAGTAAGACAGGGTTGTAGCCTCTCCCCGATGTTGTTCAATCTGTATATTGAGCAAGCAGTAAAGGAAACAAAAGAAAAATTCGGAGTAGGTATTAAAATTCATGGAGAAGAAATAAAAACTTTGAGGTTCGCCGATGACATTGTAATTCTGTCCGAGACAGCAAAGGACTTGGAAGAGCAGTTGAATGGAATGGACAGTGTCTTGAAAGGAGGATATAAGATGAACATCAACAAAAGCAAAACAAGGATAATGGAATGTAGCCTAATTAAGTCGGGTGATGCTGAGGGAATTAGATTAGGAAATGAGGCACTTAAAGTAGTAAAGGAGTTTTGCTATTTGGGGAGCAAAATAACTGATAATG
Source organism: Schistocerca piceifrons (assembly GCF_021461385.2). NCBI lineage: Eukaryota > Metazoa > Arthropoda > Insecta > Orthoptera > Acrididae > Schistocerca > Schistocerca piceifrons. The sequence goes on along the minus strand of NC_060141.1, from coordinate 681,448,652 downwards.
GTCGAAGTAGAGAGGATATAAAATGTAGGCTGGCAATGGCAAGGAAAGCGTTTCTGAAGAAGAGAAATTTGTTAACATCCAGTATTGATTTAAGTGTCAGGAAGTCGTTCCTGAAAGTATTCGTATGGAGTGTAGCTATGTATGGAAGTGAAACATGGACGATAAATAGTTTGGACAAGAAGAGAATAGAAGCTTTCGAAATGTGGTGCTACAGAAGAATGCTGAAGATTAGATGGGTAGATCACATAACTAATGAGGAAGTATTGAATAGGATTGGGGAGAAGAGAAGTTTGTGGCACAACTTGACCAGAAGAAGGGATCGGTTGGTAGGACATGTTCTGAGGCATCAAGGGATCACCAATTTAGTATTGGAGGGCAGCGTGGAGGGTAAAAATCGTAGAGGGAGACCAAGAGATGAATACACTAAGCAGATTCAGAAGGATGTAGGTTGCAGTAGGTACTGGGAGATGAAAAAGCTTGCACAGGATAGAGTAGCATGGAGAGCTGCATCAAACCAGTCTCAGGACTGAAGACCACAACAACAACAACAACGTACACAGGATGTATCTGAAATGAATGTAGAAAACGAGAGGGCTGATAGTGGGTCATAATAAGCGTATTTCGCATAGCAACTCACGTCTGCATCGGTTAGCGTACTGCGCAAGGCGTCGTTGAACAGCTTCGTGCGCATCCAAGGGATAGGCACACAACATGCCATCTGAGCCGTGAGGCTAGCAGGTTTGCAGGGGAACTACTCCACTGTATTTGTGGCATCAAGGTGAAAAAAACTTCGGGTGGAAGTTTTATGACCTTTAATTGCAGCGCTGTAGTAGAAATATAGCTGATATTCCACGCCAGCACTACGGGTTTTCCACCACTTACCGGGACGTGAACACGTTCCTTTCGGCTGTACAAATGCCTGTTTGATAGGGCAGCAGATGTGCACATTACGGTGTCTGGTTCGCCCTGTGTCTGTTTGTCTTCAAAAGGGGCCACTCTTGTGTTTCTAACTGTGAGGAGCGTATACGAAATAGAGCTCTATTCTTGGGAGAAATGGATAGACATGCACTATGCTTTCGGGACGGCGGATGGAAATGCTCACACTGCCCAACGTTGGGCGGTTTATGAATCGTTGAAAGCCGGATACACGAACATTTCCTGCCAGCCTCAAGTCCCTCCTTGACAGATCCACTTAAGGTACGTTTTCCACTGTCACATTAGCGTGATGCCACATGTGCATTTCAGGTCTACTTCGCAACCCGGTGTATTCATTCTGTTACAGCTGAGAGGGCTGGGCTGCCCCTAAATCTCACACTCAGCAAGCCCACGGGGTGTTGCACGGGATGTGGATGTAAGCCGGTCTACAATTTGGCGTGTGTAGCATTAAAATGATTTGCATACTACCGCCTTCATAAGGTTCACGCAATTAACCCAGACGGTTTTCCACATATAAATGAATTCCACCCGTGGTTTCTGCAGAATGCCATTCAACCGGACTTTCCGAATCGTGTACTTTTTACGGATGGGGTTTCGCTGGACACGAAAGTATACGTTTAACAGCCATAACCAACACGTGTGGCCATTGGAAAATCCTCGCGCCGCCTGTGTGTGTGGGCACCAAGATCGCTTCGCTGTCAACGTTTGGGCTGGCTTGGTAGGCGATAATCTGGTCGGTACAGGCATGTTCCACCGGCGACTGAGAGCTAACAGGTACTTAATCTTTTTACGAGAAAGTCTGCCAGAGTTGTTGGAACATGTTCTAACCAATGTGCCACAGCGAATGTGGTATCAACACGATGGAGCACCCGTGCACTTCAAACACGCAGGCGAATGCCTTTCTGTGAAACCTTTGGAAAGAATTGGATAGAGCACGTTCGGTTGGTGGCACAGCCTGCACGTACCCCCGCCCCTCCTCCCCCGGCTTAACACTCACTGATTATTTTTCTGGAGCCACCTGAAATCTGTTGTCTATGAAACACTCATTGAGATTGTTAAAGAGCTGAGAGCGCATTATGGCAGCCTCCGATGCAATTTTCTCTTTTCCAGGAGTGTTTGAAAGAGTGTGACAGTCGCTCCAGCGTCGTTGCACGATAGTTGGAACAGGAACGCATAATTTTAAGTACTTTTTATAACATTTCTCAAATGATGGTTACAAAACCAGCGTCGTTGCACGATTTGAGTTCGAAGAGGAGGGCGTAATTTTGAGCAAATTTCGTAAGTTTTCAAGTATACGTTATAAAATTTCACCGCTATTCCTCATTTACCTTGATTCCATAAATACGTTGGAAACGTTACGCTGCAGATCCGCTGCCATGTCGGCTCGAATAGCATGTTGTGTGCCTGCTCTCTTGGCGGCGAGCGACGCTGTTTAAAGAGGCCTAGAGCCGCACGCTAAGGTGTAGGAACATGGGTTGCTTGTTATGACTCATTTTCTACATTCATTTCAGATGTACCATGTAGATCTGTGTAAGTAAATATTGGGGCTAGCTTCATAGCATGTTTAAGAGATTGATTCTAAGTATTTCATTATGAAAATAGGATACTGACACACTTGTAGAGCAGTTTGTTAAGACAAGGATTTTAATGGATGGTATTAGTTTCAAAGTTTCTGATTACAAAATGTAAAATTGTAGAGTAATGATAAAATGTTTCATTTACGGTATTGAACAAATTTTATAGCACGAAAGAAATGATTTCTTGTCCCAACAACGATAGAGTATTTGAAATGTCCTGTTGAATCAAAGGTGTTTCTGTTACGCTATAAATTAGTTTTTGCTTGCTACCCTGTTTTTGACTATCGATTCCACTGAGGAGGGCGTTCGGGCCTGATCTATAGGGATTCCTAAAGTCCTGTGATAATTTGTAACTTCACCACAGTCGTATTTCGACAGTTATCGCCCTTTAGCACTAACGGTGACTGCAGATTGGCGCATGAAATTCTGCAGAGGTGGCTTGACTGGGAACAACCTAAACTTCGATGACAGAATGCCGACTATGCGCTGTATCTGTGAAAGTGAAGCGCTACGATGTAGTGGTACTATCAAACGAGTGCAAAAGCGCTAAAAAAAGTTCTCAAAAGGAACAGCTGACCCGAGAGCTTATTTAAATTTATGTATTTATTTTGGCATTTAATTAATATAGCATAATTTTATAATTTGTGTTAGATTTCGAAAATTTAACCTGATTATACGATATAGCCTAGGAGATACATGCTGTTTCTTCAGACCCTACCGCAGAGATACTTACACTACCGTTCTGACACTTTGGTAGAGTGTTTTATTTATTATGTCATGTATGTAATTAGTCACATTTTGTGCTAGTCAATGTGCCAAGCTACGAGTTAATGTGCCACATTAAGTGGAGGTGTTTAACGTGACGTGTATGTAGGAGAGCGATGTGGCCGCCAGCAGTTGGCATGTGACGAGATGAACCGGCTTGTGCAGCTGAGGACTGGTTGCGCGGCCCCGGGGCCGAAGGGAGAGTCTTGTCTTCTACTGGACAGCCAGCATACGATATCTCAGAGAACAGCGTTGCACTGTAAGTGTCATCACTGAAAAGTACTTCCTGTATATGTTCTATTATTTGGTTTATTACTCTTTATACCTTTCCATTATGCAAATGTTTGTCAGAACATCATTTCCTCCACCATTTCAGAGCAGATGAATGAAGCATGAATACCTCACATTTTGTTATCCTTGCGTATTTACTTAAGAACAGCTTACTAGTATGTTAGTAACTTTACTTACATATGAATTACAATTGATAAAACAAAATCATAGTAATTTAAGACGTGGTCAGTCGCATATGTTTGCTGACTTTCACTTTGTAAAAGAGTGACAAAAGACTGTTCTGACATGTAGACCTAAATAGTTGTTGGAACAATATTTAACGACAATCTGTTGTCATTTATCATGAGTGCACTTGAGTAAGATTATTGGCTTATTTATTTATGCTCAAATCGATATTTATATTTTTTGTGATTTGTCTGAGTGTGGCTGAGTGTTTAGAATATTTCTTTATTGAAATAGGGTTATAATATATCAGTTTAGTCTGGGAACAGTTTCTAATGAACGGTTTACTACTTTGCAAGTAACTTTACCTACATATTAATTACAATTGATAATAAAAATCAACGTAACTTAAGACATGGTTAGTCTATAAGTTTGCTGACGTTCCCTCTGATAATCAGGTCTAGAAATTTTTTTAAACGATATTTAAGGATAATCAGATTTCATTTATCGTGAGTGCACTTGACCAAGGATACCAGCTTACTTATTTATGGACAAACCCATATTTATATTTATTGTGGTCAGAGTTTGACCAAATGTTTATAACATTTCCTTATTTAAATATTGTTATAATACAGTAATTTACTCTGGGAAGTGGTCATGTTGAGTCAAATCATGTCTGTAGAACTCAAGAATGATGTAATTTTGGTGGTGACAAGCTTCAGCCGATAGTAAAACAGACAGTAGCAGAACGGTATGGGAGTCACGGTGGAGGCAACAACATTTGTGAGTGAAGAGCGCAAGGAAGCGATTCTGGACACTTGTTCATTTGTGCGTGAAGGAGGCGCAACTCACTGTGGTAACGATTGGTATATGATCGCGTAGGTGATTGGTTGTGGGCGATGGATAGCCACCACCACACTTTAGCGTCTGTAGGGACTTTTATATTTTGAAGGTCTGTATATGCTGCAGTGTAGGACTCTCAAGTTTTTCCGCGTATATTATGGAACTAAGGATAGACAAGAGCATGAGTTACTAGCCTTTGTATCGCACTCGATAGTCCGTAAATCATCATGTTGAACTAGAAACTGTTTTGAGCTCGTGAATATTTCGTGTATTGTGATTGCGAATTGGACTAAGTTTTTGCATATCTTTGATTACAATTTAGTTTAGAGATTCTGCCATCATTCCCGAATCCTCTCAATGATGCCTTTGATAAGGGTATATTCTGCCTAATTTTAACTGAATACCCCTGACCTCTTGCTGTTTATTTGAGATGTCATTTCTTGACTAAACTTTATTCAATATAATATATTCTGTCGTCTACATCAATTACAAACGTTATAACAAAAGACTTGTTATTAATTATTCATTTAATTTTTATTTTGTGTTTCTGTGTATTTTATTAAGTAGCATTTCTAGCCAATGCAAAGAACATTTTACTGCAGAATAAATGCTACGAGTTATTAGTTGCTATAGATTAGCTTTGGGACATGAAAGCTGGCGTGTGCAGCTCGACACTATAACTACATCGAGATAATCCTCTTAAACTGAGCCGTGCATAGCCCCAATGCCTAAACTACCGGTAACCTAGGGTAAAGATGAAACTGGTTTGCTCATTTGGGACGCTGTTACAAAGACCAACTACACCAGCAGTAACCGTTTGATACTGTCACACAGTGAATGGTTTGGCGGGAGCTGGATTTGTTGTATATGTGAAGGTACGGCAAAGAATTAGTTACTGCGAACAGTTCAGTGATAGCGTTATTCTCATCAGAATTGACATGAAACCGACACCGACAACTGTATTTCTGGTTTACATTCCAACGTCGCAAGCACAGGATGAAGAGACAGATAAAGTATATAAGTACTGAGAGGTAATTCAGTGCGTAGAAGGACATAAAAACCTATTAGTCATAGAGGACTGGAATGCGGCTGCAGCGGAAGGAACAGAAGGAAGGGTTGCAGGAGGGTATGAGCTTGGCAATAGGAAAGAGAGGAGAAACGCTAATAGAGATCTGATATAAATTTCAACTAGCAAAAGCGACACACAAGAGGAGGATGTATATTTGGAAAAGGCTGGGAGATATAGGAAGATTCCAGTGGAAAGATTCCATTTAGATTGTATCATGGTCATAAAGATATTCCGAAATCAGATATTGGGTTGTAAGATATACCCAGGGGCTGGTATAGACTCAAGTCACAATTTAGTAATGATTAAGAGTAGACTGAAGTTCAAATGACAAGTCGGAAAAGATCAATGCTCAAATAAGCGAGGTATTTAAGGAAGGAAGAGATAGAGCTGAAGTTATCTGAGGTTATAAACAATGCGATAGTGAATAAATGGTTCAAATGGCTCTGAGCACTATGGGACTTAACTGCTGTGGTCATCAGTCCCCTAGAACTTAGAACTACTTAAACCTAACTAACCTAAGGACATCACACACATCCATGCCCGAGGCAGGATTCAAACCTGCGACCGTAGTGGTCATGCGGTTCCAGACTGTAGCGCCTAGAACCACACGGCCACTCCGGCCGGCCATAGTGAATAGCTCAGTGGACAGGTCAGTTGAAGAGAAATGAACGTCTCTAAAAAGAGACATAACGGATCTTGGAAATAAAAACATCTGTACAAGGAAGGAAAGAACGACGTAATCAAGGGTAACAGAAGAAATGCTCTAATTGACCGTAGAAAAAAGGAATTAGAAAAATTATCAGGGCAGTTCAGGAAGACAAAATACATATCACTTAGGAGTGAAATATTAAGTGGAGGGAAACTTAGGCGAAATGGTTGCCTGGAAAATGCAGAGAAAACGAAAAAGAAATAATTGTCGAAAGGACTGACTCAGCATATAGATAAGTCAAGACAAACTTCGGTGAAATTAGCATTGGCGGTAACATGAAGAATGCAATGTGGAACCCATTGTTAAATGTAATGGCAGACAGGGGGAAAGAGTACACTGAAGGCGTTTGTTTGTAGGGGGGGGGGGGAGGGACAGAACTTCTCTGCCGATGTATATAAAAAAAGATACGGGATTCGACAGGGTAGAAGACATAGGAGCTAGTATTAAAATCAGAGTTTAAAAGAGCTTTCGAGAAGTGAAGGAACATATTACGGAAGGGACAGATAACATTCTGCCGGAATTTCCAAAATCATTGGGAGAACTGGCAACAAAACGACTATTCAGGTTAGCGTGTAGAAGCTGTGAGGCGGGGGATACCCTCAGACTTACGGAGAAACATCATCCACACATTTCCAAAGATGGGAAAATAGCAAGAGAAGTGCGAAGTTGCCACACAATCATGTTAATAGCTCATGCATCCACGTTACTGACAAGAATAATAAACACGAGGATGGAAAAGAAGAATGTGTGTTAAATGAGGATTTTGGCATTAGGAAAGGTAAAAGCAGCAGAGAGGCAATTCTGATGTTGCGTTTGATAATGTAAGAAAGACGCGTTCATAGGATTTGTCGACTTGGAAAAAGCGTTTGAGATTGTTAAGTTGTGACAGACGTTCGAAATTCTGAGAAGAATAGGGAACAATAAGGCCGTAAGTGTGTAATTGATGGATTTAGTCATTCGTCCCTACAGCTCAGTATGTCCGTCGAAGAACAGTTGACGAAAATATAAGAAAGCTTCAAGAGGGGCATTGAAATCCAGAGTGAAAGGGCATCAATGAAAAGTTTCGCTGATGACATTTTTATCGTGAGTAAGGGAAGGAATTACAGGTCTACATCAGCAGAATGGAGAGCGTATTAACGAATATTGATTGAGGGTAAATAGGAGAATGACGAAAGTAATAAGTAGCAGAAAGGATATTAGGGATAGACTTAACATCAGAATTGGGGGTAATAAAATGAAATTAAGGAATTCTGCTACTCAGGCAGAAAAATAAAGCATGATGGAACAAGGAGGGCAAGAAGCGGAAAAAGCGCTGGCAGAAAGGGCATTTCTGGCCAAGAGAAGTCTGCTAGATTCAAGTATAGTCATTAATCTGTGGAAGAAATTTCTGGGAATGTGCGTTTGGAGCACAGCATTGTATGATCGTGAAACATAGACCGAGGGAAAGCCAGAACAGCAGAGAATTGAAGCGTTTGAGATGCGGTGCTGCAGCAGAATGTTGAAAAATTGTGTGTAGTGATAAGGTAAATAATGAGGAGGTTCTCCGCAAAATCGTCGACGAATGGAATAAGTGGAAAAAACTGAGAAGAAAGAGGGACAGGATGACAGGACATCTGTTATTATATCATGGAATAACTTCCATGGTACCAGAGGGAGCTGTAGAGGAAAAAATTGTAGAGAAAAATAAATTGGAATACATCTAGCAAATAATTGAGGCCATAGGTTGGAATTGCTTCTCCGAGAGGAAAATGTTGTCGGAGGAGGGGAATTCGTGGTGGTATGCATCAAACCACTCAGAAGATAATGACTAAAAAGAAAAAAAACTTTAGAGCTATCTTTCATGTTGATCGAACACTCTTCGAAATTCTGAAGGTAGCAGGGGAGTGAAAGTTATCAACAACTGATACGTATTCCATGAAGTTTCGGTTTGTAGCCAGATGATGTTGCGATATTTCCGCTGACAACCATCTTCAGGAGAGTGTTTTGCACTGGAGACTGCTAGATCATACCGCTAACTTCATACCAAAAACTGGCGCGGAGCTGAATGCACAACGGCAGCCCCCGCATGAGCCATCTCTGTCCAGTTTCGCGCCTTCTTCGAATATTACTCCATCTATGGCGCTCAGGCACATACGTAATTGTGATGCCACAGGCGCGCCCTGTCGGAATTTGGAGTACCGGAGTTCAGATCCAGACGTCTAGTCGTAAAATATTTCTTTTCTGTAGGTATTAAAAAATCACCGGTCCCACGCCTTTTCCTGATGAAAGCCGCCATTAAGATTAATAAGACCTTCCGCCAAACGGTTTTCCACAGATTCCGTAATAATTGAATCCCAGGAGAATCTCGGCGAGGTCAAGATTTCCGTGGCAGACTAATCCATGGAATGTCCTGTGGAGATGCAATCCTTATATATGGCTGAATAATTGGGGCAAGAAGCCGACGTCATCCACCTACGGTTCTGAAACTTCGTGAAATAGTCCTACGCCGGAAATTTTCAAGAATTAATTGATACGTACATCAGATTGCAGTTTTTAAGAGTCAGGGGACTTGAAGGGGATAGAAGTACTACGAATCTGTACACTCAGCAAGCTGTAAATGAAACCAAGAAATAATTTTGTATGAAACTGAAGTCCTGGGAAAAGGAATAAAGTCTTTACGGTTTACCAGTGACAGAGCAATTCTGTCAGACTGTAAGTATCGTAGGAGTCACATTTTATGATACCTGCCAGGTAAGTTGCTGAGTCTCTTCTAAAACGTGTAATACTTACATGCCTTGATCGTGGTGTACATTCAAGAATATCCTAATACTGCTTCTCGGTGTGTTAATTGCTTATTGACATTACTTGTAAGTAATACCTACCTTTTTTCAACCTGAAGCTAAGCTCACAAAGTCCGACAAATGTACAATAATCAACAGTCATATTTGTCGGTCGGAGAAGAAGCTCATTGAACACGAATAAGGAGCGCGCATTTTTTATAGCGTTTCCGAAATGTTGTGTCGTTTAACTACAAATAAAGTGCAGTTTAAAAGGAAGCAGAACAGCATATTGGTGGTCATCTTGGTAACATCAATTACAAATGGGTAGTAAATGTACTGCAGCAAATATGATATACGGAGCAAGAGCGCTAGTTCAGGAAAGATTTTCGTTGTTGATGCTTTTCTCGGATGACGATGATTAATTATGATGCAGGAAATTGAAGTCTAGCGTCTGCTCGTGGTACTTACCGTTTCACTGTAGTAAAAAAGCGTATATCCAAAAAAATCTGACGACTTCAGAGGTGTAGAACTAAATGAGTCGGTAGTACGCTTATATACGCAAGAATGGAACAAGTCTTGCTTATTGGCTTCGCAAAACTTGTTTGCAAGTCTTTTAATTCTCGTGAACTCAAAATTAAGTTCAATACACGAACACCATATAAAGTTGAAGTGCAGTACTCAAAGACGAAGAGTGAGCACGAAGTGGTCTGACTGTGGACAATAAACTACTTGTATTCTGGGCCCATTTGAATAGTTCCCATCAATTATGTTTGAATCTAATAGCCTAGCGATTCACCTTTTCGGACGAATCGACATTCCATCTATCAGGTAAAGTAAACGGCTATATTGTAAGAAATCTGGTGTCACCAAATCCTTTTGTCGTAGATCGTGAAAGAGACTCACTGCAACAGAATGCCTGTTGATCCATCATGGACAGAGGAGGTCAGCTGGTTAAGTAATTGTCAATATCAGTGAAATTTTCCAACAGCCATGTAACTAAGATGTTATTTTATTTTGACGACAACCAGTTTCGGCATTCCACTATGCCGTCTTCAGGTCCAATATGCATCCCTCAAAATAAATGATAATGCCATATAGTGCTATATATCCTTGGATTTTGTGGATTCAAACCGTTTCACAAGTGCTTAATTCGAAGACTTGGTACCAAGTAAGCTGAAAGTGCTACAAACGTCAAAGGAAAGCAATCACAAAACGGTGTAACTTGAGAATTAGCTCCCCTGGACCTGGTGGGACTCTTAAGTCGCAGTCATATTTTGCGTTGCGCTTGAATATTACGAGAATACTTATTGATATTTTTATCGAAATTAACTTTAGTATGTACAGAGGTAACAACATAGAAATAATGTCAACTCAATTCACACATAAGCCTTACTTTTATTTACGCAACCTTGCAGCATTGTTTCATTCACCAAGCAGCCATTCACCTGCGAACATTTCCCTGTACGATGCGAGCATTTAGTTATTAACGTAAGAGTTTGTAATATAGGGATAAAGGCACTGTGACATAAGAAAGTTTGGCTCGGTCCGGAAGGCGTGCACAGATAGCCCAGTGGTTAAGGTAACCGACCGCTCTCCGTATACGGGAAATACAAATTCGAGCAACGGTCTCTCAAAAATTTTCATATGTCGTTAATACGTAGTACATCTGTCCTTACACAGTTGAGGCCAAATTATTCGCCTTCAGAAAATTTATTCCGAAATAATTTTGGAAAGCTGTTTATACTCCTAGTCATCAATATCTGTATATCTAGACATGAAAGTAAGAAGGAAAATATAGTTAGTTACTTCAGAGAAAAGTTAGACGCTTCTAAAACGTCGTGATGCATGTGGCAGGGTAAAAAAAAAAAAAAAAAACGCATGAAATACGGTTCCTAATAAGAATGCAGCACAACAATAATAGGTACCGGCATAACCTGGATGTACATCAGAATCTAACGTAATCCGCGCTAAGGAACATAAAATATAAATCTCGCATCATATTATCTTCGAACAGCCTAATAACTTGCAATCAAAGATATGAATTCCATTTGTAGACCAAAACCATACAACCCAGAAGAGCGTTTTGTCACTGTACCTGCGCGCACCATAAATTAAAGTATTTCTTCAGCCTAATACACACGAAGCACTGTCGAAGTCTTAAAATCAAATGAAATGATCGTCGACGAACTCAGGAGCAGAAGCACGTTGCCAAAATAAAAAAGCAACTTAAAAAAAAAAACAGAATTAGAAGTGGCCAAAGGCACTATTATGCAAACACATCTACCCGAAAAATTACACATAATGTATTTCATAACACAAAATAACAATAACAGAAAAGTTGTAATAAGCGAAAGGAAAAGACGAGAAAGACAAAGAACGGAATGTTGGTAGGATAAATAGGTTTACAAACTGTACTATGTATTTGGAGAGTTAAACAGCCCGTAAAATTACAATAAAGACTATAAACACACAATAGAAGGCCAGACAATGTCTCAGCCTTAACGCTGCCAAAAATGCAGGTATGGAGCGAATGTGTTATGCCGTCGAGTTTATTTTGGCCATATCTTTTCGTGGTTACGATCGTGTGTTAGTCCCATGGTTCGTTGAACCATGTCACACGAATACTGCAGCGGTATCGTCCAGATAGAGATCTCTTGCGACTGCAGTACAATAGGTTGAAAACTGAAAACAAGTAGTAAGCAATAGTCAGGAAACTAAAAATGATCTCGATGCACCTGAAATACTATAGAAGACGACATAAAAATCAAACACGGTGTTCTGAAGGCAGAAGGGTTCACTGAAGTACAAAAAGATCCAGAGCAAAGGTAAAAACTGCTTTCGTTTCGCAAAAGTTCTCTAAAACTACATATTCCTTAAATTTAATCTTTATGTGTCTTGTCCAGAAATTTATTGAAGTTATTATCAGTTTCAAATCCCTACAAAGTGATCATACCATGTGAAAACTCAGCTTCTCCCTGCGTATAGTTGTTCAAATAACTTAAGGGAATACAGCCGGATAATCTGCATGTAAATTACTACACTGCAATTCACAGTAAATCGCCTGGCAGAGGGTTCTTCGAACCCGTCTCATACTACTTCTTACTTCTCTACTGTTTTGCCAACAAAACTGTCTATGGTTCGCCGTCCCTACACCATTATCTATGAGATCGCTGGAGTTGAAGTTCTTCGTGGTGGTTAATCCTAGGTATTTAGTTGAATTGACAGACTTTAGATTTGTGTGATTTACGTGTAATCAGTATTTAATGGATTTCTTTTAGTACTCACGTGGGTGATCTCACACCTGTCATTACTTAGTCAATTGCCACTTTTTGTACCATATAGACGTCTTCTCTAAATAATTTTGCAGCTGGTTTTCGTCTTCTGATGACTTTACTACATGGAAAATGACAGCATCATCTGGAAACAATGTAAGAGGGCTGCTTAGGTTGTCTCCTAAATAGCTTATACGAATTCATCGTTTCAACCATAGACCTCCACAATACTTTGACACTTGTACTGAGATACTGTTCTGTTTTTTCTCACTGTTGCAACACCATCATTTTATTTGTTCTTTGTACTTATAGCTTCTAGTCGACATCTTCGCTTACACCATTATCGACAAGGTGTGTTTTATGTTGAGCCTGTGGCTACTGAAAGTATTTGTGATGTCATTACTTTCATCAATGCAACCGAAGACCTCCATAAAACTTTGAGCCATGTCCTAAGATAGTGTTTTATTTTTAATCTGCTATTAGACACTGGTACAGATTCCCCTAAAAACGTACATAAAACACACACTTGTCTTATTACTCACCGAAATGAGCCTGCTGATGGAGGCTCAAAAATCTTAAATGCATAGTGGAAGTAAAATAGAACGTTGCTGGTGACAATAAATTAACTGATACTTCGAGATGTGAAACATATGTCAGACGTATGTCAATATTAACAAAACATTAAAGTCAACGTGACGTTTGAGTTGATTCTTTTGAGAAGAAAACCACTTTTTCGTTTCACATCAATGACACCAACAGCCTAAGAAGTTTCTGTGTTTGTAAGTACAAAGCCATTCATTGTTCCTTTTACAGGAAGTTTTAGGAAAATCTCAAGTATTTCAAATGGTCGAAAGAATATATCGGTGGGTAACGCTGTAAAGATTTATGTGCAAGTCCTGCATAGCTCTCTGTCTTTGATGCTTTACAGGATCAGTAACGATTATTTGCACAAAAAGTGAAATATTTGCATATCATAGTTTTGAATTAGATAATGATGTAATAAAAAGCGTTAAAGCTCGATTAAATAAAATTAAAACGTATAAAAAGATGTATTTACACAATCATTCGTTTGTTGTACAATATAATACAATACAGTATAAAAATGCACATTAACAATATAGTAGAATGAGGTTGAGCAGTCGCTGAAGTGTATATTGGCACAAAATTGTCTTTCACGTTCTTACCTAAAGCAGTAATTTCTCTAACTACATTGATCGTGTTGTCAGATCAAACAGGAAACATAATGCAGCACTCATCGCACAAACACACGTTGTGCCTTATGAAGAAACGGAACAGACACGTTCTAGGGACACACGTACAGTTTTCCCACTAGTAGGAATCCGTTAGGTAGTTTATAGTAAAGAAGGTAAATAAATCGTGAAAAACTTGAACACTTCCTGTGTTACGTGGCAGCACCAGTAAAGTATTTTAGAATCCGACCGACATCGTCTCCAAGTTTATAACCCAGCGCACTGTCTCTATCGTCTTTTCACATAAAAAAGTCGTGCAGTTCTCTGCAGCGAAGTATTTAGCAGTGATTCATGGAAAGAAAAACTGGGGCTGTGTTGAAGGATTCATTTCAAGTAAAAAAAAAAAAACCGCTGCTGTCCTCTCATGACCACAGCGCCACAAATGGGACTCAAGGAAAGAAAGTCGTGACATTCACACTGTTTTAAAACGAACAAGCGCACTCTCCGACCGCAACTTTAATGTCGCAAGTACAAAATCAATAAATTATGCTTACCGTACTAAATAACAACTCAGGCGCTACATTCGCATTGCTACAGCTGAAATTCTGTGGAATAAATACATTATGCGGATGACTTTTGAACGGCATAGACGAATTAACGCCCATTGTCCACAGAAATTTTGTCGAAGGGCAATAACAGCGTCAGCTTCAATGGTTCTGCATGCCTCGTGTCGCAGAGTTATTCTTTCTTCTCTACCGGTGAAGAATTTGTCCGAGACTCCTGCGATGACTGAGCACTTCTGGTGTCTGCACGCGACGTATCTTCCTGGGAACCAGACGTGTCGCCATATTTGTAATTGGCGTGAGGACCACTGAATGATACGTACGTCCCTACATCGTCCGGCAGTTTCACATCGTGTTCAGGTAGCTGCGTTGATGTGTTGTTGCTCCGCTCTGGTGTTACATCGTTCAGAGCTTTCCCAGTTCGATTGAAAAACAACGCTATGCCGTGCTCAGCCACAGAGAATGGGAATGCTGACTGAATGTTACTAGGAGCAGGTGATCTCGCAGAAGACGCCGTGGAGTTCGTTGTTGCCGTAGAATTTCTCGTGTGTTTAGTGTAGTTCCCGTCCTTGGTGGATGGAGATGCGGTGGGCACGGAATTTGACTCGGGTCTCGCTGATACGTCTACCCTGGCTGACGATTCCTGCTGCAGATCAGACCCATAGGAGGATGACGGCTGCTGTTGCTCGATGGCGTTCAGGATATCCTGTAGTAGGCCGTTTGAGAGTACCGCCGCGTGGGGTATGTTTGCGTTGGAGCCGTCTTCACCCACGCCAGGGGCTGCTTGAATATGCAGTTTGTAGCTTCCGTGTGCACCCTGAACTGTGAAATCTTGCGAGTTGCTGGCTGATGTCCCTAATGCAGTAAGTGCTTGGGCTTCTGGTAAAGACAGGGCGCCACCATTGTCGCCTCCAGTGGCTGACACTGGCAGTGTCTCGGCAGACACATCATTTCCTCCAGAAGACTGGGCTGACAGGATTCCAGAAACACCCCTAGGATCCGGACTGCCGTAACTAACAGACACTACTTGTGCTGAAGGAGCACCATACAATGTGGATGGCGCGGAGGGACCTGAAGAGGAAACATAGCTTTGGCTAAATTGAGATAGTGGGGGCCCATAATTGGAAGATGGAGCTGAGGGGGCACCGTAATTTGAAGATATAGTCGGTGGCGGCGGACCATATTCACCACTGGGCACGGTACCATGAATTATCTCGCCTTGTCCAGATGAATCACCTGCCACTGATGTACCAAACCCACTCGAAGGGATGAAGCCTGTGTCAGTGCAGCTGTGGCCACCACCATTAGGAGCACCATAGACGTTAGACACTGTGTGACTCAAAGCTCCCGAATTGTCGAGATTACCAGCAGAAAATGAGACACTGCCACCTCCAAAGTTGGGGACCCCATATACTGTTGATGGAGGATACAAAGGCTGTGGAGGTGGTACCCCATAACCAGCAGTGAGAGAGGAGCTCCCAAAGCCAAAATCTCCGGAAGTAATGCTGGAATAGCTCGTGGCTGCCAGTGGAGGCCGGTAAACATTGGGAGGTGGAACAAGGAAAGTGTTCGAAGAAGCTGAGTCATCTGGTGGAGGAGGAGGTCGAAACGGTGCCGGTTCTGGAGAGCCATAAACGACTGGTGGTCTTGAAGGATCGTTCTGATTGGTCTCTGCAGGATCTGGGATAGGTGGTGGCAAGTATGTTGGTCCTTTATTGCCATGTACATCAGTGCCGAATGTTTCCTTCAGTCTCACTGTCTCCGCAATTGAAGAAAGCAGTCCAGGGGGTACAGGTTCTCTAAATTTAACAGGTTCCTTTGGAGTGACTTTCTTCCCTGGCGGTTTCAGCTCAATGCTCTGACTCTTGGTGATTGTAACAGAAACAGCAGGTGATGGAGAGTGTATTTCGTCATGTCCATTAATCAGTGGCACACCAAGTTGAGCAGTGTCAGGCTGTAAAGTATGTGTTGCCCCTGCATCACTATGTCCTGATTCAATTGTAGCACCCACTGCATCACTGATGCCTTGATCTATATTTAGAGCTGGAGCAGTCAAACCGGCAGGAGGTAGTGGTGCTCCATATTCGTTACTAGGAGCTGTAGGTATAGGACCTGCCTGCACAATGTCATTACCGTTTGGCAGTGATGGCAACTGAACATCTCCACCACTTGGTGGTGGGCCATAGTCAGGGCTGGGCAGTGATGGAGGTGGTGGTGGAGGAGGAGAGCCACCATACCCACCATCAGTAGAAGATGTTATAACAGTGACTGTAGCTGGTGGCAGTGGAGTTCCATAGTCACTACTTGGTGGTGCTTGTGGTGGTGGAGTGCCAAGATTGAGACTAGGAACACCGTATGTGGTACTTAAAGAGCTGCCAAAGGACCCACCACCAAATAAACCTCCACCCGAACCAGTACCTCCCCCACTCGGAGGAATTCCATACAGCTCTGCGAGGAGAAGACTGGCACCATTTCCTGATACTCCCGAGTTTCCGCTGAAGCTAAAGCCAGTTCCGCTTGACAGCGGAGTTCCATAGGCTACACTGGGTGTAGGTGGCGGCGGCGGAGAAATTCCACCTGTTGGTGGACCATAAGTGTCACTCGGTTTGTGTGAAACGCCCAGCATTGGCTGCCAGCCATCGTACTTGATCACTGGTGGTGTAGGAGGTGCCCCACCGCCTCCAGAATGATGGAATGGAGCTCCGTATGTGCTGCTAGGTGCTGGAGGGGGAGATATAGAAATTTGTGGAACACCATAGGTTGGTGTAGGGACTCCATAGACCGGCTTAGGAGGGGAGCTAGACAAGAAACTTGGTGGTTTCGATGGAGTCCCGTAGGTGAGCTTTAGTGGTCCAAGGGGTGGAGCAGGTGGCCTCAGACCGAATGGTGGTGGTCCATACTGTTTGGTTGGTGGTGGAGGCCCATATACTGGTCTAGGTGACTTCGGTGGCCCATACACTGGCCTAGGACGTGGCGGGTGTGGTGGACCGTAATGTGGTCGCGGAAAGAATTGTTTGTGGTGGTGACCTCTAGGTGGGCCGCCTTGTGGTAGCTTAAAAGGTGGTGGTCCGTAAGAGCCCGACGGTGGCGGTGGTGGTGGCGGCTCCGGTGGAGGTGGCGCATATATGATCGCTGGCTGCTGTTGCTGTCCTGGGGGCGGAGGACCATACACTGGACGAGGCAGAGGAGGCCCAGACGGGGGCGGCGGACCGTAGGAGTTGCTGAGCTGCGGGCCAGAGCCGCAGCAGCTGCCAGACAGCCCCAGCGTCAGCTCGCGTCGGTCCGCACCATTTGAGGGTGTCTGCGTTCCGGCAGCACCGGATCTGTCTTCAGCGACTGGGGCAGCTGGAGCAGTGGTCGTTGCTGTGTCAGACTGCGTCGCTCCTGGAGCTGTCGACACCACACACTGGCTTCCTGCCACTAAAGTCGCCAAGAGCACGGCCACCTGGAAAAGAAGTAGACACCCATGAGAAACAATGTGTGTACCAGTGGGTTGGCATATGCAGCCAGTGTCTTTTGATGTTCGACAGCATCCTCATGTTGCTGTATAAGTCAACGTTTCAGCTACTGTTGTAACACTATGAGTATGCGCTCTAATACCCAGAAAAGCTTTACTGAAGAAACAGATTTCTGCATATATATATGTCTTATACAGTACATTGACTGATAACCTTTTTGTATATGTACCCCACTGCTGGTAGAGCGGTAGCTGTAATAATTAATATTATAACGATTATAAAGGATACTCTCCTAACAATCGCCAGACGCATTTTTTCTGGTGTTTCATCAGGTATCTGCAGTTTCATTTATGCGATGTGTAAACTGCGTCGGCCCGAAGAAATGCTGTCACACCTTTAATTCGGCTCCCAGTGTCAACAGAAAGTGTCGGTGTGTTCCCCATTAGAAACAAAACTATTTTTAAATGGAATATTACATGTCCATTCGGTAGAGCGGTCTCACATTAATCTACTGCGATATTGGTTTTGTCGATACGTATAACAGATACGAGACGAATAATCAGTCCACCAGCAGCGAATGAGTAGCGCTAGTGCATAGTGATAGCAGTCAGGCCAAGGTGACATGCGAGTCGCTGTCCATGTTAAGGCATATTGATAAAACGAATAGCACCGCTGACTAATGTGGGACTGATATATGGAATTTACACGTAAAATTAAGCTTTTTGTTTGTACTGGAACGCAATCTGATGCTTTCCATTGGGAGTGGGTGTCGCAGGAAATAGAGGATGAGGAGTGTTTGTTTGGGCTGAGACCAGCTACCAATAGGATATACTATGTTTCAAATATCTGCTGAAACACTAGAGAAAATGTGTCTGACGTCTCTCACGAGTACGCGTTATATGAAGCGCCACATATCGTGTTTGTGAAGTACATTTATGAAGTATAATGATGATGGTGGTGCTGACCTGCTATTGTAAAAGGTGCACCCACGGATAGGGTCATATTATCTAAACCATATCTACATCTACATGACTACTCGGCAATTTATATTTAAGTCCATAGCAGAAGGGTCATAGAACCAGCTTCACACTGTTTCTTTGCCGTTCCACTCTCCAACAGTGAAGGAAAAAACGAACACTCAAATCTCTGCGTCTGAGCTCTGATTTCTGTTATTTTATTACAATAATCATTTCTCGCTTTGTGGGTGGGTGTCAACAAAGTATTTTCACATTCGGAGGAGAACGCTTGAGACTGAAATATGTTGCAATGTGATTGTACTTGAACCACTCGAATAAATAGAAATTTTTCTTTCAAACACATGAACTGGCTCAAATTCACAAAATCGTTGACTCACTCTCTCTCCCTCACTCAATCACAGACTAACAGTCGCTTTAACTCCCACAACTTCTCTCTTACTCTTCCTCACTCTCATTTACACGATCTTCTTCTGCCTATGTTTCACACACACACACACACACACACACACACACACACACACACACACACCTTAGAGATATTTTAAATGCAATATCGATACAAATATAAATGGGATTTAGAAATAAAATGAAATGATATTAATCTGCAACATGCCTCAGGAGACCAAGCTTCCATATACACCAAAATATTAAAATACCCTTGTCAACGAGAGAGATTTTGTCGGTGCAGTTCGGGCTCAACCTGTGCATACAGATCCTTGAGTTATTCGCGAAGGATTTAGGACATTGTGAGAATCGTTAATTTTCAATAAATGCAGCAGCGTCTCTTTCTAACAACGGAGATTTGTTAATTACCTACAGCCTCAAATTTCTTGGAATAATTTTACTATACGATGCTGGAATGCTTAACGAAATAGACCCAACCGTTTAGGAGAAAAAAGTTGACGTTCAATTAGTCAAACAGATCTTGGGTTTTACACATGCTGTAGGTACACAAATGATTATATTCTATCATTTTTACGACTTTCGTTCATTTGTTGTCTACATTGCTGCGATATTGAAAAGGTACTCCGGATCAGTATAACCATGTGATACAGTTTTGTGGCTCTCCTAGCAATGTATTTAGTTTGAAAGAGTGAAAATCTGCGTGCTCGTTGTATAATTAACAGAATGCATCGACGGATATTCAGCCAGTGAGTAAGATAGGGTAGTCGTAAACCAGTGGACTCGTACTGGGGTCCTGTCCTGATTTAAGTTTCACCAAATCGCTTAACGTGAAGTCTACATCTACATCTACATCTATACTCCGCGAGCCACCTTACGGTGTGTGGCGGAGGGTACTTATTGTACCACTATCTGATCCCCCCTTCCCTGTTCCATTCACGAATTGTGCGTGGGAAGAACGACTGCTTGTAAGTCTCCGTATTTGCTCTAATTTCTCGGATCTTTTCGTTGTGATCATTACGCGAGATATATGTGGGCGGTAGTAATATGTTGCCCATCTCTTCTCGGAATGTGCTCTCTCGTAATTTCGATAATAAACCTCTCCGTATTGCGTAACGCCTTTCTTGAAGTGTCCGCCACTGGAGCTTGTTCAGCATCTCCGTAACGCTCTCGCGCTGACTAAATGTCCCCATGACGAATCGCGCTGCTTTTCGCTGGATCATGTCTATCTCTTCTATTAATCCAACCTGGTAAGGGTCCCATACTGATGAGCAATACTCAAGAATCGGACGAACAAGCGTTTTGTAAGCTACTTCTTTCGTCGATGAGTCACATTTCCTTCTAAAGCCGATATTTTTCTGTTAACTTGCCGAGCTCATTCTCCAATAACCTCTTTGTCAACAGGACATTAAACCGAAAATCTACTTTACTCCTTTACTTATTCGAGAGAGCGTAAGGGCCTCGCGATGCGGCGCATGGATGTAGCGTCACGGCGGGGGTCCGGCTTCAGCAAGCAGTAAGCGATACACGGCGTAGCAACAAAGCGCGGCGAACGGTGCCGAGGCACGTCTGCCGCTTGTCGCCCTTCTGCGCATCTGGCTAGCCCTTCCAAAGCGGACGGTGCCTACGTCCATGGAAATAGGCTGTCACTGAGGTTACTCAGTAGGCAAATAAGAATGAGCCTTGTGTCGGCTCTCAACATATATTGCGCTGTAAAGATTGTTCTGAGTCCTTCCATTCCATCGTTAATTGATTCTTTCATATTTATCGTTCCGCTGCGTACGATTCCGTTGAGATTCCCCTCTGGCGGCGTGTCTGGTCTTATCGATCTTCGAGTCATTGCTTCCTGTTAGCCTTGTGTAAGGGAATAAGATCTTTGGGGGATGGCCGGTTGGTTGCCTAGCGGTGACGAGTCGGACGGTCGGTTTTTAAAATCGGGAATGAGAGAATGTCGTACAACGAGACCGCGGCGTGGCGTGTCGGTAGAAAGTTGGCTGTTGTTCCGAGAAGCCGAGTGGTCTATCCTGGCGGTGCGAGACGAGTGGGACGAGTTGACGGGACGAGGCTGTAAGCTCTTGCTGTGAGCACCCGGGGGCCACGGCTGTGGTTCCGAGTCACTACTTGGTGGGAGCGGCAACGGATGTCTTTAAATTTTCCGTCTGGAGGCGGGAATGATGGACTAGGAACTCGCCTAACCTGAGGAGTGGTATTTCGCCGCCGTCGGTGCAGAGAAGACGAGGGCTCCGGTGATAGAGCGCGTGGCTGCGTGACTGCCCAGTTAGGCACGCTGGCGACGTGTACACGGTCGGGTGTGAGGAACCTTTGCATCGGAGTTCACCTGCTGTTTCTCTGATAAACTGCAAGTTAAGTTGGTTAAAGGTTTAGATGTTAATTGAAGAATTTTGGTTTGTGCAACCAGCGTCTTTTCTGCCATGCGGCCTCCTGCGTTCGGATTTCCTGTCCCTATTGCCGTTGTAATTATAGACTGATCTTTTGGCTTCTTGTTAGTACTGCCTGGGAGGAAGTGTATTTTTGGGCAGGGATTATGGTTCCTGATTTGATTCCTCCTCCTACCCTGGCCTCGCGTGAGGTCGATGTGATTGCTGAATGTGAGGCGTTGTGGGTCTGTTAGTCTGCTTCTAGCCTGAGCACCCTTCGAGAGACAATTGTGGCCGCCCTTACACCCGGTCGGTTAATTATTTCTATCCCAGGACACTTTCGTGGCAGGACATGATATTAAAGTTGTTAGTTATTGTAAAATGGTAAACGGCTGTATTTTACTCTGTTTTTGGCCACTGTTTAAAAAGGTTAAGTTTGCCTTTCATTGGCGGGTTTTTAAAATTACGTGGCTTTAAAATTGATAGTTATTGTAAGAGATGAATGGCTGTATCTTTACTTTGATTGTTTTAATCTACTTGGCATCCTTTGATAGTTCTGCCTCCCTGTTGGAGAGCCCTTGTAATTTAATATCTTGTTATGCCAAAGTTTAAAAGAAGTTGGCTCCTTACATGTTCGATAGCGAAACTGTATGCAAATTGGTGTATTTTTTTGTTTCATTACTTAGAAAATTTTAATTTTGTTATTAACTGCTGTATCAAAATCTGTTTTAAGTAAAATGGCTTGGCTGTTAACGGTAAGGTAAAGCTTTTTAATTTCATTACTTGGAAAATTTTGATTTGTTATCAAATGTTTTATCAAAGTCGGTTTTAAGTAAAATGGCTTGGCCGTTAACTGTAAAGTAAATTGTTTTGAAAAGGCACTCATGCCTACTAGCTTTTTGGGATCTGTTCCTGGTTAAGTTATAAAGAAATGACTTTTAATGATTGAAGTAATCAATAAAGAAATTGTAAACTGGAACTCGACAGTAACCAACTAATTTTGGCCCAGTTTCCCAACTGGAGGTTTTCCTTGATTAATCGTAACACCCGTCTCAAAGAAACCAGCGTTTGGCAAACAGAACACGGCGATCAATGCTACAGATCTGTGCACAGGATTCTGTTGGAGCAACTCCAGTTGCAGTCGGTCTCACTAGTTTCGGTTGCATTCGAAAATGAGACACCTTGCTGACGGGATGCGGATCTTACCCAAATTATCTCCGTACATTCAAAGCATGAAGCAATGGCTGATGGGACTGTGGAGAAACGGGGGCACGTGAACAACGGTAGAATACCTCGATCACAGGCTCTCAGGTTATACAGGGACTGACAGTTTCTTGTTATACGAGACAAGAAGCATTTTCTCATATGCTGTTCTGAACAGACTGCCAAACGCTACCCAACAGAGCAACGAGGGTATCTGAAAGTTCGGAGAGGATGAGAACATTAACCTCGGTAACGTCTAACAGCATTGATTCACTGTGAGCCCTGCTGTAGTGGAGACTTTAGTATCCCAGCTTATCGACACTGCTGGAGCCGGCGCCTCGATGAAGATTCCTGCAAACACCGCTAGCTGCGCTTTGAATATCACCACGAATAGCATGACGTGACAAATAAAGAATCTACAGGTAGCCGACCAATGAAGACAGCCAGCACGGCGTTATAAGCGGCGGTAACCGGGGCACTTTCTTGTAGTTCCAGATTAGTTCCCTGTTCCTGGTTGGTGCCGAACATTCCGCCAAGTTGTTGATAGCTGGCTCTACCGGGAAACAGTCAATGAGAATACACGCTCGCGTGTGTCAGTCCTCTGCTTATAGCTATACACGGCTGCCACAAGTTGTCAACAGTGCAGCAGTTACATACAATTTTAAAACTGGGGCAGCCATGGCTACAATAGTTATGTGTAACTGATTGACAATTCATACATAAAGCAGGTGTTTAAATACGGGTCTTAAAACTATTAAAATATAAAACTGAACGATAAGTCCAATAGTCCGCTGTAGCTGTATTTATTTAAGTCTATTAGAGTCCCATACAAGCGATTTCGCAAATTTAAGTCGCATCTTCTCGTGTATATAAATGCTATGTCATATGGTATACGGTGTTGTTACGGACTGCCGCAGAGTAACAATTGGCGTGGCTAGGCAAAGTTCACAGTCCTGCTCAATTGATAAAAACCATCGTCAATGATGAATGTCCCGCTTATATTAAATCAGCAGCTTTCATCACTTTACCAGTTAAAATATGTTCCTGTCGGCCTGTGTCAAGCAACATACAACGCCTGTTGATTGCCTTAGGCTGAAAGAAACCGTCAGAAACATACAAAGTGATGACGATTCGTGGTGTTAATACAGACTGGACATTCGCAATTGATGATGATCTTTATCAATTGAGTAACGCTGAGAATTTTGTATAGCTACGCCAACTGTTACTATGCAGCATCTTGTAAAAGCTCTCTACGCCATATTATATAGCATTAATATACACAAGAAGACGCGACTTAAAAGCTGCGGAACCCCTTGTGTTGGTCTTTAATGGACTTACATAAACACAACTACAGTGGACTATTTGAATTGTCATTCAATTTTATACATTAATAGTTTTAAAAGCTGTATTTAAACACCGGTTGGAATGAATTGCCAATCAGTTAAGTGTAGCAGCTCTTCATCTACGATTTGATTAGATTTTATTTAATGTACACATGTGCCAACTAATCTTTTGCTTCCCGGTCCAGATTCCTAGGGCAACAGATCCTTTTCTCCACATTCCACCCTTTTATCTTTAGAAGAGAGGACACAATATTCGGCTCTTCGGAACAAAACGGTTTCCGACTCGCATCGTAGTAGAAACAGCGCAAGGAAAAATGACTGTCACCTTAGAAGAACATTATAAGTCAAAATAGAATGGTGTAAAAAAATTTCAGATGTTCAGAAAAGTAGAAATAAGTAATAGAGAAGTATGAGTAAGGTACAAAATGTAACAGAACCGGGAGAGGGCATTCACAATGAAATCGAAGAAGAAATGAGGAAACAAACGTTCAGGTGTTGAATTAAAATTCAGGGTGAGAGCGTATCAATGATAAGAGTCCCTGGCGATATTGGTATATTTAGGGAAAGTCAGGAAGATTAGCTGGACATGTCTATATCCTCGGAAAACAGTATGTGTACTGAAAGTAAAGATAACAGAATCAGTGAAAAATAGCAGGTATGAAATTGCCAATAAACTTAACATTAAAACTGGGGACCAAAGAATAAACGAAATGAAAGGATGCTATAACTTCAAAGCAAAAATAGCTCATGAGACGTTACTTGGAGGAAGCAAATTCATTTACGTCTATATTCCGCAAATCATCTGACGGTATGTGGTGGGGTAATCCTCTTATCACTATCTAATGCCCCATACTTCCGTTCTTCCGCGAATGGGGCATGGGAAGAATGATAGTCAGTATTACCTCTAATCTCTCTAATTTTCTCCTCGACAACGAACGTTTTGTGCGCAGTATTGTATAGAAGCAATTCATGAATTGTGGGAAAACCAGAACATAAGAGAATCTCAACATTCGAGAAGTGGTTCTACAGGTGAATGTTCAAAATTATGGGGACTGATGAGGTAAGAAATGAGGTTCTTCGCAGAATCGGCGAGGGAAGGAATATACGAGTACAGAAAGCACTAGCAAGAAGAAGCGAGAGGACGATACCATATCTGTTAAGACGTCTGGGCCGCGCGGGCTTAGCCGAGCGGTCTAGGGCGCTGCAGTCATGGACTGTGTGGCTGGTCCCGGCGGAGATTCGAGTCCTCCCTCGGGCATGAGTGTGTGTGTTTGTACTTAGGATAGTTTAGGTTAAGCAGTGTGTTAGCTTAGGGACTGATGACCTTAGCAGTTAAGTCCCATAAGATTTCACACACATTTGAACTAGACGTCTGGTAATAACTTTCATGATACTAGAGGGAGCTGTAGGGTATAAGCTTTAGGTGAAGACAAAAATTAGAATATATCCAACTGATAATTGAGGATGCTGGGTTTAAGTGCTGAAATGAAAAGGTTGGTAGAAGACTGAAGGCCAATGGCGAGTTGCATCAAACCAACCAGAACTGGAAATACTTCATAATTTTTTATGAATGCCGAATGTGATACTCCCCGGCGAGCGCCTTTAGCGTTCTGAGAGGCTCATGAATACTCTTTGAATATACTGTAGTAATGTTAATCTTATACGAATAACTAGTGTTGTCTTGCGGTGTAATCCTAAAGGAGGAACTCTTTATATGCAGCAGTTTATGAAAGGCAGCCATTTGACGAAATCTTAATTTGAGTAAATTTAAGTTCAAATGGCTCTAAGCACTATGGGACTTAACATCTGAGGTCATCAGTCCCCTAGACTTAGAACTACTTAAACCTAACTAACCTATGGACATCACACACATCCATTCCCGAGGCAGGATTCGAACCTACGACCGTAGCAGCAGCGCGGTTCCGGACTGAAGGGCCGGGAACCGCTCGGCCATAAATTTAAGTCAGAATACTAATTGGATAATTAGTTATTTCCAAAAACATGTAGTAGGAAAGTATTTTTCAGAGAATATACTAGAAGTTAATGAATACTAAGGTACGCTCGTTTATCATTTTCAACGATTACGTGAATTTCATGTGAGCAGCAATAAGATGTCGCTTAGGTCTATCGGCATTAGTGCGAACTGATTTGGTAGGCAAGCCTGCACACAGTCACGACTCTAATGAAAGGAGTTTTGCTCTCTTGTTTGAAATTACGAAATCTATGGGACTACAGATCGCTCCTCATTGAGCTGCTTTCATTGCACAAGGACAGACTCCGGTCGATCTAATGCGGAAAGAGTAAAACCGGAGTCATCTATGTCTGAAGCTTCATCCGAAGACGTCCACCAGATTTTCCAGCATGCAGAACATCGACTAACAGAATTTTTTACTATTCCTCTGAAGATATAGCTACGCTGTTGTCAGTAGTGTCATACACACTTGGTTGGACAATGATAAGACAGGATGCAGTCTTAAGGCTACTAGCTTCAAGCTGTCATTTTATTTTCGTATGTGTTTCTTTGAATCTGGTTACTCAGAAACGGAAAAATCTAATTGCCATCTGAGTCAGATTAGCTTCTTGCCAAGTAATTTAATTCAGGTTACCTTCCATTCAGAAGGCTATTGCACTCAGCGACTGTTATATTGACTTGTAAACAATATATTTCAGCTATCAGTCGTCCTTTTTAAATTTTATTGGCAGATCTATATTTCAGCTAGTAACTAGCCATTCTTAATGCACTATCATTTTTGATCAATGCACGTAATGCCTGTTGGTCGGGCTTCATCCACGGTGAACTGTATTCTGCTGCGGTATTCATTAATGACATCACGCATTGCTCTTTTCACAGCTAAATGCCTTTCATTCAGCATCTCTCTATCTATAGCCCCATGATTTTTCTACAACTAGGATGCAGTAATCTCTGTTTCTTTAGAAGTTTCTTTACAATGGCTGTACGCGATTGACGTTCCCTCCCATTATGAACTGTTCTACTGGGGACATACCAGTCAAGTGCATGATCGACTACTCTTTTAAACTTGAGCCATAATTCCTCTACATGCTCCTGGCCTGTGCTTAAAGTTTCCTCATTGAGGTACGACACTACTGTTTTTTATCTATTTTACTGAACATACATATCCTTCCGCTTGTTTAATTGTCCTTTGTATTTTGGTAATCATTGTTGCCACAACCGCGTCATGGTCACTGATACCAGTTTCGATGTGGACATCCTGAAAGACGTCAGGTCTCTTTGTTGCCATTAGATCCAATATATTTCCACATGAATAGAGTTCCTATTTATTCCAGGTAGTTTTCAGATAAGGCATTCAGTAAAATTCCACAGGAAGTCTCATCACGCCCTCCACTAACAACACTGTCATTTTCCCCTTTAATTGTTGGGTGATTAAAGTCTCCACCGATGATTACAGTATGATGGGGGAATCTACACACAAGTGAACTGAGGTTTTGTCCAAAGCTTTCGGTTACATCAGGAGATGAGTCTGGCGGACGATAGAAGCATCTAGAATGAAATTTTCCCTGATAGAAGGATCCAGTTATCATATTACGCCCACCGTTGATACCGAGTCTTTTCCAAACAATCTCACACGCAGCTTCAATTTCTATCCCGGTGGATTTGAGTTTACGGTCTTTTGGCGAGATACACGTCTTTTCACGAGATACCCGGCTTTTCGCCAGGTACACGTAACTGGGAGCACTTTATTCGCTGACAGAGGTGAAGGGAAACTGAAATAAACCTGAAATTTACCATATGTCTGTGTTTTAATCTCATCAAAATATTTGAAATCGATGAAAAGCTTTCGTACACGTAAGACCAAAATAGCAGAAAATAATTACTTAAAATGAATTTTTAATATGTCACTTTTTTTAAAATGGACCAAAAAGTGTGGGGTAATTTCTCTTATCGCATACAGGTTCCTAACATCATACACAGAACCATTTAAAATTGTGATTGCGAATTTCAAATAGCTATGAAAATACTTGTAAGATTTATAACGAAAAACGTGGGGAGCATGCTATAGATTACAGTAAGGAGGTGAATTATTGATGTATTAATTATACGTTTTTCGTTTTAAATCTTACATGTATTTTCACAGACACTAAAAATACACAGTGAGAGTTTTTAGTGCCGTCTGTATGGTGTTAGTAATCTGTATGGGGCTTGGACAAATTGCATGATAACAGTGGAAAATCGTACTAAATCAAAAATTCATTTTTATTTAAATAATTTTATGTAACATTTCAGTGCACACTCCACTGATGGTCATAGAGATGACTGATTCAACATGGCAAATGCCAATGCGGAATCTAGAGTGGCAGTGGTTTACAGTATTCATTGATCGGGAGACATTCAGTGGGCAACCAGTCCAGTCTGGAAGAAATTCTTTACTGCCAGTAACAGAAATAAGTAGGTATTTTCGCATCACGTAAGAGAAAATTATTACTGTCATCGGATGAGTACATAAAACAGCGTTATCCTTGGATAATTTTTGTGGTTTACCTCTTTGGTGTTTCCGACTTTTGTTTAGAGTGTCGTTATTTTCATCTACTACTGATAACTTTAAAGTTTGAAAGACGAATTAAATTGTGAGAAATTAACAGAATTTCTCGCAGTGGATTACCAATGACAAAAGTTCTTGTTGCTGTTTCGCTTTTCGGTAACCCTTATCAAAGGAAACGCTGGCAGTGTAAATCAGAAGGTTTATAGGAATTTTGTCTCGACTAAGCCGAAAGCGATGCATTTAACGCAGCCAAAACTAATTCACAGAGTTACGTGTGGGATCTTACATAACTTTCTAACCAGGTTAACCCGTATTTCTCACACAGTATCCGTTCTAATTGCTTCCCACAATATGATTCTAGTGACATTCTCATACGCTTTCTGCAGGTCCACAAAGTTTGCATATACGCTTCTATCTTTTTTATGCGTTATTGTAATTACTGTCTCATACAGTGAATGTTATTAATACATGATCGTCATTCCTAAAACCACTAACATAATGTTTGTGTTCTTAAGCGCTAACTTAGGCTTCAGAGTAGCGTTTTGGAAGAATTATGAGACTTACTGATTTCTGGTACCGGCTTTCAGAAAGTAAACGTAGACTATATGGAAGATGGGTAAATGTTAGGACACACATCGGTATCTTACTCCTTCTTCTACCTTCAGATACAAACGATCCATCCGAAAGTTTCCCCGCATAGCTGCAGTCCTGGCAATCTTCGATCGGCTACATTCCATCGATTGACGTTTCCTCATTCTTATCCCACGTGATTTTCTGTACCACTTTGTTTCCAATTTCATCCATATCTGAATATGTCAAATGTTAGAGTAAGACTATACCACCCTCATCCTAACAAGAATAACAACGACACACATCAGTAACATCTCGTTAAGCTCACGTATGTTACACCGATCAAGGTTCTTTACGTATTTTCTTTTTCAGTGTCTGAAAGTGGGACATCCCACAGCGAGGTTATTCCACCAGTCGGGGAATGTAAGTCCAGACATAATATTAAAATTTATATATGTATGTTTATGGGTTTATGTTAATGTTTACGTTAACCTGGGACCTAGCAACGACGAAGAGGCTCCATCCCCGTCGCAGCGGCAGTGATCCATAACCTCACGACGACTACCGCAGTCCACTTCACCCCTCCGTCGCCCCACACCGAACCACTCTTTCCGGATTATTGTGCGGTTCGGCCCCCGGTGGACTTCCCAGGGAACGTCTCACACCTGACGATTGTAATGGTGGTGTACGAGTGCGTGGAGAACTTGTTTGCGCAGCAATCGCTGACATAGTGTAGCTGAGGCGGAATAAGGGGAACCAGCCCACATTCGCCGAGGCAGATGGAAAACCGCCTAAAAACCATCCACAGACTGGCCGGCTTGCCGGACCTCGACACAAGTCCGCCGGGCGGATTCGTGCAGGGGACCAGGCTCTCCTTCCCACTCCGGAAAGCCGTGCATGAGACCGCTCGGCTAACCGGCCGGGCATAAATGTATGTTACTCACTTCCTCCTAAACCACTGGACTGATTTCAACCAAACTTCGTACACATGTCGCTTACCGTCTTAAAAGGAATCCCTGTGGGAGATAGAATCACCTACCTATCAGAGGGGTGGGGATGAGGGTAAAAGGTCGTGTAGTGCAGGACGTGTGATTATTCATACTTTATTCATCCAGTACTTGAGAATGAAAGCACATGGTGACTTGCAACAAACTTTACACATAGCTTCAAACCCTTACGAAACTTTTTCTCGCTCATAACACCCACAAAACGACGAAAGGAAAAACTTTCTCGCTTACTACGTTTCCGCTGTTCGTGCACTAAAACTGCCACATTAAACATGACGTTCTAATTAAGTAATTCCTTACTGTTAACTGTACTCGCGAAACATTTCCCGACTGTATTCAGTAAAAACAATGAATGTACTCTCCAAATCATATCCCCGTACGACAAAAAGTTCAGCAGTTATCATCTCATAAGTACCGAGATCCGTGAAAAGATGCCGCATCACGCTTGACGTTTAGTTTACCATTTCTTTACTACTGTCCCTATTCGCAACCCAATTTTCAGACAGTATCTACATATGTTGTTGAACGCACCTAGAAAAATATATCACTGTATGATAGTTCGAGAGATAAGACGTAATAAACGCTGAGATGCGTGAAAAACTGGAACATCATGCATGACGTTTTAAATTACTACTTCGTATCGCTAATGCTGTTCGCAGCACATTTTGTATATAGTACTACATGAACCCTCAAAAATATTTCTTTCTACGACGCATAGTTCAGGAGATATGATGTCGAACAACATTGGGCTGCGTGGAAATGAAACTGCAGGGCTGAGATTCACAAGTACAGGTGTACAACGTATGTCACATATATATGACGTGGGCGCACGGTAGAAAAGCCGTAGGTAAAACGACTCCTCCTAAACCTCTGGATCGATTTCAACAAAATTTGGTACACATATTACCTGCTACCTGGAAAGAAAAACTGTGGGGGTAACACCGAGCAACTTCTTACTGGTGCGGAAGTGACAACGTGGAGAGATCATGGGGGGAGAAGATAGAGAGAGGTGGGGAGGGGGAAATTCCGGCCGGTGTGGCCGAGCGGTTCTAGGCGCTTCAGTCTGGAACCGCGTGACCGCTACGGTCGCAGGTTCGAATCCTGCCTCGGGCATGGATGTGTGTGATGTCCTTAGGTTAGTTAGGTTTAAGTAGTTCTAAGTTCTAGGGGACTAATGACCTCAGTTGTTAAGTCCCATAGTGCTCAGAGCCATTTGAACCTTTTTTTTTTTTTTTTTTTTTTTTTTTTTTTTTTTTTTAGGGGGAAATGATAAGAGAAACAGAGGAAGAGACGAGCAGACGGAGGAGAAGTGGTACAGTGAAAGGAAAAAGGAGAAAATGAACTCAGACAGGGGGAGACGAGATAATTAGGGAGAGAGAGGAGACGAGGAGATGGACAGAGGGAGGTGGAGGGAAAAATGGGCACAGAAAGGAAAGAGGGCTTGGACAGAGTGAGGAGGAAATTAACAGCGAGAAGAGGAAGGAGCAGTTTGGTAAGGAGGGGTTGGGAGGTGAGGAGAGGGACAGATAGAAGGGGAGAAACTATTTGCTGTGCTTGCTGACCAACAAGATCCACAGATCTGTCCATCATAAAACATACATTGAACCAGCTGAGACATCGATACAGTCCCAGTACCAGTGTCCAATATGGAAGAGACGAGTTACAACAGCTGTGGGCTAACTTGCCTCATGAGAGGATACAATGGCGTTGTGACACTATTCTCTATCGAAACAGGGCACTCATTCAGGCCAGAGCTAGTGCAAATAGTGATAAGTGGTCTCACACTGCAGAGTTCATTACGAATGTGACTAGATTTTTCAATCACTGAAAAACATTATGTACCCTCCCAAACCCTTCTGGGTGTTTAGCCTTTAGTCGACACTTATTTAAGTCCACTTCCGCCTTTAATCTATCGTCGAACCTTATCTACTACACTGTGACTGTGAAAAGAAGATCGAACGCCTGTAGTAGGAGGCTGAGTTGATGTTTTAGACACTGCCAGGGCAGTGAGTTAGGTAGTGTACGCTCGTTTCCAAGCCACAGAACTGGGAACGTGGTTTCGGTTTCTCTCAAATGGCACATGAAGCCATTTTTCTATTGGAATGGGCTCGTGACGACTAAATTGGAAGAGTTATGGTGTAGATAAAACATGGGGTAAAATATGTAGCCGCCATAACTCTGGAGGGATACGATGCGGACGTGTCGGTCTGCGTTCCCGAGTCGGTGAACTTCGCAGCTAACGAGAATGTGTTGGGCGGTGAGCCCATAATGTCGCCTTTTAGTGCGCGTTAATTTATAAGGCCCGGTCCGGTGGCTCATCACTCGCTGGCACTCGGCAGAATTCCAGCACGCGAAAGTAGCGGCAGAGGCAGCACCTGCGAACGGCGCATGAAAGGTGGGCAGCCGTAAACCAGCGAACGATACGCCGTTAATGATAATTACACGCCATTAGGACCACCTCGACGGCGACGGCAATAGCCCGAATTTATTGGGCCCGCTGTGCGGACCTCCCTTCCGGCACGGCTGGCTTGCTGGCTGGGGCGCTATAGGTGGTGATGGGGTCGGCTCGGTCACGCCAGTGTAATGGCGCCCCACACAGGGTCACACAGCAGGCTCGCTCTTCTCGTCTGCGGCTTCCGCACCTTGTGGCTTTAGTCAGTCAGCCTATAGCGATCTTCGCAAACGCAGCGGCAAAGACTGTAAAACATAATTTAAGAAAAATATGGTGTGGAAAAGAGCATAAATATTCACTGTCCACGAAGTACAGGTCACTTTTGTTGCAAACACTTCGTTTATTATCCCCAAACAAGGCGGTCGATACGACACTGACGCCTAGTGAATTACGTACAGAATATCGAAATATTATAGTTCAATTCTTTTATCTTGGCGGTTCGCGCATGCCCGCCCAGACGCGGGGGATTGCTGCGTTGCCAGTTGCACGCGCCAAGAGAAGCAGCGCCATAGTATAGTTCGCAAACTTACTTTTAGGGGGGGGGGGGGCGCGCAGTTTATGAAGTATAGCCACCACGGCCGCATTAGCCCTTTCGCTGCTACAGAGACGTGCTCCCCGCATTCCGCCCTGTGCGCGATTTTGTCTTCACCGCACTGAACGTTTGTGCAGACACATGGTGTTTCGATTGCTTTGACACACTTTATCATTCGATTTCTCAAAAACTATTTGGCCCAATATTTTGATTTTTACTCATCTTCTTGACAGATAACTTCTCCCCATAAATGACTTAATTTTGTTTCGATGTTCAACGCAGTTATTGTGCAGCATTAGATGTAGTAAACCATTGCACGAAATTTTGAAGAGTTTGCAGAGGTAAAAGTCCATAGCGTATACTTTCCGTATAGTCGATTTTAGTTGCCACTAGAAATTGCAAAAAATTACATTCAAACCAATAAAATTCATGAAGTAAGACACTTCGATATTGTTTTTAAATAAAGAAAATACTAAGTACCGTACAAGGTTTGAACTCCGAACCTTTCATGTAGCAGCCAAACAGTTTTTATTTTTTTATTTTTTAATCTCATTTTGTTTGTTAATGTTAGTTTCAATTGTTCGTGGCGGACGTCACCTCACGGCCGTTGAAGTTCGTTATTGATCCATTTACTCAGTTTATTTTATTATAGAGGGCAGCTAACACTCTGACCGAACACGCTGAGCTACCGTGCCGGCTAACATTTTAACCATTACGCTAACGCAATTTGTCAATCAATGGAACTACCAAAGGACTTTAATGTTTGTCAGTATGACTATGAATTACTCACGTTTCGTCGAAGTACAATAGGAAAGAAACAATTACCGCTGTTCTTTATTGCGAAAAAGCAGTTACTGAGAATGATACAAACACCTTTCCTTGCTATCGCCTGAATTAGGAGGCTTATTGTTTGTTTGGTTTAATTAATTAATAGAATATGAAGCAATTGGTATAAAGATGCTTTTTCCAAACTTTCTATAAAAGAAAGTCTGCTATCAAGACATTGCTTTCGTTCAATTACTTAATTTATGACTGAAGACACTCGTCCGTGCTCTGCACTGCAGTCGAGTGCTGGCAACGTCGTTCTCTGTTCATTGGCTGGCTGTGTTTTGTGACGTCAGATGCGCAGAACGAACCTAAACTCGGCCGCCGTCGTAAATGACGCGCACTTTAGTGTGGTTGAAGATTTCCTAGAAAACTCAGTATCTTATGCTTCAAGGAAGATAAGTCTTTAGTCGTAAAACTAACTTCGGGCGTACCCCTAGAAAGTGTTATACAGGTTGTTCTAATTGATTAGGCGCGACCCAGTACATCACTCGTTTTACAGTTTCACTCATTGGTAGCCAAAGAAATGACTCGTGTACCCGTTGGCGGTTTCACTTCAACGGAAAGCGGTACAGCTTCTTCCATTTCGGGTGTGCATGTGCCCTTGGAACACCACAGTCACGCCTGCTGAAGTTGCTGCGTAATTGTGGCGAAAAGAGGATGCGATGGAGTCCGACGTTGTTGAGAACGATCCCGATAAAGGCGACGAGTAGCTCTTCCAGTACCGTAAGCTTTGCCACTCTGGAGGAGCATGTCAGTGTATTCTGCAAACGTATACCCGACCATGTTGCTCTAACACACACAGACACGTGAATAAGGGTCTAACCAAGCCAGAGAGGCAGGACTGACATCAAATGACATCAGTACATCAGTCGACCCGACGTAGCCATCCCACACACCCACCATCACTCCCCTCTTGTATACCTAACTAGCAAACATGTTTTCAAACGGCTGTAGCACGGAGACTGTACGTTTCTGGACATGTGTTCCTACTCAAAATAATTTGAACTCACTCCCCCTTCAAGCCCTATAGAAATTTGCTGCAGGATTTTCGAACACCCTGTAGGACCATTACGTTTAGAATAAACACTCGGTAGTACAATTAATGGGCCACTTTGAGAAAACCTGCAATGATGAGAAGGTTGTCACGTCCCCACTTACCCATATTGTAACCCTTCTTTCGACGCCTCTGCCATGAATGTCAGAACCGCGACGCCAACGTTGAAATCGCGCGGTTTATTTCAGACACACAGATTCTCAGAATCGTCACGAAAAGGCCTCACGATGTGATGCAAAGGGCACCAATGGAACCACCCCTTCTCTTAGGTGTTCATTTTCACGAATTTTGCGGCAGAAAACTTTGGTTTGTGGTGCCGTGTGCAACAGAGCGACATTCGTGACTTACTCTATGACTGCTGACCTCCCCGGCCCCATTCCCCACGTACAGCTCTAACTCATCTCTAAGGAACAAACAACGTGGTGTGATCCTTTCGGAACGTAATGCGGCTGCAATTTTTTCTCTTGTGTACGGTATACAACCACTATGGACCGTCCAAAACCATTCGACGAAATTTGAAAATGATCCAAAGCAACAAAAGATATTTATGATTTTTCAGCCCTCCTGTTCGCGCGATTCTTTGGCGAGATCTTTGGGGTGGGAGAGGGAGGAATGGAGGGTGGAGGATATACAGCACAAACAGGTGCGTGAATAAAATGAAGACGGTTCCCTCCAATACCTGCACTTCGTGAACACCCACAGTGCGTCGTGAGCTTGTTACCAGCAACAATGATGCTTCTTCGGAACAGTGGATTCGTCGCCTGCAACCAAGGAGACAACAAACAATGGAAGGCGCAGACGCAACCACAACGCCTCCCACAAAGCCTGAGAAACTGAAAGGGCATGCCTATGGACTGGCGAGTGACAGACAAGAAATGAAGTTATTATAATAATAGCTGACATAGATTTGGTAGTGGTCGTAGTTTTTACTTATAGTAGAAATACTTTTTTAATTAATTATTATTCTTATTACTAATAGCAGAAATAGTTGTGGTGATCGGAGATAGTGCTGTTTTAAACAGTTAAGTAATAAAGTGTATTGCATGATCTGTGTTTAAATTATTGCTAACAAGCTACTATCTAATAAATAAATAAAGCACTGGAGGCAGTTACTTCAATAAAATATCTAGGAGTATGTGCAAATAACTATTTAAAACGGATCAACCACATAAAACTAAGGCAGATGCCAAGCTGAGGTTCACTCGAAGAGTGGTCATCAAGTATAGTCCACCCACGAAGGAAGCAACTTACAAAACACTCTTTCTGTCAACGATGAAGCGTTGCTCGTCAGTCTAGGAACTGTATTGGATAGCACTGACAGAAGAAATAGAAAAAAAATCCCAGTAACATCAGCGTATTTGGTTACACGTCCGTTCAATGAGCGGAAACAAATGGTTGGCCAACTCCGGTAGTAGAGGTTACAAGAGAGGCATTCTGTGCCACGCTGTGGTTTACTGTTAAAATTGCGGGAACGCACATTCGCCCTAGGTATATCTCACGAAAGGAGTATAAACGTAAAGTTAGATAGATTCGACTTCTCACGGAGGCTAACGAAAAATCGTTCACCATACCGACTATTTCCGACTGGAAAGCGAAGGGTGGAAATGACAGTGTACCCTCTGCTAGACACTGTAACGTGACTTGCGGAACATAGATGTGGACGTAGATTCAGTGACAACTCACTTTCATCAGAGATATTTTAAATTCTAAAAAACATACAATGTAGACTGTTACCTAAGAAAACGTTAACTTTAAATATTGTTTTTGATAATTTCACACATAATTTCAATACAATATCTTATATTATTTCTATTCCTTAAACTCGCTAATTACATAGGCTGCGATGCTTTTCTCACACGGTAGGTCATCTACAACATGAGCGCATGTTACTCAAAAAATTTAGTGCTGTCCTCAAAAAACGTCTACCAGTAGTGGAATAGCCGGTCTCCTATCGGACACCTTCGAATGTGGCGGGTAGAAAATGAAAATAAAAGAAAATGAAGAACCGACAAAAGAAAATGCACGGTTTCACTATGAAATAGAAGAACAGTAGAAACATGTAAATGAAGAAATAACACAAAATTGTACAACCATGTACAAAAAATTAGAGGTGAATCTGGGAAAATGAGTTTAATTTTCTCTGGGACTGTCGAAAGAATTAGTCTAGAAGACCGACATGAACAACTGTACAGCATTCAACAGTTAAAATACAGCCTCAAACGGCTTAGAAAAGCGCTTCGAGACCTAGAAGGAACTGACATAAAAAGCAAAAAACTGAAGACAGAACGAAGTATAGAAACAATATTACGGATTGGAAAGGATTCCAAAACAAAACAGGAGTAAAAAAGACAGGGAAACAATGAATAACAGAAGAGATAAAAGAGTAACAATTAAGAGATAAATTCGACAGAGCGTACAGCTAACTTGGACGCGATTGTTAGCTCGTCTGTAGTGAAAGAAGAATGTCTATATAATTTTGATATTGTGAATTTTCGGCTATGATTCAGTGATCTGTCGAGCCTTAAGACAGAATAATATGCCTAACTCTATATTAGCCTTAACGTTATTTCAAGATTTTAAACATGGCTGCAGCAGCAACTGTTAAAATTCTTCACAATAAAGGATGGCAGCCAAAAACAGTTGCAGGATAGAATTTTTTTATTAAAATTCTTGACCAAGGTTTCGGTACATATAAACATACCTTCATCAGAAGTAAAGCTTCTAAAATTACATCATGCACTGGAGAATAATAAAACAATTATGCCAAAAGGCGTCGTCAGTAATTAAAATATCATCTCCATTTGTACAACATGTGTAATGGGCACAGGATCAAAGCGAACAGTTTAACAATGTTACTTCGCCTATGAACTGTTGAGACACGAGTGTGAAGGCACTTCACACTCGTGAACTGTTGAGACACGAGTGTGAAGTGCCTTCACACTCGTGTCTCAACAGTTCATAGGCGAAGTAACATTGTTAAACTGTTCGCTTTGATCCTGTGCCCATTACACATGTTGTACAAATGGAGATGATATTTTAATTACTGACGACGCCTTTTGGCATAATTGTTTTATTATTCTCCAGTGCATGATGTAATTTTAGAAGCTTTACTTCTGATGAAGGTATGTTTATATGTACCGAAACCTTGGTCAAGAATTTTAATAAAAAAATTCTATCCTGCAACTGTTTTTGGCTGCCATCCTTTATTGCCTTAACGTTATAATATTTTACCACATGATGTTGTCACTAACAAGAATATGTTTACTCAGACTTAATACGGGCGAATGAGCCAATACTTAGTGGTTAATGTGAGAATAGGAAACTATTTTTGTATTTGCTCAGCGACTGTAACCTTTTTATCTGTGGAGAAGATATTGCTTTGTTCTTAACAACGACGTCCTAGTGCAATGATTATCGGCATGTGAGAGAAAGTACCTCCCAAGTCAGCAATGTTCAGTTGTCCACTCGTTATGGCTATTTCTGTCTGAGTACTGAAACAATCATATATGGAAAATAAGGCCATTAATTTATTTCATTTCTCTCCCTTATAGACACCAACACACACAGACACACCGCCTCTTTCTCCCTCCCCCCCCCCCCTCCTCCCACCTTTACATGCATCAATATACAGAATATCTCAAGTGTAAGACACTCTGCCTCCCTCTCCCCTCCCCCCCCCCCCCAAATACACACACGTGCATCAATATATTGAATATCTCAAGTGTACGTCAGTCTCATCCGTATGAAGTAATCCACATGCAATTTATTGTTTCTCATTTGCGTTACATCGTCCGATTTTTTGTACACTCCTGGAAATGGAAAAAAGAACACATTGACACCGGTGTGTCAGACCCACCATACTTGCTCCGGACACTGCGAGAGGGCTGTACAAGCAATGATCACACGCACGGCACAGCGGACACACCAGGAACCGCGGTGTTGGCCGTCGAATGGCGCTAGCTGCGCAGCATTTGTGCACCGCCGCCGTCAGTGTCAGCCAGTTTGCAGTGGCATACGGAGCTCCATCGCAGTCTTTAACACTGGTAGCATGCCGCGACAGCGTGGACGTGAACCGTATGTGCAGTTGACGGACTTTGAGCGAGGGCGTATAGTGGGCATGCGGGAGGCCGGGTGGACGTACCGCCGAATTGCTCAACACATGGGGCGTGAGGTCTCCACAGTAAATCGATGTTGTCGCCAGTGGTCGGCGGAAGGTGCACGTGCCCGTCGACCTGGGACCGGACCGCAGCGACGCACGGATGCACGCCAAGACCGTAGGATCCTACGCAGTACCGTAGGGGACCGCACCGCCACTTCCCAGCAAATTAGGGACACTGTTGCTCCTGGGGTATCGGCGAGGACCATTCGCAACCGTCTCCATGAAGCTGGGCTACGGTCCCGCACACCATTAGGCCGTCTTCCGCTCACGCCCCATCATCGTGCAGCCCGCCTCCAGTGGTGTCGCGACAGGCGTGAATGGAGGGACGAATGGAGACGTGTCGTCTTCAGCGATGAGAGTCGCTTCTGCCTTGGTGCCAATGATGGTCGTATGCGTGTTTGGCGCCGTGCAGGTGAGCGCCACAATCAGGACTGCATACGACCGAGGCACACAGGGCCAACACCCGGCATCATGGTGTGGGGAGCGATCTCCTACACTGGCCGTACACCACTGGTGATCGTCGAGGGGACACTGAATAGTGCACGGTACATCCAAACCGTCATCGAACCCATAGTTCTACCATTCCTAGACCGGCAAGGGAACTTGCTGTTCCAACAGGACAATGCACGTCCGCATGTATCCCGTGCCACCCAACGTGCTCTAGAAGGTGTAAGTCAACTACCCTGGTCAGCAAGATCTCCGGATCTGTCCCCCATTGAGCATGTTTGGGACTGGATGAAGCGTCGTCTCACGCGGTCTGCACGTCCAGCACGAACGCTGGTCCAACTGGGGCGCCAGGTGGAAATGGCATGGCAAGCCGTTCCACAGGACTACATCCAGCATCTCTACGATCGTCTCCATGGGAGAATAGCAGCCTGCATTGCTGCGAAAGGTGGATATACACTGTACTAATGCCGACATTGTGCATGCTCTGTTGCCTGTGTCTATGTGCCTGTGGTTCTGTCAGTATGATCATGTGATGTATCTGACCCCAGGAATGTGTCAATAAAGTTTCCCCTTCCTGGGACAATGAATTCACAGTGTTCTTATTTCAATTTCCAGGAGTGTATTTGCTGATCAAAGAACGGAAGTCAGAATAATATCTATTAATCTCCCCTTTCACTTCTGTTGGATGCTTCTGCTGTAGTTGCACTTTACTCATGCGACTGTCAATCTGGCAGTTGTTTAATCTCATAGATGGATCATAGACTGGTGTCGGTTCCTCCTGGATGTAATAGTAACAAAGTAATTGTAGCATGAAATATTACCACGATTTATTCCAAACCCAACAATGTAAGCTGTTTCACACAACTGTTAACTCTCCCGGCTTCCTCACTCCAAGACTCCTTGATGGATTCTGAAGAAACTTTATTTTTAAGGCACATTCATATTTTACCATGTTTCACTATTAATTTCAAGCATACGCTATGTCAGTATGCTCGGTATCGATCGCAAGAACTCATTGTTTCAATGATTAGAGCACTCAATTATGCTTCTACAGGAGTTGCGTTCAAATTTCCAGGCGATTTTCGTAAAACCACTTCGCTCGATTGTTGGAATGATTCGTTAACGGGGTACTGCTGCTTCTTTCCCCCAGCCATTTCCAACTGTGGTAATTCTCCAGTAAATTCTAATATTTCTCTTCCTTATCTTTCTGATGCAAAAAAAATGTCTTTGTCACTTTTAGGCGATATTCTAGAGGTTTTTTCGTTTTTTAATATTTGGTTTACGCGTAGGCTGGGGAACATACCTTGTGGAGTGGGTTGGGGCGTTTGAGTTAACTCAGTTATCTGATTGTGCTGCTTTTACTTACAACGGTACGTTAATTAGAAAAATGAAAAGCTGCTCCATGATTCGAAATTAACCTTAAGCCACAGATCTCCATGTATATGGCTGGCTTTAAAGACTGGAAGATGGCAAGGGAATCTCGAGCAAAACCATGCTTAGTGTTCATGTCAACCTTTGGGCTGAGAATGGTTTCAATTCCTTTCTTCTTCTTAACTTTCATTTTTTATTTACACCAATCTGGTTTACTGGCGTACAGTGAGGGTTATTTTTTTCATCCGATTTCTGAGTGGTTTAATACGCCTGCCACGACTTTCTTTTATGAGCGAATCTCCTCAGAGCAGAACTTACACGTGACGTCCTCACTTACTTGCTAGATATATTCGAATCTCTGTCTTCCCCACTGTTTTAACCTTTTACAACTTCTTTTACTACCATGGAAGCTATTTCCTATCAGTGTTTTCGATTTATTCATTTCCTCGTCTATTCTGAAGAGAACCTGTACACTTCCTATCAGTTGGCTAATTTTCAAGCCGCGAGGAGTAGCCGCACGGTCTAGGGCGAATTGCCACGGTCCGCGCGACTCTCCCCGTCGGAGGTTCGAGTCCTCCGTCGGGCACGGGTGTGTTTGTCGCCCTTAACGTAAGTTGGTGTAAGTTAGATTAAGTAGAGTGTAAGCTTACGGACCGATGCCTTCAGCAGTTTGGCCCATAAGATCTTACCACAAATTTCCAGTTTTTAATTTTCAACAGCCTTCTATAGCACCGCACGTCCAAGGGTACGATTTTCTTCTTTTCCAGTTTCCCCATATCCACAGTTCACTTCCACATAATTCTTTACTCCAAATGTACGTTTTCAGCAATTTACCCTTGAAATTAGAACCTATGTTTGGTACTAGCAGTCCTATTTTTGTACAGAAGGCCCTATTTGCCTGTATTAGGATGCTTCTTACATCCTTAGATGCCTTTATCAGAAATATTTTGTTTCCAACGTAACAGACTTCCTTCACTTCTTCCACTTCTTAGTCTCCAACTTTGATATTACTGAACATAAAACTTCGATACATATTGTATTTGTATATGTGTTCCACATCTCCTCCAAACGCACTGGATCATTTCCCACCACACTCGATACATATATCGCTTTCTTTCCCGAGAGAATCATTGCGTGGATGGGGACCACTTTCTTACCAGAAGCGGGTGGGCTAGGGGAGAGGCGCGTGTGATAAAAAAAAAAAAAGTGTACGAGTAGAGCAACTA
The DNA here is from genome assembly GCF_021461385.2 of Schistocerca piceifrons. Lineage (NCBI taxonomy): Eukaryota > Metazoa > Arthropoda > Insecta > Orthoptera > Acrididae > Schistocerca > Schistocerca piceifrons. The sequence continues at coordinate 681,406,589 of NC_060141.1, read as the reverse complement.
GCCAGATTATACACTGATCAGGCAGAACATTATGATCACCTATGTAATAGCCGGTATGTCCACTTCGGTAGGAATAACAGCGGCGACGCGTCTTGGCATTGAAGCAATGAGGCCTTGTTATATCGCTGCAGAGAGTTGGCACCACATCTGCGCATACACGTCACCTAATTCTCGTAAATTCTGGGGAGGGAGCCGACGAGATGTGACGTCGAGTTCAGTCACAACCTTGATGAATTCGATCGGATTTATATCATTCGAGTTGGGGGACAAAATATTACTGCATCTCGCCTCTGTGTTCCTCGAACCATTCCATTACAGTCCTGGCCTTGTGTCAAGGCGCTTTATCTCGCTGAAAAACGCCCCTCCCGTCGGGAAAGATGATCGTCAGAAGGGGTGTACGTGGCCTGCAACCAGTGTACGATATTCCTTTCCCTTCATGGTGCCTTGTACGAGCTCCACTGGACGCATGGATGACCAAGTGAATGTTCCCGAAAGGACAACGGAGCCGCCGCCAGCTTGTCTCCGTCCCGCAGTACTGGTGTCAAAGAGCTGTTCCCTGGAAGACGACAGATTCGTGCCCTCCCAACGGCATCGCTGTGCCACTGCGCCAACGTCCCGTGCTGATTATCACGTGCCCATTTAAAAAAAATGGCTCTGAGCACTATGGGACTTAACTTCTGAGGTCATCACTCCCCTAGAACTTAGAACAACGTAAACCTAACTAACCTAAGGACATCACACACATCCATGCCCGAGGCAGGATTCGAACCTGCGACCGTAGCGGTTGCGTGGTTCCAGACTGTAGCGCCTAGAACCGCACGGCCACCCCAGTCGGTGCGTATCTGCCGATCTCGTGGTGTTAACATTGGCACGTGCATGGATCTTCGGCTGCGGAGGCCCATCGTTAAGAGTTTTCAGTACACAGTGTGTTCAGACACAATTGTACTTTGCTCAGCATTAAAGCCTGATGTTAGTTACGTCGCAGTTCGCCGCCTGTCCTGTTTCACCAGTCTGTCCAACCTACGACGTCTTGACGTGGTTTCACCTTCGTTTCGAGGACACTCACTACTCTACTTCTCAAACACCCCATAAGCCCCGCAGGATCATAAATGTTCGTGCCGATCCTCCGGGCTATCATAATCTGCCCTCTGTCAAACTCAGATACATCGCGCACCTTCCCCATTCTACACATGGACAGCACGCTCATTGATACCACATACACAGTGCATGTATCTAACTAGCAGTCATTCCTCGCCAGACTACGCTACTATCGCCTGGACGGGTTCATGTCGATAATAGGTCGATGGTCACAATGTTCTGGCTGATGAGTGTACTCATCCAGTGCTTAAGAAGGGGAGTACGAGAGTGCTTAGTGACTTGCAACTGACTTCACATACAATTTCAAACATTTACGAGACTTTCTCTCACTGACACCCTCCCATAAAACGGTAGAAGAAAAATATATACCGGTTACTATATTTTCGCTGTTCATGTAGTGAAACTGCCGCGTCGGGCATCCGTTTTAATTTATTACTTCTGTACTTTTAGCACTATTCGCAACACACTACGCTCAAGGTATCTTCATATACCTGCGAAATATATATGTTTGAAAGACACACAGTTCAGGAGATATGACGTCGTAACAACTGAGCTGCTTGAAAACGAAACTGCAGGGAGAATTTCGCTAGTGATACCCGTGAAATATATCTAGATAAGCGTGTGAAGTATGTTAAATATACGTGAGATACATGCGGCATGTGCAGGCACCGGCAAAGCCACAGTTAAAAAGCTCTACCTAATCCCTGCATTGATTTCCGCTTATCTCGATACACGTATTACCTACGATATGGGAAGAAATACTTTGGGCGTAAGATTCAGTAATCTCCCTGTATTACACGGATGATAAAGTAGGGAAAAGGGAAAGGAGGAGGTGGAAAGAGTGGAAATAGGGGATAGAGAAAGGAAAGAGGACATGCACAGAGAGAGGGGGAGAAGCAGATGGTCGGGGGGGGGGGGGCAGATAGATAAATAGAGAGACAGACACAGAGAGCGATAGAGAGAGAAAAAGAGAGACAGAGAGAGAGAAAGAGGCAGGAGCAGGAGGTTAGGGAAAGAGATGAAGGAAGTGAACACAGAGAGTGGGGAGGAGGAGATGAACATTACAGGACTGCAATAAATACATATCTGAGCAACGCCGAGTGCTGAGCTAGTATTTTATAAAACAACGGCCCCAATGGAACTCTGGCTGCCAGCCGGGATGGCCGAGCGGTTCTAGGCGCTACAGTCTGGAATTGCGCCACCGCTACGCTCGCAGGTTCGAATCCTGCCTCAGGCATGGTTGTGTGTGATGTCCTTAGGTTAGTTAGGTTTAAGTAATTCTAAGTTCTAGGGGACTGATGGCCTCAGAAGTTAAGTCCCATAGTGCTCAGAGCCATTCGAACCATTTGAATCCTGGCTGTGCCAGACTAGTTTTCGATGTCTATGAAACAGTTGAGAAACTTGAAGTATTTCAAATTTGGTGTCATTTTTTAACTACACATGAATAAATTTTAAAATAATGTCAGCTGGTTCTAAGCGACTTATCTCAAAATAAAATAAAAGTTCAAATGGCTCTTTTTATTAGGACGTCACTGAATTCTAGGAGGACTTTTGATGGTCAGTGCACCGACAACAGTACCTGTTGTTGAAGAGAAACTGTAGTTTGGACTTGTGTTTTATTTACATCGTAACTTTGAACCGCTACCTATTTTTTTCTAGGTCGATGTTACCTATGCAGTATGAAAAGTATTCCTTTTCCATTACAGTAGTCGAACCTTAAAATTCTTCTGCGGGCAGTTTGATTGCAACAGGGCTTATGTAATTAATACAGAAGCTGCGACTATTTTAACACTGTCTCGTGAGGGACAGAGTGGTAGGCAGCCCATGTCAAGAATGCTTGATAACGTTATCAGTATCGAGAACTGATGCCTATCAGCCAATACGCTTTAGATTAACTAATCAGTCAGTGGATGAATACGTTACATAATTTGCCGCCCGCAGCGCTCATCTTAACGAATCGCTGCATTCCTGTTGCAGGTGCGCTCGATATTTCACCCAATCCTACGGTATCATGAAGAGAAAGAAAATACATATCGGACACAAGCTATAATTAAACCCCTCCCCCGCCCAAGACCGACACTTTAAAGAATCGATCTCCCATGAATAAAACATCTTCAAACGTCTGATCACAAATTAGTCAATGTGTATATATTTGACGTTAATCACGTAGAATCTTTCTGGCTGAAGAAGAAAACCCCAAATATGTTAGTTCAAAATGGTTCAAATGGCTTTGAGCACTAAGGGACTTAACTTCTAAGGTCATCATTCCCCTAGAACTTAGAACTACTTAAACCTAACTAACCTAAGGACATCACACACATCCATGCCCGAGGCAGGAGTCGAACCTGCGACCGTAGCGGTCGCGCGGTTCCAGACTGTAGCACCTAGAACCGCTCTACCATAAATAAACTAATAAACTAATACGTCATCCCTGCTGATGTGCCGGCCGGAGTGGCTGTGCGGTTCTAGGCGCTACAGTCTGGAGCCGAGCGACCGCTACGGTTGCAGGTTCGAATCCTGCCTCGGGCATGGATGTGTGTGATGTCCTTAGGTTAGTTAGGTTTAATTAGTTCTAAGTTCTAGGCGACTGATGACCTCAGAAGTTAAGTCGCATAGTGCTCAGAGCCATTTGAACCATTTTTTGAACCTGATGATGTATTATTACAAAACAGCGAAACTGCTGTAAGCGAGAAACTTTTTTCTTCTTTTTTTTTGTGTAGGTGTCAGCGAGAAAAATTTCGATAGGGTGTGATATTACATGTGAAGTTTATTGGAAGTCGCTAAGTACAATCATTTGTTGAATATAATGTGTGTAATTTCAGCGCCATGAACTATGCTGCGTCTCAGTTTAAAACTTCAGTACTTGATTTATTGTGTGAAACCTTTTAGGTAAGATTAAAACTGGTAAGATTGACCATATTAATGAGCAGATCATGACAGCATTTGAAATTTTTAAATTCGGCAAATAATTATATGAAATACTGAAAACCGAAATTTTGTTGCCCCTTGTAAACGTTAGATACGCATCATAAACTGAGGTCGGCTGACCAGGTGATAATTTTATTTAATAAGTAATACAGATATTTATTGTTGAAGTTACCCATATCATGTGTATCGCGTACCGTAGCGGCTGTTTCAATAAGCCACAACCCCTACCCTCTGCATTTCTTGTGTAACTAGTGGATCTAGGTCGTTAACGACCATGTTGTTCCGCTTATTTCTAATCTTTCTTCCTTGCCTCCTTCCTACCTAGGAGGTGTCCCACTCATCAAACAGTAAAGCAGCAGTATTAAATTCTGCCTTTCTCCACTGAGATATAACGGCTTCTGTTGGTCCGTAAGTGATTTGCAAGCAACACCACGCCACCAGCAGCAGTTCAGCGCTCTCGGCGATTGCAACAACATCCGGCGAGCGCACAGCGTACGCAATCACCACAGCCGGGTATCTGCAAGTGTTTACACCACACACGCGATAGGACGCACAATGCACACGCATCAAGGTTCCACGCGTGTTGTAATGGCACGTGAAGTAGGAACCATTGTATGTGCAGTGTACATGCGACAGTGTGTGTGTGTGTGTGTGTGTGTGTGTGTGTGTGTGTGTGTGTGTGCACTTGCGCGTGTGCTTGTATATGACAGAGCCTGACACAGAGGCGTTGGATGGTGGACAGGGGGAGGAGGGGTGGGAGATTAAAGAGAAAATGCTTGTGCGCCGTGCTACGGCGTTCAAGTTTATGTTTTGTATACGGGCACGGAACGCTCTCAGTCAGTCGCTAGTACTTTAGAAATGAAACTACCTCGTGTACAAAGCACATTTATACGATATGCCATACAGAAGGCTTTCCCACTCTTGCAGTTAATCCGGTACTTTGAATGTCCCTGCCAACCAAAGGGCATCGTGGAAACAGGAGGGAATGACTTCCAGAAACGAGCAATTTGCGAGCTACTGGTGAAATGTGATTCAGAATCAACGTACGATGTCCCTTTCAGTTTGTTGTAAGGATCTCTTACGGCTTTTTACGATTTTTACCTTGATGGAGGCGTGTAAATATCTAACGCACAGTGGGTGTGGTTTTGCAGATATTTATGCAACGGCAGTCGATCGGCTTCACAAGTGTTCATTAGATCCTTGAATTTTTATATGACAGGACAACAATAGCGAGAAAGATAACTTCAAAATACTGGCTGCAGCGTGCATGGCAATTGCGGTAGGTAGAGCCATCTGTGAGCCGCGCAACCAACCGCTGTAATGTATGACATTCAGTTGAGATGACAGCATTGCACGGAACTGGGACATATAACTGTCCAATTCTCAACAAGAGTGGAAGACGAATAACAGTAAAACTTTGTCAATTAATATTTTACATGAGCTAGACCGTGTTTAGTTTGTCTGTAGCTCACGTCGAGATGTGGTACGCAGCCCTCGCTTTGACAGGTTCGGTAGCAGCCGACTTCGAAAGTTGGGCTGATGGGCAAAAATTACATCTACAAACGCCCTTACTTCCTGGCGCAGAAAAGATTGGCACTGCATATATCAGTGGCCGATTCTGTTCTTGTACACCAAAAAACATGAATAATCTAGGAATCTGATTAAATATAACAGCAGTCTACTAGTCTGTAATGTGAGACTTAGTCATTTTTACTTACCTGAACTGAAAAAAAAATGGTGCAGCCTAATACTAATGGTAAAAAAATATCATCGAAAAAGAGTAAAGTTTAGATAATCTTAATCTGTGGCCGGACAGCATTAACCGTTGCGCTAAAGCAAATAGTTAAATCAAAAAGCTTTTACACTGATAAGACATCAGTAAGGATTTCTAATGGTTTCGATCATGAATTATTGTAATACTTTCCGATCATTTCTCGTGGACGAAACACCCCAGAGGTTATTTAACTGCGAGAGAGCAGCAGTTAAATAATAACTTCGGCAGAAATTGTTATGTGCAACTAACCCCAGAACATCAAAATATCATAAGTGCAAGTCCCATGTTACGACACGGCAACTGAGCACTTCAAAGTGGCCTGTCAGTGAACTTTTTATACGAGAAATACGGTGCAAGAATCCGTATTTTCAATTCGAAATACTTCATTTAATGATAATCGTTTTTATTTATTCACCATTGGTAGGTCTCATAGCCTAGTAGTAAGGAGCATGCCTTGAAACTGAAAGGTTTTTGGGACCTTGTTAAGTAATATCTTCGAGAAATCTTAATCATAAACTAAGATTAAGTTTCCGTAATTGGGCTTCACAGTCACGCAAAATCATGTAAATTACGCCTTGGCCATCCTTTGACTACAAAATGATATATTTCTACAATTGCTACCATGTGCTCATTATCAAGTGAAAATAGCTGCGGTTTAGCGCATGTCAGACTAAAAATCACCTGACATGAGATGACACAGAAGCTGGTTCCACCTCATAGTGATCCTGATGGTAGTAGTTGTTTATACTGCACACTTTGAATTGCACTGCAATTATGTTGCTCATATTCTGCTAGATTTTTGCTCACATCCGTAATATTGAATGGAGTACATGATCCATATTTGCTTTTGTGTCGTATAAAACGAGCTGGTTTTTTCGCATTGTGTTCTGTAGAATCTCATATATTTCTTATTACTGGCGACACTGTGTGTGAACAGCTCGATTTAACTGCATGTAAGTATGTTTTTTGTAGTCCACTTTATTTTCGCATCCGTTTTTCGTACTTTCATACAGATAGTCGATGACTCCATGTTGGTAGCATTTTACAGTATTGGTATTCAAATTTAATATCTTGTCACGGAGTGAGTATGTAATTCTGTTGTGAATTGTGTTGCTTCTTGCCACTGAGTATTCTTTGTACCCTTAGTGAACAGACCATTCTTCCTTGCAAATGCTAAAAGAACTAAAATAGGTACGCAAATGTGTTCACATGTTATTAACAGCTACTATAACAATATACACACATCAAAAAAAGTTTTGCATGACCTCGGTTCTGAGAGTTACGGAACCTGCACAGAAAATTGGAATAGAGATAAACATAAACATCATTTCCGCCCATTTTATTGCTCATGAAAAACGCGCATTGCATGTTGTACCAACATACAGCGAGACATTCAGAAATGGTGGTCCAGATTGCTGTACACGCCGGTACCTCTAATGCCCAGTATCACGTCTTCTTGCATTGATGCATGCCTGCATTCGTCGTGAACAAGAGCCAACACCATTCAATGCAGAATTACTTACATACTCAATCCACTACAAGATATACGCCGGTACCTCTAATGCCCAGTATCACGTCTTCTTGCATTGATGCATGCCTGCATTCGTCGTGAACAAGAGCCAACACCATTCAATGCAGAATTACTTACATACTCAATCCACTACAAGATATAATAAAGTAGAATATAGTTATGCGAAAAGTTGCTAGCATGAAGTTCTCCATTAAATGCAAGAAAGTACGAAAAAAAGGTGAGAGTAAAAATGAGGTAGATTACAAATAATATACTTACGATGCAATTAAATGAAGCAGTTCACACATGGATTTGTAAGCGGTAACAAGTATACGTGGGGCCACAAAACTTCATGCCCAGTATTACTCATGCGAGCAAAAATCTAGCAGAATACGAGCAGCACATTTACAATGCAATTCAAAGAGTACAATTCACAGATATCGTCGTGAGGTACACAATGACATGAAATCAGCTTCTGTTTTGAACGAAGCCAAAGCAATGACTGAAGACTTTAAATCACCCAATAAGGAATCAAGATGATGGACTGATTAAACTGCAGCGCTCCAAGAAACCTGGAAGTGAACCAAGATCTTGTTATCGAATAGCCCTATACAAACTTAACCCCTCTGAAATTCAGCTCTCATTTTGAAACAGTTTGTCTTCAAAAGATATTTAATTACGGCAGTTTTTCTCCATCCCACGGCGTCTTAGACATTTAATTAAGTGCCAAGAATCCCAGCAGCATCATGTAATTTATACATTCATATTTGCGTAAATAGCACAGTCTCTTCTTACATGATTTAGCCATCAGCGCCGTATTCATCTGATTTCAAGAAGATAAATACTAATACTAGTACGAGAAATTCACGTGTTCGCTCGTTATACACAGGTTGTTCAGATTATCTGATGATACTGAAATATCTCGAAAACCACACATCAGATCCAAACATTTGCGGTTAATATTTCTTCGTCTCGGAGGAGGTCTTCCAGTGAAACCAAATTCGATCACCCACCGCACAGGAGCCGGCCGTGGTGGCCGAGCGGTTATAGGCGCTACAGTCTGGAACCGCGCGACCGCTACGGTCGCAGGTTCGAATCCTGCCTCGGGCATGGATGTGTGTGATGTCCTTAGGTTAGTTAGGTTTGAGTAGTTCTAAGTTCTAGGGGACTGATGACCTCAGCAGTTAAGCCCCATAGTGCTCAGAGCCATTTGAACCATTTGAACCCACCGCACATCTTAAATGGGAACCCCTTTCTTTTACTGAAGATTCGGATTCTACGGAAGAATCTGCATTGTCTGAAACTTTTTTTTTTCTTTTCGCGACACGTGTTGCTGAAATCGGGAAAATGAAAAGAGGCAGCAAACCGTAGGTTTCAAAATGCTATCCACGACTCGTGAATTAACTCCCCACTTCCACGCTGCGAGGGTAGGACAGGCAATTATTTCTTAACGTTTAATGGGAAACCCCATTACCAACGTTATATTCCTCCGAAAAAATAAACAAAAAAACAAAAAGGGGACTGCTCGAACGCGCCACTGTGACCGTGTCAGGAACTACGACCTGTCATAACAAGCAGTGCAGTCCTATTGAAAGTTATGAAATAACTGACTGTCCTACCATCGCACCACAGAAGTGAGCAGCTAATTCGCCATTAGATAGCGTTTTAACACATACGATTTTCTACCCACTTTCATTATTCCATTACAGCGCCAGGGGTGGCGTAACGATAAAATGTTTGACACAACATTTAGGTATTTTTTCCATATAATGCGAATCTGCAATAAAATGTCGTCGTGCGCATTAAAGATTTCAGAGTTCCCCCCTCCCCTCCCTTTCCGCCACCGTACGCAGGCTGAGGAATTGAGTTTGGTATCATTCTACGTCCCCTTTAAAACGAACATATTTTAATTATAAATCTTTTGGATCCAATGTGTTGTTTTCGAGAAATTTGTCTCTTCAGATTAACTGGACACCTCCTATAATACGCTTTGATTTCCAATGAGGCCGTCATTTTGTCCAAATATATACACTGTACCGGTATACAGTAAGCGGGAAGGTTATGTATCAAGTGAAGGGGGCTTTGCTACATGCAGACATATGCTGGTAACAGCGATTTCCATTTCGATCTGTTCGCCATGATTTTTACGATTTTTATAACGTGACTCGATGCTCCGCAAAGCTACCCAGTTCTGTGCCATATTGTCACTCTTGTCGGGAACATCATTATGTTCTAAACAATATTGCTCATTTAATGATGTTCCAGGTGGATTACACGCTGGAGCAATTTAGAAAAACACGACTACCGTGAAACTGCTTGTACAGCGAACAGAGTATGTGATAAAGGAATGGCTATTTCATAGAACTCAGCTGTATTAAGAAATATTTGTGGTCGTATACTCCGCACATATACATGTTCGTAAATTCAAGCTATTGCAGTGATATTCGATCCGGAGGCAACATGTTTAAATTTTACTAGCGCCTCAAAATCTACGCATATAATGGACGCTGCCACACAAATAGCTTATTACAATGCTGAAGAAGGGTAGTCTTTTTTTTTATGGCGAGTTAATAGAGTCAGGAACTTGTTACAGCTGTCTAACTTGGATACATTTGGCTGCTCGGTATACAATGACGTCAGAGAAAGTTCTCTGATGAATATTCGATTCATACTTGTAAATATTGTTCTTGAGCCAGCATTTGGTTTAACAGTTGGTGACTGCATCGCAGCTGTTTCGTGACTGCATCGCAGCTGTTTCATGATGTGTTCCAGGAACGACAGTTCTGAAAACATAATTAGTCAAAGAAGTGTGTCAATATCACGGAGGTCATTCTGTGAAAAGCACGTTTTATGTAGTCGAAGGTTACCTTTTTGAAAGATACCACAAACATGCAGTTGTCCCATCCAGTTTTCCATATCGTTCCCGGCGAGGTCCTGAAGTTACGGAAAGTAGCTGTTCACACCACCCCTGATTCCGTGAAAAATAGAGGCTACGTTTGCAGGCTCTTTAATATAGCTCCATACTAGCGAAAGACTAATGCCCTAGCTGAGAGAAAGACATAGCCCATGAACCTTCAACAGTCCATGCCAACATCTTGCGAAGAAATTCGAAACGGCAACGACGAAAGGGTGTCCAGGCCAGACGCAACAAGAGAAGTGGTGGATGCAAGCCTTTTCCTGACATTCGCTTCGCAATGGTGCGGATGGTGAGCATTATAATTCAGAAGCGGCTCTCTCTTCTGCTGGTTGTTCCCGGTGAGCCGGGGACTTACCAGAGATGGTTTGTCTTCTCTAGGATCCAGTGCTTCCAACACCGTCGAGCGCTTTCTTCCCAGATACACATATGACGGGCTTTTGGAAAGCAAGTCACTTTCCTGGAACCAGGTACATAGATTGTAAGCTCAGGCCACGCTTTACGTCAACAGAATTAATGATTTGTTGGTGTTAGTGAACGAAGAGGAATCTGGCTTGGCACTGGATGCATTATAGCGTGCACTGAAGTTAAAATTAGTTATTTGTTAGTGTAGTCATCCAAGTAGGATAGGTACATATTTGATACACTATACTGTGAAGTGCTTGTACTACACGGTAGTGGTGAACGAATGGAACCAAAAAAAAAAAAAAAATGTCAAATGTGTGTGTAAGCTCAGGCCACGCTTTACGTCAACAGAATTAATGATTTGTTGGTGTTAGTGAACGAAGAGGAATCTGGCTTGGCACTGGATGCATTATAGCGTGCACTGAAGTTAAAATTAGTTATTTGTTAGTGTAGTCATCCAAGTAGGATAGGTACATATTTGATACACTATACTGTGAAGTGCTTGTACTACACGGTAGTGGTGAACGAATGGAACCAAAAAAAAAAAAAAATGTCAAATGTGTGTGAGATCTTATGGGACTTAACTGCTAAGGTCATCAGTCCCTAAGCTTACACACTACTTAACCTAAATTATCCTAAGGATAAACACACACACCCATGCCCGAGGGAGGACTCAAACCTCCGCCGGGACCACCCGCACAGCTCATGACTGCAGCGCCTAGACCGCTCGGCTAATCCCTCGCGGCGAATGGAACCAAGCGTTCGGATTAAAAGATGTGGAAGTGTTTCAGTTGGTGTCTCTTCATGCTAGAGGTTATTTGACGATCAGAATAGGAAAAGCCGTTGTTGAAGGGGTTGCTGCACCAGATTTCCTCAAACAACTGTGTAAGAGGTAGCTCCCACATGGGCAATGAGTAAACTAATGTACTTACACTGTAGTCGTGAACAGGAAATAAATGAGGCGTTTGGAGACTACTTTAATGGGTTATGCACTACTATTCCTGGGTCCATTACGTGTAGCATCTCTCGCCGTATGAGGGAGGTCTAGCATTGTCGAACGTGATCCCATTGGTGAGCCACGCGTTATGGTATGAGCACGCATACTGTAGGACAGACATACTAGCCTCCAAATCTTTAAACACGGTACACTCCCAGATCAACGTTATTGTCATACTGTACTCTCGTCCCATGTGCGTGTTTTTAGTGGTGCATTCAGCGTTGACTTCATTTTTGTGAAAGACAATTTGTGACCGCATCGGACAGTACAGCTGGTGTAGCTCTTAGAACGAGGGGATATTCGGCGATTGGGCTGGCCTACCTGTACCTCTACTTAAAGCCCACCGAGCACTGTGGTATGTGTTGGGAAGACATGCACCAACAATCACGCAGTAGTTGTCAACCGCGCTGGTGGAGGACTTCTTAGCATTGTTGTGGCCACCATGGGATCACGTTGCTGAGCATACACTATTGCCGCGTTGATCGCACACCCTATTAAGAACCATGTCCCACGTTTTTGAATGTCAAGGGGACCACCATGAATGGAGGTGACTTCATTGCAGTTATCGACTGTGAATAAGAATGCAATTTCTGTTCGTCTCGTTCATCGATATACGTTACTTTGTAGCGACTCACCATGCCGAAGTTACTTTCGTCCTGACGTTATGCACGCTAGTACGTGTACGAAACCGTTTAAGGTATCGTAATTCTGTTTTCACCCAGATGAATTTTGAGAAAGGCGTATAGCCTACAGAACGTAATGTCTAATTTCAAAGCTATGTTAACTAAAGAGACACTGGTACAAAGTATGCTTTTCGAAATGGAACTATAGTAATTTCTGCTGCTAGTGTGGTAGTTCCAAAACAGATGAATCCGGCAGCTTTCCACTATTTAAAACCCTGTTACTAGTGCAGAAGTGACTACAGTGTTTGAAACTTATGATTTATCAGTTTTGAATACAAAACCAATTGATCTCTTACGGAGAAATTCGTGAGTTCGTCCGCAAACAAGAAAATACGTGACGTCGGATAAGGAGGAAACAATTTGTTACACAGTCGCGATACCGATGAATGGAGGAAGCGCAGATTTCAGTACGAGTGTTACACAGTCGCGATACCGATGAATGGAGGAAACGCATATTTCAGTACGAGTGTTACACAGTCGCGATACCGACGAATGGAGGAAACGCAGATTTCAAAACGAGTGTTACACAGTCGCGATACCGATGAATGGAAGAAATGCAGATTTCAGTACGAGTGTTACATAGTCGCGATACCGATGAATGGAGGAAACGCAGATTTCAGTACGTATAGTTCTGATGTAGCTAGTGGTGGTTAGTTTAAAGAAAAAGCGTTTCATGAATCAACAGATGCTAGATATTCTAAATCCTTACGGATAATGCAGAAGCAATGTAAAGAGAACACCTGACTTACACGCAATAAGGTATCTCGGCGAACGATGTCCAACGTGAATGACAATTCAGCAAATATTTACGAACATTGTAATTGGAAAACCATAGGAATGCTACTCAGAATAGTGGAACGAACGGAAAAGATGTTCAGAGAGCTTTTTCCCGTAATCCACATACCTGATCGAGAGAAACTGCGATTGACTGGAATATGTCATCCTGGCGTTGTCCACATTTTGCGCGCAGAGTACTTCCATCCGTATCATTTACAACAACAGTAGAAATTACTATATTTTCATATGAAAAAGCGAAGTTGACAACGACGTCTTTGTAAATTAAGAATGCTATAAAAAGAGACTGCGCGTCATTTAGTGAAGATTTATCCACAAGTATTTTTATAAAAACAGTATTACGATTTCTTAAACGATTCGGGAAATATCTTTGGTGGACAGCTTAGCTGAATCACTACGTATTCTGTATTCTCTCGAAAATAACTGCCGAAATGTCAGACATACCTAAATTTTTATCTCGGAGCGGCTCTTTTCTCAGCAGTAAGTGCTAGTAAGAACACTCAGTACATACGAATAGAGGAAAGTGCTACCCGACCACGACATTATTGCACTTGCCCTACGGTGACCATTATAGCCGGCCGGGGTGGCCGAGCGGTTCTAGGCGCTACAGTCCGGACCCGCGCGACCGCTACGGTCGCAAGTTCGAATCCTGCCTCGGGCATGGATGTGTGTGATGTCCTTAGGTTAGTTAGGTTTAAGTAGTTCTAAGTTCTAGGGGACTGATGACCTCATAAGTTAAGTCCCATAGTGCTCAGAGCCATTTTTTTGACCGTTATAGGAAACATACGCTGACGCTGCAGTAAACAAGCACTTTGATGATTAAGCCTGTGGCTCTAAGCGCTATGGGACTTAACTGCTAAGGTCATCAGTCCCGAACCCCTCACACCACTTAACCTAAATTATTCCAAGGACAAACGCACACACCCATGCCCGAGGGAGGACTCGAACCTCCTCCGGGACCAGCCGCACAGTCCATGACTGAACTGTGCATATACTATCAGGTGGTTCAGATCGCCCTTGGCAAATATCACGATTACCCGACCCTAGCACCCTCACTCTGAGGTGCCACCATATTGTGGTCCACTAATATTAATTTAGGCTGCGGAAACGAAGAGTCCCAATTAAGAGTTCCGTACATTCTGCTGTTGGCACTGCGTGAGGCAGTACCGGCCATTGGCAGTGGCTGCCGTTCCGGACAGTGTGTCACGGAGGTGTAGGTTTCGGGGACGGCAGGTAACCCGCGGCGTACGTCCCTAGACGGCACACTTATCTCGCGTGGACGCCGCGGGTCAAAGAACGCCGAGCTGCGCGGAGAAAGTCGTCGGACCTGTTAAAGCCCGGCGCGCGTCCAGGGCTTCTCCTCGCGTGCCCAGTGTTTTTGCTCCTGCTGCCTCCGAGCGTCCGTCAACACAGCCGCTAATGCAGCTCACGACGCGTGACCCACAAAACGGTGTCGTGTTTACGGAGGATGAGGTAAATACGAGGTGTATACGACAAGAAAAGGCCGTGTGCTTGTATTTAAACAGGCTACATGTAGCTCAGAAAAATTTTGCTGGAATGCAGCGCTATCTGTTGACTGCTTATGAAGCTACAGGCGCAATGATTTTGGTTCTGTATTTAATATTTATGACTAATTGGCCCTGGGATGATATCTCCAAATCGCAGATGAGGAGACAGTCACTCCTACCAAGTATTACGTTATATGGAAACAATAACGTTGTGCAGTGTGGGATAAACTCAATTAGGAAACATATACTATGTGGTGATCACGCGCTGGGTGCTTGGCAGATCACATGAAACGAGTGAGGAATACATTTTTTCGTCTCCCATTGGCTGTCCAGAGCAAGTCTTTTAAAAGAATGCAATGGCTTTCCTGGCCTCTGACTGGGTACCATTTGAGGACAGAGTCCCCAGAACGGCCTGGCGCAATGGAGTGGCGTCAGTCTCGGGGTGAACGCGCATGAATAGAGACATTGAAAGGTGGCTACACTGTGCCACTGCGCCAGAGATTGCGCCAAAGAGTACTATTAAGCCGCCTCCACAGTGCGTGTTTAGAGTTCGTAGCAGTCAGTGGTTGTCGAGAGTTCATAGCAGTCAGTGCTACCAGAGAGCTCGTAGAGGACAGTGTGTGTTAAGAGTTCGTACTGAGATGTACTAGTGGGCACTGCTTGTCGTGAAGTCGGAGTAAGATGTTGTAGTAAAGAGTGTTGTTCCTTGTCTTATGCAGTGATTTGATGGGAGAGATAGCAGATGTTATTGTAATGAGTGCATTTCGTCAATATATGAAGGTAAAATTTATTATGTTCCTTTATTAGTTGTGTATCTGAAATAATGTGTCACTACAGGTTCAGTCAACAAAGCATCTGGCTTGTGTTCTTGGATTAGAGTGTAATTGTGATTTTTTTTTGCGTAATTATAGTTTTCTAATTTTCTTTTGTCACGTCTGTATAGTTGGTATTTAAAAATTCTTGTCTTGTTGGAAAAGAACCGTGCCAGATGCATACGTTGAGTCACACTCCCACATACAGAACAGTTACATTTGTGCTTGGATTTTGTAGGTTTTTTAGTTGCTGGGGACTTAATTAATTAACTGTGTTTACTGAAATTTTCTTACATTGTTCTTTGCAGTCAGATAGCGTAACAATTCTAGTCAGGGCCAACCGATTACGAGACTTGCGTAATCGTACATACAAAAAAAAAAAAAAAATCATTTTCAATCTTAAATATTTAATTAAGCCCCCATGCACATGGCGACCCTGCCAGGATCGTCCCTTGGAATTGTTCTGATTGTGAAAATTGTAGACTGTAGTATTGTTGTAGTAATTTGTAGTTTATTAATTGTAGTCTATTTTGCATGTGTAGATTTGGTAATTGGCATTCTTCTAATGGTATTTTTCAAAATTTAATTTTTATTGCCTTGTATACGCGTTTGACAAATTAGTGCAATTATTTCAATTGTTCGATTGATCGTGTCTGAAGGAAACATCTAGTGTGAATAGTATTGTTGGAGATAAGGAGTCATTGTGTGTGATTTTCGAACAGTGACGAATTTTTTGTGTATTTTGTAAATGATTACGCGATCTATGAGAAAGGCAAAAATGATGACTAGTGAGAATAACGAAATTGTTGATATGGCGAACTCGCCAACAGAGGAAAACAGTATGGTGGATAATGGAGTTGAAAACAATGTAATAAGTCGGGAAAATAGTCCGGAACCATTTCAAAATTTTTCTCAATCAGAAAATTTACAGAATCTGAGACTAACGACAGAAGATTCTGGAATAGCATCGAACACAGATAGCCTTACGGCTATGACGAAGGAAACTGGTTTTGCGGGAAATGTTAGGGGCGAAAAGAATTCTGAACAATTTAATATGGAGCAGTTGATGGGTGCAATATTAAATCTGGGATCACAAATGGAAACAATTAAAACTGAGATGGGAACTTTACGGGCTGAATTAAAAACTGATATGGGAACAATGGAAACTCGGTTAGGATCTGAATTTAAAACAGAGATGGGAACTTTGGAAACGCGGATAGATTCACGAATAGGGACATGTTTCAAAAATATGAAAGATGAATTAAAGAAAGAAATCAGGGAAGAAGTACAACCGATTCTGAATTCTCACAATAATAGATTAATTGCAGTAGAAATCAGACAAAGGGAACAGGATAGAGAACAGGAAGAAAGAGATCGCGTGATAGTACAGAATTTTTCAGAGTTAAATTTACAACGTGCAAAGGATAAGGAAGAAATATTTGAAAGAATCGAGGAATCCGTACCAAATGACAGAATAAATAATCTAACGCGACAATATGAACAGTTAACTACCAAATGTGTCAATACTGAAACCCGAGTCGCGACACTTACGGAAGATGTAAACAAACAGAAAGAAAAAATAGGTGACTTATCGGAAAGAGTTGAGGAAATTTCAGATAAATTGACAAATCTTAGTTTACATGGGGACAGAGATTCGGATGATACAGCCCCATTACCATTTGCAGAAACCGAAGAGTATCAGAACATAAATAAGCATGTTGAGAATCAGGGAAAATTTAATGAACGCGTGAAAAGGGAATTTGAGGCATTACGGAAGCAAGTCAAGCAGATCGAA
Source organism: Schistocerca piceifrons (assembly GCF_021461385.2). Lineage (NCBI taxonomy): Eukaryota > Metazoa > Arthropoda > Insecta > Orthoptera > Acrididae > Schistocerca > Schistocerca piceifrons. The sequence goes on along the minus strand of NC_060141.1, from coordinate 681,389,370 downwards.
GGCGAAATTGTAGGAAAAGATAGCAGAAGAAATTTAGAATCACAGGTAGCAGAGGGGTTTGAAGAAAATAATTTGTTTCATTTACGGGATGCAACAAGAGAGCGCCAGGCGCGCGAACTTTACAATAATCGACATTCGGACCGGGACAGACGCGGTAGGTCTTTGTCGCCACGAGGCGAAAACTTTGATTATAAACACTTTTTGACTGTTCGGAAATTTAAGATCTTCCGCAATTCTAAGAATGACATACATCCATGTGCATGGCTAGATCAATTTATGTACGCACTTCCACCAAATTGGCCACTAAGTCACAAACTAGAATTCATGTGTGGATATTTAGAAAACGAACCGGCGACGCGGATGCGCGCACTCATTAGAGATTGTAATAATCTAAATGATTTTTATCATGCATTTCTATCGGCATATTGGTCCGAAAACACACAAGACAGAGTCAAACACAGTCTTATTATGCAGCGTAATTTCAAACAGTCTGAGTTCCGCACGCCGGCAGAGTACTTTGAAGATATGATTCGAAAGAATCAGTTCCTGTCCAACCCGTATAGCCCGACTGAATTAATTCGCATTTGTTTAACTAAGCTGCCACAATCAATAAGACAAATTGCTTTGGCCGGAAGATGTAAAGACGACATTGAGACTTTTAAGACTTTGTTGCAAGAACTTGAGTATGACAACGATGACGGGACCTCTTGTAACTTTTTCAGTAACAGTAATTACATTAGATTTTCAGAGAAAAGTGATAGTGGTCGGAACGGACGTTATAGCGGTAATTTTGAGAATGACAGACGTAACAGACAGGACAACAGATACCAGCCTTATGACAATAACAGACGTTCTAACAGAAATTACACAGACAACTATAACAACGGTAATTCGTACCGGAATGATCAATCATACGGAAACAGTAATCGGTATTATCAAGACAGAAATTATTCAAACAGTAATAGAAATTCTTACTACAGAAATAACCAGGGTAGTAGGTACAACAATAATTTCAGAAGTGACAGTCGAAATTATACAAGAAGTAGTTATGCAGACAGACAGGAAAATAGAAATTTTAATAACAGACACAACCCAGAATTTGCATCTAACAGACAGGAGGGACCTAATTGGCATCCTCCACGTGACAGAACTTCTGAGAGACAAGTGCAAATCGTTGAAATTGATCCGCGAAATGACGCGAATAATCAAAGACGTGACGCAAACAATCGACAATGACTTGTAGCTTCGGCTTCTGGCAGCAATATAGACGGTTCAGAAAGTAATGACACTACGACTTTACACTACGTACGCCTGGAAGACATGAGAGACATTTTATTAGACGAAAAGGAAAATAATGTAGACGCATTTTTACACCCTGTTATTGAAGTATGTGTGGGTAAGAATAAGTTCACTGCAGTATTAGATTCTGGGAGCCCACTGAATGTCATTAGTGAATCAGTTTTTCGTATATGTGAAAGAACTATTGCCTGTCCTGTGTTACCTATTTCTAAAACTACAATTCGAGGTGCGATTTCTGGAAAAAGTGTGGAGGTCAGACAACAGACCAATTTAAATTTCATTTGTCAAGGATACGAATTTTCTGCTAATTTTATTATTGTTCCATTACTCAGTACACAAATTATTTTAGGTATGGAGTTTCTTAACGCACATAAGGCAATTTTGAACTTTAAAGAAGGAAGTGTAAATTTGACTGTTGCCGGAATGCCGAAATGTTTAAAATTTTTCGAGTGTTTAACAAGATCTGAGTCAGATACAAAATGTTTAAGGTTTCTTACTTCTGATGTTTTCGTTGAGCATTATGACGACAATGTGTTTATTCATGATAATGACAATAGATACAGAGACGCGATGGATGATATAATTAATAGCGAAGAATTAATTAATGAAAAGGTTAAGAAAGCTGAAGTGCCAGATGACGTTGCAAGAGAAGAGCTGCACTACATTTTGACTTCACATGCTACAGTGTTTAGTCGTCACACAGGAACTATACAAGGCTTACAATATTTATTTAAAGTAAAAGAACACACACCATTTCGCGGAAAAACGTACGCTATTCCTTTGGCTTACAGAGACAAGGTTAAGAATGAACTTCAGTACATGTTAGATCAGGGCATTATTGAGCCTGCAGTCAGTCCTTATACTAGCCCATTACACGTTGTTCTTAAAAAGGATGGGTCAATTCGTTTGGTTCTGGATTCCAGACAGATAAATAATATCATCATTCCTGAAACTGACCGCCCACAAAATTTAGATGAACTTCTTCAACATTTTCATGGAATTAAAGTTTTATCCACGATTGATATGCGCGCAAGTTTTTGGCAAATAGAACTCCACCCTGATTGTAGAAAATATACTGCCTTTTTAGCCTTTGGTAACTGTTACCAATTTCGAAAATTACCGTTTGGACTTACTGTATCTTCAGCAGCATTCATTCGTAGCTTAAATGAAATTTTACCTGTTTATCTTCGTGACAACATTACTTCTTATGTTGACGACATTCTTATTGCTAAATGTTCTTGGAGTGAGCACAACAAAATTTTGGACTCATTATTACGTATCTTTGCACGAGTTGGCATGACAGTGAACTTGGAAAAATCTGAATTTGGTCGTTCTCAGGTGAAATTTCTCGGTCACATTATTTCTACAGAAGGTATTCTTCCTGATCCAGAAAAATTAGACGCTATTCGTAATTATGCTGTTCCTACCACAAAACGTGATGTTCGTAGTTTTCTTGGTGTCTGTAATTTTCTTCGACGCTTTGTTAGATTGGACGATTTGGCCACACCTCGTTTATGTGAACTATCCGGAAAGAAATCTAATTGGTGTTGGGATGAGGAAGCTCAGTCAGAATTTGAACAGCTACGTGATGCTTTAGTTGCTGCTCCACTTCTTTCACATCCGGATTTATCTAAAGAATTTTGTTTGGCAACGGACTCATCATACAAAGGCCTAGGTGCACATTTATTTCAAGAGATAGAAGAAAACGGCGTTGTAGTACAGAAAACTATTGCATTTGGAAGTCGTGTTCTCTCTAAATCCGAAAAGAATTATTCGATTACGGAACTTGAAGCTTTGGCTGTTGTTTGGGCTTTTACAAAATTTCGCACATTTTTGTTTGGCAGACATACTAAGGTTTACACCGATCATCGAGCTCTGGAATTTCTTATGTCAACAAAATTAACTCACGGCAGATTGTCACGATGGGCGTTGTACCTACAGGAATTTGACTTTAGTATTGTTTACATACAGGGTTCTTCTAATATTGTTGCCGATGCTTTATCACGTGCACCTATGGGTTTGAAACAAAGTGCTGAAGAGGACTGCAAGGAAGACAATTATTGTTTGATGTATATTCAAGGTGTTGCGTTTGAGAACTTTATTTCGTCTTCGCTCCAGGATATCGCTAAGGAGCAAAATAAGGATCCAATCTGGAAGGACATTAAGGAGAAGTGGAGGAGAAAGGAAAGCGTAGCGATTAGACAGCATTATTTAGTTCGCAATGACATTCTTTTTAAACGAAAATCGGTCGACAACTCCGTTTGGTTAGTTTGTATTCCTGATGAGTGGGTCAATAAATTGATTTGGTATACGCATTTCAGTTATGCACACTTTGGTCCCAGAAAATGCTTTTATAAATTACGAGAAAATTGTTACTTCAGTAATATGGAAAAACGTATTCGATCTGTTCTTGCCAAATGCAAATTATGTCAAATGGCTAAGCCTCCAACGATTTCTCACAGAGCACCATTGTTTCCTGTCATTCCAGCGAAATTAAAGGAGATGGCTGCAGTCGATTTGTTTGGTCCAGTGGTTTGATCTACTAATGGTTTTGCGTACATTTTCGTAGCAGTGGAGTTGACGTCAAAATATGTGTGTTTTACACCTTTACGCAAAGCAACAGCTCGTTCAGTATCTAATGCTTTCATCAAACATTTTCTTAAAGAAGTTGGTCATGTTGATAAGGTTATATCAGATAATGGATCACAGTTTCGTTCTAAAATTTGGCTTCGTACTCTACAGCGTCGTAAAATTAAACCAATCTTCATTTCACTTTTTCACCCTCAATCTAACGCTTCAGAGAGATGGATGAAAGAAATCAATAAATTGTGCCGTCTTTATTGTCATCAGAATCACAGAACTTGGGATCAGTATCTTCATATTTTTCAAAATATTCTGAATGAACTCCCTAATGATTCAACTTCTTTACCGCCTCTATTGATATTAAAAAATAAAGCACCGACAAATCGCATATCTGAAATCATTCCTTTTCCGCCTTCACGGAAACTGCGGCATTCTGAAGTTGTTAACCTGGCTCTACGAAATATTGCATCTGCGGCTGCTAGAAGAGAGAAATCAGCTAGACGTCCTGGTCGTTCAAAATTCTTGTCGGTTGGTCAAAAGGTATTAATTAAGTCCCACCGTTTGTCTCACAAAGAAAAAGGCTTATGTCGCAAATTTTTTCTGCTTTATAACGGTCCATACAGAATTCGCAAAATTATACATGATAACACTGTTGAAGTAGAAACTCTTAAATCTCGACGCTCTAAGGGAATACATCACATATCAAACGTTAAAATTTTTGTGGAATGACATACTTTAGAGAACTAACAGCTACATGTAAACACGCGGAGAGTACAAGGATACCGCGCTGTGTTTTGGCGGCGGCACATACTCAAAGCAACAGTGAAGTCTGCGCGCCGCACAAGGCAGTCGTTGACCGCAAACAATTGCTTCCTACGTCACGCGCCTACAGCTGATCGAGCGCTCAGTGCGAATGCACTGACAGCCGTAAACAAACACACAGTTTAATTTCTCCGACTAAATTCAGTATAAAGCTATAGTGACTTGATGAATTCTGTTATTAACATTCAGTATTTTGCAGGATACGGTTCTATAAAATATTTAAGAACTTCAGGTAAACTCTGTGTGTCTCCGACGTTAAGACGACCTGCTATCGAGAAATTTTCAGGAAGAATGTAATTTCCAAGAAGAAACTAATAAACTAAAAAAGGTAACTATTAATTGAGTTTATTTTTCAGGTAACAAATTTCCACTTAGGTACGTACTTTAGACGTAATTTGCTGCTCGCGATTACGTGATTCATACTTTGTGCTAAATTTATGTTCTATGAATTTACTTGTGAAGCGACGTGCTTGCGTACGTTAACTGATTTTGACAATGATTATTAATGAACTGGGTTGTAACTTGTGTATATTATGCATCGCTTTGCTGCTATGCTTTTTCACTGACTGATTTTGACAATTATTGATTAATGAACTGGGTTGTGACTTGTATAGATTATGCATCGCTTGGGTGCTATGCTTTTGCACTGATGTCATATTTTTTTATTATGCGCCTGCTGTGCTTATTTATTTAAATTATAATTGTCACCTGATTTATTGTGCTGATGTGTTTAGGTATGTAAGTTATACTTTGTCATTTATCTGCTTGCGTCTTCATGTTTACTTATTAAGATTACATATGAACATTTATTTGCTTTTGCTGATATGATGCTAATGACATGTTTACTGCTTTACGTATGGATTATAATTGTAACCTGGTTAATTGTGCTGACTGTGATTATGTATGTAAGTTATACTGTTGGATTTATCTGCTTGCGCATCCATGTTTACTTGCTAAGATGACATATGAACATTTATTTGCTCAGGCTGATATGATGCTAATGACTTGTTTATTACGTAAGATATATGTTTGCTGCTTTTTGCATGGATTACATATTTACACATTTCTGTTTTGTTGCCATAACTGCTCTTTAATTTGGTATATAGAAATGCTGATATACTGTGTATGAACATAGAGTTTAGGTCACATTACTGTATTAATTATAGATTGTTCGCTTGGCAGAGCCTCGTTGTAGGAATTGTGCTGCATCCACTTGTTGACATTCTGTTCTTTACTGGTCTATTTACTCGCTATTGCTTGTTTTGCTTACGCTCAGTGCCTTATATTTTTAAGATAAGAAAATTCACTGCTATAATTCGACGAACCACATTAGTACAAGAAAGTCATAGAAGTCACATGAGCTGAGGTTTTATGGAAGCTGTATAAATTTATGCTAATAGGAAGGAAGCTAACGACATGACATACCAACACTAGGTTTAGACCATTAACAGTTATTACACTGCATTTTTCGTGAGCAATTGAAATAGGAAGTGACACTTGACACAAAAAATACTCCACATGTTTGCTTCTGCTATGATTCTTGAAGTGGTGTACACACTGTGAAATATTATGATCATTCACACTCCGTAATCGTACTTAATTACTGAGAGTTATTCGAACTAAGTCTGTTAGAGGTCAGGTATGCATTTCTTTTATTTAATGATGGACAAGGAACCAAAATATATCTTATAATTTATAATGAGTAGAAAATTTGGGTCAGATGGATTACACAGAGGTTGTGTGTTGGCAATGTGTCTTCGGATTGTATGGGATGCTGAATTGAAGTTGCATTAGGATTTTATCTGTACTTGTTCAAGGAGACTGACTAGAGGAAAGAGTTGTGTTGGAAGTGAGATGATATTGGCAATGAGGTTTATATTTATCGATGTATTATTATAGGTATTGAGAGTATATGAAGTTGTTCGTGGACAAGAGGTAAGGTGATATTGGTGCTGAGGTTTACATTTATCGACGTATTATTGAGGTATTATTGAGATTATGTGATGCTGATAATTATTGGAGTTTTGGTGGATAAGAGGTAAAGTAAGTGAGGAGCATATTTTTTTTGTTGGTCTTATGGAACAAGAGGATGAAGAGAGCAGACTAAAACACTAAAATAGAAGGAAGATAGTCTATACACACACTTTGTTATATCACTAAGCAGTATATACTTTTTTTTGAAGAGAGGAAGTAATTGCATATCGTGGCTCACTGACAGTTGTTCAACAACAGTACATTTTGATCTGGCTTGGCAAACATTCGTCTTGACATGATGACTATGACGTTGACTAACTATTATTGACTATTATACATTGCTGCCAGTACTACTTGATACACATGATGAACATCAGATTTAGACAGAATTTCATTTACACAATTAACACTATTCAGTTACACAGTAGTACTTAATGTGGATGAGAGATGAGTGAGTGTGTTCTGTGTGTTTTCCTTTACTAATCCTAACCACCTATCTCCTAAATATTATTTTATTTGTTTGTAGTGGCTTGCACTGACACCCATAAATATTATAGGTTTACTGGTATTTGTGTATTGTAATAGTTAATAGGACAATTATCTGATATCATTTGTGTGTTTGTTATGATTTGTATGCTACTGTAAAAGCATTTGTATGTGCATTCAAACTATTGTTCATGCCTGAACTGTCTGATTAGTGAAGATAAATATTCTGAGCTGTTACCTGCACTTTTCAATATGATGTGTGACACTAGGACATGTTTAATTTGTGCTCATAAACTCTGATGAACTGTGTGATCAGTGCTAGTGAATTTTATGGAACTGCTTCTGCTAAGAAATGTGACTTTTTGGTGTCTGCACCTACTCAACATTGCTGGGTGCAACTGATGAACTGTTTTTACTGAAATGATGTCACTTGTTGGTGTCTGCACCTGCACTCAACATTGCTGGGTGCAACTGATGAACTGTTTTACTGAAAAGATGTCCCTTGTTGCTGTCTGCACCTGCTCAACATTGCTGGGTGCAACTGATTGACTGCTTCTACTGAAACGAAGTCACTTGTTGGTGTCTGCACCTGCTCTCAACATTGCTGGGTGCAACTGATGAACTGTTTTTACTGAAATGATGTCACTTGTTGGTGTCTGCACCTACTCAACATTGCTGGGTGCAACTGATGAACTGCTTCTACTGAAATGATGTCACTTGTTGGTGTCTGCACCTGCTCAACATTGCTGGGTGCAACTGATGAACTGTTTTTACTGAAATGAAGTCACTTGTTGCTGCTTGCACTTACTCAACATTGCTGGGTGCAACTGATGGACTGCTTCTACTGAACTAATGTGACTTGTGCTGGGTGTACCTGCTAAACTTTACTGGGTGCAACTGATGGACTGCTTTTACTGAAAAGATGTTACCTGTTGGTGTTCTTTTTTTTGTATAAACTAATTATTGAAAGCATTTTATGTGAACATTTGTATAAACTGATTTTTTTGTATATTGTGTAAACTATTATGTAAAGTCACATGTATGAAAAGAAGTTGTATTGCTTACTGTATTTCATACATTAGGTTAGTGAAAGGTCAGTGCAAAGCCAAAATTTTTAACTAATTATGTGATGTTTAGGTATTAATATTATCTTTTATTTTTGTCTGTATTTTTGTGGACGAATTTGGTGGTATTTTCACCACCAATGCTGGCAAAAATACCATCAAATTCTGGCCTGTGGAGGAGGGGCATATGAAAGGTGGCTACACTGTGCCACTGCGCCAGAGATTGCGCCAAAGAGTACTATTAAGCCGCCTCCACAGTGCGTGTTTAGAGTTCGTAGCAGTCAGTGGTTGTCGAGAGTTCATAGCAGTCAGTGCTACCAGAGAGCTCGTAGAGGACAGTGTGTGTTAAGAGTTCGTACTGAGATGTACTAGTGGGCACTGCTTGTCGTGAAGTCGGAGTAAGATGTTGTAGTAAAGAGTGTTGTTCCTTGTCTTATGCAGTGATTTGATGGGAGAGATAGCAGATGTTATTGTAATGAGTGCATTTCGTCAATATATGAAGGTAAAATTTATTATGTTCCTTTATTAGTTGTGTATCTGAAATAATGTGTCACTACAGGTTCAGTCAACAAAGCATCTGGCTTGTGTTCTTGGATTAGAGTGTAATTGTGATTTTTTTTGCGTAATTATAGTTTTCTAATTTTCTTTTGTCACGTCTGTATAGTTGGTATTTAAAAATTCTTGTCTTGTTGGAAAAGAACCGTGCCAGATGCATACGTTGAGTCACACTCCCACATACAGAACAGTTATATTTGTGCTTGGATTTTGTAGGTTTTTTAGTTGCTGGGGACTTAATTAATTAACTGTGTTTACTGAAATTTTCTTACATTGTTCTTTGCAGTCAGATAGCGTAACAATTCTAGTCAGGGCCAACCGATTACGAGACTTGCGTAATCGTACATACAAAAAAAAAAAAAAAATCATTTTCAATCTTAAATATTTAATTAAGCCCCCATGCAACATGCACAGTGTGAGAGTATTTTTTACTCCATACCAGTGCTGGGTTATTATGTTTGAAGTACTTGTGATAAAGTGTGGTACACGTTGCACAATGCCAGTTAATAAGAAAGAAATACAGAATCACTCGTTGCCAATTGCTCAACAGACTACAGAATCGTAGCGACCTTCATTGCAGTCAAGGTGAGTGCTAGAATGGGCCCTGAGTTTTGCAATACCTTCTGCTTGACGTACTCGTACATACAGAACATTCAGTGTGAGTGGATATGACATGACGAGTGCCTGACGTGTGCAAATCCAACAAGGCCCATGCGACGTACCTGACAGTTACAACCAATACACATCAACGTATTTTCGGCAGTAATGCAAAGTGGAGATGCTATTAGTATTCGTTCTGTTGTGAGTAAACCCAAAAATGCACAACTTTGAAAATTGTAGCTCATAGAAATTGTTAAGTACGTGCTCTGTTCTAGTTTTGTGTGCAAAGGACTTACAGCTACTCAAATTTCTAAGGAGACGTGCTTACTTTACAGGCCCCACAATATCGAGTGAAGAAAAGGGTAGATAGTTGCGTGGAGATTTCAAAAATGGCAGTGCGAATGTGCATGAAGAAGAGCAGTGAGCAAGGCCCTATATCCCGACCAATTAAAGCTTGCAACAGATGATACAAAAACGGCTATCTAGTGGATGATTGGCGGTTAATCTTCTGGCTGATGAATTTCATCATGTTGGACGCACCACTATTCACGTGACTGTCACGGAAAAGAGCAGTGCCGCAGATCGTTTGCAAAATGAAACCCAAACACATGCGTTTGTACATTGTTGTCTGAACGTCTACACCTATCTCTACATCTACATAGATTCGCCGCAAGCCACCCTGTATCACTGTGTGTCATTTCCTTTCCTGTTCCACTCGCAAATAGAGCGAGGGAAGAATAACTGTCTATATATCCCTCATATGAGCCCTAATTTCTCATATCTTATCTTCGTGATTCTTACGCGCAATGTACGTTGGCGGCAGTAGAAGCGTTCGGCAGTCAGCTTGAAATTCCGGTTATCTAAATTTTCTCAATAGCATGTCTCGAAAAGAATGTCGTCACCCCTCCAGGGATTCCCATTTCAGTTCCCGAAGCATCTCTGTAACACTTACGTGTTGTTTGAACCTACCGGTAACAAATCAAGCAGTCCTCAATTGCTTCCATGTCTTTCTTCAATCCGACCTGGTACATATCCCAAACACTCGAGCAGTACTCAAGAACAGGTCGCACCAGCATCCTATATGTGATCTCCTTTACAGGTGAACGACTTTATCCTAAAATTCCCCCAATAAACCGAAGTCGACCATTCAGCTTCTCACATACTCGTTCCATCTCAAATTGCTTTGCAGCGTTACACCCAGATGTTTAAACGAATTGGCTGTGTCAAGGAGGACACTCGTAATATTGTATCCGAGCGTTATAGGTTTGATCTTCCTACTCATCTGCATTAACTTACATTTTTCCACACTTGGGGTTAGCTGCCATTCGTCACACCAATTAGAAATTTTGTGTAAGTCCTCTCATAACTTCCTACAGTCCCTCAACTTCAATATCTTACCATGCACCACAGCATCATCTGCAACCATCCACTGATTGCTGCCCACTCTCTCCTCTAAATCATTTATGTATATAGGAAATAACAGCGGTCTTACCACACATCCCTGACGATACCCTTGTCTTCGATGAACACTCGCCGTCGAGGACGACACACTATGTTCTAATATTTAAGAGGTCTTCGAGCCACTTACGTATCTGTGAACTTTTTCCATATACTCGCACCTTCGGTAAGAGCTTACAAATGGGTACGGTCTCAAATGCTTTCCGGAGATATAGAAATATGGAATCTGAATGTTTCCGTTCATCCATAGTTCCCAATAATGTGAGAAAAGGAAAAGCTCAGTTTCGCACCAGCGACGCTTTCTGAGAACATGCTGATTCGTGAACATAAGTTTCTCAGTCTCAAGCAAGTTTATTATATTCGATTTAAGAATATATTCAAGGATTGTGCAGCAAACAGAAGTTATAGATATTGATCTGTAATTCTGCGGGTCCGTTCTTTCACCCTTCTTATATAGTGGAATCACCTGCGCTTTTTTCCAGCCGCTTGGGCCTTTGTGCTGTGTGAGGGATTCGATAGTAAAAAAATACATATTCCTTATACAAAGGATTTTAAGGCAACATTAGTTCCATACAAACCTACCTCATCTATGTTCTGTTCACTTCTAATTACTTCCTGTACTATTGTAATACTTTCTTCAATTCCTACGCACGGGAAGTTCTATGCCTTCAACCAGTTGTCGACGAAGCGAAGGTAGGTAAGAGGCCAACGGTAAAATCGAATAGGTATTCCATCTGGACTTGTTAATTTATTTGCTTTCAAATCTTTTAGTTGTTTCACTAAGTCAGGTGTGCTTATTACCATGCCGTCCGTACGGGAGTCTGCCCGATGGTCAAGTGGCGGTGTGTTTGTGCGATTCTCCTTTGTGAACGATTTCTTGAACGTGAAATTTAAAACTTCAGTTTTCGTTTTTCTTTCTTTAACTGCCACACCAGATTGGTCAACGAGGGACTGAATGGAAGCCTTGGACCTGATTTAGCGATTTTACATAAGTCCAGAATTTTCTCGGTTCTCTGCCAAATCTTTTGCTAAGGTGTGATTGTGGTAGTTGTTGTATGCTTCGCGCATATATCTTTTCACAGACGCATGAATCTCTACTAACCTTCGCTTGCCGTCATTTGCGCGTTCCCTCTATCAATGTTAAGACTGAGCTGTTGCGTAGGAAACATTTTTCGCCACCCATACTACTGTCTAGACCTCGCACTCAGGAGTTATTACTGCTTCTTGAGCTTGAAACAATCGCTTCGTCGACAGCTGTTTGAAGTCATAGAACTTCCCGTGCAGAGGAATTGAATAAAGAAAGTATTACAATAGTACAAGAAGTAATTAGAAGTGAACAGAAAATAGTTGAGGCAGGTTTGTAGGGAAGTAATGTTGCCTATAAAGTCCTTTTTATAAGGAATACGTATTTTTTATTATCGAATAGCCCTTACTTAGTGAATTCACCAGCAGTAGATGGGAGATAAAAGGAATGATTAGGGTCAAATCTCCCATCGTCCACATGATCACTAGAGACTTAGTTCGGACTAGCCAAGGACCGGTATTGAAACTGGCAGTTTCCTTTTCAAAAGAAGTACTCGGGAAATTGGCTCAGGTCGACTTCAGGAGGCCGTAGAAGAAAGTATGGCCTTGTATACTGGGAGGTACCGAGTAGCAGATTCAGCCGCTTAGTAGGAAGGAGTTTCCTTCCTCCACTTTACGGGCATACATACTTTCTCTATATCTGTGCAGCTATCCGTCCCAGTCAAAAGCTGTGCAGTAATCTGACATAAAGTGCGTGACAGCAATTTGTTTCGGGATTATATGAGGTATACTGTTTCCGACAACATAAAATCGCTCGCAAAATATTGTGTATTGCCACATAACTAGCATGGATTAAAAGAATAGTTCTTTCAAAACACAACCAGCCCTTTATTTACACAACGTATTGAGTGCTACCGACAGAGGTCTCAAGTAGATTCAATAATTGTAAATTTTCGGAAGGCTTTTAACACCGTTTCTCACAAACTGTTTCTAATCAAATTGTATGCCCATGAAGTATCGTCTCAGTTGTGTGGCTGGATTCCTGATGTCCTGGCAGAAGGTCGCAGTTGCTAATAAGTGAAGGGAAGTCCCTCAGGAAGTATGTTTCAAACAAATGGAGTGGCCCGAGGTACGTCGTCGCATAAATACGTCATTTTCTGACATGTAACCGATTCACCATACACAGAACCAGTTGAAACTCGTATAAACGTCATAGCAGGAAACCTCTTCATACACTGGAGTACCTCTGGAGGGCCGTCGTCGATGAACTGGACTGACCTGAGCAGCAACGGCTCGAGCACCTTGTTGACAACACGCCAAAGAAGGTCAAAGCATTTAGTTTCAACAACGGCTCGCGTACTGTTTTTCAAAATAAATTTACAGAAAATAATATGGATACTGGAAGGAAAAAGATAAAAGTGTATTCAACAGGGACGAAAAAGAAATTCAGGAGGAGAAATGGTGCCAAAATATGGAATGAAAATATAGCAAATTCCGTGAAAGACAAACGAAAAGCTTATACAACAAACCTACAGCGCAATACAGAAGAAACTGGAGCGCAGTCAAAGAAAAAAGTAACTATGCTAAGAAAATAGAGCGAGAAACACATCAAGAATCTTAGGATAGAATAGTGTGAAAATTAACTGAAAATGTTCTACGTGATAGACAAGAGATGGCTTATAAATTTCTGAAACAACTTAGCAAACACGAAAAACTATACTTATGTAATGGCGAAAGAACATCATACTGTAGAAAATATAAAAACTTGTCAAAATTACGGAGGAATAAATGTATTGAACACTGACTGTATATTATCTGTATCAGTAATTAATAACAGTCTGGAAAGAATAGCTGACGCCCTCTGACTGGAGGAACAAATAGTTTCAGAAAAGGACGATCACGCAGTTACTGTATTAAAGTAGGGTGGCAGATGATTCAAAATAGACGAGAACATAATCTGGAGACTCATATTGCATTCGTAATTATGTGAACTCGTTTTTTTATTTAAGACCTTTTAATTAATGCAAGGGAAGAGAGAACAGGACTAACAGAAATTAACAGAGGAGTACGTCTCTCACCCCTTTCATTAAATATATGCATTGACGACACTGTTATAAAATAAAAAGAAAATTTAACTCAGGAACATAATTAATTCGTAGAAACACACGTTTAAATACTGTGCTCTTTGCTAACAACTGAATAATTTTACAAAAGATTGAGGTTACTTTACGATATGCTCTACATAGCTTGTACTTAACAGGCAAACTCTATGCCTTGAAAAAAACCAGAAAAAAATAAAAGTTACAGATTTGAAAGGAAAATACTTTCTCAAATAATTCTAAATGGAAGATCGGTTGAACTTGTATCTTACATTCAGTTATTAGAGTGTGATACAAGTTATGAATGCGATAATGACATCTCCAGTAAGTTAAAGAAGTTTCCCACTAAACATAGAACATAAGCCAATAAAACTAGAACTGACACAAAGACAAAATTCTACAAAGTAATAGCAACACCTATGCTCACAAACGGAAGTGAGACCCGGACAATAACTAAGAAAGATCAAAAAAGGATACAGACAGCTGAACTGAAATTTTGAAGGAAAGTGAAATGCTGTACTCTAAGAGATCAAATACACAATTCTAAATTAAAGTAAGAATTAAATATAACATGTATGACCGAAAGACTACAATACAGGATAACAAAATGGAAGCAGTGTATTGAAACAATGGAGGCACAAAGAATAATCACACACGTAACAGTCTATAACGTAACTTTTCGAGACCCAATTACACAAAATCGATTTAATTTTAAACTTTTCAAGAAAATTGACCTTTATAATCGTGGTAAGCATGGAATAAAGAAGGAATTGCCAAAAAGTTCACTTCGGAACATTAATTTTAAACTTTTCACAAAATTAACCTTTAATATCACAGTAATCAACGAATACAAGAAGAAATCGCAAATATAAATCAAGCTATTGTTTTAAGCATGTGGTTTCTGTGGTATACTGAGATACGACGGTTTATGACGGTTGGTACCAGAAGTACGTGGACATCCGTCCGCAGCAGAAATATCGTTGCGCGCAAACGAGTCACAATGTACACGAGAAACACGCCCCCTGGATTGACAGCGTAACCAGTTTGAGAGGCGTGCTTAAGTGCTCGAGCACGAGCAGAAGCCGTCAGTTGCAAGTTGTAAGCCAGTCCGAGTCTTGCTAGGGAGTTCCTGCAGAACGTTCGTCTTGTCTTCAAGTCTTCCAATGAGATAGAAACAGTGGCCGACAGATAGTGGTTAGTCTTCAGTAGAGGCAGAACAAGGAACAGAATTATCGTGTATGGACATCAACCAGCCTGTCTAAAGATTTAACTGAGTGATGGGTAATATATTTTACTATTCACTATTCTTTGTTACTTTCATCGTGTGCGTGTGCTGCCTAAATCCTGCGCTTCCGTCCTACGAGGTCACCTCTATTAGTTTTTTTCAGCAACAGCCAGAGTTTCATCACAGTGGATGCCTCCAGACAACAACAGTTTCACTTCGAAACTACTGTGGAATGCAGTTTCCTACCACCCATCATTTCATGAGTAATATTTGAAAGGAATTTCGCGTTTTCCCTAGACGCAACGCTATTGTATCTATAATGGTAATGTACCCCTCTGTACAACAGTAACAAACGCTGACAATGTCATCGCTTCATAATCCTCAGCAGAAGTAAGTGATTTTACGTCAGGAAGAAAATGCAGCATCATTATTCGTGAAGTTTACAGGCGTTTGTCCAGTCAACAAATGTGCCGTCGCATGAGTTCATAACCGTAAACAATTCAGAGGAGCTACTCTCCCACAAAAGCTTTACTACAAGGAACTACTAAACGTTGAGTATCTCAGATACGTGAGTTAGCTCATCAAACATACATCAAAATTCTAGTTAGTTTCTTACCATATTTCATCCTCAAACGATACAGTGTTCTCCAACACCCAAAACCTTTCAGAATCGCATAGCCACTGAATGCAGCTGCTTTCAGTTCGTCATTTACGTCTGCTGTCACCAAAATGGCCACGGGGTTGCATGTCTTCTCATGCTCGAAGAGCATCAAATGTAAGGGCGATCAAAACGTCTCCGTCTGAGGACGTTGCTCAAGTATATACACTGACGAGCCAAAACATTATGATCCACTTCTTAACAGCTTGTTGGGCTGTCTTTGTAATGCAATATATCACTGATTCTGTGCATCATCAATTCTGCAGACCGTTGGTACATTGGTGGAGCTATGCGAAAGTTATGCAATTCCTGTTAATAATTGGCTGCTTACTTGTGTACACAGTGAATTTGATAGCGATCCAGATGGGAACCATCGGATTCACATCAGGAGAATCTGGTGGCCAAGGCATTAACGTGATTTCACTATTATGTTCCTCGAACAACTATAGCATGCATGAATTTAGCTTCGAGACACATACTACTGAAAGATGGCATCGTCGATAGGGAGACAAGGGCAAACCACATCCAAGAGGTTTTTATTCACCTCCAAGCACTCCATTTAACAGCAAGGACAACAGGTCTCTTGATCATAGTCGGAAAGACCGATATATTTACCAAATTAATGATACTCCTAAACCAATGATGAAAGCCACCGTTAGCAAGCAATTCAAGCTAGCCAAACTTTAAGGTACCTTGCAAAGTCGATGTCGAATGACGTCAATGTAACGGTGGCTCTGGAGCAAATGAAAATGAGTCTAGATAGGAGATACTAAGGTTTCAGAAAAATGTGCCCCTCCAAACATTTATCGACGAACATCAAATTAAGACACTGTAACACAGTAGTGAGACCACTGTCAGTCCTCTGTGAAGCAGAGAGCCTACCTGTAAGCGAGATAATCCCAATAAGAACCCTGGATTTATAAGAAAGGGAATTCCTTCGAAAGATAATTGGACCAAGCATGATACCAGATTGGAGATGACAGTAAAAACCTAATCGTGAACTCTAACAGCACCAAGAAAACCTCACCGATGCTATCAAAAGAAGATGACTACCTTTCCGTGGTCACATGTACAGAATGCACGCAAATAAGCTGTCATATAAGATCTTCATAGTAGGCAGTAGCGGCAAAGCAACTAGATCCTTGTGAATCAAGTAAAATGCCTTGCAGAACTTCATATTAGATAAGACTTACTAGCTAAGAGAGATGTGGCTATCATTCAGTTATTGAAAGCGGACCCTTCATAACATCCCTTACACAAGCTAACAGCAATGAGAGAAATACATGGTCCCAGGAACACAAATTAAAGTTCAGCAGGAAAATGAAAGAATACTGGGCTGACAGAAAAGGTCAAGGTACTACTAAGAAAACAGCTACTAAACTTCACCAATAACTATTGTGTATAGGGTGGTAATAGGCGTGGGGATGGTGGGTGGGTATTTTCTGTTCTTAGGCTTTTATACTTGTTATGATTCTTCTCGTGTTATGGTACTTTTCTTATCTTATTTAATTTCTTATCAGTAATTGTTATCTTGTTTATTGTTATTAAAGAAGACTACACATTGATCTTGCCAAAAGCCGAGAAGCGATTCTTCTTAGTGTTGTAGCTCTCTGTGGCACTCTGGGATGCACCTCTGGGGCACTCTGGGATGTGGCGTGCACACGGGGGTTTTTTTAGGTTAGAGGGACCCCCCCTTGGGCGAAACGATAAAATACCTGACGGCTTACCAGAGAGGACATTATCATCGTTGATAAAGAACGTCCGTCCTCAGAGACCAAAAACAGGAAAAGTTAACGTAATATTGGTAAACTGCAGGAGTATCCAGGGCAAGGTTCCTGAATTAGTATCTCTTATTGAAGGAAATAGTGCGCATACAGTATTAGGAACGGAAAGTTGGTTAAAACCGGAAGTGAACAGTAACGAAATCCTAGACACAGAATGGAATATATACCGCAAGGATAGGATAAACGCCAATGGTGGAGGAGTATTTATAGCAGTAAAGAATTCAATAATATCCAGTGAAGTTATTAGCGAATGCGAATGTGAAATAATCTGGGTTAAGTTAAGTATCAAAGGTGGGTCAGATATGATAGTCGGATGCTTCTATAGACCACCTGCATCAGCAACCGTAGTAGTTGAGCGCCTCAGAGAGAACCTGCAGAACGTCGTGAAGAAGTTTCGTGATCATACTATTGTAATAGGGGGAGACTTCAATCTACCAGGTATAGAATGGGATAGTCACACAATCAGAACTGGAGCCAGGGACAGAGACTCTTGTGACATTATCCTGACTGCCTTGTCCGAGAATTACTTCGAGCAGATAGTTAGAGATCCAACTCGTGAAGTTAACGTTTTAGACCTCATAGCAACAAATAGACCGGAACTTTTCGACTCCGTGAATGTAGAAGAGGGTATCAGTGATCATAAGTCAGTGGTTGCATCAATGACTACAAGTGTAATAAGAAATGCCAAGAAAGGAAGGAAAATATATTTGCTTAACAAGAGTGATAGGGCACAAATCGCAGAATATCTGAGTGACCACCATCAAACGTTCATTTCTGAGGAAGAGGATGTGGAACAAAAATGGAAAAAATTCAGAAACATCGTCCAGTACGCCTTAGATGAGTTCGTACCGACTAAGGTCCAAAGCGAGGGGAAAGATCCACCGTGGTATAACAATCATGTACGAAAGGTACTACGGAAACAAAGAAAGCTTAATCATAGGTTTAAGAGTAGTCGAATCTTAGCTGATAAGGAAAAGCTGAACGAAGCGAAAAAGAGCGTAAAGAGAGCAATGAGAGAAGCATTCAACGAATTCGAACATAAAACATTGGCAAACAATCTAAACAAGAACCCTAAAAAGTTTTGGTCATATGTAAAATCGGTAAGCGGATCTAAATCCCCTATTCAGTCACTCGTTGACCACGATGGCACCGAAACAGAGGACGACCGAAGAAAGGCAGAAATACTGAATTCAGTGTTCCGAAACTGTTTCACTGCGGAAAATCGTAACACGGTCCCTGACTTCAGCCGTCGCACGGACGCCAAAATGGAAAATATTGAAATAAACGATATCGGAATTGAAAAACAACTGCTATCACTTAGTAGCGGAAAAGCATCCGGACCAGACGAGATACCCTTAAGATTCTACAGTGATTATGCTAAAGAACTTGCCCCCTTTCTATTAGCAATTTATCGTAGATCGCTGCAAGAACGTAAAGTACCTAGCGACTGGAAGAAAGCGCAGGTCGTTCCCATTTTCAAGAAGGGTCATAAATCAGATGCGAATAATTATAGGCCTATTTCGCTTACGTCAATCTGTTGTAGAATAATGGAACATGTTTTGTGTTCTCGTATTATGACGTTCTTAGATAATACAAATCTCCTTCATCATAACCAACATGGATTCCGCAAACAGAGATCATGTGAAACTCAGCTCGCCCTATTTGCCCAAGAAATTCACAGTGCCGTAGACACTGGCGAGCAGATTGATGCCGTATTCCTGGACTTCAGGAAGGCATTTGATACGGTTCCACACTTACGTTTAGTGAAAAAAATACGAGCTTACGGAATATCGGACCAGGTTTGTGATTGGATTCAGGATTTCCTAGAAGAAAGAACACAACATGTCATTCTTAACGGTTCAAAATCTGCAGATGTAGAGGTAATTTCGGGAGTACCGCAGGGAAGCGTGATAGGACCTTTATTGTTTACAATATACATAAATGACTTAGTTGACAACATCGGTAGCTCCGTGAGGCTATTTGCAGATGACACGGTTGTCTACAAGAAAGTAGCAACATCAGAAGACTCGTACGTACTCCAGGAGGACCTGCAGAGGATTAATGCATGGTGCGACAGCTGGCAGCTTTCCCTAAACGTAGATAAATGTAATGTAATGCGCATACATAGGGGCAGAAATCCATTCCAGTACGATTATGCCATAGGTGGTAAATCATTGGAAGCGGTAACGACCGTAAAATACTTAGGAGTTACTATCCGGAGCGATCTGAAGTGGAATGATCACATAAAACAAATAGTGGGAAAAGCAGGCGCCAGGTTGAGATTCATAGGAAGAATTCTAAGAAAATGTGACTCATCGACGAAAGAAGTAGCTTACAAAACGCTTGTTCGTCCGATTCTTGAGTATTGCTCATCAGTATGGGACCCTTACCAGGTTGGATTAATAGAAGAGATAGACATGATCCAGCGAAAAGCAGCGCGATTCGTCATGGGGACATTTAGTCAGCGCGAGAGCGTTACGGAGATGCTGAACAAGCTCCAGTGGCGGACACTTCAAGAAAGGCGTTACGCAATACGGAGAGGTTTATTATCGAAATTACGAGAGAGCACATTCCGGGAAGAGATGGGCAACATATTACTACCGCCCACATATATCTCGCGTAATGATCACAACGAAAAGATCCGAGAAATTAGAGCAAATACGGAGACTTACAAGCAGTCGTTCTTCCCACGCACAATTCGTGAATGGAACAGGGAAGGGGGGATCAGATAGTGGTACAATAAGTACCCTCCGCCACACACCGTAAGGTGGCTCGCGGAGTATAGATGTAGATGTAGATGTGTAGATGAAGACCGCCAGAAGCGACAGGTGACAACAGCAAAAACACAAGCACAGTGGTCCACAAGTGCCCATACGAGTTACAAAAGTGGTGGTTTGAAATAGATGGCATTCCTTTCCAGTTGTAGCTCAAATATTGGTTTTTCTGCTGGTATGAAGGAATTCTTGCATTGCCCTCGGCAGTGTTGGTAGTGTCTGGCGAAGGGCATAGTGACGTAATCTGTTGGAAGTTGAAATAAAGCTGTCTTTGATGACAAGTGCGATGTGTGGCAGACGGAGATGCGGAAAACACGCGAGTGGAGGATCGGCGCTGTCCATGAACTGCGGAATGCGCGCCGGCAAAAAGAAGCCACTGGCTGAAGGACGGTTGTGACATCACAAGCGACGTAACGGCGGCTGCTTTCTACAGCACCTCTGCACGCTGCCATCGCGAGTGATCGCCGCCTCGGCACTCCAATCCATTGCTGGCGACGAGCGAGGGTTTTTTCTGCAAAGAGTTCTTAAGGCTGCTTCCCACGCGAATTCAGTCAGTTATCGTCTACATTCTTAGTAGACTGAGACATCAGAAAAAGTAGAGATTTGAATAAGAAGGGTCATCAGACAGACACGAATATTTATAATCTGTATCGCTGGCTTCAATCTGTTAATATAAACAGCTTTAGGCTTATGGTTTATGCCATTTGTGGAGAACGCGAACCTTATGAATAAAAAAACAACACTCATTTTGAAAACAGAGCTCTTTCGGAACACAGCTCCCACTTTTTTCATGAGATGGGGAGTGCTGTATGCAAAGGCACTCAGGGTGGTGTCGTGTCCCTTCAATTAGCTAACGCATTACACACAGTATCGCACTGTCGTTGAATGAACAAAAATGACCTTATGGGACGTCCATTAATTACGTGAGTTCAAAATAGAGGGGGAGCGGTCTGACAAAATCAACACAAATCTCATTTGGGGGAGGAGGAGGTTATGAAAAGATAATATACATTATTATGACAGATAAATTATTGTGTTATATGATTACTCTCGAGCATAGGCAATGTTTAAATGCCCACCAATCTTTGTGGCCTTTCTGAACGTGCTTAGCCAGGCTTTCACGATTTGAAACAAGTGGCGTACAAGTGTTAGATTTCACTTGGGGCAGTTTTCTGCCGAGTCAGTCGACATTACAGCGTGTCAGAGAGTCAGTCGCGGTATTCTTCGACGCATATAAAGCTGATGGTACTGTGTCAAATATGGAATTGTCAGAAAACTTTTACAGTGCTTGAGTTAAACGGCATTCCGACAAGTCGAAACAGACACGCGAGCAAGAAGCTAGACCGAAATTCACCGACTTCTCTCACTGACCGTGTTAATAAGAAGCTTGAAAAGCTGCATAATCATAGGGTTGAACGGAAGATACAAATAGCGTTGTTTTTCCTTCGAAAAGTAAGTAAAGCTTCAATTACATTTAATGTGTATTATATACCAAGTAATGGACGGTTTTGTAGGGATCCGTCAAAACGGTTAATACTATTTCTGTAGAGCCTTTTTGTCCGTCTGTCTCTGTTCAGAAGCCACACTGAGTTTAACTGAGAAAATCTTAGGAAATGTAGTTCAGCCCGACAGGAGTGGCATACAAAACGCTTGTTCGAACGATTCTTAAATACTGCTCTAGAGTTTGTGACACGTCGGATTAACAAAAGAGACAGTGAACATACAACGGTAGACATCGCTTTTCATCACAGGATCGTTTAGTCGGCAGAAGGGCGTTACGGAGATATTCAATATACTCCGTGGCTGCTCCAGTCCTTCAACTCTATGGAACGAAGAGCTGTACACTTGGCTTTTGAAGTGACCCCCAGACAGAGGACTGAGATCAGGTGATCTTGGAGGGCAACGTACACGCCCTGCTCTCCCTCTCCATCTCGGTCCATAACACAGTGGCAGATGTCGTCTACAATAGCGTAAGTCATATACAGTCAACTGTCATGGGTGAATTTTTGAGCCCAATTAGAAGGGCCCATGATTCAAAACTTTACGTTTCAAGTACGTTTGTATGAACTAGGCCATTATTTCATAGTGATGTGCAACTTCGCTTGGATGCCATTAAGTACCTGCGGTCGGACGACTTGTCTACTTCAAATGGCTTTAAGCAGTATGGAACTTCACATCTGAGGTCATCAGTCCCCTAGACTTAGAACTACTTAAACCTAACTAACCTAAGGACATCACACACATCCATGCCCGAGGCAGGATTCGAACCTGCGACCGTAGCAGCAGAGCGGTTCCGGACTAAAGCGCCTAGAACCGCTCGACCACAGCGGCCGGCGACTCGTCTGGTGTAGCGTTAATTATAGCAGAGTATGCAGAAAATTAATGCCTCAGAAAGTATGTGAAAACGCTTAAAGCTTCTTAAATAGAACAAACGTTATTAACATTCTATATCTTTATTCTTCATGTCTACATATTCGCAACCCTATGCTGGTAGAGGGCTCAGTATTGTAGCGTATAACATGATGGTATGTAACGTAATTTTGTCGGTGCCTGAAACGGCGTATTCTAGTTGTGTTTCGAATTCGAAGAGTTTGTCCGTATATGGAGCTCCTTGTCTTTCAGTGTGACAGTGCTAGACCACTTACAAACACTACATCTGTAACAATCCGATACTTTGGGTTCACCGTCATCGATCATCGTCCATACAGTCATGATTTGGTCCCACTCGATTTTTGCCCGTTTACAAAACTCAATGAACACCTATGAGCACTTCACTATGATACTGATGAAGCAGTGCAGTCATAGGTGAGAGTGTGGCCCCGTCAAAAGTCAAACATTCTGCCGTGACGGTATTAAGAAAACTGTCCCTCTTTAGGAGAAATATGTTGAAAAATAAATATATACACATGAAGAATATAGAATGTTAATAAAGGAAGGGAAAACGAACTCAAGACGTGAACTGAAGTTTGTGTTGTGGAGGGCGTTGGACTAGGATAGTCCCTGCAGGTAAATTATCTGTACTGGTGCAGTGTTGTAATGGCTAATACACCTGCCTAGTAAGCAAGGAGTCATAGGTTTTAAGTCCCAGCCGTGGCAAAAATCTTCATTCATTTCTTGAACGTCTATCATTATCATATAGAAGTCTGCTTGATTTAAAAAGCTTAAAAAGTTACCACATAAGAATTCGGAGGCATCACACCGTCATAAATTACATACACAAACCTTCCTTGTGAGTCAGTCTATCTGCTAGTAAAAACCATACCAAAACCGCTACAGCGGTACCTGAGATTAACCTTCATATACAAGCACAAAAAATTCTACAGGGAACTTTAATTCATCATAGTTCAGCCAATTTCCACGAACTATTTGTGAAATGGATGCACAAACCTTCTTTGTGAATCAATTTATCAAATAGTGAAAACTATATCAAAATCCTTACAGCAATTCCTGAAGTTAGCCTTCTCATACAGACAGAAAAATGGAACAGGACACTTTACTTCATTATTGATCAAGCAATTTGCACGATATATTAAAAATTGTATACACAAATCTTCCTTTTCAATCAGCGTGTCTATTAGTGGATTCCGCATCCGCAACCATACAGCAGTTTCTGAAAGCAGCCTCCACATACAGACGAAAAGCGCGGCAGGGGTATTTTAATTTTTATAATCGTTGCGTTCTCATCTATCCTCTAGGAATTACTATTCTCAGGATAAAGCGGTCAGTCAACCACTTGGTCTGTACGAACGCAGGCACGCCAGGAACAAGTTATCGACCTGAGAGACACCACACGAATATGAGACCTATGTAATTATCACCGTGATATTTACTATCTCACGATGGTTATCCAGCTCTTAAATAATAACTTGTCTGCTCTAAAACTGCCAAGGGCTAACTTGAGTACCACAGATCGTGAGTAAAATCGCAACTTTCTAAAGGCAATCAGTCCGCTGGTACAAAAATAACTCCAGTAAATGGAACTTTTCCATTTCAATGAAATGAAATGTCGTGTGGCGAGGGCCTTCCGGTGGGTAAACCTCATCGCCTGGTGAGATTCTTTTGAGGTGACACCACTTCGGCGACTTGTGCGTAGATGAGGTTGAAACATTGATGATGAAGACGACACAAACATCCAGTCCTTGAGCCGAGTAAATCTCCAACCCAGTCGGGATTCGAACAAGGCCTCCCAGCATGACAAACCGGCACGCTGTCCACTCAGCTATGGTAGCGTACGTTCCATTTCGATCATATGATATCACAATATTTCAGCAGATAAAACCGTCAAGACTGAAACTACAGACACCACTACCAGTAGAAATTAAAATCTACACCACTGTATTTTTTAACCAAATATAGTGATGCTTCTCCTGGAATCTCTAACTAATATTTATCATCAATCGTTACATTCAAAATTAACAGTATATCTTGATTGGCGCGAAACATATCATTATCTGGTCACGCACAGACTGTAACAGAACAGAACATGTTTACCATTTTTCATAATTTATTTCTGAGCTGGCGGTTTGTTTGGTAGCTACCCTACTCGTGCCCAGCCGTCTGCTTCCCCCTACTATCGACCACGTACTCACTCCATCGACCGTTTACCAGCAGCGGAGCCCCATAACTACACTATGCGATCAAAAGTATCCGGACACATGGCTGAAAATGACTTAAAAGTTCGTGGCGCCCTCTATCGTTAATGCTGGAATTCAATATGGTGTAGGCCCACCCTTAGCCTCTATTGAAGCTTCCACTCTCGCAGTCATACGTTCAACCAGGTGCTGGAAGGTTTCTTAGGGAATGGCAGCCCATTCTTCGCGGAGTGCTGCATTGAGGAGAGGTATCGATGTAGGTCGGTGAGGCCTGGCACGAAGTCGGTGTTCCAAAACATCCCAAAGGTGTTCTATAGGATTCAGGTTAGGACTCTGTGCAGACCTGTCCATAACAGGGATGTTACTGTCGTGTAACCAATCCGCCACAAGCCGTGCATTATGAACAGGTGCTCGGTGTTGTTGAAAGATGCAATCGCCACCCACGAATTGCTCTTCAACAGTGGGAAGCAAGAAGGTGGTTAAAATAGCATTGCAGGCCTGTGCTGTGATAGTATCACGCAAAACAACAGGTGGTGCAAGCCCCCTCAATGAAAGACACGACCACAACATAACATCACCGCCTCCGAAATTTCCTGTTGACACTATACACTCTGGCAGATGACGTTCACCGGGCATTCGCCATACCCATACACTGCCATCGGATCGCTACATTGTGTACCGCGATTCGTCACTCCACAAAACGCTTTTCCACTGTTCAGTCGTCCAATGTTTACGCTCCTTACATCAAGCGTGGCATTTACCGGCGTGATGTGTGGCTTATGAGTAGCCGCTCGACCTTCAAATCCAGGTTTTCTCACACACCCTCCCCCCGCCTAAGTACCTGCAGTGGATCCTGATGCAGTCCTTGTGTGGTGATCTAGATAGATGTCTGCCTATTACACATTACGACCCTCTTAAACTGTCAGCGGTCCGTGTCAGTCAACAGACGAGGTCGGCCTGTACGCTTTTGTGCTGTACGTGTCCCTTCATGTTTCCAGTTCACTGTCACATCGGAAACAGTGGACCTAAGGATGTTTAGGAGCGTGGAAATGTCGCGTACAGACGTATGACACAAGTGATACTCAATCATCCGACCACTTTCGAAGTCCATGAGTTGCGCCCCATTCGGCTCTCTCACAATGTCTAATGACTACTGAGGTCACTGATGTGGGGTACCTGTCAGTAGGTAGCAGCACAATGCACCTAATATGAAAAACGTATGTGTTTGGGGGTGTCAGGATGCTTTTTAGCACATTGTGTATTTTCTGTTTCTATTTCAAGAAGTTGGTACATGAGAGGAATTCTTGGCGAGCCACATCAAATTATTCAGAAGGCTGAAGACTCAAAGAACAAACAAAAAGTATTAACAACTTTTCCGTGCTGTGATTTCCCTTCTCAGTTGCCTAACTTCTCATTCTGACATTCCTACAAAATGCAATCTCTACGTATAGTAATTGAAGACGGCTGACATATGCGACCCGTCAAAATATATAGCGACTCCTAACCACACATTCGCATATATTGTTCATCTATGATAAATTAATGTTCCCCGCCACATTTCCCTGTCTATATGTTCAGTCTAACCTCAGGAACTACTGCAGGGATTTTGATACAGTTTTCACTCATCGGTAGACTGATCCACGAAAAAGTTTTTTTATATATTATTTATTTATTTACTTCGCCCGATCTGATTAGGGCCATCAGCTTCGATGTAAGATCTCTTACATCTGACCAGTAATATACAAGTTACTACCGCTACGCCAGGTAAGCCACCCAGCCGTAGATACTTAAGGCTAGTGAAAGCAGCCGGGGCTGGTCGCCATTATACATACACAGAGGGGACCATATTTTATCTACCAACTTCAAGCAACAGAAATATGGTGGTTGCAAGTAGTAACATAATTCAGTTATGGGACCTAGTTACATGCATTAGCTACTACTACAGTATGTAATACACTGGTGTGCAAAACGTGACGACGAAAGTAACTTCCGTATCACTGCCAAGTACAGTATCTCTATGAAACTTGCACCATATATAGAAGTAGCTTCTACCACAGAAGGTAACTTAAAGAAGTAAGCAATGAGACTAACAGAAATGGCACTTTTATTCAAAGACAATAATTACACTGAAGTTACTGTGATTTAGGATGGTTTCCTGGACGTTCAAAGACATGTGATCATCAGGCGTGACACTGCATGCGTCCACGCTGGTCGCAAGGTTGACACGGAGTTCTTGTGGAAGGGCATCCCATTCTTCCACTAGAGCGCGTGGTAACTGCTGAATCGTCGTTGGTGCATATGGTAATACGTCTCCCCAACCCATGTACGACGGTACTCAATTTGGGGGAATGGGTGGACCAGACCGTTCGCCGAATACCCTATCACTCCAAGAGCTTCTCTACCTGCGCCGTTCGATGCGGTAGCACCTTTTAATCCATATAAGTGAAGTCAGGGTCGACTGCAACCCACAAAAGACGCACTAGCGGAAGGAGTACAGTGACACTGTTACTTTAATGAGAGTAATGTGTTCAAATGTTTGGAAATCAGTACTTCCATGCATTATGCCTGTCAACACCACACACACACTGCTGGAGGTATCCTTATAAGGTAAGAGATGGGAACACGTTATGCGTCCAGGAACATTGCTGAACAAAATCGCTTTGGTGGTCCAAGTATTATGGTGTAGGAATGGAAGGCCTCACCACAAGAACCCTTTAACCAACTTTGTGGCCATTGTGGGAGCACGTTGCAGAACATGCTTTGCCGTCCGTGTTGATCACACAGTCTATTGAAAGCCATGTCCCGCCTTTTGTAATGTCCAGTGAACCATCATAATTAGGAATGGCTTCAGTGGAATTATTGTGTCGCTTCCGTTGGTATGAGTGCGTATTTGTTTCACTTATCTCCTACACTATCCTATACTATATTATATTATACTATACTAATCTAGATTATTCTGTACTATACTGTAGCATTTCTTTCTCGACGAAGATTAAATGAAGTTTAATATTTAGCAGTGACACATCACGGTGAAAGTGCTTTCATCCTCAACTTTTGCACTCCGGTGTACGTATTGTCATACCTGCCTACACCTTGAAAATAGCGTCCCCCGAGTTCCACACGTTTGTCTGGATGCTCTGCTGAACGTGTCACAGAAAAGCTTCCATAAGACGCCTTGGTATATCCTACGGAACGGTGCTCATGTCACAGGTATGGCAGACTTAAATTTTTCAGTTGTCTCCAAACGATTAACAAAGACCCCTTTGTCACATAATCCCAGAGGAAGTAACCAGGAGCTGTTACCTCTGATGAACTGGATGTACACGTCGCATCGGCAAAGTGGGATTTCGCAGTTTCTGGAAATGTTAGTCCGAGTATAACCGTGCCTTGGCCTGGTGTGTGAGCCGCTGCGCCATCCAGCTGAAAGAAATGTTATTCAGCTAACCTCTGCAGCATTTTGCAGTAGGGGTCAGGTCTCCAACTAAAAAAAATAGGAATAAGTTATCCCACAGATACCAATTTCACAACACACAAAACCTTTTGGACTCGTTTGCGGCTTTTCATGTTAATGTCGTCGATATGCCGGAGATCAGTACCTTGTTAACATACCGAATCATGAATAAGTTTCATTCATCGGGCATCAGCCGTTGTTGAAGAAAACGTAATCTTCGATTCACTGGAAGAATACTCGTGCAGTTGGCGAGTCTGTTTCGCCTACCGATGTCACTCAACTCCCGAACCACCTGCAGTTCATGTGGATGACACTTCAAATCATCGAGCAAGCGGCCGGAGACACGTCGAAATAGTTGTAATGTTCGAACATGTCACCATACTGAACGTTTGGGACTGTGTTCAGACTCTCGTTTTCGAACAGTTCTTTCCTGGCTCGGTGACTGCAGGTTCTAAACACTACGAGTGACCTTCCGCTGCGAATGCTTTGCCCCTTGGGTACAGCCAAATAGCGATCTTTACTGTTCTGTCGTTATGCCCACAGAATCAGTTCTGATAAAGGATTCCACAGCCGAGTCTGTGAAAACTACCGCTCACGAGGAGAACACAGGAACTGCAACAACACAATTTTCCCACAAACTTCGGTCAGTGGACGAGGGATCAAAATAAGCGAACACGTGTCTCACTCTGTCCGTAGATATTCACCCGTTTCTGAAAAATCGACAGTCAAGGATTTCGAGGCATTTTTCTGGACACTTTATGTGCCTTTTACCGCAGCCTGTCTGGAGATGAAATGCTGGCACAGTGGCTAGCTCGCGCCTTCTTAATCATGTGTCCCGTGTTCGAAACCCGATCCTTACTTTTATTTTCGTGTCTCATTTATATACCGATGACTGGAGAAGATTATTACACGAATGTTTTCCAGTGTATATTAATATAAAATTGTCCTTATTCGCCAACTAATTGTATGTCAGACGAATGAAATTAAAAAATGGAAAAATTATTTGAAGTTGTTTTTGGTGAAATTCCTGTAATGATCTTGATTCAAAATCAACTGCAAGCACCAGTTTTCGGAAACGTGACCCGCTATCCATCGGGTGCTGCGAAATTACTGCCAACGTGCGAAATCTTTGCCATTGTGAACGACGTTTCTTTTTCGAGTGAGATTCATACGAAGAAATGTTATTGTGGCAAACCTGGCTATACGCGATGCTCGTGGTTTTCGGAATATCTGTGTTTCGAATGTTTGTACTATCGAGATCATCCAAGGAAACGTACCAAAGCTTGCTGAAGAGTACACATATTGAAACACGTATGTAACGCAGCAGCGATGGCGAGGCATTGTAGCATCTGTGACCAGAGAGTTTGCGCTTGACCGCGCGAGTGTTGCGAGCGGTTCTCTGTCTGTCAGTAGTCGTTTCTCAGTCAGTAGCAGTTAGTCTGTCGTTGCGAGTCTGTCAGTTCAGTCGTTGCGAGTCTGTAGCTCTGTCTAGTTGAGAGCAGTACTCAGTCTGTAGTCGTCATGCAGAGCGGTCGGTCAGTAGTAGCAGCCCAGTGCGGTTGTGTGATGTAGGCGGTCGGCAACACTGGTCAAGATGAGGAATAAGGTATACTGTTAATTAATATAATCATTAGATAATGAAAAATTTTATTTATTGTAATTATTCTCCAACAAGTCTCCCAATAATAATTTTTTATTTCAAAAGCATTTTCTCAAAAATTTAATTTTTTATTGAACTCAAGATTTCGTTGCACTTCCCATTTCATTCCACTTCTTTTGAAGAAAAATTCCAGTAAAATCACAAAAAAAGAGAATATTATTATTTGCAATGCAGTTCCTCCAAGCGGTGCGCAACAACAACAGCAGATATGTGACATTGATTTATTCTGAGGTAAGACTTTAATTCTGATTGTTTTACACAGGGCCAAAGACCGATATTTCGGTTTAATTGTATTTTCTTGTCACTGAACGGACTTTAAATTTTGTGAAGAATTTATATTTGAGTCAGATTGCGTATTTCACATTTTTGTTGCCATTGTCAGTACATTTCATTGTGGGCAGGTTACGCTTAGAGCAATGTCCATCAGCATTTCTAATTAGTATCGTCATTTCTTTAAAAATTTCGGTGGGGAGGTTACACTTGGCGACACCCAGTCCAGGATCGAATTTCGTTGAGAGTCTTTTGAACGACAGGCACATATCTGCTCTTATTTGCTTAGATATAATTAGGATTTGGCGCTACGCTTTTATTAACTTGTGACTTTCTTTCTACAGGTCAACGGCAATTCTTTGCTCTGTTGTATTTGTGTGTTACTTTTGCATTGTGCTTATTTGTTTTGTGAAAAACTTTGACTATTGTAAAAATGCCGCGAAAGACTGTGAATAGTGTATCGCGAAGTATTGTGAATGAAATTACCGACTTAAACAACGTGACCGATAGTAATTGTGATACGCAACGTAATGATGACAATCCTGCGTTCACTAACAATCAGTGCATTCCAACCACTAATGATGACTTTCACCTTAATGATGAACAAACGAACTCAATTGCCTCGTCTGTTAACTTGACGACAATTGATGACGCAGAATGCTCTATTGTAATGAGCGCTGCAGAGCTTAACACACCCGATTTGGAAAACCCAAGTAACGAACAGACAAATTTGTCTAATGAATATGAACAGATCACACAAAGTAAGACGGATTTATTTAATTCCGAAATAGTGAGTGACAGTGTACATCGGACTGATAATCCTTTTTGTAAGTTGCAAAATGACCAAATGGTCACACAAAGTGCGGCAACTGCAGGGATATCATTAAACAGCACAGAGAGTATAAACGCTAATCTTGGCCTTGATCAATTTTTGGCACTAGTGCTGCAACTAATTAACCAAATGATAGAAAAGCAAGACAACAGTCGTAAAGAGTTACAACAACTATTTAGAGAACGGAACAAACAATTTTCTGAAAGTATTAAACAGCCGAGAGAAAAACACGATAATGTTAACGAACGGAGCAGACAAGTTAGTGAAGAGAATACAGCTATTACCGTGCAATGCCAGGACAATAAAGAACAATTACGTGAGGATACTCAGACTTGTGCTAATAACAGTAATGAAAAAGTTGGCACTGTTGCACAAGAATCGAGTAGCACACGTGTAGGCACAACAGAGTCACATAAAGACAAGATTGATGCAATCACTGAACAATGTTTGGCGAACGAAACACAGATACACGAAATTAATGCAGTCACCGAACAATGCCCTAAAAACGCAGTACAGGTTCGCGATGATTTGGAGTCAGTGGAAGTTTCACACACTCCGAATACGGAGGCTGACGAGAAAAGTGAACGACACAATAACCAGATTGACGAAAGTAGTAAAGTAACAGAATTAACAATTATTTCAGTCACCAATACGTCACAGAACCCGCCACTTTGCGAGCATTTGTCAGAGTCACGCAGCGTGTATAATGTGAGCAATTTACAGCAACTACGCGAATTAAAATCCGAAAAGACACGCGACTTAAAATCTGAAAAGCTACGTAACTTGAAATCTGAAATGACACAGACAAACAGATACACTCACAAACCCAAACGTGTTTTCAAATTCAATGACGAGAACATAGATTATGAGCAATTTTTATCCGCAAGAAAATGTAAAGAATTTAATAATGACAGCGTACAGGTACACGCTTTGAGCTGTATACGACAATTTGTTTTTATGCTTTCACCGCTATTGCCTGTAATGCAGAAGCTAACTTTGAACCAGATGCGACAATTTATTTTTGTATTTTCATCAGCATTGCCTATAATGAAGAAACTAGAATTAGCACGGATACAACAATTTGCCTTTGGAATTTTACCGGCATTGCCTGCAACGCAAAAGCTGAAATGTATTTGCAGTGCGTAATAGACCTCAGGGGATTCATTACGCTTTAATGAATATGTGCCGTAGCGAGCATAGGGCCCCGAGCTGTAGTAGTGCTGTTTCATCTTTAGTTTTCTGCACTGCTGCCTTTTCTTCTACTATCCTTTATATCTATCAAAACTGCTCTTTAACTATTGCTCTATCTAGGATTAAGAATATGTAATGAAAACCCGATGTGACAAATTTTTACTGAAAGTGACAACATTCTTTAGGCACTCCAAAACCAGCGTAATTTTAATTACAGATAAAATCGTAATCATCAGTATGTGTAAAATTAACAGCAAACGCATTTTTTTGTAACAATAGACGTTTTTCACCGCAACAGCATGAAAGTCAGCCGCTTAGCATACGTAACCAACAATGCAGTCTACTAGGTCAACCAAACTTTAATGTTTCGCCGCGTGCATGTATAGTCTCAGCTCCAACAAATAGTAACGCATGGCAGCAAAGAAATAACTACGTACAGATAACACACTATTTCAACTCGTATCGCAATGCGCCGTATAGAAATTACTATCATGACAGACGTAAAAAAATGATGAGCACAATTTTCAGCGTACATATAATAACAGTCGGTCTCACCAACAGCAAAATCATACGCAAGAACATATTCTCATGAATGAACCCGACAGTAGGTACCATCCAGAGCGTAACACGTCAGTAAGAAGTAACAGAACAGTTCATATAGTGGATATGCCACAGCATCCTCCCGTAAAATAAATAACGACACATACGATAGATTTTAACCAGATACAGCACAGATTGCATATTACAGTAACGCAAACATTACTTTTGACACGCAGAATTTTGCTCACGAGAATGTTATTTGAAACATGCTCTGTTGAATGCTCCACTTTTATCGCACCCAGATCTTACCAGAAATTTTTCCATTGCCACCGACAGTTACAACACCGCTTTAGGCGTACACATTTTCCAGGAAATAGAAGAAGATGGCTCTATAGTAATTAAAAACATCGCATTTGCAAGCCGCATTCTGTCACCCGCTGAACGAAATTATTCCGTTACAGAATTAGAAACATTATGTGTTGTATGGGCTTTCACGAGATTTAGGCACTTTCTTTATGGCAGACACACCACCGTCTACACAGACCACAGAGCGATACAATTTTTGCTTTCAGCTAAATTTACTCACGATAGATTAAGCAGATGGAAACTTTATTTGCAGGAATTTAATTTTACAATTGTTCACATTCCCGGCACACAAAATGTTATAGCAGACGCACTATCGCGTTCTCTCGGCAACAATCAGCAAGATGTAGCAACCAACTTCTGCAAAACAAATTTCAGTGTCATGTACATTCAGCAAGTCGCATTTGAAAATTTTATTTCATCGTCATTACAGGACATAGCAAAGGAGCAAAATAAAGACAATGTGTGGAAAGAAATTAAACACCTTTGGCAAGATAAAAAAAATGTTACGATTAGAAACCATTACACTGTACGCAATGACGTTCTGTTTCGCCGCTCTCATCCTGACAGCAACAATTGGTTATTATGCATACCTGACGAACTGGTTAACAAATTAATTTGGTACACTCATTTAAGCTACGCACATTACGGAGCACGAAAATGTTTTCTTATACTGAGACAGAACTGTTATTTTACTAACATGGAAAAACGTATACGACGAGTTTTAGCGTCTTGTAAAATTTGCCAGAAAGCTAAATCAGACACCACTTCACATATTCCTCCTTTATATCCCATTATACCTGTTAAATTAAGACACATGGCCGCAGTAGATATTTTTGGTCCGATTCCCAGAACTAACAGAGGTTTTTGCTACATATTTGTCGGTGTTGAGCTCACTTCAAAATTTGTTACTTTCACTCCATTACGCAAAGCTACTGCTAAAACTGTTTCAAATGCATTTATAAAACATTTTCTATCTCATGTAGGGCATGTAATGAAAGTAATTTCCGACAATGGATCACAATTTCGTAGTAGTGTATGGACACGCATGTTACGAGCTAGAAACATTTCTCCGATTTATATATCCAAGTACCACGCTTCTTCGAACCCCTGTGAAAGATTAATGAAAGAAATTGGTAAGCTGTGCCGAATATACTGCCACAAAAGACATATTGATTGGGATACACACATACTCTCATTCCAAGATGTAATTAATTCCATTCCAAATGAATCCACTATGCTATCTCCGACTGTTATACTGAAAAACGTTGAACCACCGAACAAAATTAAAGAATTAATAGAATTTCCCAAAAGTCGTCGCCTACGACACCACGAAATAATTGACATTGCGCTGAACAACATCAAACGTGCCGCAGAGCGCCGGAGAAGACAGCAAAAACAGGTTTGTACACGCCGCGACTTTCACGTTGGACAGAAGATATTAGTACGTACACACTATTTATCCAGCAAATTAAAAGGTAAGTGCAGTAAATTTGAACTTCTATACGCAGGTCCATATCGGATTCGCAGCATCCCTCACCCCAATGTTGTACACGTCGAAACTTTGAGAACCAGAAAATCGAAAGGCAATCACCATATATCAAACATTAAACCGTTTATTGAATGAAACCACTGTATGATTCAACACACTATGATGTCATTTACTAATGCAATTAATTCACCTGACTAATTACTGATGATTATCGTATTTTTTCTTGGCAAGTGCCCGGCAAGGTAAGGTTAGCAGGTCGCTTTTCTTGTCGTTACACATCAGACCGTGCACATTTTCCACTTTTTTGTGTATATGACTGTACTCCAGTTTTGTTTGTGTGGACTATGAAATAGTTAAGATATAACACACACCAGTCGACTTTGACATTTTTTTTGCCTTATGACATCTCAACATCGTGACTGTTTCACATTTTTTTTTTGCTACTGCATTGTATTATTCTGTGTACATTTTTGCATCTGAACACTGTCAACGTCTTTAACATATTACGTTTTCTGTCATGTTATGCTGTATGGTTAATTGTGTCACCATAAACCAGTCATTATTTAGTGGGTATATGATTTAAATGCAAGACATTAATCTCTGCTCATCAATTTCAGAAAGAAATGATGCATGTAAGAAATAAATTCAACAGAAATGGGAATTTCACCTACGGGATAAACGAAAGAAGATGCAATAACTTTATGAGGAAGAGTAATTGGATCAGGATTAACAGGCATTAACAAGAATATACTATACTCATCGAAGAATAGCAGTCTTAACTAATTTTTTCTTTCAGAATACAAGGTGATTGATGCAGGCTGTCAGAGAGAACTACACATCTTAGTTTTAGTGATGAAATATGCTAGAGATAAGGAATAGTTATGTAATGAGTAATGAAGTGATTTTTTGCAGATGATAGTGAATACTGATGAATAATGATGAAGGAAATGGTATTATGAATAATGAAGTTTTTCTTTACAGGTGATGATAATAATGAAGTTATGGTAATGTGGATAATGAAGTTTTTTTCTTTACAGATGAGGATAATGTTGAAGTTATGTATTTATGCTACGTAGTTATTTAAGTATTTGTTGCAGTTTGCTTTGACAGTGGGTGTTACATTGCATAGTAGGATGACTGAAAGTTTTGGAAAGGACAGCTATGGAACACATTTTATACACATTTCACTACCTGTTAATTCGAAGTTCACTACTTTTCAGCATGGTGTGCGTTTCTTCTTTCAGGTCAATAATCCGATTTTGTATTTTTTTTCCAGGAGAAGCTTTTCATGATACTTACTAAACCTGTTACTTATTATACCTGTTCTAGTACTTGCATTTTTATATTTTTTTACCCATTTGTGTATCATTTATAAATGTGATCACATGTACTGCCTTGTTACATAATCTTGCTACAGCTGACTCATGACGAATGACGTTACCTATCCTCATTTGCTGCAATAGGTCAAAAGCAAAAAGTATTATGCGTCAGCAATTAATTATCGATCCCAACGCAATGCATTGCTACCAAAAAAATGTATTACCAGTCCCACATAATGTCACTAGTTTATGATAATTCTGAATAATACTGATCAACTCTGAATAGCATGTCACTTGATTAATGACCTCTTAATGAGACTATATTCAAAATGATGCTTTGTCACTAGCTAATAACTGCCACTGTTTATTATAATGATACTACTTATAATGCTTGTGATTACTAATGATTTGACTGTAATTAACTGATTTTAATAATGACTTTGTAATGATCTGAATACTACTGAATGAGGAACACTGTTTATTGTAATGAGTACTTGTAATGCCCATGATTATTAATGCTATGACTATAATTACCTGATTTTTAATAATGACTTCGTAATAAGCTGCATAATACTGAATGATGATTCTATTCAATACTTGCTGGCCACTGAGTGCCAATAATTAATGTCACTCCACGAATTGTTATTAATTATGCCATTGATTAGCTCTTGTTTCCAATGTTGATACTTTGTAATTTGAAATGAATGTGACTGTTTAATAATGCTTTGTAATTAGGAGAAGGCTAATAATTCTTAATATATTGGAATTTCAAATGATTAATTAACGATGCCATACTTTGTTGTTGGAAATGAATGTGACTGTTTCATAATGCTTTGTAATTAGGAAAAGACTAATGATTCTTAATAGATTGGAATGACACATAATTAATTAACTATGGTACTGTTTAATAATGCTTTGTATTTAATTAAGGCTAATAATTCTTACTATATTGAAATGACAAATGATTAATTAATTAACTGTAATTAGACAAATGATTAATTAACGACAAATGATTAATTAACTGTAATTAGGAAAAAGCTAATGATTATTGGAATGAAAAATGATTAATTAACTGTAATTAGGAAAAGGCTAATGATTATTGGAATGACAAATGATTAATTAACTGTAATTAGGAGAAGGATAATGATTCTTAATTACACTCTGTAACTGAAAAGAATGCGATTATTTCATAATGCTTTGTAACCAGGAAAAGAAGGCTACTGATTCTATGTACAACAATTAATGAACATTTTTCTGTAATACTACATACTTGGTACAGAAATGTTCAATAACTGGGCTATGAATGCCACAAACTACTAATTAAGTCTGTAATTGTCGATATTATGTGACTTGATGTCCTTCACCTCATAAGCTGACTACCCTGAATTACTGCAATGTCCATTTGTCCTGTTTATCCCAGTGATCATGGAGCACTATATTTGGTTTTGCACTAATTCTACGTTGGTGTGCCTTGTAAGAGTGTGGTGTTGACACGACATGCTGTCCACCACCGTGAGCAATGAAGACGTTATTATGGTCCCACTGTTTGGTGTACCTAATGTACTGCCAAAATGAAAACATGGAACATTACTACGACAGTTCAGTGTCTTTGCTACACTGATAAATTCTGATGGGAAAAGATCTTCAAGTTGTGTCACTTGGTGTTGTACTTCTGTGGAAAGATATGGACTTTCAGAGCAGCTGTGTGCAATCTAAAGTGCTACAACCATGATGCAATCCTTCCCTTTCCTATCCTGATTCTTGTCACATAAAGAAAAAATTTTTTTGGTAACATCATTTATGTTCATAGGTTATACATTTTTCGATTCGCTGAACTCCAATGCGAGTACACTTATGTCACTTGTCAACATAATATTTTTTGCCAGTCTGTTTATTTGTTATGAATATGCTAAAGAATTTTTTCAGTGCCTGTGCACTTTATTATCTGTCAAATAATTTGTATATATTTTTCTGATTTGCTACTATGTTTTGTACTCACATTTTGTCTTTGTCTGATATATTTTGTACTTAGTGCGTGTGCACAACATTTAAATATTCTGTAAGTTGTAGAATTTTGTTAATTAAAGAAAAATTTTGCCGCGCTTGGCAAGTCCAAATGACTCACCATCGCTGCCAAATTTTTGCCCCCCCAGTGGAGGGTTATGAAACACGTATGTAACGCAGCAGCGATGGCGAGGCATTGTAGCATCTGTGACCAGAGAGTTTGCGCTTGACCGCGCGAGTGTTGCGAGCGGTTCTCTGTCTGTCAGTAGTCGTTTCTCAGTCAGTAGCAGTTAGTCTGTCGTTGCGAGTCTGTCAGTTCAGTCGTTGCGAGTCTGTAGCTCTGTCTAGTTGAGAGCAGTACTCAGTCTGTAGTCGTCATGCAGAGCGGTCGGTCAGTAGTAGCAGCCCAGTGCGGTTGTGTGATGTAGGCGGTCGGCAACACTGGTCAAGATGAGGAATAAGGTATACTGTTAATTAATATAATCATTAGATAATGAAAAATTTTATTTATTGTAATTATTCTCCAACAAGTCTCCCAATAATAATTTTTTATTTCAAAAGCATTTTCTCAAAAATTTAATTTTTTATTGAACTCAAGATTTCGTTGCACTTCCCATTTCATTCCACTTCTTTTGAAGAAAAATTCCAGTAAAATCACAAAAAAAGAGAATATTATTATTTGCAATGCAGTTCCTCCAAGCGGTGCGCAACAACAACAGCAGATATGTGACATTGATTTATTCTGAGGTAAGACTTTAATTCTGATTGTTTTACACAGGGCCAAAGACCGATATTTCGGTTTAATTGTATTTTCTTGTCACTGAACGGACTTTAAATTTTGTGAAGAATTTATATTTGAGTCAGATTGCGTATTTCACATTTTTGTTGCCATTGTCAGTACATTTCATTGTGGGCAGGTTACGCTTAGAGCAATGTCCATCAGCATTTCTAATTAGCATCGTCCTTTCTTTAAAAATTTTGTGGGGAGGTTACCTTGGCTCCCCATTTCTATTAAGTATTGTCAACTTACATTTCTTATAAAATTTCGGTGGGGAGGTTACAATATGAATAACGGAATAAGAGAATTTTCAGATGGTTCAAATGGCTCTAAGCACTATGGGACTTAACATCTGAAGTTATCAGTCCTCTAGACTTAGAACTCCTTAAATCTAACTATCCAAAGGACATCACACACATCCATGCTCGAGGCAGGATTCGAACCTGCGACTGTAGTAAGCGCCTGGAACCACTCGGCCATAGGGGCCGTGCTATGAGAATTTAAAAATGTTGTAAACCTTCAACATATTATACACATCTATAAATGCATTAAATAGTTGACGCTTATTGTGAAATCCAGTTGTAATTTTACAATTAATATAACGGCGCTGGATTTCCAAATCTGATAAGAAACGTTCGTGCAGTAACATGGGTACATAAACGAAAACAATAATGAAATAAAATAAATATAAATACAAGTAACATTCGGGTTTAGAACACCGGGCGCAAAATTATGAAGCCATAACTCTATCCACAGAGCTCCAATCTCGTCTGAGAATCCAGTGTGGTTGTTGTTGTTGTTGTTGTGGTCTTCAGTCCTGAGACTGGTTTGATGCAGCTCTCCATGCTACTCTATCCTGTGCAAGCTTTTTCATCTCCCAGTACCTACTGCAACCTACATCCTTCTGAATCTGCTTAGTGTATTCATCTCTTGGTCTCCCTCTACGATTTTTACCCTCCACGCTGCCCTCCAATACTAAATTTGTGATCCCTTGATGCCTCAGAACATGTCCTACCAACCGATCCCTTCTTCTGGTCAAGTTGTGCCACAAACTTCTCTTCTCCCCAATCCTATTCAATACTTCCTCATTAGTTATGTGATCTACCCATCTCATCTTCAGCATTCTTCTGTAGCACCACATTTCGAAAGCTTCTATTCTCTTCTTGTCCAAACTATTTATCGTCCATGTTTCACTTCCATACATGGCTACACTCCATACAAAAACTTTCAGAAATGACTTCCTGACACTTAAATCTATACTCGATGTTAACAAATCTCTCTTCTTCAGAAACGCTTTCCTTGCCATTGCCAGTCTACATTTTATATCCTCTCTACTTCGACCATCATCAGTTATTTTGCGCCCCAAATAGCAAAACTCCTTTACTACTTTAAGTGTCTCATTTCCTAATCTAATTCCCTTAGCATCACCCGACTTAATTAGACTACATTCCATTATCCTTGTTTTGCTTTTGTTGATGTTCATCTTATATCCTCCTTTCAAGACACTGTCCATTCCATTCAACTGCTCTTCCAAGTCCTTTGCTGTCTCTGACACAATTACAATGTCATCGGCGAACCTCAAAGTTTTTATTTCTTCTCCATGAATTTTAATACCTACTCCGAATTTTTCTTTTGTTTCCTTTACTGCTCGCTCAATATACAGATTGAACAACATCGGGGAGAGGCTACAACCCTGTCTTACTCCCTTCCCAACCACTGCTTCCCTTTCATGTCCCTCGACTCTTATAACTGCCATCTGGTTTCTGTACAAATTGTAAATAGCCTTTCGCTCCCTGTATTTTACCCCTGCCACCTTTAGAATTTGAAAGAAAGTATTCCAGTCAACATTGTCAAAAGCTTTCTCTAAGTCTACAAATGCTAGAAACGTAGGTTTGCCTTTCCTTAATGTTTTTTCTAAGGTAAGTCGTAAGGTCAGTATTGCCTCACGTGTTCCAGTGTTTCTACGGAATTCAAACTGATCTTCCCCGAGGTTGACTTCTACTAGTTTTTCCATTCGTCTGTAAAGAATTCGTGTTAGTATTTTGCAGCTGTGACTTATTAAACTAATAGTGTGTGTGGTAAAAAGCACTTAAAGTACCTCGAAAATACCTCGAAACCTTTGACTAGCGTTTTTTCACCAATAGTTGAGTACCTACGGATAAGTGTAGGCAAGTGTTCCCTTATCTTGGCTCCCTTGCCGTTGAGGTAATTTCCGGGAAATCTGATGTGGTACTTGTATTGTCCTCGTCAGTGACATAGAAACTGGTTGGTTCCCTGACATTCAGTGATGTACGCATGCGCATCATTCAACACGCATGTGGTCATTGTTGTCAACTGCGATTGGTAGATATAGTAATTTGGTGGCATCTTTTTGTATGAATGGATACGATTACTGTATAAAGGCAATCGAAAATAAGATACCTGTCTCGAAATATGTACTGCTTGATGAAATCTTCCACAATTGGAACTTCCTGCTGAAAAAGGCAAGTGTTATAGCAAAAGGAAAAAGAAGCTCCATTTCCCACGCCCGCTCGACGTCAGGTGAATTGCAGTATCAACTCAGATACTACGTTTTACTATGACTCTCCGGAATGGGGCGGTGCTCCGGAGAAACTAGACGGCCTGTTGAGGGCGGCCGACATTGAACTCAATTCCGGGCGTTACGGTCATGGCAAGGTTCCCCGCCACTGGCGGGCGCAGCGCCCGAACGCCAAAGCACCGGCAATGCTCTCCGATCCGTCTTACTTCAACGGCCTCACAATTAGGCACGGTACAGTTTCCAGCAAAGCCACGTCATTGATGACGTAATTTATGTTGCGGGTTACGGTGTCTTCCGGTTGTTACGCAGCGACATAAAATTTAACGTTTTCCTCGAATTGCCCCTGCGGCGGGCCGTAATATCTTCCGCCGCTGCGGACCGTATTGGCTGCTACCAAAATTTCCAAAGAGCCCATAAAAGTTCACTTCCGTTTAAACATCCGAGCCGGCGCCATAGGCTTCGTAGCTGCGAGGAGGGCGCTGTTCGAGCCACACACGCGCTCGGCGTCCGCAACTGCTTCGCTGAATAAGAAAGAGGGTGCGGCCCTATAAAGGGCTTATAGCAGGCGCGTTAGGGCGATTTCGAGTTGCTCTTTTGAAATTACTTGAATTTTATATTTTTTAACTAGAGCTCTCCGCGACTGTAATTAAAGCAGTTGGCGCGCAATGGGTTTTTACTTCGGTTCGTTTCTTGGAGTTTGCATATCACGTAAATGCTCTTAGCATTTTTATCGCTCCATTATGGCCAGAAATATCTGCAGGACGTGAACAGTAACAGATACGACCACACTCACAAAGATACACACACGCGCGCGCACACACACACACACACACACACACACACACACACACACACAAAACTGTTGCACCATTGACCCCCTAGCATTTCACAAACAGTTCAAAATACAGAAACTCGAAATTATAATACGTAGAGGAACAGCCGTTTTGGTGTCTAAACAGTGTATAGAACTTTTTGTGTCTAGCTGGGGGAATTACACTTTTCATTGCAACTGTTACTATTTTAAACGCCATTGCGTAGCGCATAGAAAGAAGAGATCTTGATTGTAGTTTTCTATGCAGTCATTTCGAAAAAAAATTATTTCCGTTTATCGCGTAAACACCAGATGAAATAACTGAATTTGACGTTCGGCGCCATCGTTTTTTTCTTAATCGGCACATTTCTGAGAGATGTCCACTCCCTTAGAGGTCTAGGTAGCGCGTCTGACTGTAATGCAGCAGGCCCAGGTTCGATTTCCGACCTGGTCGGAGATTTTCTCCGCTCGGGGACTGGGTCTTGTGTAGTCCTCATCCTCATTTCGGGTCATTATCGACACCCAAGTCGCCCGATGTGGCCTCAACGAAAAATACACTTGCAACTTGTCAACCGAACTGTTGCCCGGCCATCAGTGAGTGCCGTACGATGATTTCGTTTGCCTTAAAACATAAAAAATAAATACTGTAAATTCTAAAAGAAATGCTCCTATTTCTAAGCAGTCAAATACGTTCATCTTTAGATATATATAAAAACATGGTTTCTTTATTATATATTCAGAAAAAGATACGACCATGAGACAGAAAGCAAAACAGGAGCCCTTGTCTCGATAACTTCAGCCATTCAGGATATATTTCAGATTTATTCTGCATGTCGTTTACTCGAATCGGATTCGCATTCAGCAGAGACGACGAATATGCGTCTAAATCATGTCAGTTTGCTCATGCCAAAACTAGAGAAATAAGTGAACAACCGCGTTGAATAACGGAAGAGATTATTTTCAGCGAAATGCGGAAGGATAGTACATCAAGAAATTACGATGTTAATCAGTGTTAAAAGCGAAATTGTGCATCGTAAGGTACGCAGGCACTTAATATTTTAGAACGAGTACAAATGTTCGTTTGGAAAGGATGAGGACGGTTAGTACCTAATTCTCCAGTTATTACGAGACTGGTATAAAAAACTGAACTATACGGAACGAATTTCGTTTATTTTGAACCGACTGCGAATGTAGGAACATATGACCTTTGACAATGTGAGCTTCCCCTCTTCGCCTACTATGTACGTAACGAAATTTTATTACTGAGAATATTTTTATGTAAAATAATACCTCAAATCTTAATACGCATTTCATTTGTAGACGGTTGATGTGCCAAGCCCATGACTTA
Organism: Schistocerca piceifrons; assembly: GCF_021461385.2. NCBI lineage: Eukaryota > Metazoa > Arthropoda > Insecta > Orthoptera > Acrididae > Schistocerca > Schistocerca piceifrons. Next base: position 681,345,776 of record NC_060141.1, on the reverse strand, counting down.
ACAAATTGTTGATGTCTGTCCGAAAAGAAAAGGCGAAACTGTTATAGAAAGACGGACTACTACTATAACACGTTTAATTCGGTACAGATACTATTTTTCCTGGCTGCAACTACGAGACTATGGCTGGCGTGTCACTAACATGTTAATCAAAAAGCTCCGTCAGGTTGTTACGTACACAAAAATTTCTCTCGCTGTTTTCACACGCAGACAGTATTAGCCGAGTAGTTTGGATACTTCAACTCGATTCTGTTCAAAGCGTAAGCTTTGGGAAGATTGCAGCTTCGGTGGCGTTAGTGTACATAAAAATATTGTTTAATGTTGATAAACCGAATCCCCCGTTAAAGTCTCTTCGGGGACCAACTGATTCTTAAACTCAAATGCCAACAACTGTAGGAGCAATGCTGATTCTTTGCAATCTATAAAAAAATTATGTAATACGGATAACCCAATGGGCTGTTAAAGTCTCTTCGGTAAACTAAGAATTTATAAACTCAAAGGCCAATAAATTTACTCCTCAACGATAGACCTATTTGTGGTTTACAATAAAATTCACAACTATAATAACAGAAGGAGAGATAATATTCATAAAGAGTTTGCTTCCAAATCGGAGTTCTCGGGTGCCCAGCCGGGTCACATTGTAATTACTCCACAATTAATGGATTAATTATAGCGTACCCGGCTGGACACCCGAAAATTCTACAAGTTAGAGATACGCCAGGAAAACATTACATCGTGAACGTAAATTGCTGTTAGCACCAACGTTCATATCAACTAGGTTTCAGCTCTTGTAGTGTACAGACGCCTTCTAGCCATTTCTGAAAGCATTAGAGCTGAATTTTTAATATCAAATAGTAGCGTAATATAAGAGGAAGAGCAAAGATTTATAGAAACTAGCTCTTTTATATCTAATGTACGTATACGAGGAAGAGTAATCTAGAGGTAATTGTATTAATTGGCAATGTGTGTACTTATCACCGAACTCCATATAATGAGCAGTGATTTGTGACGGTTAAATTAAGATAAACGGAACTGCTTCGGTGAATTATTGCTACCAATCGTAATACGATTTTTTTACGTTTCAATGACGCTTCAGTGTTGCCACAGTTCAAGGTGCCTATGGTTTGTAGTCACTAGTGTTGGCAGTCTTCTCCGTTTCGTTGTTGAAAGCTGGCAACAACGCTTCCAGTTGTGAAGTAATTTTAGTCCTGTCTCTCTGCCGTACGGTTATTACTGGTTTTAGTATACCTCACATAAACAGCCTGCAGAAACTACATTTGCATGTTACTGTATAATTTTACACGTTCCTCACACTTGAAGGCTCACCTTTGTGATACACGGTACATCGTAATGTGTGAGAGAACGGATAAATTAATAAATTATAAGTGAGTACTCAGAATGCCGTCAGAACAATTTAACTGCGATGTAATTACCTGTGAAGAAATTAGCCACCCAATCATCAGCTTCCTTTTGTAGCACTAAATATCAGAAGTTTCTATTCTATTCTATCCAAACTATTTATCGTCCATGTTTCGCTTTCATACATGGATACACGCCTTACAAATATTTACATAAAAGACTTCCTGAAACTTAAATCTATACTCGATGTTAACAGATTTCTCTTCTTCAGAAACGCTGTTTTTGCGATTGCTACTGCACATTTTATATCCTCGTACTTCCACGGTCATCGCGTACTTTGCTGCCCAAATAGCAAAACTCATCTACTACAAGTGTATCATTTTCCTAATCTGGTTCCCTCAGCATCACCTTATTTAATTCGACTGAACTACACTCCGTCAGGACAGGCCAGGAAGGCCCAATGTTTCCGACCGGCCACCGTGTCATCCTCATACCACAAGCGTCATTGGATGCTGGTGTGGAGGGGCATGTGATCAGCACACCGTTCTTCCGACCGTATGTCAGTTTACAAGGAGCCGCTACTTCTCATTCAATAGCTCTCAGCCATTGCCTCACAATGGCTGAGTGCACCCCAAATCCCGACAGCCTCGGCAGACCGAATGGGCACCAAAGTTCTAGTACACCTTACCCGATTTAACTAATGCATGCCTCTCAAGTTCTCAGGGGACACGACTTCCCCGTTAAACTTCGTTATAGTTCAGCCAAATTAAACGAAAAATTTGGAAATTATATTCACAAATCTTCGTCGCAAATCAATCTATCTGTTAAGGTTCAAATGGTTCAAATGGCTCTGAGCACTATCGGACTCAACTGCTGAGGTCATTAGTCCCCTAGAACTTAGAACTAGTCTAACCTAACTAACCGAAGGACATCACAAACATCCATGCCCGAGGCAGGATTCGAACCTGCGACCGTAGCGGTCTTGCGGTCTGCAGCGCCTTTAACCGCACGGCCACTTCGGCCGGCTATCTGTTAAGGAAAAGAGTATGAAAATCGCTGTAGTTCCGGAGATTGACCTTCAAATACACAAAGAGAAACTTGGCAGGTCTTTAGATATACAGTGTTAGTATTTTGTGTTTTACAAACACATTGCTATGTCATACTACGTAGACTTCTGCGGCTAGTATTCGCGTCCTTGGTGATGCAGGTTTTATGGACATTAGGCAGGTCCACAGTACGTTTCTCTGCCGAACGTTTCGTACCCCAATCCTGGAGACGTCATCAGACGGTATAAAGATTCAGCTAGCAATATCAAATTCAAACAGGCATAGCAAACCGCATAGTTTATACGTATCCACGCCACAATCGGTCCGTGATGGTAGAGTTGGTGCTTTGGGCTTATTTGTTTCTAAGGCCCGCAATGTGTCTAACTTCAGTTCTCTTTCTTTCTGTTTTGTTTGGATTTCTGTGAGTTCCCTATACAACCTTGAATAGTGATGATGAAAACCGCAACAGTGATGCGCGTGACCCTAGTTGGAAACACTACAGGAAAGACGATGGACATTGTAGAGAGTCTTATTCTGCATATTGTGTGGACATGACGTCTAAAATAGGCAAGAAAGAAATTAATTTCTCCAATAACGCACCGTCAAAACGAAAAAAAAATTTAAAAAATTGCAGAAATTCCGTAATGTAACGTGGAGTTCCGACAGTAATACATCTATCGGATGGAATATGAAGAAGGGGAAGTGATTCTGATAAGTCATGTACGCTAACCATATACTGGAAATGTAGAAATGTCCTCTCAATTAGGTTTTCTGTACATCTCAGCAAACCACATATACGGAGAAACGATTTTGGTAGTTTAATGTGAAACTGTAAGATTATTTTTCGTTTCGTCTGGGAATCGGACGTGTCAAAACGTTCGCTTGCATCAGGTAACCACCAATTACATTTCTCCGATTCTATGGCTTTTATCAAGATTCACTTGTAACTAGGACGTACACACAGGCCATGAAGATGGTTCAAATGACTCCAAGTACTTTGGGACTTAACATCCGAGGTCATCAGTACCCTAGACTTAGAACTACTTAAACCTAACTCACCTAAGGACGTCATGCACATCCCTGCCCGAGGCAGGATTCGAACCGGCGACCGTAGCGGTCGCGCTGTTCCAGACTGTAGCGCCTAGAACCGCTTGGCCACCCCGGCCGGCGGTTACACTTCAGCTCATTTCACTCCTGGTCCTTCCAAACGTAATTAATGGCCCTCAATCCACCAAATGCGTGGTAGAATGCTTTCCTTGGTAGACGCGTTTGTCGTATTCGGTATGGACTAGAACTTGCGTCTCTGGTTAGAATAGGGGACTATCTACTTTGAAATTGCAACCAGTCGCTTTCATTGTTTCTTTAAAAAAAAAAATTTCTATTTTTATGTAGATTTAACGCCACAGCCGGCCGAAGTGGCCGTGCGGTTAAAGGCGCTGCAGTCTGGAACCGCAAGACCGCTACGGTCGCAGGTTCGAATCCTGCCTCGGGCATGGATGTTTGTGATCACCTTAGGTTAGTTAGGTTTAACTAGTTCTAAGTTCTAGGGGACTAATGACCTCAGAAGTTGAGTCCCATACTGCTCAGAGCCATTTGAACCATTTAACGCCACAGCATGACCATCTTTATATGATAATAATAACCTTATGTTTTTCAGTGGTCCAGCGCAAACCTTCCAGTTGGACGCTATTTCGGGTACTTACTTGTCACGAATCTAATGGAGTTATTCAATCTGGGAAAGGTGACCCAGGGTTTAACAAAGAATCCGAAACAAGTGTCATTTCTGACGAACCATCCGATCACTGAGAGGTGAAGGCTAGATTATAGGCAGACAAAGTGTCCGTTTGCCGGCTTGTATTCGATTCAGCGATGTCTTAATTTCCAGCCACGCTCTTCACCGCTAGATCATCAGGCCCTATACACCCTTAGATGGAAGATAAATTTGAACTTTGAACCAAAAGCATCTACTCACTTGGATCGTGGTGATGGCTTGTAATACCCAAAGTTGTAAGTTACATACACTATACACTAGCGTGAAAATCACAGCACTTAGAAGCACATGATTTAGCAACTTGTGTGCAAGCTTCCGATTCCTGTATCCACAGTGTGTGATGTGGCAGAAGTACATCGAAGGGAAAATAATATTTTTAATCAGTAGAAATCAACTGGTCACAGTTTTAATACTAATCACGCGCTATACAGTTTTAACTTGTCACCTATGATCACTGTGAATCTTCAGTCAGAACACTGTGCTATGAGGCACTGTGGCGACACACTAGAATCTTTTTTCGGAAGGTGGTGGTTTAAATTGATGCGGCCATCAAGATTTACGTTTTCCGAGCTTCCTCTGAATCTTAAATCACACGTTCAGGAACGATTCATTTCAAAAGGACACGGAAGATTTATTTCACCAAACGGACAATAAACTCTCTGTCTTATGACCTCGTCGTCGAGGGATGTTAAACAGTCACCTTCCTTTCTCTCCTTTGATCATAACGAGCTCGATAATTTACAATACTCCTCCACAGACAGTCACAATGAAGTGGACACGAGCTGCCAACTCACCTGCAAGATACTCGTGGCCCGAGCCATCGCTGGCACTGCCGTAACACTGTCGGTCTTCTTCCGGCACTTCCTTGCTCAGCTGGGAGGCAGCGGAGAAGAACGCATTACGGCGAACACCCTGTCAACTGCTTCTCGTCGGCGTCCCGATGCCAGAGCGTTGTCCAGTCGCACACTGTGGGCTCCTACACACTGTCCACCGACGCGACCACCTCGACACTGACACAGACTGGAGGTTGCTTATACCACTCGTGTACCTGGCCGGCACGGAGGTGGAGGGAGCAAAAATGTCTCGGCCGCGACGGCGTCTCCTTTATATAAACTGCCGCGACGCCAGGTGGGAAGAAGCGCCCGAGCAGGCGGAGGGGACCACCAGCACCAATGGGCGCCGACGGCGGCGCTGGAGAAAGTAGGCTACAGCAGCGGCGGCGGCTGGGACCCCCGCCCGAAGAAAGTACACGTCGAGGCGAGGAGCGGGCAGCATCCGCGCCGTACTCTCACCCTCGGCTCAGGAATGCCCGACTCTCCCAGTAGGACCGCGCATCCGGCTCTACGAGCCTCCATTTCTTCACAGCTCATCCTGATCGTCCAGGGCTGTGATGTCACCGCGCCGTTACAAAACTCGAGCAGCCATCCGGGACAGCCCTCTCACTTGCTGACCGACTCTGAAAAACTCAGTAATAATGACATCACTACGGCTGTGGAAAAGCGGCGCAATCGCCCGTGTCATCCCATTCACCGTTTAGCGTCTCCAAAAACATCCGAGGAACTGACTCCGGTTTTGCTCACCTTTCGTTTCGAAGAGAGTCTGGTGCTATGGGTCGCGCAAAAGCGTTGGACAAGGTGGTGCAATGTTTAAGAAGTTAGATATACATAAAACAAAATCAAACTTTTTTTACTGGGTGGGAATTGGGGGGGGGGGTGAGTGTGGGGGAGAGGGAGAGGTTCATCCGTCCTATGAGTGCATACCGTTCTCCACAACTTTCTCTCCTGTGCCAAACATTTTTCACTTACATCTTAAGCCCTCTATTATTTCTAGGATGTATTCGCGCCGAGCGAGGTGGCGCAGTGGTTATGACACCGGACTGGCATTCGGGAGAACGACGCGTCCGACCAACGTGATCTAGGTTTTCCGTGATTTACCAAAATCGCGTCAGGCAAGTGCCGGATGTTTCCTTTGAAAGACACGGGCGACTTCCTTCCCATCCTTCCCTAATCCGATCGGACCGACGACCTTGATGTTTGGTCCCCACCCCACGATCAACTGAACCGAACCAAACATGTATTCCAAACTCTGTGTTCCGCAGCAGTTTTTCCTCATTGTAGCTTGAAATGTGATAGTACTGTTACTATTAACACAGTATATAAATAAAGCAGTAGAAACTATTTGCAAATGATACTGTTGTTTATAAGAAAGTAGCAAAGCCAGGAGGTAGTATCGATTTGCAGAACGACCTGCCAGCTGGAGATTTGTGCCGGACCGGAATTCGAAACCGGATCACCTGTTTACTACGCAGATGCACTGAGCTCTGAGCCATCCGGACACAATGTTCATCGCAACTGCATCAACTACCCAAGCAAGTTTCCCGTCAGATATAAATTCTCATCTTATCCATATACTACTGATGTAGTGCCTCTTGCAAATAATCCCCATTACTCGCGACATTTAGCCGATTCCCATATGAGTTCGATCGTGTTGTGCATATTCACCGAAGTGATCAGTTGGTCCTCCTCACCTTAATCAAATATGTGGTGTCTGTTCTCTCAGAGATGTCCGAAAGGACAGACACATTTTGATTCCGAAGACATTATTTACCGAGACACAGGGAAATGACTGACATTAACTGCTAGTGGGTACTGATTTTAATCAATGAGGAAAGTTGCAAATTTGTGCTGGACCGGGTTTCGAACCAGGCAGGGTCTCTACTAGGCAGATGTGCTGACCTTTGCACAGTCATTTCTCTGCGTCGTGATTCATAATGGATGCGGGATCAAAATATTTCTGTTCTTTTGGACATGTTCGAAAGAATAGGCACCTACTGTGCATACACAGGGAAAGAAGTCCACTACTGTACAACTACTCTATCACTGATAAATTACTGAAAACAGCATCCACCGCATAACATATAGGAGTAATTATCCAGGGCTACTTTAACTGGAGCCAACTGCGTTCCCGCAATGGTAAAACCGGTTCCCGTCAGATCACCGAAGTTAAGCGCTGCCGGGCTGGGTTAGAATTTGGATGGGTAATCATCCGGTCTGCCGAGCGCTGTTGGTAAGCGGGGTGCCCTCAGCCCTTGTGAGGAAAACTGAGGAGCTACTTGATTGAGAAGTAGCGGCTCCTGTCTCGGAAACTGACATACGACCGGGAGAGCGGTGTGCTGACCAAATGCCCCTTCATCTCCGCATTCAATGACGCCTGTGGGCTGAGGATGACACGGCAGCCTGTCGGTACCGTTGGGCCTTCCAAGGCCTATTCGGACGGAATTCAGTTTAGTTTAGTTTCTTCCGTTAAATAGAACGACAACATAGAACAAACAGTAGGAAAAGCAAATGCCGGAGTAAGATTTGTAGGAAGAATCTTAAGGAAATGTAATTCTTGAGTAATGTTCATCAAGCTGGGATCCTTACCAGCTAGAACTGATAGAGGAGGGCCAACGAAGACCCGACCGTTTCGTCACGGGATCGTTTAGTTGGCTCGAGAGCGATACAAAGATGCTCAAGAGACTTCAGTGACAGGCGCTACAAGAGAGGCATTGTGCGAAACAGAGTGATATACTGCTGAAATTTCGAGAGAGCACTTTCCGGAGAGTGTCGAATAATATATTACTGCCACGTGGTCTTAGGCGCCTGGTAAGGGTCCGTGCGGTTCCTCCCGTCGGAGGTTCGAGTCCTCCCTCGGGCATGGGTGTGTGTGTGTTGGCCTTAGCGTTAGTTTAAGTTAGATTACGTAGTGTGTAAGCTTAGGGACCGATGACCTCAGCAGTTATTTGTTCCATAAGATCTTACCACAAATTTCCAATGAATATTTCTTCCTCCCACATATATCTCGCGAAATAACCAAGACAAGAAAATCCGAGAAATTAGAGCTAATACATTCATTCTTCACATGCGCTATTAGCGAGTGGAATAGGGAAAGGGGAATAAGTTATTGGTTCCGGAAGTGCCTCCTGCAACGCACCATTAGGAAACTGGAAATTTGTGGTAAGGTCTTTTGCGACCAAACTGCTGACGACATCGGTCCCTAAGCTTACACAGCACTTAATCTAAGACTAACTTACGCTAAGGACAACACATACACCCATGCCCGAGGGAGGACTCGAACCTCCGATGAGGTGACCGCGGCACCATTAGATTGCTTGTCGAGTATTATATAGGTAAGTAAAACACATTTCGGATAATTCTGTCCCATTCCCCCTCCCCCCCCCCCTCCCCGCTATGTATGCCACATGTTCCTCTCCTCGGTGATTGCATCTTTCCTCAAACTCATATAGTCTCGTGTTATCCAGTTTTTTCCATAGTTCATGCTTCACCTTCACACAACACTGTGCTCGAAAAATATATTCTTAGAAACTTCTTCCTCATATTAAGCCTGATATTTGACGCTAGCAGACTTCTTTAGGCCAAGAATATCCTCTTCTCCCGTGGCTGCTTCCTTTCCCACTTGTTTTTATTTTTATTTATTTATTTATTTTTTTTTTAAGTGATAGAATTCCATCGCTTTACCTGTCTCGTGGCCATCAGTTATGATGCTAATGATATCAGTACTCACATTTCTCTTACTTAGCATAAGTTTCCTTTCCTCAGTGCACCCTCAGACCCTGTTCCGTATGCATTAGGCTGTTCATTCCATGCAAACGGTCCTATAGTTCCGTCTTCTTACAATACGTGAAATGGACTGTAAACTTGCTAATAACAGACTGATAGTAGTAATCTTTTCGTGTACAGAAGTATTACCAATAGCAGTCGTACATACAAGTAGTTTTATTCACTTCTTCATTAGTGTTACAAGGATGCTTGACATGCACTATTATAGTTAAAAATTAAAAATTTAATTCGTATTTAGGAACTCTAAGATATGTATTCAGCGTCAAAGGTTGTTCTATTATGAGAATTAGTTGTTTTATTTGTGATGCTGACAACAGCAAAACATTTCCTGAATATATGCATAATATAGACTGTCTGGATTCCAAATTTTATGTTGTTTTTTGGTAACCTGTCGGTCATCAAAGTGAGGTCGGTGCCGAGCGTGGTTGGAAGCATATGTGCACTGGTGTGGAGACCGAATTATGATATTGAAATAATAACCATATATTTCAGTGCGCTAGAATTGCAAAAGTGGTTTGTCGCGTTTAGAGGACAATTCTTAGTTCAGGCTGTGTAAATTTTCATAACTTCCATGGTTTTATACGTTTTATTCATCTGATACTGTTGTCTGAAGTAATACAGAATATGCGTGGAATTCTAACACGCCTTCGCTCGTTTATTGTGTGTGTTTGGTACAAGCTTGATTTTCGCGAGTACTTTTCTACCTCTCAACAATAGAAGTTAGAGTTTAAGTGGGTAGGGAGACCAATCAGTTTTAACGTGGGCAACCGAAACCCTTAAGTAACGCGATCTTGAAAAATGGCACTTTCATAAATACCCCCTGCGGCTAATTTTAGAGCACAAATTAAAACATTAATTATATCATCAAAAAAGGATCAAGGATAAACTTTAATGACAGTGGAGAGACAAATCCTAGTGTTCACTACACAACTTATTTTAAATAAAAGCCCAGAAATTTACAAGCACAGATAGGAAACAACATATGTCTTGTCTATTCAAACACTTGCGAAATATATGGACTTAACTAATAGTCGGAAACTTCTGCGCAAAGTGGATAACGCTACTTCGTCTGTCGTACAGAAAACTAGAAGAAGCTACCGGAATCGACTGATTTGCGTGTAACTTCAGTGGAGTAACATTGATACGTTATCCCAACAATTTAATCTCTACCTCCCTTAAGAAGACGGTGCCCTTGGATATATCACCACAGCAAAAGTGTGCTGGTTTAAAGGGATGATCACACTAGAAGTAACTGCCGCTGGCGACAAAGCTGGAGACCCGCAAATGTGATGAGAGCCGAAACCTTACACATTCAACAGATAACTGGTATCGTCGTTGGTAAGGCAAAGATGAATCTTGTCACTTCACTGCCGGCAACAAGCGTAAGACGCGAACTCCGAGCACAAGGCGGAATTCAGCAACATCTTATGCGCAAGTGAATTAAGCAAAGCGCTCCCAAAAACTGTATGTCAGATGCAAGACGAGGACACCCAACACGAGGTGGAGTACAGCATCGTCTTTACATTTAAACGTAAAATAAATAAATAAATAAAAAGAACCATAAAATCTTTTATGTGCTTGGGAGCATAGGAAAGAAAATGTTCCTGTTCTGAGATACTCTCTCCTGCTTCTTTCAGAGTTCAAATAGGAATCCTATAGCTAATACTGGCGGGTCACCAGCTCGCTTTTCTACACCTTCCGCGTACGTACGAGCGAGCGAACCATAACTTAGAAACCACAGTGCATACTCCCTCTCTCCTCATACTAAACGTGTCCGGTCAGTTACACTCAAATTTTCGTCTATTTTTCCAGAAGACATCCCTCCTACCAACGCTTTAAGCAAATGTGCTAGTTCGAGTCAATATTTCGCTGGAACGAGTCTTGTGTACGTGTCAAAACAGCCAACCTGTCCCCTGGCCGCTTCCATTTCGCCACAATCTGAAAGAATTTTCGTCCACGACTACACGGCGCCGTCCAGTCTGCAACGATCATTGTGGAACAGCTCTCGCCATTCACAAAACACCTGCACCCACAGGTAATTAGAAGTTAACTTCTATGCTCTGTGCCTGTGCCCCTCGTAAAACTCGGCATATCGGCCCTCAGCCGTTTCGGTGACCGCATGCATACCGTGTTCCACGTTTCGGCGACCGCACAAGGTGGCTGCGCCTCCAAGAACCACCTACTGCCGCTCTGAGACAGCCCGCTGGGCCCCTTGTCTGCCCGCGGTCCCTAAGTGCGGCTTCGGGCCCACGGCTCCACTAATCCTACGCAGCCATTCTCCATAAAAGTTCATCACCTAAAACATAAGTGAACTACAAGTATTAGTAAATAGATGTACTTGAATTCTGCAGGGCTGTCCATAAATCCGTAATAGTACGAGGGGGTGGTCATCTCTTCTGAACAGCACATTGCAGGACATCGCAGATATGCTCAGTAATGTTCATGTCTGGGGAGTTTGGTGGCCTGCGGAAGTGTTTAAACTCAGTAGAGTATTCCTGCAGCTACAATGTAACAATTCTGGACGTGTGGCGAGTCGCATTTTGCTGGAATTGCTCAAGTCCGTCGGAATGCACAATAGAAATGAATGGATGCAGATGATCAGACAGGATGCTTACATACATGTCACCTGTCAGAGGGGTATCTGCACATATTATGAGTCCCGTATCACTCCAACTGAACACGCCCCACACCGTTACAGAGGCTCCATCAGCTTGAACAGTCCCCTGATGACATGCAGGGTCCATGGATTCACGAGGTTGTCTCCATACCCGTACACGTCCATCCGCTCGATACAATTTGAAACGAGACTCGTCCGACCAGGCAACATGTCTCGTCATCAACTGTCCAATGTATGTGTTGACGGTCCCAGGCGAGGCGCAAATCTTCATGTCTTGCAGTCGTCAAGGGTTCCAGACTGTAGCGCCTAGAACCACATGACCACACCGGCCGGCTAAAAACTGCACCAGACGCTTGTCTCATATAGGCGTTGCCGACCGGGGCGCCGTATTCTGCCTCTTTACATATCTCTGTGTTTGAATACGCATGCCTATACCAGTTTCTTTGGCGCTTCAGTGTATTGCGAGCTTTATGTTCAATCTTCAGAATCATTAAACTATTTTACAAAGATGTATACCTATTCACATTCTTTAATCTGGTGAAGAATACAGGAAAGTTCCACAAGAGATTTTATAATTATTCGACTTTGAGCATTCACATTGCATTTCATTTTCAAAAGCTTTTAAGGCAAATCTAATTCAGACTCGCGTTGCAGCTCGCTAGAGCGGAAGTGTACTGTGTATTATGGTAGCGTGTAGCATTCTTGCATTGCAGGAGGCCAGAGGTATTTAAATAATGGCAAAAGCAGCATGGCTTCTTTCAACATCTTCCAGAATGGTGCAATTGCTTACCAATAGCCTGATTATCGGTTATTGCACAGGTAAGCCAAAGTGATTATTAGCTCCAACACTGAACTTTGTTTAGGGCACTTAGGGAACAGGGATTGTCTGTTCAGATTATATGCATTGAAACCATAACTGGTTTAATATATTTCTGATGTTAATTGGGTCAATGGTGGTATAAGTGTTTCGCATTGGAAATCTAAATATCGATATAAAGTGTAATGTGTAAACACCAACCACGTTGTGTTCATAAAGATTGCGTGTAACGTACGTATTAATGCTGGTCAGTACTTTAAACGCGGAAGCTTCATATGCATAAGAAGTAACGTTTTAATACAGCCACTAGTCAGAATGAGGTTACATCAAGTACACAGTCAAGTTAAGCCCAAATGTTTCACTGAGAACCAAAAGTTGAAAAGCCACACTGAGTACAGAACGCTTGGAAGTTACACTTTTAAAAAGGTCTCTTTTGAGAAGCTAAAGACGTTTGACAGTCCTTATAATGTTAAAAAATATAGTTACACACAGCATGGAGCAGAACTAGCGTCCGTCCTATGGCCTTCATGTATCCAGAATAATGGCAACACTTTCTTGACTCAGTTCATTGATCGTACATAATTTTTATTGATATGCGTCATCACTGACATTCTCTCGCCACCCACCATTAAGTGGCAGCCTGACGTCTCGATGATAGTGAGGTGGGTTTCCATTTTGTTGCCTGTAGAACGTTTTATGTGCATACAGGGATTGGGTTGCAGTCAAAACCGATTGTATGAAGCGTGTTAAGATACAAAGGATCAATCTCCAAAAAGAAGCGACCAATCAAAGCGTATCATGACAGACGAAAACACTCATTAAATTCCCGTACATTCTTGCCCTGTCCACGTAATCCGAGGATATTCAGGAGTCCATAGACATGATAGTGTCAGTTCACAGTACCGTCCAGTTTGAAATACGTCATGTCAGACAACACAAATAAAAAAATGGTTCAAATGGCTCTGAGCACTATGGGACTCAACTGCTGAGGTCATTAGTCCCCTAGAACTTAGAACTAGTTAAACCTAACTAACCTAAGGACATCACAAACATCCATGCCCGAGGCAGGATTCGAACCTGCGACCGTAGCGGTCTTGCGGTTCCAGACTGCAGCGCCTTTAACCGCACGGCCACTTCGGCCGGGCAACACAAATATTCCCGCAAATTCCTCATCCTCTAGAACCATGTGCTCAAAATAGTCGCAGCACTCAATCCATTGGCCCGGGCCGATTTCTTTCATCACTTATAACATCTTGAAATAAACAAGGCCTCTTTGCACCCTGAAGAATGCGTCTTTCACTCGTTCGCCCTACTCCTACGCAGTCCCCGGATCACCCAATTATTGCTGTCATGGACTGAGACACTACAACTTTTAGGTTCCCGTGATTGACCATGTCTTTCCTTCTACGTGTCTTTGAGAGTTCCGCCATTTTCGAAGATATCACGAATTTGTTCATCTGTTCGACGTGGATTTGACCGTATTCCAAACTCTTTTCTCGTTGCAGTTGCACTTCGTGAATGCTCCCGTATTTCCAGTACTACCTAACTGTAGTCATTCGATCCACAGACTATAACGCAAATCAGCGACTGTTGCTAATCGAATATCTTCCTTTGTACTGACTCGTCTTGGTACCTCTACCACCCGCGCAAGCGCTGCTCGAATCATCCATCTTCCCACAAGTAATTTAATATTTACGGTACACTCCCATATGAGATTAGTAACCATAAGTCACTTCCTTTCGAAATTATTGAATTGCTGTTTAGAGACATACACATACACTGCCTGACAAAAGAGGGTTGGGTTGTTTGGGGGAAGAGACCAAACAGCTAGGTCATTGGTCTCATTGGATTACAGAAGGACGGGGAAAGAAGTCGGCCGTGCCCTTTCAAAGGAACCATCCTGACAAACGAAGTCAAGCAACCAGAAGGAGAGGTGGCGCCAAAATCACGGGTGGAGGGTGTGTGTGACGTTATTTCAGTAATTACAAATTCGAGTCAAATTTACAAAGAACTTGAAAGTATGAGACCACTTATCAGTATGACGTTGCACCCCTAGACGCACGCGCTGATTCGTTTGCGAAGGGTGTCATGAGGCTGTTGTATCCTTTCTCCTCAGGCAGATTGGCCTACAACTACTGTAAATAGCCCTTGATAACCCACGTAGTGGCATTAGGGCGGAGTTACCTCAGAGCTAGTCCCACATATGTTTTATCAGGGATAGATCTGCGGATCGTGGTGCTCATCATACGGACATTCCATGTGCGGATAAGGATTATCCTGTTGAAAGATGGCACAACGACAATGTCGCATGAATGGTAAAACAAGAGGATGCACGATGTTCGAGATGTATAGTTGTGCAGTCGGGGTACGGTGACCTGAAGAGATACCATGATGCTAGGGGTACGCCGCTGTGCCTCACGAAAACAATGCAAAATATCTACCCAGATGGCCACCACGCTCGACTACGATGGTCATCTGGGGTAGTGGATAACCGCGATTCTTCGCTGGACACAAAGCAGCGCCATTCATCAGAAGCCTTTTGTGTTCTACTTTTAACGGCAGTTTACGCATGTGGTGTTAATTTCCTAGTCCGGCTGCTGCTGGTGTCCGGTCACTGGTGCAGCACGACACAGAGTGTTGCGGGAAGTCAATTACTTGTTGCCGGATGGCAGGAGCAGGTAAGAGGTTCCGATGTGCTTGGTGCCCAATATGGCATGGCGATCATCTGTATTGATGGTCAGACGTGATCGATTGCAGCCTTGACGACAGGTGTGCCTGTCCTCGCGTTTCCATGCAGTCCACATCAAACCAACGTCACATCTGAAAGCTCCACAAATCTGGATGTTGAATGAGTCGACTGGTCGACCAAATGGAGACCCACAATGAGGCCACTTGAAAACATGTCTCGACCGGGTACTCGGAATCTCCGTCCCCTTCACAGCGATGATACAACGTCCCTTGCCCAGGTGAACATTAATAAAACCGTCAAACTCCAGGATGGATTCCTTACTGGAAATGGAGGAAAAATGTGCTATGAAATGCATCGTTGCCGCGGTGGATGGCACTTCCTTTGAAAACTTATCATGTGCTCCGTGTGTGTTTCAGGTGATAGAGACAGTAGCGGTTGCCTGAAGGATGCACATAATAGTAGTTTGGCTTACACCACGTTGGCAGAGCTCTTTCCTGGAGCTTGTACAGGGGCTTGTCTCAGTACCCTGTAGAACCAGGTCTTTGAAATCTGTTGTATGTACAGCGCACATTCGTTTGTCTGAGAGGACACATGATCACACAAACACACAAAAAGGGCTTCAAATGTTGTGTGATGTGGTTGTTGTCTTTGTGGGTACTTGTTTTGACATTAATGTGCTGCCTCTCGACCGTTTCCATCTGCAAACACCATGTCCGCTTGTCACCGACATGAATATCGGACCATTACGTTGCTTACAGTACGCTGCGTAAATCACACAGCCTGCAACACACAAGAAACACACAGCACGTGGACAGAGGAACTGTAATTCGTCAGCACCATCTACCGTGATAACGATGCATTTCCGTACACATGTTTCCAGTCAGGAATCCGTTCCTGCAGTTGTCAGTTTTATTGATAGTCACTCTGTATATCCCACCCGGCCTGGTAACAACATTAAACACGAACGCTGTTAATGCGCTCCGGTGACCATTCTACCTGCTTACAGGCAATTATACCTCTGAACAGCTACACACCTGTTGATGTTGTGTGCACCAAAGGTGCTTTGACACCCATCTATGTATTCTGGGAGCTTCAATTTCTTTTTTTCTCAATCAGTGGAGCTATAGGGTTAATTTGAGAAGGATAGGACAGGAAATTGGCCGTGGCCTAAAATAGAAACCACCCAGAAATTTTGGTGAAGTAGTTTAGGAGAACCATCGAAAAACAGAGACAGGATGGTCAGATGGGGATCAGAACCTTCTTCACAGCGAACAGAAGGTCTAACTGAAACAACGCAGCCCCATTTGGTTGATTCCTAGTGCACAATACTGTTATCTCTATACAAACTTGGAAAGTAGTAATTTCTTAACGTAAAAAGATGTTGTTACATACACTACTGGCCATTAAAATTGCTACACCACGAAGATGACATGCTACAGACGCGAAATTTAACCCACAGGAAGAAGATGCTGTGATATGCAAATGATTAGCTTCTCAGAGCATTAACACGAGGTTGGTGCCGGTGGCGACACCTACAACATGCAGACATGAGGAAAGTTTCCAACTGATTTCTCATACACAAACAGCCGTTGACCGGCGTTACCTGGTGAAACGTTGTTGTGATGCCTCGTGTAAGGAGGAGAAATACGTACCATCACGTCTCCGGCTTTGATAAATGTCGGATTCTAGCCTATCGTGATTGCGGTTTATCGTATCGCGACATTGCTGCTCGCGTTGGTCGCCATCCAATAACTGTTGGCAGAATATGGAATCGGTGGGTTCAGGAGGGTAATACGGAACGTCGTGCTGGATCCCAACGGCCTCGTATCACTAGCAGTCGAGTTGACAGGCATCTTATCCGCATGGCTGTAACGGATCGTGCAGTCACGTCTCGATCCCAGAGTCAACAGATGGGGACGTTTGCAAGACAACAACCATCTGCACGAACAGCTCGACGATGTTTGCAGCAGCATGGACTATCAGCTCGCAGACCATGGCTGCGGTTACCCTTGACGCTGCATCACAGGCAGGAGCGCCTGCGATGGTGTACTCAACGACGAACCTGGGTGCATGAATGGCAAAACGTCATTTTTTCGGATGAATCCAGGTTTTGTTTACACCATCATGATGGTCGCATCCGTGTTTGGCGACATCGCGGTCAACGCTCATTGGAAGCGTGTATTCGTCATCGCCGTGCTGGCGTATTACCCGGCATGATGGTATGAGGTGCCTTTGGTTACACGTCTCGGTCAACTCTTGTTCACACTGACGGCACTTTGGACAGTGGACGTTACATTTCAGATGTGTTACTACCCGTGGCTCTACCCTTCATTCGATCCCTGCGAAACCCTACATTTCAGCAGGATAATGCACGACCGCACGTTGCAGATCCTGTACGGGCCTTTCTGGATACAGAAAATGTTCGACTGCTGCCTGGCGGGCGCATTCTCCAGATCTCTCACCAACTGAAAACATCTGGCCAATCTTGGCCGAGCTACTGGCTCGTCACAATACGCCTGTCACTACTCTTGATGAACTGTGGCATCGTGTTGAAGCTGCATGGGCAGCTGTACCTGTACACGCCATCCAAGCACTGTTTGACTCAATATCCAGGCGTATCAAGGCAGTTACTACTAAGTTCAAAATGATACATATTTAAATAATCATTTTTCAACATGCTACCAATTTCAATAGTTGTAGTTCTTACAATGATACAATGTTACAAATTACAGTAGCTTTCGTTCTTAAAAGTTATTCTGGTCCAAGTATTCCTTTACTGAGCGGAAACGGTAGTACAGTGTACAGGATGCTATTGGACTTCTTACTAAGTTCAAATTGATACATATGTAAATAATCATTTTTCAACATGCTACCAATTTCAATAGTTGTAGTTCTTACAATGATACAATGTTACAAATTACAGTAGCTTTCGTTCTTAACAGTTATTCTGGTCCAAGTATTTCTTTACTGAGCAGAAACAGTGGTACTGTAGATATTCTCTGACAGATCGTTCAAAAGCACTAATATTTTGTAAGCATTTTATACTATTCGATAGTCTATTATAGAGTTTAATACCCAGATAGCATGTACCTTTCTGATACAAACTGGTACTGGCTGGGGGTACATGCAAGTTATATTTTATTCGAGTATTATAATCATGTATATCTTTGTTTTTTAAAGTATTGTCATCATTTCCGGTCATATACTTTTTTATGTACATTAGTGTGTCAACAATAAACATACACAGTAGAGGTAGTATATTCAGTGTTTTAAATATTGGTTTGCAGGACTGTGGAGCACCACTCCCTGTCATAATCCTAATGGCTCTTTTTTGTATTCTGAAAGTCCATTGAGATGCTGGGGAATTTCCCCAGAATATGAGTCCATACTTGAGATTGGCATTGAAGTGCGCATAATAGGCACACAATAGTGCCTGTTCGTTTATGCATCGTTCGAGAACCCTAAGAAGATAACAGCCCATGCTCAGCTTGGCATTAATTTGTTCTATGTGTTTGTCCCATTTTATGTCTCTTTGTATCCAGATGCCGAGAAATTTTGTAGCCTCATCATTTGCAATAGGGTGTTGATTGATTTTTATTTCTGGATATATCAATGTGGTGTTTTGGTGGTTATGGAAATTTAAGGCAACTGTTTTGTTGTAGTTTATTATCAACTGATTTTCTTCTGTCCAATTACTTAGATGTTTTGTAACTGTGTTTACTTCTTCTTATATATCTTCATTTTGCTGCTTTTACCAGCATTGTTGGTCGTCAGCAAACAGTATTACTTTATGGGAATCAATATGTATATCCAAATCATTGATACATAACAATAAAAGTAGGGGTCCCATTACCGACCCTTGTGGTACCCCATAAGTGATTGGGCTTTTTGATGATACATATTCTGTGATTATTCATGCTTTATCATCTATATCTCTGATGGATACTTTTTGTTTACGGTCGCTGAGAAATGAACGAATCCAATCATTTGCCAACCCCTTAATTCCATGGTGCTCTAGCTTCTTCAATAGGGTTTTGTGGTTTACCATATCAAAGGCTTTGGTTAGGTCCAAAAATATATCTATTGTTTGTTGTTTTTCATCTATTGTTTTTAATACAGTAGATATGCATTCATAGATTGCTGTCTCCGTTTATTTCTTGCTTCTAAAGCCATGTTGAGTATTAGATAGCACATTATTTTTGTTTACAAACTTTAACAACTTACTACACAAAATTTTTTCTATTACTTTTGAGAAACAGGATGTTAATGTAATGGGACGATTGTTTATTACTTCATCTTTGTCACCAGCTTTGAAAATAGGGATGACTTTTGATGGTTTTAGTTGCTCTGGAAAGATGCCTGACTCTAGGGAACAGTTGCATAAGCGAGTAAGGGGGTCAATTATATTTTGGACACAGAGTTTTAGGATTCTGTTCGGTATACCATCAAGGTGTACCATCAATTCCTGCTGGGTATGTTGACTTTAGTTCTCTGACAGCCTTCAATGTCTCCTCCCTGCTTACTTGGTCCACAAACATTGAAAAATTATTACTGTTGCACTTGTTTACCACTTGATGCTGAGTTGAACTAAAATTAGTATTTATTAAATTTTCAGCTATCCCAGTGAAGCATTTGTTGAATATGTTTGCTGTTTCTCTAGGCTGTAAAATCTTTTTATTGTTGTGTATCAAGACAATGTTCTCCTCAGTTCTCTTATTTTTGCCAGTTTCTTTTTTAATGATGTCCCACATAGCTTTCACTTTATTTGTAGAATTATTTATGTAGTAATTATTGTACATTCTTTTTGCCTGTTTAATGACCTTTTGTAAGATTTTAGTGTATGTTTTGTAGTGAGTATGCATTTCCTCAGTGGCATTATTTTATTAGCAGATTCTGTGGAGCTCCCTTTTTTTCTGGCAAGAAGTTCTGATTCCCTTAGTAATCCAACCCTTTCCTCTTGTCTTCTCTCTTATATTTACCTTTTTTTGAGGGAAGGCTGTATCAAAATGCTTTACCATTTTTTCTAGAAAA
This sequence comes from Schistocerca piceifrons, assembly GCF_021461385.2. Lineage (NCBI taxonomy): Eukaryota > Metazoa > Arthropoda > Insecta > Orthoptera > Acrididae > Schistocerca > Schistocerca piceifrons. The sequence continues at coordinate 681,325,830 of NC_060141.1, read as the reverse complement.
ATATTGACTTTCGAATTCAGATTTTGCTTTTCATAGACATCAGACCAGTCTTCAGTATGCAATAGTGAGTTCAAGTGGTCAATGCTTTTCTGCCTGTAGATCCTTCTCTTGACCTTTAGTAAGTTAATCTTAACCGGTCACCCTTCATTTTTCGTGGTAAGTATTTGAGCTTTGTGGTCACTGTATCCTAACACTTTTACTGACCACTCCAATTTCTCTTTGTCAATCAGGTTTTGATCTAAACCTGTCTGACTGGTTGGTGTTATTCTCGTTGCAACTTTGTGGCTGTAAGGTTATGTGTTTTAATGAGATTGCCAAGGGCGGTTTTCTGTTTACATTTACTAAGAAAATCTATGTTCAAGCCACCACAAACTACAACATCACACCTTGTTTTATGCAGCTTATTTAAGAAAATTTCCATTTTTTCTAAAAATACCTCAAACTTTCCCGTTGGAGAGCGGTACACTGTAGCTATTATGAAACCTAATTTTGGAATTTTTATCAATGTCATCTCAAAGTCTTTTTCACAGCTTAGGGAGGTGAGATTGTCTATATTAGTAACCTCTATATTATCTTTTACATATATGGCTACACCTCCATAGTGACCACTAGGTCTACAATAGTACTCAGCCAGAGTGAAATTGTGTAGGCAGACAGATTTAATTAAGTTCTCATCAAACCAGTGTTATGAAAGACACATTACGGAGATATCCTCTAGTTCATGCATTAATAAAATATTTAGTTCTTCTACTTTATTGCTTAGGGACTGAACATTTTGGTGAAAGATCTTTATTACAGAATTTGTGGGAACATCTACAGTACCACTTACCTTCAGTTTAAATGTTTCTTGTTTGTGTAATTTGTAGCTACTGCTTTTGGCAGTAAAAAATCATTCAGATGAGGAGGCTGCCTGATGTTTCTTCTAGTTGGGCGAGATGAGTCTTCCCTAGTGATCCATTTCTCCAAGGTACTCTGATCTGCAATCTTTTTGTGCTTCTTGTCACTCTTGTTTACAAGACGGCAGATTTCTTCAGCCAAGAACTGTTTACCATAGTAATTCAAATATAGACCGTGACTGGTATGCATGTCTCTGTTTAACGTTCTGACATCTATTAGATTCACATAAGAATATTTTTTGCACAGTTCATTTATCTCAATGTCCACTCTTTCTATCAGTTTTTTTACGCATGACCAGGGCGGTAAGTCATACCTATTGGGTTGATTTACCACATTTACGTTTGTTTTGTTTAATTTGGGCAGCACACTGTCGAGAACTGTGATGAGTATTTTACCTTTATCTCCGCCAACGTCGTTTGAGCCTGCACAAATTACGACACAGTCATTAAAGTCAAGGTTTTCACATGATTTTGCAAGAGACTTCGTAACTTCTTCCATTCCTGCCCCTGGCTTTATAAAGGCTTGTGTGTCTGTCACTTTTTCAAAGTCATATGTGACACCACCAACTGATTACGTTGTAGCCAGTTCAAGAGAGGGGAAGAAATAAGTGCGAATATAATGTCTCATCGACATCACGCTCCTTAAGAACAGAGTGTGATTTCTATTCCGCCTTCCGACTCGGAGGTAAGATGGTTCTAGTTCTGCTGCTGGACGAAATTTTCACTGCCAGTATTTGGTCGTCAAGTGGTGGCGTACAGTTTCTGATCACCAATCTTCCCACCATTATCCTGGACTAAATTCCAAACCTCTCCGCAGTGTCTCATGAATTGGGGACACTTGACACTGTCGATGGTGATAGGGACGTTAGGATCCACGCCCCATTGGTGATTTTCGAGAGGAGTATACCTATGCGCCGCTACCGTGTTTCACCCTCTACATTCCCTTTATCCACGGCGACGCACCCCCACACTGTACGAGCACTCATCACTGGCATCTTCACAATACAGACACATACTTGAGACTTCATAACAGGACGGCGGAAGCAATAGGCAAACCACATCCACTAGGACCTCGCCATTAGTTGTGGTGTAGGATTCTTTGCATCTGCTCCCCCTACATTCATTCCCAGAGTATGGAAAAATGTATTATTATTACTAAGTTTGTAGGACAACAGCAACCGCAGGACTAAGCTCTAAACTCGTTGAAGGAATAATCCTTACTAGTATATGGTCTCAGAGACTATTTCAAGACACCTTATATATGCAGACTGAAGGGAGTAATGAAAATTTGTACCAAAACCGGGATTCGAACTTGGGTCTCCCGCTCACTAGGCAGCTGTGGTAACTACTACACCACCCTGCCACAGTGGCATTGAAAAACTGTCCTAGCATGGCTCCCTCGCCAGTCAAATTTACGCTTCAGACAGTTTGGTATTGCCCCTTATTCCAAACGTACTGAAATAGTATCTCAGCATTGCAGCCGCGCGGGATTAGCCGAGCGGTCTTGGGCGTTGCAGTCATGGACTGTTCGGCTGGTCCCGGCGGAGGTTCGAGTCCTCCCTCGGGCATGGGTGTGTGTATTTGTCCTTAAGATAATTTAGGTTCAGTAGTGTGTAAGCTTACGGGCTGATGACCTTAGCAGTTAAGTCCCATAAGATTTCACACACATTTCAATCAGCATTGCATGAAACGGGGTTCCTGCCTGAAACCCAGGAATAGGTACTATTATCAAAGAAAAACTGTGTGGTGTCACCGCCAGACACCACACTTGCTAGGTGGTAGCCTTTTAAATCGGCCGCGGTCCGCTAGTATACGACGGACCCGCGTGTCGCCACTGTCAGTAATTGCAGACCGAGCGCCACCACACGGCAGGTCTAGAGAGACTTACTAGCACTCGCCCCAGTTGTACAGCCGACGTTGCTAGCCATGGTTCACTAAGAATTACGCTCTCAATTTGCCGAGACGATAGTTAGCATAGCCCTTCAGCTAAGTCAATTGCTACCGACCTAGCAAGGCGCCAATTATCCTTTGCTATGTATCTAATGACGCATATACTGTATCAACAAGACAATGTTCACCAATTGTGGATTAAAGTTAAGTATTCCAGAAGCTACGTACTTTACTTTATTGCATTCATTACGTATCCTGTTTCAGACCTCACGCCAGCCTGCGTGAGTTTAAGCGCGTGCCTTTCGGTTACCCGTCACTGTGGACTGGCTGTCTGTCTTGTCAGTCCACTACAAACTGGTGTGGTTTCACAGGCATTTTCAGTTCTCAAACATCTATTATGTATATAACGTAAGGTGGCTCAGGGTAATGCAACAGCTCAAGGTGGACTTAACAAGTCGTTTGATAGTCCCCTGCTAAAAATATTGAGCCTTGTTGGCTCTATAGTCGCCCATAATTGCGACAGTTTTGCCATTGCAGGATGAGTTGCACGAACTGGCCTCTCGATTATGTCCCATAAATATTAGATGTGAGAGGCCAGATAATTCGCTCGAATTGTCCAGAATGTTCTTCAAACCAATGGCGAACAACTATGGCCTGGTGACATGGCGCATTGTATGGAAACATTGTTATGGGAACATGAAGCAGATGGTTTCCGATTAGCCGAAAATAACCATTTCCAGTCAATGATCGATTCAGTTGGATCAGAGGACCCAGTCCATTATGGAGCCACCACCAGTTGACAACTTGGGTCGATGAACTTCGTGGCGTCTGCGCCACATCCGAATCATACCATCAGTTATTCCCATCTGAAATAGGGACTCGTCTGTCGAAGCCACGGTATTCCAGTCGTTTAAGGTCCAATGGATATGGTCAAGAATCCAGGTGAGGCGCTGTTAGCAAAGACACTCGCGTAGGTCGTTTGTGCCATAGCCCATAACGCCACATTTCGTTGCACTGTCGTAACGGGTGATGGCTTCCATTATTTCACATAGTGATGCTTGTCTGTTAACACTGACAACTCTACATTATATAAATGCTGCAGCTGTCGCTCATTAAGTAGAGATCGTCGACCACAGCGTTGTACATGGTGAGAGGTAATACACACTCTTGATGCTGTGGAACCCCGGAACATCGAATTCCCTAACGACTTCTGAAGTGAAACGTCCCATGCTTCTATATCCAAGTACCATTCCGCGTTCAAAGTCTGAATTCTCCTTGTACTGCCTTAATTAGTACACCTGAAATTTCTTCACATGATTCACTTGAGTACAATTGACGGCTATGCCAATCCACCACCCTTTCATACCTCACGTGCACGATAATACCGCGATATGTACATATGCATATCGCTGTCCCATGACTCAGTGTGACCAGACTGGGTCTTCCGGCAGGATCCTCCGTTTCGTTCGATGCTGAGGTACTATTTCAATACATTATGAGAGCCTATGCAATTTTCTACAAGTTTAAGGGGAATACAAAGTGGGCTGAGGTGTAAATGGGAATTTGGATTGACGAGGGAGGCGTGCTGACGCAGTCCATGCAGGTGTGCAAAGCGGTTGTGCCAGGGTGGCGTAGTGGTTAATGGGCCTGCATGGTGAGCAGGACACCCAGTTTGGAATCCTTGCCTTGGTACAAATTCGTCGCTTCAGTCTGCATATATAAATCCTGCAATGGTTTCAGGTTGTCCAGTTACAGCGAATAACTTTGAGTTGCCGAGGGAAATTGGAACACTGTCTCCTCCATGCTTGAATACAGCTCCTTAGCGATTCCGTGATCTCACCAGGACAGAAAACTGACAAATGTTAAATCCAGCTTGTCGTCAAATATGGGGTGTCTAGGAAACCTGCTTTCTCGGATCGCTAGACAACATTCAAACAAATCATATTAATGAGTTTTATTGCAAATGGTAAAGATTACAATACTTAACTTCGTTCATTACACAGATGTGTCCCAAGCATAGGGTGACAGAAATAATTAGCAAATTTTTTCAGTATAGACAATGTTACATAGTAAAGCGAAATGACTAGTCTTGAAGCTATTGTTCAATTGGGCCTTGATCAGCCGGGCGCGGTGCTTTATGTCCCCTATACCTAGGGGCAGCTGCTGTCGTGTTGTCGTCCTGGAGGCAGGTCGGTCAGCGTGTTATTGGCTGTCCTCTTCTCACAGCCATCTCTCCTCTTTCGTTCCCGACTGGCGTGCCGGCGCTTGACTTTACGCCGTAACAACAAACATTTCCTTGACAAGTTAAATATCATTTACAAATCCTTCTTCGACAGCCAGGATGAGTAAATAGCGAGATATCAAAGTCTAAAGATAAGTAATAGGGTGCCAATACTACTTTGTACCATGGATAGCTATGGGTTGGCCTTTCCACTCAGTTTTGCAAACCATGGATCAACTGTAGGAGAGGTCTTACTGCTGGAAACCGTGTATGTATCTGTATCAGTCTACGTTATAGATTGTAGCGTATGAAGAAATTATGATAAGTGGTTATCAACCTAAATCAATAGCCATCTATATTTTATAAGAATACGAGCACATGAACAATTTAGCTATTGGTATGAGTTTCTTTGGTGCAGAGTTGTAGATAGTATAGTATCCTACAATATCAGTGTGTCATTTAGATACATTGGGAACAGTAATGGCAATTATAACTGCTTTGTGGTATCGCGAAAGATTTTGTTTTTCTCCGATGATGTCTCACATGATTAGTTGTTGGCCAGGAGGTCTCCAGTCAATTTTCAGACCTCGTTTGATAAATTATAAACTATTATTTTGAGGACTTTCAGCATTGCAGGCCAGTCAGCAGTCGTGATAATCTAATATATATCAGTCTACATCATAGATTGTAGCCTATGAAGAAATTATGATAAGTGGTTATCAACCTAAATCAATAGCCATCTCTATTTCATAAGAATACGAGCACGTGAACAATTTAGCTACTGTTTGAGTTTCTTTGCTGCAGAGTTGTAGATAGTATAGTATCCTACGTTATCAGTGTGTAATTTAGATACATTGGGAACAGTCATAGCCATTATCACTGCTTTTGCCTCGATTGCGGTAGTGAAACCAACCTTTACGTAATTTTCAGCCAAAATAATTGAGACTTCTTCGGAAGACATACCTGAATCTATAATTTGACTATGAGGGCATGGTATGTTTCAGTTTTATTTTCGTTGGGTTGTTTTTCGGCAAGGAGACCAGACAGCGAGGTCATCGGTCTCATCGGATTAGGAAATAATGTGGGAGGAAATCGACCGTGCCCTTTCAAAGGAACCATCCCGGCATTTACTTTGATCGATTCAGGAAAATCAAGGAAAACCTAAATCAGGATGGCCAGATGCAGGATTGAACCATCGTCCTCCCGAATGCGAGTCCAGTGTGCCAGCCAATGCGCCAGCCCTCTTAGTCAAATTACGGATTCAAATATATCTTCTGAAGAAGGCTCAACTGAAACCTAGGTAAAGGTTGGATTCATTACCGCAATCGAGGCTGATAATTCCTCATACATATATATTTTTTTTTTACTATTTGACGACATAATGGTACTATGTCGAACGCCTACTGGAAGTTAAGGAACGTGGCAGACACCTGGGTGCCAGTGTCTACAGCTTCTAAGACTCACGGACGAGCAGTATGAGCTGAAGTTCACTGCATTCTCCGATGCAGCGAGAGCAGACTTTCCGATTCAGAAACAGCTCTTCATTATGTGTATTTTCCATAGATCTTTCCAAATAATTATAGTGCCCACAGATATCTTCCGCAAAGGCACTCTAAGGCTTGTTGTTTCTGGCTGTTGACGACACTCAGAATTTACAAAAGAAAATTTTTTTATCATAACTCGTAACAGGTCTTTAAGTTCACAAATTTTATTACATTTGGCTGCTCATTTCAGATACACCGCTATGTTGCAATCGATTTAACAGAATAGCGGTTACCTTGAAATCCAGAGAACGAAGGGCTGTTCTCGGTCAAACCACCTCGCTCACCTCCGAAAGCCGCAAATCTGTCCTTGAGGGTCTCCCAGTGGCTGCCACATGATCACACTTGTGGTCTGGGTGTCGCATAAGTTATCATTTCGGTGTTATGACTTCTCTCGTACTACTTCCGTTTTCGGTTCAAGCCCATTACATTACCATCAGGAACTCATCTACAGCGAAATGAGCACCTTGGGAAAAACCGTCGCATAAAATCCACTAGCTGTAAATTCTAGCTGGGTCACAAGCACAAGGCGCTCATCATACGCATTAATTTTCTTTTTTTTTTTTTTAGCCTGGTAGTATTTCGCTGAGAAAAGTGATGGATTTAACTCCAACCAAGAGAGAATAAATTTGTAGATAAAGAGTGAAATGAAATTAAAGAACCTTTGCTAGAACAAGTCTCAAACTTAAAATTCGTGCCAAAAACAGTGCGAAGCAAAGGAATGTAATCTGATGTAACCCTACAGCAGACAGTACATTTTCTGGAAAAATATGTCTTTTTTCGAATTATCTCATTTAAAATTACACCAAGTACTTAGAACGAAGCTGTCCTTCCTCTCATCCAATAGGTGTATTCAGATAATCATCATTGATAATTTAAATAACTGTGTACTTCCCAGCCTGTTTCATTTTCTTTGCATTCTCTTTACTCTTGTTTTGACGGTTTTCTACTATTTAACTACAGGATGGGGCAAATAAAAGTGGGCCGGACGAGTGGATACGACAGAACGTGAATGTATGGATATAGCCATACCGCATGACACACACGCCACAGGTACACTCGTCAAATGTACGCCCACCATGTGATCCACACAGGCTCAGAACGCATTGTGGGCTGTGTCAGTGTGAGTGGGGTAGTGAAAAGGGGATGGTGGTACTCACAGTAGAACAGCAGGTGATCGTTATTATTTGCTGTATGTATTCCCATCTCTGTTTTCCTCTACAGTTTTTGCCTCCACACATCCCTCTAGTATCATGGAAGTTCATTCCTTGACATCTTAACAGATATCCCATCATCCTGTCCCTTCTCCTTGTCAGTGTTTCTCACATATTCCTTTCCTTTCTGATTCTGCGTAGAACTTCCATATTTATTGCCTTATCAGTCCACCTGATTTTCCGCACACGTCTGTAGCACCCACATGCTTCGGTTCTCTTCTGTTCAGCTTTTCCCATAATCCATGTTTCACTACCACACAATACTTCAAACCTAAATTCTCAGAAATTTCTTTCTCAAATTAAGGCCTATTTTGATACTATATTTTGTACTCATTACAATGTTCATTCCATTCAGCAGGTCGTGTAATTCTTCTTCACTTTCGTTCAGGGCAGCAGTGTAAACAGTGAATCGTAACACTGACATCGTTTCACCATAAATTTTAATCCCACTCCTGAGCCTTTCTTTTATTTCCATCACTGCTTCTTCGATGTACAGATTGAACAGTAGGGGTGAAAGACTGCATCCTTCCTTTCACCCTTTTACGTGGACAACACGTGGAATCGGTGTGGTCAGTTGTTTGCTGAGAAGTTAAATGGTGTCAAAGTGGCAGCAAAGAGTGCCACGCAACGCTTGATCCGAAAATGGCGTCAGACAGGATCTGTTCCGAGCAAATCAAATAAACATTCCGAAATGCGCCCGCTCACCAGAAAATGTGGCTGCAGCTCATCAGAAAGTGCTTTAGAGCCCTACCAAATCAACCCAACCGCCTGTCCAAAGAGACAGGAATATACCATAGGATCATTGTGGACGACTACTGCACCTGGACCTGCACATGCATCACTACGAGCGTCTGTTGTTCATGCATCAAAACCAGCAGATGATCCTCAGCCCCTCCAGTTTTGTGATAGCTGTTCACTGAGATAACAATGAACTGCTTGGACATGGATCTCTGTTCGTGATGTCTGATGAAGCCTGGTTTAACCTGAGTGGTTATGTCAACTCACAGCATCACAGCTTCTGGAAGCAGAGAAATCGTACAACTTCCACGAACACCATTGCATGATCAGAAAAGTTTGGGTTTGATATGCAACGTCCTGCACGCAACATTATTCGTCCCATCTTCTTCCTTCAGAGGCTGACTTCGGCGCGTTATATTGCCAACATTTTTAAATTGCTTGTGGCACCATTAACGGAGGAGGAAAAGATCTAGTTACTTCCAACAGCACGGACCGACTTCCCTTGCAGACGACCGAACCTTGTAGCACATCCACATAATCTTTACCCCTGACAGAAGTGTTAGCAGCGTCACCTGATCTATCGGTGTGCGATTATTTCTGGTGCGGAGCCCTCTTGTCCAAGGCGTATCGCAACAACCCTTACATTCTCCATGAACTGCAGCAGAACATTTCGGATGGGATTTACAGTAATTCAAGCAGTCCAGCTTCGAACATCTTCAGCAACTTGCTGACCACGCCCCCCCCCCCCCCAAAAAAAAAAACCGGATGAATGGCAATCACTTTCAACAATCGCTTTAATCACTTTAGTATTTCCTCTGCTACACCGAAGGGCCAAAGACACTGGTAAACCTATGCGTATTCAAATACACAGATATGTAAACAGGCAAAACAAAGCGCTGCGGTCGGCAAAGTCCATATACGACAAAAAATGTCTAGCGCAGTTGTTAGAGCGGCTACTGCTGCTACTATGGCACGTTATCAAGATTTAAGGGTCTTCGAATGTGGTGTTATAGTTGACGCAAGACCGATGGGATACAGCATCTCCAAGGTAGCGATGATGTGGGGATCGTTCAACTCGATAGAAGTGCAACCCTTTCACAAGTTGCTGCAGATTTTAGTGCTGGGCCATCGACAACTGTCAGCGTGCTATCTATTTACCAAACCATCATCGATATGGGCTTTCGGAGCCGAGAGACCATTGATGACTGCACGACACAAAGCTTTACGCCTCGCCTGGTCCAGTCAACAGCCACATTGGACAGCTGATGACCGGAAACATGTTGCATGGTCGGACGAGTCTCGTTTCAAATTGTATCGAGCTGATGGACGTTTATGCGTATGGAGACAACCTCATGAATCCATGGACCCTGCATGTCAGCACGGGACTGTTCACGCTGTTGGAGGCTCTGTAATGGTTGGAGTGATATGAGATCCCTAATACGTGTAAACACGACTCTAACAGGTGATACATACGTAACCATCCTGCCTCATTGCCTGCATCCTTTCGTGTCCATTGTGCATTCCGACGGACTTGAGCAACTGCAGTAGGATAATGCGACACCCCAGACGTCCAGAATTACTACCGAGTGACTGCAGAACACTCTTCTGAGTTTTCGCACTTCCGCTGACCACCACACTCCCCAGACATGAACGCTATTGAGCATATCTGTCATGCAACCTGCTGTTCAGAAGAGATCACCACCCCTTCGTACTCTTACGTATTTATGGACAGCTCTACAGGTGTCATGGTATCAGTTTCCTCCAGCATTCCTTCAAACGTTAGTCCATGCCACGTCATGCTGCGGCACTTTTATATGCTCGCTGTGGCCCTACACGATATTAGGCATGTGCACCAGTTTCATTGGCTCTTCAGCGTATGTTTCTTTGTACCCTGCAACTCTGTTCTTCGGGCCACTTTTATTTGCCCCACCCTGTATTTGTTTTTAAATCTGGTTTCGTTCTCCCTAAGTGGTTGTGGTTATGGTCTTCAGTTCGCAGAGGAGTTTGACGAAATTCTCTACGCAAGTCTATACAGTGGGAGTCGCTTCATAACCACTGCAAACTCCCTCCATTAGCATCTGTTCCCTGTGTGAAAACCTTGGTTTATCAGTACCACTTTTAACTCTCGTTCTTCCCTCCATTATCAAACTGATGATTACTTGATCCCTCAGTACGTCTCCTATCAATCGATCCGTTGTTTTAGTCAGGTTTGTGCCATCTATTTCTTTCTGCCTCTATTTAGTTCAGTACCATCTCACTAGTTATTCGATCAATCCAATTTAATCTTCTGTATCCTTCTGTAGCACAACATTTCGAAAGATTCTTCTTGTCTGGCCCGTTTATTGTCCACGTTTAATACCCTACAAGGCTACACTTCAGACGTATACAGTCATATAGAACTTCCTAACACACAAATTTACATTCGAGGTTAAAAGTTTTCTCTTTTTTCAGAAATAATTTTCTCGACATTGCCATACTGCATTTTATATCGTCTGTACTTCAACTGTCATCAGTTATTTTGATACACAAATAGCAAAACTCTTCTATTAAGTTTAGTGTATGGTTTCCTAATTTAATTCTCCCATCATCGCCTTATTCCACTACATTCCAGTATACTGGATGTATCTGTGTTGATGTGCAACGCATCTTAGGTCCTCTTTACAAGATGCTATTCATTCCATTCAAGAGCCCTTCCAAATATGTTCAATCGTCCTTCACCGTCACCGGATGAAGTACAAAGTCATCAGAGTTTCTGTTCCGTCTCCCTGAACTTTAATTCTTTTTTTCAAGTTTTTACTTCGTTTCTCTTACAGGTTTTTCAGTTCTCAATAGCTGCTTCCCTTTATGCGACCCTTGTCTCTGCAATTTAGTTTCTTTATATGAGGCAGACAATCCTTCACTCCCTGAATTTTATTCCTGTCGACTGCCAAATTACAATGTGTGTATTGTAATTAACATTGTCAAAAGTTTTCTTTAACTCTAGAAATGTAATGAATGTAGTACGACTATGAAGCGTTACGCAACTGAGTCCTTGGATAAAGAGTTCCCGGTTTGCTTGCCACGTCACATTCTGATAAAATCTCAAGATTTTGATAACTCCCTCTATCATCATCGTCAGGGATTAAGTCTATTAATGTAAATTTGCCTTGCTTCATCTCAAGATAAATCGTAGGGTTTTGTTGCTTACAATGACTTTCCCGCAACACGAACTAACCTTCACGGTGGTCAGCCACTGACAATTTTTCCATTCTACTGTAAATAATGCATGTTGGTGCCTTGAAACCATGACTCATTAATATTTTGAAACCATGACTCATTAACTGATACTTCTGTGACATTCACATCAGGATAACACCTGCCTATTTTGGCACTGGAAATATCAAATTTCTTTTTTGAAGTCCAGCTAATTCACCTGCCTCGTATGTCTTGCACACCGAATGGAATATTCTTGTCATTGTTGGCTCTCCCTAGGACCGCAATCGTCCTGAGAGAATGTCATAGGCTCCAGGGGTCTTTTTTTGACATAGGTCTCTCAGCGCTATCTCAAATTTTTCTCCATCGTATCTCACATCACAGCTTTATTTCTTTCCTGTTCCCTTCCTGTAAAATTGTCTTCAATTTCACTTCCGTTGTGTAGATCTATGTATTCGTTCCACCTTTCAGTTTTCCCTTCTTGGTCTAATAATGCCTTGTTATCTGATCTCTTGATATTAATACAGCTGCTTCTCTGCTCTATAAAGCTCTGTTTAATGTTACTATAGGATGCATGTGTAGTAGCCTCGCATATTTCCTCTGACCATAACTGCTTAGCCATCATGCACAATCTGTCAATCTCATTTTTTAAACTCTGAAATCTCCTCTCTCTATTTCATTGAATGCATTTTTTCTATTTTCTCCATCCATCAGATAAACTAATATTTCCTGTACTGTCCAACAATATTTACTGGGACTAATCTTTTGTCTATTTGATCCACTTCTACCATTCATCTTCCACAGCTATGAGTTAATTTACAGTAGTATTTCCTTCTCCCTTTGAAACTCTCAACAACGTTTCATTCTTTCAGTGTATCCAGCTCCCAGTTCCTTAGTTTTCTAATCGTCTGCTATTTCTTCAGTTTTAAGCTACAGTTCGTAACCAATAAATTATCGTTCCAATCCACATATGCCTCAAATGTTTTGCAGTTTCAATTTAAGTTTAGAACTATCCGTCTTACAGTTGTATAATCAAACTGAAACCGTGAGGTGTTTTCAGATCACTTGCAGCTATGCAGCCTTCTTTAGTTATTCTTAAATCAAATGTTTGCAGTGATTAAATTAAGCTCCGTGCAAAATTCTACCAACCAGGGTTCTCTCATTATTTTACATTCTTTTCCTTTTTCTGCTTTCCATTATAGTTAAATTATCGTCTGCCTTAACCCATTCGTTGTGGCCGAGAGGTTCTAGGCACTTCAGTCTGGAACCGCGCGACCACTACGGTCGCAGGTTCGAATCCTGCCTCGGGCATGGCTCTGTGCTATGTCCTTAGGTTAGTTAGGTTTAAGTGGTACTAAGTTCTAGGGGACTGATGGCCTCAGATGTTAAGTCCCATAGTGCTCAGAGCCATTTGAACCATTCCCTTAACCTACGGTACACACTTTCAGCCTCTCAGGCTCTTCACCACCTGTCGAGCTAGTAGACATATAAACGTGTACCATACCTCTGTGGTCGGTTTTGGCTTCATGTATATCTTGGCTACGCTAACAGCGTTCACTATGTTGTTCACGTTCTACTTGTGCTTATAAAATTTTAATGTCACTTTCTTAAGCCGCTGTACGGCTGATTTGTTGCTTGCTTCTTAGGCTGTACTACTGGCCGATTCATTTTTGTCCACTATTTTTCCTGCAACTTTCGGTCTTTTTCTTTCATAATAACGAAATCTGCTATCCTATTTAAAATTAGCCGTTCTCAGATATAAAACAATCCGATTTATTACTTTTAGAGATGTGCTTATTGATGCAGATATTCTGGGTGACTATTTGTTGATTCCATTTTTTGCATTTAACTTCACTGGCTTTCTCTTGATTAACGTTTTACAGAAATTTTCCTCCGAAAGGCATAGTTTCACTTGATTTTGCCATAATTTTTACCGACGTGTTATGGTGCTTTATTGCAAGTAACATATTGTGTGTTTTTTCTAATGAAATCTAAAAATCATTTTCTTCTATAACTTCCATCCGAGGCCCGTAAGCCTCTTTCTTGGGTGTCGCAATATAATTAGTGAAGGCAACAAGATCATCGGCAAAATGAACTTAATATACTTCTAATCTTCTTATGCCTCTGCCTAGCATGACTGTCTGGGTGAATATGAATTAATAATAACTGAGAGGACGAGAAGTAATGCCTATGTTCAATGAAATTACAACTCCTTGTGGCGCAAGCAAATATCTGTCCTTAACAGATTTCTTACTTGCATCACAAGACGTTACAATGTTACTGAATGGAACATATGTATTATATTTCGTTCAGTCAAAAGTAATATGGAACTAATGTTTCACCTGAAAAGTCTCGTACGGCTCAACGGCTTGGTGCAAGTCATTTTAATTGTGCACTACTTCTGGGACGTACCTGTCTCTGCGATAATCCAGTAATCTACAGTTTATCGTAGAATCCGACCAAGTGTAGATTATGGTGAATCTTCCCGTCATTGAGAGTTGAAGGCAAACAGAAAAATCAGAGTGGTTCGACCAAGAGTCAATCCCGCAACGTTTACCACTAGAAAACAGGACCAGAAAAAGGAATGAATGGAAATGAAGTTGTCAGCTTGTTTGTGAAATATTGGCGTGAAGAGAAATTTATTTCACTAGCACACAGAGCAAAAAATGGTTCAAATGGCTCTGAGCACTATGGGACTCAACTGCTGTGGCCATAAGTCCCCTAGAACTTAGAACTACTTAAACCTAACTAACCTAAGGACATCACACACATCCATGCCCGAGGCAGGATTCGAACCTGCGACCATAGTGGTCGTGCGGTTCCAGACTGTAGCGCCTTTAACCGCTCGGCCACTCCGGCCGGCAGCACACAGAGCATTTCTGAACCATAGTATAGGAGCAGAAAGGAAGCGTAGGCTTTTACGTCTAGTGTAAGAGGGTATTATTAGGTACCGAATACTAGCCCAAAATGTAAAAGGATGGACGAAGGAATTAGCCATGATATTTTTGATGGAAACAGTCTGGAATTCTCATGAATGAATTTAGGGAGATCATTCATAACACAAATCGCTATGGCCTGACGAACATTTGACTTTGGATATTACAGAATACAAACGTGCAGTTTGTACCTACCTGCAATCTCTTTCGGATATTACAAATTGGTTTGACTACAGCCAACTGATTAACAGAAACTGTGCAGTATAACTTTGGAAGAACTCGTTGATAACATATTTAGATAAAAAGACAACAAAAGATTTTTAAAAAAAGAATTGTGGCCTACGAAATAAAATACTTAGGGTACACACTTGGAGAAGCTTCAGTTGTTAAGAAAGTGAGAAAGGTGAGTAAAAGAGAAGCTGAGTATCATGGAATACAACTCCTAAAAACTTAAACAACGTAAGGCGAAAGACAACAAGTTTTTAAAAAGTGGTGTAAACATTTATGGAAGCACTTATCATGTTTGGCCCTGTTCGAGAGACCCAAATTGCAGACGGAAACCGTTAACCAGCCTAGCAGTTGTGTGTATAACCATATAGGCTACAGTCTCAAGAACATGGTGACTTTTATTAGGGTCACCAAAAGTTTTTCTTAAAAAAAAGAAAAAAAATGGGAGAGGAACATAAGGGACACAACGCTCATAACACTACACCAAAATTATGTCTCCTGACACGATGCTCTATACTAATCTGGCTGTTGACTGGTCGAATGTTACGACCATTTCCTTACACCAATTGCCACGAACATACTTTTGAGTGTCAGTAAAATTTTGAGGAATTCATCGGAACAGAATGTATTGCAGCTACATATTCGTGTAAAATGAGCTCTACTGGTATCTTCTATGTGCCTGAAGGTACCTTTGTCTAGTAGTTAGCCAGAGGCCGTTCCTCTTCAGTCATGTTGCACACAACATCGACGTTTTTTGGAACAAAAGCCGATTTTTGTGTACCTTCCCATAGTTCATCACGATGAAAGCACGGTGACTACGAAATTCTGGAAGTCATTTGTAATCTGTCTTTACAGAAGGTTATTGACTGCCGAAAGTTCAATGAAGCAAGTTGATGCATTATTACAGAGGTAGACCTGTAATCCCCTCTCACTCTTCCCTCGTTTCTTCAAAGAATCGAGCTACCACAAAATAAATCTGTTTCACGAGTCTCAATGTTTATCAAGCCATGTCTCCTAAACTATATATCATACAATACGACCATTTCACGAGTGCACCGTGAATATCAGGAACCCGGTGAAACATCAAATCTCCGACATCGCAGCGGCTAGAAGAAAGTTCTGCAAGAACTGGACCAGCGACCACTGAAGAAAATCGTTCGACGTGGCAGAAGTGCAACCCTTCCGCAAATTGCTGCAGATTTCTATGCTGGGCCATCAACAAGTGGTGGAGTGCGAGCCATTCAACGAAACATCATCAATATGGGCTTTCTAAGCCAAAGGCCTAGTCTTGTACCCTCGATGACTGGACGACAAAAGGCTTTACGCCTCGCCTGGGGCCGTCAACACCCAACACTGGACTGTTGATGACGGGAAAAATGTTGCCTGGTCGGACGAGTCTCGTTGCAAATTGTATGGAATGGATAGACATGTACGTGTATGGAGACACCTTCATGAATCCACGGACCCTGCATGCCAGCAGGGGCAGGGGACTGTTCAAGCTGGTGCAGGCCGTGTAATGGCGTGGAGCGTGTGCAGTTGGACAGATATGGGACCCCTGATACGTCTAGATACTACTCTGACGGGCGACACGTACGTAAGCATATTGTCTGATCACCTCCTTCCACTCATGTCCATTGTGCACTCCAATTTACTTGGGCAATGCGACAATGCGGCATTGCGACAATGCGACACCCCACACGTCCAGGATTGCTACAGAATGGCTCCAGGAGAACTCTTCTGAGTTTAAACACTTCCGTTGGCCACCAGACTCCCCTGACATGAAAATTATTCAGCATATCTGGGATGCCTTGCAACGTGCTATTCAGAAGACCACTCCATCCCCTTGTACTCTTACGGATTGTAAGTAGGCTGTGTAGGTTTTTATATCGGTAACGCCACTTAGCGCTCTGTATGAAGATCACTGGCTGTGCTGTGTGCAGTCTGTGGCTAGTTTGCATTGTTGTCTGCCATTGTAGTGTTGAGCAGCAGGATGTGAACAGCGCGTAGCGTTCCGCAGTTGGAGGTGAGCCGCCAGCAGTGGCGGATGTGGGGAGAGAAATGGCGGAGTTTTGAAATTTGTAAGACTGGATGACATGAACTGCTATATATATTATGACTTTTGAACACTATTAAGGTAAATACATTGTTTGTTCTCTATCAAAATCTTTCTTTTGCTAACTGTGTCTATCAGTAGTTAGTGCCTTCAGTAGTTTGAATCTTTTATTTAGCTGGCAGTAGTGGCGCTCGCTGTGTTGCAGTAGTTCGAGTAACGAAGATTTTTGTGAGGTAAGTGATTTGTGAAACGTATAGGTTAATTTAGTCAGGACCATTCTCTTGTAGGGAATAGTGAAAGTCAGATTGCGTTGCGCTAAAAAAAATATTGGGTGTCAGTTTAAGCACAGTCATGTATAATTTTTCTAAGGGGACGTTTCATATGTCGACTCTTAGCCGAGGATGCCTCACTGGAATCTTCTGATTTTTTCTTGTAGTTTGTGTAATTAGTGTAGCTTTTGTTTATTGCTAGCGCGTAATCATAGACAGAATTTCCTTTGTAGTTGTAGTTTTTCATTGCTGTACAGTAAAACAGTTGTGACATGCATGTAGATTTGCACCAAGTATTTCGCAGCTGCGCTTGCAATTAAGTAGATATTATTTTCAATGCTACGTTAATGTGTTTCCTTATTTTGCTCTTCAAATTGTGCTTTGCTGTGTTGACGTGTGACAATAATGGCGTGTGAAAAACGTAACACTAGGCTCCAAAGTAAACTGAGAAATAATAGTGACGGCGAGCGTAGCCTATCAGCGCCGCTGAGTAATGAATTAACTAATGTTCAAAGTAGTAATTTGGTAACTGTGCATAGGGAAATGGACCGGGCTGCAAATAATGGTGTAGGCAGTGAAACAATTAGTGAACAGGGAAGCATTATCGATCGATCGGTCGGCAACAGCTCGCCTCAGGAATCCGAAATGACAGGACACAATCTCGCAAATACTGTAGATTCAGGTTTTGCGTCCTCACCGTTTCCTCAAGTAAGTCAAGACACATTTTCTGCTTGTCAAAATGTGAATGTTGCCGGTGCAAATGCACTGCCAAAAAGCATAGAGAAACGGATTCCTGACATTAATACATTATTATTGCAATTAATGCAACAAATGGAACAAAATCAGAAACAAACACAGCAAAAGCTTCAAAAGTTAGACACAATGGAACAAAAGCTTCAAAAGTTAGACTCAGTGGAACATACGCATGAAGAAACACGTGAAAATTTAACTAATGAGTTACATAAAATCGAATCGAAATGTCAAAAAGTCTGTAATGACGTAAAAACATAAATTTGTGAGCATTTCCAACCTATTTTTTCGCTGCATGAAAATACATTACAGAATCACGATTTAGCCATAAAAGAACTGCAGACTATTGTTCATGAAAATCACGAGACCTTGCAAGCTAAAATTGACTCACTTGAATCTACCGATTCGGTTACGCAACTTGCAAAAACTCAGGAAAGCTTAAAGGACACAGTAGATACGATTTCAACAGAAATGGACATTCTGAAATTTGGTTCAGAAAAACACACTGAGGAAATAAGTACACTATCGGAGAAAGTAGCCGAACTTTCGGATCAGTTCACAAACTTATCTGCAAAGGTAGATGATGATCTGAATGACACAAGACCTGTAGCCATCACTGACACAGAAGAGTATGAACAAATTAAGAAATTCAAACAAAATCAGAATCAAATTAATACGCAACACAAAATAGAAATCAGGGAAGTACAAGATCAGTTGGCACAAGTAATACAAAAATTACATATTTCAGAGGACAGTCGCGCTCCAACACGCGGAGAGGGACTTAGAAATACGGAAAAACTACAAAATAATAACACAGGGCATTTCGGAAATTATGAAAGAAATTGGCAAGGTGCACCGAAATTTGAGATGGAACCGCCGACACGACGTAACAATGACCGATATGCTACTCGCCGACACGATGATTTTGACTATAAGCTGTTCATTACTACACGTAAATTCAAAACATTTAAGAATTCTGGCAACGACATTCATCCTAAAGCGTGGCTCCATCAATTCTCTCATTGTTTTCCTCCCAACTGGTCATTAGAGCACAGATTAGAAGTTATGTGTGGCTACTTAGAGAATGAACCAGCTGAAAGAATGCGATAGGTCATTCACTATTGTCACAGTGAAGCAGAATTTTATCACGCCTTCCTCTCAGCATATTGGTCTCAAACTACACAAGACCGAGTAAAACACATCATCATAATGATGAAACATTTCGAACAATCTGAATTTTCCAGTCTTGTGAAATATTTTGAAGACATGTTGCACAAGAATCAGTACCTGTCAAACCCATACAGCCCCTCAGAACCCATCCGCATTTGCTTAATCAAGTTACCTGAACATTTACGACATATTATTTTGGCAGGACGTTGCAAAGACGACATTGAAGCTTTTCAGGGACTCTTACAAGAATTAGAAATAGACACTGACAATCGCGGAACGCGAAAACAGGAACACAACAATTACAGGTCACATCCGTCACAATTCCGCAATGACAGAAATAATAAATGGACACGACAAGGCTATTCTTACTACGTAAAACGTGACCAAAACAGACACCACCCGTGTGACAACCATTGGCAGAGTAGTTATAATTACAGGGAAAGATCACCTCTCTGCAGTAATGACTATCACAGAGACAATCAGAGAAACAGACAATATGGGAACCAAAATAATTATTATCAAGGGAGACAGAATAACTTCAGACGCAACGGTCCAGCGCACAGTTACGATTCCGGGAGAAATTCTCCACCACGTGACCGACAAGAAAGAAACTATGGAATCTATCCACATGACGACAGACGATATGATCGTAACGACAGACCTGAATTGCATCAGAACTGGCGGGATTCAAACAGGGCAGGGCCCTCTCGACAAGGTGAATTTGTAGAAGTTAGGTCCCAAAATCCCAATAACGACGTGCGCCAACAAAGAGACAATAGGCAATGACTCATACCGCTGGCAGCCACAAAACGTACTTATGAAACAGACGACACAGCTGCTGTAGCTAGTAATTAGGTAAAAATGGAAGACATTAGGGACATCTTACTCCAGGAACACGACATAAAACATAACAACATTGCATATCCTGTGATTCACATTACAGTAAACGACGTAAAATTTACGGCAGTACTTGACTCTGGCAGTCCCATTTCAATAATTAGTGAAACAGCCTTTAGCAAATGCAACAAATCTAACGATTGCCCCACACTTCCGTTATGTAAGATTAAATTAGAAGGTGCAATCTTTGGAAAAAGTGTAGATGTACGCCAACAAACCAACTTAGAATTCTTTTGTCAAAGTCACAGCTTCTCTATGAACTTTCTTATTGTTCCATTATTGTCGACGGAAATTATATTGGGAGTAGACTTTTTGAATGAATGCAAAGCAATCTTAAACTTTCACGATGCTGAAATAAGTTTAGAGAAAGAAGGTAAGTCAATAGCTTTGAAATTTGAAGATTGGCTCTCAATCCATGACGAAGAAATTAATCGGCTTTACCTCCTGTTAGACAGCAGTTCGGAATTTTCGACGGAACTTAACACTAACAATCACTCTGCAAGTACTGACAGTGATGATATCGACAGCGCATTTGATAATAATGAGTTAATTCAGAATAAAATTCAAACAATTGAGAATTGTAATGATACTGATAGGAAATATCTTTTTGAGATTTTACATTCCACAGGTCTTACTCACAAAACAGGAACAATCAAGGGATTTCAATACCAATTTCGTGTTCGTGAGCATACTAAATTTTGTGTTAGACCATACGTAATTCCGGCACATTATAGGGACCGTGTTAGAACAGAAATACAATCTATCCTTGACGAGAGCATTATTGAGCCTGCGGTAAGCTCATACAGCAATCCATTACATGTTGTTGAGAAGAAAAATGGATCGATCAGGCTTGTCTTAGATTCGAGACAAATCAATACTATCATCATTCCTGAAACAGACAGGCCGCAAACGTTGGAAGAACTTCTTCAAAATTTTAATGGTGTAAAAGTGTTGTCTTCTATTGATCTCAGATCCAGCTTTTATCAGATCGAACTTCATCCAGAATGTAGAAAATACACAGCTTTCCTTTGTTTCGGCGTTTGTTATCAGTTTTGGAAAGTTCCTTTTGGTTTGAAAATTTCTTCAGCAGAAATTATTCGCGGGCTAAATTCCATATTACCTGAGTTCTTAAAACGTCACATCACCTTAGATGTGGACGATGTTCTGATAGCAGAAGCCTCATGAGAACAACACAATCGCATCCTCAACAACGTGTTACATATTTTTGTAGAATCTGGAATTACAGTTAACTTGGAAAAGTCTGAATTCGGTAGGACAAAGGTGAAGTTTTTGGGACATATTATTTCTTCTGAAGGCATTCAGCCGGATCCTGAAAAGTTAGAAGCAATCAGAGCCATTCCAGTTCCATCCACAAAAAAAAACAAGTCCGCAGTTTTCTAGGTCTCGTAAATTTTTACCGTCGTTTTCTGAATATGCAAGTTCTAGTTACACCAAAACTTTGTTCTCTCACTGGAAAAAATACTATTTGGAACTGGGACGAACAAGCACACTTGGAATTCAATTCTTTGAAAGAACCGTTACTTAACGCGCCAATACTACCCCATCCAGATCTGTCACAAGGTTTCTGCCTTAGCACGGATTCTTCTAAAGTCGGTCTTGGTGCCCATTTATTTCAAGAAGCCATAGAAAATGACACTACTGTTCTGAAAACCATTGCTTTTGCTAGCCGAGTGCTAACAAAATCTGAAGAAAATTATTCCGTTTCTGAATTAGAAGATTTAGCTATCGTTTGGGCATTTAACAAATTCCGTTTCTTTCTTTCTGGTAAGCACGTAAAAGTATACAGTGATGATCGTGCATTACAATTTCTTATGTCTTCAAAATTAAATCATGACAGGTTAAAACGTTGGGCATTGTTTCTGCAAGAATTCCACTTCACAATAGTCTACATTCCCGGCAAGGAGAACATTGTTGCGGACGCACTGTCACGCGCACCGGCTGGGCTTGAGAAAGGTAACACAGAAGGCAATCTCGAGAAAAATTTCAGTATTCTTTACATTCAGAAAGTCACCTTTGAAAACTTCATCACCACATCTTTAAAGGACATTGCTCATGAACAAGATAAAGATCCGATTTGGAAAGACATCAAGAGCAAATGGCATGAAAAGACACACACACAGATTCGGCATTATTATCTGGTTAGAAACAACATACTGTTCAAACGCTGCACTGTTGATGACAAGCTATGGGTACTTTGCATTCCTGACGATTTTGTTAATAAGCTCATTTGGTACATTCATTTCATCTATGCACATTTTGGTCCACGAAAATGTTTTCATATTCTTCGGATGACTTGTTATTTTAACAATATGGAAAAAAGAATTCGAAGAGTCTTGTCTATTTGTAAACTTTGTCCAAAGGCTAAACCATCTGCTGTCTCACATCGTGCTCCGTTGTTTCCTATCATTCCTTCTAAATTAAAAGAATTTGCTGCTGTTGATCTCTTGGGACCCCTTGTCAGAACATCTAATGGATTTTCGTACATTCTAGTCGCTGTTGAACTTACTTCAAAATTTGCTTCTTTCACTCCGTTACGTAAAGCCACTGGACGGTCTGTATCCAACACCTTTGTTAAAAATTTCTTACGTGAAGTTGGACACGTTAGTAAAGTCATTTCAGATAACGGACCGCAATTCAGATCTGCTGTTTGGTCACGCATGCTTCGGAACCATAAAATCAAACCTGTTTTTATTTCATTGTACTCACTACATTGTAACCCGTCTGAACCGATTATGAAAGAAATCAATAACCTTTGCAGACTTTATTGTCACAGAAAGCATCGGCATTGGGACAGATTTTTACACTTATTTCAAAACGTGCTGAATGAAATGCCTCATGACTCCACTGCTTTACCACCTATTCTCGTACTGAAGAATGAAGAACCACCAAACAGAATCAGAGAGCTTGTACCTTTCCCGAATACACGTAAACTTCGACACAAAGACATAATTGATATGGCTATTAAAAATATAAAATCTGCAGCAGACAAAAGGAGAAAACTACACGGTAAAGCAAATGCAAAGAAATTATATATTGGTCAGAAAGTTCTCATTAAAGCTCATTCATTGTCACAGAAGAAGAAACACTTGAGTCACAAATTCTTTCTAGTTTACAATGGACCTTACAGAATCTGACGTATACCATATGATAATTGCGTTGAAGTTGAAACTCTGTGTACTAGGAAGAGTAAAGGTTTACACCACATTTCACATATAAAACCGTTTATTGAAAGATAATCTGTTTTTTAACTTAGTCTTTGCCATAAAACTTTTCACTTCACACTACTAGTACAATTTTTCACACTGAGAAACTGTTAACATGCAACAATGTTTTGAAGTTAACTATCCAGCCTAGAACATAGGGAACATTTTTAAACAGAAATTACGAATGCATTGTTATAGTGAACAGACGACACAGTGTTGTTATTTGTACATTCTTGCTTGTTAGTTGCACGATTACATAACGACTATCAGGCTCACATACTTAGAACATATACTGGCACTGCTAATGCGATTTTAAAGCAACATTTTGGTTTACTTGAAAATACATTCTGGATTTAAAATACTTTCTGTGCGATACCAGATGACACAGTGGTTAGTTTATTTGACAGCTACACGATTTTATCACGATGCTACTAATGAGTGACCATTTACAATGTTGCTTTTGCGGTATTTCTGTTTCATATCTGCACAGTTTTTCTGAATTCTTCTGGAAAGTAAAACACGTTTTAGTAGTAACTTTTGTGGTATAGCTACAATGAGACAGCCTTTTTCGTAGCACAACAATACGTTACATTATAGTACTTCCTTGATCACAGTAAGGTACGCAATAACTACAATATCTATACGCAAAGCATTTCACTTCCGTTTATGATGAGGTAAGTACATTGATTTCAGCAGAACTTTGCTTACAGAGGACGATAACTACGACACTTCCACGGAGATTATCTTACAACAAGACGCACAGTTTAGCGCTACAGTACACGTATTTGAGTGATTAATTTTGTACTTAAAACACTTATTTTTAAAGATTTTTGAATTACAAAGATACAAAGGTTTTCCATGATACATTTCATTCCATTGCTGTAATCTGTAACACCTGAGGGTATAATTACATTAATCTTCAGGGGGGTACACGCTGACTTTGTGTACCATGTGTTTGGCAAGCACAAGGAACCCTAGCTAATATGGTATTTCCTTATACAACTTTACACATCGGTACCATATTTCTCTAACACAGAATTACACAGCTACCTGATTATTAAACAGAGAAACAAACATTTTTTTTACTACGTCAGTGACAGATGTTTACGCAATTACACAGTTGGATAACTTCACACTTATGAAACTGTATTTCGTCTGTACTTCGTGAACTGTTTATATTTTTTCGGAACCATTATGATACTATGAGAGCTTTGAATGATGTATTTGGTATGGGACATTGATTTTTAAAGTAAGTTTGAGGTAGACACTATTGAAATGAGCAGAGCATTTTTTTTTGTTTTGAAATTATTTCAGAAAGCTACGACGTTTTTGAGATTTGACTGAGGTGTTATGATGTTACTATTACGATGACGATGTGTATTATGCTTTTGACGAATGTTTATTATGATATGTGTTTATTATGATGAAATACTGAAGAAGTGTCGACGAATATGTATATGTGTAATAAGGTAAGGAGTAATGAGTAGTGGTTAGCGACTCTGGTTTGTGAAAAAGAATGTTGGAAACCAAGAATCGTACTTTAATAGTTATGAAATGTGTGTAAATGCGTGAATGTATCACAATGCCGGCGAAAATTTTTTGGACACTGTTATATTTACAGGATTTTGTTTTTACACGTTTGTAACACAAATTCTCGACCTGTGAAATTTTTATATGAGACTGTCACTCTAGTGCAAACTGCTGTCTTAAATATTTCGGTAAGGAAGCTAAGTGGCCCAGGCGGCGCCCAGGTGTGCCAGTCGGCTGGAGAAAAAGCCATTAGGTAAAAAAAAGAAAGGGGGCCATTATCCTTGCTATTGACATTTCTTTGTAGAAAGCATCCCAAATACGACACGCTCAGACTTGAAAACATTTGATTACAGTGTGGAGCTCTTAATTTACGATATTTACTGAAATTCCTAATGAAATGACGAGAAATATTTTATGTCTATACACCTGATTATGACTACTGTCTTTCTAGTTGAGAGATTTTTTGTTGCCTTATGAAATGCCATATGGCTTGTGAATGATATTTCATGCCTTCCTTTGTACATATTTGCTCATTTTGTTTAATATCTAGTTTCTAGTTCCACTGCAGCATTGGTTAAAATAAAATTTAATAGATGTACTAATATCACTATTTTCTGTGTACAGACCCAGTAAAGAATAATTTTATGATGTACTTTCGTAGAAAAGAGAGCACAAATAGACATTTCCCTTCACAGGAATTGCGTAAATGATTTTTTAACTATTTGGTAACTTGTCTGCTAGAGTAAGTAATCATGATGCATCACTCTAGTGTTAAGATGTGACATAGGTATTAGGCATGGCCATCTTTAGTGTACTATTTTTTCTGCTTATGGGTTTGTCATGTTTAGATATAAGTTATTGCATTTGCTGCTGCTGTTTTCCATGCATAGTGCTATTAAATTTCACTTTGTATTACTCTGTTAAGCCAGTTTTACTACTGATTTATTTTTCTTGTTGCTGCATATTGGCTCATATTAGTTGTAATGCTGCATTTTCTCTGTTAATTTAGATTTACTGCTGCTTGCTTTGCCAATTGCATTTTTGTCATTGCTGTTTGTGTTAACTGTTTTGTGCTGCTGCATTGCCTCGTCCCTTAGTTTATGCATCTGAGCTCAGTAGATTTAAGTTAGCTTAAGAGGGGGTAGACTATATAAGAGAGTGAGTTGCAATGAATTGGAAGAAATGCATTGAGAAGATTTACAAAATAAGTACAGAAAGCAGATATAGGTAGCACCTTTTGAAATAATGAAGAACGAAGGGAGATCTCCAAGAAGTAAAGAAAGTTTTGTTTGCAAGATACTGCAGTAAAACAAACCCTGTCGTTCCCCTTTCTGTTATTCCGCTATGTGTTTGTGTACTCTTGTATATATGTGTTCTTCCTGTCTTTATGTGTTTATCTGATGAGAGTTACATTGTAGAATTTTTCTGATAATATGTTATTTACTTTGTAAAGATATTTAGACATTATTTATTGTGTTTTGTTGCTCATATGTGAAGGTAATATTTCAAAAGTTATTCTGATTTTTATGCATGAACTTATGTCATAATTCCTGTAACACTGATGTATATGTATATTCCTATTCTTTTGTAAAGCCTGTATTACTACAAATGTTATCTGTATTGTTATGTTCCTTAATGATGTATTTTGTACCTTTGTTATTATATTCTCATGTTATAATATTGTAATTGACACCAGTTCATCAAATTAAGTAACTTGTAAGCACTCATTTCATTGCACACATTTCTGTTGGTCATAGTATATGCACAATATGTGAAAAAAAGAGGACTGTTAGTGTTTGGACGTGTGTTGATAATTCAGCAAGGAACTGGTTAACGGCATTGCTGGCTCTAAGGACAATTCAAAAACTTTGTGAGTGCACAAGTGGTGGTTTATGGACTTGCTATATTCTCCGCAAGACTCTTCGATGGCGATTGTGCACCTGCACAGTCGCAACAGATGGCTGCTGGCCGTCTCTACAAGGACTGAAGTGGGTCTGCACCTTTGATGGCCCACCAATACCATAATCTCTACCAGGGCTACAGTGGGTCTCGTCTGTGACGACCTACCTACCAATATTCTTCAAAACTTCGACTGACTCTGCTGTGGCTTTGCTCTGTTGTGGACCATTACCTGTCTGCATGTCAAGACTCAGCACTGTCTTTCTATTGGAAGGACAACATTATTCTTCAAGACTGCATTGAAATCCACTACTTCCGTGTGCATTTTCTTTTACTGCTCAGACTTTGAGAAAAGCACTGCAATTTTTCTATGATGAACGACCAGGACTGTCTTTATGGATGTGATAAAATTGTAGCTTTTGACAAACATTGTACCAATAAGTGTGTGCATTTGATTTCTTTGTTAGTGTAATTGTGAAAAATTTTAACAAATATGTATTGGCCAGTGCCAAAAACAATTTGTGAAATTTTTTATGGGGAGCATGGGGGCTATGTAAGTAGGCTGTTTAGGTTTTTATGTTGGTAACGCCACCGCCACATAGCGCTCTGCATGAAAATCACTGGCTGTGCTGTGTGCAGACTGTGGCTGGTTTGCATTGTTGTTGACTATTGTAGTGTTGGGCAGTTGGCTGTTAGCAGCACGTAGCGTTGCGCAGTCGGAGGTGAGCCGCCAGCAGTGGTGGATGTGGGGAGAGAGATGGTGGAATTTTGAGAGCGGATGATCTGGATGTGTGTCCCTCAGAGACAGTACATTTGTAAGAAGGGATGTCATGAACTGCTATATATATTACGTCTTTTGAACACTATTAAGGTAAATACATTGTTTGTTCTCTATCAAAATCTTTCATTTGCTAACTATGCCTATCAGTAGTTAGTGCCTTCAGTAGTTTGAATCTTTTATTTAGCTGGCAGTAGTGGCGCACGCTGTATTGCAGTAGTTCGAATAACGAAGATTTTTGTGAGGTAAGTGATTTGTGAAACGTATAGGTTAATTTAGTCAGGGCCATTCTCTTGTAGGGATTACTGAAAGTCAGATTGCGTTGCGCTAAAAAAAATATTGTGTGTCAGTTTAAGCACAGTCATGTATAATTTTTCTAAGGGGACGTTTCATAGGATTTATGGTCAGCGCGACAGAATCCTAAGGGCCCGGGTTCGATTCTCGGCTGGGTCGGATAGTTTCTCCGCTCAGGGACTGGGTGTTGTTTTGTCGTAATAATCATCAGTCCATCACCATCGCGTAAGTGGCGTCAGATTGAAAGACTTACACCTGGCGAACGGTCTACCCGAGGGAAGGCCCTAGTCACACGACATTTATATTTTATGGACAGCCCCGCAGAATTCATGGTGTCATTTCCCTTCAGCACTACTTCAGACGTTAGTCGAGTCCATGCCACATCATATTGCGGAACTTCTGTGTGCTAGCGGCGGCCCTACACGATATTAGGCAAGCGTATCCGTTTCTTTGGCTCTTCAGTGTATATGAGGCCACTTACATTAGCTTTGGGAGCCTCAGACTTGCGGAGCTCTTTCGTAGCAAGCCGCATTTTGCAAGGATTAACAATTATTATAGATGAAGGAACACTATATTGACAATAGCGTTATTGAATTATTTTATTACACAACGAGGATCTGAAGTAACATTTGTGGAGTGGTTTTTCAAATGTTTACTTTGTTTTTCGAGTGTTTGAAATCCGGCTGACAATTGGCGAGTACAGATCGCAGAAGTTCACTTAAATATTCATCAGATAGGACAGAGCGATATTTATATTTGAGGAACTTGAGTCTTGAGTACAGTAATGCACATAGATAAGTGGTACCAAGGACAGAGGTCACTCTCTTGGCACACTGTCTTGCTAGCGGACATTTTTCTTCTGGAGCCTTTTTCCATAGTTCAAGAGCTGAACAACCGCCAACGGGACAGCCATTTTGCACAACATCAACAGAGAAGGATTTTCTAAGAATGAAGTTTTATGTAGTCTTATATCCCCAAATCAAATATTTATTTCTTCAACAAAGACAGACATTCCTCGTAAATAAGCTTCTATTTGCACCTGAATACGCGCGGTCCGGGCGGCTCCCCTCGTCGGAGGTTCGAGTCCTCCCTCGGGCATGGGTGTGTGTGTTGCCCTTAGCGTAAGTTAGTTTAAGTAGAATGTAGGCGTAGGAACCGATGACCTCAGCAGATTGGTCCCTTAAGAATTCACAAACATTTGAACTTTTTTTTTTCACCTGAATAAGGGAAGGCTTTCAGTAATTATCTTCAATCATAATGTTTTAGTCTCAAAGATTTACCAAAAGTCACTTCATTTGTTATAAAGCTGAACACAGTCTGCGCTAAACCAGAAATAATTTTATCTCTTTCCTGTAATGACGTGTTTAGTGTTTGTATATGCTGAACAATATCAGGAAAAAGGGCCACTGTGGAAGGAAAAATTGCTTGACTGGATCCAGTAATAGGAAAATCAGCCTGGACCATTACCTACCAGTAGCCATCTCGCTAAGTAGTACCAGGAAGGTCGTCACAGCTCATTTCTTCTATGAAGAATGTGAACTGTCGGTGCGTTTTGATATTTGAGCGAATGTAGCTCACAATTATTGTTTGGCCTGGTGGTCTAGCGGTAATGCGAATTTTTAGCACCACCTGCATGACAGGTGGATATTTAGGGGCTAAACGTTCTCTATGAATAATACAGTGAACAGATAGGAATTATAGATGTGAAGTGCCAGCATT
The DNA here is from genome assembly GCF_021461385.2 of Schistocerca piceifrons. Taxonomy (NCBI): domain Eukaryota; kingdom Metazoa; phylum Arthropoda; class Insecta; order Orthoptera; family Acrididae; genus Schistocerca; species Schistocerca piceifrons. Next base: position 681,296,391 of record NC_060141.1, on the reverse strand, counting down.
TGAAACCCCCATAGGGCCTTGCTTTTTACGTGTTGTATACGGTGAACCAAGGGGAGCATTGCTAACAGTCTTCCTAGCAGGCACTGAATCGTTCACTAAAACACAATCCAGGGCTTCTTAGCTCTCAAAACTTCGAGTAGTATCCTTCAATATAACAAAGTCTAAGAGCTCTTCCACCATCCAAAGTCATTTGATACATACCTTACAAGTATGGGAAGTTGCACTATATTTTGGGTATCTGTAGACTTATCCAAAGCCAGACTCATTGCTGGGCAGTTACTCATATTTCTATCGGAGTTACTTACAATATCATCGCCAACAGCAAAAACTCGCCTCCCTATTGTACGTCTATGAGAGGGCATTTGGTCAATCAATGTTTGCAGTTCCTTATTTGCGTAGTCTAAATTAGAAACAGCTTGTACAATGTTGACCTTTACGAACTCCACGTCTGTGTAAGTTTTATGCCGGCCGCGATGGTCTAGCGGTTCTAGGCGCTCATTCCGGAACCGCGCGACTGCTACGGTCGCAGGTTCGAATCCTGTCTCGGGCATGGATGTGTGTGATGTCCTTAGGTTAGTTAGGTTTAAGTAGTTCTAAGTTCTAGGGGACTGATGACGTCGGCTGTTAAGTCCCGTAGTGCTCAGAGCCATATGAACCACTTTTTGTAAGTTTTATTTTTTATTTTATGTTACAATATTAAATGCCAAGACGAAGCTAGTTGTGATTGTTGAATCTGCTTATCCGGTAAACTTTGTCAAAGCCTGCTGTGAGCTTGATATTTTTACTTCAATGTCGATAATTTAGCTATCCTTAACTGAGAACTAAGGGGAAATTCTTCCCTGAAACCACTGTCGTTAGTTTCAAGATGGCGTTTGAGATTACTGGCCCTATACTGTGACAATGTCATTTGACATAAAAGACGTATTGGTTACCGTTCCTCTCTACAAAAAGAGTTGCTCCTCCCATTCTTTATTACACACACCGATCTCTTCTTTGTACAACGGGCGTACAAAAAGTTTTGCACAGTTTTCTCTATTTTTTTTTTTACTTTTTGCAGGAAGAGAATGAAATTTTTTGGGAACAAACCTGGAACATTTAGCTATACATTGAGCCTACTGAATGTAGCCTCCATCAGCTGTGACGCATCCATCCCAACGTTCTTTTCATGATGTAAATGCTCTTCGGTAAAATTCTGGGGATTGACTTTTACACCATCGCTTGACACAGGAAATAAGGTTTTCCTCAGTATCAAATATTTTATCGCGCAGTTAGGCCTTCACACGACCAAAGAGGTAAAAATCAGACAGAGTCAATTCTGGACTGTTTTTCCAACCCATCTTCCTGATTTTCTCCTGCGTCATAAGGGCTGTATGGGGTTTGGCATTGTCATGGTGTAGTCTGATGAGCTGACCCTGAAGCTGCGGTCTTTGTTTCTTGATGGCACGTCGCAGCTTCTCCAATGACAAACAGTAAAGGTCCCGGGTAATTGTGGAGGATCCAAAAAGTCAATGAAAATGACACCGCACTGATCCCAGAAGAAAGAGATCATCACCTTTAGGCCTGCTGTTCATGAAAGTCTTGGTTCTTCTTCCGAGGGGAACCCGGATAACGCCACTGCATGAACTGGGTTGTGCTCTCAGTTTCGGACAAAAACAACCATGTTTCATCCTGGGTAATGACGCCAAAACACTGTTTCCACTCTTCAGTAAAGGTCTGTATGAGACGCTCGCACATATTCTTCCTCATCGTTTTCAATTCTCTTGTCAATAATCTAGGCACCCAACGTGCACAGACTTTTCTGTACCCTAATGTCTGTACTAGTGATACCACACTACCCAACGACAAAGGAGTCAGCTCAGCAAGCTGTCGTGTCGTCACAAATCTGTCATTTTGGATGATGTGATCAATGGTCTCCTTATTCACATCACGCACTGCCGTCGATGGTCCACCGCATCGTGGATTGTCCAGTAGAGAGAAATCACCTTCTTTAAACGTCTGCAACCACCGCTGGATACTGCTGCGATCCACTGTGTCCTCCCCATAAACAGGGAGCAACTTCCTGTGAATCGATGTGGCAGAGTCATCACCGTTGTTGAGGAGGAACTCCATCTCAACCTGACATCTACTTCGCGGTCCATTATAGCTCACACGTAAATAAAAGAACATACTTTTATATACCAACTTATACCTAAACGTTTCAAGTATGTTCACAAAAAATTTCATTCTCCTTATGCAAAAAAATAAAAAAATTATAGATGATTGCGCAAAACTTTTTGAACGTCCTTTGTACTAACGCTTCTTAGATAACGTTGAGACTGTTAGGACACCAGCAATAATCACACGTTTAGTTAAACAATGTACCCACGTTACTACCTACGACTGAGACAGGCCACTGACAGCCGAACCTGATCTGTGCCACTGCAAGGCCGGCGGGGCATGTCACTGTCAAATCGACAAGAAGGTTGCACAATTACGATTTTCAGCAAGTAGCTCCATTTGTGTTAAGTCTCGTCCACACCGGCCACGCGGCAGCGCGTTGCGCAAAACCAACAAAAGAGATTCGACGTGTGCAGGGTGTCAGGTGTGGACGTCAAACAGCGCCGCACTGCGGAATAATAAGTTCCGGGCAGTGTCGGTACATAAAAGGAAATGGTTCTTTCGTGCGCGACGCTGTTTGGATGGCGTTTCTCGTTTTCCATTTTTTTGCGACGCATGCGTGCGCACTCTGGAACAGTGCTGCGTACCTACGAACACACTCCTCCAACCTACGCTGCGCTGCGCCATTGAGTGTCGCTCTGCGCAGTGCGTTTGTGCGCGGTGCGCTGCTTCCGACGTGGATATGGCTTCATAAAATTGTGGATCACTTCTTTTTTTACTTTTTAAAATTTTATTATTTTTATGTTCATTTATTTATATACTTTGTGTCAGCCGCACTACAGTGAAGAAAGAGTCGCGTGCGGCTCTCATGACTTGTGGCACCCACTGTGATATAGAACATCACCCCAAGCAAGTTGAGAACTATACTAAGTCCCAAGGAATAAAAAATGTGCTATGAATACAATTAAAACTAATTAAGGGGGGTAGGAAGGTAAACGGCCAGTCTTGGACCAGGAGAGACACCACAGGACATTTTAATTCCCACTGTTTATACTATTACTAATAAATTCATAAAACTTTGTCACCATGACCGGGAAGGATTCAGCATTCACACTCATAGCAGTGGAAGTTCAAAAACATAACAAAATTAATTTTGTTTTACATGTGAAAGTTCATCATTTTTTCACTTAACTACTGGCTGCGTTTGTTGCCGTAGGTACACGTTTCTTCATAAGTAAGAGAAATTATTCGATGAATTCTGCACAGCATACAAACCATACTCACAGGTGTATGAAACTCTAGAAATTATTTACTTTATGAAAAAATGAAGGTGCTGTTACATTTTAAACTTCATGTTTAGAAAAAAACTCAAATGTTATAGTTAATTATCTCAATTTTTACCACAGTTTTCAATAGATTTGGAAAATTCTAGAATTTCATACACCTGTAAGTATGGGTTGTATACTGTGCAAAATTCATCGAAGAATTTCCGTTAGTTATGAAGAAAAGTGTACCTATAGCAACAAATGCAGCCAATGGTAAGTGAAAAAAAGTCAAATTTCAAATGTAAAAAAAAAATTTCTTATATTTTTTAACTTCCACTTCTTCTAGTGTAAATGCTGAATCCTTTCTGGTCACTTTTGACAAAGTCTTATGAATTTATTCGTAAAAGTATAGACAGCGGAATTTAATATGTCCTTAGGTGCCTCTCCTGGTCCAAGTCGTCCCGTTTGACGCCCTACACCCCTTAAGAACAGTAAGAAGATACGAAACTTTCTGGCAGATAAAAACTTGTGCTGATCGAGACTCGAACCCGGGACCTTTGCCTTTTGCGAGGATATGCTCTACTGACTCAGCTAGCCAAGCACGACTCGCAACCATTCATCACCAATTTCGAGTCTCGGTCCGGCACAAAGTTTTAAACTGCCGGGAAGTTTCACATTAGCGTACACTCCGCTGCACAGTCCAAATTTCGTTCTGTAGAGTAAGAAGATAACAAAGAAAAACACTCTTTATTCAGGCCACGAGTGGCCTACCGGCACCATCCGACCGCCGTGTCATCCTCAGTGGAGGACGCGGATAGGAGGGGCGTGGGGTCAGCACACCGCTCTCCCGGTCGTTATGATGGTATTCTTGACCGAAGCCGCTAGTATTCGGTCGAGTAGCCCCTCAATTGGCACCACGAGGCTGAGTGCACCACAAAAAATGGCAACAGCGCCCGACAGGCTTAACTTCGGTGATCTCACGGGCACCGGTGTATCCACTGCGGTAAGGCCGTTGCCCAAAGTAAGAAGATAAACACAATTTAATTCAATCAGGAAGGAAGCTTCACTTTTGCAGGAGCCTGGATGTTTGGTGTCTGCGTACTGCCGTCACACACACCTTTTTACTCGAACCTCACTCCACCAGCACACAGAAGGCACAAGAAATAACACTGAAACTAATCTGAATCAGTTCATTAGCAGAAACGGGAAGCAATTGTTCCTTCTATTAGTGACAGGAGGTACTACTGGTACATCCAACAGGTGCAACAATACCCCTAATCACAACGGAAAAAAACTGACAACATACGATAAATTCTTCCGCGAAGGATTAGCCGAGCGGTCTGGGGCGCTTCAGTCATGGTCTGTGCGGCTGGTCCTGGCGGAGGTTCGAGTCCTGCCTCGGGCATGGGTGTGTGTGTTTGTCCTTAGGATAATTTAGGTTAAGTAGCGTGTAAGGTTAGGGACTGATGACCTTAGCAGTTAAGTCCCATAAAATTTCACACACATTTTGAACGATAAATTCTCTCGAACTTCCAGCCACGCCATCTTATTTAAAATCGACGACCTTTCGGCTGAGTACTCCTCGGCAGTTCAGAAGTACATACTGTCTTTTGGTTACTGGAACTGACTTATACAGGGTGAATCACCCAAACGCTTGTACTACAAATATTGGGGAAGTGGAAACTGCTATTGATCTGCCACTTTCTCAGAATGGATTGTTAGTCAGAGGCTCCTATTGTTAGGCAATCAACAGACTGTAATACTACTCAGAAAGTTCATGTTTTGTACAAAACTATACTTTTTTAAAGGGAACAATGTCTATTGACATTAACAAACTAAAAGTAGGGTAAATTAGAATGTTTGTTGCAGGATTCAAATGCGAGTCGTTTACGAGACATCGTATTTTGAAAAGTTCCCACATCGACGCTTGTACAATACCTGTGGAAGCATGCACTATAGAACAGCAGAAATATGTGCACGAATTATGTGGAATCTCTCCAGTAACGACACAACTGACCCCCGCAGGTTGTGCTCAGAATAACCACAGGCAGCGGCAATACACGTTTTCTATCTGGTATGGAACGACTGCTGTACGCGTGCCAGCATTTCAGCGGAGATGTCCGAGCAGGCTGCGGTAATACGTCGTTGCATATCACTGGAGTTATTTCTATATCCTTGTAGACAGCGCCTTCCAGCTTTCCCCACAGAAGAGAAGTCTACATGCTTCAAATCCGGCGAACGAGCCGGCCAAGGTACAGGTCCTCAGGGTCCAGTGCAATAATTTGGAAACAATTCGTGAAGACATGCTGTAGTATTCCGTGCACTATGAGCTTGAAGCCGTCATGTTGATACTACACGTTCCTCCTAGTCTGCGGAGGAACATCCTTTAGCTTTCGTGGAAGATGATCTGTTAAGGAGGCTACGATACTTATGCGCATTCAATGTTTCGTCAGTGAATAATAGGCGTATGAACTGGTGGTTCAGTATCCCACACCACACTTTTACAACCCGTGGACGCTTACCTTACACTAGACGAAGCGAACGTCGATTGTCAACAGATGGTGGTGCATGTTTTGGCAGTTTACCTGGCCATGGTTTGTAAATGAGGCTTCATCACTAAACAAGATTCACAACATATCTGCAGTGCCCTGTCTTAATGCCACTGTACAGAAGTTAACACGATTCGCAAATGGTTTCCATGCAGCTGGAGAAAGATATGGTTGGGATGGAACTTGTGTCGATGGAGAATGCGTAGGTCACTTGCTCGACTCAAGCCACTTCCACAAGCGATTGTGTGGAAGCTAATGTACGGATCAACTGTAACAGAAGCAAGAACACAAATTTCCCCCTCTTCTTCTGTCACTTGTTTCCTTTTGTTACGTTGTCTGTTAGATTACCACTATCACTTAACTCGTAGAAGAGACTGATGAATAACTGCCGAGATCTTTGATGCCTATTGGGATATCCTGCTGTATACACCGCACATGAACGAGCTCCATTCTTCCCACGCACTCCATATACCATGAATTTTGTGCATAACAGCATCGTATCTAACAACGACACTGGCTGAAGCACACAAACAGGTATCGGTGTAGAAATTTTTCAAAATTTGATATCTCATAAATGACTCGCACTAGAATCGTGTAACAGACACCAATGACATTCAACCGACACTGGCTGAAGGACACAAACAGGTGACGGTGTAGAAATTTTTCAAAATTTGATATCTCATAAATGACTTGCACTATAATCGTGTAACAGACGCCACTGACATTCTAATGTACTCTACTTCTTGTTTGTTAATGTCAAGACATTGCTCCATTAAAAAAAGTGTGTTTCTACAAATATGCACTTTCTATATGTTATTACAGTCTGTTTATTGGCTAATAATACAAGACTTGACTGCCAATTCACTCTGTGAAAACCGCACATGAACAGCAATTTCCATTTCTGCAACATTTGCGGTGCAAGTTTCAGATCATTCCTCCTGTATAGCCGCATTGCCTTGTGTGACATCGCTGGTTATCTCTCCAGCGCCATAGCAGGTAATTTCTTCGTTGATCGCCCATCGCGCCCGTGTTAACCTTCCGACAGCTGAATCTCAAGCCGTGGTTAGCTGCAGGCCACCGTATTTATTGAAGATGTTATCACAATTCTTTTATTTCGATCGCCTCTTTAATTGCGCAATCCTAGAAACTATTAGTCCATGTAATAACAGATGTCTCTTAGAATGCAGTACGATGTTCGTTTTCCAGAGTATTCTCACCTACCGCCGATTTCTCGGCATGCCGAAGGGGAAAACATCTCCCTTGTTGTAGACAGCGTTGCTCAGTAGTCCGACATGCGGGGTTTCATATAAAAAATGAAAATGGTGTGATGGCCGCCAATTACGCACCCTCTGACTTAGGGTTGAAATATTGAAAGTTTTGGCTGGTTTCGTTGTCTAGGGACTGGGATACGTGGTTGTCGCATTACAAGCCAAATACTGCTGAGTCTACAGTATACAATATGAATGTCAAAGGTTCCTATCACTCGGAAATTGTGAATGTTGAAAGTAACATAGCAATTTATAAATGAAACATTGCAATGAAATAAAATCTGCAGGTACTATTTTTAACGACTTTAAATTATGTGTACGATAGAAGAAGTATCTTTAAGAATGTCACTTATTACTGCAAACGCTTACTGGTGCCGACGGTCCAGCAATTAAATAAAATATAAGTCGCATAACAGGGAAACAATATAATTCTAATTCACATAGTTAGTTATGAGCAACAACATAGATCACGAGATACTCACTTCTAAATGCATGCTACATCTTCACTGCAGAAGCCACAGATTCTCTCAACAGTGCACAGGTCGGCACTATAAACTATTTCTATCACTCGTGACAATGCGCACACTACTCCACTGTCCAACTGCTTCCCACAACCGTGTGTTGTCGCGCCATACTGTCCAGGACCCTCCATGCCCTGTGCGACTGTCCTTCATGCTACACTTTTCTGGACTCCCCCGTGTCCCCTCATCTGTACTGCCCTCACGTCACACTCCCATTAATGAGCACTGTGAGTGACTAGACCGATCCCGCCCTGTCTTCAAGCCAACGCACACTCACAAACATAATGAAACTCATTCGAAATACTGGATTTACATTTAAGTAACTTGAAATTGAATAAATATTCCTATGGCTGGACCATAAACATGCTCTAACACACTTTATTAAATATATAAACAAATCAATAAACATATATCAAAGAAACAAAAGGTTGACCAGTAGGCTAATATCTCTGCTTTCTAAAACACAGCAAATATTTAACCAATTTCTTCATTAATAGTATATATGGGATATAAACAAACACACAGATGAATAAATATATTTGTAAACATGCTGCTACCGTTTTCTCATGTAACTGTGAAGTACTTACTGCCTCATGCAACCAATAGTAATCGGCCACTTTGACCTCCAAAACTCATGTACTATTCAAGTTATATGCCTGTAATTTATACCAATTTAGGTTTTCACTAGTAGCCTTCTAAAGATACGCCGATCGACAAAATCGTATGAACCGTTTAGATTTTGGAAATTCGTTGCTGGGAGTTACTTGTATAATTCACTGTCAGATACTAAACTTTAAACTAATAAAGATACTAAAAATCTGACTACACCATTGGAATCGGGCAAATGATGCTATTGTACACATTTAATTTTGAGATTTCATGATTCCTCTCGCTACTATTAATTTACAAGGTGTTTCAAAAATGACCGGTATATTTCAAACGGCAATAAAAACTAAACGAGCAGCGATAGAAATACACCGTTTGTTGCAATATGCTTGGGACAACAGTACATTTTCAGGCAGACAAACTTTCGAAATTACAGTAGTTACAATTTTCAACAACAGATGGCGCTGCGGTCTGGGAAACTCTATAGTACGATATTTTCCACATATCCACCATGCGTAGCAATAATATGGCGTAGTCTCTGAATGAAATTACCCGAAACCTTTGACAACGTGTCTGGCGGAATGGCTTCACATGCAGATGAGATGTACTGCTTCAGCTGTTCAATTGTTTCTGGATTCTGGCGGTACACCTGGTCTTTCAAGTGTCCCCACAGAAAGAAGTCACAGGAGTTCATGTCTGACGAATAGGGAGGCCAATCCACGCCGCCTCCTGTATGTTTCGGATAGCCCAAAGCAATCACACGATCATCGAAATATTCATTCAGGAAATTAAAGACGTTGGCCGTGCGATGTGGCCGGGCACCATCTTGCATAAACCACGAGGTGTTCGCAGTGTCGTCTAAGGCAGTTTGTACCGCCACAAATTCACGAAGAATGTCCAGATAGCCTGATGCAGTAATCGTTTCGGATCTGAAAAATGGGCCAATGATTCCTTTGGAAGAAATGGCGGCCCAGACCAGTACTTTTTGAGGATGCAGGGACGATGGGACTGCAACATGGGGCTTTTCGGTTCCCCATATGCGCCAGTTCTGTTTATTGACGAAGCCGTCCAGGTAAAAATAAGCTTCGTCAGTAAACCAAATGCTGCCCGCATGCATATCGCCGTCATCAATCCTGTGCACTATATCGTTAGCGAATGTCTCTCGTGCAGCAATGGTAGCGGTGCTGAGGGGTTGCCGCATTTGAATTTTGTATGGATAGAGGTGTAAACTCTGGCGCATGAGACGATACGTGGACGTTGGCGTCATTTGGACCGCAGCTGCAACACGGCGAACGGAAACCCGAGGCCGCTGTTGGATCACGTGCTGCACTAGCTGCGCGTTGCCGTCTGTGGTTGCCGTATGCGATCGCCCTACCTTTCCAGCACGTTCATCCGTCACGTTCCCAGTCCGTTGAAATTTTTCAAACAGATCCTTTATTGTATCGCTTTTCGGTCCTTTGGTTTCATTAAACCTCCGTTGAAAACTTCGTCTTGTTGCAACAACACTATGTTCTAGGCGGTGGAATTCCAACACCAGAAAAATCCTCTGTTCTAAGGAATAAACCATGTTGTCTACAGCACACCTGCACGTTGTGAACAGCACACGCTTACAGCAGAAAGACGACGTACAGAATGGCGCACCCATAGACTGCGTTGTCTTCTATATCTTTCACATCACTTGCAGCGCCATCTGTTGTTGAAAATTGTAACTACTGTAATTTCGAAAGTTTGTCCGCCTGAAAATGTACTGTTGTCCCAAGCATATTGCAACAAACGGTGTATTTCTATCGCTGCTCGTTTAGTTTTTATTGCCGATTCAAATATACCGGTCATTTTTGAAACACCCTGTATGTATGAACTGTGAAGTGTCTGCCATTAAGTTTTCACAAAGTCTGCCGTCTTTGGCACTTCTAGCGTGTCTCCTTCATCGACACAGCGTCACCATGGATTCCTGAGCCACGCGGTCAGCCTGGACGACGCACTGGTGCTATCCCTCCTGCACCGGCCAATGTACGGCCTCACGTGGTCGATGATGAGCGGCCCCTCTCGAGGCCACGCCAACTCTGAACTTCGCCAGGGCGCCACAACTCGCCAGCTACCTCACATTTCTCCACTTATTAACATTCTGCTTTTCCAGAACGTTCAGAAGCAGCACCCTTCAGTTCATACAAGTACATAAAAAACAAATTACGTAGAACAAAATTAAATGTTTAAAATGCCAGGCCAATAGAGTTTACAAAAGTTTTGTTGTGGCGTGGGAGCAGCATGAATTTCTAAATAAACTTAAATTAACACAAATTATCTACATAACGGCATGTTAAATAAATTGCCTGCGTATCAGTTATGCATAAACAACCATGAATTTCGAAATAAACTTAAACTAATACAAATTATATACGAAACGGCATGTAAATCTCGCTTAAGATTCCCTCTAGCAGAAAACGATACTTTAGGAACAAAGTCACAAGGCAAACAATTGAATCACAGTAAGCTCAAATTTCCCGAAGTTCTATTTAACTGACTTTAATAAATCCTTCCTGCCTCCACACACCAAAAATGCGTGTACATACAATTACAATTTTAATTGCCTTCAAGCTGACCACTAAATTCTTTACCATACTTATACAAAGCATAAATAAATACATATTTTACTTAAATTCACGAGGTCAGTGACCTCCAAGATCCCTCAGTGCCGAAACTTCCCCCTCTTGCACACGTACTGTGTCACAATAAACTAACAAATTACTAATGAATCCACAAGTAAAACATAAATTATCCCTTCAAAATTACTACTACTAATTACAAATTAGAACAGCTTTTCATTTCTCCCCTTTCTCTATATACCCTTAGCAATTTTAAACTTCTTTTGTTTCGACACATGTGGCAGCAACGACCATAACGTTCTACCATACCAAGTCTCCCTAGAATCACACTCCTCCTTCATATACCAATTCGTACGAACTTCATTACACAAACTATCGCCATCCACACTATTTACTTCAGCCCTCTCTAAATTTTCTGTTAGTTCTTCCACACATTTCACCGATTCACTACCCACAGCTTGCAGAACTTTACTGTTTTTCCCCTCCAAAATATCTACACTTGTAGCTTCAACAACATTACACATCAATTCACTGTTAAACACTTTATGTTCCTAAAATAATACATCGATGCCTAAGCCATCATCACCATAAGTATTCATCTCAGCAATCTTATTGGCTGAACACCATATAAATCACTACATAAATTCGCATCAGAAACATTACTTTCCCCCGTCGACATATTAACTTTGCGTGAATCGTACTCAACTTTATCCTACGCCGCTGCGTTACACAAATTGCTGCTACCGTGACATACAATTTTGAGACTTTCAGCCTTGCTACATTCCGGTGTGATCGGACAAAAATCAACACACAGTGCAATTTCTACGCCTCTTTCATCCAGATTAACTCCCGATCTTACTTTACATACATTCTCACATTCATACTCTGAGAAACGTTTTAGTTCCACACATTCATCAATAAGTTTTGTTTCGCCTTCATTCGTGACCAGAAACGCGTAAATTCCTTCATACGAAATATCATTACCTGCAGCTTTTACATCACTACACAAATTATCGTTACTCTGTTCTTTTAAACAGAAATCATCTACCTCCGCCGATACGTTTTTAACTTCAAATGCTGGCGAGACCAACGCTAAGCCTCCCTTAGTAATATCGACGCTTTCCGTCGAAACACAATCACCCTCACTTGCAACTGGCGAGACCAAAGCTACGCCGCCCTCAGTAACATCGACGCTTTTCGCCGACTCACAAAATACTAGCTACTATAACACCTTCCTTACTGCAATTGCTGCTATTGACTAACACCTCTTCAGAAGTCTCCACACAATTTGCTTTCACAAAATTCATCTCCTCTTTAACTTCTTTTTGAACCACTGAATCTTTCCATTTATCACCATTCACACACTCATTCATTACACATTCATAACTTACATCAATTCCTTTTTCAAAGTAACCCACAATTTTTTCACCTTTCTCTTTCACAGCGGAACCTATTTCAGTTCGCATTGTACCCCTATCAGTCCGAATTGTATCCTTAACTGTTTGAATTGTACTGATGTATTTCCCATTGTATTCATATTATTTCCCATTGTATTGATACTACTTCCCATTGTATTCATATTATTTCCCAATGCCTGGATCATTTGCGTTAGCTGAGACATAATTGCCCTTGCCTGAATTCCTACTAGTTACACCTTCGCGCTCTGATTTCGGACTAACCGGCTAAGTTCCCTCAGATTTACACACACTAGATGCCTGTTTTATATTCGCAAGACCTATAAGTGGAGCTTGAACTTCAGAGTTGAACACTATCCCACTATTTGCACAGGCACTTATCTGATCTAAGATGGTTCCCTCTGCCATTGTGATGCTTCGGTTGTAGTGGAAGTCGACATTGAAGACTGCCCTAGAGTACTCAAAGACACTGCCGGCGTATTGCGATTGATCTGCGTCCGCCACTGGGGAAATCGCCTGATGTAGTTGTAGCTGCTGCCGGTTACCACGTGTTCCAACCGTCTCTGATACTGCTGTCTGTTAAACACGCTAACCACTACTATTCCCTGCACTCAACTTATTTAGACTCTGAGCCCCCACGAAAATTGCCTTTAACGTGATAGATTAGGCCTCTATCGTTAGCATGTGTTCAATGTGAAAATTACTGCGTAATTTCACTATTTCCAGTAACCTACTTGCGAAAAAGAAACGATCTCATACTGTATTTTGTCAGAGGTTCACTCTACAGACATCTCTATTGGTTTTGCAAGGGTTTTTAAACTTCACATAGTACGCTGAATAACAGAGCAAAGGAATTACCATTTTGCAGGCACAAATCCCGGACGAGCCCCCAATTGCGGGGTTTCATATAAAAAAATGTAATGATGGGGTGTGATGGCCCTCGACTACGTACCCTCTGACTCAGAGTTGAGATATTGAAAGTTTTGGCTGGTTTCTTTGTCTAGGGGCTGGGATACATAGCTGTCGCATTACAAGCCAAATACTGCTGAGTCTACAATATACAGTACGAATATACACCTGAATCGAATGGTTCGAAGGTTCCTATCACTTGGCAATTGCAAATTTTGAATGTAACGGAGCAATTTCTAAATGAAAGATTGCAGTTAAGTAAACTATGCAGGAACTATTTTTAAAGACTTTAAATGAGGAGTACGATAGCAGAAGAACCTTTAAGAATGCCGTTTATTACTGCAAACACTTATTGGTGTCGACGGTCCAGTAATTAAATAAAATATAAGTTGAATAACAGGGAAACAATACATTCCTACTTCACCTAGTTAGTTATGAGCAACAACATAGCTCGCGAGATATTCACTTATAAATGCATACTACGTCTTCACTGCAGAAGCTACGGTTATCTCACGACGGCACAGATCGGCACTACGAAATATTTCTATCACTGGCGACCACACACAAACTGCTCCACTCTCCAAGTCTTTCCCAAAACCGTGCATCTGTTGCGCCATACTGTCCAGGACCACCCGTGTCCTGTGAGACTGTCCCTCGCACCGCACTGTTCCAAATTCCCCAGTGTCCTCTCCCGTATGACCCTCACACCACTGTCTCATTAACGAGCACTCTCATTGGCTAGAGCCCTCCCTGCCTCTCTCCAACACACTGGACTCGCATTCGGGAGGACGACGGTTCAATCCCGCGTCCGGCCATCCTGATTTAGGTTTTCCGTGATTTCCCTAAAAATCGCTCCAGGCAAATGCTGGGATGGTTCCTTTGAAAGGGCACGGCCGACTTCCTTCCCCATCCTTCCCTAGTCCGATGAGACCGATGACCTCGCAGTTTGGTCTCTTCCCCCTAACAATCCAATCCAATCCTCTCTCCAATCCAACGCTCACTCACAAACATAATGAAACACATTCAAAATACTGGATTTACATTTAAATAATTGAAATTAAATAAATATTCCTACGGCTGGATCATAAACACACTCTAACACACTTTATTAAATACATAAACAAATCAAATTACATATATCAAAGGAATAGAAACAAATGGTGGGCCAGTAGCCTAATGTCTCTGTGCTTTCTAAAACACAGTAAATATTTAACCCATTTCTTCATCAATTGTATATAACGCATATAAAAAAAGACACAGACGAATAAATACATTTATAAGCGTGCTGCTACCGTTTTCTCGTGTACCTGTGGAGTACTTACGGCCTGACGCGATCGAAAGTGATCAGCCACTTTGAAATCCAATAACTCATGTACTATTCTAGCTACATGCCTGTAATTTATACCAATTTAGGTTCACACTAATAGCCTTCTGAAGACATGTCGATCGACAAAATCTGATGAACCGTTTAGATTTTGGAAATTCGTTGCTGGGTGTTACTTGTATAATTTATCGTCAGATACTAAACTTTAAACTAAGAAACATATTAAAAATCTGAGTACATCATCAGAATCGTCGTGCAAATAATGGTAATATACCTGTTTCCTTTTGAGGTATCGTGATTCCTCTGGCTACTATTAATTTCTACATGAACTGTGAAATTGCTGCCATTAAGGTTTCACATAGTACGCCATATTTGTCACTCCTGGCATGTCTCCTTCATCTATACAGCGTCACCATGGAATTCCCAGCCACGTGGTCGACCTGGACCACGCGCTGGGGCTATCCCTCTTGCACCGGCGAACATACAGCACCACTCGGTCGCTGACGAGCCCCGGCCTGCCGAGCGGCCTTCGCGTAGCCACGCTAACTCCAAAATTAGAATATTTTCAGGGCGCCACAACTCACCCGTTACCTCACAGACATAAAACTGTCTACATCCACATGGCATTGTAGATACTCAAAGCGTTCTGACGCCTACATCGTCATTAAGATGCCTCATGAATTCTCGAAGTTTATTGACACCCTGAAGACCAAATCAACTTGATGCCTGTTTAGAGGGCGATTAATCTTTCCCGTCACTCAGCCACAGAACTGCAAAAACCCAAGCTTCTTCCAGACCCCCTCAGGGCCCTCCTGCTTCAGTGTTTTCGGAAAGACGGCTTGCAGAATTCGGTAGTTGTGATAGCCGTTTTTTTTTTAATACTTTCCATAAGTGGCTCAGTTCCTTCTACAGGTTTACAGTGTCTGAGATGGCTTCCACTCAGTGCATCAAGATTCTCAGGACACCATGTCTCTATGACAGATGGTCGTAGCTGTTAAGGTGCAGAAATTAGTCCACGTGGCTGGATTTTCGGTGAACACTGTGGCCAAGACACCCATCTCCTTTAGGCGGACAAGGACATAAGGGAACGGCAAGACACCATCAGCGTCTACCTCCATCATGAAATTGGTGTTGTCATGGACTTTGTTGACATTGTCCAAGAATTCTCCCAATTTTTCATGTACATGAGACCAGACAACAAACGTGTTGTTGATGTAGCGATAAAAGCAACTAGGCTTTGCAGGAGCTGTGACCAGGATGTTGTCCGCAAAGTACTCCATAAACATCGTGCAAGGTCGCAGCGAGCATGTAGAAGTGCTGCAACAGGACTGAGCATGGACTCGACTAATGTCTGAAGTAGTGATACAGGGAACTAACACTATGATCTTGCTGTCCATAAATCCATAAGAGTAGGATGGGGTGGAGATCTCTCCTGCACAGCACGTTGCAAGGTATCCCATGTATCTCAATAATCTTCAGGTTTGGAGCGTTTTTTGGGCATTGGAAGTGTTTAAGCTCAGAAGAGTGTTCCTGAAGCCACCCTGTAACAATACTGGACTTGTGGAGTGTCACACTGTCCTGCTGAAATTGACCAGATCCGCCGGAATGCACAATTGACATGATTGGACGCAGGTGATCAGACACGATGCTTACGTACATGTCACCTGTCAAAGTCGTATCTAGACGTATCAAGGATCCCATATCACTCCAAAGGCCCCAAACTATTACAGAGACTCTACTAGCTTGAACAGTCCCCTGCTCACATGCAAGGTCCATGGATTCACGAGGGTTTCTCCACACCCGCACACGTCCGTCTGCTCGATACAATACGAAATGAGACTCGTCCAACCGGCTAACATGTTCCCAGTCATCAGTAGTCCGTCAGTGTTGACGGGCCCAGGCGGAGCGTAAGGCTTTGTGTTGCGCAGTCATCAAGGGAATATGAGTGGGCCTTCGGCTCCAAAAGCACATATCGATGATGTTTCGTTGAATGGTTTGCACGCTGATCGTTGTTGATGGGGCAACATTGAAACCTGCAGCAATTTGCGAAAGGATTGCACTTCTGTCACGTTGAACGATTCTCTTCAGTCGTCATTGGTCCCGTTCTTGCAGGATCTTTTTCTGGCTGCAGTGACGTTGGAGATTTGATGTTTTATCAGACTCCTGTTATTCACGGTACACTCGTGAAGTGGTCGTATGGGAAAATCCCCACTTCATTGCTACCTGGGAGATGATGTGTCCCATCGCTTGTGCGCCGACTGTTACACGACGTTCAAAATGCCATTATAGCAGCTGTAACTGACCTAACACTTGCGCCAAACACTTGAAGTCTTATATAGGCATTACCGACCACAGCGTCGATTCTGCCTGTTTACTTGAATACGCATGCCTATACCAGTTTCTTCGGCGCTTCAGTGTAGGATTCCGGATGGGAACGAGCGTGAATAATGATACCACATCAAGGCTGACCATAATACCACTATCTACAAGACCGGGCATTTATTCGACTGATGAAGCCGGTCATTTCTTGATGTAGTGAACACAGTGAGTAACATGCCGCGTAAGTTGGCGGGCCAAATACTTCGCGAGTCTGTAAGTCAGCGATCCAGTGATTTTCACGATGCAACGTACACGTATGTTCTTCTAACGTGCAGCGCACTTTGCGAGTCTGTAAATCGGTGATGGCCAACGGGTTTGCCGCAGCGGTGAAACCTGTTCTCGTCAGATCACCGAAGTCACGCGCTATCGGGCTTCATGTGTTCATATGTGTGTGAAATCGTATGGGAATTAACTGCTAAGGTCATAAGTCCCTAAGCGTACACACTACTTAACCTAAATTATCCTAAGCACGAACACGCACACCCATGCCCGAGGGAGGACTCGAACCTCCACCGGGACCAGCCGCACAGTCCAAGACTGCAGCGCCCCAGACCGCTCGGCTAATCCCGCTCGGCTATCGGGCTTCGCTAGAACTTGGGTCAGTATCCAGGTCTGCCGAGTGCTGTTGTAAAGCGGGGTGCACTCAACCCTTGTGGGGCCACTTGAGGAGCTACCTGATAGAGAAGTAGCGGCACCATCACGAAAAGTGACAACGACGGGGAGAGCAGTGTTCTGACCACATATCCCTCCGTATCCGCACCCAGTGATGCCTCAGGGCTGAGGATGACACGGCGGCCGGTCAGTACCGTTGGGTCTTCAAGGCCTGTTCGAACGGTGTTTGTAAGTCGGCGATCTAATGCTGCTCACGATGGGACTTGCTGGTGTGTTCTTCTTGTAAGACTTTCTGAGGTCTTACGATGGTGCTCGAGAGAGGAGATTTTAAATAACATTCTCTTACAGTGACGACCTCTTGAGAAGCTCCAACGGCTTCCCCATTTTTCTGGTTGTTGGGTCCCTTGATAATTTTTGATATGTCTTCCCGCTAACTTCAAGTTTTACAGTCGGCTCGTTCCGTAATGACAGCAGTGTTGCACTCGTCATCTGGCAAGACTACAAGCCGGAGAGGAAGTGTGATAAGATAAGCTTGAAAAACTCAGTCTACTGAGGAAAAAATTATAGAAAACCAGCTTTTTAAACTAGTATATTATTGTAGTACGTCAGGCATAAAGTCATGTAAATTTGGGTACGCGAACGATTTTGCTGTCGCATACTAAAGTAAAAGTTTTAACGACCGCGACGAAATACTCACTGCAGACATGGAAGTACAGAACACTTCCCACTCCAAGTCACACCTTCATCGAAACCCTAACAACACAAACAGTACCACTATGGACCTAAGAGCAGAGATACAAACAGAAAACAACTTCTATGAATGGCCAATACATCAGGCATGAGTGAGCGGAAATACCTGGGAGTGAAATCTGATTCCACTTAACGTATAACTCTCATCTAGATGACCCAAAACAAATCCCATGATGATATCCTGTCGACACTATGTGTAACGACTGGTGGTTGTGGAGCGAGCGCATTGAGAACATCAGTACTAGCCCTTGCCTACTGCGTGCCTGAATACTGTTCGCCAATCTGGATGGGAAGTGCACATGTTGCTACAGCAGACGTCCAAATGAAAGAGTAAATGCGGATAATCACTGGAACACGCAGGGCCACCCATATGTCTGGCTCACCATTCTAGCAAACATAGAGCCATGTGAAATTAGTTCAAGTGGTTCAAATGGCTGTAAGAACTATGGGACTTAAAGTCTGACGTCATCAGCCCCTAGACGTAGTACTACTTAAACCGAACGAACCTAAGGACATCACACACATCCATGGCCGAGGCAGGATTCGATCCTGCGACCGCAGCAGCAGCGCGGATCCGGACTGAAGCGCATAGAACATCTCGGCCACAAGATCATACAGAAAATTCCTAGATAACCCAGACGTTTCTGTGCACCATGACCTAGGAACTACAAACAACCTTAAATGCAGATTACCTTTGTAGAACATCGGTCAAGAACTGTAAGGCCTCGACTCGAAGAAATCTTGGAATGAACTATGGACTGTAACTGAATATAAGTACTGTAACTTGGTGTACGAGCATTACAAGAAGAGCGACGAATTCAACCTCCCGAGTAAATTGTGGACAAGTTTGAACCGTGTCAGGCTGACGATAAGTAGGTGTAAACATCTAACAAAGAAATGGGACATATTAGACAGTCCTGAACATCAGTGCGGGTAAATCCAATAGGTGGACCGTTTACTGGTGTGTGATGTGCACTGCTAAGAGAGTAATCGAAAGGACATACATACACTCTCCACCTTATCGACAGGGTAGCTAATGATAATTTGTAACCTTGTATTTCTAAAGGATACGGCAGCTCAGTATACAGCTATCAGAGTATTTTAGTTAATACGTATGTGGTGGATGCTTTTGCACATGCCGAACAAATAAGTAAATAAATAATTATAGTCTATCTACTGTGAAAATGACTGCATCTGGGTCATGATATGAAGACGCCTCGCGGTCTGCAAGGAACATAAACGATATCGAATACCATGAGAGACGAACTGGTTTTGCATAGAATGAGGAGAATCGTTAGTGTACTATCTTTTATAAGAGGGCGTGCTGAAAAGCAATGTCTCCGAATCTGTAATGCGAAAATCCTTCAAACTTTTTAAATAAAACAAATTTTATTATCATTTTACATCTATATTCTTTATGTCTACACATTTATGTTCCTACCTATTCACCCAAGCAACGAACGCATTTCTCCCAATGAGAGACCAGTTTGTTGATATCGTCACTGTAGAATATTTGATTTGTCCACGGAATCACAACCACAACCACACCTCTGTTTCCACCGCTTCAGTACTATCAAACTGAATTCCTCCAAGGTGTTCCTTGAGTTTTGGAAACAGATGAAAATCGGTTGGGACAAAGTCGGGACTGTATAGAGGATGATCGACGACAATGAATAAAAGGCGTGCGATTGTTGGAGATGTCACACGTTCGTGCGTGGTCTGGCATCGTCTTGATGAAAGAGAGGGAGCTCCATGTATGGATGAACGCTTCGAATTCGGAACATGACTAAAGCACGCTTTTTCTCTGCCACCGACGTAGTTTACGTTACACAGCGCCACGTTACACACTATAATTCGGAGCCCTCTAGCAGCAGACGGTTGGTAATTCCGTCAACGAAACGGAAAAGTCAACCGAGTAATATGCGTGAGATGTAATACGTCAACCGGTATTGAGAACACAATGAAAAATTGGGAAGATTCCATTTCAGTACGCCCTCGTAGATGACAGTTCTGGATAACCTGTCAAGTGGGTAAGGCTTTCCCGTAAATGTTGAAATTATATGTTGTTAATTCCTGTTTGAAGAATACAAATAGCAGAGAGACCACACGGGAATGGAAACGCGTTTAACGGTAGTGCCTCATTCAATAATGTAGCTGTAAGAGATTTGCTAGCACAAAGCGGAACAAGTGAAAAACCAATGACGTTAACTTCAGAGCTCAGTGTGGGTGGCGGGGGGAGGGGGGGGGGCACAAGTTGTAAGGTGCACACTATTCAATGCGAACAATAGCAGCTTGAGGTATGCATAAGATGTTTGCATGAAATTTGATGACTCCTAATCTCTTCGTCAGTTACAGTTGCGGTTGGCTCTGGAACGCAGTGATGAATCGTGAAACAATAGAATCGTATTGGTTTGTAGAATGGTTTCCACACTTTTACGACTCTATGTCACAACACTCCCGAGTCTAAATTTTCATTACGCTAATTTCACGTGAAACTTACACAGGTTACCAACCGACAGCAACACCAGTTCCGGAACCGTCTCCGCCTTTGTAGAATGAGGTGAATCATGGAGAGTGCAGACCTCATCTGTATATGCTGTAAATTATGGCGTGAAGGTTTTTGCTAATATAGTTCTTACATCAGTTGCAAGACACATACACTTGGGCAAGTGCTTGCAGATGATGCCGTTCTCACTTGAACAACTTCTTGGAAGTTAAGTGATGTACTGATTGCTGATGTAAACAATTATTGTTATACAAGAACTTGTTACATGTTTTTGTTATTAAGATATTGCACATCTGTAACACGACGTTAGGACAAGTTTGTGTATTTTGGGAGCGGTAGTCTAAGTACTGAACAACACCAGTAACACCTGGAGAAGGCCCAGGTATTACTCTCATCACCCGCCTCCCAAATATAGACACCAGTGATGAGAAATACAGAGTGCCCCACTCAAACCTCCCTGATTTCAAAGACCCAGGGGAAAAAAAAACACAGTAGATACTACAATGAAAAATGCACCACATTGTAGAGCATCTCAAATAATTTATTTATTTATTATGAATACACATCTACGTGTGAACCATTTATAGCACGAAGAATATCTAGTCTATATTCAATTTATTGCCACGTTTTTTGTAACACTTCCCCTGTTATTGTTGCAGTCTCATTAGTGATACGATGTCGCAACGTAGGAATATCGTCCACTTTGGTCGCATACATGCAGTCCTTCACGAATACCCACATGAAGAAATCAAACGGCGTAACGTCGGGTGAACATGATGGCCAGGAAATGGGTCCTCCGCGTCAGATCCAACGACTGGGAAATTTCCTATCCAGGAACTTGCAAACAATCGTTAACCAATGAGGCGGAGCTCCATCTTGTTGAAAAATTATGTTCGGTTGCAAGTATTGTATCTGAGGTTACACAAACTGCTCCAACATGTCCAGATACATTGATCCATTCACTGTTCCGCAAAGAAGAACGGTCCAACAATCCTGTCCTGCATTAGCCCACACCAGACGTTTAGTTCAGGGCTATCAAGAACATGTTCAATGAAAACGTGCGGATTTTGCGAACCCCATATCCGAACATTATGCCTATTAACCCTTCCTGATAGATGAAAGGTTGCCTCATCTGAGAATAAACATTTTTGCAGGAAGCTGGTACCCATATCAATATGCTCCAGCATATCTGCCGCAAATTGGTGTTGGCATGGTTTGTCGTTTGGCGTCAGATGTTGCAGAATTTGCACTTTGTAAGCACACATACGAAGACGCTGGTGAACTAAACAATGCAATGTTGATCGAGGTACATCAGGTGGCCTAGATGTTTCATGAATTGACTTACGGGGGATTCTGAGAAACGTTTGTCTGATGTCCTCCACTGTCTCTTCTGAAACTCCTTAACGTGCACCGCCAGAATGTTTCAGAACACTTCCTGTTGCCAGAAACTTCCTATACCACTCCTTAATTGTTTTCACATCAGGTGGATCACATTCATACGCTCGACAATAATTACTTTGCACAGTAATCGGCGATTTTGTTTCTGCAAACCGCACTACTGCTTGCGCGCGCTGCTGTGGAGTCGCCATTTTCACTTCATGAATCCATGCTGCAGTCTCGCAAGGATTATTGGCACTTCTGATGCGGGAATATAAATTCTTGGAGATGCTTTATAATGTGGCGCATTTTTCACTGTCGTATCTACTGTGGTTTTTCTCTCTGGGCTCCTTGAAATCAGGGAAGTTTGAGTGGGACACCCTGTACTGAGAAAATTACCCTAGGCTATTACCTTCACCTCCAGGAAACGGGCCCAGGATCTACAGCTACATATTATTCATTTGTGACAGTATTAGAATTGAATAACATTTAATTCAATTACAAAACTTGCATAAAAAATAGTTTAATCGTTTATTACAACTTTGGCGCCACATGTCGATTGATATCATCTGATGTGCTTTCGGTGGGCTGATATTTACATAGAAAGGGTATTAGCCGTTTGAGTCACAAATTGATAAAAAAATTAATTTCTAAATTTTTCACAAAATTGACCGTTATCATCATAGTAACCAAGGAATACAAGAAGACCCCGACAAAAAATGAGCAGTAAATTGATTTAAAGTTTTGGTTTCAATTTAAAACCACTGGTACATATGTTTTTCAACCACCCATCATTTCATTAGATATATTTGAAAGTAATTTCGCATTTTCTACACAAAATCCCACATCTCGAAACTTCCATGAACTCACGATGCCTAAAACAAATTACAGTCCTAAATAACAAGCAAAAATTGGCCTAAAATGCAATAAATTTATATCAAAGTGCACAGGGTGGTCCACTGATCGCGACCGGGCCAAATATCTCACGAAATAAGCGTCAAACGGAAAAACTACAAAGAACAAACTTGTCTAGCTTGAAGGGGGAAACCACAAGGCACTATTGTTGGCCCGCTAGAAGGCGCTGTCATAGGTCAAACGGATATCAACTGCGTTTTTTAAAATAGGAAACCCCATTTTTATTACATATTCGTGTAGCACGTAAAGAAATATGAATGTTTTAGTTGGACCACTTTTTTCGCTTTTTCATAGATGGCGTTGTAATAGTCACAAACGTATAAGTACGTGGTATCACGTAACATTTCGCCAGTGCGGACGGTATTTGCTTCGTGAATATGTGATAAAAAATGGGGGTTTCTATTTAAAAAAAACGCAGTTGATATTCGTTTGACCTATGGCAGCGCCATCTAGCGGGTCAACCATAGCGCCATCTGGTTTCCCCCTTCAAACTGGACTAGTTTCGTTCTTTGTAGTTTTTTCGTTTGATGCTTATTTCGTGATATATTTGGCTCGGTCACTATATGTGGACCACCCTGTATACTGCTCCACTGGCTTAAATTCGAAACCATTCACAGCAGTTACTTACGTTACTTAAGGTATGTGTACTTTCACTGTCGCTAAAGTCCTCAGTATGGCTAGTATAAGAAAACCGCGTGTTACAACTCCCTACAATCACGTAGCACGACCTCAGCGCCGACTGTTGCTTTGAACGCTGTAAGTGACTGCTGCAGTGCACTATATTCGTAGATGTACCTCGGTGTATCACTACATGTATCAGTGCTACGCACGGTTTGATGCGAAAGGCACTGGTACTTCAATAGTTTCAACCTGAAACCACTGGTACTCAGAGGGTTAACTGGGAAGCTCCCTTAAGTTCGCACGTATTTCTGGCTGCAGTAAAGTGAATATCGTGTATTCCTCTCGACTCTTGGTAGCCCAATGAGACAGAGAGGAGGAGAAATGAACGTGAAAATCATGGACGGAAGGGGAGGGGAAAGGGCTGGCAAGAAAACCGCAGACTGCCGGTGTTATTACACCCGGGGAAATCCCTGGGAGTGAAACCTAATTTTCTTAAGGGCAGGCCGAAAGAAAAGAACTCTCACTGCCCGGTGAACCGCATGCTCACCGGTCACACCGGGATGCTCTCTTTAAACGTAACACCGCGGGAGCTGGTCATTACAGCCATTACATGTCCGGCCCCTCTTTCGTAACACGGATCTCCCATCGGCTAACGAACTGCTCCCGTTCGCCAGTAGCCAGCAGCTGGATTCATGAGCAGCATCAGCTGAAGCTACCCAGCCATAGTCAAACGAGGGGAAAATATCCGCAAACAGTAAACAAACACCTATCAGTCTACAAATAGACACCACAACTCAAACAAAAGATAAATGGTTAACATTCAGCGGCAGTTGGCGGCAGTAAATGATGCGATCGTACACTATCAATTCGCAGTGGACAGTGGAAGTGAAACGTTCAGATAAATATGTTAGGAAAAAGAATACGTCGAAAATCGTCCATCTGGAGTAAGCAGATCAATTGAATACGACCCCAAAACTACACAGACGGATTAATAACTGTGGTGTCACCGCCAGACACCACACTTGCTAGGTGGTAGCTTAAATCGGCCGCGGTCCATTTAGTACATGTCGGACCCGCGTGTCGCCACTGTGTGATCGCAGACCTAGCGCCACCACAAGGCAGGTCTGGAGAAACGGACGAGCACTCGCCCCAGTTGTACGACGACATTGCTAGCGACAATAAGGACGAAGCCTTCCTCTCATTTGCCGAGAGACAGTTAGAATAGCCTTCTGCTAAGTCCATGGCTACGACCTAGCAAGGCGCCATTAGCCTTACATAGTTTGAGAGTTATAGTATAAATGTCTCAAGAAGAACGATGTATACAACAATAATTAAAAGTTAAGTATAAAGCAGCTACGTACTTTTCTTGCTACCATTCAATAGTTATCCTGTTCCAGAATTCACGCCCGTCTGCGTTAGATAGCGTGCCTATCGGCCCCCTCAAAATAACACTGTGTCGGCACTTCTGTCGACACATCAATAACATTATAAATCGTAAAGTCAAATGATAATTTCACTTGTGTTGCTAACGTTGTTTCCCACCTTAAAAATAAGATATTATCAAGCATAAATGTAATGTAATACCATACGAGGGGATATCTGAAAGTAAGGCACAATAATTCTAGCACTAAAACCTTTAATAGGTCACAAAACAAAACAAATAAATCACAGATGAACTTTCTATGCAGTCATCAACGTTGTCAACACACTCCTCCCATCGTGAAACCAGTTTCCATATGCCCAGTTCATAGAAGTCTGTTCGGTTAGAGTACAGCCATCTCACTTGCGCATCTTTCGCAAAGTACTGGTCAGCCAGAAATTACTTCATGGGACCAAACAGACGAAAGTCCGACGGTGCAAGGTCCGAACTGTAGTGTGGATGCTGGAGCATTTTCCATCCAAACTTGCCAATTTTCTCACGAACAGGAGCAGCAACATAGGGGCGAGCATTGTCATGAGGAAGTGTGACACTGTCGGCATTAATGTTGCAGCGTTTGTCACGAAGTTTTTATTTACGGGACGCTAAAGTTATCTTGAGATACCTTTACTTTTACTGTAATAAAAACAATCACGTCACATGCGAAGTTTAAGAAATTTATTTAAACTGATTATACACATCTAAAGACAATGGCATCTTGTGATACTAAAAAGTTACAATTGTGGTTCTCATCCTTCAATGATGAGTTCTATGCACTTTTCTTCCTGGAAAATTGGTTAATTACATCGTCAATAGGACAGTCAGTTTCAGGGTATTCCGAGTTAGGTACGGGAAACTATTGTTACGTTATTACGAAAAATATTGTTACGAGTCTAGTAACAATATTTTTACTGAGATCTTACTATGCATTACTATTACTAATATTTTACAATCGGGTTCCCGGGTTCGATTCCCGGCGGGGTCAGGGATTTTCTCTGCCTCGTGATGACTGGGTGTTGTGTGATGTCCTTAGGTTAGTTAGGTTAAAGTAGTTCTAAGTTCTAGGGGACTGATGACCATAGATGTTAAGTCCCATAGTGCTCAGAGCAGCCCATATTTTACAATCAACTGATCACTCTAACTCTTGACTAATTTTCAAACTTGCACATCCTACAACTAGGACTTATTAGTTATTCATATTTCAGTCTTCATATTTCTGCTTCTGAATGTAAACTAGCTTCCTATTCAGCGAATAGTCCGTATTTATAACGCTACGTATCGAAGGTTCTCTGTACAAGAAAACAGTAGAATATTCGCTACTTTTCTCGAACAAATGCCAACCAGAATAACGTATCGAGATCACTAGAATGGCCCCGACTTCTCTCGTAGGTATGTGTTAGCTATCTATGTTCCAGACAGAAACGTATAAAATACGACGATGCCGACAGGCGTGCTACATAGGAAACTACAACTACTCGAAAACTCGATTCAGTCTAGTCGACTGACGAAAGTTACAAACTGACTGGCGAGGGCGGCGCGGGTGGCAATGCGAGCGGCCGTGCAAGGTTGTGGGCGGGGGGGTGAGAGGGGGGGGGGGGGCGCCACTAATTCACAGCGGTCCCGTGTTGAGCAAAGTCAATGTAAAACACCATGCATATCCAGAACACCGTCACAAGTGCCTTCCTAGCAGACTCAGTCACACTGAATATTTTTCGTACTGGGAACCTGCATGTTTCCACTTCATTGAGACCTGCTTGGTTTCGGACGTGTAGTGCTACGCCCACTGTTCATCACCAGTGACGATTCCTTTTAGAAAATCATGCCCTTCTACGGCGTTACGCTTTAATTGATCCAAGCTTGTCATCATCTACTGGACCTTGTGGTTGTCAGGTTCTTAGTCACTCAGTGTGCACTAACTTAACGAAATTTCAACATGTCGTGAACAATATCGTACACCACATCATAGGAAATGTTGAACTGCTGCAAAAAGGTTCGCAGCTGCACACGCCGCTCGTTCAAAACTGCTATCTCAAGGGCTCCCACATTCCGCGGGTGTTGCAGCTGTACCGGCCGCTCGGAGAGTGGCTAATGACTGAACTTCACTCAGCCATCTTGAAGAATACACACCACCTAGGGACATTCCTACGGCCATACAGT
This sequence comes from Schistocerca piceifrons, assembly GCF_021461385.2. Taxonomy (NCBI): domain Eukaryota; kingdom Metazoa; phylum Arthropoda; class Insecta; order Orthoptera; family Acrididae; genus Schistocerca; species Schistocerca piceifrons. Next base: position 681,269,100 of record NC_060141.1, on the reverse strand, counting down.
AGTTCTCTTACCCGCCATGCATGTCCCTGTGAATTTCATTCGCTTTATGCCTTATGATCCACAAATATCAAACCACAATTCGTTGGTCTTCATATGTTGACGACAGTAACATGGGCGCCATTTTTGTTTCGCCGTTCTGCCTTCTCTCGTTACTGCTGCACATGAAAGCAAAATACTCTCTGTCGAGCAAACTTCAAACTATGTCGTCGTGAAATTTCAAAATTCCAGCGCAATATCAGAGGAGAAAAAAATTGTTGTGCGTTACTTTCCGATCCTCCATCGTATTTGTAATTAATACCCTATACATCACAGTTATCGGTATATAAAACATACCTGTACTACAAGCCTCTAAAATTGATTCACAAATAAGAGAAACGAGACACATAACATAAAACAGATAGCCTTTTGAAAGGTGTACATGTTACGAGAAATAGTTGTGAAAGAATACAAGCCATGTGAAATAACAGTTTATCTGGTATATTTGTCAGTTTATTTATAATTTGTGCTACTATGAACATCTTTGCACGTCTGGACACATGAGTGATACCTACTTTCTGGCTACCAAAGTACTACTGAGTAGAGCTTGTGCGAGCGAGGAAGTCGGTTCAGTTGTCGGCCAGAGAGGGAGAAAGAGTGTGGCGTCATGGCAGAGTGAGAAGTTTGGATGGTCAACGTGCAGCACAGAGAACTGAATTTTAGTTCAGATGCTCCCTAATATCTAATTGAGTATTAAGGATAAAGGACGATATGAGATAATTTTTTATAGACACTTTTGGAAAAAGGTACTGTACGCGGACTTTACTTTGCTGCAGGTGATAGCCAAATAGTTACTGTAGTGTTTAATAATATCTTGATGTTGGTATTCAGAGGAATTACCATGAATGTGTTCAATATACTAATTAGTTTCCTCCTACCACTCTTAATTAAAAGTATTTCTTTTAAAAAGGCGAAGAGCAAATTTTACGTAATTCAAATAATCTGTGTAAAAGTAATTTTTGTGCTATTTGACAATGCTGAGGAAAAGTTATTGTCAATGCTTGTTCGAATATATTTTCTGTCTCATTAAAAGGATTCAATATAAATATAGAATACTTCCCCAGTCATTTATAAATACTTCATGAAGCTTATCCCCGCTGTTAGATGAAAGATAGATTCGGTAAAATCTGCACTGCAACGAGTTGCAGTATTGCGTGGACAGTGAATCATATTATCAAAAAAGGAAAACAAGGTTAATTTGCTAATGCAGCCTGATAAATAACGCAAGGTAATCAGTTTGTCGAACAGTGGTCTACTTTAGGTACGTGAAGTTCAGCATTTCACATTCTGGCAGTATGCAGAAATAATAGAGTCAAGTTATCCGTTGCAAAGTAAGAAATAATTGTAGGACCTAAACGAACCTTTGCAGAAAGTTAGCGAAACTATGACATAAATTCAGCATAATGCGTTTTACGGCAGGGCATAGTTTTCGTTACGCAACAGTTAGCCATTGCATTGATTGTTTCATGAGAAAACCATTCTCAGTATTCTTGACGACTATTGTTTGTAATCGATCTCAGTTACAGAGGATACAGATAGCTTAGATTAACTGCTATCAAACTCATCAAAACTAATATGTGTATTTATGTTTATGTTTAGAAGTAGGTTATGAAAGGCACTCGGAATGTTAAAGTTATACAGTTTCCAGGCAAAACCAAATAGTTTCATCGCATTCAAACAGTTACAATAGCAGAATTGTACTTACAAAGTTTCTATCTTCATGAAATAGAAGCAACTTATGAGTGACGGAAACAAGACAAAATCACAACTAAACAGACAGTTACAATAGATGAATTCAGAGTAAGTTTCGTTTTATTTCTTTGATTATATTGTGTTCTGTGCACTTATTTTCAGTGTACACACCATCACAATAATAAAATGATTCTGTATATCATGGGTGGCATTTGGTGAAGAAATTGGTGTCATGCTGCATCTAGAGAAATTGCATAGACGGAATATGATTAAACCAGATGCGACTTTGGTGGTGTCCGATGTATAATGGAAACCGATAATAACGGTTTTTACATTATTGTTATCACAGTGTCTGAAACAACTACAGGTATCTAATACGCCCATCACTTTATGCACAGAGAGAATTTTATTTCTTTTTCCCAAAAGACGTCTTTTGTTAGGCTTAAGCTAAATGAGTTAGCGTATGATGTTTGAAAGTCCTAAGAGACTAGTTATGTGCCTCTATAAGCAATAAAAGTATATGAGTTGAAAATATTATGTGATGAACTGCAGCCAGATCCATATGCCAACAGCTGGATTCATTTGCACAGATCACCGCGTATTTCGAGCAGAGCGACGTTTCTTGTGCTTCATAGAATGATAGTGACTATCGATGAACAAAGAAAGACTCTTCAGTATTAAAATGTGAACCATACGAAATTTGTAACCGTAAATGTACCATACGTATATCGTTAGATATACTACTAGCCGGAAAAATAGTATGATGGACCTTATAAGAAGAGCAAATGAGTGTGGATATGGAGCTAATACGCTGAGAACAGAGTAATCAGTCATAATATTTGAAGAGCAGTCATTTTCTTGCGGAAACGGTAACTTTCGCGGCAGTTGTCATTGAAGGTAAACTGATGTACGTTGTTAAGCCCCGTCATGTCCCTCTTCAGTTTTTTCTATTCGACTGGTGTTTCGACTCTTCTGTTGAGATCTTCTTCAGGATCTTCTGGTGTTTATGGTTAGATGAACAGCAAAAACCAGAAGATCCTGAAGAAGATTCCAGCAGAGAGGCCGAAACATCGACCCTGTAGAAGAAACTTAAAAGGAACATGACGTGGCTCAACATCATACATGATTTTAGCTGCAGGAATAGTCTTAAAACAATTTGCTGTTTTTACATAAGAGCTTTGCCATACAACTTACTGCAGACCCCGTTCAGTACAACGCAGCATGTACAATTGCAGTTATTTTACATACTTCAAGTGGTGCTATTATGGGCTCGTGGGCCGTACTTCTGTGAACTGTGTACTTCCCTGAGTGGTCCTAGTCTTAATCCACGTGGAAAAGTTGTAAGGTTTTGTAAGGGTATAAATACATAACAGTTGGTAATCTGAAGGTACGAGAAACATATTACGTAGTTGTAAGTCAAACTTGCAAGTCGGAAGAGCACTCATTGAATTATCTACAAATTAAACGTCTCGAGACCAGTCTGGTAGCAAGAATCACATAAAGTTTCAAAAATCTGCTTGTAACACATATCTGCGTCGGAGTACTGAAAATGCACCTGAACAAATTATGAATTTCACAAAACAGGAGTTAATGGAAGCAATGCAGATGAAATAGACTTCATTCATTGTTATTATTGTTTTAATTATCGGTCGTGGACAAAAACAATGTGATCTAAAAACCCATGCGATAAAATGCAACTTTCTAGGGGGTCATATCTCAGGTTCTATTAATCACAGAGATAAGGGATCAAGTATATTGGATAACCTCTTGTCCTAGCGACCATTTGTATACAGTACTGGAATAACGGGCATACTATAACTATCCTACAGTACAGGCTCACAGTTTGAACATTCCACAAATTCTCCATCCCAGGCAAATTGAGTAAATCGGTTGGCTCTTTTGCATTAGGTGTGGTCAAAAGTGAACCTTACTCAGTTTATAAAAGCATCATTTGTTCATGGGGGGTTCCCGAGGAAACCTCGAAAAAATACCAGATGCGGGGATGGTCACATCTATAATTTATATTCATAGCAGATCGTTGAAATTTTTATAATATTTTCTGAAGATGACGTTCTTGGGGAACTTCCAAATTTTTTCTGTATCGTTATCCGTTATCGAGACCGATAGGTCTTAGTTATACACGTAATATTCTGTCAGAGACATAAATTCAGTTTTAACTGACATTGCGAACACACGGTAAGGGTTTTGAGTCATCGCAAAGGTTCTGACTATACTTTTAGATAGCCTTTTTCCACAAATAGAGCTTCGTGATACGCTGTCTCTGCATGATGGGCCCACTATGCTTGTACGAATACGCCCCAAGTGCTACTACAGTGACACAAAATGGGATGAAAAGGGTCTTTCCAGGACCAAAAACAACTTAAATGACTGCTAGAAATTATGTAAAGTTGGAAGGACAGCAAATTCAATAAAATATCTCTAGTAATACTTTCACTCTTTTAAGATACAACTCGTTAGCCAAGTGTTTTCGATGAATAGTTATTGGTGAACAAAGGAACCAGAAAAAAATGTAAAGCGCATGATTTTGTGTTAACCTTATATTATGTATACTTATTTGTTGTTTGTAAGTGTCAAACTATATATATATATATATATATATATATATATATATATATGAGTGTGTGTGTGGAAGTATATAAATCAACTGTGAAACTTTACCGATCAATAGAATAGAGCAACACACTCTGCTGTAGCAGGGAAAAGAAGGAAACGAGCGGGAAAATGCTCCGGTCGGAGCACAAAAAAGGCGAATATGTTCAACTTTAAGAGTCTTCATATAAATGTGTCAAACCATCGCGAACCATCTGCCTCAGGTCACATTTTGGCATGGGAACATATTCGCCGTTCTTCTGCTGAAATACATTAGTAGAGAGAGAGTGACGGTGGAAGAGAGAGCAGACAGTGGCAGAAAGAGAGAGGAGACAGAGATCAGAGATGTAGGGAGAGAAAAAGTGGTAGAGGAAGAGAAAGAAAAATGGATGAAGACAATATCAGTGGAGCCAAACACAGATGAGGTGTTGATAGTCATTGACATTGGCAGTAAAAGAGAGAGAGAGATAGTTAGATGGAGATAGAAGCAATAGAACAAAAACGCGGAGGAGGCAGTGGAAACGAAGAATACCGATGAATGGAGACCATACATAGGCTTATGGGATCTGGACCCTCCCAGACCGGCGAACTTTAACACGTATGTACAGGGGAGGGGGCATTTTGGAATGAAATTTTGCACATGTGTAGTTAAGGGAAAAATAATTTGGATATCTCCAGCATTTTTGAGCTGACAAGATATCGTGGAGACAGTGGAAGTGCGAAAGAAAGACAGAAGGAGGCAATGTAAGTGAGAAAGGCAACGCGATATGACGCAAATCAATGGGAAAAATTTGAGACAGCGGGAGAGACATATATAGACAGTGGCAGTAAGAGGCAGATGCTGAGTACGAAGGCTTAACTAGAAAGAGAGACTGGGAAAAATGATTCAGAATATTCTGTGTTGTAAAAGCGCGAAAATGTTCGCAAGCCGAAATTTTTGGAGGGGAAGGCGAAATGGGTATTGAGGAAACTGGCTCCTCACTTATCAAGAGAACATATTCGCATTTTTGGGCTCTGACATGAGCATTTTTTCCGCTAGTTTTTTGTTATTATTTATGATATTTCTTGTAAACTATGGGAATGGAGAGGAAAGTGAAGGACCACCAAATTATAAAACTGTATGGCTTAATAAAAAATCAGCCACCAATAATAATTGTAAGGGAAAATAGAGAATTTAATAAGAAAACGCTGGGCATTAGTAGAATATTTATATCTTTTTCCTGAGAAGGAGTTTGAAGTAAGAATGCAGCTTGATAAGTTTGTTCATTTGCTCAGAGCTGAGAGAAAGACCACTCCACTTCACTAAATAATGCATTAACTGTGTACGTTGCGTTGTTTTTACAGAAATTCGATGTTCACGGTATACCCTTTTTAAATCATTGCTTACTTCGTGTTTATATAAATTCTGTGTTCACATTATACCCTTTTTAAATCAGTGTTAACTTTGTGACACACAGTGTCGTTCAGAGCAATGTTAAGTGTGAATATGAAGCGAAACTTTACTCTGTCTTCTTGGATATATACTTCATTCTACAATTGTTGTCTTGGAATATCTTGTCATACGAATAGTTACTCTTCTCATCCCACTGTTTAAAGAAGGTTTTACACTACACGTTACCACATTCCATCATATGATGTACAACAGTTTGAATATTCTTCAGAAATTTTATTTAAAAACAGAAATCTAGTTTATCCGCTGTCAGCTTGCTCTGTGCCGTTGTGCTTTCGAGAAATATGCAACAGTGTTATCAGGACACGAGGTAAGTGGAAATTTTGATTGGGGCCAGATAATTGGTTTACTTCAGTTGTGCATTTAATGTAAAGACAACTTATATTCAGTTCAGATTAGGTTCTGTTTAATCAAAGGTTAGCATACGATTTTAAGTTGGTTAACAGTTTTAATAATACCTAACCTTTTTACAGAGGGCGAGGTAAATTTGTCCTAGTTTCATACAGAAACACATAGTGGGGAACTGATTGGTTCATACCGTTTCATTGTTATACAAATTTTGGTAAGGTAGGTGTTAAACCAAGTAAGACATGTTTTTTGGATCACAGGACTCGAAAATGCAGCTTGAAGTTACTTATTGATTCCAATTTTTGTGATAATGATATTCGTTGTATGTCTTACAGTAAAACGTAAAAAGAAACAAGTTACTAAACAAACTACTCGTTGGATTTCTAATGTGTCATTTTTTTACCAAAAAGACAATAGAGACTTTTTGTGACCCATTGTAAAAACTTAAAACATGTATCAGTATAATTGCCGGTCTTGATATATTAAGTCAGCACGGGCTAGAGGCTTTAATCATCATAGTGTATACTTGCGAATTTTGTGTTACAAAAGCAGGCGCAATACATTATTTTTAAAGTAATCAATTTGTCAACTTGTTCGACCCTCCCCTTCATCTTTTCCATTCTTGCACTTATCTTTTTATTTCTATGTTATTGTTCCATTCAAGGTTATCAGTAATTAGTTTTGGACATTATAGTCTTCGTCTACTCGTACTTTACTTCTCCTGTATTCCTCGTATCAGTGGCAGTTTTACATGGAAGCGAACTGAGGATCATTGCGAAGCCGGAGCAATGGAAACTGGAAGCACTCAATATGCTCATCTATCTGTTTTATAGTTTCATTGAATAGAAAACGTACAAAATAAAGAAGTATTAAAAAGAATAAATGGAAAAGAAGTCTATGGAAGTTCCTCATCAAAAGAAGAGCCATGTTAGTTGAACATCCACGAAGAATTATTAACTTTGAAAGAACAGCATAAAGGAAAAACAGCAGCTAGAATGTGGAAAAAAAACTGGAGGATGTTACGTCTAGTTGTCATGGAGACCACTAGATGGGAATACATGGAGAAGAGCATCAAATCACTGGATACATGGATGACGAGGAAGATTATTTAATGAGTCGGTGGCTAAGCAGGTAACCTTCAGTAACACCAAATATAACGGTTTCAGGATCAGTCTCGACGCTCATAAGATTTTTTCTCTCCCTTATCGTTTCTTTCTCCTCTTGCAGTATGGAATAAACGCCAGGCTGCGCTACGACTGCGACTCCACGATGCAGACATGTAAGCACATACCACATCCGATATGACCATGTGCATGTACATGTCCAGTCTGCAATTCACAATTAAGTGAATGGTAGAGGGTTTATCTAACCACATTTACACTATTCCTCTGCTGTTCCATTCTCCAAAAGTGCGCGGGAAAAAAATGAACACTTCAAGCCTCCCGTTCGAGCTCTGACTTCCCTTATTTTACCTTCAAGATAATGTCTCCATATGTAGGCAGATGTCACTAAAAATTTTCACGTTCTTAGGAGAACGTTTGAGATTGGAGTTTCGTGAAAACATCTCGCCGCAACGAAAAACGCCTTTGCGTTAATGATTGCCTACCCAACACACATATCACACCCGCGACGTGTGTAATATTCAGCGATAACACCGTGCCTAGTGAAGCTCCGTGATGCTCAAACCAATCTTCGCGTTAAGGGAAGCTTCATCCTAAATTAATTAAGAGAGTATGTTGGATAAATATGTGTTTCGCTTCATGCTTCTCAGGATCCTAGCACTGACCTTGTTTCAATCCAAAGATTTTGAAATATTCACACAGTTGGATTTATCAAGTAACCAAATATTTTATGTACAGATTAGGTACGCCTGTCTTACCATTAATGCTACTCTTCGATGAAACCTTCGTCCATTCCACGTGGACGAATACTGGAAGCAATCCAGAACGAGTCTTTCATTCTGCAGCGGAGGACGCTTTGTTTAGAAACTTGATGAGAAATTAAAACTACAGGCCAGACAGGGATCCGAAATCCGAACCTTGCGAAACACAGTTTGTTCTCTTACCGATTGAGCTATCCAGATACGATTCACGCCACGCCGTCACAACTCTTCGCCTGTATGTGTCTCACTCTGATACTTTCCAAACTGCATGGAAACTCTCCTGCACATCTTAGTGGTCTAGCACTCCTGATTGAAACCACAGCCAAATCTGTGTGCAAAACTGAATGTCGAACCTGGAACCTTGCTATCCGTGAGTTGCAAGGTTCAGGGTTTGAGTCCTCGTCCAAAGCACGGTTTTATCTTGCCTGGAACTTTTAGTTACGTTCTCTTCACTTCGTTATTTCCACATTTCTACCCGGCCAGACATAGTACTCTGGAAGTGAATAAAGAAAGACACGTGAAATATACAGATAATTCTGAACTTATTCTTTTAATAGACAACCACCGTAGTTGTCAGTCACTATAGTTCCACTTTGTTAACAACATCGACGATACAACGATCTACAGTAAAAGGTAAGGTGAGTGTGAACAATCAAGCAAGTCAAACTTCCCATCTACACAAAAACATAACTTTGTACAGTGCTTTGTTCAAGTGGAAGTTCATGCAAAGATGGCTAACTGAGTAGTATACGAGTATGTCGTTGAGAGCATTCTTTGGGAACAGAATGTTCCTGCAGAGAAATGACGTACTGGTGTTTCATGCCTGCGTCCTGTCCCAGTTGATGTTGAGGCATATTGTGAAGCTAATGGAGGTATGAGCTCAGCGCAACGCGGTTATATCCGTGAAAGTGCGGCGGCAGCGTAGAAGTGGGCCGACGGAACGGATCATTCGAGGATTTCCGGACGGCGTCCTGCCAACACGCTGCAAGGCACCGACAAGTTGCCATAGCGATCCGAGCCGCGCCTCGCGAGAATTGCATCCGGTGACGTCACCAACGGTAAGGCGCGAAGCACGCCTGCTCACAAGGACGAACGTTGTCCGCCGACTACCGGTGAGACTGCAAACACCAAACCTGCATTGCCTCTCGCTACTCAGGGTAAGAGAGATTAAAATAGTATCTTGTATTCCCTCCACAGTAAGTAATCAAGGGGCAGATTCACTAGGTATGTGCCATTAATTCATAGTACTAAGTTGGTGTGGTGGTATGTGCTTGCGTGTGTGGCTTATGTCTATAGTCGTACGTGCTGACTCCACGGTCTCGGGGCAACAGAAAGCACACAGACAGAAGTAACTATCAACGCTACTTTCCATCCTTGTCCCAACGCACTAAGGATGCACTGAACACTACGCAATATTTTTGAGTTAATATTCTGACAGATCTAGTATGCTCCTCCACTATTCAACTCAATCTTAGAGTAGCGCTTTCAACCAACGCCTATCAATCAGATTCCAAATCAGCTCCTGCCTCGCTAAATAACAATGACTCTTGAAAGTCAAAGAATAGCACATCAAATAGACGTCGTATTGGAAGAACTCCAAAACAACAGACATGGCAAAACGTATATCAAATGTCAGTGTGTGCTAAAAGCAAACGAAACTACAAGTAATATGGCCAAATAGGCATACGCGACGGCGAAGATAAACGTCCTAAAGTACTGGGAAACGGCTTTCTGCGGAAATATAGATGACTGACGCTAAATAAAATCAAGAGGCCGACATTTTGCCTGTATATTGCTCGTAAGCTCAAGTAAACATTAGTACACGAGGAGCTGTTTTGTCAGTGATTTGTATCCACTATAGCACGACTGAACGTCAGTCATGCGTGCTTCGGACAACATCTACACCTCATTTATGCTGTTAGTCATACAGGGTGTTTCAAAAATGACCGGTATATTTGAAACGGCAATAAAAACTAAACGAGCAGCGATAGAAATACACTGTTTGTTGCAATATGCTTGGGACAACAGTACATTTTCAGGCGGACAAACTTTCGAAATTACAGTAGTTACAATTTTCAACAACAGATGGCGCTGCAAGTGATGTGAAAGATATAGAAGACAACGCAGTCTGTGGGTGCGCCATTCTGTACGTCGTCTTTCTGCTGTAAGCGTGTGCTGTTCACAACGTGCAGAGGATTTTTCTAGTGTTGGAATTCCACCGCCTAGAACACAGTGTTGTTGCAACAAGACGAAGTTTTCAACGGAGGTTTAATGTAACCAAAGGACCGAAAAGCGATACAATAAAGGATCTGTTTGAAAAATTTCAACGGACTGGGAACGTGAAGGATGAACGTGCTGGAAAGGTAGGGCAACCGCGTACGGCAACCACAGAGGGCAACGCGCAGCTAGTGCAGCAGGTGATCCAACAGCGGCCTCGGGTTTCCATTCGCCGTGTTGCAGCTGCGGTCCAAATGACGCCAACGTCCACGTATCGTCTCATGCGCCAGAGTTTACACCTCCATCCATACAAAATTCAAACGCGGCAACCCCTCAGCACCGCTACCATTGCTGCACGAGAGACATTCGCTAACGATATAGTGCACAGGATTGATGACGGCGATATGCATGTGGGCAGCATTTGGTTTACTGACGAAGCTTATTTTTACCTGGACGGCTTCGTCAATAAACAGAACTGGCGCATATGGGGAACCGAAAAGCCCCATTGCAGTCACATCGTCCCTGCATCCTCAAAAGGTACTGGTCTGGGCCGCCATTTCTTCCAAAGGAATCATTGGCCCATTTTTCAGATCCGAAACGATTACTGCATCACGCTATCTGGACATTCTTCGTGAATTTGTGGCGTTACAAACTGCCTTAGACGACACTGCGAACACCTCGTGGTTTATGCAAGATGGTGCCCGGCCACATCGCACGGCCGACGTCTTTAATTTCCTGAATGAATATTTCGATGATCGTGTGATTGCTTTGGGCTATCCGAAACATACAGGAGGCGGCGTGGATTGGCCTCCCTATTCGCCAGACATGAACCCCTGTGACGTCTTTCTGTGGGGACACTTGAAAGACCAGGTGTACCGCCAGAAGCCAGAAACAACTGAACAGCTGAAGCAGTACATCTCATCTGCATGTGAAGCCATTCCGCCAGACACGTTGTCAAAGGTTTCGGGTAATTTCATTCAGAGACTACGCCATATTATTGCTACGCGTGGTGGATATGTGGAAAATATCGTACTATAGAGTTTCCCAGACCGCAGCGCCATCTGTTGTTGACAATTGTAACTACTGTAATTTCGAAAGTTTGTTTGCCTGAAAATGTACTGTTGTCCCAAGCATATTGCAACAAACGGTGTATTTCTATCGCTGCTCGTTTAGTTTTTATTGCCGTTACAAATATACCGGTCATTTTTTAAACACCCTGTAGCTCTATGCGTGTCGAATCGAAGGCGTTGTGGACCACCTGTTCGTTGGATGTGACTGATGAAGACAGGAACCAACAACATTAATTTATTAAAATGTGCTCTTCTAATATCTGTGCTGATGCTCCTGGCGAAAAAAGACTTCATTGTGTACAAGAAATTCTTTCTCTCCCTGTGTGAAGAAAAATTAAGTATGTAATCTCTCTGTATACGAGGGTGAATCACTAACTATTGCCACCAAGAATAACTCCGAAAGTATGATAGGAGCTAAAACGTTTGTAGGACAAAAGTAGCATCAGACAACGGGGGATATAATATGACGCTGGTTTTTTGTTGTTAGGTGGGGTCGCTTCAAAGATATGAAGGTAAACTTTTTTTTATTGGGTTGCTATATTTTGGTACTTATTTTCTGATAGCGGCTATCGAGTCGAACCCAATGATGTTTAACACTAAGGTCTTTGAAGGTCAACGAAGGTCACAAAGGTGGCGTGAACGTCCATATACAGATGGTGTTCGACGTGACGACCACCGGTATCAATGCAGTGCTGCAATCTTCTTATCATGGATTTAGCGGTATTCCTTATCACTGCGGCACTTATCGAAGAACATGCTCTGTCTATTCTCTCTCGCATTTCTTCAAGTGTAGTTGGAACGTCTTTATAAACAATGTCTTTTAGGATCTCCACAAGAAAAACCACGTGGGGTAGCGTCTTATCACGGTCTGGGCGGCTTCACCCGTCGGACAAAAATGGTTCAAATGGCTCTGAGCACTATGGGACTTAACTTCTGAGGTCATCAGTCCCCTAGAACTTAGAACTACTTAAACCTAACCAACCTAAGGACATCACACACATCCATGCCCGAGTCAGGATTCGAACCTGCGACCGTATCGGTAGCGCGGTTCCAGACTGTAGCGCCTAGAACCGCTTGGCCAGTCCGGCCGGCCCCCCGTCGGAGGTTCAAGTCCTACCTCGGGCATGGGTGTGAGTGTTGTCCTTAGCGTAAGTTAGTTTAAGATAGATTAAGTAGAGCGTAAGCTTAAGGACAAATGACCTCAGCAGTTTGGTCCCATAAGACCTTACCACAAATTTCCAATTTGCACAAGAAAAAATCCAGGGGCGTAAAGTCAGACAAACGATCCGGCTACGACGCTTCTCCTCCGCATCCAATCCAACAATTTGGGAATTGTCTCTGCAACTCATTTCTAGCCATCAGCAGAAAAGGTGCCGAACACCCATCGTGCTGATACCACATTCTGTTCGTTGTTCGTAAGGGTATTTCTTCCAATAACAGACCTAAAGTTTCTTGCAGGAATGTGATATACTTCCTACCATCAAGATGTCCTCCAGAATCGCATACCATACATTCACCGACCACGGTTTTTGTTGTGCAACTTTCCGCAGAAAAAATGGATTTTCATTTGCCCGAAAATGCATGTTATGCAAATTAACATTTTCGTGGTTCGTGACTGTAGCTTCGTCAGTAAATGAAATCAAATTAATAAATGTGTTATCCCTCTGAATCTGAAGTTGAGCCTATCGACAGAATTCAGTGCGACCCATACAATCCGTACCAGTCACTCTTGGTGGAGGCTGATATGGTTAGGATGATATTTATGGCGATACAGAGCACGAACAACACTACTCTGGCTCATGCCAGATTCCCTTGCGACTTGACGTGAATCAACACAAGGATCTCGAACCACAGTGGCAAGTCTACCAATTTCCGTTTCCTCGTTAGTAACTTTCCTTTGCCGCATATGTTTCCAATGCAGTAAAGTTCCAGTTGTGCTCAATTTATCATAAACATATTTAAATGTACGATGTATAGGGTGAGTACGTTGCGGATATCTTTCAGCGTATAAGTACCTAGCTCTCACTGAATTTAGTTCGCACTCTCCTTAAATGAGCATACCAACTTCTTCAATCACGATCTCTTGATTCAACGATACTAGTCTTGTTGTTGTTGTTGTGCTCTTCAGTCCTGAGACTGATTGGATGCAGCTCTCCATGCTACTCTATCCTGTGCAAGCTTCTTCATCTCCCAGTACCTACTGCAGCCTACATCCTTCTGAATCTGCTTAGTGTATTCATCTCTTGGTCTCCCTCTACGATTTTTACCCTCCAGGCTGCCCTCCAATACTAAATTGGCTATCTCTCGATGTCTCAGTACATGTCGTACCAACCGATCCCTTCTTCTAGTCAAGTTGTGCCACAAGCTGCTCTTTTCCCCAATCCTGTTCAATACCTCCTCATTAGTTATGTGATCTACCCATCTAAACTTCAGCATTCTTCTGTAGTACCACATTTCGAAAGCTTCTATTCTCTTCTTGTCTAAACTATTTATCTTCCACGTTTCGCTTCCGTACATGGCTACACTCCATACAAATACTTTCAGAAACGTCTTCCTGACACTTACTTTTTATATCCTCTCTACTTCGACCACCATCAGTTATTTTGCTCCCCAAACAGCAAAACTCCTTTACTACTTTAAGTGTCTCATTTCCTAATCTAATACTCTCAACATCACCCAAGTTAACTCGACTACATTCCATTATCCTCGTTTTGCTTTTGTTGATGTCCATCTTATACCTTCCTTTCAAGTCACTGTCCATTCCGTTCAACTGCTCTTGCAAGTCCTTTACTGTCTCTGACAGAATTACAGTGTCATCGCCGAACCTCAAAGTTTTTATTTCTTCTCGATGGATATTAATACCTACTCCGAACTTTTCTTGTTTCCTTTATTGCTTGCTCAACATACAGATTGGATAACATCGGGGATAGGCTACAACCCTGTCTCACTCCCTTCCCAACCACTGCTTCCCTTTCATACGCCTCGACTCTTATAACTGCCATCTGCCTTCTGTACAAATTGTAAATAGCCTTTCGCTCCCTGTATTTTACCCCTGCCACCTTCAGAATTTGAAAGAGAGTATTCCAATCAACATTGTCAAAAGCTTTCTCTAAGTCTACAAATGCTAGAAACATAGGTTTGCCTTTCCTTAATCTTCCTTCTAAGATAATTCGTAGGGTCAGTATTGCTTCACGTGTTCCAACATTTCTACGGAATCCAAACTGATCTTCCCCGAGGTCGTCTTCTATCAGTTTTTCCATTCGTTTGTAAAGAATTGGCGTTAGTATTTTGCAGCTGTGACTTATTAAACTGATAGTTCAGTAATTTTCACATCTGCCAACACCTGTTTTCTTTGGGATTGGAATCACTGTGTTCTTCTTGAAGTCTTACCGTTCCTATTATTGTTGTATTGAGAAATCGTAGAATGGTGTTTACATGTCAATAGCAGGTTAGATGGATACGCCGTATTGGAGCCGCACGGGATTAGCCGCGAGGTCTCGGGCACTGCAGTCATGGACTGTGCGGCTGGTCCCGGCGGAGGTTCGAGTCCTCCCTCGGGCATGGGTGTGTGTGTTTGTCCGTAGGATGATTTCGGTTAAGTATTGTATAAGCTTAGGGACTGATGATCTTAGCAGTTAAGTCCCATAAGATTTCACACACATGTGAACGCCATATTCGGCGAATATTTGCTATTTGCATGATATACGAGAGAGAATTGTCAGAGCATGTTTTTCGATGAGTGCCGAAGTGAAAAGGAATAGCACTCAATACATGATAAGAAGACTGCATTGATACCAATGGTCATCACTTCGAACACCTTCTGTATATGGACGTTCGTGACCCTTTTGTAACCTTCGTTGACCTTCAAAGACCTTAGTGTTAAACATCATTGGATTCGACTAGAGAGCCGCTATCAGATAATAAGTACCAAACTATAGCATCCCATTTAGAAAAAGAAAGTTGATCTTCATATCTCTGACGCGACTCCACTTAGCAACAAAAAACCATTGTTATATTACGGCCTCCGTTTTCCCACTCAATACTTGTCCTACAAACTTTTCAGCTACTATCATACTTTCGGAGTTATTTCAGGTGGCAGTAGTTAGTGACTCACTCTGTATAAAAGGCACTGTACTGACTGACTGACTGATTCATCATCGCGCTTCTCAAACCGCTAAGCACAGAAACGTGAAATTTGGAGAAGGTTTGGATCTTGTCCTGTAGACGTCGTTTAAGAAGAGATTTTTCGAAATCCCAACGCTAAGGAGGTGATACAAGAGATGAATTGCTTTTGGAAAAATTTAGTTTCTTAAAGTGTTTTAAGGCTACATCTATGAACATGTTATTCGACTTCTCGGTTACAAAAAAAAAAAAAAAAAAAAAAATATGTGTCTTACTGTTTTTGAAATCTGAACCACTAAGGTGGCAAAATAGCGGATGAGACTTTTTATGAAAATGTTTTATTATGAAAGCGCTATTAAAGTTAAATCTATGAAAAATTAAATTTGGCTTCTCAGTCGGAAATTAAAAAAAAACATGTTTTACTGTTTCTGGAAATTCAACCCCTAAGGAAGTAAACAGGGGACGAAAATTTTTAAGAAAATATTTCGTTACATTAAAAAAATTTTAAAGCTAAATTTATGAAAACTGATATTTCAATTCTCGGTTAGATATAAAGAAATATTTATTAAGGGAGGAAGGCTGTTAAGGAAACATCTCAACAAGAACGCAAAAGGCACCATTAACTAAAAATTCGGGCTCCAGTTACCAGAATCGCTTTTTGCTCAGAAGTATATTCGGAAAAGACCACGATTATATGGCCTTAACTAGCGTGAAAAGCTTAGAAGGATGTGGTTTGTGAACAACCTTAAATAAAACAAAAAATAAAAATCTCTGCAGACCATACAGCCGGCGCGAGCGAAGCGACGTCCGCTAAGTTCGTGTAGATACATGCAATCACACGAATCTCAGCTAATGCGAGATAGAGGAAACTTATATATTTGAATATGTCTTTTAATTTACAGGACTTAATACAGTTAACTGAAACTGATTCTTCTAGGATATTAGGGGCAGTCAAATGCATATGAGACACACGAAAGAAAAGTACAGTAAATAAACTGTATATGACTCCAAAAGTTAATGCCCTAATTGTTAATACATTTATCCCACTGTGAGACAAGACGGTCGATGGATTTATGGAAAAATGTTGGCGATTAACTACTGAACCATGATTGCACCTAGGATTGCACCTCACATCCGAACCAATCGGTGGCCACGAATATCTTTCTTCAGCACTTCAAAAACATGGTGGGATGGAGAGAGATCGGGAATGTATGGAGGATGTGTAAGCGCTTTCCAGCGAACCGTACCTGAAACAAACTTTGCAACACGTGGTTGGCCATTATCCTGCAACAGAACGATGCCGTCCGTCAATGCCTGGGCTTTTTGACTTGATGGCGCGCTTCAATTGCTGCATAGTGTCCACATAATGCTGTTCGATAATTCTGAGCGCCACGCTACAGAAAGTCGATAGACGCAGACGCTTGCAGTCGGCGAAAAAGATCATCATGGCTTTCCCGCATGCGGCGTGCGTGTAATTTCGACTACGCTGAAGAAGTTTCCCTGGGAAGCCCATTCAGATCCTCTATACAGTCATGATCTCCATAGTTTTGAAGCTCTGAAGAAAGACATTCGTGGTCGTCGGTTTTCTTCGGACGAAGAGGTGGTCCCCTGGATACAATCATGGTTCCCTAGGCAACAGAAAACATCTGTTCGCGGAGGCATTGACGATCTCGTCTCAGAATGGGTTAGATATATTAACAGTTATGGCGATTTCTTTTGAAATAAAAAAACTGCTTACTTTCCATTTTCGGCCTGTCCCGTTTTCATTCGACTGTCCCTTAAAATTTGGTAGTACTATTAGTAATGTGAATCTATTAATCATCGAGTTACGTAGTGCGCGCATTCCATCATACTTCTCTCTCTCTCTCTCTGTTTTCTGTCTATTTTGTTTTAACTGGCGTAACGCAATGCCATATACTTTTCAATTCAGAACATCCGCTTCTAACTATTTATATGGGTCCATGTAGTTCAGAAAAAGTGTTGAATCTTACCTTTTTAAACCAGTTAAAAACATGGTAAGGAATTGTAAAGATTAAGTACTTCGGATTAACAACGTATGTAGATGGCTATATGGGTATAAACCTAAAAGTCAATAAAAAATAACAAAATAAAAATTATTTGTAACACATATCCAACTACGGGTTTTTGCCCTCTACTTTCTTTGCAGTACCATGGAATCTACTCCCACATGTCTTAACACGTCAGATCATCCTCTTTCATCTTCTTGTCACTGTTTTCCAGATATTTCTGTCCTCTCCGATTTTGCGGCTCCCTCACTTCTTGTCTTACATGCTCACTTAAATTCCTATAGCCTCCTGTAATACTACATCCTGAAACGCTCCATCCATAATTTCAAAATCCACTTTCATGAAGTGCTGTGCTCCATGTGTCCATTCTCAGAAATTTCTTCAAAAAATAAGGCTCGTTCTACACCGAAGAGATAAAGAAACTGGTAACCCTGTCGAATGCCGTTTGGAGCTCCCGCAAGCACGCAGATGTGCCGCATCGCGACATGGCATGGATGGACTAATGGCTGAAGTAGTGTTAGAAGGAATTGACACCATGAATTCTGCAGGGCTGACCATAAATCCGAAAGAATTCGAGGGGGTGGACATCGCTTCTGCACACCACGTTGCAAGGCATCCCAGATACTTTCAATAATGTTCATGTCTGGGGAGATTGGTGACGTTTAAACTCAGAATAGTGTTCTTGGAGGCACTCTGTAGCAACTCTGGATGTGTGGGGTGTCGCATTGTCGTGCTGGAACTGCCAAAGTCCGTCGGAATGAACAATGGACATGAATGGATGCAGCTGATGAGGCAAGATGCTTACGTACGTGTCACCTGTCAGAGTCGTATCTAGATGCATCCGGGGTCCCATATCATTCCAACTGCACACGCCCCACACCATTACAGAGCCCTGCTGACATGAAGGACCCATGGATTCATGAGGTTGACTCCATACTAGTAGGTAAATGTCCATCCGCTGGATTCAGTTTGAAACGAGACTCTCCGACAATGCAACATGTGTCCACTCATCAACAGTTCAATGTTGCTGTTGACGGGCGTAAAGCTTCGTGTCGTGCAGTCATCAAGGGTACACGAGTGGGCCTTCGACTCCGAAAGCCCATATATATGATGTTTCGTTCAATGGTTCGCACGCTGACGTTGATAGTATAGCATTGAAATCTGCAGCAATTTGCGGAAGGATTGCACTTATGTCAGGCTGAATGATTCAAATGGCTCTGAGCACTATGGGGCTCAAAACTTCTGAGGTCATAAGTCCCCTAGAACTTAGAACTGCTTAAACCTAACTAACCTAAGGACATCACACATATCCATGCCCGAGGCAGGATTCGAACCTGCGACCGTAGCGGTCGCGCGGTTCCACACTGTAGCGCGTAGAACCGCTTGGCCACTTAGGCCGGCCTGAATGATTCTCTTCAGTCGTCGTTGGTCCCGTCCTTGCAGGATCTTTTTCCGGCCGCAGCGATGTCGGAGATTTTACGTTTTACTGGATTCCTGATACTCACGGTACACCCGTGAAAGGTTCGTATGGGAAAATCCCCATTTCGTCGCTACCTCGAAGATGCTGTGTCCCATCGCTCGTGTGTGGTTATAACACAGCGTTAACCTAATGAGGCCGATGCCAGGCAGTCTAGATTGGTTCCATGTTTGGTAGTCGCCAGACTGCCTGTTTCTAACTGTTAAATGTAGATTATTTTCAACGTATTCTGTTAGCTAGATTCTTACGTTTCTTGACAGACGTCACCGCCGAAGACTGTTCGGTCCTTGGTACTGACATCGTGGTCACAACTGACAACACTCATATTCAAGCAGCGAGGTACAGTGGTATTGTGGTACAGTTCTTTATGATGGTTGGGGGTGTGTTCATCTGTTCGTACACACTGATTAGAGTCGTGGTAACGGTTTCAGTCACTGACGGTTGTTGTCGTTTAACACTTTGAGCTGGTTCCCCGATTCCAGTCATCATCCAGATTAGCAGTCCACAGGTCACACAGTTTTACAAGGAACTCCTAAGTGGACGGTCTTCTTTCCACTCGCCATGTTCCATGTCCACGCCGTGAACTCCAATACTCTCTTGGATACTCCTAGATATTCATGTAGCACATCACACGTGTTTGTGCAAGCTATAGATATCCCCTGTTTCTTCGTCAGACAGGGTAATTAAAAGTTTTACGTTTTCTGCAAGCTAATTTCCTTCTGTTTTAATTGTGTTAATGAAACGTTTTTACAATTCAAAGTTGTTAACTGTGGCAGTACTAATAAGAATAAATCCATAGAGATTAATTAGATTTAAATTTAGGTCATTTATGAAAACTACCTGACAGACAACAATGTTCTCACTATAACCAACATATTCGTCGCGAGAGAACATCAATTGTATTGATGTGTAAGTCAAGTCTCATTTACTCTTCAATATCAGTTGCACAGTTTTCAAATACGTGATAGATTTCCGTCTCTCTGGATCGTCATCAGATCTATGAAGTTGCGTCAGCAGCTTGTCGTGTCTGTGTGGGAACCTCGTATGAGAGTACTCTGTTTGGCAACTGTGATTGCTGACCACTGTTGCAAATCACTCTGCCATGACGTGAGGTTCTGACACAGAAAATATGGGAATAGTTTTAGACAATATTGAAAATAAGCTAAAGGATAATCACGATCAATACCGTAAAAATTCATTCAGTATAATGTTCTTGCCTACTGAGCCATCTAGGTACAACTGACGACTCATTCTCATACCTTGAATTCTGCCCTTGACGTTTTCCTACTTACAAACCTCAAAGATGCTCTCCTCCATACTGCTATGGATTAACACTGCTGGATGAAAGGGTCTCGCTATGAAACGGCTTAGCCACGGCCACAAAATTCCCTGTAGAGTGAAAGATACATCTTTCAAACAATTCCTAGGCTGTGGCTGAGACATACCTGCGTGATGTCCTTCCTTCCAGAAGCGCTAGTCCAGTAGTGCATCCAACAGAGCTTCTGTGAAATTTGGAGACAATGAGAGAGCTACTGCAGGAGCTAAATCTGTGAGAACATGTAATGAGTCATGAGTCGCTAAGAGCATTAGCAAATATAGGCAAGGTTCTGGATTCGAGACCCGATCCACTATACATTTTTAATATGTCAGGAAGTTCCAAGGTGATTTGCAGTGTCCACGTTTTCTGATTTACTTGAGGCATATGCCTTAGTGGATTCTTATGTAGTCTCACTTCTGCTATGTTTCCGATCTACATCTACATCTATGCTCCGAAAGCCACTTCTACTTCACACTGGCCGTCACGTCACTTCACGCAATGCGTCTAGAATGGCGGCGTCATCAGTGGCCGTCGCGTCACGTCTCGTCACACCTCGTCATGGCCCCGTTGAAGTTTCTCGAGACGAAAGTTCTGCCGGCTGACGTCATCGTCCGTTGCTGATCGCGTGACCCGGAATTTCATTTCCTTTCGATACACAGCCGTGCGCTCAGCCTCTATACTTCGTTTTGTCGTGCTTTATATCAGTTGTCACTCCCTTTTTTACATGTTATTTTTATTTGTTATAAACTGTTTCGTTTCTGTACTTCTTTTGTCAAAATTACTCATTTTCTAATGAGTGAGAAGATTGAAGCTGGAGCAATGAGACACCAGTCTGAATTGTACGACATGAGGAATAGGAGATATTCAAACTCTGCTAGGAAAGAATCGTTGTGGATCAGATTTGAATTAAAGAGTGTCTGAGGTCTGATTACCAAACACCTTAAACCTTCAAAAATGTTTTTGTAACTATCATGTGCCAGAAACGGATTTCCTGCAGCACTTTCATATCACTTGTGTTATTGTTATTTACACGTCAAGTTCCGTAGGACCAAACTGAGGAGCAAATCCCCAAGGTCATGGAACGTGTCAGAAGATGAAATTACAACATAAAAGTGGTAACATAAAATAAAATATTCATTAACCCGAAAAATATCCAGCCATAAGTTTAAGCAAACACAATCAACAATGTAACATAAGAACAGCTTAATTTTTCAACGAACTCCTCAACAAAATAGGAGTGACCCAAAAGGAAATTCTTCAGTTTCGATTTGAAAGCGCATGAATTGCCGCTCATATTTTTGAATTATTGTGGAAGTTTATTGAAAATGGATGCAGCAGTATACTGCAACAATTTCAGCACAAGAGTTAAGGAAGTGCGATCCAGAAGCAGACTGGATTTCTGCCAAGTGTTAACTGAATGAAAGCTGCTGACTCGTGGGAGTAAGCAGATACTGTTAACAAGGAACGGCAGTAAAGAATATACGTATTGAGAGGGCAATGTCAAAATACCCAGACTAGTCAACAGTGGCCGCCAAGAGTTTCCCGAACTCAGATCACTTATTGCACGAACTGCTCGTTTCTGAGCCAAAAATATCCTTTGAGAATGGGAAAAGTTCCCCAGATATAACACCATACGACATAAGGGAATGAAAATAAGCAAAGTAGACTACTTTTCGTGTCGAACGATCACTTACTTCATATGCCGCTCGATTAGTAAAAATGGCAGCATTAAATCTTTGAACAAGATCCTGAACGTGGACTTTCCACGACAGTTTACTGTCTATATGAACATCTAGAAATTTGAACTGTTCAGTTTTATTAATCATATGCCCTGTCTGTGAAATTAAAACGTCGGGTATTGTTTAATTGTGTGGTAGAAACTGTTAAAACAGAGTCTTACTATGATTTAGAGTTAGTTTATTTTCTACAAGCTATGAACTTACGTTATGGACAGCACTCTTTGAAAACGAGCCAATGTTGCACACAACATCCGTTATTACGACGCTAGTGTCTTCAGCAAACAGACACATTTCAGAGTTACTCGTAATACTAGAGGGCATATCATTTATATATATAAGGAACAGGTGTGGTTCCAACACTGATTCATGGGGCACACCCCATTTGACCGTACCACTCAGACCCCATATCACAGCCATTCTCAACATTCAAAAAATGGCTCTGAGCACTATGGGACTTAACATCTATGGTCATCAGTCCCCTAGAACCTAGAACTACTTAAACCTAGCTAACCTAATTACAGCACACAACACCCAGTCATCACGAGGCCGGGAATCGAACCCGGGAACCCGGGCGCGGGAAGCGAGAACGCTACTGCACGACCACGAGCTGCGGACATTCTCATCATTGCGAATAATGACTTTTTGCTGTTTGTTGTTAAAATAAGAGGTGAACCAATTGTGAGCTACTCCTTGTATTCCGTAATGGTCCAACTTGTGGAGCAACATTTTTTTACCAACACAATCAAACCCCTTAGAAATCAAAAACTATGCCTAGTGTTTTAAATCATTTGTTTAACCCGTCCAGTACCTCACAGAGGAAAGAGAATACAGAATTTTCAGTTGTTAAACGACTACTAAAGCCGAACTGTATATTTGATGGCAAATCATGTGATATGAAACGATCAATTATCCTTACATATGCAGCCTTTTCAATAACTTTATCAAACACTGATGGCACAGAAATAGGTGTAAAAGTGTCTAAATTCTCTACTACATTTATAAAGGAGATTTTTTATATATTTCGGTATTCAGTATTTTACAATGACATGGACTGGAATGTGCCTCCTGATTAGTAACTGGAATCTATGTTTATGTTGTCAGGAACATGTGTTGTTTCATAAAGAAATGGACTAAAGCCATTAACTCGGAGGAGTGGCAAAATGCTGTTTCCGTAAAGTTTGCATCAAGTAATGTATTAGAGTTTTTTGTTTAACTGTGTGTGTGTGTGGCACGCTTATTTGTTCTTAGGCAGCTCTCTGGATTATGTGTGAAACAGTTTTGTAGGCATCAGTGGTCAACACTTATGTGCTTTCACTAGCTAACCCCAGTAGAAACAGGGTACTCGATCTATTAAGAGACAAATAAAAGATGCAAAGGAAACGTATAAATCTTGATATGGAAGGTACTGAGAAGGATATGACTACCGCGCAAATATTTCTACCGCACTGGCAACTAATCTTGACCTCAAACCAACCAATAAACAACCAATATCTCAGGGGATGTGATGTCAGTTCGTAACAGTTTGTTCCTTTTAGTAATACTGGTGACAATTTGACGTAACTAATAAAAAGAATTGGTTCTTCAACAGTACACAATATTTATAAAACGCAGGTTCCTCGTCCTTGTGCTCCTTGTAATGTATGTGAGAGTCCCTTCCGTACGACGTAATGACATTTTTCGGACCCACACATGTTTTTGCGTTGTTTCGCACTCCTGTCTTACTTCCCTAATATAAAAGCTATTGCTGTAAGCTACAAACCATTTGAGTCAGATAAATGTCATTCTCGTACAAATGTGGACTCCAGCATCCATGTACACTGAGGTGACTATAGTCACGGAATAGCGATATGCACATATACGATTGGCAGTAGTATCGCATATACAATGTATAAAAGGTCATTGCGTTGGTGGAGCTATTATTAGCGCCCAATTGATCCATGTGAAATGGGTTCCGGCCTGATTATAGCCGCACGACTTTGGATACAGTATGGTAGTTGGAACTATACGTATAGGGCATTCTATTTCGGAAATCGTCGGTGAATTCAATATTCCGAGACAGACAGTGTCAAGAATGTGCCGAGAATACCAAATTTCAGATATCCCATCTAGCCAAGAGTAATGCAGTGGCCGACGGCCATTACTTAACGACGGAGAGCAGCGGCGTTCGCGTAGAGTTGTCACCACTAATGGACTAGCAACACTGCCTGAAATGACCGCAGATGTCAATGTGGAACACAGGACGAACGTATCCGATAGGACATTGAGGCGAAATTTGACGTTAATGAACTGGCAGCACACGACCTACGCGAGTGGCTTTGCTAACATCGCTGGAAAGCAGTGGGCTGGTCAGTTGAGTCCCGATTTCAGTGTTCGAGTGTGGCCCAAAACACACGAAGCCATGGACGTCAGTTGTCAACAAGTCACTGTGCAAGCTGGTGTGGGCTGTGTTTACATGGTATGGACTAGGTCCACTGATCAAACTGAGCCGATCGTTCTGGAAATGGTTATGTTCGGCTTCTTGGAGGCCATTTTCAGCCATTCATGTACTTCATGTTCCCTGAAAACTGTGTTATGTCATGAGGCTGCAATTGTTCGCGATTAATTTGAGGAACATTCTGGAAAATTCGTGCGATTGATTTGACCACCCAGATAGCCGGACATCAATCCCATCAGACAATTATGGGACATAATCGAGAGGTCAGTTGGTACACAAAATGCTGCAACGGCAACACTTTCGCAGTTATGGAGGCAGCACGGCACAACCTTTCTGCAAGGGAGTTCCAGCCAGTTTTTGAGTCCATGCCACCTTGAGTTTCTGCATTACGGTGAACAAGAGGAGGTTCAAAAATGTTCAAGTGTGTGTGAATTCCTAAGGGACAAAACTGCTGAGGTTATCGGTCCCTAGACTTACACACTAGTTAAACTAACTTATGCTAAGAACAGCACACACACACATGCCCGAGGGAGGAGTCGAACCTACAGCGGGAGGGGCCGCGCAATCCGTGACACAGCGCCTCAAACCACGCGACCATTCCGCGCGGCTGAATAAGAGGAGGCCCAGAGCGAGTTTAGGAGGCATCCAATGACTTTTGTCACCTCATTGTATAATCTACCACATTGTGTAAGCACACTTCATGCGTAAAAACAGTTGAGAATTGTCTTTCCGAGGTCGAAAACGCCGTGAAAAACAGTTAAGGCTAGTTGAGCTATACGAGTTGAGATCACGTGACTAGAACGGAGTCGACGTGATGGACAGTGTGAACGGGCCTTTATAGTGGGTGGCGAAGGGTCATTCTAGAACCGCTGTAATTTTCGGCCTGCCCTTTTCCATTCGAGAATGGTGTGTGGGATGAACGTCTCTCGACAAACTTCCGCATGATTTCTAATGTTCTCTCATATTCCTGTCGATTTCGTTTGACAAAATATAGATGGGAGAAAGCAATATGTTGCCCTCTCGATGTTTCCATAACTTTCATCATCGGAGGTAAGAAACGACCGCACTTAGCTAGTACTAACAGCAAAAAGACAACAGAGTATTTGTCGGGCAGAGTGTTGACGCCCTCTGAAATACGAGCTCTGGGATTGTACCCAAGGCTGGAGGGCGATGACAGTGAGAAAGCCGGCGGATAGAAAGCTGTCGCACGACTCTCGTCTTGTCTCGTACGCGCGCGCTGCCCGGAGCGACGGCGTCCTTGACCGGATTGCGGCAGCAACACAAGGAGGCGTCCCGGGGCGCCTGCGGTCGCGCACGCTCTCTCCTGAGGACGTCTCTGACAGGTGGAAACGCACATCACTGAGAGGATCGCATGCACCACCTACTCACGAGCGCAAGTATCGGGAACCCGGGCTAATCAGAATGAAATATCACTCTGCCACTTTCCGATCCAACCAGGTAACTGCAGTGCTACGCGTAGTATTTTCAAGTGTGGTGTTGTCTGCAGTGCTCGTTAGTAGTGACTCCAAGCCAACTATCCCTGTAGCTACGGCAACGACTCTCACGAGGTGCCGAAAGTCTATTTAGTAACCTGACGAAGAGCAGATGATGGTGGTGATGATGGTGGTGGAGCCGGCCGCTGTGGCCGAGCGGTTTTAGGCGCTTCAGTCCGGAACCGCGCTGCTGCTACGGTCGCAGGTCCGAATCCTGCCTGGGGCATGGATGTGTGTGATGTCCTTAGGTTAGTAAGGTTTAACTAGTTCTAAGTTCTAGGGGACTGATGACCTTAGATGTTAAGTCCCATAGTGCTCAGAGACGTTTGATGGTGGTGGAAGCCGAGCGAGGGAGAATAGGCTTCCATACGGGGTTGCTGTGCTGCAGAAATTAATTCAGAACCATTAGAAATTGACCAAGTGCGCGGGATTCGTGATGTGTGTGCGACTCTATCTTTGCTAAGAGTCCCAGTACATATTATCTTCCTTGCCCAAAGGGGATACCGCCATATGCTGATTTAAGTGGAGTTGTCGAGCTCGCCGTGGGAGTAGTGTGCTGGAGGAAGCGCGGACAGTGTCTTCGCTGATGGGTTAGATGTGCTAAGTGGTCTTATTGCTCCGGTTGCGTCTCAGGTGGAGGCTTCTACGTGGAGCCTTTGTTTCTCGTACGTCTCTGCAATCCTGTCCTGGCTTTTAACTTCAAGATATATCTTAACCCTAGAACACTAAAGGAAGGAAAAAGTTGCATTGTTACTAAAGAAACAAAAATTTTACTACCTCCATATCTTATTCAAAGTCATAATTTGCAGTTTATCTGCTAGCTAATTAGAATTATAAGGTCTCCGGTGGCATACAAAGTAAGCACAAACTGCCCTGTTTTACACCCTGTACTGACAATACCAGACTGTGGTGAACCTCGAGATGGTACCCACAGCGATCTTAAATTTTACAAGGTATTAGTAATCTAGGTGTGGTGGTGGTGTTGGTGGTGGTGGTGGCACTGGAAACTGAGGGATAGTGAATAGCTTTCCAGATGGGGTTGCCGTGCTGCAGAAATTAATTCAGAAGCATCAGAAATTGACTCGACCAAGTGCGTGGGATTGGTGATGTGTGTGTTACTATCTTTGCTAAGAAATTGTGCCTTAGTGCATCAACATTGGCACAGGACACCGACGGCTAAGAAATCGTTATTCCAGGATGTTCGGGCCTCACCATAGATTGGCACTGAACTTTATCTGTTGCTGTCTGTGATGATAGACATTCAGTGTTGGTGTTCACCAGTGTCAATTATTCAGAAAACATACTGATATTCCTCTGAGTTGAATAATGTATTTCCTTTATATTATTGCCTCAGGTGTGGAATCGTGTTTTAATATAATTATTGTTTGTTGTTTTTATGTTATTTCGGGAGTGTCAAAGTAGATTACAGTTTAAAACTCTTAATCAAAACTACTTGCTCTAACTTTAAATCTTTTAAACTTTTAGTCAAGTAAGCCGAGCATCCCCCATGCTTTTAGTGGTCGCATTTTGTTTGTGTTTAATTTGATGTTTTAACTATCTAAATGTTGTTTTTAGTTCTGTTGCTTACCGTCTGCTGTAGTAAACCATTATTTGTTACCCTGTCCACTTGGACGATTCCAACTCGTCAGGCGACTTTCTACGCCAACAACAGTGAAGCAAAACTAAACTTGACTTATTGTTCTGAAACAAGAGTGATTGTTTATACTCCTGGTTAAAGTTTTTTCTGTTTAATAACGTCACCGATATTTTGGACTAATGGTTGTAAATCATTCCAATCAACCAAACATTGTACTTGTTACATTCACGTACATTTACACTGTTCAGCGACATTAATGTGACCACCTATCAAAAGCCTGGATAACCACCTTTTGCAGTACGGACTGCTGCGGGACCTGCAGGAACAGAATCGGTGAGTTTCTGGAAGGTAGCGGTGGGGATATGGAGTTATGCCGACTCCTGTGCCGTGGTCAGCTGCATTAGATTTCTCGGTTGAGGGTCCACGGCGCGAACATTCCGACCGATGTGGCTCCATAGACTCTCGACTAGGTTCAAATCCGGGGAGTTTTGTGATCAGGTGAGTGCGGTAAACTCATTCGGGTGCTCTTCAAACCAAACACGTACTCTGCGAACTGCGAGATACCTTGCATTGTCGTGCTGGTAGATGCCACCATGTCGAGGAAAATTAATCTGCGTAGAGGGGTTGACATTGTCTCGAAGGATAGAAGGATATTTGAGCCTTCTGGAAGGACGAGATCACCCGAGGAATACCACTAAAACGTTCCCCAGAACATAATTCTTCCTCCTCGAGCTTGGACCGTTTGCTTTCAAACGTCTCGCGCCGTACACGCCTACGGCTGTCCGTCCGATGAAGTCTAAGACGTGATTCTTCTGCAAAGGTCCGCCTGTCACCATTCAGTGGACGTCCAGTCATGATACTGTCTCTTAAATTCCCGCATTCGTCGTCGATGAACAGCAGTCAGAGTTGGTGCATGAACCAGGCATCTGCTGCGTGGCGGTCATTTCCTCAACGCAGGATTATTCGGACACAACCACCGTCCACCCCTGTCATCTTTGCAAAAGAGATTTTATGTGTCGTTTAGCATGAATGGAATGCAATGGACGGCCTATTGAGCACAGAATACGGACTGAGAGTAAATCGAAAAGAGGCGAATTAGCAGAAATGAGAACAAGGCGCCACAGTCTGGAACCGCGCGACCGCTACGGTCGCAGGCTCGAATCCTGCCTCGGGCATGGATTTGTGTGATGTTCTTAGGTTATTTAGGTTTAAGTAGTTCTAAGTTCTAGGGGACTGATGTTAAGTCCCGTAGTGCTCAGATCCATTTGAACCATATGAACCAAATGAGAACAGCGGGAAATTTTACGTCAGGATTGATTATCACGAAGTAGATAAAGTTAAGGAATTCTCCTACATATCCAGGAAAATAACCAATAAAGGACGGAGCAAGGAGGATGTCAAAAGCAGACTAGCACTGGCAGACAGGGTATTCTTGGCCAAGAGGATTCTACTAGTATCAAACATAGGCCTTGATTTGAGGAATAAATGTATGTTTGGAGCACAGCAACATGGACTATGGGAGTAACGGAAGAGAAGAATATATAAGCGTTTGAGATTTGGTGCTACAGCCGAAAGTTGAAAACTTTGTGGGCTGGTAAGGAATGAGGAGGTTCCGCGCAGAAACGGAGAGGAAATGAATATGTGGAAAACACTAACAAAGAAGAGGGACAGGATGATAGGACATCTATTAAGGCATTTGGGAATGACGTCCATGGTACTAGAGGAAGCGGTAGAGGGCAATAACTGTAGACTAAGGCAGAGATTGGAATACATCCAGCAAATAATTGAAGACGTAGGTTGCAAGTGCTATTATTTGGTGAAGAGGTTGGCACAGGAGAGGAATTCATGGCGGCAAGCATCAAACCAGTCAGAATATTGATCACTCAAAAAAAAAGGTAGAGTAATATCTTATCGCAAGCTTTGTGCTAATATACTGCTTAAAATTATACCCGGCACATTAGCAGTTCCCATCTCCCCTTTATAACACCCCAACGACCCCCTTAAAGTCAATTAAGACAGAATATCATAATATGAAATAGGGAAGAGTTATCTTGGCAAATACGATATCTTTGCCGATAAGCTAACACCAAGAAGTTTTGATAACAACAACATTATACATCACTGAGAGTTTTTATTATGAAAAGAGGAGGAAGAAACCTCAGATTTAATTAATGGACAAATATGCAAGTGATAATTTCAATTAATATCTTGAAAGCTAAGTCCAAGGTGATGTTAGTCAGAGATAATTTTTATGAGAAAGAAAGTTGTAAGAGCAACGGAGAAATTCAATGCGCCTACAATACTCTTTCACAGAAGAAGTCGCTTGCTGTGTCTCGTCCTGTAAAGACGTGCGAGAACAATTCTTGTCTTAGTTATTGAGAGTACGGAAAGCGACAAGATTGTTTTGCGTTCAGAACTGTTCCTTGCGTGACGTGATTTACGAACTTCGGAAACTGATTTTCTAAGCAGAGACAGGAACTGATAGACGCGTTTAACCGTGCATAATGGGTTAATTGAACTTTATTGACGAAAGTAGTGAATATTGGACTTGACTTTCAAATAGTTGGAACTAAAAGAAGAGTGGATAGTATACCAAAGGACTACACTCAATTAGTCTCTAATAGGACACAATTACACGACTTCACGAAGATAATACAATTACGCTGAAGAGTCAAGTTGTCGTAATTGTCAGGAAACTTAATTTTAATAGAGCTGACTTTATCAACCAACTGCGTGTGCGTGTTGTGCGAAAGTTATAAAGTATTTAGTGGCCAAGGAACAATAAACTGTTCGTTCCAAGTGAAATATCAAGCGTGGACTACAATTAAGTGATTTAATCCATGATAGTTAACCAACGACTGAATATCAAAATACCTACTTCATTAATTGAAAAGGGAACTTTTGAACAATTTTTTGTTTTTTAGCATTACAGCTTAGGTTCACTCAGACGTGATCAAAGAGTATCTGTGGATTTCGCTTCATACAGGTTCAACAACCCCATAGCAACGAGCCAACAACGTTACGAGAAGACTGATAATTGCAATGTTTCCACGTAATTGGTGGTGTCTACGATGCGGATGAGATAAGATTTAACAACTACTGCATATCCGGGCGATGAATCATTCAATCTTAAATCAGAAGAAGCATCCATCGTACGAGTTCGCATTTCTGTCTCCCGTTCACCAACGGGGACCTACGTCATCGCGCATCGTCTCTCAACTCCACTACGAGAGCTGTGGCAGTAGCAGCTCTACCACGTCGACAATATCAGCACACGATTGGAGTGCGGGGACGCCACACCTTACTTTTTTTCAAATACGCAAAAAATCTTGACTTCTGTCTACTTGTACGTGATATTTTGGTCTTGAACCCTTTATTCTAATGGCTTTCGTATTTCACGTGACGTGCATGGATGGGGTATATCTCCTTCCTTACTGCGGCGCCATAGCAAAAATGTCAGATCTGTTAAGGAAAACAGGAAAATTGTTTCCAGAATGAGATATTCACTCTGCAGCGGAGTGAGCGCTGATATTAAACTTCCATGAAGATTAAAACTATGTGCCGAACCGAGAGTCGAACTCGTGACCTTTGCCTTTCGTGGGCAAGTGCTTCACAAACTTTTTTTATCTAATTTGTTCGTTATAGTTCGTTGCAATTGTTCGTGACGGACGTCACCTGACGCCCGTTGAAGTTCGTTATTGATCCAATAACTCATTTTTTTTTTCAGAGAGCAGCTAATCAACTGAGCTACCCAATAACGACTCACGCCCCGTCCTCACAGCTTCACTTCTGCCAGTAGCTCGTCTCCAATCTTTCAAACTTTACAGAAGGTCTCCTGCGAGGAAAAGTGAAGCTGTGAGGAAGGGAGAGTCGTGCTTGGGTAGCTAAGTTGGTAGAGCACTTGTCACGAATGGCAAAGGTCCTGAGTTCGATTCTCGGTCCGGCACACAGTTTTAATCTGCCACAGAGTTTCAGGAAAATGGTTCATTAATGCCCTTATCGGTGAGAACTTAGTGCAATTTTTTTTTCATCACAACGGTGTTAGTATCATTTAAGAGTGCAGAGAGCACCTTCTGGGGGAAAGGTTTGCCTACTGATACTGGGAGCACACACACACACACACACACACACACACACACACACACACACACGCACGCACACACACACACACACACACACACACACACACACACACAAATAGTTTAGAAAAATCACATTTCTCTGCTGCAGCTAGTAACTCCAAAGAAGCAATTTGACAAAGAGTCTCCAGAGTTGAAAGAATGGAATACGCATACCAGGCTCACCTCTTGTACTAAAGCTGCTGATATGTTGGCGCAGCTCTCAACGAACTTCCGACGGCAGTGGCGATAGAGACGCACTGAGAGAGACGTAGCAACTAACCCCATAACTAGGAGACTCTGGCGGCTTTGTAACTTTGACGTTCAAGTATGTCCGTTGAGTACCTGGTTTAGTCTACCAACTCATGCTGCGGTGGCCTGAAGGAGTCAGCCCCGCCTGTTTCCTTACACAAGCCAAGGGAAATTACTAACCCAGAGCTGTCAAGATACGGTCACGTAGTGCGAGAGCACCGGTGGCGCGTTTGGCGCTGTACCCTTGGCACCGGACTGTCGAGAAACCTGACATTTCTCCACCCAGCGTCCAAAATTGGAATCGTCTGTGTTGAACCAAGAATTCTGTAGCAACTTCAGTGTACATACTTTCAACATTACTACTGACTTAAATACTCGTAAATGTGTCATCAAGGCCACATTTAACGGGACGAAATTAAAAGTTGGTGAAAATTTACTGAGGTGACTAGCTGAACCAATTTTAACCTGTTATGTGTCCTTGGTGACATTTGTTTTATGGTCATTAGGACGTGGTCCAAGGCATATTTCTCTGTCTAACGTTTCTTCTGCTAATGTTGAAGACAAGTGCTCCTGCTGAAGCCTTCTAGATCGCTAGCAACTGCAGCTCTTTAATAGCATCATCATTATCATTGGCGCGACAGTCCTTTCTGTGCCTTGGCCCTTCTACAGGAGATTACTCCATTCTTTCCACATTAGTACCTATCTCCTCCGTCTCCGAATTCCAAGTTTATCTCATGTACTCTCTGATACATTCCTCCCACCTTAGTTTTAGTCTTACATGTCGAAAGGTTCCTTCTGGTACTGTACCGAATGTCATCTTAATCATTCTGTCGTTTGCTCTCAGTACATGTGCTGCCCTTTCCAGCACTTTAATGTCAATGTTACTGACAATGTCTGGTTTAGTATACAAATAATATATTTCACAGTTGAATTTCCTCTTCCAGGCACCATTTTCTTCAGCTGGTCCAATAATTTGTCTCAAATACGCCTGGTTCAATTCCATCAAACTTCATTAATGTCTATGATTCAGCACTGTATGTTATCACTGGCCTCACTAAAACCTTGTACATTAAAACTTTAGGTTTTCAGAA
The DNA here is from genome assembly GCF_021461385.2 of Schistocerca piceifrons. Lineage (NCBI taxonomy): Eukaryota > Metazoa > Arthropoda > Insecta > Orthoptera > Acrididae > Schistocerca > Schistocerca piceifrons. The sequence continues at coordinate 681,236,127 of NC_060141.1, read as the reverse complement.
ACGGAAACTTAGATTTTAAATGTTTTCTGAGGCAGTGGTAACACTTAGTGGAGGAAAATACTAGTTTTTAGGTTTTAGAGCTGACATATCCTTTACAGTTTACTTCTGATCTAAAATAAATTACCTACCGCATACATCCCCTTTCAGCTGTTCCACTTCTCCGAGTTCTTTGCTTTGATGTTCTTTGTCTTTATCTTTTTTGCACAGCCTCTTTTCTTGTCTTCTTGCTAGGCTATAATTTTCTACAGATCTGAAACATCCTGGCAGATTAAAACTTTGTGCCCGACCGAGACTCAAACTCGGGACCTTTGCCTTTCGTGGGCAAGAGCTCTACCAACTGAGCTACCGAAGCACGACTCACGCCTCGTACTCACAGCTTTACTTCTGCCAGTATCTCGTCTCCTACCTTCCAAGCTTTACAGAAGCTCTTCTGCGAACATCCCCCAGGCTGTGACTAAGCCATGTCTCCGCAGTATCCTTTCTTTCAGGAGTGCTAGTTCTGCATGGTTCGTAGAAGAACTTCTGTAAAGTTTGGGCACACAGTTTTAATCTGCCAGGAAGTTTCATATCAGCTCACACTCCGCTGCAGAATGAAAATCTCTTTCTACAGATCTGTTGGTTTACCTGTTGCAGTCTCTTGTGGGTTCCATTTTCAGCTGGTGGTAGGAACGTATACTCTTCATTAAACCGTCTGTTGTGTAAACGTCGGTCTACTCTTTCTAGAGCTTAGTCAACTGCAGCCATTTAATAACATCTGTAAAATTTCCAGCTTGGGATGAATCATAGTATTCAAGGTGACACGAGCAAACAGCGTTTTCCGATTTGCCTTCTGCCATATGCGTGAAGACTGAATCAAAGTAACTGACACAGATAACTCTGCAATAAACTCCACAATTATCGGAGAAGTGTACCTGTACTACCCGCCAAAAAATGGTGAGAAATGAATGGGCACATACTGTAAAGCACTTAGTCCACTTGAGTGATTTTCGAATAAATTAAGAAAATACATTTTCCAGTGATTTTTTTTTTTTTTTTTGTCATCAGTCTACTGACTGGTTTGATGCGGCCCGCCACGAATTCCTTTCCTGTGCTAACCTCTTCATCTCAGAGTAGCACTTGCAACCTACGTCCTCAATTATTTGCTTGATGTATTCCAATCTCTGTCTTCCTCTACAGTTTTTACAGCTCCCTCTAGTACCATGGAAGTCATTCCCTCATGTCTTAGCAGATGTCCTATCATCCTGTCCCTTCTCCTTATCAGTGTTTTCCACATATTCCTTTCCTCTCCGATTCTGCGTAGAACCTCCTCATTCCTTACCTTATCAGTCAGCCTAATTTTCAACATTTGTCTATAGCACCACATCTCAAACGCTTCGATTCTCTTCTGTTCCGGTTTTCCCACAGTCCATGTTTCACTACCATACAATGCTGTACTCCAGACGTACATGATCAGAAATTTCTTCCTCAAATTAAGGCCGGTATTTGATATTAGTAGACTTCTCTTGGCCAGAAATGCCTTTTTTGCCATAGTGAGTCTGCTTTTGATGTCCTCCTTGCTCCGTCCGTCATTGGCTATTTTACTGCCTAGGTAGCAGAATTCCTTAACTTTATTGACTTCGTGACCATCAATCCTGATGTTAAGTTTCTCGCTGTTCTCATTTCTACTACTTCTCATTACCTTCGTCTTTCTCCGATTTACTCTCAAACCATACTGTGTACTCATTAGACTGTTCATTCCGTTCAGCAGATCATTTAATTCTTCTTCACTTTCACTCAGGATAGCAACGTCATCAGCGAATCGTATCATTGATATCCTTTCACCTTGTATTTTAATTCCACTCCTGAACCTTTCTTTTATTTCCATCATTGCTTCCTCGATGTACAGATTGAAGAGTAGGGGCGAAAGGCTACAGCCTTGTCTTACACCCTTCTTAATGCGAGCACTTCGTTCTTGATCGTCCACTCTTATTATTCCCTCTTGGTTGTTGCACATATTGAATATGACCCGTCTCTCCCTATAGCTTACCCCCACTTTTTTCAGAATCTCGAACGGCTTCCACCATTTTATAGTGTCGAACGCTTTTTCCAGGTCGACAAATCCTATGAAAGAGTCTTGATTTTTCTTTAGCCTTGCTTCCATTATTAGCAGTAACGTCAGAATTGCCTCTCTCGTCCCTTTACTTTTCCTAAAGCCAAACTGATCGTCACCTAGCGCATTCTCAATTTTCTTTTCCATTCTTCTGTATATTATTCTTGTAAGCAGCTTCGATGCATGAGCTGATTGTGCGATAATTCTCGCACTTGTCAGCTATTGCCGTCTTCGGGATTGTGTGGATGATGCTTTTCCGAAAGTCAGATGGTATATCGCCAGACTCAAATATTCTACACACCAACGTGAATAGTCGTTTTGTTGCCACTTCCCCCAATGATTTTAGAAATTCTGATGGAATGTTATCTATCCCTTCTGCCTTATTTGACCGTAAGTCCTCCAAAGCTCTTTTAAATTCCGATTCTAATACTGGATCCCCTATTTCTTCTAAATCGACTCCTATTTCTTCTTCTATCACATCAGACAAATCTTCACCCTCGTAGAGGCTTTCAATGTATTCTTTCCACCTATCTGCTCTCTCCTCTGCATTTAACAGTGGAACTCCCGTTGCACTCTTAATGTTACCACCGTTGCTATTAATGTCACCAAAGGTTGTTTTGACTTTCCTGTATGCATATCTTTTTCGATGTCTTCACATTTTTCCTGCAGCTATTTCGTCGTAGCTTCCCTGCACTTCCTATTTATTTCATTCCTCAGCGACTTGTATTTCTATATTCCCGATTTTCCCGTAACGTGTTTGTACTTCCTCCTTTCATCAATCAACTGAAGTATTTCTTCTGTTACCCATGGTTTCTTCGAAGCTACCTTCATTGTACCTATGTTTTCCTTCCCAACTTCTGTGATGGCCCTTTTTAGAGATGTCCATTCCTCTTCAACTGTACTGCCTACTGCGCTATTCCTTATTGCTGTATCTATAGCGTTAGAGAACTTCAAACGTATCTCGTCATTCCTTAGTACTTCCGTATCCCACTTCTTAGCCTATTGATTCTTCCTGACTAATGTCTTGAACTGTATTGTGATCTGAGTCTATATCTGCTCCTGGGTACGCCTTAGAATCCACTATCTGATTTCGGAATCTCTGTCTCACCATGATGCAATCTAATTGAAATCTTCCCGTATCTCCCGGCCTTTTGCAAGTATACCTCCTCCTCTTGTGATTCTTGAACAAGGTATTCGCTATTACTAGCTGAAACTAGTTACAGAACTCAATTAGTCTTTCTCCACTTTCATGCCTTGTCCCAAGCCCATATTCTCCTGTAACCTTTTCTTCTACTCCTTCCCCTACAACTGCATTCCAGTCGCCCATGACTATTAGATTTTCGTCCCCCTTTACATACTGCATTACCCTTTCAATATCCTCATACACTTTCTCTATCTGTTCATCTTCAGCTTGCGACGTCGGCATGTATACCTGAACTATGGTTGTCGGTGTTGGTCTGCTGTCGATTCTGATTAGAACAACCCGGTCACTGAACTGTTCACAGTAACACACCCTCTGCCCTACCTTCCTATTCATAACGAATCCTACACCTGTTGTACCATTTTCTGCTGCTGTTGATATTATCCGATACTCATCTGACCAGAAATCCTTGTCGTCCTTCCACTTCACTTCACTGACCCCTACTATATCTAGATTGAACCTTTGCATTTCCCTTCTCAGATTTTCTAGTTTCCCTACCACGTTGAAGCTTCTGACATTCCACGCCTCGACTCGTAGAACGTTATCCTTTCGTAGATTATTCAATCTTTTTGTCATGGTAACATCCCCCTTGGCAGTTCCCTCCCGGAGATCCGAATGGGGGACTATTCCGGAATCTTTTGGCAATGGAGAGATCATCATGACACTTCTTCAAATACAGGCCACATGTCCTGTGGATACACGTTACGTGTCTTTAATGCAGTGGTTTCCATTGCCTTCTGCATCCTCATGTCGTTGATCATTGCTGATTCTTCCGCCTTTAGGGGAAATTTGCCACCCCTAGGACAAGAGAGTGCCCTGAACCTCTATCCGCTCCTGCGCCCTCTTTGACAAGTCCGTTGGCAGAATGAGGCTGACTTCTTATGCCGGAAGTCTTCGGCCGCCAATGATGATTGTTTATCAAAATTTAGGCAGTGGCGGGGATCGAACCCGGGACTGAAGACGGTTTGATTACAAATCAAAGACGCTACCCCTAGACAACGGGTGAATCTTATATTACGAAAATGTTATCATTTTCATACTGTACATCTACATCCATACTCCGCAAGCCACCTGACGGTGTGTGGTGAAGGGTACCTTGGGTACCTCTATCGGTTCTCCCTAGTCGTCAGCTTGCTTAATATTATTTCTTAATCTTCTTTTTCCTGACTTCACCCCGAATCTTAATGAGGCCATTATGTTAATTTGGATTTGGCAGTGACAGTGGTAGGGGGTGGCCATATGCCCTCCATATTGTTACCCCTGCCTCCTGCCCCCCTGAGGACGGAATTCATGCATGTCATCTGTTTATCTATTTGTGTCTAGTGTTATCACATCCCATGTTAAAGTGTGAGAACATATTCGAAGTCTTTGCGACTCGTGTAACTGAGATGGGACAAGGGTACCAGTCCAGTATTCACTTATTCAGATGTGGAAAACCACCTAGAAACTACATCGAGGCAAGCCTGCGCACTGACCGTCATCGATTCGGGGCTGGTGCGAGCGTATTAGTATTATTAAACTTAGTTGATGTTCAAACGTTCGTCAAGTGTGGGTAACGAAATATAGAAGATGAACTGAGGCACTCCGTAATGGCGACTGAGACCCTTTCAGAATTTACTTGTTCAAATGTCACCGAGATCTGACAACAGGATCTGTGTGTTTGGCCTACAGTTTTGAGTAATTGACGTAGTGTTACTACTGCACCACTATGTGAGAAATATTAGGGGCTGCAAAGAATACCATGTGATTTCCTAATAACAGTAACAGCCAAGACAAGTACAAAGTTATAAGTTCTCAAAATTCTAAGAGACTAGGACTATGGGGACCAAATTCAATGTATCAACATATATTTAAGTCTTTATTGCTAAATGGAGTGTGAAGATGAGCGAGAAACCACACTATCAGAATAAATGACCTAACGCTGGAGATGAAGAAAATGTATGGATTCGTTGATATAAATATCGATGCGAACAGTACATTCATGGACACGTGGAAATGTTTGCCAGAGCCTGTTGCACAAGCTAAATATGTAGACAGGTAGTAATTCGGACTATAAACCGTCGGTCTACCTAGTAAAGAGGTGAACTGAAGGAGCCATATATTTCGACACAAGAGTTTGGCGCCAGGAAAGTGGATGACAAAGCCTTGAGGGAACAGTGGGGAGATAATTCTCGGAGTGGACGACTGAGGACTTACCAGCACCCACCCCTCTCCTAATCTCTACAGCTTGGGAAACGAAAAGATGATTAAAGTTTATATGAAAGCATAGGCTTTGTAATTCCTGAGAAACGTCTCTCAATCAGTGCGCAAGAACAAAATGAAACAACAACAATTTTGCTGCCAACTCGCAGTACATAAGTTTAGTGCAGTCCAGTACTCTGTATTCTGGTAAAAAAAACTATGAAAAAAATTGTGGTAAAGCAAAGGGAGCTACCGCTGTAGTACAGAAGCATGTAAAGTGCATTCTAAATTCCGGATAGTCGTATATCTGCGTGCCACAAAGCCTGACCCTAGCCTATAGACTTTTTTTTATTATGATATTTCTCTCTCTCTCTATCTATCTATCTGTCTATCGGCTTTCCTACAAACCTTATTCTTTTAGTAGAACAATATAGTCTTGAATCATCTAAACCAATTTTATACTTCTCTATCTTTTACTTCTCAGCTTCGGCCTATTGTGGACCATGGGAAACAATGGTTTTACTTGTTAATCTTTTCTTATCCTCCCATAATCTCTTCATTCTTTCGCTATCGTTCCTCGTATTCAGAAATTAATTATGCAGTTAACCTGCACTGGGCTGAAGAGTCAACGCGCGCTGTGGTGGCTGATGCTTTAATCAGAAACTTGCAACACGTTTATTTATCGTTTATTACAGTGTGTAAACGAAAGTAACACTTCACTAGCTCGTAATAACATGAGAACAGTTAAGTGGCTGAATGTAACTTTAAAAATCTGCCTTGGTTTTTGAAAACACTTGCGTTTCGTCGAACGCAAAAAGTAATCTTTCAATTATTTTTATTTCAAAGTGCCTGTACTTTATAATACAGAATTCAGCACGTTGCATTGCGACGTCAACTTCCTGGCGCAGTTCACAGCTAGATAATATTTTAAACACAGAAAGCTAGACATTATCCATATAAGTCATAACCATCATTTGATGTTGGAACTTGCTTTCCCATAGTATAAATTTGCTGTAATCACTCCTGAATACGGAAAACGATATTATTCAGAGGAAACAAATTTGGAATCACTTATATTTCGATAATAAAAACACGTAACTTAATGAAATAATTATTCAAAAGAGTCACATATCACACTAGAGTGAAATTGGCTCACAACTTAACTTTCAGTAAGGCTGCTTCACAATTTGTTTACAAATTGTTATAACACTCAGAATAAAAGTACTTAAATCTTCAGTTGCTATAGTCCACTTTAGGTTTGCAAGCATCAAAATTGCTACGTAAATTTCCAAACAGCTGTACTACGCTCATACTCATAAATTAAGGATAATTGCAGAATATGGTGCCACACAACGTGACACTACACAAAACTGGAGCTGATACGAGCATAGGCACACAAGGACCACACACGAGACAGATCTGTATGTCCACGGTGTTGGTGATAAGTTGAGAAAACCGTACCGAAACACATGTGCTACAAAAGGCCACTGTTTCCTGCGCATGTACCCCGACATCAATATGGGATATGATCACGATGCACACGCAGACAGGCCGCACAACAGGTTGGTATGCTCTGGAGCATGAAGTCGAGCAGCTGCTGGGTATAATCTCCCATTCTTGCACCAGTGGGTCCACTGGGGACCAAACCCCAAGTAACCATAGGTTCAGTGTGTCGGTGTGGGGCGGCGGTGGGGTGTGTCGACCGCTGTAGACTGTTATGGGGTTGTGTACCACTGAGGGCTACGGCGGGCACGAAGCCTCTCCGTCGTTTCTAGATCCCCAGTTCAATACGTACATTGAAAGGTCTCTGTTGGATTCCTTTCATGTTAATTTCTTAAATCTGTTGTCATTTACGGCATAAATTCCTCTTCTAAATTTACTGTTGCGTTTCTGACTATCTGGGAGGAGACTGAGTAGTGGAACGTGTTACTTTTACACATAAACAAGAACGATCTGTCACACTACTACACTTAAAACACAGTTTATATGTAATTCATGTCACACAGTCTCATACGGAATCTACATCCGCTTTCTTTTATATACTGTATATGATTAGATACTGTCATCCCCCTTCCCTTCTGTGTGAGAGGATGAATGAGCAAATGTATTTCTAGTTGCATGCTTGAGAGTAGCAGACAAGCCTGTCTGCTAGAGAACAGTAGGACCAACGTCGGAACAGGTAGCTACGCTTTCTAAAAGCAAAGAGGTTTCTATCCTTAGTATGGTCCTGTCCATCCCTTGTCATGTTGGTATAGGAAGCTGCTCCTCTGGCCACTTCCGTTTGTATTTGTGAGCCACCCTCAGGAAGGGACCACGTCAGTCTGACCGCGGCGAGCGTCTGAAGTGGTAAGATCTCCGGCTAAGCGCGTGTCTGCTAACTCCGTAGGGCAATGGATTTCTTAAGTTCAGCCTAACTGAAAATTTAATCACCATTATTTCAGGTTTAGCTCTAAAATATCTAATGTTATCTTAAATTGCAACGCAGTGTAATTCGAGTGTGAAGTTCAGAATATATTCCGGTAGTTGCTTTGTCACTACTTTGTGAGTAAAGTGGAACCACGTGTTGATCAGTAACTCTAACTAAGTTCATAAATCTTAAATGCGAATGTGCGTGAGATTATAACGTCTCGTCTTGACAATATTTTTCAATATAGCAACTTTTCTTTATGTTCAACCCACGTGGGGTGTACTTTGTGAGATCAGTACCACGTGCTTATACAATTGTTTGACCCATCAAGTTAATAGTAAGACGATAGTAACCAGTTCGAAGTTTTTCTTTTGTAAATTGCGTTTCGATCTAATTTATTTTAATTATCAAAATTATTGTGGAGTTACACTCTTTGTGTAAACCAAGTTGACCACGTGAAGCACGTGGTGTAATCATCAAAGTAGCCCTCAGCTATTCTTTTCGGGAAGATTTCACAGAGAGTTGGTATGAATTTAGTATACCAATGTGTGGTAATTTCATGACGGACAGGATTGCGCTACGAACGTCACTTCTTTGGGTGAAAATTGAATCGGTTGGTCGTGGTTAATTTCCTCTTGCATATGTTTCAACGTTCTTCGTGTGTTATTTTATGAATGCAGTGTTGTATGCAGTCTCCCAATCTTGGCTCCATATTTGATGTGTTCCGTAAGATTACAATCTCACATTTTCACAATCCTAAATAAGGCACCAGTTTAGTTATGAATCAAGATTAATATGCTGAAATTTCATTGATCAATGCTAAAATAAATTTCCAAATTTAAACTAATTTATTTCTTTTTATTTAAATGCTCTTTTTTATACATATATCACCGGTTGTCGTATGACTATTAAAAGATTATAATTAATGTTAGAATCGGTTGGGAATTTGGTAAGCTAGACTGGATACCTGGTGAAACAGTTGCTCAGTAATACAAGGTTAACTTCCCCAGACAGCTCACAGCTTTTAACCCGCTTTTATTATCTATCAGCACCGCTTTCATAACAAATTAAAGCAACAACATTACAACATACAACACCATGGTATTGTGTGCAACATTTTGGTGAAAAGTCTGGGACCTATTTTCATTACGAGGGGAAGAAACATTATAAATAATGATTCCATCCCACGTAATTCACAGGTGGGAATGTGCAGAACAAAAGTGAGTGACCAGGTAAACTTTGAGTGGTACTATGACTGGGACCAAACAATTTACTCAAAGTTATTCGCCACAGACCGAATGGTCCCTGTAAAGCCAAGTAACATAAGGAATGGAAATTACCATTGTTTGTAGTGATCAATTTGGTTACCTCACGTCTGAAGGCCGACGAAAAAAATCGGAACACACTGAAGAAGTTCTGCGACATAAACAAAGTTAGTAAGCATGTTTCTACATCTGGAAGTCTATTCTAATTTCGCACTAGTCTCATAATAATGGCGCAAGTAGCGCCACTATGAGGATACAAATCGGATTTGCTTTAAATTCACACCTTTACTGTCATGAGCATTCGTTATCATTGAGGCTGGAGGTGGTGAGTAAGGATCCCTTTGAGACGACAAAGACGCCATTATCAACACGTCACTGTTTTTTAACGAGGTCGTGCAATAGAGTTACGAATAGTCTGATGTTCCTTCTACGATATTGAAGGCAGACTATTGTGCTGCCATTCATGAATAGCATTCCATAAGGTATTTTCCAACTGGACACTGCTGTTGTAACCCGACATGCTGTAGAGAGTGAGTATCGAGTTGACTTGGCCTGCTCGATCACCAGATCTATCATCAGTACGGGACATCATTGGACGACAACTCCATCATCATCCACAAACAGCATTAACCGTTCCAGTATTGACCAGCCTGGTGCAACAGGAATGAAACTCCATCCCACAAACTGACATCCGGCACCTGTACAACCCAATGTATGTACGTCTGCATTCTTGCATTCAACATTTCGGCCGTCACATCGGTTATTAACGTACCAAAATTTCACATTTGCAATGGATTATCTCGCGCTAACATTAACCTGTGACCTAGCGATGTTAATAACTTAAATATGTTGCGTAGAGAAATGTATTCCAGAAATTTCATTACTCTATATTAATTAGTTTTTGGTGTTGCGTTTTCTTTCCGTTAGTGTGTATATAATGATTCTTTTAAGTACCTACGGTGGCGCTTATTTGAACGGAGATGGATATGCAGCACGAGTAGGTCATTTATGTTGTTTACATTTTTAAATTATGAAGAATACTCTTGTGTCTGGCATTTAAAATCAGTAAGAATCTACAAAATTAGGAGGTCCTGTGCCAGGATTTTTCTTAAATTATCTCACAAGAACTTTTTGTTTTCACGAAAACGATCTATTTTTGCCTTTAGCTTAATTATGTAGTTACACAGATATTTATAGTTGCCTCTATTAACATCTTTGCATTAATGAAAACAATACGTCAATTATATTAATAATAAACTCCGCGGCTAACTGCTGGTTTTAGTTGAGGTCTTTCCATTAAAGGCAATAATCTACCCGTTGTTGTTGTTGTGGTCTTCAGAGACTGGTTTGATGCAGTTCTCCATACTACTCTATCCGGTGCAAGCCTCTTCAGCAGGCCCGGAGACCGAGCGGTTCTAGGTGCTTCAGTCCGCTGCCACGCGGCTGCTACGGTCGCAGTTTCGAATTATGCCTCGGGCATGGATATGTGTGATGTCCTTACGTAGTTAGGTTTACTTAGTTCTAAGTCTAGGGGACTGATGACCTCAGATGTTAAGTCCCATACTGCTTAGAGCCATTTGAACTAAGCCTCTTATCTCCGAGTAACTGCTGCAACCTACATCGTTCTGAATCTGCTTACTGTGTTCATCTCTTGGTTTCTGTCTACGATTTTTGCCCTCCGCGCCTCCCTCCAGTACTTAATTGGTGATCCCTTGGTATCTCAGAGTGGGTTCTACCAATCGATCCCTTCTTCTAGTCAAGTTGTGCGACAAATTCCTCTTCTTCTCCAATTGTATTCGGTACCTCCTTGTTATTTAGGCGTACTACGCATCTAATCTTCAGCATTCTCCTATGTTTCACTTCCATACATAGCTACATTCCATACAAATACTTTCAGAAAGACCTTCCTAACACTTAAATCTATGCTCGATGTTAACAAATTTCTCTTCTTCAGAAATGATTTCCTTGCCATAGCCAATCTACATTTTATATCCTCTCTACTTGGATCATCATCAGTTATTTTTCTTCCCAGATAGCGAAACTCTTCTACTACTTTAAGTGTCTTATTTCCTAGTCTAATTCCCTCAGCATTACCTGATTTAATTCGAACAGATTCCATTATCCTCGTTTCATATGCTGATGTTCATATTATATCCTCCTTTCAACAGGCCTTATCGTTCAAATGCTCTTCCACGTCCTTTGCTGTCTCTGATAGAATTACGGTCTAAGGCGCTGCAGTCATGGACTGTGCGGCTGGTCCCGGCGGAGATTCGAGTCCTCCCTCGGGCATGGGTGTGTGTGTTTGTCCTTAGGATAATTTAGATTAAGTAGTATGTAAGCTTAGGGACTGATGACCTTAGTAGTTAAGTCCCATAAGATTTCACGCACATTTGAACATTTTTTTTTTCTGACAGAATTACAATGTCATCGACAAACCTCAAGGTTTTTATTTCTTCTCCACGGATCTTAATTCCTACGCCAATTTTTTCTTTTGTTTCCTTTGCTGCTTGTTCAATATACAGATTGAATAACATCGGGGATAGTCTACAAAGTTGTCTCACTCCCTTCTTAGTCACTGCTTTCCTTTCTGTACAAATTGTAAATAGCCTTTTGCTCCCTGTATTTTACTCCTGCCACCTTCAGAATTTAAAAGGGAGTGTTCCGGTCAACACTGTCAAAAGGTTTCTCTAAATTAGAAATGCTAGAAACGTAGGTTTGCATTTCCTTAACGTACTAAGATCTAATCTTTTGTACTCAAACAAATGTCATATGTAATTACAAACTATGTAGGAAAGTTAATCCAACAGGAATAGAGAGTTTCTTAAACCTTGTCACGGAACAAGAGTGGCGGGACGTTTATAGTGCCGATAACATAGATGATAAATATAATGTTTTCCTTAACGCATTTCTCAGACTCTTTGAGAATTGCTTCCCCTTAGCACGTTCTAAACGGGGTACTAGCAGCAATAAGCAGCCCAGGTGGCTGATTAGTGGGATAAGGATATCATGTAGAACAAAGCGGGAATTTTATCAAAATGTTAGAAGTAGTCACAATCAAGCTACAACAGCCCATTGCAAACAGTATTATAAGGTGCTTAAAAATGCTATTAGGAAGGCAAGGAGTATGTGGTATGGAAATAGAATAGCTATTTCACAGGATAAAATTGAAACCATATGGTCAGTTGTAAAAGAAATGTCTGGTCAGCAGCACAAGGTCGACGATACAAAGTCAGTTCGTAGTAAAAACATTTCTGTTACTGATATATCAGATATACATACAATATTTAACAATCATTTTCTGGGCATTTCTGGTGAATTAAATAAAAACTTAGTTTCTACAGCGAATCGTATAACTTCCTTGGCAAATTCCTTTCCGAGATTGATGTATGAATTACTAGTCTGTGATAAAGGCAAGGGGGATATTGAGTCAATAATTAAATCACTGTAGACTAAGGACTCTCATGGATAAGATGGAGTGGCTAGCAGAATATTAAAGTACTGTGCTGCACATGTTAGCCCTGCATTTAACCACATTTGCAATTTTTCACTTAGGAATCGTCAGTTCCCTGAACGATTAAAGTACTCACTAGTAAAGTCGCTTTATAGAAAGGGAGAAAGGGATAATATAGACAATTTTAAACCTATTTAGATGCCATCAGTATTTGATAAAGTTATTGAGAAGGCTGTATATGTAAGGATAAATGATCATTTTATATCGCACGATTTGCTATCAAATGTACAGTTCTGCTTTAGAAGTCGTTTACAACTGAAAAATTCTATATTCTCTTATCTCTGTGAGGTACTGGATGGATTAAACAAAAGGTTTCGAACGCTAGCCACAGTTTTGATTTAACTAAGGCGTTTCATTGTGTTGATCACAAAATATTGCTCCATAAGTTGGACCATTACAGAATACGGGGAGTAGCTCATAACTGGATCACCTCTTACTTCAGTAACGGACAGCGAAAAGTCATTATTCACAATGTGGAGAATGGCTGTGATGTGGGGTCTGGGGTCAGAGTGGGGTACAGTCAAGTGGGGGGGGGGGGGGGCAGGTTTCCCCAGGGATCAGTGTTGGGACCACTCCTGTTCCTTATTTATGTAGATGGTAAGCCCTCTAGTATTACAGGTAACTCTAAAACATTTCTGTTTGCTGATGACACTGGCTTGGTAGTAAAGGATGTGTGTGCAACACTGGCTCGGTTTCAGATATCGCAGTTCATGACCTAAGTTCATGGCTTGTAGAAAATAAACCAACGCTAAATCACAATAAGACTCAGTTTTTGCCGTTTCTGACACACAATTCAACAAAATCTGACGTGTTAATTTCACAGGGGGCATATGATTAGTGAAACTGAACAGTTCAAGTTTCTAGGTGTTCAGATAGATAGTAAACTGTAGTGGAAAGCCCACGTTCAGGATCTTGTTCTAAGACTTAATGCTGTTATTTTTACTATTAGAAAGGTATCTGACGTGAGTGATCGTTCGACACGAAAATTTGTCTACTTTACTTATTTTCATTCGCTTATGTCGTATAGTATTATATTTTGGGCTAACTCTTCCCATTCCAAAAGGATAATTTTGGCTCAGAAACGGGCAGTTTGGGAATAAGCGGTGTAAATTCACGAACCACTTTTCGACCCCTGTTCAAGATTCAGGGTCTTTTGACTTTGGCGTGCCAATATATATATTCCTTACTGTCATTTATTGTTAACAGTAATAGCTCGTTCCCAAGAATAAGCAACTTTCACTCAATTAATACTCGGCAGAAATCAAACCTGCATTTGATTCGGACTTCCTTAACTTTTGTGCAGAAAGGCGTGCATTATACTGCTGCATCCAATTTCAATAAGCTACCACTAAAATTCAAAAATCTTAGCAGTACTCCAAAAGCTTTCAAATCGAAACTGAAGAGTTTTCTCGTGGGTCACTCCATCTATTCTGTCGAGGAGTTGCTTGAAAAATGAAGCTGATTCTTGTTATATTGCCACCTGCGTTTACTTAAACTTATGGATTGACTTTTTTCGTGTTCATAAACATTGTATTTTTGTCTGTTATTACTTTTATGTTATAATTGCATGAACGACACGTTCCATGACCTTGGAGATTTATTCCTCAATTTGATCCTTCGGAGCTTGATGTGTAAATAAATAAATGAATAAATAAAAGATAAACCATATGGTCAGTAGTACCCCGTGTGTTCCAACATTTCTACGGAATCCAAACTGATCTTCCCCAGGACCGGCTTCGACCATTTTTTCCCGTTATAGTAATAAAAATCCCACGGGCGATCCCCTAAGTCTTATTTGAGGAGAGCAAGACACTGGTAACAGGGCCGTATCTTTACTGTTGTTTTGCAAATCACTACTAGGTGGTGCATGAGCAGCATGCTTTCGTCGTGTGGCGGAAGGTTCTTTGTGTAGCGTATTTCGGATGCCTTGCAACGTGCTGTTCAGGAGAGATCTCCACTCCCTCGTACTCTTACTGATCTATGGACAGTCCTGCAGGGTTCATGGTGTCAATTCCTTTCAGCACTACTTCAGACATTAGTCGAAGTAGTCATGTTGCGGCACTTCTGCGTGCTCACGGGGTATGTCCGGAAGAACAGACGCCACACATGTAAAGAAAACCTGCATCTATCGTCGATCGTCTACCGGTGTTCCTGCGTTTCGCTACAGTTTCCTAGGGCTGCAGTTTCTCTGTATTACAAGATCCGTGAGAAGCAACATGGAACATTCGACGTTATCTGCAAGATTATTTAGAATATTTATACAGGGAGGTAGAAACAGTCAAAAAAGCTCGTAATGGTGTTTCAGGGTAGTTTGTAGAAAGAAAAACGTTGTGCCGTTTCCGAGTTAATTACTGTTGAAGCTAGTCAGTCAGGCCGCTGCACAAGCAAACTGAAGCGGCCCGCCAAGAGACGGTGTCACGAAACGTGTTCCTCGTTTGGTTCCCTAATACCTAAGACGAGAGCGATACAAAAACTGTACATCGGACGGTAGTAAGGATCGAACCTGAGCCACAAGCTGAGCAATCTGACGCGCCATCACCTACGCTACAAGAACAACTGACACTAATTGTATCTAGCGGGCCACTTGAATTTTTACGCGCAATGGCCTGTGTGGCTAACGATAATGTTGATCAACTAGGAAACTGCTCAAAGTACCGAATTTTTTTTATTGATTACGAGGGTCACTCCAAAAGAAATGCACTCCGTCTTTTGTTCAATATGTTTGAAAATTTTACAGTGCGTAGATACATCCTTTAGGAACAATATTTTCATTTCCCCACATAATTTCCATCCCTCTCAACTGCCTCACGCCATCTTGGAACCAACACCTGTATACCTGTACGGTAAAATTCTGGACCAACCTGTTGGAACCACTGTTAGGCAGCGTGCACAAGGGAGTCATCATCTTCAAACCTTGTTCCACGAAGAGAGTCTTTCAGTTTCCCAAAGAGATGATAGTCACATGGAGCCAGGTCAGGACTGTAAGGCGGGTGTTTCAGTGTTGTCCATCCGAGTTTTGTGATCGCTTCCATGGTTCTTTGACTGACATGTGGCCGTGCAATGTCGTGCAACAGCAAAACATCCTGATTTTGCCGATGTGGTCGAACACGACTCAGTCGAGCTTGAAGTTTCTTCGGTGTCGTCACAAATGCATCAGAATTGTCGGTGGTTCCACTTGGCATGATGTCCACAAGCAAGAGTCCTTCGGAATCGAAAAACACTGTAGCCATAACTTTTCCAAGCGGAAGGTGTGGTTTTGAATTTTTTTTTTTTTTCCTTGGGTGAATTTGCATGATGCCACTCCATTGTTTGCCTCTTCGGCTCTGGTGAAAAATGATGGACCAATGTTTCATCACCTGTCACAATTCTTCCGGGAAATTCATCTCCACCATTATCGTACTGTTCCAAAAGTTCGCTGCATACCGTTTTTCTTGTTTCTTTGTGAGCCACTGTCAACATCCTGGGAACCCACCTGGCACAAACCTTTTTAACACCAACACTTTCAATATTTTCTGCAAAAAATTCCATCCCCTATCCCAACGTAGCGTGACAATTCGTTCACCGTGATGCGTCTGTCAGCAGACTCCAATTCTTTAACTCTCTGCACATTGCCTGGAGTGTGTGCAGTACGAGGCCTGCCGCTGCGAGGACAGTCCTCAATATTGCCGTTCCCGCTTTCAACACGTAACCTGCTTGCCACCGACTAACTGTACTGCGATCGACAGCAGCATCTCCATACACCTTTTACAACCTCTTGTGGATGTTTCGCACTGTCTCGTTTTCACAGTAGAGGAATTCTATGACAGCTTCTGACGAATGTCAAGTGTAGCAGCCGTCTTGAAGACATGCTGTGACGGCGCCACTCAGGGGAACAGTTTGAACTAAGTTTGAAAACAAGCCGGAAGGATGTATCTACACACTGTAAAACTTTCACATATGCAGAATGAAAACTGTATCTTTACAAAAATAGTGTGCATTTCTTTTGGAGTGCCCCTCGTATAATTTCTTAGCATAACCTACCCTGAAGCACCCTTAGAAGCTTTTCCGACTGCTCCTGACCACCCTGTATGTTCTGTGAAATATAATGGATCTATAATACACCTGTGGTGTATGCTCAAAGTTAATTTTACCATCGAACATTTCTCTCCGTTAAGATTGGCAAGCTGAGTTTTCTATGAAATCTACAATAGAATCAAACAGGTTATCTGATATTTCGGTTAATTTCGCGGTAGTGTGGAACTTTTGAAAATCAATGAACACTGCATCAACCTGGATGCTGGTACGTATTGCTTTGTGGGTACCTTGGAAGAACAGAGCGAGTTGGTTGTCACGCGAGAGGTCTTTTTTTTCAGCTAGCAAGTAAACATAGTGAGTAGCGAGTTAAGAAGTGAAACGGTTTTCGGGCAGGCGGCACATCAGCTGCTTGAGAAGACTTAATTCGGGTCATTCGACAGTCGCTGCCTCTCGCTCCACGGGTCCCGCTGTAACGAGGTGGAACTGGGGGAAGGGGCAGTGGCGGCGGAGCGCTCGCTCCAGTTCTCACGACATTGCGTCACGGCCGCTCACTCTCGCCTTCGGCCGCGCCGCGTCGGAAGTAACAGCGCTACTGTGTGTAACGGGTAGCCTACACTACACTGTGTTAGCGCCCGCTCAACTGGACCTGGAAGGAGCAGCAGAAAATTCACCAATCTGTAGTGTGCTTTTACTCTAAGTACACTGAATGGTGCGTCTGTTTTTGACATATGCAGCAGAAGCTAGAGCAAAAACGAAAAAGGTAAACAAAAGTTAACTGTAATGGACGTGCTAATACAGATCCCAGGAGTAGCCTTGATAAGGGAACAGTGTGTAATAGAAAACATAAATAAATGGATGAACTCAAGAAAAAGGAACTGGGAACATCATGTGGAAAGGATGGACCCCACAAGCCGGTGGGTAAATTTGTAAATATGGACGACCACAAGGGAAACGACTACCCAAAGACCTCCCAAGAGGTGGGACAGCGGTTGCTCCAGTACATTCACGGAATGAGGCAGACAAACAGGGACAACCCTGATCATCGGAAAAAGAAGACGCTGAAAGTCGGCCCGTCTGTTATTGGCCGAAGGACTGATCCATGCTCGACGCAAGTCACTTATTTTGATCCACATACAAGTTACTGTGAGTGTGTGCGGGCCTCTGTTTTAGTGCCACCTAAGGTTTGTGACTGGCCTCGGCCAATGAAAACGCAAAGCTACGTAATTCGTTCTTATGAAATTTTGTCGCAGTTGCGAATATTTTTGAAATCTGATGTGTTAAGCATGGAAATCATACCTATGCCTGACTCCCAACAATTTGTGCTCGAACCGATTTCCCTCTTCTCGCGAGGAGTCACTTTAAGAATCTCGACTATCCGAGCACGTATCTATGGCCGACCCAAACGTCTTTATGCCCGAGTGTCTACGTCCCATTGCTCCCAGGTTACCTGGATTCCCACAATAGGGTTAATGGAACAAACGTCTTAAACGTTAGTATTATAGTCGTGTTAGCCATCTAGGCAGTAATATTTTCGGTTGCAATACCTGTTCGTTCAGACATGCATGAATGTCTGAAGGAACGGGAATTGTAATAATAAATAATACGAAACTTCCTGGCAGATTAAAACTGTGTGCCCGACCGAGATTCGAACTCGGGACCCTTGCCTTTCGCGGGCAAGTGCTCAGTTCTGCAAGGTTCGCAGGAGAGCTTCTGTAAAGTTTGGAAGGTAGGAGACGAGGTACTGGCAGAAGTAAAGCTGTGAGTAGGGGGCGTGAGTCGTGCTTCGGTAGCTCAGTTGGTAGAGCACTTGCCCGCGAAAGGCAAAGGTCCCGAGTTCGAATCTCGGTCAGGCACACCGTTTCAATCTGCCAGGAAGTTTCATATCAGCGCACACTCGCTGCAGAGTGAAAATCTCATTCTGGAATAAATAATACGTTCCGTTTCCGCCACGTTTCGCGAAACTAACTTTACCAACTTCTTCCGTGTTCATCCTCTGGTGCAGATCTTTTCCTTCTTGTCGTAGAACGGAGCAGATATTTCGTCTAGTGTGAATATCAGGACATTTGATCAACAAGCATTAAAACTTTGTTATGATCGCAGTTTGCAGCAAGCCTTGCATTCACGTCTGTTAATTGGGAACTATGTCATACCATTTTCTTGAGCTTCCGTGTGCAAATCTCACATGCAGAATGTGTCTTTGTTCACATTCCATTTGATTCAGAATAGATGGTGATCTGATTACGTCTCAGGATTGGCATCTGTAAACTCTAATGACTTAAGAGTCGCATTTTACATCTATTTCCAAAGTTTCAGGGGAATAATTATATTACTCGTTTGTGGATCTGAGTTGTTGTTTCAGAGTGTGTTTTAAGTGCTCTTGCTCGATGTTTATTCTCCACCTTTGTCAGCAACACTGTAGAGTTTATTTTTATTTTACTATCAAAAACAGTCTTGATCACAAATTATTTATTCCGGTGACCGGTTTCGACCACAACTGTGGTCCTCTTCAGACCTACAAGTCAAATATAAAGTTTGATCACAGGGCTACGTACATCAAAGGAAATATATAAAATTACAAAGTTATAAAACGATGAACTACCAATGAGCAAGAACTTCCTTCTGGTGATAAATGACTACTGGAGAAACCAGTGCACGTCTTACTATATATACTGCAGGCTCAGCCCACTTCTTACAGAATTATGTAATCGCTAACCAGTGGGTTATAGGTCCTACAAAACGTAAAATTCCTTACTTAAAAGAACATTGACGAGAAAAAAAACCACACATAAAACTTAGCTTATTCAACAGCTATTGTCAGTTAAGAAGCGTTAAAAATATTTAAACATGTAGGATAAATCAACATTGTTTAGACATTACATGGGTTGCCCTCTCTAGGCCTGTTAGTGAATCATTTGGAACCACTGGTTGCCATGGTGACATTAGAAGCCATTCCAAAGATGTGTCATCAGGCTTCTTTCTACTGAAGTTGTTGTAGAGTCGATAGGTACACTAGTGGTTGTCATGGTGAGGATACACACCATTTTCTAAGATGTGGCAGCAGGCTTCTTTCCAACGAAGGTGTTGTGGAAGTCGAATGGCAAACACTGTCACGTCAGATGACGTCCTATTGAGCAGCAACATGTTTTTATTGAAACGATAGACTCTATATCAGGGCGCTTTCTAATGACGAGGCAGCAACAATCGTTAACTGACGTGTTGTAGTACATGCTGCACAGATACGATTTCATGGTGTAATAAGAGAATTCCATTTATATAGGTTACTTGATACATAATAATTAATTCAAAATGAATACTAAGAAAGAAAGTAATCGAGAGGGCACAGTACTTGTGCATATTTATGAAATATTGTCTGTGAAGTTCCTATGTAGATTGCTAATTTTTGCATGTGACAATTTGTAAAGCCATTGCTATGTCTTATGTTGCATGCCAGTTTTAAAAACAAATAAAAATAGTGAAAATGGAAGGATTTTTAAATTATAATACTACGAACCATAGTGTCAGAAGTAAAAGGGTGTGAATTAGCATTACACAGTCTTAAATCGTTATAAGTAAACATTCTAAAAACAGACAGTCAGTCATAAAATAATATTTGGCAAAATAATAAAAATTACTAAGTAAAAATAAAATATTTCATAATATTTTTGATAATTTTTAAAAAAATGAGGGACAGACGAGTGATATTCTATCCTTAAATAATTTATTTATTTTATCTGAAATAGGTCCCATGTATGTCGTTTTAGTAAATCTCTTCGTGGAATTTATAACAGCGTCATTAATTCATTGTAATTTTTGATATAACAGGCCAACCTGATGGGCATTATAATCGTTAGCAACTGCTATCTGTTTTAAGGTATCAGTTTCCTGCTGACTTGCACCAGGTTGAAGTGGTAATTTCGATATCCTATGTAACATTGTTTTAAAAATGCTCTTTTGTATTTTAATGATGGCATGATGTAGCATTTATTATTACTTCAGTTGATGTGGATTTTCTATAGATAGAAATATTATGTTTTGCTTTCCTGTTTGCGATTGTGAGGTCCAGGAAATTAATACTACTGTTACTTTCATATTCTACTGTAAATAAAAGTTTTCGATGTAACTCATTTAAGTTGTTAGTAAAAACATCAATTTCTTCCTTAGAACCGTTATGTAATAGCAATGTGTCGTCAACATATCTTTTGTAGTATAAAATTTTATAGGTTATTCCTGGATTATTTTTGAAAAATTGAATTTCAACATAATTGATGCAGATATCTGCTATAGTGCTAGCTAGGCAATTCCCCATTGCAAGTCCATTTTCCTGAATGTATATTTTATTATTAAAAGAAAAATAATTAAAATCAAGAGTGATTTTAACAGTTCAATGAACTCTACTATCTCCTCAGGGCTCATGATTATCTTTCATAATAGATATAGTCTCTTGAATGAGTGTATTTGTGTAAAGATTGGTGATGTCCAACGATGCGAAATTTGCGTTTTTTGTAATTTCCACATCATAAATAAGTTTAGTTAACTGAAAACTGTTTTTAATGTTATAATTTTCTTCATAAATGGAAAAGGATTTTAAGATTTGATTAAGCTTGTTGTTCAGGTTATAAGATGGCCTGTTGATACTGTTAACAATTGGACGAATTGGTAAATTTATTTTGTGTAATTTGATTTGTGATCTCAACTTAGGTAAAGTGGCATTCATAACCTTAAGTGTTACTTTATTTTTAAGTGAAAATAAAGAGTAATTATTGTCAATCAGCTTTTTAATTTTTGGTCTTTGTTAACCTCAGTTATTCCATTGGTGATAAAAAACTGTAATGTCTTAGAAACATAATCATCTTCATTAACAATTACAAGTGTATTCTCTTTATTTGCCTTGATTGCAATAGCTTTATTGGTTGATTTGTTGTGCAACTTTTAGTTCACTGTTATGTTTATTTTTATCTTTTCCATTAGTAATGACATTTTTAGTTTTATGGGCAGTATCACATATTTCAGACTTACTAAATTGAGCATGTTTTGCAGCGATCTTTATGTCAGCAGTTACACGTTTAATATTTGCATTGTTCAATTCTGGAGCTAAATTATATTTTAGGCCTTTGTTTAAAAGTGTTGTCTCAGCAGGAATGAAAGTAATCTTGGTTAGGTTGATTACTCTTGGATAAAAGTTATGTACATCTTGTGAAAACACAATTTGATGACTAACAAGGGCTGCAATTTTCTTATAATGCTTATTAAGAATAATTTCTCATACTTCATTAATTCTGTCATCTGTAAAGTTAAGTAACTGTGAAAATATGAATGGTGACAACTGATTGCTAATTTGTAGATGTAAATTTTTCATTTCAAGGTTTAATGCATGATACCAGAAACCAGAATAAATAATTTTTGATCAAGACTGTTTCTGATAGTAAATATTAGTAATAGCATTGATCACTGTTGCTCCCACAATGTATTCAAACTGTAGAGTTTGTCTACTGGAAAATCGTATGACTTATCTGTTGCATGTAAGACTCATGGATTTTGGAATTACCAATTTCAGTGCATTATAATGACATCAGCACTGAATTTTTTTCAAATACTTTCAAAGGATGGTGTGCTTCTCGCATACACTTGAACATCTATTGAGGGTTACTTTATAAATGTGTTATCTCATCAAGCATTTATGTGATGAATAACTTATCAAATAAGGTAAGTGGGCGCTGATACTGTTACTGCGCGAACTGTGAGTGCTGCGACTACGTCATAGCAGCATTCGCCACATAGGGAAAATGGTATAGATTACTAGGCAAAGTAGGTAAGAATTTGGCAGAACTTCGTCCATGCATGATTGGTACTATTCTAACAGCTGTAGGTTGCGTCATAAGCGATTAGTACGAGAGGCGTTCAATAAATAATGCAATTTTTTCGGTTGAAAAATGAAGATATTGTTTTGTGACATCTTAGAATATTCCCGCTTCATCCTCTATAATTTCATGAATTTCCGATAAGTGACGGCACTATATGTAGCCTTCAAAATGGCGCCTGCAGCGGAGGTATGTTCCAAGAGTGCTGTCACTTTACCTTCTTCTGACGAAAATCCAGAACATCGCACATATTCATACGCGCTGGCTCCAACGTCGACCAGGAGAGTGGTAGCAGGCAGACATACAAGCCCTCACAGTAAGGATGTATAAGGCCGTCGATTATGCTGAAAAATAGAGTTTTGTAGCCGAAAGAGTGGGTAATAATGTGGTGTATTGGAATCATGGATAAAATCAAACTGATTTCAGAAAAAAAAGTGTTGCATTACCTATTAAACATCACTCGTAATTTCATGAAGATATTCAATGCTCGGTTGAATTTTATCTGATTACTTCCCCCCCCCCCCCCCCCATCCACCCACTCTTGTCGCGCTCTGCGTGAACTCGCCTCCACATGTAGTTTGTAATAAGGGTCATATACAATCATACAGCTGTCAACTTCAGTTTCTGGAGGTAAATTTCAAGGTATAAAACGTGTGTTCATTACTTTGCATGAATACTAGCAATTTCACAAGAATTTTGACCTCTTGCAACTTGGCATCAGTGAATTACTTACACAGTAACGGAGCGAGCCATAGCCGCAAAGGGCAAACCTGTACAGGACGGCAGAAATTGGCATACATCTAACAAATGATTGGGGACATTGGGTGCAAGTGCTGCTCTGAGACGAATAGGGCCGCAGAGGAGAAAAAATTTTGGAGAGCCCCTCAGGAGGCTGGTGAACCCACCACCACCACCCAACCCATCTCACGAAGAAAGGCGTCTTAATTTCTATTAAAGATAGACGGAACTAATAGTGCTTCTGAAATTAATTCCATACTCAGGCGAAAGTATATTCCACACGTAGGATGCACAGGCAACGACATGTAGGATGACTGTCTAAAACCACGTACAAATTCAGCTGCTAATACAGCGTCTTCTCTAGTAAGATTTCGAGTTTCGTAGTAACCATCAACAGTTAGTTGATTGAGAGAAAAAATTTGAGCGAGCGTGGAAGTGAATGAATACTGAGAGGACGAATGTTGTAAAAATCTTGAATATTGTGCCATACATCTCTAACGCCGTGTTGAGATCAAAGAGGAAAAGCATTGCCTTCTGTATTATTAAGAAATTTAATGCAGTCTTGTTGTAGTATCGCTCGTATGTTCTTAGGATGAATATTGTTAGTTAACATAGAATACAAAAATATACTGGCAGAAACAATTGCATCAGTGTGTTATTCTCTTGTGGTTCTATCATTAGTTTGCAATAGCGAAAGTTTCATGTGACACACTATTCCTATATATGCTTAGTAGTTAGTTATTCCATTCTTTTCAAATGGCTCTAAGCACTATGGGACTTAACATCTGAGGTCATCAGTCCGCTAGCATTTAGAACTACTTAAACCTAACCAACCTAAGGACATCATACACATCCATGCACGTGGCAGGATTAGGACCTGCGACCGTAGCAGTAGTGCGGTTCCGGACTGAAGCGCCTAGAACCGCTCGGCCACAGCGTATTTCATTCTTTTCTGGTGACCAAAGGCCTAAAATATGGACACAATTTTCAAATAGCCGAAAAGGGGAGGTGGGAGGGGTAAGAGTAGCAACTAGAAGTGGTAGTCGGGCTTATCGTAAAAAATCTTTTGAAAAACTGGATATGTCTACTGCAGCAAGTGAGTACACCAACCAATCTGATGTGCATATCAGAAAAAACATTACTAAGTTGTTCACTATTAAACTCAAACTGCGTCCAAACAGGCCACAGAAAACCGAACGGTAACTACTGCCGCCGCATCATCTTCAGGCGATAGGCGTCACTGGATATGAGGCAGTGGTCAGAACACCGATCTCGCGGTCGTTATCAGTTTCCGTGACAGGAGCCGCTACTTCCCAGTCAAGTAACTCCGGAATTGGCCTCACCATGGCTGAGTGCAACCCGCTTGCCAACAGCGCTGGGTAGACACGGACGGTCGCCCATCCAAGTGCTACTCAAGCTTGACAGCTCTTAACTTCGGTGATCTGACGGGAACCGGTGTTCCAACTGTGGCAAGACCGTTTGCATTTCACTATCTGTTCTCCACATAATCATCGGACGACAACCATCTGCCAAGGAAAAACGAGCAAAAACCTCAAAACTGCGCATTCTATCAAGGAATAAAATTGTACAATAAACTGCTCAGCAAAATGAAACTACTACTAAAATACATTTGTTTGCAAATATACTTCATAAGTATAGCACATTGTACAATTAAAGATTACTTAGAGAAGCGCTTGATAGTGAAAGAGGACTATTAGAGTATCTTGCTATGTTACAATACAATGTAATGGTTTTACAAGAAAATCGTGTGCCAGATCTATAGAGCATGATAGTAACGTCGTTCTAAGTTCCACGCCTCATTCACTGTAGGTGGATGCTGACACAGGTTTTCAGACAGACTAAAGGGAGGACATGAAGAGGTGAAAGGGGTATAGCTCCACGTTTACTGGCTTGGAGTCAGAGTCATTAACAGGCTGCAGAGATTGCGAGGGTAATAGCAACATGTTCGGGGCCCATATGTCACCAATGGATGTTCGTAATGTGTGCAGTAATAAACTACGTTTCACATTTTATTATCTCTTGCGAACTATTTACAATCAAAGTAATTTTGTCCCTTAGCGATCAAACGAACGAGGCACCGCAGGCTCAACCCACGTACGATAGGATGGATTTTTTGCTGTGTTCGGACATTCTTTTCTGTATAAATCTTTAGCATATTGCAGCGTGTTAGCAACTGTGAAATGTACAGCAAATAAACAATTTTTTTTCAGCCTTCACTTGCAAGGTAATTCTACTCGTTTACCTAGGTTTTGGCTCATATAATAATTTAATTTTTTGTAAGTATCACAATTTCTTTAATATTCAATCATTAGACAGATAATGCATTTTAGTGAGTAATATATGTCCGTATGTGGTTTAATTTATAGGTTCTGAAGAAGATTCCATTACTGGAATCGAAACCTAGGTAAACGAGTAAAATTACCTTGCAACTGAAGGCTGAAAAAATTGTTTATTTGCTGCCCATTCTTTTCTGTAGTTATTTCCCAAATTATTTCAGCCAAATGCCGGGCGTTACGTTCAGAAAGGCCGACTGTCCTATTCTTGTAAATAATATTTTTATAATCTACGTGTATGTGTATTTTGAACTATCTGTTTTTATTGTATTACGGCAAATGCTGTATCATTGTGAAATGATCCCTGAATGGATGTATAAAGAAATAAATAATGCTAATCACTGGCGAAAATTCTAGTACGTCACCGACACTCCTTCCCTTGCCGGCGAAATACTGGCTCTGGTAAATATCTCATCCCCCGCTACAATTCGAACCGACTACTTCCAAGGCCAGCGCCACTACGCCGACATGCGTTAGGTATCTCGCGTATGCAGGCGGGAGAATGCTTCATCTGGCAATTGCACAAGGCATACCAGTATTGTCCCCAAGATAAAACCTGATCGTATGCGGTACATAATGCGCTTACTTTCTTAAAACGATAGGGCTCCAACAGCTTCGTGGCCACCCAGTTGGCTGACGTGTCGCCTATCGAACAGTTATGCAGGTGCATAATTGGCAGTTACTTCGTTATTAAGTTGCTGCAAGTAATCATGATGTTTAGTGGATTCACATAAAAACTGCGTCTGGAAGACCGCACAGTGTCACATGTATGCTCTCTTTGACTCAGCATGTGAGATATGCACTAGAGGAAAAGCACATTAAAACAAGTATTCCACAAGTCCACCGATCCTGTGAAAGCAGGTTCAGCACGTCTCTTCGACCGAAACTATAACGTTCCAAAATCTAAGGCGTGTTTCGAATGCACTGACACCCATCCTGCAGTTCATCGGCATGATCAGTATGGTGAGAATATATCAAAACGTTTACATATCCCAACACAAAAAATCCAGTGAGTTACAGTCTGGCGCCTAGGAGGCCATGGTAATGGAAAACGACGACCGATGCATTTACTGAAATGGTATTTATGAGTACTTAGGTATCTGGAATAATGAGAATGTCAAACGAGGACAGTTTATGGCTTTCAATGACCGCCTCACATGCGGTGTTTCGAAATGTACATGCTATTAGACATAAACATTGACGAAGCATTGGCTTTACTGTACTTGTGCTTACTTCGTATCGGGGAAACCACAGGTTTCCGGACTTATGTTTATTCGTGTTATTTGTCTGTCATGGTCCTCTCCTCGCCCCGTTCTTTTGTACCTACAATAGTCAAATACCTTGTAGATCAGTAATTAAGATAAATTACGTACGCTCTCAGGTAAAATGGAAATGAACGTTTGGCGTTATTGGCGGGGAGGCCCCTTGTGAGGCAGGTCCGGCCGCCTTGGTGCAGGTCTTATTACATTCGACGCCGCATTGGGCGACCTGCGCGCCAGATGGGGATGAAATTATGATGGAAACAGCACAACACCCAGTCCCTGAGCGGAGAAAATCCCCGATCCAGCCGGGAATCGAACCTGGGCCCGTTGGACGGCAATCCGTCACGTTCACCACTCAGCTATCGGGGCGGACCACTCTCAGGTAAGAACGAACGACGCATCACGAAGGAGTTAAACGAATGGGATGGAAATCGGTGGATATGTAAATTAACAGAAAAACAAATGATTACAATTTCAGAAAAAGTGGATGATCTATTCAGCAGAAACAGTTTGATAAACTGAGGAAGTCGGTAATGCTTTGGTCCACCTCTGGCCCTTATGCAAGCAGTTATTCGACTTGGCATTGATTGACAGACTTGTTGGATGTCCTCCTGTGAGATATTTTGCCAAATTCTGCCCAGATGGGCGGAATGGTCAAAATTCCGATACGGTTGGAGGTACCTGTCCATAATATTCCAACGTTCTCAACTGGGGCAAGTACGGCGAAATTGCTGGCCAATGGTTCTACCTTGCCCCTGTGGCAAGCAGTGGAAAATCTCATCGTGAGTGAGTGGGCATTATCTTGTTGAAATGTAAGTCCAGGATGGCTTGTCATGAAGGGCAACAAAAAAAAAAACGCTGTAGAATATCGTTGAAGTACCGCTGTGCTGGATGGGTTACGAAACGAAACCGCACCCCAGCTAAATTCGAAGCGGGACTCATCAGTGAAGACCTATTCCAGTCAGATTCCAAGCTGAAGACGTGTCTGGAAACGCCCCAGGCAGCCGTGGAATACCTATTCTGAGTGTCGCACGCCTTATGGCCCGACAACGGTCTTGATAGCCATTACTGTTCATAACTGGACTCCTTTGGATGTCATCGCCGGCCGCTGTGGCCGAGCGGTTCTCGGCGCTTCAGTCCGGAACCGCGCTGCTGCTACGATCGCAGGTTCGAATCATGCCTCGGGCATGGATTTGTGTGATGTCCTTAGGTTAGTTAGGTGTAAGTAGTTCTCAGTTCTAGGGGACTGATGACCTCAGATGTTAAGTGCCATAGTGCTTAGAGCCATTTGAACCATTTTTTTCTTTGGATATCATCCACGACACCGCTACAGCACAGCGTTACGTGGAAGATACTCTAAGCCCCGTTTTGTTGTTCTTCATGGCAAGCCATTGTGGGCTTGCATTTTAGCAGAATAATGCCCACCCGCATACGTCGAAAGTTTCTACTGCTTGTCTTCGGTCATATTAGGCTCTACTTTGGCCAGCAGATTCACCGGATCGCTCCCCAATTGAGAACGTTTGGAACATTAAGGGCAAGGCCCTCCAACCACAGCTGAATTTTGATGATCTAAAGCGCCAGTTGGAAAGAATTTGGCACGATATCCCTCAGGATGACATCCTACTACTGTATCACGTAATGTCAAATCGAATAACTGCTTGGATAAGGGCCACAGCGTTACTGACTTGCTCAATTTTTGAAACAGTTTCTCTTGAATGAGTCATCCGGTTTTTCTGAAATTACTATCATTTGCCTCTACATCTACCGATTTTCATCCAATTCAGATAATGAGTTCTTGGCTATCTTATCTGTGTTATAACGTTCAAATATCAGCCAAAAGTTTCTCCTGTGGAGTTACAAGCTTTAAACATGTGTTTACATGACACTTTCGTCTATACCTTAGGATTCGGAATCTTTTCACTTTATCAACTACCTATATCAAGTGGCAACGAAAATAAGGTTTTAATACTGGGCAATCCAAGTTCTGGTTCGTAACAAATGATCGGGCACGTGGTTGTCGAGAACTATCAGGAGTTACTGTTCGCATCGAGGCAACGTCGATTTTATTTCTCTACACTTTTTAGAATAAAAGCTGTATTCAGAATAACGCTTACATGTGTAATGTACATCAGAGATACCAGTGTTGCTCGCACTACGAGCACCACCCTAACTCTCACTCAAGACACAGAGTTGATGAGACGGCTATTAGAAAAAAGGGTTCAAATGGCTCTGAGCACTATGGGACTTAACATCTATGGTCATCAGTCCCCTAGAACTTAGAACTACTCAAACCTAACTAACCTAAGGATATCACACGGCTAATACAACCTCGGTAAACATATTCTGATGAAACTGCCAGTTTGTACGAAATGGCTTGTCGAATACCGCCCTGAACATTTTTGTTCCATAGATGTCCTCTAACACAGCATAACGCAAATCCGGAGCCTTCCAGCTTGTTCCTCTAGCACGTGTCCTAGTCTAACTCAGGTTGCTTTGTGAAGGGTAACATGTCCGTAGGTGTGAGTGAATTAACGCTTTCTTATCGAGATAGTAATTATTGATGCTTATAGTGAGACTTGAAATTTCAGTCTAATTAAATTCGTGTATTACTCTCGATCTTGCAGATGTGCTTTCTACTTAGTCAGACTTACCATCTTAGTTTCGCGCCAATATTCGTTTTTACTTACGTTTTCGTGTGGCAAGCCCTTTTGATCTCAGCATCATGGTGGGGTGTCGTGATTCACAAGTGAATATAACACGTATTCTCATAAAATAAGGTCGTAAAAGCACTTTGCACTTCAGCAAAACACAGTGTAATTGTGGTCGTTGTGTGTCCCAGCCCAGTCAGTGTACATTTGTTCACCAGAGAGTTCGGCGCCAAATCACAGTTTTGTTTACAATTTTATCATTGTGTGTGCATGTGTGTGTGTGTGTGTGTGTGTGTGTGTGTGTGTGTGTGTGTGTGTGTGTGTGCATGTGTGTGTGTGTTGACCTTAGCTGTTTGTTTCGTCTTTTTTGTAATGTTTCTTTAATGTGTTAAATAGTGTGCCCTTGCAGAGTGTAGTGTATTCATTTACAGGTCATAAATGAATACACTATACTCTGCACGCTGAACGACGATATTGATTGTATAACAGTAACAGAAGTTAAACATTTTATCACTATTGGCTGACTCGGTAATCACAGAAAACCCATTCAGTATGATGAAAGAGACAGCTCCCTCAGCAGGTCAGTTGAATGTTATGAACAGTAAAAGTTGAATTTTGCGAATAACAGGCTATGTTTAAGCAAGTACTACTAAGTGCTAGCAAATGGAAGATTTTTTTCTCTTTCACAATCATTAATGATATCGGCTATCAGAAAGTAACGGACCCCTTTTAGACTGATGGAAAAAGAATTTATGCTGCCTCCTCCGATGTACGGTTTCTTATATTCTCCGTGAAACATTTCTAGCAAAATTTTGATAATTATTCACCTTACACCATCGTCCTATCCTGAGATGCACTTTCTGACTTGGCTGTCCTGAACAACTGCACTAGCTGCTAACACGCCTCGTGACGAAAAACTGGTTTTACAGCTTGATGTATAATGTATGGAAAGCTTTCTATGACAGATTTACTGGCGCTAGAAACAAAAGTTTCCGTTTCCGAGCTATTGTATGGAGTAAGAGCGACAATGTACCCAATTGTTCTGCCAGTTCCAAGAGCATTATAACGACGTTTGCCCGTTGATACTTTTCAGTAAACTGCTGGCTTCATGTTTCATTATTTTCTAACTTTCAGTTCTACAATGAAAGGAAACACTTGAAAAACTTGCCGGAATTTCGTATGTTTGCTTCTGAACGTAAATAGCACGTAAAACTTAAACGTCATACGGAACAAAAGTCGCAACTAACAAATGTAGGTACAAAGCACATCTGAGCGCAGACAAAGAAGTTTTCTTATGGCACTTAAAAAGCACTTGGGGCAGTTATGAGTTTCCTCTTATTAACGCTTGGATGTCATTTGAATCTCGCTTTGTGGAGACACACTAGCTTGACCTCTTTAGTATTCAGAGTACCCGCCATTAGCAAAGCTCAAAGGGTTTAGAAGAGCAGTAAATCAGTCTCGTGAAGATGACGGTTCACCACGGCTATGTGGAACTGTCTTGCCGGAAAATTTCACACACCTCTTGAATTGTGACAACATAGAGTTTGTGTCGACTCATGTGGTCCCAGTTAGTGAAGATACAACGTACTGTGGATCCATGTGGGTACGTCAGC
This sequence comes from Schistocerca piceifrons, assembly GCF_021461385.2. NCBI lineage: Eukaryota > Metazoa > Arthropoda > Insecta > Orthoptera > Acrididae > Schistocerca > Schistocerca piceifrons. Next base: position 681,204,986 of record NC_060141.1, on the reverse strand, counting down.
AATGTGTGCTTCCAAATATATTCGGTCTTTCCTAACGTTAGGGCAAGGTTCAATATCGTGGGGAGAAATGCACGTCCCAACCGAAAAGGCAGTCGTGGTAAAGATTGTTTAAAGATTTTCTGATAATACTAAGCACAGATTTCTTGCAAACAAAATTCCTAGGTACTATGCATTAAACTAGTCGCTTAAGTTGTAGGAGTACGTGGCCTGCTGGGAAAAGAAATGGGAGAATGGACGCAGCCCCTGTTGTACGGAAATGTGACGGCAAACTGTGGGTGTGGAAGATCACGGAAGGACAAAAGTTGGCCTATTCTGTTTTATGCGGCCATGAGGGCGACATGTACAGCACAATATACTACAGCACATTAAATAGTACACGAATTCTACCATACGTTGAGGTGACAGAAGTCATGCGGTAGTGATATGCACATATACAGAAAGCTGTATAAAAGAGTAAAGGAAGGAAGCTCTTTCCAGGTATAAAAGAGCAGAACTATCACTTGTAATCAGGTGCTTCACGTGAAAAGGTCACCGATGTGCTTATGGCCGTACGACGGGATCTAACAACAGACTTCGAACGCGGAATTGTAATTGGAGCTACACGCATGGGACATTCCATTCAATATTCCGAGACCCACAGCGTCAAGAGTGGGGAGAGAATACCAAATTTCAGGTATGACCTCTCAAAACGAAGAAGGCAGTGGCCGACGAACCTCATTTAGCGACCGAGAGAAGCGACGTTTGCACAGAGTTGTACCTGCTAACAGACAAACACCATTGAGTGAAATAACTTCGAAATCAATGTGTGACGTATTAGGGACGTATCCTTGAGGACAGTGCGGCGAAACTGGGCTAAGGCAGCAGACGACTGGCTCGAGTGTCTTAGCTAGCAGCACGACATCGCCTGCAGCATCTCTCTTGCGCTCGTGACCATATCGGTTGGACCCTAGACGTGGCTTGGTCAGGTGAGTCCTAATTTCGGTTGGCAAAAACTAATGTTAGGGTTGGAATGTGGTATAGACTCCACGAAGTCACGGACCCAAGCTTTCAACAACGCACTTTGCTCCAAGATGGTGTGGCATTTGTCTAAGTCAAATGGACCCAGTTCTCTGGTCCAGCTGAACCGATCATTGACTGGATATGGTTATGTTTAGCTACTTGGAGACCATTTCCTGCCACTTATGGACTTCATGTTCCCAAACAACTATGAAATTTATATAGACGAACATGTGCCCCGCCATGGGGCCACAATTTTTAGCGACTGGTTTGAAGAACGTTCTGGACAGTTCGAGCGATGATTTGACCAATCAGACTGCGCGAATTAATCCCATGTAACATTTATGGAACACAATCAGGAGGTAATTTCGTGCACAAAATGCTGCGCAGCCAACACTTTCGCAAATTATGGACGGCTATAGAGGCAGCATGTCTTAATATTTCTGCAGGGGACGCCCAACGATTTGTTGAGTATGTACCACGTCGAGCTGCTGCCTTTCGCCGGGTAAAAGGAGTTCAGACGCGATATTAGGAGTTATTCCACGACTTTCGTCACCTCAGAGTAATGCAACGTGTTTTTTATCACACCAATGAAAATATTCCAGTATATCACGCTACGTATTTTGTGAGCAAATTTCAGAACTAGGCTCCACGTAAAGAAATGCATTACTGAACACTCAAATAACCCGATATATCCTTCACAAAGCACAGGAAGAACTGAACACGTGAAGCCTATCTGGAAGCTTCAAATTATTCGCAATAAAAATTTGTAAGGATTATGATAAAAGCCATTTTCACAATCTTCAGTTGAAACTTGCGGGCTGAGAGGCCATGGTCGGTGTATAAAATTTCCACCTAACGTTTCGTCTACATCTGCGGGAGACATCTTCTGAGGTCGTCCGGCTATTGCCACTGAGGCTCCAGGTACTCACGTATTTATAGAGCGCATAGAGGGCACCACCATTCGTCACGTGATGCCAACTGTATGCCTATCTTTGGAAGGTGTCATCATTCTCGATTAAGAGTAATCGATTGTCATTCTGCTGGCCCAATGTCGACATCCATATTTTGTCCGACTTTAAAACTTCTTCTTTTCTATAAAAATTATTACAGTGTGTGTGTGACTCTCTATTCCTTCTCTATACATGCGCGCATGATAATGGGATGTTCGTGCTAGAACGCTTGTCTCATTAAATTTAATTTCTTGGTTCCCATCTCGAAAAACATGCTAAGCGACAGTTTCTTTTGTGTTCGGCTAAGCGGGTGTTTACACTTCTTTTCGTTGTTCAAAATATGTTCAAATCTGTGTGAAAGCCGGCCGCTGGTGGCCGAGCGGTTCTAGGCGCTTCAGTCTGGAACCGCGCGACCGCTACGGTCGCAGGTGCGAATCCTGCCTCGGGCATGGATGTGTGTGATGTCCTTAAGTTAGTTAGGTTTAAGTAGTTGTAAGTTCTAGGGGACTGATGACCTGAGATGTTAAGTCCCATAGTGCTCACAGCCATTTTTTTCTGTGTGAAATCTTAGGGAACTTAACTGCTAAGGTCATCAGTCCCTAAGCTTACACACTACTTAACCTACATTATCCTAAGGAGAAACACACACACCCATGCCCGAGGGAGGAATCTCCGCTGGGACCAGCCGCACAGTACATGACTGCAGCGCCCTAGATCGCTTGGCTAATCCCGCGCGGCTTTCGTTGTTCCAATATATACTTGTCCACAACTGCATGGTATTTTGTATACTCCAGGTGTAGTTAGGGGGTGTCTGGCGTCTTTTGCAGTTCTTAAATATTCCTTAATCTTCTTGGTGGGTCTGAAGAATGTTTCGATCCCATACTTGGCCAGAACTTTCCCGATACGGTCCGTGACTTTATTAATGAACGGTAGGAAAACTTTTCCGGTAGGTGACCGTTGTTGCTCTGGATTTCTGGGTTCTTTTCTTCTTTGATGGAGGGCTCAGTCAATTTCCTTGATGGTATATCCGTTTTCCATGAAGGCTGACCGTAAGTGATTTAGTTCATCTTGCAAGTAAGCCGGCTCGCAGATTTTGTTGGCTCTTTGCCCCAAGGTTTTCATAACGCCTATTTTTTGCCTAGGATGATGGTTTGATTCCTTGAGGAGGTATCGACCCTTGTGAGTGTTCTTTCTATATACCTGGTGGTCCAGCGTCCCATCGACCCGTCTAATTACCGACACATCCAGGAAAATGAGTTGACTGTTGCTTTCTTTCTCCATCGTAAACTGTATATTCGGGTTAATACTGTTCAGATGCACCAAGAAGACATCCAGCTCTTCTTCACCATGAATCCACACTACAAATGTGTCATCAACATAGCGGTTCCGTTTAGCTGGCATTTTACTGGCAGTCTGCAGCCCTCGATGTTCGAAGATCTCCATAAATAAACTGGCAACGGCTGGGCTGAGAGGGCTTCCCATCGCCACCCCGTCGATCTGTTCGTAAAACACCGGCCGTGAAAGCCTACATTGTATCATTTTCAAAATATTCTAATTCGACTGTATTTTAATTGCCACCTTCAGCGCTAACCGGTGTTGCGACTGCGTTGGGAATTTCTACAGGCCACCTTCCATTTCAACAATCTTTTCTAATGTGCATTATCAACTGCTTGCGGCGTGATGAATAGTCCATTCAATTTCGGGCATGCACCCACAGCCGGCCGAAATATCAGTGGAAAACATTTTATTTGCGCGGCTGCACGGCCGAAATTTAATGGACTAATCTTTTCTAATGTCCTGACTTGTTTTGGATAGTTTTCCAAGAATCTCTTTAGGAGTTTAGATTATGTTGCCAAGAAATTCAGGAAACAATATTCGTGTCACTTTTGTTCTGGAATTCTGTAGTTTGTTAGTGGTTATAAAACAAAAGACGTTAGCCAAAGGTGAAATGGAAAATTAAAAGTGAGAATAATTCAGTTGTCGTACGAACACATGAATTCACAAAAAGCCCAATGTTCTAGCTTGCGCTGTCACCGGGAGTATTCTACATTTGGTAACAGCAAACATAATAAAGGAACCTTTGAAATTTTATAGTTGGTTATGTAATGCAATTAAAGTTCCAATGCAGTACAGGATTTCGGCCATCACGGGCCTTTCGCAGGTTGGTTACGGAGTAACACGTCTACTTAGTGTCAGTGTTACACTGGTACTAAGCTGTAAAACTTTTGAAAATGGCCTTTGACAGTCGAAAACAGTAATCACCTGTGTTACATCGCAACTGTGAGTGCAATAAACAGTGAGCGTTATCTGTACATTTTGTTACACATTCGCCGAATGAACCTCCATATGAATTCTGTCTACGCGTAGAAACGAATTAAATGAGATATGTAAACGACGCGAGAAAGCAGGATGCAGAAATCATGCACGTAAAACATGCCGAGAGCTACATACAGAACTTCTTATTAACATGTTTGTTGGAGCACTGAGGAATGAAATCGTTTATGTCCGTGCGCAAGATGAGTAAAAAGGATTTGTGCTTAATTTTCCGTCGAGGAAAATATATTAACGACGTAGAACAGATGAGGTTGGGAGAGGATGGGAAACGAAATCGCTTGTTTTCTTTCCATAGGATCCCGCTGGTACTTGCGTTATGCTACATAGGACATCACAGATTTCGCACCAAACCTAAACGCGAGTGGGAGGACGGGGATTACAACCGCAGTTCTCGCGATGTGATTCCAGTGTCTCAGCAGTGCGCCACATCGCCCAATTCAGGGCTCAAGGACTCGAAAAGTGGGTCTTGAGTTCTCCGACACTGTGAGGTGTTACCTTTCTAAATGGACCCTTGCAGCCTTCGCTCACCCACGTCTGCGGCGACGTGTCACACGCGAGGACGCTATTCTGCAATATCAGACGCTGACCACAAAGGTTTAGATCTGATAGAATTGCTTCAGTGACACTGCAAAGCCTTGGGAGTGTTCAGAGGACACCCCACAGTCATTGCCAGATTACATAGTGGTAGATGGAACTGTCTTATATAATTTATGTAGTGACCGAACACTGTTGCTGCCTATAACGTCGTCTCATGAGCAAACTACATTAACGAGAGAGATGATTTAGTAATTAAATCTCTAAACATGAGGAAGACTATTTTAACGTCCCATGTCATGAGAGATGGTGCAAGAGCTCGGAGGGGACAAGTATGGGGCAAGTATGCCTTTTTTTCAGAGGAACCATCCATCTCTATAATTTCTTGGATTAAAGAAAGGCACGGAACACATTCGCCAGCATTGAAAGGTAAGAATTTAAATTTCCATCGTCCTTCAAGTACGTCAGGCACCTTAACTAGTCCACCAACAATCCACGAGCAGCATTTAACACAACAGAACTCAGTTATGTTTCCCTATACTAGATACATAAAATGCTCCCACCATGGTGCAGATCGTTCCATTTCTTTTCAGCTGAGCCAGTTATTTACCCTCAACATTGTCTACCTAAAATTAAACATCTTCTTGTAAGATTTCAGTATTAATTATGGAAAAGTAAATAGAAAATTCCAGACCCAAAAGATAATGCAGAAAAACGTTTATACTACTATATAGAGACAAGTGTCTGTTTAACACCGTTACCAAAAATCTCAAACAGTTCTTGGCTGATTTAATTTAGATATCTACACGAACCTCTATTAATGTTCGAACGGGCATAAGCTATATATTTTTTGTATATGTAGTATAAAAACATACATAATATACAAAGGGGAAATGTCATTAGCGAAAATCTCGAAAAGTTCTTGACCGATTTACTTCAGATTTTTACACGATACTCAAATAAATGTTCGGACTGGCAAATGACATACATATTTTTTAATACGTATCATATTAAAGGTACTTATGTACTATACAGCGAGGAAACGTTGTTAGCAACAATCTCGAAAACTCTTCACCGACTAGTTCTAATTTTTATACGATTCTCTAATAAACATTTGGATGGAAATAATTTACATACTTCTTAATATATTCGATAAGTAAATTACACACACTTAAATTGGAAAGCAAAAACTTTGAAAAGTTCTTGACAGATTTGCTTCAATTTCTTATATGATACTCTAACGAACAATCAGATGCACATAGGGTACGTGTGCTTCTAACTCAGCTTGAAAGGTAAACACATGAAGGTGGACAGGACATTTATTTGCGGATAGTTTCAGAATGAGTGGAAATTTCGTGTTACGAGAGAGAAGCATTCGCGTGTGACATCTGTGGAATAGTCGAGTTACGGCAGTGTCAGTAGTATTTCTGAAGGAAGAACTTACATACGCAGCATTTATGGAACAGAGAGAATGGATTTGCATTATGGCTATGTTTTTAAGACAATAATGTTTGCTGGCGTATACTTATAACAATAGCGATTCTTGCAACAGAACAGTCCGCCTCCCCATCTCAGTTTATGTCATTTCAGTTTAATTCATTTCAATTGGCTTAATCGTAAAAACATTTCCCTGTAACACTTCTGTAAAGAAAGTAAAGTTTTTGCTTTTCTGAGAGTTTTATGTTTATGTGAAATAGGAGTTTGAAATTCAGCAGTGTCATAATAACTAAAGGATTAGTATTTTCAAGTAAGAAGTTGTTTTCTACTACCAGAAAATCATCCCAATATTACCGCCAGAAGATTAATTTTACTTTAGCATATGTTAGCTGGCGCGATTTCTTCATGCTGTGCTTTTGCTTCTGATTACGCTGTAATTTTTCAGGTTTGATTGTTTTCCAATTTTGTTGCTCCTTTCGTTTCTCATTTAACGTTTCCAATGCGCAAATTCTAAGCGTTTCCTTTATAACTCACATTTTAATGGTTAACTGAACAGTTTGTGTTTCATTATGTTGCTACGTAATTTCAGTGTTTGAGTTTTTTTTCACAGAGCACAGTTTGATGTTGGTAGTAGTTTCGAGTAACATTTTTGATTTAATTTTGCGCGCAGTGAACGCCAGGTGATTTTGCCTGTGTGTAAATGCGTACACTGAGACATGCTCTTAGCAACAGTAATTTCAGTTCAACGTTTTCGTAACGTCTTATGAGTAGAATACTGCTAAACAATCTGAATCTTCCGAATCTTTGCAATCCTACTCATTGGAAGATTACAACTACCCAGAATACTGTCAATAAATCTGCTATACTTACAGATCCACCAAGAGAAGAGGTTTCTCATACCACATGTATCAATGATCCCAATCAGGTTTACCTATTTATTTTAAGCAACTTCAGTTCTCATCCAGGTTTGGTGGCATTAACAGTAAACAAAGTTCAAGGTAAGGAAGAAGGGAGCAATAGATGGACAGAGAGGAGGGGGATGGACATAGAGAGGGAGAAAGAGGAGATGGAGGGATTGGAGGATGTGGAGAGGGATTGAAAAAAGGATGTGACGGGCAGAGAGACAAAGAAACAGAGAAAGAGAGGGACAGATAGAGAGAGAGAGAGAGAGAGAGAGAGAGAGAGACAGAGAGGGAGAGGATGTAGACATAAACCATAAACAAACAGGGGGAGGAGGTGGAGATGAACAAAGGGGGAAAAGGATACTAGGATGTATATCCCGTTCGCATTAATATTATACAGATTTGAAGCATTGCCGGGTTCGCTACTGAAGAATATATTCACATAAGGGAATCTATTTGAGTAAGAAAAAAACAATGAAAAAATTCTAAGGGCGTGTGAAAAGAATAGACCCTACGAAGTTGCCAAGACCTGTTGTGGAGTTCTTGACACCAACAGTAAAACCTAAAACTGAGACAATAAAATGCATCGTAGCTATAAAACAAGACATTAAAGGATTATGGATAACACAACGTGGAATATATGAGGCAATATTCATGACTGGGAAGGTGGTCAGGAGAAAATCGTGAAGAGACAGATATCATTTTGCCTGAGAACAGGAAAACATACCTTTCTGAGAGAATTAGAATTGTTTGTCAACGGATAAAGGCTAAAAGAAAGTTATGAAATTCCTGGAGAAATGGGGTCAAAAAATTCGATAATAACGAAAACATGTTGATAAGCGATTCATCACAATATCATGGCACATCTCATTCTGATGCTTTGCCGAAGTAGAAATATCGATTGTTAAAGCAAGATGGTAATAAATGGAACACTATATTTATACCAAAATGAATGACAATAATAATAATAATAAACGCTTGAAGCTGAGAACTGTTACAACATTGTTACTTTCAAAGTAACAGATAATATCGCATTTTGTTTTCTTTTAAATGTGAAAAGCAAACAATTTGCTACTTGTGTTTGTTTATTGATAACTTGTTTTCGGCTGGGTTATGAACAAACATTAGTGGCCTGCAACGCGAGTTTATTCATATTCACCTATAAAAATTAAACAAAAATTCTATAACAGCTGGCAGTTTTGAAAGGGTACAGTACCGCCCGACATTGAAAATAGGCACAACATTCTTCGTTATTCTTGTCAGAACAACATATTTTTTCTAATAATAACTCAATTTCAATTAATACAGCGAAGCCAGATACCAGTGTGGGAAAGAATGACAATTTATTTATTTAATTGATCACATGTGCACTCCCACAAAATAAACCCCTACATCCAGTTTGGTGAGATCTGTGAAAGGAATGAATGTATGGTCGACAGATAGTGAATGCGAATATATGATCATGTTTGAGACGATACTTGGGTCACCTTTGGTGGGACCAAAGAGATGAAATTTACCTGAACTTTGAGTGCCTGAAGTGTGGCTGACCAATACGGTAGCAAGGTGCTCCCCCACTTCGGCAGAGGCGCGAGAGGACCTGAAGAACGGCCATGTTTCAGCACTCTGCCACTGGATCTAGTGTTGGTAAGACCTGTCTCAGGCGTGCTCCGTAAGGACAAAGGAGTGGAGACATGGTATGCATATGGAATACTTAAGAGTAGTTTGGAATAATAATTTCTCTATTTCAGGAACTTTTGTGGGGAGAATTAAATGTCAGGCAGGTAATATTAAGAGGATCGTAGTAATCTTCGGAAGTGACCAACGGTCACAATGAAACCACGTGTAGCAATAAGTTGAAATACTTCCGAGTGCTTAAGTTAATCTGAATTACTGGCGTGTGTACTATAAGTTGGAAATATTTAAGAAATGGCGTGTGCAGGACTGGAAATTAGAGACGAGTACTTCCATGTGGTGAGTACTGTGTGAGTCTCAATCTGTGTATGTGACAAAGGATAAAGAGAAGTACTCGTCCATGGTATCAGTTGAGGACTCGCATGTGTGATGAATATGTTCTTAATATTACTTTGCGTGTTATGTTTTCGTGTGACGCTTGATTCAAACTACAATACTCTGAGAGAGAAGCAAGGTGAGTCAGCCGTCTATCCAGCAACGCTACTTGGCTTGCATTGCACAGGAAGACGTGCATATATCGTCCAGAGTTCGTAGTAGGAAAGAAAAGTTACGAAGTGGGGCAGTGTCGTGTGAAACTGGGATGAATACTAATTGAAGTGGGGAAGTTGAAAGTGATGTGATTATAATGTTGTGACTATACCTTATGTTGTATTCCATGTTGCAGTGTGGTGTATGTCATGTAATTGAAGTATGTGTGGTTTGCATGGGAGAGTAGCAAGGTAGTTTCAGAGGTAGTGGGTTATGCATGTTCCTTTTGTACCCGCTCGGTTTGGAGGAAAGTTTCGTGTTGACGGTTGTGAGAGTCGAAGTGTGAGATACAGCAAAAAAAAAAAAAAAAAAAAAAAAAAAAAGAAATCCACCATCCTATCCAGAAATCCAGAAAGTGCACTGTAGCATTAAGTAATTACGAGACCATAAGATAGAGAATCACCTATGTAAAGCCATGCCCACTGGGCGGAATTTCTCATGTGTTATTGTTGTAGGTTATCGAATTCGTGTGTTTAGGTTATAGAATTTATCGGAATAAATAAGATAGTGAAAAGAAAAAGATTGGTGGCCTTTTCCTCCTGATTGTAAGTTGTCATGATATCCAGAATTTATAATGTGTGCGCCATTCATATTCAGTGCGATGGCCACGAGTTGATAAAAACAAAATGTGGTATTGCCAGTGCGTAGTGAACAGTCAGAGTAGTGTAAATTACTAATAGTCAGATGTGCGTTTCTGTTGCGTAATATTCATACAGGAGAATAATTTGTAACTTAATTGTGAGTACTAGAGTTCATGTTACTCGACAAATAAGAATGAATCCACTCGCTTGGCAGACCACTCATCTTGCAGGCCTGACTGCTTGATGCCACAGTATGAGCAAGGCATGTGGGTGCCTCTCAGTTTTAAGACGTAACAGAATTGCTCGTGAAGTCGTAAAGACGTCAATTTAGCGAGACGCATAAAGCCTTTGCTAGGTACTGTGTGGTGCAGACTTGAAAAAAAAGGTGTTTCACGTAAAAGGGAAGCGCCATCTCGTGTGTTGCGGGGAACCAATAGCCCCCGTAGGCCAACCACCATACCGCACGACGCTTCGGCTCTTTGCTCTGGCAGAGTGGCAATTGGCAATTGGTATATTGCTTTTGGCTGGGAGTCGCGGTAGTGTATCGGTTGAACGATTCATATGCTATTTCTGGACACCATTTATAGACCTGGCTATTGGAATCTGTTCGTGATGGAGAGGTTCGTCCTGAAATATTTCTTCTTTCTGGCGAAGCATGGCTGCATCTATGGCGGTGCGCAAACTCACAGTGTAAGCGACGTTAGAAGTTTGAAAATACTGATCATTTCCATTACGAGCTTCTGCTTGCTGTTGAAACACGAGAATGGTCTGCCATTACTGCCATATGATAACTGGAACTATCATTTAAACCAAGTCACAGGGCCTTATATATATGCAAACAACGTACTGCAATTTTTTTCTAGAGAACTAGCGAAAAGACATAGATTATTTCATACAAGACAATGCAAGCGCAACATCGTCAGTGCATCTACGACAGTATTGTAACGTCGTGCAACTGTGCAAGTGCTTGTTACTATAATATTGCTGCTTGCAGTAATAAACTTGAGACATGAGTGTGCAGCCGGCCGGTGTGCCCGTGCGGTTCTAGGCGCTACATTCTGGAACCGCGTGATCGCTACGGTCGTAGGTTCGAATCCTGCCTCGGGCATGGATGTGCTCGATGTCCTTAGGTTAGTTAGGTTTAAGTAGTTTTAAGTTTTGGGGGACTGATGACCAGAGATGTTTAAGTCCCATAGTGCTAGGAGGCATTTGAACCATGCGTGTGCTCATATCGACTCTGGCCACTCTTTGAACTGCTCTGGTATTAGTTTCTTAACGACGGCTTCCCTGGCGTCTCGTGAGGGGCTAGTCTAGCAACTCTTTGAAGATAATTTAATCGCAATCCGCTTCTCGCTTCTGGGTGATGCCTTGCTCGCTTTTCCGGTCGCTAACAGGATTTGGTAGTGGAGTATGGAGGACCGTTCGCCGTGGTGTGGTTGGCGATCGTTTAAAGTGAAAAACGTGCCGACGCCACATGAAAAATCACTGCTTCGCTGTCGATTTCTGAGCGCGAGTTTTGTTTTCTGAGTCGCTACGCTCCTCACTTTCGCTGCCTTAGTTGGTGGATGTGGTCCTGCTAACGTTCCTCGTTCACCAAGGTCCGGCGTCGAAATAAACAGTGAGAACTTTATCTTGCGTGTGACTAAATGCTAGATAAGGTTCGCAAAAAATTCCTGTTCTTTTATTGAGTTTGTTTTGGGTTTTTGTCTACAGATGTTTGTAGTTTTCATAAATGGTTGTCGTTAATATGGATCAGCATCCGTGCTAAACCGAAACATAGCCGAGTAGTTCTTGAGGTAGGGGCACAATCTGCCCGGTTCTAGTTCCATTATTACGTTATTAAGCATAGGCATTAACACTCTAAAATAGTACCTGTGGATTATTCTGAATGCTCAGACGTTATAAAAAAAATACTGGTGTTTCCAGTTGTCTGTTAACGTTGTAGTATTTGTGTGTTAAACGAGTAAAGTTTCTCTTGCTTTAAGTTTATAGTGCCAATAAGAAATTTGTGTTACGTGATTTAATGTTTATCTTGTGTGTGTTTCAGAATCTGAGCTGAATCAACAATTGTGTGTTCATGGGCTCTTCTCAAGCCAGTCGTCATATGTTGCCTATTGCATTCATTTTCTATTTCCTTTTAAATTTTATTTATGTCTGTTATTTTAATGGTCTACGAGCGAGTTGGAGATTTTCTTGTGTTTTTTTAAATGTTTGTGAGATATAAAAATTCAGGTCTGCCAAAAACAAAAAAAAGGCTTAAAATACTTTCTGAATCATTGAAAGGGAATACTTGAAAGATTTTTCTGATTAAATTATTCTGTTGATTCAATTATTGTAAATTTTCTGAATTTAATTGTATATGATTGTTTGCATTATTTAGTCTCACGGAGCCAAAATAAAGGTGTAAAATATTTGTATTCGGTGTGTCCAGTACCTTAAGTCCTCGAGATCCAAGCTCCCAACCATTTCACAGGTAGTACAGCATTTTGCCACCTCACCCGTTTCGGCGCATACGCACCAATATGACTGTTGGTATTACGGAAACCCAGTACGTTTAGGCGGCATTGGACAAATGGAGTCTACGATCTCTTGACAATGTAAAAAAAGTGAAGCTTCTACGTCAATACAATAAAAAGATAAGGCCATTTATGTCAACGATTTAGAATTTCGGAAACTCGCTTACCAAAACCTATAGCCTACTTCCCGTTGACCTAAAATCATTAATTTTGGCAAGAAGCAAGGTTTCACACTATAGACAAAGTAAAAAATCCTGAAATCGTTAATTAGTAATATATCATATAATTTTTTTGTCGTCTCTTATCAGATTGACTTTCTGTCCGTTCGTCTAACAGACCCCTTTTCTCTCAGGAAGGATAGACATGTTGTCACATACTAAGGGTATGGTTCCTTGGCGGTATAACAAACATTAGCTACTACGTCAATGCAGTCAAACATACGGCCATTTATGTAGTCGCAAACTCACTCATTACAACCTATAGGATACTTCCCCTGCTAGAATCAATAAATTTGGCAACAAGAAACGTTTCACGATATCAGTAACGGAAAAAAACATAAAATTGTTAATTCCTTATTAGAGTAATGGAAAAAAATCGCAACACCAACAAGAAGTTGTGCGACATAAAAGTTGGTAGGCATGTTTCTACACCTGAAAGGTGATATCCATTCAGATATCGCTCCAGTCGCATAAGAATGGCGCTAGTATAGCCAATATGAGGATGCAAATCAGGTTTGTTTTTAATACACGCTGTATAGGTCGTGAGTGTTGGTTACTTTTGAGATTGGACTTGGTGATTGACGTTAGTTAAGAATGTCTTTAAAGCGACAGAGACGCCATTATCAATATCTCACTGAGTTAGAACGAAATCGTGTAATAGCGCTGCGAGGACCTGGATGTTCCTTCCGCCATACTGCAGAAAGATTTGGCAGGGATGTAACTGTTGTGTCTAGACAAGACAGCCTAGACACAATGAGAGGAAGCCGAAAGGCACGCGCTAAGCTAAAGCAGGATGGCGTGAGGTCTGAAACAGGATACGTAATGAATGCTATAAAGAAAAGTACGTAGCTTCTGGAATACTTAACTTTAATCCATCCTTTTGGTACATCTGGAGATTGTGGCGATACAAGTGAGACTCTTTAGATACATGCAATGTTACTAATGGCGCCTTGCTAGGTCGTAGCCATTGACTTAGCTGAAGGCTATTCTAACTATCTGCTCTGCAAATAAGCGAGGCTTCGTCAGTGTGCATCGCTAGCTACGTCGTCCGTACAACTGGGGCGAGTGCTCGTCCGTATCTCGAGACCTGCCTTGTGGTGGCGCTCGGTCTGCGATCACACAGTGGCGAAACGCGGGTCCGACATGTACTAATGGACCGCGGCCGATTTAAAACTACCACCTAGCAAGTGTGGTGTCTGGCGGGGACACCACAGTAACCACTGTATATGATTCCTGGCAGCAGTTGTCACAAGAATTTACTAACGCAAGAGGACCGTATACTGGACGGCCACTTGGAACTGCCAGGAGGGAAAACCATTGTGTTCGGTGTATGGCTCTGACGCGTCGTGCTGTATATACGGCAGCAATTAGGGCAACATTTGTCAGTGACACAATTAGCTATTACAAATCGGTTACTTCAGGGACAGCTCCGAGCCAGGGTAGCGTGTGTTCCACTGACCCCAAACCACCGCCATTTCAGAATTCAATGGTGTAAAGAGTGAGTTCTATGGAGAGCAGGGTGGTGGTCTGTTGTGTTTTCTGATGAAAGCTGGTTCTGCATCGGTGCCAGTAGTGGTCGTTTCATCGTGACAAGGAGTGTGGTTGAGGGTCTACAGACAACGGACATGCGTGCTAGATGGACTGGATCTACACTTGGAACTATAATCTAGGGTGCAATTTCGTATGACAGCAGAAGCACTCTGATGGTTACACCTGACTGCAAATTTGAACGTAAATCTGGTGATTCAACCTGTCGTGCTGCTGTTCATGAATAGCATTCTAGGGGATGTTTCCCGGCAGGATAACACTCGTCTACATACCACTGTTGAAACCTAACGTGCTCTACAGAGTGTCGACATGATGCCTTGGACTGTGTCCAATCGAACGCATATGGAACATCATCGGACGACAACTCTAGCGTCTTCCAGAACCAGCATTAACGGTCCCTGTATTGACCAACAAAGTGCAAAAGGCGTGGAACTATACGGAAGAGCCAAAGGAACTGGTACACCTGACTAATATCGTAAAGGTCCCGCGCAAGCAAGCACAAGTTCCACAACACTCGACTAATGTCTGAAGTAGCGCTGAGGGGAACTGACACCAGGAATCCTACAGGGCTGTCAATAAATCCACAAGAGAACGAGGGGTGGAGATTTCTTCTGACAGCAAGTTGCAAGACATCCCAGATATGCACAATAATGTTCATGTCTGGAGAGTTTGGTGGACAGCGGAAGTGTTTAAACTCAGAAGAGTCTTACTGGAGTCACTCTGTAGCAATTCTAGGCGTGTGGGGCACCACATTGTCCTGTTGGATTTGCTAAAGTCCCTCTGAATGCACAATGGACAGGAATGGATGCCGATGATCAGACTTGATGCTTTCGTCTCACCTGTCAGTCGTATCTAGAAGCCTTAGGGGTCCCATATCACTCCAACTGCAAATACCCCACACCAATACAGAGCCTCCATCAGCATGAACAGTCCAGTCCTCAGCCGACATCCAGGGTCCATGGATTGAAGACGTTGTCTCCATAACCGTACACGTCCATTCGCTCAATACAATTTGAAACAGGACTTGTCTGACCAGGCAATGTGTTTGCAGTCATCAACACATCAACAGTCCAATGTCGGTGCTGACGGGCCCAGGCGTAAAGCTTTGTGTCGTACAGTCATCAAGGCTACACCAGAGGGCCTTCTGCAGCAATTTGCAGATGGGTTGCACTTTTGTCACGTTGGATGATTCTCTTCAGTCATCGTTGGTCCCATTATTGAAGGATCTTTTTCTGGCCACAGCAATGTTGGAGATTTGTTTTGTTTACCCACTTCCTGATGCTCATGGTATACTCGTGAAATGGTCATATGACCCCAAGGGGCTCAAGGTTCTGTCATGAGTTTGTGCATGGCTCACATGGGGCCCCAAGTTATTGTGGCCCATTCTTCATTCTCAGGCTGCATTCCCTTCACCCTGCCCCCTCCCTCTCTATCGTCACTCCTTACCCGTTGCTACCTTCTTCCCCTCTCTCGGTATTCTGATTTATGTCGAAGTGGCTATTCACCTGGTTTCCTGTATTGGTTGCAATTTTCTTCCTTTTGCCTGTTCTTCTATCCTTTCTGGAATTTATGTCCCTGCCTGAGGATTGACCTCCAAAATATCCTGCTTTTAGTGCAAGCCATGTGGGGAAGAACTCCCTCCCTAGCATCAACGGTGTGGATTCCTCTCAACCCTTCCTTCACCTCTCCCTTCCCCACTGTAACCCCTTCCACCATGCTAAGTCACAAGCACATGTAGGGAGTCTGTGGTGGGGCTGTTACGTACCCATATGGCTGAGCCCCCTGGCGACACAGGGGTCACACTACTGATACCTTAGCTGTTCCCTTCCCTTGTATGCCAAGGAGTGGTTGCTTATGTTCTTGGGGCATCAAACTCCCAGCAATGGCTGCCGTGCCAGATGACCCTTGCTGTGGCTGGGTGGCACCCATGGGGAGAGCCTTTGGTTCGAGTGGGTGGTATCAGGGAGGATGCTTGGCGCATGAAGCATATCTAGCTGCAAAAATCTGGGCATTCTCAAATGACTGTCTCTTCGAATGGTGGAGGATCCTTGAATGCTGCTTCGTATGACCTGGTTACACCATGGGAGGGAACCCAGACTTGCAATCTTGGGATGAAACCCTTTCCCCATTACCTTGTCTGTACTAGGATGGATGGGGACACATTCGCCGCCACAAAGCCACTGTTTTTCATGGAAAATATTGAGGTCATGTTTCGTGAACTGGAGTCTCTTAGTAATATCCGGTTGGGCTCTCTGGTGATCAAAGCTTCTTCCGCCACCCAATCCGCAGCTCTTCATACCTATGATAGTTTTGGCATTTTCCCAGTGCCTGTCAATCCTCACCAATCTCTGAATATGGTGCAGGGAGTAATTTTTCATAGGGACCTCATCCTGCAAACTGATGAGGAACTCCAGGCTAGTCTGGAGTGGCGTTGCATTCATTTTGTTTGTCATGTGCAGAGGATTCTCAAAGAGAACTGCACTGATACTGGAGCCTTCATTTTGGCTTTTGAGGGGATACCCTTCTAGAGAAGTCAAGGTTATGTGCTACAGATGTGATGTAAGCCGTAAATCCCTTCATCTACATGATCCTTGCATTGTGGGCATATGTCTTCCCACTGTACAGCATACCCTTCATGTGGTGACTGTGACCACCCACTCCATGAAGGAAGCCCCTGTGTTCCACCGCCTGTGTGTGTCAATTGTGCTGACCGCGACTCCCCTTGCTCACTGGATTGCCCGACTTACAAGAGAGAAAAGAGGATCCAATAATACAAGTACCTGGATCGCCTGTCGTACGCTGAGGCTCGCCAGAAGTATGAGAAACTCCATTCAGAGTAACTGCCTTCAACTTTTGCCTCTGTTACTTCCTTTCCTCCTCCTCCCCCATTCTTACCCCAGCCCTGTCCCACTGTCCCCCCCCCCATCCCCTACAGTTCCCACGATCATCCATCAGGGAGCCACTCTCCCTCCCTGGCTGAAGAAGTGCCTCCCTTCTTCAGCATCTGTAGTGATCGGGCTCCCTCCTGGGATCCCAATGGCTTCTCTCAGGCTAGAACGTTACCACCACTCAGCTAAAAGGTGCACCATCTGTGTGCCGCAAGGTCGCCTGATCTCTTTCAGTTCCCAATCTTGCAGAAGCCTGTACTCCTTCTGTGCCCTGCCCTCCTCCACCTCAGAAAGTGAAGAAGAAGAAACATAATTTCCAAGACAAGGTGACCCCAGTGTCCCCGGAGATGCCATCTCCCCCCTCGCAACCTGGGTCTGAAATTTTATACATGGATCTCATCCCATCCTTGTGGGTGACAACTACTGACCGAGTTACGTGACCTCCTCCTTTGGCTTCTTCATGTCTACCTTGGACTCACGCCACACGATCATCCAGTGGAATTGCAATGGATACTATCATCACCTACCTGAAGTGCAACGTCTTGTCTCCTGTTATTTTATATTCTATCTTGTTCTTCAAGAAATGCATTTCCGTGATGAGCACTCCCCAACTTCTCGTGGTTATTGGGCGTTCTGTCTGAACTGTGCTGACCCCGGGGTAGCATCTGGTGGGGTCTGCACTTTGGTTTTCTCTGATGTCTTTAGTGACTGGATTCCCCTACGTACTACCTTGGAGGTGATAGCGATTCGAGTGCAAACGACTCCGGCAACCACCATTTTCAATGACTACCTCTCTCCAGGTAGGCCAGTTGCTTACATTGCACTGTCTACCTTAATCCAGCAACTCCTGCCCCAGTTTGTGCTCCTTGGGGACTTCAATGCCCACCATCCACTGTGGGGAAGTGCACTTCAATAGGTAGGTGTACCCTACTTAATTAACCTATCACGGATTGGATTTTTGTCTACTCAGTGATGGTTCCCCTACCCACTTCAGTGCCTCTCATGGCACCTTCTCTGCTATCGATCTCACGATCTTCCCTGCCCTTGTGGCTTCCCTACATTGCTCATTCCATGATGGCCTTTGTGACAGTGGCCACTTTCCAGTGATTCCATTGTTTCCCTGCTGCTGCAAGGCAGACAGGCCTGCACATTGGGCATTCTGCAGGGCCAATTGGCACTTGTGTATGTCTGCTGTCCACTTTGACACCCCACTCTCGAATTCCATTGATGTAGTCATGCAAGGCATCTCTGCCGCTCTTCTTCATGCTGCTGTCACTGTTGTCCCCCTGTCAGTAGGTCCCCTTCGTCGTCTGCCAGTACCGTGGTGGACCAAGGATGTTGCAATTTCTGTCCAGGGCCACTGACGGGTGCTGCAGCGACTTAAGCGACACCCTTCACATACCAACCTCCTCACATTTACACATATCCGTGCTAAATCTCATTGCCTTATTAAGTGGAGTAGAAAGGACCTATAACTTTTCATCACAGGTTTGGTCAAAGCTCTGTATCCTTCTGGGCCACCATAAACAGTCCACTGTCCAGGATCTGAACCTCCAAGGTGCTCTGGGCATTGATACATTAGTTCTCACAGAACACCTTGCGACACACTTTGTGACGGCATCGTTGTAATCTTCCTACCTACTACGTTCCTCCAGCAGAAACGCAAAGCTGAACAGACCTCCCTCTGTTTCGTCCTGCACTACATTGAGTCCTATAATGCACCTTTCGCTGAATGGAAATTGGTGCAGGCTCTTAGCTCTTCCCGAGACACAGCCCTAGGGCAAGGTTCCATCCACAACCAGATGATCCAACATTTAGACGTTCCCCAGAGGCCACATCTCCTCAGGGTCCTCAACCACATTTGGGTCTCAGGTGCTTTTCCGTCACAATGGCGAGACAGTATGGTTATTCCCGCCCATGAGGCCAGGAAAAACCCAACATCCCTCGACAGCTACCACCCAATTAGCCTTACGAATGCACTTTGTAAACTGCTCGAAACGTTGGTCAACTTCAGATTACGTTGGGTCCTTTGTCCCTGTATCAGTGTGGCTTCCAGGCAGAGTGATCTCCAACTAATCATTTACTCGGATTGGAATCAGCCATCTGACAGGCTTTTACTCACCACCGGCACCTTGTCGTGGTCTTCTTTGACCTACATAAGGCGTATTACATGGCTTGGCGCCATCACATCTTAGCTGCCCTCCATGTTTGGGGCTCCCGTGGTCCCCTTACGATTTTTGTCCACGAGTTTTTTTCTCTCCCGCTCTTCTGGGTTCGAGTTGTCATTTCACTCAGCTCCCCTCAGATTAAGGAGAATGGTATCCTACAGGGTTCTGTGTTAAGTGTTACACTATTCCTCATTGCCATCATTGGGTTTGCGACATCTGTTGCGCCTCTGGTTACCATGGCATTCTACATCGACGAATTTTGCATCTGGTGCAGTCTCACTTGGTAGCGTCTGCTGCAAGGCACCATCTGACGGGCCTCTGCGTGGGCCACCACCTATGGCCTCCAGTTTTCTCCCTCCAAAACGCTGGTTATGCATTTTTGTCGTCAACCTACAGTTCACCTCGATCCAGAACTTTATTTAGGCAACGAGGCCCTCGATGTTGTAGCACATCCCGTTTCTTGGGCCTTATTTTTGATAACTAGCGGACATGGCTGCACCACACCACCTAAAGACTACATGTATGTGGAATCTTAATGCTTTCCGCCTCCTGGCCCACTCACCTTTGGATGCAGACCGTTCCACTCTTTTCCATCTTTACCATGCTCTGGTCTTGTCCAGACTAGATTGTGGTAGTCAGGTTTATGGCTCAGCAGCTGCTTCCACTTTAAAACACTCCTTGACCCTGTCCATCACTGTGGGGTGCATCTGGCTATTGATGCCTTTCGCACTAGTCCTGTTGTTAGTCGTCTCACAGAAGCAGATATTCCCCCTATACACATCCGACGGAGCCAACTCCTTGTTTCTTATGCAATCACCATTTACTCACTGCCGGTACCTTGTTGCGGTCTTCTTTGACCTATGTAAGGCATATGACATGGCTTGGCGCCATCACATCTTAGTTACCTTCCATGTCTGTGGCTTCTGTGGTCCCCTTCAGATTTTTATCCACGAGTTTTTATCTTAACGCCTCTTCTGGGTTCGAGTTGGTACTTCACTTATCTCCCCTACTGTGTACCCTGTGCTCTTCGACAATGAGGTGTGTCTCCCTCCTAACACCCACCCATAGATGGGAATGATGGCTGGCATGCGTCAACTTCCCTCTGTCGGGATCTCCATCTCCACTCACTGGACTACACCCTATGTCTTTCCTCCCATACCCCCCCCCCCCCCCTCCCGTGGATGGCGCCTAATCCAAGGATTAGGACCGATCTGTTCCAGGGTCCTAAGGTCTCTGTTGCTCCTATGGTTTACAGGTATCTTGTATGTGCCATCCTTGCTGAGTTCCAGGTTGGCACCATCTTTTACGCTGAGGTTCTAAGACGATTGATAAGGTGGGCTACACTATCACGTCTCCTACTGGCCTCGAACACTGTTTATTGCCGGGTCCTGTAGTGTGTTCACAGCAGAGCTTTTAGCTGTTCACAGGGCCCTCCTTTTTGTTTCTCAGGCCTCCCTCCACAGAGTTTTAATTTGTTCAGACTCCATGAGCAGCCTGCACGCTATCGATCGACGCTACTTTCGTCACCCTCTGGTCTCTGCTATCCATGACTTTCTCTCTGCCTGTGAGCGTGCCGCCTGTTCAGTTGTCTTTCTCTGGGTCCCAAATCATGTGGGCACCCCAGGGAATGGGCTAGAGAAGCAGATAATTCCCCCCCCCCCCCCAATTTCCTTTCATGATTACAGCTGCGGATGTGCGGATCTACGTTAAATCTCTCTTTGCCCAACAGTGAAATGCCATCTGAAGCAGTATTGCTCGTAGTAATGAACGCCTCACAACCAAGGAGTCTACTGCAGTTTGGCGCTCTTGTTTCCTCTGCTCTAGGAAGGAGTCCACTGTTTTATGCCGTTTACGCATTGGTCACATCCGGCTCACACATTGTTTCCTCATACGTAAAGACCCACCTCCACAAGGTGGTTCTGGAGGCAGGCTGAAGATATGTCTCATATTGGTGGAATGTCCCCTTCTTTCGGCCCTTCGTGTTAAGTATAGTCTTCCAGATTCCTTAAATTTAATATTAGCAGACTATCCACGGATGGTTGAACTGGTCCTCTGTTTCCTCCGTGAAAGTGTCTTTTATTTCCAGATATAAGGTTCACCTTTTGCCTTAGAGCAGGGCCGCGCGGGGTAGCCGTGCGGTCTAGGGCGCCCCATCACGGTTCACGCGGCTCCCCCCGTTGGAGGTTCGAGTCCTCCCTCGGGCATGGGTGTGTGTGCTGTCCTTAGCATAAGTTAGTTTAAGTTAAGTAGTGCGTAAGTCTAGGAATCGATGACCTTCGCAGTTTGGCCGCATAGAAGCTTACCACAAGTTTCCGAATTTTCTTGGCGCAGGGGCAGGTTGGTTGTGGTTCGGACTTCTTTTACAGTCTTCTCGGTGTGTGACCCCTTGACAGCCCCCCTGTTTCCAGTTTTTAGATTTGGTCACCTTTTATGCTTCTATTGGATGTGTTTAATGTTCATTATTTTATAATTTGACCCCCTGAATGGATCCGTTCACTTTTAGCTCCACTCTTTCTTCTGTAACTCACTTTTGGATCGCTTTACTGATGACCTCGCCGTTTGGTCCCATACTCCTGAATCAGTCAGTCAATCAATGAAATGGTCATACGAGAAAATCCCCACTTCATCGTTACCTAGGAGATGCTGTGTCCCATGGCTCGTGCGCCAATTATAACACCATGTTCAAACACACTTAAATCTTGATAACATGCCACTGTAGCAGGAGTAACCGATCTAACAACTGTGCCAGACACACGTTTTACATAGGCGTTGTCGCACGCAGCGCCGTGTTCTCTATGTTTACATACCGCTGTATTTGAATACTCATGCCCATACCATTTTCTTTGGCGCTTCACTGTACATCCCACCAACTAACATCCGGCATCTGTACAACACAGTGCACGCACCTTTGCATGCTTGGATTTCACTATCTGGTGGTAACACAGTTATTAATGTACCTGCATTCCACATTTGCAATTGCTTTTCTTGCACTTACACTAACCTGTGATCTTGCAACGTTGCTCACTTAAATATGTTAACTAAACAAATGTAGTCCTGAAATTTCTTTACCCTGCATTAATTATTTTTTGTGTTGCAAATATTTCCGTCAGTGTATATCACACGAAAAAAATATTTTCTTAGTCATTTTCCATCCAACTTTTGTCTTCATTTCGTTGTCGATATGCAGACAAAAATCTTCAATACCCTTGATGCCCGGAATGGAGAACTGTCTGCGTACATAATTAAGTTCGCACGTCACTCTCAGTGCGCGAACCTTACTTGCACCTGGCCAGTTTTTTTTTTCTAGAATTACTATTTTCGTCATGCGTATTTGCCTGTGTGATACAGTTTCTTGCATAGTTCCCCGGAGAGACGGTGTTCTTGCACCCATATTGCACTTGATTCAGGGTTAAATTGCACTTGTGTTCCCTGCTATAATTTTTTGTAAAAGGATTTGCAGTAAATAACCCTACAGTATTTAATGAGTAAGTTTGAGAGTGTCAAAGCATTTGACACAAATGGCTGTATCTTTTGAATCCATCGACGCAGAAGGTAATGTTTATTATACCGCGAAGGAACCACAGCACATAGTACGTGACATAAATTTCAACTTCCCGGGGAAAGGGCTCTTAGCAGACGGAAGACAGACAGTCTGATAACAAACGACAAAATAATTTTATTTTTCGAGCTGCCATCTCGTATCACTTGTTAAAAGGGTCAGTGCGCGTGTTTATTGGTTCAGATTCACCGTCTGGTGGTGTATTTTAGGGCGTAAAGTATGTTCATCATTTCGGATGAACACTCGTATATAGTTGATCATAGGAGGGCAGTTTACGATTATAAATGTAGATGTTCCTGTTGTCAGTTGATATCCTACTGTATTTAACATAGTCAAAGTCGTGAGTCAATCTTCGGCAAAATAGTATTTATCTTGTACTACGGACAGTATTTTTATGCGAGTCATGACTGAATGTAAGACTTCCCACAGCCGCTTTTAGTGCGCAGCTGGCTGTTGACAATCACGGAGAATGACTCGTACCGTCTTCGTGTGAACTACGACGGCTCTCCTCCGTGGCTGCAACAGCTGCCTTTCGCTACTACTAAACGATAAACGCCATAAATATATCCCACTGTGCTCAATTCACTGACCTTTGAGCACACTGTTGAGGGAAGTGGCGCACTCGTTAACATAAAGGACCGGCGTTCCAAAAGTCAACGGGTTTACATTTTCCGTTTGGTTAAAATTTAGTAAGACGAAAGTCAACATGATTTCTTTGAAAAGGACAAGGCAAAATCCGTTTCCATCCTTTCGCGTCCCCAGTGTTTAATCTATCGACGGGACATTAAATCCTGAACTCTCCTCTACTTCTGAAAAGGTAATCGTATTGTAAGGTGTCAGGCAAATCCAACACCTTCCATGAAAACCCTGACATGATAAGCAAATCCAGTAGTATGTCACATAGCTCCGAACAAATCGTGACATTAAATTAACCAAAGTAATACGAGTAAAGAGTGAGCAAATGGAATACCAAAACTAACACAAGAATGCCTAAATGCATGTCATACCATTCCACCGTGAGACAGACGCAGTTCCGAGGGGAGAAACGAGAACAGAAGCCGAGAGCAGAACAGTGTTAAGCGAGAAGGCCCTACGATAAGGGACGGACACCCACGTCGCCAGCTAACCGCTACGACTGCACCCCCCGCAAGTTTTGGCGTGAGACTTTTTCGCGTCTCTGTTACGTTAGGACCACACCCCAGCCCATGTTAAAAGATAGAGTCCTCCAGAAGAACAGTATAGATATTACGATAACGCTAAAAGGACCACACCAGCTGCAAGTTTTAGCGTGAGACTGTGTCGTTTCTCTGTTACGTTGCAAACTTTAAAAACATTGCCCCACTACGAAAAGGATAACCTTTCTCATTGGATAGAATTTTTGTAGGCGGAGCTTACGGTTAACATTGAGACCCTGATTGGTCGGATGAAAACACAGCCAGATAGTTTTTTTTTTAAACCAACTTCGGTAAATTGTAGTAAGGAGAAGTTAGGAGAGAGTTGCTTCGGAGACGGCGAGGTGAGCGGAGCTGTGCTGCCTGCCGCCCCCTGACGAACGCCGACAAGGTAATGAATGCCCGCGATGCCGCATTTTTGAGCGCATAAGGCTTCACTCAGAACTGCAGAAGTCTCATCTGTTACATCCCCTTTGCGTGATACTAATGTCGATCGTCAATTAAAGCTCATGGTGTTCACATTTGCCACTTGAAGTAAAAATCTGAAACGCGATGATTTTTCTGTTATATAGTTATTGAGAAGCCACATCAGCTACTGTAATTTACGACAAGTTAGATAAGTAATTAAAGATAATTGAGGGACACTGTAGACCATTTTGATAATTTTCTCTTTTGTGAAACTTAATTTAAACCTATATTATAGATGTGATATGGCATAGGTCATCCTTCGATCCATTGTTGAACTTGGAAACCCATTCAGGGAATATTCGTTCACATTTTTGTTGAACGCAGTTGGTTTTTATCGTCCTGTATTAAAACATTTCCTTCTATCAATAGTGCCATTTATAAACGATGTTTTGTGAGTAAAATAAAATTTACCAGCTAACTAAAAATAGGAAAGCCTTGAACCCCTTCCACTAAATTTAGTTAGTATTAAGATTCTTTTACAAGGAGTGCAGTGGAACTGACGCTGAAATCATAAAGTGGTGGTGGTGGTGGTTAGTGTTTAACGTCCCGTCGACAACGAGGTCATTAGAGACGGAGCGCAAGCTCGGGTTAGGGAAGGATTGGGAAGGAAATCGGCCGTGCCCTTTCAAAGGAACCATCCCGGCATTTGCCTGAAACGATTTAGGGAAATCACGGAAAACCTAAATCTGGATGGCCGGAGACGGGATTGAACCGTCGTCCTCCCGAAGGCGAGTCCAGTGTGCTAACCACTGCGCCACCTCGCTCGGTGAAATCATTAAGTATTTGGTTATATCATCGCTAGTCTCACTGAACTCTTCTGAATTCTACATGTCATATGTGGTCTGACGTCTCCTTACCAGCAACATGTCCCAGGTTCAAAGTAGTCAATTCCCTAAAAAACACGCTCAGAGCGTCGTTGCGCGAAAGTGGTAGGGAGACACGATATAGAACAAACAGACACCACGCAGAATGTTTAGAGTATTATTAGTCACAACTCCTTCAGAACAGAATGTAGGCTTGCGATTTCCAGTTGGATAAGGAATATACATTACCGGAGGTGATCAGTCAGTTTTTCCTTCGTCTGTTCCTTTCCTCTTCTTAAATCTCTGCAATGTAAAGTAAAAAATAAAAAATAAAAGCTTTATCTACCATCTGCAATATGTTCCTTCAACAAGAATAGGTAAATTTTAGTACCTTAGCATTTTTAAGTATCCTGCCGATGTAACTGCCCTCTGTTCACCGTCACTGAAACCGGGAACTGCACATTCGCTGGTCAAGACATATATATGCTGGCTCAACAACACACTTTCGTCAACATAGTTTACAGCAGGTGTCCCTTCCAGATGACTCAGGTGATCAGTTTCTGTCCCGCTGCAAATGACTCATGTAAACAAATCAATTTTCATTTATCATAGCATCACATTACATCGTACTAGGAACCATGATGTGAAACACTGCTTTCCGTGGTCGGTTCCTCGCACCAGGAGACGGTTCCTCAGTATTGTGCTTGTTTATAGTTTGAATTTTTTTTTTTACTGTCATCTCAGCTAGTGCCTTTACAGCCAACTTTTGTGCATTTCGTACGTCTGCTTAGCGTTTGCAGGTCGCTGTCTGTTCACTATGTGATAATGCCTCGTAGCCAGACACAGAGGTTCATCTTATCACAGACGTCTCTTCATAAAGATAGGTAGACATATGTAACATTCTTCCCAATGGTTGCCGAACTCTACAGACTAAATAGACTCACTAATACAAGCTACGTTATTTGTGAATTTTCACGACTGAAACAAAACCGAGCAATAACTAAACCGCCGTCGACGGGGATTATCAACAGCAAGGAGGGCAATGTTGCATATTCGTGCCTTCGCATGTGGAAGACAATTACACTCACTGATTGCAGAATTAGTATGCCAGATAAGAACTTAAGAAACCTCCATTATCACTTGTATTTGCTATTTCGTTGCTCAAAATTATACAACGTGCCTTGTTACAGATTAAGATCACATTCTTTTGTTATAGAATTGGAACACCGGTTCCAGTAAAACGTACTTAACGGAATAATTAGTGCTTCGATTACAATCGTTTCGATATATTTTTGCTCCAATGTCCGTAGCAAGGATATTCTCAAAGATGTAGAACTCCTCATCTAACAAGAAAAGGGGAGCTGTGCCTACAGAGTGGTGTAACTAGGAACACATGATATTTTTTGGTCGGTAATTAAGTCTAATGACTGATTTTAGAGTCATCTGAAGTAATGCCAACTATAGAGACCGCCATAAGTAGTTTACGCTATTTTCTATACATTTTATTGTAGTTGTCGAGGTTGTGTTTTGCGCAACATTTGTAAATGTTTCCCGTTCTCCACATTTGAATTCTGCATATGTTAAAGGTATTCGCAATATATTGTTAATTCTTCAGGAACAGAACTTTATTGTGAGTTAAAATGCTATACATTTCAGAACAATTTATGTAACATATGGACAGTTGAGCAACAGTACATCGGTCGTGCACCATATCGTCCATTGAAACAGAGGGTATTTTATCAATGAACCTGTGATACTGATACATGCAAATGAAATGCCTTCGTGTCATAATAATTTTATCTGTCTTGAAATGAGAATTTGTTTTAGTTTCCAGTAGCTTCTACTTCAAAATGTATTTGACTTGTAACTGGCTTCCAAAATCACTTCAGCTTCATTTGATTTCAATTACTGAGTATAGGTACGTAGTAAAGTAATAATTTAAGAGGTAGATGATTAAATTCAATATTGATAAGATTTCCTCGACTTCAACGCTTTTAAATTTCAATAGAAATTTGCGCCTAGGTGCAGACCATATTGTACCTTGGAACACGTTTCTTCTTCTTGTGGTTCCTATCCGTTCCGGATGTTGGCAACCATCTTGTCAATGCTTTTCCTGTCACTTGCAGCTCTAAATAGCTCTGTAGATGTTTTAGTGGTCCACGTTATGATGTTTTTAAGCCAGGATATTCTTCTTCGGCCAACGCTTCTCTTCCCTGGTTCCCCGCAGGATGTTCTGGAGGAGATGGTGTCTGTTGTTGTTCCGCATGTTGTGTCCTAGCTACTGGATCTTTCTTGCTTTTACGGTGGCCAGAGCTTCTTTCTCATTTTTCATTCTTCTTACAATCTCGACGTTTGTGACATGCGCTGTCCACGATATTCTTAACATTCTCCTGTACACCCACTTCTCAAAAGCCTCCAGTCGCTTACCCAACGATTCACTCAGAGCCTATGTTTCAACGCCATAGAAGAGGGTGGAAAATACGTAGCAGCGTAGAAGCCTGACCTTTGTCGTCACTGCTAAGCCATGATTCGTGAAAAGGTTATTCATCTTATTGCAGACAGTCGTGGCTTAAATAATTCGGGTTCTCACCTCGTCAGAAAGATCCTACTGGTCATTTATTGTAGTACCAAGGTCCGTGCATTTATGTACTTGCTCAATGTGATTATAGCCTATCTTAATGTGACATGCAGGGACTCTGGTTTAACTTATTATCATTGTTTTCGTTTTTTGATCCAGACCATATTCAGAGCTTTTTTGTGCAAGTCTTTCGACAAGGTACTGCAAGCTATCCTCACTATCAGAAAATATTACTGTGTCGTCAGCATATCGGATGTTGTTGATACAGTTTCCGATCAAGAGCACTCTCCTCTCCATTTCATCAAGAGCTTCCTTAAAGATGTGTTCTGAAGAGATACTGAAAATCAGTGGGCATAATACAACCCTGCCATACACCTCGTAGAACGTCTATGTCTTCTGTACTTTCTCTGTCCCGCCTCACAGAAGCCGACAGGTTCCAATATAGGTTCACAATTTTACGTACGTCTTTATCATTCAAACCAATGCTTCTTAAAATGTCAACAATCTTCTGGTGTTTTACCCTGTCGAAAGCCTTCTGATAATCAATAAAGCAGGCATAAATGTCGCAATTCACTTGTCAGCACCTTTGAAATAGTACCTGCATTCTAAGTAATGCTTAGCGCGTGCCAAATGCATTCCTGTAGAAGTAATTTGTCCTTCACAGATGTTGTAAATTCTTTGGTGAATGACTCTCAGAAAGATCTTTAGCAGGTGGCTCATGAGGCTGATGGTCGTGTATTCACCACAAGTATTAGCTCCGGGTTTTTTTGGGCAATATAATGAATTCGGATTCAAGTCATCCGCGTGGAATGTTACCAGAGTCGTAGAGGTCATTGAATATTGCAGTCACTCATTTTAAATTATCCTCACAGAGCAGCTTGAGAATTTCGGCATTCACATTGTCGGGAACAGGTGATTCGCCATATTTCATTCCAATTACAGCAGCTTGTACTTCTTCCAGCAGAATTCTAGGTCCTGTTTCGCAATATATTTGAGTAAGTTCTGTGACGGTTGTCATAAAAGACTTGTCTTATGTATGCTTTCCATGTTTCTTTAAGCTCATCTTGTCCAACTATTATTTTCCTTTCATTATCCACCAACCTGTTTCCTGTCCTTTAACTGTAATTTCCTGTCACTTCCCTGACTTTTTTTTATTAATATTGAAACTATCGTGCTTCAATTGAAATTTCTCTATTTCACTGCACTCTTCCTCTATTTCTCTCCCTAAGCTTCTCGTATCAGTTTCCTGATCTCCTTGTTGAAATTCTTGTATTCATCAGGATTACTTTTCAATTTCGTCCTTCCGTGTATCATTTTAAGTATTTCTTCAGTCATCTGTGACTTCTTTTTGGTGACACTGGATTTCAGATGTTCTTCTTTAACTCATTCCACTAAAGAGTTTATCTTTTTTAATTTTCTCTTCGGTTCACAAGTTACCTGACAGAGACTTTAGTTCTTTGTTAAGATGGACTCCTGCATTTTCTCTTACGGAAGATTCTTTCAGTTTGCGGATATCTTACATTTTGACTTTTTTCTTTTGAATTCTCTTCATTCTGATTTTAAAGGCACCAACTATGGGGACGTGGTCTCAGTTAATGTCAACACCTGAATAGGTTTTCATTGAGAGACAGCTGTTTCTATATCTTTGATTTATCAAGACGTAATCAATCTGATTCCTTGTAATATTTTCGTCTGAATCTCTTGGGGGCTTCCAGGTGGAAAGACGTCTGTGTGTTAGTGTGAAGAATGTGTTAGTTATTACGAATCTCCACTCTCCTGCTGATGCACTGAGTAGTTCGCCTCTCTCATTCCTTTCACCAAGTCCGTAGTGACCTATATTGTCGCCTTCGGATCCCCTTCCTATTTTGGCATTAAACTCTCCAATAATTATTGTAAGATCTTTCTTCGGTAGTTGTTGCAAAACACCTGAGATTTGGAAATTAAATTCTGCACCTTCTTCATCACTATGGTCTGTTGTTGGAGCGTAGACCTGAATAATGTTCAATTGTGCAGGTAGAACACTTTTTTGGAAAAACGTTAATTCTTCGGAGTAGTTTTTGTAGTTTCGGAAAAAGATTGCAGCACATAAAAAGTGAATGCAGTCATTTAAAAATGGAATAAAAAGTATATTAAACGTCTACAAGAGGGCTGGCTGGAGGCGAAAACGTGAGAAGTCTGCCGAGGTGCAACACTCTCTCCTATAATATATATCCTTTTTTATTGTTATAGTAGAAAGGCAATTGCTGATTTTCCTGGCCCGGACTCTAAGTGATGTTATCCTCATCAGATGTAACACACTGAGCTATACAATATAATCGTCAGGCTGTTGTAGCCCTCAATTATCAAAAATAAAATCAGCTTACAATTTTTACGACTGTAAGTTACTGAAAATTTGTGTTCCTCAATCAAGGACATTCTTTTGGGACCAGAGTAAGTGACTTTAAGCCTTTCCGAAGATTATTCTTATAACTAGTACTGGCTCCATGAACTGAGCATCTGGTTTCAAAAATTGTGTCATTTATAACAAGTTTCATCAAGGAATTAGGGCTAATATTTTGCGAAGCAGTAGCTAGTACCACCAGCTCCTTGAACAGGTCTCAGCAGTACGCTCTTGAGTCCATAAATAAATCGAATTATTCGCCCTTTAACTAGGAAAACTTTTGCTTGTCTTAATGAGTTTCACAAAAAATGACTCTGTGTGACGTCGTGGAATGAAAATAAGTAATGCTTGCCAACTCTTTTATTTTTGTACCATGTATATCTGACAACATAACCGCTGTATAAAGTTTTGCCTAGGCGCTTTAGAAGTTCCGTGGTACACTGCACACAATTCAATCCACTATCAAGTCGTAATTCCAAGTATTACCACTTTTAACTTCTTCTCTCTGCTTGTACTCATATTTTAGACATTTACCGCGAGGGAACCTCTTACAACTTCTGAACTTCATACAGAGTGTGTTTTCAAAAAAAATGGCTCTCAGCACTATGGGACTTAACATCAGTGCCCCAAGAACTTAGAACTAATATGAAACTTCCTGGCAGATTAAAACTGTGTGCCCGACCGAGACTCGAACTAGGGACCTTTAGCCTTTCACGGGCAAGTGCTCTACCATCTGAGCTACCGAAGCACGACTACGCCCGGTACTCACAGCTTTACTTCTGCCAGTATCTCGTCTCCTACCTTCCAAACTTTACAGAAGCTCTTCTGCGAACCTTGCAGAACTAGCACTTCTCATTCTGGAAACATCCCCCAGGCTGTGGCTAAGTCATGTCTCCGCAGTATCCTTTCTTTCAGGAGTGCTAGTTCTGCAAGGTTCGCAGAAGAGCTTCTGTAAAGTTTGGAAGGTAGGAGACGAGATACTGGCAGAAGTAAAGCTGTGAGTAGCGGGCGTGAGTCGTGCTTCGGTAGCTCAGATGGTAGAGCACTTGCCCGCGAAAGGCAAAGGTGCCGAGTTCGAGTCTCGGTCGGGCACACAGTTTTAATCTGTCAGGAACTTTCATATTAGCGCACACTCCGCTGCAGAGTGAAATTCTCATTCTGGAACTTAGTACTACTTAAACCTAACTAACTTAACGACATCACACACATCCATGCCCGAGGCAGGATTCGAACCTGTAACAGTAGCGGTCGCGCGGTTCCAGACTGTAGCGCCTAGAACCGCTCGGTCACTCAGGACGGTTCATACGCATCGCATTGCCGTTTTTCGCTTAGTGTCTGGTGTTTGTTGCAGTCTTTCCTGGTGCGGCGTTGTCTCGCGTAGTGATATCCGATATGCTTTCCACGTCTGTTGCACGTACAGGCATTGCCAGCTCCGGTTTTGATAAATCCAAGCGGCGTGTGCAGCTCGGCTTTGTGGAGACTGGTTGATGGTCAAGATCAAGGCTATTACAGACCAAGTGCACACTACGTTCTTTGATTCGGAATTATATGTGATTTTTGTTAAATTTCTTGACCTGCTTCAGGTTGACGGGATATTATTAAGTCACGGTACTCCGCTCACCCTTATTCATCGTGATGGTTCCACGAGCATGGTTCTTTTGGCAAATGCAGAAGTGATCTGTACAAATAGTCGGGTTTTTAATCTTCCGCCAGAGGTAGACGACAGTTCCCTGAGGTCCATCATTTTCTCTTATGGGGATACGTGACATATTCAAAGGGAACGCTGGTCGTTCATTACCGTTTAGAGGCCTATTGTGGTGTTCTGTCGGTGGAAACGGTGATTAAGAGTAGCAGGTATGTGATTATCGGGTTCATATTACTTATACCGGGCAGGAAGGATGGTGCTTTATTTATAATCCGTAACAACTGTCCGTATCGTGTGGTGTTATAAACGCTAACAAACAGCATAAAGATTGGCTTTAGAGTATCTTCTCTCAAAGGCTTCTGCAGTTGAGCCAACCACGATTAC
Source organism: Schistocerca piceifrons (assembly GCF_021461385.2). Lineage (NCBI taxonomy): Eukaryota > Metazoa > Arthropoda > Insecta > Orthoptera > Acrididae > Schistocerca > Schistocerca piceifrons. Next base: position 681,172,702 of record NC_060141.1, on the reverse strand, counting down.
TGAGGGTCACAGTGGATCTTTGAGAGATACCGCTGGTGATTTTTCCCCTCTGACCAGACGCAGGGACGTTAACACCATCACTCCAGAGGTGCCGACCCCGCTAATTCAAAGCAAGCGTTGCAGCAACGAGTAGAAGGTGAACCCGAGGAGCCTTTTCCTTTGGCTCTCCCATCGAATGGCCCTCCATTGAAGGACCCTCTTCTCCGGCCTGAGCTTGTGGACGAGGAAGCCTGGGTGCTACTGCATCTGATGAGGTGGTTGCTGGTAAGTTATATGGCGATTCTCGCATCACCCAGGCCGTCTAGTCGGCGCCGCCTGTTAAGGAATCAGTTTCAGGATCCTTCCTCTCTCCCCCGGCCTTACCTCTCCCGTTCTCGGCTTCCCAAAGTACTTTTAACCCTCCTATCGCGGACTGCACGTCACAACCTCTTCATGAGCATAGCTTGATAATTCCCAGGGGCCAGAGGATCCCCTCGTTACCAAACAAATCTTCATACACGGGACCCTGTCCATCGACGAGAAGGGTACGGAGGTCTCAACCTCTCAGTCCGAAACAGATTTTCTGCATGACCCACCCATACAAGTGGATGAGGTAGCGGCGGTTCCGTTGAGTCGCACTATACAACGTCTCCAGCCTGAGAGAGTCGCAGTAGGGAAGAACAAACAGTTGGAAGACGAGGGAGATGTTCATACTTGCAAGTGGGATGCTTCTGTGTTGGCAGCGCTTTGTAGCGCTTTGCATTGGATCTCTGACTGCGCTTTCTTCGTAAGAGACTCTGTGGCTGGTCGGATTCGTCGTTGGAAGTTAATCACCATTAGTGTTGGGCAGTTGGAAGTTAGTCGCCAGCAGTGATTGAAGTACTGTTGGGCAGTTGGAGATAAACAACCAGCAGTGATGAATGTTAGATGCGAGAAAGCATTCATGGAGGGTAGAGGTCTGCAGTGTTAGCGTAGGCTAACAATCTGGAAGTATCCAACTTGGAGATTTATTCATGATTCATGATAATATATCTTTGTACTGGATGTCAATGACGATTTGAATTCGTATTTGAAATGGATGTCACACTATTAAGGTAAAAAATAAATTATTTGGTTTGCAACAAAATCTTTCCTTTGCTAACCACATGCCTATTATTTAGCTGGCAGTATTGGCGCTCGCTGTATTGCAGTAGTTCGCGTAATGAAGATTTTTGTGAGGTAAGTACTTAATGAAATGTATAGGTCATTGTCAGGATTGCTTCTTATTCAGGGCCATTCTTTTGTATTAATTATTGGAAGTCAGGTGGTAATTTTTTTTTTGAGCAGTCAGATTGCGTTGCGCTAGAGTATTGTGGGTCAGTGTTGACAAGATAAGAAAAAGTAAAGAGAAAGTAGGCTCAGTACGTTCAGTTTTACTCAACTGCTTCAGAATCAAATAACGTATCAGTTTCATCTTCTCAGTCATTCTGCAATTTAAGTACAGAGTCACACATTTAAATAAAGAACTTTCACACGTCTTCTCCCTCCTCTTCGTCCGTTGTTTCTGCCATGGATACTGGTACATAGATCCTTTCGATGATGATTTTGTAGTTTTTTAGCTTTTGTTCCAGTTCAGCTGCCTATGCCAGCACATCCTTTTTTCACTTCGAATATTAACAGGATTGGTTCTGAACTCCGGCTCGCCACGATGCGAGAGTTTATATGTGACTCTGGTGCCGACTTAATTTCTTTACAGGAAGTATTATTTGACCAGTTTTCAATTCCTGGGTTCTCGACGTTTTCGAACGTGGCTTCCGAACTTTCTGCAGTTACTGCCTTGTTTTATAGGGAAGGAATTTCGTAACGAAATTTCGAAGTTCTCGATAATGGTAGGGGCGCAAGATGCACCTTGTTTCGTGATCTCACTTTACTTCTCTTTGCTCCTTCTGACTCTGGTCGTTCTATGGAAAGTTCGCGTCTGTGCAACGAGGAAGTCATTTTTCTGTTGTTTTGTTACTGCTAATTATTGGTTTTGTCAATTTATAGCTCATATCATATGATGATTTTGACTATGGTTGTCTGAATGTTCATGAAAGTACGAAGTCAATCTAATTAACAAAAAAAGTGATCTACGCGTCTGACCACCACGTAACTGGCCCCGTTGGAGATTTTTTCCGCTTAGGGACTGGGTACTGCGTTGTCGTCATCATCATTTCATTATCAACGACACTCAAGTCACCCAATGTGGTGCTGACTGACTTCATGTCGGAGACGAACTTCCCCAGATCATCAAAGCCATACGACCATTTCATTTCATTTTCTGAGGAAATAAGCATGATGTGGAACAGGATCTTAAATATCTGTCCTTCCTGACGTGGGAATACAGGACACACATTTTCATTCCTCTTCGACGTACGACTGAACCAACAGTTTTATAATCTGCTTGTGGAGTGGGCTATGAACGAGATAGACTATTAGTTTGGCTAACCTCCACATCGTAACGGTCGGTCGCACACAAGCGCTTTAAAGCTCAAGCGTATTTTTAAAGAACTCATCTTGTAGTTGGCAGGCTAGCGAAATAATTAATAAGTAAATAAACAGCTTAGATAAATCCTGGTGGCTTAATAATGTTGTCGAGACAGAGTAATTATCATTTAAATCCAATAAATGTTTATTACAAACAATTCACACTTTACAGTTGGTGGCCTTATGCGGCTGTGGATTCAAAGGAATACAGAAATAAACCATAATTAATTTAGAGTGTCATGCAGCGCAAACGGAATACATGCGTACAAAGATCGTTTAACAGTCGATTAATCACGTTATTCGTAAGCACACACTGAAAATCCGACAGCCCACTCACTATTAATCACGACAAATAACTAAAATTGATTATCCTAAATAATCATTGCGAAAACATGCACGAGTGAGTCACACATGAGTCGATATTAACAGCAGTAAACTATTTAAATTAGACAGCAACATGAAGTCCCGCAGGAGTTCTGCGATCATGTCATAATCTTGAGAGGTCTTATGTCAATGCAGAACAGGTTGCTAGAAGTGAACTAGTCATTTTTTTTATTAACTGGAGGACTTTCAGGTGCGGCCCGTCTTCAGAATGTCAAATAGGTCTTCATAAAATGTATGAGGTCACATGCGTCCGTCCTCACCAGAAGTGGACGGGCGCATGTGACCCCATACGTTGCACGAAGGCTATTTTACTTGACGTTCTGAAGATGGGCTGCCCCGAAACGCATCAACATAACAAGAAAAGTTGGACTAGTGATCAGTTCACTTCTAATGACAGATTCAGCACTGAGATAAGTCCTCTAAAAATATTTAATGGTCTCTGCTGCACAAAGTCCCACAATTGAATTTAAATATCGCTCAAACATATGAGCGAGAACCACTGACAGATTATCTAAGGCCAAGGTCAGTAATGTAGTTTCTGTGAAAATGTAATGTCAGTCATATATTTCGTTCAGTGCAGCTGCCATTATCTCTTCAGCTGCTCACACATACCAGCATGGATCCGCCAGTGAAAATCCCCTGCTCACTACGTATTAGGCGGATGTTACTGGTACAGCGAAAGTTACCTTTCTCACTGTCCACCAGGCGCGTCTAATTTCTCCAATGCAGCGAAACCATTAGCTGATTGAATTACACTTTCCAGGAGACGTATGAGTCTCATCATTTTCTTCCATAACGATAGAAGCAGTAGTAATGGATTAAATTTGTGCCACGCCCGGGACTTGGGCTCAGGTATCACCCTCATTATGCAGACGTGGTAACCACTACACCGCCATACCATGGTGACCACCACAGCTGCACGGAATACTGTAGTCCAGTCAAATGTTTTTTACTCCCGTATTTGATCACAATATCATTTCTTTGATATTGTGAGCAAAGACTGGAATAAAAAACATTTGACAGTATTGGATCACTGTTCATATACGCGATTATGTCGCAGGTGGTGACCCTAGGCCAGTGCCCTCCTAACGATTTAAGAAGGGGGAAAATGGGCTGAACACGCAAATTGATGTTTGCATTAGGGAGGGCATTGGACTAGTGCAATCCATGCGGATGTGCCAACCACAATGCTACTGCAGTGGAAAGGTTATCTAAGCTGCCTAGTAAGGTGGAGACCCAGATTAATGTCCCGGCTGTAGCACAAAATATAGTTCGTTACATCAGCTTCAATCCTTATCGAAACCATTATCAATCACAAAAGCTCTGTACAGATAATAATAATGTCCTATTTTACATCAAGCGATTTTCAAGCAGTATAGCGTAAGTGTTGTTGCGCGTTTGAGCGATTGCGTTGGGCACACACACACACACACACACACACACACACACACATGCGCGCGTACGTACGCACACACAAGCGCACATACACACACACACACACACACACACACACACACACACACACGCACGCACGCACGAACGCACGCACGAAAGGAGAGGGAGGGAGGGAGAGAAGGAGAGAGAGACAGACACACGAAAGGCGGAAGCTGATGTGTGAATTTCTGTATCTACTGTATTTGACCAGTACCCTCCGTCTCGTCTTTTGATTTGTACCTCATCAGGCTTCCACTTGGCACTACTCTTGTGTCATTTATATATTTAAGAACGTTTGATATCTCAAACGTCCTCCTACTTTCTCATTTATATATAATGAGACACTGGAAACTGGAAAATTGAGGTAAATTCCTATAGGAACCTCCGATAGGGGGAGCCGCGCGAACCGTGGCAAGGCTCCTAAGACCGCGCGGCTATCCCGCGTGGCAATAAAACCCTATCTGTATTTCTATATATAAATATATTTACCCTTTGCTAGTAATGTCTTTTCCTCACTTGCAAAACACAAGGGCTTTGGATTTTTATGTTTCAGTGTTTGCAAACAGTTATTTAAGAGACTCCTGAGAGTTTAAACACAAAGGCCTGAAATTTCTCAAGTAAACGCTGCATCATTTCCCTGTGGAAAGTAAACATAGCAGCCTCATCCACAAACTGTGGTTACGTAAATTTACGTTTCTTATTTCGTGAGAACCAACGAAAGGCAGGCATTTGTGAATTCGTAACTCCTTTAGTGGCATTGTGAGGCGTTACTTCACCATGATTATAAAACTATGTTGTCTGCTCCTGGTAGCTGAGTGGTCAGCGCGACGGAATGTCATACATAACGGTCTGGCTTCGATTCCCGGCTGGGTCGGAGATTTTCTCCGCTCAGGGACTGCGTGTTGTGTTGCCCTTATCATCATCATTTCATCCCCATCGACACGGAAGTCGCTGAAGTCGCGTCAACTCAAAATACCTGCACCAGGCGAACGGTTTACCGTACGGGAGGCCCTAGCCACAAGGCATTTCCATTTTATATAACTGCGTTTATCTTTTTAGTGTGACATCTGCAGGTACAGAACTGTTGCAGGGAGTCATTTATGGTCACTTGCAAATACTCATTCCCAGTTTTGGATACCTTGTGAAAAGTTGACGACCACATTAACCAAGATGGACACTCTGGTGCAACCTCTTAATGATGGTTGGTAGGTGTTTGGAAACAATAAACTCTTCACTATATGGTCTCGTAGCATTTTTCGAGTATGTCCTACACGACACTATTTGGATTTTTATTCATTTATTACAGAACAAGATTAATGTAGCATATGACAAACTGGAAGACAAATCGCTCCCAGACCGTGTGTGAGGATAACAAATTTGGTAGCTCGCTGCTCACGGAATACTGTCGTCCGGCAGGGTTCGAATCCCAGTCCGGCAAAAACGAGTAAAGCCGTTACATGTCATCATCCATTGTAGTAATTCGTAGAACTACGAGGAACGCTTCGGTTGGTAACAGTTTTTTAGAAACAGTTGATTACTAGCTCTTTGTATTAACTTCACAAAAAACATAAGTTAACAATGCAATGTTACAGCAGTAATGTATAATGCTAGAAATTACTTTTAATATCAGATATCGAAATAGACGTGATTTTCTGTCGATCTTAAAGCAAAGCTGGCGAGAGGTGGCGTTTGCATTACAAGAATTATTAAAATAATGTTTTCGGTCCATACTTACGAGGACGCTTAAGGATCACTGTTGAATTAAGTTAGCACACAGCTAATTAAAACAAAGTCCTTAACATTTAAACGAGAAAATGTTAAACGACATTTTATCGCTATGAGCTGCACCTATATTTATCTTCTCTGTCATGTGGCGCCGTTTACTTCACTATAAGATCGCCCACTGTCCTTACAGAGCAGTATATTATGCTTTCTTCCCGATACGAGGTGCCGAATAACTCGTCTGTATCTCCAACAGTGTTTCTCGCACTAGATGTGTGGTCAGACACAATCAAAATGAGATGTATGATAGTCTCTGTGTGACCATATAACTTTATTTGGTGAAATATGAAATCAGCCAGACATCAAAAGTTGTAATGCGGGGTTCGCACATCTAGTGGTTAATAATTTTGGAATGATCAATAATAAACAAATTACCTTCCGTTCTTCATGAAGAAAGCTGCTAAAAATGTAGGGAAATAGAGAGTAAAGTTTTCGAAGGGAATTCCACGTAGTGCGCTTGTTCGCTTTTTAGAGCTGATATTCACAATAGGTACCCGTGTCCATTGTCGGCAGCCAAACGTAGTGAAAGAAAATGTTTGCCGAAGAGTAAATGTTAACCAGATATAAATATGTCTTTATACTGTCAACGCACGAATTAATCACATTTTGTGACCAGCATTTCCCCCACATTCTGGTTATCAGCAGGCTAAAGTTTCTGCTGTTGATATATGTACATACGTAAATGTAGCGCATTTGCAGACTTTATGTTGAAATATTACTGACGAAATCGTCTCAAAGCTGACTTTGCGATTATAGACTGATGCTCAGCGTAGCCAGAGGTCTATGCTAACTTAGAGCTGACAGTTTCAATTTCGATTATTTTCTGTTTATTCGCGTCCAGAGTCCAGAAACGCTAAGATGCGGAAGAGGCAGGAACTGAGGACTCAGCGTTAAAATGTTTGTTACGTGTTACTATGCCTTTCCTGTAAATGGAAGTTTGATGGAAAACTAGCAAAGAGTATGCTAAAGTTTTTACGTTGACCACCTAAACGTATTCCGCGGTCTAAACAAAGATATCGCAATGCCATTGGCAAAACAGATCAACTGTTCTCCAACCATATCTTGCCTTGTCAGTTCACGACAGGATTTATCAATATACACTTCGATGTTTGATAGTGAACGTGTCCTCGTACCGTTTCACCAGATTTAGTGCAGCGTGGGTAGAAGCCTCGTTACTACACCTCTCGGTCTCCTTAGTGCGCCTTTGTGAACAAACTATGTGTATTCTCTCAAGGTGCTGCGCCGGTAGTCTAGGGACGAAGGTCTTTGAATAATAATAGCTACTTCCTGCATCCTGGGTTCGAACACCGCCGCCGCTTACATATCGAATAAAAATCATCAGCAATGGCGGTCGAGGACTTCCGGCATAAGAAGGCACCCAATTGACCAACGGCCTTGTCAAACATGGCGCAGGAGCGGACAGAATTACAGGGAACTCCCTTGTCCTAGGGGTGGGAAACTGCACCTACAGGCAGAAGAACCGGCAATGATCAACGGCATGAGGATGCAGAAGGCAATGGAATCCACTGCATCAAAGAACGTAATGTGCATGCACAGGACATGTGGCCTTTAACTGAAAAAAATGTCCCATGAACCCCATTCGGATCTACGGGAGATTGACAATATTCAACTTTTATTTACAATGGTATCGCAACACATGGGTGACATGCAAATAATCAATGTCCCTCACTCTATACACACATCAAAAGAAGTTTTGCCTCACCTCGGTTCCGAGAGTTCCGGAACCTGTACAAAAACTTGGAATAGAGATCAACATTAACATCATTTCCGCCCTTTTTATTACTCATGAAAACCACACGTTGCATGTTGTACCACCATACAGCGAGACCTTCAGAGTTGGTGGTCCAGATTGCTGTACACACCGGTACCTCTAATACCCGGTAGCACGTTCTCTTGTCGTCCATGAAGACGAATGCCTCGCCAATATGCTGCCGATATGGTTCCACTATCGGTCGGAGGATGGCATTCACGTATCGCGGAGGATGGCATTCACGTATCGTACAGCCGTTACGGCGCCTTCTATGACCACCAGCAGCGTACGTCCTCCCCACATAATACCACCGTAAAACAATAGCGAACCTCAACCTTGCTGCACTCGCTGGACAGTGTGCCTAAGGGGTTCAGGCTGACCGGGTTGCCTCCAAACACGTCTCCGACGACTGTCTGGTTGAAGGGATAGTGCGACACTCATCGGTGAACAGAACGCGATGCCAATCCTGACCGGTCCATTCGGCATGTTATTGGGCCCATCTGTACCGCTCTGCATGGTGTCGTGGTTGCAAAGATGGACCTCGCCATGGACGTCGGGATTGAAGTTGCGCATCATGCAGCCTATTGCGCACAGTGTGAGTCGTCCTGTGGCTGCACGAAAAACATTATTCAACATGGTGGCGTTGCAATTAGGGTTCCTCCGAGCCATAATCCGTAGGTAAAGGTCATCCACTGCAGTGGTAGCGCTTGGGCGGCCTGAGCGAGGCACGTCATCGACTGTTCCTGTCTCTTTGTACCTCCTCCATGTCCGAAAAATATCGCTTTGGTTCACTCCGAGACGCCTGAACAATTCCCTTGTTAAGAGCCCTTACTGGCACAAAGTAACAATGCGGACGCGATCGAACAGCGGTATTGACTGTCTAGGTATGGTTGAACTATAGACAACACGTGTACCTCCTTCCTGTTGAAATGACTGGAACTGATAGGCTGTCGGACCCCATCCGTCTAATAGGCGCTGCCCATTCATGGTTCAAAAATGGTTCAAATGGCTCTGAGCACTATGGGACTTAACATCTGAGGTCATCAGTCCCCTAGAACTTAGAACTACTTAAACCTAACTAACCTAAGGACATCACACACATCCATGCCCCAGGCAGGATTCGAACCTGCGACCGTAGCAGTCGCGCGGTTCCGGGCTGTAGCGCCTAGAACCGCTCGGCCACCGCGGCCGGCCATTCATGGTTGTTTACATCTTTGGAAGGGTTTGGTGACATCTCTGAACAGTCAAAGAGACTGTGTCTTTAATAAAATACCCCCAGTCAACGTCTGTCTTCAGGAGTTCTGGGAACCGGGGTGATGCAAAACTTTTTTTGATGTGTGTACAACGTCCATGCAAAGTTTGTCACACGGTTCATATTGATCAGTAATAACGGCTGTCGTTGTGCTCTCTTCTAGGCCGTGTCTACTAGTGTGCATCTTCTACTTTCCGGGCGAGGCTGGCCAAGCGGCGCTTATATTCTCTTCGGCTAGAGGCCGCTTCTGTCGTGGTACGATCCTAGTGAGCGAAATATTGGCTGACGTCGTCTCGCAGCCTTCTTTCCGGCCGCGGTGGCCGAGCGGTTCTAGGTTTTCTAGTCCGGAACCGTGCGACTGCTACGATCGCATGTTCGAGTGCTGTCTCGGGCATGGATGTATGTGATGTCCTTAGGTTAGTTAGGTTTAAGTAGTTCTAAGTATAGGGGACTGGTGATCTCAGACGGTGTCCCATAGTGCTTAGAGGCATTTGAAGCATTTGAATAGACTGAAAAAGGAAAGTAAACAGTTTATTATTTCAAAAGTAATCGACCTATCTGTTAATACATTTATCCCACTGTGTGAAGAGACTGTTATTGTCTTCATTAACAGATGCACGCTCACAGCTAATCTCAGTAATTCCTTACTGTCTTAATTCACAATGGGGTATATCATGAGTGTTCAGGTACGTCGACGTCGCAAGCCGAAGATGAACAGACAGAGAAAGTATAATATTCAGTGGGTAATGCAGTACGTAAAGGAAGATGAAAACCTAATTGCCATGCGGAAATGGAATGCGGTTCTAGGGGAATGAGTAGAAGAAAATGGGCTTGGTACTAGGAATAAGAGAGGAGAAATACTATTTTCTGCAACAAATTTCTGCCAGTGACAGCGAACTCCCTGCTCAAGAATCACAAGAGCAGGAGGTATACTTGGTCAGACATCCCGAAATCATATACTGAACTGTAAGGCGTACCTAGGAGCAGATATAGACTCAGATCACAATATAGTAGTGATGAAAAGAAGGCTGAAGTTTAAGAGATTAGCCTGGAAAACCAGTATGCAAAGTTTGATATGGAAGTACCAAGGAATGAAGAGATACGCTTGAAGTTCTCAAAGGGTATAGACATTGGGATAAGGAACAGCTCCGAAGGTGGCTCAGTTGAAGAGGAACAGACATTTCTGCAAACGTCAATCGCATAAGATGGAAAGAGAAACGTTGCTACAAAGAAGACAACTGCGAAGAAACCATGGATAAGAGAACAAATATACTTCAGTTGATCGATGAAAGAAGAAAATACAAAAATGTTCGGTGAAATTCAGGAATACAGAGACACAAATTACTTAAGAATGAAATAAATAGAAAATGCAGGGAAGCTAAGGCAAAATGGCTGCACAAAAATGTGAAGAAATCAAACAGGAAATGATTCTCGGAAGGACCGACTCAGCATATACGAAAGGCAAAACATTATTCGGTGAAATTAAAAGTAAAGGTGGTATCATTACCAGTGCAACAGTAATTCCGTTTTTAAATGCAGAGGACAGAGCGGATTGGTGGAAAGAGTACATTGAAGACTTCTGGTAGGTGGGAGACTTGTCCGATGTCGTGTTAGAAGAAGAAACAGGAGTCGATGTAGAAGAGATAAGGGATACAATATTAGAATCAGAATTTAAATGCCCTTAGGAAGAATTAAGATAGAATAAGGCAGAAGGGCTAGATAACATTCCATCAGACTTTCTAAAATCATTGGGGGAAGTGGCAACAAAATAGCTATTTTAGTTGGTGTGTAAATTGTATGAGTCTAGCGATATACCGCCTGACTTTCGAAAAACATCATCCACAGAGTTTCTAAGACTGTAAGAGCAGACGAGTTCCAGAATTATCACATAATTAGCTTAAAAGATCAAAAATCCAAGTTGCTGACGGAATTAATATGCAGAAGAATGGAAAAGAATATTGAAGATATGTTAGATGACGATCAGTTTGGTTTTAGGAAACGTAAAGGGAATAGAGAGGCAATTCTGACGTTGTGATTGATAATGGAAGCAAGACTAAGAAAAATCAAAACACGTACATAGGATTTGTCGATCTGGAAACAGTGCTCGACTGTGTCAAATGGACCAAGATGTTCGAAATTCTGAGAAAAATTAGATAAGCTATAGGGAAAGGCGGATAATATACAATATGTCACAAGTAGCAAGGGGGAACAATAAGAGCGAAAGACCAAGAACAAAGTGCTCGGATTAATAAGGGGTAAGACACGGATGTAGTACTACCCCTTTACTATTCAATCTACACATGGAAGAAGCAATGATAGAAGTAAAAGAAGTGTTGAAGTGTCGAATTAAAATTCATTGTGAACGGATATCAATGATAAGATTCTATGAAGACATTGCTGTCCTCATTGTAAGAGGGGAAGAACTACAGGAGCGCTGGCCGCGGTGGCTGGGCGGTTCTAGGCACTTCAGTGTGGAACCGCGCGACTGCTACGGTCGCAGGTTCGAATCCTGCCTCGGGTTTGGATATGTGTGATGTCCTTAGGTTAGTTAGGTTTAAGTAGCTCTAAGTTCTAGGGGACTGATGACCTCAGATGATAAGTCCCATAGTGCTCAGAGCCATTTGAGCCACTACAGGAGAAGCTGAATGGAATGAATGAGTGTAAATCGAAGGGAAGACTAAAGTAATGACAAGTAGCAGAAATGAGAACACATAAAACCCAACAGCGTAATTGGTGATCCCGAAGTAGATAAAGTTAAATTATTCTGTTACTTGAGCAGCAAACCAACCCATGATGGACGGAGCAAGGAGGGCATAAAAAGCCAACCAGCGCTGACAAAAAGGGCATTCATGGCCAAGAGAATTCTACAAGTTGAAGAATTCTACAAGTATCAAACATAGGCCTTAATTTTAGTAAGAAAGTTTTGAGAATGTACGTTTGTAGCATAGCATTGTGTGATAGTGAGTTATGGACTTTAGGGAAACAGGAAAAGAAGAAAATCGATGTATTTGCGATGGGGTGCTACAGAAAACTGGGACATGAATTACGCTATCGGGGAATAGCCCCCATGGTACCAGATGCAGCCGTAGAGGGTAAAATTTTAGAGGAAAACTGACATTGGAATACATCTAGCCAACAGCTGAGGATGTAGGTTGCAAGTGCTACTTTGAGATGAAGAGTGGAATTTGTGGTGGGCTGCATCAAACCAGTCAGATTAGTGATGACTAAAAAAAATGCTTTAACACACCTAATACAATTTACTTTTCATCTAGAACGAAGCGTTGAAATCCTCTCCCTTTTAACTCACATGTAAATTCCAGTTTTTTGTGTTAAGAATATGTGGAATTGCTCGTAGTTTTTCAACTCCATTCGTGTCTGTATTAAGAGAACTACGTCTTCCCAGTTCTGGACTCCATAAGGGTAGCCGATTTCAAGAGCGTGAGATATCCCGAGGCAGTGTGTAAGTCGCGGCACGTCCGCATGACTCTTCGTCACTGGTCAGCTGTCTGACTCTCACCGTGTGGTGGAGCCGAGCGGACAGTGCCAGAGAAAGCAGGCGCCGCTCTTGGCAGAGCTGCGTACCGGAGTACGGCACGTAGGCCGCGTCGACAGCATTAGGGGAGCACTGTCTGGCGTTTCTGCAGGAACTGTAAAGGCAGAGGCTCACACGGACTCACTTGCTGGGGAGAGGTGATCGGAAATACCAGCACAAATAGCAGATGTGCACCAGCTGCGTTATACGACGTCGTTATTTTGGTCTTCAGCCTGAAAACTGGTTTTGATGCATCTCTTGTAGCTAGTCTGAAGTACGCCATCCACTACTGTGCTTTTCAATAACCCTTCACTACTCCTTCAACAGGATGAGTCCCTACAACCGACCTCTTCTTCAAGTCAAGATGTGCCATAAATTGTTTCCTATTTTGCAGTTCGATTCAGTATCTCTTCCTTAGTTATTCGATCTACCCATCTAATCTTCAGCAATATTCTTAGCATCGGATTACAAAATCTTGTATCCTCCTCTACTCTGAACAACTTATCGTCGACGTTTCATTTCCTTATAAAGCTACACTCACACTTATTCAGAAAAAAACAACTTAGGACTTAAATTTATATTAAATACCAGCAAATTCCTCTTACTTTCTAATCCATATTTTTTCTAATCCATATTTTATGTATGCTCTACTTCCGTCATCCTCAGTTATTTTGCTTCTCACGTAGCAAAACTCATCCGCTACTTTTAGGGTGTCATTTCCTAATATACTACACTTCCGAATGTTGTTGCATTACTTTATTTTCGTTCCACAGTGACCATTGACTATTCTTATATTCCGACAGATAGGAGGTCATTGTAAGTAAAAATCAACTCTAGTCCCGGGACATTGCCTATAAGTGCCCCGAGAAGTGGTCTCGCAAGAGTAGTCCACTAATATAGCGTTGAGGGAAGCACTTCAGCTTTGAAGGTGTATCGAGGTTTAACACTTTGTTAGATGTACCTTTCCTTTGCAATACGTGTACTCATGGAGTCTGACCCCACGCAGTCCGTGAGTTGGCCACGATGTGTACTTTATCCAAGATGTTTAGGATGCTTATTGAAAAGTGTACATTTGTTACTAAGGGGCAAGTAGTTTCCCTAAGTTTTCGAGGAAAGTGCCGTTATGAGTTTCGAAAGAGATTCCAGCCTATCACTCTCTAACGCCCGCCCGCCCCCGCCCCCCCCCCCCCCCCCCCCCCATTCCATCCCTTTCTTTGCAGCACCACCACTGACGTTCACCTCGAAGTTCTTCTATCAATTGTTAGTATCTAAATATGTACTGATGAGCTTTGTCAAATCAGCAACTACTAGACAATTGGATTATCAGTGCTTACGTCTACAGAGGGTGGACAAATATAAGGAAACAGAAACACCCCACACATTACCGTTCGCATTCGCAACAGGATCCAGTCGTCTCGGAATCGACAGTAGTTTTCAAATGAATCTTACACCTGCAAAAGAGTGACAAAGGTAGCAAATTCAGGTAAATATGGTGAAAGCGGGTAGCGATCACGTATCCTTCTCTCCAAGGAAGACCGTAAAGGCTCAATAATGTTGACGTACAGTTGGCTGTTGTGACCAGGAGAGATACAAAAATTCATCCTTGTGTACGTTCTACCAGTTCTTGAGTATTGTTCATTACTTTTGGCGACCGTATTAAGTAACATTGGTACAAGAGATAGACAAGATCCAAGGACGAGCGTTGTTTCTCGTCACGGTATCGTTTATTCAGCACAAGGGCTTTACGGAGGTGCTAAAGAAATTCCATTGACAGACACCACAACCACAAGGCAGAACTTGTCCATCATGGAGATGTTCACTACTGAAATTTCGAGAACTTATATTCCAAGGAGAATTTGGCAACATATTACGTTCTCAGACGTCTCTTTCTCGGAATGATAAAGACGAGAAAACCAGAGTGGGCAACATATTACTTTCTCAGACGTGTCTCTCTCGAAATGATAAAGACGAGAAAACCAGAGAAGTTATGTGTAATAAGGAGCTTTACCGACAGTCATTTTTCACAAGCGACTTTCCTGAATATATATTCTAGAAAAGAGCATGTAATTAGATGCTTACCAATAATCGAAGACGTTATAAAACGCAGATCAAAATAAGTGAAATAAGGGTGATCGTGTGGTGTCGAACTGAATCAGACTATGCTGATGGGGAAATGAGACACAAAAATCAGTAGATGAACTCTGCTATCCAGGCAGCAAAACACTTACAGTGGCTGACTGGCAGTAGGAAAAAAAAAAGCGTTTATGAGAAAGGAAAATCTGTTAACATCGGAAACTTAAGAGTTAGAAAGTTTTTTTCTGAAATATGGTTGTATTAGCCTACACGGAACTGAAACAAGGACGGTAAGTTATTGAGAAAATAAGAGAACAGAAGGTATCAAAATGCGATGTCAGACAATAGTGTTGAAAACTGGAAGAGTAGACAGAATAACTGTCAAGGAGGTACTGCTTAGAACTGGGGAAAAAAATTGTGGCTCAACTTGATTAAAAGAAAGGATAGTATGATAGGACACATTCTGAGACATCATGGTATCGTTAATTCGCTAATAGAAGTAAGTGTGGGCGGTAAAGATTGTAGGGAGAGACCAGGTTTCAGTATGGTTCTCAGGCACAAATGGATGTATGCTGCAGAGATGACAGTGACATGAAGAGCCTTGCGCAGGATAAACTAGCGTCGGGAGCTGCATCTAACCAGTATTTGGACTGAAGACCGCAGTAAGAACAATTATCAACAATCGTTCTTCATGCACACCATTCGCCACGGGAACAGATATCATGGAGATGGGGAGGAGGCGGGTAAGGGGGGGGGGGGGGGGGGGGGGGGAGAGGGCTCGGTGTGATAATAGTTCAAAAAAATGGTTCAAATGGCTCTGAGCGCTATGGGACTTAACAGCTGAGGTCATCAGTCCCCTAGACTTAGAGCTACTTAAACCTAACTAACCTAAGGACATCACACACATCCGTGCCCAAGGCAGGATTCGAACCTGCGACCGTAGCGGCAGCGCGGTTCCGGACTGAAGCGCCTAGAACCGCTCGGCCACAGCGGCCGGCAGTTCAAAAAAAGCTTCAAATGGCTCTGAGCACTATAGGACTTAACGTCTGAGGTCATCAGTCCCCTAGAACTTGGAACTACTTAAACCAAAGTAACCTAAGGACATCACACACATCCATGCCCGAGGTAGGATTCGAACCTGCGACCGTAGCGGTCGCGCGGTTCCAGACTGAAGCGCCTAGAACCGCTCGGCCACACCGGCCGGCCGCGACCGGCAGTGATAATAGTACACGATGTACCTGCCACATACCGAAAGTGTGGTTTCTAAGTATTGACGGAGTGTAGGTGCAGATACCAGTGACTATGAATCAGTATTGAACGACAGCTGAGCTGCAGTCAGCCTGTAGCGTGCGTTGCTCGGGAGACAGCGGGCCGACGTGTGCAGGTGACCCGGGCCGCCCGTGCCACGTGCCGCGCCGTGTCCCTGATCTTGAGGAAAGCGGCCTGCCTCCACCTGTGTCAACAGGCATTCCGGAGGCGGTACGGCGCGCCCGCAGCCCGCCGCCGGGGTCACGGTGGCTGCGGCGGCTGCTGCACCAGGATGTGGCCGCGTGCCTGCCTCTGCCCCTACCTGCGGCCGCGCTCGGTGCTGGTTATTGGCGGGCAGAGACCGCTCAGCGGACTGCATACTAGAGGAACATGAGTGGATGCAGAGAAAAAGGGGGGAGGGTTCATGGCTACTGCAACCTCCCCCCCCTCCCCAAAATATAAATCTAATAGAAAACTACAGTATCCACCTTGGCTGTAACACAGCCACTTGTTTCACACGTTCAAGTGATTTCGGAGACAGGCCATTTGCACTCATACCCTCGTAATTTTAGACAGTTACACTGTGTGGGTGAATACAACATACAGAGGGCCGCCAAAGATACAGTACCGTAAAAATATTTTAATAGGTGTATGAGGAGTCTGTTTGCAGGCTCACAATTACCGTTATTATGTGTAGCATGTTTTAGGTTATTTTCCCGTGCGAAGTAGATCAGCTGCTGAAGTGTGGGTGCGTGGGAACGAAACGGTTGGTCTATAGTGACAGGTGTAGTCCACTCCGTGCTGCCGTCACGACGGTGCAGAAAACATACAGTGCAGGAAAATCGTTGGCGTTAAAAATAGTTCCGAGCCCTCTTGGAATGGTTAAGTGAGGGTCCTTTGTGGATTTCACGGGAATTCTATACCATTCGTACTACTAAATAATGGCAAGATCAGGTAACGATAATGAAGGTGGAATGCGATCAGGCATCCTAATCTGCAAAGTAGACCACAAATCTCAATAATATTGAGATCTGGTAATTGTGGTGGCTAGGGGAGATGAGACAATTCATTCTCGTGTTCACAAACCCATTGGCAGAGAGACAAATGGTTCAAACCGCTCTAAGCATCTGAGGTCATCAGTCCCCTAGGCTTGGAACTACTTAAACCTAACTAATCTATGGACATCACACACATCCCTGCAAGAGGCAGGATTAGAACCTGCGACCGTAGCAGCAGCGTGGTTCCGGAGTGAAGCGCCTAGAACCGCTCGGCCACAGCTGCCGGCGCCAGAGGGACACATCTGGCCTGTAGTAGTTGTCGAACTTCCGACTACAAGAAATCTTAAACCTTGATTTTTCGCCAACTTCATTATACGTTGACTGTCCATCAGATAAGATCAATCAGCAGCATGCGTCTTTATGTTAGACTGACTTCCAGTTCAGACTAAGACATTCAACCAACTAAACAAACTGCTATATATACAGGATGAGTCAGGAGGAAAGGTACATGCTTTGAGGGGTAATGGTATTAGTGACTCTGAAGAAAAATCTTCATATGAACGTATGCCGCCGGCCACAGAAGTTAAGTCCCATAGTGCTCAGGGCCTTTTTTTTTTTTTTTTTTTTTTTTTTTTTTTTTTTTTTTTTTTTAAGTATGCCCTATTCCGAATGGTTTCCGAGAGAGAACACATTTCATATCACTTTTGTACGTTTTTCTTGAATAACTCAAAAACCGCACCCTCCATCGAAAACGTGTCGCAGTACAAAATTAAACGACATTAAATTTCCTACAAAAAAGGTCCTACTCATTTTTTCTCTAGAACGAATGATTTGTGCGAAGAGAGCGCGACAATGTTGAAAAACTCGCACGACGCGCATGAGCTGTAGCTTACGTTGTTTTTGTAGGCCAATTTGAGGCAGCATATTGAGGTAGCAAACTGAGACGAACAGTTCGATACGGGACACTTCTGGTCTATCAAGGCGGAAAACTACCTCTAACTGGCCTAAAAAAACTACGTAAGTTACAGTGCGTGCGCGTCGAGCTAGTTCTCTCGCGCTCTCTTCGCACAAACCATTAGTTCTAGAAAAAATAAAGAATAGCACCTTTTTTGTAGGAAATTTAATATCGTTTAATTTTGTACTGCGACATATTTTCCCGGGAGGGCGCAGTTTTCTAGTTATTCAAAAAAAAAAAAAGTACAAAAGTGATAGTAAATGTCTCCTATCTCGGAAATCATTCGGAATAGGTCATACACCCATATGAAGCTTTTTGTTCAGAATCGTCCGGCCCCGGTAGCTGAGTGGTCAGCGTGACGGAATGTCAATCCTAAGGTCCCGGGTTCGATTCCCGGCTGGGTCGGAGATTTTCTCCGCTCAGGGACTGGGTGTTGTGTTATCCTAATCATCATCATTTCATCCCCATCGACGCGCAGGTCGCCGAAGTGGCGTCAAATCGAAAGACCTGCACCAGGCGAACGGTCTACCCTACGGGAGGCCCTAGCCACACGACATTTAATTGTTCAGAATCACTAATAAATAAGAGTGTAGGTTAAGCAAACTTACCTCAAAAGAAACGCCGCTAGCGTGAATAGCTCCACTAAGGTAATGTTGGGGAGCCGCAAACACTCCCGAAGAACACAGTGCCGGAATGCCAGAGGGTAACAGCAACAGATTCCCACAGCCAAGCACCGTTGCAAACAGTAGACTCGCAGCTCGTAAGACTTTCTTTCTTTCACTTACGCCATAGTCCCGCATCAATCGCAGGGTCGGCGTGGTTACAACGGATTTTGCAGCAGTAGTGTTAGGGATGGCCGGATGCCCTTCCTGCCCCCACACCGCATTCCCCAGGACGGAATCAGTGTACCCGAACTGTCTGCGTCGAGTGTAAATCGTGAATTAGTGCGGACGTGTGTCAAATGTCTGCGACGCGTGTAACTGAGGCAGAACGTGGGGACCAGCCCGGTATTAATCTAGCGGGATGTGGAAAACCACCTAAAAACCACATCCAGGCTGGCCGGCACACCGCCCCTCGTCGTTAATCCGCCAGGTGGATTCGATCCGGGACCGGCGCGCCTACCCGAGTCTAGGAAGCAGCGCGTTAGCGCGCTCGGCTACTCTGGCGGGAACTCGAAGCTCGTAAGACTAAGAGCTGTTAACAAACACCACTCAGGTGAAACATGTGCTAAAACATGAAAGTTAAGGTAATATAATTCGATCACGCCTTAATTACTTAATGGCATAAAACCTTCAAATGTGCCATAATAATCAAACAATAACGTTACTCAAAATTCCACAGAGTAAACACCGCTTAATGACATAAAATTGTGATAAGATGATGGCAATGAAGGTCTCCCTCAAAACAACGTAACCCAGTACGGTGAAATCAGTAATCTCAGACAGTTACTTCAAATGGAGACGCAGTCAATAAGTCACTTTAGCTGCACAGCCAAAGACTTGTTTGCGCCAAACTGAAATGCCTGTGAGAAACAGGAGCTCCTCTCTTGAAGCCGGCACCTAATTGCTAGTCCTAACAAGTATCACGCTGTGTTACATATAAGCTGCAGGGAGGCTCTCAAATGAAATGGAAAATACACTCCTGGAAATTGAAATAAGAACACCGTGAATTCATTGTCCCAGGAAGGGGAAACTTTATTGACACATTCCTGGGGTCAGATACATCACATGATCACACTGACAGAACCACAGGCACATAGACACAGGTAACAGAGCATGCACAATGTCGGCACTAGTACAGTGTATATCCACCTTTCGCAGCAATGCAGGCTGCTATTCTCCCATGGAGACGATCGTAGAGATGCTGGATGTAGTCCTGTGGAACGGCTTGCCATGCCATTTCCACCTGGCGCCTCAGTTGGACCAGCGTTCGTGCTGGACGTGCAGACCGCGTGAGATGACGCTTCATCCAGTCCCAAACATGCTCAATGGGGGACAGATCCGGAGATCTTGCTGGCCAGGGTAGTTGACTTACACCTTCTAGAGCACGTTGGGTGGCACGGGATACATGCGGACGTGCATTGTCCTGTTGGAACAGCAAGTTCCCTTGCCGGTCTAGGAATGGTAGAACGATGGGTTCGATGACGGTTTGGATGTACCGTGCACTATTCAGTGTCCCCTCGACGATCACCAGTGGTGTACGGCCAGTGCAGGAGATCGCTCCCCACACTATGATGCCGGGTGTTGGCCCTGTGTGCCTCGGTCGTATGCAGTCCTGATTGTGGCGCTCACCTGCACGGCGCCAAACACACATACGACCATCATTGGCACCAAGGCAGAAGCGACTCTCATCGCTGAAGACGACACGTCTCCATTCGTCCCTCCATTCACGCCTGTCGCGACACCACTGGAGGCGGGCTGCACGATGTTGGGGCGTGAGCGGAAGACGGCCTAACGGTGTGCGGGACCGTAGCCCAGCTTCATGGAGACGGTTGCGAATGGTCCTCGCCGATACCCCAGGAGCAACAGTGTCCCTAATTTGCTGGGAAGTGGCGGTGCGGTCCCCTACGGCACTGCGTAGGATCCTACGGTCTTGGCGTGCATCCGTGCGTCGCTGCGGTCCCGTCCCAGGTCGACGGGCACGTGCACCTTCCGCCGACCACTGGCGACAACATCGATGTACTGTGGAGACTTCACGCCCCACGTGTTGAGCAATTCGGCGGTACGTCCACCCGGCCTCCCGCATACCCACTATACGCCCTCGCTCAAAGTCCGTCAACTGCACATACGGTTCACGTCCACGCTGTCGCGGCATGCTACCAGTGTTAAAGACTGCGATGGAGCTCCGTATGCCACGGCAAACTGGCTGACACTGACGGCGGCGGTGCACAAATGCTGCGCAGCTAGCGCCATTCGACGGCCAACACCGCGGTTGCTGGTGTGTCCGCTGTGCCGTGCGTGTGATCATTGCTTGTACAGCCCTCTCGCAGTGTCCGGAGCAATTATGGTGGGTCTGACACACCGGTGTCAATGTGTTCTTTTTTCCATTTCCAGGAGTGTAGTATCAGTGCCGAAGGCAGTTTAAGAAATACTCGATCTGATTAAGGCTGTTGATCTTAAATACGCTGCAGTTGTAGAAGAAGCTTCTATGAACACAGGCTACACGAGAACATATGCAAATGAGCATTTAAGTTCCCTTATTGAAAACTGACTTCTTGAGGAAAATAATTCATGGAAGATTTCATTTTATATACAGCTATTATTCTGGAAATAGATACGAAAGCTCAAACTTGATTGTTTGGTACCACATACACACAAATACACAAAACCAGAGTAAAAACCCAATATGCTTTCCGATCATCTTAATACTATGCAAAGAATGAGAATGTAATGTGAAAGACGATCGTTAGTCTCATATGGCTCAAAAAAAAAAAAAAAAAAGAAAAGGATTGGTCCCCATACACTCAGACAGAGTTGAGCCGAACAAAGGGCCAACCTTTCTTGCATGAATGCACAATAATCCAAAGCTCGCCTTGGAAGCGTACTTGAAAAATTTTGCAATATATAAACATGCCAGTGCAATGCAAGCAGCCAACGATCTCATCTCTAACAGTGGACGCTCCAATAGAGAAAGGCCTAGCTTAGTAACAGACAAAACCCATGTCTATATTTCACAAATCAGCAAGTAGCACGATGTTCGCAGCTTTAAGCGGACAGGAAGAGGAGAGAGATGTATTTAGGGGACCGGAAAGAAGTGCTGTTTCTGCGCTTGTCTATATTCGTTTGTCATTTATCAGCTCACTGTGCGCTCAAAGTCGTGGCAAATACATTTTCAGGTTCGAGGGACTTGTTTACTCGTAAATAATTAAATCTCTCTCTCACTCCCTCCTCCAACATTTTTTTTCTTTGCAGCAGTTAATGCTGAAATGGCCAGCCAGAAGAGGTTCATATTCAGTATCACATGGTTTCTGAGTTTCATACAGGTCTAACAGCAACAATTGTTACCAAAATTCCATTGCTTGTCCAAGTACATAAGGCCTTCGTAAAAGCCAAAGGTGGTTTTCTAAGTTCAAATCCGGTAATTTTTTTTCTTTCCGTCTGCGTAGATCAGGAAGACCAACAACGTTAGTCAACGGCATGTTAAGAGCGGAAGTGGTAGGAAATCCGTGTCAGACAATCGAGGAACTAAACTTGTTGCAGCTGGAATTCACAGTCATAACAAATTTTTTGAAGGACATAATCTTTACGCCAGTGACTATTATGAGTTTTAATTACATTTTTGCAATTTCGGCCTTAGACCATTATCAAGTGCTAATATTATTATTAAAGCCATAATATCAGCACATGATAATGGCCTAAGGCCGAAATAGCAATAGTATAATAAAAACTTATAACAGTCCTTCAAAATATCGAGGAACTATCGCTCTTAACCTAACTTGGTCACCCAACCAAGAGCATTTGTAGCAGATTGGTGAAGAAAAGGTAACCGATCCACCACATTCAACTTATTGCTTCAGCAGCAAAGTACAGAAACGTTTCTTGATCACTTCGTCACTGAAGACGACAAATGTGTCGTCTACAGGGATGCACACAGAGGAGGACAAATAGCGGCAGTTGCCTCTAATGAAAATTCATTTAGATCACGAATATGACAAAGGACCTTTAAACGCATGGCTCAGATTTTTATGACCTAAAATCTCTGAGAAATTGTTACTAAAATGACCTGTAAATATCGATAAAACGACGTAAAAGTGATATAAGTACAGTGGATTATAAAATACTCATCTACGTCTACGTGGATAGTCTTAAAATCACATTTAAGTGCCTGGCAGAGAATTCATATAACCACCTTCACAATTCACGATAAAGGATGACAGCCAAAAACAGTTGCAGGATAAAAATTTTATTAAAATTCTTGACCAAGGTTTCGGTACATATAAATATACCTTCATCAGAAGTAAAAAATCTAAAATTACATCATGCAATGGAAATTAATAAAACAATTGTGCCAAAGGCGTCGTCAATAATTACGATATCTTCTCCATTTGTCAAAGCTTTGACCCTGTGCCCATAGTCATGTTGTACAAATGTAGAAGATGTCGTAATTATTGACGACGCATTTGGCACAATTGTTTTATTAATCTCCATTGCATGATGTGATTTTAGATTTTTTACTTCTGATGTATATTTATATGTACTGAAACCTTGGTCAAGAATTTTAATAAAATTTTTATCCTGCAACTGTTTTTGGCTGTCATCCTTTACCGTGAAGAATTTCAACAGTTGCTGTTGCAGCCATGTTTAAAATCTTGACCTTCACAATTCTCTATTATTCCAATCTCGTATAGCACGCGGAAAGAATGAACACCTGTATCTTTCCGTACAAGCTCTGATTTCCCTTATTTTATCTTGGTGATCGTTCCTCCCTATTTATGTCGGTGTTAACAAAATATTTTCGCATTCGGAGGAGGAAGTTGGTGATTGGAATTTCGTGAGAAGATTCCGCCGCAACGAAAAACGCCTTTCTTTTAATGATGTCCAGCCCAAATCCTGTATCATTTCTGTGACACTCTCTCCCATATTTCGCGATAATACAAAACGTGCTGCCTTTCTTTGAACTTTTTCGATGTACTCCGTCAGTCCTATCTGGTAAGGGTCCCACACCTCCTAAAAGAGGACGGACAAGCGTAGTAGGCCTGTTATATTTTCTAAGTGTCCTGCCAATAAAACGCAGTCTTTGGTTAGCCTTCCCCACAACATTTTCTATGTGTTCCTTCCAATTTAAGTTGTTCGTTATCTTAATACCTAGGTATAAAGTTGAATTTACGGTTTTTATATTAGACTGGTTTATCGTGTAACCGAAGTTTAACGAGTTCCTTTTAACACTCATGTGGAAGACCTCACACTTTCCGTTATTTAGGGTCAACTGCCACTTTTCGCACCATTCAGATATCTTTTCTAAATCGTTTTGCAGTTAGTTTTGATCTCTGATGACTTTATTAGTCGATAAACGACAGCGTCATCTGCAAACGATGGAAGACGGCTGCTCAGATTGTCTGCAAAATCGTTTATATAGATAATGAAGAGCAGAGGGCCTATAACACTACCTTGGGGAGCGCAAGAAATCACTTCTGTTTTACTTGATGACTTTCCGTCAATTACTACGAACTGTGACCTCTCTGACAGGAAGTCACAAATCCAGTTACATAACTGAGACGATATTCCAGAAGCACGCAATTTCACTACGAGCCGCTTGTGTGGCACAGTGTCAAAAGCCTTCCGGAAATCCAGAAATACAGAATCGATCTGAAATCCATTGTCAGTATCACTCAACACTTCATGTGAATAAAGAGATAGTTGTGTTTCACAGGAACGGTGTTTCCTAAACCCATGTTGACTGTGTGTCAATGGACCGTTTTCTTCGAGGTAATTCATAACGTTCGAACACAATATATGTTCTAAAATCCTGCTGCATATCGACGTTAACGATATGGTTCTGTAAGTTAGTGGATTACTCCTACTACCTTTCTTGACTATTGATGTGACCTGCGAAACTTTCCAGTCTTTGGGTACGGATCTTTCGTCGAGAGAACGGTTCTATATGATTGTTAAGTGTGGAGCTAATGCATTAGCATACTCCGAAAGGAACATAATTGATATACAGTCTGGAGCAGAAGACTTGCTTTTATTAGGTGATTTAAGTTGCTTCACTACTCTAAGAATATCTGATTCTACGTTCTCGATTCTACGTTCTCGATTCGAATTTTGGAATATTTACGCCGTCTTCTTTTGTGAAGGCATTTCGGAAGGCTATGTTTAGTAATTCTGCTTTGGCAACACTGTCTTCGATAGTATCTCCATTGCTATCGTGCAGAGAAGGCATTGATTGTTTCTTGACGCTAACATACTTCACATGCGGCCAGAATCTCTTTGGATTTTCTGCCAGGTTTCGAGACAAAGTTTACTTGTGGAAACTGTTATAGGCATCTCGCATTGAAGTCCGCGCAAAATTTCGAGCTTATGTAAAAGATCGCCAATCTTGGGGATATTGCGTCTGTTTGTTTCGTTGTTTCTGCAACAGTGTTCTAACCCGTTCTGTGTACCAAGGAGTATCAGCACCGTCGTTTGTTAATTTATTTGGTATAAATCTCTCAATTGCTGCCGATACTATTTCTTTGAATTCAAGCCACATCTGGTCTACACTTATATTATTAATTTGAAGTGAGTGGAAATTGTCTCTCAGGAAGGTGTCTAGTGAATTTTTATCTGCTTTTTTGAATAGGTATATTTTTCGCTTATTTTTCGAGGATTTGAGGATTACAGTATTCAATCTCGCTAAAACAACCCTGTGTTCACTAATCCCTGAATCGGTTTTGATGCTTGTTACTAACTCAGGATTATTTGTTGCTAAAAGGTCAAGTGTGTCTTCACGACCATTTACTCATGAACTATTTGCTCGAAATAATTTTCAGAGAATGCGTTTAGCACAATTTCGGATGATATTTTATGCGTACCTCCGGAGTTAAACATGTATTTTCGCCAACATATCGAGGGTGAATTAAAGTCACCACCAACTATTATCGTATGAGTCGGGTATGTGTTTGAAATCAAACTCACGTTTCTTTTAGCCTTTCATCAACTGTATCATCTGAATTGGGAGGTCGGTAAAAGTATCAAATTATTATTTTATTCCGGTTGCCAACAATGACCTCTGCCCGTACTAACTCAAGGGAGGATCTACTTCAATTTCGCGACAAGTTAAACTACTTCTGACAGCAACAAACACGCCACCGCCAACCGTGTTTAGCCTATCCTTTCGTAACACCGTTAGGTTCTTCGTAAAAATTTCTGCTGAGCTTACATCCGGCTTTAGCCAGCTTTCAGTGCCTATAACGATTTGAGCATCAGTGCTTTCTATTATCGCTTGGAGCTGTGATACTTTCCCAACACAACTACGACAATTAACAACTGTTATACCAATGGTTCCTGTATCTACGTTTTTCCTGTGTTCAGCCTGCACCCTTTGTGACTGAAACCCTTCTTGTGTTTTCCCGAGACCCTCTAACCTAAAAAAAAACGTCCAGTCCACGCCACACAGCCCCTGCTACCCGTGTAGCCGCCTCCTGCGTATAGTGGGCACCTGACCTATTCAGCGGAACCCGAAACCCAAGAACCCTTTGGCACAAGTCGAGGAATCTGCAGCCTACACGGTCACAGAACCGTCTGAGCCTCTGATTCAGACCCTCCAGTTGGCTCTGCACAGAGGTCCGCAATCGGTCCTGTCGACTATGCTGCTAATGTTCAGCTCTGCTTACATCATGCAAGCAAGACTGGCAGTCTTTACTACTTGTGTTAGCAACTCGAACCAGAGAGTATCTCTTCTGATCCAAAGTGACACACATCATTAGTACCGATCTGAGCCACCACCTGCAGTTGGCTGCACCCTGTGCTCTTCATGGCATCCAGGAGGACCCTTTCCACATCTGGAATGACTCCACCCGGTATGCACACGGAGTGCACATTGGATTTCTTACCCTCCTTGTCAGCCAAGTCCCAAAGGGGCCCCATAACATGCCTAACGTTGGAGCTCCCAACTACCAATAGTCCCACCCTCTGCGATTGCCTTGATCTTGCAGGCTGAGTGGTTGCCTCTGAAACAGTACAGGCGACAGCATCTGGCTCAGCCACAGTGTCAGCCACAGACAGCACCTGGAACCTGTTTGTCAGACACACCGGGGAGGCCTTATGTGCGGCCGCCTGGCCGATCTTTCGCCGCCTGCTTCGCCCCACGGCGACGTGCCACTCGACCACAGGTGAGGGGTCAGGGGGATAAGCCTCAGTGCGAGCAGTTACTGGGTTGGCCACCGGTGAGGACCGATCGGAGGACTCTGACATGCTGGACGTCCGTTTGATCCCCACGGCCGGCCCACAACAGTGGTGCCCATCCACTACAGCCTCAAGCTGTGCAACTGAAGCCATCACAGCCTGAAGCTGAGAGCGAAGTGTCACCAACTCGGCTCGCATCCGCACACAAAAATCGCAGTCCCTGTCCATTCTAAAGGCCGTGGAAAACCAAACTATGCAGATAAACGGACTATCGGCACGTGCTGCGCAACTCTACTGTAGCCCCTAACGAAAACGCACGAACTGTGTCTAGTAATACGCAGGTATTCAAAAACCTATCTACCGGAGCACTCAGGTGAAACCAATTAATTTGCCCCTGAATAGGAACTTTTAATATGTCACAAAATCGGTTTACTTTCCGACGCAAACGAAAACGCGACAACTGTGGCTATTAGATATTAAGTTTACACGTAGAAACGCAAGAAACTGAACTATTAAAGCACACAGATGATATAATAAAATTCGCTCTTGGTTAGGAACTCGTAAATGACAAATGCTGCTACTTCCCTGTTGCTGCGTCTGTCTCGGTCGGCTACTACTGCGTGACTCAGAGTAATGAAAAAAATTTATGGGAGATTTGTACTGGAATTACAAATAGGATTATTAATCAAAATTCGCTTTGTTTATCTTGACGATATCTCATTCTTTAGATATACATAAAATTTTGGAAAGCCATTGTAGAGTTTTTGCAGTGTATGATGTGGTGTCACCGCCAGACACCACACTTGCTAGGTGGTAGCCTTTAAATCGGCCGCGGTCCATTAGTATACGTCGGACCCGCCTGTCGCCACTGTCAGTGATTGCAGACCGAGCGCCACCACACGGGAGGTCTAGAGAGACTTACTAGCACTCGTCCCAGTTGTACAGCAGACTTTGCTAGCGATGCTACACTGACACATACGCTCTCATTTGCTGAGACGATAGTTAGCTTAGCCTTCAGCTACGTCATTTGCTACGACCTAGCAAGGCGCCATTATCAGTTTATAGTGAAATTGTAATAATGTCTAAACAAGAGCGATGTTCTCCAATTGTGGATTAAAGTTAAGTATTCCAAGAACTACGTTCTTTTCTTTATAGGATAATTATTTTACCTTGTTCCAGACCTCGCGCCAATCTGCGTGAGCTTAAAAGCGTACATTTCGGCCTCCTCTAGCAACACGGTGTTGGCTCTTCTGCCAACACTTCATAAGACAGTCTGCATACTCGAAAGTGAGTCAATGTTTGCTGTCGGACAACACATGCTTGTAGTGTTCCATCATTACTGGAGCGTGTGCTTTGATGTTTTCCTTCATGTGAAGAAAGAACCTAATAGATCGACAAATGAATAACACATTTCACAAATGTAAATCACATTAGGACAAAATCGATACAAAATATCGATATTTTGTCTAAATACCGATACCTAGCACAATTACAACATTAAATGACGCGAAGATAACAATAGGCGAATGAACCTCTAACTTACACTTATGTGCCAAAGGTAATGACGAAAGTAACTTTTGCATAATGTGTCACTGCCAATAAACATAGCTAAATGAAACTTGGGCCATACATAGAAAGAACTGCACCAGTATAGTATAGAAGGCAACTGAAAAAAATACGCAACGAGAAGAACGGAAATGACACCTTTATCCAAAGACATTACTTACACTGAAGTTATTGCGATCCGTGATGTTCTTCTGGATATTACAAAAGGTGGTACATGCTTCTCAACAGGGTGAGTGATCACTATGGACGGCAATGCATGCTCTGCAGTGCACTGCACGATTTCCATTATGTTGGTAAGGAGTTCTTGTGGTAGGACTATCCATTCCTCCCCAATCGCGATTGACAACAGCGGACTGTCTTTGGTGGAGTGAACGTGCTATAACACGCCAAAGAAACTGTTATAAGCATGCGTATTCAATTACACAGATACGTAAACAGAGAGAATACGGTGTTGCGGTAGGCAACGCCTGTATAAGGCAACAAGTGTCTGGCGCAGTTGTCAGATCAGTTACTACTGCTACGCTGGCAGGTTATCCAGATTTAAGTGAATTTGAGCGTGGTGTTGCAGTCGATGCACCAGCGATGGTACAGAACGTTAAGTAACGATGAAGTGGGGATTTTCCCGTACGACCATTTCACGAGTGTAGCGTGTATCAGGGATCCGGTAAAACATCAAATCTCTGATAACACCGGGGCCGGAAAAAGATCTTGCAAGAGCGGGACCAACGACGACTGAAGAGAATCGTTCAACGTCACACGAGTGCAACCCTTCCGCAGATTGCTGCAGGTTTCAATGCTGGGCCATCAACATGTGTCAGCATGCAGCCATTTAATGAACCATCATCGATATGGGCTTTTAGATCCGAAGGCCCGTTCGTGTACCCTTGATGAGTGCACAACACAAAGCTTTACGTCTCGCCTTGGCCCGTCGACCCCTACATTAGACTGTTACTAACTGGAAACACGTTGCCTGTTCGGACTAGTCTCGTTTCTAATTGTATGGAGCGGCTGGACGTGTACTGGTATGGAGACAACCTCATGAATCCGTGCACCCTGCATGTCAGCAGGGGAATGTTCAAGCTGGTGGGCGTTCTGTGATGGTACGCAGCTGGAGTGATATGGAACTCGTGATACGTCTAGATACGACTATGACAGGTGAGACGTACGTAAGGATCCTGTCTGAACACCTGCATCCATTCATGTCTGTCGTACATTCCGACGGACTTTGACAATTTCAGCAGAGCGGTGCGACACGCCACAAGTTCAGAATTTCTACAGAGTAGCTCCAGGAACATTCTTCTGAGTTTAAACGCTTCCACTGTCCACAAGACTCCCCAGACATAAACATTATTGAGCTTATCTGGAATGCCTTGCAACGTGCTGTTCGGAAATCTCCACCTCCTCCTACTCTTACGGATTTATGGACAGGGTTCATGGTATCAATTCCCTCCAGCAATAGTTCGGACATTATTCGCGCCCATAACACGTCGTGTTGTGGCACTTCTGCGTGCTCGCGGGGGCCCTACACTGTATTAGACAGGTGTAACAGAGTGTTTGCTCGAGGGAGCGAATAGGTCAGTCCCTTCGCCTAGTATCCTCTCGTTCCATGAGCTCTCTGACCTACGCTGTTCAATGCGATCGCGCATTGCCCTCCATAAAAATGAAGATAGGGCCGAATGCACCCCTGAAAAGACGCACATGGGAAAGGAGTGTAGTGTTACAATAACGCCGTGGGTGTACCGTGTTCAAAGATCTGGAGGTCAGTACGCCCGTGCAACATTGTGCTTCCCCATAGCATTACACTGGGACCACCAGAACTACCGTATTCGACGAAGGAATGGAACGCGCTACCACATGAAGTCCTTACCACCCTTGTGATCAGCATCGGAGGACGTTGCAGAGCGTGCATTACCGTCCCTGGTAATCACACCCCTGATAAATAACCATCCACCACCTTGTGCAATAAGCAGGAGAACCAAATGAATCTCTATGACTTCAGTGTAATTATTTTGCCTTTGAATAAAATGGTCATTTCTGTTCGTCTAATTGCGTATTTCTCCCAGTTACCCTCTGTAGACGTTTTTCCCCTGTATCGTCCAAGATTCATCAAGCTATGTTATTGAGCACTGACACAGCATGCGAAAGTTACGTTCATCCCTAAGCTTTGCACACCAGTGGATTTTCAAAATACGAATATATTCTTGATTAACTTTGCTGCGTTTTTCCAATGGACGCGTGCATTGTTCGCTGTTGCAATATTAAAATAAGGAATTTTTGTGACGTAAATGGAAGTTAAACACAAACATGTGAACAATTAAATCGAAAAAACGAAATCATCTTTGAAAAATTAAATACAGTTCGGTATAAGTTTGAAAAATCCAAAATAAGTTATACATTCCTATAGCCAGAATATTCGGCGTTTTACTCTTTGTGAACAATGCGTACCTCACAAAAGAAGGAAAAATTACATGTGAACAAATTCTAGGCTCACTAACAGGTTATAATGAAATGAAATGAACCTGCCAGCCGACTGAGTCATAGAATGACTACATGAGTACTCTAAAGAAGTACAGGGCGTATAACGCTTGCCGCGAGGCCGTGGTTTGCAGCACTTTTATCTTCTGTACCTTGTCTGCTGCAGCGCGTGCCCACACGGGACAAGAGTACTCCATAATGCAGCAGTATCACTCGAAGCAATCATTCGTTTTCACAACGTTATCGTAGAACACTATTGTTAGATGCGTCCAACGAAGCTGTCACTGCAATGAAAGTAAATGTGACCAACTTTACAGAATTGAATGTAATGACGTGTACTTTTCCCAACTCTTAATTTAAATCCAATTGCGTTCACAGCAGAAACAGTGAAAATTATGAAAAATAAACATTAATATTTGTTTTTATGTTTTTTGTTGTTGTTTGTATGTAGCGTATTTGCACCATCAGCTGTACAGTTTTACGTTTATACTCCACCGGTTTCGATTGTTACAATCATCTTGAATGGGAAAAACATAGAACATAAATGGATCAATCGTACTTTTCCGTCGTTTACGAGCTATACGAATGTAGAACATGTACTACAGTCAACTGTAAGAGTGTCAAGGCACAGCGTGCTTATAGGGACTGTGTTAAGACATACTATTCTGACAATTATAAATCTTCTACATTGGTGTGGCTCATATATGACCAAGTGCATGGAAGATCCATTGCTGTACTATGTTTTTCTCCTTGAAGATGATTGTAACAATCGAAACCGATAGAGAACATAGATAAAATTGTACAACTAATGGCACAAATACGTTTCCGCAAAATTATTTTTATGTGCTCAAAAAAATTTTAATGGCCTCAATACAATTTATTGTGAAATTACACTTGTGATGGGACCAACAAAAAGTTAAGTTAAGCCTGATAAAGTCAAAACAACAGGTAACGAAGTCCTCAATATTTCTAAATCACATGTAAATGGTTTGCTCCTACTGACATGAAAACCTGTGGACACCCCTGGTCTCCATGATAATACAGAATCCTAGAGGCAGTGACTCTCACCGAATGAAAAGTCACGAAGTGCAGCTAATGCAGGTTTACAACTCGAGAGCTGCTTTTGTGTTTGGTGAAGTATTCGCAGGGTCGTTCTTTTGAAGTGCTGGCAGTTGTACTGCAGATCTTTAGTGTGAACTGTTGAATCGAGTAAATCAATCCTTAATTGAAAAGTGTCCTGCGATTATCAACAGAGAAGCCGTTATTCTGCAACACGAATATGCAAGACCATACTTCGCGAGACAAACCCTAGAGAAAATTAATGAATTCGTGATAGGAGGTACTGTTTCGCCCATTATACTCGCCCGATATTGCGCCATGTGATTTCCGTTTGTTCTCATTGCTACAATGTTTTTCTAAGTGAGAAAAAGACAGAAACTGTGAATGATGTCCAAAATGCCATCTCCAGATATTTTGCCCAAATTCTGTTGGTTTTTTGTCGATACCGCATTGAAAATTTGCACACTAGATGACCAAAAGTTTCAGACAGAGAGGGTAATTACATCATCATTAAATATAAAAAATAAAATTAAAGAGTTACTATGTTTGAATTTAATGTAGAAAATGACACTAATTTCTCGCCCGACTAATAAAATAGAGACTGAAGTTGCAGCAGCCAAAGCTGTCCAACCACATTCGGTGCTGAGCAGTATGATTGACTGGCTACACTTCTCGCTCAAAGTACAGCTTAAAGACGTGATTTTCACTACACATTGAAAGATAAGGCAACTCTGGAACACAAAATGTGGATATGGAGCCTTTGAGCCACATCAATTCCTTACAACTAGCGTACTGATACATAATATTAAATCGTTTATAGCAAAAGTATTTCAAACATGTCCGTTTTATTTGTCTGAGATAAAATTAGCACCGTGTTATTAATATGTCATCATTTTAAATATATTTGTACTGAACAGGTTTTTTAACTAAAGTTTATTTAAGTGCTGATTTTGATGATGTGTTCACCGACGGGGTTGACCTTATTCATAGGTAATGCTCTCAGAAAGGTTAGGAAAAACTGGCGTATAGAATACGTTCACTTACAACCATGTAGAATGAAGGTGGCATGAGCATCAGGATACTGTCACTCTCATAGCCTTTCTAATGCCAAGCGAAGTTGAGAAATGAACGGAGTATATTTGTTGTAGAACTACTTCACTGAGCGCAGAATTAATCAACATCTGTTAATGCTGTGCAATGACCAACCATCTGATGTCATTAATGTAGGCGAACTCACCAATAAAAAAAAAAAAAAAAAAAAAACACTTAACAATAATTTCAGACGTCTAAACACCGCAACGAACGAGACAGACTGGGTGGTAAGTATGACAATAACGTACACCAGTGTTCAGCGTAAAGTGTAACATAGTGTGTAATTCATGTTTCTAAAGAGTAAAACATAAGATGATCCAGCGAAGTAATGGTGACATTCTTAGGTTTGTCTCTGTTGTATTTCCCTTTGTGTTCATTCACTAGCAAACATCATGCTGTAGTGGTAACTGACTTCAACATTGCGGGTGAAAGACGGTTGACTAGAATGGTTACAAATCCCTTTCTCATTATCTACAGGACCGAGGGACCTTTTCATTCATAACTCGCCGAGATATCATATCGTAAAGATATCTGTAGCTAATTTTCACGAGAGAGGCACTTGATCACTGCTGCACGAACAGTTGTTCAGTTACCGATAAAAAAAATGGTTCAAATGGCTCTGAGCACTATGGGACTTAACTTCGGAGGTCATCAGTCCCCTAGAACTTAGAACTACTTTAACCTAACTAACCTAAGGACATCACTACTTAAACCTAACTAACCTAAGGACATCCATGCCCGAGGCAGGATTCGAACCTGCGACCGTAGCGGTCGCGCGGTACCAGAATGAAGCGCCTAGAACCGCGCGGCCACACCGGCCGGCAGTTACCGATAAAGATCATCAGTGGAGGCTGCAATTCTGTATTATGTTATCTTGAATGTTGTGCGAAATTGCGTTCATCACAAAACGTTAAGACGTCTTTCCGGAGAGCAGCTATTACGAGTGGTTGTAGATAACACACATTACTTCATGTATCTGCATGTCAAAACTCTTGTAAGTATACGAAAGTCACCAAATTACAAATTTAATTGCACTAAATGAGGGAGGGAATGGGTAGAGGTAATCTTCTATGGTTATTTGCGCAGCAATTCACAAGTCACTTATAGTGACAGCTTACAACATAGTCATCCTGGTTTTCAGTGGACCTGATACATCGCTACACATTTCACAATACAATCAGAAAAAGTTATTTTTAGGTTTAGCAGCAATCGTTGTGTGCACCACTTCCTCCTCCTCTTGAACGATTGATTCTACGGCCTGCTAAACCACCTTTAATCATACTAAATAAATGTTAATCTAACAGGGTGAGATGATACTGCACACAGTATCCTCCAACACCTAGAAATGCATATTATGATGAGTCTGGGGAGGATATAAGTACGTGCAGGTTACAATGCTAAAATGAATGCCGTTTGACAATGGACTGTGGCGTTTGTTCCAAACTGTAGGCTTCATTTCGTTTCAAAACATACCACTGTAGTGGTGAGTGTTTACTACTGGTGATACCTTTCCCAGGTAACGTTCCCTAATTGGTCCTTATGTGTCCAGAAAGTGTGGGCACCACTTCTTGTGCATAGTGTTCATTCTTAAATTTCTTTTTTGATCTATGGTTCAAATGGCTCTGAGGCCTATGGGACTTAACCTCGGAGGTCATCAGTTCCGTAGAACTTAGAACTACTTAAACCTAACTAACCTAAGGACATCACACACATCCATGCCCGAAGCAGGAGTCGAACCTGCGACCGTAGCAGTCGCGCGGTTCCGAACTGAAGCGCCTAGAACCACTCGGCCTTTTGGATGTAGATCGGGGGTGTTTCCATTCCATGCGCTGGGATTTGCTCTCTTTCTATCTGTTTCAAAGTGATTAACCCATAGGTCATCTGCAGCATTGATTAGTTTTAAAACATATTACATTCATTAGCATCACGGCTTCGTAGCTGCTGAGATTGTCACACTAGTGCCGTTTCTTGAAATGTTTTGGAACTCATCTTGCACAGATTTTACGAAGGTCAGGCGTCTGTGAACGATGCCACACGCAGAGCCATTACTAATGTGGCCTGGGTTTTCCACTTCATCAAATCGAATGTTGTTCAAAATTCGTTCCCGGATTTACTCAATGTTTGCGTCAGTACGGTGGTGAACATAGGTAGACGTTCTGCTCTCTCTCCTCGTCCTTCACGCTTACTCAGCAGCTATTCAACTGCTGAATCCGCCGGTAAGCATTTTCCGTGGTTAAACATTGCCCTCGTATTGTGCTGAAAGTCTTCTCTACTTATTTCATATCATGGTACACGTCCAAATCATAAAAAAACCGATTAAAGAATACTGTCCTTTGGTAACAAAAGAAAGATGAAAGCAGTTCAGCGTCCCGTTCGTGACGTCATTAGCGACAGAGTAAAAGTTCCGACTATGAAAGGATGGGGGAAGGAAACCGGCCGTGCCATTTCAAAGGAGTCATCCGGGCGTTTGCTTTAAGTGGGTTCGTTGAATCACGGAAGATCTAGATCTGGAAGGCTGGACAGGGTTTGAACCGGCGTCCTCCCGAAGTTCATTGTGCTAATCGCTCGGCAGTGGTGCAAAGAAAAGCCAACAGATGTGACAACAATGAAACCTGCCACATCCGGCGGCTCGCTGACAAAGTAACAGTCCCAAGTGTAAATAACAACCTTTACAAAACTTGGCGCGTGTGTACAGGGCGCAAAGTAATGCTATTCGTATTTTTTAGTTTGTTTTCAATTTCACTTTTAAGGGGTGAAAGTACACCTCGACAGGAAAGTTGGCATATTAGGTTTACAGGGAGTATCTTAGGAACGATGATACATAAAAGATGTGTGTCGTATAAAAGATGATACGTAATTAACATTCTTGAAAATTTTATAATCAACCATTGTAATAATTTAATAGTTTTCAAAATCCCCCCATCACCGTCATTTAGTTCTGAAAAATTAGAACTTTTATTACAACATGAACATAAGAGCCTTTCATGCCACGCGAATCTATGCGTAATAAAACTGGTTTACAAAATACCGTATTTGGAAAGTAAGCTGTACACAATGTTCTGTTGAAATATTTTCAAAATACCTTATGAAAATATCTAAACTTCCATTATTATATCAATTATCAACTATAATAATATTTGTTTATGTTTTAAACTGATATTTTACGTTTTACTTTCGTGTTCTTGTTTTGTGTCTTAATTTATAAAAATGTTCAGATGTGTGTGAAATCTTATGGGACTTAACTGCTAAGGTCATCAGTCCCTAAGATTACACACTACTTAACCTAAATTATCCTAAGGACAAACACACACACCCATGCCCGAGGGAGGACTTGAACCTCCGCCGGGACCAGTCGTACAGTCTCACAAAGCTCTTCTAACTCCAACAGCCGTATACGTCCCACGGCGGTACCTGTTGCGCCGAGCTCTTTGGGATCACAAGATGAACAGGTTTCTTGTCCTCGGGTACGACATTCAAAACGGCTTTTTCACACTGAAAAACCTGCCTTTTCGTAGTTTTAAAAGAAAATAATGTTGATTTTATACCGAGAATCTCTTTTTGAAGCCCCAAATGTGTTTGTGACAGCATCAAAATCTGTTAAGCAAACGCCTGACCAGATCAAAAGATGGTACTTCCTAGCAGATTAAAACTGTGTGCCGGACCGAGATTCGAACTCGGGGCTTCTGACACTCGTGGGCAAGTGCTCTAACTGACTGAGATAGTCAAGCACGATTCGCGAGACCTCCCCACAGCCTCATTTCTGCCAGTACCTCGCCTTTTCATTCTGGAAAGATCTAAAGATATTTGAAAGATGTTTTCTTTTCCAGTTCAAAATGGTTCAAATGGCTCTGAGCACTATGGGACTCAACATCTTAGGTCATAAGTCCCCTAGAACTTAGAACTACTTAAACCTAACTAACCTAAAGACATCACACACACCCATGCCCGAGGCAGGATTCGAACCTGCGCCCGTAGCAGTCCCGCGGTTCCGGACTGCAGCGCCGGAACCGCTAGACCACCGCGGCCGGCTCTTTTCCAGTGAGGGAGAAAAATCTGTATTACTGTTACTAGGGTGTGAAAGAACCGCTTAGAGCATTGTACCTGAGGATAAGGAATGTGTCTATGTGGTGAACCCAAAGAGCTCAGCGGTACAGGCACGGCCGTGGACGAATACGGCTTACGATGTTGGAAGAACTTTGTGAGAAGATTTTCAGATCTACTTCTGTTGAACGATTATGCTATCAGTTTACAGCTGAGAAACAATATTATAAACTTGCAGTCATTACAAAATAATCATTTCTCTTCAACACGGCTTACCTATGTACTAAAATATGTCTGATATTAATTACGATACTTAGAAGCTCACCCACGATCACCTGAAATCGTGCTGAATTTTCATTCATATTGTGTTCTCCGTATCTTTTACTTTGAGTTACGAAAATACATGCGCGTGACTTGGTAAACAATGAAAACAGACACATGTGAGCAAAACGTAAATTAACAGTTTGAAACATAAAGAGTATACAAGTACAATAAATAGTTAGAATAATAAGAAATATTGAATTATTTTAATTAGGCATGTTGAAAATACTCGGACAGCACATTGCGTACATACTTTTCCTAAAACGGTATTTCAGAAACCAAATTTATCACACGAGGGTGGCTGTGGGTTCAGGGTTTCTTTAGTTAATGTTGTAACAAAAGTTGTAATGTTTCAAAATAAAATAGTGGTGGTGGGGTATTCAGCGAAATATCTTGTTATAAAAGTTGGTAGTGTAGTCTTCAAGAACTTTAATTACGTATAAACTTCAGGTGAAAAATATTTTTATGTATCGTCGGTTTGAAGATATTCCGCCTTAACCTAGTATGCGAAGTTACCTTTCGGGGTTTATTTACCCTTTAAAAGTGAAATTGGGCACAAACAAAAAAATAAGTATAGCATTATTTTGATCCTCCTACACACCCGCCAAATTGCATTAAGACAGTTTATCTACACTAGGGAAAGTTCCCTTCTAAGCCGCACTACGCCATACTGGCAACCTAAAGGCCATTAATAGGAAAGTGCAGGTAATTATTGACTTTCCCTTGTGGACGTTCCTCACATCCTGAGAACTGTGTGTCACAGATGCATTGTCTTGTTGAAGAGAGAAATCGCTTGCGTGGTTCAGTAGGGAGACAAATGTATCGTAATTGAGAGAGCACGGAATGTACGGCCCCGTTCCATTGTATTTAAACATGTTCGACTCGAGAATATTTCAACCATCTGCCTCAGCGTGTGGCATGCAACGATCGTGTTTGTGACCAGTCTGAAGCACTATTGCTGCCGCAGAACAGAGGGCTTTTAGATTGCTGCAGTTTACAAAATGTGTCCCACTGAACGCTCTCAGCAGACTTTCCGTCGGTGTTTTGGAATTTTTCCGCCTGTGATGAAAGCCATTTATAGATGCTATCGCCAGTTTGAATCTGTTCAGTAATAACAGCCCAAGTCGAACACGCACTTCTGACGCAAGAATGGCGAGTATTTGACAAAATTTTTTGAGTGGAAACTGTGAAAGTCTTGTCTCCACGCAAGCAGAGAATTAACAGTTCCCCACACTACTCTCTGGTGAGTGTTAAGAAGGTATTTGGTAAACAAACCATACCGACCACATTTAGTGTAAACTTTTGTTGTTGGTGATAAAAGCAAATTTGTTGACGTCAGTAATGTTCTCTTGGAGGACATGGAACTCGACAGATTTTCAGTGATGATCAACATTTCATGTTAGCTCTGATGTCAACCAGCGTAAGGTGCGCTTATAGGGATTACAGAACTGTAAGGAAATCGATGAACATGAAGGAAATTCACCCAAAGTGAACGGAAATTTCGCCATTTGTGGAGCCTTTTGTAAGACGTTTTCAATATCAGGAATCCGACTATGGAATGAGAACCCTCTCTCCATCAGAAAACTGAGTACCTCCTCCAGTCTTAAAAGACAGTTAATGTGTAGTCTAGTTCCGCAAGCATTTTTTACGCTATTACACTTGATTACCCCCCAATTCCCATCGTGAATTCTTCAATAGCTGTTGAAGACTCTCTCAAATTCTTTGTGTTAGAACTCCCGTGGTCGTAAAATCTTACTTTTGTGCACCCATAGAAAAAAATGCCGGAAAAAAATTAGAACACCCTTTCATACATTTCCAATTCACTCATGATCTATTGTTGCAGTGGTGCACACAGAGTACATGAAGTGATTACATTCACAGATCAATAGCACAAGTGCTTCTGACGTGCCAGGTATCGATTCATGCTGACACACCATATTAGTATGTTGTGTAGCCCCCACAGGCCGCAATGCAGACGCTGAATCTGGCATCCAGTGGATACGTTATGCCACTCCTGCTCGCCCTCTTCACTTACTTCTGTATAACTGTTGTTTGACGATCTGTACGAGAGACTTCTAGTTCCATCACATACCACACGTGCTCGATTTGAGACAGGAGACAAGTCCACAGATCGTGCTGGCCAGGGAAGTTGCTGCATATCTTGCAGTGCTCAGTTTGGTTTCACGGGCTGTGTGTGGCCGAGCATTATCCTCTGTACACGACATGTCACCTTTGTGTTGCAACAACGGCAAAAGAACGGGTCTAACAACACTCTGCACGTATCGAGCTCTGGGTAGCACCCGCTCCGGAAACACCAAACGTGCATGGGAGTTGTACCTTATCACAAACAGATCACAAGGCCTGGGGTGGGGCTACTGTGTCTTGGACGAATGCACTCTATAAAACAGCCCTCACCAGGTCTGAATCTTAGGTGCAAGCGACCATCACTAGCGTGCAGGCAGAATCTGCTGCATACATCCCCCAGGCTGTGGCTAAGCCATGTCTCCGCTATATCCTTTCTTCCAGGTGTGCTATTTCTGCATGGTTCGCAGGAGAGCTTCTGTGAAGTTTGGAGGGTAGAAGACGAGACACAGGCAGAAGTAAAGCTGTGAGGACGGGGCATGAGTCGTGCTTGGCTAGCTCAGACGGTAGAGCACTTACCCACGAAAGGCAAAGGTCCTGAGTTCGAGTCTCGGTTCGGCACACAGTTTTAATCTGCCAGGAAGTTTCAGAATCTGCTTTCATCGCTGATGACCATGGCGTGACATTTCATCTTCCAAGTGATTCTCTAATGGCACCAGCCGAGCCACGCAAGTCGATGCTGTGGCGTGCATGGAAGACGGTCCTATGTT
The DNA here is from genome assembly GCF_021461385.2 of Schistocerca piceifrons. Taxonomy (NCBI): domain Eukaryota; kingdom Metazoa; phylum Arthropoda; class Insecta; order Orthoptera; family Acrididae; genus Schistocerca; species Schistocerca piceifrons. Next base: position 681,132,558 of record NC_060141.1, on the reverse strand, counting down.
GTCTGTACCCCGAGTCCCACTGCAAATATCCAGTTCGCGACAGTTCGTGTTGACACTTCTGGGCTCAAAAGCCCTCTTACCTATGCTGTGGTAGCTGTACGATGTACCACTGCTCCCCTTATAATACGACGATCTTGTCGTGCGTCTGTGCTGCGTGGACGTCCAGAACATCGTCTGCTGGTGTGAGAACGTTCACAAACCGCTAATAGCAGCATCACTGGACAACTGACTTCTGCACCACACTGAGACTACTGGCTGTGAGCATTTCGTATTAAAAGCTAGACATAGATGACCCTCTCGTAGCTATGCCACTGAACTATCTGTTAGGAGACGATGCTGAAACTATTGTCAGTACATCTACTACCCCAAGGAGGCCCGTAGCCGGCCGAAGTGGCCGTGCGGTTAAAGGCGCTGCAGTCTGGAACCGCAAGACCGCTACGGTCGCAGGTTCGAATCCTGCCTCGGGCATGGATGTTTGTGATGTCCTTAGGTTAGTTAGGTTTAACTAGTTCTAAGTTCTAGGGGACTAATAACCTCAGCAGTTGAGTCCCATAGTGCTCAGAGCCATTTTTTTGAACCCAAGGAGGCATATGCCACCATCTGATCAAAATCGACGTCGTCTTGCCAAGTATACTGATTTTTTTCCAGAGTTTTAAATTTTGCTGATTCTTCATTGGCATGGAGGTACAATAATGATCGAAAACTGTGTACCCACAGGAAATTTGACCCGTAATTGAAATGTGTTACGCTCATTCATTTGAAGTTTATGTAGGTGCGATATGCAGCAAGTAACACTTTTAATTTTGATTTAATTTTGATATTATTTATTGTACCATTAACTAGTTTTCGAAGAATTGCTGGTTGGTCATCAAATGAAGGTTTTACAGCAACTTTCATTTCTGAGCACGAGAAACTGGACGCTAGGATCATGGTGGTTGTGAAAATGTGTCTTTCAGCCAAAGAGACACAGAAACACACACACAGTATTGTGAACATTGGACTTCTCAGTAAACAAATACTGAACATAATTTCAGAAAGTACGAGGTTGTTAGTTGTTACACTTAGCCACGTCACGATCTTTGACGTGAACAGTATAAAATATTTGTAAGCACAGATAATGGACACAAGTGAACACTGCAATTTTTAATTGTGTCAAAAATTGCAAGAGACATATAATATGAATCAATAAACTTACGACTAACCAAATAATTTGAAATATTTACTATAAAAATAAAATAATGAATGAGTTACCAGTACATGTGGCAAATGCACATGAAAATAACACGGTGCGACTTTTCTTGTGCGGATACGTTAAGGAAGTGTGTGTTTTCCTTGCCGCTTTAGTTCGTGACGTAAATGAGTCCAGAAACAGAATAAACTCAACCGTGACTTACGTCGATTAAGAAATCTTACATAAAGTGTTGTACGAATTTACATATAGTCCATATGTTTTCCGTGTCAAAGGCTTTGTCGCACCGTAAAACCGGGTCATCTCAGATAATCGAAGTTAACCGCTGTCGGACTCGGTTATCACTTGGGTGGGTAACCGTCTGCGTCTGCCGACCATTGTTGGCAAGCGGGGTGCACTGAGCCCTTGTGATACCAATTGATTAGCTATTTGATTGAGAAGTAGCGGCTTCGGTTCCGAAAACTGATAATCCCAAGGAGAGTAGTGTGTTGACCACCGCCCCTCCATATTCACGTCCAGTGACGCCTATCGGCTGAGGATGACATAGCGCTCGGTCGGTACCGTTGGGCCTTCTGAGGCCTGTCCGAGTGAGGTTCAATTTTTCATTTATTTTCTGTGCGGCTGGCAGTACTCACAGAGCACAGAAAATAGCAAACAAATTTATGTGTTTTTTTTAATATTTTGCAATTTTGAGCTCTTTTATGACATGTTTCCGTCACTAAACATACATTGTCCATTACTTTTCAAATACCATCTATTACGTGGTACCTGCCTTCGATATGTCATTGCCCACCGTAAATTACTCGCTGACCAGCGGTTTTCTCATAACCGAATTCCTCACGGCACCCTCTTGACAAAAGTTATACGTGTAAATCCTACTGCCTGAACGACCTTGGAAATGAAATGTTTCGTGCCGCCAGGCCCCCATCATTTGGTAGTAAGCCTTTGCTGCGGTACAAAGTGTATTGTTTATCTTTTACGCGACCGTGACGTGAAGACGACGGGCGGCTCTTTCTCCAAAACAGCAGCTTTTCATAGATGTTATTGTACCTGAGGCTCTTACTCTCTCGGTATCCTTACGAGCAGATAGTAGCAGTCCATGATTTACTATTGTATAATCCCATGATCTAAGATTACACTCACAGAAATTTCTTACTCAAATTAAGACCTGTGTTTGATTCCGGTAGGCTCCTTTTTGTTAGGGATGCCTTTTACGCCAGTGAAATTCTGCTTTTTATATTCTCCTTGCTTCGGCCGTCTTGTTACACTCACGCTCATAAATTAAGGATAATGCTGATACATGGTGAAACAAAGCTCTCGTACGGGTTTAAATCACGTCGGGGTATGATCATGCGGTGCATTTGACCTGCGGTCGTTGCACGGTGGCGCTGGCAGCAGTTCACATATGCAGAGGTGTTTTGGTGCATATGAGAGTACGGTACAGCGAGTAAGTGTGCAGACGTTTTCAGACGTGCTTATGGTGACTGTGTGTTGAAAATGGCTCAAAGAACATATACTGATGACACTATGAGGGGTAGAATACCAGGGCAACTGGAGGCTGGTCAAACACAGCAGGTCGTGGCACGGACCCTACTTGTACCACAAAGTGTGAGCTCAAGATTATGGCAACTATTCTAGCGGACAGGAAACGTGTCCAGGGGCCACAGTGCGGGGCGTCCACAGTGTACACCACAAGAGGACCGATATCTTACCATCAGCGCCAGCGGGCGGCCACGGAATACTGCAGGTAGCCTTGTTCGGGACCTTACCGCAGCTGCTGGAAGAGTTATCACCAGACACACAATCTACAGACGACTGAACAGACGTGGTTTATTTGCCTGGAGACCCGCAAGGTGCATTCTACTGACCTCTGGAGAGCTCGTAAGGCCTGGTGTCAAGAACACGGTACATGGTCATTGGAACAGTGGTCCCAGGTTATGTTCACGGACGAGTCCAGGTATAGTTTGACCAGTGATTCTTACCGGGTTTTCATATGGTGTGAACCAGGAACCAGATTTATTTATTTTATTTAATCGTGTCCAAGCCATAGACAACCCACATATTACATATACACACAAATACAAATACAATACACATATGTATAAGTAAAACAAACCCAAAATGGGTAGTCACATTACAATATAAAGACAAACATAGTATATATATCATTATCACGTCCAGCCAAAATTCAGCGCATTTAACTGCCACTGCCGTAGCGTTTGCCAGATCTTCTTTCCTGTACACTTCCCACATGTTGCTGCATTCCAGGGGGTGGTCCATTGTTTGGGTCTGTCCGCACTGGCACGTGTCCGTCCCGTCTCGGTATCCCCATTTACACATGTTTACGTTGCATCTGCCCACCCTAGTTCGTAGGCGGTTGAGGGTTCTCCATAATGGCCATTTTAGTTCATTTCCAGAGGCCAATTGTTCGTTGGGTGAGATTAGAGGTGCCTGGTCTCCCGTAGGCAGTGTTGCTTTCCATTTTGACAATCTGGCCTTTTGTTTTGAGGTTTCCATCGGTTGAACTGAGGTGAGGAAACTCCGTCTTGATTTTAGACGTGTGTGTGGAGGGTTTTGTCCGAAGAGAGGATGGCGCTGGTCGCGCAGCTGCTTGGGGCGCTCTGCTTCGCTTGCTATAGCTCGTCTGATGTTGGGTGGACCTATGCCACTAAGCAAATAAAGTTGGCTAACCGGGGTGGGTCTTAGGCATCCCGTGATTACGCGACAGGCATCGTTCAGCAGAGGATCCACTCGTTTCGCATGCGCTGATCTTTCCCAAACTGGGGCAGCGTATTCAGCAACCGAGTAGCAGAGTGCAAGTGCCGACGTACGTAAAGTATGTGGGTCGGCACCCCATTTTGTGGAGATGAGCTTACTCAGAAGGTTGTTTCTTGTTGATAGTTTGCCGCTGACCTTGTCTACATGATGTCTGTAAGTAAGTGTGCGATCAAGGGTGACGCCTAAATAAGAAGGAGTGCTGCTGAACGCAATCCGTTGGTTGTTCCACGTGATGTTTAGGGTATGTTTGGCGTCTCGGTTTCGAAGATGGAATAGGCGTTCGGGCGTAGGCAGTTGGCTTCGTAGTATGGCGTTAGACCGTTGAGGGCATTCGTAAGGCTAATTTCTATGTCGTTAAAGTTCCGACCCTGCACGGCTATTGCAAGATCATCCGCGTAAGCAAAGCTCCTAGTCCCTGGTGCAACTGGTTGACCATTCACATATATGTTGAAAAGAGTCTGTACGAGGACACTGCCTTGGGGTAGTCCATTTTTCTGGATACGCCATCGGCTTCGCTTCCCTCCTAGGTTTACGATGAACCGTCTGTTGCTGAGAAGAGTTGATATAATTTGTATCAGCCCGAAATCATTAGTCATAGCGTACATTTTAGTGAGCAGCAGTTTGTGATTTACAGTGTCGAATGCGGATGAGAGGTCGACAAGTACGGCTCCAGTAATTAGACGGTTCTCGTACCCATGCTCTATAAACTGGGTAAGATTCAAGACCTGTCCAGTGCAAGTTTTCCCAGGGCGAAACCCCGCCTGTTCTGGAATTATCTGATGATCAATATTAGGCACAAGTCGATTCAGCAGCATGCGCTCGAACACCTTGTACAAGCAGCAAAGTAATGTTACCGGTCTGAAATTTTTTGGCTCGTCCAATGGCTTGCCGGGTTTTGGAATGGCTATGACCTTGCCCTTTCTCCAGATTTTCGGGATGTTGTTTAGCCGGATATAGGTATTGAAAAGTAGGAGCAGCCAGTTTTTCGTGTACTCGCCAAATTTAAGGATCTGTTCATTCCTAAGGTCGTCTAGCCCTGCTGCTTTGCCAGGTTTCAGAGATTTAAGTGCGGACTCTAGCTCTTCGATGGTAAATGGACGGCTGTAGTAGTTCGTGTCATTTTCGCCACTTCTTATTGGGATGGTTTTTGCTGGAGTCTTCGTTTTCCCATTAAGAACGAGTTGGTGCGCTATTTGGTTGGCTGTTACTCTTGGTGCTTCCGTTTGCTGCTTAGGGTCATTATTTAGCTTCTTAATTGTCTTCCAGGCAATCCGGCTAGAATGTTTCATGTCTACACTTTCAATTAGATGTTGCCATTCTTCTCGGCGCTTCTCGATTAGCTGGTCGGTAAGTGCATTTGCAAGTTCAAGAGTTTCTTCAGAGAATGGGTTCTCCTCATACTTTTCCTTATATGCATCGTATAGTTGCCGGCTGTCTTTCGTTAGGCCCGGTACAAACTCCGTTCTGCAGCCCCTAGGGATAGACTTTCTTGATACATTCTGGACGATTTCTATGAACTTATCGTAGTTGCTGGGTGTTGGTTCTAGAGTTTGCAGCTTTTCGTCGATTCCAATTGCGAAACCTTCCCAGTTTGCCCTCTTGAAATTAAATCTTCGTCGAAATGGAATCCGCACTGGCACCACTGCTGAAGTAACTGTGAGTTTGATGGGTCTATGTTGGGAGTGTGGAATAGGACCCAGGACATCTTTCACGCACTCAGTTACCAAGTTCTGGCTGACGAAGACGGGGTCAGGGTTGTATCCCCTTTGCCACCTGCCGCTGTTAAAAGATGGGGGAGTTTGGCGTCGTGTATGAGACAGAGTAATTCAGCATCTGCCCATGTCTCCACCTTGAGTCCGTCTTCATTAGATTCATTGTATCCCCAGCGTGTATGGTGACTATTGAAGTCACCCATTACAATACTGCCCGTGGGAAGGGGAATATTGCGCGGCAGGTCATATTCGAATGGCGTATTTGGAGGCTTATATATTGATGTTATTGTCATATGATTAGTCTCAACTCTGAGAAGTTCAATGTTGTTTTTGTCTGAAAGTTGAAACCCGTCGTAGGCTACTCCCTCTCGTATGAAAATTGCACTTCCGTATTGATCGTCAGGCCGTTCGATTGCCAGTTTCACGCCCGCAATTTTAGGTCTATTGCTGTTTGGGCCTCGGTGCGTTTCCTGTAGGCATAGGACGTGACATTCGTTCGATCTGCACAAATCAGCCAGTATATCCTGTTTGGCAGGTGATAATCCTTCCACATTTATGGAGATGATAGTCAAACGTGGTCTTAAGAAGGACCGATGATGAGAGTCGTCATGCATTTTGTTCTTCCATGTAATGGCTTGGTGGTAGCAGAATCAGCAGGACTACAAGTAGTCCTCCCAGGGCCGCGACGTGGACGCTTCTGCTGTGGCCCCAGGAACCAGATACCAAGCCCTTAATGTCCTTGAAAGGGACCTGTATGGAGGTCGTGGTTTGATGGAGTGGGGTGGGATTATGATAGGTGCCCGTACACCCCTGCATGTCTTTAACAGAGGAACTGTAACAGGTCAGGTGTATCGGGATGTCATTTTGCACCAGTATGTCCACCTTTTAAGGGGTGCAGTGGGTCCCACCTTCCTTCTGATGAATGATAACACACGGCCTCACCGAGCTTCCGTCGTGTAGGACTGCCTTGAAACAGAAGATATCAGGCGAATGGAGTGGCCTGCCTGTTTTCCAGATCTAAACCCCATCGATCACTTCTGGGATGCTCTCGGTCGACGTATTGCTCACGTCTTCAAACCCCTACGACACTTCAGGAGCTCCGACAGGCACTGGTGCAAGAATGGGAGGCTATATCCCAGCAGCTGCTCGACCACCTGATCCAGAGTATGCCAACCCGTTGTGCGACCTGTGTACGTGTGCATGGTGATCATATCCCATATTGATGTCGGATTACATGCACAGAAAATAGTGGCGTTTTGCAGCACATGTGTTTCGGGACGGTTTTCTCAACTTATCACCAAGACCGCGGACTTACAGATCTGTGTTGTGTGTGCGTTCCCTATGTGCCTATGCTACTAGCGCCAGTTTTGTGTAGTGCCACGTTGTGTGGCACCACATTCTGCAATTATCCATAATTTATGAGCATGAGTGTAGTTAGCTTCGGAGGTAGAAGAATTTCTTAACTGCTCCTATGTTGTGATCCGTAATTTAGGCGCTGAGTTCGTCGATAGTCTTGTTTCTGCTACTCCATATACTTTAGTCTTTCTTCGGGTTACTGACAGTCCATATCCTGTGCTCAGTTCACAAATATTAATCGACCTTTATTTAGACTGATTTTATAACTGCTGGAAATTGATCCGCTTTTTTCACTAATCGTTTCCGATTAAATCTGCGGAGCGCTACGTCGCCTAGTTGGTTACGCACCGCACTTTTGCTGATTGCTCTGATTCTGGCCGCGGCGTGAATGTTGGGATGTTGGTTGATTCGGAGGAGGGGACCAAACAGCGAGGTCATTGGTCCCAAGATTAGGGAAGGGTGAAGAAGGAAGTCGGCCGTGCCCTCTCAAAAGAACCATTCCAGCATTTCCCTGAAGCGGTTTAAGGAAATCACGGAAAATCTACATCAAGACGGCCGGACGTGGGTTTTAACCGTCGTCCTTCCGAAGGCGGGTCCAGTGTGCTAGTCACAGTGCCACCTCTCTCGGTGCCGCGAAAGTGACTTAAGGGTGTGAAAAACTAACCGGTTGAAACTAATGCCTTTTTTTTTGTTCTAAATGACAGGTATTTGTCGGTATTTGTTTGGCCTCAGTCAGAACAGGCTTTTTTTAGTTCCTTAACAATAAGCGGTTAAAAAAAACAATATACAGAGTGTCCCATTTATCTCCAGAACCGTAAATAACTACTTGTCCAGATGCAAATTACAAAATGTTTGAAGCAAATGTTGTTTAGCCGTCAGAGGGACGTCAATCATCGTGACTGCCTACGTTCTAGCTTTGCTCTTTTACAAAGATATGAACAGCGGTATGACTTTTTTAAACGGTATCCTCTATTTTTTATTCGGTAATTCATTTCCTCTCCTAAAGATCTATTCAAACATGTATGGAAGTGTACCATTCACTGAAACACGCCGTTATTAATTACATAACACAACACTGACGTTGAGGCTCCCAGCGCTTAGTGCAGATACTCTGGGTAATGGAACACATCCACGAGCTGACGTTGACAGAGGACAAATGTAAACATAAGTAGAATGCACACCCGTCATTCCGTCAACCATCGTCAGTTGAAGAGTTCTGTGAGTAGAATGTACACCAACGAAGAGAAAGTTGAAATGCTACTCGTCTATGGGGAAACTTTGTACGAGGGTTGAATGAAAAGGAATGCTTCCACCTTCGTTAATTGGGTTTGGAAGGGAATATTTTGATAAATCAAACGCAGGAATAATCCTTAGAATGTGTTCTTTAATTACCAAGATTTACTTTTCCATATAATCACCAGCCAATTGCATACATTTCTGCCAACGATGAATACGTTTTTCTGAAGCCGTCACGGAAGAAGTCGACACTGTGTTTCCGAAACCACAGTCTCACAATTCTCTCAACGTCTTCATCAGAAGCATAATGGCGTTCCCGCTGATCGTCTGTCATCATTGGGAACAGATGGAAGTCAGACGGTGCTAAATCTCGACTACATGGAGGATGCCATGGTTGCTGTCACAGGACGTCCAATTCTTCGTTTTTCACGCAAGTCAGATGTTCGCGCCTCAACATATTTAAACTTACTCGCACAACGAAGCACAGTACTTACATCAACACTATCACCGTAAACTTCTTTCACTCTCTGAAGAATCGCGTTTGGGGTGACGCCTTCTGCTGTCAAGATTTCAATGACTGCACGTTGCTTAAATCGCGTTGACCGACCATCTGCGCAGTATTCCGTACTTTACCCTGTAACAACACAACCGTTCAATGCTAAGGCTTCCCGCCAACTGGAGCTGTAGAGAAGATGCTACGGAACAAGCCAGTACATGCCGCATACCAGTGCTGCCTACTGTGTGAAGTGTTACGAAGGTAGAGGCATTACTTTACAGTCAACCCTCGTACAACCACAATTACGTGACTGTTTTCTTTTAACTAGGCACTCATGACTTTCTGAGAAGATATGATGAGAAGGGTGGTACTCTGCAGATGGTTAACGACTTGAGTCAATGAAGTTTCAGTCACAAAGTTATTGTTTTGACTAAACATGCTCTAATGTTCCAAATAAGTTACTGTTACATCTCATTTTCTTAATCACAAATTACTGACAAAGTTCATAAATACATATACACTACTGGCCATTAAATTTGCTACACCACGTAGATGACGCGCTACAGACGCGAAATTTAACCGACAGGAAGAAGATGCTGTGATATGCAAATGATTAGCTTTTCAGAGCATTCACACAAGGTTAGCGCCGGTGGGACACCTACAACGTGCTCACATGAGGAAAGTTTCCAACCGATTTCTCATACACAAACAGCAGTTGACCGGCGTTGCCTGGTGAAACGATGTTGTGATGCCTCGCGTTAGGAGGAGACATGCGTACCATCACGTTTCCGACTTTGATAAAGGTTGAGATCCAATGACCGTTAGCAGTATATGGAATCGGTGGGTTCGGGAGGGTAATACGGAACGCTGTGCTGGATCTCAACGGCTTCGTATCACTAGCAGTCGAGTTGACAGACATCTTACCCGCATGGCTGTAACGGATCGTGCAGCCACGTCTCGATCCCTGAGTCAACAGATGGGGATGTTTGCAAGACAACAACCATCTGCACGAACAGTTCGACGACGTTTGCAGCAGCATGGGCTATCAGCTCGGAGACCATGGCTGCGGTTACCCCTGAGGCTGCATCACAGACAGGAGCGCCTGCGATGGTGTACTCAACGACGAACCTGGGTGCACGAATGGCAAAACGTCATTTTTTCGGATGAATCCAGGTTCTGTTTACAGCATCGCGATGGTCGCATCCGTGTTTGGCGACATCGCGGTGAACGCACATTGGAAGCGTGTAATCGTCATCGCCATACTGGCGTATCACCCGGCGTGATGGTATGGGATGCTATTGGTTACACGTCTCGGTCACCTCTTGTTCGCATTGACGGCGTTTTTAACAGTGGACGTTACGTTTCAGATGTGTTACGACCAGTGCCTCTACCCTTCATTCGATCCCTGCGAAACCCTACATTTCAGCAGGATAATGCACGACCGCATGTTGCAGGTCCTGTACGGGCCTTTCTGGATACCGAAAATGTTCGACTGCTGCCCTGGCCAGGATATTCTCCAGATCTCTCACCAATTGAAAGCGTCTGGTGAATGGCGGCCGAGCAACTGGCTCGTCACAATGCGCCAGTCACTTCTCTTGATGAGCTGTGGTATCGTGTTGGAGCTGCATGGGCAGCTATACCTGTACACGCCATCCAAGCTCAGTTTGACTCAATGCCCAGGCGTATCAAGGCCGTTATTACGGCCAGAGGTGGTTGTTCTGGGTACTGATTTCTCAGGATCTATGCACCGAAATTGCGTGAAAATGTAATCAGATGTCAGTTCTAGTATAATATATTTGTCCAATTAATACCCGTTTATCATCTGCATTTCTTCTTGCTTGAGCAATTTTAATGGCCAGTAATGTAGTTACAAAAATGGTTTTAAACTCGTGATATCAACAAGCCGAAAAATACCTTAATCGGGAAAAAACTGAATTAATAGGTTATGATGTGAACGACCCCCGATCAGGCAGAGGGAAGAAGGAGGCTGGTATTATCAAGAGCAAAATATAGTAACGTCCAGGAGCAGGCATTGGCTGTTGGAATATTTCTTGAGTTTGCAAATTCCAAGAATCCGTGGATTTATCTCTTATCGTATGAAGTTCGCGGAAGGAAACTCACATACCGGTGAGGTGTTCGCTTAGCAGTCGGCAATGACAAACAGTAACGCCGACGCATTTCGCGCTGCCCGTCTCTCTCCTGTGTGACCGTCTGTCGGCTCGACCAGCAACGTTCCCACGCGCCTGTTAGGGCAGGCTAGCCAGTGAGCAACAGCCAACAGGTGACTCGGTAACGCGAGGGAAAACGTGCAGCTTAGGCACTGGCCTAGCCGCATTCCGGCGAGAAGAGCGATGGAGACGTGGAAAGTGCGGCTGACTTACTTCCACAGCCACGTAAGGACCGAGACTCGGCGCACCTACCTGCTGCTCCGGTATTGTCTTCTGGCTGCGCGTGGGTTGCAGGAAACCCGGCCCACCCACTGTCTAGGCCGGAACCTGCTCGTTCACTCAACTCACGGACTGCGACGGCGCTACCACTAGTAACGGGCCAAGAGGGCCGGGACTCAAATCACACTTCGATTATCTTGATGTGTTTTTTCCAGAGTTCTGCCAAATTTTTATTTCTACTTTTTCCGGCCTTTATCCTGCATCATCAGGGTGTCGAAATATTAATTACTGGATTTAGAAATGATAATGGTATCGTATCATTCACTCCTCACACCTGCTCACTGTCCCTCTCCTCCCACAGAAGGAATTTGTATAACACAAATGTCTGTATTTAATTATATTCCATGCAAAAGTGTGCGAAAGTGTTTTATATGTTTGCGAATCGCGTGATTCAGCCCAGTATTCACCTAGTCGGTTGTAGGATACCGCCATAATACCATCCAGGGAGGCCAGAACTTTGGACATGGTCGTCACTGTGCCAAGTGGGTTCGATCAGGGGCCGAGCACATCACCAGATCCCAAAAGCTAGGTGCATGTTATCCAGGTTATCCAGGTTGGTATGGTTGCTCCAGATCATTTGCCATCAATACCAGGATGATTTCTCTGGCGACGCCAATTCCTTTCCTGATGTCCAATGCAAAATTATTCTGCGTTTATAACGACATACACATCTACAAGATGATAATCTGAAAAGCGTCGCCGGCCGGTGTGGCCGTGCGGTTAAAGGCGCTTCAATCTGGAACCGCGTGACCGCTACGGTCGCAGGTTCGAATCCTGCCTCGGGCATGGATGTGTGTGATGTCCTTAGGTTAGTTAGATTTAATTAGTTCTAAGTTCTAGGCGACTGATGACCTCAGAAGTTAAGTCGCATAGTGCTCAGAGCCATTTGAACCATTTTTGAAAAGCGTCAATCTGATCTTGGGTGACTTATCTCATTTCATATTTCATTTATATAATTCACTCTGGCACTGATTAAATGATGATACTGAGCAGCCTCATGATTATAGCGGTTATGCCATCATTTCCCACTTCAATATTATCTTCTTGCTGGGTAGCTTCTGCATGTGAATTTTTTGTAGCTGCACGTCTGGGAGCCATAATGAGCTCAGGGTGGGACAGGCGCCGTTCAGTGACTCGAGAGGAGTCCCTGGGGAGGTCGGTCCTGTTCTTTGAGCAGTTCTGGCAGGGGTCAATGGGCCAAGTTGAGGATGCTTTGGTTTAGGCCAGATCCTAACCGATGAACTGGCTAGTTAGTACAACTTTGGGGTGCGCTAACTCCAACTTAAGACGTCGGCAAAATGAGCTGTGTCGAAGACTTGGCCTCTGCAGAAACTACCCATTTTCATAAGCCGAAGCATTTTGGTCAGGGTTTTGGTCTACTAAAATGCAAGAGAGTGAACACCACTCGCTGATGGAGACCTGGCTTTCTCGTGAGAAGAGAAATAGCAGATTCATTTCAGAATTTCTTTTCTCTTTCTTAAGGGCGAGGTGCCGCAACCCGGAAGCTGCATTCACGCCAGACGAGTAGCCTTTCTTGTGGTCTGTATCATGGGGTCCCAGGTTCGATTCCTGGACGTATTGGGGATTTTCTCTGCCCGTGGACTGGGTGTTTGTGTTATAGACTGCGTAAAAATTGGGACTTTGTACAGGCACTGATGACCGCACAATTGAGAGCCTCACAAACCAAACATCATCATGATCTCTTGTGGTAGAAATCTCGGGAAGGAACTCCACTGGTTGCTCCTGTAAACTGCCACAGAATGGAACATAGCAGACCGATTTCTGGGAAATACGGATTTATAAATTTTTTATTTATTTCTTAATCCATTTGTAGACAATTTTCATTGTATAGAAGTTCTCACGTTATACACAGTTTCAGTTATGAAACAGACGTAAACAGTTTAGCGAAATGTAAATTATTTCTCTATGATAAATACTCAACCACTAAACAAAAGTTTAACATAATCTGAAAGAGATGGAAACATGGGTATTAGCACCCTCATGATAACAAGATACTCATCTTCACATTTTCACAATATTACGCTTTCTGTCACCCCAGGTCATATAAAATGATAGATAACACCCAGGAAGCCAAAACGACTACTTGAAAGATAAGCTGTTGCTCACCTTGGGAAACCTTTTCTTGTTAACTTCCTGAAATCATCACGGGGCCTTGCCTACTGCTTATGGCTGGACGACCTGGGCATTTCAGTTGGATAATTGACTTTAATAGTTGCTGAACGAGTTTGATCTGATAAAATAATATTTATTCAAACACGTACAAAATTACTCAGGACTCACAAACGTCGAGGTTATGAAACAATTTGAGAATGAATTACGTAATTAAAATAGAACAATAATAAGAAAACGAATGGTTGTTATGGTCACCACCAGCATGATGCTGGACAATTACGAGTGAGATTGTACCTACATACGTAGAGGACACTGTGATTCAGAAACCACAGAATTACACAAAAAAGGGGAATAAACTCCAAGGGAACACACAGCACATCAATAAATAAAGGAAGAATCAGAAAGAAACATCACAAAGTGAGTGAATACGATAACTAAACAAAGCGTGAGTGGTTCGGCAAAGATTCCCTTTGAACCCGAACTAGATTGCATAGCAATGCGTGACGCCTCTAGGTGGAGTTATGAAGACTGAAACAGAAAACGGAAATGAACTCCTGTTCCCTCAATATATCGCGATTTCCAAAATCGGGAGTATGCTGCATTAAAAATGTGGTCTTGGCGTGACTGCCGTCAAGGAGGCTGCGCACAAGTCACTGTGCACTGAACAGTGGCCGTTGCTGATTGTTGCCGGGCTGCACCGATGTGATGTGGCTGCGAATCGCAGATCGCGTCATCATCCTGATCCCTGGCAGCAGACGCGAGTAAGTCGCAAGGTGGAGCTTCAAAGATTTGGCAGAAAACCAAAGTTAAGGGTAACACAAACGGGCGTGGAGTCCACCAGTAGAAGTTAGAATATGAAAGTCAATCCATAGCCTCCTTTCCGACCTTGGAACGGCACCTGGCACACTTTTCTGGCCAATCCAAGAAAGGGCCTGCATCCTCTTCAAATGAGGGATCTGGAAGGCCGGTCACTAGCTCCCACGGTAAAGATGCATTCCCCAAAGAGAGACGTGTATGTGGAAATGGAAAACGAGTGTTGGCCCGTTGCCGAGTCCAGTGTTGTGAATTATGGAAATTTTGTTGGGCTTTTTTCAGTGTTCCCAAGAGAATAGCAAAGTTTAGAAATTTGCAGACGGAATCAGTGGCTATACATTTTGCTTGAGAAAACGTGTCTAGAGACCACACACGACAGGATAACGGTAAGTGGACAGTTGGAGGCTCCACCCAAAGTTTACTAATAAGAAGAGTTCTCACCTATTCGATAAGTGGTTTCCCGTTCTCTTATTTCGGACACTAATATTCCGTTTCAACATTCACTCTCTGCAGAAGCTGAGTGAGAATGATAATCCCTGAAAGGCTCTGCCGAATGTCTGTGCAGTCTGCTAGCGTGGACCTGCCTTCTGAGTGACCAGCAGTTCTTTGGAGCCTGAGGAAACTGCATCTGTTTTCGCCCCAGTGAAAAGGAGTTCCCCTTGTCAAGACCAGGCACATTTATTGGAAAAAACTACAATAAGAAGAGATGTTAAATTAGGTACAGGTAGTTTGGTTACCAGTATTGCCACATGATACTCCTTAACCTCAAGTGTAATCACCGCACAAAACAGATGAAAAGTCAGCAAGTAAGAACCGAACCAGAAAGTATGAAGCAAGGGAGCCTCGTACGCAAATTCAGCGTGTAAATACAATAAAATGTGAGGAAAAAAGCCGGAAACAGCCCGTCACATCACAGATGGAATGGGGAGGGTGCGCATGGTGGGGGCGGGGTGGGGTAGTAGGGTGTTGAGAGAGGAAATTATTCTCATATTCACGCACAACCCGCCATACAACGGCCGGTCGTTGTGGCCGAGCGGTTATAGGTGCTTCAGTCTGGAACCGCGCGACAGCTACGGTCGCAGGTTCGAATCCTGCCTCAGGCATCGATGTGTGTGATATCCCTAGGTTAGTCAGGTTTAAGTAGTTCTAAGTTCTAGGGGACTGATGACCTCAGATGTTAAGTCCCATAGAGCTCAGAGCCATTTGAACCGCCATACAACGTGTGGTGCCTTATGGAGTAATATTTGTTGAAGTAGAAAACTCGTAATATGGAAGATAAGTTTCTTAATTAAAAAGAAAAGCTTACGCAAATATTGATAACTGCGATTTATGTATGGGTTGGTAAGGAGAAAGAATTGCAAATAAGAGAGCAACACCGACAAGGGCCGTGCATTTCAATCAGTTTTGCAGCCCGAAACGTCAATTAATAAACACAAGAATTATCTCATCAGGAACAGTTAAGAATATATATTTATGCTACAAAAAACGCTGGAAGCACTGAAGAAAACATGCCAGTGAAAGCTTGTACATGTTAATTCAATAAAGATTCTGTAACATCGTTTAACACCCGCTACGTTACAGGAAGTTTCACCTTCTTCCTCAAGAGAGCGGCAACTGAATCTTTCCGGAACGTTAAGCGTGTTGAATGCTATTACGGAGCTTGATATCTGAGGAAGTTCCTTTGCGGTAGATGTTACATCAGTGAAGAGTATGCCTTAGCACGGTACACTCAAGCAAAACTTTGTTCCCTTTATTCTGCGAAACACAAATTGAAGCTCATGATTAAAAAATTTATAATAATAAAAATATAAGGAAACGCGAGTTTCTGCTCACGCTAGTAGAAACAGATGAAAGACTACGAGATCCTTCTTCAGCAAATCTACCCTATTCTAAGTCTCTGAGTTGCACTATTTAAAATGATTGAGATATCCGCTGATACCTACAAATATCTACACACTTCATTGTTTTTAGTGTTCATCTGTAGAAGAGAGTATGTGATATTTTTCTAGCAAACCAGAACGTGTTTAACATAAAGCCCTGACTACATAAATTGACGGAAAAAACTGCAACGAAAAAGGGGGTTGTGGGACATAAACGAAAGTTGGTAGGCGTGTTTCCCCATTTGAAAGATAATGTGTATTCTCATTTCGAGCCAGTCGCATATGAGTGACGCTAGTAGCTCCACTATGAGGATAAAAATAAGGTTTGCTTTAAATACACGCTGTAACTGTTGTCAACATCAGTTACCTCTGAGATCAGATGTGATGAGTCGACGTCAAGAATGCCTCTGAGGCGACAAAAACGCCATTATCAACACCCACTGAGTTTGAACGAGATCGTGTAATAGCGTTACGAGGAGACGGATGTTCCTTCTGCGATACTGCAAAAAGACTTGGCAGGAATGTAGCTACTGTACATGACTGCTGGTAGTGTCGGTCACGAGGATGTACTGTCACAAGAAGACCGGACTCTGGACGATCACTTGGTACTACTGAGAGGGAAGACCGTAGTGTACGGCGTATGGCTGTGCCACATCGTGGTGCATCTGCAGCAGCAATTCTAGCAGCAATTGGCACCGCAGTGACGCAACGAACTGTTACAACTCGGTTACTGCAAGGACAGTTCCGAGCCAGATGCCCCGTAGCGGGCAAACCACTAACCTCAAATCACCGCCATTTGCGACTTCAGCGGGATAAAGTGAGAGCTCACTGGAGGGCAGGGTGGAGGTCTGTTGTCTTTTCTGATGAAAGCTGGTTCTGCCTCGGTGCCAGTTATGGTCATGTGTTAGTTAGAAGCAGGGCAGTTGATGGCCTGCCACTAACATGTCTGTGTGCCAGATACATTGGGTGCTAAACCTGGAGTTATGGCCTGGGGTGCGATATCATACACTCCTGGAAATTAAAATAAGAACAACGTGAATTCATTGTCCCAGGAAGGGGAAACTTTATTGACACATTCCTGGGGTCAGATACATCACAGATCACACTGACAGAACCACAGGCACATAGACACAGGCAACAGAGCATGCACAATGTCGGCACTAGTACGGTGTATATCCACCTTTCGCAGCAATGCAGGCTGCTATTCTCCCATGGAGACTATCGTAGAGATGCTGGATGTAGTCCTGTGGAACGGCTTGCCATGCCATTTCCACCTGGCGCCTCAGTTGGACCAACGTTCGTGCTGGATGTGCAGACCGCGTGAGACGACGCTTCATCCAGTCCCAAACATGCTCAATGGGGGACAGATCCGGAGATCTTGCTGGCCAGGGTAGTTGACTTACACCTTCTAGAGCACGTTGGGTGGCACGGGATACATGCGGACGTGCATTGTCCTGTTGGAACAGCAAGTTCCCTTGCCGGTCTAGGAATGGTAGAACGATGGGTTCGATGACGGTTTGGATGTACCGTGCACTATTCAGTGTCCCCTCGACGATCACCAGTGGTGTACGGCCACTGTAGGAGATCGCTCCCCACACCATGATGCCGGGTGTTGGCCCTGTGTGCCTCGGTCGTATGCAGTCCTGATTGTGGCGCTCACCTGCACGGCGCCAAACACGCATACGACCATCATTGGCACCAAGGCAGAAGCGACTCTCATCGCTGAAGACGACACGTCTCCATTCGTCCCTCCATTCACGCCTGTCGCGACACCATTGGAGGCGGGCTGCACGATGTTGGGGCGTGAGCCGAAGACGGCCTAACGGTGTGCGGGACCGTAGCCCAGCTTCATGGAGACGGTTGCGAATGGTCCTCGCCGATACCCCAGGAGCAACAGTGTCCCTAATTTGCTGGGAAGTGGCGGTGCGGTCCCCTACGGCACTGCGTAGGATCCTACGGTCTTGGCGTGCATCCGTGCGTCGCTGCGGTCCGGTCCCAGGTCGACGGGCACGTGCACCTTCCGCCGACCACTGGCGACAACATCGATGTACTGTGGAGACCTCACGCCCCACGTGTTGAGCAATTCGGCGGTACGTCCACCCGGCCTCCCGCATGCCCACTATACGCCCTCGCTCAAAGTCCGTCAACTGCACATACGGTTCACGTCCACGCCGTCGCGGCATGCTACCAGTGTTAAAGACTGCGATGGAGCTCCGTATGCCACGGCAAACTGGCTGTCACTGACGGCGGCGGTGCACAAATGCTGCGCAGCTAGCGCCATTCGACGGCCAACACCGCGGTTCCTGGTGTGTCCGCTGTGCCGTGCGTGTGATCATTGCTTGTAAAGCCCTTTCGCAGTGTCCGGAGCAAGTATGGTGGGTCTGACACACCGGTGTCAATGTGTTCTTTTTTCCATTTCCAGGAGTGTATGAAGAAGGAGTAGTCTTGGGTTATCCCACGCACTCCCATTGCAAAGTTGTACGTCAGTCCGATGATTCGACGTGTAGTGCTGCCATTCATGAGCAGCATTACTGGGTGTCTTTTCCAACAGGATAACACTCGACCACATACCGCTGTTGTAACCCAACATGCTTTACAGAGTATCGACGTGTTGCCTTGGCGAGTGTGCCTGCCCTCTTGTTCCCATACAATCCAACCACGGGCCACCGTCAGACAGGACTGCCCCACAAATCTGAATATGCACGTTTTTGTCAGCTGGCAAAATGAAGTCCCACAAAGAAATAATATCAGGAGCAATTTAGAGATTTGTACCGAAATAACAAACAACTGAGCTGATCCTCCTTGGTACACAAAACGGGTCAGAACACTGCTGCAGAAACAACAAAAAAACATGTCAAATTAAAACGGAGGCAAAATCTCCAAGACTGGAGATCTTTTACAGAAGCTCAAAATATAGAGCTGACGTCAATGCGAGATGCTTATAATAGTTTCCACAACAATACTTTGTCTCGAAACCTGACAGAAACTCCTAAGATATTCTGGTCGTACGTGAAATATGCTAGCGGCAAGACAAAATCAATGCCTTCTCTGGGCGATAGCAATGGAAATACTATCAACGACAGTGCGGCCAAAGCAGAGTTACTAAACACAGCATTCTGAAGATCCTTCACCAAAGAAGACGACGTAAATATTCCAGAATTCGAATAAAGAACAGCTGCCAACGTGTGTAACGTAGAAGCAGATATCCTTGGTGTAGTGAAGCAGCTTAAATCAACAAAAGCAAGTCTTCCGGTCCAGACTGTGTAGCAGTTAGGTTCCTTTCAGAGTATCTGATACAAGAGCTTCATGCTTCAGAATCATATACAGCCATTCGCTCGATGAACGGTTGGTACCCAAAGCCTGGAAAGTTGCACGAGTCACATTAATACTCAAGACAGGTGTTAGGAGTAATCCACTAAATTACAGGTCCATATCATTAACATAGATATGCAGCAGGTGTTTGGAACATAATTGTATTGGAACATTATGAATTACCTCGAAGAAAACGGTTTATTGACACACAGTCAACACGGATTTAGAAAACATCGTTCTAGTGAAACACAACTAGCTCTTTACTCACATAAAGTGCTGAGTGTTATTGACAAGAGATTTCAAATTGATTTCGTATTTCTAGATTCCCAGAAGGCTTTTGACACTGTACCACACAAGAGGCTTGTATTTATGTGACTGGATTCGTGATTTGCTGTGAGAGAGGTCACATTTCGGAGTAATTGACGGGAAAGTCATCAAGTTCAACAGACGTGATTTCTGGCGTTCCCCAAGGTAGTGTTGTGAGCCCTTTGCTGTTTCTCAACTACGTGAAAGATTTAAGAGGCAATCTGAGAAGCTGTCTTAGGTTCTTTGCAGATGATGCTGTCGTATATCGACTAGTAAAGTCATCAGAAGATGAAAACGAATTGCAGAATATCTTAGAAAAGATATTTGTATGGTGCGAAAATTGGCAATTAACCCTGAATATGGAAAGTATTAGGTTATCCGCCTGAGTGCTAAAAGGAAACCATTAAACTTCGGTTACACGATAAATCAATCAAATATAAAGGCTGTAAATGCAACTAAACACCAAGGAATTACAATTACGATCATTTTAAATTGGAGGGGACACATAGAAAATGTTTTGGAGAAGGTTAAATAACGACTGCCTTTTATTTGCAGGAAACTTAGAAAATGTAACAGATCTACAACGGCACTACCTACACTACGCTTCTCCGTCCTCTTTTCGAATACTGCTGCGCGGTGTGGGATCCTCACCAGATAGGATTGACGGAGTACATCAAGAAAGTTCAAAAAGGTCAGTCCGTTTTGTATTATCACGAAATAGAGGAGCGGGTGTCACCGAAATGATACGCGAATTGTAGTGGACATCATTAAAACAAAGGCGTTTTTCGTTGCGGCGGAATCTTTTCACGAAATTTCAATCACAAATTTTCTTCTCCGAATGCGAAAATATTTTGTTGACTCCAACCTACATAGGGAGAAACGACCACCATAATAAAATAAAGGAAATCATAGCTCGCATCGCAAGATGTAGGTGTTCGTTTTTTTTTTCACGTGTTGTACGAGATTGGAATAATAGAGAATCATTTTGAAGGTGTTTCTACACTCCTGGAAATTGAAATAAGAACACCGTGAATTCATTGTCCCAGGAAGGGGAAACTTTATTCACACATTCCTGGGATCAGATACATCACATGATCACACTGACAGAACCACAGGCACATAGACACAGGCAACAGAGCATGCACAATGTCGGCACTAGTACAGTGTATATCCACCTTTCGCAGCAATGCAGGCTGCTATTCTCCCATGGAGACGATCGTAGAGATGCTGGATGTGGTCCTGTGGAACGGCTTGCCATGCCATTTCCACCTGGCGCCTCAGTTGGACCAGCGTTCGTGCTGGACGTGCAGACCGCGTGAGACGACGCTTCATCCAGTCCCAAACACGCTCAATGGGGGACAGATCCGGAGATCTTGATGGCCAGGGTAGTTGACTTACACCTTCTAGAGCACGTTGGGTGGCACGGGATACATGCGGACGTGCATTGTCCTGTTGGAACAGCAAGTTCCCTTGCCGGTCTAGGAATGGTAGAACGATGGGTTCGATGACGGTTTGGATGTACCGTGCACTATTCAGTGTCCCCTCGACGATCACCAGTGGTGTACGGCCACTGTAGGAGATCGCTCCCCACACCATGATGCCGGGTGTTGGCCCTGTGTGCCTCGGTCGTATGCAGTCCTGATTGTGGCGCTCACCTGCACGGCGCCAAACACGCATACGACCATCATTGGCACCAAGGCAGAAGCGACTCTCATCGCTGAAGACGACACGTCTCCATTCGTCCCTCCATTCACGCCTGTCGCGACACCACTGGAGGCGGGCTGCACGATGTTGGGGCGTGAGCCGAAGTCGGCCTAACGGTGTGCGGGACCGTAGCCCAGCTTCATGGAGACGGTTGCGAATGGTCCTCGCCGATACCCCAGGAGCAACAGTGTCCCTAATTTGCTGGGAAGTGGCGGTGCGGTCCCCTACGGCACTGCGTAGGATCCTACGGTCTTGGCGTGCATCCGTGCGTCGCTGCGGTCCGGTCCTAGGTCGACGGGCACGTGCACCTTCCGCCGACCACTGGCGACAACATCGATGTACTGTGGAGACCTCACGCCCCACGTGTTGAGCAATTCGGCGGTACGTCCACCCGGCCTCCCGCATGCCCACTATACGCCCTCGCTCAAAGTCCGTCAACTGCACATACGGTTCACGTCCACGCCGTCGCGGCATGCTACCAGTGTTAAAGACTGCGATGGAGCTCCGTATGCCACGGCAAACTGGCTGACACTGACGGCGGCGGTGCACAAATGCTGCGCAGCTAGCGCCATTCGACGGCCAACACCGCGGTTCCTGGTGTGTCCGCTGTGCCGTGCGTGTGATCATTGCTTGTACAGCCCTCTCGCAGTGTCCGGAGCAAGTATGGTTGGTCTGACGCACCGGTGTCAATGTGTTCTTTTTTCCATTTCCAGGAGTGTATAAACCCTCTGCCAGGCACTTAAATGCGATTTTTAGACTATCCATGCAGATGTAGATGTACAAGTCACTTTCGAACTCCTGTCAGATGCTGATAACGCTGTCACAGACGGGTGCGGTACCTCCGTGTCCGTAACAGTGATCACTCAATATCTGACGCTCTTCAGGCTCCTTACGTACGTTACCAGGTCTCGCTACAACACTAAACAAGAAAACCTTCCATGCACTGTGGTGGTCGTTCTGCCAGCGACAGTGAATTGCAACTCAAATGATTTAGTTACCCGCTGGTACCGCGTACGTACACGAATTTACATTGACATCAGTCGATGTTTCCTGGGTGCTTAACTTTTTTTGTCAGGCAGCGTATGGCTCTGTAAGTACGGCTCGTGTTATCTGTTACTTCAAGCGCACGTTTAAGTTTTGGCCAATAGTACCTCAATTATGACAACTGTGAACATGTTGGACGTAATCTGTGGTTACGCGGTGTCATTACCTCAGCAAATTGTTCTGCAATTATCTAGATTCTTTATTTTAAATCATATTTCCTGAGTTTTACTCATTTCAGCTGCGGTACTTCCCACACATCGGTAGAAATGCTCGAAAGTGACTTTTTGGCTGAGCACTATGGGACTTAACATATGAGGGCATCAGTCCCTTAGAGCTTAGAACAACTCAAACCTAACTAAGGATATCACACACAGCCATGCCCGAGGCAGGATTCGAACCTGCGACAGTAGCGGTCGCGCGGTTCCAGACTGAAGTGCCTAGAATAATTCGACCGAAAGTGACTTTTTCAACTACGTGTATCTTTCTCTAGAAATATCTGTAAGCTCACCAACACAGTTGGCTTGTGAGGCAGGTATTGCATAATTTTCCAATTTAAGAGTAGATTAACCGCTTCTCACTACGTTTGTGCAGGTTTTATACACTCAAGCGCCAAAGAAACTGGTATAGGCATGTGTATTCAGATACAGAGACATGTAAACAGGCAGAATACGGCGCTGCAGTCGGCAACGGCTATATCAGACAACAAGTGTCTGGTGCAGCTGTTAGTTCAGTCACTGCTGCTACAATGGCAGGTTATCAAGATTTAAATGAGTTTGAAGGTGGCGTTGTAGTTGGAGCACGAGCGATGGCACACAGCATCTCCGAGGTACATCTACATCTACATCTACATTTATACTCCGCAAGCCACCCAACTGTGTGTGGCAGAGGGCACATTACGTGTCACTGTCATTACCTCCCTTTCCTGTTCCAGTCGCGTATGGTTCGGGGAAGAACGACTTCCGGAAAGCCTCCGTGCGCGCTCGAATCTCTCTAATTTTACATTCGTGATCTCCTCGGGAGGTATACATAGGGGGAAGCAATGATAGCGATGATGTGGGGATTTTCCCGTACGACCATTTCACGAGTGTACCGTGAATATCAGGAATCCGGCAAAACATCAAATCTCCGACACCGCTGCGACCGGAAAAAGATCCTGCAAGAACGGGACCAACGACGACCGAAGAGAATCGTTCAACTTGACAGAGGTGCAAAACTTTCTCAAATTCCTCCCTATTTCACTGCTGCGCCATCAACAAGTGTCAGCGTGCGAACCATTCAACGAAACATCATCGATATGGGCGTTCGGAGTCGAAGGCCCACTCGTGTACTCTTTATGACTGCACGACACAAAGTCTTACGCCAATCCTGGGCCAGTGAAAAACTGACATTGGTCTGTTGATCACTGGAAATATGTTGCCTAGTCGGGAGAGTCTCGATTCAATTTGCATCTAGCGGATGCACGTGTACGGGTATGCAGACAACCTCATGAATCTATGGATCCTGCATGTCAGCAGGGGACTGTTGAAGCTGGTGGAGGCTCAGTACTGGCGTGCAGCTGGAGTGATATGCGAAACCTGATATATCTAGATACGTGTCTGACAGGTGACACGTACGTAAGCATCCTGTCTGATCGCCTGCCTCCATTCATGTCCACCGTGCACTCCGACGGACATAGACAATTCCAGCAGGACAGTGCCACACCCCACACGTCAAGAATTGCTACAGAGTGGCTCCAGGAACACTCTTCTGAGTTTAAACACTTCCTCTGGCCCCCAGACTCTCCAGAGATGAACGTTATTGAGCATATCTAGGATGCCTTTCAACGTTCTGTTCAGCATAGACTGGTATAGGCTATATTTTATTTAAATAACGAAGTCCACGTTTTGTGTTAAAACCGACTGTGAGAAATAAAATGCTGTGATGCGAAAACGTGTGGTTTCGTTTTCTTTCACATAGTTTCAAGTACGATAGCGGAGCACGTAAACCATAATGCAAATTGTTTCTCACGTATATATTCTTTCTCCTTATATATAATTTCAAACATACACAACAATGTGTTGTTTTGTTTCCCTCTCCACCGCCATCGGTTTTACAGAAAAGAGGAAAGCGATATTAAAGGCTTATCGGCTTAAGTGGAAGTGAAACGTGGACGATAAATAGTTTAGACAAGAAGAGAATAGAAGCTTTCGAAATGTGGTGCTACAGAAGAATGCTGAAGATTAGATGGGTAGATCACATAACTAATGAGGAGGTATTGAATAGAATTGGGGAGAAGAGGAGCTTGTGGCACAACTTGACTAGAAGAAGGGATCGGTTGGTAGGACATGTTCTGAGACATCGAGGGATAACCAATTTAGTATTGGAGGGCAGCATGGAGGGTAAAAATCGTAGAGGGAGACCAAGAGATGAATACACTAAGCAAATTCAGAAGGGTGTAGGTTGCAGTAGGTACTGGGATATGAAGAAGCTTGCACAGGATAGAGTAGCATGGAGAGCTACATCAAATCAGTCTCAGGACTGAAGACCACAACGACAACAACATCGGCTTAAGATTAAAAGAACGCTACTACGGAAGCTGAATCGTCAGAATATTTATAGTCCTGCCCATTTGCAGATTAATACTATGTGAAACACTGTCACCGAAGCTACTTTCCTCACAGACCCAGCAGCTGGAGAGGTCTCTCTCATACCCTGTACACTAATGGCCTTAACAGATTTCCCCATTCATATTAAGCGACTTTGATTCCTGATGCAGGTTTCGTCTGCAATAACAATGAACAAGAATCGAAGTCAGAGAGAGAGAGAGGTAAGGGACAGAGAAGGCGGGAAGAAATGGACAGTAAGAGGGACACGAGGAGGCGGACAGAGGGAGGGAGAGGTGGAGGACGAGATGGACAATGAGAGGAGGGGAGGTGGGCAGGGGGGGGGGAAGTTGAGATGATCAGAGAGAAAGGGGAAGGAGTTTAGAACGTATTTCCTATTCCTACACATATTTAGCAACTGTGAAGCATTGCTGGGTTTGCTGTATGTAGTAATATTTATTAATACATATAAAGAATGCTAACAAACTCCGCATATGAGGAGGAGATTGAGGAAATGTATGATGAGATGATCATTCAGATGATTAAGGGAGACGAAAATTTAACAGTCATCGGGGACTGGAATTCGATAGTAGGAAATGGAAGATAAGGAACAGTAGTGGGCGAATATGGACTGGGGGAAAGGAATGAAAGAGGAAGGAACCTGGTAGAATTTTGCACAGAGCATAATTTAATTATAGCTAATAAGAATCATGAGAGGCGTCGCAGAGACCTGGAGACACTAGTGACTAGAGGGTTTCAGATTGATTGTAGAATGATTAAGCAGAGATTTAGGTACGAGATTTTAAATTTCCAGTGGCAGATGTGGACTTACTACAATTTATTGGTTATGAACTGCAGATTAAAACTGAAAAACAGCAGGAAGCGATGGAGATGGGACCTGGATAAACTGAGAGAACCGGAGGCTGTAGAGAGTTTCAGAGAGAGCGTTAGGGAACGATTGATAAGAACAGGGAAAGAGATACAGTAGAGAAAGGATGGGTAGCCTTCGGAGATAAAATAGTGAAGGAAGCAGAGGATGAAGTAGGTAAAAAGACGAGGGCTAGTAGAAATGCATGGGTAACAGAAGAGATATTGAATTTAATTGATTAAAGGAAATAATATAAAAATGCAATAAATGAAGCAGGCGAAAAATAATACAAACGTCTCAAAAATGAGATCGACAGGAAAAATGGCTGAGCAGGAATGGCTAGAGGACAAATGTCAGGATGTAGAAGCATGTATCACTAGGGGTAAGATAGATACTGCCTACAGGAAAATCAAAGAGGCCTTTGGAGAAAAGAGAACCACCTGTACCACTATCAATAGCTCAGAAGGACAACCAGACCTAAGCAAAGAAGGGAAAGCAGAAAGGTGAAAGCAGTATATACAGGGTTTATACAAGGGAGATGTACTTGAGGCCATTATTACGGAAATGAAAGATGACGTAGATAAAGATGAAACGGCAGATAGCGTGAAGAATTTGACAGAGGACTGAAAGACCTAAGTCGAAGGAAGGCCCCGGGAGTAGGCAACATTCCATTAGAACTACTGATAGGCGATAGCCTTGCGAGAGCTAGCTATGAAATCTGGTGTGCAAGATTTATGAGACAGGCGGAATACCCTCAGACGTCAAGAAGAATATAATAATCCCAGTTTCAAAGAAAGCAGGTATTGACAGGTGTGAAAATTACCGAACTATCAGTTTAATAAGTCACGGCTGCAAAACACTAACACGATGGACAGACTGTTAGAAGATGACCTCGGGGACGATCAGTTTGGATTCCGTAGAAATGTTGCAACAAGTCAGGCAATACTGACCCTAAGTCTTATCTTCAGTTAAGGAAAGGCAAATCTACGTTTCTAGCATTTGTAGACTTAGAGAAAGCTTTCGACAATGTCGACTGAAATACTGTCTTCCAAATTCTAAAGGTGGCGGGGATAAAATATAGGAAGCGAAAGGCTATTTACAATTTGTACAGCAACCAGATGGCGGTTATAAGAGTCGAGGGGCACGAAAGGGAGAAGGGAGTGAGACAGGTTTTTAGCCTATGACTGATGTTATTCAATATGTATATTGAGCAAGCAGTTATGGAAACGAAAATTTTGGAGTAGGAATTAAAGTCTAGGGAGAAGAAATAAAAACTTTGATGTTAGCCGATGACATCGTAATTCTGTTAGAGACAGCAAAGGACTTGGAAGATCAGTTGAACGAAATGGGGAATATCTTGAAAGGAGGATAGAAGATGAACATCAAAAAACGCAAGACAAAGATATAGAATGTAGCCGAATTAAATCTGGTGATAGTGAGGGGATATATTAGGAAATGAGACACTTAAAGTAGTTCTACATCTACATTTATACTCCGCAAGAGACCCAGCGGTGTGTGGCGGAGGGCACTTTACGTGCCACTGTCATTACCTCCCTTTCCTGTTCCAGTCGCGTATGGTTGAAACGCCCCCTTAGAAAAATTGTACATGACTGCGCTTAAACTGACACACAATATTTTTTAGCGCAACGCAATCTGACTTTCAATAATCCCTACAAGAGAATGGCCCTGACTAACATTAACCTATACGTTTCACAGATCACTTACCTCACAAAAATCTTCGTTACTCGAACTACTCAATACAGCGAGCTCCACTATTGCCAGCTAAATAAAAGATTCAAACTACTGAAGGCACTAACTACTGATAGGCATAGTTAGAAAAAGAAAGTTTCTGATTGAGAACAAACAATGTATATACCTTAATAGTGTTCAAAAGTCATAAAATATATATATATATATATATATATATATATATATATATATATATGTCTCCAATATTACAAATTTACTCTTTCTGATGGACACACGTCCAGATCGTCCGCTCTCAAAATTCCGCCATCTCTGTCCCAACATCCACCACTGCTGGCGGCTCACCTACAACTGCGCAACGCTACGCGCTGTTAACAGCCAAGTGCCCAACACTACAATAGCAAACAACAATGTAAACCAGCCACAGACTGCACGCAGCACAGCCAGTGATTTTCATACAGAGCGCTACGTGGCGTTACCAATAAAAAAACCTAACAGCCTACTAACAGGGTTCGTGGGAAGAACGACTGCCGGAAAGCCTCCGTGCGCGCTTGAATCTCTCTAATTTTACATTCGTGATCCCCTCGGGAGGTGTAAGTAGGGGGAAGCAATATATTCGATACCTCATCCAGAAACGCACCCTCTCGAAAGCTGGACAGCAAGCTATACCGCGATGCAGAGCGCCTCTCTTGCAAAGTCTGCCACTTGAGTTTGCTAAACATCTCCGTAACGCTATCACGCTTAACAAATAACCCTGTGATGAAACGCGCCTCTCTTCTTTGTATCTTCTCTATCTCCTCCGTCAACCCGACCTGGTACTGGTCCCACACTGATAAGCAGTACTCAAGTATAGGTCGAATGAGTGTTTTGTAAGCCACCTCCTTTGTTGATGGACTACATTTTCTAAGGACTCTCCCAATGAATCTCAACCTGACACCCGCCTCACCAACAATTTTATATGATCATTCCACTTCAAATCGTTCCGTACGCATACTTCCAGATATTTCACAGACGTAACTGCCACCAGTGTTTGTTCCGCTATCATATAATCATACAATAAAGGATCCTTCTTTCTATGTATTCGCAATACATTACATTTATCTATGTTAAGAGTCAGCTACATTTCCCTGCACCAAGTGCCTATCCGCTGCAAATCTTCCTGCATTTCGCTGCAATTTTGTAATGCGGCAACTTCTCTGTATACTACAGCATCATCCGCGAAAAGCCGCATGGAACTTCCGACACTATCTACTAGGTGAAAAGAAATGGTCCCATAACACTCCCCTGTGGCAGGCCAGAGGATAGTTTAACGTCTGTAGACGTCTCTCCATTGATAACAACATGCTGTGTTTTGTTTGCTAAAAACTCTTCGATCCAGCCATGCAGCTGGTCTGATATTTCGTAGGATCTTACTTTGTTTATCAGGCGACAGTGCGGAACTGTATCGAACGCCTTCCGGAAGTCAGGGAAAATGGAATCTACCTGGGAGCCTGTATGTAATATTTTCTGGGTCTCATGAACAAATAAAGCGAGTTGGGTCTCACACGATCGCTGTTTCCGGAATCCATGTTGATCCCTACAGTGTAGATTCTGGGTTTCCAGAAACGACATGATACGCGAGCAAAAAACATGTTCTAAAATTCTACAACACATCGATGTCAGAGATATAGGCCTATAGTTTTGCGCATCTTCTCGACGATCCTTCTTGAAAACTGGAACTACCTGTGCTCATTTCCAATCATTTGGAACCTTCCGTTCCTCTAGAGACTTGCGGTACACGGCTGTTAGAAGGGGCAAGTTCTTTCGCGTACTCTGTGTACAATCGAATTCGTATCCCGTCAGGTCCAGTGTACATTCCTCTGTTGAGTGATTTCAGTTGTTTTTCTATTCCTTGGATACTTATTTCGATGTAACCCATTTTTTCGTTTGTGCGAGGATTTAGAGAAGGAACTGCAGTGTGCTATTCCATTGTGAAACAGCTTTGAAAAAAGCTTTACGCTTGTCATCCTTTACTTAAATGCCATTATCTTCCCAGAGTGACTGGATATGCTGTTTCGATCCACTTACTGATTTAACGTAAGACCAGAACTTCCTAGGATTTTCTGTCGAATTCACTGAACGCTTCACGCATAGACCTCCTTACGCTAACTTTGACATCGTTTAGCTTCTGTTTGTCTGAGAGGTTTTGGCTGCGTTTAAATTTGCAGTGAAGCTCTCTTTGCTTTCGCAGTAGTTTCCTAACTTTGTTGTTGAACCACGGTGGGTTTTTCCCGTCCCTCACAGTTTTACTCGGTACGTACCTATCTAAAGCGCATTTTACGATTGCCTTGAACTTTTTCCATGAACACTCAACATTGTCAGTGTCGGAACAGAAATTTACTTCCATATTCAGGGAGGCTGCAACGGAATTATGATCACTTATTCCCTGTTCCGCGCTTACAGAGTCGAAAAGTTCAGGTCTGTTTGTTATCAGTATGTCCGAGATGTTATCTCCACGAGTCGGTTCTCTGTTTAATTGCTCGAGGTAGTTTTCGGATAGTGCACTCAGTATAATGTCACTCGATGCTCTGTCCCTGCCACCCGTCCTAAACATCTGAGTGTCCCAGTCTATATCTGGTAAATTGAAATTTCCACCTAAGACTGTAACATGTTGAGGAAATTTATGTGAAATGTATTCCAGATTTTCTCTCAGTGGTTCGGCCACTAATGCTGCTGAGTCGGGATGTCGGTAAAAGGAGCCAATTATTAACCTAGCTCAGTAGTTGAATATAACCTCCACCCATAATAATTCACAGGAACTATCCACCTCTATTTCACAACAGGATAAACTACTACTAACAGCGACAACACGCCACCACCGACTGCATGCAATCTGTCTTTTCTAAACACCGTCTGTGCCTTTGTAAAAATTTCGGCAGAATTTATCTCTGGCTTCAGCCGCTTCGGTGCTTTCTATCAGCGCTTGAAGTTCCGGTACTTTACCAACGTATCTTCGACAGTTTACAATTACAATACCGATTGCTGCTTGGTTCCTGCATGTCCTGTCTTTGCCCCGCACCCTTTGAGGCTGTTGCCCTTTCTGTACTTGCCCGAGGCCATCTAACCTAAAAAACCGCCCAGTCCACGCCACACAACCCCTGCTACCCGTGTAGCCGCCTGCTGTATGTAGTGGACTCCTGACCTATCCAGCGGAAACCGAAACCCCACCACCCTATGGCGCAATGGGTTTTAGTGTTTGGGAAGGAAAATAACTGATGATGGTCGAAGTAGGGAGGATATAAAATGGATATTGGCAATGGTAAGAAAAGATTTACTGAAGAAGAGAAATTTGTGCACATCGAGTATAAATTTAAGTGTGAGTATATTCTTCCTGAAAGTATTTGTATGGCTGTAGCCATGTATGGAAGTGAAACATGGACGGTAAACAGTTTAGACAAGAAGAGAAAGAATGCTGAAGATTAGATGGGTAGATCACATAACTAATGAGGACTTACTGAATAGAATTCATGAGAAGAGAAATTTGTTGCGCAATCTGACTCAAAGAAGGGATCAGTTAGTAGGACACATTCTGAGGCATCAAGGGATCACCCAGTTAGCACGAAAGATAAGCGCTGGGGGTAAAAATAGTAGAGGGAGATTAATAGATGAATACAGCAAGCAGATTGTGAGGGATGTAATAGTTACTCAGATGGAGAGGCTTGCACAGGACAGAGTAGAAGGGAGAACTGCATCAAACCAGTCTTTGGTCTGAAGACCACAACACCAACAAAAATAAAGCATGTGTGTGCACTAAGTTTAGATTCGCTTGCAAAGCGATATTTCTTGCGGCTGCTGTCACTGTCAGAAATATAATTTGCTACGCAACTGATATAAACTGACAAACTTTTACATCTCTCTCTGGTATAAAAAAGATTTAATCGATTTTAATCACTGTTATTAGCTACGTCTTCTGCGTGGCACATCGTAGGAAACCTGCCTTTTTGTAGAGGAGGCGTTTTCGTAATCCCAGACTTCATCCAGAAATCAAAGGACGAAATCGTTTTTTAAACGTTTACTTATACAAAATATCGCAACTGTCCTTGCTTTTTGGTCGTTTATTTCTTCTTAGTAAACCAGTCAATGTAGCTATGTCGTAAGATATACGTGTTATTAGCAACAGATTTTGAATTACGGCTGTTAGTCACAGACTCTAGAAGGTCTCTACATGATTTCATATGACGTCAACACAGACGTTACAACTACATGAAAACAGCATTTATTGCACAATCATCAGTTTTCATATCTGAAGAGAGACCCTTCCATACCTGTTTTACTACCTGTTTTTTTAAAGGAAGCAAGAAGATTGGATTTTCACGGCGGAACCTCTTTAGTTTTTACAGTACCTGAATTAGTCAAGTCTGGACTGTAAAACGACGGTGAGTTCATAGGAGAAACGTTGGAATGATGTGATACAGCATGTCACATGCATACCTTACACAAAATAGAAAGATGTTCTCCACTGACGGTGCACTGCTCATACATTCGGTTCATAAGTGTAAAAATATCCTCAATAAAGAAAGAGCAAAATTTTCTCTCTGTTACCTGGTCTCATATAAATTGCAGCCACAATAGAAGAAACCCGAGTTATAATGACCTGTTAAGGAGTTTTTATTATTAAAATACCGTGAATCAATTTCTATAATTGAACAGAAATATTACTCAAATATTCATATTATTTGAATAGAAATATTACTCAACACAATATTAATATTTTAAATAGTCAAATACTGAACAACGCTTTGCGGGCTGGGCAGGTTGCCTCTCAAATGTAAGAATAAGTCATTTTTGTAGGTGTAATATGTGTTGGAAACGCTAACATGCTGCTACCCACACACTGTTTGAAAGGGAATTATGAAATATCATATAATGAAAGACTTTGCGCCACACTACACACAGTCCTCTGACTACGTGATTTTGTTCCGTGTGCGTTGGATCGTGGTCCAAGGCGTATTTCTCTGCCTAATGCTTCGTTTCCAAGTCGATTTTTAGTGTAGGAAAATATTACCAAAATACTCTGACTTATTAGACGTAGCTGCAGCAGTACTTACTTGAATATTTCGGAATTTTTCATATTCGTAGCTACATGAGAAGATTTTATTTAGCTGAAAAGTCATGAATCAACTCATTGTATAGGTCTTCATTTATTCACACAACACGAACTTACCAGCACCTCAACTCTCCTACACTATTGTTCATAATAATGAACTGACTACTACTTCATAGGTTACGAAGAAATATAAATTCGTTATCAATTTAACAGTTTTGACAAAAAGTTTTTCTATGCTAAAAGTCATAAAATAAATCTCTTTAACAACTGCTATAAACATATATACATTTTCATGAAAAGTAAATATACGTATTGTAACTCCTTTCAGTGTTTGTGGCACGAATGATAAACCTTTATTAATCTGTACAGAGAAAAGCATTTCCAGTACTACCAAATACAAAGAATTGGCTAACTGTTTACATTTTACATTTTGATTAGTCCATTATCATTTGCCATTTCCTGACTTGGACAAATTATCTTCTATATATCATTTCAACTGCCACTAAATAATTATTTTAAGCTGAAATTTAAGCCATGATCATAAATGTTTAACATCATAATAAAAATATAATTTTGTATCGTTATTTACTCAAACAGGTGTATCGTGTACTATAATAGCTTTACACCAGTTGTCTAGGAGTAGCGCCTTCTATCAGTAATTTTGATTTGATTACTAATAGAATGAGATTCGAAACCCAACACAGGTTAAATTTCGATTAACAATCACCATTGGCAGCACAAGAAGCCATCCTCATTCTGCCAACAGCCTTGTCAAAAGAGGGTGGACGAGTGGACAGAGGTTCAGGCCACACTCTTATCCTTGGGATGGGAAACTTGCATGCTTTCATCATTCATTTACAATCAAGACTTTAATAAAATTGCAAAGGTAATGTTAATCAGAACACTGGGAGGAGCTGTGGTCTAAATAACTGATTTATTCATTTCTAACATCACATGACAAAAGATGGCTAAAGAAATGCCACACAAACATTTTTTTTTATTTGACAAACGCTTTCAATTATGTACAGTCTATGGTGAACAAAGTGATCAGCTGAGGATCAACACACGACTCTAATCAAAACTAATCACTTTAGCTGGCTACATATATGTGAATCCGTGGTATGGCCCAAAAACTACGCTGCTATCAAGCATCTACACTCTACTATTCCATGAAGAAAAATATGGTTCCACAGAACAAGTTGGCGAGAAGCATATATTGGAGCCCTATGCCTTAGCAGCGAATGTTTTACCCTTTTGCTGGTCAGGGCAGCACACCACGATGCGCTCAGCAGTCATGGACAGCAACAATCTGTAATTAAAGGCGCGTGCCTGGAAGGATGCAAATACGCTGTCTCGCGTTCAGCTAATTGGGAATGCAGGTACTTCCCTACGAGCCTCTGAAACCCAGTGGATTCCAATGTGCAGGTGGACCCATTTGCTGGTCTGCCAAACCAATTTGACTCTGTGACACGACTATGTGTGACGGAATATGTCAAATGTTTAGATGGCTGACTCAAAACAAATAAGCACACCCATGCATCACTCGTTGTGTGCATGATGCAAGAAGCAGTACCTCTGACGGTTCAGATGGTGACTGGCATAGGCTCTAAGTGGCACCCTAGCAAATGGCACAAGTCTCACCGTATAGGTAAAGACCTGCCGTTCTTTACTAGCGAAGCACCAGTACAAGAGTGTGTTCTCTTTCTCTCAGCTTTCCTCGCCAGCTCGGTAGCATATCACATTTACACCTTAGACTACTTCCACTTTAGCACAAGCCAGTCACAAACCGGAGCACAGCATCTGAAGTTGTGAGACAGCCCCTGCTCTGCATTCAAAGATGTGACCAAAAAGCGACTTTAAAAATTAATTGGGAGAAAAGGAAAAAGATTCAGCTTCACAGCCTCTGCCCTACGTATTTAAGCTGCGCCTTTGCTAAAAGCATGACCTGCGTGGAACCACAGCCCTCCATAAAAAGATCGGTATCTCCCCTCTTCCATCCATTTCGTACTTTCCAAAGAACGGCAATAAACTAACTAAAAGCCTTGTGCCTTCACAAATATGTTTTGTAGCAGAGTCTGGACGCCTGGGTGCCACTGGCCTGTCCCACAGAAACTCGCAGAAACTCACAGCCATCTCATCGGCTTCCTAACAAGACCCCATCCTCTGCTTTATTGCCAGTCATCAATGCTCTGCTCATAGCTCCAGCGACTCCTCAGCGCTAGTCAGCCTACCTGGTTGCAGCTGACGACCGACTGGCGTCATCCAATGTGTCTGCACATTGAGACTGAGGGACTGCGCAGCCCACAAACGTTTTCACCCAGGTTCTGCAGAAAAAAACGCTCTCCTTCTCCCTCAGCCAC
Organism: Schistocerca piceifrons; assembly: GCF_021461385.2. Lineage (NCBI taxonomy): Eukaryota > Metazoa > Arthropoda > Insecta > Orthoptera > Acrididae > Schistocerca > Schistocerca piceifrons. The sequence continues at coordinate 681,097,549 of NC_060141.1, read as the reverse complement.
TGTACACATCTGCTGGTCAATTAACTTGGCACCCTCTTCCTTTGAATGCAGGTAAAGCTTACCGCTATTCCTTCACAAGAGCACACAAGCAAGAGTGTTAACTACTGCCAACCATTTCATCATATGAATGAAGTCAGATTGTATCCGGCATAGCAACCAAATAATAAAGATCATCTTCCCTAAGAACATTAAGCAGCATAAGACTGTATCAGAAGTGAGAATGCCATGCTATCTCTCAAACTGTTTTAAAAGTGGAAGAATCAACAATGATCAACGGCATGAGGATGCAAAAGGCAATGGAAACCACTGCATTAAAGACATATTACATGTACCCACATGACATGTGGTATGTAATAGAAAAAGTGTCTCTCCATTGACAAAAGATTCCGGAACAATACCCCATTTGGATTAGGGGCTGCCAAGAGGGGGGTGACCATGAGAAGACTGAATAATCAACGAAAGGATAACGCTCTACGAGTTCGGGTGTGCAATGTCAGAAGCTTTAATGTTGTAGGGAAGCTAGAAAATCTGAAAGGGAAATGCAAATGCCCAATTTAGATATAGTAGGGATCAGTGAAGTGAAATGGGAAGAAGACAACGATTTCTGGGCAGATAAGTATAGTGTAATATCAACAGCAACGGAAAATGGTGGGACAGGTATAGGATTTATTACGAATGGGAAGCCAGGACGAGAGTGTGATACAATGAACAGTTCAGTGATGGTGTTGTTCTTGTCAAAATCGACAGCAAACCAACACCAAAAACGATAGTTCACCTATACATGATGGCGTCGATAGCTGAAGAGATAAAGAAAGTATGAGGGTATTGAAAGGGTAATGAAGTACATAAAGGGAGATGAAAATCTAGTAATCATGGAGGACTGGAATACAATTGTTGGGGAAAGAGTAGAAGAAGATTATGGACTTGAGACAAGGAATGAGAGAGGTGAAAGTCTAATTGAGTTCTATAATAAATTTCAGCTAGTAGTAGCAAATATTCTGTTCAAGAATCACAACAAGAGGAGGTACACTTGCAAAAATGCGAGTGATACAGGTGGATTACGGTTAGATTACATGATGATGAGAAAGACTTTCCGAAATCAAGGGACTGGACTGTAAGGCGTACCCGGGGGCAGATAGAGACTCAGGTCACAATGTGGTAGTGATGAAGGGTAGGCTGAAGAGTTCAATGCGCAAAGAAGTGAGATACAGGAGTACTAAGAGATGACGAGACACGCTTGAAGTTCTCCAAGGCTACAGATACGGCAGTAAGGAATAGCTCAGTAGGCAGTACAGTTGAAGAGGAATGAACATCTCTAAATAGGGCAATCACACAAGTTGGAAAGAAAAATATAGGTACAAAGAAGTTAAATGTGAAGAAACCATGGGTAACACAAGAAATACTTCAGTTCATCTATGAAAGAAAGAAGTACAAAAATGATCTGGAAAATTCAGGAATACAGAAATACAAGTCTCTCAGAAAAGAAATAAATAGGATGTGCAGGGATGCTAAGACGAAATGGCTGCGTGAAAAATGTGAATGAAGAAATGACTGTCGGAAGGACTGACGCAACATACAGGAAAGTCAAAACAGCCTTCGGTGACACGAAAAGCAAGGGTGGTAACATTGGGATTGCAGCGGAAATTCCACTGCTAAATTCAGAGGGGAGAGAGGATAGGTGGAAAGAATACATTGAAAGACTCTATGAGGGGGGAAGATTTGTCTGATGGGATAGAAGAAGAAACAGGAGTCCATTTAGAAGAGATAGGGGGTCCAGTTTTAGAATCAGAATTTAAGTGAGCTTTGGAAGACTTAAGATCAAATAAGGCAGAAAGTGTAGATAACACTCCGTCTGAATTTCTAAAATCATTGGGAGAAGTGGCAACTAAACGAATGTTCACGTTGGTGTGTAAAATGTATGAGTCCGGCGACATACCGTCTGTGTTTCGGAAAAATATCATCCACACGATTCCGAAGACTGTAAGAGCTGACAAGAGCGAGAATTATCGCACAATCAGCTTAACAGCTCACGCATCCAAGTTGCTGACAAGAATAAGAGACAGAAGGATGGGAAAGAAAATTTAGGTTCTGCTAGATGAAGGTGTTTCGCTTTAGAAAAGGTAAATGTACCAAAGCGGCTATTCTGACGTTGCGGTTGATAATAGAAGCAAGACTAAAGAAAAATCAAGAAGCGTTCATAGGATATGTCGACCTGGAAAAAGCTTTGGACAGTGTAAAACTGTGCAAGATGTTCGAAATTCTGAGAAAAATTGGGATAAGCCATAAGGACAGATGGGCATTATACTGGGTGATCAAAAAGTCAGTACAAATTTGAAAACTTAATAAACCACGGAATAATGTAGATAGAGAGGTAAAAATTGACACACATGCTTGGAATAACATGGGGTTTTATTAGAACAAAAAAAAAAAAAAAAAAAAACAAAGTTCACAAAATGTCCGACAGATGGCGCTGGACAGCAAAACGTCAGTAACTGCACAAGACAATTGTGTATAAAAGGAGCTGTAATGAGAGAGAAAATCATATGCGCCAGCAGTCGCAGCATTTTGACGTTACCTCAAAAGGCGCTTTTAGTATAGCTGTATTATCAGAATGGGGAATGTGCTAGTTCAGTGTTACGATCCTATCGCCATAGGAAGGGGATTCGAACGGGTAAAGGTCCGTTGACAAATGCAGTTGTGGCGAGAATGATTTCGAAGCTCGAAGCCATGGGTTGTTTAGATGATAGACCCCGTAGTGGCCGACTCCGATGCTATCCGTACAAAATCCATCGGCTTAGTAAAGCGGAGTGCATTTCTGGCCAAGAGAAGTCTACTGATATCAAACGTTCTCCTTAATTTGAGGAAAAAATTTCCGAGAATATATGTCTGGAGCGCAGCATTGCATGGTAGTGAAACATCGACTGTGGGAAATCCGGAACAGAAGTGAATCGAAGCATTGGAGATGTGGTGTACAGGCGAATGTTGGAAAGGAATATATGGAAAAAATTGACAAGGAGAAGGGACAGGATTATAGGCCATCTGTTAAGACATAAGGGAATGACTTCTGTGGTACTAGTGGGAGCTGTAGAGGGCAAAAACTGTAGAGGGAGACACAGAGTGGAATACATATAGCAAATAGTTGAGGATGTAGGCTGCAAGAGCTACTCTCAGATGAAGAGGTTGGTACAAGAGAGGAATTCATGGTGGGCCTCATCAAACCAGTCAGAAGAGATGCCCCTGCCCCCCCCCCCCCCCTCCAAATAATGTACTTGAATATGAGACTATTACATCACAATGTACAGAAAAGTCACAGAAATTCAAAACCAGCTTTTAACACAAAAGAAGAAGCGCTGAAATTAGACAAATTTTGCGCTTTAATGCTAAATAAAACAAGTAGCGCTAACTCTTCCCCAGTGGAAGTTCCATAACACACTTCGTCGCGATTCCACGATTTTAGGCAACGGCCTGCTAACGTTAGGAACTGACATTTGCATGGATATATATATATATATATATATATATATATATATATATATATATATATATATATATATATATATATCGTTCATGTTGCTAAGCTTGATTAATTTCGATAGTGCTTTCTGTGTTTTTATTGCTTCTGATGGTGTCTCCAGTACTGAGAGACGATATGCACAGAAACATGCCTTGGACCAGGAAAAATCAGCAAGCACCAAAATACTGGCAGCGAAAGCCTTTATTGTATAATAATCCTCATACTATTACAGCGAATTAAAAAAATCATTATTTGATGGAGCCACGGGATATAACCGATAAATCCATCAGCTCTAATTGACGAGTTACAACAGCGATAGATAAAAGTGAGCCAGTCACCTTTCTCAGTGATATAATTGTATCCCACACGTCCCACACAAGTAATTTTCAAACCATTTGCAATGAAGAGATAGCCGAATATCGGAATATGGCAACTGAGGTAGAAACTATGTGGCAATATCAGAGTGTGGAAACCTATATGACCTGCAGAAGACAGGGCATCTGGAAATAGTTCGTCTTGTTCTTGGAGCACACAGTTAACAAAAGCGTGCTATTTCAACCATAACGTTTACACTAGTAACTTGAAAAATAAGTGAGCTCCTAAGTGACAATTAAAATAGTAATACTATTTATTCACACTTTGCTTATTTTGCGCCGTAGGTCAACAAGTCATTCTAAAGAAGTAAACAACACACAGAATGCAAATAGCTTTGCGTTTAAATTAAGGGAGGGAGAGAGAGAGAGAAATTCGCACCACAAAGGAATTATGCTAATAGGATGGAAGTCGGTAGATGTGATGTACATGCACAATCAAATCATTACAATTACAGAAAAAACTGGATGATTTACAAGAGAAAGAGCTCCACGAATTGAGCGCGTCAATAAAGCGTTGACCCACCTCTGGCCCTTATGCAGACAGTTATTCGGCTTGGCACTGGATGCCCTCCTGAGAAGCATTGTGTCCAATTGGCGAGTTAGATCTTCAAAATCTCAAGCTCGCTGGAGTTCGCTGGCTATAATTCTCCAAACGTTCGCAATAGGAAAAAGGTCCAGCGACCTAGCTACCCAAGGTATGATTTGAAGGCACGAAGACAAACCGTAGAAACTCGTGCCATATGCGAGCGGGCATTTCTTTTCACAGCACGTCCCCTTTGGTTGCCATGCACGGCACCGTTACAGAACAGCCGAACGTCGACGTTATTCTGGGCCCACTTTTATTGTCCTCCATGGTAAGTCATCTTGGACTTATATATCAGCGAGATAATGCCCGCTCGCCCACGGCGAGAGTTTCTACTGCTTGTGTTCGTGATTGACAAGCATTGTAGCCCGATCTCTCCCCAATTGAGAACGTTTGAAGCATTATGGGCAAGCCCCTCCAATCATCTCAGTATTTTGAGGATCTAGCGCACCAATTGGAAAGAAGTTGTCACGACGTCCGTCAGAGGAAATTCAACAACTCTATCAATCAATTCCGAACCGAATACCTGCTTGCATAAGAGCCGGAGATGGATCAACGCTTTACTGACTTGCTCAGTTGTGAAGCTCTTGATCTTGAATAAATCACCCAGTTTTTCTTAAATTGAAGTTATTTCTTTGTCTATAAATGACATTTACCGATTTCCGTCCCATTCGGTAATCCCAACGTGGTGTGTCGTTTTGTTTTTTTTTTTCCTTTTAGAGTGTGTTTTAAAGAAAATAAGCTGCAAAAGATGCAAGCTGTTGTAAGATTGAATTATATATGACTAAGAGGTTGCCGGCCGCGGTGGCCGTACGGTTCTGGCGCTGCAGTCCGGAACCGCGAGGCTGCTACGGTCGCAGGTTCGAATCCTGCCTCGGGCATGGGTGTCTGTGATGTCCTTAGGTAAGTTAGGTTTAAGTAGTTCTAAGTTCTAGGGGACTTATGACCTAAGATGTTGAGTCCCATAGTGCTCAGAGCCATTTGAACCATTTTTGACTAAGAGGGTGTTTATGGTCTGAGGTGTGGGATTGATCTGTTATTCTGTTATTCTGCGCAACGGATTAATCTGAGATGTACCCTTTACCCTGTGGCTCCTGCAAGATGCAATTTCCACCCCCACACTACTACAGAAGTCAGACAGACGCTCCTAACGTTCTAAAGAGAAATGCCTGAAAAACTTTCAGCAAGTAAATATCTTCTGAAGTCGTCCGCTGTAAGGAAATGACACAAAAATTCACAAAAACTTTCTTACGTAGCTAGTGGGATACTTGGGTACTGGAGCAGTGCTAGTTAGTGTAAGAAAAACATGAAACTAAGGAAAGTTATTATTTATTTTGCAAAATTCTGAGAAATCACAATGGCACTTTTAGTTATGAACTGAACAAGTTATATCCTGGTTCTTTTCGGAATGTGAAGTTACCTCTCAAGGATAGGATTCGCTAATGAAATTTCTATACAAAGTTTAAGATGGTTGTTGACTCGGTAGAATAGCTCAGAGGCGCGCCTACTGAACTTGAATAATTATCCTTTAGAATGTTTCTAGGTACGGTCGAGGCTGTCGCGTGTGAAATGCAGTGAAGTGTATTGTTGTGGAGGAAATATGGGGCTCGCAATAGCTGTAGCGCACAATACCATAAGCTGCGATGACTGCTGTCTGCGCCGCTCGCTGCTGACAAATAAGATAACTCTCGTTCTATCTGGATTGACCTGCGCCAATCAAACTCTCCCTATGTCTTGATGAAGTCAAGGATTCCTATTCGCCTCTATTCTAACTATTGGCGTGGTACACTGGTCAGATAACCAGTCCACCGCGATGCCACTCAAAATTCGCTCGCTGGCGTTTCACTATAACTCTGTCCGTTCACACCGCACAATAAGTGTGTCGGTCAACACAGTGAACAACGCTTAATTGCAAGGACTCAATATAGAATAGCACTTCGATTCTCTCTCGACAGAGGTGCTCTCCCAATGAAGTACTGAGGAGAGACTTGTTCCTCACTCCAAGAGCGACAACTGAACGGCGCCTCTCCACACCAGACGTGAAGGGGTATATCTTTCGGTCTCTTCCATTATTCCTTCAGCTCAAGGCGTCAGAAATATCGTCTGCCAATGAGCGTTGCTCTTCTAAAATGGGAGAATGACGCGACCAATCCGGAGATCTGTAGCATTGGCGTTTGGCGTTTGCTGTCTCCCTGTGAAAATCTCTGAAACTGCGTACTATGTTTAAAGAATGCGTAGGCTACCCGCTCCCAAACAATGCAGCGGAATTTGCTCTAGAGCCGAACACAGGATTGTTCCTCCCTTCCACTTGGGCCCACGCTGTCCGCTACACAGGTGGTCACCGGCCGACATATGCTGGGTCATCCTCTGAAGGGACCGGCGTCCCGTTGTGCGGTTTCTCTCCCGAACTAAAAGCTTCTGTGGTCGTCGTGTCTGCAATGTATGTGTGTACGCCAGCTTCGAGTATTTCAACCACAGTGCGCTTACTTGTTAATTGCATAACGTTTACATGAATTCATACAACATTGACTTTATCTTATCGAGTTTGGGTTCGAATGAAGCGTCTTGAAGCGCGGAATATGATTGTGAGGGCGGAATATGTAAGCAATGAAGGTCAGGAGACCATGATGTATTACAATGGTTAAGAAACTACAACTATCTGGACTTTGTTATCCACTATAAAGTGACACATCCAACCACTCTGACAGAATTATCATACGTCTTCCCAACATTCGCATTCAGATCGATCATTGTGGTCCAATAAAAACGAGATTTTCCTTAGCACGGTGATAAATATTCTATTCGTTTCAGTGTGAACAGTTTTCTACCTTGTGTATCTGCTCATTAGAACCTAGGAGGAAGTTTACACAATCGGTTCTCAAACTCCCGGGACTGCATTTTGTGGACGGGGAACATGGACGTTATTATTTGAAAAATGTAGGACTGCGCACAGTGAGGTTTCCTTTACTAAGGAAACGATTATTTAAATCGGTTGACATCAATCAGTTTCGAGTATACAAAATCTGGAATGGTATATCCTTTTGTTTTCCGGTCTTTTGGAAAGAAGTGTGTCAAGAGGCCACGAATGCACAATGCTCTCGGCTCATTCGGCCCCAGCAGACTTCAAGCTCTGCCGCGAACTCGATGGGGAGCTTATTGACAAAACAGAATCGATTCAATGGAATGTTAGGCAACTCTGAACAACAGTCTTCCACTCTAAGATTTTGTCAAGGTGATGGAGACTCTCTGTGTTAAGTATTGAAGGTATGTGGCAACGGATGAAATGCATGTTGAAAACTTTTACACCATTTTTAACTTTACCCCTTTTAACTTTATCTCATTGTCGTCCCGGAACTCACTGATCCTGCTGAGTCGCGAGAAGTGACCGCGCGGTTAGAGGCGCCATGTCACGGATTGCTCAGCCCCTAACGCCGGAGGTTCGAATCTTCCCTCGGGCATGGCTGTGTGTGTTGTTCTTATCATAAGTTAGTTTAAGTAGTGTTTAAGTCTAGGGACCGATTACCTCATCAGTTTTGTCCCTTAGGAATTCACACATATTTGAAAATTTGAACCTCCCGTGTACAATACGTTCTTATCATGAGTGTCTTCATTTATCAACAGTCTGATCCGGAGTACCAAGTTCTTCGCTTTTTCTGGTGTCTCCCTACCGTTTCTGCATGTGCAGCTGAAGCATATGTCAAATTTTGTGGCCATAGGAACTAACGTGATGCAGTTTTGCTCGATCTTGGTTGTAGGGGAATGACGTGCACATCTTTTGACCCTGTCACTGTTATTCCACTCCCGTTGCTATTCACCGCCATTTCTTTCGCTGTATTTTGCCATCCTCGTAGCAGAAATCATTTGTAATGCATCTTCCCTTTAGTCACAAGGTTGCAGATGTATGCTCCTCATTAATATCTATGTGATACCTGACTGATATGGACGAGAAGTGATTCCAATATGGAAGTACCGAAAGCACCAGTCTGCGAGCTGTATAGGATTCCCTACATCCTTTAGGTTACCATTACTTGGGTAGCCTTAATCAAAAATTGTTGTTCAGCTGAAATATCCTTCTGCTCATTGCACAACGGAATGTATCTGACGGTCAAAGCATGCTCGTCGAAAATAATTTTAAATGGAGACGAGTTACTTCAAAATAAAATTAACAAAATAAATCTACGCATCCACTCCGCGTCATACGCTGCGGTGTATGGCGGAGGGTATTTTGAGTACCATTGTGTCTTCTAGCCGTTTCCAGTTCCAGTCGCGGATAGTTCGTAGGAAGAACGATTGCTGGTAAGCCTCCGTTTAGCTTCGAATCTCTCTTCATCGTCTTTTCGTGAGATATACCTAAGAGGAAGAAATATTTTGACTGCCTCTTTTCGGCACGTAAGCCATCGGATTTTTAAACCACACCGTGGTGCAGGGCGCCTCTCTTGCCGCGTGTGGCACTGGAGTCGGTTGATCATATCTATGACGTTTTGGGACTTGTAAATGAACCTGTAACGAAAAGCGTCGCTCTTCTTTGGATCTTCTCCATTTCCTCTACCAGACATACATGGTATGGATCCCATACTGACAAGCAATATTGAAGTATTTGTCGCACAGGTGCTTTGCAAGCTACTTCCTTCGTTGTTGGACTACACTTGCTGAGGAGTCTTCCAATGAATCTCAGTCTGGCATCTGCCTTACTCGTGATTAATTTTATGTGACTGTTTCATGTCAAATCGCTCAGTACGCTTACTCCAAGGTATTTCTGTAATTGTTTTACAATTTAGTATAAAGGGTCTTTTTGCCAATGTATTCTCAATACGCCACATTTGTACTTACTTCCGTACCTAACGATAGAGTGAGGCAGGGTTGTAGCCTAACCCCAATGTTATTCAATTTGTGCATTGGGTAAGCTGGACAGAAAACGAAGGGGCAGTTTGGAAAGGGAAATAAAATAAGGGAGGGAAAAAAACATTAAGATCTGCCAATGTCATTGAAATTCTGTCAGAAGCTGCAAATTAAACGTATTGGATTATCTACAACGAAGAACCAAATCATTATGACCATCTGTGAATATCGTGTTGTTCCACTTTTGAAACAAAGTACGACAGAGATTCCGCTTGGCATGGATTCTACAAGTCCTTGATAGAATTCCAGAAGTATTTGACACCAGATGACTACGCACAGGTCAAAAAATTCCAACAAATAATGGGATGGTGGTTTATGGGCAATAGCTGGCGCCAGATATGTGTTCCAGTGGGTACTGATCAGGTATATTTTCTGACCAAGACATCAACGTGAGTTCGCTATAATGTCCCTCAAATCACTGTAGCACGATTCTGACCTAGCAACATAGACAGTTATCCTGTTGAAAGACGTCATAGCCGTGGGGGGAGACTTCAAACATGAAGCGATGCAAGTGGTCCATAACGATGTTCACTTAGTTCAGCGCTGTCGTGATGGATTTGATTAACAGCACAGATACCATGAAAGCGCAACTCAGTTCAAATGGTTCAAATGGCTCTGAGCACTATGGAACCTAACATATGAGGTCATCAGTCCCCTAGAACGTAGAACCACTTAAACCTCACTAACCTAAGGACATCACACACATTCATGCCCGAGGCAGGATTCGAACCTGCGATCGTAGCAGTCGCGCGGTTCCAGACTGAAGCGCCTAGAACCGCTCGGCCACAGCGACCGGCCGCAACTCAGTGTAACACTAGTATAATTCTGCACTCACCGCCTGCATCTGCGGTGAATGCGTGTTTCATGCTGCCATTCGCCTGGATGACGGCGTGTAGGGACACAGTCACGGACCTGGCGTAGCTAGAAATGCGATTCATTCGACAGGCGACACGTTTCTACTGACTCACGGTGAAAACTCAGTGTTGCTGTGCCCATTGCAATTATAACTGACAATATACTTTGGTCAGCGGAGGAACACGTAGGGGTGTGTGCTTTGGACCTCCATGTCCAACAACGTCTTTGAACAGTGTGCTCCGAAACACTAGTGCCTGCACTAGCATCGTACTCTGCCTTCAGATATGTCAGAGATCGCTGTCTATCCTGGATTACACTGTGGGGAATCCTCAGACGTCTACGTTTTGTGATGAGACGTGCTCGTCCAATAATAAGCGGCCTATCTCTTATTTCACCACCGTTCAACCACTTTCAGTGGGTGCTCACGACAGCAGTACGCAAACAGGCAACCCGATTCACCGTTTCAGTGATTCTGGTCTCCAGCCGCAGCGCCAAAACAATGTGCCCTTTCTCAAAACCGCTTATATAAGTGGATTTCAGCATTTACGCCCGTGTCTCCACTACAGTGACAAATGATTGCCCCTTCGTCTCTCCTCCGCTTGCATACTTCCCTTACATCTACATCATGCTCCGCAAGCCATCTAATGGTGTTGGCAGAGGGTACTTTTGGTATCACTGTCTCATCTCTCCTACCATGTTCCACTAGCGAATAGTGCGTGGGAAGAATGATCGTCGGTAAGCCTCTGTACTGGCTCTAATTTCTCCAATTTTATCCTCGTGGTCAACCCACGAGATATATATGTGGGGGTGAAATAATATGCTGTCCGACTCCTGAAAAGTGCTGTCAAGAAATTTCTGTACTAAATCCCTCCTTGTTGCAACACGCCTCTCTTGTAACGTCTGCCAGTGGAGTTTGTTTAGCATCTCCGTAACGCTCTCTCGCCAGGCAAACGAGCCCGTGACGAGACACTCTGCTCTTCATTTGATCTTCTCTATCTCCTCTATCAGTCCTGCCCGATAGGCATTACAGATAGATGAACAATACTCAAGAATCGGGAGAACAGGTGCCTTATAAGCCACTTCTTTCGTGGATTAGTTACATTTCCTCAACATTTGCTGGCCGGTGTCGCCGAGCGGTTCTAGGCGCTTCAGTCCGGAAGGTCGCAGGTTCGAATCCTGACTCGGGCAAGGATGTGTGTAATGTCCTTTGGTTACTTAGGCTTAAGTAGCTCTAAGTTCTAGGGGACAGATGGCCTCAGATGTTATGTCCCATAGTGCTCAGAGCCATTTGAACCATATTTTTGAACCTTAACATTCTTCCGATGAATCTGAGGCTTTTGTCTGCTTTTTCCACTACCTATCTTATATGGTGATTCCACTTAAGGGGACCACACCGTGGTTCAGGTCGAAAAAAATCGATTTTCGGTTCTCATCATATTTCCATAGATTAAGGTTTTATTGAAGTACTCTGAAAACTATTTTGCTGAAAAAATTTTTTTGAGCATTTTCCTACCACGTGTGTTTATGTGCCACGCCCACTTTTCTGTCACCCAGTTTTCAGCATATATTTTAGTTCTTTATAGCCCCTACATTGCACGTTACGGAGTGTTATTTTTTTTTTACTCCCGAGTGTGTTGGCTATCCTTGGAATGCAACGGTCGGTATTCTTTTGTTTCTGCTGTTTGTAAACAATACGCTTTCAAACACGCGGTTAGTTTGGTTCAAGTGTGATTGCGAGTAGTTGTTATAGAAAACTTGCAGGTATACTATGGGCAGGTAATTAGGAGAAATAAAGAAAATCTGATGGCAATGAAGAGAGATGTTTGGGCCATATTCTTCCATAAGTCCTTTACTGATTATAAGCCATGTCATGGATTGTGTGCATCAGGAGAAAATTCGTGGTGGAAATACAATAGGGCCCAGGCAACTGGAGAATCTTATTTTCACCAGCATTCTCTCCCTCCTGCTGTCATTACAGCAATTAAACCTATTTTCTGAGCCTTGGCTCAACCTGACCTTCTAAGGAAATGTCTGCATGGGCAGACAGAGCATAATTTGGAACTGCCTTCCTAAAATTGTATTTTTAGACATGCATACAATGAAACTAGGAGGTCATGATGCTGTAATTACATTCAACTGTGGTAATATTGGGAAGTGTTGGGTACTGAAAAAGCCAGGAATTAATCCTGATGAAAATATCATCACTGGGCTGCAACACTGCAATAAAATGAGAATAGCCGATGCAGACAGGTCTGCATCTAATATGGCCAAGAAAGCAAGACAAACATCCAGGAAGGTGAAAAAGAAGCTGGAAGGGCCATCATATGCAGCAGGACAGTTTTAATTAACTTTAAGTAACAAATTTGAATAGTTTTTTCTTTCCCACAAACTAAAGTTTCCAGAACGTATGTCCCATCATGTCAGAAACTATCGCAGATAAGTGAATGAAATTTTCAGAGACTCTGCATAACAAAAAATTTTCAGAGACTCTGCATAACAAAAAAAGCCACCTCTGGTACTACATTCATTAATATTCTCCCATTAGGAAGTTCACAAAAAATATTTCTGCAGAAAAAAACTTAATATTTTTTGTTAATAAATTTAAAAAAGTATTTCTTAAAAACTACAAAATGGATAAAGTAGATTTTAGTACAGTTAGCTCTATTTGCATCGTGTAACATACAGTAAAAATATTAAGGTCCTACATCAAATAGTTTTTATCAGAAAAGGGTCAAATACTTGCCTAAATTAACATGGGTTAGATACGCAGGATGTGGTCCCCTTATGGTCGTTTTGGATTGTTACCCGTAAATATTTTAAGCAGACACTATCTCCAGCTGTTTGTCGTCAATATTGTAGCTGTACAGTAGTGGATTTCTTTTCCTATGCATGCGCAAAATGTTACATTTATTTACGTTCAGGGACAACTGCCAGAGCCTGCACCATTCACCATTTCTCTTCACGGCTTTCTGAAAATTCTTATTATCTTCTGGCGTTGCTACTTTGGTATAGATAACTGCATCATCTGCGAATAGCCTTAAAAAGCATCCGACGCTTTCTACTAGATCATTTATATATATTTTAAACAGCAAAGGTCCTATCACACTTCCCTGTGGTACTTCGGATATTACCTTTACATCTGTCGATTTGGTTCTGTTAAGAGCGACGTGTTGAGTCCTATCTGCAAGAAAGTCTTGAATAATGTCACAGGTCTGTTCTGATACTCAGTAAGCTCGTATTTTTTTCATTAAACGGCAATGCGAGACAACGTCAAATGCCTTACAGGATTCAAGGAACACGGCATCAGCTTGAGCGCCGTTGCCCACTGTGCTGTGGATCTCATGTAGGAACTGAGCGAGATGAGTTTCGCCTGATCTCTGTTTGCGGAATCCATGTTGATTTTTATAGCGGAGATATTTATTTTCCAAAAACATCATAATTCTTGAGCATAAAACGTGTTCCATCACTCTACAACAGATTGACGTCAACGATATAGGTCTATAATTGTGTGGATCTGTCTTACGGCCTTTGTTATAAACGGAAATGACCTGTGTTTTTTCCCATTCGTTCCTCAAGCGATCTACGATAAATTACTGCTAGAAGTGGAGCAAGTTATTTCGCATGATCTTTGTAGAATCTTATAGGTAGCTCATCTGGTCCTGGCATCCATCCGCTACCAAGCGATTGTGGCTGCTTTCGTTCTGCTATCGGTTATCTCAATATCTGCTATTTCGACGTTCGTTACTCAAGTCAGTTGGTAACGTCTTACTTTCTAAATCATTGAACTCTTCTCTCATTGCTCTCGTTACGCTCATTTTCGCTTCGTTCAGCTTTTATTTGTCAGCTAGGTTTTTACTTCTCTTGAATCTGAGATTAAGTGCTCTTTGTTTACGTAGAGCTCTCCTAACACGATTATTCCCGTCTCTTAAAACCTTACTCGGAACTTATTTGTCTAGGGCATATTTAACGATGTCTATGATTTTTTTCCATTTGTTCTCCACATCTTCGTCGTCATCACCGAATATTTGATGCTGACAGATGAGATATTCTGAAATTTGTATCCTGTCACCCTTGCTGAGCAAATATATCGTCCTACCTTTCTTAACATTCCTTGTAGGACCAGTCGTCATATATACTGTCACAGCCTTATGATCACTGATACCTTCCTCTACGTTAACTGATTCGATAAGTTCAGACCTGTTTGTTGCCAGGAGGTCTAAGACATTACCCTCACGAGTTGGTCCTCTAACCATCTGCTAAAGGTAATTTTCGGACAAGACATCATGAACAATGCCACACGATTCCCTGTCTCTAGCACCAGTTTTGATGGCATAACGCTCCCAGTCTATACCTGGTAAGTTGAAGTCACCCCCTACTACAACGGCATGATCAGGGAAATTACTAATGATATTCTGCAAGTTCTGTCTGAAGTTCTCTACAACTACAGATCCTGAAAGCATCCGATCACCATTTTTGACCGTTCTTTGATACTCAGTTTCACCCAGATTAATTCACGTTCGGAATCCGTGATAACCTCGCTAGATTTTATCGACTTTTTTACTGCAGGAAAACACGCTGCCACCATTGGAGACTAACGTACCCTAACGATAAAAATTCCAATCGGAACTTAGGATTTCTTTGTCATTGACATCTGGTTTCAACCACCTCTCTGTTCTCAATGCTATCTGTGCATTATAACCTTCCGTAATCGATACTAAGTCTGGGACCTTTCCTTGAATGCTCCTGCAATTTACTAAAGTCATTTTAATCGTTCCAGTCTCTGATCTGCGAGGACCGAGATTCTCTCAGCTTATGTGCCTGCAACACCATCAGGCGGCATTCAACCTCGCGGTGGGCAGTGGTCATAAATTTGGCTCTTCAGTGTACATAAATAAGAACGTAAATGTTCGTTTTTACGAAACCATTAAGTCCCTAAAAGTTCTTCATCAATTCCTTTGAAATTTTAACACAACGTTGCATTCAAATACGCCCGTGTTTTTATACACCTACTGGAACGATATATGGCTTATGTATGTGCTCTATTAACTATATAAGGGAATCGGTGAAGAACATTTGGAAATTTCTGATTTTGAGCGAACGAACATTTACAACTATATAAATATAAAGGTAAATGTTCGTTTGCTCAAAATCTTATATCTCCGAAAATTCTTTACCGTATGCTTTGAAATTTTTGGAAACCCTGCATTCTAATTCGCGCGCGGTTTTATATATAGCTATTTTAATACATTACTATGTAAATAAATACGTAATCTATAGAGCAGAAACATTATTACCATAAATCTCGAATACTCTAACGGGCATTCGGACGAACACAGGCTATGCATATAGCCCATGGATGAAGGGGTGGGAGGAAGTTGACATAGAAAGTGGAAAGAAGGAACTGGACAGAAAGAATGGGCAAGAGGAGATGGAGGGAAGAGGGAGGAAAAGATGGGTATAAAAAGGGCAGAGGACATGATAAATCGAGAGAGAGAGAGTGGAAGGAGAAGAAGACTGACAAAGAGAGAGGGAGAAGAGAGATATCCAACTACCATACATACTACAAATGTGTGCTTTCTTTTTGCTTTCTTTTAAATTTAACCAGACTAAGCCACAGAAATACCAACAAAAGTAAAAGAAGAGTAACGGACAGTAGTCAAATTAAATCAGGTGATACAGAGGGTATTAGATTAGGAAGTAACACACTAAAGGTAGTGAGTGAGTTTTGCAATTTGAGCTTCAAATTAGCTGACAATTTCTGGAGAGGATCTAAAATGCAGACTGGAAATAGCAAGGTAAGAGTTTCAGAAAAAGAAAATTTTATGAACATCTATCACGAAGTTAACTGTTAGGAAGTCTGATTGCATTTGTCTGGAGTGTTGCCTTGTATGGAAGCATTAGAACTTGATGCTACAGAACAACGCTGAAATTACATTGAATTAGCAATTAGAAGATACTACAGAGAATTGGGGGGAAAATAAACTTATAAAATAACCTGATTAAAAGAAGGAACTGGTTAATAGGACACATCACGAGGCACTCAGGAATAAATCTGCCAACGGAGGAAAGTGCGGGAGTAAAAATTGTAGAGGGAGACCTAGGCATGAAAATGTAAGCAGGTTTTAACGGGTGTTTAGTTGCAGTAGTAATTCAGAGATGGGGAGCCTTACTCGGGAAAGACTATCATGGGGGGTTGCTTCATACCCGTCCTCGGACGGAAGACGACAATAACTGCAACAACAACAACAATAAATTTTATTTAAACCTGTTTTATCTAAATTTCGTATCGGGGAGCAGGGTAAACAGACATTAAGATATAACATATTTTTCAAACAATCACATTCCACTTCTTTTAAGTATCTGTATACTTTGGTCGCAGAATTACGAGGGCTATTCGGAAAGTAAGGGTCATTGGGCCACGAAATGTAAACCATAGAGAAAATCAAAAACATTTTATTTGCAACTACTTCTCTACATAGTCGCCGCCTCGACTAGGATATTTATCGGGGGGCTGTTCCAACTTTCCTATACCCTTGTCTTACAAGGCAGCCAGCAGTGCTTTCCACCACTACTCTACGCTGGTCTGGAGTTCGCTGTCTGTGTTAAAATGTTGTCTGCATAGCCAGCGGTTCATGTGAGCAGAGGCGAACATCAGAATGAACCAAGTTCATGCTGTATGATGGGTGATCGAACATTCCCATGGAAAACACTGCAGGGACGTCCTCATTGCCCCTGTAGTGTGTGGCCGAGAATTGTCATGAAGAAGGAAATGCATGCCATGTACGTTATGTTGGGTTGCATGAAACAGGCGGAACCTTGCACCGGGCATCCATGCTTGACGGGAGACGCTACTGCTCTAGACACCTTTACATGCTCACTGAGTGCTCAGAACGGAAAAGAGTGACGTGGCGCGATCGACAAATCTGTGGAAAGCTTCATCGGCTTTCCGCTTCGTTTCCATTTCGTGATCCACCAGACCCTACTTTCCGAATAGCCCTCGCCTCGCATTTAAATCTCCAAGGACTTGGATGTTACGTGACAGCCCCGTCCCTCTCAAAATAGTACTTCACGGTACAAATGGTGTGTGAAGTCGCTATAACAGGACAGGCTGCGTATTTGGTGGTTGATTAGCCAGACATCTGCGCGTGACTGTAGAAGACTCGCTTTCGCACTTCAGCTCTTCTCCGAGAGGGAACAGAGTAAAGTCTCAGGGAGCTCGCCGGAGGGCTGGTGGCTGATGGTGTTTTGCGTGGGCCTTCCTCGCGGGGCCATCCATTACGATCGGGCTGCAATTACACGGCTCGGCGAGCGTGCTGATTCGGGGAAGCATTTTGAGCGCCGCGCAGCGCCGCGAGCTAATCCTGGGCCCTTAGTTGCACAGTGCTGTGCCGCCCTACTGCCTCACTCACAGTGGAATGTTTTCATTCGCCCGTCATCCCATCGGCGTGCACTGCAGCTAAGCGTCTGGAAAAATCGTTAAACATTAAATAGCCTCTGCTAAATAGATTGTGCTGTTTGCTCAAGCTAGTTGTTAACTGTATTGTGCAGTAAAGGCAGTGTAGAAAAGTAAATCCAACGCAGGATGGTATCCGAAATGCCGAAATTCTTCTTTTTCTTCGTATTTATCTTGTGAATTTTCCCTGCATCGGTCCAGAGTCAGCATGGTTATTAACGAATTTGGCATGGTTTAATGGGTGGCTGGTTTCCCTTCCTGCCATCATCCCATTGCGGAATATGACTTGTGTACCCCAGCTGTGTGCGTACAGTGTTATTCACGCGAAAATGAGTAAAAATTTCCAAATATTTATGAATCGTGTAACTGAAGCACGACTTGGGTACCAGTCCTGCATTCATGTAGTCAGATGTGGGAAACCACCTAAAAACCACATCCATGTTGGTCGTAACATTAATCCTCGTCATTAACCTGCTGAGCGGATTCGATTTGGGGCCGGAAAACCTCCTCATACCGCAAGAGATGCTTTAACGCGCATGGATGCCTGGGTGGATATCTACATCAAGGAAAAGTATTCTCTGTCATTATTACAGTGAGTGGTACAGTGTTCACATCAATGCATCTCTCAAGATCTTAATTTTATTCATTCACTACAGAACTCTTTTTGTGTCTTCTTGACGCTATCCTGTAAAAGCCATTATATCTTTGCCCTACAAATGCGGCTTTGATGCACTTGTTGTGGCCAGATCTTGGTCTACCTCTATAATTCCTGACTGACTTCCACACTTCCTTCCATTACAAAATTTTCTTTCGTTCTATAATGTGCATATTCGAACTGAAGTGATGAATGAAAGTTTGTACCAAGGGGGAATAGCAAGTGGATTGAGGCGTGAATGGGAATTTGGATAGAGAAGGGAGGCGTAGTAGGGTAGTGTGTGTAGTTGTGGAAAACCACTGTGCCAGTGTGGTGTTGTGGTTGGAGCACCTACCTAGTCTACAGGCGTCCTGGGTTCGAATCCCAGTTTTGATAAAAAATTTCTTTCATTGCTTCAGTCTGCATATATACATCATAGGTATTCGAGACTTTGAAGAATCTCTGGAACCATATAGTTTCATTTGAGTATTCTTTCGTTATTTTCTTATTTATTTTCCAATAAGACAATATTATACATTAAATTTAATTTTCATTTTCCACTGTGTCTATCAGCCGACTAATTTTCTTCAACAAATCTTCTACTTCATGTCTTAATTCGTAGTCAATGTGTCCGGTGGTCACCCTCTTTTATTCCTTTCTGGTGGTTTCCATTCCCTGCTACGCCGTGGAAATATCTCCTCTGATATCCTTTTCATATTTCCGTACCATATGGGTTGCTTTTATTCCACATAATCAATAATAAAACTTCTGCCTCAAGGTTCTTCCTGATGACTCCATATCTGGTACTATATCGTCTGAAGATGAGTTCAGTCTCCAAGATTCCATCTCTGTTATCATTAATCTTTTCACCGATATTTAACTGCCCATACTTCTGATCCATATATTCTAATGTTTGTAATTTATTGTTTCTTCGTGTTTGCTCTTGTTCGCTTTATATCCTGTCGATCTCATAAAAAAACCAACAAAAATTGCCAATAGTTAACCTTCCAGCATTTTTTTCTTTAATTAGTTTCTTTATTTTGTTTTGCAGCTTCTCTGAATTTGTATTCTTCGCTATCCAAATCTGTCTTCCAGTGTCAAATCATGACTTACTCTTCCTATTACCAAGTATTTTTTTATTCATGATAATGTGAAGGCCTCATTTTAGATGCTACATTAATTTTCTGATGATGCATTCATTCTCTCTATGTGGTCTCAAATTTAGCTGGTCATAGCCAAATTGTACTGAATATGTAGTGCTATCATTTACTGGAATTCCCATGCTCTTACTTTGCAATGCCTTCCTCTAAATGAAAGAGTGTCAGTGATAGGCTTCCTCGCTGATGCAATTTTTGCTGCAGAATTTTCGGTTATGTTCGAAATTTTTTTGTGTTATTCTTTTATACCTAATCTACACTCCTGGAAATGGAAAAAAGAACACATTGACACCGGTGTGTCAGACCCACCATACTTGCTCCGGACACTGCGAGAGGGCTGTACAAGCAACGATCACACGCACGGCACAGCGGACACACCAGGAACCGCGGTGTTGGCCGTCGAATGGCGCTAGCTGCGCAGCATTTGTGCACCGCCGCCGTCAGTGTCAGCCAGTTTGCCGTGGCATACGGTGCTCCATCGCAGTCTTTAACACTGGTAGCATGCCGCGACAGCGTGGACGTGAACCGTATGTGCAGTTGACGGACTTTGAGCTAGGGCGTAAGTGGGCATGCGGGAGGCCGGGTGGACGTACCGCCGAATTGCTCAACACGTGGGGCGTGAGGTCTCCACAGTACATCGATGTTGTCGCCAGTGGTCGGCGGAAGGTGCACGTGCCCGTCGACCTGGGACCGGACCGCAGCGACGCATGGATGCACGCCAAGACCGTAGGATCCTACGCAGTGCCGTAGGGGACCGCACCGCCACTTCCCAGCAAATTAAGGACACTGTTGCTCCTGGGGTATCGGCGAGGACCATTCGCAACCGTCTCCATGAAGCTGGGCTACGGTCCCGCACACCGTTAGGCCGTCTTCCGCTCACGCCCCAACATCATGCAGCTCGCCTCCAGTGGTGTCACGACAGGCGTGAATGGAGGGACGAATGGAGACGTGTCGTCTTCAGCGATGAGAGTCGCTTCTGCCTTGGTGCCAATGATGGTCGTATGCGTGTTTGGCGCCTTGCAGGTGAGCGCCACAATCAGGACTGCATACGACCGAGGCACACAGGGCCAACAGCCGGCATCATGGTGTGGGGAGCGATCTCCTACACTGGCCGTACACCACTGGTGATCGTCGAGGGGACACTGAATAGTGCACGGTACATCCAAACCGTCATCGAACCCATCGTTCTACCATTCCTAGACCGGCAAGGGAACTTGCTGTTCCAACAGGACAATGCACGTCCGCATGTATCCCGTGCCACCCAACGTGCTCTAGAAGGTGTAAGTCAACTACCCTGGCCAGCAAGATCTCCGGATCTATCCCCCATTGAGCATGTTTGGGACTGGATGAAGCGTCGTCTCACGCGGTCTGCACGTCCAGCACGAACGCTGGTCCAACTGAGGCACCAGGTGGAAATGGCATGGCAAGCCGTTCCACAGGACTACATCCAGCATCTCTACGATCGTCTCCATGGGAGAATAGCAGCCTGCATTGCTGCGAAAGGTGGATATACACTGTACTAGTGCCGACATTGTGCATGCTCTGTTGCCTGTGTCTATGTGCCTGTGGTTCTGTCAGTGTGATCATGTGATGTATCTGACGCCAGGAATGTGTCAATAAAGTTTCCCCTCCCTGGGACAATGAATTCACGGTGTTCTTATTTCAATTTCCAGGAGTGTAATTTCCTGGCCATCATCTGATTTAATTCGACTACAGTTGATACCCTCGTCATACTGTTGATGTTCATTCTTCTACCGTTTTTCAAGACCCTGCTCGGAAAAATTCCCTGTGGTACTCCGGATATTACCTTTACATCTGTCGATTTTGTTGCGTTAAGATCGACGTGTTGAGCTCTATCTGCAAGAAAGTCTTCAATCCTATCACAGATCTGCTCCGATACTCCGTAAACTCGCATTTTCTTCATTAAACGGCAATGCGAGAGACTGTAAATGCCTTTCTGAAATCAAGGGGGCGGCCGTTGTGGCCGAGCGGTTCTAGGCGCTTCAGTCTGAAAACGCGCGACCTCTGCGGTCGCAGTTTCGAATCCTGCCTCGGGTATGGATGTGTGTGATGTCCTTAGGTTAGTTAGGTTTAAGTAGTTCTCAGTTCTAGGGGACTGATGACCTCAGGTGTTAAATCCCATAGTGCTCAGCGCCATTTGAACCAGTTTTGAAATCAAGGAACACGGCATCAACTTGAGCGCCGTTGCCCACTACGCGTTGGATCTCATGTAGGAACTGAGCGAGCTGAGATTCGTACGATCTCTGTTTGCGGAATCCATGTTGAATTTTATAGAGGATATGTTTATTTTTTAAAAAATCATAATACTTGAGCATAAAACATGTTCCGTAATTCTGCAACAGATTGACGTCAACGATATAGGTCTATAATTGTGTGGATCTGTCCTACGGCCTTTGTTATAAACGGGAATGACTTTTTTCCTTTCGTTGCTCAAGCGATCTACGATAAATTACTTCTAGAATTGGAGCAAGTTCTTTCACATAATCTTTGTAGAATCTTATAGGTATCTCATCTGATCCTGGTACCTTTCCCCTACCAAGTGATTGTAGCTGCTTTACAATTCCGTGATCGGTTCAGTCAATATCTGCCATTTCGACGTTCGTACGACGATTGAAAGGAGGAACGTTACGATCTTCCGCGGTGAAACAACTTCGGAAGATCGAAGTCAGTATTTCGGCCTTCTCTCAGTTATCTTCCGTTTCGGTGCCGGTGTGGTCGGTGAGAGAATTAATAGATGATTTTGACTCCTTAGTGATTTTACATACGACCAAAATCTCTTAGGGCATCTACTCAAATCGGTTGCCAACGTCTTACTTTCAAAATCATTGAGCGCTTCTGTCATTGCTCTCCTTACGCTTATTTTCGCTTCGTTCAGCTTTTATTTGTCACATATGTTTTTCAAGACCCTGCTCGGCTGAATTCCAGTGTCATCGCAGAAAATGAAAGTTTCACTTTCTAGCCAGGCACGGTGGCCGAGCGGTTCTAGGCGCTTCAGTCTGGAGCCATGCGGCTACTGCGGTCGCAGGTTCGAATCCCGCCTCGGGCATGGATGTGTGATGTCCTTAGGTTAGTTAGGTTTGAGTAATTCTAAGTCTAGGGGACAGATGACCTCAGATGTTAAGTCCCATAGTACTCAGAGCAATTTCAATCATTCGCTTTCTGATCCTGAAATATCGTTTCATTTTCAGTCGTGTCTTTGGCTTCCTTTACTGCATTCTGTATTTGTAGATTTCCAGACTGAATAACACGGGTGTTAGGCTACGGTGATGTAATGCGGCAGGCGCTCGGTCCTTACCCACTCGAGACGAGTGCGCGCACGGCAGCGCGCGGCCACACAGGCAGAGGCAAGGTCGGCCACGCCGTAACGGGACCCGACGGATGCCGGCGCCGCGCCCCTAGCCGCCGGAACCGGTTTGCTAACGCGAGTCTCTCTCCGCAGCGCCACGCCAGTGAAATCACTTGCTCGCTCTCCGTCCCTGTCTGTGTTTACCTGCAACACAGATTCTAGATTACGAAAGTCAAGGGTTGGAGACCTATTACCGCAGTATGTGTTTATTTGTAGGAATCAATCGATTTTATTAGTTCGATTCGTTCAGGGTTTCTGTACATATAAAGCCTACTTCTGATGAGTCAGCTCCACCGGCACATCGTATTGCTGCTCATACACCTCTGGGACGTCCTTCTTCCAACCGTCCACGGGCCAGGATGGCATTTGGATGTGCTGGAGTCACTTGGTATGGAGCCATTACGACCAGAAATCCAGGGTTTTAAGCGTCCGCCGGACTGGTTACTGGAGAGTCCCAGAGTGATTCAAGATTCGTTGCCGTACAGGAGAGATAGCACTCCTGCTTCTGTTTTTAATGCGTTCTCTGCTATTTTATCTAAGTACAACGACCATGTAGCTGTTTTTACGGGTGCGTCTAACAAGGGAACCTCCCCATCGCACCCTCCTCAGATTTAGTTATAAGTTGGCACAGAGGATAGGTCTTGAAAAACTGAACACAGATCAATCGAGAAAATAGGAAGAAGTTTGCTTGGACATATGCAGGATTTGACGGTCTACACTCGGAAAAATTTGAAAACGTTAAAAAGATATGTTTTGACAGAGCACAGGGAAAACTGTGCGACTGTGAAACTGTTACATTCATTTGTTGCAGTTTATGTGACAAACTCTTATGTTTTCATCACTTTTTTGGGAGTGATTATCACATCCGCAAGAAAACCTAAATCGGGCAAGGTAAAAGAATCATTTTACCTATTCGCCAAGTTAGATGGGTCGACAACATACTCCTGTCATGTGACGCACATGCCGTTACCAGTGTCGTATAGAATATATCAGACGTGTTTTCCTGTAGAGGAATCGGTTGACCTATGACCTTGCGATCAAATGTTTTCGGTTCCCATTGGAGAGGCAAGTCCTCTCGTCTACTAATCGCACGGTTTTGCCGTGCGGTCGCAAAACACAGACACTATATTTATTACAGTGAACAGAGACGTCAGATCACAACTTTGCGAAAATAAAGAAAGTAAACTTTTCACTCGAGGGAAGACTTGAACCAAGGACCTCTCGTAACGAGCTGCTCACGCTAACCACGGGACCACGGCGCTCCTGAGCTCATACTCTCCTTGATGATGCCTATCTTGCACATGGACTACACAGTTTGTACATTTTGCTTATTTTTTTTCATAGTTCCACACAACTTCTTCCTGTTTTCTCGATTGATCTGTGTTCAGTTTTTCAAGGTCTATGCACTGTGCCAACTTATAACTAAATGTGAGGGGGGTGCGATGGGGAGGTTCCCTTGTAAGCAGGGAGACTCCGTTGGTTGCTCTGTCGATTTCCCGGATCGTCTCTTCCAGAATTTACTACCTTCGACGCAGAATTATACGCGATCTTGCGTGCACAGGAGCAGATGAGACGTTATCCCGCTGTTAGATTTCTCGTCTGCTCAGATTCTCTGAGCTCCCTTTACTCTCTCGAACGTTTGTACCCAGCAGATATGGTAACGTGGAATATCCAGAATGCCCTCCTACAGCTACAACGACTGGGGGAGGAGGTGTCTTGGGCACATTGGAATTGCGGGGGATGAAAGGGCCGATCAAGCAGCCAAGATATTTCAGTGTGCTATCCCCCTGCGTGCTATCACCTCGCTGCTGAGGTACAAAGTCATGTGTCGATGGGAAGGCGAGTGGCTGGCAGTGGTCGATAAAAAGCTCCGTATCATCAAGCTTACTCAGCTGTAGAATACTTCCTTCCAGCCACGTCGGTGGGACGAGGTCCTTCTTACTCGACTTCGCATAGGCCACAGCCCTATGACACGGGGATTCTTACTCCGGCGAGAAGACCCTCCAATGTGTGGTGCTTGTGATGTGCGCCATATTTTGTTGGACTGCATCTTATTTGCCGTCCAGCGGGCTGCGGCGGATGTGCCGGCTGGTCGGTAGTCTATGTTATGTAATGATCAAACGAACGTGGTTCAGGATTTAAAGTTTTGTGAATTGTCCAATGTCTTTACTAAGATTTTAGGGAGAGGGTTTTAATTTGTTCACAGAATGACTGGCTCGCCTATATTTTCTGTAAGTGACCAGCCAGTGATAATTTCCTAGGGCGAGCTCCTTTCTCGCTTTACTTGTGTAGCATCTGTTACGCTGGCGCCAAGGTAGTCCCTGAGGGCTGGCAACCCATATTACACCTTAGAGGATGGGGTTGTCTATGTCCAAGGCGTACCAAAAGCATTATGGTAAACACTGGCTATTTACATACAAGATAATGGAAACAGACATTCTGAGCACTACTTCCTACAGGTGGAGCTTGGGCCACAGCCTGAAGGAAGTATTACTACGTCAAAATCTGATTGACTGGAGACAGCTATTTAGAGGCTAGAACCAGCCCTGAAATTCAGTTCACTCCGGATGCCGACTTCATGGACTTCGACCACTGAAGATTACGTCTCCGTCTCTGAATCGGACTTTAACTAGTGTGTGTGTGTTACCACGAACGTTTGAGGAAAATTAGAAGTGAACTTTTGTTTGCCTCGATTGGGAGATTTTTAGTGGCACCGTTATTGTTACCTTTCTTTTGTTTTGTTCCGTCATCAACCTTGTAAACTTACATAGATAAAAGTGGTGTTTGTGAAAAATTGCGAATTGTCAGTCACAACAGCATCTTTAGTCGTTTCCATCCTTTACTACTTCTGTCCACATTCGTTTCTTTCAATGTGTGTCAGGGCGCTGATAACCTCGGCGTTGAGCGCCCATAAGCACCTACACACGCACACACACACACACACACACACACACACACACACATACACACATATACACACACACACACACACAAAAGTACTCGTCTGTCTTTCATGGGAAAAAAGTTGTCAAACCGGCGGCGGAGGGCAACCAACAATTGATCTTACCTAGGTCTTTAGTTGAATCTACGGCTTTTAGATTAGAATGATTTATCGCGTAACCGAAGTTTAATGTGTTCCTTTTAGCACTCATATGGATGACCTCACAGGTTTCGTTATTTAGGGTCAACTGCTACTTTTCGCACCATTCAGATATTTTTTCAAAATCGTTTTGCAGTTCGTTTTGGTCTTCTCATGACTTTATTAGTCGATAAACGACAGCCTCATCTGCAAACAACCGAAGACGGCTGCCCAGATTGTCTCCCAAATCGTTTATATAGAGATAAGGAACAGCAAAGGACCTATAACACTACCTTGGGGAACGTCTGAAATCATTTCTGTTTTACTCGATGACTTTCCGTCAATTACTACGAACCTCTCTGACAGCAAATCGCAAATCCAGTCACATAACTGAGACGATATTCCATAAGCACGTAACTTTACTACGAGCCGCTTGTGTGGTACAGTGTCAAAAGCCTTCCGGAAGTCCAGGAATACGGAATCGATCTGAAATCCCTTGTCAATAGCACTCAGCACTTCATCTGAATAAAGGGATAGTTGTGTTTCACAGGAACGATGTTTTCTAAACCCATGTTGACTATGTGTCAATAGAGCATTTCCTTCCAGGTAATTCATAATGTCCGAACACAATATATGTTCTAAAATCCTGCTGCATATCGACGTTAACGATATGGGCATGTAATTTAGTGGATTACTCCTACTACCTTTCGTGAATATTGGTGTGACCTGTTCTAACAACCCCACCACAACAAAGGTCAAAAATTAATTATGATCTGTAGTACTGCTCACGCTGCTAAATATTGCATTTTCGGGCAACAACAAAGTTATATTATGTGGCAGATGTCATTAGAGCACAGTTAATAAAGTCATTTCATGAAATAATGGGTAAACTAGGCACTCATCTTTTCGTGTTTGCCACGCTGGTTTCGTTGTGAACTCATGGCTCAATCGTCGAAAATTTAGGTGGTGATGATTCCAAGCTCGGATGCAAAGAGGCCTAGGTGTTATTCTGCGATATTCAAAAGATTTATAGATGTGTTTCATAACCCATTCTTGAGGATTAAACTTTTGCAACTTAGCACAATGGTGATGTAAAAAAAGTATCAGCACTCCGAATTTAAGTTACACTTCTTTTTTATTACCTTTGTTGCCACATCACGTAACTCACAAAACATCACTTCACAATATAAAACATACTTGGAAATATCTTCCTCATTGTTAAAGTTCACATTTTATAAACTGACTACAATTTGCGTCTTTTCAACATGACGACCAAGACTTGACTCTCTAATAACTGCTTACGCGCCCAAAAATCAGAGTTACAAGTACGACAAAGATCATAGTGACAAAAGAAAGAATATACATAAGAAAAATTTCATTGCAACATAAACATATTGATGTATCAAAGTACCTCTACATTAATGAAATCAAATCTGAATGTTGTCTCAGAAATATGTTAACTACTTTACAGAAACATAGTTGGATATTACTGGTATCGAGAGGTTGAGGTGAGGTCCCGTAATAGTTACGAAATTCAAGTACCATTACACTGTGCAACTTTCCAGACTTTGGGTACGGATCTTTCGTCGAGCGAGCGGTTGTGTATGATTGTTAAGTATGGAGCTAATGCATCAGCATACTCCGAAAGGAACCTAATTGGTATGCAGTCTGGACCAGAAGACTTGTTTTTATTAAGAGATTTGAGTAGCTTCACAACTCCGAGGATATTTAATTCTACGTTACTCATGTTGGCAGCTGTTCTCGATTCGAATTCTGGAATATTTACTTTGTCTTCTTTTGTGAAGGCATTTCGGAAGGCTGTGTTTAGCAAATCTGCTTTGGCAGCAGTTCAGTCAATTGGACAAGTATCATTATCAACATTTCTCTGCAGAGATCGTATTAGGAGTTAGCTAAAACACGGCAACGAACTGTGTCAGCGTCTAACTGTGGAAACCTGCGCGAGCACGGTGCCGTGGGTGAGGAATTCTACTGAAGCCGCCTGCAAGCCTATACAGTAGCCAGCAGGTTGCGATGTTCGCCGAGATGGGCGGTAGCGAATTTTAGAGGCCATTGTCTGGCGTTTCGTCAGGCGTGTTTTACTCTCCCTACGGTCGGTTGCGTTTGGCGGTGCACCGTGGAGAAGAAAGGCGCCAGAGGATCGTTCTCGCGCGCTTCCGACAGCCAGCGAATGGGTTGTGGCGAAAGTCCGCACAGGTGCTGCGCGAGCCCGCTGTAAAATACACTCACCACCGACCAGAGGAGTATCGTGCTGCGAGACAGCCAGGCGTCGCCGCCTGCTCCACCACAGCTGCCGCTACCGCAGCTAAGCGAGGAGGTAATTTGTGTGCTGTTATGAGCGCAGTCGCATGTGAGCGCTGATTATGTCTACAACTGGCCCAGTTTCCTACATTCCAAGAGACAAGTCGCGAAATCGTATAACCATTGGATGGTTTCCCGTTCACCATGTAACGTACCTATGGTCTACTTTGTATGCAAGGCTTTACTGTGACACATGCACCTGATATTCCGCGGTTAGTACAAAGAAGGCATCGAATTTGAAGATCAGTGCTTACCGAGAGAATATAGTGTGTCATTAAATCACAGTTCACACAGCAGATACTATACAACTATTGATTATGACGGAAACAGTTATCTTCAGCAAAATGATCATTAAAACCACCGAATATCAGCCGCGCACAACACTGACGTATGTTACCTGAAACAATATTCTTCGCAACTCATGCTTAATTAATTTCGGCTCCACACATCAGCTCGAAAAGTTTGTTAAAAGGCTCATGCTATGAGCACTGTTTTTAAAGAACCAATCTGATTCGGGACCACCGGTGCAGATTTATTTTTACACATTTGTATTACGTTCGGCATTTATGTCAGCAGAGTTGCGTAATTTGGTACAAATGGTTCAAATGGCTCTGAGCACTATGGGACTTAACATCTGTGGTCATCAGTCCCCTAGAACTTAGAACTACTTAAACCTAACTAACCTTAGGACATCACACACATCCATGCCCGAGGCAGGATTCGAACCTGCGACCGTAGCAGTCGTACGGTTCCGGACTGAGCGCCTAGAACCGCATGACCACCGCAGCCGGCTTGCGTAATTTCAATTTGCCGCTGAGATAATTGTTAAGATGGCGGCAGACAATTGATAGAGACTTTCTATTGTTAGAGTAAATAAGATAGGTATTGGAAATGCTTATTAAACTTTACTTTCGTATTGTGCACTATCAAGCAAACATTTGATTTTTTTCTAAGGAAAACACAGACAAAACACGATACAAATCGTTATCATCAATGTCTGCGCTCCTTGCAGCGGAAAGAAACAATTAACACAGATAATGCTTACTGAGAGAGGAATTAAAGTTACAAATAATTATTCACTCATATTCATAATAATAATGAACTCTATTCTCAAATAATTATTAAGAAATAATTACAATTTCGTAACAGACCTCAGTTTGATATGCGTCCTCAACCCACAAAAGCCAACCAACAAAAGGTAAAAACAAAGGAAGACAAACGCAGATCATAAAAGGAATTTACAATTATCATTGTCTTTGTATGATACACATCGATATGTCCAATTACATCATAGAATATTATATAAATAATTAATATTTATCATCGTTTTCACTATTTTTTATATGTCGAATAGATAATGTTTGTAACTCTTACAGACATAAATTCCTCTCGTCGCACTGTAGCTAAAATTTATCTCGTGGATGTTACAGCGTTTAGTACAAAGAAGGCATCTAATCTGAAGATCAGTGCTTACCGAGAGAATATAGATAGTTACAATCTGATCGCTATCGTACGGGTGTTTGTTACTGCATACAAGCTGACCGAAATGTAAAAAATGGTAATAAATTAAAGTTTCACATTTTGAATGCAAGAATATGGTTTGAATGGATTTAGCTTCCAGAATAAGACGGGCCACAGCTCCAAAACCAGAAGAAAGTTAATTCTGGTAAATGATTGTCATCACTTAAAATTATGTAGTGCATGAGAAAGGAAGGAAGTAGCAACCGCACTAAATGCAGACACGCTAACTTACCTGTAAAAGAGACGTGTGACACGAATACAAAAGACGTTAATCTGGAACGCAGTGTTGGTAGTTACCTTAATATTCAAACACAATAAACAATGACTAGCAACAGTTTACGGAAACTGTACTGTGTTACGTTTCTTAATGGTTTGAAAAATTGCCTAAACTGTACAAAAACAGTTTTTATTCCTTACCTAACAAATGATTGAGTCTCAGATTAACGCCATAATAACTTCCATTGTTAACAGCAACTATTTCTCAGTACTAACGTTACGTAGATGTACACACATAATACAATTTACAATGTACAATATAAAATTCTAAACTACTTTGACAACACAAAAGCCAGCATACTTTTGTCAGAGGAAATGAATTTCAATCACGTTACTTTTAATTTAACCTGATTGTCTGCTGTAGTAATGCAATAGTATCTCAACCACTATATTTACGACTGCTTTTTAACACAATTAGTAATTGAAAAAGAGAAATTTGTTGACATCGAGTATATATTTAAGTGACAGGAAGTCATTTATGAAAGTATTTGTATGGAGTGTAGCCATGTATGGAAGTGAAATATGGACGATAAGTAGTTTGGACAAGAAGAGAATAGAAGCTTTAGAAATGTGGTCCTACAGAAGAATGCTGAAGATTAGATGGGTAGATCACATAGCTAATGAGGAGGTATCGAATAGAAGTGGGGAGAAGAGAAATTTGTTGCACAATTTGACTAGAAGAAAGGATCGGTTGGTAGGACATGTTCTGTGGCATCAAGGGATCACCAATTTAGTATTGGAGGGCAGCGTAGAGGGTAAAAATCTCAGATGGAGACCAAGAGATGAATACACTAAGCAGATTCAGAAGGATGTAGGTTGCAGTAGGTACTGGGAGGTGAAGAAACTTGCACAGGATAGAGTAGCATGGAGAGCTGCATCAAACCAGTATCTGGACTGACGACCACAACAACAATAAGTACTTCAAGTACTTGACTGAAAATCAACAATAAATATAGCTAGACATGGTTTGACGCTTTATTCCACATGTGAATTTCTCGGAATTTATGGTGAAAGGACAGGACCCTGCTGACGGTTAACGAGTCGGGTCAATGAAGTTTCTCTCGACAAATTTCTTTTTTGACTAAACACGGTATCACATTTGAAAAAGTTACTAAGTCGCTGACATGTGTATTGTTACAAAATACTATCTTTATCTTACTTTGTTATGCGTTACTTGTGGTGCGAAGTAGTGCTTATCATGAGATCCATTATTGGCAACAGGCTCTTCTTGATTAGCGAGGTGCTTGGATAAATTTGGGCCACACAGTATTCTTCACTACTTCCAAAACGTCTTAAGACCGTATATTATGCCCACATACTTGCTCTCCAACAAATAATTTGTTGGTATTACAATAATATTTTTGACACAAAACACTCTAGCATTAGCGGGCTAACACATACATTTGTTCCACACAACAGAAGCTTCACAACTACTTCTCTGCCTCTGCTTTTCCAACTGCGCGCACTCCTACCAACGATGTTACTATTACACGAAAGAAATTCTCTGTGCATTATTCAATAAAAACTTCTCTGACATGGTTGGCGTGTTAACTACAATGATTTGACATAAAAAATTCTTATTTATCCAATCAACATACATTTTCATAAGCACTAATTACTGGCAAAATTTATATATATATATATATATATATATATATATATATATATATATATATATATATTTACAAAATGGGTTATAAACTCGAAAAATCAAATAGCTGAGAAAAATGTGAGGCACTGTGTTGTAGTAATGCAACCTGACTATTACACTAAACCGTGGCAGTCATGTTTAACAATAGTTCCACATCCCAACAAAATTAATATGAACCTCAGCCTTTTACAAACTTGTTTGGGGTGTAAGGACTCAGACCTGATAGGAACTGGTGGAAGGACATGGTCGTATACGGAGGCATAAGTAGTAGGGTGAAAAAGGAATTCCTTTGCAGCGATAGCCTAAATTTACACCTGTCACTTCCTATGTAAGACCCTGACAAAGAGTCGCCCAGAGGCGATTCGGCAGGCCAGCATCACTAGGTTCTCCTGGGTTTCCCTTTAGATATCGTATGTAAACAAGAAACTTCAAGCACTAATCCGTTGCAAACTCGTGAACTCTTGTTTTCTAAAGCGAAAAGTATCCACTTAAATGCACAGCACAGCTACAGGATAATAGATGCATTTGCGATTATGGTGTTGCCAAACTGTCCATCCTTGTTTTGGATTTTCTACGGAAAATATGTACAGGAAGACGTTTTGTTTGTAACATTTTTGTACTGTTATTATGCAAGAAATGTTGTAGTGATGTGCGAGTACGCACATTATCGTTTACCCGATATGTATTTTCAACCTATTTCTTCCTACTGATCTTCGTACTGAGCCCTGTCGACTGGAATTAGATCAGTATACCTCTTTTGTAAAATTCGCGCTGCTAATAATGTACTACATTGCTTCATTACCGTTAATAATCCCACATGTAGCTTCTTTGATCTTTTGTTCGTGTTTGTTGCATCCACTTTTCTTCATGATACGACACACAGTGTTATCTGATACATTTGCTCAATAAGCATATACGAATCATTCGATTGGGCAGATTCAGATCACTCCTCACACTGCCTTGTACCAGCAGCCGGCAATTAGGCTCAATTCTAAGGTCTAATCCGTCAGTGGCGTTAACTTTCACATTTACTACTACCTCTCAGCAGTATTTTTTTTTTTCTTTTTGTAAAGTATCCTCTACTGTTCCACATGGAGTAATACACTGCAGCGCCAAAGAAACTGGTATAGGTAAGCGTATTCAGATACAGAGATATGTAAACAGGCAGAATATGGCGCTGCGGTTGGCAAAGCCCGTGTAAGACAAGTGTCTCGCGCAGTTGTTAGATCGGTTACTACTGCTACAATGCCAAGTGATCAAGATTTAAGTGAGTCTCAAAGTGGTGTTATAGGTCGCGCACGAGCGTCGGGGCACAGCATCTCCGAGATAGCGATGAAGCGGGGATTTGTCCCGTACGAGCATTTCACGAGTGTACCGTGAATATCAGGAATCTGGTAAAACATCAAATCTCCGACATCGCCGCGGCTGGGAAAAGATCCTGCAAGAACGGGACCAAAGAAGACTGAAGAAAATCGTTCAGCGTGACAGAAGTGCAAACTGTCTCCAAATTGCTTCAGATTTCATTGCTGGGCCATCAACGTCAGCGTGCGAACTATCAACAAAAACATCATCGATATGGACTTTCGAATCCGAGGATCCATTCGTGTATCCTTGATGACTGCACGGCAGAAAGCTTTACGCTCCACCTGGGCCCGTCAGCACCGACAGGGGACTGTTGATGACTGGAAACATGTTGCCTGGCCGGACGAGTCTCGTTTCAAATTGTATCGAGTGGATGGATGTGTACTGGTGTGGAGACAACCTCATGAATGCATGGACCGCGCATGTGAGCAGGGCATTGTTGAAGCCGGTGGAGGCTCTGTATTGGTGTAGGGCGTGTGCAGTTGGACTGTGAAAGGTCTCTGTTGGATTCCTTTCATGTTTAATTTCTTAAATCTGTTGTCATTTACGGCATAAATTCCTCTTCTAAATTTACTGTGGCGTTTCTGACTATCTGGGAGGAGACTGAGTAGTGGAACGTGTTACTTTTACACATAAACAAGAACGATCTGTCACACTACTACACTTTAAAACACAGTTTATATGTAATTCATGTCACACAGTCTCATACGGAACCTACATCCGCTTTCTTTTATGTACTGTATATGATAAGATACTGTCATCCCCCTTCCCTTCTGTGTGAGAGCATGAATGAGCAAATGTATTTCTAGTTGTATGCTTGAGGGTAGAGACAAGCCTGTCTGCTAGAGAACAGTAGGACCAACGTCGGAACAGGTAGCTACGCTTTCTAAAAGCAGAGAGGTTTCCATTCTTAGCATGGTCCTGGCCGTCCCTTGTCATGTTGGTATAGGAAGCTGCCCCTCTGGCCACTTCCGTTGGTATTTGTGAGCCACCCCTCAGGAAGGGACCAAGCAGTCTGTCCGTGGCGAGCGTCTGAAGTGGTAAGATCTCCGGGTAAGCGCGTGTCTGCTAAGTCCGTAGGACAATGGCTTTCTTAAGTTCAGCCTAACTAAAAATTTAATCACCTTTATTTCAGGTTTAGCTCTAAAATATCTAATGTTATCTTAAATTGCAGCGCTGTGTAATTCTCGTGTGAAGTTCAGATTATTTTCCGGTAGTTGCTTTGTCACTACTTTGTGAGTAAAGTGGAACCACGTGTTGATCAGTAACTCTAACTAAGATCAATCTTAAATACGAATGCTTGTGTGATTATAACGTCGCGCCTTGACAATATTTTTCAATATAGCAACTTTTCTTTATGTTCAACCCACGTGGGGTGTAATTTGCGAGACCAGTACCACGTGCTTATATAACTGTTTGACCCGTCAGGTTAACCGTAAGACGTTAGTAACCAGTTCGAGGTTTTTCTTTTGTAAATTGCTTTCCGATCTAATTTATTTTAATTATCAAACTTATTGTGGAGTTACACTCTTTGTGTAAACCAAGTTGACCACGTGAAGCATGTGGTGTAATCATCAAAGTAGCCCTCAGCTATTCTTTTCGCGAAGATTTCACAAAGAGTTAATATGAATTTAGTATACCAGTGTGTGGTAATTACATGACGGACAGGATTGTGCTACGAACGTATCTTCTTTGGGTGAAAATTTGAATCTGTTGGTAGTGGTTAACTTTCTCTTGCATACGTTTCAACGTTCTTTGTGTGTTGTTTTATGAATGCAGTGTTGTATGCAGTCTCCCGATCTTGCCTCCATATTTGATGTGTTCCGTAAGATTGCAATCTCACATTTTCACAATCCTAAATAAGGCACCAGTTTATTTATGAATCAAATTTAATATGCTGAAATTTCAATGATCAATCTTAAAATAAATTTCCAAATATAAACTGATTTATTTCTTTTTATTTAAATTCTCTTTTATATATATATATATATATATATATATATATATATATATATATATCACCGGTTGTCGTATGACTATTAAAAGATTATAATTAATGTTAGTCTGGTTGGGAATTCGGTAAGCTAGACTGGATGCCTGGTGAAACAGTTGCTCAGTAATGCAAGGTTAACTTCCCCAGACAGCTCACAGCTTTTAACCCGCTTTTATAGTCCATCAGTAACGCTTTCATCATAGCAAATTAAAGTAACAAACTTACAACTGATATGGGACCCTTGATACGTCTAGATACAGGTCTGACAGGCTACCCGTACGGCAATTCCAGCAGGACAACGCGACACGCCATACGTCCAGAATTGCTACAGAGTAGCTCCAGCAACATTCTTCTGAGTTTAAATACTTGTGCTGGCCAGCAAACTCCCCAGACATCAACATTACTGACAATATTTGGGACGCCTAGCAACGTGCTGTTCAGAAGATATCACCACCCCCTCGTACTCTTACGGATTTATGAACAGCCATGCAGGGTTCATGGTGTCAGTTCCCTCCAGCATTACTTCAGACATTTGTCGAGCCCATGCCACGTCGTGTTGCGGCACTTCCGCATGCTCGCGGAGGCCCTACACGATGTTAGGCAGATGTATCAGTTTCTTTGGCTCTTCATTGTACAAGAACAGTTTAGAAAACAACATAGAAGAGCGCAACAGAAACAGTAAAAATAGGAGCATAAAAGGCAAAGTTCACATAAATAAAACACGTGTTAGAAGGTCAGAACTTACATTTTTCTTCTGCTTTCTCTGTGGTTTTCACTGACAATCACGTAGCTTTGGCACTTCATGACCAACCTTATACTTCAATCAAGTAAATGTTTATGCGTTACAAACTATTCCTATGCTAATACTTTACACTGAAATACAAAATTGCAGTGCTTTTTTATTCCAAATTGCGATGCAAAGTTGCTTTGGACATGTATGCATATCCGAAAGAACAGTCACTGTGGCGACTACAGCCATTATGCAATACACGAAATGTATTGGCAGTTGCAGATATGGACAACCATCAGCTGTATAATGGAATAACGATGAAAATTTGTACTCGACTGGGGCTCGAGCCCTGATTTCCTGCTTATCGCGAAAGGTCGCCTCAAAATTTTGGTATTCTAGCACGACTCACGGTTTGACCCAAAGTTCCATATAGGGCTAACTATCTATCTACAGCCTGTACTCGTACATCGACACTGTATTTTCCCTTACAGGGGAGATATTTTACTTCTAAGTCGCTTGCTCAGCGTCAGCAGGTAAATACAATGTTGTACTGCCTGTATTATTCCGAATTACGATGCAATGTTCCTTTACATATGCATGCTCGAACAGCCAAATGATAATTTTTCCACTCGCGATAAGCGGGATACTGCGTTTGGGTTCCGGGTCGGCACAAATTTCCATGTCTTCATTCTATTAGACAGCTGATGTTTGTCCATATTCATAACTGCGAGCCGGCCGGAGTGGCCGAGCGGGTCCAGGATCTACAGTCTGGAACCGCGCGGCCGCTACAGTCGCAGGTTCGAATCCTGCCTCGGGCATGCATGTGTGTGATGTCCTTAGGTTAGTTAGGTTTGAGTAGTTCTAAGTTCTAGGGGACTGATGACCTCAGCAGTTAAGTCCCATAGTGCTTAGAGCCATTTGAGCCATAACTGCGAATACGTATCATTTACTTTATGATAGTTGTAACCGCTACAGTGCCTGTGCCTTCAGACACGCATTGCATCGTAATTCGGAATAACCAGTCAGTGCAATATTATATTTATCTGCTGCATAGTGGATGTACGAATAACCCGCCGGGTTAGCCGAGAGCGCTAATGCACTACTTCCTGGACTCGGGTAGGCCCGCCGGCCCCAGATCGAATCCGCCCGGCGGATTAACGACAACGGCCGGTGTGCCAGTCAGCCTGGATGTGGTTTTTAGGCGGTTCTCCACATCCCCCTAGGTGAATACTGGGCTGGTCCCCACATCCCGCCTCAGTTACACGGCTCGCAGACATTTGAACACTTTCGTACTATTCCACGGATTACTGTAGTCACAGGCAGTTGGGGTACACTAATTCCACCCCAGGGGTTACGGGATGGCGGCAGGAAGGGCATCCGGCCACCCCTTCCACTAACATAGCCAAATCCGATTAACCATGCTGACCCTGCCTAACTGCGGGAAAAGGCACAAGCGAAAGAAAGATAGTGGATGTACGGATACAGGTTGTAAGACACGTTGTTGACGACGTATGGATGCTTGGGTCTGGCCGTGAGCCATGCTGGGACAGCTAGATGGAAAGCTGGCCGTTCGTAATAGGCGGGAAATCCGGATTTGATCCTCATTCCGGTAGAAATTTTAACTGTCGACATTCCGTTATACTAAAGAAGGTTGGAGATATTCGTAGCTGCGAATACATTTCATGTATTATACAGAACTTTTCATGTTCCATACCCCCTTACGAGATGTTGCAAGAAACGTTTGCAGCCATCTAGCCCATGGTTCAAACAATGTGTGTCTTACACGATTCAGCAGCACCACCTAATTTAATAATGTTACGCGAAGAAAACATGCTGGGATCCACCATCCAGATGATGTTGACGTAATTGGCACTGTATTCGGCCTAACCTTATAAAGGTGAACACTACCGAATTAGTACTTAAACGGCAAGTATCAGAACAAAAGAACAACTGAAATAGCGTGTAGAGAATAAAAAACTGACTTTAAAAGATAGCGTCACAAGCAAACTACAGTTCTATAAAAGTATCTGATGGTACAAATGATGAGGTAGCAAACCTTTTTAATAAATTCAATAGCCTGCGTAAAAACATCCAATTCAACCTTGAGCATGAAGGAAACAAAATCATACCGTTTCTAGGCATATGAAAATAACTAAACAGAATCAAAAAGTGTCTTTCAGAATTTACAGGAAACCTACCGTTACAGACACCATTACACCAAAATCCTCTACGAAGCCTACCTCCCATAAAAAAAAAACTGGCTGTAGATCGATACTGTACAGAGCCCACGAATTTCCAATTCAACACAGACGACCCAAACATAGAACAGAAACCATAAAATGTACGACGAATAAACACTGGATGTAATCCTTCATTCACACAATACGAAGTCCCGATCCATAAAAATAAACCGAGCAAACAACGTCACACTACACTCAGAACTGAAAGCATTCCACCAGACAATATGTAAAAGATGTAATGTCTTCGCATAATGTCTGACAAATTATAATTCTTTTCAAAAACACGGATGTAAGGACCAGTTTCAGCACCAACAACATCCTAAGCTCATTCACAATATATAACCATCAGGTATAGATGTTGATACATTGGGCATATACAAAATTATATGCAGCCAATGCAGCAAATACTACACTTGTCAAACAGGTAAAAATTCTAGAACTCGGTTTAAAGAACATTTAGACTGTTACAACAAAATTTCCTGCAGCCAGTGCAACAAGTAGTATACGGGCCAACACATAACTCAAGAACTTGGTTTGAACAACGTATAGACTGCTACATAGTGGATAAATGTAACAAAACAGAAATAGCAACGACATTAAAGACACAGGAAAAGTTTAATACATAATAGAACACGTGGGGATAATATTTGTAATGACATAACCGACTTCAAAAACTCAGAATTCTTCAGTAGACTTAAGCCAGTTCTAATGCAATAGATTTAAGATATACTAACGTCAAACAAACGGCTATCAGCCTGCCAGTATCGCGAATAACGCTGAAAAATGCTACAGTCGATATTCATCCACAGCCGGCCGTGGTGGCCGAGCGGTTCTAGGCGCTACAACCTGGACCCGCGCGACCGCTACGGTCGCAGGTTCGAATCCTACCTCGGGCATGGATGTGTGTGATGTCCTTAGGTTAGTTAGGTTTAAGTAGTTCTAAGCTCTAGGCGACTGATGACCACAGAAGTTGAGTCGCATAGTGCTCAGAGCCATTTGAACCAACCTCAGAAGTTAAGTCCCATAGTGCTCAGAGCCATTTGAACCATTTATTCATCCACACTTTGGAAGGCACGTTATTAAGTGTACAGTGTTTACATGCATGTAGAAAAATTTGTACAGCGAGTTGCACAAAAAACACAGTGACAAAATAAATAGTTTCATTGCATCATGGAGAAATACGTCCATGGCAGAGGCAGGCTTTGAAATATAGAGAGGTCTTGACCGCACAATTCTTTATTAAGCGTTACGCGTTTCAAAATTCCATCATCAGACTGAAGATTTAAATCAAATACAGTTCTGTATTATATTCAGTCCATGTGCTCATTTTCATGAGCCTTTTACTAAAATTTGATTTAAATTTTCAGTCTAAAGGTGAATTTTTGAAACGTATAACGCTTAATAAGGAATTGTGTGAGCAACATATTTCTATATTTCAAAGTTGTGCCGGAATGAATAGTACAATAGTGTAACGTCACACACCAACTCTATCAGTGTACCAAGGATGAAGAACGCCGCTCTGGGGCGCCAAAATCGCAAGTAAACAACTGTGATATAGAAAACCAGTCTAATGTTCAGTTTAAAATAAAACTGTACTTTTACTAAGTAATATAATCTTCCTAAGTCAAGAGCAACAACGGCCCTGTAAGGGTAACGAAGACTCAAGATTTTCAGAGCTTGAGCTATACTTACAAGACCGCGTAGTAGTGGATGCAGTTTGAGAATGTAGGCAATCGGTGGCTGCGAAAGAGGTCCCCAAACTAAAACTCTTCCCTTTTGAACTCATTCCCTTCACTAAGCTTTCTTTAAACGGCTTCGATTTTCATCATACACTATGTGATCAAAAGTGTCCGGAAACATGCGTGAAAATGTCTTACAAGTTCGTGGCGCCCTCCATCGGTAATGCTGGAATTGAGTATGGTGTTGGCCCACCCTTAGAGTTGATGACAGCTTGCACACTAGCAAGCATACTTTCAATCAGGTGCTGGAAGGTTTGTTGGGGAATGGCAGCGTATTCTTCACGGAGTGCCGCACTGAGGAGAGGTATCGATGTCGGTCGGTCAGGCCTGCCACGAATTCGGCGTTCAAAAACATGCCAAAGGTGTTCTATAGGATTCAGGTCAGAACTCTGTGCAGTCTATTACAGGGATGTTATTGTCGTGCAACCACTCCGCCACAGGCCGTGCATTAGGAACAGGTGCTCGATCGTGTTGAAAGACCCAATCGCCATCCCCGAACAGCTCTTCAACAGTGAGCAGCAAGAAGGTGCTTAAAACATGAATGTAGGACTGTGCTGTGATAGTGGCACGCAAAACAACAAATGTTGCAAGCTCCCTCCATGAAAAACACAATCATACCATAATGCCACCGCTCCGAATTCTACTGTTGACACTACACACGTTGGCAGATAACGTTCACCGAGCATTCGCCATACCCACTCCCTGCCATCGGATCGCCACATTGTGTACCGTGATTTGTCACTCAAAACAAGGTTTTTTCACTGTTCAACCGTCCAATGTTTACGCTCCTTTCAGCAAGTGAAGCGTCGTTTGGCATTTACCGGCGTGATGTGTGGCTTATGAGCAGCCGCTCGACCATGAAATCCAAGTTATCTCACCTCCCGCCTAACTGTTTTAGTAGTTGCAGTGGATCCTGAAGCAATTTGGAATTCCTGTGTGATGGTCTGGATAGACATCTGCCTATTACACATTGCGACCCTCTTCAATTGTCGGCGGTCTCTGTCAGTCAACAGACGACGTCGACTGTATGCTATTGTGCTGTGCGCGTCCCTTCAAGTTTCTACTTCACAATCACATCTTAAACAATTAATCTAGGGATGTTTAGCAGTGCGGAAATCTCGCGTACAGACGTATGACACAAGTGACACCCAGTCACCTGACCACGTTCGAAGTCCTGACTTCCGCGGAGCGCCCCATTCTGCTCTCTCACAGTGTCTAATGACTACTGAGGTCGCTGATACGGAGTACCTCGCAGTAGGTGGCAGCTAAATGCACCTAATATGGAAAAGTATGTTTTTTGGTGGTGTCTGGATACTTTTGATCACATAGTGTATATTTCGCTCAATACAAAACTACGAACATGATATTTTAATGTGACGCTACAGACAGGATCACTCTCTTACAGAACAGGATTAGCAGGCTCAAACTCCCCTATGTTCTTACGACTAGGGACAGCGTCGAAAAATGTTCAAATGTGTGAAAAATCTTATGGAACTTAACTGCTAAGCTCATCAGTCCCTAAGCTTACACACTACTTAACCTAAATTATCCTAAGGGCAAACACACACACACACACATGCCCGAGGGAGGACTCGAACCTCCGCCAGGGACAGCATCGTATGGTGAGAGGATAGTCAGAGGACACGTGAAGCAGTGAAAGGATGACCATAAAGGAATCAATCACGCATTTGTTCGTCTAGACAACAAGGAGAAAGCAACGTTCTTCACAACAGCCAGCAGGTAAATAACTGTAATGAACCCAGCGGGGAGAGTGTGCTCTCCTTCCGTAAGCACGTACGAGGCTACAAAACGCTTTTCTACTCAAACCGAAGGAAGTTACCGAGGCCTATAGGATTCGTTTGACACAGAAAACTGTGTATTGCTTTCTGAATAAAATGGTTCATCCATTCACTAACAAAGTAGATTCCACACAATGAGGAGAAAGTCTCTGTATCGAAATTTAAGGTAAATATTCGTTAATTTTATTCCGATTCGTACAAGGGATGGCATTTAATAATACAGAGAGACGCACGAAAGACGGTTCCGAGTACTAGACTGCTCGTTGTCGCCCGCCGATTGTCATCTATTGTTTCGAAGATGTCGCGATTTGGTTAAGACCTATGAAGTAAATATATCAGCGAGAGGCATCCTCTTCAAGAAGGAATCACAATAGTGGAGGCGTACTTGTCTACAGGTTCATTTACGGAAACACGAGACATTTTTGCAAAGAAGGCGTTTCCATGCCAGCAAAGAACAGTACACAGGATTTGGTGAAAAAGTGGCTTACTACAGGGTCAGTTCCTAAAGCAAAAAAGGATTCTATCCCCGTCCTTTCGTACCACTACTGTGTTCGCAGATATTCCAGCAAGAATCGTCCGCCGTGTAAAGAAGTCGACAGGTAAATTGTCGCAACTAGTGAACGTTTCACCGTATGTCTTGTAAACGTATTTTACATCCTATAGGGATGAAGCACTTTAAGATGACAGGTGTCCAAAATTGTAGGCGGAAGATAAGGCAAATTGTGTGAATTACTGTA
This sequence comes from Schistocerca piceifrons, assembly GCF_021461385.2. NCBI lineage: Eukaryota > Metazoa > Arthropoda > Insecta > Orthoptera > Acrididae > Schistocerca > Schistocerca piceifrons. Next base: position 681,055,267 of record NC_060141.1, on the reverse strand, counting down.
CGTGGCTACGTCAAACAGTTGAGGAGGGATGTTGTATCTGCTGCTGCATTACATAAGTGATGAAGCCCAGTTCCATCTGACAGATCTGACAGGGCATGTGAACTCCGAGAACACCAGATACTGGTCAACAAACATTCTATATGCGATTATGAGGAACCTGTTTATGGTGAAGAAAATCGGAGAGTGATGTGGCTTTTCAGCAAGTCGATTTCGGGGTCCCATATTTTTTGAAACAACAGCAAACACTGTTACGTGTATGCGAATCTTTGAAGGATCTTACGAACAGTTGACCCCCATGAACGTATGCATGTTGTCTTTCAACAAAAGAGAAGATTCACAGAAGGAAGGACTGTCAGCAAAGGACTGTAGTCGCAGTGTTCGTCGGATCTAACAACTTCTGACGTTTATCTGTGGAACAGTCTAAAGGTAAGAGAGTAGTGAATTTCTCAATAAAATTAGAAGTCTTCAAGGAAAATATTCGTAATGAAATTTTGACAACTGATGCAGCGGAGCTGCACAGTGTTAGGTCGCGTGCTAAAATGCATTGAAGCACAAGGTTATTTTAGCACCTAATGTAAAAGACAACATAAATTCAGTAAATATAGACTTTTGCATTAGCTTATTTGTTATTTATTTATTATCTCATTTTACATGTTTACTTGTTGTTGCATATGCTCGAGAAGAGGAACGATTCATGCGTAATTAGCGAGCAATCTGTACTCGGTCCCTGCTTCTCGTGCAACATGCTGTACAGTCTCAGAACAAAATACAATCTAAGGGACGATTACACATGGTGGACATGTGGAAGAAAGGAAATTTATGTTCCGCAAATATTCGTGGCACTCGATTAGAAACTACAAATATACGCGTTGTTAGCTATGTACTGAAGGCATAAGCATTTGGTACTTAATGGAAGAGCAGTCCCATCCAACGTCATATGGAAAGTCAGTGAACTGTGGCATGAGTCTCTAACATGTCACTATCAGGTTCAGATTATATGATAGCAGAAATCAAATGATATTATATGATCTACTGAAACTCACAAAGAATTTTGTTAGGAAAAAGTTCCAAAAAACGTGAGCACACACTGCTGCCAGTTCACATGGAGGCAGCTCAGAAGTAGTGCGATAAAGTCGAAGTGACACCAGTCTGCATTGTTGACAAATTTGTTCAAGATGGCGACTGTCCACTACCTCCTTTTCCTAGGTCGCAGATGTGGCAATGTCGCATTGTTGACATCACCACCCCAATCCTTCCCCTTCCCCAACTTTCCCTCCCCTCTTCTTCCCTGCTTCCTCTACTCCTCTCCCCATCTTCGCCTCCTCACCTCCTCGTGTGAGATGGTCGGAAAAAGATATATTTTGTGCTGAACTGCTGGAGGCGAATGACGTAAGGTGCCGTCTTCATATATTCATTTTTTTTAAGTGTTGTCTTGCTGCTGGATTGTCCTATAGCTGCCCCCCACACTCCACCTCTCCCTGCCCCCACTTCCCATACTCCTGTCCCCAATTTTTCAGATCGTGCATGTGTATGATCACCTTGAAGTTCAAGGATTGGCTGCTCTAGCCCATTATATCACAGCCAGAGGGTGCTCAAAACTGTCCTACATCAGCCCCTACCTGTTATCATCTTCTGCTACCCCTGTCCCCACCCACTTGTGAATTGGTGGGAAAATGGCTGGAGTGGATGGTACTGTCTTTATTGTTTGGGGGGGGGGGAGGGGAAATGTGTTCAACTGACAACATATTGATGTTGGACAGAGAGGAGTTTAATAAGCATATTAGCTCTAAGCATACAGTTAAGGACTACATCCATAGCCTTCTACATGAGGAATGGAAGGAGGTGATAATGACTGAGCATAAGGGGATTACTTTTCAACAAATTACGGTGTTGCGGGATAGACTGAGGTTGCACTTTGTAACTCACAGAGACTGCTACCTAAGCTGGAGCTGTTTGTGTTTCCTGAAACGGCTGGTCAATCCACAGAGCAGGAGACAACTTTGTCCTATTCCACTGTCCTGAATTGAATGAACCAGAGGTGCTCACCTTGGAGTATGGGGCTCAACTAAGGATACATGAAATGTGTTTTGCTCCCCTTCCCGATCGTGTGTGTGTTTACCTTGCTGTGTGATCCGGTCCACAATACCACTCGGAAATGGAAGGGAACTGTCTTGCAGGTACTGCATACCGATTTACAAGTGAAATAACTGCTGAGGAAGTTGTACATAGTTACACACATACATGGTAATAAGGGACAGTACTGCAAACTATCACTGAAGTGTAAGAAGAGTGGCCTCCTACCGATCTACAAGTGTACAACTGCTGAGGAACTTGTACACAGATACATGGTAAGAAGGGGTACGGCAGCAAACTATCACTGAAGTGTGGGAAAGCTAATATAATCTACTGCAACTGATAGAAAATGCTTCACTGCTGTAATTACTCAACGAAATTGTCATGAAAATAAAAGAAACACCACTCGTAAACAATGGGTCATATTGCCACCCACACACTAGTATTTAAAAAAATACATTGTAATAACACAAGTACCACGATAACCGACCACAAAAGATCCCACCAGGAAAGAGTAGCGGCATCTGCAAATGTGTTCACCTCGATGAGTGGATACAGACTAATCATCTTAGAACCAATCTTACCTCCCTTCTACCTCCTGTCGTCCAACCCCTCCTTCTCTCGTAGGTATGGATACCGGTTTTCCAGACCTGTTCTAGCCTGTCACTGATGTTACACAAGGAGATCCATCTGCTGGCAGTGATGTACTGTTTCTGGTCCGCACAGATCAGTCACAGATGGACGAAAGACTCGGAACACGACGCTCCCTTCAAATCTATTAAACATATTTCTCAAGAAGACTGACCGCTCTGGAACAATAGCGAAATGACTATTTATCATGGGTAAAGAAGTGGACGGTCAGCAGTGGAGTGCTGTCAGACATTCTAAAAGTGATCTTCAGCTAAGAAAGAAAATCGGTCTGACGTAGGAAAAACACTGAAGTAATACGTCATGTGGAAATGAGATACACAAAGATCTTTACACTAGTCCTCTCACTGCGTACCTATCCACCCTCTTTGCCCCTAAGAGGTGGAGAGCAGTGTCTGCACTTTCTAGCCTCCACCACTGCATGCGGTTGTAAACCGTCATCTCCTGCGTTTATTCTAATTCTTCAGGTAGTGTCAAAAAGCTGTCTGGTACAGGTTTCAGATGCTTCAATGTATCGAATAACAGCTGTGTGTGTGTGTGTGTGTGTATTCTCGTATACTGTGAAAAGATGAGATTCCTGCTGTACAGATGGCAGAGGAATAGATGGTTGTAAAATTTTACAGAGATGACTTGCTCCTCGTGGAGTAATGCACTGCGTGTCTGCCTAAACGGTTGCTGTTCTTCGCAACTCAACTGCTTTACAACTCATTTATTTAAAGAAAGTGCCTGAGTAAACATGAACACTCATAAGCTGCGTGAAGTATTGCCATTGCGCATGCTCCAAGTGTGATTCTTTTGCTTGCTACAACAAATATTGTACCAACAGATCCTCACCTCACACTGTGTAAATTGCCTTACACTTTTAAAACGATTACTGTGACAGTGCAAATAGTGGATATAGCACTAAATCAATGAAATTTCCAGCGAAATACGTGTAAACTCACTCTGCAGGTGTGATTCTCGTGCTTGCTTTAACGAACTATAGATAGCCTTACGCTTTTAAAACTGTGGCATTTCAACTCGTGAATCTCTCTCCCTCTCTCTCTCTCTCTTTTTTTTTTTTTTTTTTTTTTTTTTTTTTTTTTTTTTTTTTTTTTTTTTTTTTTAACCACCGCGAGAGCAGGATTCTAAGTGCAGTTTCAGCAAAAGCCTGATAAGTGTTTATAAAGTTACTTGAGAGTCACGAAAAGGATAGATTGCTACTCACCATATAGAGGAGGCGTCGAGTCACAGACAGGCGCAACAGAAAGACAGTTCTGTGTGTTGTACTTCGAAAGCAGGCCTTTTGGCGAAAAGCTTAAACGTATAGTAGCATTTCCTTTAGACCTCTGTGCGACTCATCGTCTCAAAGCCTGTATAGCAATCTACCATTCTCATAATACTGTTGTTATTTCATCCTGGACTTTCCATCCAATAACGTTTCTTGCAAATTTAATCTCAACTGCTTCTTAATGCCACTATCCCAAAACTTGGAAGTGCATGCAGCAATCTCTGTGTTATGAAATCTTCACGGGTTATCAACCGTGTGGCGTCGTCTTCTAGTCGCAACGTTTCAATGGATTGCGTATCCATCATCTTCAGGCGAAGTGAAGTGATGATGGATACGCAATCCATTGAAACGTTGCGACTAGAAGACGACGCCACTCGGCTGATAACCTGTGAAGATTTCATAGCTGAAATACGCCGAGAAAGCCTGCAATCGCATAAAATCTCTGTGTTGTTATGTAAGCTACAGCTTCTGTTTTGCTCTTTTCTGCTGATGGTTAAGCCTGAGAGCCGAACGTAAAAGTGAAATGTAATCGCGGCCTTAATTCAAGCGCGGAATACTGACATCAGCTATGGCAATTGGAATTATATTTAGAACTACAATCGCGACTAGCAACGTGAAGCCTCAGCATAGAACGAAAAAGACACGTGATCAGCAATTTACTTTACTTCTCTCGCATGAACACTACTGTGATCTGACGCGTCGCTACAAGTACTCTGTCCCAGTAACGAGGTCGCACACCTCGCCAGGACCTACCTCTCTCCTCGACGCTCCAGGAACAAGTGTCCCAGTCGCTACACTTTTTCGTAGCTCCTGTACTTTTTTCTTCCCCCTTTTAAAGTGTGTGGCCAATCATGTTGCTGGAAGGCGTTCGTTTCTAAGCGCCGACCTATCTCATTTTTGCAACCGACCGAAGCTTCTAGACTGTTCCAGAAGCTTCCACTCCGGCCGTTGGGAAAACCACCTACACGCCGCCACGCGTTTTGTGAGTGAGCCCTTGTGTCTTCTCGTTGTCCTCGGCCACATGACTCCCGCTAAGTCGCGGTCCACCCGCCGGGGGTTTCCAGAGTAGCTTACGGGCGCTGTTGTCTTCAGCTCTCAGGCCTGCCTGCCACGCTTGTGTCTTTCCCGTTCCTCTGCTAGCCTCCGGTCTCCATCCGCTTCACTATCGCCCAACGTGCAGATATTCTGCTACAAATTAAGATCCCTAGCCGATGTCAGTATCGTTAATGGTTTCCTGTCTCGATGTTTATACTTCCAGAGTGGTAGTTGTAATGTCGCTCAAAATGATGCCACCTTACAATACCTTCCCGTTCTGAGCTATTTTGTATTTGCATGAGGTGACTCTAATAGTGTCATCTTATGCAGTACAAAATTCATTTATATTTTGCCCTTGTTATCATTCCAAATTTGACGAAGGCAGTGGGACAGATGAATACCAATGTGTCTTTATTGCAACATTTATACTCGGGATTCTACCAACTTCGTTTGAATTTAATGGTAATTATTTATAGATTGGTTCGTTCGTGCTTTATGTTGTTAATAGTCCTTGTTTGTGGCACGACGATTACAATGTTCAGGTGCAAGATTACGCATGTCAGCAAAAGAAAACTGTAAACTAACAATGAGATTTATCTATTTAATTATGGCAAATGGTAGTCCCTTTATTTTAAATTAAGTTCTTGTTGCGTAACCACTCATCCTCCCCTAACTGAATCTATAGTAATGCAACATGAAAACATATTTTGTATACGTGGTCATCCAATACTAACAGTTCTCATGTTCACAGAGGGCAGTTTCGTCATTATCAGTTCATTTAACCAAATAGATATTCAATTTCATTTTAACTAATTAATATTCATCGCATATACAATTTCCTGTGTAATTGGATCTGGAAGTGTGTCTGACTCTGGTGTATGAGTCTGTTAGCTTTACATAATTGATAACCTGTCTGGGTAAGTCCAGTACTTACTTTTAGTATACATCTTGTAAACTCAATAGAGTCAATACTGCTATTTACTTTGGCAATTTGTATTAAAGGAAATTACCAGTGCCCATTTTTGGATCGAAGTCTCAATATAATAAAGAGAAACAATATATAAGTATTCAATGAGTTTGCTTACAGGTAAATGTGTAAACATGATTAATCAGATACACCTTAAATTAATACAGTTTACAAAATACTAAACAAAGAGGGGAAAAAAAACAAAAGGCATCGATAAAGTTTTGTATGTGGGTGTTAGTACGAGTCTATCTGACGTGGCTCTACTGTTTGTATGATCGTAACACATAGGCACTGCTTGACATTACACTGACACTATCGATGCTAGTTTATTTACAGGAGGGCACTGTGGTCTGTGTGTGTGAGATATGGCATGAACTGACGCGCGTCTCTGGCCTGAATTCACTCTAGTCCCTTGGCAATAGGGTCCATGGGCACTCCGCTTGCTCGTCGATTATCACTGATCGTTGAGGTACAGTGACGCAGGGGGATGGCATGTCTGTTCACAAGGTGAGCAGCAAGGCAAAGTGCTGCGTTGATGGGCATTTTCATGGGTTTTCTTCACCGAGACAGATAACTGGTCGATAGGAAGGTACACTGGTTTTTATGAGGTGCAAGTAGTGGGTATAAGGAAACCTACAGTTCTTCTTCATTGTCTAAGAGTTTGTGAAGCTGTCCCTATTTCAATCTTCATGTATTTCTTCTTTAACCTTTAGTTTTTGTGTTCCTAATCTTGCTTCGTGATCTTCTTTCTCTTGTAAACTTTTGTAATCACGTAAGGAACATAGGTTTTTGTGGGTAATATTACTATGAGGATTGGGTTAGGTCTCCTGCTTGGAAATCCGAGCCTCGGTTCCCGTTGGATGGTGTCAGATGACACGAAACTATTGTATTCGCGACGTAGAAGTCGCTCGTTAAGTAATAATTTTGCTACAATGGTAGCGATAATGTTTTCTTTATCAACAATACACATACGTCGTCTGGGAAAGCCCTGCGTTCGGATGCTGTGATCCTATCAGTTATCTGCCATGTCATCTGCTGTCGATGTCTTATTGAACATGCTGCCACTTTGTAAGTCGTTAGGGCGCTTGCTGCGAGGGCCCATTGATACCTGGAAGGCAGCGGCCAGTGTCCGCTGTCCCATTATCTTTTGTGCGCGCAGTCCTCGCCAACAGCGGTTTTCCCTACTGCGTCCGCCAGCAGTTTAGCCACCCCGGCGCCTGTCTCCTCCAGTGTTATCGTGAGCAGCTCGTCATACTCGTTCCGGTTCTCTGAGTACCTGAACCCACTAAGGTACACAGTCTCAATCTCAATGCCTGTACAGGGAATTTAACACATACATAAACATCTTACATACATAGAATGACTTTCTAAGATGGTCGGCAGTGACCCCTTTTCAGCAAATATTACGATTTCTAATTTTATCCTATTCCAATTTGATGGTTACATGTATTCTACGAAGCTCTCGCTTTACATTTAAACTTGCTTACGTGGGAGAAATATTTTCATTAGTACATTTTGTGCAGTCCAACACCAAGGTCCATGACATGAGTTCGACGTTTTCTACACTTTTTGTTAAAACTATACAACTAAAAAGCTAAAGAATTCACAAACGCGCTGGCCAGCATGTCTACTTTACTTTTATTCATACAACATCAAAAAAACAACCCTCCCATTTTTTATCATCTCAGAAGCCTTCTTCTGCGCCGTGGTTCTCTGGTTGCGGAAGGTGTGTAGCCTTCCCTGTTAACATAAGAACAGAATGCGCCACAGCACAAACAAGTCGGAAATTTTGTTTTTTCTTGTTGAGATCACCGCTGGTTGCGTCTTTGTTTGGTACCTGTAGACAGATGAATCGTTTGTGTGATATTGTGATCACTGCTCAGTATCACAGGTACTATAATGCGATCTTATAATTAACCCATTTTTTCAAGCCACAAGTTTCGGAATTTCTTGTGGCTATATTTGGCGTGTTCCCTACTTGTATTTAATCTTATGTGATCGAGTAACTGTACTTGACATTATGGCGTCAAATTCCCTCACATTTTTCTCAGATATTAGTGCGTTCATACGCCTTATACATTTTATCACTAACAAAAAGAATTCCCCCTCTATAACCTCGCGGTGCGCTCTCGCGAACTTTGCGCAGAGCTCGCCACCCAACTGACCTCTTATCATTATAAATACATCAAACGTCCCTCTTTATTTTGCGGTGCGCTTTTGCGAACTTTACGCAAAGCAGACCACCCGTTCATCAACATAAACACTTCGACATAACACAGCAGGCATACCCATTTGCTTCCGTAAATAATGTCTATCAAGTCACTCACTGGTGGCATTGTATTCACGCAAATTAAACATTCTGTACAGTTAGTCATTCAGAAAGCTGTCGCCCCCGTTTATACAGGTGATTCTGTTATTACACACCCAGATGACTAGAATATGTTTAAATAGATACAGCTTTTCATGACTAAACTCATTAGTATCGTTCTGTCGTTTTCAGGTACAGACCAGATGAAATCATTAACAGGTCCTTCATATACTGGTGTCATATCTATTGTTCGTTTCCCACAGCTTAATACTAATCATTTTATACTAGAATTATTATATCTGCTTACTCTAGACTTAGCAATAATTTACATAATATTCTTCTCTTTCTCCGTTTGTCTGTTTTCCGGTCCTTGTTTTACTCTACGAAGAACTTGATATGGCTTACGTGGTGTAAACCAAGTGACTTCCCTGTTTTGATGGACTCCAGTTCCAATGCGTTCACATGTGCCAATCGCCTAATCCTTACAGGCCCGTCATAGACATCGAAGAATTTGTGGGAAAGCCTCTTTTGTTTGTTGGACAAACGGTGAGATTTTACTAACACTCGCTGCCCAACAACAAATTCACGCTCATTTGCCTTTGTATCTGTTCGCTTCTTACGTTTTTATCGTGCCATGCGAATGTTACGTTGCGCCTCTGCTACGATGTCTCCATATTGTTGTCGTTTCCTGGGCGGGAAATCGACTAGTTCCCTTATCCTATCTGGAGCCGGCCTATTCTTTAATACAGAGATTGGTGGTAACAATGTGGTGCTATGAGGAAGTTCATTAATAACATCCTGAAAATCTTTCAGGAAGACATCCCACGTTGCATGTCTTTTGCCACAATACAGTCGGAACAGGTTTCCTAGGGTTTCTCTCTGAGGGGTTTTAACTGGGTTTAAACCTTGAGATGAACAGGGGCTTTATTTTGTGCCTCCGTAGCATTCTCTTCCAAATCTCTGATTTGTATTGTGGACCGTTGTCAGAAAGAACTACATCAACCGTCCCGACCTGGGTCAAGAAGTCTTTGCAGAACGCCTTGCTTACCGTGAGGGCTGTGGCTCTCCGTAGTGGTGTCAGAGTAACGAACTTATACGTTAATTCTAACACTACCAGGATGTACCAATATCCCCTTGGCGTTGCCAGCAAAGAACCCATTAAATCAGTGGCCGCGATATGGCGCAGTTTCTTGGGTATGATTGGGTACATCGGGGCTTGCAACGCTACTGTTGTCGTCTTTGCCTTTTGGCACCTTTTGCCGACGGCCAACACCTTTTTTATTCGCCTCTCCATGTTTTTAAAGTGACATATCCCTTTTAATTTTAGAAAACATTTACGAGCACCAAAGTGAGCATAACTTAAGTGGGTGTACCATCTTAATTTATTGATGACTTCTTCTGGCACACACACTAACCATAGTGACTCATCCATATTCGTTCTATAGAAGAGAATGCCCTTTCTAAGGAGGTAGTGTTGGCGTATATTTGCCTGTGTACGATCCCTCCATTTCCGTTTTATCTCCAGGAGTGTGGGATCCTTGTCCTGCTCCGTCATGATATTCTGCATAGTGACGGTAATGAAATTCTCGAACGCCACCTTTCGGAGGTAAAACAACGGAAAATGTTCGTGTTCTATCTCCTCTGCTGCCTGTTCAGTTATGCCTATCGGTAAACGCGACAACGCGTCGGCAGTAACATTGGTGGACCCTGGTACGTGTACTGTCGTGAACTCGTAGTCCTGTAGTGCGGTAATCCATCGAGCCAGTCTTCCGTGCATGAGTTTGGCAGTCAGCAGGAACTCAAGTGCCTTATGATCGGTATATACCTTTGTTTTTCTGCCAAAAAGGAAATATCTGAATTTTTGAAAACCCCAAACTATGGTTAGGGCTTCGAGTTCCGTCACTGAATAATTGCGTTCACTCTTCGTCGAAACTCTACTCCCAAACGCGATTGTTTTGTGTACCTGTTTTCCGTCCTGCTCGTACTCCTGAAATATCATCACCCCTAATCCAGTCTTCGCACTATCCGTCGCCATGCAAAATTCCCGCGACAAATCCGGGTGTGACAGTATGGGAGCCGTAACAAGTGCTGATTTGAGAGCCCGAAACTCCCTGTCCGCATTCTCGTCCCATACCCATGGTGTCTTCTTACTCGTTAACTGACAGAGGCGAGGCGTCGCTAAAGAGCTTACATAAACAAATTTCTTGTAGAAATTGGTTATTCCGAGGAATCCCCTCAGTTGCTTCCTCGTTTTTGGAGTGGCAGATTCGGCTATAGCCGCCAGGCTTTCGGGACCAGGAGAGATACCATCACTATTTACAATGTGACCCAGAAAGTGCACCTGACTGCTTCTAAAACATGATTTCCTGATGCTTGCCATTACCCCATGTTGCTTCAGTCTCCCCAGCATTTCTCCCAGTAGCGCGTTATGTCGTTCCCACGTGCCCTCAGCTGTTAGGACGTCGTCGACGTAACAAGTGATCCTTTCTTTTAGGTTGTCACTTAATATACTACTAAATTCTCTAATGAATGCGGCTGACGAGATACTTAAACCGAATGGCAACCTGCAGAATTGGAAGCACTGTCCAAATGCAATGAACGCAGTGTACTTGAGGCATGCTGGATCCAGCTCGATTTGCCAGAAGCTAGACTTCATATCTAATGAGGTGAATACAGTGATCCCGTGGAATTTCTGGAGTAGTTCCTCTAATCGTTCAGGTCTGTCCGTTTCCAGCACAATAATTGTATTGATCTGACGCGAATCTAATAGAAGCCGGATTCCGCCATCCTTCTTCTCGACTACTCTTAAAGGGCTGTGGTACTCTGATGTTGCCGGGTCAATGACTCCATCATCCCTCATTTTTTGTAATTCTGACAAAACTACGTCTCGGTATGCCCAAGGTATGATGTTGGGTGGGATGCGGAAAGGTCTACGTTTCCTGACATTGAATTTGTATTGGTATCCTTTTATTGTACCGGTCTTGAGTACAAAGACTTCTGCATTATTGTGCAGCGTCACTTCTAACTCTTGTTTCGACCTAGGAGGTATGTTCGTTAATGCCAGAATTTTAGTGTCTATTTCCTGATGAATTTCTCGTAGCTCATCTCTCTCCGTCAAGCAAGGTTCTTTACAGTTTATCTTTTCCTGGGGAACACTGTCTGTTTCGGCCTGTCGTTCAGTAAACTGTAACCTTCGGCAGTTTGTCGGGATTTACGCCTTTATGGTTTCCTCGTCAAACCTGATTGTGATTCTTTCTTTCTCCCCTATAGTAAGTTCGCCTCTTCCCAAATCTATTATTGCCTTTTGGGCGGAGAGAAAATCAACCCCTATTATGATATCTGCAGTTAATTTGGGAATGACAAACAGATTTGCTGTGAGTTTGTGCCCTTGGCAGTCAAAGTCAATTTGCGTCTGTTGCGAAATCTCAGTGCCTTTCCCCATTAGCACGCCCCTCACTTTCGATTTCCTTACTGCAAGCGTTGGTGGATTTACGGAGTCTCTACATTCATTATATAGGGAGTCAGATATTGCTGACAGCTCGCTTCCACTGTCTATTATCGCCGTGCAGTTGATCTCGCCTATCTTTGTTTTTACCAGAGGGTATATTTCTGCCCTGCATTTCGTATCCTTTTCTTCTAATAGTAGTTTACCCATATCTTCGTATTCCAGCATGTTGATTTGACCGTATCCGATATTGTTTTCGGGCTGTCTTTGTTCCCGACGTGTGGTCTAGTCAATTATCATTGTCTACTTCGATCGCTTGTACGCGTCCCGGATTTGGTGGCCGAATTTCAACGTCATGCCTGTTTTCGGTGCGTCCGTTTCCTTGCCAATTCTGATACGTCTGCGTTCGGCTGTGGTTTCTGTTGTTGCTCCACTGTCCACTATTACTCCTCCACGTGTTCGCTCTCTGATCATTATGCTGCCTGTTATTTCGATTGTTTGTCCAATTGGGATTGTTCCCTGTCTGATTTTCATGTTGGAAGTTTTGCTGAGGCGATCTACGACCATCCTTGTGCCAGCCAGCCCTGTCCTCTACCGTTTTCGTTCTGGTTCTCCCAATTAGCCCTTTGTGTGTCCTTCTGCACTTTCCTTTCTCTGTTTTGCTGCTCATTAAAAGCGAAATCGAGTTCCCTTAACGTGCCTTTAAATATCTCGATGTTGTCGCCGCACCTACCAGCTGGGGTTTGTTGATACGCGATCGGTAGTTTCATGTAGCATAATCTGATTATTTCTGCTTGGCTACACGGTTGATCTAAGTACTGGATTCGTTTGGTCATGGTTTCAAAATATTTGGCGGGGCTGCGGAAACCTGAACTTCCAAAATTTCGGCTCATTATCAGTTCTTGTTTAATTCTGTGTTGCGGTTCTTTCGACCAATACTTGTTGAGGAACACAGTACGGAATTCTTCATAGGTATTGCAAGTTCTCGCAATGTTTCGCATCCACTCTGCGGTGGCGCCTCCCATATGTGAACAGACAAAGTCTAGCTGATATTGGAGCGGCCAATGCGGTGGTAAACTTAGGTCAAATTGTCTGTTGAATGTTTTCGGGTGCAACAGATTACCGTCGTCTTTGTAGTGCTGGAACCACCGGACCGATGTAAAGTGCTTAAAATCGAAGTCGTCTTCTGACTTCGGTATCTCACGTCTTTCTTGTCTTCCTTCCTATTCACTGTACCGTCAGTTTTCGTTCCTCATTGTAACGGCACATTCGGAATTATACAGTTGATGTGCGGTGGTTCGGATTAGCGGACTGCAATTACTTGAGTCGCCTGTAATGTTGCTATTCGCGCGGTTGTTGATTAGTGTGGCAGGTGGAGTCAAAGGATTTGTCCTATGCCACTGTTGGCCATATTAAATCCCTCTCCGTGTTCCCATGGTCTTTCTTCTCTTCCTTCCTGTTCACTGTACCGGCAGTTTTCGTTCCTCATTGTAACGGCACATTCGGAATTATACAGTTGATGTGCGGTGGTTCGGATTAACGGACTGCAATTACTTGAGTCGACCGTAATTTTCCTATTCGCATGGTTGTTGGTTAGTGGGGCAGGTGGATTCAAAGGATTTGTCCGTTCTATGCCACCGTTGGCCATATTAAATTCCCTCTCCGTGTTCCCATGGTCTTTCTTGTCTTCCTTCCTGTTCACTGTACCGGCAGTTTTCGTTCCTTATTGTAACGGCACATTCGGAATTATACAGTTGATGTGCGGTGGTTCGGATTAGCGGACCGCAATTATTTGAGTCGACCGTAATGTTGCTATTCGCACGGTTGTTGATTAGTGGGGTAGGTGGAGTCAAAGGATTTGTCCGTTCTATGCCACCGTTGGCCATATTAAATTCCCTCTCCGTGTTCCCATGGTGGATTACATTAATTTCTGATCCGCTATTCGCCGTTTGCGTGTGACTGGTTGGCAGTGAAATTGCTCCTGTTCTCGTCGTTCCCTCCATACTTGAGGGGCTGTTACTTCGGTCTTCTATAGTGTCTGCATTTTTGCTCAGTGACTTTATTTCCCCTGCTAGCCGCTCCATTTCTTTAGTCACGTCTATTTTTAGTTGTTCGAGCTCTGCATTCGGTGCTCCGTTCTGTGGTGCGTCTTTGGTACGTAATTGTGTTTCTTCGACCTTCTTTATACGGTTCTGGAGTTTGTGTATCGCTCCCTTTCCCACTTTCGCGGTTTGCAATGTTTCCTCTTTGGTTGCACGAGCCATGCGCTTCGCGCCTTTTGCTATTAATTTCGCTTCGTTTGCTGTTGTTTTAATTTCCGCTACCTCACGTGCCAATGTGGCTTGTAACGCAGCTACGTCGTCTTTCATGTCTTTCGTTTCCGTCTTAATCACATCAATATCCATACTTGTGGTGTCACCGCCAGACACCACACTTGCTAGGTGGTAGCCTTTAAATCGGCCGCGGTCCATTAGTATACGTCGGACCCGCGTGTCGCCACTGTCAGTGATAGCAGACCGAGCGCCACCACATGGCAGGTCTATAGAGACACGTACTAGCACTCGCCCCAGTTGTACAGCCGACTTTGCTAGGAAAGGTTCACTGACAAATACGCTCTCATTAGCCGAGACAATAGTTAGCACAGCCTTCAGCTACGTCATTTGCTACGACCTAGCAAGGCGCCATAATCCTTTGCTATATATATTGTGATGCCTGTACCGTCAGACCGATGTTCTACAATTGTGGATTAAAGTTAAGTATTACATCAATTACGTACTTTATTTGCTACTATACATTTCCTTGTAATGTTCCAGACCTCACGCCAGTCTGCGTGTAATTAACGCGTGCATTACGGCCTCCTCTAGCAACACGGTGTTGGCTCTTCTGCCAACACTTCAATACTAACGTGATCTATCCGGCTGTGAATTCCCTTGATTTCGTTTTTTATACTAGTCTGAATTCCCTTAATTTCGGTTTTCATACTATTTTGGATTTCTGTCTTGTTACTTTGCATTTCTTTACCCATATTTTTAAGAAACGCGAGTATGTTTGCCATTCCTACCGCGTCACGACCTTGCACGTTATTTGACACAACAGGTTCTGAACAAGCGCGGACATACCGGTACTGTGTTCTATCAACCTCTTCTTGCCTCCTGTACCTATTATAACCTGATGCGTGGCTGCGTGCTGATGCATTTGATTGTGGTCGGTCGTAGTAATTACTGTCGCCTTTATGTTCACGTGGGCTAACTACACCATAGTTTCTGATGGTAACAACTGCATCTACGTGTTCTCTAAGATCTTCCTCGCTATCAGATTCTCCTCCCCTGGCTTGGCTGAATCTATCTTGCTCCAGAGACTCCCTGTGATCCGCGTTCACCTCATCAGTAACCTGCGCACCTAGCATTCTCAATTATGTCCGGTCCCATCGATTCTCGTTACTCCTATTTATTCCCGCCATTTCACTAGTGATTTTGTCTATTGTATCTACTTTTTTCGGTAACCGAGCTTTAGCTCTTGTTAGCATGAGGCGTGGGCTTACTGACTATTATCCCTCACACAAATAATAACTAAATTGTCACACGCACACCTACAAGAAATAACATAGTAATCATTTAATTTTCTTACACAACGTCGTCATTGCGCAGTGCACATACAAACACATATAGGAAACACTTCTTACGGCTCCAACCAGCGAGCAGACGCTCAAACGAGTCCATATTTCAAACAATTGAAAACACTGGAACCAACAAGCAGACGCTCAAGCGCAGTAGTAATTCTACAAATTATTCTAAGACACTGAAGCCAGCGAGCAGACGCTAAAGCGCGGCAACAAATGCAATTCTTATTAAACTAGCATTTATAACGCGTGGTTCTATGCAACTATACATAATTTATTCAATCAAGCTGTGATCACGATTAATATGTAAGTAATTATTTACTGAGACTTCAAATTGCTATCTCTTCGAATTTTTGCTGAATGTGTATCCGGATTCTCAGGAACTTATCCCGGCAGGGTAAGCCAATTGTAAGCTACCGCTTCTGTTTTGCTCTTTTCTGCTGATGGTTAAGCCTGAGAGCCGAACGTAAAAGTGAAAAATTTTGCACAACGGATTTTATAACGCTAATTTGTCGCCCTGACACTTATATGCTCTCCAGAAGGGTAAGCTTATCCTTTGCTCTATATGTCGTATGCAAATCTGATTAGTTTCTAACCATATCCTCAGTATACGTTAGAATGTTCAGATGTGCTGACCTACAAACACTGCCTCCACCAGGTGGTTGCAAACATGAAATACACAAATAAGGACATAGTAAAATGACAAGGGAAAGTACCAGCTATGAAATGATACACTCAGTAGTGTTAAATTCTTTACTCTTCTGTAATTCACTCTACTCAAGATTACACAGTAAGAGCAACATTATAGTTCTACCTATTCCCATTTGGTAATCACTCTGTCTGGCACTGTCCTGTCATATATAATCGCGGTCGTTAATTCAAGCTATGGCAATTGCAATTATATTTAGAACTACACTCGCGACTAGCAACGTGAAGCCTCAGCATAGAACGAAAAAGACATATGATCAGCAATTTACTTTACTTCTCTCGCACGACCACTACAGTGATCTGACGCTTATCGCAGCAAAGGTTCTCGGCTCAGCGAGATAACATAAATTCTGCTTCACCAAAAGCTTCCGTGGGCACCTCCACGGCTGCCGTGGAACACCAGACGATCCTCAGGCTCTCGCTACAAGTACTCTGTCCCAGTAACGAGGTCGCACACCTCGCCAGGACCAACCTCTCTCCTCGACGCTCCAGGAACAAGTGTCCCAGTGGCTATGCTTTTTCGTAGCTCGTGTTCTTTCTTCCTCCCCCTTTTAATGTGTGTGGCCAATCATGTTGCTGGAAGGCGTTCGTTTCCGAGCGCCGACCAATTTTATTTTTGCAACCGACCGAAGCTTCTAGAAACTTCCAGACTATTCCAGAAGCTTCCGCTCCGGCCGTTGGGAAAACCACCTACACGCCGCCACGCGTTTTGTGAGCGAGCCCTTGTGTCTTCTCGTTGTCCTCGGCCACATGGCTCCCGCTAAGCCGCGGTCCACCCGCCGGGGGTTTCCAGAGTAGCTTATGGGCGCTGTTGTCTTCAGCTCTCAGGCCTGCCTGCCACGCTTGTGTCTTTCCCGTTCCCCTGCTAGCCTCCCGTCTCCGTCCGCTTCACTATCGCCCAACGTGCAGATATTCTGCTACAAATTAAGATCTCGATGTTTATACTTCCGGAGTGGTAGTTGTAATGTCGCTCAAAATGTTGCCACCTTACAGTTATAGTTCATACACTGAATATCTGTGTTGTTATAGTTCTTACACTGGAGAGCCAAAGAAACTGGTATAACAGGCTAATATCGTGTAGGGCCCTCAAGAGCACTCAGGAGTTCCGCAGCACCATGTGGCTTGAACCTGACTGATGTCTGAAGTAGTACTGCAGGGAACTTACACCATGAATTCTGCATGGCTGTCCGAAAATCCGTAAGAGTACGAAGAGGTGGAGATATCTTCTGAACAGCACGTTGCAAGGCATCCCAGATATGCTCAAAAATTTTCGTGTGTGGGGAGTTTGGCAGCCAGCGGAAACGTTTAAATTCAGAAGAGTGTTCCTAGAGCCACTTTGTAGCAATTCTGGACGAGTGGGGTGCCGCATTTTCCTGCTGGAATTCCCCGAGTCCGCCAGAATACATAATGGACATGAATGGATGCAGGTCATCAGACAGGATGCTTATCTACGCGTCACCTGTCAGAGTCGCATCTAGACATATCAGGGGTCCCACATCACTCCAACTGCACACGCCCCACACCATTGCAGAGCCTCCGCCAACTTGAACAGGCTCCTGCTGACACCCTATGGAGTCATGAGGTTGTCTCCAGTCACCGGCGGCCATTGAGGGTGGTTAGTATACAGTACACTGGCGCCAATCACGCCGCCACCGCCGCCCTCTTGCAGCAGCCTCTCGTCGCCCAAGCAGTCACAGTTACTGACTGTGGAAGTGGTGTAAATAAATTGTCGGTATTACATACGTTTCAGATGCATAAATATCAGTACAGAACAATGCCTTCCACACTAAGTTATATGCACAGGTCGAGGGAAAAAACACCCCAAAGCAAGATACAAGTTGCATCTCTCCCTTCTCGTTATTTCGTAACAAACAACTGAGTGCAATTCATAACTCGGTCTACAACAATGTTGTCGGTAACGGATGAGGAAACTGTCGAATTCGGAGCTATCGGATTTTCCATCAGTCCCAAATTTTACCACGTTTTTCAGAAATTCCAACGCATTTTACCGAGTTACTCGATTTCAAAACCACTGTTCTCAACGACTTCTCCTGTCAGCAAACGTCTCATCGTTTCGACCTCGTGATGCTATCAGCCAATGACATTGCAGGATGGATCTCAATTTCTGTATCTTTACTAAACCGCCCTCTCCATCACTATGTGAGTGCTGTAAACATTTGGACATATCGTGAACCTTTTTACACTGTCTGCGTCAAATGACACGTCCGGCCGGAGTGACCGAGCGGTTTTAGGCGCTACAGTCTGGAACCGCGCGACCGCTACGGTCGCAGGTTCGAATCCTGCCTCG
Source organism: Schistocerca piceifrons (assembly GCF_021461385.2). NCBI lineage: Eukaryota > Metazoa > Arthropoda > Insecta > Orthoptera > Acrididae > Schistocerca > Schistocerca piceifrons. The sequence goes on along the minus strand of NC_060141.1, from coordinate 681,036,886 downwards.
AGCGTGGATGTGTGTGATGTTTTTAGATTAGTTAGGTATAAGTAGATCTAAGTACTAGGGGACTGATGACCTCAGAAATTAAGTCCCATAGTGCTCAGATCCATTTGAACCATTTTCTCAAACGACACAAATACTGTTTCGTAGTGTGGGAAATAGCCAGCAGCAGAGAGGAACTGCAAGAACCACCTTTCTTAGCTGAAGCAATGAACTCGGTAAGATTTTATTACATTTGGCCATCTCTCCCTATGTGGATGGATGTCACAAAGTATTCTCGCATTCGTAGGATGAAGGAGATGATTGAAAGATCTCACAACACATTTGATTATATCAGCCCAACAAACGAATCACATCCATTGTAGCATTCTGTCCTCTATTTCGTCACGAGCTGCAACCTGTTTGATCCTATCAGCTAAGTAGTCTGAGTGAAACGCCAGATTGCCTCTCCCTATGCATCTCGTAGCTCTGCCTGTGCCTATAACCAACCCTCCATGAAACATTGCCTCCGATTTTATTTGGAACTGACCAGAGGTAGGAGGGCACTATACCAACTACAATCGATGTCTCATGAAAGAACAGAAAGAGCTGAGTTCCACATAATCAATACCCTTTGGTATTTTGCTTTTGGAAAGAGCTTAACACATATTACAAACTTTTACAACCGACTGACGCTAGTAATATTGATCGGTACTCTCATTCCAATACCATATGAAATAAAATGAAATGAGCGTATGGATCGTTAGCTGGGAGGCCCTATCTGGGGAAGTTCAGGCGCCAACTGCAAGTCTTATTTCAGTCGACGCCACATTACGCGACTTGCGCGCCGGTCATGAGGATGAAGTGATGATGAGGACAACACAACACCCAGTCCATGACCGGAGAAAATCTCCAACTCGGCCGGGAATCGAACCCGGGCCAGCTTGCATGGGAGACGAGCCCGTTATCGCCCGCTAAGCAGGCGGACCCAATACCGTAACTGCTGTTTTACAGATTGCTGATACGAGCCTGACACAGTCGATAGTGTTGTACTGATATAACTGACAGTCAAGGAGAAGAAGAAACGTATGGTTTATGCATGATGGAGCCCTAGAAGAAAGGTAATGTTTTACGTCAGTCACTTGTGCTACCTATTCTGGAATATCGTTCTATTGTATGGAGTACGTACCAAGAAGGTATTGGAAAGAGAGAGATGATTATAGAACACAGACAAACACTCCTAAGGATATACGGTCCGGCTATAATGTTAAGGCAACATGGTCTACAGTACATTAGTCGCGGAATGCATCGCTGTTAATACTCCAGTGCATGAAATATATTTCCGACTTCTGACATGTATTCACCCTGCAAGTGTTGTGACTTGGCAAGACAGCCAAGTCACAATTAGAGGAAGCCGAAAGGTACGCGTTAAGCTCACGCAGATTGGCGTGAGGTCTGGAACAGTTAAAGGAATTAATAGTAGCAAATAAAGTACGTAGTTGATATAATACCTAACTTTAATCCACAATTGGTGTACATCGCTCTTGATGGTACATGTTATAATCTCAATATAAAATGCTATGGCGCCTTGCTAGGTTGTAGCAAATGACGTAGCTGAAGGCTGTGCTAACTATCGTCTCGGCAAATGAGAGCGTAGTTGTCAGTGATCCATCTCTGGCTAAGTCGGCTGTACAACTGGGGCGAGTGCTAGTAAGTCTCTCTAGACCTGCCGTGTGGTGGCGCTCGGTCTGCAATCACTGACAGTGGCGACACGCGAGTCCGACGTATACTAATGGACCGCGGCCGATTTAAAGGCTACCACCTAGCAAGTGTGGTGTCTGGCGGTGACACCACAGCAAGTTTTCTATCCCACTGACTATGCTGGCAAACGTTAAAATGTTAAAAATACTACCTTCTACAGCAAAGAGAAAAACTCGTAGATTCTTATGTAGTGGAGAAATTGTGTTCTTTGCATTCATGTTCATTCATCTAGAGGAGGGTACCTAAATAGTTTTTCCGTTGGTTTGGTGGACATGACTGATCGCACATGCACTGGAAGTCCTCTGACAGCTGCAGTATGAGGGAGGTTTACTATTAATGAAAGTAGGTAGATAGCGCTCTAAGTCATAGCAAGACCATATCAGTTGTATACGAGTTTATCTAATGAGCATTGTATTACCATCTTCGGGACTGCAATATACAACTACAGAATGGATAGCGTGTTTCCCTCGCACAAGACTATGTAAATGTTTTAGATTCTAATGCACAGTATTTACAGTATAGTTCCCTGTACTTTCTACCAACTACAACCATGTGGTGTCAGCTATGTAACATACAGAACAGTTGATACACGGTTTTAACAACATTTTGCAAAATGTCTATTGAGGTAATAGGAACTCATTCCAGTTGACTGCTCTCTTGATTGCTTTCCTAAAAAAAAGAGAACCATCTGCCTATAAACTGACATGGACCTAAGTTAAAGGTTCATAGAAAGCAGATGGAGTAATCGGTTGACAGGGTTTATAACAAGGCACACTGGAGGAAGGGAGAGGTTATAGCAGGTTAGTTATCCCACATTTCTTCTTTTTCTTATGTCCTCTCAGGCTGTGTCAGTTGTATGATATAACCTGGGTTCGACTCATATACAATTCGTATGTCCTGTGTGTGACTTAGAGTGCTATCTGTCTGCAATCATTAACAGCAAACCTCCCTCATACCACAGGCGGCAGATGACTTCAAACGCATGTGTGATGAATCATGACTACCAAACCAATGGAAAACTTATTTCGGTACCCTCGCCTAGATGAACAAAGATGCATGCGAAGTAAACCGCCTCCCTGCTTTTTTTGGTGTAGAAGGCAGTAGCTTTAACATCTTAACGATTTTCACCATAGTGAGTGGGATGGGAAATTTGCAGGGTGAATGTATGTCAGGTGTTGGAAATATGTTTCATGCACTGGTGTATTGAAAGCGTTGCATTCCAAGAGTAATACAGCATATCGGAACACACTACTTTCACATTATAGCATGTTTAAGTGACGAACTGTATACCCTTGGAAGTGTGCTTTTATGCTCTGCAATCATTTCTCCCTTTCCACTATTTTCTTGGCACGGCCTCCAAACACTAGAATGATATTCCAGAATTGATAGCACAAGTTATTTACATAAAACGTTTTGAAGTCCTTCCGTCTGGAGTGGTATCATGCATAAACTATACATTTCTTCTTCTTCCTCTTCTTCACTGTCTGTTATATCACCACAACACTCTCAAATGCTTCAGGCTCATGTCAACAGTTTTCGCAGATCGTTAGTTACGGTACTGAAATGAGAATACCGGTCTATATCACTAGTGTCGGTCAGTGGTACAAGTTTGGAACATGTGTTATGCTCTTTCCAAACATGGAACTCAGTTCGTTCCGTGTCTTCATCAGACGTCAAATGTAACGGTTATAGTGCCCTCCTACCACTAGTCAGTTCCAAATTAAATCGGAGACGATGTTGCATGGAGGGTCGGTTAAAGACAGAGGAAGAGCTACGAGATGCATGGGGAGAGACCTTTCTCAGGATCCTTAACTGACAGGTTCAATGAAGGGGCAGTTCATGTCGAAATACAGGACAGGGTGCTGCTGGATATGATTCATTTGTTAGGGTGGTAATCGTCAAAGGTTTGGTGAGATCTTTCAATCTCTAACTTTATCCTACGAATGTGAGAATGTGATTCTCGTCCACATATGGAGATATGGCTAATCGCAATGAAATCTTTCCCAATTTATAAAGTGTTTCAACCTTAGCAACGTGGGTTTTGCCCCTCCTCTGCTGCTAGCTATTTCCCACACTACACGACACGATACGTCCATGTTTTTATAGCAGTCACAAAGTAATAGAGGAGATGGTTTAGCAACGATACAGAAATTGAGAACCATGCTGCAATGTCATTGCCTGATAGCATCACGAGATTGAAGGGATGAGGCTCTTGTTGACAGGACAAGTCGTTGAGAGTAGTGGTTTTGAAATCTTGGCTAAAATGCGTTGAAATTACGGAAAAACGTGGTAAAATTGACAAATTGATGGAAAATAGGTAAATTTCGAGAAAATTCAAAACAAAAATAATCGTTATAGAGCTCAGATCTGGGCAGTTCCCTCATTTGTTCAAAAATGGTTCAAATGGCTCTAAGCACTACGGGACTTAACATCTAAGGTCATCAGTCCCCTAGACTTAGAACTACTAAAACCTAAATAACCTAAGGATATCACACACATCCATGACCAAGGCAGGATTCGAACCTGCGACCGTAGCAGCAGCGCGGTTGCAGACTGAAGCACCTAAAACCACTCGGCCACAGCGGCCGGCCCTCATTTGTCATCGACAACACTATCGTAAACCGAGTTCATAATTTCACTCAGTTGTTTTCTTCGAAATAATGAGGAGGGATGGGTGTGACTTGTAACTTGCTGTGGAGTGTAGGACTTAATGTGTTTGTTCCCGACACGTGAATAAATAGCGTGAAGGCCGCTGTTCTGTATTGATATTTATGCGTCTAAAATGTATGTAATGCCCACATGCATTAGTATCTATTTATATAACTTCCACAAATATCTCCAGCACTGTGAAGTGACCAGCCCCTTCAAAACACATGAACAGCTCCAGCACAAGCAGTGGCCTCTATAAATTGTGAAATGCATCCTCAGCGCATCCTGGTACGTCACAATTATTTGGTGAAAAGTATTTCCCCTACGCTGATCCATTATCACCTCCTTCCTTTTCTCATGTTGGAGGCTATGGATGCAATCCTCAGCTGTACTCTTACAGGTAATACGCTTATTAAACTCACCTCTGTCCAACACCAGCATCACGTCAACTGAACACCTTTCGCACCAAATAAAGGCAGTACCTTCCACTCCATTCTTTTTCACTACAATTCACAAGTGGGAAGGGGGGGTTGAGAATTAGGTATTTGTGGGGACAGCTGGAGGACAGTTTTGAACACCCTCTGGTGGTGGTATTGTGGACTAGAGCAGCCAGTCTTCAAACTTCGAGGTGAGTATACACATGGGCAATTGGACAAAGTGGGGGGTGGGGGTTGACGGAAAGGGAGTAGTGGGCAGTGTAATGTAGAAGCAGCCTAGGACAATCCAGCAACAGGATAAAACCTTGAAAAATTAATACAGAAATAAAATAAAAACACTACCTTATAGCCTTTCTCGCCAGCAGCTCAGCACAGACTGAGTGTTCTTCCCACAATTTCCAAGTGGGGGAGGGAGGGTAAATGGTGGAGTGGAGGGGAAGGGAAGTGGGGGAGATAGGAGGAGAGGGGATGATGGTGTGTTATGATGTTGCCACATCTTCTCCCAAGGGAGAGGAGGTAGGGAATGTCCACCATATTGAATTAATTTGGCAACAATGCAGAGTGTCATAGACACACCCTTACTCCATTACTCCCAGCATCCCTACAGCATTTCAGTATCAATACTAGAATCATTAATGTTGTTGTATATTTCTGTAAAAACTTATTATTTGCTCATCTTTCACGAGATACCACGTTAGGAACTGTAGTAGAAATTAGTACCTGTCTAATTCTCTGCACACATAATACCATTATGCAAGTTTCTGTTTTACTATTCATATAACCTCTGTGGACTGAAACAGTGTCACAGGCAGTGGGATTTGTAGAATAATTGCAAGTAAATTTAGGTCATTGTAGTTGTCCCATATGCAGAGCTTTTCATGTGACCCTGCAACAAGAAATAAAATTGTGTCAGATAAGGTGAACGAACTGACCACAAAATGTGACCTCGGCTTCCTACCTACCATTGAGGGATCATGTAATGCGTGTGTTCACGAGTAAGACATGAGGTGGGACTTCACCATACATATGTAGTGTCAACGTTGGACACCACGCTAGACGTTGCGATAATCGATAACGGTGCAGCACATGCAATCTCTCTGGACTCGCCGGCGCTTGCAGCTCCACCGTGTGGCACGGACAGAGAGTTGCGAATTGCACCGGCCGAGTCAGCTACAGGTCGTGAGCGAAGTCAGATTAGAATAGCCTTCAGCTCGCTAGTAGAGTCCTGCATGACCGAGTAAGCGAGCGCAAAATAGGAGGTGGGGCGAGCAGACCCTAACTGGATAGGCTACCCGCACTAGTTCTTGTGACCGAGCATAGAAGCCGTGACCGAATACGTAGCACATAACTTCGAACACATTACACGTGTTATTATTCGTGTGAACCTGCAGCCAGTACGGGCTTCTTATTTGTGGTGTGTCTCTCTCTGTAATCATGCAGCGCGAGGAAGCCAGTGTAGTAAGACGTAAGATTGAAACCAATGTTTACACATTAAAGAAACGGGAAGGTCTAAAAAGCCAAGTGTGGAGTACATTTCTGTTGGTTGTAGATGAAAACATTGCGTCTACTGGGTACGTATCGTACATAAACAGCTCCACCTTATTTCTTTTTCCAGTCGGGAACCACTCATTTAAAGAAACACAGTTGCAAGAAACCTCACAAAGATCGTTTCTTTGGCCGTCCATCCGTTATCTTAATATGCTTGAAATAAGTGAAAAGCAGGAAATTCTTAACAATATGCGACAAATGTGTGCTACGTACGCAGTTACAACATTCAATCATTAACATAAATCGTTTTTGCATAGTTAGTGGAAAGTGTATTATAGAGAAACGGGAATGTTGTGACTCGTATAATATTTCATTAACGTAAAACATCTCGTTTTTATGGGAACGGGGGTCGGGTTGTTTGGGTTCAAAAATGGCTCTGAGCACTATGGGACTCAACTGCTGTGGTCATAAGTCCCCTAGAACTTAGAACTACTTAAACCTAACTAACCTAAGGACAGCACACAACACCCAGCCATCACGAGGCAGAGAAAATCCCTGACCCCGCCGGGAATCGAACCCGGGAACCCGGGCGTGGGAAGCGTGAACGCTACCGCACGACCACGAGATGCGGGCCGGGTTGTTTGGGGGGAGAGACCAAACAGCGAGGTCATCGGTCTCTTACGGGAATGTTTCGATGATTTCCATATCAGTTCTGTATTACTTGTCTCTTTTGTTTATTATCATAGATCCTTCAAGTACTGTGTCATCACCACCCAGAAAGAGAGCTCGTTTCAAGGAATGGAGGAACAACAGATCATCCGCAGCAGATGAAGTAGATCTGTACATTTTAATGCACCCCGGAGATGATGATGACATCTTAAAGTGGTGGGGCAGACATGAAACAGATCTGCCAGGTTTGGCTGCAGTTGCAAAACGTATTTTATGTATCCCAGCAACAAGCGCACCTAATGAAAGGTGCTTTAGTAAAGCCGGCATGTTACTAACAAATTGCCGCAGCCAATTAATTCCGGAACGCGTTAGTGATTTCCTGCTGATCAACAACAACTATAATTTTGTTTATGTTGCAAACGATTGAAACGTATGACAAGTTACGTCTGTAAATGTTTAATGTTCTTTGTATGCTTTCTTTATGAAGATGGTTGTCTTCTAGATTACAGGGAAAGCAATTATTTAATGTTTCCTATAAATGAAAGGAAAAATATCTCTTTTGTGTGGAAATGAGACTCGTCTTCTATCCCCGATTGTATTGAAATATCATTTTACTTTCCAGGTGCTTTATGAATTTAGCTGTGTCACGTACCCGTTCTTGGAAATGTTACTTTTGTATTAAAAGAGAGAGAGAGAGAGAGAGAGGCGTTAGATTTGTACAGTAAAGTACAGTGCAGCGAGGCGAGGTGAGACGTCAGCGGTGACCGGTCATGCTCGGTTATCCGCGTGTCCGGAATCCGGACAACAGACATGGGGCGAGTACGTGACGGAGCCGAGTCGTATGGGACCGGACACGAGCTGCTCGGTCCCCCCGTCAACAGGCGAGCCGTGACAGGTCAAACACAGAGCGTTGCAGCACTCCACTCGCTAGTTTCGCAGCCCCTAGTTCGCGTATGTATTACGCATGTAATACCAGAATTGTGTTATCTTATCCAGTTAATGTTTTTGATGAGTTATTTGTATTCGAGAAAAATAGTTGTTACTGGCTCTGAGTGCTATGGGACTTAACATCTATGGTCATTAGTGCCCTAGAACTTGGAACTACTTAACCCTAACTAACCTAAGGACATCACACAACACCCAGCCATCACGAGGCAGAGAAAATCCCTGACCCCGCCGGGAATCGAACCCGGGAACCCGGGCGTGGGAAGCGAGAACGCTACCGCACGACCACGACATGCGGGCAGTTGTTACTCGTAATGTTCCTAGAGTGCAGTAGCATAACAAAGATACGTAAAAGTTATTTACTAAAGTATACCAGTACTAATTATTATACAATGTTTCAGAGTCATACAACCACCCCACTCGTGCTAGCCTCTATCAACCCACTGCAAATCCCAGGGGTACCGATCGAGAAACATCCAGCATCTGTGTGAGGTCATGACATGCTGCCATCGACCTTCACATCAACATACACTATTATATGTGTGATATCTTTCAATAATACAGTGTAGAATGATGCTGTCAGTAGGGCAAAATGGAGATGTCATCATTTCGACCAATCACTTCAATTTAATGGCACATGGGAGAACTCAACGGCTCAGGCAAGGCTGTTGTTGTTGAGGGCATTCTGTGTCTGTTGAAACAGGCTTCATCAGAGAAAATTAAACATCCAAAAAAGTGAGAATCGATGGTACAACGTGCGCTGCAGCGCTCAGGAGGTAGAAAAAGGAAGCGGGCTCTAAGGACAGCAGGAGGTGTGATTTGCTCCTCATCCTTGTGATTGGTAAACGAATCTCCCAACTCAGTAGTCCGTACAGGTCCTTGTTCTCGTCGGTCGTCATTCTATTCTAAAATATCTGATGTTTATATAATTTGGTACTTGGCTCCATGCGACCTGTCAGCTTCCATACAGTTCCCACCTGTATTTACTTGTTCGTAAACGGGTAAATAACGTTTTGCAATTCCGTGTCAAGGAACAACGCCATTTCACTACATCTCGTCGGTGCGCTCTTAGACTAGCAAACATGAGCTTTAGTGTTACTTATCGTTACATCAGAACTGACGATGTCGGTGTATGCGTTATGCCATTTGCAGTATCGTATCTCCATTCTTCATATGGATACATGAACTATAGAAAATGTAACTAACTGTTTCAACCTACACGTTGGGTTTGCCTACGTTCAATTAGCATCACAATTAATACGTTTCTTTACATGGGACAAATGTTGTTTCTAAGAAAACTGAAGTAAAGATGCAGGATTATCCTATAACGCGTTTGTGCTCAAACTTTCGACTCCGTCGATTCAGAACTACGATACTATACCAGGTTTTTCCTGTTGGTGATTAGACGGGTCCCGCATACTTTTAAGGGACCTGAAGGTAAAGCCATTTAGTACCGAAATTAAAAGAACCTTCAGAACTCTCATTAATTTTTAAGCAACAATGTCAATACAATCCATGACATATGGAAGTGAGTCATTGATTTGAACAGAAACGTAATGAACAAAGAATACAAGCTTTAGAAACGCGGGACTAGCGGTCCTAGACACTTCAGTCCCGAACCGCGCTGCTGCTGCGGTCACAGGTTCGAGTCCTGCCTCGGGCATGGCTGTGTGTGTGATATCCTTAGGTTAGTTAGGTTTAAGTAGTTCTAAGTCTAGGGGACTAATGACCTCAGATGTTAAGTTCCATAGTGCTTAGAGCCATTTGAACCATTTGAGAAACGCGATTTCTAAGAATATCCAGCAAAAGGAGGAATGCTCACATCAGACAATGGGAGTGAAAAGCTTAAATGAGCGGGAATAGAAGACGACAGAGAATCAAAATTGATGATGAATTATTACCCAGTTTTCAGAAGATTAGATAGATATAGGAAATGTAGAAAGCTCAGTAATCTCAACAAAGAGGGCAAGAGTCGCAAATGCATAATATACTGGTGTCCAAAATTAAAGCAACAAACGGAAATTTTGGAAGGTTGCGTTTGTTTTGCCATAAAAAAGTAGAAACTGTGTAATCTGTAACATGCACAACGGTAGACAAAAATGTTCTTCGTTTTTTTTCGAACTTAACGGATTTACATGCACGCTATGACACGGTATCTGACAGCAGTTAAACCTTTCTGATTCACCCATACTATTTCATGAAGAGGTATTCGCGTGGTCAGTATAATCCCTGCCAACACCATTAGGTATCCTCCCCGATATCGGTCTCTTTCCATAGTGTTTCGGTCTCAAAATCGTGTTCCACGTGCTATCCAGCTGCGAATCCGTCAAGAATTTCTATCCAGACCAAATCGGGACGCATCCGTGAAAAGGGCATTGTCCCACTTTCTGACTGTCCAGCTGGCATATTGACGGCTGCACTCTAGACATTCGCTTCTGTGAAAACACGTCACAGGTAAACAGACAGCAGGACTCCAACAGTAAACGCTGCTGAAGCCATCTGCATACCGTTTGCCTCGGTACAACAGGTCTAGGGGATGGTGCGAGGTCACAGGATAAGGCGGTATCGTCGTGCCTTTACAGCCAAATAACGGCCGGCCTTGTCCTGGTCTCAGGGATACAGTTTCGGTCTCTCTAAACTGTCGCGTCATCAGAGAAACAACAGAACGACTCACATTAAGCCATAGGGCCACATAAGTTTACGACTCTCTTGCTTCCATTCTTCCTATGTCCCACCACAGCAGAGAATGTGTAGGCGTCGTCTCTGTGCCATACTTCACCGTCTGTGACTGTGGATGTGGGCGTACCCTGCAAACACTACCACGCTTGATAGGTGTCCTGACGTCATTGCTGGCGTGGTTGTCCGTTGTTTGGAATGCCATCTTCCATGCAAACCACGATCGTAACGACGTCTGTTGTCAGTTTGTATGATTATATCATGAATTAGACACAGGATGGAGAAATAGCAGTTTGTTGTTTTAATTTTGAACACCCTTGTACATGCAGAAAGAAAGACAACAAGAAGAAGAATAACTTGTAAAATTTAAACAATAAAACCAGAAACGGGGATAAACCGTAGAGAAACAGCTGAATAAAGTATTAATCATTCTTCTTACTGAAGTTTATATCAGTTGACGTCCCCATTGTCTTCCATCAAAGAGATATGTTAAATCTTATCTCCCCTTTGTAGTGTTACTACTGGAAAATCCTGTACGACAATGGCTAATGGTTGGTTGGTTGTTTCGGGGAAGGAGACCAGACAGCGAGGTCATCGGTCTCATCGGATTAGGAAAGGACGGGGAAGGAAGTCGGCCGTGCCCTTTGAAAGGAACCATCCCGGCATTTACCTGGAGCGATTTAGGGAAATCACGGAAAACCTAGATCAGGATGGCCGGACGCGGGATTGAACCGTCGTCCTCCCGAATGCGAGTCCAGTGTCTATGGCTAATGGTGCTGCGCACATCCCATACTAGTGTATCTCACGTTACGTACTTCGAAACTTCAACAAAATGCTGAGAAAATCTCCCAGTTTTCCGACAACGACGCCTTTCTGTTAGAAAGTGGATCAGCGCCAGATAAATAATAACCCGTCGTGAGAAACGCAAAAAATTTTTGCGCAAGTCGCGGAGCGGAGACACCGGCTCTGTTTTGGAAGGGTCCGGCCGTGAGAAGGCGCCACCGCGTGGGTAGCCCGGAAGCTCGGCAACTTCCTAGCCGGCCGCGGCGGAGCGTTGCGTCAGCGGCGCCGCCGGTATTGTCTGCAGGTCGGCTGCTGGCTGGCTGCTTACACCACACCGCAGCCTGCCCGGTAACGACTTCCTCGCTGAGGCTGAACCTCCAGCTTTTGTATCGGCACCCATTGTTGCGCCAACACCTCTCACTGGCGAACATCACCGCAAGGAAGCGTCCGGCGATCTCTCTCTCCTTCACCTCACACTCGCCCCCCCCTCCCCCCCCCCCTCCCCCCGCCACCGATCTATTATTACACGTGAAGACATTGTCCGATGAACGCGTAACAAGTCTGCTGGAACCTTATTCATACGGCCGACTTTCTGGTCGAAATGGACTACTCGTAGTCACACGCCACCGTGTAAGTCAGCCGCCAGCCAGAATTGAATGGGTCAGTGATACCAATGATCACTTGATTGTGCCAAGTATAGAGTTCTAAATACCTGAGTACATCCAGAAAGGAAATGACGGCTTTGGCTGCCATCATTATAAACCTGACAGAGCACATGAAGACTGTTGTAAAACGTATAGCGTTCGCAGTTTTTCTGACATCGGTTCTAAGTAAAGATTTCTGCTTAAAGGTGAGTGGATATTACTGTACTGTGTTACTATTGTTATTTGTGTGGAATTATCTATAATTATTGACAGTTAGGTTAATTTTCCAACGCACGTTGTTAGTACGAGCGTGATTCTTTGTGTAAGATGGCGAGATTCCTAATATGCGATAGTATGGGGATGCAAATTTGCGGTAGTGTCGCATTATGGGATACTCATCGAATATGGCGGGAACTCGTTCCCTCAAATTTTTTACTTACAATTTATACAATAATATCATAAGAAAACAATATTTTTTTTATTACAGCAAAATATTAAAAATTACGTTTACTTTAATTTCATTACATTTCCATGAACGAGGAGTACTTTGACTAGTTCTATGATGGGAAATTGGCATGTTTTCTGGACCCTTCTATCAGGGCAGCATTTTCTTCATACGTTAATCGATACTCCTCGAGATTCGAAGCACACGGTTCACAGTACTTATAAAACATAATCTAAAAATAAAATCAGAGAAGCTGAGTACCTTGAGGACGGCAACTGATTATTGTATTTATTCTTCGTAGATGGCGTCAGCAACTAAAAGGCAAATATCCAATAAGTAAGCCATGGTTTGTGCCATTACATGTGTGAGAAATGGCTAAATGTATTAATCACAAACTTGAAATCTTTTTCTCTACCAAAATGTAGTTTGGAAGGGTACGTGAAGAATAAAACTCGTACACCCGAGCAGTTGGTAAGGTTTACTCTCGATAGAAGGCGTGATCTTTAATTTCAGTTGAAAAATGAACTAACGAAATACTGCCTAGCAATAGAAGAGAGATTTGATGCTCATGAATGTAAGAACATAAGAAGCATGGCCTTCCAGTTAACTGTCGGGAATAGGCTGAAGTTCGGAAAAGGCTTCAGCAGGAAAGAATGGCTCCAAGCTTTCCTTAAGAGATACCTCATTTCATCAGTGAGAACTACTCAGGGTCCCGAAGCAGCAAGAGCGAAAGATTTTACTCCAGAAAACGTGACGAGATTTTTTCTTTTATTTACGAATCTCTGATAGGCAACAGTCAATCATAAGGCACACCGCGTCTTCAATGTTGACGAAACTGGGCAATACAAACATAACAAAGTTATTGCTATGAAAGGCAAGTTGCTGCCTTGAGTTCAGCAGAAAGGAGCAATCCCATCACAGGATTGTACAAACGCAGCTGGCAGTTATGTTCCTCTACCAGTCGTCTACCCGAGGAAGGATATGTAATAGGGGCTGATGGACAGTGCACCTGCTTGATCAATATCAGCATGTCATCCAAGTGGCTGCATACGAACTCATATTTTTACCATCTCCAGATAATGCAGTCATTTTGATTCTTGATGGACATTATTCCCACACGAAGAATCTCGACGTATTAGATAAAGTACGTGAAAATTATGTAGATACTACAGTCTTGTTACCTCACTCAACACATAAAATGCAGCCATTTGTAGTGGGATTTATGGGATCGTTGAAATCCTACTGTGCCCAGGAGAGAAAAAGGTGTTTGGCAAGTAACTCATGTCGTGTTGTCACTTAGTTATTAACAGCCACGTTATTTGGTGCAGCTTACAACCGAGCAGCAAGAATGGAAGCGTCTGTGAATACCTTCAGAGAGCCAGGTCTCATCCCATGCAACAGAAATATCTTTAGACAACAACCAAAACGTTATTCTGGGAGAAGAGTAGAAAATCTGCAGAACGTAGACCTAAAGCAGACGAATTGTCTAGTGACTAGGCCCCAGATGTCTACATCTATATCTACATCCATACTCCGCAAGCCACCCGACGGTGTGTGGCGGAGGGTACCTTGAGTACCTCTATCGGTTCTCCCTTCTATTCCAGTCTCGTATTGTTCGTGGAAAGAATGATTGTCGGTATGCTTCTGTGTGGGCTCTAATCTCTCTGATTTTATCCTCATGGTCTCTTCGCAAGATATACGTAGGAGGGAACAATATACTGCTTGACTCTTCGGTGAAGGTACGTTCTCGAAACTTCAACAAAAGTCCGTACCGAGCTACTGAGCGTCTCTCCTGTAGAGTCTTCCACGTGAGTTTATCTATCGTCTCTGTAACGCTTTCGCGATTACTAAATGATCCTGTAACGAACCCCGCTGCTCTCCGTTGGATCTTCTCTCTCTCTTCTGTCAACCCTATCTGGTACGGATCCCACACTGCTGAGCAGTATTCAAGCAGTGGACGAACAAGCGTACTGTAACCTACTTCCTTTGTTTTCGGATTGCATTTCCCTAGGATTCTTCCAATGAATCGCTGGCCGCGGTGGTCTAGCGGTTCTGGGCGCTCAGTCCGGAGCCGCGCGACTGCTACGGTCGCAGGTTCGAATCCTGCCTCGGGCATGGATGTGTGTGATGTCCTTAGGTTAGTTAGGTTTAAGTAGTTCTAAGTTCTAGGGGACTGATGACCATAGATGTTAAGTCCCATAGTGCTCAGAGCCATTTGAACCATTCTTCCAATGAATCTCAGTCTGGCATGTGCTTTACCAACGATCAACTTTATATGATCATTCCATTTTAATCGCAAATGTGCGAAAAGCAATAATATCTCTGTCGTAATATGACTCAAGGCCAGCAGGAGGTTTCTCATTACCCCTTACTATAGCCAGCGTCATCCAGGCATTACCAGTAATAACTTCGTTTGTAGTGCAAGAGAAATTAATCTTACATCCTACAAAAGTGAGTGGACCAGTTAACAATTCTTGTTGACCAACTTGGTTAGGTGTGAAATCAAAACTGCTAACAGTCTTGTACACTGGTAGTCTTGATCGACGGCTATATCTTCTCCTCCTATATGGCATGGCTGTATGCTGCGTGCGGCTGCTTCGAGTCGAATGAGCATGCTGAGCAGTATTCAAGCAGCGGGCGAACAAGCGTACTGTAACCTACTTCCTTTGTTTTCGGATTGCATTTCACTAGGATTCTTCCAATGAATCTCAGTCTGGCATGTGCTTTACCAACGATCAACTTTATATGATCATTCCATTTTAAATCACTCCTAATGCGTACTCCCAGATAATTTATGTCATTAACTGCTTCCAGTTGCTGACCTGCTATATTGTAGCTAAATGATAAGGGATCTATCTTTCTATGTATTCGCAGCAAATTACACTTGTCTACATTGAGATTCAATTGGCATTCCCTGCACCATGCGTCAACTCATGTCAGTATGATGATAGCAGTGATGACGGTGGCGGAGAGTGTCTATATTGTACAGGGCGCATTTCTGACAACAGGGAAAAATGGGCACACTGCACGAAATTTAATAGCCGGGCTCATGAAGCTTTCGGTGCCAGAGAAGTTGTTCTTGTTGTTGTGGTCTTCAGTCCTGAGACTGGTTTGATGCAGCTCTCCATGCTACTCTATCCTGTGCAAGCTTCTTCATCTCCCAGTACCTACTGCAACCTACATCCTTCTGAATCTGCTTAGTGTATTCATCTCTTCCTCTACGATTTTTACCCTCCACGCTGCCCTCCAATACTAAATTGGTGATCCCTTGACGCCTCAGAACATGTCCTACCAACCGATCCCTTCTTCTGGTCAAGTTGTGCCACAAACTTCTCTTCTCCCCAATCCTATTCAATACTTCCTCATTAGTTATGTGATCTACCCATCCAATCTTCAGCATTCTTCTGTAGCACCACATTTCGAAAGCTTCTGTTCTGTTCTTGTCCAAACTATTTATTGTCCATGTTTCACTTCCGTACATGGCTACACTCCATACGAATACTTTCAGAAATGACTTCCTGACACTTAAATCAATACTGGTTGTTAACAAATTTCTCTTCTTCAGAAACGCTGTCCTTGCCATTGCCAGCCTACATTTTATATCCTCTCTACTTCGACCATCATCAGTTATTTTGCTCCCCAAATAGCAAAACTCCTTTACTACTTTAAGTGCCTCATTTCCAAATCTCATCACCCGACTTAATTAGACTACATTCCATTATCCTTGTTTTGCTTTTGTTGATGTTCATCTTATATCCTCCTTTCAAGACACTGTCCATTCCATTCAACTGCTCTTCCAAGTCCTTTGCTGTCTCTGACAGAATTACAATGTCATCGGCGAACCTCAAAGTTTTTATTTCTTCTCCATGAATTTTAATACCTACTCCGAATTTTTCTTTTGTTTCCTTTACTGCTTGCTCAATATACAGATTGAACAACATCGGGGAGAGGCTACAACCCTGTCTTACTCCCTTCCCAACCACTGCTTCCCTTTCATGTCCCTCGACTCTTATAACTGCCATCTGGTTTCTGTACAAATTGTAAATAGCCTTTCGCTCCCTGTATTTTACACCTGCCACCTTTAGAATTTGAAAGAGAGTATTTCAGTCAACATTGTCAAAATCTTTCTCTAAGTTTACAAATGCTAGAAACGTAGGTTTGCCTTTCCTTAATGTTTCTTCTAAGATAAGTCGTAAGGTCAGTATTGCCTCACGTGTTCCAGTGTTTCTACGGAATCCAAACTGATCTTCCCCGAGGTTGGCTTCTACTAGTTTTTCCATTCGTCTGTAAAGAATTCGCGTTAGTATTTTGCAGCTGTGACTTATTAAACTGATAGTTCGGTAATTTTCACATCTGTCAACACCTGCTTTCTTTGGGATTGGAATTATTATATTCTTCTTGAAGTCTGAGGGTATTTCGCCTGTCTCATACATCTTGCTCACCAGATGGTAGAGTTTTGTCAGGACTGGCTCTCCCAAGGCCGTCAGTAGTTCCAATGGAATGTTGTCTACTCCGGGGGCCTTGTTTCGACTCAGGTCTTTCAGTGCTCTGTCAAACTCTTCACGCAGTATCATATCTCCCATTTCATCTTCATCTACATCCTCTTCCATTTCCATAATATTGTCCTCAAGTACATCGCCCTTGTATAGACCCTCTATATACTCCTTCCACCTTTCTGCTTTCCCTTCTTTGCTTAGAACTGGGTTTCCATCTGAGCTCTTGATATTCATACAAGTCGTTCTCTTATCTCCAAAGGTCTCTTTAATTTTCCTGTAGGCAGTATCTATCTTACCCCTAGTGAGATAGGCCTCTACATTCTTACATTTGTCCTCTAGCCATCCCTGCTTAGCCATTTTGCACTTCCTGTCGATCTCATTTTTGAGACGTTTGTATTCCTTTTTGCCTGCTACATTTACTGCATTTTTATATTTTCTCCTTTCATCAATTAAATTCAATATTTCTTCTGTTACCCAAGGATTTCTACTATCCCTCGTCTTTTTACCTACTTGATCCTCTGCTCCCTTCGCTACTTCATCCCTCAAAGCTACCCAATCTTCTTCTACTGTATTTCTTTCCCCCATTCCTGTCAATTGTTCCCTTATGCTCTCCCTGAAACTCTGTACAACCTCTGGTTCTTTCAGTTTATCCAGGTCCCATCTCCTTAAATTCCCACCTTTTTGCAGTTTCTTCAGTTTTAATCTACAGGTCATAACCAATAGATTGTGGTCAGAGTCCACATCTGCCCCTGGAA
Organism: Schistocerca piceifrons; assembly: GCF_021461385.2. Classification (NCBI taxonomy): domain Eukaryota; kingdom Metazoa; phylum Arthropoda; class Insecta; order Orthoptera; family Acrididae; genus Schistocerca; species Schistocerca piceifrons. The sequence continues at coordinate 681,019,165 of NC_060141.1, read as the reverse complement.
ATGTCTTACAATTTAAAACCTGGTTCCTAAATCTCTGTCTTACCATTATATAATCTATCTGATACCTTTTAGTATCTCCAGGGTTCTTCCATGTATACAACCTTCTTTCATGATTCTTAAACCAAGTGTTAGTTATGATTATGTTGTGCTCTGTGCAAAATTCTACCAGGCGGCTTCCTCTTTCATTTCTTAGCCCCAATCCATATTCACCTACTATGTTTCCTTCTCTCCCTTTTCCTACACTTGAATTCCAGTCACCCATGACTATTAAATTTTCGTCTCCCTTCACAATCTGAATAATTTCTTTTATTTCATCATACATTTCTTCAATTTCTTCGTCATCTCCAGATCCAGTTGGCATATAAACTTGTACTACTGTAGTAGGTGTGGGCTTCGTATCTATCTTTGCCACAATAATGCGTTCACTATGCTGTTTGTAGTAGCTTACCCGCATTCTTATTTTCCTATACATTATTAAACCTACTCCTGCATTACCCCTATTTGATTTTGTGTTTATAACCCTGTAGTCACCTGACCAGAAGACTTGTTACTCCTGCCACCGAACTTCGCTAATTCCCACTGTATCTAACTTCAACCTATCCATTTCCCTTTTTAAATTTTCTAACCTACCTGCCCGATTAAGGGATCTGACATTCCACGCTCCGATCCGTAAAAGGCCAGTTTTCTTTCTCCTGATAATGACATCCTCTTGAGTGGTCCCCGCCCGGAGATCCGAATGGGGGACTATTTTACCTCCGGTATATTTTACCCAAGGGGACGCCATCATCATTTAATCAAACAGTAAAGCTGCATGCCCTCGGGAAAAATTACGGCTGTAGTTTCCCCTTGCTTTCAGAGAAGACAATTTGTTTTTCCGCAATGTCGTACAAATAAACATACGTGATGTAAAATGAGTAAAGGATAACAGAAATCAATGAATATGTAAAAATTGCAAGTTCACATGTCATCATTCAGAAATTAAAAATATTATTACCACCTCGTATTAGGGAACCTTTACCTCATTTCTTTGAAATGCCTTACTTGTGAATATTTAATAACTACGTCGAAATATTGTTTATTATTGCAAATATGATAAATGGATGGTAAAATTAAATAATACAAGATGTTATTGCCATGATAAAAAATATAAGCTCATTTACATTTCACTCTTCAGTATGAGTTTCCATAGTGTGTCTCCTCAAGCAACGGTTATTTTTAAGTTTTACAATACCTGGACAACATAAGGCATTTACGCTGGGCGTAAACAAGAAGGTTAAACATATCACAACGTTTTCTTAGGATTTACAATACCTGGACAAGAAACGGCACTTCTGCTGTGAGTAAACAAGAACGTTAAACACATGAAAATTGTTTCAGGAGTTAGAAGTTCAGTTCCGTTTAAGGAGAAAAAGTAATTCAGGATATTATTTACCACTTACGAAGAAACGAAGAAAACAAAGTACAAAGGGTAAAGTAAAATGGCGCCGTATATGGTCTATTAGGCACTATTTGATGTGTTCATATGGCTGTATCTTTAACAAATAACTGACAACGTTTTAAAATGTTTGGTCGACACATTTTCTACTCTTAAAGTTCCTAGTAGCGTAGAGAATTTCCGTACTAAGTTTGTAATATGCGCTAGGGATGTTACTTTTGTAATTGCTAAACTCTGCTACGATTACTAGTTCCTTGACTCTGCTACTAAATTTCCAATTTTTTGTGAACTGTTCCTAAAAACCTCACTTTTAGCGATCTGGTGCCAATCACTTTTATCTTTCCAGAGACAGACTTCATAACAGGTAGCACTCATAACAGTGGCAATTTTTGTACCAAAATGTAAACAAAAGTCATTTGTGACAGGAGAGTCTTATGACAAGAATAATACAGTACGGGCACTGCAATGAACTCTCTTACCACTGTTGGTGGACTGAGACAAGGAAGTTACCCGAAAAAATAGTGGTTTGCATAGTTACATAAATGGAAGATGGAAGGTTCTTGCCATTTCCCAAAACCATGGGACGACACACGTTCGAAGGGGCAACGATCTCCTGTTCATACTCAAGTATCATCTCATAAAAGCAGAGGTGAACTAATCGAAAATTAATTATCAGAAAAGTTGAAAGTTACATGTCAAACTTCTAAGCTCGCATTTTTAGTATCGGAAAAACGTGTCACATTAATTTTGACGCCGAAACATGAGTAAATCTCATGTCCAGGGCAACAGATCTACCTAAATATTTATATTTGAACGGAAAATACGTGGATTTCATGCTATACCATGCGTGAACCACATTAGGCGGTAAATCTAACAAACCACCTGCGAGAAAGCGATCCGCTCTCATTGAAATTTGTAGACGAGTATCCTATGTCACTGCAAAAACAAAATGCCTCAGATTAAAATGTTGGGCCTGAATATTGCTAATCTTTTTCTTTAATCTTATAAGCAATCACTGTGGCAGAATTGTTACCCGGCGGCGGTGGCCGAGCGGTTCTAGGCGCTTCATTCCGGAACCGCGCTGCTGCTACGTTCGCATGTCCGAATCCTGCCTCGGGTATGGATGTGTGCCATGTCCTTAGTTAGGTTTAAGTATTTCTAAGTCTAGGGGACTGATGGCCTCAGATATTAAGTCCCGTAGTGCTTAGAGCCATTTGAACCATTTTTTAACCAGAATTGTCACTATAATTACAGAGTAATTGTACATAAAAATTAACGTATCTGATTTTCTGATAGAAGTGCTAGAAAATTCACAAGTTAGCACTCTACTGAAATTTTCTACTAGTATTAAACCTCTGAACTAACCCGATATTGTTTCTACAAGTACACTCTTGCAATCACTGTACCTCATAATAGATATGAACTTCGACAGTAATTAAATTTATTGGAATACCTGTGCGCACAGAACGCTCATTTCTTCCGTAACCTGTTGCTTTTACGAGTAATGATGTACCTGTCAAAAATCAAATTTTCTTTTCCATAACTGCGATGTGCAATACAAGACCGTGCCTTACCAGTTTTCAGAACAATGCTTCTCAGTTCAGAACTCACGATGTGCAGAGCGAGTATGCAAACGCAGTCATGGTCGGTTGGGTGGTTGGTTGGTTGGTCTGGGGCGACGGGATGACGCCACCAAACAGCGAGGTCATCGGTCCCATAGGATTAGGGAAGAAAGAAAGCTGCCCGGCATGCAGTTTGTCTGAAATGATTTAAGGAAATCACGGCAAACCTAAATCAGGATCGCCGGACGCGTTCTTGAACCGTCGTCCTCCCGAATGCGAGTTCACTGTGCTAACCACTACGCCAACTCTCTCGGTAACACAGTCATGAAAGTAAATGAAAATGGGGAACTAATATTAACGACTGATAATTAATAACAAGACTCGAAGTCTAACAATGCTTCATTAAACCACGTCAACATACCTTTTCATAACGTTCTCACACCTGGGAAAGTTAGCGAAAATACTTCTTAACAATTCTCTACTTTACTTGAAACTTGTTTCAACTATCAGACACGTGCATGTGCTTCGCTATAAAATTTCTACAGCAAACTTTAACCATACACAATGTTCTAACAGTCAAAAACCACACAGTTACAAATATAAAAAAAACTGCATCATCTTAAAAATTGGCTTTTGTCATTGTTGCATTCATATCATCCAAGCCAAGTGCATTGTCAGACTGACCAACACATACTACTTGGTATTCTCTTTAAAACAAGTTATCCTTCTGACCAACATCAGTCAAGTCGTTTAAATATCTGGGCGTAACGTTGCCATCGATATGAGATACAGCCGGTTTATCGGGAGAATTTTGAAATGGAAATTTGTGGTAAGGTCTCATGGGGCCAAACTGCTGAGGTCATCGGTCCCTAAGCTTACACACTACTTAATGTAACTTAAATTAACTTACGCTATGGACAAGATACACGCCCATGCCCGAGGGAGGACTGGAACCTCCGGCGGGAGGACCAGTGCGAACCGTGACAAGGCACCCAAGACCGCTCGGTGATAATTTTAGGAAAGAGTGGTTCACCTGTAAAGGAGACCGCATATAAGACACTTGTCCGATCTGTTCTTGAGTGCTGCTCGATGGTTTCGGATCCATATCAGGTCGGACTGAAGGAAGATATCGAACAATTCATAGGCGGGCTGATAGACTTGTTACCGATAGATTCGGGCACCATGTAAGTGTTACGAAGATGTTTCGAGAACTCAAATGGGAAACCCTGGAGGGAATGTGACTTTATTTTGGAAAAACACTATTGAGATAATTTAGAGAACCGGCATTTGAAGCTGACTGCCGAAAGATTCTACAATTGCCAGCATACAATGCGGATGAGGGCAACTAAGGTAAGATACGAGAAATTAGGATTCATACTGAAGCATATAGACGTTTCGCTCGCTCTAGTAGTGGTACAGGGTACGCTCCGCCATGCAATGTACGGTGGCTGGCGGAGTATCTCTGTAGGTGTAAATGTACAACAAAATCCTTTTTAAATAATGCTGCGTCCAATACAAGACAGGCCAGTTCCCATCCTTTACAACCCAAGTACACTTCCAGATTGTCCAAAACTTGCTACTCTCTTCAAAAGACGTAACATCTCTGACGAACGTCTGTTGTCTTAGAAACAGACCTACATAGAATATGATTTCATCGATACTACAGAGGTTGAGTTCATTTCTCAAATTCACGATTTTATTCACAGTTGTGGCCTAAACTTCTAGAAAATCGACATGGCAAATAGGACAGTCCCCTTTCAGAGTATCACTTATTGAGCCCTTAAATTTTATCACGAACTTTATGCATCGACCAAGAGACGATGATAATGTAAGGACGATATTTAGGATTCTTCTATTTTTCTCTTCTTTCTTACACGAATGGTCTCTCGACTGCAGAAAAATTTTTTGGGAATTTATGGGAAGGTCCCCCGGTGACCAAACTGCTGATGTCATCACACACTACTTAATCTAACTTAAACTAACTTACGCTAATGACAGGCCCGCCCGGTTGGCCGTGTGGTCTAACGTACGGCTTTCCGAGCGGGAAGGAGCGCCTGTCCCCGGCACGAATCCGCCCAGCGGATTTGTGTCGAGGTCCGGTGAGCCGGCCAGTCTGTTGATGGTGTTTAGGCAATTTTCCATCTGCCTCGACGAATGCGGGCTGGTTCCCCTTATTCTGCCTCAGTTACATTATGTCGGCGATTGCTACGCAAACAAGTTCTCCACTTACGCGTACACCACAATTACTCTACCACACAAACATAGGGGTCACACTCATCTGGTGTGAGACGTTCCCTGGGGGTCCACCGAGGGCCGACCCCACAATAACCCTGCGTTCGGTGTGGGGCGGTGGAGGGGTGAAGTGGGCTGCGGTAGTCGTGCGGCTGCGGCGGGGACGGAGCCTCTCCGTCGTTTCTAGGTCCCCGGTTAACATACATACATACATACATACATACATACATACACACATACATACGCTAAGGACAACACAAACACACACACATACACACACACACACACACACACACACATACACACACACAGACACACCCATACCCGAAGGAGGACTCGAACCTCCGAGAGGTGAGTCGCGCGAAGCCTGAAAGTCGCTTGAGTGCAGAAATTACACCATACGGAGAGCCTCCTAAAATAGTCATGTTTTCTCTTGAATCTTGTCTACTGTGCAAGAACGTTTTTATCAGAAAAACCTTGGGAGCCCAGCACTGTTCTGCTTGGGTATAGGAGGATAGACGGGCGGTGCGATACCTCATTTCAGGTTCTGTCACCGGTACAAAGGCTGTTAATAAAGTGCGGAAAGTATTCTTACTCACAAACAAGTTGCTGGACATCCTCTGTTTTTCGAGACTGATAATCACTAATCTTTACAGGTACCTTTAATATTGGGTGATGTTAGTTGGTTACCGTGATAAAGGTACCTAGTCCAGTAGTCAGAACACACCGCACACGAAGAATTTTCTGCTCTGTCCTAACAATGTACGCAACCAATTCTGGCACACTGAGACAGTTTCCAACTGGCACCACGGGCCGTGCTTTGAAGTTCGCCACCAACCACAAGCGCGGCTAATCAGCAACCTCTGCGTCGCTGGCAATGAGATGGACTTCGCTTTGTGATGGCCTATTCTGCACCTTATTTTAGATCTATGTGACAATGCTGTGATGATTATATTTATATCTTTTGACGATGCCATTGTGGCCTTATCACTTTAGGACATGGTGTAAAAAAGATCTGAGGATGTTCATTACGGCCTGAAACCGGTCATCGTACAAAGAATTGCTATTGTGATCAAAGACTGGAATAAAAACCATTTGACAGTATTGGATCACTGTTTGTATAAGCGACCATGTCGCAGTTGCTGGAACAAATAGTAGTACGAGGGAGCCAAGTCTGGAGAATAGGGGGGATATGAAATGAGTTGGAATTTTATTTACATTAATGATGCGACCACAACTGCTGAGGTGTGTGCTGGTGCATTGTCGTGATGGGAAAGGACTTTTTTGCGGCCCATCGCCGGCGTTTTTCAAACGGTCGAAAATACGATGAGTAATATGCACATCTAATAGTTTTACCTGTTTCCAGATAGTCGATGAGGATTATCCTTTGCGAATCCCAAAAGACAGTCGCCATAACCTTTCCGCCCGAAGGAATGGTCTTCGCCTTTTTTGGTGCAGATTCTCCCTTGGTAACCCATTGTTTAGATAGTTGTTTGATCTCAGGTATAGTTATGTATCCATGTTTCATCCACAGTGACGAAACAATGCTTACAGTCCTGCGGATTCTTTCTGAACAGCTGCAAACCATCCTTGCAATACTTCAGACGATTCCGTTTTTGCTCAAGCGTGAGCAGTCACGGAACCCATCTTTCGGATAGCTTTCTCATGTCCAAAGGTTTATGCATCCATCATCATATCATGGATTTTATCACTGATTTCTGCAGTCGTAACCTCCACAGGGCGTCTAGAACGTTCAGCATCACTTGTGCCCATATGGCCACCCCGAAAATTTTTAAACCACTTGTAATCTCCCCACGGAAAATTACCCTCTACCACGCAATAATTAATAACGGTCAATCAAATCATCCACATTTATTCACTTTTGAAAAGTATCTGATCGGATTTTCTAGTAATATATGCGCCGACAGCTCGTCGACGCCAAGGTATTTTTCTAGTACGTTTATTCTTTGGAATAACAGAGATACATAGATGTATTCTCCTTGGTTATTATAGACGGATAACTAGGACAGCTTCGGAAGTATCTGTTGGAAGATTGTCGGGTTTTAAAAGAGACATATTTGCTCTTCTTCTCGCTAAAGCGAGCTATTAACGTTTGTGCCACTAGCGGGTTATTTGAAGAGAGAGAAAAACTGTAAACGCCAATTAAGTAAGACTTGGAATCAACAGAAAAGTGAACATGTAATGGAGATGGATTGAATATACAATTTTCCTCAGAAATAAGGTTTGTGACCCTTTTATTCTAGAGTGAATGACGAATGAGTTCTCTGTCTGAATCATTGATGATTGTCTTGGCCCTGTAATTAGTGGGGAAATTTCAGTTGTGACGAAGAGAGCCTGCAATCACCGAGATTTTATAAAATCGTCCAAAAAGGCTTCGGACACATCTGAAATTCTAAATCTGTCGTAAGATGAACGAATTGTTCAAACGATCGATTTTCCCAACTGAATGCAGCGCTTAACAATAATAACAGATATAAAGATCTTTTACAGCAAGCCAGCCGCTGAATATTAAGACGAAGGGCTCCACCAGAGATTCTATTGGGCTGAGTTCACGTAATGAAATATTATATTTAAAACTGTATATAGATAAAGGACAGAGAGGGAGAGAGACAGAGAGAGCGAATGAAATTAGAGAAAATACGCAGAATCCTCCATTAGTATAATTGTTTGCCTGTCTTATCACGGATCAGCCTAAAGATAAAACAGGAGGCCCTTACTTTACTGTACAGGTTTATGTGTGAGAGACATTACACCAAGTTAGCGGCAAGCTGCATTCACATACTTTCATCATTTAAAGTATAATCAATTATAATGGCCAATCCGTGACAGGACACGTTTTTGGACGTTGTTAAAATAATTTTGTTCTCTGGTTTCATGTGAACTGTGACGAGCCAACTTAACTGACGCTTGGAAAAGAGAAGAAATACTAGCAGTCACATTAAGTGGATCTACAAATAAGAACGTAAAACAACACGCTGGGCGCAGAGAAATGGCCAGATCTATAAAATTATTATTAAAGCTTGCTAGTAAAGATGAAGTACACGCCTCTCTATTTGGTATTATTGAATATTTGAACATTGATTAATTGTGTTCATGCTAGAGGTAGTTTGATTGACTTGCCCCAGTTGCGTTTATTTGTATAAGCACAGTAAGAAACTAGCCACAGAAGTACTCTTGTGTGAACGGAGTTACATATAGTGACAGTAGAAGGGAAAGATATATACACTGACGGTAGAACATTTATATGGTTTTAACTAGGGCAATGTTTAAGATGAGTCAAGCAGAGCAGAGCAGCACGCAACAGCCTTCAGCTGTTAGCACTAATAATAGTGATGTAGTAAGAAGTGTTGTAGAACCGATCGCTACAGATAGCGCAAGAGAACGCCCTGTAGACACGGCTGGAGATGAAACGGCAAGTACGCAACATGGGTTAGATCCATTGGTCATTATCATGAGACAGATGCAGATGATAACCGAGAGCATGAATAATATGAATACAAAATTAGCCTCAGTTACGGAAGGGCAGGAAAATTTGAAAACTGAGATTAAGCAGCAGTTACAAGACAGTTTTTCCGAATTAGAGCAGCGGATAGAGACGAAGACCAAGGAACTCAAAGATCAGGCCGAAGAGACGGAACGAAAACTAACTGCACAAATAGAATTGGTGAAAGCTCAATGTGAAGAATCTACTCACCGCGTACGTGTAGAAATGAAGAAGTATGTGGCTATTAAGATAGATACCGTACGGGAACAGGTGGAAATGGTTCCGCAATTAGTACAAAAGCAAGATGCCATGTCATGTGCAATTGCGCAACTTCCTGAATTGGCACGTACACAGACTAACCTAAAGGAAAGTGTTGAACATCTGACAGAGCGTCAAGATGTTATAGGCCACCAAATTAATGTATTAACGGGTAAATTATCCGAAATCACATTAGAAAACAAAAGGCTAATGTGTGAAAACGTTGAGCAAAATGTTAAGGCAGCATTCCAGAGTCTATTTGGCAAACAGGAAGAGAATTTGTTTGCGAAAGGACTTGAGGAAGTGCGACAGCAGTTAGGTGCTGATTTCGAGCATTGGAAACAAACGATAGAAGAGTCGATACGCGTTTCACAACAAGGCTCAGAACAAATGAATACAGGCCAGCAGCAGAAGTTGGCAGCGACTATAGAGCCAGTTACTGCACATTCGCACACGATACCGACTTGTGTAAGTAACTCAAACATTAAATTGCCTCGAGCTAGTTGTTCGCGTAAAGTCTTATCTAACGGAGATTACGAAAGCCTTTGCCATGCCGAAGAAAAAATGATAAAGCATCGGCAATTCCAGATTTTTAACACTGACAAAAGGGGGGTCCATCCAATTGTTTTTATTCGAAGTTTCAGAGGAGTGCTACCCAGAAATTGGTCGGAGTGGCAGAAGATCAGTTTCGTTACAGGACATATACAAGGTTCGGGGGCGATTTGGGCCTCGGACATGACTTCTGTTTGCTCGACATATGACGATTTTGAGAAGGCGTTTTTAGCAAAGTTCTGGTCAGAAGGGGTACAGGAACGCCTAAGGCAGGAGGTGCTCTACCCAGAGCCTTTCTCCTTTTCAAAAGGAAGCCTTAGGAAGTATTTTGAAAAATATATAAATAAAACTAGATACTGGGACAGACCTATGCCCTTGCCAGACATAATAAACATACTTAAGGCAAGACTACCAATTAGCATCCGGAATCAATTGATTTACGGCAATGATAAAGACTTGGAGTCGTTCCTCACGACGTTAGACCATATAGATATTATTGAAGAGAACAACCAGAAAGCCCGTAATAACAGATTCCAATATAGGGAGATAGAACCACCGCCCAACGGTAGGCAAGGGAATGGACAGAGATCGTTAAATAGCGGAGAAACCCCTCAAAATCCCAATAGTAATACCGGCAATAGTCTTGCGAGGGGCGATCCAAGGAACAACAGGAATGGGAAAAGATACAATCCCGTGTGGGGGAACGAAAGGAATTTCAGACCCCAAGCCTGGAATAAATGGAAATGTCGTGTGGCTAGGGCCTCCCGTCGGGTAGACCGTTCGCCTGGTGCAGGTCTTTCGATTTGACGCCACTTCGGCGACCTGGGCGTCGATGGGGATGAAATGATGATGATTAGGACAACACAACACCCAGTCCCTGAGCGGAGAAAATCTCCGACCCAGCCAGGAATTGCACCCGGGCCCTTAGGATTGACAGTTTGTCACGCTGACCACTCAGCTACCGGGGCGGACCAATAACAGTAATAGAAAGTGGAATCAACCGGGGGGAATGAATTCAAATAATCAACATCAGTGGGGACGGACATCTACGAATCAACCGGTAATTACCGAAGTGGCGGATGATGTCAACCAGCAGGCAAGTCAAAATCCAACAAACTTGTAAGGACCCACTCGTGCCCCGGAGGAGCGGTCAACAATTGGTTGAGGGGCAACAGGATATGTGTACCCATGCTAACGTATAATGATGGACGATTACTGGCAGATGAATTGACCGAGGACTTAGAACCCCAAGATGAGGATAAGGAACAGGTGGCAGTAGCCGAAGTGCAAGTCATTTTGGAGACTGTACCTATAGTGGCGGTTTTAGACGCAGCTGCAACCACAAATGTTATTTCGGAGGCACTATTCAACAAGATCAGAAATATAAGACGAGTACCAATTTTTCCAGTTCAAAATTGCAGAATAATAGGCGCCGTTGGGGCTAGATCGGCTAATGTAAAAGCGCAGTCACTACTTAGAGTAGAAGTCGGAAATGTAGCACTATTAAGCACATTCATTGTTGTGAAAAATTTGGTGGTAGACTGCATTATCGGAGTTGACAGCCTACGTCAATACGGATGCAGAATAGATTTTAAAACAGGAAAAATTTGGTTAAATGTAAATAAACAAGAAATCGAGTTGGACTTGTTGAAAAAAGAAAGCCTTACCAGAAAATATAATAGTGGGATCAGTGTGCAAGTAATCAGGACGGCACAAAATTCTAAACAGCATGTAATTAATGAGTTCCAAGTCAAAGGAGATTTCGGTCAATTAGTGTACGTGAAGTTAAATGAATCCGACTGCATTACTGAAGATCAGAAGAAGCAGCTAAAAGAATTATTACTAGCGTATAAAAACGTGTTTGATGAAAGGCCAGGAGTTATTAAGGGATACATATGCCATCTCTACGTTAAGCCGCACGAAACGTATTGTAGAACTTTCTATCCTGTTCCCTGGAGGTTAAAGGCTCAAGTTCAGAAAGAAATAGATCGCATGTTGAAATGGGGTTTGATCGAACCCTCTACAAGCCCATACTGCTCCCCATTGTTGGTCGTGCCAAAAGCAAATGGGACTGTGAGACTGGTACTCGATGCCAGAGAAATAAATAAAATCATAACTCCAGTGAGAACACATCCGGAAAATATAGACGAACTTATACAACGGTTCCAGGATGTCCAATATTTGACAAGCATTGATTTGCGGAGTTCTTATTGGCAAGTCAAGCTGGATGAGTCATCAAGGAAATATACGGCTTTCATTTATTCCGGAAGAAGTTACCAATTTACTGTAGTTCCTTTCGGACTCAACATTAGTGCTGGAATCTTTATAGCAGCTCTAGATTATGCACTAGGCCCAGAACTAAGAACCAGGATAACAGTGTTTGTTGATGATTTGCTTATTGCATCGAAGACTTGGGAGGAGCATATTACCTTACTGAGACGGGTGTTGGACGTGTTCAAAACCATGGGAATAACTGCTAACCTACAGAAATCCCATTTTGCAGTAAACAGAATCAAGTTCCTGGGGCATATAATTGACGCAAAGGGAATTTTACCAACCAAGGAGAAGCTAATTGCGATTAGTAAGTTTCCAACACCCAGAAATAGGAGGCAATTAAAAGGGTTTACGGGTCTTGCCTCATTTTTTAGAAGATTTATAACAAATCAGGCCATGAATGCAGCAGCTCTAAATAGTTTGCTGAAGAAGGATGTGCCCTGGCTTTGGACATTAGAGTGTCAAGAAGCATTCGAGGAAATAAAGAAGCAATTAGTAAATGTACCGCTTTTGTACCATCCGGACATGCAAGAAGAACTTTACTTGTCAACAGATTCGTCGAATGTGGGTCTTGGAGCGTGCCTTTTCCAGGTACGCAAGATAAATGGACAACTCACCTTCTGTCCTATTGCGTTTGCCAGTCGTGTTTTGTCCAAGTGTGAACGAACTTACACGACGACAGAATTAGAGGCTCTTGCAGTCGTCTGGGGTTTTAAAAAATTTCTTTATTATCTATATGGGTCAAAGACTACCGTATATTGCGATCATCAATTTTACAAACGTGTAAACTGTTACACCCCAGACTGGCTAGATGGACTCTCGCTCTGCAACAATACCAATTTAAGATCGTGCATGTCTCAGGACAGCAAAACATTATTGCTGACGCTCTATCAAGGTCACCGCAGGGTTTGACTAAAGAGATTGAAGTAAATAATAACTCTGAATTCCCTGTATTGCTGCTGCAGGAAAATCCATTTAAGACGTACTACGTCAATCTGTGTGCGCATATGGCACAGTTATAGAAAAGAGATGCTCAATGGGGAAGTGTCATTCAAAGGTTACAACACCAACCTTCGGATCAGATGGCAAATTATTACAAACTGGTAAATGGCGTATTATTTTTCCGCTGTGGAAGGCAAAACAAAGTCCGTTGGTGTGTTTGTATACCTGAGGCGCAAATAGAGAAACTTGTATGGTTCACTCATTTAACCTGGGGACATTTCGGTGCGACAAAATGTGCAGACAAGATAAGTGGGAACTGTTATTTTCCCAACATAAAGCGCAGAGTGCATGAGGTCTTAAAGAGATGCATAATCTGTCAAAAAACAAAGCCGGATTCAAAAGGGACTAAGCACCCATTATGCTCTATATTAGTCCAAGAACCAAAAGAATTAATTTCGTGCGATCTGTGTGGACCGTTACCTACTTCAAGAGGTGGTGTTAAATATGTGTTGGCATTTCTCGATGTGTGTACGAAATACGTAAAGCTATACCCGATAAAGGTGGCTACGGCCAAAGTAATTGTATTAAGATTGATGAGGGATTATCTTCCACATGTTGTTACACCTAAGGCGATCATAACAGACAATGCTAAAATATTCACGGGACTCCGATGGAAACAGACTTTGTCTCAAGTCGGTGTGAAACACATACTAACATCATTTTACCACCCACAAGGCAATTTGGTTGAGAGAATTTTTAGAGAATTCAATCGATTTATGAGGACGTATTGCCATAATAAGCAGACTGCGTGGGCAAATTATGTGGAAGAGTTTGAGCAGATATACAATAACATGCCCCACTCATCAACTGGATATACACCTCGTGAATTGATGTTCGAAGCAAAAGAGGAAAACTTCTGGACTGACCATATGCCCAAAACTCAGGAAACTGAGATGCCTTGGGAAGAAAAAATAAGACAAGCCATCATACATATGACGAAAAAAGCTGATCAGAGAAAACAACAATTTGACAAATTAATCAAGAGGGTACAGACATACCGGGTCGGAGAAAAGGTATTAGTCAAAAGACATACCAAATCATCCTTAATAAAGAAAAGTATAAAGAAATGGGAGTTACTATATACTGGCCCATACATTATCCTACAAATTCCAAATCCTGGGGCTTATCTATTAGCATACCCGGGATCGAACAAAATAAAAGGGTTATTTTCCCATAACGACTTGAAGAAATTTAATGAAGATTAGAAGTTAGGGAGGAATGGTGTTGCAATAAACTGTGTGTGTAGGGTTAGAAAACTTTAAATTGAAATAATTAATCAGTGACATAGACTATAGAAATAGTGACTAACTGTTACTATCGAGTGTTGCAAAGAAGATAGTGGAGATAGGCTTCACCTGTGTTTGGGTGAACATGGAACTTTAGCATTGCTAATGTCATCAAGATTTATAAAGGATCTAACTGACCTTCAAGAACAATGAAATGTTTCCCGTAAATGACGCTGAATAATCAAAAGAGGTTCCGAGTGAAGGTTCATATATAATTTCAAGTGCACGCTTAGATGTGTAAATGTGTGAAGGGATGTATTGAGGCAGTGAATCAAGAGACGGTTAACGCCGCAAAGATAATTTCCCGCGCAAAGCAGTTGACGTCGGCGCGAGAGGTAGAATCGATATAGACGACACAGATATGCTTTGTAAGAGACTCGCACCAAACGCGAGGGTAAACTGATTCATGTTGAACTTTAAAAAGAAAAGGTGTTATAATTAGAAGTTAAGAGTTTTTAATTTATTAATGAATGTTTAAAGAAAGTAATATTCATAGAATTAATAGTTATTTAATGGGTCGTGTTCGTTTGGAATTTTTGTTTGAAAAAAAAAAATCCATTTCCATATACACTCCTGGAAATGGAAAAAAGAACACATTGACACCGGTGTGTCAGACCCACCATACTTGCCCCGGACACGGCGAGAGGGCTGTACAAGCAATGATCACACGCACGGCACAGCGGACACACCAGGAACCGCGGTGTTGGCCGTCGAATGGCGCTAGCTGCGCAGCATTTGTGCACCGCCGCCGTCAGTGTCAGCCAGTTTGCCGTGGCATACGGAGCTCCATCGCAGTCTTTAACACTGGTAGCATGCCGCGACAGCGTGGACGTGAACCGTATGTGCAGCTGACGGACTTTGAGCGAGGGCGTATAGTGGGCATGCGGGAGGCCGGGTGGACGTACCGCCGAATTGCTCAACACGTGGGGCGTGAGGTCTCCACAGTACATCGATGTTGTCGCCAGTGGTCGGCGGAAGGTGCACGTGTCCGTCGACCTGGGACCGGACCGCAGCGACGCACGGATGCACGCCAAGACCGTAGGATCCTACGCAGTGCCGTAGGGGACCGCACCGCCACTTCCCAGCAAATTAGGGACACTGTTTCTCCTGGGGTATCGGCGAGGACCATTCGCAACCGTCTCCATGAAGCTGGGCTACGGTCCCGCACACCGTTAGGCCGTCTTCCGCTCACGCCCCAACATCGTGCAGCCCGCCTCCAGTGGTGTCGCGACAGGCGTGAATGGAGGGACGAATGGAGACGTGTCGTCTTCAGCGATGAGAGTCGCTTCTGCCTTGGTGCCAATGATGGTCGTATGCGTGTTTGGCGCCGTGCAGGTGAGCGCCACAATCAGGACTGCATACGACCGAGGCACACAGGGCCAACACCCGGCATCATGGTGTGGGGAGCGATCTCCTACACTGGCCGTACACCACTGGTGATCGTCGAGGGGACACTGAATAGTGCACGGTACATCCAAACCGTCATCGAACCCATCGTTCTACGATTCCTAGACCGGCAAGGGAACTTGCTGTTCCATCAGGACAATGCACGTCCGCATGTATCCCGTGCCACCCAACGTGCTCTAGAAGGTGTAAGTCAACTACCCTGGCCAGCAAAATCTCCGGATCTGTCCCCCATTGAGCATGTTTGGGACTGGATGAAGCGTCGTCTCACGCGGTCTGCACGTCCAGCACGAACGCTGGTCCAACTGAGGCGCCAGGTGGAAATGGCATGGCAAGCCGTTCCACAGGACTACTTCCAGCATCTCTACGATCGTCTCCATGGGAGAATAGAAGCCTGCATTGCTGCGAAAGGTGGACATACACTGTACTAGTGCCGACATTGTGCATGCTCTGTTGCCTATGTCTACGTGCCTGTGGTTCTGTCAGTGTGATCATGTGATGTATCTGACCCCAGGAATGTGTCAATAAAGTTTCCCCTTCCTGAGACAATGAATTCACGGTGTTCTTATTTCAATTTCCAGGAGTGTATGTGCATGTGTGAACGCCGTATGAATCAGAGAATAAATGAAAGAAGTGAATCCGCATTCCTCAATGCTAATAACTTTTACATTACAACAATCAATTGGAGAAATATGTGTATCTAGGAAAAAAGTTTTTGAGTATAGATAAATTATATGACTTTCAAGGAAATGATGGATTATGTCTTTGTATAAAATGAACTACACTTTCCATTATTCGATGATTTGAATCCAAAATCTATTGTAAGTTGCATGAATCCTTTAAATTACGAAGAACAAATCAGTGACAGAAAATGTGTCAGAACTTTTGGACTCATAAGCACAAGTGGGGATGCAAAGTCAAAAAGAGTATTCAAACGAGAGTAAATATGATGATGCTTTTGGCAACATCATTAGTTAATGGCTAAATTCCTTGAAGTCCGTCGTAACATCCATGAATCCATAAGGATTTTGCTTTCAAAAAGGAGAATCTTGGACGGTGCAACCTAACCAGTTCTCTTACAGGAAGAGTTTCCCTTTTGGTCATTGCTAATTCTTTTGGAATGAATGTTGCATGTGAATTCGAGTATCCCTGTCCCTTCTACTCTTCCCATTGTGGGCCGCGTAGAAGACCGACTACAAAGTGGGCCGCGTAGAAGACCGACTACAAATGTGGACGTCGGGGACATGCAAGACCCGGGGGAGTTTTAGCACCTCAAGATATTGTCCTAGGAACAAGATTGTAAAACGAAAATTCGCATTATTTATTGTAAAATGTTTTTTTTTTTTGCTAGAGGCACAAATCACTCTTCTCCAAATCGTGATATAAATTGATCCCTGTCTTTCCTTTAGAGATCTATTTCAAAATTATTTTTTTTTTCTTCTATAGGCTTTTCTATCTTCTATGTACCGTAGGCTGGGGGTATAGGCTTAAGAGGTTTTCCAAGGTTTCCCTGCTTAAGAAAGTTCCCGAATGGGTAGACCCTGATAACAGTTTCATGAAAGATCATTTTCCTTGGTTGTGCACAGCAAACATAACACCTAGATGCACGTAAAAGCAATACAGCCGCGGTAAATGTCTCTTCATTTCTTCTGTTTTCAACATTTCTTTTCTTCGTCTGTCTTAAACATAATATTCTTTTTCAGTCGGAGGACTGACAATCATCACTTCCGGGTTATCCACACTAATAGATAGCTCGCGAAGTGTGTTCAGTAAATCAAAATTGAGCTCACAAACTTCGCTCGCTGCGAGGGGCATTGTAATCTCCCCACGGAAAATTACCCTCTACCACGCAATAATTAATAATGGTCAATCAAATCATCCACATTTATTCACTTTTGAAAAGTATCTGATCGGATTTTCTAGTAATATATGCGCCGACAGCTCGTCGACGCCAAGGTATTTTTCTAGTACGTTTATTCTTTGGAATAACAGAGATACATACACTCCTGGAAATGGAAAAAAGAACACATTGACACCGGTGTGTCAGACCCACCATACTTGCTCCGGACACTGCGAGAGGGCTGTACAAGCAATGATCACACGCACGGCACAGCGGACACACCAGGAACCGCGGTGTTGGCCGTCGAATGGCGCTAGCTGCGCAGCATTTGTACACCGCCGCCGTCAGTGTCAGCCAGTTTGCCGTGGCATACGGAGCTCCATCGCAGTCTTTAACACTGGTAGCATGCCGCGACAGCGTGGACGTGAACCGTATGTGCAGTTGACGGACTTTGAGCGAGGGCGTATAGTGGGCATGCGGGAGGCCGGGTGGACGTACCGCCGAATTGCTCAACACGTGGGGCGTGAGGTCTCCACAGTACATCGATGTTGTCGCCAGTGGTCGGCGGAAAGTGCACGTGCCCGTCGACCTGGGACCGGACCGCAGCGACGCACGGATGCACGCCAAGACCATAGGATCCTACGCAATGCCGTAGTGGACCGCACCGCCACTTCCCAGCAAATTAGGGACACTGTTGCTCCTGGGGTATCGGCGATGACCATTCGCAACCGTCTCCATGAAGCTGGGCTACGGTCCCGCACACCGTTAGGCCGTCTTCCGCTCACGCCCCAACATCGTGCAGCCCGCCTCCAGTGGTGTCGCGACAGGCGTGAATGGAGGGACGAATGGAGCCGTGTCGTCTTCAGCGAAGAGAGTCGCTTCTGCCTTGGTGCCAATGATGGTCGTATGCGTGTTTGGCGCCGTGCAGGTGAGCGCCACAATCAGGACTGCATACGACCAAGGCACACAGGGCCAACACCCGGCATCATGGTGTGGGGAGCGATTTGCTACACTGGCCGTACACCACTGGTGATCGTCGAGGGGACACTGAATAGTGCACGGTACATCCAAACCGTCATCGAACCCATCGTTCTACCATTCCTAGACCGGCAAGGGAACTTGCTGTTCCAACAGGACAATGCACGTCCGCATGTATCCCGTGCCACCCAACGTGCTCTAGAAGGTGTAAGTCAACTACCCTGGCCAGCAAGATCTCCGGATCTGTCCCCCATTGAGCATGTTTGGCACTGGATGAAGCGTCGTCTCACGCTGTCTGCACGTCGAGCACGAACGCTGGTCCAACTGAGGCGCCAGGTGGAAATGGCATGGCAAGCCGTTCCACAGGACTACATCCAGCATCTCTACGATCGTCTCCATGGGAGAATAGAAGCCTGCATTGCTGCGAAAGGTGGATATACACTGTACTAGTGCCGACATTGTGCATGCTCTGTTGCCTGTGTCTATGTGCCTGTGGTTCTGTCAGTGTGATCATGTGATGTATCTGACCCCAGGAATGTGTCAATAAAGTTTCTCCTTCTTGGGACAATGAATTCACGGTGTTCTTATTTCAATTTCCAGGAGTGGAGATGTATTCTCCATGGTTATTATAGACGGATAACTAGGACAGCTTCGGAAGTATCTGTTGGAAGATTGTCGGGTTGCTAAAAGAGACGTATTTGCTCTTCTTCTCGCTAAAGCGAGCTATTAACGTTTGTGCCACTAGCGGGTTATTTGAAGAGAGAGAAAAACTGTAAACGCCAATTAAGTAAGACTTGGAATCAACAGAAAAGTGAACATGTAATGGAGATGGATTGAATATACAATTTTCCTCAGAAATAAGGTTTGTGACCCTTTTATTCTAGAGTGAATGACGAATGAGTTCTCTGTCTGAATCATTGATGATTGTCTTGGCCCTGTAATTAGTGGGGAAGTTTCAGTTGTGACGTAGAAAGCCTGCAATCACCGAGATTTTATAAAATCGTCCAAAAAGGCTTCGGACACATCTGAAATTCTAAATCTGTCGTAAGATGAACGAATTGTTCAAACGATCGATTTTCCCAACTGAATGCAGCGCTTAACAATAATAATAGATATAAAGATCTTTTACAGTAAGCCAGCCGCTGAATATTAAGACGAAGGGCTCCACCAGAGATTCTATTGGGCTGAGTTCACGTAATGAAATATTATATTTAAAACTGTATATAGATAAAGGACAGAGAGGGAGAGAGACAGAGAGAGCGAATGAAATTAGAGAAAATACGCAGAATCCTCCATTAGTATAATTGTTTGCCTGTCTTATCACGGATCAGCCTAAAGATAAAACAGGAGGCCCTTACTTTACTGTACAGGTTTATGTGTGAGAGACATTACACCAAGTTAGCGGCAAGCTGCATTCACATACTTTCATCATTTAAAGTATAATCAATTAGACACTTATAAACTGCTCTAATCGAAGGTGCAGGGTCACAGTTATGTCTATCAAGCTTCTCTTTAGTCTCCTGAGGCGTGCTGCCTTTCATAAAGTAATGTTTGATCACCACACGAAATTCTTTTTTGTCCATTTTTTGACAGTCACTCGACTTCCTTAATTCACAAGAATACCAAACACAAAGAAATAGAGCAATATGGCTGAACCTTGTTGTGCGTTCTTTCCAAAGGTGCTACCAACTAAACATGACCTCGATACGCGCTGGTGGTGACATCTCTCGGACTCTGCATAAACTTTTCAGACGCCCTTCGTACATATTTCCACTTTTGTAATATTTATGGATGACAAAGTGCAATTTTGTTCCCGAAGCATTTTCGTAACACATACATGTTGCCCGAATCTATGACGCAAAATGTTTGACAGCTTTTCTGCACGAATAATATGATATCTTTGGTGTATCTGTCAACTGCAGGTTACTGTATTAAGTACTTGTAGAGTTGATCATCATATTTGTGTCGCTGATGAGGACAATGAGCCGATCTCTGTGGCCGAGCGGTTCTAGGCGCTTCAGTCCGGAATTGCGCTATTGCTACGGTCGCACGTTCGAATCCTGCCTCGGGCATGGATGTTGTGACGTCCTTAGGATCTATGGGACTGATGACCTCAGATGTGAAGTCCCATAGTGCTCAGAGCCATTTGAACCGTTGTTGAACGAAACAGTAAGACAATGTCTCTTGCCGAAAGTTTCAGAGAATTAACGATCGGTCATATCACTATCGATGGTACTTCCCCTTACGAATGCAACGCACTCCTTAGCAACTTAAGCTACAACGACATGTTAATCTGACGGGAAGGTTGGGAGGAGGGGGGAGATGCGAGGCGCGAGGGGAATGGCAGCGTTGCTTGAAACGGACCAAATGTAAATGAATGTAGATTCTTTCATCTTACACAGAGCCCTGTTTGCTACGGAATTCGTTCGCGTTATCAGGACCGACAGACAGAGGAACAGAGTGCTTCGACAGAAAAGTTGCACTTCTATACCGCTCGCCGTGCGAGCCGATTGGAGCTCGTTTAGTACTGGAAAGCAGTTGCGCCCTCGGCGGCAGCTGGTCGTGGCGCGCATCAGCGCCGCGATTTTAAGCGAATTCAGTTGTTCAATTTGTTTTCCGCAGTCATTTACAGGCGCGGCGGATGGGATGGTGGTGTGACAGAGGCAGTTGTAGGGGAGAGGGGGGAGGCTGTTCCAGCATCCAATTTAAACTTAACCCGGCAGCAAGTTGGCGTCCGTTCACCACGGCCCTGAAATTGTCCGGAGCGCATAAACGGGGAACGGCGGTCGGCCCGGCAGCGAGCACTTGGCCGCCCCCGCCACCCCCGCCTACACGCCTGGAACAGGTGAATGGGCGGCGGCGCGAATGAATAACCCCTCCATCCTCCCTCGTCCTGCCTCTGAATAACTCGCACTGGAATTGGCTACTGGCCACCCCTTTGCGATGTTGCTGTTCCGGTATGACCGGACTCAGTCCGGGGGTTCGGGCCGACACTTTCTTGTTTGACATAGACTCTTGGATTTCGATTGGTTCAGCTCTACATTTACTACCTCTCTGCTTTCTTTATTAAACAGCGGCTTGTGATACGTTCCAATGCGTATGTTACGGTCCTTGATTTTAATTTCGACTTTTCTGTGAGCTGACTCAGTCCTTCCGACGATCATTTCTTTTTCGAAAAATGTAATGAAATCGAAAAAAACAGCTTTTCCGTATACTGAATCAGCATACGGAAAAGTCAAAACAACCTTCGGTGAAATTAAAAGCAAGCGTGATAACACCGGAATTTCAATGACAAACGCAAAGGAGAGAGTGGGTAAGTGGAAAGAGTACGCCGAATGCCTCTACGACGGGAAGGACTAGTCTGATGATGTGGTAGAAGAAGAAGCAGGAATTGGTAGGAAAGAGATGGGGATCCACTATTGGAATCAGAATTTGAAAGAGCTTTGGAAGACGTAAGATCAAATAAGGCGGATGAGATGAATAACATTCCAACGGAATGTATAAGATTATTGGGGGAAGTATGTATTCTCCTCGGTGTGTAGAATGTTTGAGACTGGCGGCATACCATCTGACTTTCGGAAAAGTATAATCCACACAATTCCGGAGATTGCAAAGAGTTACGAGAATTATCGTGCAATCAGCTTAACAGCTTACGAATCCAAGTTTCTGACAAGAATAATGTACAGAAGAACGGAAAATAAAATTTAGTACGTGTTAGATGAAGCTCAGCTTGGTTTTAGGAAGGGTTAATGCACCAGAGAGGCAGTTGATAATGGAAGTGAGACGGTAAAGAAATCAAGACACTTTCATTCCATTTGACTACCTGGAAAAAGCTTTCAGCAACGTCAAATAGTACAAGATGTTCAAAACCCTGACAAAAATAGGGGTAAGCTATAGGGAGAGACGGGTAGTATACAATATGTACTAGCACTAAGAGGAAACAATAAGAGTGGAAGACCAAGAACGAAATGCTCGGATTGAAAAGGCGTGAGGGAGACATTTAGTCCTTTGCTCCTACTGTTCGGTATATACACTGAAGAAGCAATGTCGGAAATAAAAGGAAGATTAGAGAGCGGGATTGAAATACAAATTGGAAGAATATCAGTGTGGAGGAGAGGAGATTAGTGTTTAACGCCCCGTCAACAACGAGGTTATTAGAGACGTATCAGATTAGAAAAGGCTGGAGAAGGGAATCGGCCGCGCTCTTCCAAAGGAACCATACTAGTAGGCGCCTTAAGCGATTCAGGAAAATCGCGGAACACCTATATCAGAATGGCCAGACGCGGGTTTGCACCATCGTCCTCACGAATGAGAGTCCAGTGAGTTAACCACTACGTCACTCTGCTCAGTGATATGAACGATACGTCTCGCTGATGACATTGCTATGTCAGTGAAAGTGAAGAGGAGTTACAGGATGTGTTGAATGCAATGAACAGTCTATTGAGTTCGGAATATGGATTGAGAATAATGCGAAGAAAGTGGAACATAACGAGAAGTGGGAGAAATAAAAACAGAGAGATTCTTAAATCAGAGTAGGATATACGTGAAGTTAAGGAATTCTGCTACATAGGCAGCAAAATAACCAATGATGGACGTAGCAAGGAGAAAATACAAAGCAGACTAGCACTGGCAAAAAGGGTGTGCCTGGCCAAGAGAAGTCTGCTACTCCCAGAGATAGGTCTTAATTCGAGGAACATGCAAGCTCCCAACGACTGGTATTTAGATCGTAAATGTCGTTAATTCTCCCTGTCTGTGGCAGGCTGAGAAGGGAGTTCGCTTAATTTTGTCAGCAGGGATTACTTTTATTCATTTTCATATAAGCCTGCTGTGGAGAAGGATCTTATGCACACTTTTTCTCTCTCGGCAGGGTGACTTTCCCTGACCATTCTGCCCGCTTTAGAATTGATGTTTAGGCCCATCAAAGTTC
This sequence comes from Schistocerca piceifrons, assembly GCF_021461385.2. Classification (NCBI taxonomy): domain Eukaryota; kingdom Metazoa; phylum Arthropoda; class Insecta; order Orthoptera; family Acrididae; genus Schistocerca; species Schistocerca piceifrons. The sequence goes on along the minus strand of NC_060141.1, from coordinate 680,995,910 downwards.
AGAATACAATCTTACCGATTGAATTTGAAGTCGCAACGGATAACGCAATTGTAATTTTGGGGATGGTCAGAGAAAACTACATCCTGCACAAATGTACTCTTGTGCCAATAATTTTAGTAAAGGGGCAGCGTGATTGATATGATTCTCTTTTCTCAGGTATGGTTTAAATGAGCAAGCCGAGAACGGAAATTACTTCGAAAAATAAAGTTAATTTCACTTTAACCACCATTAGACAAATTTACGAAGTTACTTCTTAACAATCTTTTGAATACACATTTCACTAATTCTGCTTTGAATTTTCATTTAACTATGGACAAAGATTATTTAACTATGCACATATATTATTTCTCCTTTGAATTACAAGCCGTGTTGCCTTTGATTTGCATCGTCCTGTGGGGGGAAGGAAAATCGTGGAGAGCACGTGCTCACTACTACTATGCTGATACATGCACATGCACTAAGTTATCACTGAAATGCAAATATCGTTACAATTTCTCTATGCAGATTTTCTATATACAGTGGCTGGCATCGAGCAGGACTCGTGGCTGGTACCTCCAGCGCGAAGTGCTTGAATACGAAACGATTCATCTTAGAAAAGCTATACTCGTCACTAAATTTTCAAAAAGTTGTTAAACATCGACACACGCTAGCATAAATGTTCAGCAATCGCAAAAACTGGCTACAACTCCATTAGCTTTCTCGGCGGTTGCAGTTTGAAACTGTGCACCACGTGGCGGGTCGTAAAGGAAATCTCGAACGGAGAAGATTATTCTTATATTGGATAAATTGAACAAAAATCAATAAATGGTTCTTAATTAATTAATCGCGGGAAAGCCTCTGATAAATAAATTGTTAACATTAAACATATTTAAACATTCAAATACCTTTGTCCTGATTTCGACGCAGCGTTCTGAAGGAACGTCTGGTCGCTTACCTGTCTTCCAAAAACCTCCCAGTAACCGTTGCGCGGCTCTTTCCCCCGAGCAGCGCGAGGTGGTGGGGGAGGTCCATGACCAACCTCTGTTAAGAAAACGATTTTTTTAGACTTTCGCACCTCTGGTCGAACCATCCTGTTCCTGCTCTTTGCCTTCCACTGACTATGTTAAAGTTGGTAGAAGATTCTGAGACCCACTACATCTCTGGTTTGTCTGCTACCACACTCAAAACATTCACACCTAACCACGTACTTTAAAGAGAGGCGTGGTAATGTAAATAGGGACACAGGACGTGCATATTGTAATGAGAATAAAAGACTTTAATCCATAATTGTTTCTACATGCATGTAATTTGGGGCTGAGATTATTTCACTGTTCATTAATTATGTATAGTAATTGAATTTACGCTGATAACGTCTATCCCCCCCCCCCCCATGAACCATGGACCTTGCCGTTGGTGGGGAGGCTTGCGTGCCTCAGCGATACAGATAGCCGTGCCGTAGGTGCAACCACAACGGAGGGGTATCTGTTGAGAGGCCAGACAAACGTGTGGTTCCTGAAGAGGGGCAGCAGCCTTTTCAGTAGTTGCAAGGGCAACAGTCTGGATGATTGACTGATCTGGCCTTCTAACAATAACCAAAACGGCCTTGCTGTGCTGGTACTGCGAACGGCTGAAAGCAAGGGGAAACTACGGCCGTAATTTTTCCCGAGGGCATGCAGCTTTACTGTATGATTAAATGATGATGGCATCCTCTTGGGTAAAATATTCCGGAGGTAAAATAGTCCCCCATTCGGATATCCGGGCGGGGACTACTCAACAGGATGTCGTTATCAGGAGAAAGAAAACTGGCGTTCTACGGATCGGAGCGTGGAATGTCAGATCCCTTAATCGGGCAGGTAGGTTAGAAAATTTAAAAAGGGAAATGGATAGGTTGAAGTTAGATATAGTGGGAATTAGTGAAGTTCGGTGGCAGGAGGAACAAGACTTTTGGTCAGTTGAATACAGGGTTATAAATACAAAATCAAATATGGGTAATGCAGGAGTAGGTTTAGTAATGAATAAAAAAATAGGAGTGCGGGTAAGCTACTACCAACTGCTTAGTGAACGCATTATTGTGGCCAAGATAGACACAAAGCCCATGCCTACTACAGTAGTACAAGTTTATATGCCAACTAGCTCTGCAGATGATGAAGAAATTGATGAAATGTATGATGAGATAAAAGAAATTATTCAGGTTGTGAAGGAAGACGAAAATTTAATAGTCATGGGTGACTGGAATTCGAGAGTAGGAAAAGGGAGAGAAGGAAACATAGTGGGTGAATATGGATTGGGGGAGAGAAATGAAAGAGGAAGCCGTCTGATAGAATTCTGCACAGAGCATAACTTAATCATAGCTAACACTTGGTTCAAGAATCATAAAAGAAGGCTGTATACATGGAAGAATCCTGGAGATACTAGAAGGTATCAGATAGATTATATAATGGTAAGACAGAGATTTAGGAACCAGGTTTTAAATTGTAAGACATTTCCAGGGGCAGATGTAGACTCTGACCACAATCTATTGGTTATGAAATGTAGATTAAAACTGAATAAACTGCAAAAAGGTGGGAATTTAAGGATATGGTACCTGGCTAAACTGACTAAACCAAAGGTTGTACAGACTTTCAGGGAGACCATAAGGGAACAGTTGACAGAAATGGGGGAAAGAAATACAGTAGAAGAAGAATGGGTAGCTCTGAGGGATGAAGTAGTGAAGGCAGCAGAGGATCAAGTAGGTAAAAAGACGAGGGATAGTAGAAATCCTTGGGTAACAGAAGAAATATTGAATTTAATTGATGAAAGGAGAAAATATAAAAACGCAGTAAATGAGGCAGGCAAAAGGGAATACAAAACTCACAAAAATGAGATCGACAGGAAGTGCAAAATGGATAAGCAGGGATGGCTAGAGGACAAATGTAAGGATGTAGAGGCTTATCTCACTAGGAGTAAGATAGATACTGCCTACAGGAAAATTAATGAGACCTTTGGAGAAAAGAGAGCCACTTGTATGAATATCAAGAGCTCAGATGGAAACCCAGTTCTAAGCAAAGAAGGGAAAGCAGAAAGGTGGAAGGAGAGTATAGAGGATCTATACAATGGCGATGTACTTGAGGACAATATTATGGAAATGGAAGAAGATATAGATGAAGATGAAATGGGAGATGCGATACTGCGTGAAGAGTTTGACTGAGCACTAAAAGACCTGAGTCGAAACAAGGCCCCGGGAGTAGACAACATTCCATTGGAACGACTGATGGCCTTGGGAGAGCCAGTCCTGACAAAACTCTACCATCTGCTGAGCAAGATGTATGAGACAGGCGAAATAACCTCAGACTTCAAGAAGAATATAATAATTCCAATCCCAAAGAAACCAGGTGTTGACAGATGTGAAAATTACCGAATTATCAGTTTAATAAGTCACAGCTGCAAAATACTAACGCGAATTCTTTACAGACGAATGGAAAAACTGGTAGAAGCCGACCTCGGGGAAGATCAGTTTGGATTCCGCAGAAATGTTGGAACACGTGAGGCAATACTGACCCTACGACTGATCTTAGAAAATAGATTAAGGAAAGGCAAACCTACGTTTCTAGCATTTGTAGACTTAGAGAAAGCTTTTGACAATGTTGACTGGAATATTCTCTTTCAAATTCTAAAGGTGGCAGGGGCAAAATACAGGGAGCGAAATGCTATTTACAATTTGTACAGAAACCAGATGGCAGTTATAAGAGTTGAGGGACATGAAAGGGAAGCAGTGGTTGGGAAGGGAGTGAGTCAGGGTTGTAGTCTCTCTGCGATGTTATTCAATCTGTATATTGAGCAAGCAGTAAAGTAAACAAAAGAAAAATTCGGAGTAGGTGTTAAAATCCACGGAGAAGAAATAAAAACTTTGAGGTTCGCCGATGACATTGTAATTCTGTCAGAGACAGCAAAGGACTTGGAAGAACAGTTGAACGGAATGGATGGTGTCTTGAAGGGAGGACATAAGATGAACATCAACAAAAGCAAAACGAGGATAATGGAATGTAGTCGAATTAAGTCGGGTGACGTTGAGGGTATTAGATTAGGAAATGAGACACTTAAAGTAGTAAAGGAGTTTTGCTATTTGGGGAGCAGAATAACTGATGATGGTCGAAGTAGAGAGGATATAAAATGTAGACTGGAAATGGCAAGGAAAGCGTTTCTGAAGAAGAGAAATTTGTTAACATCGAGTATATATTTAAGTGTCAGGAAGTCATTTCTGAAAGTATTTGTATGGAGTGTAGCCATGTATGGAAGTGAAACATGGACGGTAAATAGTTTGGACAAGAAGAGAATAGAAGCTTTCGAAATGTGGTGCTACAGAAGAATGCTGAAGATAAGTTGGGTAGATCACATAACTAATGAGGAAGTATTGAATAGGATTGGGGAGAAGAGAAGTTTGTGGCACAACTTGACCAGAAGAAGGGATCGGTTGGTAGGACATGTTCTGAGGCATCAAGGGATCACCAATTTAGTATTGGAGGGTAGCGTGGAGGGTAAAAATCTTAGGGGGAGACCAAGAGATGAATACACTAAGCAGATTCAGAAGGATGTAGGTTGCAGTAGGTACTGGGAGATGAAGAAGCTTGCACAGGATAGAGTAGCATGGAGAGCTGCATCAAACCAGTCTCAGGACTGAAGACCACAACAACAACAACTACGTCTATCAGCTGATAGCAACCTAACACTGACTTTAACTATGTAACGAAACCTATTGTGACGTTACAAACAAATTTTTGAGAATGTACGTTTGGAGCACAGTATTGTATGGTAGTGAGAGATGGACTGGGGAAACCAGGACAGAGGAGAATCGAAGCATTTGAGATAAGTTGCTGCGAAAGAATGTTGATAAGTAAATGAACTGGTAAGGTAGGGAATGAGGGGTCTCCCCGCAGAATGGGTGAGGAAAATAATATGTGGGAAACACTGACAAGAAGAAAGGATAGGTTGGTAGAACAACCTTAGGACATGAGGGAATAACTTCCTTGGTACTACATGGAACTGTACATGCTAAAAACAACAGTAAAGGAAGACAGAGATTGGAACACATCGAGCAAATAATTCATGCCCTAGGTTGCAGTTGCTGAGACGAAAAGACTGGTACAGGAGAGAAATTCGTAGCGGGTCGCATCAAACTAGACGGAAGACTAACGACTCAAAGAAATGAAAATAATGCTACGATCAGTAAAAGTGCGTTTCAGGAAGAAACACAAATTCGAAGTTCGGTTGTAAATTCCCGAGGAAGTATCTACAGAAACTAACACTAAGTTCAATTGCAATTTAAGTAGAAAAACACGAAACCGTTCCGACATTTTTGTATCACAGGTCTTACAAATAAAGCAGATGAGTTACTACATATCCCAGTTTGAAAGGGTTGAAAATAGTCACTGAAACGGCTTTAGATAGAGCAGTTCAGATTCTTCTTGTTCTAACAAGTACTTAAGCGTGAAAAGCATCCTCACCAGAACGTCCTTTTTCAACGCCTTCTGTGTCGCTGTATCCTTTCTCACCTTTGCAACAGTATTGGTTTGTTGACGAAACTGGTAATTATTACAACTGGGCGTACGGCGTGAAACGACTGTAAGCAAACACTATGCAACAGTTATGGTCTGCGGAGTGTGTTCATGGCACTCCCCGGGTGATCTCGTCATTCTGGAAGGCACAATAGATCAACATAAGTTTGCATGTATCCTTGGTAACCACGTCCACCCCCACATGCAGCCTGTTTCTCCTCCGTACGATGGCATCTACCAGCAGCAGAATGCGACGTGTCACGTAACTCGCAGCGTACGTTTGTGATTCAAAGAACAACTGACCACACAACTCTCCAGATTAAAACCCACTCGAGAATCTGTGGGACCACTTCTATGGGGCTGTACGTGACATGGATCCTCAATCGAGAAATCGAGAGCAGGTAGCCAAACCACTGGAGGCAGTGTGGCTCCACATCCCTGTCGGAATCTTCTAGATCCTCATCGACTGTCTTCCTTCATATCTCGCTTGGGAAATATACGAACCTAATGCGCATTCAGCACCATCTTCCACACATTTTAAAACATCATCTCTTATAGCTATTAGTTTCTTGCAGTTTGTGAAGATATTTCAAAAAACGCCTTTAGATTACCAAGATTTCGCACCTGAATCTGCTTGGATGAAGTCAGAAAAGCACCGAATAGTGTTTTCGGGGCAAACTGTGTATTATATGAATAATAAATATTTAATGCAGCAGTTGATCTGCTTCTTACACAGGAACAGAAAGAATTCTGTCATTCATACCTATCACACTGTTCCAGTGTTCAGAATCCGTTAAGCGTTCTCTCTGAAGCGAGTGTGTTATTATCTCATTCACATCCGTTAACGCTTTTAGATCGCTAGTCATTCTGTATGTAAGATCAAACACACATACAAATAAAACAATGATTCACAACAGTTTTGTTTTAGAGGGGTGATATTAATATCTCTTATTATTCGACTGAGTGATACTTTATGAACAGAATCTGGTATTTTTATACACAAACACTTACGTACTTATATTTTTGAAATTGACTGTGTTCGTGTTGTAAACCCTTTGTGATATCATATGGAACCCTTACCACTATTATGAACGTCTAGTTCGGTGGGATTGATGGTTGAGACTCCGGACGGTGGATATATCTTTTTCTCCTTCAGGTGAACCAGCATCGTAGCTCCAAATTTTGTGGTGACGCTTTTTGTACTCAATGTCAGATGGCGCCACCGTTTCTCCAACGCTGACAGTCTTACAGTGCCTACTGCGCCCCCCCATCCCCACCCCTCCTTCAGATTTTACGAGTTTTTGTTAACATGGCATCCCCGCTTCCATGTATTACAACAGGTAACTGATAAGCAAAATATGTGTGCAGCTTCTTATTAGTAGCAGTACATATTTAATTGCGTATTTGTGAAGACGGTGGCAATTATACTTATGATGATCGTGTGGCTCTCTGATGATTCAGCATGAGCTTCAAACATCTAAGCAAACCTTCCTGTTTTTACGGCATGCGTCTCTGCTTTGTCAACAGGGCGAAATGTGATTAATAAGCATTCTCAGCACATATCTTGTATTTTTTTTCCCAATCTGTCCCCCCCCCCCCTCCCCCGCCGCCGCTCTGCACACCTCCCAGAGAACAATGGCTTCCTGAGATATACCGGAATCTGAATTTCTCTAGCATGTTGAATCTTTCGGAGAGGAAACAAGCAAGGTGGACTTGGCTTCTCTGCGCCGCGACTTTGTGTGAAAAAAATTGCGTTAAAATACTGTTTCATGTACATTAAAATAATTCCACACAGCAGCACATCTTACGACATGTAAGTACAAGCCCGCTATTAGCCGGCGTCCTCTTGAGATTAAGTTAGGACATTATCTCACATATTGTCACCTAGAGCGCACTATGATTTTGTCGCTGCACGATGCCTGGATCTACTATTTTCACTTCTTCAGTAGAAGCGAATGCTAATACGATACCTAGAACTAACACATTGCACTGGTCTTTCTGTCCTTGTTCTGTACGTGTATGTGCTGACTGTCTAGGACTGGCAGTGCCAAACTGATTTAAAGAGATGACAAACTCCGAGGAAGACTCCTCGATACATTTTACGAACAATCTGAATTCAGGGAACAATTCTTTGATCAGAGCGTCGCCTTTCTCGTTTACATTGCGTGTCGAATCAAAGGTGGTTTTGGCACTAATAGTATTCTTCTTTGTCTCACAAGATATCTGCGTCAATCATTTCACGCAACTAGTAGACCTTGGAGCGTACCCCCCAATCTCTTTTAACCTTAATCGTAACATAGAACACAAAGGCTGCATAAGAGTTGGAAGAGTTTTAAATTGATAGCGACTTACCAAAACTGATTTCACCAGCATCTCGCATGGGGTTTTCTTTATCGCAATATACCATACAAAATGAGTCTTCCATTTGCTTTTCATACAACTAATTACATATGTACTATAACGCTTACCTCTGGCATTAAAAGTTGGTAGCATTGGGAATAAAACTGCACTGCTCCACTTTTTCCTTCAAATCTAACTCATTTTTGTGATCATCCTGTAGAAAACAATGAACAACCTGCTGACACAGTCTGATAAATCCTTTAAAGAAATTAGTATGACACTATTCATAAAAACCTAATCCTCAACAATTTTGTAACTATTAAGTGCTCTAGCGTCCCGTAGCAGAAGTCATTAATATTAAAGAACGTAAATGGTTTAATCTCAGATGTGAGATAGAATATAATACAGGATTATTATTCGTTGCATGTTAGATTCTCAAGCCGTGAATGGACGTCATTTATGTAAAAACCCTCCCCCCAAGAAATTTAGTAGTGTTTGATGCTTTGTGTAATGTCTGAACTCAAGTGCACAGAGTGTTATCAGTGCCGTCTGCTGCAGTTACAGATTGGAAGAACGTAATATATTATAATCTTTTTCACTCATTAAAATAAAGCTTACAGCCTTTCAGTCTCTCTGTAATATGCGTTACAATGCTGTTGTCTCATTAAAGTAAGAATTGCAGAGAGAGAGATAGAGAAAGAGTGAGAGAGGGGGGAGGGCTTTTATTCAGCATTATCATGCTTTTACATACACAATAAAAGTGGTCACCTACGTAGCCAAACTGTTGACTTGACTGCCTACAGTGCAGAAGCATCTTGTTTGGTCGCCGGTGCCTCGTATTTGTCTGACAAGGAACCCCTTGAATGTGAGGTCGCAAAAACAGTTTTTAATAAGGTTCTTTTGAAAGCGTTGTGTTAGTAATTACGATAGGAAAAATATTAGTTGCCAGTGACTCACCAGGTGTATCAGCAGGAAGACAAAAACTCATTTGTACGCCATTTTAGTTGCATTATGTGTATATTTGACCTCGAGTCATGTAGGTGTGCATAAAAATGCACAACTTTGCCCTTAGCATCATTTTAATACTACGTCAAATGTACGTGACTTTCACAGAAATAATGCATATCTTTCACTTTAAACTGACGGTTGCGTAATTTTTTACTGCCCATCTGACACCATCTTTATTTCTCATTTTAATATTATTCTCTGATTGGTTCACAAGACATTGGTTGGAAAAAGAATGGAGGCGAGGTGGAAGGAGAGTGACTTGATGTGTGCGTAAAATGTCTTTCAGGCGAAAACCTAACTGGATAGTATTTTTACACGTAGTTTTAATATCGTACCAGAGCTGTGTGATATTCATGGAAATAATGCATACCTTTGGGGTGAAACTGAGGGTGACATCGTTCTTTTATAACTGGTGCCATTTTTATGATCATATTAATACTATGCTCTGACTGATTGGCAAGAGGAGGGTGTTTTGAGTTTACCACCAACACAATTGGGCTATTTCCACCATACTCAATTCGTTTCATGTATCATTTTAATGTTGCCTTATGATTGGCTTGAGAGAGGGTGGAGAAAACGGGTGAGGGGAGAGGGAGTGGGAGAGTGGTACAGTTTCACACTGATAAGGATGATGATGTCACTGGTAATGGTGATGACGTCACTGATGACGACAGTATGTCAGTGATTTCGGTCACGTGATATAAATAAAGTGTTCCAAATAGAATGTGAAGAGTGGGCTGTCGTTTCCATTCTTATTCTACCAGCGTCTTATGTATAGATATCTGATACAAGAAGTTTGTGACTGTAACGTAAAAAGAAGACGTAAGTGTATGCCTTGAAAAGGATAATAACTAAATACATTCTTTGCACGCGGTAGCTGCGATAGTCAAAATACAGTCGCTGTAAACAAAATATTGTTGAACATATAACTGCTTTAGGCTAATTAAGGAAGAGTGAAAAAAATGCTTTGATCCGAGCGTGATGTGGTAGCTATGAAGTCAGACGAAAACTTCCTGATTGTTTTCTCTTTTCATACTCTTTACTGCAGAGTATAAAGTGACTGATATTGTCCTTGGAAATTACGTTGCCATTGACCACGGCTGTAGCAACTTCGCATGCACTGTTACGTGCAGTAATTCAGAACATTTTGGATCAGTAAGTGACGCTACGTACGGAGACAAGTGATTTATTCATTGCTCAGGACGGAAAATTTTGCATGGTTTTTTAATTATTTCCCAACATGACAGCAATAAAACATGGAAATAAGCTGTGCTGTCGCTGGAATAAGTAGACACGCTTACCGATGGGTAACTTAGAAGGTTAATGGTATTGCACTCACGCACTCAAACTCGTTACTGGTCACACTGCATTAAAGAGTACTTCCAAGCGGCACGCTACGTCACAGTTATTCAGGGAACACTTGGTGTCACGTTGTTTATTATAGTGTCAGATAATAAAGAATGTCGTTTGAGGAAGTGACAACAAAACGACTATTCGCGTTGGTGTGTCGAATGTATGAGACCGGCGAAATACCAACATACTTTCGGAAAAAGCATCAAACACGCCATTCCGAAGGTTGTAAGAGCCGACAGGTACAGATATTAACACACCATCACCTTAAGAGATAATGCATCCAAGTTACTGTCGAGCATGAGACTGGCAAAATACCAACATACTTTCGGAAAAAGCATCAAACACGCCATTCCGAAGGTTGTAAGAGCCGACAAGTACAGAAATTGTCACGCCATCAGCTTAAGAGATCATGCATCCAAGTTACTGTCGAGTATAATACGCATAAAAATGGATAATAAAATTGAGGAACTATTAGATGACCATGAGTTTTGCTTTAGGATAGGTAAAGGTACAAGAGAGGCAATGCTAACGTTGTTATTGTTAAAGGAAGCAAGACAGAAGATAAAGAAGGGTCTTGTTCATGGCATTTGTTGAGCTGGAGAAAACGTTCGACAATGAAAAATGGCGTGAGATGTTCGAAATTCTGAGAAAAAAGGGGTAAAGTATAAACCAAGACGGGTAATATACAATATGACAAAAACCAAGAGGGAACAATAGGAGTGGAAGACCAAGAACGAAGTCCTCTGATTGGCTGGGTGGCCGGCCGTTGTGGTCGAGCAGTTCTAGGCGCTTTAGTCTGGAACCTCGCTGCTGCTAACGTCGCAGGTTCGAATCCTGCTTCGGGCATGGATGTGTGTGATGTCCATAGGTTAGTTAGGTTTCAGTGGTTCTACGTCTAAGGGACTGATGACCTCAGATGTTAAATCCCATAGTGCTCAGAGCCATTTTATATATATATATATATATATATATATATATATATATATATATATATATATATATATATATGAGGGGACCAAACTGCGAGGTCATCGGTCCCATCGGATTAGGGAAGGATGAGGAAGGAAGTCGGCCGTGCCCTTCCAAAGGAACCATCCAGACATTTGCTTGAAGCGATTTAGGGAAATCACGGAAAACCTAAATCGGGATGGTTAGGCGCGGTTTGAGTCGTCCTCCTCTCGAATGCGAGTCCAGTGTGGTAACCACTCGCTCGGTCCTTCGATTAGTTAGTTAGTTACTTAGTTATGTGCTCCATTGATCAAGCTCACGGTAACCGTTATGATGTGGAATGTGTCCAGCGCATAAGAAATGCACACATGAATCAAGGGGATTTTTTTTAAAGCTTCAAATTTTTATTACCTAACCTATTCCCTTAAATGGCACAAAATGCATTTATTGTACCTGTATATTTATTCCTATTCAAGAATTCATCTGTGGTACAGAAGGAGTTGTCAAGGAGATGTGATTTCAGATTATTTTAGAAACTATTGCTGTTGTCTGTCAGACATTTTACTTCATCGGTAATTTATCAAAAAGTTTTACAACGGCATATTTTGTGCCCAAGACAGGTTAAATAGAGGATAGTGTAAGTCTTTCTTTCTTCTGGTATTATAATCATGAATGTCACTGTTGTTTTTAAACTGGTCCATGTTGTTGAGAAAAAATTTCATTACTGAGTAAATGTATTGTAATGTGAGGCTGTCATAAGAATTCCTAACCTTTAAAAACAAATGAATGGAAATCGTTCGACTATGAGCCACACACATTATTCTAACCACTTTCTATTGAGCAGTGAATACTCTTTGCCTAGGTGTTGAGTTACCCCAAAATATTATTCTATATGACATCAGAGAGTGAAAGCATGCAAATTATGTTAGCTTAGTAATTTCTATATCCTCAAAATTGGCAATTATCATGATTGCAAAAGATGCTGAACCTAGTCGCTTTAGGAGACCCAAAATATGAATTTTCGAATAAGTTTCTCGTCTATATGTACACTGAAAACCCAAATGTGCTCGACCCTGGCTACTAACTTCTGTTGAGGTGTTACATTTATTGAGGGAACTGTACTCCATGCAGCAGGAAATTAGATGTACTGTATTTTTACAAAGTTCAGCAGAAACTGAATTACTAAGTTTTCCAAAGACATTATTAGTATCGTTTTCTTTTGGAGTTTCTTTTACTGGATTAATAACTATGCTTGTATAATCAGCAAACAGTGTCACTTTAGCTTTTTGATTCAGATAGGAAGGGATGTCATTCGCATAAATCAAGAACATAAAGGGACTAATGATCGAACCCTGTGGAACACTTAATGTAATTTCACTCCAGTTAGGTGAAGTGGCAAACTTCCTTAAATCACTTAAATCTTATAAAGAAACTTTTTGCTTGCTGTTCTGTAGACATGACATAAACCACTCGTATGCTGTTCCATTTGTACTACAGAACTGTAATTTTTGTAACATAATCCCATGGTTCACACAATCAAATGCACAATAAGTCACAGAAAATTCCTGTTGGTGACATTTTACTACTTAAAGACTCTATCAGGTGGGCAGTGAAACTATATATTGCTGTCTCAGTGGAGCAGCGTTTTTGATATCCGAACTGTGATTTACTAAGTATTTCCATCACTGTTGAAATGGCTAACCACTCTTGAGTACTTTACTTTCTCGACGATTTTTGAAAATGCTGTAAGCGAGGTTACTGACTGGCGATTATTGACATCTGTGGTGTAAACTTTTTGTAGAGAGGCTTGACAATGGCATATTTTAACCTGTCTGGAAAAATACTTTGAGTTAGTGATTCATTACATATGTGAGTCAGAATATCAGCTCTAACTACACATTATTTTTATGTCTTGTTAGAGATGCCATCTACTTAAACAGAACATTTAATTTTCAAAAATTTAATGATTTTCCTTATCTCACAAGAGGTGAAATTTAATCTGACTAGGAGTTCTCAAAACTTATCTGTTGGGACAACATAGTTATGGAGAAACAGCGATTAATATACATTAACATAGTATTAACAAAACAGTCTTAATCGCGTTATTTATTTATTTAGTGCCGACCGGTTTCAGCCCATCGCAGGGGCCATCTTCAAGGCGAACATACTGTGAAATTACAATGTATATCTTAGACAATACTAATGATGATTGGATTCGCTGATGACATTGCTATGCTCAGTGAAAGTGAAGAAGAGTTACAGGGTGTGCTGAACGGAATGAAGTCTAATGGGTACGTAATGCGGATTGGGAATAAACGGAAGAAAGGCGAAAGTAATGAGAAGTTGCAAAAGTGAGAACAGCGAGAAACTCACCATCAGAATGGGTAATCATGAAGTAGATGTAGTTAAGAAACTATTCTACCTACACAGAAAAATAATTAGTGATGGACGGAACGAGGAGGACATAAAAAGGAAACTACCACTGGCAGAAAAGGCACTCCTGGCCAAGAGAAGTGTACTAGTATCAAATGTGGGTCTTAATTTGAGGAAGAAATTCCTAAGAAAATACCTTTGGATCGCAGAATTGTATTTTAGTGAGACATGGACAGTGGGGAAACGGGACCAAAAGAAAATCGGAGGATTTGAGATGAGGTGCTACGGAAGAAATCTGAAAATTAGGTGAACTGATGAGATAAAAAATAAGTTGGCTGTTCGCAGCATTGCCGAGGAAACTAATTTACGAGAAACACTGACAAGAAGATGGAACAGGATGATAGTCGTGTGTCAATTCATCAGAGAGTAACTTCTTTGGTACTAGAGGGAGCTGTAGAGGAAGACAGAGACTGGAATACGTACAGCAAAAAATTGAAAGCGTAGGCTGCAATTACTACTCTGAGATGCAGATGTTGACACAGGAGAGGAATTCGTGGCGGGCCTCATCAAATCGGACAAAAGTCTGATATCTCAGAACAAGTAAAATATTTCACTAGCTGATGTTATCCCAGTTTGACCGGTTTTCATTCTACTTGTATTTCATTATATAGCAAGCCACGTAAGTGCGTTTTAATAACGAATGATCAAAGTAAGTTTCGTTTGAAACCCTTATATATCCATTGGACATGATCTTTTATTTTATTTTAATTCCTATGATGCTTGTTTTATATTTATATTTAAAAAAATTTGAATCAGTTAGGGGAGAATGTTTTATATGAAGTGTAGTGTACCTAGGAACATATGATGTTTGCTGGTGTTTCACTCCAGTCACCGATTTTGGAACCTCATGAACGAATGCACACTAGAGATCGTCACAAACATTCTGTGGCATTTTCTGCCGTTTTGGTGTTGAGAGGCATGTGGTAGTGTTTTGTGCAGCATTTGTAAATATTAAGAGTTCTAAATATTTTAAGTGCTGTACAATATATTAAAGTTAACAGGAAACTATTGCAGTTCTTTAGTTGGAGAGTTTTATGTTGACTAATATTGTGTATAACTTTAACACTAGTTAAATGGTGTGTGGAATCGGAAGCCATACTTCCTCCGTCGTGTACCATTTTCTACCTTCAAATGGAAAGTCTTCTACCATGGAAAACGTGATATTTACAAATCAACTGCCTTTCCTTATTGTCTAAACAATAGTCCTTGTCTTGAAAATGGAAATTTGTGTCAGATACAATAGCTCCTATTTTGTAATGTTTAAACTTGTAACTATATTTTGTTGTAATTCATCGCAGTTTGACTTCACTTACCGATAATTGGAGAATACTAGAGCAATAATGTAACACACAGACTATGAAGTGCAGCACTGGCAAGATTTTATCGACTACAGGAGTTTTAAATTGAACAGAATATCTGTTCCTAGGTAAGTGATCATGTTGTAACTTGGAGCAGTTTCTCACATTTGGAAAAACCTTAGCTTCTCGGCGTGATTTTTGTAATTTCAGAAAAGGCTTCAATTAATAAAACCTTAACGCTATCATTTAAAATGGCGTCATCAACTATATTAGGCTTCTATTATAGGGCTACCTAGAAGCGGAAGTCTGAAAGCTCTTCCGAGGTATCACCATCACCACTACGTACTGCAGAGGCTTCAGAATGCTAAACATCCGGAACTATACAGTACTGAAAAAGAAAAAATGAAAATCTATCGTCATTCCAACATTTCACACTGTAAGACGATAAATTTATCTCATTGAGAACGGTACCTCACCCTACATACTCGTAAACTCAGTTGTTCACGGAATTAGTTTTAATGTTGCCAATTTAGTATCTTCGAGCGGAGATACAACATATACTTTAGAAGACTTTTAAGGTAGATTTTTTGTTTAAAATAAAGCTAATTATCAGTTTGCTTTTGTGAAAAGAACTAACTGTGTTTGTGTTAAGTGTCATTTCCCGTGACGATGTTTCCAAAATTTAATTATATCTGCAGTCTTACAGATCAGGCATCAAAGATATTAGGCACGCAATTTTAGGTAACACCAGACGTATATTTACCTAGCGTATAAGATTTAAAACATTTATTTTACATTTAGACGATGTTTCCAAAATTTAATTATATCTGCAGTCTTACAGACCAGGCATCAAAGATATTAGGCACGCAATTTTAAGTAACACCAGACGTATATTTACCTAGCGTCTAAGATTTAAAACATTTATTTTACATTTTACCTGAATAAACGCGCCAAATACAACAGAAATTTGAAAGCTAATCAAATGCTAATTATAAGTCAGTGTCCACCAGCTTCTGGAAATTTCAGCAGTTTGTAAATACAGACGTGGATGAGTTGAGGATCTTATTAGACCTCCACCAGGTCCCCTCCTCTTGTCAAAAGTAAAGGTATAGCCACATAAAATAATGTTTTTATGAAATTACAACATTTTGGTGGTAAAAGGTTCAGCAACTAAAATTTGATTATTAGTTATTTAGGTTTCCGTCACAGCAGCGTGTAATTCCTTGGTAGTGACTAACTTTATACGTTAACGTTGATTCTCAAAGGCAATGGCTTGAGAATGAACATTAACCTTTCGAAACTAGTCACCACCAAGAAGTTGTACCACTTGCGGCAGAAACCTGAATTAATAATAAACACGTTTTTGTTCGAATCCGCACGTTTCGTAATTATACTTCATAGACACAAGTTATAAACATCCACAAGCTGTCTACGGGGGTGGGATAATTAAGCACCAACCTCGTCGCTGTTGGTTAAAGAGGCGAAACAGAAGTTACCCAGCGCATTGAAGTCCCACAAGACTACGGAAATGGCGACTATTTAGCGATGCTTACATTGCACTTACCTGTACCTATATAACGCTTGACTTGTTATCATGTTGTTCTTTCTCCAAACCTTTATCGAAACTTGGAACCGGCTACGTACTAAATTATATTCGGTTATTTCTGAAATAGACTACTCATACACTCTACAAATAAGATATTCCGTCATGACTGGACTTTACACAGTGTAGTTTCAACAAACATAAGCTTTTACGACTCTACTGGCATTATCGTTGCGATACCATACGTCACCGATACTTACAATCTACTGAGTCCTGTTGTCCACGGTTCTGAACGATGTGCTGGCCTTCATTAAGCAATTGTTCCATAGTATTTTGAACCATTAAAAAATGGTTCAAATGGCTCTGAGCACTATGGGACTTAACATCTGAGGTCATCAGTCCCCTAGAACTACTTAAACCTAACTAACCTAAGGACATCACACACATCCATGCCCAAGGCAGGATTCGAACCTGCAACCGTTGTACCAGTAAAGTTCAGTACTACTTTACATGTATATTTCATGACGTTTTAGATTGTTAACAAACGTAATTCGTTGTTCGTGCAGGAAATCACAAACAGGATGAACCTGACCTCAACGAAAAAAATTATTGAGGGATATTTTCTAAGTACTTTGGTATCAGGTACCCGTAGTCTCCGCTGGCAGGGATTCAGAAGTCATCGCAAGTAGGTTTATTCAATCTAGGACGAATGTTAATCAGCATAAGACATTTGATGCTGTGAAAGTTTCACGTGAAATGAGGAGAGTAGTATCTGAAACACTGTGTGACGGCAATCTTGAGAACAATTAACTGAAATCAGCTTCAACTTGAAGCGACAAGTGGATGTAAGAGATAAAGTAGGTGCACTTGGTCTGGAAGGAAGAGGTACAAACAGGAATAGGATGGAAGACCGTATAGGAATAAGTGACAAATTATTTGGATGTCACTTAAAGCGTCTCAAATAGTTCATTTGTCACTGAAAAGAACAACAGGAGGGGAATTTTTAGAACACACAAGGGTTAGAATTGTAAGACTGCATGTAATACATGCGCATAGAATTTCAATAAATATGCCAACATTAAATTAGGAAGCATTATTTCAATGACATAGTACCAAAAAGACTTCTGCTCACAGACAGTTGAACAGAAAAGGTCTGTTTGCTGGACTCCCGAAGAAAAACCCGCAGCCAAGGCAGCTATCATTCCCCGGTGCACTCTGTTCCGTTTCATTTCCAAGCACTCCCCACGGCACTTGCCTCCTGTACACACTCAGCTGACGTCTCGGAAGTATCTCCTAAAAGCCTCTTAAGCCTTCAGAGATAACCATCCTGTCACGCAGCTCCAGAGATTTTGCTTGTAGTACTCGTAATGTTACGGCCATCGATGCAACAAACGTCCTGCTTTTGATATCGAATAAGATACATAATCCGCTACAGTTTCGTAGAAAGTTATGTATTATTGTAATTGTTTGTTTATTTCAGTTACAGCTGAGAGAAAATGCATATAACCGTTTTTGGTTTAGGCCTTAACAGGACATCTTAGCTATTTGCTGATATCTAACATCAGCTGTGTATCGACACAGCCTTTCACAATAGCCGGCCCGAGTGGCCGAGCACTTCTAGGCGCTACAGTCTGGAACCGCGCGACCGCTACGGTCGCAAGTTCGAATCCTGCCTCGGGCATGGATGTGTGTGATGTCCTTAGGTTAGTTAGGTTTAAGTAGTTCTAAGTTCTAGGGGACTGATGACCTGAGAAGTTAAGTCCCATAGTGCTCAGAGTCGTTTGAACCTTTCGCAATGATGACTGCGACCTGCTGCAACGTGAGATCAGAACAGGCATGTAACGATCAAAACTGTCATGTTCCTCTAGATATTTTCCTAGCTATTACTGGGCGAAACAATCAGTTTCAACTCACTAGCGCGTGCTGCAGCTTCGACAGACAAAATGTCTGTCCTTATGCGTTACTTTCTCACTGCCTATCTATTCTTCCAGGAGAAATGTAATTTCTTTTCAATTCTTAATAATCATCCATCGTACATGGTTCTGTAAACGTTTTATGTGCAACGTACGTGCAATTTTAGCGAAAAATTTCTCGAATCTTCAGATTATTTACATCACACGACATTTACAACATGGAAATCTGTCGTTGCGAAGAATACTTTCTGAGGATGAGTTGTTACACCGTTTATGGAGTTTACGTACAACACTCTTAGCAGACGTATATAAAACTTCGGAATGTGTCGACAGTTATGGCACACAGAACTATAAGCTTAAAAAATAAGGCAGGAAGTGAAACAATTAAACTGTAATAACTGCAGCCATACTAACACACCCAGACTTGGACAAAAAATAAACTACACAAACAGTTGGACTTGGAAATCCAAGAAGAGTTAAGAATTTGCACTGAACTCCAGCTGAAGATATAATATCGACAAAGAGAGAATAATGGTTCACACATGTGAGATGAATGAAAGGTGATCTATTGCGATACAGTTAATGAATGACAGAACTCAGCGGACACATAAAATTGTAAGTCCTAAACGAATTTGGACGAAACAAGTATAAGTCACAAATCATGATTGCTGCTGCTGCCGAAGGTGATGGTGATGTATGGATTACACGACAGAACTAGGTACCCGACCAGGAACTGAACGTGGAAACCAGAGTGGCGGCGCGCTGTTGAGGACACTGGATTTCATTGTGGGAGGACTCTGGTTCGAACCCCCTATAGAGCATTCACAGAACCAACTGTTCTTTCGAGTAGAATGCCATTTCCTTCCCATCCTCGTGCAGTGAACGTTTGTACACCAGTACTATTGACTCGGTGCCAGGCAAAGAATCGTTCAAACCTATTCTATGATACAAATTTGTTAAGGCTTTCGTGACCACTTCTTGACAAACTACCTATTGGCTTGTGTCTCAGATTCTTCGGTCGACGTTCGTCTGATCGCATTCCATGATACTTTTTCGTTCTCGACTGCCGGCATTTCACAATCGCCTGTAATTCGAGCATATATAAGAGTTTCAAAACTGAGACCTGAAAAATTCACCTCCCATTCTGCCAAAGGAACACAACACGTACCCTATCTGTGTCATTACTTCTCGTTTACAGGCTCTGTTAATTACAGCTTCATCGTCATTTCATTTGTAGGACAGGAGATAATTCGAGGCGCATTTGTTTCACTGGATGTTATTACAAAAACGAAACGTATTTCCTCTCATTTTGATTTTATCCTGCGTATGTAAATAGAAATATTCTGACTATTCTTATAAACAAGCGACTGAAAAGTAAATGCGGACAATTTTGATCGTTCCTCCGATTCACTGGATTCAACCTAAGTTAACTCGCGAGTGGGAGGTGTTGTTCATAAGTGGAAAGCATATTGGCATTCGGTGTACACCAGAACAAGCTGACGATGAAGCTAATAGAAACCTGCAGCAGACTACAACGGCAGACAAACGCGCCGTAAGCATCGGCGTGCTGGCGGGCGGTCAGTGAGAGTTGACCTTGAACTAGAGAGCGCTGTGAGAGACGGATGAATGCGCTCCCTGGGAGAACGTGTGCTGGCAATGAATGACTCGTGTCTGGTTTTCACGGTGGGCTCGGCCGTGGGAGAAAGTGAAGACGAGTTGCACCAGCAGACGTGTGTGAACATGGCTTTCTACGAGTCCTTTCGGAGGGTAAACGTGTACTGAAAATATACTGCACCATAACAAAGTTAAAGAATTGAAACGACTGGATGATGATATTAAAAGGCAGCTACGACGCCACGGAAACGATGGAGGAGGTTCCTTCAAAGTACACAAACGTAACGAAATGAGGAAGTTTACGTTCAAATTCCAGAGAGCTTAATATTGGACTGCTAGAAAGAAAACACATGAGCCACGATTGCAAGAAAATACATATGTCTTCCTCTCAATAAAAACAGGTTTCCTCTATATTCGCCGTTATCTTACAGTCAGTCAGAGAATAAACAACGACGAGCTGAAGCGAAAGAATAAACAACGGCAATTCAGTGCTGTAGAACGAAGTGAGTTCAACTGTTATATTAACCACAGCTGATGGTTGATGTATTCATAGAGGGCCCACTTGAAGTGTGCCCTTTCTTCGATGAGCCCTCTACCAGGCACTTCATTGTACATTGCAGGTCTGTCATGTAGATGATGGAGATATGACTGGTTCAGCAGCGAATAACGTGAACTACCCTTCATAGCTGTATACATTTATTCTACTTGCATGAAATGCTTTTGCGTTTATGATATGACATTCGTTTTCTGGAACCCATGTTCTGTCGTTCCCGTTAAAGTTCGACTTTTTTATTCGTATTATAAAAGTTGGTACCTTTTTTAACGCATTACGTAATGGAGCACCAGTCTAGCCTCCTCAAATAGCATATTTCCAGCACGCCATGTACGAATACATCAACCTATATCAACTGGCATGACTCAATGGCACTTACAGTATGTCACAAGGTTTTACATAGTTTCATGTTTTGCCTTTTATAGTGTGACTCAATAATTCTTTTATCATACTCTTTACTAAGTAAACAGTTCAGCATTACAGATGCTATTAATAAACAAAGTACCATAGCTCTATTTTTAAAAAAATGAATGTTAGTATTTTATTATTAAATAGGAAACTCTCTCTGTGTTCTGCAAAATATTATTAATTTTGTTGCAGTTTGGCTCTCGGCGTCTTTCTGACTAATGAATGTCGCAAATAGAGAAAAAAATGACGTTCAACTTACAATTTTACTCTTGAGATAAGAAATGGAGACATTAAATATTTGCAAAGGGAAGTTTTACATTTTTATGTCATGCAGAAATAGATAGGTTTCACGTTTAGATTTATTACAAATTTATCACTCTACCTGATTGATGATGTGCTACGAAAAATGAGAATGTCAAATTTCACCACTTCTGCTCGCTTGCAAATTGGAAACAATCAGTAGTTGTAAATAGGCTGTTTAGGTTCTTATATTGGTAACGCCGCCGCCACATAGCGCTCTCTGTATGAAAATCACTGGCTATGCTGTGTGCAGTCTGTGGCTAGTTTGTATTGTGGTCTGCCATTGTAGTGTTAGGCAGCTGGCTGTGAACAGCGCGTTGCGTTGCGCAGTTGGAGGTGAGCCGCCAGCAGTGGTGGATGTGGGGAGAGAGATGGCGGAGTTTTGTAATTTGTCGTGAACTGCTGTATATATTATGACTATTAAGGTAAATACGTTGTTTGTTCTCTATTAAAATCTTTCATTTGCTAACTATGCCTATTAGTAGTTAGTGCCTTCAGTAGTTTGAATCTCTTATTTAGCTGGCAGTAGTGGCGCTCGCTGTATTGCAGTAGCTTGAGTAGCGAAGATTTTTGTGTGGTAAGTGATTTGTGAAACGTGTAGGTTAATGTTAGCCAGGGCTATTCTTTTGTAGGGATTTTTTGAAAGTCAGATTGCGTTGTGCTAAAAAATATTGTGTGTCAGGTTAAGCCCTGTAGTATAATTGTTCAAAGGGGACGTTTCATATGTCGACCCTTAGCCGAGGATATCTCACTGGAATCTTCTGATTTTTTCTTGTAGTTTGTGCAATTAGTGCAGCCTTTGTCTATTGCTAGCGCGTAATTATAGAGAGAATTTCCTTTGTAGTTGTAGTTTTTCATTGTTTACAGTAAAACAGTTGTGGCATGCATGTAGATTTGCAGCAAGTATTTCGCAGCTGCGCTTGCAATTAACTAGATATTATTTTCAGTGCTATGTTAATGTGTTCTCTTATTTTCGCTCTTCAAATTGTGCTTTTCTGTGTTATCGTGTGAAATATTGTGACAATAATGGCGTGTGAAAAACGTAACACTAGGCTCCAAAGTAAACTGAGAAATAATAGTGATGACGAGCATAGCTTATCAGCACCACTGTGTAATGAAGTAACAGACATTCAAAGTAGTAATTTGGTAATAGTGCATAGGGAAATGGAGCGGGCGGCAAACAATGGCGTAGACAGTGAAACAAATAGTGAACAGGGAAGCATTATCGATCGATCGGTCGGCAACAGCTCGCCTCAGGAATCGGGAATGACAGGACACAATCTTGCAAATACTGTAGATTCAGGTTTTGGGTCCTCACCGTTTTCTCAAATAAGTCAAGACACATTTTCTGCTTGTCAAAATGTCAATGTTGCAGGTGCAAATTCACTGCCGAAAAGCAATGAGGAACATGTTTTGGACACCAGTGCATTGTTATTACAGTTAATGCAACAAATGGGACAAAAGCTACAAAAGTTAGACACAACACTTGAACAAAATCAGAAACAAATGGGACAAAATCTTCAAAAGTTAGACACAATGGAACAAAAGCATCAAAAGTTAGACTCAGTGGAACATACGCTTGAACAAACAAGTGAAGATTTAACTACTGAGTTACATAACATCGAATCGAAATGTCAAAAAGTCTATAATGACGTAAAAACACAAATTTGTGAGCATTTCCAACCTATTTTTTCGCGGCATGAAAATGCATTACAGAATCACGAAGCAGCCATAAAAGAACTGCAAACCATTGTTCATGAAAATCACGACACCTTGCAAGCTAAAATTGACTCAGTTGCATCTACCGATTCGGTTACGCAACTTGCAAAAACTCAGGAAAATTTAAAGGACACAGTAAATACTCTGAAACTTGGTTCAGAAAAACACACTGAGGAAATAAGTACACTATCGGAGAAAGTACCCGAACTTTCGGATCAGTTCACCAAATTATCTACAGTGGTATATGATGATCTGAATGACACAAGACCGGTAGTCTTTAATGACACAGAAGAGTGCGAACAAATTAGGAAATTCAAACAAAATCAGAATCAAATAAATACGCATCACCAAAGAAAAATCCGGGAAGTACAAGATCAGCTGACACAGGTAATACAAGAATTACGTATTTCAGAGGACACTCGCGCCCCAATACGGGAAGAGGGACACAGAAATACGGAAAAGCCGCAAAATAATAACACAGGGCATTTCGGAAGTTATGAAATAAATTGGCAAGGTGCACCGAATTTTGAAATGGAACCGCAGAAACGACGTAACAATGACCGATATGCGACTCGCTGACATGATGACTTTGACTATAAGCTGTTCATTACTACACGTAAATTCAAAACATTTAAGAATTCTGGCAACGACATTCATCCACAAGCATGGCTCCATCAATTCTCTCATTGTTTTCCTCCCAACTGGTCGTTAGAACACAGATTAGAATTTATGTGTGGCTACTTAGAGAATGAACCAGCTGTAAGAATGTGATCGGTCATTCACGATTGCCACAGTGAAGGAGAATTTTATCATGCCTTCCTCTCAGCATATTGGTCTCAAGCCACACAAGACCGAGTAAAACATGGCATCATAATGATGAAACATTTCGAACAATCTGAATTTTCCAGTCTTGTGAAATATTTTGAAGACATGTTGCACAAGAATCAGCACCTGTCAAACCCATACAGCCCCTCAGAACTTATCCGCATTTGCTTAATCAAATTGCCTGAACATTTACGACATATTATTTTGGCAGGACATTGCAAAGACGACATTGAAGCTTTTCAGGGACTCTTACAAGAATTAGAATTGACACAGACTGTCGCGGGATGCGAAAACAGGAAAACAATCACTACAGGTCACATCCGTCACAAGTCCGTGACGACAGAAACGATAACTGGACGCGACAAGGCTATCCTCACAACACAAATCGTGACCAAAACAGACACCACCCGTATGACAATCGTTGGCAGAGTAGTAATAATTACAGGGAAAGATCACCTCTCCGCGGTAATGACTATCACAGAGACAATCAGAGAAACAGACCATATGGGAACCAAAACAATTATTATTACGGGAGACAGAATAACTTTAGACGCAACGGTCCACCGTGCAGTGATAATTCAGGGAGAAATTCTCCACCACTTAACCGAGAAGAAAGAAACTACAGGAACTACCGACATGATGACAGACGATATGATCGTAACGACAGACCTGAATTGCATCAGAACTGGCGTGATTCAAACAAAGCAGGGCCCTCTCGACAAAGTGAATTTGTAGAAGTTAGGTCTCCAAACCCCAATAACGACGTGCGCCAACAAAGAGACAATAGGAAATGACTCATACCGCTGGCAGCCACAAAACGTACGTATGAAACTAACGACACAGCTGGCGTAGCTAGTAATTACGTAAAAATGGAAGACATTAGGGACATCTTACTCCAGGAACACGACATGAAACATAACAACATTGCATATCCTGTGATTCACATTACTGTAAATGACGTAAACTTTACGGCAGTACTTGACTCTGGCAGTCCCATTTCAGTAATTAGTGAAACAGCTTTTAGCAATTGCAACAAATCGAACGATTGCCCCACACTTCCGTTACGTAAGATTAAATTACAAGGTGCAATCTTTGGAAAAAGTGTAGATGTACGTCAACAAACCAACTTAGAATTCTTTTGTCAAAGCCACAGCTTCTCTATGAGCTTTCTTATTGTTCGATTATTGTCGACGGAGATTATATTGGGAGTAGACTTTTTGAATGAATACAAAGCAATCTTAAACTTTCATGATGCTGAAATAAGTTTAGAGAAAGAAGGTAAGTCAATAGCTTTGAAATTTGAAGATTGGCTCTCAAACCATGACGAGGAAATTAATCGACTTTACCTTCTGTTAGACAACAGTTCGGAATTTTCTACGGAACTAGACACTAACAATCACTCTGCAAGTACTGACAGGGATGATATCGACGGCATATTTGAAATTAATGAGTTAATTCAGAATAAAATTCAATTGAGAATTGTAATGACACTGATAGGCAGGACCTTTTTGAGATTTTACAAGCACATTCCACAGTTTTTACTCATAAAACAGGAACAATCAAGGGATTTCAATACCAATTTCGTGTTCGTGAGCATACTAAATTTTGTGTTAGACCATATGTAATTCCAGCACATTATAGGGACCGTGTTAGAACAGAAATACAATCTATGCTTGACGAGGGCATTATTGAGCCTGCAGTAAGCTCATACAACAATCCATTACATGTTGTTGAGAAGAAAAATGGATCGATTAGGCTTGTCTTAGATTCGAGACAAATCAATACTATCATTATTCCTGAAACAGACAGGCCGCAAACGTTGGAAGAACTTCTTCAAAATTTTAATGGTGTAAAAGTGTTGTCTTCCATTGATCTCAGATCCAGCTTTTATCAGATCGAACTTCATCCAGAATGTAGAAAATACACAGCTTTCCTTTGTTTCGGCGTTTGTTATCAGTTTCGGAAACTTCCTTTTGGTTTGAACATTTCTTCGGCAGCATTCATTCGCGGGCTAAATTCCATATTACCTGAGTTCTTAAAACGTCACATCACCTTATATGTGGACGATATTCTAATAGCAGAAGCTTCATGGGAACAACATAATCGCATCCTCAACAGTTTGTTACGTATTTTTGCAGAATCTGGAATTACAGTTAACTTGGAAAAGTCTGAATTCGGTAGGTCAAAGGTGAGGTTTTTGGGACATATCATTTCTTCTGAATGCATTCAGCTGGATCCTGAAAAGTTAGAAGCAATCAGAGCCATTCCAGTTCCATCCATAAAAAAACAAGTCCGCAGTTTTCTAGGTCTCGTAAATTTTTACCGTCGCTTTCTAAATATGCAAATTCTTGTTACACCAAAACTTTGTTCTCTCACTGGAAAAAATACTATTTGGAACTGGGACGAACAAGCACAGTTGGAATTCAATTCTTTGAAAGAATCGCTACTTAACGCGCCAATACTAGCTCATCCAGATCCGTCACAAGATTTCTGCCTTAGCACGGATTCTTCTAAAGTCGGTCTTGGTGCCCATTTGTTTCAAGAAGCCACAGAAAATGACACTACTGTTCAGAAAACCATTGCTTTTGCTAGCCGAGTGCTAACAAAATCTGAAAAAAATTATTCCGTTACTGAATTAGAAGCTTTAGCTATCGTTTGGGCATTTAACAAATTCCGTTTCTTTCTTTCTGGTAAGCACGTAAAAGTATACAGTGATCATCGTGCATTACAATTTCTTATGTCTTCAAAATTAAATCATGACAGGTTAAAACGTTGGGCATTGTTTCTGCAAGAATTCCGCTTCACAATAGTCTACATTCCCGGGAAGGAGAACATTGTTGCGGACGCACTGTCATGCGCACCGGCTGGGCGTGAGAAAAGTAACACAGAAGGCAACCTCGAGAAAAATTTCAGTATTCTTTACATTCAGAAAGTCGCCTTTGAAAACTTCATCACCACATCTTTGAAGGACTTTGCTCATGAACAAGATAAAGATCCGATTTGGAAAGACATCAAAAGCAAATGGCATGAAAAGACACACACACAGATTCGGCATTATTACCTGGTTAGAAACAACATACTCTTCAAACGCTGCACTGTTGATGACAAGCTATGGGTACTTTGCATTCCAGACGATTTTGTTAATAAGCTCATTTGGTACATTCATTTCAGCTACGCAGATTTTGGCCCACGAAAATGTTATCATACTCTTCGAACGACTTGTTATTTTAACAATATGGAGAAGCCAATTCGAAGAGTCTTGTCTATTTGTAAACTTTGTCAAAAGTCGAAACCATCTACTATCTCACATTGTGCTCCATTGTTTCCTATCATTCCTTCTAAATTAAAGGAATTTGCTGCAGTTGATCTATTGGGACCCCTTGTCAGAACATCGAATGGATTTTCGTACGTTCTAGTCGCTGTTGAACTTACTTCAAAATTTGTTTCTTTCACTCCGTTACGTAAAGCCACTGGACGATCTGTATCCAACGCCTTTGTTAAAAATTTCTTACGTGAAGTTGGCCACGTTGCTAAAGTCGTTTCAGATAACGGACCGCAATTTAGATCTGCTGTTTGATCACGCATGCTTCAGAATCATAAAATCAAACCTGTTTTTATTTCATTGTACTCACCACATTGCAACCCATCTGAAAGGATTATGAAAGAAATCAATAAGCTTTGCAGACTTTATTGTCACAGAAAGCATCAGCATTGGGACAGATATTTACAATTATTTCAAAATGTGCTGAATGAAATGCCTCATGATTCCACTGCTTTACCACCTATTCTTGTACTGAAGAATGAAGAACCACCGAACAGAATCAGAGAGCTTGTACCTTTCCCGAATACACGTAAACTTCGACACAAAGACATAATTGATTTGGCTCTTAAAAATATAAAATCTGCAGCAGACAAAAGGAGAAAACTACACGGTAAAGCAAATGCAAAGAAATTGTATATTGGTCAGAAAGTTCTCATTAAAGCTCATTCATTGTCACATAAGAAGAAACACTTGAGTCACAAATTCTTTCTAGTTTACAATGGACCTTACAGAATCCGACGTATACCACACGATAATTGCGTTGAAGTTGAAACTCTGCGTAGTATGAAGAGTAATGGTTTACACCACATTTCACATATAAAACCGTTTATTGAAAGATAATCTGTTTTTTAACTTTGTCTTTGCCAAAAAACTCTTAACTTCACATTTCTAGTATGCATTGCCAGACTTAGAATCTTTCACCATGCAACAATGTTTGAAGTTAAATATCCAATCAAGAACCTAGGGAACATTTTTAAACAGAAATTACGAATGCATTGTTATTGTGAAGAGACGACCCAGTGTTATTGTGTGTGTGCATTCTTGCTTTTTAGTTGCATGATTATGTAACGACTATAAGGCTTACATACTTAGAACATTTACCAGTACTGCTAATGAGATTTTAATGCAACATTTTGGTTTACTTGAAAATAATTTCTGGATTTAAAGTACTTTCTGTGAGATACCAGATGACACAGTGTTTAGTTTATGTGACAGCTACACGATTTTATCACGACGCTACTAATGAGTGACAATTTACAATGTTGCTTTTGCAGTGTTTCTGTTTTATATCTGGACAGTTTTTCTGCATTATTCTGGAAAGTAAAATATGTTTTAGTAATAACTTTTGTGCTATAGCTACAAGGAGACAGCCTTTTCCGTATGACAACAATACGTTACAGCACATTACTTTCCTCATCACGGCAATAAGCGTAATAACTAAGATATCTATACGCAAAGCATTTCACTTTTGTTTATCATGAGGTAAGTACATTGACTTCTGCAGAACTTAGCTTTTGGAGGACAATGACTACGACACTTCCACAGAGATTATCTCACAACAAGACGCACAGTTTAGCGCTACAGTACACGTATTTGTGTGATTAATTTTATACTTAAAACATTTATTTTTAAAGATATTTGAAGTACAATGATACAAAGGTTTTCCGTAATAATTTCATTCCATTGTTGTAATCTGTAACACCTGAGGGTATAATTACATTAATCCTCAGGGGGGTACACGCTTACTTTGTGTACCATGTGTTTGGCAAGCACAAGGAGCCCTAGCTAATATGGTATTTGCTTATACAACTTTACACATCGGTACCATATTTCTCTAACACAGAATTACACAGCTATCTTATCTTTTAACTGAGAGAAACAAACATTTTTTTTATTACATCAGTGACACATGTTTACGCAGTTACACAGTTGGGTAACTTCACACTTACAAAATTGTATTTTGTCTGTACTTTGTGAACTCTTCACATTTTTTCAGAACCATTGTAATACTATGAGAGCTTTGAATGATGTATTTGGTGTGAGATCATGATTTTTAAGGTACGTTTGAGGTAGATGACACTATTGAAATGAGCAGAGAATATTTTTTAGGTTTTGAAATTATTGGAGGAACCTACGACGACTTTGAGATTTGACTGAGGTGTTATGATGTTATTTTTACGACGACTATGTGTATTATGCTGTTGGGGTATGTTTATGATCAATAAGCTGATGCTATATGAGTTATTTGAGTATACTATGTATCTGTTATCGTGAAATATTGAAGAAGTGTCGACGAATAAGGTAAGGAGTAATGAATAGTGGTTAGGGACTCTGACGTATGAAAAAAGGATGTTGGAAACCAAGAATCGTACTTTAAGAGTTATGAAATGTGTGTAAATGCGTGAATGTATCACAATGCCGACGAAAACTTTTTGAACACTGTTATATTCATAGGATTTTGTTTCTACACATTTGTAACCCAAATTCTTGACCTGTGAAATATTTTTGTATGAGACTGTCACTGTAGTGGAAACTGCCGTCGTAAATATTTCAGCAAGAAAGGTAAGTGACCTTGGTGTAATGCGTTTTGGGCGCCCAGCTGAGAGGTAGATGTCTGACAAAAGAAAGCCATTAGGTGGAGTAAAAAAAGGGGAGGCCATTATCCTCGCTATTGACATTCCTTTGTAGAAAGAATCGTAAATACGACACGCTCGAACTTGAAAACATATGATTACACTGTGGAGCTCTTAATTTATGATATTTAGTAAAATGCCAAATGAAACGATGAGAAACATGTCACGGCTATTGTCTTGCGAATTGAGAGAAATGCCATATGGCTTGCTTTATGTATATATTTGCTCATTTCGTTTAATATCTAGTTTCTAGCGGCAATGCAGCATTGGTTAAAATAAAATTTTATAGATGTACTAATATAAATATTTTCTGTCTACAGATCGAGTAAATAATAATTTTTTCAAAAAAATGAAGGACCACAAAAAAGACATTTACCTTCACAGGAACTGCATTCATAATTTTCTTTTCAAGTACTTGGTAATTTCTTTTGTAGAATAAATTGTGATGCATCACTCTAGTGTTAAAATGTGACGTAGGTATTAGACATGGCCATTTTTAGTGTAATATTTTTTTCTGCTTGAGCTATGTCATGTTTTGATATATGTTTTTTTTATTTGCTGCTGCTGTTTGCCAGGCATAATGTTACTGAATTTGACTTTGTATTACGCTGTTAAGCCAGTTTACTATGCATTTATTTTTCTTGTTTGCTGCACAGTGCCTTATATTAGTGGTAATATTGCAATTACTTCGCCAGTTTGAATTTTTTGTCATTGATGTTTGTGTTAATTGTTTTGTGCTGCTGCATTTCCTCGTCCCTTAGTTTAGCATCTGAGCTCAGTAGATTTAAGTTAGCTTAAGAGGGGTAGACTATATAAGAAACTGACTATGGAGAATAGGTAAAGAATGCGTTGCGAAGTTATATGAAAAAAATTTGGGCCAAAATGAGTATTGTACACTGAGAAATAATTATATTGAAAGAAATATGAATAGAATACAGAAAGCAGGTATGGATAGGACTTTTTGGGAATAATGATGAATGAAGGGAGATCTCCAAGAAGTAAAGGAAGTTTTGTTTGCAAAATACTGCAGTAAAACAAACCCTGTCCTTTCCTTTTGTATTATTCCGCTATATGTGTGTGTACTCTTGTGTATTTGTGTTTTTCCTGTCTTTATGTGTTTAGCTGATGAGAGCTATGTTGTAGAATTTTTCTAATACTATGTTATTTACTTTGTAAAGATGTTGAGACATTATTTATTCTGTTTTGTTGCTCATATGTGAAGGTGATGTTTCAAAAGTTATTCTGATCTTTATGTATGTACTTATGTCATTATTTTTGTAACACTGCTGTATATGTTTATTTCTATTCTTTTGTAAGGCCTGTGTTACTACAAATGTTATCTGTATTGTTATGTTCTTTAATGATGTATTTTGTACCTATGTAATTGTATTCTTATGTTATAAAATTATAATTGACACCAGTTCATCATATTATTAACTTGTAAGTTACATTTCACTGCACACGTTTCTGTTGGTCATAGTACATGGACAATATGTGAGAAGTAGGGACTGTTAGTGTTTGCACGTGTGTTAATAATTCAGCAAGGGACTGGATAACAGCATTGCTGGTTCTAAGGACAATTCCAAAAACTTTGTGAGTGCACAAGTGGTGGTTATGGACTTGCTATATTATCCGCAAGACTCTTCAATGGTGATTGTGCACCTGCACAGTCACAACAGATGGCTGCTGGCCATCTCTACAACGACTACAGTGGGTCTGCATCTTTGATGACCCACCAATACCATTATCTCTACAAGGACTACAGTGGGTCTGCATCTATGATGACCTACCAATACCATTATTTCTACAAGGACTGCAGTGGGTCTGCACATCTGGTGGCCCACCAATACCGTAATCTCTACCAGGACTACAATGGGTATGCTCTGTGACGACTTACCTACCAATATTCTTCAAAACTTCGACTGAATCTGTGGTGGGTTTGCTCTGTTGTGGCCCATTATCTGTCTGCATGTCGAGAGTCAGCACTGTCTTTCCATTGGATGGACAACACTACTTCTTCAAGACTGCATGGAAATCCACTACTTCCGTGTGCATTTTCTTTTACTGCTCAGACTTTGAGAAAAACACTGTGATGTTACTGTGATGAATGATCAGGACTGTCTTTATGGACTGTGAGAAAATTTTAGCTTTTGACCAACATTGTATCAATAAGTGAATGCATTTGATTTATTTGTTATTGTAATTACGATTATGAAAAATTTTAACAAATATGTATTGTCCAGTGGCCAAAACAATTTGTAAAATTTTTTGTGGGGAGCATGGGGGCTATGTAAGTAGGCTGTTTAGGTTCTTATATTGGTAACGCCGCCGCCACATAGCGCTCTCTGTATGAAAATCACTGGCTATGCTGTGTGCAGTCTGTGGCTAGTTTGCATTGTTGTCTGCCATTGTAGTGTTAGGCAGCTGGCTGTGAACAGCGCGTAGCGTTGCGCAGTTGGAGGTGAGCCGCCAGCAGTAGTGGATGTGGGGAGAGAGATGGCGGAGTTTTGTAATTTGTCATGAACTGCTGTATATATTATGACTATTAAGGTAAATACATTGTTTGGTCTCTATTAAAATCTTTCATTTGCTAACTATGCCTATTAGTAGTTAGTGCCTTCAGTAGTTTGAATCTTTTATTTAGCTGGCAGTAGTGGCGCTCGCTGTATTGCAGTAGCTTGAGTAGCGAAGATTTTTGTGAGGTAAGTGATTTGTGAAACGTATAGGTTAATGTTAGCCAGGGCCATTCTTTTGTAGGGATTTTTTGAAAGTCAGATTGCGTTGTGCTAAAAAATATTGTGTGTCAGGTTAAGCCCTATAGTATAATTGTTCAAAGGGGACGTTTCATAGTTACAAAAACTGGCATTTTGTTTCGATGACTCCGCAAAACAGCTAAAGTCTAGCAATCATGGACGTGCCTTTCACAATAACAACGGTAAATCCAATACATTATTCATTATTAAAGTCAATTCGCGACCTTTGTCACTGGCTGGTGTATAGAAAACCACATGCAAGCCAATGGGAAAATATATGTTGGTCAGCCATGCAGAGCTGTGGCAATACGGTTATCGGAACATGAGAGAAAATGGAGATTATGAAGGAGAGAGTCAACATTGTTGGAGATCTTTTAACAGGAAGCCAATTATATGACGTAAACTGCAATATTTTACATACTGTTAAGAGAATCAGATATGTGTCCCTCTAAGAAATACTTGAAATCAATAAAAATAAGATACAAAATGCCAGCTCTGAATGATCAAATACGTTTTCATTTTTCCCGTGTGTTAAATTAAGTTTCAGATAAACAAATATTAGATTACAGTTGTAATACAACGGTATTTTTCATTTTTAGTTATATGTAACTATTTATTTGTTACATAAAAAATCTAATATTTTTCTTTGCGAATACTTCTATGAACTTTCTGCGCCCTCTGTGCAAGTAACATCTGTGAGTCTATTTATTTTTACCTGTGTTCTCGACAAACATTTGTCATTTGGTGTGGGTTTGAGAATCCGAAATCCGGTATATAACCAAACAGATAATATCCTGCAGTACATGACGAAAGTGTTTCCTATTTAATATTGTCGTCATGTTTTGCTAAGTACCGGAGGAGAACTCAGTTAACGTTTCTATTTTAATACAAGTATCTCTATGTTAGCCTTTCCAATAAATGTGCTATTAGCACTATAGCATACCTGTTTCAATACATATTTGATTTTCTACCACAGTTGCATCATAACAATAACGCTAGTTGTCTACCACACTGTCTCAGGGAGTTCTGGGTGTGTTCTTAGCGGCAACGACGCCTATATGCTGAGCTGGTGGTAATAACAGTCCAGTATTTTAGGTAACTTGGTACACAGACATATTTATTGTTTTATTTATTACTAACAGAAAAAGTCCCGTTTTATTTTAACATCGTTTCTGGAAAGAATACAAGTCACTCGAGAACGTTCGACGTCATCATAAAAAATGAGAGTTTCAAAAATTCTCACGTATGCTCTAAAATATTCCGAAGTACCCTTAAATCCACTTCATTCATGAATAATTTAATTTGAAATAAAGCACTCTGCCACTCACTTACTCATTTCTGTACAGAAAATAGAGGTGGATGGGCTTGGATGTATTAACTTTTCCCACGAAAGTTTAGCTGGAATTATCCTCACTTTGCTGAGACAAACTAATCGACTTACTCAATTATAACATCGGGTAATGAACAACATTTGTTATCTTACTACTTAGTGAGCAGATACGTTAATTCTGTGGGTAGCCGACTCTGTACCTAGCTACATATAACTTACGGTGTTTATGGTGATACTAGAGGCTTGGACACTCATATATCCACAACCACAACAGCAACGATCGCACAGCCAGTATAGTGCATGGCAGGGGCATTAAGTGTAGCATCAGACAATAAAATAAGTGAGTGACAGTTTGTGGATTTGGGGATACTGTAAAAATCGTTCACACATTTGTATAATAGCGGGAGTTATCCTCGTTTCGCCGGACAGATTAATTGCCTTATTTTGTTAGAAGACTTGCTTGTGAACTATATTTGTCATATTATTTGATGGATAGGTATACAAATTCTTTTAGTTTCCCTCTCCAAGAAAGTTACATATTGGCGGTGTCTACTAAATGCGCACCTTACTGGAAAAACATCGCAATGTCGCCTATATTTACGCTCCTCACCTGGAACGTGTCTGCAACATTAATGAATAATTGCACAGTAAGGAATATTCTCGAACATTCTGGAACATTCTGTAACATTCCCGAACTTTCTAGAAAATTATAGAACATTCTTGACAATTCTACATCTCGAAGCTTCTGGAAGATCCTGTGATATTATGGAAAATTTTGCAACATCCTCCATCAATCCTGAACGTTATAGACCACTCTGGGGCATTGTAGAGCATAATGTCTTGAATATTCTAGAACAATCTGGACAGTCTTGGCCACTTAGATTCTCAACCGATTCACCGATATCCCATAAGAATTCCATGGACATAATCTTCGAACCCAAAATGAGATGGACGGGTACCACATTCTGTCACACCGGTGGGACTGTGAGAATGGTTCGAGGAGTTAAAAGGGCACACGATGAAGAACCACATTTAGATAAAATATATGTTTGTACTCATTATCAGTACTTTAGATATTAGAGAGCAAGCAATTTTTTTATTTTTTTCTATTTCTGTATTAAAGCTGAAAAGACTAAATTCGGCCGTAACCGGGCATAAAAGGTAACAAAACGTTATCCAGACTATATTTCTCATTAAAAAACGATATCCAGACTATATTGCTCATTAAATACAACTGACAGGAAGTTAGAACACAGTAAGGTATTAAGGTGAAAAAGTGTAATTTCTACTAGTTTGCAAATTCTTCATTGAACAAGAAATATTAACTTTTCTTCACAATGTTGGTGGCACTACCTTAAATTTATGAGATTCTATCAATGCACTGTCAAAATTCCATGCACATAGACACTATTTAATTTAATCTAATAACGGGAAGTGGACGAGATTTAGATGGAAAAATTTTAACCATTAAGATGCACTTGCAAAGGTGTAAAGGAAAGATGAGCTTGTAGAAGCCGATGGAAAACAGAAGTTTCTCCGTCGTCAAAGCGAAGTGCAGATCGAAAAACCTGAGAAACTCTTCGGTGAACCATACACAGTATAGAAAGTTCTCAAAAAGCAATTTAGCTTTTCTTTTCACTTTCTTGGAATTTTTCCACACTGTGAATTTTTCACCTGCTGAGTTTCTGATCAAAATTGCTTGTCTCGTCAAGAATATTTTCTGAAGCAACATTGTCCACTTATCATGACACAATAATGAATTGAAGGAAAATAAAATTGCCTTGTCTGAATCTTGCAAAGACAAGTTTTTATTTAATTTCTTTCGTCTACGACAGATTTATGTCACATTTACCAACAGCTGTTACCACTGACATAAATAAGATAGTTTATTTGTACTACTTATCATGCAAGTTGAAACCCTGCCTAAAGAAAGTGGACATGGTTTGTTGAAGTGTATCATGCAAGTTGAAACCCTGCCTAAAGAAAATTGACATGGTTTGTTGAAGTGTAAACAGACCTCGATGTATCCGTGAAAGCTAGTGGGACTTATGTTTTTATCACTGATTTGTAGCCTTTTAAATTTTTATTCCGGGACCTTAAGAGGCATTCAAGAAATTGTTTCGAGAGATTAAGCGGAGGCGGTTTG
Organism: Schistocerca piceifrons; assembly: GCF_021461385.2. Lineage (NCBI taxonomy): Eukaryota > Metazoa > Arthropoda > Insecta > Orthoptera > Acrididae > Schistocerca > Schistocerca piceifrons. The sequence continues at coordinate 680,959,961 of NC_060141.1, read as the reverse complement.
CGATGAACTTTTCCCCGTACATTGGTAGGTCGAATAATAAGTTCTCCTATAGCACAACGAGACAGTGATAAGTTGGTAATCAGTTGTGTAACATCTATGACTCTTTCCGAGCGCAGAGGGTAAAATTTAATTTCCCAACATTTCACAATTTTTCGATACTCTTCTTTGATAAGATTAAGTCTTGTTGATTCACAGTTACGGCTAGTGCGGGCAAAGCAGAAGATATTGTCCAACCTGAATTTCTTCAGGGTTGCCTTTGTAGTCTTCTATGTAGCCCCATATGACAATATTGATCGTACTACTAGAAGCCTCAATTGTCAGCCTGAGGAAAGTCCTCCAACTGACCCACAGTTTTGTCATTTGTGACGAATTCGAATCGTGTGAGAGTAATTCTTTCCAGTTTTAATACACATGACTTCCTTGGAAACATGCGAAAGTAAGTTACTATGGATGAAACTCGTCCTTGATCTAATATGTGTGACGATGATGTGATTTACATTTTTTTGCCCAAAATATCGTAAAGCCTGCTTAAGGAACTTGATTTTAAACAGTCACTCTCAATGTCTGCAGTTTGGTAGAATGGTTCACTGATGTACTTTGTGACAGCTGTTACTTCTCACACCGGTGCTGCATATTCATTTGTCGCTAACCTCAGGCCCGTAGCCGTCATAAGCGAAAGATCGGGTTACAGGACATGGACTCCGTTTGACCTGTTTATTAAAATTACGCCAACGAAGCACAGGCATCCGTGAATGTGGAGCCATCGGCAACCAGAACTTTTTTGTCTGTTAATGTGCCAGCAGACAAGATTACGAATGCAATCCTACCACGAAAGGAGACAGCTTCGAGGAAGTTACACATCATGTCCATGAGACACACCTATAAAGAACACTCAATAACAACGACACTCCGAAGTATTTACGAGATGAGACTCGGTAAAGAACTGGAATGGCTTCCTGAGATCCTGACAGACATCTCCCTCTCAGCTCCTTCATCCCATAAGGAGAAAAATGAATATATGTGATAAGGGAATAGTCACTGTTTTTCCTGAGGTACGCCTCAGCGCACCACGAATAATAAAATGGGAAAAACAAGTTTTGCTTCAGACTGAAGCATAGTGTTGTGCCGCTATATGGGGCAAAACAGTGGTTCCTAATGTGTGTTTTGGTCGCAGACCTAAATTTCTTTTAAAAGATCATTATTGCACTCACTATTTCGTAACATTGTAATATTGATTAGAAAAAATTATTCCACTCCCACCTTCCAGCCCCCAAAAAGAAACTAGTGTTAATGCGTGAGACACAGTGCGGTGGAGGATATAGATTCTAAAGCGAATATATGAACAACGACCTCACACAATCCACCTAACACACACGTGCGTTGTCTTTTGTACAATTGATCAATGTACAAGGGTCGCTCAATAAGTAATGTCCCACATTTTTTTCTCAGGACATATTTATTGTTCACAGTCGTAATTTGGTGGCAATATACATCAACATGTCTTCTCCATGTCCTATTTTCCTGCACAGTGTACATCACGTTCTATGGCCGTACGCCAATTTGTGGAAGACTATGTATTCCCTCCTGGGTTAGAGCTCTTGTCCTGTAGGCGTAGCCATGTTTTCACTGCGTGACAGACACTCTCATCATCTTCAAAGTCCGTTCCATGTAGGGAATATTTAAGCGACCCAAAGAGACAGAAGTCCGAGGGTGCCAGGTCTAGAATGTAGGGTGGATGCGTCTATGATGTCCAACCCAATTTGGCGATGTGTTCCCGGGTTGTCAGCCTTGTTTGTGGGCGTGCATTATCTTGTTCGAGCAAAATTTCTGCTGGATTCTTGTCCGATCGAACGCCCTATAAACGGTTCTCCAGTTTATTCACAGTCTTCACGTATGCCTCTGAATTGATGGTTGACCCTCTTGGCATCACATCCACGAGAATGTCGCCATCACAATCCCAGAAGACCGTCACCATAACTTTTCCAGCAGAGGGTGTTGTGTTGAATTTCTTCTTCTGTGATGCCACTCCATGGACTGCCTTTTTGTTTCCGGCGCAAAATGGAGCACCCAACTTTCGTCCACCGTATTGATCAGTGACAGAAAGACCTCTCCATCGGTCTCAAAACGCTCCAACAATTCCGAGAAATGGCCTTTCTTTAAATCTTGCGGTCGGCTGTGAGCATTCGTGGAACCCATCGTGAGCACCTCTTTGAATAACCCAAAGTCTCGATCATTGCAGACGCACTTACAATGCTGACCGACAACTGTAGAGCCAATTGTGGAAGTGTGATGCGCCGGTTGCCACAAATAATGGCATCCGCACGATTCAGCCAGACTGTAGCAGTGGTTGTGAAAGGACGTCCCGACCGTGGTTGATGATGAAGCTTTGTTTCTGCTTTTCCTGAGGCTGTAATTTGTTTTGTCCATCGCCCAACTGCGGCATCGCCCCAAGTTCGAAACTTCACCGGCGCACAGAAAAAACATAAAATGTGAAGCACCAACGGGGACGTCTGTCTATGTATATTAATGGCTTTTTAAAACAATGTGAGGCATTACTTATTGAACGACCCTCGTAAAATTAGATATATACGTCATATATGATTAAATATCTCATGAAAATACCTTCTCTGAGCTGTAAGTTATTCCCGCAAGATACCAGAAATTACCTCATTATCCATTTCGCAATAATAAATAGACTAACTGGCTACACAACACAACAGTAACTATGTAATGGCTGCTACACTGCTGTAGCGAATACACAGCATTATTACTATTATTATTATTATTATTATTATTATTATTATTATTAGTGGCAGTGGTCAGACACGAATCATAGGCAGCCTTAAATCTTCCAATTTGTAACAGTTCACAAGTAACGAATCCAGCAATCAAGTGATTTCACAAGAGTAAGTGCAGTCCACGCATTTTAACAAGAATGATTTTTGACAGGGTTGTCTCTATAAAGAGGAGTGGTGCACAGAAGGCATGTTTTGTAACAAGCGTCTATCCTGAAGCGAAAATCTAACTTTTACTTCTGAGCACTCGGGATGCACTGGAAACTACTACATCACTCCACAAAAAAGGTTATTACAAAAAAGCAGTACAAATTGTCTCGTTGACACTTAAGTTCACGGTTTAATAACACTTAAAAGACCTAATATCATTTATATTTCTTCATTTTAGAAACAAATGTGTCCTAATATATTCTTTCTCTTTCTAAAGTGTTGTTAGGTGCTAATGTTGATGATAATGGAAGGTTGGAGGGCGACGTGCGTTGATCTGATTGAACGAGCTGGTAATGGTCTACGAGTGGTAGTCCTGAAACTATAATTTACAAAATCTGTGCTGTAGCAGTGGTGTATAATACAATATGAAGGTTTTATACGCCATCTTATTCCGGAAAGCGTACCACAGGGCCAAAGGCCGGCCGCGGTGGCCGTGCGGTTCTAAGCGCTGCTGTCCGGAACCGCGGGACTGCTACGGTCGCAGGTTCGAATCCCGCCTCGGGCATGGATGTGTGTGATGTCCTTAGGTTAGTTAGGTTTAAGTAGTTCTAAGGTCTAGGGGACTGATGATCTAAGATGTTAAGTCCCATAGTGCTCAGAGCCATTTGAACCAGAGGGCCAAAGTGTAGTTGTACATTTTTTTCTCCGTACATGTAATTACCCTTCTTACTTCTTCCTCCATTTCTCTCTCTTTCGGATTTTCTTCTTTTCTACCCGTTATATTTTCCGGAAGGTAAAACTGTGTGCCAGACAGACTCGAAACCGTAAACCCCTGCCTTCCTTTCAGGAGTGCTAGTACCACAAGGCATGCAGCAGAATTTCTGTGAGGTTTGTAAAGCAGGAAAGAAGTGCTAGCGGAGGTAATGCTGTGAGGGCGGGTCGCTAGCCGTGCCTCGGTAACTACCTCGATAGCGCATTTCCCTGCGTGAAGCAAAGGTATTTGACTGCGAGTCCCCACCCAGCACACTGTCAGAAAGATACCAATTGGCGAACACTCTGCTACAGAGGGAAAATTCATCCTATATTTTACTTTCCATCGACAGACTAAACAATGCTGGGACGCACAGAAATATTTTTAACTTTCTGTTAGTTCCTCGTGTGTTATACACGCATATACTATTTTATGGGTAACGTTCATCCTGTTTAGGGATCTAGAGGGCGTACCAAAAGAAGACAACAACCAAATTAATGAATCCCCAATGAGTCAGGTCAAGTTTCTGAGTATTCCATTCCTCGTTCTGATATGTCTTTTAGTAAATGAAGTACGTTGCCTCTAGAGTAACGTCGTGGGTGACGGGCGGCTTTTGTTCAAACAAAAAAATGGTTCAAATGGCACTGAGCACTATGGGACTTAACATCTTAGGTCATCAGTCCCCTAGAACTTAGAACTACTTAAACCTAACTAACCTAAGGACATCACACACATCCATGCCCGAGGCAGGATTCGAACCTGCGACCGTAGCAGTCCCGCGGTTCCGGACTCCAGCGCCTAGAACCGCACGGTCACCGCGGCCGGCTTTGTTCAAACAATTTATTTTCGAAGGATTATAGGACTTTGGTCAGTACCCTCTGGTAAATGTTAACCTTTTTAACAGTGTTACAGTTAGTCCGCGTAACACACTAGTGACAGTTGTGCTTCGATGATACAACAGAAGATTCAGTAGAACTTCTCTTTTGCAATTTATAGGGAACTTCACAAATTAGTAAGATTTTATTCGATTTACTAGTTACCGTTACTTTCAAATATCTTGTGTCTCTTTCTTGCCCCTGTAAGCAGTGTTCCTCAGACTCTAACTGTTTAAAGCGAACATGGTAACAAAAGCTTTACAAGGAGGTTCTTAATGGCAACACATTCACGCAAGTTGTCGTTGCATAAGTAATATAATATCCTGTAGCGAAAATGAAACCTTTTTATGTCTGTAACATAAGGAGCAATCAAAAAGTATCAGTTTGAGGGCGTTGTTGCACCGAATAGCACGACTCCGATGTTAGTATATAAGCACCGACATACAGCAAGGGATTAGCATGGCATTTGTGTCTTTCCGACGTAAATGCAGAAATGTGAACTATGAGGACGCTGTTGTCAAATGCGTCCAAACACGACCAACGTCTTGTTATTGTTTTCTTGGTTGCTTAATGACAAACACAGGTAGACTTCGATCGGAAAATGATGAATGTGTATGGAGCAACATGTCAAAAACCACCGTTGTGGAATGGTACGCCAAGGGGTGTTGCTGCTACATCATAGGGGACGTCCCCATAGCGCAGACGTTAGGCCAACTCAAGTAAGAGACATCCGAGCACCCACCCTATAGCCCTGACCTCTCCTCACACGATTATCACGCATTCGGTCTCTTAAAAAAGGCCTTGAAGGGTCAATGATTCCTTTCAGACTAGTAGGTGCACCAAGCAGTAACGAACTTTCTCACGCAGCAATACACGGTCTACATCTGCATCTACATGTCTACACATATACTGTGCTAGTCACCAAGCGGTGTGTGGCGGAGGGCACAATTCGGGCCAAAGTTATATTTCTCCCCCTTTGCTCCACTCACGGATCGCACAAGGGAAAACGACTGTCTGAACGCCGCAGTACAAGCTGTAATTTCCCTTAGCTTTGAATGGTGATCATTGCGCGATGCTTTCCCAAATGGGGATCTTCGACCTGGTGCGTCGGAGGGACGATTTCCTCAGTGCTCTCGGTAATTTTCCCTGGCTGGCTTATAGGTTCCGGACTGCATGACCTTCTAACAGAGACATGTGATCGCCCCTTATATGTCGAAGCGTCATCAAAGACATCACAGCGACAGGTCTACCAAACGTATGCTAATACGGGTCAGTGTCCCAACGACAGTCATTTCAGGATCATGTGATAATTATTCTGTGATGGCAGAGTCATTCGGAGAATAGATCAAAACGTGAAACCCAGTCACATATGCCAATGTGTTAAGTCTGCATAAGAGGTTGTCAACTTGTATCCTCGGCTCAATTTTGCGTTGAGAACTTGTTTTGTACATACTTTGTAATAACAGATACATATAGGTTGTAAGGTGACATAATTTCGCACCTTACAAGCACTCATCTACATACTTTGCCGTGATTTACAACCGGAATTAGGTATCATTTGGTAGGCTGTACATCCTAAATATGAATAATTAAAAAAGATTGTCACATACACCTTGTAAATAATTGTTAACGCTATTTGCATGAAAGGTGATGAAGTGTCTTCATTATCAAAATGGCGTAATAAATAACTGCCTATGCAAGTAGAGGTTGGAACACCAGTGGAATCTGAGCCGTGGTAAAAATTACTGTTTTGAAGAGCTGCCGCAGCGAGTAGTGTGAAGCAGTCGCCTTCCGTTTCTGGCGATGGCGCCGCTGTCGCAATCGCAGCTTTGGTGTCTCCCTCTGGTGGGAAAGGGGAACGGTTGCTTTTTCACGTGCATTTAGTGGCGCTATGAGCTATCCAGTGGTCAGTCTGGGACAGTTTCTCGTCCTCAGCTTGCTAGTCTGTCTCTCGTCCGCATTTGTTAGGCAGTTAGTGTCTGTCTGTCGTTAGGAGTGCTAGTATGTCTGTCGTTCGGATTAACCTTTAAAGCCAGCAACGAGTGTAGTGTAAGCTGTCTCTTTAGTGGACTTGTTGCATCTTCTAAGTGTCCTACCAATGAAACGCAACCTTTGGATCGCCTTCCCCACAATATTATCTATGTGGTCTTTCCAACTGAAGTTGTTCGTAGTTTTAACACCCAGATACTTAGTTGAATTGACAGCCTTGAGAATTGTACTATTTATCGAGTAATCGAATTCCAACGGATTTCTTTTGGAATTCATGTGGATCACCTCACACTTTTCGTTATTTAGCGTCAACTGCCACCTGCCACACCATTCAGCAATCTTTTATAAATCGCTTTGCAACTGATACTGGTCTTCGGATGACCTTACTAGACGGTAAATTACAGCATCATCTGCGAACAATCTAAGAGAACTGCTCAGATTGTCACCCAGGTCATTTATATATATCAGGAACAGCAGAGGTCCCAGGACGCTTCCCTGGGGAACACCTGATATCACTGAACTGAGAGTCTTTCCACTCCGCCATTAAGAGAGCCCAGCGAGTGGTCGCCCGGTCGGGGCTGAGTTTCTGCATCTGAGTCTGCGCGTTAGGCCGCCAGTCTGCTCGAGTTGCTCGGGCAACGGTCATTGGCGGTTGGATCGATCGGTTGGTCGGTCGCGCACTGGGACACAAGATGACTTGTCCGTCTTGCACGTCGGCGCATGTGAGGTCGCCACGTGAGTCCAGTGGGCCGCGGCGTATAGCAAGGGGTAGTGACTTCGCGGTCGACACGAGAGCAACGGAGTCAACCCACGACATCAGTCTGGCCGGTGCGAGCTGCGACGCCGTGAGGGGGGAGATCGGCGCGCCCTCCTGCGTCCGTTGAAGCGGCTGGCAGCGGACAGTTCGGGAGAGCGGTTTCGGGGTGCTGCGCCAGGTCTTCTCGAGAAATCGCAGTGTATTAGAAGTTAAGTGATTGGTAATATCTTGTTTGATATACTCTTGTTAAATTCTACTTCTTTTCTTGGTGAGGTCGCCAGCCGTTTTGCTTTGGGGCATCCCTCCATTCTTCTCCGTTTGCCCACCCGCGGGAAGGTGGTTGTTTATAAATTGGGTGGTCCGTTTTTTTCCTTGTGGAGAAGGGGCCGGTTAAACCAACCTGCGGTTCGGGTTGTTCGGTAATCTCCCTATCAATCTACCGTACGTTAGTAGCTGCCTCTGTCATGTTTGTCGGATTTGGTGTGTTAACGAATTTATTGCTTGGAGTGTAACGGCTTAATACCTGAAATATGTTTGAAAACTTTAATATTATCGCCTATGATCTTGAGAGGCGCTATCTGTGTACTGTAGAGCATCTTAACTATTGTTTGGCCAACCTTGTAGAATTTTATATAAGATTGCATTTCATGGGTTTTTATTTAAATGACCATTTTAGAATATAAAACTGCCACCCTTTCACCATAAGACTTTTGTTAGAAGTTAAAATCAAGTTGCACCCTCGGTGGCAGGGTTAATATTTTAATTGTTAGTGTTTTGTACGATTTCCATCCCTCCAACAGGGGTGCATATTTTGTGTGCTTGTGTAAATTTTCAAAACTCTTAGTTTGAAGTTACCTGGTGTGTTGCAGATTTGCACCAGTGTACTCTTTCAGAGGCTGTTGTGAGCGGTCGTAACTACGGCCGTGTCCAAAGGAAGTGGCAAGGGTCTCTGCCTGAAAGCTCATACAGTCAAACCTTGTTTCTTTCTGCCTCTGAAAAAATTGTAGCTTTGATATTTAGTGGTTGCTTTCTGATTATGATTTTAAATACGTTTCTTTTAAAAAATGCTTTAGGTACTATTAAAGTGAATAAAATTCCCATTCGTTAAAAGGAATTTGGTTATGATTTCATCAGTTACTCCCTGGCAACTACTTCCGTGTTTACAAAAAAATGGCTCTGAGCACTATGGGACTTAACTTCTGAGGTCATCAGTCCTCTAGAACTTAGAACTACTTAAACCTAACTAACCTACAGACATCACACACATCCATGCCCGAGGCAGGAGTCGATCCTGCGACCGTAGCGGTCGCGCGGTTCCAGACTGTAGCGCCTAGAACCGCTCGGCCACTCTGGCCGGCTCCGTGTTTACATAGTGTGATTAAATGTGTTAATGTTCTTGATGAATCGCTAGTAAATAAAATAAATTCTTAAGAATATTCTTTGAAAATAAATCACGGTTCAGAAATGAAACGGCAGACGTAACTCAAACCCTGGGTGGAAAAGCCCGCAAGGTGTGTTGGTCCTGCTTCACACAGGAAGTGCCAAGAGGGCCGGTCTGGGCACCTGTGAGCTGAAGCACAATACAGCGGCGGCCAGACGGTATTGTAGCGGGGCCGGAAGGATAACCTGAAAATACTTCGGAAACTCGGAAAATCTTGGAAGCAGCAGAGAGGAACGAGGAAGTGTCACCTCGGAAATCGCAGGCTGCGTCATTTCCAAGGATTTTTACTCCGAGAAGAGTACCAGTGTATGAGTAAAGGTATTTCCTCCAAAACGTTCCACGCTGGACGACAGAAGACTAAAATATGGTTGGTCGGCGTTCGGAAGAATCTGTAGAGAGGGAGAATATTCCGTGGTTTAGAGAATATGATTCGCCTTCTGAGTTACGAGGGAGGGGAGCCGAGCTTTGCTGGGGAGCCAGCGCCGTAGAGGAGAAGTCTTCCTTTTTGAGCGCACATGCTTGATAGTCGCTCAGTATCAAGTTTTGTTGGTACAGACGGACTTGCTGTCCTTACTCTCAGGAGTCTTTGTAGTTAGAACGGTTAGGCGTTGTAGTGTTGCGAACATACACGATTCTGAACTTCGCCTCCGGGTAGGGAGTCGTCGTTGTGTATGCAACGTTCAATGACTGAGAGCACCTCTTCTGCCTATTCTCACGTTGAGACGTTATCTGGACTCCCTCCTTGGGCTGGGATTTCGCGTTTCGCGTCTGTAGAACACAGAGAGGAGAAGACAGATTATACTAGTCAGAGGACCGCCTTATGCCATCCTTTGGGGTTTGAATGAGATTCTTTTATATTTTGTGGCTGGAGTTCTTCCGTCGTCGCAGGCGTGTACGAGAACCATCACTCCGACGCACCGGACGTAGTACATGCGGAGATATTGCTAATTACTTCGCCTTATTAGAGCTATAAAGCTAAACAGCTGTGATCACCTAAATTTTATTTCCACTGAGGTTGCACACCACTGTAGATCATCTTTGAAAGTAGTGTCTTTTAGTGTTTGGTACGTACATGATGTCATTCGTCTCACGTTATTTATATTAGATCTTCTAGCCATAAAAAGGGGCAGATTTGGGTCACTGATCAATCGTACTAGTTAGGAAATTCATTTGTATCTCTTTATGTCCATTGGACTTGATATATAAGCATTTGTAACATAAAGTGGTTTTAATATACAATAAATGAGTAATCGGAAACAGCATTTATCCTTTGGCAGTTACTAGTTGTCGCAGGTTCGAATCCTGCCTCGGGCATGGATGTGTGTGATGTTCTTAGGATAGTTAGGTTTAAGTAGTTCTAGGGGACTGATGACTTCAGATGTTAAGTCCCATAGAGCCATTTGAACCAAGTTGCTAGTTCCCTTAATCATTCATTTATGTTTATGTTGTAATTTATATGTTACAGTGCTTCAGCGGTAGTACTAATCACCATCGTTTCATCCCAATCGACGCGCAAGTCGCCGAAGTGGCGTCAAATTAAAGAACTTGCACTCGGCGAACGGTCTACCCGACGGGAGCCCCTAGTCACACGACATTTACGTATATTTATCTTTGCAGTGGTGCGGGAGATAAACTAGGATGACAAGAAGTAGTACGGCATCGTTGGCCAGGAAACCCACAACGTGTAGGTTTGGCCTTCTAGTGGGAAACGATTTTCTTCTGTTGTGGACATATCATCTTTCCTTGGCGATGTGTGAGAGGTGTGTCTTATGTGTACTTGTAGAGCGTAGATGTGTGTTATGGATGCCTTATATTGTGGTGTTATGGTCGTAATGTTTGACGACAGAGAGAACAGGGAGAGGGTGAAACACGATGCTGGTAAACAGCCTACTCCTCGCGAAGAGAACCGTCATTCGATGGACAGATTACCGCCAACAATGTCGCTTGTCTTCACATCGTGAGACTCTGAGAAAGGGTTTGGAATCTAATCCAGGAAACTAGCGCCTAGACTGGCAATTAGTACCTTTACCCATTACCTGTCGTGTTCTTACCAGCCAGATACTGGCGCTGAAAATTTCGTCCACTACTAGGATTCGAACTGGCTTACCTCCGAGTCGAGTGCTCCCTCAAGGGGATTGTTAGTGACCTTGGTTACAAAAGTGGGCCTTGCTTCTGGATACTCCTTTATAAACTAACAGTGGAAAATAGGGTTCGGTATTTCTGTTTTTTCTTTGCTACGCTTCACTTCATGCCTCGTTCGTGAGTGTCTGGACACTAACATTAGCAGTACAAAGAGCCTTCACATATGACCTCAATTTCTTTGCAGTTTGTGAGAAATCTTTCGATAAAACTCTGCTACGGTAATCGCTGAAGACTTCTTGACATCGAAACGCGTTTCGTTAATGAAATGTTCGAACTTTTCCACTGAGTTTCTCGACTTCATCATTCCGATGGTAGCGTTCACCTTCAAATGTGACAAGTTGAAATACACTACTGGCCAATAAAATTGCTACACCACGAGGATAATGTGCTACAGACGCGAAATTTAACCGACAGGAAGAAGTTGCTGTCATATGCAAATGATTAGCTTTTCAGAGCATTCACACAAGGTTGGCGCCGGTGGCGACACCTACAACGTGCTGACGTAAGGAAAGTTTCCAACTGATTTTCATACACAAACATTGTTGTGATGCCTCGTGTAAGGAAGAGAAATGCGTACCATCACGTTTCCGACTTTGATAAAGGTCGGATTGTAGCCTATCGCGATTGCGGTTTATCGAATCGCGACATTGCCGCTCGCGTTGGTCGCGATCCAATGTCTGTTAGCAGAATATGGAATCGGTGGGTTCAGGAGGGTAATACAGAACGCCGTGCTGGATCCCAACGGCCTCGTATCACTAGCAGTTGAGATGACAGGCATCTTATCCGCATGGCTGTAACGGATCGTGCAGCCACGTCTCAATCCCTGAGTCAACACATGGGGACGTCTGCAAGACAACAACCATCTGCACGAACAGTTTGACGACATTTGCAGTAGCATGGACTATCAGCTTTGAGGCCATGGCTGCGGTTACCCTTGACGCTGCATCACAGACAGGATCGCCTACGACGCTGTGCTCAACGACCAACCTGGGTGCATGAATGGCAAAACGTCATTTTTTCGGATGAATCCAGGTTCTCTTTACAGCATCAAGATGGTCGCATCTGTGTTTGGCGACATCGCAGTGAACGCACATAGGAAGCGTGTATTCGTCATCGCCATACTGGCGTATCACCCGGCGTGATGGTATGGGGTGCCATTGGTTACACGTCTTGGTCACCTCTTGTTCGCACTGACGGCACTTTGAACGGTGGACCTTACATTTCAGATGTGTTACAACCCACCGGCCGGTGTGGCCGTGCGGTTCTAGTCGCAGGTTCGAATCCTGCCTCGGGCATGGATGTGTGTGATGTCCTTAGGTTAATTAGGTTTAAGTAGTTCTAAGTTCTAGGGGACTGTTGTCCACTGATGTTAAGTCCCATAGTGCTCAGAGCCATTGACCCGTGGCTCTACCCTTCATTCGGTCCCTGCAAACCTCTCATTTCAGCAAGATAATGCACGACCGCATGTTGCAGGTCCTGTACGGGCGTTTCTGGATACAGAAAATGTTCGACTGTTGCCCTGGCCAGCACATTCTCCAGATCTCTCACCAATTGAAAACGTTTGGTCAATGGTGGCCGAGCAACTGTCTCGTCACAATAAGCCAGTCACTAATCTTGATGAACTGTGGTATCGTGTTGAAGCTGCATAGGCAGCTGTACCTGTACACGCCATCCAAGGTCTGTTTGACTCAATGCCCAGGCGTATCAAGGCCGTTATTACGGCCAGAGTTGGTTGTTCTGGGTATTGATTTCTCAGGATCTGTGAACCCAAATTGCGTGAAAATGTAATCACATGTCAGTTCTAGTATAATATATTTGTCCAATGAATACCCGTTTATCATCTGCATTTCTTCTTGGTGTAGCAATTTTAATGGACAGTGGTGTATTTAGGCATGACACCGTGTATCTCGAGAGTGCATACATGGAAATGTAGTACGTATTCCTCCTAAAGAACTAGAATAGAAGATGCCTTCCAATACGTGTACTATGATGAACAAATCAAGTAAATGGTGTAAGTCGAACACTTTTATTGCGGTTGAAGAACAAACCTTTCAAAAACTTTTTGGTGGTTGGTAATGTTGTTCCTGAAACACTGTGTGTGGTATGTAATTGGACGCCGTGTTCAGACAGAGAAAACACCCGGCCACAGGAGCACTATAAGGGGCCACATGGTAGAGTCAGATGTTTTACATTTATGGTACGTGAAGTTCATAACTCAAATAACAATCAGCAACTACAGTTCTATTCAACTCTCAAAAATTCTCAGAAAATCAATTTTGTTGTTTTCAGACCTTCGTAAATGTCCTAAAGCAAGGCAACTTTTTTTTCTGGTGACGTCGTATGGTTGTATTGCAGAATGCCCACCTTCCGCGGTGGAGGCGGAGGTTCAATTCCAAGTCCTGATAAAATTTTAAACAAAAATGTATTTCTCACAAACGTTCCCATAAAGCGCCGAAGACGTAAAGATGATAAACAATTTAATTTACGATCAGTTTTAATTTAAATAATCATCTATGAAAGGTCAGTAACTGAGAATGTATGTTTCCAATGAAAATTGGATTTCTGTGTGCGATGTGTAATTGGAAATAAGATGACCTGCATTCCTCATATAAATGTCAGTAAAATATCTGTTGCCATATATTTACGAATTTTATAAGTGAATGACTTAGGTATTCAAACTGAACAGAAAAACGCTACTGACTGACACGAGACTCGAACGAACGATTACCAGTCTCGAGCGCTATTTTGTTCCAGCTTCAGGTACTTTAAAATTCACGGAATGGCTGGTAGTAAGGCACCTCTGTTTAAAAGATTGCATCACCGGGAATCGAACCTAAAACCTCCATTTAGCAAACAAGCATTCAACCACACAGATACACGGCCTATCAAGAAAAAAAAGACAGTCCTTTAGCATACTCTTGCCGGTAGAAAAATTTCAAAGTCGATTTTCTCAAAATGTTTGAGAGTTGTATCGCACTATTTTCGGTGATTAATAATTGAGTTCTGAACTTCACACATCATAAATATAAAAAAAATTACAAAAGTCCGTCTGTCGTGTGGTGTCCTCATGAGAGACGAGTGTGGTGTGTTGCACGCGGTGGGAGCGCCGCGGCACGTACCTACACCTGGCAAGTCGCCGCCAGAGGCCGCAGCGACGTGCGACAAATTCAATCTCCATACATCGCTCGCCCTTGGGTGGGGGGTGGGGAGGAGTGTGTGTGTGTGTGGGGGGGGGGGGAGGTGGTGGTTGGGGGAGAGGGGGGACGACATATGCATGGAAATGCAGCGTGACGCGCGCTGCGCGGCCAATCGCAGTTCCCGCCCACCCTCTCGCCCACCCGCTCAGCGACGGCACTACCCGCAAGGCAACGGCGCCAGAGCGAACGCCTGAAACTTAGTAAATACGATTTTAAAATACTTATGTGTGTATGTTTGTATCTTCTACTACCCATCAAGGTGATGTATCTGCACAACTTTGCATTCGTGCACAACTGATATGTGGTTGTTATTTAATCTAGAGACTACAGATATAGAAGCGACTAAAGAAATTACGTCTTAAAAAGACAAATATCGCCAGCAGATTCACAAGAGTCACAAATGAGCCATTGCATGAAAAACAGATGCAATGTGATGAACACCTGCAGTACTCTGTGACATCCCTTGCTAAAAGCCATGATAGTCTACCCCAGTTTTCACCTAATAGTTGAGATTGCTTCAGCTAAGGTGTGAGGCAAGAACTGGAGTGTCAGGCAAAAAACAGATGGTAGAGTGAGTACAAATCCCGTGAGGCGCTGCACCAGTTTAGCAGGAGGATAATCTGATCTCAAATCTCTAATAAATATAAGTAAAGACAAACATTTGACGAATACAGAAAACCCACAAGAAGTGACATTATCTTAAATGCAACTCAAAGCACTCACAGAATCACAAACAAGCAGCAATCAGATACATGTTAAACAGGCTGAAAAGGATCCCCCTAAACAGGATTCCTAGAAAGAGCTAGCCATTATAAAACAAATAGCATTAAAAATGGATACAAAGAAACAATGATAAACAAACTAAACAAAAAATAAAGAGATAAATAATGAATAAAGCTAAACAATTCAACACCAACTCATACAACTTGCACTGTAATAAAAAAAATGGCATACAATCACCTACCACAACAATTCACACTGAAAATAGGTAGCATATTCAAAAAACAAGGGATAAACATAGCTTACAAAAAGAAAACAACTCAACACAAAAGCACATCCCAAAACTGAAATCTAAACCAGACAGATACCAGCAATCTGGTATTTGTTAGCTGAGTTGCAGAAATTGTGAAAAGAAATATTTCGGAATGACTGGCAGGACATTCGACACAAGATGTAAAGAACACATCAGAGTATACGGTACAAGTCATTCAACACCTGCAGATCATTTAAAACAAGAAAACCATAGACCAAGCAATATTGAAAATGGTATGAATATCGTGGAAATCAGTAAAGACAGGCATCTACTCCTTTACCAAGAAAATTTCCACATACAAAATGCAGTAACACAAAATAAACAGTTGATCAGTGACCAAATAAATATCGGAAACCAGACTCCATATAGAATAATTGATGGAATTAAGTGGAAAACAAAATAGCATTTTCCGTCCTTCGCCCCCTCCCATTCTCCCACAATCCCCCCACCCATTCACAATTTAATTTCACTTTTTTCTCCTCACCTTCTCCTCTAACTCACATTCCATCACACTGCTTCACACTTACGTTTTCACTCCTCTACACCGCGAAAAATGGTTCAAATGGCTTGAGAACTATGGAACATCTGAGGTCATAAGTACCCTAGAACTTAGGACTACTGAAACCTATCTAACCTAAGGACATCACACACATCCATGCTCGAGGCAGGATTCGAACCTGCGACCACAAGGAAAAAAACGTCCCTCCATCACTATTCCTTCCCTGTTAATACATACAGTGCATAAATACACAGCAACATAATTAAACAGACTTACACACATACAATAACGTAATCAAGTAAGCAAAGGTTGGAGACCAAAGAAAAAGTAGTAGAAGAATTGTGTAGGCAACACTGCAAAACAAATACATAGGAATACAAATCAAATAGAATACAGTGTTGTGCATAAAAGTGTACTGTGGAAACATAAGAAATGCATAGTGTTGTAGAACAACTAAAAATTAGACCAAAATTATCAGTATCTCACGCAGAAAAACAATGATGAGCTAGCCGACGCCATTTCACGAATAAACTAGAAAGCAAGCGAAAATCACCGTAAGTTCAAGTCAACATATTCTTAACCAACTGTTTTTCGATCTAAAAGCAAAGCAAAATGTACATAACTTAATTACAGACCACTGATGATGCTTTACCTCAATAAATTGAAACGCGTCTGGGGAGAAAATGACGCGTTTTTGTAGTTCAGCGAGAGAACAAAAATACCCTGAATAATTGTAAAGCAACTACGAACACTATGGCCACACAAATGAAGAATTTAAAGTCTCTAATTTTAATTTACTAATATTTTATAACGCATAGCTCAGTTCTAATTGTCTGTCACGCTAAAAATGCTCTCAATACCAATCTGGCAGCCAGTCACTTGGTTTTAAATTTGAACAAAGATATTCACGCGAAGCACTTCGTGAATCTTCGGCTGCCACAGAGCCGTTGCTAGATATTTTCCTGCGCTTGGTGAGTAGCACCTCCAACCTATTATTTGCTGAATGTATCAAAATCTCTGTCTTCCTCTACAGTTTGTATCCTCCCCCCCCCCCCCCCCCCCCCACACACACACACACATTTCACTTGCTTGGAAATTATTCCCTGATGTCTTAACTCCTGTCGTACGACATTTTCCCTTCTTCTTGCCAGTGTATTCCATATATTCCTTTCCTCACTAATTCTTTGGACAACCTCCCCATTCCTTACCTTGTAAGTCCATATAATTTCCAACATTTCTCTGAAGCACCACATCTCAAATGCATCGATTCTCTTTTTTTTCAGTTTCCCCATAATCCATGTTCCACTACCATACAATGCTGTGGTCCAAGCGTACATAGACTTCTGTTGGCCAGGAATGCCTTTTTCCCTAGTCCTTTTTTTTTCGTGATCTCCAATCCAGATTTAAATTTCTCGCTTTTCTCACTTCTGGTGCTTCTCCTTACTTTTGTCTTCTCTCCATTTGCTCTCAGTCCATATTCTGTACTCATTAGATGTTGTAATTCTTGTTCACTTTCACTGAGGGTAGCTACGCCATCAGCGAATCTTATCATTGACATCCTTTCACCTTGAATTTTAATTACAGTCGGAACTTTCTTGTATTTCTGTCATTGCTTCTTCAATGTACAGATTGAACAGTCGAGCTGAAATACTACATTTTTAATCGAAGCACTTCGTTCTCGGTCTTTAATTGTAATTGTTCCCTCTCGGTTCTTGTACATATAGTTCATTATCCGTCTTTTCGTATGGGTTACCCTATTTTTCTCATAATTTCGAACATCTTGCACCATTTTACATTGTCGAATGCTTTCTCCAGGTTAAGAAGTCCTATGAACGTGTCTTGATTTTTCTTTAGTCTTGCTTCCATTATCAACCTCAACGTCAGAATTGCCTTTTTGTACCTTTACCTTCTGTAAACCGAAACTGATCGTCATCTAGCATCATCTAGCACATCCTCTGCTTTCTTTTCTATTCTTCTGTATATTATTCTTGTCAGCAACTTTGATGAATGAGTTGTTAAGCTGATTGTGCGATAATTCTCTCACTTTTCAGCTCTTGCAGTCTTCGGAATTGTGGGGATGATGTTTTTTTCCGAAAGTCAGACGGTATATTGCCAGACTCACACATTCTACACACCAACGTGACTAGTCCTTTTGTTGCCACTCCCCTTAATGATTTTAGAAATTCCTATGGAATGTTATCAATCCCTTCCGCCTTATTTGATCTTAGGTCCTCCAAAGCTCTCTTAAATTCTGATTCTAATACCAGATTCCCCATCTAAATCGAATCCTGTTTCCTCTTCTATCACATCAGACAGGTCTTCAATGTAATCTCTCCAGCTATTCGCTCTCTCCTCTGCATTTAAGAGTGGTATTTCCAGTGCACTCTTAATGTTACCAACTTGCTTTTAATTTCATCGAATGTTTTTATGACTTTTCTATAAATCTAGTCGGTCCTTCCAGCAATCATTTCTTTAAACCCTCATATTACGCTTTCAAACATTAAATTATGGTGATCAGGCTTCCTCCTTTTCAGGAGACTGTTCTCAATGTTTTTTTTTTTTTTTTTTTGCTTTGTCCACAGTTCCTTTAAAACAAATGTCCTCAGTTCCTCTTCTTTTTTTGCCCTCACTTTCCGAAATTTCCTAAAGTAATTGAAGTAGGAGGAATCTGCTAAACATTTTAAACTAGAACTAAACCTAATATACCAGTGCCACCAAATTTGGCATCAATTACTTATTTAATTGCAAGAAAATGCACTAATAAATCTATGGAACTATTATCTGGTGCGAATGAATTTTCCCTTAAATCTAGAAATTATGCTGCACTGATGGGAGGCATACCAAAGCAACAAACTAGGTCATGTGGCTAATTGTGGTGATATTTCGTTTCTGTTTTAACTGAAATAATTTTAGGATGAGGAACAAATATCGTCTTTTTCAGCTTGTTTGCATTTTCTATCGCGAGTTCCACAACTCTTATTAGCCACCCGGAACTAGAAACATTAACAGAACTACTCAGTTCAACTGACGCTTGACAAATGATCTGCAAAGACAAAAACAAAAATAAGGACAGTGAGAGGTATGGTATCTAGTCACAGCATGATCGCAAGCCAGCGCACGTGCCCCGCTCCGGTACTCGACAGAGATGAATAAGGTGATGTTTGTTTTGGTTTCGTACTCATTAGCGGCATCTTAACCTTGAAGTAGATAGGGGCAGTGTCTTTACTTTCACAGAGTAAGTAAGGTCTTACTAAGTAACTGTTCCGTATGCTTTTGTAAAAATGTCGGTATTTTAATTTTCCCTTTTTTTTCTCTCCTCATATACTCAATTTTTTTCATCCTTCGATTTGAAATGAATTTTTTTCCATCCTTTGGCGCCCCTAATATCTTGCCGTCCTAGCTGCCGCCTAGTCTTGCCTAAAGGTAGAAACGGCCATGGGCTGCCACCAAAAAGTGAGCGCCCAGCGAAGTGATTCATGTTACCTCAGTCTGGTACATGAGATTGGCAGCCGAATCGTGTACACTATGGTGCAGTTCACGTTGCGGTGCAGTTCAAGTTATGATTCGAGTATCCAGTCTAATAGGATTGATATTAAATAATCGCGACTATAAATGCAAGGCAAAGGAGATCACAGTAGAAATGTGTAAATTACTTCTGTTAACGTAAGTCCTTCAACTTATTTAATGTAAAAGGCTTATTAGTAATTCAGACAAGGACTGTGATTATTTAACAGCATTGAGCGTCCAGCCCTATGAGTCTTTGACAACTAACTAGTTTCTTACAGTGTCATCTCCAGGGCAACGTTATCACCACCTGAGTGGTACTTGTGCGCAGGGACACGGTCATCTTTAGAAGACATCAGTTATCGGTTATCTCTGAAACAACCGGTTTCGGGTTACACCGGTTCTTTTCATCTCCAGTTTAACCTGACTGTTCAAACCCTCAGAAGTAACCGGTTTCGGAAATGACTGATTTACGGCTTTTTGATGCTATTATATCCAATAATAAACGTAGCCTTCGAACAATAACTGAAAAATTCTAATGGAGGTGAAAACGTAGGAGATTGTGATCGATATGGACTTGGGTGAACGACAGAACTCGGTCTCATTGTCTCCGGCAGAGACTGCGAAGGCGAAGGGGACGGGCGCGGCGGTAGCGAGAGTGAAAGGACACAAGTTGATGACTTCCCTGCACCCTCACTTTTGGATGCTGTCAGTTTATCACCCTGAAGCAACCATGAAATTAAAGGTTCAGTTATAATCCCAAGTTTACAACATGTCAATTAAATTATAAGTACATCATTCTTTTCACTCTTCCGAGGAACATTGTGGATGTTTTCTTAAAACATAATAAATTATGTCGCAAGTTTGTCGTTCTCCTCCCGTTTTTAAACTTTCAAAGCAAATGGAGCATTGCACTTCAGAACTACCACACTTCTTAAAATGCTTCCAGACTTCGGGTGGTACCATTCCGCAATAGAACTGATATCCAAGGACGACAGCGAGGAATGATTGTGTAGACCAGACGGGGACAAGTTTAGCATCTAAACATTCTGCGTGGTGTCTGGTTGTTCTATATCGTGTCTCCCTGCCACTTTCGCGCAACGACGCTCTGAGCGCGTTTCTTAGGGAATTGACTAGTTTGAACCTGGGACCTGTTGCTGGTAAGGAGACGCCAGACCACACATGACATGTAGAGTTCAGAAGAGTTCAGTGAGACTAGCGATGATATAACCAAATACTTAATGATTTCAGCGTCAGCTCCACTGCGCTCCCTGTAAAAGAATCTTAATACTAACTAAATTTAGTGGAAGGGGTTCAAGCCTTTCCTATTTTTAGTTAGCTGGTAAAATAACGTCGAAAAAGCAGTTAAGTTTACCAGTGGAATTTTTATTCTACTCACAAAACATTGTTTATAAATTACACTATTGATAAAAGGAAATGTTTTAATACAGGATGGTAAAAACCGACTGCATTCAACAAAAATGAGAAAGAATATTCCCTGAATGGGTTTCCAAGTTCTATAATGGATCGAAGGATGACCTATGCCATATCACATCTATAATCTAGGTTTAATTTAAGTTTCACAAAAGAGAAAACTATCAAAATGGTCTACAGTGACCCTCAATTATCTTTAATTACTTATCCAACTTGTCGTAAATTACAGTGGCTGATGTGGCTTCTCAGTAACTATATAACAGAAAAATCATCGCGTTTCAGATTTTTACTTCATGTGGCAAATGTGAACACCATGAGCTTTAATTGACGATTGACACTAGTATTACGCAAAAAGGGGTGTGTAACAGATGAGACTTCTGCTGTTCTCAGTGAAGCCTTATGCGCTCAAAAATGCGGCATCGCGTGCGTTCATTACCTTGTCAGTGTTCGTCAGGGGGCGGTGGACAGCACAGCTCCACTCACCTCGCCGTCTCCGAAGCAACTCTCCAGCAACTCTCTCCTAACTTCTCCTTACTGCAATTTACTGAAGTTGGTTTAAAAAAAAACTATCTGGCTGTGTTTTCATCTGACCAATCAGGGTCTCAATGCTAACCTTAAGCTCCGCCTACAGAAATTCTGTCTGTCCAATGAGAAACGTTTTCGTGGTGGGGCAATGTTTTTAAAGTTTGCAACGTAACAGAGACGCGAAAAAGTCTCACGCCAAAACTTGCAGCTGGTGTGGTCCTTTCAGCGTTATCGTAAGATCTATACTGTTCTTCTGGAGGGCTCTAGCTTTTAACATAGGCTGGGGGTGGTCCTGACGTAACAGAGACGCGAAAAAGTCTCACGCTAAAACTTGCGGGTGGTATGGTCCCAGCGGTTAGCTGGCGACGTGGGTGTCCGTCCGTCCCTTATCGTAGGGCCTTCCAGCTTAACACGATTCTGCTTTCGGCTTCTGTTCTCGTTTCTCCCTTCAGGACTGTGTCTGTCTCACGGTGGGAAGGTATGACATGCATTTAGGCATTCTTGTGTTAGTCTGTGGCATTCCATTTGCTCACTCATTACTCATATTACTTTGGTTAATTTAATGACATGATTTATTCAGAGCTATGTGACGTACTACTGGATTTGCTTATCATGTCAGGGTTTTCATGGAAGGTGTTGGATTTTCCTGACACCTTACATATCACCACCCTTCGAACTTAATTTTTGCACTGAAGTTAGGCAATGATTGAATTGTTATCTAAGTCAGTCAAAAATTATTGCTTTATCTAAATTTTGTTGCCTACTGTTCAGCCACGTTATTCTGGTTCTATGCTAGTTTGTATTACTAATTTATATTTTTATATTCTTCCACATTATTCTTAAAAATGACAAGAGAAGAATATTTTCATGCTATTATTAATTTTTAATTATTTTCTTTCTTTATTTAAGTGCGAAGTATTTTTTTAAGAAGTTTGTTATCGAAAGTGAGGAGTCTTTCACAATGATTTTCATAGAAAAATATTTTTTTTATAAATGTAGTAATTAAGTAAAATCTATTGCTAACACATTTTCTAAATATCATGTACAAGTAAAATGTTTTTGTTTCTAGACACTCATTTCAACATTGTTACACTAACAAATAAGAATTATTTCCAAGAATTGCTTTGACAAATAAATATACATACACAAATATTGAGATATTATCCTAACAAATGGTACAAATGTTAAAAAAAGGGAAAACATCCAACAAGATAATTTATTATTCTTTGTTTTTCTAAGAAGAAAATAAGTAAAATATAGTTATTCTTTTATTTTTATGAGGATAAAATAAATGGCATATAGTTTTAGTGTTTATTGTGCCTTACTTTTGTTCTTTAAATACCATCCATTTCAGAAATAATGACTTATTTTTATCGATAGTCTATTTTTTACTTAAGTCCATAGTCAATGACTGTTATTTTGGAGTTTATTAGCTGTCTGGTGTGATTAACTTATTTAGTTTTTCACACGTTTCTTTTGCACAATTCCTACATCATATAATTTGATTTCACACATTCACACAATCCTATGAATGTTTAAGCATGAGGTTGGAGAATGTTTTTGCACAAAGGTGATGGACTTGAGCGAGATGGATATTGGGAAGAATTTGATGTACTGCTTCGTTCGTCATTCCTTGTTGGCTTTGCAAGTGTGTGTTGCTGTTGTGGAGGTCCCATAATGGAATGGAGCTGTGAGTGCAGAATCTCGTGGTTTACTGGCTTTGTATGTGTGAAAGTCATCGTTATGTGTCACTGAAAGCAGTCGTTTTTCGTTGTAATACTTCGCAGACGATTAGTTTACAACAGGATAGGGATTTGGGAAGGTATGTCGTCTATTCTTCACCCATCTTCTTTCTTGGTCTCAATCTTGCGAATCTTCAACTTCTTCCTGCTTTTTCTCTGCTTCTTACTTGATTCTTGGTTCTTCTCTGGGCAGGATATGGAAATATTTATTGATAACTAGTCGTTTTGAAGTTCTCCTCTTAGTAACAGTTTGATAAATGGTTTGGACACGTCATTTCTACTTTGTGGACATTTTCTTCAGTTTCGTGCATCAGCGTGCTGTTTAATAGCAGTAGTGTGTTTTTTTACACATTTTTGTGCCAGTGGTGGCTTGCCCAAGTGGTCTTCTCGTCGGGCCGTTTTTTGCTTGCTCCACTGAGTGGGGGCGCTCGGAGACCCTTCCGGCGTTTGGCGTTTGGTGTCCCGTCTCTGCAGGGCTCCGCTACTGTGCGGGTCCGTGTTCCGTCCCAGCAGGGTTCCACCTATTGGGCAAATTTATTGCCCACTTCAGTTACAAGGGCCTTCTGTTGGTCTTGCTGTCCTTTCCCTTCTCTCGACGCTTCTGCCTTGTAGGAATCATGCCTTGCTAATTACATCCTTTTCTTTCTTGATACTTCTCGTGTTGCAACTTGTGGGTCATTGTATCTGGTCTTTGCTGGAGTTTTTACAATGGTTCTTACAAAAAGTTTTGCTTATAACCACCTAACATATGTCTAGTACCTACATTTTTTTACGCCTTCTTAAAAAGCTTTACAAATTTCGGCGCCCTTTCCATGTTACAATTCTAAGATATTTTGAGTCTTAACTTATACAAGAAACCTCAAATTCGTTTTTTATTTTTGTGTAGTGTCGTGGTGTATAGCATTTTAGTATTTCATGCTGTTAGACTATCTATGCTTTATCCCTTCACTTTAATCTATGGTACTATTGATGTTATTATTGAAACTACTTTCTTTTTCCCACCTTCCTCTCTCTTCATTCTTCTTTCTCCTGACGATCTTATCTGCAACATAATCTTGAAATATTGTGCTGATTATTTACCAGTAATAAAATTAATCTTCAAACATGTACTGAAAGCGTTTAATACTGTCAGTCTTAGGTAAAAGTACTTCTGCTTTATCTCGTAAAATACCCTCTAATTTTCTTTTACCGTGTTCCGAAATACCTTGAACTTCTTGCAATTTCTCGTCGATTTCTTTATGGACTTCTAACATGAGTTGAGGCGATTCCCCCTTTTGTGCATACCATTCTAATTCTTCATCCTCTTTATCTCACGTCATTCTTAATTTTTTGTTTATAATTGGTATTTCTTCTAATTTTAGCTTTTGCTCAAAGAGAAGTGTGACATTCCCAGATGTTACGCTACCATTCCCCATATCTATTATCGCTCGTCTCTCCTTTAAAAATCTGCACCTGTAATCAAATCTACTGTTAGTTTAGGTATAATCACGAAGTTGGCTCCGATCTTTTGTCCCTGACACGAAAGAGTGAACCTTGTTTGTCTCGTAACTTCCGCAGCATTGTTTCTAATAGGACCTCTTACTTTAATCTTATGTGTTTTCAGAACTGGCAATTCCTCTTTAGCATTACACTGCATGAATAAATTTTCTGAGATCACAGTCAGTTCACTTCCGCTATGGCTTTCACAATTGGTTGAATTTGAAAGGGTTGGTTCTGTTCTTCTTCTTCTTGCATCAACGAATCCTCCACTGAATCATACATGAGTCTTTTGAATTTCCCTTGTGAATTCGAACTTTCTGTAGGATAAGCTTCGACTGCTACTTCTCTCTGTGTTATTTTCTCTTCTCTATTTCTTCCTTCATTTACGCTTTCTTCAACATAATCTACTTTTTCCTCATCCTCGTCTATCTTCTCTTTCTTCATCGCTACTTCCACATAATCGTATCTAAATGCTCTAATTATCGCTTCATAACTTCCTTCATTATATACGTTGGGTTGTGTGCCCACTCGTAACTTATTTTCAACTTCTGTCGACTGCGCATTATCCTCATTGAATTCGCTTTCCCTGGTTTCGATCTCAAATAGCTCTGCAATACTCATTACTTCGTCCTTTACTCCTACATTCGTTGTGCATGCCTCTAGTAATTCATCTTCCTTGTCAGTATTCTCCCAATTAATTTCGTCCCAACACGATATTGTTATTTTCCTGTCTTCGTTTTCATCTGGTCCCTGCGCATTTGTTTCTTCCTTCTTCTCTTCTCGTGATAAGATTTTTACTTCTCTGTTCAAGGTGCTGCAATTGTCCTGGCTTGGTGCGTCATTCTCTTTGGCATGGGCGCTTAGCTGTCAATTCGTACGTTGAAAGGTGGCTACACTGAGTCACAGCGCCAGAGATTGCGCCAAAGAGTATTATTCAGCCGCCTCCACTGGCAGTGCTTATTGAGAAGTAGCAATAGGCAGTGTTTGTTGAGATGTTGCAGTAGCGAGTCGTAGTTGAGAAGTTGCGGTAGTGAGTGATGGTTCAGAACTTGTAGTATTGTTTTGATGGGATAGACACCAGATGTTGTTGGATTGGGGATGCTGTAATGATCAGAGTGTGCTTTTCGTCAATATATATGAAGGTAAAAAATTCCTTTTTTTTTCATTATGTCAATGTCTTAAACAATAATGCCTCTTGGTCACAGGTTCAGTCAACAAAGCATCTGGCTCGTGTTCTTGTATTAGACTGTATTTCTGGTTTCTATGTGGAATTATAGTATTTCTGGTTTTTTTTTAATTACTTCAGTATAAATGGTGTTTAAAATATCTGGTCTTATTGAGGAAGAACCTTGCCAGATGTGTATGTTGAATCACACTTCCACACACAGAACAGCTACACTTGTGCCTTGTTGTTTTGTAGCTTTCATAGTTGCTGGGGACTTAATTAATTAATTGTGTTAACGGAAAGTTCGTTTCATTCTTTGTTGTTGTTCTATGCAGTCAGATTGCGTACAAATACCAGTCAGGGCCAACCGTTTACGAGACTTCGTAATCGGACAGACAGCTACTAAAAATTTAAAATTATTTGCATTATATATAATTAAGCCCCCATGCAACTTTTATCGGGGTTTGGTGGTCTTACCTCCACCTCTTCTATCTTTATTCTCTTTTCTTCTTCAGCTTGTTGATAGTGGTTTCTTTGTTGATAATTTGTCGGTCTCCAGTACCCGTTCCGGTTGTCGTTATTTCCTCTGTAATAGTTGTTGCCGTTCCTGGGTGAATTATAGTTATTGCCATATTTTCTTCTAAATCCATAACCGGTTCTTTGTTGAAATCTATTGTCGTTTCTTGGTGCGAAGTTATCATATGGTTCGTAATTATTGTTTCTTCGTACTACGTCTTGTGGATTCCACTGCTTTTCACGTGCGCTTCGTCTTTTTCTTGTGTCATCTTCCGAAAATATGAACTCTAGTTCCCTTAGAATACCTTTAAATGCTTCGACGTCATTGCCTCCGTGACCTACTAATGATTGCTGGTATTTCAATGGTAACTTCATCGCGCATAATTTAATCAACTCTCCATCACTGTATGGTACATCTAAGCATTGACTTTTCGTTGCCATTAATTCGAAAAATTTCACGGGACTCTTCTCTTCTGAATTTTCAAAATATGGGTTCTGTAATAATTCGTACTTCACTCTGTTCTGTGCATCGCTGGACCAATATCGTGAGAGAAACTTCTCTCTGAAATCTTCGTACGATCGGCATGTCGCTGCAACATTCTCCATGTTTTCTGCGACTGTTCCTGACATCTGTGCACATATAACGTCTAATTTGTGTGCTAGCGTCCAGTGTTCTGGTAATCCTACTCGGAACTGATCAATAAAAGTTCGTGGATGTAATGAGTTTCCTTCTCGAAAGTGTTGAAATTTTCTGACTGTGAGGAAATGATCGTTGTCGTACTTCGTCATAGTTCCATATGAAATTCGCGACTCTTCGCCACTTTTGTTTCTGATCATTTCTCCCGTCGTTCTTTCCGGTTGTGGTAGATCCATTGGATATTGTCCACTGTAACTTTCGCCTGCGTAGTATCGTTGGAGTGGTACGCAATAATTTTCTTCCATCGGTTGTGAACGTGTAGCTGAATGCATTGCACTGTACTCTTCGCGACCTCACTTTCCATTGCCAGGTATTGGTTCGGTATCTTGTCTGGCTAACCTTGCTGCTTCATTGCACGATCCAAACTGTCTTGAAACATACATTTGTGGTTCCGCATGTGTTTGTGATGACGTTTGTCCATCAAGAATTTCGAAACGTGTTTGTTGCTGTGCAGGCTGTCTGATTTCACGTATGTTACTTTCCGCCTGTGATTGGAATCGCAAATGTGTAATATCTTCGTTAATTGCTTGTTTTTCCGGTGCTGTTACAGATACGGATGTGGTAGCAGACTCTGTGCTTGTTCGATCCTGTTCACTACGCTCTTCAATGGTTTGCAACAACTCTGTTCGCAATTTCTGAAACTGTCGCTTCGTTTGCGCTTCTATTTTGACTATGCGGTTATCATATATTTTCAGCGCTGCTTTCGTGATACGTTTGTGTAACACACTGTTTTCAACAATTTCACGCGCTGTACCTGCTGCTTGTCTAGTAATTTCGTTGATCTGTTTCTCTAGTTTCTAGTTGACTTCTCCCTGGCTGTTGTTACGTAATGTTTTGATCTCGTCCTGAATGTCATTACGCAATGTTTGTACGTCCGCTTGTACCTTGTCAATGTCTGTTCTCAATTGATTGTGACCTGTTATTAAGTTTCCTATCACTTCTCGAGATTCTTTTGCCTCGTCTGCAATATGGCTTAGGTGTAACTGAATTTTTTTGTTTTGTTCTTTAGTCGACTTCTCCCTGGCTGTTGTTGCGTAATGTTTTGATCTCGTCCTGAATGTCATTACGCAATGTTTGTACGTCCGCTTGTACCTTGTCAATGTCTGTTCTCAATTGATTGTGACCTGTTATTAAGTTTCCTATCACTTCTCGAATTTTTTTGTTTTGATCTTTAATCTCACACATTTGTCTCGTGGTTTCTGTAATTTGTTTCGTCGTTTCTGCATTTTGTTACGTCATTTCTGAATTTTAATTTGGTTCGCAATTTCTTTATTTTGTCTTGTCATGGTTCCCGTCATTAATTGTAATAATTCTGCCAGATTGGTGGGTCCTATTGCGTTTTCTTCCGACGTCCTACGCTCTGCTTTCGCCCAAGTGTTGGTTCGCAACCGATTGCATTGAACTGTGCTGTGACACGTTTCTGCTCGCATTCCTTGTACTCTGTGGTGAGGGAGCTCTGATTACTTGTACTATGGGTTCTATGTATTCAAGACGCAAGTTAGAATCCTCATGGACTGTCTCTCTACTTTCCTGCTCCTCTGTCGTATGCTGACTTACGTTTTCTAAGCCTTGCCGTACATTATCCTCGTTATGGTGCGTTATATGCCCTATTTCTCGTGATACTGCATCGTCTATTGTACTGTCCTCTATTCTCTGTCCGTATTCATGTTGGGTCTCTATCTCAATTCGATCAAGGTCTCGATCTGCCATTGCTAATCTTTCAGAATCCCTTATTTTCTGTTTTAAAAGCAATTCACGCGCCCTACTTCGAGTCAACATGCGCTCATACGATCTCACGCGTTTCATAAACTATTTGTTCACATGACTTGACAAACCATTCACTTACTTGTTGGGTCAGAACCAACTTGTCAACGATGTATCTGCCACCTGTGCGCTTGCATTGGAGAGAAAACTTAAATCTAACAATTTTTAAAATTCATAACTTAATTATGCTATTTTCTCTGCCAGAATGAATGTCTCACTTTTGTTAAATACTTTCTTACTATCTATCGCTGCAGCTACTGTTTTCGACTATTTATAACGTTCAAAAAAAAATTTTTTTTTAATATGAAAATTTTTCAACAGGATATCTTTCTGACCTAGTTAGGCATGTGGTCGACCGTCAGTCATGGAATTTTACCATCCTGGCAGGGTCGCCATTTTCCAAACATTCTGCGTGGCGTCTGTTCGTTCTACATCGTGTCTCCCTACCACTTTCGCGCAACGACGCTCTGAGCGTGTTTTTTGGGGAATTGACTAGTTTGAACCTGGGACCTGTTGCTGGTAAAGAGACGCCAGACCACGCATGACATGTAGAATTCAGAAGAGTTCAGTGAGACTGGCGATGATATAACAAAATACTTAATGAATTCAGCGTCAGCTCCACTGCGCTCCCTGTAAAAGAATTTTAATACTAACTAAATTTAGTGGAAATGTTAACCTTAAGCTCCGCCTACAGAAATTCTGTCTGCCCAATGAGAAACGTTTTCGTGGTGGGGCAATGTTTTTAAAGTTTGCAACGTAACAGAGACTCGAAAAAGTCTCACGCCAAAACTTGCAGCTGGTGTGGTCCTTTCAGCGTTATCGTAAGATCTACACTGTTCTTCTGGAGGGCTCTAGCTTTTAACATGGGCTGGGGGTGGTCCTGACGTAACAGAGACGCGAAAAAGTCTCACGCTAAAACCTGCGGATGGTATGGTCCCAGCGGTTAGCTGGCGACGTGGGTGTCCGTCCGTCCCTTATCGTAGGGCCTTCCAGCTTAACACAGTTCTGCTTTCGGCTTCTGTTCTCGTTTCTCTCTTCGGAACTGCGTCTGTCTCACGGTGGGAAGGTATGACATGCATTTAGGCATTCTTGTGTTAGTCTGTGGTATTCCATTTGCTCACTCGTTCCTCGTATTACTTTGGTTAATTTAATGTCACGATTTATTCGGAGCTATGTGACGTACTACTGGATTTGCTTATCATGTCAGGGTTTTCATGGAAGGTGTTGGATTTGCCTGACACCTTACAAGCCTACTGCACGCACACGCGTACCGTATAATAAACTACGTCACACGGCGAGGGGTACATCATTGCCATCACTGCCCCTGTAATACTGTACCGGTTCTTGTGTCATGCCGGCCGGAGTGGTCGAGCGGTTAAAGCCGCTACAGTCTGGAACCGCACGACCGCTACGGTCGCAGGTTCGAATCCTGCCTCGGGCATGGATGTGTGTGATGTCCTTAGGTTAGTTAGGTTTAAGTAGTTCTAAGCTCTAGGGGACCTATGACCACAGCAGTTGAGTCCCATAGTGCTCAGAGCCATTTGAACCATTTTTTCTTGTGTCATGTGTTTGTTGTTAGATTCTAGACGTAGCGTTGTTATAAAAATGTACTGTTCACTTCTCCCAAATTCTACAATAATCCAATATTTCAAAGCAATGGAAATTTTACGAGTAAACATTACCCTTTCTTTAAAAAAAGATTTACTTAAAAATCAAAAAATTTAGTATTGCTGCAGCGGTAAGTTTATATGCTGGTTTATTTACCTGATTATTTCTAAGAAATGAATAAATCTGTTGTTACCGGGACCAAACAAATACCGGCAAATACCGGTTATTCAGAACTAAAATACTGTTTATCGGGTGTAACCGGTCGGCTTTTCCCATCCGTATGGTGAATCCTTAAAGAGACCCAGTGTTCTGATGTAGCAGGTCACATAATAGGCTTATCGCACGTCGTGCGTTTCCAGTACAAATTGGAACAGTTGCATGGATGGTGTTTATGGTATAACTGGTACCTTGTATTGTATTGTACTGTATGTTAACCGGGGGCCCGGAAACGACGGAGAGGCTCCGTCCCCGCTGCAGCCGTATTGGTCCGCAACCCCACGACGATTGCCGCAGTCCACTTACCCCTCATCTACCCCACACAGAACCACTCTTTCAGGGTTATTGTGCGGTTGCCACCCCCCCCCCCCCCCCCCCCTCCAGGTAACGTCTCACACCAGACGAGTGTAAGACCTATATTTGCGTGGTAGGGTAATGGTGGTGTACGCGTACGTGGAGAACTTGTTTGCGCAGCAGTCGCCGACATAGTGTAGCTGAGGCAGAATAAAGGGAACCAGCCCACATTCGCCGAGGCAGATGGAAAACCGCCTAGAAACCGTCCACAGACTTGCCTGCTCACCAGACCTCGACACAAGTCCGCCGGGCGGATTCGTGCCGGGGACCAGGCGCTTCTTCCCAATTTGGAAAGCCGTGCATCAGACCGTTCAGCTAACCGGGAGGGCACTGGTACCTTAATGTGTATTATGCCAATGTCTTGGTTGTCTTCTTCTAAGCGTGTGAAAGTCTCCTCATGAAGAAATCACATAATTTAGTACCATATGTTCTCTTCACAGTCGCAACTGCATCACTAAATGGACTACCCCTACCAATATACAGACTGAATCACCTAAATCTTGAACGGCAAATGTTGCGGAAATGCCAAATACTGTTGATGTACATTTTCATAGAATGGATTAGTGTTGAGGGTCTTGTATTCTTAGCCTATAAACAGATTGTAATAACACTTGAGAAACGTTTCTTGTGCACAAATACCCTTTTTTAAATGGAACAATGACTGTTGAGACTAACAAACTAAAAGAAGTGTAAACTAGAACACCAGTGGCGTTTATTGCAGGACTCTAGTGCGAGTCGTTTACGAGATTTCGTATTTTGAAAAGTTTCCATGCCGTCATTCAACTTGCGTAATTCAAATGGCTCTGAGCACTATGGGACTTAACATCTACGGTCATCAGTCCCCTATAACTTTTTTTTTTTTTTTTTTTTTTTTTTTTTTGGTCATCAGTCTACTGACTGGTCTGATGCGGCCCGCCACGAATTCCTTTCCTATGCTAACCTCTTCATCTCAGAGTAGCACTTGCAACCTACGTCCGCAATTATTTGCTTGACGTATTCCAATCTCTGTTTTCCTCTACAGTTTTTGTCCTCTACAACTCCCTCTTGTACCATGGAAGTCATTCCCTCATGTCTTAGAAGATGTCCTATCATCCTGTCCCTTCTCCTTATCAGTGTTTTCCAGATATTCCTTTCCTCTCCGATTCTGCATGGAACCTCCTCATTCCTCACCTTATCAGTCCACCTAATGTTCAACATTCATCTATAGCACTACATCTCAAATGCTTCGATTCTCTTCTGTTCCGGTTTTCCCACAGTCCATGTTTCACTACCATACAATGCTGTACTCCAGACGTACATCCTCAGAAATTTCTTCCTCAAATTAAGGCCGGTATTTGATATTAGTAGGCTTCTCTTGGCCAGAAATGCCTTTTTTGCCATAGCCAGTCTGCTTTTGATGTCCTCCTTGCTCCGTTCGTCATTGGTTATTTTACTGCCTAGGTAGCAGAATTCCTTACCTTCATTGACTTCGTCACCATCAATCCTGATGTTAAGTTTCTCGCTGTTCTCATTTGTACTACTTCTCATTACCTTAGTCTTTCTCCGATTTACTCTCAAACCATACTGTGTACTCATTAGACTGTTCATTCCGTTCACCAGATCATTTAATTCTTCTTCACTTTCACTCAGGATAGCAATCGTATCATTGATATCCTTTCACCTTGTATTTTAATTCCACTCCTGAACCCTTCTTTTATTTCCATCATTGCTTCCTCGATGTACAGATTGAAGAGTAGCCTTGTCTTACACCCTTCTTAATACGAGCACTTCGTTCTTGATCGTCCACTCTTATTATTCCCTCTTGGTTGTTGTAGATATTGTATATGACTCGTCTCTCCCTATAGCTTACCCCTACTTTTTTCAGAATCTCGAACAGCTTGCACCATTTTATATTGTCGAACGCTTTTTCCAGGTCGACAAATCCTATGAAAGTGTCTTGATTTTTCTTTAGCCTTGCTTCCATTAGTAGCCGTAACGTCAGAATTGCCTCTCTCGTCCCTTTACTTTTCCTAAAGCCAAACTGATCGTCACCTAGCGCATTCTCAATTTTCTTTTCCCTTCTTCTGTGTATTATTCTTGTAAGCAGCTTCGATGCATGAGCTGTTAAGCTGATTGTGCGATAATTCTCGGACTTGTCAGCTCTTGCCGTCTTCGGAATTGTGTGGATGATGCTTTTCCGAAAGTCAGGTGGTATGTCGCCAGACTCATATATTCTACACACCAACGTGAATAGTCGTTTTGTTGCCACTTCCCCCAATGATTTTCGAAATTCTGATGGAATGTTATCTATCCCTTCTGCCTTATTTGACCGTAAGTCCTCCAAAGCTCTTTTAAATTCCGATTCTAATACTGGATCCCCTATCTCTTCTAAATCGACTCCTGTTTCTTCTTCTATCACATCAGACAAATCTTCACCCTCATAGAGGCTTTCAATGTATTCTTCCCACCTATCTGCTCTCTCCTCTGCATTTAACAGTGGAATTCCCGTTGCACTCTTAATGTTACAACCGTTGCTTTTAATGTCACCAAAGGTTGTTTTGACTTTCCTGTATGCTGAGTCTGTCCTTCCAACAATCATATCTTTTTCGATGTCTTCACATTTTTCTTGCAGCCATTTCGTTTTAGCTTCCCTGCACTTCCTGTTTATTTCATTCCTCAACGACCTGTATTTCTGTATTCCTGATTTTCCCGGAACATGTTTGTACTTCCTCCTTTCATCAATCAACTGAAGTATTTCTTCTGTTACCCATGGTTTCTTCGCAGCTACCTTCTTTGTACCTATGTTTTCCTTCCCAACTTCTGTGATGGCCATTTTTAGAGATGTCCATTGCTCTTCAACTGTACTGCCTACTGCGCTATTCCTTATTGCTGTATTTATAGTGTTAGAGAACTTCGAACGTATCTCGTCATTCCTTAGTACTTCCGTATCCCACTTCTTTGCGTATTGATTCTTCCTGACTAATGTCTTGAACTTCAGCCTACTCTTCATCACTACTATATTGTGATCTGAGTCTACATCTGCTCCTGGGTACGCCTTACAGTCCAGTATCTGATTTCGGAATCTCTGTCTGACCATGATGTGACCTAATTGAAATCTTCCCGTATCTCCCGGCCTTTTCCAAGTATATCTCGTCCTCTTGCTATTCTTGAACAGAGTATTCGCTATTACTAGCTGAAACTTGTTACAGAACTCAATTAGTCTTTCTCCTCTTTCTTCCCTTGTCTCAAGCCCATATTCTCCTGTAACCTTTTCTTCTACTCCTTCCCCTACAACTGCATACCAGTCGCCCATGACTATTAGATTTTCGTCCCCCTTTACACACTGCATTACCCTTTCAATATCCTCATACACTTTTCTATCTGTTCATCTTCAGCTCGCGACGTCGGCGTGTATACCTGAACTATGGTTGTCGGTGTTGGTCTGCTGTCGATTCTGATTAGAACAACCCGGTCACTGAACTGTTCACAGTAACACACCCTCTGCCCTACCTTCCTACTCATAACGAATCCTAAACCTGTTATACCATTTTCTGATGCTGTTGATATTACCCGATACTCATCTGACCAGAAACCCTTGTCTTCCTTCCACTTCACTTCACTGACCCCTACTATATCTAGATTGAGCCTTTGCATTTCCCTTTTCAGATTTTTAGTTTCCCTACCACGTTCAAGCTTCTGACATTCCACGCCCCGACTCGTAAAACGTTATCCTTTCGTTGATTAATCAATCTTTTTCTCATGGTAACCTCCCCCTTGGCAGTCCCCTCCCGGAGATCCGAATGGGGGACTATTCCGGAATCTTTTGCCAATGGAGAGATCATCATAACACTTCTTCAATTACAGGCCACATGTCCTGTGGATACACGTTACGTGTCTTTAATGCAGTGGTTTCCATTGCCTTCTGCATCATCACGTCGTTGATCATTGCTGATTCTTCCGCCTTTAGGGGCAATTTCCCACCCCTAGGACAAGAGAGTGCCCTTAACCTCTATCCGCTCCTCCGCCCTCTTTGACAAGGCCGTTGGCAGAATGAGGCTGACTTCTTATGCCGGAAGTCTTCGGCCGCCAATGCTGATTATTTATCAAAATTTAGGCAGTGGTGGGGATCGAACCCGGGACCGAAGACGTTTTGATCATGAATTAAAGACGCTACCCCTAGAACTTAGAACTACTTAGAACTAACTAACCTAAGGACATCTCACAACACCCAGTCATCACGAGGCAGAGAAAATCCCTGACCCCGCCGGGAACTGATCCCGGGAACCCGGGCGTGGGAAGCGAGAACACTACACTTGCGTAATTGCTAGGTACGATGTTCTTATGTTTGCTTACAGTGTGTTTCTTGACTGCATTGTTACTTGCCAGTCAGTTAGCGTGTGACAGTCCAAGCAGTAGGTCGTGAGTGGCGATGGGATTTCTCAATGCAGGAAAAGCCAACAGGCTCATGGTGTATGGCGATCGTGGGAAGAACGCAGTTCGTTCTTGTTCGGCGTTTGCGCCAAGATACCCCAACAGACGTCAACCATCTCGGAAATTATTTATAAATCTGTTCAGCCTCTTACTTTAAAGTGGTATTGCAACACGTAAACAGTGTAACACAAGGAAACAAATACCGACAGAAAAGCAGGAAAGTAATTTTCTTGCTGCTGTTGCAGTTGATCCCTACTTTAGATTCCGCGCAGTCGCACAAGGAAGCGGCAGGTGTCAGGCAAGTGTTCTACCCATCCTCTATTGACATAGGTTAAAACACTACCACGTTTCTCTCCATTGAGAGCTGCCTGGAAACGATTATAAGAATCGTGTTAACTTATGTACATTGGCATTAAGACAGGATACTCCAGATGTATCCTGTATCTTGTTCAGTGATGAAGTAACATTGCCTGCCGAGTGGCCGAGTGGTTATAGGCGCTACAGTCTGGAACCGCGCGACCGCTGCGGTCGCAGGTTCGAATCCTGCCTCGGGCATGGATGTGTGTGATGTCCTTAAGTTAGTTAGGTTTAAGTAGTTCTAAGTTCTAGGGGACTGATGACCTCAGCAGTTAAGTCCCATAGTGCTGAGAGCCATTTGAACCATTTTTCTGATGAAGTAACATTGATCAATTATGGTCAGGTAAGCCACCGAAACATCTGTTATCGCTCTGTTGACAATCCCCAATGCCTTCGTCAGGTACAAAGTTAGCTCTATGGCATGCAAACGTGTGGTGCGGGAAAGTGAACCATCAACTCATATGCCCATTTTTAATAGACACAACACTGAATGCGCACAAGTGTCGCAGCCTCTTAACAAACCATCTTCCACAGATGATGGAAGACGGTTCTCTTCAGACTAGGAGGAACCTGTGGCACCAACATGATGGCTGTCCATTCCATAGTGCAAGAAGTACCACAGCATGACTTCACAAATTGTTTCCAGTTGGTCGAACTGGGCGCACACTGTCTGGAAGGACATATCAACTACAGCTGACAGTATAGAACGACGTATTACTGCAGCCTGCTCGGTCATCACTGCCGAAATGCTAACACGTGTTGTAAGTATTCTGTTTAGGTTTTTATGTTGGTAAGGCCACGTAGCACTCTGTATGAAAATCACTGACTGTGCTGTGTGCAGTCTGTTGCTGGTTGGACTCATTCTTGGAATATTCGCTATTGTAGTGTTGGGAAGTTGGATGTGAACCGCGCGTAGCGTTGCGCAGTTGGAGGTGAGCCGCCAGCAGTGGTGGATGTGGAGAGGCCGAAGTAATGGCAGCTATCGACAGGGGATCTCAAGTTGATTCCGTATTTCTAGATTTCCGGAAAGCTTTTGACACCGTTCCTCACAAGCGACTTCTAATCAAGCTGCGGGCCTACGGGGTATCGTCCCAGTTGTGCGACTGGATTCGTGATTTCCTGTCAGGAAGGTCGCAGTTCGTAGTAATAGACGGCAAATCATCGAGAAAAACTGAATTGATATCAGGTGTTCCCCAGGGAAGCGTCCTGGGACCTCTGCTGTTCGATTGATGACCTTAGAAGTTAAGTCGCATAGTGCTCAGAGCCATTTTGACCCACATTCCTCCATTAACCTTTCTTTTGTTCCTTCTCCTAATACCGCCTTCCCATTTTCACATGTTTATTAGATTATCGCTTCGCTTTACGTACTAAGTGTTCAGTATGGTCATAAACTTCAACTTCTTCATCCCTTATTTGCTGTTGTCGTCATTGGTATGCTGATGATTCTAATTACAAGAAGCTTATTACTGAACTGCTAACAAAACTCACTCTCTAACCAACCTACTTATTCACAAAAAATCTTACTCCAGATATAACATTTACTGCTGTTGTTGGTATTACGATATATTCGTCTGACCAGAAAGTCCAGTCTTCTTTCCACTTAACTTCACTGACGCTCGTTGTATCTAGATTAGGTCTTTGCATTTTTCTTTTCAGGTTATCTAGCTTACCAGCCACGTTCATAGTTGTGACATTCCTCGCTCCAGCTCTTAAATGTTAACTTTTAGTTGGCCATTTTTTTTTCACTGTCGCCTCGCTTTTGGTAGTCCATTCCCAGAGGGCTGGATGGGGTCTGGTCAAGAGCATTTCGTCGATGGCGGCATCATGACGACACTTTTTGTCCTGCTCATACTGCGTGACGCACAGCGCACTAGCTTGCGGGACGAAGACGTAAAACAGACCCGGATCGCAACCGCAAATTGACGACCGTAGCATCTGCACCGGCCAGCCGTAGTGCGGTTTGTAGGCGGTTTTACCTACGTCTGCGATTACTTAGGAATTCGAAATTAAATGCCTGGCAGAGGGTTCATCGAATCAGCTGTAACCTATTTCTCTACCGGTCCACTTTCGAATAGCACGCGGGAAAAACGTCCACTTAAATATTTTCGTGCGAGCTTTCATTTCTCTTATTTTATTGCGACGATGATTTTTCCCTATGTTTTTCTGGCGGCTAACAACATATTTTCACACTCTGAGGAGAAAGCTGGCGATTGAAATTTCACGAGAAGGTCCTGCCGTAGCCAAAAACGCTTTTGTTTTAATAACTGCCCGATTCGCGTATCATATCCGTGGCACTCTGTCCCCTATTTCACGACAGTAAAAAACGAGCTGCTTTTCTTTGAACTTTTTCGTTGTCGTCTGTCAGTCCTATCCAATGCGGATCCCACACCGCACATCACTACTCCAGAAGAGGTAGGACAAGCCTAGTGTCAGCAGTCTCTTTAACAGACCTGTTACATTTTCTGAGTATTCCACCAATAAATCGCAGTCTTTGGTTTGCATTCGCCACAACATTACCATCGTGATCGTTCCAGTTTAAGTTATTTGTAATTGTGATAAGTATTTAGTAGAGCTTACACCATTTAGATTTTTGTGGTTTTTCGTGCAACTGAACTTTATCAGATTCTTTTTAGAGCTCGTGTGGATGACTTCACATTTTTCGTGATTTAGAGATAACTACCACTTTGTGCACAATACAGATATCATGAATAAATCATTTAGCAATTCGTTCTTTACATGACGGTAAATGACAGCATCATCTGCGAACAATCTAAGATGACTGAAGAGATTGTCTCCTAAATCGTTTATGTAGATCAGAAACAGCAGAGGGCCTATAACTCTTTCTTGGTGAACGCCAGATATTACTTCTGTTTTGCTCGATGACTTTCCGTTGTTTATTATGAACTGTGACCTTTTTGGAAGGAAATCACGAATCCAGTCACATAACTGAGACGACACTCCGAAGACACGTAATTAAATTACATGTCGCATGTGAGGAAAGATGACAAAAACCTTCTGAAAATCTAAAAATATACAACCTATTTGACATCGCCTTTGGGTAGCACTCTTTACTTCATGAGAATAAGAACTAGTTGTGTTTCACAAGACGTATTGGGTATTTGTCATTAAATAGTTTCCTTCGAAGTGATTCATAATGTTAGTGTATTTTCCAAAATCCTACTGCAAAGCGACGTTAGTGATGTGTTTCTGTGGTCTTCAGTCCAGAGACTGGTTTGATGTAGCTCTCCATGCTACTCTATCCTGTGCAAGCTTCTTCAAGTACCTACTGCAACCGACATCCTTCTGAATCCGATTAGTGTATTCATCTCTTGGTCTCCCTCTACGAGTTTTACCCTCCACGCTGCCCTCCAATACTAAACTAGTGATCCCTTGATGCCCCAGAACATGTCCTACCAATCGATCCTTTCTTCTAGACAAGCTGTGCCACAATTTCCTCTTCTCACCAATTCCATTCAGTACCTCCTCATTAGTTACGTGATCTACCCATCTAATCTTCAGCATTCTTCTGTAGCACCACATTTCGAAAGCTTCTATTCTCTTCTCCTCTAAACTATCGTCGATGTTTCACTTCCGTACATGGCTATACCCTATACAAATACTTTCAGAAAAGACTTCCTGACACTTAAATCTATACTCGATGTTAACAAATACCTCTTTTGTAATTCAACAGATTGCTCCTGTCTCTTTTTTTTTTTTTTGGGTATTGGTGTGACTCTTGCAACTTTCCTGTCTTTGGATACGGATCTTCCTACGAGCGAGCGGTTGGATATGATTGCCAAGTATGAAGGTATTGCATCAGCTACACTGAAAGGGACATTCCTGATACACAATTTGGACCGGAAGACTTGCCTTTCTGATGCGTTTTAAGCTGCTTCGCTACACCACCGAAGATATGAACTTCTAAGTTACTCATGTTGGCAGCTGTTCTTGATTCAAACTCTGGAATATTTCCTTCGTCCTCTTTTGTGAAGGAATATCGGAAAACTGTGTTCAGTAACTCTGCTTTAGCTGGGATGTCATCAATTACGTCACTACTGTTTCGCACAATCAAGGTACTGATTGCGTCTTCCCACTACCGTCTACGCAAATTGCAATTCTGCCTCAGGTAATATGACACCCAAAGAGTTAAAGAATGATGAAACAAAAAAACAAAATTACACGATTCACAGACAGCAGAGCACACGACTTGCCTCCCTTACGTAATTAACAATTGCAGCGATAAGAAGGGCATCAGTCCTCAAAGCTGAATAAAATAAATATGTCAGATCTCGAGGACAACGGACCCAGTACTAGATAGAATGAACGCTAAAGCGAAGATCATGACATTTTTTTTAATAACTGGCCATATGTTATGTGAATACGTATTGTGTGCCTTTGGTACAGTCGTTTCCATTACCTTCTATATTCTCACTCCGTTGATAATTGCTGATTCTTCCGCCTTTAGGAGGTCGTTCCTGTGGGCAAGTGGTTTCTTTGAAGCTCTGCCCACTCCTTCGCTCTCTCTAACAAGACCTTTGGCAGAATGAGGGTGATTCTTTACACCGGAAGTCTTCGGCCGCCTATGCTGATGATTTGTAATCAAAATTTCAGCAGTGTCTGGCACCAAACCCGGGATCCAGGACTCTTTCATTACTAGTCACAGTCGCTATTCATAGCTATTCGTTATATATCAACATCTACAAAAAGTACAAAATTTCCTTCTCCTGAAACTGCAAGCGGAAAATCATTTATGTTCATCAGAGATAACAGAAACCCAAATCGAAACCTTTGGTATCCCGCATCTAAGTACTTCAAATTCAGAGTGCCTATCAATATTTGATTGACATGGAATTGGCACACGTTGCTTTCTGTCATTTAGATAAGACAAAAAACGTATACCTTCAGTGCCCAATATTCCGTAATATTTTTACTTAGCAGTGGGATACCATTGTTCAGACAATTAAAACGTTGGTCACAAAATATTCCAAAAGGAGTGTTTCGTGACATACTGATTCTATTATACCATCTGTGAAAGTAAATATAGCATGTTGAGTTGACAAACCTCTGTGAAATTCAAAGGATTTGCTAGTACTTTTTTGTGTATTAAGTGTGTCTTCTACATACATTATCTTCTTTGAAATTTTTGATAAATATTTGCGGCAATGTGGTGACCCGTAACTCGTTGCCAACGTTTTATATCCAGCTTTGTGAAATGGCTTCATAACAGCTTGTTTAAGTGTGTCTTGACAAATACCGCTGCGAAAGGTACGTTACACAAATAACTCAATATATTGCTTAGTTCAGCAGAACAACATTTCATTATTTTGCTACTGATTTGATTATAATGAATTGAACATTTATTTTTAAGAGCGTTCACAACATTTAAAAGTGCTTTTGGAGATTCTGAATGAAGTTAGATTTTGTCAAAATTGTTGTGGACGGCTCTTCTTAGGACACGTACGCGGTACGCCAAGGAAGTGTTCATAGCCGAAAGAAAGTTGTTAAAATGAAATCTGGGGCTATTTTTAATCAGATCGTTATTTGTTTTTAAAGACATTTCTTTGAATTCTTTTTTGTATCTTATCTTCATTACGTTCTATCTAGGTTTTATGTTGTTGCTAGAGCAACCTACTTTTTCTTGAAAGTACCTACTTCTTGACTAATGACTCTGTTTAGAGTATTCAAAGATAGTAGCGCAGAAGTCGCATATTCATGTGGTGAAATGGAGCACATGTTTATTTTGCACTAAACCGTAACACTATTGGGCTGTGGACTATGTAACAGAATGAAAAGATAGAAAAATCATTTGTTTAGAATAAAAAGAAAAATGATACCAAACGATATCGTCATTCAGTGATCATGGTCGGTTTCAGCAGCTTGGCGTGAATACAGTATGAATTAACCATTGACTGACGATACATAATCGTAGTGTAAGAATACAGTACACAGATTCCAATAGCCCGATCTAGCATCTCTTCTGATCAGAGATGACAACACTCTCGAGCACTTATGTGAAATATCTAGAACATTTCTTGTAACGGGATCGCAAATTAACCACGTACAATATGTAATATTTATGTAAACGCTACAGCCTTATTGATACGCCCGCTAAATCGGCTAGGCAGTACAGGTAATTAGAACTGTGGAAAGGGCTAAATAGGTAGAGGTCAGTTTCACTTCCAATTGTAATTTATTGTAATTTAATAACGTTTACAACCAAAGCGGCACATAGCTGGACCTTTACGAATGCAACTCTTTCATGGCTGAAGGCCTCCAAACAAGAAATCTTAACAAATCAACAAGATAAAAAGCCAATTAAGATAGCAATAAAATAATTAAAAAACCCTCACAGCAAAGTAAATAGAACAAATATAGGCAAGGTGCAATACAAATGGCTGAAGGCCACAATTAAATTTCAAAATTGTAGAATATATTACCATAGGTTTCTAAAGGCAGAAGACCACAATGTTTAAAAACAAGAAATCTTAAAAATCCGCAAGATAAAAATACAAATAAAGAGGGAAATAAAATAAATTAAAGAAAAATATATCACTGATAAGTGGAAAGCCTCAAGGCAAAGGAGATAGAACAAACTTATGCAAGGTGCAATACCAATGGCTGAAGGCCACAATTAAGTTTCAAAATATAGTACCACAATCTTTTAAAGGCAGAAGGCCGCAATGTCTAAGCTTGAAAGATAAAATTAAGACTTAATTTTGAAAAATTTTTAAGAAAAAAGAAGAAATAACGATAAGCCTCAAATTTTAAGTAACTGAAAACAGATAATCAAACACCGGTGGCACGCAGAAGCCACCAGGGAGGTCGGTCTGCTCTCGTTCACTTAGGCGAGACAGGTGGTGATCCCAACTACACTTGATCCGTCGGAACTCAACCAGGGGACAGCCACGGACCGACCGACACAACGACTTGTTCCCCGTCAATCAGTACATGAGAACTCAGACACAAAAGGTTACAAACGCGATAATCCACAATGGAGTATGTATTAGCTGTCAAAATTACATACCATGTTGGACAACGACAACAGGTGAGGAAAGGACACTGCCTGAAATTGCGTTAGTGGCCAGGGCAGGTAACCGGAACACTAACGGTCACTAGGCAGAAAGTTCCGCTGGTACATCTGAATTTGAAACAAGGTAATATAGTTAACTTCACCCAAAAGAACACTGCCTGAATTTACGACTGTGTCCAGGGCTGGTAACCAGAACACTAACGGCCACAAGGCAGAAAATTCCACTGCTGCACTCGAATTGTAGTCAACCAAAATAGTTAATTGCAGCGCATGGCAGCTAAATTTCAGCAGTTCACTCGCTGTTGCTCACAGGAAAACCTCCCCAACAGCAATCCACTGAAACGAACCACCACAACATGAATGGACGCGACTTCGGTAGTTTAAACCACTAATCAGCTTTGACGTCCTTGGTCGGTGAGCCACGAAGCTCTTAGCGATCGGACAGCCCCAAACACGCTCCGCAACAACGGACCGACTGCCTGCTGACCCCCTGGCCGAAAACTATATGCACCAAACCCAAGATGGCACACGGCGCAGA
The DNA here is from genome assembly GCF_021461385.2 of Schistocerca piceifrons. Taxonomy (NCBI): domain Eukaryota; kingdom Metazoa; phylum Arthropoda; class Insecta; order Orthoptera; family Acrididae; genus Schistocerca; species Schistocerca piceifrons. Next base: position 680,916,993 of record NC_060141.1, on the reverse strand, counting down.
TATCGATACACATCACTGCTGCCACACGTAGAAGGAAGAAGAACCACGACGTAACCGCAACAAGGGCGGAAAACCAAACACAGGTAGACAGCGAAATTCACGAAAATGCATAGTTGGGAATGAGCACGGCTTACTTATCTCGAATGTTAACAACATACTCCCTATCACCAAAGGGACATTTCACTACTATGTTATTTTTCCAGAAATTCTCTATGAATTTGATATATCACGACTAACTTAACTGGAAATGAGAAAATGCAACGACAGGTATTACAGAGAGAATTTGTAATTACAACATGAATAACTGAAATTAGTATTATAAAAGCAGGTACGAAGAGCTCTCTGGTAGGATGCAGCAACATATGCATTATTCAAATTAGTGAGTAATTTCTGTGAAACTGGGGACATACTATCGGGGGACGTTTGGAAGAGTACCATCCACACTGTGCCGAGGAAATCAAGGACGGATAAATGCGAAAATAGCTTGTAATCACACTGATAAATCATACGACCAAGATGCAGATCAGTATATTACGCAGAAGAATAGATAAAAATGGGTCTCTGCTAGATGATCAATTCATCGTTATGAGAGATAAAAACACAATTGTGGCTTTTGATGGTGCAAGCAAGACTGAAGCCTCTTTCATGAGATTTACTGGCCAAGTAAATTTATTCAACAACGAAATGCTGTTGATGTTTCTTTAAGTCATCAGGAAACAAACTGGTGAGTCAAAACATGGTGAACACTTCTATAATAGCGTGGTGGTTCAATCTTGGAACGCAACACAGCAGCGAGTCTGCATTGCGTGAATTGGAAAAATCATAGGTATGTTTCGGGAGGCACGTGTCACCACACTACGCACATGCCACACAGTTCCCCTAAATTAAAGACCGGTGGTTTGTGAGCACAGAGCTGAAAACCGATAGTATCATAATTATGTTCTGTCGGGTTCAGGTTAATTTGGTAACCAAACGTGAGTTCATAAACAAACTCCTCAAAATTTTGCAGCACGATTCTGGCCTTTTGATGTGGTCTGTTGGAAGATACCACCTCAATTGCGGAAGACAGATCTGTTCGATGACAATCAGGAGAGGCGAGCCGGAACCAGAGGGGCAGTTCTGACGTTGCACTTGATAGTGAAAGCAAGACTTACGAAAAATTAAGACAAGTTCATAAGATTTGTCGACATACCAAAAGTGGTGTGTAAAGTAAACTGGTGCAAGATGTTAGAAATTCTGAGGAAAAAGATGTAAGCTACAGTAAAAGAATATTTAAGAGAATCACGGGGAGCAATATGAATGGAAAACAAGAATAAAGTGCTCGAATTAAGAAACGTGTAAGTCGTGGGTGTAATCGGTCGGCCACACCGATCACTCTCTTACATCAAAGAAGAAAGACGACAAAGAAGAAAGATTGGAGTTGCATTAAAATTCAAGCTCAAAGGATACCAATGGTAAGTTTCACTGATAACATTGCTATCCTCGCTGAAAGTCAAGAATTACAGGACGTTTTGAATGAAGTGAACACTTTAATGAGTGCAGTATGTTAATTGATAGTACACAGAAGAAAAACGAGTGTAATAAAGAGTACGATAAATTAGATTATTGATGTACTTAGCATCAACAGTAGAGACCACGCAGTAGAAGAGGTTAAGAAACTCTTTTACTTTGGAAGCAAGTCAGGGGTGCTGGCTTATAAAAAATATTGGGGGGGGGGGGGGGGGGCGGCATGCTGTGGGTCTTGCCCCGGGAAGTTTTCTAAATGTTAGATGAGAAATAGTGAGTAATAAAGTTTTTTAAGCAATTTAGAGTCATATGATCAACATCAGAACCCCGAAAACTGGACTCTCGGTAACTCGACACTCTGGGGAAACTCGACAAGCCTGACACATTTTTTGGCTTTGAAAAAAGAAACAAAACATAAAAACGCAGGGTATTTTTGTAAAAAGCTAATTTAATTTACATTAATAATCATGCTTGTTGACTATTACAAGGCAGTGAATATATAGCTCTGAGAAGACTGAAACTATATTTAAATAAATCCCAAACTATCATTAAAAGAATAAAACATAAAATATTGCTGTCACACAGTAATAGCACTTTGATTAATAAGTGAAATAGGTAATTTAAGCTTACTTTGAATAAGGCTCAGGGTTCATTAAATAAAAACAGTATCTCAGAGTTAATGTTTTAATAAAGTTAATACAGTATGCCTAATACTTTCAGTCAAAAAGTACGTAAATAGCGGGTTTTAATTGGGTCTTACACTCTAAAAATATTTAAGTATTTGAGAATAACTAATACAGTAATATAGTAATACAGTACTAAATTGGTACTAATATTTCGAAACTGAAAATTTAACATTATTTATGTATTAATTATCTACTTTATAAAGTTTTTTAATATTGCTCTAAATGTCATTATTAGGGCTAGAGTGTCTTTAGAATGTCGACTGTTTGATTGGCTTACTGGTTAGGAAGTCGTTGAGGACTGGTCGGATATCCAATCTATCCAAAATATCTCGGTGGGCATGAAGAACAGCCATGTTGTTCAATCGTTTCTGTCCCATTGTTGATCGGAGATATGACTTCAGACGTCTAAGGGCGCTAAATGACCGTTCTGCTGTTGCTGTCGTGATTGGAACTACTTGGAGAAGCTTAATGCTCTTCACTAGTCCACATAACATTTTTCCAACTGCAGGCTCTTGTGTAATGCACTTTCTTGCATCACACATATTTTTAAGACCAGTTGCTTTTTATTAGCGATATCGTCTAAAATATTCAAGTGTAAGCGCAGTCTCTCGATGTCTAGGCCATTTTTGAAAAACTCAGTTGATTTTTCCAAATTTGCTTCGTCTTGGTTTACTAAAAGCAAGCACTCTTGTTCAAATGCAATGACCTTTTCAAGTCCAGTTGAAGCGAACCGTTCAGTAATGCAAGGTTGCACCGTTTCACAAACTTCAATGTAAATAGCTTTGTAGTATTCCTTTGGGGTTTTGAAAGTGTGCAGTGAGCTGGCTTCGTTGTTTTCATACTGCTTTGGTATACTTCAATTCCAAGGAAGCGAAGGATCATCAGCTTGTGAAGGTTTTTCTTTTAAACACAATTCCCAAAAGTGTTCAAAACAATCACGCCTTCCATTCAGTCTACAAATCAAGCCCTCATATATTTTTTCCAGATCAGCAACACTTAGATGAGGCCACTGAATTTCTTCATTACTTACATACTTTCCGTGTCCGGAACTAGACTTCAGACTTCCAAAAATCGGTAGCCAATATGGCCTTGTCATTTGCCTCCCATAAATCATTCATTGTGCAGGGCCGGTCTAAATATGGACAGATAAGCAGGTGTTGAGGATCCTGGACAGAGCCACACAGACAGAGAGTGTTCTCATTCTCTTTTAGGAAACCCCATTGTTGCAGGTTTGTCTTGCACTTTGGCACTTCTACCCCCATACGGTTTAGGGTTCTCCAGACTGTGTATGGTAGGTCTCCACCAGGTGCCAGTTCTTCTTTTATATCTTTATGGGGGTTTCTCAGGTCGATTTCCTACCTTTTCAAACGATTCTCTGCAGGCGACCCTTCCAGGGCTCGGGTACGAGACAGGAAACTCTTCCTCGAACAAAGCCGTCGGTCAGCAGGCTGGTGTCCATATAAAGGGTGACGCATGTCCTTCTCATGCTTGGTTTTTTCGGCTTCGGCAGCGATGTCACGTCGTATGTTGGGCGGTGCGATCCACATGATTAAGTACATCTTGTGCACTGGGGTTGGCCTCAAGCATCCGGTAACAATCCGTGCCATTTCATTCACCGCGACATCAACTTTTCTCGCGTGTGTTGGTGCAGACCATACTGGAGCGGCGTATTCCGCGGCTGACACACTGAGCGCAACGGCTGAAGTTCTCAGGACTTTTGGGTTTGTACCCCAGGATGCGCTGGTTAGTTTCCTGATGGTGTTGTTTCTAGTTGAGACTTTTTCTCTTGTGGCGTTACAAGGATGTTTATAAGTCAGTGTGCGATCCAGCGTGACACCAAGATATTTGGGCGTTTTACAATGCTCGAGACGTTCACCTCTCCATATTATATTTAATTCACGATTTGCCTCCCTGTTCTTTAAATGGAATGCACAGACCTGCGTCTTGGAAGGGTTCGGCCTTAGGTAGTTTGCCTCATAATACTGGGAGAGAGCTTCCAAGGTACTGGTTAATTTCTCCTCTACATCCATAAAATTGTTACCTTGGGCTGCAACTGCAGTGTCATCGGCATACATAAATTGGCGCGTGATGTTAGGCACTGGTTGGTCATTTGTATTATTTCTTCATTGACATCCCCTAATGTGTTCATTGCATGGCAATAAAGATGTAAAAAGAAACAAGAAGCTCGCATAGTCCATCGCCTCGGGCAAAGGGGTCGTTCGTTGGCACTCATACAGCGTATGCTTCGGAAAAGTCCCATCCTTTTGTTGGATTCTGTTACGGTGTTTATTAAGTCCTTGGCTAATGCCATAATATCCCTCATAGACTTAAGATGGCGGAGACTATCTACAACTGCCAAGTCTAAGCTGTGAGCAGTACAGTGCACATAACGTGCTTTTGGTTGTATATCCAAAACTATCTTTTTTAGTCCTTTGAACTTACCTCTCATATTCGAGGCACCGTCATAGCAGTGTCCTATTAAGTTATCCATGGACAAATCAAGACGAGCAAAAACGTCTTTTAAAATACTAAATAGAGTTGGTGATTCAGTGTTGGGGGTCTCATACAAGCCAATAAAATCTTCGTTGATGATTAAGGAATCATCGACATTACGAATATGACACTTATACGTGAATCGAAGAATCACTTGTTTTTTCAATCATAATAGAAAAATATTCAGTCTCCTTGATTGAAGCCAATACCAATGATCTCATTTCGAATATCGTGGAAGGTCCACTTAAACCCCGAACGCCCTAACCAAACTTTAGACTCTGGTATGTCATTCTTTCGTAGTTCCAACAATTGAAAAAAAAATTGAGTTTACGTCTTCATGCCCTCTAATTGCTAGTCCTTGTCAGCAAAGAAATTGTACGGTAGTAAAAATTGTCTCAAGAGCTAAATGGGCTTTCTTCATACCACTATCTAACTGTTCTTTCAATTTGGAGGCCACACTTAGATTACTGACAGAATTTAGTTTCAGAACACCTTCTTTATGTGTAAAAATATTTTCATGAAGACAGAATTTTTCCAAAGCCTTCCAATTAGAAAACCCTACAGAAGTAAATGCATCTTCCTTGTTCCGAAGAAAATTGTAGTAGGTTTTTAGCTTCTGCCTCTTTGCAGGTTTTGCAAAACACTTTTTTGGTAGATGCTTCATATTCTAGCCATGTGTATTTGATCAACCGAGACTTCTGAAATTATCTTCCCCTACCACATTGTCCAGGTTTCGGCTGTGAACGGTTCTCACCTGAAGACGACGAAGCAATTGACGACACAATAATTGTTGGAGGTTGACTTGCAGTATCATCAAATTCCAAGCCCGTCTTTTTCATAAGAAATTTATTCATTGGGGTAAAAAATTTATCCGTTGCAAACTTAATTGAGTATACAATAAGAGACTAAAGTAAACGAATAAAATGTAATCATATAAAATAGTCCACTAGACACTAAAGTCGGAACACTAAACACATCTGCAGCAAGCACTGAACGACACTATCCACACTGAATGATTGCGACAGCAGGCTGGGCTCTATATACCCGTGGCGTCATAATGTCTCGAAGCGTCAAGGCGACGCAGTGCCAGGCGCTTCTGCTCCAGGCGTTTTGATGTCGCTGTGGCCGCAGCGCTGGCCTGCCGGTGCCAGACTTCACCCGCATGTTCGCACATCGGGACAAATTCTAAGTGTGCCTGCAGCACCGTACCATTATAATGATTAACACCGCTCGTTTACAGTTAACCTGCTTAATAACGTAATAATTATTTGTTTTAACTCATTTCTGAATGTATTTTAAAAGGTAACTACCGTCAAACAAGGAAAATAAAATATTCCAACATAATTTTGTGATTTTTCAAAGTGTAATATAACTAATAATGTTCTTAAATTATTGGAGGGGGGGCTCTGCCCCCCCCCCTCACACACACACACACACACACAAACGAATTTTTGGGGGCTCGGGCCCCCTCAGGCCCCATGGAGTTAGCGCCTGTGAAGCAAGGTCACATATGAGGAATGAAAGAACTACGAAATAAAAAGCAGATTCACAGGCAACACCTAGAGAATTCTGATAGTATCAAATATCTACCTTTATCTGAGGATAAGGTTTCTGGAAATTTTCGTCTAGAGCACAGCATCGTTTACAGTAGTAGTTAATCATGGGCTGTGGAAAGTCAGAGAAGAAGATAATCGAAGCGTCTGTAGAGTGGTGCTACACGCGGGTGCAGAAAATTAGGTAGACTAATGATGTAAAGTATAGACAAAGAAAAGAACGTATGAAACATACTGACAAGAAGAAGGGGTGGGATGATGGAACATGTGTTAAAAAATCGGGTAAATTGTTTTTCTTCTCGTGTCACAAACATACATAGATGTACAGTTAACATCTATCAAATCTTTGACCAATATTTGGCATTTTCCAGTCCCTCTTCTGCCGTTTAGTGGAGGTCTTCTGCAATACAGGAACCTGGACACAGTTGACTCTGAAGCATGTGCTGGACAGTCTGGACTTCTCCATAACAGCACTTAATATTGTCTTCTGTACTGTAGTCCCATCTTACCAGATGAAACCTACCCACTCCTGATATCAGCTTATTCAAAGACTTCCAAGTCATCCATTCCCTGTCATGTCCTGGAGGCAGAGTTTCAGAAACATTTTTCCTACCGGGCGGAAGGGAAGTCTTATTCCCCCAAAGTTGCATGCTGGCATTTTCAGCTGTGATTGCAAGTACCTTTGATGTTCTAAGAAATCTCTGCCTTGACTTCAATCGCTTCGAATACAGCATATGCCTACACAGGAGATGGGTTTGTTCTTGTTACGTTTTCTTGCTTTCTTACTTTATTCGCTGCAATTTCTCTTCGAATGGAGAGTGGGCTATTTCTGCAAGGTGGTAAATCCATTCGATAAGAGTATACTTGAGACAACCTGCAATAATTCTGCAGGTGTTGTTGAGAGCTACGTCTATCTGTTTGGCATGTGATGAATTATATCAAACAGGATAAGCCTGCTCTGCTGCAGAACAGGCTAATGCAAGTGCAGAGGTTCGGATGGTTTCAGGTTGACTGCCCCACTGTGATCCGACCAGTTTTCTCGACAGATTTTTCCTGGCGGAAATTTTCAACTTACAATTCATGGAGTGTCTCTTGAAAGTAAGATATCTGTCCAGCGTCACTCCTAGGTCTTTTGGAGTGTAGCAGTGTTGTAACCCACCTTCTGACCGTACTACCATCATCTTACGAGTAGCTTCCCTATTTCTCCAATGACAAGCAGACACTTGAATCTCTGAGGGGCTTGTTTAAGCTGATTTGTGCTATAATATCTTGATAGATCTCCAAGGGCGTTCGTGAGGGTGTTCTCCACTGATTCAAAGTCTTTGCCGGGGCATCAGCATAAAAGAAACTTTTGGTGTTGGTGGCTATAGGTTGGTCGTTTGTGTACATGTTAAATAGCATTGGAGCCACCACGCTTTCATGGTACTAGAGGGAGTCAGAGAAATGTAAAACTTGGGGGAAGACAAAGACAATACATGCAACAAATAATGAGGGTGCTAGGTGCAGTCATTACTCGCAGATAAACAGGGTGACACAAAACAGTAATAGAAATGGAAATGCGCTGTGGCTAGGTCCTCCCGACGGGTAGACCGTTTGCCTGGTGCAAGTCTTTCGAATTGACGCCACTTCGGGGATTTGCGTGTCGATGGGGATGAAATGATGTTGATAAGAACAACACAACACCCAGTCCCTGAGCGGAGAAAATCTCCGACCCATCTGGGAATCGAACCCGTGCCGTTAAGCATGACATTCCGTCGCGCTGACCACTCAGTTGCCAGGGCCGGACAAAACAGTAATACTGTGACACGATAAACACGGCACCGAAGAAGATTGCACAGTGTGGACTGCAGACTGCATCCAGCGTACTTCAGAACCAACACAAGTAGATTTATTTGGGTAAAGTGGTAACGCTTATTTTTGGGGAACTGAGCTCACGTACAGAGTAGTTAGCAACACTATCATTGCAGGCTGCCACACATACCATAAGATCTGAAATTTTTTGTGGTTTGTTACTTGTGGTTGGGATGATTACAATAATAAAAACAGTTAAGAAAACCATGGTGATCCAGTTAGATTCATTCAATCGAGAACTGTCTCTTGCATTCAAGCGGAAAACCAGACATCAGTAACCAAGAGAGACTGAACATCTTGCGACCGCTGGAGGGCTGAGAAGTGAGTGCTACGGCACTGTAGCAGACCAAACTCCAGCGCCAGGGAGTCAGTCGGGCGATGCTTCCGCCTTCCGCACGAGGGGCCAGTTAGCTCCGAGTTGGCCGCGAGCTGTGCGGCGAGCGTTGTTAAAACTTGCTGCCAACAGAAACGAATCGATGGCAGACGGCGCCGGCGGGCCGTGAAACATGCGACGCGACACGTCCGAGGAGCGGAGCCAGTGCGGTGTACGAGGGGGGGGGGGGGGGGGGGGGGAAGCAAAGGGAGTCTTCTCGCTTCTGCGAAAAGCCTCTCCGCCTTATCTGCTGTGCGCTTAAGCGAGGAAAATCCGTTCTGCAGCCGTTTCATATTTCACACGGTCACGGTAGTTCTGTAGTAAACAAGCGATGGCTATTCTTTCTGTTCCCGTCCTGATTACTCATTTTCCGAATTCGTTCAGAGATTATCTGAGAAAGTGTACTATCCAATAGATCTCCCTCGAACTGCTGTCACTACGCTAGGATAAGTCCGGGAAAGTTGGGCACTATTTTGTCTTCAGCATAACATTTATATGTTTTCCAACTTTTCTCGACTTCTGGCAGCGTGTTCATGTAGAAAGATAACTTCAGCGCAATATACCATTCACCACCCAGTTAAAATACAAGACATATGATAGAATGGAAATATACATGAGCGGTCCCTCTCACCCTTATATGTATGGGTGAGATGGACCAGTGTAATGAGAGACATGGCACTCCGTCTTCAGGCCACGAGTGACCTACCGGGACCATCCGACCGCCGTGTCATCCTCAGTGGAGGATGTGGACCATTTAAAATTGGCTATACATGAAGAATCAATTAAGATTTCATATTTTTGTTTTAAATATGTTGTAATGAATACAGAACAGAGATAGTAAATATTTTAGTTCAAAACAATTTTATCAGCTTTAAACTATGGCTTTTCTAATTAGTTGTTGGCTTTTTTTTCAAGCATTAGCCTGTCTTTCTCTCACCACAGTGTAACGTAGCAAATTATTACGAGATGTCATCTTGCATTGAAAGCGTAGCTTGCCTTGTAGCCGGAAGGAGAGCGGATCTCACGCCCGCAAAGCTAACGCCGGCTACTTGGCCGAGCGAGCCGTTGAACTTGCGTAACGCTGCATGCAGTACCTTACACATACTCTCTGTGAACGTGAAGATGTACTATTAAATATTAATCGATCTTTTTCATACTTTGTATACCAAATTCACCGGATAACACAACCATATTGTTCACTATTTTCGGAGATATAAGTTTTTAAGTAAGACACGTAATAACTATTCTGTCATTGTGAAACCCAGTTAGGTACTGCAATGTATTCATCTACTGTATAAATTGAAACTACAACTAAGAGGATAGGTTAATATAATCTAATTGTTTAGAATTTTCTTTAGTTTCATTGCCATTTATTCCTGACGTAATTTACTTTGGACTGGAAAATTATTATTTCTTTGTGTTTTGGTTGTGTGTGTGTTTTCGAGAGACTAGAATGAATGGAGGACATACGTAGCGTTAGAATGAGATATTTTATTAAAATTAAGTAAAGGTAAGCGTGAGAAAGTTGTGTAACAGGAGAATTTGTGACGTGTGTCCGACTGAGACTAATTTTGTAAAAGGCAGTTGAGCATTAAATTTGTTAGTAATTTATTTTGCGGAAAAGAATCGTATTTTGTTTTCATTCAGTTTTATATAGCTTCGGAATTATGAGATTTCTAGTCCAAGTTAAGTGCGGTAATTTGATTGGCTGACATTAGAAACACCACGTGTATACAAATGCTCGAGATAAACTGATTGGCTGCTTAACACACTAGCCAATAGGAATTCAGCATTTCCAGGGCGTTTGAGTAGGGCTTTATGCATCAAATCTACGAGTCGATATAGTCGCTCAGGAGCCCACGTCTTGTCAACACCTATGTTGAATCGCGCTGATCAGATTTGTACCAAAATGAAGAAATCCGCGCGATTGATTAGTTCACTTGTAGTTGATGAAAAGCGACTACATTGTTGAATATTTTGAAAATGCTTAAGCTTTATGAGTGTTTTACTGTAGGAAATTTCGCATGTGAACATTTCAAGTCGTTCATAAACTCCGCGTGGCGTGTTTCGTACAGATTACGAGGCATTATGGCAAGCACTGAACTACAAGAAGACTACTTAACTCGCAAGTAGTCGTGGATCGGTGACTGTTTAGGATGTTTCAAATATCGGGTCCGACTAAATATCTTATGGCTGCTTTTGGGTGTGAACTTGTTACAGAGACAGTCTGTAACATTGCATAATTAATGTCGGGATATTAAATACGAACCTGATAGCCGTTTTCCTCGTTTTAGAGACAATGAACCAACTAAAAGGAAATTTTAGACATATTCGATAAGGTTTCGGGATTGCAGTCATCTTCAGGTGAGTGTCCGCCAGTGGTAGGTATTCAGTCGATGTTTCGTTAACGCTGCTTTTGTCGGCTAAACCAGTATTGTAAGTAGCCTGTCTGCATGTTGGCTGCGCTATAGATAGTGTTAATATTGTTGACGGCACTCTGCGCTGCGCCCTCGGCAAGAGATTCTGTGGTTGAGCGGACTAGGGACTAGCAGTTAGCGAATGGATAGAGAAGTCAATGGACATGGTGTTGTTTTTTTTTTTTTTTTTTTTTTTTTTTTTTGGAGCCTCTGTATTGGTAGGGCATACACTGTCAAGTGAGACGCAAGGAAATGTATGATGACGTATGTTTGATTGGTAATGTTAGGCCAGTGGAATTATTGACAACTATATAATTTTTGGAACTGCATGTCACATGAATAAGGTAAAATTTTCTAAATACATTGTTTGCTCTTCAACAAAACCTTTCTTTCGCTAACCATAGGCCTTCTAGTAGTTAGAGTCTATAGCAGTTACAATATTTTTATTTAGCTGGCTGTAATTGCTGCTTGGTGTAATTACTATAGTTTGCGTTATGAAGATTTCCTATGAGGTAAGTGACTTATAAAAGAAATGTTGGGTTTCCACTATCAGGATTCGTGACTGAAATGAGTTTAGGCAATTAACAGAGTTCGAAGTACTTTCGTATTTCTTGAATTTTTTTATTTTTATTATGTTAGGATCTCTTGAAATTCAGGGCCATTCCCCTGTGTTAATTATTGGAAGTCATGTTGTCACAGTGTAGCAGTCAGATTGCGTTTGGCTCGTACGTTGTGGGTAATAAATGAATAGGTTAGGTTTCAGTTGTCTTTGTAAGAGAAAATTCTGTAAGTCAATGTTTAAATGATAAAAATAATTAAAGACTTACTTTCAGTATCTGCGATCGCAGAGTGAAGGGGTGGATAACCCGAAGCCTGTGGAGGTAGGTGGACAGATTGTTTAATGGAAAGTGGGAGAGCAACCCTCCCCGCCGCAACAGCAATTACACTTTTTACCAAATGTTGACCATCATGAACTGGAAACATACTGAATCCAATCGTAATTTTCTCTAGTTTCGTAACAGATTTCGCCACAAACAATGCATTCATCCTCATTTCGTTCATCATATTTTTGGTAATCTTCTACATCTGGTGAAAACGGTGAGCTAATTACAGTATTTTTCTTAGCTTATTCAGTCTGTTTTACTGTTTTTTGAGGTTAGTATCACGCTTAGAGAATTGTCAAACTCGAAGTAAGAAAACTGCATCAGTATTGCGCAAGCTAAGCCCTAATACTAAAATTATTTTTAAAAAACTCTCTCTCTGTCCGAGCAGGTCTTGGAAGATCCAGCGGTTCCGACCGGCCGCCGTATCATCCTCATCCCACAGGCGTCACTGGATGCCGATATGGACGGACATGTGGTCAGCACACCGCTCTCCCGACCGTAAGTCGGTTCACGAGACCGGTGCCGCTACTTCTTAATCAAGAGGCTCCTCAGTGCGCCTCACAAGGGGCTGAGTGCAGCCCACTTGCCGACAGCACCCGGTACACCCGAAGGCACCCATCCAAGTGCTAGCCCAGCCCGACAGTGCTTAACTATGGTGATCCGACGGGAACTTGTATTACCGCTGCGGCAAGGCCGTTGGCATAAAATTAATTAACTAAACGTTAAAACTTTTCGACTTAGCTGAACAAAGAACAAATAATATAATTTTTCTCCAGAACTAACATGAAAATGAGAGCAACATTTCTGCACAAGTTTCTTCATAAAAGAGATCCCTTCCAAGTAGCAAGAGTAGCTCTCCAGCGTCGCATCTGTGAAATATGCCTCCTAGTAGTCTAACTGTGCGGGGCTTACCCTGTATGAAACGTGTTGAGTTTCATTGACACTTGTGGTGACGGTACTCACGAGTCCAGAGATTACCGCACTACAATCGATAAGCCGCGCTCTAAACACTCGTAGAGCAGCAGCTGTATGGAATGGCAGTACCAACTCTACCGAGGACCGCCAGGGGCCGCACCTGCCAACCCATTGGCATTACATGTGTGGACAGCGACTGGTCGATGCCCCTTAGATACTGGACTGCTGAGCTATGGCAGACAGTTCTCTTCAGTGCGCCGAACAGCGTACAGTCTCCAGTTACCGCCGAGTCTACAATGTGCAGTAATCGTCCGACGTATCCGAGACTTGGGTTCCGTAGTCAACGTAGACCAGCTCTGACCTGTACATAGGCATCACTCAGAGGCACAGTGAACGGACTTTAACCGTTCAGAGGATTTAATTTCAGACATCTAATGGTGCTGACATTTCGCAAGAGGAAGAATCATTTAATTTGAGTAATTCTTCATGTTGTTGTTGTTGTTGTTGTGGTCTTCAGTCCTGAGACTGGTTTGATGCAGCTCTCCATGCTACTCTATCCTGTGCAAGCTTCTTCATCTCCCAGTACCTACTGCAACCTACATACTTCTGAATCTGCTTAGTGTATTCATCTCTTGGTCTCCCTCTACGATTTTTACCCTCCACGCTGCCCTCCAATGCTAAATTTGTGATCCCTTGATGCCTCAAAACATGTCCTACCAACCGATCCCTTCTTCTAGTCAAGTTTTGCCACAAACTTCTCTTCTTCCCAATCCTATTCAATACCTCCTCATTAGTTACGTGATCTACCCATCTTATCTTCAGCATTCTTCTGTAGCACCACATTTCGAAAGCTTCTATACTCTTCTTGTCCATACTAGTTATCGTCCATGTTTCACTTCCACACATGGCTACACTCCATACAAATACTTTCAGAAACGACTTCCTGACACTTAAATCTATACTCGATGTTAACAAATTTCTCTTCTTCAGAAGCGATTTCCTTGCCATTGCCAGTCTACATTTTATATCCTGTCTACTTCGACCATCATCAGTTATTTTACTCCCTAAATAGCAAAACTCCTTTACTACTTTAAGTGTCTCATTTCCTAATCTAATTCCCTCAGCATCACCCGACTTAATTTGACTACATTCCATTATCCTCGTTTTGCTTTTGTTGATGTTCATCTTATATCCTCCTTTCAATACACTGTCCATTCCGTTCAACTGCTCTTCCAAGTCCTTTGCTGTCTCTGACAGAATTACAATGTCATCGGCGAAGCTCAAAGTTTTTACTTCTTCTCCATGAATTTTAATACCTACTCCGAATTTTTCTTTTGTTTCCTTTACTGCTTGCTCAATATACAGATTGAATAACATCGGGGAGATGCTACAACCCTGTCTCACTCCTTTCCCATCCACTGCTTCCCTTTCATGCCCCTCGACTCTTATAACTGCCATCTGGTTTCTGTACAAATTGTAAATAGCCTTTCGCTCCCTGTATTTTACCCCTGCCACCTTTAGAATGTGAAAGATAGTATTCCAGTCAACATTGTCAAAAGCTTTCTCTAAGTCTACAAATGCTAGAAACGTAGGTTTGCCTTTTCTTAATCTTTCTTCTAAGATAAGTCGTAAGGTTAGTATTGCCTCACGTGTTCCAACATTTCTACGGAATCCAAACCGATCTTCCCCGAGGTCCGCTTCTACCAGTTTTTCCATTCGTCTGTAAAGAATTCGCGTTAGTATTTTGCAGCTCTGACTTATTAAACTGATAGTTCGGTAATTTTCACATCTGTCAACACCTGCTTTCTTTGGGATTGGGATTATTATATTCTTCTTGAAGTCTGAGGGTATTTCACCTGTCTCATACATCTTGCTAGGCAGATGCACCCTGGCCCTGTGACTTTGTACGACTGCACGGAGCACCCTAGAACGCCTCCCTACTTAATCCAAATTCCCATTCTTTTCTTCATATTTAATCAATATTATTTTATTACTAATTGTTGGGAATATTTCTGATTGAAGACAACCTTCGAGTCCTGCTGCATTCTCAACATAACTATATGATTGTAGATACATTTTCCACTTCTCAAACATTTATGATACATATGTGTATACACGGACTGAAGCGACGAATGAAAATTTATAACAAGGCTGGTATTCGAAATCTGGTCTCTTGCTCACTTGACAGATATACTACCGACCTCGCCGCCCTGGCACAGGAGAAATACCAATGGGCTTAGTCACAAATGGGAATTTGGATTAAGTAGGGAGGCGTTCTAGGGTGCTCCGTGCAGTCGTACAAAGTCACAGGGCCAGGGTGCATATGCCTAGCAAGCAGGTGACCCAGGTTCTAATCCCGGCCTTGGTGGAAATTTTGCAATATGCATTTATACATGATACTGTAGTTAAATGTTGACGTATTACCTCTGCAGAGGCGGCCCTCAAAACTATTACATCCGCTTCTATCGTCACTCACACGCCATCAACGCATACAGGATACTGCTGTGGTCTTTAGTCTGAAGATTGGTTTGATACAGGTCTCCACGCCAGTTTATCCTGCGGAAGCACGTTCATCTCTGTACAAATATTCCAACCTACATCCATTTGAATCCGCTAACTTTCGTCACACCTTGGTCTCATTCTACAATTTTTACTCCGAACACATCCATTCGTTACCATTTTGACGCTTCCTTGATGTCTCAAGGTGTGTCCTATCACCCTATCCCTTATTTTAGGCAATTTGTGCCACATACTGATTTTTTTCTAACTTCATTCGTGCTGGAGCGGGAATGCTTCATTATCTTAGAACGGGTGCATGTCCGAAAGTACAGACATCACACATATAAATATGTCCATTTACCACCTTTAGTGTCTCATTTCCTAATCTGATTTTGAAAGCATTATCTGGTTTGCTTTGACTATATTCCACTGCCCTTGTTTTACTGTTGTTGATATTCATCTTATAAACTGTTTTCAGGACCTTGTCCATTTCAGAATTGCCCTGGCAGAATTACAATGTCATTGGGAAATCCAAAAATTGTTATTTCTTCCCCTTGAACTTCAATCCTTTTCCAAATATCTTATTGCTTTACTTTATTACTGGTTCAGCATACTCTTTCAGCGACGTGTCTCACACCCTTTTCAACTATTGGTTTCCTTTCGTATCCTTCCACTCCTAGACCTGCCCTCAGGTGACTATACAAGGTACAGGTAACTTCTCGCTCCCTGTAATTATTCCTGTTACCTTCATAATTTCAAAAAGTGTATTCCAGTCAACTTTATTAAAAGCTCTCTAAATCTGAAAAAGCTGAAACGATAGGTTACTTATCATTTAAGGGAAGTTGTAAGGTTAGTATTGCCTGATATGTACCTAAATTTCTCCGGAATATCACACATGTAATATGTAATACATCATTGATAGTTTCCTCCCGCTCCGTTACATCTACAAACTTCTTTGCCCGACAATACTTTACTGGAGTACTAAGTTACTTTATGTCACAGAGCTATACTGACAAGCTTGTCCACAGGGGACACTTTCGGCATAAGCTTTAAATGGAACAAGTGGTCAGCACAGGGCATTTAATTTCTGTGTTGGCAATAACTGTTACTCAGAGTTGTGAGATCTCTGACCTGCCAAGGGTTCCACGGAAAACTAACATACCTTGGTCAGTTTTTCTTTTCTTTTTTTTCTCAAATAATTTTTAATTTCTTCACAATCCATCGACTTGAACTTTCTTATACTTTATTCGATCGAACAACCGGAGATTTACATCAGGCTTATCGTGTAGGGGACAAAAAGGGATCTATGTGCGTCTTAGGGTTCTGTGGCTAAGGTCCCTTCCGCTCATATCGCAGTATGCATTTTCATGGAATTTAGACGCTCCACGCCACTCTGGTAAAATTTATATTTTGTGTGTACTTTATTTCTACCTGACTATACAGTTCGTGGCCCGTGCTCTAAGTATATCGATCAGCACATTTTTGGTTATTTTTTTTCAATTATTCTCTGTGTTACTGTGTTTTAGTGTTCCGATACTGATAATTATTCAATTTAGTCTTCGAAAAATCTCTTATTTCATTGCAGCTACATGGTTCCCACATCTCATCTACTATACTAACGTAATGAACGTATGCCGTGTATCTAAAATTGTGCTTTCCTCCCATTTACGATACTTTCAGTCTCTCCAGATATCCGTGGGATTAGTTTTCCATTCGGAATTTATTCTCACTTCATTCGTTTGAGACAAAACTATAATAACACTGGCAAGTATGTAGCTCAGGGCAAAATTCGCACAAAGAGCAATAAAATTTTGTATTCGTGCGGATCTACTACCTTCACGTGTTTAATAAACGTAAGCATAGTTCGTAATAGGCTGTAACGTAGTGAAAGGTCTCTGTTGGATTCCTTTCATGTTGATTTCTTAAATCTGTTGTCATTTATGGCATAAATTTCTCTTCTAAATTTACTGTGGCGTTTATGACTATCTGGGAGGAGACTGAGTAGTGGAACGTGTTACTTTTACACATAAACAAGAACGATCTGTCACGCTACTACACTTTAAAACACAGTTTATATGTAATTCATGTCACACAGTCTGATACGGAACCTACATCCACTTTCTTTTATATACTGTATATGATAACATACTGTCATCCCCCTTCCCTTCTGTGTGAGAGGATGAATGAGGAAATGTATTTCTAGTTGCATGCTTGAGGGTAGCAGACAAGCCTGTCTGCTAGAGAACAGTGAGACCAACGTCGGAACAGGTAGCTACGCCTTCTAAAAGCAGAGAGGTTTCTATCCTTAGTATGGTCCTGTCCATCCCTTGTCATGTTCGTATACGAAGCTGCCTCTTTGGTCACTTCCGTTTGTATCTGGGAAGCACGCTCGGTAGGAGCGCAGGTCAGTCTGTCCGCGGCGAGCGTCTGAAGTGGTAAGATCTCCGGCTAAGCGCGTGTCTGCTAAGTCCGTAGGATAATGGATTTCTTAAGTTCAGCCTAACTGAAAACTTAATCACTTTTATTTCAGGTTTAGCTCTAAAATATCTAATGTTATCTTAAATTGCAACGCAGTGTAATTCGAGTATGAAGTTCAGAATATCTTCTGGTAGTTGCTTTGTCACTACTTTGTGAGTAAAGTGGAGCCACGTATTGATCAGTAACTCTAACTAAGATCATCAATCTTAAATGCGAATGTGCGTGAGATTATAACGTCTCGTCTTGACAATATTTTTCAATATAGCAACTTTTCTTTATGTTCAACCCACATGGGGTGTACTTTGTGAGACCAGTACCACGTGCTTATGCAATTGTTTGGCCCATCAGGTTAAGAGTAAGACGATAGTAACCAGTTCAAGGTTTTTCTTTTGTAAATTGCGTTTCGAAGTAATTTATGTTAATTATCAAAATTATTGTGGAGTTACACTCTTTGTGTAAGCCAAGTTGACCATGTGAAGCATGTGGTGTAAGCATCAAAGTAGCCCTCAGCTATTCTTTCCGGGAAGATTTCACAGAGAGCTAGTATGAATTTAGTATACCAGTGTGTGGTAATTTCATGACGGATAGGATTGCGCTACGAACGTAACTTCTTTGAGTGAAAATTGAATAGGTTGGTTGTGGTTAATTTCCTCTTGTATATGTTTCAACGTTCTTCGTGTGTTCCTTTATGAATGCAGTGTTGTATGCAGTCTCCCAATCTTGGCTCCATATTTGATGTGTTTCGTAAGATTACAAACTCACATTTTCACAGTCCTAAATAAGGCACCAGCTTAGTTATGACTCACGTTTAATATGCTGAAATTTCAATGATCAATGTTAAAATAAATTTCCAAATATAAACTGATTTATTTCTTTTATTTAAATTCTCTTATATATATATATATATATATATATATATATATATATATATATATATATATAAAATCACTGGTTGTCGTATGACTATTAAAAGATTATAATTAATGTTAATCTGGTTGGTAATTTCGTAAGCTAGACTGGATACCTGGTGAAAAAGTTGCTCAGTAATGCAAGATTAACTTCCCCAGACAGCTCACAGCTTTTAACCCACTTTTATGGTCTTGAATAGTAGCACCGCTTGCAGAATAAATTAAAGCAACAACATTACAGTAGTTTTCATTTAATGCTGCTATGAGCTAATTTATATTAGTTGTCATTGTCAAGCACTTAGAAGACCAGCAGGGAAAGCACTAGATTTTCTGCATGCATTGCATCTATTACTAAAAATCACGTTACAGTCTACCACGAACCATGATTAGCATTGTTAAACAAAGAACAATAGTAGCGAGAAAAACTGCAACTTAGTATTTCAGCTCTCATCTGTCGGCTTCCAGTTTGGTACCATTCTGTTTTGACAATGGATCGTTGATCTTTCCATAACCGGTGAGACAATATTAACGGCTTATTGTGAAAGACTATCACGACTAAAACCTTCGATTCTGTTTATTTCTGCCAAATAAAGTTATTTTCTTTGTTCATGTAATAGAATGTGTTACACCATTTCCAGTACATGTTACAAGGACGTCAAAGTTCAGAACACATTTCTTTCGATGCATGCATGACTTCAGTTCATCTTGTTTTAAGCTCAGGAGTACGAAATTTGCTATTTCCACGATACTTCAATTTTACACCGACTTGATTTCAGTGTGGGTGTCCTAGGATTAGACTATTAGTAAAAGTAACACGTTAAAATATATAAAAGTTGATAGTAAAACATATGTCAGGGTAGAGTATAAACGCAACATCCTTTACTTACTTGTTGAATATGTTGCTAACTCTGACTTACTGTACAGTTTTTACCCTCTACATCATCCTGTAGCGCCCTGCAGTTTCTTTTCTGATGTCTTAAGTCATGTCCTATCATCCTGTACATTCAACTTTAAAATTATTTTAATTCAAATGGCTCTGAGCACTATGGGACTTAACTTCTGAGGTCATCAGTCACCGACATCACTCACATCCATGCCCGAGGCAGGATTCGAACCTGTGACAGTAGCGGTAGCGGTTCCAGACTGGAGCGCCTAGAACCGCTCGGCCACTCCAGCCGGCTATTTGAGTTCAATAGACATATAAAATACCATAAAAGTGGGAAAAAAATTCATACGCTCACAGCATCAGAACATCACTATTACACTACTGGCCATTAAAATTGCTGCACCACGAAGATAACGTGCTACAGACGCGAAATTTAGCCGACAAGAAGAAGATGCTATGATATGCAAACAATTAGCTTTTCAGAGCATTCACACAAAGTGCTGACATGAGGAAAGTTTCCAACCGATTTCTCATACATAAACAAGTTGACCGGCGTTGCCTGGTGGAACGTTGTTGTCATGCCTCGTGTAAGAAGGAGAAATGCTTACCATCTCGTTTCCGACTCTGATAAAGGTCGGATTGTAGCCTATCACGATTGCGGTTTATCGTATCGCGAAATTGCTGCTCGCGTTGGTGGAGATCCAATGACTGTTAGCAGAATATGGAATCGGTGTGTTCAGGAGTGTAATACGGAGCGCCGTGCTGGCTCCCAACGGCCTCGTATCACTAGCAGTCGACATGACAGGCATCTTATCCGCATGGCTGTAACGGATCGTGCAGCCACGTCTCGATCCCAGAGTCAACAGATGGGGAAGTTTGCAAGACAACAACCATATGCACGAACAGTTCGACACGTTTGCAGCAGCACGGACTGACTAGTAGGTCGGAGACCATGGCTGCGGTTATCCTTGACACTGCATCACAGACAGGAGCGCCTGCGATGGTGTACTCAACGACGAACCTGGGTGCACGAATGGCAAAACATCATTTTTTCAGATGAATCCAGGTTCTGTTTACAGCATCGTGATGGTCGCATCCGTGTTTGGCGACATCGCGGTGAACGCACATTGGAAGCGTGTATTCTTCATCGCCATACTGGCGTATCACCCGGTGTTGGTATGGGGTGCCATTGTTTACACGTCTCGGTCACTTCTTGCTCGCATTGACGGCACTTTGAACAGTGAACGTTACCTTTCAGATGTGTTACGACCCATGGCTGTACCCTTCATTCTATCCCTGCGAAACCCTACATTTCAGCAGGATAATGCACGACCGCATGTTGTAGGTCCTGTACGGGCCTTTGTGGATACAGAAAATGTTCAACTGCTGCCCTGACCAGCACATTCTTCAAATCTCTCACCAATTGAAAACGTTTGGTCAATGGTGGTCGAGCAACTGGCTCGTCACAATATGCTAGTCACTACTGTTGATGAACTGTGGTATCGTGTTGAAGCTGCATGGGCTGCTGTACCTGTACACGCCGTCCAAGCTTAGTTTGACTCAATGCCCAGGCGTCAAGCGTGTCAAGGCCGTTATTACGACCAGACGTGGTTGTTCTGGGTACTGATTTCTCAGCATGTATGCACCCAAATTGAGTGAAAATGTAATAACATGTCAGTTGTAGAATAATAAATTTGTCCAACGAATACCCGTTTATCATATGCATTTCTGCTTGGTGTAGCAATTTTAATGGCCAGTAGTGTACATCTGTAGCTGAAGTCATCGACGCACCTTATCCGCGTATCAGGCAGCTATTTCGATTGCGTCATGAAATGAAAGCCTATGGCACATCCGACAGGATCTGCCAGTCGGGTGGCGGCGTTAAGTTCGTTTGCTCTCCTGGTGCTATTCGAGAGGAGCAGGCTGTGTGCTGACGTCGGCAACGACACATTAGTATTTTTTTCGTGTTTTCCTGTTTTAGCAGTACTATTTTTTCTAAGAACAAATATAATAAGTGTTAGCAAAATTACTTTTTTTCTAAAAAGAAGTACGTAAATGGCAGTGGTGATACAGAAAAGAGTGAATCGATAGAGTTTCAAAATGAAGATGAATCAGTCGTAATTACGATACTTTTGTAAAACAATCTCAGTACTTTTTTTTTTTTTTTGAGTCATCAGCCTTCTGGCTGGTTTGATGCGGACCACCACGAATTCTTTTCCTGTGCCAAACTCTTCATCCCAGAGTAGCACTTTCCTCCTAGGTGTTCAATTATTTGCTGCATGTATTCCAGGCTCTGTCTTCCTATATAGGTTTTACACTCTACAGCTCCCTCTAGTAGAACGGAAGTTAATCGCTGACGTTTTAAGAGAGTCCTATCATCCTGCCCCTTCTTCTTGTCAGTGTTTTCCATATGCTCTAAGAATGGGCTAGGTGAGGAATGCCCTTTATGTCAGTGCTAGTATGCCGTTGATGACCTCCTTGCTTCGTTTGTCATTGATTATTTTACTGCCTTGGTAGCAGAATTCCTTAAATTCACCTACTTCCTTACCATCAGTCCAGATGTAAAGTTTCTCGCTCTTCTCATTTCTGCTACTTTTCATTATTTTCGTCTTTCTTCGATTCACTCATTAGACTGTCTATTCAATTCATCAGATCTTGTAATTCTTCTTTACTTGCACTGAGGATAGCTATATCAGCGGATCTTATCATTGATATCCTTTCACCTTGAATTTTAATTCTATTCGAGCCTTATCTCTTTTATTTTTTCTTCGGTGTGTAGAGCGAACAATAGGGGTGACAGACCTCATCCCTGCCTTACACCCTTTTTAGTCCGAGCACTTCGTTCTTGTTCTTCCACTTTCATTATTCCATCTCTGTCTCTTGTACCTGTCATATATTACCCGTCTTTCTTTCTATAGCTTACCCCTATTTTTCTTAGAGTTTCGGACATCTTGCCTGATTTGACATTGTCGAACGCTTTTTGCAAGTTGATGAATCCTATGGAAATGTCTCGATTTTTCTTTAGACTGGCTTCCATTATCAACCGCAACGTGAGAACTGCCTCTCTAGTACCTTTACCTTTTCTAAAGCCAAACTGATCGTCATCTAACACATCCTCAATTTTCTTTTCCATTCTTCTTTCTATTATTCTTGTCTGCAACTTGGATGCCTGAGGTATTAAACTGACTTTCCGATAAACCTCGCACATGTCGGCACTTTCAATCTTTTCCGGAAGTCAGATGGTATATCGCCAGACTCATACATTCTGCATACCAACGCGAATAGTCGTTTTGTTGTCACTTCCCCATTGATTTTAGAAATTCTGATTAAATATTCTCTTTACCTTCTGTCTTATTTGGATCTTAATTTCTCCAAAGTTCTTCTAATTCCTATTCCAGTACTGGGTTCCCTACCTCTTCTAAATCGACTCCTGTTTCTTCTTCTAACACATCAGAAAAATCTTACTGCTCCACTTATCCGCTCTCTCCTCTGCATTTACTCATGGAATTTGCGTTTCACTCTTAATGTTACCAATATTACTTCTAATTTCACTGAATGTTTTCTATATGCTGAGTCAGTCCATCCGACAATCATTTCTTTTTCGATTTCTTCACTATCATGCAGCCATTTCGTCTTAGCTTCCATGCACTTCCCGTTTATTTCATTCCTCAGCGACTTGCTCTATTGCTTAATTTCCCTGTACATTTTTGTACTTCCCATAGATCAACTCGAGTATTTGTTCTGTTACCCATTGTTTCTTCACAATTACCTTCTTTGTATCTATGTTTTCTTTTCCAACTTCTGTGACTGACATTTTTGGAGATTTCCATTGCTCTTCAAATGTTCTGCCTACTTAGCTATTCCTTTACGCAGTATCTATAGCCTTAGAGAACTTCAATCGTGTCTCTTCATTCCTTACTACTCTTAAGTCTCACTGCTTTGCTTATTGATCCCCTGATTAATCCCTTAAACTTCAGCCTATTTTATACCACTATTTCATTTTAACCTGAGTCTATATCTGCTCCTGTGTACGCTGAAACACGTATGTAACGTAGCAGCGATGGCGAGGCATTGCAGAGTCTCTGACCAGAGAGCCATTTATCGTAGTTAGTCTGCGCTTGACCGCGCGAGTGTTGCGAGTAGTACGCTGGTAGTAGTCGTGCAGTACAGTTGCGAGCAGTCTGTCAGTGGGCAGTCTGTGAGCAGTGCAGTATGTCGGTAGTAGCAGTCGAGTGCAGTTGTGTGTGAGGAGTCGGCGAGCGTCGACATGGCATTCTGGTCAAGATGCTGAATGAGGTATATTGTTAATTAAGGTAATCATCAGATAATGTAAAGTTTATTTATTGTAATTAATTTTCAACAAATGCCCCAATAATAATTTTGATTTCAAAGCAATTTTTTTACAAAAAAAGAAAATCATTTAATTGAACCAACGATTTCCTTCCATTTCCCTTAAAGTAAAGTTTCAGTTAAATTTAAAAAAATATATATATATTATTTGCAATGCATTTCCACCAAGCCGTGGCCAACAATAAGAGCAGAAATTTGACATGCAGTTATACTGAGGTAAGAAATTAGTTCTGATTTTTTTACACAGGGCCAAAGACCGATATTTCGGTTTAATTGAGTTTATATTGTCACTGAAGTCTCATTAGCATTGAATTGTCTTTCATTATTTTCGTGACAGCTTACAGCTTGAGTCAGATCGCGATTCTCATTTTTTATTGTCATTACATTTAATTGCTAGAGAGGTTACGCTTTGGTCCCATTTCTATTAAATATTGTGCTTTTCAAAATTTCTCTGGGGGGCTTACACTTAGCACAATGTCCATTAGCATTCATAAATAATATTGTCATTTTTTTTTAAATTTTTGTGGGGAGGTTACACTTGGCGACCCTGCCAGGATCGTATTTCGTTGAGAATCTTTTGAACAACAGTCAGATATCTGCTCTTATTTGCTTAGATATAATTAGGATTTGGCGCAACGCTTTTACTAATATTGTGACTTTCTTTCTACAGGTCAACGGCAATTCGTTGCTCTGTTGTATTTGTTTGTTGCCTTTTTGCATTTGTGCTTATTTGTTTTGTGAATATTTGTGTCTATTGTAAAAATGCCGCGAAAGACTGTGAATAGTGTGTCGCGAGGTATTATGAATGAAATTAACGACTCAAACAACTTTACCGATAGTAATTGTGACACGCAGTGTAATGATGACAATCCTGCGTTCACTGACAATCAGTGCGTTCCAACCATTAATAATGATGTAGACCTTAATGATGAACAAACGAACTCGATTGTGTCTTCTGTTGATTTGACGACAATCGGTGATGCGGGGCGCCCTATTGTAATGAGCGCTGCCCAGCATAACACACCCGATTTGGAAAATTCAAGTAACGTACAAATTTGTCTAATGAAAATGAACAGGATACACAAAGTACGACGGATTTATTTAATTCCGAAATAGTGAGTGACAGTGTAGGTCCGACTGATAATCCTTTTTGTAAATTGCAGAATGACCAAATGGTCACACAAAGCGCGACAATTCCAGGTACACAATCAAACAGCACAGATAATGGAGTAGGTAATGTTACTTTGGAACAATTTATGGCAATAATGCTACAGTTTAGGAACGAACAGAACGAAAAACAAGACAAACTTAGTGAACAGGTCAAACAACAGAATGAAAAACAAAGTGAAGATTTTAAACAACTTAGGGAACAGAACGAACAGCTTAATGAAAAATTAGACGACAATTCCAGACAGCTTAGTGAACAAATTAGAGCCGTTGCCGCGCAGTGCCATGACACTAAGGAACAGTTGCGCGTGGAAATTGATGCTTGTTCAAAAAAAAGTAGCGAAGAAATTAGGTCTGTTGCTCAGGAATTAAGGGAAATGCAAACAGCCGCAACAGAAACACTTAGAGACGAAATTAACGGAGTCGCTAAACAATGCTCTGAAAAAGCTACACAATTACGCGACGAGTTTAAAGCAATGACAGCAGAACTTTCGCGCACAATGGATGAAAAGATTGACGTGAAATTTGAACAGCAGAACACTCAAATTGATGAGCGCTTCAATCTCCACATACAAAACAGTGATACGCGTTTCCGCAAATTTATTCAGGATCAAAATAAAGTCAAACGTCAAGTCATGGAAACAATCACTGCTCAAAGACAAGAAGATAAACGTAAAATGTTTGCGAAGGCAAAAACGTATGTAGACAATAATATTGCTACAGTGTCCGACGAAATTAATTCCATCAAACAGTCGAACACAGAATTACGTGACGAAATTTCCAATCTTAAGTCGAATACAGACACATACACAACCGATTTTCAAACAGTGACCGACAGACTAGAACAATTAGAACTAGCACATGATTCAGATGTCGTCAAAACTGACGTTAAAAAACTGAATGAAACTACGCGTAAATTGCAAAAACAGATTAATGCCACTGACACTAAAACCGATGATCAGGCAAAATTACTGACTGAAAAATATGATGAATTGGCCAGTCGTATTGATGCTATCGAAAGTGCTAATGACAATAAATCAGACGATACTTCACCGGTTTCATTTAATCAAACACCTGAATTTCAAAATTTACAGCAGACAATTAATGAGATCGATTCGTCTAATAACACGTTGCGTAGAAAATTGTCGAGTTTACAACAAGAAGTAACAGAGATGAAAAACATTTCAGTTAATAATAACATACCACAACAGACGCCACTTTATGAACATTTGTCAGACTCACGCAGCGCGTATAATTTGGGTAATCTACAGAGAGTACGGGACTTAGATTCCGATCAACCACAGTTCAATAGATTCTCTTACGATCCTGAACATGTTCCATCACACAGAGATGATAATTTCGATTACAAACATTTTCTGTCAGTGAGAAAGTTTAAAGTTTTTAAAAACGATAGAACGCAGATTCACCCACTGGATTGGATTCAACAATTTAGCTTTGCTCTTCCACCGACTTGGCCTGTAACGCATAAACTTGAATTTATTTGCAGTTTTTTGGAAGGTGAACCGGCAACTCGTATGAGACCGATCGCGAGACAATGCTATTCGGTAGAAGAATTCCAGAATGCTTTTCTGTCAGCGTAGTGGTCGAAGACGACACAGCGCGGAATTAAAGATCAGTTAATTAGTTTGCCAAATTACGAGAACTCAAATTTTCCCAGTGTGACGCAATTTTTTGAGCACATGGCGCAACAAAACCAGTACCTAAGTGAACCGTACAGTGAATCCGCACTTATACAATTATGCATCTCTAAATTACCACGGTCATTACGAGTGTCACTTCTAACGGGCCAGCAAAAAGAAAACATTTCAGCATTCAGAGATCTTTTACAGCTCTTGGAAGTACAGCAATCTGATTATTCTTTTGTAAACAAAAACTTTTCGTATAATAACCAAGGTCAACAAACTTACAGTAATTATGATCAGGGACGTAATTTCAATAGGAAAAGTAACAGACGCTTTAGGAACGACAACTACCAGAACTTAAATCACAGACAAAATTCAGATTATCAATATCGTCAAAATTTTCAGCAACTGGAAACACGTTTTGGTAACAATAGACGTTTTCCACCACAACAGCATGAAAGTCAGCCGGTTGGAATACATAACCAACAATGTAATGCACAAGGTCAACCAGGCTTTAATGTTCCGCCGCGTGCACGTATAGTCCCAGATCCAACAAATAGTAACGCACGGCAGCAAGGAAACAACTACGTACAGAGAAGACAGTATTTCAATTCCTATCGCAATGCACCGTATAGGAATGACTTTCACGACAGATGTAAAAACAATGAGCATAATTACCAACATACGTTTAATAACAGTCGGTCTTACCAGCGACAAAGTAATCAACAAGAACATATTCTCATGAATGAACCCGACAGTAGGTATCATCCAGAGCGTAATACGTCTGGAAGAAGTAATAGAACAGTTCAAATAGTAGAAATGCCACAGAATCCTCCTAATAATAATAACACGTCAGATAGAATCTGACTAGATACTGTACAAGCCGCATCTTCCAGTAACACAAGCACTACCTTAGACACGGAAAATGTTGTTCACGAAAATGTAATTACTTTTGACGATATCAGAGACACTCTCTTGCAGGAAAGACCATTTGTTCAGAAAACTATTTCACATCCTGTCATCGAAATTAAAATTGGTTCATCGAAATTCTCAGCAGTAATCGATTCCGGCTCACCTATATCAGTAATAAATGAAGAAACTTTCAACGAGTGCAACAAAGAGAATACTTATCCGACATTGCCTTTAGGCAAAACAAAAGTGAAGGGAGCAGTATCGAGTAAAGGAGTAGACGTCAAATTACAGACGCATTTATCATTTTGTATTGGAGGTCATACCTTCCACTCTAATTTTTGGATTGTTCCTTTATTGACAACAGACGTTATTTTAGGTACGAATTTTGGTACAACACGACGCAGTTATCGATTTTCAAAATTCTTATTTAATGTTAAAGGATGAAAATGTACAATTGGCTTTAGAATTTCAGCACTCTTTATCTGCGGAAGAACAAACAATTAACCGCACAGAGGTCATTTCCGCAACACGTAACATAGACTGTAATCCCACATTGTTCACGGATACGTACGTACACAACTATAATACTCCAGACGAAGCTGACTACGACGTAATGCAATTGATTTCTGATAAGGTTAAAGAGAGCAGTGCAACTACAGACGACGAACGAACGCAGTTACACAAAATTCTTTTACAGCAAGCTCCAGTTTTTGACAACATTCCTGGTACTATGTCCGGTTTTATGTATGAATTTCAAGTCAAACAGCACGACACATTTAAAGCAAAGCATTATCCCATTCCACATATTCACAGGGAACAAGTTAAAAAGGAATTGCAGGATATGCTTGATCAAGGAATTATTGAACCGGCAGTTAGTCCGTACATACACATACTCTCATTCCAAGATGTAATTAATTCCATTCCAAATGAATCCACTATGCTATCTCCGTCTGTTATACTGAAAAACGTTGAACTACCAAACAAAATTAAAGAATTAGTTAACTTCCCTAAATGTCGTCGACTAAGACACCACGAAATAATTGACATTGCACTGAACAACATCAAACGTGCCGCAGAGCGCCGGAGAAGACAGCAAAAACAGGTTTGTACACGCCGCGACTTTCACGTTGGACAGAGAATATTAGTACGTACACACTATTTATCCAGTAAATTAAAAGGTAAGTGCAGTAAATTTGAACTTCTATACGCAGGTCCATATCGGATTCGCAGCATCCCTCACCCCAATGTTGTACACGTCGAAACTTTGAGAACCAGAAAATCGAAAGGCAACCACCATTGGTCCAATATGAAACCCTTTATTGAATGAAGACACTGTATGATTCAACACACTATGATGCCATTTACTAATGCAATTATATTCGCCTGACTAATTACTGATGATTATCGTATTTTTTCTTGGCAAGTGCCCGGCAAGGTAAGGTTAGCAGGTCGCTTTTCTTGTCGTTACACATCAGACCCTGCATATTTTTCCAGATGAACTTACGTATTTTATGAATAATTATGCAATTCTATGTAATGACGTATTAATTTTATCAAATTCTCTCTCCATTAAAGTCTTTAATTCTTGCCTCTATTAACTACACTACATACAAGCTGAACACAACGAACGTCACATTTTGTCTTTTTATGTACGATTGTTTTCATGTTTTGTTTGTATGTACTGTGAAACAGTTAAGATATAACACACACCAGTTGACTTTGACATTTGTTGCCCTATGACACCTCAAGATCGTGACTGTTTTACATTTTGCTGCTGCATTGTGATATTCTCTGTACATTTTGGCTTTGAACACTGTCAATGTCTTTGACATATTACGTTTTCTGTCATGTTATGCTGTATGGTTAATTATGTTACCATAAACCAGTCATTATTTAGTGGGTATATGATTTAAATGCAAGACATTATTCTTTGTTCATCAATTTCAGAAAGAAATGATGCGTATAAGAAATAAATTCAACAGAAATGGGAATTTCACCTACGGAATAAACGAAAGAAGATGCAATAACTTTATGAGGAAGAGTAAATGGATCAGGATTAACAAGCATTAACAAGAATATACTATACTCATCGTAGAATAGCAGTCTTAACTAATTTTTTCTTTCAGAATACAAGGTGATTGATGCAGACTGTCAGACAGAACTACACATCTTAGTTTTAGTGATGAAATATGCTAGAGATAAGGAATAGTTGTATAATGAGTAATGAAGTGATTTTTTGCAGATGATAATGAATGCTGATAATGAAGTTTTTTCTTTACAGATGTGGATAATGATGAAGTTATATTTAGGCTATGTAGTTATTTAAGTATTTGTTGCAGTTTGTTTTGACAGCAGGTGTTATATTGCATAGTAGGATGACGGAAAGTTTTGGAAAGGACAGCTATGGAACACATTTTTATACACATTTCACTACCTGTTAATTCGAAGTTCACTACTTTTCAGCATAGTGTGCGTTTCTTCTTTCAGGTCAATAATCCATTTTGTATTTTTTCCAGGAGAAGCTTTTCATGATACTTACTATACCTGTTACCTATTATACCTGTTCTAGTACTTGCATTTTTATTTTTTACCCATTTGTGTTTATCATTTATAAATGTGATCACATATACTGCCTTATCACATAACCTTGCTACAGCTGACTCATGACGAATGACGTTAACTATCCTCATTTGCAGCAATAGGTCAAAAGCAAATAGTGTTATGCCTCAGCAATTAATTATCGGTCCCAACGCAATGCATTGCTAACAAAAAATGTATTACCAGTCCCAAATAGTGATACCAGTTTGAGAAAGTTCTGAGTAATGCTAAACAGCAATGAATAATATGTCACTTGGAAAATGATTAATTAATTATGCTATGCTTTGTAATTGGAAATGAATGCAATTGTTTTATAATGCTTTGTAATTAGGAAAAAGCTAATGATAAATACTATATTGGAATGACAAATAATTAATTAACTATGCCATACTTTGTAACTGGAAAAGAATGCGATTGTTTCATAATGCTTTGTAATTAGGAGAAGGCTAATGATTATTACTATATTGGAATGACACATAATTAATTAACGATGCTATACTTTGTAACTGGAAAAGAATGCGATTGTTTAATAATGCTTTGTAATTAGGAGAAGGCTAATGATTAATACTATATTGGAATGACAACTGATTAATTAACTATGCTATACTTTGTAACTGGAAAAGAATGTGATTGTTTCATAATGCTTTGTAATTAGGAGAAGGCTAATAATTTTTACTATATTCAAATTACAAATGATTAATTACGCTTGTAACTGGAAAAGAATGCGATTGTTTAATAATAGTTTGTAATTAGGAGAAGGCTAATGATTCTTACTGTATTGGAATGACAAATGATTAATTAACTATGCCATACTTTGTAACTGGAAAAGAATGCGATTGTTTAATAATGCTTTGTAATTAGGAGAAAGCTAATGACTCTTACTATATTGAAATGGCAAATGATTAATTATCTATGCTATACTTTGTAACTGGAAAAGAATACGATTATTTAATAATGCTTTGTAACTAGGAAAAGAAGGTTACTGATTCTATGTAAAACAATTAATGAACGTTTTTCTGTAATACTACATACATGGTACAGAAATGTTCAATAACTGGGCTATGAATGCCGCAAACTACTAATGAAGAATGGTATGTGACTTAATGTCCTTCACCTTATGAGCTAACTACCCTGAATTACTGCAATGTCCATTTGTCCTGTCTATCCTAGTGATCATGGAGCACTATCTTTGGTTTTGCACTAATTCTACGTTGGTGTGCCTTGTAAGAGCGTGGTGTTGACACGACATGCTGTCCACCACCGTGAGCGATGAAGACGTTATTATGGTCCCACTGTTTGGTGTACCTAGTGTACTGCCAAAATGAGAACATGGAACATTACTACGACAGTTCAGTGTCTTGGCTACACTGATAAATTCTGATGGGAAAAGAACTTCAAATTGTGTCACTTGGTGTTGTACTTCTGTGGAAAGATATGGACTTTCAGAACAGCTGTGTGCAATCTAAAGTGCTACAACCATGATGCAATCCTTCCCTTTCCTATCCTAATAGTGAAAATCATTTTTTGCTAACATCATTTATGTTCATGGACTATACATTTTTTTCGATTTGCTGAACTCCAGAGTGAGTACACTTATGTCACTTGTCGACATGATTTTTTTTTGCCATTATGTTTATTTGTTGTGAAAATGCTAAAGACATTTTTTCGATTTGTTCTGAAGTACAGTATATGTGCACTCTTGTCTTTTATATTGTATACACATTTTTATTTTGATGATATGTTCTGAACTACAGTGCATGTGCACTTATGTTATGTGTTAATATGTTTTCTACTGAACTTCAGTGCCTGTGCACTTTTCTCATTTTTCAATATGATTTGTACTCATTCTGTATGTTCAATACTTCAGTGCGTATGCACTTATGTCATTTGTTACTCATTGTATATACATTTCGTCATTTGCTGATATGTTCTCAACTGCAGTGCATGTGCACTCATGTCACTTGTCAACATGATTTTTTGCCATTCTGTTTATTTGTTCTGAAAATGCTAAAGAATTTTTTCAGTGCGTGTGCACTTTGTTATCTGTATATACAGTTTTCTGATTTGCTACTATGTTTTGTACTCACATTTTGTCTTTGTCTGAAATGCTTTGTACTCGGTGCATGTGCACAACATTTAATTCATGTACTACATCTAAATATTCTGTAAATTGTAGAAGTCGATTAATCAAAGAAAAATTTTGCCGCGCTTGGCAAGTCCAAATGACTCACCATCGCTGCCAAATTTTTGCCCCCCCAGTGGACGGTTATGAAACACGTATGTAACGTAGCAGCGATGGCGAGGCATTGCAGAGTCTCTGACCAGAGAGCCATTTATCGTAGTTAGTCTGCGCTTGACCGCGCGAGTGTTGCGCTAGTAGTCGTCGTGTAGCACAGTTGCGAGCAGTCTGTCAGTGGGCAGTCTGTGAGCAGTGCAGTATGTCGGTAGTAGCAGTCGAGTGCAGTTGTGTGTGAGGAGTCGGCGAGCGTCGACATGGCATTCTGGTCAAGATGCTGAATGAGGTATATTGTTAATTAAGGTAATCATCAGATAATGTAAAGTTTATTTATTGTAATTAATTTTCAACAAATGCCCCAATAATAATTTTGATTTCAAAGCAATTTTTTTACAAAAAAAGAAAATCATTTAATTGAACCAACGATTTCCTTCCATTTCCCTTAAAGTAAAGTTTCAGTTAAATTTAAAAAATATATATATATTATTTGCAATGCATTTCCTCCAAGCCGTGGCCAACAATAAGAGCAGAAATTTGACATGCAGTTATACTGAGGTAAGAAATTAATTCTGATTTTTTTACACAGGGCCAAAGACCGATATTTCGGTTTAATTGAGTTTATATTGTCACTGAAGTCTCATTAGCATTGAATTGTCTTTCATTATTTTCGTGACAGCTTACAGCTTGAGTCAGATTGCGGTTCTCATTTTTTATTGTCATTAAATTTAATTGCTAGAGAGGTTACGCTTTGGTCCCATTTCTATTAAATATTGTGCTTTTCAAAATTTCTCTGGGGAGCTTACACTTAGCACAATGTCCATTATCATTCATAAATAATATTGTCATTTTTTTTTTAAATTTTTGTGGGGAGGTTACAACGCATTATAGTGCAGTAATTGATTGCGGAATCTCTGCCTGACCATTATGTAATCTAACTGAAATTTTCCCGTATCACCCGGTTTGTTCCACATATACCTCGTCTTTTTGTAATTCTTGAACAGAATAATCGCTTTTACTAGCTGAAATTTATTGCAGAAATCAGTCTTTCTCATTTCTCATTCTTAGTACCAAGCCAATATTCTGCCATAGGCCTTTCTGCTACTTCCACAACTGCATCCCTTTAGGTGCTGAATTATCCGTAAAATATCCTCATATACTTTTTCTGTCTCTTCTTATTCATCTACGACGTCGGCATCTATACCATCGTTGTCGGTGTTGGTTTGGTGTCGATTCTGATAAGAACAACCTTGTCATTGAGCTATTCACAGTAACACAGTCTGTGCCCTATCTTCCTATTCATAACGAATCCTACTCCCGTTATACCATTTTCCCCTGTTGTTGATATTAGTCTCTACTTATCCGACCAGAAACTCTTGTATCCATGTCACTTCACTGACCCCCACTATAACTAGATTGAACCTTGGCATTTCCCTTTCCAGATTTTCTAACTTCCCAACCACATTCAAGCATCTGACGTTCCACACCCCTAGTCGTCGGACATTATCGTTTCGTTGGTTATTCAATCATTTTCTCTTGGGCACCTACTCCTTCGCTCACTTCTTCCTGCCGGCCAGTGTGGCCGAGCGGTTCTACGCGCTTCAGTCTGGAACCGCGCGACCGCTACGGTAGCAGGTTCGAATCCTGCCTCGGGCATGGATGTGTGTGATGTCCTTAGGTTAGTTAGGTTTAAGTAGTTCTAAGTTCTAGGGGACTGATGACCCCAGATGTTAAGTCCCATAGTGCTCAGAGCCATTTGAACCCTTTGAACCATTTCTTCTCCCGGAAATCCGGAGTTTTTTGCCATTGTAGAGATCATTACAACACTTTTTCAATTACAGACCACATGTCCTGCGGATAGACATGATGTGTCTTTAATGCAGTATTTTCAGTTGCCTTCTGCATCCTCATGCCGTTGGTCATTGCCGATTCTTCCGCCTTTTGGGACAGTTTCTCAGCCCAGTGGCAAGAGAATCCCTGAACCTCTGCCTGTTCCTCCATCCTCCTTAAGTAGACATTGAACCGGATTGGGGAAAAAATTGATGTATGGCGCAACTTTACTAGAAAAAAGGGTTAGACTGAACGGAATTAATGTGAAATATCACGTGATGAAGAAGAGCTGGGGGCTTGGATAGGATAGTCTTGCGTGGAGAACTGCATCAAATCAGTTTTCGGACTGAAGACCACTGCAGAATTTATGGGTCAACAAATAAGTGACACAAAACTAAAGAACTGGTAGGGTAGATAGAAATATTTGTAGGAACGATTCTGGCTCTTGCGTTGCATATGTACGGGAAAGGCACCCAAATCTCTACTGCGACCACTTGTAGAGCATTTCAACGACGTTTGGAGTATTATCAAGCAGGAGCAGCATCAAATGAATTCAGAAATGCGCTGTTAGAATTTTCACAAGTCAGTGTAGCATACCCAAAATCTACCAGGTGCTTGGTTAAAATAAAATCTATAAGAAAGGCAATTTTGTTCACGTGAAACCGTTTTTAGTGAGTTCAGAAATTTGGATATCAAAGAAACGTCGTTTCCAGAACCTAGGGATCTTGAGATTAAGATAAGAGAGATTGTGACCTGCACAGAATATGTAAGGAGTAATTTTCTTCTCGTTCAGTACGCAAATGGAAAAGAATAGAATGTTAGTAATATTGGTACGGAACACATTCCACCATATGCCGTCCAGCGAGTTGCTGGGTGTATTAAAAAAATGGTTCAAATGGCTCTGCGCAATATGGGACTTATCTTCTGAGGTCATCAGTCCCCTAGAACTTAGAACTACTTAAACCTAACTAACCTAAGGACAGCACACTTATCCATGCCCGAGGCAGGATTCGAACCTGCGACCGTAGCGGTCGTGCGGTTCCAGACCGTAGCGCCTAGAACCTCTCGGTCACTCCGGCCGGCTGTGTGTATTAGTAAATGCAGATGCAAAAAGCGCAGTAATAACTTTGCATCAGCCGAAAAGAAGCTGATAGCGACTGCTCGCTGTGCTGCTGCGTTAACTTCATCCTGAGCAGACACAACGCACGGAATCGCCGGGGCTCGCATTTCACGTAGCGGGCTTTGGCGGGTCCGGACGTAAGGCGGCGGGATTCCGGCGGCACGGCGCGCGGCTGTCAGAGCGAGATATCTCGCGACGCCGTAATTGCTTTCGGCAAGTTGTCAGCGCCGCTCTACCTGTTGACGCCGGCGGGGACGTCTGCTGGACGTGCTGTGAATGCCGGCGGAGGCCCGCAGGGCTTAGGCGCGTCGCGGCCCAGTCGCAGCGCCGGCCGGGCAGCCCCGCAGGCTTCACGGCGGCCTATTGAGGCGGGTGCCCACATTCAAAAGCTGTAACGTCATCAGTGTGGCCTTCTATCAAGTCATCTACATCAATACAAAGGCATAGATTCAACGCAAGTAGTCTGTTACTCAGCGGTCTAAAGTCTGGTGTACCCCAAGGATCAATTCACGGACCGTTATTCTTCGTCCCTTTCCCGGTCTTTAACCATAGTTTGACGGCCAGTGTTTTCTTATTTTGACAAATTCATTTTATTTGTTTTTTTTTTTCATTGCTGTCTGTGTTGCTTAAGCGACTGTATTACTGTCATAAAATGAAGCTGAAACCGTCTTTAGGAAGAAGTTGTGATTTTTATCCCTAATTTATTGAAAACTGACATTTTTAGGTCGTAGTTGTGTAGAAAATATAGATTGGTTCTTGCAAAGGAAACAACAGCCAGCGACTGTTCTTAATGCTATATATTCACACAAATAGCTTCGTTACCGCCTCTTCATGTTTGGATGCACATTTGTTGATGTTTACATTAGTTTTAGGCTATTTATTGCCCTTGTGATCAAAGTTCTTTGGGCTGCTGATGTCCTACAGCAGAAAACAACGTTAGAAACGGCCTATTTGACTATAACGATAGATACACCACAATTGAGCAGTAGACGGAACAGAGTCTCATTGATTACATCATGGGGGTAAGCGAGCGCAGCCACGATAAATTCCATCTAAAGCATGTTACCATCAGAAAAGCCATCATGTTTATCAGATCGGCGTCTGCTGGACACGATGGCATCACAGTCCAAATGATGAGGCTTATTATTAACCCAATGCTATCCTCTATAACAGTTATCTTTAGCTGCCCCTTAAACACCACTGTTTTCCATGAGGCCTGGAAGCAGTGACAACCCATTACGAAAGAAGGACGTTGCTACAGCACCCTCTACTTACCGATCTATTTTTCTTCCTGCACTGTCCGAGGTGTTAGAATACATAGTCCATGACTAGCTAACGAACTACCTAACTAAAACCAGTCCTCTAGACGAAAAGCGGTTATTCTCAGTAATCATTACAGAACATCATCTACCTTAATGAAGAGAAATGACCTGAAGCTTTCCGTGGAAGCACTAGAGGCAACTATCATGTGCTCCTTAGATTTCAGAAAAGCCCCTGACCCGTCGACTTCAACACTTTACTTTCCTAACTTAGCAGTCTAAATTTCTCGCGAAGTGCAGTGCGATGCGATGGCTTTGCTCATACTTGACGTCTCATCAACAATGCGTCATGTCCGTCGCCATCAAGTCACAATGGAGGCAGGTAGTACCAGGTACACCCAGCATTCCTTATTGTATCCTATACTCTTTGCATTGTATGTGAATGACGTATCATCAGTTTTGTCCTATTGCTAATACCACAAGTACGCTGATGACGTCCACTTATATCGAAGTGGAAAACCAATGAACTGGAAGACAGCTATCGAGAACACCAACACCGACCCGTGTGCACTACCCAAATGGGCGCAGTATATAGGGATATACCAGAACCTATCCAAAACCCAAGCGGAAGATTATTCTAGGTTATATAACACGAATTATCGGGAATCTCTATCCTTGAATGAGAAAAATATCAACTTCTCTTCTTCAGCAAAGCGTCCAGGAATAATATAGATCAAAATCTAAATTGAAATGAGGACGTAACCATTTCGTTTTAAACGTGTAAAATTCCCGAATAACTTCTGTTAAGTCGTGACCGTGAACAAAACACAAGCCTGGTGGTGCCTGCGTGGTGCGGGCGTCAACATTAGTGTCGGTTGCTTTTCGCACGGTCAGCTCTATGTGGGTCTCTCCCGTATTAGTAAAGCAAACAAGTTCTTCGTTCATATCCCCAATCACGTTACTTCCGACGTATTCGAAGACGCTTTTAAATCCTGCACGTACGACGTCCCGGATTCAGCAACAAATCACTACCCAGGCAACATCTGGTTTCTCAGCTAATATCTAATAAATGGACCACGGTAGGAAACGTACATCTCAGAAACACACTAACAGACTATTCGAGAATACGTCTATGCTATTCAGGACACGTAAGATCGGAAATCTTTCGACGCATTGGGATGGGCTGTCAAGTATTTGCAAAAGAATTTGACTGTCTTCAGGTCAAACAGGGCAGTAAACCTGGAAAAAATAGTTTTTTATCAGTGTGTTCTCACAGTTTTCACCTACCGCTGTGAGACCTGAATACTTCATGAAAATACAAAGCGGGAACTTAGAACAGCACAGCGAGTCATCCATAGGTCTACGATTGTATTTACAAGGAACCGCAAAAGAAAGGCAGAAGACGTAAGATCAGTCACCGATGTCAAGTACATCCTACAGAGAACAGCCATTACGAAATGGTAATGGGCAAACCATGTTGCCAGAATAAATGACGACCGACGGACGAAGACGGTGTTGGAATGAAGTGACAGAGACAGACCACGAGGAAGACTACCAGAATGATTGGACAAGATTGGAGAGACCACATCACTTAATGATAGAAATCGTTACTGAAGTGACGATGGTGATGGTGGTGATGACACGAATTTAGCATATGTCCGCAGTCCTAAACTGGCTTGTCTTTGTCTTTGGGAAATGGGCATTACTTCAAGACGCTTGTCACC
Organism: Schistocerca piceifrons; assembly: GCF_021461385.2. Lineage (NCBI taxonomy): Eukaryota > Metazoa > Arthropoda > Insecta > Orthoptera > Acrididae > Schistocerca > Schistocerca piceifrons. The sequence continues at coordinate 680,878,708 of NC_060141.1, read as the reverse complement.
TAGCAGTCTCAAGTATCTCAGAACTCGCCAGCCAAAACCCACCTGATAGGAAGGTGATGATCTTTTCATAAGGTGAATTTTGTGCAGGGTGTCTGGAAAGTTCCATTGTAACCTCCTAGCATTTGCAGATGGGAGTGAGTAAATAACATTTTGAATAGGAATCCATGTCCGGAAGCGTACCATTTCCGTTCTACGGCGGTTTCAGTTTATTTAACTCAGTCACTTCCACTTGAGGAACTGAATTAGGCGTGACGCAGTGCAACTATCAGGTAAATCACTTAAGCACAACTTCGTGTTTATATCATTTAAAAAAAAAAAAAAAAGGAACCCAGCATACTGTACGTACAGAACAGTACTGTTGCATTAAAAGAGCGGCTCGATATGGAGACCACCAGCACTGTTGCAGACTTTGTACCTACGTAGCACCGAGCGAGGCGGCGCAGTGGTTAGCACACTGGACTCGCATTCGGGAGGACGACGGTTCAATCCCGTCTCCGGCCATCCTGATTTAGGTTTTCCGTGATTTCCCTAAATCGCTTAAGGCGAATGCCGAGATGGTTCCTTTGAAAGGGCACGGCCGATTTCCTTCCCAATCCTTCCCTAACCCGAGCTTGCGCTCCGTCTCTAATGACCTCGTTGTCGACGGGACGTTACACACTAACCACCACCACCACCACCTACGTAGCATGTTCTGGTACACACTCTCAGTCCCACATAGTGTCCCTTCAAATTATAGTGCAGCGGCCAGAAGTCGTGACAGCGTATCTTCCTCTGTCTCTACAGGAATGTCCGCCCACGGTAGCTACGTGGTCAGCACGACAGACTGTTAATCCTAAGGGCCCGGGTTCGATTCCTGGCTGGGTCGGAGATTTTCTCCGCTCAGGGACTGGGTGTTGTGTTGTCCAAATCATCATCATTTCATCCCCATCGACGAGCAAGTCGCCGAAGTGGCGTCAAATCGAAAAGATTTGCACCAGGCGAACGGTCTACCCGACGGGAGGCCCTCGTCACACGTATATATATATATATATATATATATATATATATATATATATATATATACAGGAATATCGCAAATTAAACTTTGCATACGACCCGACAAGTAGCAGACAGGGGTTAAATCGGGCGATCACGGCGGCCACGCGGTTGGACTACCTCGGCCCATCCATCTACCACCGTAGCGTCTGTTGAAGTATCTTTGAACCGGATGTGGGAAGTGAGGTCGTGCACCGTAATGCTGAGACCACGTTTCCTGACGGAGATTCAGTGACACAGCTTCCAAGAACGGGTCCAGTACGTTTTGTAGTGAAATCAGATATGCAGGACCAGTTAGCTCGAGTGGAAGAAGGTATGGCCCAATCACATAACCGTCCAGAATATCTGCCCTCGCGTTAATACCGAACCGGTGCTGACATCCCTGAACATGGCACGAGGGTTTTCGTCTGCCCAGACATGGTTGTTTCGCGAATTCCGAACACTCTCTAGTGAACTTACATTCATCTGTGAAGAGAACTCTACACTGGAAGCAGGGAAGTGTCTACGCAGCAGCGCAGAAACCACGTGTAGTAGCGAATGCGTTGTGGAAAATCGGCTGGGCCCACAGCGTGTACCCTTTGTAGGTGGTACAGATCTAATTGTTCTTGTCTCCCTCTACAATTTTTACCCTCCACGCTGCCCTCCAATACTAAATTGGCGATCCCCCGATGTCTCAGAACATGTCCTACCAACCGATCCCTTCTTCTAGTCAAGTTGTGCCACAAGCTCCTCTTCTCCCCAATTCTATTCAATACCTCCTCATTAGTTATGTGATCTACCCATCTAATCTTCAGCATTCTTCTGTAGCACCACATTTCGAAAGCTTCTATTCTCTTCTTGTCTAAACTATTTATTGTCCACGTTACACTGATCTGAGACTTTTCTTATTTCCTCTGCAGACGTGACGCGTCACACATCAGAACTGAAACCATTGTGGAACAGCAAGGTACGTTTTCGGACGTGGGAATTTATACGTTTTTAATTTATTTCTCCGCTTCGAGTTTCAGGGTCGCAGTCCCTTTCCGAGGCAATCATTCTCACTTGAATCAGTCGAACTGTCAGGCTGCAACCTAACATCATCAATGCCCACAGTTACACAAAGGTTTCCGATCACTGTAATAAGCGTAGAATGAAAGCAAAGGGATGATTGAAGCTGGTGGTGTACTTGTTCATCTGTCGCTCAGAACAGAGTGTAGCGTGCTACATGTACAGTACCATATCGGACCAAGGATGGCGGTTGTGCCGGCGGTTGTGCCGGCCGGCCTTTAAGGCGCTGCAGTCTGGAACCGCAAGACCGCTACGGTCGCAGGTTCGAATCCTGCCTCGGGCATGGATGTTTGTGATGTCCTTAGGTTAGTTAGGTTTAACTAGTTCTAAGTCCTAGGGGACTAATGACCTCAGCAGTTGAGTCCCATAGTGCTCAGAGCCATTTGAACCATTTTTTTTATGGCGGTTGTCGTTGAAACAACTGATTGTCGGTTATATCGTTTTTTTCTATGCCATTTTAACGTCAATGTTATAACCACTCGAAATAATCGGTTTGTGAAATAACGAAGTTTCGATTTTTTGTTCGTATTATTTCGTGAAATAAACGTAGAAACGGAAAAAAGATAAAAAATTTTGACTCTCTCAGTACCAATATACGCAGAATCAAAATATTAAGTTAAATACTCAAATAAAAGAAAACTTAGTCCACCCACCGTTCGCTACTTTTCTCGAAAATGATAAGTAGTTGAATACTACAAAAAAATCACCAGTATACACCTATTGATTCTAATTTGTCGAAGCTCTGCTCAAAAATCATGTTGCAATCAGGGATCGTACCACTCTTTGGACATTACGAATAGGCGGCGCTAAAGGAAGAAAACTGATTTCGTGTCGATTTGCCGGTTTTCAAGGGCTACAAGCAGATAAAGGCATATTACGTACACACAGCAAGGAGACCGGCTATTTTTTCTATTTATTATATTTATTGTATAGTATGAATGAACTGTAGTTAAGATTTCATTACTCTATCCACAATTTCCTTCCTCATTTTTATGCCACGGTTCGCGGAGATTCGAGTCCTCCCTCGGGCATGGCTGTGTGTGTTGTTCGTAGCGTAAGTTAGTTTCACTTAGATAAGGTAGTGTGTGAGCCTAGGGACCGATGACCTCAGCAGTTTAGTCCCATAGATCTTACCAAAGATTTCCAATTTTCCTCATTTTTATTTCATAAAAATGGCAGACAAATCTTTAATCATTTAAAGCAAGTGAAGCACTTTACTTCAGCTTTACGTCACTTCGTAAAATATTTCCGGAATAGGGGTGGTGCTAGTGTTCAGTACAACGGATGAGCCGGCCGCGGTGGCCGAGCGGCTCTGGGCGCTTCAGTCCGGAACCGCGCGGCTGCTGCGGTCGCAGGTTCGAATCCTGCCTCGGGCATGGACGTGTGTGATGCCCGTAGGTTAGTTAGGTTCAGTAGTTCTAAGTTTAGGGGACTGATGACCTCAGATGTTAAGTCCCATAGTACTTAGAGTCACTTGAACAACGGATGTCAAGCGACGACTACGAGAAACTACCGTATAGGTGTACACCAGATGGGGGTAAATTTTGCACTCTGCACGTACCAGCGTACTATAAGACACGACACGCAGAAACAAAGACATTATTGTTTCAGCACTGCTGTACCAATTCTTATGCCATGTGTTTCACGCTTGTTTCTGTCGGCATTGCTGCTAAAATAGCATTGACCGCTTTTCCCATTTTCTATCACAAAGCAATATTTCAAACCAATGCTAATTTTACTAATAAATGTTACACCTTTCTTGTTTTTTTAAAAAAAAAAAGATACATTTGAAAACGACAAATTTTAGTACTACTGCTATGATGTTTCGGTTTTTTACTCGGTTATTTGTAAAAAATAAGAAACACCTGTTACACACGAACCCAAACAAATACAGGTTATTCAGAACTAAAATCCCGGTATTGGTTTTACCCTGTCGGTTTTTCCAATCTCTAGTTCATACGTATAATATTCCGGTGGATTTAAATATTCTCCACTTTGCTGGCTAGTTTTTTATTTTATGTCAGAGAGTATGCCGGAAAAAATTTCCAGCAGGAAAGCATAAATTTGGAGGTTTTTACAGCAGGAAGGCGGACGGCGCGAATATGCGCGCTGGGACAAGTGTTTCGGCGCGCAGAGGCGTTCCGCGCCGCGAACCTCTCGGGTGTCGGGCCTTTAATTACGGCTCTCCCTGGCCAGCGCTGCCGACAAACTGGCCGCCGTCGGCAGGTGGAAGTGCAGTGCAGGTAGCGCCAGCCGGCACGCACCGCGTGCACGCTTTACAACTGCAGTTTATGAGGCGCAGCGGAAGCCGCAACTATTCGGGTTGTAACAAAAAGCTCGCGCCGCACAGGACGGACAAAAGCACCGCCCGGAATTTGCACCCTGCGAAGCTCCGGCGCAGCGGCAACAAAGGCGTAGACAGGCCATTAGCGTATTGTAGTCGGGGCGCAGCGTCCGGTGGGCCGACCCGCTACTGGCTGTCACTGAGGGTTACACGCACTGAAACTCGAGTCATGTCATTCGCCTGAGACTCTTACGCTTCTCTGCAGCTATTATCTCTGGTACACGAAGTGAATCAGGGACTGCGGATAAACGGGGAAAGAAGTCACGCAAAGCGGTTGAGACGTAATTTTACAGATGGCTAGTGAAGTTAAGTGGAATTACAAGAAATGAGGAGATTCTTCGCAAAGTCTCAAAGGAAAGAAATGTGTGAAAAACTTTAAGATGGCGTAGGTTGATAGGAATTACGTTAAGACACACAAGGGAGATAAACTTGAAGACAACATTGTAGAAAGGGAAACGGGCGTAGATGACGAGATGGGAAATATGATACTTCGAGAAGAATTTGACAGAGCTCTGCAAGTCGGAACAAAGACCCTGGGGGGAGTAGACGATATTCCGTTAGAACTACTGATAGCCCTGGGAGAGCCAGTCATGACAAAACTCTTCCATCTGGTGTGCAAACGTCAGGCGACATACTCTCAAGACATTAAGAAAAAACTGATAATTCCAATTCCAAAGAAAGCAACTGCTGACGGATGTGAAAATTTGCTAACTATCAGTTTAACATGCCATGCTTGCAAAATACTAACACGTATTCTATTCAGAAGAATGGTAAAACTTGTAGCAGCCGTAAATGTAGGAACAAGAGAGGTAATTGCTGACCCTACGACATAGGAAATTGGTTAAGGAGATCTAGACCTACGTTTATAGCCTCAGCAGGCTTTGGGACAGAGTTTGACAATGCTGACTGGAATACGCTCTTTAAAACTGTGAAGGTACCAGGGATAAAATATTGGGAGTGGAAAGCTAGTTCAATTTGTATAGGAACCAGATGGCAGTTATAATAGTCGAGGAGCATGGAAGGGAACCAGTGGTTGAGAAGTGGGCGAGACAGGGTTGCAGCCCATCCCCGATGTTATACAATCTGTACGTGAACAAGCAGTAAAGCAAACCTAAGAAAAATTTGGAGCAGGGATTAAAGTTTACGGAAGAAAATAAAGACTTTGAGGTTTGCTGGAGGCATTGTAATTCAGTCAGAGACAACAAAGGACTTGGAAAAAGCAGTTGAACGGAATGGACATTGTCTTGATCGAGACATAAGATGAGCACCAACAAAGCCAAAACAACGATAATGGAATGTAGTCGAACTAAATCAGGTGATGCTAAGGGAATTAGTTTAGGAAAATATCACACTTAAAGTAGTGGATGAGTTTTGCTACTTCGGCAGCAAAGTAACTGACGGTGGACGAAACAGAAATAAAATGGAGCTAGCAATGGCAAAAAAACATTTCTGAAGCAGCGAAATTTCTTAACATCAAATATAGATTGAAAGGTGGCTACACTGAGTCACAGCGCCAGAGATTGCGCCAAAGTGTATTATTCCGACGCCTCCATTGGCGCAGTAGCTGTTCAGAGAATATCGAGGCAGTGGTGGTTCAGAAGTGGGCAGTGCTTGCTGAGAGGATGTCGATAGCTGTACTAGTTGAGGCCATGTCGTGTGCAGTTGTTTTGATGGGCTAGACAGCAGATGTTGTTCGAATGGGGACGTTGTAATGATCAGAGTGTATTTTTCGTCAATATATATGAAGGTAAAAAAAAATTTTTTGTATTTCAAATTTTCTAAATAACAATGCTTCTTGGTCACAGGTTCAGTCAACAAAGCATCTGGCTTGTGTTCATGTATTAGAGTTTAATTCTGATTTCCTTGTGCAATCTTATTATTTCTGGTTTTTTACTGGTTAATTACTTCATTGTAAATGGCCTTTAAAGCATCTTGTCGTATTGAGGAAGAACCGTGCCAGACGTGTACGTTGAATCACACTTTCACACACAGAACAGTTACACTTGTGCTTTGTTGTTTCGTAGCTTTTATAGTTGCTGGGGACTTAATTAATTAATTGTGTTAACGGAAATTTCCTTTCATTCTTTGTTATTATTCTATGCAGTCAGATTGCGTACTAATACTAGTCAGTGCCAACCGGTTACGAGACTTCGTAATCGGACAAACAGCGACTAAAATTAAAAATTATTTGCATTCTATTTAATTAAGCCCCCATGCACGTGGCGACCGCTGCTTCGGGTCGTCCCTTGGAATTCTTTTGACAGTAAAAATTGCAGACAGTTGTATTGTTGAAGTAATTTGTAGTTTAGTAATTGTAGTCTATATTGCATGTGTAGATTTGGTAATGAACATTTGTAGTTGTCTTTCTTCTAATGGTATTTTTGCACAATTTAATTTTTGATGTCTTGTATACGCGTTTGACAACTTTGTGCAATTATGAAGATTTCAATTGTTCGTTAATCGTGTTTGAGGGAAGCATTTCGTGTGAATGGTATTGTTGGTGATAAAGTGTCATATTGTGTGTAATTTTCGTTTAGTGACGAGTTTTGTATGTTTTGTAAATGATTACGCGATCGATGAAAAAGGCAAAAATGACGGATAGTCAGAATGACGAAATTGTTAACATGGCGAACTCGCCAACACAGGAGAACAGTATGATGAATAATGAAGTAGAAAATAATTTAATAAGCAGGGAAAATAGTCCGGAACCAGTTCAAAACTTTTCACAATCAAAGAATTTTCAGAATACGAGATTAACGACAGAAGATTCTGAAATAATATCGAACACAGATAGCTTTACAGCTATGACGAAGGAAGCTGGTTTTGCGGGAAATGTTAGGGGCGAAAAGAATTTCGAACCAGTTAATATGGAGCAGTTGATGAGTGCAATATTAAATTTGGGATCTGAATTAAAAACAGTGGGATCACAAATAGGAACAATTAAAGCTGATATGGGAACAATGGAAACACGGTTAGACTCACTGGGATCACAGTTAGGATCTGAATTAAAAATAGTGGCAACACGGTTAGAAACTGATATGGGAACAATGGAAACACAGTTAAGATCTGAATTAAAAACAGAGATGGGAACACTGGCAACACGGTTAGACTCACGAATAGGGACATGTTTCAAAAACATGAAAGATGAATTAAAGAAAGAAATTAGAGAAGAAGTACAACCGATTTTGAATTCTCACAATAATAGATTAATTGCAATAGAAATTAGACAAAAGGAACAGGATAAAGAACAGGAAGAAAGAGATCGCGTGATAGTACAAAAATTTTCAGAGTTAAATTTACAACGTGCACACGATAAGGAAGAAATATTTGAGAGATTCGAGGAATCCGTACCAAGTGACAGAATAAATAACCTAACACAACAATATGAACAGTTAACTACTAAATGTGTCAATACTGAAACCCGAGTCGCGACACTTTCGGAAGACGTAAATAAATAGAAAGAACAAATAGGTGACTTATCGGAAAGAGTTGAGGAGGTTTCAGATAAATTGACAAATCTTAGTTTAAATGGGGACAAAGATTCAGATGATACAGCTCCATTGCCATTTGCAGAAACAGAAGAGTACCAGAGCATAAATAAACATGTTGAAAATCAGGGAAAATTTAATGAACGCGTTAAAAGAGAATTTGAGACGTTACGAAAGCAAGTCAAACAAATTGAAAGTGAAATCGTAGGAAAAGACAGGAGAAGAAATTTGGAATCACCGATAGCAGCGGGTTTTGAAGAAAATAATTTATTTCATTTACGAGATGCAACAAGAGAGCGCCAGGCGCGCGAACTTCATAATAATCGACATTGGGAATGAGACAGATGCGGTAGGTCTTTGTCGCCACGAGGCGAAAACTTTGACTATAAACACTTTTTAACTGTTCGTAAATTTAAGATTTTTCGCAATTCTAAGAATGACATACATCCATGTTCATGGTTAGATCAATTTATGCACGCACTTCCACCAAATTGGCCACTAAGTCACAAACTGGAATTTATGTGCGGCTATTTACGTCCTCAGGGGATTCACCACACTAAGTGAATATGTGCCGTAGCGTGTACAGGGCCCCGAGCTGTAGTAGCGCTATTTTCCTTTTAGTTTTCTGCACTGCTGCCTACTCTTTTACTATTTTTTGTATCTATCGGAACAACTCTTCAACTATCAATCTATCTAGAAAAGGTCATGGTAAAGAATAACCGGATATGGCTATTTTACCCAAAAGTGATTTTGGAAATTACCGTTTGGACTTACTATACCTTCTGCAGCATTCATTCGTAGTTTAAACGAAATTTTACCTGTTTATCTTCGTGACAATATTACTTCATATGTTGACGATATTCTTATTGCTGAACGTTCTTGGTGTGAGCACAACAAAATTTTAGATTCATTATTACGTATTTTTGCAAGAGTTGGCATTACAGTGAACTTGGAAAAATCTGAATTTGGTCGTTCTCAGGTGAAATTTCTTGGTCATATTATTTCTACAGAAGGTATTCTTCCTGATCCAGAAAAACTAGACGCTATTCGTAATTAAGCAGCTCCTACTACAAAACGTGATGTTCGTAGTTTCCTTGGTGTCTGTAATTTTCTTAGACGCTTTGTTAGATTGGACGATTTGGTCACACCTCGTTTATGTGAATTATCTGGAATGAATTCTAATTGGTGTTGGGATGAGGAAGCTCAATCAGAATTTGAACAACTTTGTGATGCTTTAGTTGTTGCTCCACTCTTTCACATCCGGATTTATCTAAAGAATTTTATTTGGCGACGGACTCATCATACAAAGGCTTAGGTGCACACTTATTTCAAGAGATAGAAGAAAACGGCGTTGTAGTACAGAAAACTATTGCATTTGGAAGTCGTGTTCTCTCTAAATCAGAAAGAATTATTCGATTACGGAACTTGAAGCCTTGGCTGTTGTTTGGGCTTCCACAAAATTTCGGACATTTTTGTATGGGAGACATACTAAGGTTTACACCAATCATCGAGCTCTGGAATTTCTTATGTCAACAAAATTAACTCATGGAATATTGTCACGATGGGCGCTGTATCTACAAGAATTTGACTTTAGTATTGTTTACATACAGGGTTCTTCAAATAATATTGCTGATGCTTTATCACGTGCACCTATGGGTTTAAAACAAAGTGCTGAGGAGGACTGCAAAGAAAACAATTATTGTTTGATGTATATTCAAGGTGTTGCGTTTGAGAATTTTATTTCGTCTTCGCTCCAGGACATCGCTTAGGAGCAAAATAAGGATCCAATCTGGAAGGACATTAAGCAGAAGTGGAGGAGAAAGGAAAGCGTAGCGATTAGACAGTATTATTTAGTTCGCAACGATATTCTTTTTAAACGAAAATCGGTCGACAACTCTGTTTGGTTAGTTTGCATTCCTGATGAGTGGGGTAATAAATTGATTTGGTATACACATTTCAGTTATGCACACTTTGGTCCCAGAAAATGCTTTCATAAATTACGAGAAAATTGCTACTTCAGTAATATGGAAAAACGTATTCGATCTGTTCTTGCCAAATGCAAATTATGTCAAAAGGCTAAGCCGCCAACTATTTCTCACAGAGCACCGTTGTTTCCTATCATTCCAGCAAAATTAAAGGAGACAGCTGCAGTCGATTTGTTCGGTCCAGTGGTTCGTTCTACTAATGGTTTTGCGTACATTTTGGTGGTAGTGGAATTGACATCAAAATATGTGTGTTTTACACATTTACGCAAAGCAACAGCTCGTTCAGTATCTAATGCTTTCATCAAACATTTTCTTAAAGAAGTGGGACATGTTGATAAGGTTATATAAGATAATGGATCACAGTTTCGCTCTAAAATTTGGCTTCGTACTCTACGGCATCGTAAGATTAAACCAATTTTCATTTCACTCTTTCACCCTCAATCTAACGCTTCAGAGAGATGGATGAAGGAAATCAATAAATTGTGTCGACTTTATTGTCATCAGAATCACAGAACATGGCATCAGTAGCTTCAAATTTTTCAAAACGTTCTGAATGAACTTCCTAATGATTCAACTTCTTTACCGCCTATATTGATATCAAAAAATAAAGCACCGACAAATCGCATTTCTGAAATCGTTCCTTTCCCACCTACACGGAAACTACGGCATTCTGAAGTTGTGAACCTGGCTCTGCAAAATATTGCATCTGCGGCTGCTAGAAGAGAGAAATCAGCTAAACGTCCTGGTCGTTTAAAAACATTGTCAGTTGGTCAAAAGGTGTTGATTAAGTCTCATCGTTTGTCTCACAAAGGAAAAGGCTTGCGTCGCAAATTTTTACTGCTATATGACGGTCCATATCGAGTTCGTAAAATTATTCATAATAACACTGTCGAAGTAGAAACTCTTAAATCTCGGCGCTCTAAGGGAATACATCATATATCAAACGTTAAAATTTTTGTGGGATGACATACTTGAGAAACTAACAGTTATACGTAAACACGCAGAGAATACAAGGATACCGCCGTATTCTGGCGGCGGCACATATTCAAATCAACAGTCAAGTCTGCGCGCCGCACAAGGCAGTCGTTGACCGCAAACAATTACTTCCTACGTCACGCGTACCTACAGCTGATCGAGCGCTCAGTGCGAATACACTGACAGCCGTAAACAAATACACAGTCTAATTTCTCTGATTAAATTCAGTATAAAGCTATAGTGACTTGATAAATTATGTTATTAACGTTCAGTATTTTTCAGGATACAGTTGTATAAAATATTTAAGAACTTCAGGTAAATTCTCTGTGTGTCCTACGTTAAGAGGACTTGCCATCGACAAAATTTCAGGAAGAATGTAATTTCGAAGAAGAAACTAAGAAACTAAAAAGGTAACTATTAATTGAGTTTATTTTTCAGGTAACATATTTCCACTTAGGTACGTACTTTAGACGTAATTTGCTGCTCTCGATTACGTGTTTTATACTTTGTGCTAAATTTTATGTTCTATGAATTTACTTGTGAAGCTACGTGCTTGCGTACATTTGCTGATTTTGAAAATGTTTTGCTAATGAACAGGGTTGTTACATGTGTATGTTATGCATCGCTTGGCTGCTATGCTTTTTCGCTGATGTCACATTTGTTTTTACTATGTGCCTGCTGTGCCAATTTATTTAAACTATAATTGTCTCCTGATTAGTTGTGCTGATATGGTTATGTATGTAAGTTATACTTTGTGATTTATCTGCTTGCGCCTTCATGTTTACTTATTAAGATTACATATGAACATTTATTTGCTCATGCTGATATGATGCTAATGACCTGTTTATTATGTAAGATATATGTTTGCTGCTTTGTGTATGGAGTTCATATTTACACATTTTTGTTTTGTTGTCATAACTACTCTTTATTTGGTATATATAAATGCTGATATACTGTGTACGAATGTGGAGTTTAGGTCACACTATGGTAATAATTATAGATTGTTCGCTTGGCAGAGCCTCGCTGTAGGGATTGTGCTGCATCCACTTGTTGACATTCTGTTCTCTACTGGTATATTTACTCGCTATTGCATGTTTTGCTTACGCTTAGTGCCTTATATTTTAAGATAAGAAAATGAACTGCTATGATTCTACGAACGACATTGGTACAAGAAAATTCATTGAAGTCACATGAGCTGGAGGTTTTATGGAAGCTGTATAAAGTTACGCTAATAGGAAGGAAGCTAACGACATGATATTCCAACACTAGGTTTAGACCATTGATAGTTATTACACTGCATTCTTCGTGAGCAATTGAAATAGCAAGTGACCCTTGACACAAGAAGTACTCCACATGTTTGCTTCTGTTTTGTCATGATTATGATTCTTGAAGTGGTGTACACACTGTGAAATATTACGATCATTCACACTCCGTACTCGTACTTACTTACTGAAAGTTATTCGAACTAAAGGCTGTTAGAGGTCATGTATGCATTTCTTTTATTTAATGACGGACAAGGTAACCAAAATGTATTTTATAATTCGTAATGAGTAAAAGATTTGGGTCAGATGGATTACACAGAGGTTGTGGGTGGACATTGTGTCTTCGGATTGTATGGGATGATGAATTGAAGTTTGCACTAGGATTTTATCTGTACTTGCTCGAGGAGAATGACTTGAAGAAAGAGTTATTATGGAAGTGAAATGATATTGGTGATAAGGTATATATGTATTGACGTATTGAAGAGGTATTATTAAGGTATTGAGATTGTGTGAAGTTGATGATTATTGGAGTTTTGGGTGGACAAGAGGTAAGGTAAATGATATTGATGATAAGGTTTATATGTATCGTCATAAGAGGTATTATTGAAGTATTAAGATTATGTGATGCTGATGATTATTGGAGTTTTGGTGGATAAGAGGTAAAGTAAGTGAGGAGCATTTTTTTTTGTTGGTTTATATGGAATAAGGAGGATGAAGAAGGCAGACTAGAACACTCAAGTAGAAGAAAGACTGTCTACAGACACCCTTTGTTAAATCAATAAGCAGTATATACTTTTTTTTTTTTTTTTGAGAGAGGAAGTATTTGCATATCTTGGCACACTGACAGTTGTTCAGCAACCGTACATTTTGATTTGGCTTGGCGAATATTGGTCTTGACATGATGACGATGACGTTGACTAACTGTTATTGCTGTTATGCGCTGTTACTACTACTACTTGATACACATGTAGAACATCAAATTTTGACAGAATTGCATTTACACAGTTAAAACTATTCAATTACACAGTAGTACTTAAATGTGGATGAAAGATGAGTGAGTGTGTTTTGTGTGTTTTCCTTTCCTAATCCCAAATAATTGATACCGACCTATCTCCTAAATATTATTTTACTTGTTTGTTGTGGCTTGCACTGACACCCATAAATATTATAGGTTTACTGATATTTGTGTATTTGTAATGGTTAATATGACAATTATCTGATATCATTTGTGTGTCTATTATAATTTGTATGTTTAGTGTGAGAGCATTGATAATAATTTTGTAAAAGCAATTGTGTGTGCATTCAAACTGTTGTTCGTGCTTACACGTATTAACATTGCTGGGTGCCACTGATGGAACTGCTTCTACTGAAATGATGTCACTTGTTGCTGTCTGCACCTGCTCAACATTGCTGGGTGCCACTGATGGAATGGCTTCTACTGAGATAATGTTACTTGTTGCTGTCTGCACCTGTTCAAAATTACTGGGTGCCACTGTTGGAACTGCTTCTACTGAAATGATGTCACTTGTTGGTGTCTGCACCTGCTCAACATTGCTTGGTGCCACTGATGGAACTGCTTCTACTGAGATAATGTTACTTGTTGTTGTCTGCACCCGCTCAACATTGCTGGGTGCCACTGATGGAACTGCTTCTACTGAGATAATGTTACTTGTTGCTGTCTGCACCTGTTCAACATTACTGGGTACCACTGTTGGAACTGCTTCTACTGAAATGAAGTCACTTGTTGCTGTCTGTACCTGTTCAACATTGCTGGGTGCCACTGATGGAACTGCTTCTACTGAGATGATGTCACTTGTTGGTGTCTGTGCCTGCTCGCCATTGCTGGGTGCCACTGTTGGAGCTGTTTAAATAGTGCTGACGAAATGTTATCAGACTGCTATTTGCACCTGTTGACCATTGCTGGGTGCTACTGTTGAAACTTTCAACTACTCTGAGGAGTGCTAGTTGTTTATTGAACTATTGAAAAGATTTTATGTGAATATTTGCATAAACTGATTTTTTGTGTATTTACTGTTTATGAAATGTTATGAGACTCTTACCTGCACCTTTTCGTCATTGCTGGTGCCATTGATTGAATAATACTTGTGTTAACTCTTATGTAAAATCACATGTATGCAAGCATTTGTATTCCTTACTGTATTTTAAACATTAGGTTATTGAAGAGTCAGTGCAAAGCCAAAATTTATTTAGTTATATGACACTTACTTATTAATATCATCTTTTATTTTTGTCTGTATTTTTTTGGACGAATTTGATAGTATTGTCACCACCAATGCTGACAAAAATGCCATCAAATTCTAGCCTGTGGAGGAAGGACATATGAAAGGTGGCTACACTGAGTCACAGCGCCAGAGACTGCACCAAAGTGTATTATTCCACCGCCTCCACTGGCGCAGTAGTTGTTCAGAGAATGTCGAGCGCAGTGGTGGTTCAGAAGTTGCCGTGGGCAGTGCTTGCTGAGAGGATGTCGATAGCTGTACTAGTTGAGGCCATGCCGTGTGCAGTTGTTTTGATGGGCTAGACAGCAGATGTTGTTCGAATGGGGACGTTGTAATGATCAATGTATATGAAGGTAAAAAAAAATTTTTGTATTTCAAATTTCCTAAATAACAATGCTTCTTGGTCACAGGTTCAGTCAACAAAGCATCTGGCTTGTGTTCATGTATTAGAGTGTAATTCTGATTTCTTTGTGCAATCATAGTATTTCTGGTTTTTTACTGGTTAATTACTTCATTGTAAATGGCGTTCAAAGCATCTTGTCGTATTGAGGAAGAACCGTGCCAGATGTGTACGTTGAATCACACTTTCACACACAGAACAGCTACACTTGTGCTTTGTTGTTTCGTAGCTTTTATAGTTGCTGGGGACTTAATTAATTAATTGTGTTAACGGAAATTTCCTTTCATTCTTTGTTATTATTCTATGCAGTCAGATTGCATACTAATACTAGTCAGTGGCAACCAGTTACGAGACTTCGTAATCGGACAAACAGCGACTAAAATTAAAATTATTTGCATTATATTTAATTAAGCCCCCATGCAAGATTTATGTGTATAACTTATACGTTGTCGTGTTGGAAGTCAGATCTGGAAGCTGGAGAGAACTGTAGAGATTGAATAAGGGTTCCTAACCGTTCTTTACATCAACCTGTCGTTTTCTAAGGTTGTTATGTCAGATCTGGAAGCTGGAGAGAACTGTAGAGATTGAATAAGTGTTCCTAACCGTTCTTTCCAGCAACCTGTCGTCTTCTAAAGTTGTGTTCCAAGCGCAGAAGACAGCTCGTCGGTCGTGCGATATTCTTCGGAGGCTGATATGCTGACATCTCGAATTCGAACCAGTGTTTGTGCCGATCAATCAGGAGCAAGTTCAGTACATTTGGCTGACTCTCCTACGGGAATAGTACATACTGTACCATCTGCTGCTTGTACCTCGCTCCACTTTTGTACCATATGCTACGTCACCTATATCACAAGGCGAGCTTCTAGCAAGATAAAATACTGGCGGCCACACCCAGGAATATCACACCTCCCTTTCCTTCTTTGATTTCCAAAAGTTTCCTGCTCTCGAAGACTACTAACAAATTTGGAAATCAGAAAATTATGCCACATATTTAAAAACTTGAAGTTTCCAATCTCTCAGTAGCTCCTGTACTCTCCCATTCATGGAAATTCCTTAACAAAAGTAGGAAATTGTTGTTCCTAAAAAATCATCCCAATTAACCAAAACGATTGACTTACCAATGCTAAACATATACTTTCTAATCTCAATTCTATCAAAAAACTTTAACTAAACACACATTACATCATGAAGTTCTTCTGCTTATTAAATAACATTTATTATTTTCAGCACACAGCTGTCCTGCAAATTTTCTGTAGTCTAGTTATTCAACAGTAAATATTGACACCTGTCCCAGTAAATCTCCTCATAAACACTCACTACGCTTATTGATGTTTATATATGACAGGAACTAAACAATATATGTTGTCGGCGCAATGCTGTCGGTCTTTCCACAACACACTTTTTAATCCAACATCAGCACAGTGGTGTTCATTTTTACCTAATAACACTCACATCTTTTTATTTAATATCGGTGCAGTGCCGTCCACTTTTACCTAATGGCACTCACATATTTTACTTATGCTAGGACTAGGCCGTCCATAAACGTTGTTTACTATCACATAATTCAATATTCTAAATCGTATCTGCACATAGGTGTCCTTATATAAAATTTATACATAGATGTTACATAGTTTTACAATATACACAATGTTGCATTGAACATAATCCAATAATATTTACAAAGTCCTTGTTAGTGCTATAGTGACTACAGAGCTTTCATTTGAATTGTCTCCTTGCACGGCTCGGAATATCCTTGACTCATCGGTCGGTTCACTCTAGTACTACCTGTTAATATTTTGCCGTTAGGCAGGAAGCGTGACTCATCCCAGTTAGAGCTTCATTTCATTCGAGTTAATAATGGCGCTCGACGCACCACTATCTTATTTCTACGCATTGAAAATGGAATTGTTATGAGAACAGCTCTCATTCTATACTTCAGGTTTATTTTCATTTCATTCGGTAACTTAACTACGCATTCAAACAGGATTCACAGGTCTTTCGAGAGAACTGAAGATGCCGTAGATTGTGATAACAGAGAGAAATAGCGAAACAGATCCTGTTGCTTTAATTCACTTGTAGCATATTATGGACTTTGCTGCTCAAACATGTAAACACTATGAATATAACAAAAATTTCTCATGTGCTTTATGCATTTGTATCGCAGCACTTATTATTGTCGGCGTCCTATGTGACATTCATGTTTTGTGTTCATTAACTGTGTGGGTAACATTTCTGCATCGTGATACAAATAACTGTAACGCTTCTGCGGAAATATCTCGCCTACTAATCCCTGAATGTGTGGCCGACTCTCATGTTGCCTATTATCTTCCTATTCCCTAATATCATATACGAGTTGTTGACTTCTGTGGTCGATACAAAACTCTTTCATCATCATTTTAAGTGTGGATGGACTCACCCTAATCTAAATATATATGTATTGCAGCAGAAA
This sequence comes from Schistocerca piceifrons, assembly GCF_021461385.2. Lineage (NCBI taxonomy): Eukaryota > Metazoa > Arthropoda > Insecta > Orthoptera > Acrididae > Schistocerca > Schistocerca piceifrons. The sequence goes on along the minus strand of NC_060141.1, from coordinate 680,861,483 downwards.
CCTTATCACTGCTTGTAATCACTCGCAGACGATCTACCAACTGTTGCTAATGAAGTTTAATCTAATCGCCTCAGCATCATTGCATACTGTTTGTTCTAATTGTGTCCACTTACTTGGTTTGGCGCCGTCCTTTTCCTCTCTGTCAGCTGCAAGCTACCTAAATTAAGAAATATAGAAGGTTGTTTTCTCTGTATATATGGATATGTAGTTTCTTCGTGTTGCATAAGATGTATAAAAAGTTTCTGTATGTAGAGTATAGGTTGTTCTGCTGCCTGTATGGATGATGCTTTTAGGTCTTATAGCCTAGGTTCTGTACTTGTCCTGCAAACTTTATGATGTATGTTATCTTTTGTGATACGTAAGTACAGTCTATGATCGTTGCTTAACTATTCAATTAGTATGTCTTTTGTTTCAATTGATCCCTTTTTGTCTCTCTTTCTTTTTATCTTGAATAGAGAAAGGATGGATCACAGATTTTAGTTCAGAACGACGAAGAGGGAAGAACTAACAGCGTGAAAAGAAAGGAAGTAAACTGTTAGTTAACTCGGGTACCTGGTAGGCGTCAGCTACCTAGCATTGCAAAGAGTGCTATTGCACCCTGAGATTTCTCTACATGCTATTCCTGTATGAGTCACGGTGGGTGCTGCTGGCTGCACACCACTTGTTTTTATGCCAGCCTTCCGGCACTTGTATGTTGCCTGAAAGGGCGTCCAGCTGTTCTAATATACACAGGAGACTGTTAAGCTCACTCTTGCTAAAATGAATTAGTTTCTCCTGTACAGACACTGGAAACTTATGCATTATCATTTCTACTAAGTCACATTCACGTAAAGGATCAGTTAAATACTGGTCCTATTCCCAGTGGTGCTAAAAGTACTCCTTATAACCATCACAGTCACAGTTTTAAAAGCCCCTAGCTTCAAATATTTCTGCTCTTATACTGTTTTGTGTACTTGTGGACAAGTATTGGTTTAGGAAACTCTGACAAATTCTTGGTATGTTTTACTTGCGTTACTGGCCCTTGTTCTCCATGATATTCCCTTCAAAACGATTGGCTACAAATTTGATTTTATGCTGCTCTGTCATGTTGTCAGGTATGATGCCCTCAAACTGACGAATGAAAGCAACAGGATGTATACTACCTTTGCTAGAAAAATCATGCAATTTGTAAGCATTGGCATTATTGACTACATCATTAATATGAACAACGCACTGTTCAACCCACATTCAGAGTTTCTGTTTTAACACCACTTCCATATTATCTATATACTTACTCACTTAGTTGAGGTATGTTTTCTACCATATGTTCTATTTCTCTCAAATGACTCTAAATTGTATTTGTATTAACATTACAAACAGATTCTATTGGTGATACTTTATGGCTAAGGAGTGCATTTTCGTCCTTTAAGTCTACGACCTGTTTGTTTTGCCTTTCATGGATATCTTTGCAAGTTTTGTTTATTTTACTCTGATCATTACTCAATTAAATGACTTCATCCCTAAGTGACATTACAAAAGTATCTTGAGCTTGCATGAGATCATTTATTTTCGCTACTTCATCATCAATCTTATGGTGACCTCTTGCTTACACTTATTTAACTTTTGGCCACATTCTTCACTCTCATGTTCAGTTTTTTTTTCTCACAAGCCCCTATTCTAGTTTCATGACAATTAACTCTGTTTTCTAAATGTTTAAACTCACGATTAATTTTTGCTAACTCCTCGTTTGTTTCTTCTATTTCATCAGCAAGTAATTTTTGACCTTTCATTAATTCATTTGAATGCTTTTTTATTGCGTTTTGCCGAGATACTAACTCCATTAATAATTCAAACATCGTTTTATTGTTATCTTGTGTAGGCAATGTATCAGCTGATGCTGTTTTATTTGTGTTAGTAATTTAATCTGGCTTGCCCTGTAATTGGCTTCCCTCTTCCATTTCATTACCCTGAGGCTGCACTGCCTCTTTATTTCTTACATTGTACTGCGTTTCACTTTTCCCCAACATTTTGTTTTTAAGGAAATTATTACAAAACAATTTAACAATATTCTTAAAAATCCCTGTGGTGGTTAATAGCAGCGACCTCTCGTTAGCTGTAAAGTGATTAGCGTACACGCTACCTTCTTCTGGGGCTCCTGCTGCTGTTCCCCTCATTGTCTTTGTCGTTTTGGGTTTATTAGGCTGCCATAGTCCACCACAGACGCCTATCCCTACCGTTCGCCACTCTCTGACGTTGGACTGCGGCTGGTACAGGCGACAGATGTTGCTTCCAAGTTATTCGCCTCGCCTGCTGTACGCTGCTATGCTAACTGCTCCCTGAAGCGTTGTTTATCGTCGCGGTGAAATAAAACCGCGCACACACTTATAAATTTACACTTCGCTTTGAGTTTTCGGGTGTTCACTTTCAACTACGTGACGCGGATTAATTGGCGGCATTTATCAATTTTGCTGCCTAACAGTTCCAAAAAACTTACTAAAGTTCAAACAGAATATAATGTCACAGTTCGCACAATGTCGCTTCTAATCTTTTTCATTGTTCATCCAGCTATTGATTTGGAAGTTTTATGATAATCATTAAAGTTCACTGTTCTCACTACGATTTTCACATCTCACCCGGTTGACAATTCTCGTTAAAGGACAGTAGCCTCTTCTTTAAATACACGTTCTCCACAAGGGATGCCATGAGTAAAATTATACATTCTCGTGTTGGAAGTCACATCTGGAAACTGGAGAGATCTGTAGAGATTGACTGTGTCCCTAAGCGTTCTTTCCACCAACCTGTCGTATTCTAAAGTTATGTCCCCAGCACAGAAGACAGCTCGTCGGTCGTGGGATCTTCTTCGGCGGAGGCTGCTGTGCTGTCATCCCGAACTTGAACCTGTTTGTGCTTTTTCTTTTTTTTGGGTGGAGGGGGGGGGGGGATGCCAATTGCCCAGGTTAGTCTCTGTATCTACAGAGGGCAGGATCTGTAGTACTGACAATGATGGTAGGCGGCACCTCTCATTAATGTATCCTGTTAGTTTATATTTTAAAATATCACATTTTCCACTGTCTTCTATATCACTCGAGATAGCTTTCTTAATAGTACGATAACTTTTCTGACAACTTCCGACTTAGAGTACGACATGTCCGTTCAAAACAAAGATACAAGTCCGTCTCTGAAGAACACCCGAAACACAGTGACTAGCGCAGCCAAAGTACTTTATCTCCCAAGCGCGCTAAAGCGACCCGAAGGTGTCCAAAGCACTTCGGTTGTAATATCATTACTCTTACGTTTCTCCTACATAGAGAAATTTAATAAACAAAAACGGTGGTCTCGTAGGACAACCAAGAGAGATTGTCATACTGAAAACTGGTTTAAATACAATGAAAAGTATATAAATAATTAATAAGAGAAGTTAGGCGTTTTGGCGCCTAACACCCGAAAGTTCCGACCAATCAGAAGCAAGTTCAGTACAACTGGCAGACTCTCCCACGGGAATAATACATATTGTACCACCTGCTGCTTGTACCTCACTCCACTTTTGTACCATATGCTATGTCACGTGTATCAGGCTGCATCAAGGCGAGCTTGTAGCAAGATAAAATACTGGCGAAACTTTTGAAATGTCGTGCTACATAAGAATGTTGTAGATGGATAGATGCTACAGAACAATGTTAAGGATTAGATGGGTAGATCCTACAGAAGAATGTTGAAGATTAGATGGGTAAATCCTACAGATGAATGTTGAAGATTAGATAGGTAGATCACATAGGTAACGACGAGGTACTCAACAGAAGTGGGGACACAAGAAAATTGTGGCACAACTTGGTCTAAAGAAGGTGTCGGTTGATAGGACACACTCTGAAACATCAAGAATCACCAGTGTAGTATTGGAGCGAAGTGTGGGGAATGAAAATGGTATTGGGAGACCAAGTGGTGAATACAGTAAGCAGATTCACAAAGACGTAGATTGCAGGAGCTATTCGGAGGTGAAGGAGGTTCCACAGTATAGAGTAGCATGGAGAACTGCAGCAAACCAGTCTTCAGACTGAAGACCACAACAACAACAGATTTTAGCTGTCGTCAGAACCCTTTTATGCAGTAACACTTCTACCTAGTGGCACCTGCGGAGCCTGAGACCCTTGCTGAGATACTCATTTTTTCGCAGGTAAAGGCACACGAAGAAGTCCAGCAGTGTAGCACAGCCAGCTATAGTTTTCACGCAGATGTAGAATAAGTGCATATGACTGCATGTCATTGGCCTGCGTTTCAACTATAATGATTTTGTATTCGGTGTCCAAGCATACAGAATTGATTCTAAAATCTCTCAAGGAGAATGCTGTGATGATTACCTGCTGAGGGATGGGCTTTCAGAGATTCACATCGGTCCTCATTAGCGAATGTTTTTCAAATGAAAAGGCACATTTAGATCACTTTGTGTTGCTTCCAAGGACTTCCAATTGCAGGTAGTCTCATTTCGTCTCGTATCTAACTTATTGACAATATTTACAAGACTGCCAATGAGTATGTCATGCACTAAACTAATTTACAGAATTTATATAAATTTTATGGTTGTGATGTTTTCCTCTTCACTGTAGCTTTTTGTGCAGAGGCCACAGAAGTTAAAACTGATTTTAAATTGCTGTCGATCTGGAGACTTTAGAAGCTTTTGTAAAATTCTCTTCAATCTTATTTGCTGACTTCTTTCTTCTTTTGCTATAGAAATTTGAAATTAATTCATCGAACTGGTGGTCGTGGTTCTTTGCGTCTTCACGTTTGAATGACAGTCTGCTGTAACATATTTATCCTTCGTCTTCAGAGACGTGGTGAGTGCGATGAAACCTTCCATTGCAATGCCACGCACTCTAGGCATGTGCTCGTTGTTAAGCTACTGGTACAGAAATGGTCGCAGAAATGGTGAAGCTTCTGGTATTCACACCTGCTACCTTGCCTAAGACTGTGTTATTTTTAGTGGATAGTACTCCTCTGCATTTATTTTTTCAACGCTTATACAACATCTCCTTTGCTGGTATTGTCCATTACATATTGATTCCCGTTCTAAGTCAATAAAGGCTTCCCTTTGATGGTCTCTGTGAACCCCATACGTAGAACACTTTGAACACAGAACACAACATGCTGGTTCAGTGATCAACTGCAGTTCTGAACCCTGGGAGAGCGCCACGCTACCACAGCCGTCTGCCAACGAAATGTGTGCGGGCAGGTTTCTTCGTCCAGAAAGTAAACTTTCCCGGAAGTAAGCCGCTGGTACAGAAGAACACGCTAGTGTATCCTCCTCCTGGAACATCCTGTTTTGAGACCCACTAGCTGAAGTGTCCTGGGCGCCATACAAACGTCAACATATTCCGTCTCTGTACAAGTGACCCTCCATACAGATGTCACAAACCGCTTTTAAGAGCCACGGGCTGGCCACGTTTGGCACGCAAAGTAACCAATTCCATGAACTGTCGATGCAAGGGAACTCGCGGTGTGACAGAATCATAACCATGCTCTGCGTTCGAACGACTCAAATATCGTGTGACCACCTCAGAACTAGGTCGGACATTCCCACTACTTTACCTGGTCCAAGAACGATGGAACGCTTCGTGTGTCCCAAGCTCGCCGAGTTAATGAAAAACTGGCGTAAGAAACAGACATTTGGATGTAGTCGTCAACGTTTGTGGCCGAGAAGATGTGGGTCAGGATCGTCGCAAAACACTAACGGTTAATAGCTTAATGCCTCCAGTTAAGGCAGCAATATTGAGTATATTAATCCACTGGTTATACACCCGTGCTTTGCAATGGTAGTTAAAGAAGGGTCATTGAATACCGCCACTTTTATCACCTATTTAAATCGGAACTCTTACAGAAACACTTTGTCAATGAATTCGTTTTTCGTAGCCAGTGTCAGATACAAATGAAACCTCTCGAATGAAGCAGAGAAGTTTTGTTAAATTTGTAATACAGAAAGTGACTTCAATAAATCCGTGTATCTCATCGAAGTAAATTCAGAGTTAGTTTGTATTCGTAAAGATAAAATTGCGGCACTTACTTCTGTCACTAAGGTAAAATAAACCCCTGAATAAATGGCTTAAAGATAGAAAACTAATTGTGAGATGTTTCTCTTTACGAGACATCCACAATTGTTATTCATGATCAGTGACAGCATCCGGTGCAGCTGTAAAATTATTTATTTCTAAAAAGGAAAGCACAGCCCACTTTTGGACCCTGTGACCAAATTTCAGGCGCGTATTAAAAATGTACGTCCACAAATGATAATAAGTATGTAACATTAAAAGTGGGTTAATATACCTTAAAATACTGCATTCCTGGTAAATGGCATAAAACAGGGTATCCTCTTCTTGCTTATATGCATCATTTATCGACTCATATTTTAATATACACGTGAAGATGGGACAGATTCGAAACCGGGCTGTGCTTCCCTTGTTACAATAAAAAAATTTACGACTCTAGTAAATTTTATCATTAATGACAGTGATATCTATTGGTTCTTTGGGGTACTACGCCGTCATTAAGACAATCATCCGAAACTCTACACTCAGTAGTCTTCTAAAACTTTAAATTACGATGTTTTTCCCCTAATCCAGTTTTGATCTAATAAGCCCTATACGTTTCCCCCAGCTGCAAAAACCCCACGAAAATTCATCTAGAGCCACTAAAGTTGTTCCAGTATTTGGTTCAACATATGTGTACGAATGCTTTTTTTTCTTTTTTCTTCTGTTATGAAACTGACAAAATCCCACCAACGCTAGAGTTTAATATTTTTACTCTACATACCTCCGGGTGTTTTAACTTTATCATGAACCATAGGACCATATATAGTACATATTGTAAACTCGAAATGTGTAGAAACGTTAAACATTACAACTTAATGTTGAACGCCTGGATGTAAAATTTTTTGTTGTTCTACTCGCCGTGTTAGCACTAGCTAATGTGCTTCTGTACTGAAGTAATAACAGCTATTTCTTTGTCAAAAGAAAAAACAAACGAAGACTTAAAAATAAACGCCCATGATAAAATCCTATTTATCAAAGTATGCTGCAGCTATTGCCTCTTAGAAGCAGTCGCACTGGGTTGAAAATACGTCTTCCTAAGTTTCCCGCACGTGCACTCTTTGGAGTATGACTCTCTCTCTCAAACACGTTCTCAGAACAGCGTAGTACTGGGGAAAGCCAGATCACTGACAAGTTGAGTCTACTGCCATCGCGGAGCACGAGCGCGCTCCAGGAGTGCAAATCGTGGCCAGGCCTGGTTCAAACCATCATTATATCGCAGGATGTTAATGCTGTTAGTCCATGTACTGCCCTCGTTCCATCCTCGACATATACTGTAGAGCTGTGTATGGCCACGTCTGTTTCTTCACCGTTTAGTATCCGTCACTTCCGCTATCCACAGAACTTTGTTTTGAGATGGCGATCAGTTTTGGTTTCACGTTGGAACCACTTCAGATTGATGTCAGCACTGTGTTACCGGTATTTACTTGTTGTCGCCTTGTACTATTTTAGCAGTTCTGGTTTCTGTTACCGCGTGGATAGTTGTTGTACCCAGGGTTAAACCTGTAGTCCTTTTCCTTCCCTTGTTATAGTGCTGGACGTCGTTTCGATTCGGCGGTCTGCGTTTACTGGCCCGCCCTGCTGCTGTGCGCCTTTGCAACACCTGTTGCCGTTCTAGGCTAGGCGCAAATTGAGACGCGTATAGCGCGTGTAGCGCGACGCAGCGCAGCGCGCGTATTTGTAACATCACAGATTCAAATGGGACCGCGCAAATTGCGACGCGACGCGACTGGGACGCGACACGCGCCTGCGCCAGGTCGCGCGGCGTTGTGGTTGAGGCACAGTTTCTCGCGCCGCGCGTCGCGCTTGCCTCGCTAGCATCGTGGGAAATTTGAGGGGAGCGGAAAAGTAGCCCAGCCATATGCTCACATCGGAACGGCGCATATGAGCAGTGGTAATATTGCCCATACGATAAATTTTGCCTTACTGTGTACTGAATTTTATTGCCTTTGGGTACTGTTTCGTTTTTCGCCATTTAAACGCTCCAGCTTTCTTCGTTAGCGCGTTATACTTTTCTGTTATTTATATGTGCATAGTTTTGTTTTGTTTATCTTCTGTCAAGAAAAATGTATACTTCAGTAACTGATGAGCCATTGGCCGCTGGAATTGCACCATATGCCTCCGCGATGTTTTCAGATCGCAAGAAGGGACAGAGGGTAGTGAATAAGGAAGCAAGGAATATTATAAAATCATGTGATAAAGAATCAAGGCAGGAAAGTAAAGCAAGGTTATCTTCTCCCTGCCTAGTAAGCTAGCGTATCTGTACGATCTGTTACAAAAATTTAGAAAGGGATAATCTCCACAGGTGTGATCCCTTTGTGCATCTGGTAAAAAGCGTCCAACATCTGAAGTATAGAAGTTTCACAGTGATTACTCTGATATGGATGTAATAATGTAATACGACACACTGTACTACATGTATGTGAACAACATATTTCCACTGCAAGCTAGAAACAGTCGAAAAGCAGTCACAAATAACAATGTTTTAATTGGTTCGCCGTGATGAGAAAAAGCATTTCAATTGTTGCATGGACATTATCAGCATTAATAAACTAGCTATACAACAACAGGCTTCACAAATGAAGAAAATGGTCGGTATTATTACGAAAGTAGGAATATCCTAAAAGAGTGTTATGATTAGATATATTTAATTTGTTGAAATGTGCTGCTGACAAAGGCAGATCTACTTTCATGACAATGTTTTTCGAACTCCATTTCACAAGGCACACTATCGCGCGCATTATCCTTCGCTGCTGACAATACACTGACCATTGTGTAGCGCGACAGATCAATTGTTTACTTTTCTCAATAACAACTATTTTATTCGCGATCACGCATTGTCAGTTTGGCAACCCTAGGTGAGTAAACAGTATCTGCCATGTGCCTATCATTCCGCCTGAAGGAACGCTCGTCATTATTTTAATACTGCTCAGATCAAGAGAAGGAATAAAATCCGTTGGTAAGTTTCCATTCCAGTCGCTCAGTGTTAAAAATACGATGGGTTACGGGGATTCCACCAAAATTCCAACAGAATTGCCAATCTGTTTTTGTGTGAGTTGTTATCCTTTTCTCATTCGAAGAAGCATCACCATTTATGAGTAAAGGCCAGATTTCTCTTGGTGACTCGTTTAATTGTACTTCCTTTGTCACAATGTAATTTGCCAAACTCATCTCACATCAGCTATTGAGACAGAATTCTGAAACGGAGGGCCTCATTAAACATGTAATTGGCAATCACAGAGCTGAATAGCTTACGAAAAACCTCGTAGTTTCGGTTTGCAGTAACATAAAAGAAGAAATTTCATGGTTATTTTCATACTAGGAAGCTCTTGTTTCGCTAGCTGTCGATAACTCTTAAAAAATTACAGTCACTGGAGTGAGATAAATAAAAAAAGAAGTATAAGTAGTGATAAATCGCCATAGATAAGAAAGTTCCGTGTGTTTAGTAATTGGCAAAACACTCTCCTCCTTGTGTGCTATCATTCGCCAAACTTTCGTTTCGATGTCTCGAGCGGTTTAGGAGATACGAGAAATGTTGCGAGTATTTCATTCTCGGGGGCGTGAGATCGGAAGTGAGCGCGCTACATGGGATCCATTTTCTCGAGATCGGAGGCAGATAGAGATCTCCTCCCACGTCTAAACAAAAATTCAACAAGTTAGCTGAATTTCATACGCAGCAACATATGGTGTAACACGCACCAAACGCAAAATCATAGCGATCCCTAATTTTCGTTCCAAACTTTTTGAGTTTTACGTAGTGTCTTACTAAAATGTGTACATCACAATAAGAATGGTCATTAGCGAGGTGATGGGCACTTCGTCACGAAGCTGCTATATAACGCTACAAGTAAGGCAAAAATCATATATTTTCAGAGAATAGTTTCTGTAAAATCGTTTGAGAAAGATAAGAGGTTGTGCGCGCTTCGGTTCAGTCAGCGCAGAGCGTCGCCAGTCGGCGCGTGCGAAGTATGGTGTACGCGTCGCAATATGCGCTGGACCCGCGCGATCCGTGCGGCACGTGCGTGTCGCGCTGTAGTGTCGTGTCACGTCACACGTGCTATACGCTTCTCAGTTTGCGCCTAGCCTAGCGTGACTGTTGTGAGCTTCACTGGATCCTCGTGAGTGAGGTCTAATGAATGTAGAATTTATATAAACCCAGATCCGCTTCCTGCACATTTGTTAATTTCTTAATTGTACAGGTTGTCCGGAAATTCCCGCTGTAAAGTCTGGGACTTGTAGAGGGGGTGAGTACATAATATTTTGGATGGGAACCCTTGTCCTAAAAAGTAGCGCCTCCTTTCTACGACGGTTTCAGTTCAGACGTGTAACACATCCATGTTCGCTGGGGGAAAGAGAAAGGGCTCAGCATTGCTTGTTCTGGTAAACAATAGGGTAGAAAGGATAACATGTACTACTTCTTGTGAGATCGTATGCAAAGCGTAATTTGAAAAACTCCCGTAGAGACAAAGGAAGATCTGCTAGCACAACTTCTGGCCGCTGCACTAGAAGCTGAAGAGACACTGGGTGAGATGGAGAGTGTGTACTAGAACGTGCTTCGTCGGTACAATGCCTGTAACAACGTTAGTGGTCTCCACATCGAGCTGCTGTAATAAGGCAACAGTACTGTGCTGTACTGGTTTCTTTTCTGTTTGCAACTAATGTAAACAAGTAATGTTTAAGTGTTAATACAAAAATGCACTTAAGCGATAATGGATGTTTCGTCGTGTTTCCTTCTGAATTGTTACCTAATGACTGTACTCCATTACTCCTAATTCAATTCCTCAAGCAGAAGCGGATGTATTAGTCATGTGAATTGAAATCGTTACAGAACGGGAACGGTATATTTCCAGACATGTGTTCACATTCAAAATGTTGCACCCACACCCCTCTACAAGTCCTACAAGCTTGTAATGGGAATTTCCGAAAACCGTATCAGTGCAGATAATTTCGCTTTCCGCAGTTTGATCACATCTTTTTGCGACATGGGTTCATCCCATTATCTCGTCTTGTTCGACTACCGCTCACAACATTTTCTTCAACTGCCCTGCTTTGTACAGTACGGTTCAGGGTCCTATACTACCTTTTGAAGACGTTCCTGAATCGATGCAGACCAGTACTTGTTGAAGAAAGCTTCATCGAACTCTTTTAATTTTTACGTCTTTCTGCTGCATCTGTAGCTCACAGGGCGGCATCTCTCTGTGTAAATGCTGTTATTAATTTGTTCGTTTGGTGGTCGCCCCAGGACTGAGGTAATTCACTTTTGAATCCTGTTACAGAAACAACTAGTTCTAGCAGGTTGACCGACAACGTAGGCCCAGCAGCTGCTTTTTCAGATGAGCTATTGATATATGGACTGGCTGGTTTCGCTGTTTCTCCGTATAGTCTATTGTGCAGATGTGCGTTACCGTATGCGTGACCGGCGTGCATACTTAGTGGTGACGGCTCTCGAGCGGTGCATTTGATCGTGGCTAATTCTTTCCGCATGTGGCTAACCTGTGCGTTTACTTCTTCTTTAATTTGTCTTCATTTATTACTTACATCTTCGTTCGATGCTCTGCATTCACACATGACTTCTTGGCTTACGATCTGCGTAACCACACGTAATTCACTACTGAGTGATTCATTTATGTGTGCTTCTTTAGTTCGCATCCAAGACGAAAAGTCTTTTTCGAGCTCTTGGCGCTCTCCATAAAAACTTTATTTAATTTTCTTTCTTGTTCCACAACGAAATTTGTGAACTGGTTTTAGAGTAGATGCACAGATGTTAACAATATAGACTGTGCTGTCTCTAACTCATCGGCCTCGACAGAAACTGCTTCACAGTTCCAGGCATATTTTAGTACACTTTTTTTCAACTCACTATCTCGGAACGTATTCCTGTAACACTCTCGTTAATATATTGTAATAGCGTTCTTTTGCTACTTGACCTGTTGTTACTTTCATCTGTTCCGACTGTTCTCTGGATAATTAATCTAATGTTAATTTAATCTAATCTCCCTGTTGTATGGATACTCGATCGAAATTCTTTTTCATGTCGGAATCCAAATTTTTTGCTAAATGTTCGAAACTGTTTTCAGTTGGTCGTCTTGTCTCTTACCATGAACATTTACTTTCGTGTCAAGGTCTTGAAAGACACGTTAAAATTAAGTTTTAATTGTTCTGTTTATTTTTGGATATTTGTTAAAATTTTAATTTGGTCTGACCTTTCGATACTTTATCAAAATTCTCTTTCATACGCGCATACAGACTATCTGCTAAGCATTGGACATTGATTTTCATCGTATTTTCTAATCTCTGACGTAGCGTCATGAACCGATCAGTTATTGGATGTGGTTGTTGAATGGTTACATGTGGGAGCAGATGTACCTGTACCTCAGGCTCAATGACAATGTTGTAATTTCGACAGTAAATTCCGCCCTGTCGCTGTTATCGATATTTTCTTCGGTTGGTATTTCCCCTACGTGCTCTACTTTATCCGTTTTACCAATGTTCTTTATAAGAAAATTAAATATTCAAAAATGTAATACCAGTTGCTTTACTCAGGCTTCCGACCACATGCGCAATGACGTTTCCAGTAGTGAAATTTCTCACAGAACCTTCCAGTAGTAACTCGCCACATTAGAAAACAGAGTATAGTCGCGCCAACATCTTAAGTGTACGCGCTGCAAAAGCGGCCATCTTAGTGGCACGCACCTTGAGCATACTGCAGTTAGTACTTTTTCAAAGTTTTTGTTTTTCAAAGTGAAAAATGTTCCTGGTGGGTTATGATACACCTACGGTAAAATCTCAAGATTCGTAACATTAAAAAGCAAGCAGCTATTCAAGGATTGTTGGTTGTCACGATGGCTGCAGTATGTTAGTTTGGTATTGGATATTTTTCGCTTTATATTTCAATACATGCTAATTGTGGATGATTCTGATTTCCATTTTTTTTGCTCCTTGTCCTTGAATTCGTCCTTACGTTTCTGCTTAGTCAGGCGTCGTATCCAGCATCATACACGCAACAGATAAAGTATTTGTAGGATATTTACACGCAGTTTGTCCAGTCGCGCGTCGCCAGTTGTAACGTATCCTTCCTTACGGACAGTATAAAATTTAGAAAAAATATCTAGCTGTTACTAGAGTGTATGCAATGCAGTTAAGAAACGTTTGCCAAGGGAAGGACACGTCACTAGTGCGATGACACGATGTGGTTATTAACTTAAGACAGATCACAGGATATATTTAATTATTGTTAATTATCTCACATGCACTTAGTTGTTTTACTTGTCCCACAGCACTTCACTATGTATCAGGCCTTGGTGGTTATTGTAAATCTTCATTGTTTGAAAGCACTGACCGTGAAAATATTTTATATTGACTTCCATGTAGAAGTTAGCTAAAAGCTTCTATTTAGAGATCATAGAAAAATAATCCGAGGGTTCGATTTTCTATATATTTAATGATGAAACGACACGATGTAGTAAGCTTCCAAACAATATGTGCACAATCCTGATACACAGATCTGAAATAGTAAAATTCTTAGCCGGCCAATGTGGCCGAGCGTTTCTAGGCGCTTCAGTCTGGAACCGCGCGACCGCTGCGGTCGCAGGTTCGATTCCTTCCGCGGGCATGGATGTGTGTGATGTCATTAGGTTAGTTAGGTTTAAGTAGTACTAAGTTCTAGGGGACTGATGACCTCAGATGTTAAGTCCCATGGTGCTCAAGCCATTTTAAAATAGAGTTACTTGATACTTACGAAAAATATATTTCGCTACTGGCCATATACAAGAGACGGTGAATCGCAGACACACACAACAGAAATATAGCTGCGTGTTTTCTACTTCGGAAGAAGACCTTTTGGCGAAAAGCTTAAGTATTTAGCAGCATTTCTTATGCCTCTATGCGACTCCACGTCTCTTCTATATGGTGAATAGCAGTCTATCCCTCTCATAATAGTGTTGTTATTCCATCCTGGACTTTCCATGTATTAAGTTACTTGCTAATTTAATCTCAACTGCTTCCTCAATGCCACTATTCATAAACATGGAAGTGCATGCTGGAATCTGTGTTGTTATATTTCATAGAATGAATGGTGTCAAGGCATTGTTCTGCAGTAGCTGGCTTCCTTGGCTGTTACAAGCGTGAGTGATGCTTATGCTCAATGCACCGGGTTCCACAGTCCTGATCAATATATGACTTGCCACAACCGCGAGGAATAACGCAGACATCCACCCTACGCATATTAAAATCATACTTTACGGGTTCTAAAACATCCTTGTTCTTCCACTGTAGATGAAAACCACCTTCCACATCATGCTGCCGCAGGATATGACCAATACTGTTTGAAATGTTACCTGCGTAAGCCAAAAAAGCCCATAGATTTTGGTGCTACCTCGTTATTATCATCACTTACCCGATTGACAGTTGGTCGATAATACAAACTCAACTGAGAAACTCTGAGGGTCTGAGATGATGTGTGTCCCATGAACGAAGTACCCCTTCACGCTGAGTCGAATAGTGACAACAATCAGACTGTAGATACGTATGAGTGTGAGTCGGTTTCCTGCAGACATGTTCCAAAGTACCATCAACCTTTCTCCTGACCAACAAATCAAGGAAAGGAAGGCAGTCAACCTTTTCCACTTCCATCGCGGAGCGAATGTTGAGGTAGATTGAATTCGATATTCTAATTCTCCGTCTCTGACGCTGGTCACATTTTGTTGTGAGGTGAACGTTGTGTTCACAGTGTGTCCGTGTGTCATCTTTCCACATACCCTCTCATACCAAGTTTTTAAATTTACTTGCACAGCGCTCTCTAGTCGCATTTTTGCCTGATAGTGTGTGCAACTGTCAACATATCGGTGGTTGTCGAAGACGTGACCCGTGCGTATTCGCGTAAGTTATCTGAATGTTGTGCTGTAGTTCAACACGGCACATATAAAGGAAATTTCCATTTTCTTGAGCAATGCATCAACACTTTCTCGAGATATGTTGCTTAATGATTTCAGTCCAGCTTTTGGTCAGTTAAGGTAGTTGGGACCTGACTGCTTCTGTGATTTGAACAATGAATAATGAAGCCATTAGTTACGAAATTGAACAAGAATCACTATTATTTCAGTTTATTGCACTGAAAGCGCTCAGTGAAACATCTGACAAAAATTGACAAACTAATACCTCGGCAAGAGTGGTCAAAGGATGTGGCGGTCTCATTCTAACAAATGTGTAGCAGTGCAAAATTATAAAAGTGATGTCGTACCGTGATTGCCCGAATGTTAGTATTAAAAGGCAGATAGCGCTGTAGAAGAGTAGGCGTTTCCAAATGCGGCCGGAGTTGAATGCGTGTTGATAGTGAAATCTACAAACAAGTCTTCAGAATGCGGCCTGAAGGTACTGAAACGCAGTACAAATTATTTAACTGTCTACATGGCTCGCCTCGCCTCGCTCGCCAGATCTCACCACGTTAATCTGCAGGATGAGGCTGAAGTGGTCGATAAAATCAGTCATTGGTCGTATCTGCGACCAATGTAGCCGAAAAATTGTCCAAGTTCTCAGCTCATTTGCTCGGACAGGAGCCTACCTGCTGGGAGAAGTAGTCTGGTGGAGATGGGCAGTGGCGGTGAAGGGCCTTGGCGATGAAAATAATTTTGTGTTTATTGCTTCCTAAAAAGAAGATTCGTCTTTTTTCATGTCATTTCGGTTGGCTAAACTATGGATATACCGAGTGCTGACAAGTAAAAAGATTCTTTAAAAGAAGCTGGTCTTCTCTTTAACTCTGATTTCAGGCTGTTAACCACTAACATACACTCTAACAACCTGCGCTGAAAAGGTGTATCAAGCACTATCTCAGTCACTTGGCAGCACAGCCGAACCTCTCTCTGCAATTTGCAATTTATTTACATAAAGCAGTTGTAGAGGCATTTACATTTTGTTAAACAGTAAGTTTTTGCAGTGCCCCAGTTTGGCAGCATCCTACACCCTCAGATATGGCCTAACTATGGGTTATCACTCCACTTTTCGATATATGAGGGCAATGTGATTCGAACAAAGCCCTGTTTTCTACATTATCTTCACGGAAAGCTTCATTCCAGACCTAGCAAAAGTCAGTATTTCTCCTCTATCCACATTAAAATTGTAAAACAGACTCTGCTGGCGGCCCTACACTGTAAGAGATCACGTCTGTATCGTGACTTCAGTGGATGGTTTAAAAATGGCTCCGAGCACTATGGGACTTAACTTCTGAGGTCATCAGTCCCCTAGAACTTAAAACTACTTAAACCTAACTAACCTAAGGACATCACACACACCCATGCCCGAGGCAGGATTCGAACCTGCGACCGTAGCGGTCGCGCGGTTCCAGATCATAGCGCCTAGAACCGTTCGGCCACCTCAGCCGGCTCAGTGACTGGTGCCCAGCGGCAGTTCCTCAGAGAAAGGCCGGTTGGTCGAGTGGTACTGACCTGCGCAGCTGCCGGCGAGTGCCTTCCGGGAATTCTCCTAGGGGTGGGCTCCTTTGTTTGGCTAACGTGACCTGCTGCACACCTGTGCACTTGTAGCTCAATTTAATTTGCTTCCAGAGTATTAGTTCAGTATAAAAGGGTTAACTGTGTTAATTGAGCATTTGAAATCTCCATGATACAAATCTCATTTTTCAGTTTGAACTAATTATTCAGATTTAATTGGTCTTTTTAACTCCGGTTTATATGAATTACAGGATAGTTTTGAAAAATTTGGAAATTTGTGGTAAGTTCCTGTGGGACCAAACTGCTTTGGTTATCGGTCCCTAGGCTGACACAGTACTTAATGTAACTCAAATTGACTTACGCTAAAGACAACACACACACCCTTGCTCGAGGGAGGACTCGAACCTCCGACGGGGGGAGCCGCGCGGACCGTGGCAAGGCGCCGAAGACCGCGCGGTGTAGGCGCGCGGCGACAGTTTTGGAAAAAAAAAAACAGTTGTGTAGACCTACTATCCTTAATAAAGACAGTACAATATTTGATATGCCTAGCCTCGCAGCATAATCCTCTAAATGTTTATCTTCTTCCCCATTTCATCCTAACAAATGTAGAGCATATTAGTCAATGCACTGCATCATAGCAAAACCACGTTCTGCTTTAAATGTTATCATCGTCATAGCTTACCTCGCAGCTTCCATCTGTCTTCCTTTTGTCCACCATAGAACCAAAATCTAACGCCTTTCCTCACGCATACCAATATCTACTCCTGCCCATTTTCCTTCCATTTCATGTGCTAGCTCTCTTGCTATATCTCGCTCTTCCCCAGATCCACAGATCCAGTCCACAACTTGTTTTTCCTTTTTTCATTCTTAATTCTACAGGGTGAGCATAAAGTCTTTACCTGATTACAAAAATTTATTTCTAAGAAACTACGCTAGATACAGCTACTGAAATGGGACATCAGTTCGCAATGATAAGAAATAATTACTTGAACTGAAGGATAAATTATATCTACAGTTCTTCCTTTAATTACTTGCATATTGTCAAATTAAATAAAATTAAATAATCGGAAATAGTATATTCAACTTGAGCGTGGGGACGCCAGGGAAAAGGGTGGTGTCACCGATTAGGACCGAGTTACGAGTAGTCTTTGAATAAGATAGGTATATCTCTGGGCTGAGCTTTTCTTGTTGTGGTTGTTGAGACCAGGTAGACGTCACGGACTGGCAGTCGTGAGTTTTCAGTTAGTGGGGCAGTATGGAGATGGGAGGATATGTCGCCCCGTATTATGTATAAATAGGGTAGTGCGTTCTGTTCTGCAGTTAATGATAAAGCTGTACACTTCCATGAAGTGAAATAATAAGTGAGTTACAGAGCAGAAAAAATTCATATCAGAAATTGTTCCAAATTGCTCGCGAAAGAGCCTCACAGAAAAAGAATTCTGGTAAATGAAGACCATATAACTGCTCCTCGACCGAACTTGTACATAGGATCCGAGGAACAATTTATACATCACCGCCTCTTAGATAAAATAAGAGATACAAGAAACTATCATAACTGTTTAGCAAAACTTATAACAATACAGAACAGTTCCGTATAAAAAAGTATTATGTGGGAAGCCGGTTTAATTACGCCGCGATTGGGAACTAAATGACAGGTAAGTCACGTAAGTCACATCCCAACACAAACCTGTAACGCAACCACCTGTGTGGCGGCTTATAATTATGTATCATTTATATTTTAGGACAACTAATCAATAAAAAACGCACCGCATGTTCTAATGAAAGCATGAAAGCCTTCTGACGATGAACTGTAATGATTCGAAAACGGTAACGGTACCTTTTGAATAAAGGAACTTAAATTAAATTTGTGGCTGGTTGAAGTCTCAACACCATCAGCATTTGTCTTCAAATAAAAGCCACAGTTTCCAACCGTGTCATCATATGACAAAACTGCACTAAATATTTGGTTCCAGGAGGTATAAGTATTGCGGGTGACGGATCCGTAGTATAGTCGATCACGTAAATATTTGAGGAGAGTCACTTTGGACAAGGGTGGAAGCAACGAGGAAATAAAGTACAGAATAAGAAAGGGAAGGATGGCAATCAAGCAGCTACATTCCATTGTTCAGGATACAAAACGTCAAAAAATTTTAAAGGATTTGCGAAACAATTGCTGAGAGCATTGCTCTCTGTGATGGTGAACTACGGAAAGGCTCCAAGATCAAAGAGAAGAACTTGAAGGAAACTGAAATGCAGTTCTGGAGACGATGTTTTGAAGAAAAAAGGAGAGACAAGATAAGAAATGAAGTGCTACGAGAAGAGGAGGGAGTTACCGAGGATATCGTAGATACAATTGAAAACCAATGCTTTATGTGGTATGGCCATCTTATAAGAATGCCCTCTAAAATAGGAGCACTGGATATCGCCACGACACAGAAAAATAGACCCTCAGCTAAACTGAAACGATGGAGTGAGGCGTGCGATGCGGCATGGAGCTACGCAAGAAGTGGGCTGGTAAGACAGACGGAGATGTGAAGTTTGATGTTAAAGACGCAGCACGGTGTAGGAAACTCGGAGACAGAAGAAGAGTTGACGTACTAACTATAATGGTACTGTAGTTTTGACAAGCTGAGGATGTCAAGACATACGTATTAAGAGAGGAACTGATAGCTTTAAACATCTCTGATGAAAGATATGCATAAATTAAAAATTGTAAGTAGACTGTTTAGGTTTTTATGTTGGTAACGCCACGTAGCGCTCTGTATGAAAATCACAGACTGTGCTGTGTGCAGTCTGTGGCTTGGCATTGTTGGAATATTCTCTATTGTAGTGCTGGGCAGTTGGATGTGGACAGCGCATAGCGTTGTGCAGTTGGAGGTCAGCCGGCAGCGGTGGTGGATGTGTGGATAGAGAAGCCAGAGTTTCGAGATGTTAATTGATCGGACGAGCTGGACGTGTGTCCGTCAGAAAAAGGAAATTTGCCAAACTGGTTACAACCATAAATGGAAGCACAGGCGCCTGAAGACACTCCTTAGGGACTAACCATCTATGGTAACTTAGTAACTACGCAAACGACACAATGAGGTGAGCCCCTGCACATCAGCCACTGACTAGCTTGCTAGCTGAGCCTCTGCCACGAGAACTGGCAATCACAGGGAGGCCATACACGACTCACAAACGAACTCCCAACACGTATCACACGGCTAGTTCCTTCGAGGACCATCGAACTGACAAACCTACAACGACATGGCTATGTTACAGGAGCAGCAGCTGGCCGAGGAGACATCGTCGGCCCAGCAGCAGCAGCGCTCACCTCCTCGACAGGACTGGTCATTCCATGACAACCTGACATTGCTTCTATGGTAATGACGCATGATACCCAACCGCTAACATAACCTTACCTTGCACGATCTGTCGCAGATAGCAAGAAACCGCTACTGCCCTTACTACCCAACCTGACACTGTCGCAGAGGTTTTCTTCCCTTGGCACTTGCCTTGGCACTTTTTTCCCTCTGTCCTTCAAACTGCTCTTCTTTCAAGCTTTTTTGTCGAGCTTTTTCGACCACTTCTATCACCCAGATGCGCCCGTACTAATGGTAACCCTTCCCAGAGGTACGGATAACATCGCAGTTCCTCGCTCCTGCGATCTCCTCGATTCTAAATACTTACAATGCAGAGGTGACAGTAGACCTTTTGAGTTGGTCACTATGCTTCTGCGAGCGTGGAGGGGCTAACACCTAAAAAAAAAAGCCAAACTGGATGTCACAAATTATACATATATATTATGACTTTTGAACACTATTAAGGTAAATACATTGTTAGTTCTCTATCAAAATCTTTTATTTGCTAACTACGCCTACAGTAGTCAGTGCCTTCAGTAGTTGGAATCTTTTATTTAGCTGGCAGTATTGACGCTCGCTGTGTTGCAGTAGTTCGAGCAACGAAGATTTTTGTGAAGTAAGTGATTCATGAAAGGTATGGGTTATTGTTAGTCAGGGCCATTCTTTTGTAGGGATTATTGAAAGCCAGATTGCGTTGCGCTAAAAATATTGTGTGTCAGTTTAGTGTTGATCAGAATTAGTAAAGAGAGAAATGCCTGAGTACGTTCAGTTTTTCTCAGCTGTTTGAAAATCCAATAACGTAAGAAGTTTACCAGCACAGTAACTCATAATTTTTCTGAGGGGACGTTTCAAAATAAATAAGTAAGCTAACGTAAATAGTGTGCAATGATAAGTACAGAAACACACGTCTTGCCACATTTCCATTGACATGTCACTTTTCTCTTCCGTGTCGTCAGTTAAGGCCTGTGGAGTTGATGGACGTATCAACTACGTGAAGGGGATTTTCATTGCTGTCGTGGCGTCTTTTTTATTCATAGTACACAAAAAAAGCTTCTGCAGTGTTGCCAACGTGGAAGATAGAGGTCCGCGGCGTTTTTCCACTCCGCTGTTTCGGTTATAACTCCGTCATTTCGTAGCAGCGCAGGCACCCGGGCGGAACGTCCGCGAGGCGTATGCTTCACGAAGCAGAGTGGGCTATATCGTCGGATGCCGAGATAAGGAGCGCTCGTCGTCGAGAGCTTATCTGCCGGAGAAAAGTTTACGAAATACGCCGGTCTGCGTCCTCCCGACCCCACCCCCGCCTCGTGGCTGTCTCGCGACACCTCTGCGAGCTTATCAGAGGCTCGGAACGAGTTATGCCAGTCGTCGAATTAGCATATCTGTGACAGGACAAAAATGGGGCACTGCCAACCATAGCCTGAGTTGGAGGGAGAGTCGCATCTGATAATCCACTCAGTAAGTAAGGCGTCTCTTGTGCAATAAATAGACCTTTCATCCACTAAACAGGTTAACTTCTCGAGATACTGTCTATCAAACTCTGTTTCGAGTACTACAATAAGAACGCTGCAGAAAATCTGCAGCCCCAGTTGTGTAACAACTTCTCTAGCCTTGATATTGTCTTCGACGGGGAAGAGAGTCTGTAAGTTGCTTGAGGAATGTCATATACAGCTGAAGTCACTTGAGCAGTGCGAGAGCTTTTATCGTTATCTGCCCCTGTAGCGTTACGACTTGCACGCGTTGCCTGTTAACTGCGACTCGGGCATCCCGTTAGGAGGTAGCGACGTTGTGCTTCACGAGGATATGGCCTCGCGTATGAGCCACGGGAGGAAGTTGGTGCAGTACTGCGACTGGTGAGCGACATTTCGCTGACGGCTCCGTGTAACAACCAGGGGACGAGTTTCGGCATTTGCGTGCGCTTTGGGAATCAACACGGACGTGTTGGCCGTTAACAGGGCCGCCACGCTTTTGGTAGTGGTTTGCTTGGGCAGTGGAGTGTTGCTGCTTGCAGATGGGGTACCTGAATACGCTGTCTTGTCTGGTGGACAGGAGGCTTGTGGCAGCTTTATTTCATCTAGGAATAATACTGATACTACAGTGAGAGAGCCGGGGTAAAGACTGATGTTTTGAAAAGCGCTCCCTCAGTTCCTGACGGTGGCGCCGCTATGGCAATCGCAGCTTTGGTGTCTCTCTCTGGTGGGAAAAGGGAAAGGTTGCCCGTTCATGTGCATTTAAGGGGCGCTATGAACTCGGCAAGGGGTCAGCCTATGAGTCTCGGCTAGTCTGGTCAGTTGGTCAGCCGGGTCAGTGTGGGGCAGTCTGTCTGTCGTCCAGAGTACTAATATGTGTTAGGCCGCCAGTCTGCTCGAGTTTGTTCAGGCAATGGTCATTGGCGGTTGGATCGATCGGTTGGTCGGTCGCGCACTGGGACACAAGAT
Organism: Schistocerca piceifrons; assembly: GCF_021461385.2. Taxonomy (NCBI): domain Eukaryota; kingdom Metazoa; phylum Arthropoda; class Insecta; order Orthoptera; family Acrididae; genus Schistocerca; species Schistocerca piceifrons. The sequence continues at coordinate 680,839,212 of NC_060141.1, read as the reverse complement.
GATTTGTCCGTCTTGAGCGTCGGCGCATGTGAGGTCGCCACGTCAGTCCAGTCGGCCGCGCCGTATAGCGAGGGGTAGTGGCTTCGCGGCCGACAGGAGAGTAACAGGAGTCAACCCACGACATCGGTCTGGCCGGCGCGAGCTGCGACGCCTTCCTGCGTCCGTTGAAGCGGCTGGCAGCGGACGGTTCGGGAGAGAGTTCTGGGGGTGCTGCGCCAGGTCTTCGCCAGACATCGCAGTTTTTTAGAAGTTAAGTGATTCGTGATATGTTGTTTCATTTACTTGTTAAAACTTGTTTCCTTGGTCACTCCCTCATCCCCAGCTTGCTCGTCTGTCTCTCGTCCGCATTTGTTAGGCAGTTAGTGTCTGTCTGACTGTCGGTCAGCCGTATGTTAATAGCTGCCTCTGTCATGTTTGTCGGATTCGGTGTTAACGAATTTATTGCTTGTAGTGTAACGGCCGAATTCCTGAAATATTTTTTTTTATCTTGACTATCATCTTGAGAGGCGGTATATGTGTAATGTAGAGCATGTTTGTACATTTTATGTATGACTGCATTTCATCGGTTTTATTTAAATGGTCATTTTAGTATATAAAGTTGCCACCCTTCCACGTAAGAGTTTTCTTTTAGAAACAAGTTGTACCTTCGGTGGCAAGTAATTCTTTTTAATGTGAGTGTTTTGTACCATTTCCATCCGTCCTACGGGGTGCATAGTTTATGTGTTTGTGTGAGTTGTTAAAATTTTTAGTTTAAAGTAATCTGGTGTGTTGCAGATTTGCACCAGTGTAGTCTTTCGGAGGCTGTTGTGAGCGTTCTTGACTACGGCCGTGTTAAAAGGGAGCGGCAAGCTTCTCAGCCCGAAAGCTCTTTTTTTTTTTTTTTTTAAGAAGGGGCTTTTAGGAATAAAATTTACATCTGTTGGCTCTGAGCACTATGGGACTTAACATCTAAGGCCATCAGTCCCCTAGAACTACTTAAACCTAACTAACCTAAGGACATCACACACATCCATGCCCGAGGCAGGATTCGAATCTGCGACCGTAGCAATCGCGCGGTTCCAGACTGACGCGCCTAGAACCGCTCGGCCACTTTGGCCGGCTTTCCATTTGTTGAAACTTAATTTGTTTTCATGAGTTACCCACTGGCAACTACTTCCACGCACACAAAGTGCGATTAAATGTGTTAATGTTATTGATGAATCGTTAGTAAATAAAGTAATTTCTTAAGGAAAGGTTTTGAAAGTATATCCACGGTTCAGTGAGAATCTGCTTTTCAGCCATCGGTTGGCAAGGAAAGACTTTTGGAAGATACGTGTGTTCTATTGTAGGATTCTGCCATCCTGGTTATCGCGACACACTGCGCTGTAACATCGTCAAGCCTGTGCAGGTGCCCTGATTATATTCTGTTCATGGAAAAACCAAGTGTTGCCTCCTGTTAAATTTTTATAAAGATCTGGTTCACATTTTGCAGAGGGTTGCCTTGTTAGTAGATGCGCAGTAGCCTGAAGAGTGGACAATGTTCATTCGTAATCTGTATTTTACATTCAATATAAAACTGCATGATGCCGGTGGCACTGACAGAATTACTGCTCACGTTTATTGTCACTTGGCTTTCGAGATGTTCTGTACAAATTTGGCTTTAACTGATATTTATATTTTCATTCTTGTGTCCTCTCATTCTGGTGGTCGTTTGTTGATTGCTCTTTGCTGTATTCGTTATTTTTGTTTAACTGTCTGAAGAGTCAGTATTTGATCTGCATTGTGTATTTTGTGTTCAGGTTTAATTCTTTGTGCTTGTCGAAATAGTATTTTTAAAAGCGCGAAGACATTTGGTTGTATTTCAAGCGCCCTTCTACTGTTTATGGGCCTTAACATATCTAAGGGATTTAATGTTAAAAAATAGCGTAGTGGAGGGCCTTGTCTCCTAAACGTTTCTGTTCAAGGGCTGATTTCTGAGTTTTGAAAACTCATCAGAAAGGTAGTTGGACACCTGCAGTGGATAGTTAAGTTGTGATGTTCTTTGTTTTGGTTATTTGATCTGACTGCTGACACAGTTAGTTCCCAGATGCTATTTTTGAAAATTTTGCTTATCTTGATAGCAAACTAAGGCGAACTACTAACTGTAATTATTTTAAAAATTGTACTCACACACATTGGACGGCGTGAAGGCGCTTATTTAATTAGTGTGTCCCTTTATTCCGTTGCCTTTAAAGGCGGCTAATAGTCGTAATTGGTTGCTTGTGCCTTTATTATTTTGTGTTTATCATAGTCCAGAAGTTAATAGGATGTAAATTGCTTCTCTAAAGTTTCTGAGTTTTACCACTCATTGATAACTAGCTCCAGTAGACAAACATAATTGAAAAGATGTCAATTGCTACGTTCCAGTCATTGCTGCAGACAGTCCCTAACTTTTTCAATGGGACATAGATCGGATAATTCAGCCGGCCAGTAGGAGCCTCTTAGGGTATCCGAGAATATGTCAAAGAAGGAACATACGTGTGCAGCCCCGTGAAAACAGCTTTTGTCGTCTTGGAACAAAATGTTCAAAATGTTGAAATGTGTGTGAATTCCAATGGGACCTAAATGCTGAAGTCATCGGTCCCTAGACTTACACACTACTTAAACTACCTTATGCTAAGGGCAACACACACACACACACACACCCATGCCCGAGGGAGGACTCGAACCTCAGGCGGGAATGGCAGCCCGCTTAGTAACGTGGCGCCTGAAACCGCGCGGCCACTCCGCGCGGCGTCTTGGAACACGGTGTACACAGCGTTCTCGTAGTGAAGATGTGCAAGGATCGGCAACGTTTGGTCACTGTGAATGTTGACGTAAGCATCACGGTTTATGTGCATGTTCAAATGAATGAGTGAGCCGAAGCCACGATACGAAAAACTTTTAAAAAGTACGAACGAACTGCTTACGGCATGAACTACAACGTCCACACACATCGAATTAAACACCTGATTACCAAGAGAGGTGGCACAGAGGTTAGTTCACTGGACTCTCATTCGGGAGGATGACGGTTCAAAACCGCGTCCGGCCAACCTCTTTCAGGTTTTCCGTGATTTCGCTTCAGGCAAAGGCCGGGGTGCTTCCTGTGGAAGGGCACAGCCCGTTCCCTACGCCATCCTCCCTCATTCGATGGGACAGATGAGCTCGCTGTTTAGTCCCCTCCCCCAAATCAACCAACCAACCAAATACCTTAAGGGTCGTCATTGTAGTCGACGCATCGTATCATGAGTAGAGAGGCAAAATCGCGACTCTTCAGACAACTCCGTAACCACGCCAACTCTCCTCCCCCCCTCTCCAGTCAGCAGTCCAGTTTCTTTGTTATTTGGTTCTTCGAAAACATTACTTTTATGTGTCGTTGTAAACAACAGCATTTTCTGAAGTACTCGACTCCAAATGTGGATTGCATACAGTTTCCTTCGCAATCTAAGCTCAGATACTGACTGAGATGGACATTCATTTGGTGACAGGAGCAATTCCTATCGGGTTTGTAACGACTGTTATTGACAAGACGTAGTACACCTTTCGAGTCGCTATTGGCTGCAACACTTTTTTAAAACCACTGTTCTTAGGTCGTGTTACACGACGGCCGAGTTATACCGCATTCCTTGTAGACATCTTGGGCAGTCCATATTGATGCACAAACATATTATACAACTGTATTTACGACGTAGGCTCAATTATGTCCAAGCACATCACCTACTTTCTGCCACGACTCCACGTTGGCCCATGTGCGCATGGAGTTCATACAACCCATTAGTACGTAACTTATCACTTCAATGCAACGACTTAGGTTGGTTGCAGAGGGCAGCCTGACCGCCTGATATCAGGACTAGACTATCTACAGCACTCAAAAGTGAACAGTATGACCCTTTAATAGGGTGACCTGTGTTTTGCTCGGTGAGCTTACGTTCACACGTTAGTAACACAATCGTGTGGCACCACAGCCTGCTGCAAGTGTTTCAGTTGGTCGCCACTTCGGTGACTTGCTTGTCATTATAACAAACAGTACCCTGTTTTTCCCAAATAGTCACCCATCCAAGTACTAGCCAGGCTCAACGCTGCTTAAGCTTCGGTGATAGTGACCAAACTTCCGATGTTAGTTCCCAGTCTAGTGTAAAACGTCTCTCTCTCATCATGTCGGTGTTGTATTTTAAATGTCCATCTACTTAGGCGATACTGTTGAACTTACAACTTTTTTTTGTAAATTTGAATTTCTATTCCACTTTTTCTTTGATCGTTGTGATTCTAGAACTTGGCGCACACTTAGAAGCCATTCTATGGGTAAAATATTTAATTTCTCCTTTTATTCATTTCGTGTTGTTTCATAAACTGAACTACTGAGAAAGAGCCTAAAAGGAAAGCAAAGGGAACAAGCACAGAATTCGAAAAACTGTATCAACTCTGATACTTCATCATTCCTAGACCCGACCTCTAGGCCGTTCTAGTATTTTTTTCACTGATCTCTTTTTCGACTCCTGATAGTGTTTTGGTAATGTGAAATGTAATGTTTTGCCATGGTTCGGGATCGATGTTAAACTATAGGTCCTCCTGTACACCCGAATAAGTCGTTTGGAAGGTCTGAAGAAGGCAAGAGCATACCACTTCCAGTACCACACTGCCTAGCATAGCACTAAAGTGTTCAAACATTTGTGTTGACATCAGTTTCATTTACGATATATTTGTGTAATATGTTTTGTAATTATATGTGTGTATGGTTATTATACAGCCACCACATCATCACCGTGGGCGCTCATCTAAAAAGTACTGTCAACTACGGGCAGCTGACAACACAATGAACGTAATGATAGCAAAAACATATTTCGCACTACCGACTACCAAGTATCCCCATACAGATGCTAAATGTCGCATTAAGTTCCGTTGTTTCTTGTTGTCTAAGTATCTGCAGTCACCATAATTGAGGTTGCCTTGTGGTTTTTAGAGATTGTGTACTGTAGTACATTGTAGCAGAATAACTCATGCTGTAGGTCCATAAGTGTAATACATAAGAGATATTACAATATGGACGAATAGAGTTCTTTATTTACAGCTTCTGCAAGAAATATGGGTAAAATTTATAAATTCAGCAGTATCCTTTGTATGTAGAAACTGTCGCTGCTCATTTATCGTTTGGTATGGATACGACCTCTGAATCAACTGATGGGGTGTATCAGTTATACGTCAATCACATGTATCTGACAAGCGTTTGTGAAATGGATGCTGGGGGCGATGTTGTACCGGATTTATTTCTCTTTGAACGTTATTCTGATCTACTCTGTAGGCATAAGAGACAATATATAACGTAAGTTAACCTTGTGTACTCATGTGTAGCAGATGGAGTTAAGAAAAATCAGGGTCGATACAGATTACTGAACTGAATCATATTCCCTTCGTTTTCCGTTTCCGTGTGACACCAACGTAATTAGTACAGTATGAGTCACATTTTTACATCTGCAGAAGTAAGTTCCACGTTGACAGAGCCCTAATTATTTCAGGTGAGCATCTTTACATGTTATGATCTTTCCTACGTATATAAATAAAGAATAGTGCTACCAGTCACTTTTTCTAAAATAATTATCTATTACATAAAACGGTTTTCGGACTTTCTCAGGCTCATCTTCAGATGGTACACAGAAGGTTACATGACTGTTTCAAAGGGTAATGCTGGTTGCTTACACGGTGATAAGAACATGGAACGTGCCTTAATATACCGCCGTGAGTACTGTTTATGGGACGATTTGTATCCTAAAATTATTTTTGTACTTAGTGATACAATATGGTATCTGAAGTAAGTCGCACGTCAGACTGTTTTCAGTGAAGGAATAATTAGGGCGTTTCCAAGCAGTAAAAAACCGTCCATAACTTCTCCAGGCTATTTTGGTTGTATACTACTTCGACGTTGGAAGGTGACCCCTAAGAGAGAGGAGGGAAGGGGGGGGGGGGCAGCTGAAGGCTGCCCGATTTGAATAAATTGAGCTGAGCTCATTAATACCGATTGCCCCAAAAGTCTGCACACAAAGTGTTACGCAAGGATTTCAGTACTTGAGTTTACTTGTTGGCCTTCTGCAACGCCGAAAATCTGTGGTCAGGGAATGGGAATGCAAACTATATTTCACTACTGACATTTCATGACTTCTTGATATAATAAAGAGATTTATTTAAATCAAACAAGTTCATGTGAGTGGTAATTACGTGCATGAATATTAAAGGAACATAAGTCTTAATCATAAAATACAAGTGAAATCTGACGCTGTACAATTGACAAGCCTAGCCACAGATCCTAACTGCTCTCTGTGAGATGCTTTGCAACCGGGTTGCAACGAAATAAGACATGAATAATTATAACTCTGTGCACCGATGATTGATGACTCGGGAAAGAATGCTATGGAGCATGCACAATTTATTTGCACTGCAGTCTCGCGAGTCTACCCGCCAGGGTAGCCGAGAGCGCTAACGCGTTGCTTCCTGGACTCGGGTGGGCGCGCCAGCCCCGGATCGAATCCGCCCGGCGGATTAACGACGAGGGCCGATGTGCCGGCCAGCCTGGATGTGGTTTTGAGGCGGTTATCCACATCCCGCTAGGTGAATACCGGCCTGGTCCCCATGTTCCGCATCAGTTACATGGCTCAGGCATCTGAAGACATTCGCACTATTCCATGGATTACACCAGACCAGACGGTTGGGGTACAATAATTCCACCCTGGGGGTTACGGGGTGGTGGCAGGAAGGGCATCTGGCCACCCCTTAACCATTAACATGCCAAATACGATTAACGATGGCTGACCCTGCGTAACTGCTCCAGGTCAAGGCTCAAGCGATAGATAGATAGAATAGTCTCACGAGTCTACTACAGAGGGACATTCCTCTCTCTCTCTCTCTCTCTCTCTCTCTTCTCAGCGATCACAGGCCCTGTAGACCACGCGATGCGTCAACGATCTGCTTCCACGCCCTTCTACCTCTCGCATCCTCTCTCCACCCTGCAGAAACTCCTAATGCTGCGATGCCCTTCTCTATGTCATCTTTCCACCTTGTACGAGGTCGGCCCAATGGTCTTGTTGCCTGGAGAGTTCCTTCAAATGCTTTCTTGGTTATTCTGTTGTTTTCCATTCTGGTCACATGTCCAGCCCATTGCAGTCTCCTACTTTTTAATTTCTGGATGATAGTGGGTTGCTTCAAAAACTAATAAATTTCATTGTTCTTTCGAATTCTCCATACGCTATTCTCCAACACAAATCCCCAGATTTTTCTCATTGCTTTTCATTCAAAAACATTCAGATTTTTCTTTTATTCTTTGTAAGCGTCCAGCTTTCTGAACCGTACAATACTACGGGACAGATAATAGTGTTGTATATCTTCATCTTTGTGGTGATTGACAAAGCTTTACTTTTGAGTGGGTTGATTAGTGAGTACAGACATCTTGACCCTGAGGCTATTCTTTCATTTATATCCATTGTTATGATATTTTTACTGTCGAAACGTGATCCAAGGTATTTAAACTGGAGACATTTTATGAATTTAGAATGATGGTCAATTTCAAAGTAAGGATTTGGGTTTATGACTCGACCTGTTTCCATACATTCGGTTTTCTCTTGGTTAAACAAAAGCCCGATTTTGCTGGCACTCTGCCAGAGAGATCTGTACATCTTTCAGTTCTTCGTCAGTTTCACTCAGTAACACTGTATCATCAGCAATAGCCAGGAGTTTTCTTCACTGTGTTCGAAACGGAGACCATTGTATAGGTGTAAATTACTCTCCCGAACCACTTCATCTAAAGCAAGGTTGAAGAGGACACTTGATAGAGCGTCTCCCTGTCGTAAGCCTGTTTTAATTGGAAAGGTGGGGGGGATATGGATCCTCTGAACTTCACTGCTGCCTGGGAGCCATCCATGCACAGTTGTATCATCCTAATGATTTTACTGGGTATACTAAATTCTCGTAAGGTGTTGTAGAGGCTACTTCTGTGGATGCTGTCATAGGCTCGCTGGAAGTCAATGAAGAGACAGTGGCTGTTTTTGTTAAATTCCCAGTATTTCTCAAAGATCTGTCTTATAGTACACAAATTATCAGTTGTGGAGCGGTTTGTTCGAAATCCAGCCTGGTAATCTTGAATAATGTTTTCCGCGTAAGGTTTAAGTTTTTCCAGAATGGTCATTGACAGGATTTTGTTTTTTACGTTCACCAAGCTGATTCCTCTGTAATTTCGACATTCCATTCTGTTTCCTTCCTTGTGTATGGGACAAATTATTGCAGTTTTCCAATCTTCAGGCAGCGTTTCAGTCTTCCAGATCATTGTGATAAGGTTATAAATTTCTTTGTGTAGTTTGCTTCCGCCCTCTTTTCTCTGCTGATATCTGGTCTTCGCCTGCTGCCTTGTTGTTTTTGAGCTTTTGATTGGAGTGGATCACTTCCTGTTCTGTGATTCTACATTCGTCATTATTAATGCTGTCACTCTAAGACATTGCGTAATTGAAGGTTATGTGCGGGTCAGTGCAATTTAACATTTCTGAGAAATACTCTTTCCATCTTTCTAGGATACCTTCCAACTGCGTTAGCATATTTTGATTTTTCTCTTTTATGAATAGGTTTTCACTTTGATAATCTTTCCTTTGTATACTGAAACAACTTTTTTGACTTTCCATTCCTGCTTTCCACTTCTATAGATTCTAGGACTCCAGTTAGATATTTCTTTTTCTCTGTTCGCAGAACTCTTGCTGTTTCTCTTCTAACCGCATTGAACGTCTCCCTCCTGCCCTCACTCTCCTTATTATGCAGCCATAGCATCCTGGCTTCTTTCCTCCTTTCTACTGTTCTCTAACACTTTTCGTTGAACCATTTCTGTTTCTTCGTTTTCTTTTTCTTGCCCAGTGTCTTTTCTACTGCATCTGTTACGACAGTCTTTATTTTTTCCCATGCCTTCTCGACACTATTTACCTCCTCAGGTTCTTGCAATGCTGTAAATCGGTTATTTATTTCAATCACATAGGCTTCTTTAACAGACAGTTCCTTCAGTCGTTCGATGTCTAAATTAGGTTTTGGTGTGGCTTTTGGTTGTTGATTCCAAATCATCTTGATTTTCATCTTTCCTACCACTAGGAAATGATCCAAAAAAAGCGGCTCTGAGCACTATGGGACTTAACATCGGTGGTCATCAGTCCCCTAGAACTTAGAACTACTTAAACCTAACTAACCTAAGGACATCACACACATCCATGCCCGAGGCAGGATTCGAACCTGCGACCGTAGCAGTCCCCCGGTTCCGGACTGAGCGCCTAGAACCGCTAGACCACCGCGGCCGGCGGAAATGATCCGAGCCAATTTCAGCTCCTCTATGCGTTCTGACATCTCTTATAAATGAAGTGAAACGTTGATCTGTCATAACATGGTCAATCTGATTTACTGTTTGCCTTCTGGAGAGCACCATGTACCTTTGTGTATATCTTTGCGAGGGAACATCGTCGAGCAAATTCTCATATTCTTTGACAGTGCAAAGTTGATCATTTTTAATCCATTTTCGTTTGTAGTCGAGTGCTTGCTATGTTTTCCTATTCTGAGGATGAACATATCCTCTTTACCTATTTTTCCATTAAAGTCCCTTAAGATAATTCTCATATTTCTTGTTGGAATACTTTGGACTACTCTCTCTAATTCTTCATAGTGCTCATCTTTCTCATCCTCAGTTGAATCTTCAGTCGGTGCATGGACATTTATGAATGTTATATCGTACCACTGGTGTTTAATTGTTATGTAAGACATTCTTTTGTTAATGGCGTGGAATTCCTTAACCCGATTAACAATCCTGTTCTTAACAGCAAAACCAGTACCAAAATCATGATTTTTTTCATCTCCCCATAAAAAATGACACAATTATCCTCCGTGTGTGTCCCTTCTCCAAGCCACCTAACTTCCTGTAGAGCTACAATATCTGTCTTGTATGTTTTTAGTTCAGATATCAAAGTCGCTGCTGCAGCTGGTTTATTAAGACTACGAACGTTCCATGTCCCAAATGTGAAGCAGTGTTTCTTGTTTCCATCTCGCGAATTGCTGTTCCATAGCCAATGCCCGTTTCCTTTGAATCCATTATCCGAGGCAAATCGTTGATGTGAGCCAGTAGCTATAGAATCCCCTGGCCGTTTTACGAGCACTGCGCATGTTAAGCTTGGTGATGGGGCTGCCACCTCACAGCTTCAAAGCTTGCTGAGTAATATTTTGGATTATCATTTCCTAGGCAGATTGACTTTCCCAGTCTCCGAGCTCTGCCTGCCCCGTAGAGATGCCTTCCGCCTCTTCTTCTGTTGGAATGCTACAAAAAAAAAAATTCTCTTCCAGCATCTGAGCCGTTGACTTCCTCTTCACTGGTTTTGGTCCACCCCGGGTACTTTATTTCCCCGGTACCCACCGTATCTGGTGAGCATTCCCCTATCCGCCACCTGGGGAGGCGCCCGATGGGGGACCAGCAAACCTCTCACGGAGAGAGACATTTAGCATCCCTTACTCCGGAAGGCGAGAAGACTGCTCCCACTGCCAACAGGCGGCCGGAATATCGCACCAGTGAGAGCGGGGCGGGGGACCGGCCGCCGACGGCGGCTGAGCAGGTGCCGCAAGTACAGGAGATGCGCGTCATGCTGGCCGCCGCGGCGGAGGAGGCGATTGCGGCCTTCGGCGCCACCCTGACCGCAGAGACGACGGAGGCAAGCAACCTGCTGCGGCAGCTGCGCTCGCAGATGGCCCGAGACACCCGGGCAGACGCAGCATGCGGAGAAGAGACGTCAGCCGTCGCTCCCCGGCGGAGCAGCCGGCGGCAGGACACACCGCGACGGACACACCGAGGAGGAAGAAGACGGAACGCGCCGCACCAACTCCAAAGCCCATCGGCTCCGAGCAGCTCGGCTCCGACGAGTGGGCAAGCGTGGCTATTAGGACGCTCAAGGACCTGGGCTACGTCATCCACAACACGGGGAAGACGCTGACATCACATCCACGCAACCAATCACTGAGTTAGCAGATTGCACATACAGGAATGTATATTTGTGGCAGCACGCCAATGCAGTATGCAAAGAAGGCGGCATAACTGTGGCGCCTGCAGAACCGTACATACAGTCCTAGGAAGGAAAGAATACAAAGCCTGCTGGCTCTGTAGCCTGAACCTCGTCATTTCCCGCACAAACATCATGAGTCCATGACAACAAGCCATTCCCAATGTAAAACAGTTAGCGAAGACGCCAGGGTGGCGTGGTCTGTTGATCCTGAAAGCGAGCTGCATACTCCGAGCCAGCGTGCGTAGCGGCCGCGAGGCAATGGCTGTAGTCACCCGGCCTTCGGCCGTCGAACAACTCTATCCTAAAGTTACCTCAGCGCCAGGCTGGACTGGTTCTGTCCATTCTTCTTGCCCTTTCAGGAACTTGTACATCGCCCTTCCAAGCGACCACACCACAGAACACAGGAAAAAGCAGCGGGAAGAAGAGGGTTCCACAACAAAAAGTAATTGAAAGATCAAATAATTATGCTCAATAACTTTATATGCATATATAAATGAACTTTGCATAATAGATCAAATGAAACAAGGTAAAATGAAACAGGGCTGAGCCTGAAGAGTCTTACATTTGGGAGATGTACATCAGTCGTCTGACTGGTTTGATGCGGCTCGCCACGAATTCCTCTCCTGTGCCAACCTCTTCACCTCAGAGTAGCACTTGCAACCTAAGTCCTGAATTATTTGCTGGATGTATTCTAATCTCTGTCTTCCTGTACAGTTTTTGCCCTCAACATCTCCCTCTGCTACCATGGAAGTTATTCCCTGGTGTCTTAACGGATGTCCTATCATCCTGTCCCTTCTCCTTGTCAGTGTTTTCCACACATTCCTTTACTCTCCGATTCTGTGCAGAGCCTCCTCATTCCTTATCAGTCCACCAAATTTTCAGCGTTCATCTGTAGCACCACATCTCAAATGCTTCGATTCTCTTATGTTCCGGTTTTCCCACAGTCCATGTTTCACTGCTATACAGCGCTGTGTTCCAAACGTTCATTTTCAGATATTTCTTCCTCAGCTTAAGGCCTGTTGGAACCAGTAGACTTATCTTGGCCAGGAATGCCCTTTCTCCCAGTGCTAGTCTTCATTTGATGTCCTTCATCCTCCGTCTGCCATTGGTTATTTTGTTGGCTAGTTAGCAGACTTTCTTAACTTCATCTACTTCGTAACCATCAATCCTGACATTAAGTTTCTCGCTGTTCAAAATGGTTCAAATGGCTCTGAGCACTATGGGACTTAACATCTGAGGCCATCAGTCCCGTAGACTTACAACTACTTAAACCTAACTAATCTAAGGACATCACACACATCCATGCCCGAGGCAGGATTCGAACCTGCGACCGTAGCAGCAGCGCGGGTTCTGACTGAAGCGCCTAAAACCGCTCGGCCACAACGGCCGGCTTCTCGCTGTTCCCATTTCTCCTACTTCTCATTACTTTCGTCTTTATTCTATTAACTCTCAGTCGATATTCTGTTCCCATTAGACTGTTCATTCCAGTCAGCAATCATGTAATTCTTCTTCACTTTCAGTCAGGATAGCAATGTCATCAGCGAAAATGGTCTACAGTGACCCTCAAATATCTTTAATTACTTATCTAACTTGTAAATTACAGTGGCTGATGTGGCTTCTCAATAACTATATAACAGAAAAATAATCGCGTTTCAGATTTTTACTTCAAGTGGCAAAAGTGAACACCATGAGCTTTAATTGACTATCGACACTAGTATTACGCGAAAAGGGGGTGTAACAGATGAGACTTCTGCAGTTCTGAGTGAAGCTTTATGCGCTGCTATGCGGCATCGCGTGCGTTCATTACCTTGTCGGTGTTCGTCAGGGGGCGGCGGACAGCACAGCTCCGCTCACCTCGCCGTCTCGAAAGCAACTCTCTCGTAACTTCTCCTTACTACAATTTACCGAATTTGGTTTAAAAAAAACTATCTGGCTGTGTTTTCATCTGACCAATCAGGGCCTACAAAAATTCTGTCTATCCAATGAGAAACGTTATACTTTTCGTGGTGGGGCAATGTTTTTAAAGTTTGCAACGTAACAGAGACGCGAAAAAAGTCTCACGCTAGAACTTGCAGTGGGTGTGGTCCTTTTATAGTTATCGTTAATCTATACTGCTCTTCTGGAGGGCTCTAGCTTTTAACATGGGCTGGGGGTTGTCCTAGCGGTTAGCTGGCGACGTTGGTGTCCGTCCCTTATCGAAGGAAATTGACGGAGATCCGAAATGTGAAATGATTTGGGTGAAGGTCACGGTTAAAGCAGGCTCAGACATGGTAATTGGATGTCTCTATAGGCCCCCTCGCTCAGCAGCTGTTGTGGCTGAGCACCTGAAGAATAATTTGGAAAATGTATCGAGTAGATTTCCCCACCATGTAATAGTTCTGGGAGGAGATTTTAATTTGCCGGATATAGACTGGGAGACTCAAACGTTCATAACGGGTGGCAGGGACAAAGAATCCAGTGAAATTTTTTTAAGTGCTTTATCTGAAAACTACCTTGAGAAGTTAAACAGAGAACTGACTCGTGGCGATAACATATTAGACCTTCTGGTGACAAACAGACCCGAACTATTTGAAACAGTTAACGCAGAACAGGGAATCAGCGATCATAAAGTGGTTACTGCATCGATGATTTCAGCCGTAAATGGAAATATTAAAAAAGGTAGGAAGATTTTTCTGTTTAGCAAAAGTGACAAAAAGCAGATTACAGAGTACCTGACGGCTCAACGCAAAAGTTTTGTCTCAAGTACAGATAGTGTTGAGGATCAGTGGACAAAGTTCAAAACCATCGTACAATATGCGTTAGATGAGTATGTGCCAAGCAAGATCGTAAGAGATGGAAAAGAGCCACCGTGGTACAACAACCGAGTTAGAAAACTGCTGCAGAAGCAAAGGGAACTTCACAGCAAACATAAACATAGCCAAAGCCTTGCAGACAAACAAAAATTACGCGAAGCGAAATGTAGTGTGAGGAGGGCTATGCGAGAGGCGTTCAATGAATTCGAAAGTAAAGTTCTATGTACTGACTTGGCAGAAAATCCTAAGAAATTTTGGTCTAATGTCAAAGCGGTAGGTGTATCAAAACAAAATGTCCAGACACTCTGTGACCAAAATGGTACTGAAACAGAGGATGAAGACTAAAGGCCAAAATACTAAATGTCTTTTTCCAAAGCTGTTTCACAGAGGAAGACTGCACTAAAGGCCAAAATACTAAATGTCCTTTTCTAAAGCTGTTTCACAGAGGAAGACTGCACTGTAGTTCCTTCTCTAGATTGTCGCACAGATTACAAAATGGTAGATATCGAAATAGACGACAGAGGGATAGAGAAACAATTAAAATCCCTCAAAAGAGGAAAGGTCGCTGGACCTGATGGGATATCAGTTCGATTTTACACAGAGTACGCGAAGGAACTTGCCCCTCTTCTTGCAGCGGTGTACCGTAGGTCTCTAGAAGAGCGTAGCGTTCCAAAGGATTGGAAAAGGGCACAGGTAATCCCCGTTTTCAAGAAGGGACGTCAAACAGATGTGCAGAACTATAGACCTATATCTCTAACGTCGATCAGTTGTAGAATTTTGGAACACGTATTATGTTCGAGTATAATGACTTTTCTGGAGACTAGAAATATACTCTGCAGGAATCAGCATGGGTTTCGAAAAAGACGATCGTGTGAAACCCAGCTCGCGCTATTCGTCCACGAGACTCAGAGGGCCATAGACACGGGTTCACAGGTAGATGCCGTGTTTCTTGACTTCCGCAAGGCGTTCGATACAGTTCCCCACAGTCGTTTAATGAACAAAGTAAGAGCATATGGACTATCAGACCAATTGTGTGATTGGATTGAGGAGTTCCTAGACAACAGAACGCAGCATGTCATTCTCAATGGAGAGAAGTCTTCCGAAGTAAGAGTGATTTCAGGTGTGCCGCAGGGGAGTGTCATAGGACCGTTGCTATTCACAATATACATAAATGACCTTGTGGATGACATCGGAAGTTCACTGAGGCTTTTTGCAGATGATGCTGTGGTGTATCGAGAGGTTGTAACAATGGAAAATTGTACTGAAATGCAGGAGGATCTGCAGCGAATTGACGCATGGTGCAAGGAATGGCAATTGAATCTCAATGTAGACAAGTGTAATGTGCTGCGAATACATAGAAAGATAGATCCCTATCATTTAGCTACAAAATAGCAGGTCAGCAACTGGAAGCAGTTAATTCCATAAATTATCTGGGCGTACACATTAGGAGTGATTTAAAATGGAATGATCATATAAAGTTGATCGTCGGTAAAGCAGATGCCAGACAGATTCATTGGAAGAATCCTAAGGAAATGCAATCCGAAAACAAAGGAAGTAGGTTACAGTATGCTTGTTCGCCCACTGCTTGAATATTGCTCAGCAGTGTGGGATCCGTACCAGATAGGGTTGATAGAAGAGATAGAGAAGATCCAACGGAGAGCAGCGCGCTTCGTTACAGGATCATTTAGTAATCGCGAAAGCGTTACGGAGATGATAGATAAACTCCAGTGGAAGACTCTGCAGGAGAGACACTCAGTAGCTCGGTACGGGCTTTTGTTGAAGTTTCGAGAGCATACCTTCACGGAGGAGTCAAGCAGTGTATTGCTCCCTGCTACGTATATCTCGCGAAGAGACCATGAGGATAAAATCAAAGAGATTAGAGCCCACACAGAGGCATACCGACAATCCTTCTTTCCACGAACAATACGAGACTGGAATAGAAGGGAGAACCGATAGAGGTACTCAGGGTACCCTCCGCCACACACCGTCAGGTGGCTTGCGGAGTATGGATGTAGATGTAGATGTAGATGTAGGGCCTTCTCGCTTAACACGGTTCTGGTCTCGGCTTCTGTTCTCGTTTCTCCCCTCGGAACTGCGTCTGTCTCACGGTGGGAAGGTATGACATGCATTTAGGCATTCTTGTGTTAGTCTGTGGTATTCCATTTGCTCACTCGTTACTCGTATTACTTTGGTTAATTTAATGTCAGGATTTATTCGGAGCTATGTGACACACTACTGGATTTGCTTATCATGTCAGGGTTTTCATGGAAGGTGTTGGATTTGCCTGACACCTTACAAGCAATGTCATCAGCGGATGGTATCATTGATATCCTTTATATCCATCATTACTTCTTCGATATACAGATTGAACAGTAGGGGAGAAAAACTACATCCCTATGTTACATCCTTTTTAACCCGACCACCTCGTTCTTCGTCCTCCAGTCTTATAAATCCCTCTTGACTCGTGTACGTATCGTGTATTATCCGTCTCTTCCTATAGCTTACCCCTATTTTTCCCAGAATTTCGAACATCGTGCACAATTTGACATAGTCGAACGCTTTCTCCAGGTCGACAAATCCTATGAACGTGTCTTGATTTTTCTTTAGTCTTGCTCCCATTATCAACCGCAACGTCAGAATTGCCTCTCTGATGCCTTTACCTTTCTTATAGCCAAACTTATCGACATCCAACATATCCTCAATATTTCCTTTAACTTCTGTATTTTATTCTGTTAGAAACTTGGATGCATGAGCACTTGTCAGCTCTTTCAGTCTACGGAATTGTGTGGATGATATTTTTCCAAAAGTCACCTAGACTCATACATTCTACACACCAACTTGAACAGTCGGAGTGTTGCCATTTTCCCCAATGGTGTTAGAAATTCTGATGGAATGATATCTATCTCTTCTGCCTTATTCGATCTTAAATCCTGCAAAGTTCTCTTAAATTCTGATTCTAATATTGGATCCCACTATCTCTTCTAAATCGACTGTTGTTTCTTCTTCTACCACATCAGACAACTCTTTCTCTTCATAGATGCCTTCAACGCACTGTTTTCACCTATACGCTCTCTCCTCTGCATTTAGAGTGGAATTCCCGTGGCACTCTTAATGTTATCAACCTTGTATTTAACTTCACTGAAGGTTGTTTTGACTTTCTTGTATGCTGAGTCTCTCCTTCCGACAATCATTTCTTTTTGGACTTCTTCACGTATTTCATGCAGTCATTTCGTCTTAGCTTCCGTGCATATCCTATGTATTTCGTTTCTCAGCGACTTGTATTTCTGTATTCCTGCATTTCCATGAACATTTTTGTACTTCCTTCTTTCGCCGATCAACTGAAGTATTTGTCTTATTATCAATTGTTTCTTCGGAGTTACCTTCTTTGTATCTGTGCTTTTCCTTCTAACTTCAGTGATCGCCAGTTTTAGGGATGCCATTCCAATTAAACCGTACTGCCTACGGAGCTATTCGTTACTGCTTTATCTTAAGCCTTTGAGAATTTCAAGCGTATCCCGTCATTCCTTAGTATTTCCATATCCCACCTCTTTGCGTATTGATTATTCCTGGCCAATCTCTTAACTTGTGCCTACTATTCATCACTACTACATTGTGATCTGTGTTTATAGCTGCTCCTGGTTAAGCCTTACAATCCAGTATCTGATTTCGGAAACTCTGTTTGACTATGCTGTAATATAATGAAATCTTCCAGTATCCTCCTCTTGTGATCCTTGAACATAGTATTCGCTACTACTAGCTGAAATTTATTACATAACTCAATTAGTCTTTCTCCTCTCTCATTCCCTGTTCAAGGCCCATATTCTCCTGTAATCTTTTCTTCTACACCTTCCCTACAACTGCATTCCAGTGCCCATGAATATTAGATTTTCATCTCCCTTTGCTTATTATATTACCCTTTCAATATCCTCATATACTTTCTCTATCTCCTCATCTTCAGCTTTCGACGGCGAAACTATGGTTGTCGGTGTTGGTTTGCTGTCGACTTTGATAAGAACTATCCTATCGCTAAAACGTTCCGCCTCACTGAGAAGGCCGTTTGCAGACTAAGGGTGACTTCTTATGCCGGAAGTCTTTGGCCACCAATGCTGCTGATTAATCAAAATTTAAGCAGTTTTTTTTTTTTTTTTTTTTTTTTTTTGTAAAGAGGGGAAGCAGCCCTGAGACCGAATACGCTGAGCTACCGTGCTGTCTGCCCCTAGACCGCGGTATGCTCTTTATGAGCGAGAAACACTGCAAGTCAAAAACATTCTTAACACTCCTCTCGCGATTATGGTTGTTTCCACTGCTTCCTTTGTTCCTCTCTCTCACGGATGTTGGTCATACACACCCATTCAGAAGCAATCTGGAATGTCCTGACCCAAGTTCAATATTTTCGTTGTTGACTTTCTTGGCAAGCTTTTTGAAAGTGTGTAAGCAGAGTAAGAAACCAGCGGGCGGCGACCTTTTTATGACCAGAATGTCATCCAAAATCTAGAAATCTGACCAATGACCGATTTTCACTTTTTTCACTATCGCGCTGACTGTGATACGCCGGCGGTCTATTGCCAGGATCTGCACATATGCGGCTCTTCTCAAACGGATGACTGATCATTTCGACCTTCGTCATTTTAGACTTGTTTGACTGTACTGGAAGCGGCTGCGCCACATGATCAATGTGTCTTATGACTGGAAATTATTTCTATACACACGCACCAATGCAGGTGACGAAGCTGCATGGATCCACGCACAAATGCAGCATAGATTCTTGCAGCTTTGTCACTTCAAAGCGGAAAAATGAAGGGACTGTGCATTTTTGTTTGGCACTTCTAGTGGCACACTGTAGCGAGGGGATGTGAATGTATTTCAAGACCGCAGACATGTATCTTCAAAGAAATAAAAAATTCCATAATGAATAATCGCTCGCCGGCCGGTGTGGCCGAGCGGTTCTAGGCGCTTCAGTCTGGAACCGCGTGACGGCTACGGTCACAGGTTCGAATCCTGCCTTGGGCATGGATGTGTGTGATATCATTAGGTTAGTTAGGTTTCAGTAGTTCTAAGTTCTAGGTTACTGATGACCTCAGATGTTAAGTCCCATAGTGCTCAGAGCCATTTGAACCATTTGAATAATCGCTCCGGAGTGATGTGTGCGCCGATTTGAAATTTTCTAGTGGTTTAAAACGATGTGCCGCACCGGGACTTGAAGCTAAGATCTTTGCCTTCCGCGGGGCATTGCTTTAGAAACTGAGCTATTCCGTCACGATTCAGCATCCACCCTTAGAGTACTTCTCCTGCCTTCCAAACTACAGAATTTCGGCTACATATCTCGCGGGACTATCACTGCGGAAAGAAAGGTTGTCTAGGGGCCCATCAGTATCTCTCATTGCGGGAGTAATCGTCACGCAACGTAAGTGAAGTTCGGAAGATAGAAGAAGAGGTAGTATGAAGGCAACTGATGAGTCGTGCTGCGTTAGCTCTGTCAGAAAGGAAATGATCGTGGGTTTCACTACCGCTGTCACGCACACTTTTTATCTTACAGGATGTTTCAAACAAAATTTAATTACATAATTTTGTTATTTCCAGTGGCTTTTGTGAACTAGTGGGTAAAGCCCTTGGAGGTCATAAGTCTTTCCAGGATGACCCCAGATCCACTCAACCTGCAGTCAAAATGAGTGCCGGAGATCTTAACCAGGGGTAAAATGTGGGCTAGGGGAGAAGCTCGCCACCCTTCCACCTCCTAGTGCCGCGGTGAGTAGGAAGGCGTGGCACTCCCCCTGTAATCAGGCCGATAGGGCGATCACGGGCTTGGGCCACAGACTCCGTATTATTTCAAGATGATAATTTAAACGATGTGACTTTCTCTTGTAAGTTCAAGGTTCAAAGAGTTAGTGGTAGTGTTACGAGTATCCACTACGATCTGTGTACCAGGTGGTTATAATTAAAGTGCAACTACTCATGGAGATGGAATGTCGGCTGTAATTATCGTATGGCAGCGGAATGTGGTAGATTGTTAATGTGATACTTCGGAACCGACTAACGATGGAAAATAATTAGTTCCAATTTTAGCCACGAGGTGCAAATCTAGCGTTGTAGACTGTTTGTATGACGGTATGATACCCACTCTGTCAATTGACAGAGTGAACAGTACGGTTATCGAGAAGAAGGACCATGCTCCGTTAGTGAACCTGTTTTATGTGAACGGCAGCAATTACAGTGCTGCATTGAGAGAGTACCGCCGACGGAAAGATCTCACGAGAGACCCGATGTCATAAACGGTTTAAAGATGATGCTAAGGAAATTCAAGAACACGGTTGGGCTAGGTGTGGCATCTGGAAGAGGAAGGCGTCCTATCTAGGTGGAAGTTATTGACGATATTGTTGCTGCTGTAACTGACCATGAAGTACGTGGTCCGCGTAGTGCAAGACTCGCGCAGCGTCACGAAAATGTCCATTCCATGCTCAACACTACAAGACCTTTTGCGGCCCGTTTTACACTGGTACCTGTACAAGATCCAGACAGTGCAGGAACTGAATTCTCATGATCCGCAGCAACGTTTTGAATTTGCTCTTTGTTTTTTGGCACGGATCGAAGTTGACGGTATATGGGCGGGCTTTATTCTATGGGGTGACGAGTCACATTTTACAGTACAGGGGGCAGTGAATACCAAAACTGCCGATTTTGGCGTACTTTTAAACCGCGTATTGTGTACGAAGAACCGTTGCAGTTGCTGTTTTTAACTGTATAGTGTGACTACACCAGCACCAATAATCCCGGTCCGTTCTTCTTCGAACAGAAAACACTCAGAGGGCATGCCATTTGTAACGTGACGTCTGCACGTTATCGAGACCCGCTTGTGCAGATTGTGATTCCTGAATTGGAAGAGCGCAACTATGCGGAAACCACTGTTTTCATATGAAGTGGGGTTTTTATTTATTTATTTATTGCCAAATTACAGACCTGTTACCTGATGTTTAAAACAGGTCGTACATCTTATAATTTTCGTTTTTCATCTTTTTACAGTTTTCTTTTCTTTTGTTTTATCTACAACATTCACAGAGAATGATACTTTTCAAAATAACAATAATTTAAGGTTGAAATATAAATAAAATTTTGTTGTTCTTTAAGAAGAATATAACAAGATGATAGCATAGAGGAGAGATTTGTTAGTACCATCACCGAATGTGAATGACGGTGAATACATCGGAATGGTTCCTTCGAGCCGTTGACAGCCAGTCGCGCGCGGACACACACACACACACACACACACACACACACACACACACACATGGTTATTAGTAGAGAAATAATATTGCTTATCCTATTTATTACTAATCCTACGTATTAACCACTTTAGGTGTCCATCCATGTACAGCATTTGGTGATTTCTTGGCTAGATCGCCAGTACCTTTTGCTTATTTACTATCTCAGCTTCCTCCTCCTGTTCCTCCTCATTGTCGCTATTTTCGCTGTCACTGTGGGTAACACTGCCCACCCTCTGGAGATGGTTGTTACGTTGCACATAGGCATGTCTGTTATGTCGTCTCCGCATGTACTCTTCATGTGTTGTTTTTGAAATACAGTTTGTCAGTGCGTTTAATTGTGTCCATTGTTCTTCGTCTCCTATTGCTGTTCATATATCTGTGTCTGTATCTGTGTAGTCTAAGTGTAGTGTATGTCTATTGTTCGCGTACTGTCCGCAGAAAAAGACAGTGTGTTCTGGGGAACCTTCTTCCCCGCATGTGCATATAGGTGTCTGCCTCAGACTCACGCAGCTTAAGTGTGTAGAATAAGGTCCGTGACCGGATAATAAATGTACCAGATCGCGGCTGCGATCGATATGTCTCGTTCTAAACCGCTCCTTTATGTCAGGGAGGAAGTCGTGCAGTCTACGGCCCTTATCACTTACATCCCACTCACCTTGCCATGTATCCAAGCGCCAACTTTTAAGGTGACGTATCGTCTCTATCGGTACACCGGTTATTGTGTGTACCTTACCCAGTCTCCCCACCTCTAACCAGTACCTTGCAGCTCTGTATTTGATCGTGGTATCAATGGGGCATGTTCCGAGCACCACACACAGTGCATTTGCCCAGGTGGTACCGAAGGCTCCAGATAGCCTAAGTAGGACACTTCTCTGCCCTCGTCTGACCGATGCTTTGTTGGTGACCACGTGAAGTCTATGTGCCCACGTGCTAGCTGCGAAGCTGAGTACTGATTCGAAGAGCTCGCAGTGGCATGTCCGTATGACTGGTAGAGGTAGTCTGTACTGTTTTGAATTTAGCATCACTAGTTTGTGTAGTATTTTTTCTGCTTTGTCTGTTGTTAGCCTTATGTGTTCGTGGAAACTCAATTTTTCATCTATGTGTACCCCAAGATAGCGCGTAACGTGTGCTCGTTTGATGTTTTTGTCCCCAATTTTAACCTAAGGATTCATTTGGAGTGATCGTTTCAGTAAAGTGTATGTTGTTTTGTTTTCGGCTATCGTGAGTTTGTTGCTATGACACCACTGAGTAATTGTAAGCGTAGGCTTCCGCGGCCGTTGTCATCTTCAATAAAGTTCTTCAGGGTATCAGACCGCATCGTCATAATTTAAAATGCGCCAACGTTTCGGCCAGCGTTGCAGCTAGCCTTCATCAGGGCCTTACGTTAACTTGAGTTAACGTAAGGCCCTGACGAAGGCTAGCTGCAACGCTGGCCGAAACGTTGGCGCATTTTAAATTATGACGATGCGGTCTGATACCCTGAAGAATTTTATTGAAGACACTGAGTAATTGTTTGTAATATTCCACTTTCTCTTCTAACTGGCTCTGTTGTTTGCAGTGACTACAACTAATAGGTCATCTGCGTAGGCGACAATTCCATCTGTCCTGTAATCCCCATCCTGAAGTTGTAGGAGGGGTTCGATTATTATGTCCCAGAAGATGGGGCCGCAGATCGACCATTGAGGACGGCCTTTGGTAATTCCTTTAATTACTTTCCGGCTGTCCATCTGCCATTCGACTACTCGGTCCTTACAGCAGTCTAGAAAACTGTTGTACAGTGACTGCGGTACCTACAGATGTCTTAGCCTCTGAAACAGTGCTAGCCACCAGAGATTATCAGATGCTCCGGCAATGTCAATCATTATTGTCATGGCGTATTTCTGTTTTGTGGTGTTAACTATGTGGAGGGCCTGGTTTATTGCATCGTCTATTGATCTGCCAGTTCTGAAGCCGAATTGGTGTTGGCTCATACCCCTGAGAGCTCTGTGTGTTTGCAGGCGCTTACACAGTAGCTTCTCCTGACTCTTTGATAGAGTGTTTATTAGGCATGTTGGCCTGTAAGTCTTTGGATCTGAAGGATCCCTGTCCACTTATTCCTTAATAATGACTGCTTTGCTGGTTTTCCATACTGTAGGTACCCTACCCACCCGTAAGGCATCGTTCAGTAACGTTGTTAGGAACGGAGTGAACTGCGGTGCTAGTTTTTTCTGTGTTCCCGAGTGGATACCATCTGGTCCAGGTGCTTTCTTGTTTTAGAGCTCTGAGATTGCTAGGACAGGTGACAGTTGCAGTGTTGTATGGTGTGTGTAGGTTTTCTCTTAGTGTTGCATGATATTGTGTGTCTGTATCGATAACGTCATCAGGGAGCTGTTTATACAGCAGAAACTCCGCTGTATTTCTCCATCCCCTCGTCATCGTGCCGTCATCCTGACTTAGCGTTCCCAGAACTAGTGGCGTTTTTATCTTCTCTGTCAGTAAATGTATGGTTCCCCCCATATATTTTGCTCTGTTTGTGTTGTTACAAATAGCTCCTATAGTTGTCTACGCGTGTTGCATAGGGACTGTCTATGTAAGTCTTGCGCATGCCTATATGCTTCAAGTCTTATTCGTCTGTCCCTATCTGCTATCGCCCTTTGATATAATTTTCGCTAGCTCGTTGCATCTTGTTTGAACCTCGTGAGTTCGTTGGTCCATGGTACTGGTGAGCATTTTGTGTTCTTTGCCGTCAGTATTGAAGTGTTTTGACATGTTGTATTACCTGTGTTAACTTGTGTGCTCTATAATCGATACTTCCATTGATGTTTTTGGATAATTTCCGTTAATTTGTTCCAGGCTGCTTTGTGCAACAACAAGTGTCTGGTGTGTGATTTGGTCATTGTGTATTGAGTGTGAGTTGGTGTGTATGTTATGACATTGTGATCACTACTGGTTATGTCGTCGGGTACAGTCCAGTTTGTTACGTATGCCATTCCTGCATTATTTGCTAGCGTAAAGTCGATATTACTACTCGTACCATACAACCCTGCATATGTCGGTATACGTCCTTTCGTATTCATTACGTGTAACTGCGACCTCTGTCATCTGTTCTGTCTGAGTTCCAGAGCTGTATTTGATGGCTGTATTGGGCGTACATGGATGCAATAACCCATGTGATGTTCCCATTAGTTATCCCTATGGTAACCAAGCGTTGATTGCATAACTGTGTTACCTTAAGTATGTTATAAGCTCTATTTAGAATTACTATTGCAGCCTTACAGTCATTGTTGCCTGTTATTGTGGTAGTATGTTTTGGTAGACATATCAATTGCCCATTTCTATTATAAGGTTCTTGTAAGCACATGATGTCTGCCTGCAAGTCTTGTGCTATTTTAGGGATTTCCACGCTGGCTGCTGTACTATTTTTTTGTATTATGTTGTAAGATATTGATTTTTTGTCTATGTGTTCTGGGTGTTTTACGTGTGAAAATCATTTGCTGCCAGTCTGTGTGTAATCGAAATATGATCGACCGTGTGCTCTTACATGATCTGTATATATTTTGTCCATGTCGAAAGATTCTGACCTGCGCAGGCAGACTTGGAGCATGAGGTCGAGCAGGAGCTCTGCTAATGTAGGAATATTTTCTGTACTTAGGATGATTCTGCCTGTTTGCTCAGTTACTGGAAAACAGAATCTCCCTTTCGATGGCACAATCTAAATAGCATCCTCTGCGCTGTCTGCGGTATCTCTTTTTTCTCTAGCCTACTTAAAAGTAAGTTAAATTCTAAATTATCATAATTAGGTGTAGCTGGGCTTGCTGTTGGTGTTGGTTTCTGGTGCGGTCTCTTGAGGTTGTACAAGACTGATTGTGGCTTGGTGTTGGCCGCTGATTGGGAGACATTTTAAGACCTCTTTGGGATGTCACGCGGCTACATTTCGTTTTGTCACACGCTTCTTCAATGCTTTTTGCCTTCAAACGTTTTTCACTGATGTTGGTGGTGCTTGCTGGCTTGGTGTCGGCGATGGTGGTGATTTGTGTGGAACTGACTGTATGTATTATGTTGTCGTTGTTGATGTTGGTATTGGAGGTTGTTTCTAGACGCACGTTGACATCGTTGCAAATATCACATGTCTCTCCCTCAGATTTTTCCTCATCTAATTTGTCTACTTTTATAAGTCTTGGTCCGGTAGTTCTGAGTTTTGTGTTGGTCTGTGACCTGATTGTTTCGATGTGTATTGATTCAGTCTCTTCCTTGACTCTTTTTCCCGGGGTGAATAGTGCCTCCTGAAACAAATTTGACTGGTTTGATGTACTGTTCACATTTACGAGTGTGGTAGGATTTTCCATGTGATGATGATTCTGGTTTGTGTTCATCCTGTGTATGTGTGATGTGATGTACTTCAGTTGGGATTAATTGTGAAGGAGTATACCGGTTTCGTTTGTACAATTTCTTATGCAAAATATATGTAAGCTCATCTTTCATCTCATCTATCCTCTGCGTTAAATTTGAAGTGGGGTCACACCTCATGATCGATCGAGGTGGCGCAGTGGTTAGCACACTGGACTCGCATTCGGGAGGACGACGGTTCAAACCCGCGCCTGGCCATCATCATTTAGGTTTTCCATGATTTTCCTAAATCACTGCAGGTAAATGCCGGGATGGTTCCTTTGAAAGGGGACGGCCGACTTCCTTCCCCATCCTACCCTAATCCGATGGGACTTATGACGTCGCTGTCTGGTCCCCTCTCCCAAACAACCAACCACGCCTCATGTCGTTCGCCCACTGCTTAATTCAATCTTCCACGAACGTGCTATCTCCAGAGGTTTTCCAGATGCATGTCCTGTAAATTGTGCTGATCTGCATTCATATGAATTTTGGCTCTTCGTATGTATAAAACAACTCGTTTACCTGGGAAACGTTTGGTCTCTGCCTGAATTCCTGAATTCCAATCAAGAATATCTGCCGAGATGAGAAACATAGAAGTAGATACCCTCGGTGTAACAAAGCAGCTTAAATCACTTAATAAAGGCAAGGCCTCCGCTCCAAATTGTATACCAGTCAGATTCCTTTCAGAGTATGCTGATAAAATGGCTCCATATTTAGCAATTATATACAACCACTCTCTCACAGAAAGATCCGTACCTAAAGACCGGAAAATTGCTCAAGTCACACCAGTACCCAAAAAGAGAACTAGGAATAATCCACTAAATTACAGGCCTATATTTCTAACGCCGATTTGCAGTAGGGTTTTAGAACATATACTGTATTCGAACATTATGAAGTACCTCGAAGAAAACGAGTTATTGACACATAGTCATCACGGATTCAGGATATATCGTTCTTGTGAAACACAACTAGCTCTTTATACTAATGAAGTAATGAGTGCTATCGATATGGGATGTCAAATTGATTCCATATTTTTAGATTTCCAGAAGGCTTTCGACACGGCTCCTCACAAGCGTCTTCTAACCAAACTGCGACTGGATTCGTGATTTCTTGCCAGAAGGGTCACAGTTCGTAGTAATAGACGGAAAGTCATCGAGTAAAACAGAAGTAATATCCGGCGTTCCCCAAGGAAGTGTTATAGACCCTCTATTGTTCCTGATCTATATTAACGACATAGGAGACAATCTGAGTTTGCAGAAGATGCTGTCATTTACCGTCTTGTAAAGTCATCAGGTGATCAAAACGACTTGCAAAATGATTTAGGTAAGATATCTGTAAGGTGCGAAAAGAGGAATTGACCCTGAATAAAGAAAAGTGTTAAGTTATTCACATGAATACTAAAAGAAATCAGCTAAATTTCCACTACGTCGTAAGTCACACAAATCTGAGGGCTGTAAATTCAACTAAATACTTTAGGGATTACAATTACAAATAACCTAAATTGGAACGATCCCATAGATAATATTGTGGGTAGAGCAAACAAAAGACTGCGATTCACTTGCAGAACACTTAGAAGGTGCAACAGGTCTAATAAAGAGACTGCTTACACCACGTTTGTCCGCCCTATTCTGGAGTATTGCTGTGCGGTGTGGGATCCGCATCAGGTGGGACTGACGGATGACATCGAAAAAGAACAAAGAAGGGCAGCTCGTTTGGTATTATCGCGAAGTAGGGGAGGTAGTTTCACAGACATCATACGTGAATTGGAGTGGCAATCATTAAAAGAAAGGCGTTTTTCGTTGCGACGGGATCTTCTCATGAAATTTCAATCACCAGTTTTGTCCTCCGATTGCGAAAACATTCTGTTGTCACCCAACTATATAGGGAGAAATGATCATCACGATAAAATAATAGAAATCAGGGCTCGCACAGAAAAATTTAAGTGCTCGTTTTTCCCGCGTGCCGTTCGAGAGTGGAACGCTAGAGAGACAGCTTGAAGGTGGTTCATTGAACCCTCTGCCAGGCACTTTATTGTGAATAGCAGAGTAATAACGTAGATGTAGATGTACATCTGAAGGCCGGTTCAAAGAAACACGTTGGTCAGATTCCACCAGAAATTCTGCGAGCAACTTTTGATCTCGTCATTTTACGGATGCAGCATTTCGCCGACGTCTCCGGTGTTCATATTTACAAAATTCTGTAAGCGACGGTCAATACTGAAATCAGTATTACATTTGACCTTATCTGCCCACTTCCAGCTCCTAATCTATTACACATCGAAACATTTCTGTACGTCTTTTTCGCATGCACAACGCCAGCTTTGCATCTGGTGGCCAAAATTGGAACCGTTTTCTTACAGCGTAAATTTATTTCGCATTAACGCATTAGAAAATCCATCAAGCTTCGCTGCCATACGGTGATTACAGACCACGCCGTCAGTAGCACTACATTTTTAGCTATAAACACTTGGTACCTCATGCAGAGGTGGAAATATTGTTTTTGGAAGTATGATGCTCGATCAGCACCGACAATGACGATGTCAGGCCGTGGACATACGGAAGCGTTAGAGAAACGTGCGGAGCGAGAAGTTCTTTCGATGGCTAGACTGCAAAGCGCCACTCGCGGGGTTCCGTTTCCGTATCTCTCTTTTTTCTGACCGCCTGTCGCTCTCCTAAGAACAGCGGCGACTGCGCGGGCCCGCCTTTCCCGGAAGGAGCGGACCCGGCTGTGTCTGCGGCTGTTCCTCGCTGGGAGTCGAGGCCGGCCGGCGCCGTCCCGGGGCAGCACGTGGGAGGACGTGCGGCAAAAAGGCGGCGCCAGATAACGGCGCAACGCCACTTTCGCTGCCAGCGCTACACACTTTTTGCTCGCCTGGTCCAGAGCGATCGCCTCTGCCATCGTGATCGACGGCGATCACGCTACTCGTGATCTCGGCGCAACTCCATCGCGTCCGCTGAGATTTCGTGCTCCAGTCTACAAAAAAGCCTTAGCACTAATGTAAGCGCTCAATCACGCTTCACGCTATTTCGCTTTACAGTCGTCACATCAATAACAAAAATAAAAAATTAAAAAGATGTTGGCAGTTTTTGAGCTATCGTAACAGACATAGGAGTATGCTGAGCAAAGGTAAGAATGAAGTTATTTAACAAGCAAATGCTTCTCTGTTAGTGTGTAATACGATTCCGTACGGTGATGTAGGATCCATATCGGGGATCTGGTATGGAAATGATCGTATGGCATTGTTGACCGGGAGGCCCCATTCGAGGGAGTTCGGCCGCCGTATTGAAAGTCCTTTTTAGGTGACGCCGCATCGGCGACTTGCGAGTCAGTGACGATGAAAATGATGATGAAGGACATACAACACCCAGTCCCCTGCCGGGAATCGAATCTGGGCCCCCTGCATTGTAGGCGGTAACGCTACCGCTACGCTACGAAGGTGGACGGGGATCTGGTGGTAGAACGGGATAGCAGACCACAATGGGATTGTGCTGCGCTCTAAACTGGAGAGGGCTGCGACCTATTGTAGTGACATGTAACTATATCTGTGAATGGGAGGGAATGGGCGGTGCACATTTTGACTTCCTTTAGAGAAGGACTTGTAAGGGAACGGTTGTCCTCAACACTCCCAGTTGCGTTTTAATAACATCTGATGAAGTTAAACGCAACACAAGGTGTTAATTCTTAAATGTACGGCCTTAAATGACATGTAATCTTGAAGTTCATTCCATTCGCTTTACGTCAGTTACATGATACGATTAAGTCTGTCAGTTAATACGCTCCATAAAAGTTGCTAATATTAAACGTGCCTCTTTACTTTTTAATTCGAGTAAATGTCATACTACCTGTTTCTCCTTTGTCCCTTGCTTCTCCAGGTGGTATGAACTTACATTAGAAAGTCTGATATACAGCTTTTGCGCATTGAATCGATGGAAATGTCAATTTCAGCCGTTCTGTCTTCCGAAATAGGAGTTTCAAAAGCTTTTAAGAAGAAACACGTTCGTAAAGCTTACAACAATCCCAACTACAGAGTTGACAGATCGGACAGCAAAATTTAAAAATGTGTTCACTGGTGAACAAGAAGACGAGCTGGTAGCATACCAGAAGTCAATGGAGAGCACACTTTTGTTGTCCAACGACGAAACGCCTCATTGTCAGGTCATTAGCTTGTCAGTACCATAAGGAAATGGCTTACCACACAGATTTGACCAAACATGTCTAGCTGGTCAGGGCTCGGTTACAGGTTTTATTACTAGGCTTATGTTGTCTATTCCCAAGCAGGAAAAAACATCTGGTGGGCGAACAATGGGATTCAATGAAGTAACAGTAACAATAAATTGGTGTTAAGCATTAAAAGCAGCTGTACATTTTTCAAAATGACGTTGAAACATTC
Organism: Schistocerca piceifrons; assembly: GCF_021461385.2. Taxonomy (NCBI): domain Eukaryota; kingdom Metazoa; phylum Arthropoda; class Insecta; order Orthoptera; family Acrididae; genus Schistocerca; species Schistocerca piceifrons. The sequence goes on along the minus strand of NC_060141.1, from coordinate 680,809,355 downwards.
TCTTACTGTTAAGATTTTTTGAAGAGTCCTTGTTTCTTAGTCTAAACTGTTTCTTAAACAACTTTAAGTCTTAATTTTGAGGTGATATTCCTAATAATTTCAACGTTTATGCAATAATTTCACAAAAAATGCATTGTCTCTTTCTGCCCCCTGGGTTGGCCAGAACGAAGAAGTGCAAGCATTGTAGGATGGCAAGAACTATGCCCCTCATATGAACTCATTTAAACATCACCTAACTCACGTTGAGCGAACAGTAGGGCTGAACAAAATGACTGACAAGGCACAATGCATCTTGTAGAGGGTATAGTATGGACGTACTGAAATAATTAATGTCGGGTGATGGTTTTAAAATAATTCACATGACATGACTACTTTGTGGAAACGAGTCGATTTACTGGACGCTAGTTTACCCCAGGGAAGTATTTAGAGTTGACCGTGGCCGGCTGGAGAACGGCGAAGGGAAGCGACAACAGGCAGCTTAGGGCAGCTCAAGCTCTGAGAAAGCAGTAACGCGGCGCGGCCTTCAGCCACCTTAAGATGAGTGACAGCGTGTGTGGTTGACCCCGACCCCATGCTGGTGTACCGGGAAGCAGACGGAGAACTTGTACGCCTGTTGATAAATGCCCGTGGTCCCGTTTTCAGGGAAACGTGCGAGAAAGCCGTGCAAAGCTACGGTGGAGCGGTCAACAGAGGTCAAAATATGCGTGTTCATGACTATAGCAACTTCACGCTGAATTCACGGTCCGCAGAGTCTGAAGTAAAACAGGTGAAGAGCGACAGAATGAAATACGCCGGCCTCCGATGGGAACGTAGGATCGTGGAATTTGAAGTACTCTCCTGGGAGTCAGAATTCCGGAAAAATTGTGTTTGTGCTGACATTAACCTTGATGGGTGGTCTGGGAGGAGCTAAATAGAAGAAGTTGAGAGGAAGGGAAATTTTGTGGGAATTTGTTCACTTCCCAGAGCAGGCATTGGCCAGCACTGGGAAGCGATGCATAATTAACGCGACTTGCGCTGCAATTGGCGTAAGTGATTTTGCTGGAGGGGAAACCGAGGCAAAGAGCAGACTGGGAGAAGTCCCCATAGTAGTCTTCCGTTCCCAGCTTGCCTAGAGTGTGGACGTGGCGTTCTTTACTCAGCTTGCCTGAGAAAGAGTGAGCATCTCTGCAGTTTAGGACTTAGCAAATGGAACGATTGAGCTTGGAAATAGAAAGTTTTGGTTCAGCTATGTACTGAGCAAGATAGCTAGGAGTGAATAGGCGAGCGTAGCCTTGCAGCACCACGAGGTCGGCCGACGTCCACACAATGACGCCGCTCCGCCACGCTGTATTCGGTGATATTGCGCCCGCTCCGGCCACTGATTAATTTGTTGGATCACGTCGGCAAAGTTTCCACGAGGATTTCATGGCCGTGTATTGTAGAATTCTTCTCACACTTCGCATTACGCCTGGGTCAGTCGATAGGAATTACTTTTGAGTTGTCGCGCTTTATTCCACGCAAACGCAATTTATTACCACTGCCTGATAGGAGAGTCTTGTAATGTGATGATTGAAGGTCGGGAGTTAAAAAATAAATTTGTGCTAATCGACTGCATCTGTTTTCAATCAAGTAGTTGAAATCCCAAGTCTCTTTCTTAATTAATTTTGTGTTCAACATTTGCATCTGGTGTTCAATAGCTGAATATAACATCAATGTGCACCCCTTTTTAATTAAAAGTGATCAATTCTGAATAAATTAATGTCAACACTGCCACCACACTTCAGTCAGGAGTCACAGGGCCATATTACTTTTTTGCGTTATCCGATATTGCGGCAGTTTTGCACTCTCTGTTGATCTGTTAGTCACTTAGTTGGGGTGAACACACTCCAAAACCAGCTAAGTGACAGGTGGGGTGTTACAGCATCTTGAAAAAGTTATTAAAAATACATAATATAAAGTTTTAAGTGATTTTCGAATAGATACGTTAGGTTATACTACAAGGTGATTTGTGTACCTTTAAGAAGTGTTCGCTTGTGCACATTAAGTATCCCGTTCATTCTCGAGTTCCCATACAGTTCGTGGAAAAGGACGGCACACTGCTACATCAAGGGGAGGCCTTTCTGTTAAATTACCATTACTTATCACACAGAAGATGGTTTTGAGTACTTCTTGTAAGCCATACGCCGTCCGTTTGGACACGGGTTGCCCATGAAGATCGACTTCGGCAGGGTGGACAACTTCACCGAAGACACCAAAGCACCCCTATAAAATATGTCGATGCGGACGTCACTTTCATAAACGTAACTTTGGTGTGACCATAAACAAACGTGCATATTACGACTGCAATGTGTCAGGTAAATTTTTTTGACAAAGGGGCATTGTCACACCTGGAGGAGTTGGCGCAAGGAACACGGCATTGGATACACAACGTAGGAAATGGACGAATCAGTGAGGGTAAGCCACGGGAATAGAATAGTGAGGTTTGGACAACATTTTACGAGATTGAACGAAAAGTTTCAGTTACTAATTACCTGGCTGCAGTCACTTTTCATGAGGAAACTGTTTGCACTCTATCGTGAGAGACATCCCGTCACCATAGTGCACCAAAGAAAATATGCATAATGAATTATTCCGGAGAGTGCTTTGTGCTGTGGCGTTCGCTGGCTTATTCAGTGGTTTGGTGTTTAACTAATTTGTAAATGAAAATGATAATCTTTTTTTTATTACATTGAGTAATTACTACATAATTTTTCTCCCGGCTAAAGATTTGGTCAAGTTGCTAAAGAACTCCAAGTTAACGTCGTGTCAAAGTGTTGTCTGTAAGTTGTGTAAGTGTCACTAAATCACAGTTCATACAACAGATTCTATACAACTATAGATTATGATGGAAACACTTATCTTCAGCAAAATGATCATTAAAACCACCGAATATCAGCCGCGCACAACACTGACATATGTTACCTGAAACAATATTCTTCGAAAGTCGTGCGTAATTAATTTCGGCTCCATACATGAGCTAGAAAAGTTTGTTATAACGATCGTGCTATGAGCACTGTTTTTGAAGAACCAATCTGCTTCGAATTATTTTCATTAAAATGAGTTCGGAACCACCGGTGCACATTTATTTTTACATATTTGTATTACGTTCGGCATTTATGTCTGCAGAGTTGCGTAATTTGAATTTGCCGCTGTGATAATTGTTAAGATGGCGGCAGACAATTGATAGAGACTTTCTATTGTTAGAGAAAATAAGTAAATATTTAAAATGTTTATTAAACGCTGTAAACTACACTTTCATATTGTGCAGTATTTAGACCTCATCAAGCAAACATTTGATTTGTTTCTAAGGAAAACGGACAAAAAACGCGATACAAATCGCTATCATCAATGGCTGCGCTCGTTGCAGCGGAAAGAAATAATTAACACAAATAATGCTTACTGAGAGAGGAATTAAAGTTACAAATAATCATTCACTCATATTTATAATAATAATGAACTTTATTTTCAAGTAATAGTTAACAAATAACAGACCTCAGTTTGATATGCGTCCGCAACTTACAAAAGCCAACCAACAAAAGGTAAAAACAAAGGAAAACAAACGCAGATCATAAAAGCACTTTACAATTATTTTTGTCTTTGTATGATACACATCGATATGTCCAATTACATCGTAGAATATTATATAAATAATTAATATTTGTAAGTTTTCACTGTTTTTTCATACGTCGAATAGATAATGTTTATAACTGTAAGAGGCATAATTTCCTCTCGCAGCCAAAAATTTATCACATGGATGTTACAGTGCTCAGAGTTTCTTGGTTTGCATTCCTCGCTCCGAGGCTTTTGGGGGTGAGGAAAAAGGAAAGAAACAATTATTCTGGGAAGGATGTCATAAAGGAAAGAGTAGAGATGTTCTCGTTTTATTGTATTACGGATCGAAGAAAGTAATTTGAGAGTTATTAACGTGCAGTATAGTGACTGTAATATTTGATACAATAGTCAACATTTAATCCTTGCATGGATAATGTTTGCAAGATGAATAATTCTATATAATGTGAGAACTGAATACTGATCTTTGTAGAATTTGAATTTTTCGAAAGTGGTCAAATCGCTAGTAACCGGCAAGTACGGCTAGGAACCTGCACCGAATTCCGATTTTACATCCATTACAGTAGTTGCTCATCTTTAGACAACAAAAAAGTATTCTGTACGATTTTTTTCGATCCGTGATTACGCATTGACTTAGTGCAGAACATTCTGAGAATCGGAAAAGTTTATTTCAGGCTCGGAGAACTACTAGGTCTTCATTGCAGATAGATAACTTAACAGAAAGCACAGACGCCCTTATTAATTTTACTTACCCAGGGCTAATTAAAAGAAAATGAGCCAATCGATCACCATTAATACACTGACGGAAAAAAATTGGAATACCGAGAAGGAGATAAACTAAAGATTTTGTGTGTCCATCCTTCTGACTGAAGGTTTGAGGGACTTCGACCGTTCCTTTACGTAATAAATGGAACACCTGCAGCCGTCCTTTCGACTTTATTTATTATACAGCTACCAGTTTTCGTCATTCAATATACCATCTGCAAGCCTTAGCTGACACTGCGGGTGTTAACTGCAGTCGTACACACGATTCCATCAGTGGTCAGCATCTATGAATTCTTTTCCGGAGACTGTAACAATGATGTTTTGGCTACAGCCATCAACTAGGTGGTAGTTAATGGCTGGAGGGACAATGTCGTTACAGTCCACGGAAAACAGTTCATTGAAGTTGTTCACTGATGGAATAGTGTATGCGACTGGAGTTAATCCCCTCAGCGTCAGTTAAGGCTTGAAGATGGTGTATCGAATCACCGAAACTGATAACATCGAAAGAACGGCTGCAATTGTTCCACTTTGTTCCATAACCTAAACTTGTCAGGTGCCGGCCGGGGTGGCCAAGCGGTTAAAGGCGCTACAGTCTGGAACCGCGTGACCGCTACAGTCGCAGGTTCGAATCCTGCTTCGGGCATGGATGTGTGTGATGTCCTTAGGTTAGTTAGGTTTAAGTAGTTCTAAGTTCTAGGGGACTGATGACCTTAGACGTTAAGTCCCATAGTGCTCAGAGCCATTTGAACCATTTGAACTTGTCAGGCGTGTTTCTACGTCTGAACGATAATGTCTATTCATATTTCGCGACAGTCCTATAAGAGTAGCGATAGTAACGCTACTATGACCATGCACATCAGGTTTGTTTTAAATTACGTGCTGAAACGGTCTTGAGAGTCAGTTAGGTATAAGATTGGGCCTGGTTCGTTGATGTTAGTCAAGAATGCCCTAAGGTGACAAAGACGCCACTATCAGCATGTCACTGAGTTTGAACGAGGTTGAATAGGGGTACGAGAAGCTGGATATTCCTCCTGCGAAACCGCAGAAAGACTTGGCAGGAATTTAGCCACTGTATACGATTGCTGGCAGAGGTGATCACGGGGCAGTACGGTTGCAAGAGGACTGGGCTCTGGAAAGCCACCTGGTACTACCGAGAAGGAAGACCATCGTGTTCACGGTACGACTTTGTAGCATCGTACTGCAGCTGCAGCAGCAGATTTTGCAACAGTTGGTACCGCAGCGACAAAACTAGCTGTTACAAATCGGTTACTTAAAGGACAGCTCATGGCCACACGCCATGTGTATTCAACTGACTCCAAAACATTGCCATTTGTGACTTCAGTGATGTCAAGCGAGAACTTATTGGAGGTCAAGGTGAAGGTCTGTTATGTTATCTGATGAAAGCTGATTTTGTCTCGGTGCCAATGATGGTCATGTGTTGGTTAGAAGGAGACAATTTGAGGGCCTGCAAACAACCTGTCCGTGTGATGGACACACTGGCTCTACTCCAGGAGTTACGGTCTGGAATGCGGTTTCGAATGACAACAAAAAAATGGCTCTGAGCACTATGGGACTTAACATCTATGGTCATCAGTCCCCTAGAACTTAGAACTACTTAAACCTAACTAACCTAAGGACAGCACACAACACCCAGCCGTCACGAGGGAGAGAAAATCCCTGACCCCGCCGGGAATCGAACCCGGGAACCCGGGCGTGTCGAATGACAACAGGAGCACTCTTATGTTATCCCATGCACACTTATTGCAGATTTGTACGTCAGTCAGGTGGTTCGACCTGTTGTGCCACCATTCATGAACAGCATTCAAGGGGTTGCCTTCCAGCAGGATAACGCTCGCCCTCATACCGCTGTTATAACTCAACGTGCTCTACCGAGTGTCGAGATGTTGGCCTGCTCGATCACCAAATCTGCCTCGAATCGAACACATATGGGGCATCGTCGGACGAAAACTTCAGCGTCATCCAAGAACATCATTAATCAGCCCTGTATTGATCGACCGAGTGTAACAGGCATGGAACTCCTCCCACAAACCGACATCCGGCATCTGTACAACACAAGGCATGCACGTTTGCTTGCTTGCATTCAACGTTCTGGCTGCTTCACCGGTTATTGGTGTACCAGAATTTCACATTTGCAATGGCTTATCTCGCGCTTACATTAACGTGTGATTTTGCAATGTTGATCACTTATATATGTTACCGAGACAAATATATTCCCGATATTCCTCGACTCTCCACTAATTATTTTCTGGTGTTGCGATTTTTTCCGTCATTGTACTAAGCAAGCGCCCAAAAACTTGGCAAAAGTTATGTAACGACTGAAAACGAATTGCAAGTGTTGGAGTTATTAGATTAAATGAGCCGTTACACAATAAAGAAGAAAGTGGACATAATCGCTCATCTATTATTTAGCAGATTCGCTGTTATTCTACCACCGAACGCCAATCCTGTAGTCGCAGTCACTATAATACCTGTAAGGGAGGATGTCTCACAGAAAAAAGCAAGATTAATGTCTAACATCGCACCGAAGACGAGACTATTACTGATCAAACGCATGCTCAGATGGAGGAAGGAAACCACGGGTCCTTTCCAAACGAACCATCCCAGTATTTGCCTTAAGTAACTACGTAGAATTTAAATATGCATAGGCACATGGGGATATGATTCACGACTTTCTACCCTTGCTCCACCTCGTTCAGTTAACCCTTGTGTCTATTACGCTGTAGCCTTTGACCTGTTGATGCCCTCATTTTATTTGCTTACGTATTCAAAATGCAGATGTAACCCAGGTTCGGATTCGATCTTGTTAATTCAATGCGACGAAGAAAGCGGGTCGGCCGTAGTATCATCTTTTATGTTGCAGATGTAGATGTTAGCTGACAGTGCTGCTATCAATGGGCGTAATAGGTGGTCATGAACTGATGCTTCTACATTCCTAAGTTATATTGGAATGTATGTTACTATAATTACGTTGAATCTAGATGACTACTTTTAAGGTACTGATGATGGCTGCAATGTTGGCTGAAAGATCGACAATAAAAAAGACAGATGCTATTATGGCCAATGTTCACGTTCTTTCGGTCCCTGATTAAAAAATGGTTCAAATGGCTCTCAGCACTGTGGGACTTAACATTTGAGGTCATCAGTCCCCTAGAGCTACTTAAACCTAACTAACCTAAGGACATCACACATATCCATGTCCGATGCAGGATTCGAACCTGCGACCGTAGCAGCAGCGCGGTGCCGGGATGAAGCGCCTAGAACCGCTCGGCCACCGTGGCCGGCTGTCCTGGATTATATCACCGTTGTCGGGCTCAATCATTCCCAAGGAATCGAACATCATATCTCCCATGTCAACCAGTCTGTACATTCAGCACACAGTAAAGCGAACGATGAAGAAATTTGGATAAGATTGAGGGAGAAGGGTCAAAATGGAGGTGTAATGGTCATAGACGGTAAATAGTATCGGATATTTGGTACAACGAAGTGGGTTGTGTCGTTAAAGAATGTGAGAAAGATGAAAGTCTATTGAAAATGAGAGTGAGTTAGGTTAGGAGACGCTGCGAGAGTAGATTAGGAAAGAAGACGATTTAGTTAGTAGATGAGTATGGCTAGGTGCGCAGGAAAAAAGCAACAAATTACGGCAGAACGAAAGAGGCTATAAAATGAGGCATGATAACATGAAAGATAAGGAATGGATAGATAGTCAGGGCACCCTGAAGCGGCAAGGTGTAGTTATTTATTAACAGTTGCAAGTGTGGAGAGTTAAAATCTTACAGGGAGACCAAGGCTTAAATGCAGTGAAGAGTTTCAAATGCATGTAGGTTGCAGTAGTTATGGGGAGATGAGATTTGCACATGACACACAACATCATAGACTCTCATTAAACCAAGAATGAGGAAATGTGCTGAATTGGATTGTGGTGACAGCTGTCTCAGTCTGACTGAAGACCATGGTCGCATCAACATGTTATGACAAGTTATGGAATAACAGCTACTTTAAAAAATCGAAACAAAAACACAAGACATGGAAACTTCCTGACAGATTAAAACTGTGTGCCGGACCGAGACTCGAATTCGGGACCTTAGTCTTTCGCGGGCAAGTGTTCTATCATCTGAGATACCCAAGAACGACTCACGACACCTCCTCACAGCTTTAATTCTGCCAGTACCTCGTCTCTTATCTTCCAAACTTCACAGAAGCTGTTCTACAAGACATAGAATTTACCTTCAAACTTCAAACATGTCAGAAGCATACATAGCGCACTGCTTTTGTTTAGCAGTCAGTAGTACTGCTGCAGCCTTCTGTACCATTAGACTCGATCACCCGCTCATATGTAGGCAAAGAGAGAATTGGATTACTTTCCCTGCTAACCTTCAGGCTGTTGCACTAAGCCATGCCTAGAGCGCCGTATTGCTGCGATTTCTCTCTGCCGTGCTCAGTCGAGCAACGAGGCCTCGAGCGTTGGGCGGTCTACCATAAATTCTCCCTTGACGGCGCTCTCCACTCAAACGGGACAGACCTCGAAATGCAGTTGCAGCTGTTCACAAAGCCGCGTCCGCCTTGTGGCCACGCTTTGATGCCAGTTGCAGTACACTAACCGGTTCGCTGAAATTTCATCTTTCATCTGCTCCGGCGGTGACGACAGACCGAACACTGAACTGGTGGCGTTACTGGAGCGTAGGAAACGGACTCAACTCGGCAGTAGTCGGCTCTGAAACCTCGGCCGGCCACCGTGTCCCTAGTTGCCACTGTTCACTAAATCACGTCTGGCAACCGCAAAGGTTGTGCCTCCGTGAGGCAACGAATGAACACCTGATTCCTTCTCCGAATGCTAATGTCTCAACTCACATTGAGCTATGACTCAAACGTGTATTGAAATTGCAGTGACGTAGCGTGGTTGTAAAGGTTGGGGAGACTCTACATTTATTATAGGTAGACAAAATAGTACAATAAACAATAATTTAAACAAATGAAACAAAATGTATCAAATAAAACAACAAAAACAACAACTACTACTACCACCACTACCGCCGCCACTAATAATAACAATAATAATAATAATAATAACTAATTTGTTCAAGAAACGATGACAAATTTGTAGAACTCCAGCAGCAAGAGAAGAAGCACTTATATTTTCTTGTATACACGTGCAATGCACCTGTCTTTTCTTTCCACGAATGAGTCTATAACTCGGTCTACAAAGATCTGATCACTGGATAGCTCTCCAAGTAGTGTCTTTTCTATTGCTAACGTGCTCAAACACGACAGCCGGGTGTTGGACATTGAATTCTTTAAATAATTCTTCACTCGTTTAAGAGTACTCTGCTTCGTTCACTGCCTGCTGTATTTGCAGGTAGGGTCAAAACCAAACGCAGGAACTTCATTGTTTCTTCATAAACAGAGTCTAAATCATTGTTGACAATGTACTTTAAGAGTATTCTTGGAGATAAGTGTTTTTTCACATCAGCGTATATGTAACACAGTGCATTTTCAAGGTCCTACTCAATTGTATAAATAAAAACACTAGATAGCTCTGAGAAATGACTAGATATTCTTCAAACTGCCCTGGAATGAAAGTTCCAGTGAGTGTTTCTTGCATGTGGCAGTTTAAATCCTTTCTCTTAGCAATACAGTGCGTTTTGATGATTTGCTGAAAAACGAGAGGAATGCAGTAAAATCAATTACAGACATGCGTACTTGTCATATGATTCTGGAGGCATGTAACAGTACCAAAATCAGTGCGAACAATGAATAAACAGCGCATAGGGACAGAACTGCTTCACCAATTGTTGTAATCCTCTTTTTCTCTTCCCGCCATTACGGAAGCGCCATCCTATGTTTGACTAACCACTTTTCTTTCCACATTCCATTCTTTCAATACTGCATGAATAATGTTTGACAAATCTTCAGCAGTTTTATCTCCAGACACATCGTAAAATTCAACGAATCTTTCCTCAATTTTGTCTGCAATACAGTATCTGAATATTATACTCATTTGACTCTGGCATGACACGCCTAATATTTCATCAGCTTGAATCGAAATGAAATTGCAGTTCTGAATTTCAGATCTTATTGTCTCATTAACTGCCAGAGTTATCATTTCTATTACATCATTCTGTATATCTGGAGAACTTCCTTTAAAGGTTGAAGATGATAATAGATGGTCTTGGATTAACTGCTCTCCTTGGGCTAGTAAACCCAACAATTCCAAACCCTTTGTAGCTGGAGGATTCATCCTCTCAATGGCCGCGAAAGACTAGTTCTTGTTTACAAAGAACTACAATTGCCTGAATAATACAAGCCAATACTCTCCTGTTGTATGCAACTTGTTCGTTGTATTTTATTGCTGTCAGACGAGCGGCTTCAGAAAGGGCGTGCTCAATTCTACTTTTGCCCAATAACTGAAATAACTCTTTGTTCTGCAGGTGACGTTTTGATATCTGATGCTTTGGTGCTTTCCGGTCAAAGTTCTTTATTGTACAAATGCCCTCATTGCACCATTCCTTTTCACCACCAAACAGAAGACGTATATAACAATGTAATCTGTTATTAACTGCATTCGCAGTCAGCCAAGTATAATTTTCGTACCGGGCTGTCTAAAAGTGAGTTTTTGTTTGGCGTCACTTAAAACTACGCGGAGTATAGGAGTAGGTCGTTTGTCCTTCAATTCGCACTTTTTTTCGTACTGTATGTTAATGTAGAAAAAGGCGTTTTCAATAAAAATTCTATAAGGTGTTCAGTTGCTCACTCACTCACGTTGGCGACACAACGAAAATATGCACTAAAATCTCACAAGAATGACTATGAACACAAACCGCGCGACTGTTCACTTCCGTGTTGAAATCCTGCATAGAAGCGGCAGAGACTAGTCTCGATACCTGCTAGCAAGTGCAGCGCACCGGCCTTTGCGGAAGAGGGGAAGTGGAGGGGGCGGAGACGCACACAGCCAGGTAAGGGACGGGAGGCAGAGACTGAGAGCAGTCGAGTCTCAAGCAGGCAGACACACCAATGTTCGATGTGCGGCGCTGGCTACAAGACTGACGTCTTAGCACATTTAGAGCTCTTAGCAGAAAGTTATTAATATTTGTGTTATGAATTACTATTGAATCTTTTTTAAGCACGAATACAGGGGAGACTAAGTCTAAAAGTGTCCCCCCACGCTACGCCACTGTGAAATTATGTGCTTATGGAATATAGCCTCAGTTATGTGACTGGATTCGTGATTTCCTGTCAGAGAGGTTACAGCTCGTAGTAACTGACGAAAAGTTATCGAGTAAAACAGAAGTCATTTCTGGCGTTCCCCAAGGTACTGTTATAGGCCCTTTACTGTTCCTTATCTATATAAACGATTTATGAGACAAGCTGAGCAGCCATCTTAGGTTTTTCGCAGATGACGCTGTTGTTTCTGGTCTATTAAAGTCATCAGAAGACCAAAAAAAGTTGAAAAACAATTTAGAAAAGATATCTCTAAGGTGCGAGAATTGACAATTGATCCTAAACAACGAAAAGTGTGAGGTCAGCTACATGAGTGCTGAAAGGAATACGTTAAGCTCCATTTACACAATAAATCAGTCAATTCTAAAGACCGTAAATTTAATTAAATACCCAGGAATTACAATTACGAACAACTTAAATTGGAAGGAACACACACACTACTGGCCATTAAAATTGCTACACCACGAAGACGACGTGCTACAGACGCGAAATTTAACCGACAGGAAGAAGATGCTGTGACATGCAAATGATTAGCTTTTCAGAGCATTCGCACAAGGTTGGCGAGGGTGGCGACACCTACAACGTGCTGTCATGAGGAAAGTTTCCTACCGATTTCTCATATACAAACAGCAGTTCACCGGCGTTGCCTGGTGAAACGTTATTGTGATGACTCGTGTAAGGAGGAGAAATGCGTACCATCACGTTTCCGACTTTGATAAAGGTCGGATTGTAGCCTATCGCGATTGCGGTTTATCGTGTCTCGACATTGCTGCTCGCGTTGGTCGAGATCCAATGACTGTTAGCAGAATATGGAATCAGTGGGTTCAGGAGGGTAATACGGAACGCCGTGCTGGATCCCAACGGCCTCGTATCTCTAGCAGTCGAGATGACAGGCATTTTATCTGCACGGCTGTAACGGATCGTGTAGCCACGTCTCGATCCCTGACTCAACAGATGGGGACGTTTGCAAGACAACACCCATCTGCACGAACAGTTCGACGACGTTTGCAGCAGCATGGACTTTCAGCTCGTAGACCATAGCTGCGGTTACCCTTGACGCTGCATCACAGACAAGAGCGCCTGAAATGGTGCACTCAACGACGAACCTGGGTGCACGAATGGCAAAACGTCATTTTGTCGGATGAATACAGGTTCTGTTTACAGCATCATGATGGTCGAATCCGTGTTTGGTGACATCGCGGTGAACGCCCATTGGAAGCGTGTATTCGTCATCGCCATACTGGCGTGTCACCTGGCGTGATAGTATGGGGTGCCATTGATTACACGTCTCGGTCACCTCTTGTTCGCATTGACGGCACTATGAACAGTGAACGTTACATTTCAGATGTGTTACGACCCGCGGCTCAACCCTTCATTCGATCCCTGCGAGACACTACATTTCAGCAGGACAATGCACGACCGCACGTTGCAGGTCCTGTACGGGCCTTTCTGGATACAGAAAATGTCCGACTGCTGCCCTGGCCAGCACATTCTTCAGATTTCAATTGAAAACGTCTGGTCAATGATGACCGAGCAACTGGCTCGTCACCATATGCCAGCCACTACTCCTGATGAACTGTGGTATCGTGTTGAAGCTGTATGGGCAGCTGTACCTGTACACGCCATCCAAGCTCTGTTTGACTCAATGCCCAGGCTTATCAAGGCCATTATTACAGCCAGAGGTGATTGTTCTGGGTATTGATTTCTCAGGATCTATGCACCCAAATTGCGTGAAAATGTAATCACATGTCAGTTCTAATACAATATATTTGTCCAATGAATACCGGTTTATCATCTGCATTTCTTCTTGGTGTGTAGCAATATTAATGGCCAGTCATGTAGGAAATGGTTAGGGGAAGGGAAACCAAAGACTGAGTTTTATTGGCAGGACACTTAGAAAATGTAACAAATATACTAAAGAGACTGCCTACACTACGCTTGTCTGTCCTCTTTTATAAAACTGCTGCGCGTTGTGGGATCCTTACCAGATAGGATTGACGGAGTACTTCGAGAAAGTTCAACGAAGGACAGCACTTTTTTCTTATCGTGAAACAGGGTAGAGAGTGTCGCTGAAATGTTACAGGATTTGGAGTGGACATCTTTAAAACAAAGGCCTTTTTCGTTTCGCCGGAATCTCTCACGAAATTTCAATCACCAACTTTCTCCTCTGAATGCGAAAATATTTTGTTGACACCGATCTACATCGAGAGAAACGATCATCGTAATGAAATAAGGGAAATCAGAGCTCGCACGGAAAGATACAGGTGTTCTTTTTTTTCGCGTGCTGTACGAGGTTGGAATAATAGAGAATTATTGTGAAGGAGGCATTTAAATGTCATTTGCAGAGTGTCCATGTAGATGCACATGTAGATGTAAATGTCTCGCACCAGCTTGTCCCATATTCAATCAGTAATATAGCTGAAAAACGAACAGCGACCGCTTATTGAAACAATTCTTAAAGTGGCTTCTATAATCAGATTAGTATTAGCAGGAACTTCGACTAATGTTCTGAGCAAAACGTAGAATGTAGGAAAATAATAACTTAAACTGGTGTTAATACGAGAATGTACGAGGTCGCCAAAACTCTGCAAAATATTGCGAAGCTTTATTAAATGATGAGATTCCAATACTGTGTCCCTCACAAATTTCAAACAGTTGCAACATGTTGTTGTTTGTATCTATCTTAAATGATACTCTGTAATACACTCCTGGAAATGGAAAAAAGAACACATTGACACCGGTGTGTCAGACCCACCATACTTGCTCCGGACACTGCGAGAGGGCTGTACAAGCAATGATCACACGCACGGCACAGCGGACACACCAGGAACCGCGGTGTTGGCCGTCGAATGGCGCTAGCTGCGCAGCATTTGTGCACCGCCGTCGTCAGTGTCAGCCAGTTTGCCGTGGCATACGGAGCTCCATCGCAGTCTTTAACACTGGTAGCATGCCGCGACAGCGTGGACGTGAACCGTATGTGCAGTTGACGGACTTTGAGCGAGGGCGTATAGTGGGCATGCGGGAGGCCGGGTGGACGTACCGCCGAATTGCTCAACACGTGGGGCGTGAGGTCTCCACAGTACATCGATGTTGTCGCCAGTGGTCGGCGGAAGGTGCACGTGCCCGTCGACATGGGACCGGACCGCAGCGACGCACGGATGCACGCCAAGACCGTAGGATCCTACGCAGTGCCGTAGGGGGCCGCACCGCCACTTCCCAGCAAATTAGGGACACTGTTGCTCCTGGGGTATCGGCGAGGACCATTCGCAACCGTCTCCATGAAGCTGGGCTACGGTCCCGCACACCGTTAGGCCGTCTTCCGCTCACGCCCCAACATCGTGCAGCCCGCCTCCAGTGGTGTCGCGACAGGCGTGAATGGAGGAACGAATGGAGACGTGTCGTCTTCAGCGATGAGAGTCGCTTCTGCCTTGGTGCTAATGATGGTCGTATGCGTGTTTGTCGCCGTGCAGGTGAGCGCCACAATCAGGACTGCATACTACCGAGGCACACAGGGCCAACACCCGGCATCATGGTGCGGGGAGCGATCTCCTACACTGGCCGTACACCACTGGTGATCGTCGAGGGGACACTGAATAGTGCACGGTACATCCAAACCGTCATCGAACCCATCCTTCTACCATTCCTAGACCGGCAAGGGAACTTGCTGTTCCAACAGGACAATGCACGTCCGCATGTATCCCGTGCCACCCAACGTGCTCTAGAAGGTGTAAGTCAACTACCCTGGCCAGCAAGATCTCCGGATCTGTCCCCCATTGAGCATGTTTGGGACTGGATGAAGCGTCGTCTCACGCGGTCTGCACGTCCAGCACGAACGCTGGCCCACCTGAGGCGCCAGGTGGAAATGGCATGGCAAGCCGTTCCACAGGACTACATCCAGCATCTCTACGATCGTCTCCATGGGAGAATAGCAGTCTGCATTGCTGCGAAAGGTGGATATACACTGTACTAGTGCCGACATTGTGCATGCTCTGTTGCCTGTGTCTATGTGCCTGTGGTTCTGTCAGTGTGATCATGTGATGTATCTGACCCCAGGAATGTGTCAATAAAGTTTCCCCTTCCTGGGACAATGAATTCACGGTGTTCTTATTTCAATTTCCAGGAGTGTAGTTATCTGGAGAAGTATCATGCAGTATCTCTTAACATCTGCTATGATTCATGATATAATCTGCCTTACAAGAAGAATTAAGAAGTTATTCGAAATTCATAAAGGTTTTACACTCTATTAAAATATAATTTAGGTGATAGTACGAGTCTTTGTTGCTGCACTGTACAGTAAATTTCAGCACGTTTCTTGAAGTGGCCATTTACGCAGCAGCTGTAAATAAATTGCAGTTGTTTCAAAGAAAATGCATTTCTTTGAAATAACAGCATTTTAAGTAAATTACAGGTGTACAGCTAGTTATAGAGTTTTCCATAGCAGTAATGATAGTAATATAAACAGATTACATTTACATACATTGTTTATCATAATAATAGGACACTCTTATTCATACAACAGAGAATCATGACTGATACAGGGAATCGCACAGCATTTGAGAATGGAGCTTTTGCTACAAATTATATAACTGAATAATAATGGGTGTCGGGAGATGCATGAGAAATCAACCTTGTTTGTCGTTAGCTTTTTTGTCACTTAACAGATTCCACACTGCACATAATTATTTTGAGACCAACCAAAAATCCAAAATTATTTTACATTCTGCCAAATCTGGATATTGCTAATAAATTACATTCCATTAAATTCATATTCACCTCAATTTAATAGGTGTCGCTACAGTTTTCTCACATATTCACTAAAAGTTTTATGTATTAGCATCACTCCTGTCGACAATGGAAGCAATACGTTTCGTGTGAAACACATCATTGATTCGTGATAGCAGCCCAGTTTTGGTATGAACTGAAATAATATGAAATGAAATAATATAAAGTACCTCAGCGTCCCCTCCAAGTAAAGTGAAGTAATTTTCATCCATACCAACGTTTTTCAAATGTGACATGCCATGGTCAAGCCAGACCAACGTTTTTCAAATGTGACATGCCGTGGTCGAGCCAGCCAATTCTTCTTAAGTCGGCCGTTGGCTGTACTCATCTTCCTTCTTCTTTTTCTTCTCCTTGCTACCCAGCACTAGATTCAGTAGGTCTCCTTGTTGCTCTTCCTGCATCTCTTCTACCGAATGATAGTTATTTGAGAGTTTTTCGGGGACTTTAGCCACTTTTCGTCCTTCGTTTATGGTCTTTCTCAGATGTTCTGTAGATTTGTACTGTGTTGGGAACTGGTTTTACTTTGTCATTTGCATATCACAGCATCTTCTTCCTGTCGGTTAAATTTCGCATCTGTAGCACGTCACCTTCGTGATGCAGCAATTTTAATGACCAGTAGTGTATGTTACCTAAGAAAGAGAGCATATTATGCTTTTCGTCTGGTCCCCCTACGAAGCGTGCGGTAAGGAATTTTGCCGAATGTTATTTCATTCTCTTTAAAAATTAGATAACATTCGAAACTATGTTGTTTCTCTGCTCGTCTCTTTTTACGTAGTAGTTGCAGCTGCTCACATGACTGCCGGCCGGAGAGGCCGAGCGGTTCTAGGCGCTACAGTCTGGAACCGAGTGACCACTACGGTCCCAGGTTCGAATCCTGCCTCGGGCATAGATGTGTGTGATGTCCTTAGGTTAGGTAGGTTTAAGCAGTTCAATTACTAGGGGACTGATGACCCCAGAAGTTAAGTCCCATAGTGCTCAGACCCATTTGAATTTGCTCATATGACTGCAGTTTTGGTGGACCATCTGACTGGACTGTACTGTCCACGTTAAATGTGCCGGTAAAGCTGTTGTCTTGTGTTATTGCTCAGTCAATGTGCGCGTAACGCACAGCATAAAACTCATCCATTCGTACTTGACTGTACTCTAGACAGCTTGGCTTCCGCTCCACATGAAAGAAATCCAGTGAGATTCCAGCAAACACGGAAGATTGCACGGTGCAATGTTTACATCACATTTATTCTTACGGTGACAATGTCGTAGATAGACATCATTCGCTTTCTACGGCCTAAGTGTGGCGTCGTCGATCGCTTGACGTTACCGCACACGGTCTCCGGTTATGAAGCAGCAATCCGGATTAGCACGGCCGCCGCACAGCCTTGCAGGATGGCCGTGGTGGGAGACAACGAGGTCTGGGCAGAGTAAACACGATTCCGGGAGCGTGTACGCTTTCAAAGGAAACGAAAGCATTCAGAGCTGTATGCGGAGGTGGTTCAAAGCCGCGTGGCGATGCGACGCGAAGCGCCTCGCCGCTGGAGGGGAACCCCCGGAGAAGGCAGTGGCGGCGGCGGCGGTGGCGGCGGCAGCGGTCGCCTATCTAATTCCGCGCCATGTTGTTTTAGGCGAACAGGGGCCGCAATTGCGGGCGCGGCGGAACTAACAGCGTTGAGCGGGCACTCCGGCTTCCAGTCGGACCTGGCCACGGCCGCTCGGCGCCGCTATTAGCTGATCAATAGATGGCCGCCCCTCATCAAAGCCGGCGGGCCTTTGATCAGCGCCGTCTGCTGCCGCCAGCCGTCCTCGTTCTCAGGCGGCGCCCGCCCGCCTTCCAGCTGCAGCGCACAAACGTGTCCCTCCAGATTCAGGAAATACACCCTTTCGGAGAACATTTAACTTCGACACATCCATACAGGTAATATTATTATTTTTTCTTTTGCGCACTTCAAAACAATCTTTTCTTCCAGTCCATATGAGGCATAACAGCAAACCAGTGCTTAACACTATTGCTTAAAAACAGTCTTGGGTGCAAGTTTAGTTTTTTTTATTTTTCAACGACGCGTTTCGCCTTATTTAGGCATCTTCAGGTTATCTTTTCTAGATGGACGCTGTGGTGCATTATGCTTACTACCTGAGCCCCCATCTTACTGTTACTCGCTCCTGTGAACGGGAACGCGTTATGCAGATCTTGCTGCCTCTCGCGTCCATCTATAAAAGATAACCTGAAGATGCCTAAATAAGGCGAAACGCGTCGTTGAAAAATAAAAAAAAATTAAAAAATTGCAACCAAGACTGTTTCTAACCAATACAAAACAATCTTTTATTGTTTTTTTCCCTTTTTGTTTGGTTTATAACCAATTTCGATATACAGGACTGGCAGAATAAAACAGGTCTAACGAACAGTGTTTAATAAACTTTAAGTTAGGAAACCCAACTTAACATTATCTGCTCCTCCTGGGGAATGAAGCTGGGTTGCTAATATCCAAGAAATATTTTCCAGGCCAGTTTGATTTTGGTTACTCTATATGGTATCATCATCAGATGAGTCTGTATTCTCAGTATTGAAAGAGACGATATAGGCACCATCAAAATATATAGAAATATATAAAACAAGAAGACAACATAACTGCATTGTACGGTAAATTTGCACATACCTACCTGAATACAAACCAGTGACCATACTCTAGCGATCATTGCTGAGTTTTTACATCTTTTGACGGTGGCTGTCTTGGCCACAAATTTTTTTCATGATTTGTTTTCAATTTTAAGAACACAAACGCATCTGATGACGATCTCGTAGAAAACCAAATCACAAACTGTAGACCTATATCTCTAACGTCGATCAGTTGTAGAATTTTGGAGCACGTATTATGTTCGAATATAATAACTTTTCTGGAGACTAGAAATCTACTCTGTAGGAATCAGCATGTCTTTCGAAAAAGACGATCGTGTGAAACCCAGCTAGCGCTATTCGTCCACGAGACTCAGAGGGCCATAGACACGGGCTCCTAGGTAGATGCCGTGTTTCTTTACTTCCGCAAGGCGATCGCTACAGTTGCCCACAGTCGTTTAATGAACAAAGTGAGAGCATATGGACTATCAGACCAATTGAGTGATTGGATTGAAGAGTTCCTAGATAACAGAACGCAGCATGTCATTCTCAATGGAGAGAAGTCTTCCTAAGTAAGAGTGATTTCAGGTGTGCCGCAGGGGAGTGTCGTAGGACCGTTGCTATTCACGATATATACAAATGACCTTGTGGATAACATCGGAAGTTCACTGAGGCTTTTTGCAGGTGATGCTGCAGTATATCGAGAGCTTGTAACAATGGAATATTGTACTGAAATGCAGGAGGATCTGCAACGAATTGACGCATGGTGCAAGGAATGGCAATGGAATCTCAATGTAGATAAGTGTAATGTGCTGCGAATACATAGAAAGGAAGATCCTTTATCATTTAGCTATAATACAGCAAGTCAGCTGCTGGAAGCAGTTAATTCCATAAATTATCTGGGAGTAGGCATAAGGAATGATCTAAAATGGAATGACCATATAAAATTAATCGTAGGTGAAGCAGATGCCAGACTGAGATTCATTGGAAGAATCCTAAGGATATGCAGTCAGAAAACAAAGGAAGTAGGTTACAGTACACTTGTTCGCCCACTGCTTGAATACGGCTCACCGGTGTGGGATCCGTACCATAGGATTGATAGAAGAGATGGAGAAGATCCAACGGAGAACAGCGCGCTTCGTTACAGGATCATTTAGTAATCGCGAAAGCGTTACGGAGATGATAGATAAACTCCAGTGGAAGACTCTGCAGGAGAGACGCTCAGTAGTTCGGTACGGGCTTTTGTTGAAGTTTCGAGAACATACATTCACCGAGGAGTCAAGCAGTATATTGCTACCTCCTACGTATATCTCGCGAAGAGACCATGAGGATAAAGTCAGAGAGATCAGAGCCCACACAGAGGCATACCGACAATCTTTCTTTCCACGAACAGTACGAGACTGGGATAGAAGGGAGAATCGATAGAGATACTCAGGGTACCCTCCGCCACACACCGTCAGGTGGCTTGCGGAATATGGATGTAGATGTAGATGTAAATCTAGACAAAATAAAAATTAAGTCTGATGGTACAATGTTTCGACTTCCACAATTGTAAGTGTTGGCTTGCTGTGCAGGCTATTTCACGATGAATATGTAACACACATGTTTCATACCCAGTGAAGCTACACAAATTTTATTCTAAGCCAAAATATTTTGATAAATATAAACAATTTACCAAAACAAAATTAACAACAATGACGCTACTTATATTATTAAATTCTAAGAGGTACATCTTGTTCAGTAACTTGCTACAGTCTAACGTATGCTTTTTGGTGTAATGAAGTTGATAAGAATGCAATGGATTCTCGATAAAATCCACCCTACTAGTGTCCAAGAGGAGCCTCACCCTTCCGTAAGCAACGTCCTCTCCCCTCCAAGATGCTACTTCAGACGGGTGTAAAACGAATGTACGAACGGAGAATAATAAACGCTAAATTGAAAATCCGGCCTTGTCTGACTACCCCCTGAAGCAGATCTCAGGATGTCTTAATTCTATAAATTACAATCTAAACATAAATGAATGATGAAGGCCAGTAATCCTACTAAATGATGTTGTTCCTGGTTATATATTTATTGTAGATTATATTACAATGTTTACATTTCCTAAGTAAAATTACTAATCAATTGCCCAACTCTGTCCCTTGTTATGACTGCGCGGTATAATATCAACAACGCGAAATGACTGACATCATCTATGTACCAAACACTAGAAGACACTACTTTCGAAGACGATCTACAGTGGTGTGGAACCTCTGTGGAAATAAACTAACGTGATCACAGTTGTTTAGCTTTTATAGCCCTACTAAGCCGAAGGAATTTGCGATATCACCGTATGTATTGTGTCCGGTGCGTCAAAGTGATGGTTCTCATACTCGTCTGTGACGATGGAAGAACTCCAGCCACAAATATGCTCTTTCGAACACTACGTCTGCAGAAGGCGGTCCTCTGACTAATATACTCTAATACTGTCTTCTCCTCCCTGTGTTCTACAGACGAGAAACTCCCAGTCACAAGAACAGAGTTCAGACAATGTCTCGAGGGTAAGTATAGGCAGAGGAAGTGCTCTAAATTACTGAACGCTGCATACGCGACGACGACTTCCAAACCGGAGGTGAAGTCCAGAATCGTATAGGTTCGCAACAGTACAGTGCCTAACTGTTCCAACTATAAACTCTCCTGAGGGGAAAGACAGCAAGTCCGTCTACACCAACAAAGCTGATATCGAGCGACCGTCACACACGGGCACTCACCACGGAAGACTCAGCTCCCTACCATCGTAATTCCGAAAACGAATCATATGCCAGAAACCACGGAATATTCTCCCTCTCTACAGATTCTCCCGAACGCCGACCAACCATAGTTTAGTCTTTCGTCGTCCAGCGCGGAAAGTTTGCGAGGAAAAAGCTATACTCGTACAATGGCACGATTCTGAGTGAAAATCCTTGGAAATAACCCAGCCTGTATGGTTTCCGTGGTGATACTTCATCGTTCCTCTCAATTTCATTCAAGATTTTCTTAGATTCTGAAGTATAATCCTTCCCACCCGGCGACAATATCGGCCGGTCGCGACTCTATTGTGCTCAGGTGCCACGACGTCCATCTAGCTACTTCCTGTGTTTAAGCAGGCCCAACACCTGTGCGGGCCTTCCACCCAGAGCTTGAGTTCTGCTGCCGTTTCATCTCCACTGGCGCTCCAACCTCTACTAGTATAGGCAATCATTAATTACGCCGTTCTGATAATAAGGACACTCCGTCACCTTTCATGCAATAATCGTTAACAATTATTTACAAGGTGCACATGACAATGTCAGTCTCCTTTATATATTCATATATATGATGTACAACATATCACATGATACCTAATTGTGTTTGTAGACCACGGCAAAGTATGTGGATGAGTGCTTTTAAGGTGTGAAATTATAGCCACCTTACACCCCATCCCCATCCCCACTCCACAACTCTTTCCCTTGCTTTCCCAAAAGACTCCCCTTCTCTTACCCACCACTCTTATCTCCTAAGCCACACCTCTTTCTTGCAAACAGACCAATCAGAAAGCTTCTAAGCCAACACATATACATATTTAGCTCCTATAATACCAGTCCAGTATTTTATCGTCAACCACATTTTCAGCTCCACCTTGAGCCACTCCACGCTCTTGGAAATAGGCCAATCAGGGAGCTTCTAAGCCAAAATACACATGCTCCCCTCCGATCACAACCAGTATTTTACCCATCAATAATAGGAAACAGCCATTCAGAAGCTGACCTACCTTGTCGTCAGGAACTACACTCCTCTTCATTATCAGCAGAACCATGCAGTTGTCAAATCTCATACCACACATTAAAACGAAACAGACAATAAGTATACACCCAAGAAGCACACTTTTTTCTCTACACTGCATTTGACAACGAGTGACGTTCAATATTTGTACACCCACTTGGTGCAAGACATAATGGGCTCTCAAATAAGTCTGTATATTATTTATCTGTATTAGGCCCACTTACTTGCACTACTAATCTTGCCGGTTAAGCTGCACCAGGCAACGAGTGAAGTTTGAACATTGTTCCCCAGTTGCTGCGAAGCACAATGGACACTTAATTTAATCATCAAGATCTTATTTCCATTTCTAATTGTCTACATTGTTGTCGTACAACAGTATAAAATACATGAAGCTCAACTATTGGCACGTCTACTCCATTCTGTGGATTAAAGCACACTTGGAAATTAGTAAAATTGATCTTTGTACCACAATGGACTCTCAAATTAAATATTTCCACATCTAAAGTGGTTGTATTCTTCCCGTATGATTGTATAAAATGCGTGGTGCCTAAAGTAATATGCAAAGAAGGGAAGGAATGATAGTTGTCTGGCGTGTGTTTTGTGCTGTTATACAAAACAGTAGAAAATCGAACTATTGTTCTCCACAGGTGTACCTGAACCTGTAAGTTGGATCAGTAGGGCCAATAAGAGAGCCACGTGTGTTTTGTGCTGTTATAAAAAAATAATACAGGCGGGTTTTGATTTCTTCAAAGTGCTATTGTATTTGGATGCAAAGGTCGCATTTTCCGTCTCATCAAAAATCAACCTGTTCTCTTTGTGGAACCTTGTCCATAGTTTCTTCGACAGAAGAAAACCAAACAGCTGCCACTTTTATCTGTTTCTGAAGCTGGCGCATCTTCATTTACGTACTACTCCATAAGACATACTACTGTTCATTGCGGAGGTTACCTTGTATCCCTCCAAGTTCTTTATTTCCCTGTTCCACTTGCAAATAGAGCGAGGGGAAATGGTTGTCTATATGCCACTATACGAGCCCCAATTTCCTTATATTGTCTTCGTGATCCCTAAGCGAAGTGAATCTTACTGCAGTCAGCTCCAAACGACTGTTCTCTAAACTTTCTCAATAGTATTTCACAAAAGAAAGCCGTGTTCCCTCCAGGGATTCCTATTTCAGTTCTTGAAGCTTCGCGGTAATACTCTCCTGTTAATTGAATGTAACGGTAACAAATGCAGCAGCAAGCATCTCAATTGCCTCGACGTCTTCCTTTAATCCGACGCTTGAGAGCCTACAGCAGTGGTTCGCACTAGTGTTCTATACGACGCCTCCTTTACAGATGAACCACACTTTCCTAAACTTCTTCCAGTACACCGAAGTCCATTACCACCTTCTCCATTGTTACATTCCCGTTAAATTTCATATAGCTATGCAACGTTACATCTGGACATTTAATCGACGTAACTAAATCAAGTAGTAAACTATTAACGCTATATTTTCTTACCAACTCCTCATATGGCAAATCAACTAAACCAAGAAATATAGAGAGAAATCATTATTCAGGCAACCAGATCAAGAGAATAGTATCTTATCTCCTTCTTTTTGTCTTGAAGAATTGGATTCAGCCCTGAATAAATGTAAATTGGAAAAAGCAGCAGGATTGGATGACATTAGAGCTCAACAAATGAAGGATTTTGGTCCATACAACCAATAACTCTGTGATCATGCTAGTAAACAAAACAACAAGAAACCGAAATATATCCAGGATAAATAATTAATGAATCTCCCTCTCCGTTATCTCTCTCTCTCTCTCCGTCTGCCCCCCCCCCCCCCCCCACAAACACACATAATTACACACAAACACACACACAGCAAATCTAAAATATCAAACCACACACACAACACAAACAAAAGGCGACAGATAAACACGTAACAGCAGTTGGTAACACTACACACCGAAACATACATAAATTGATCACAAAATGGAAAGTGCAAGTGATTTATGCGATGTTACAAATGTAGGTGTAAGAACGCCAGAAATCGGTCAGCTGGAGCACGGAAACTAACAAATACATCTCCAGGACCGTATGCACGTGTTAACAGCGCTGGAAATCGTAACACCGAACGATAATTTCACCTTACGAGATTTGTGCTACAAAAGCTGATTCTAACCTAAAAAAAACAAGCGAAAAACACGAAAAAATGTAACGCGCAACGTATTGTATCTACCACATACTGCATGTGTAAAAAGAAACATGTATTACAGGCCACTGAAGATGTTTCACAAATAAACGAAGCGAAATGCATATGGCAATAAACAGACTGGCTTCAATTAGTTGCATAGACGGAACATAACTTCATGAATTTGAAGCAACGAAAGAAAGCCGGAAAACAGAAGAATGCCGAGAAATTGTTTGACTGAGGGCAGCACATGTTTCAGGGAGGAAAACAGCCAAAAGATGGGCGAAGACGTCACTGACTAATTTTTAGTGGAAAAGTAAAATCGCAGACAGTTGATGGATGTAACTGCACTCTCACGAGGAGCAGTGGTGGCAAAGAAAAGAATGGGTAAAATGGAGGGAATGGAGGGATAAAAAATGGCTCTGAGCACTATGGGACTTAACTTCTGAGGTCATCAGTCGCCTAGAACTTAGAACTAATTAAACTTAACTAACGTAAGGACATCACACACATCCATGCCCGAGGCAGGATTCGAACCAGCGACCGTAGCGGTCGCTCGGTTCCAGACTGTAGCGCCTAGAACCGCACGGCCACTCCGGCCGGCATGGATGGATAACGGGAGAAGAAAATAAAAGTGTGGAAACTCAGAGATAGGAAACAACGTCAAAGGTTTAAGCAGTTGCTAAAGCTTAAAATCCTAAGCATTGATGGTGGAAGTGTGGAAGAGGTATGGGGTAAGTTTAAAGAGTCAAATTTAGGCTCTGCGGAGAACACCTGTGACAGATGTCCGCAAAGATGAAAAACCGATCAGAGATAACAAGGAACAAAGTAAAAGGAAGTACTAGAAAGCTAGTTTAAAAGTGACAAGGGAAAAGAGGAATTCACACGATAGTTGTAAAAGGATGGCAGTGGGAGTATGGGAACCATCATTTCTTGACAGATAAAAGTTTGGGAAATCTTAGAGAGGTGGGAAACAAACAACTTAAATCCTACAAGCAGCGTATGACGAATCTTCAGCTGTGTCCACACCAAGTTAGAAGGACTGGTTGGCTTAGGGATGTTATACAGTTAAGATAAAAAAGTGTAGTGTCACCATTATTATTTATAATCGTGATGGATGAAATTCTGAAAGAGACAAAAAAACTCTTATGGAGGATGAGGAAAGAAGATTTTGACATTAGCTATGATACTGTGGTGTGGGAAACCAGCATTAAGGACGTACAAGAATAAATATACGTACTAAAATAAAAAAAGAAACAGGAATATGGAATGAGATGCAGTGTGAAGGAAAGGAAGACTGTTGGTAAGCAGAGGAGACACAGACGCAAGGGACAAATTCATATTTAAGGCAGGATATTGAAATAGTGGATAACTTGAAATTAATAGGAAAATTGATAATGGAGAATGCAATAATGAAGTGAGAATTTATCAAAAGAATACTACAGAGAAATGTATTTTACCAGTGGGTGTCGACCTTAGTCTGGCGAATGGACGTGCGAATGAAGTGTAAGTAAATGCTGTGCAAGATGTACTTTATATCCGTGCTGACATGTGTTGGAGACTGGACAATTAAAAGAAGAAGGGAGGGTAGAATCCAGGCCATTCAATTAAAATTAGGAAGACTTACGTTAGGGAAAACAAGGAGAACAGAGTGAGAAACGAAAATGTTAGTAAGGAAATTGGAATAGACAAGCTGAACGAGAGAACTGAGGAAAATTAGTTAAAATGATTTGAACGTGTAAAGAGAATAGGAAATGAAAGAATACTGAAACGAATTATGGAGGTCACGTTTGTGGGCAAGAGGGCGACCTAGAGCAAGATGGGCTGTAACGAAACATTTATTGAAGAAGAATGGTAGAAAGACAGAGGGAAGGTAGAGAGGTACCACAAATGTCTCAACCTGGTCTTATCCTGGATAAAGCGGAAACGAAGGTGATCATGACGACAAGTTAAAACGTGGAAATAATACGGTGATATTTAATTTGATAGTTCACTGTGCTTTGTAACGCTTACGGTACAAAAGTAGCAATATACTCATTGTCAAGTGTGGCTGAACATGAAAGTTAGATCAGGTGTGTCAGTAACATGTATTTTTATAAATAACACAGAGAATTTAGATGTGCAAATATTATTTTTTGGATATACTGTGCATTGCACCAAGTGGAGTAAAATGATTGAACTTTACTCATTGCTAACTTACCTCGTAAGCTAGATCAGTTTGCACCATTAAGTTAGTTATGTGTATTTTGATAAATAATACAGACAATTTATATATGCAAATATTTAATTTGAGGATCCATCGTGCCATCGAGCCATAAACCAAGTGGAGCTACAAATATGGAATTTTACTAGTTGCTAAGAGGAGTACATTGAACAAGATAGTCAGCTCTGGAGTACATACTGACTATCTGTTTCGTTTTAATAGCCAGTAAAATACTGATCTGCGATTTCACCCTTTTGTTGTAATGGATGATAAAATAATGGAACTCAGCAATGTCAGAGTCTAGTAGAGACTTTTCAAAACTGTGATTTTGCTGATGAAGCTGTGTCAGGTTACTGATAATCTGGTGGCTCTATTGTACATACTGATTGGCTGTTTAGTTGTGGTGTTGGATAAAAAAATGATTGTCATTGGAGGGGGGCAAACGACGTACACTACTGGCCATTATAATTGCTACACCAAGAAGAAATGCAGATGATAAAAGGGTATTCATTGGACAAATTCATTATACTAGAACTGCCATATGATTACATTTTCGTCGCGCGGGGTTAGCCCTTAGCAGTTAAGTCCCATAAGATTTCACACACAGAACAACCAACTCTGGCCGTAATAACGGCCTTGATACGCCTGGGCATTGAGTCAAACAGAGCTTGAATGGTGTATACAAGTACAGCTGCCCATGCAACTTCAACACGATACCACACTTCATCAAGAGTAGTGAATGGCGTATTGTGACGAGCCAGTTGCTCGGCCACCATTGACCAGACATTTTTAATCGGTGATAGATCCGGAGAATGTGCTGGCCAGGGCAGCAGTCGAACATTTTTTGTATCCAGAAAGGCCCGTACAGGACCTGCAACATGCGGTCGTGCATTATCCTGCTGAAATGTAGGTTTTCTCAGGGATCGAATGAAGGGTAGAGCCACGGGTCGTAACACATCTCAAATGTAACGTCCACTGTTTAAAGTGCCGTCAATGCGAACAAGAGGTGACCGAGACGTGTAACCAAAGGCATCCCATACTATCACGCCGGATGTTACGTCAGTATGGCGATGACGAATACAAGCTTCCAATGTGGGTTCACCGCGATGTCGTCAGACACGGATGCGATCATCATGATGCTGTAAACAGAACCTGGGTTCATCCGAAAAAATGACGTTTTGCCATTCGTGCACCCAGGTTCGTCGTTAAGTACACCATCGCAGGCGCTCCTGTCTGTGATGCAGCGCCAAGGGTAACCGCAGCCATGGTCTCCGAGCTGATAGTCCATGCTGCGGCAAACGTCGTCGAACTGTTCGTGCAGATGGTTGTTGTCTTGCAAACGTCCCCATCTGTTGACTCAGGGATCGAGACGTGGCTGCACGATCCGTTACAGCCATGCGAATAAGATGCCTGTCATCTCGACTACTAGCAATACGAGGCCGTTGAGATCCAGCACGGCGTTCCGTGTTACCCTCCTGAACCCACCGATTCCATATTCTGCTAACAGTCATTGGATCTCGACCAACGCGAGCAGCAATGTGGCGATACGATAAACCGTAATCGCGATAGGCAACAATCCGACCTTTATCAAAGTCGGAAACGTGATGGTACGCATTTCTCCTCCTTACACAAAGCATCACAACAATGTTTCACCAGGCAACGCCGATCAACTGCTGTTTGTGTATGATAAATCGGTTGGAAACTCATGTGAGCACGTTGTAGGTGTCGACATCGGGGCAACCTTGTGTCAATGCTCTGAAGAGCTAATTATTTGCATATCACAGCATCTTCTTCCCGTCGATTTTATTTCGCGTCTGTACCACGTCATCTTCGTGGTGCACCAATTTTTACGGCCAGTAGTGTATGTTCTGTTGCTTAAGATGGAGTTGAAAAATGTGGTTGGACAGTAAAACACTGAGTTGTTTGACCTAATTCCAAGAAAGGTGCATGGCTTAAGAGAGGGGAGAGTAGGGGAAGAGGCGTGGCCAAGGGATGCAGAAGGGTGAGGATGGGTAGGGAGAGGAGAGGTGGGGAAGGGGTGCACAGCTTGGGAAGGGGTGTGGCTCCTCTCGAGCACTAGTTGAGGGGATTTGATACAGAATGACCTATGCATTTATATCAAAGGATATTTAGAAATTGGTAATATAATATTAATATCTTGAATAAAGACAGCAGAACCGAAATTTTCCCTGTATAATATTACAAAATTACAGCTAATAGATCGATTTAGAAAATGGATACTACAAACAGACTACATCTATGGAATTCCTCGTACCATTGGTAAATGAATTAGGATGGAATGTTAGAATGCGTAGCACAAAGTACCTTCTACAACGCACTTCAGAGTAGTTATCATTGTCTAGGTAAAAATGATTCCGAACATCTTTTACGATCGATTCCACGTCACGCCAGCTACTCATGCTTTCAGCTACGTCTCCATCCGTCACAGCTTCTCTAAGGGCTGCTTTCTGCAACATTCTCATCTTCTAACACCTCTGTGTTCGCCAAGCCAAAACGACCACTTCCGAAAATACGCTACAAGGGGCGTAAAAAAGTGATGAGCGCGATTAATCATACACTGTGTTTGTGGCAGCTGTGCTCAGCATTAATATTGGAGGAAGTGCTGGCGCGCTATCGCTGGTAATTGGTGCTGGTGGGTGGGGGCGGCCCATCGCTCTTCATTTCACTGTCCGTTAGTCGCTACTCTTTCACCGCCAGACACCTGGCGCCACCCCACGGCACTTTTCGCGACGTGGCTGGCAAGTCCCCCCCCCCCCCCCCCCCACCTGTCGCTCGTCTCCTCTGATGACATCGCAGGCCTCCTCTTACGAAAGACAAGCAACGTACCTGCTTAGCGTTGCACCATGTCCACACGTCAGTTTGTCGTGCTGAACGCTGAGTGACAGGCGTTAATAGGCGTCCGTTCTCTCGTCAACACGACAGGAACCTTCAGAATGACAGCGGATTATTATATATATCTCAAGGTTGCTGATATGGGAAAAGTTGCCTCCCCTACTGCCTTCTGCAATATGCTGATGACACCGTCTGCCTAGCTACCCGGCACTCGATTCAACTCTTTAGTCGCACCAATTGACAATTCCGTCATCCATACTTCATCCTCTTCATTGACAACCAACCCATCCCTCCGACTAATACAGTAAAACATTTAGTTCTAACTCTTAACAGAAAACTAACATAGACTGCATACCTCGTTATCAACCAGTACCAATCCCGAAACACTAAAACTACTAAGAGGCCGCACCTGAGATCTACGCTCTTCTACCACCATCGTCATCTGTAATCCCTCATCCTCCCCATTACAAGAGATGCTAACATTTTCTGGGTCCCTCTCTCTCCTACGTTCTACAAATCCCTTGAAATTCCGGAAAGACAGGTACTCCGCCTCACCTACCACTTCCGCCTTCCATCCACAACTCGGGTTCCCTATCAACTCATCAACTTCCCACAGCTTCTTATCTTCTTGGAGTACTTTCGGATACAGCAACCGCAGAACCCAATCCCAGGATCCAATACTTCATCCAATAATCATCACAAATGTCAGTACTCTGCTGTCTCATTACATCCATATCCCACCTTCCACGTACCTTCATGCCTAATCCACTGTCTCCCACTGTAACTTCAGTAAACTTCTTCAAGCCAGCGGTGAAATCCATGAAGACATATACCCTTGCTTCAGCGCTAATCGCAACGCACCGTCTCACACCATCTTTACACTTCCCTCCCCTCCTCTTGTTGTGTGGCGCCGTTTTTGAAGCAAGGTTGCCATAAATCTCTCTCCACAAATCCTTCGACAAGACAGCTATAAAATTACTTTTGGCCAATTTTCTTTCATTAGTACCCGTCGAAATCTGTGACCCAGAACGAAGAACAATCGAGATATTATCCTCGTTAGATTATAAAAGTCATCGTCGCGGATCAGATGCTACTTCATTAAAAGTGATATCCGGCTTCGGCTTTGCAGCCATCGTCACATCTAAAATTACGCCAGCGACGTGGAGGTGCGTTGTCAGCACACCTCGCGACTGAAGGAGGAACCATCGATGGTAAGGAACCATCGATGGTACCAATGAAAGAACATTCTTCGCGTGATAGATCTAAGTACTGCGTACACGGAGGGAATCATAAAGTAAAACTAAACAGAAAATAAGTACCTGGTGGTTAAGGACATGAGGTTATAAGACGAACTGAAATATTTTTTTCTTGAGACAGCAACGACAAAACGCATTTCAGAATCCAGTTATCGGTTTCTATCAACCAATGGTCATAAATGTTTTTGCGACTGCTGTTGTAACAATATAAATCAAGAGAATTATATAATTACATAATTTCCATCGACATTAACTCATGAACGTAAACAAAATTAAGAAACAGAAGCGTAGTGTAGTTGAAATAAGTAAAGTGATTTTGGGAGAAGCAGATTAAAAAGTGAGACGCTGAAAGTAGTAGGCGAGTTTTATGATGTTTGCAGCAGATAACTGACGACGGCAGAAATGAGGGAGGATATAAAATGTCGGCTGACAACAGCAAAACTAAAACTTTCCGGAAATAGGGAAATATATTAACACTGCCTAAAAATTAGTAGTGAAGAAGTCTTAAGAAGGTATTTGACTGGGATTTGACTTCGTATGGAACAGCATCGTCGACGATAAACATTACATATCAGAAGGGAATCAATACTTCTTGGAACTCTAAAACTGTGTGCCAGGCTGGGACCCGGACACAGAACTTTATTTATTTATTTATTTATATTTTTTGCTGTGCTTTTACCTACTGAGCTACCAGGGCTTGGAAATCCACATAGGGTACGAGAATTTACCTGGCTGCAGGTGTTTGAATTTATATGCAACAAATGGTTATAATCTCTCAGTTTCTTTCGAAACACTGCCAGTTGCGCTGGAGAAGGTAAATTTCATTCTCCAGAGGAAAATAGATGTTTGCAATGTGGTCTTGCGTAAAACTCTGAAGATAGATGCATACATGTGTACAGCTCTTATTAATTTTCCTGCACTGTAAATAAAGACAGCAGCATAAATTTAGTCTACTAATGAGTAAGGGTGATGGGGTTGGAAAGAGAGGTATTAACAACGATGTTATAGAGATGCATACTAATACTCTTTCCTTTGTTGTCAGACTAAAACAAATCTATTCCTTTAAAAAGACAGTCACCAGTTGGTCTCAGAAACTAATGTTGGTTATTTTCGACAGAGGTTGGTTGGTTGGTTGTTTGGGGAAGGAGACCAGACAGCGTGGTCATCGGTCTCATCGGTTTAGGGAAGGAAGTCGGCCGTACCCTTTCAGAGGAACCATCCCGGCATTTGCCTGGAGTGATTTAGGAAAATCACGGAAAACCTAAATCAAGATGGCCGGACGCGGGATTGAACCGTCGTCCTCCCGAATGCGAGTCCAGTGTCTAACCACTGCGCCACCTCGCTCGGTTTTTCGACAGAGGCAAAATGTGAAACATTAATCTTGTGAAAGAAAACATTGCCCATAGTAGACTGTACAGATATCTCTTATTTCTTGTGCAATTTGTCAGTTTCGATACTAAGTAATTTTTAAGCACCTGCAAGAGAATAGACGACATGTAGGCGTATTACATCAAATACATACACCGTGGAAAACCATTAAACATCACAACAATTGTCTTTAAATTCTACAGATGCAGTCTTACTAACGTATAAATAAGCACCATGAAATACGACGTTGGTGTTGTGGCATAAAATCAAAAACACATAACGTAGGGGAAGCTATATGTGAAATACTTCATCTACATTTACAGTTTAAGAGCGAAAACATCGTCCTAGGCGCTTAGAATCACGTCATCTCATGTGTGACCGCAAGACTTCCACGTGTAGACTGATGCTGAGATCAGCTGTTCGACTTTCTAGCAAAGACACATTCAAAGGTGACATAGGTGACTATCGATAACGTACATCTTTGTATATTACATACTTTCCTGGCGTGCCAGTAAGTGCAAGATGTTGTTACGTACAAAAGCAGGAGTGACGGGGTGCATGTCGTTTCATAGCAGGACGCCATTTTTTGTCATCCGCGACATGCTTACTGCACAACGATATGACAACGATATCCTAAGCCAATAGCAAGCCATCCTGCGCTTACATTTCAGCAAAATAATTCCCGCTCGCTCACGGGGAGAGTTTCTACTGCCTGTCTTCGTGCTTGCCAAACCCTACCTTGGCCAGCATGATCAACGGATCTCTCCCGTATTGGGAACGTTTGGAGCATTATGGGCAGGGTCCCTCAACCAGATCGGGATTTTCACCACGCAACGCACCAGTTGGACTGAACTTGGCGCGATATCTCTCAGGACATCCAACAACCCATTCAATCAACGGCAAGCTGAGTAAGTGCTTGCAGAAGGGCCAGAGATGGATTAACGCATTATTGACGCGCTCAATCTGTGAAGCTTTTGAATAAATCATCATACTTCCCCACGGAGTGAGGTGGCGTAGTGTTTAGCATACTGGCCTTGCATTCGAGAGGACGACGATTAAAGCCCGCTCCCGGAAATCTTGATTTATATTTTCAGTGGTTTTCCTAATTCGATTCAGGCAATGCCCGTGTGGTTCCTTTGAAAGGGCACGGCTGGTTTCCTTCCCCATCCTTCCTTAATCCGATGGGACGATGATCTCACTGTTCGGTCCCCTCCTCCAAATCAACAACCAACCACGTTTTCCTGAGGTTACAATCATTTGTTCATCTGTATATTACGTCATATCTATCGATTCACGTCTCGCTAGAATACCTCCTTTGTGGTGAGTGTTTTTTTCTGTGTTAGAGTGTACATGAATCACTTTCAAACGGATGTACAATTAGGACAGAACAGCGTGGAGAGCATCGTCATTCCAGCTATAAACTACAAGAATTTGAAACACGAACAGCTGTTAGCATGAGTTTCTTAGAAGTAGATACCTTAGGGGTCGCGAAGCAACTCAAATCGCTTGATACGGGCACGTCTTCAGGTCCAGATTGTATACCGATTAGGTGCCTTTCAGATTACGCTGATACAATAGCTCCTTACTTAGCAATCATATACAACCGCTCGCTCACCGATAGATCTGTACCTACAGATTGGAAAATTGCGCAGGTCGCACCAGTGTTTAAGAAGGGTAGTAGGAGTAATCCATCGAACTACAGACCTATATCATTGACGTCGGTTTGCAGTAGGGTTTTGGAGCATATACTGTATTCAAACATTATGAATCACCTCGAAGGGAACGATCTATTGATACGTAATCAGCATGGTTTCAGAAAACATCGTTTTTGTGCAACGCAGCTAGCTCTTTATTCGCACGAAGTAATGGCCGCTATCGACAGGGGATCTGAAGTTGATTCCGTATTTCTAGATATCCGGAAAGCTTTTGACACCGTTCCTCACAAGCGGCTTCTAATTAAGCTGCGGGCCTACGGGGTATCGTCTCAGTTGTGCGACTGGATTCGTCATTTCCTGTCTGGAAGGTCGCAGTTCGTAGTAATGGACGGCAAATCATCGAGTAAAACAAGTGATATCAGGTGTTCCCCAGGGAAGCGTCCTCGGACCTCTGCTGTTCCTTATCTATATAAATGACCTGGGTGACAATCTGAGCAGTTCTCTTAGGTTGTTCGCAGATGATGCTGTAATTTACCGACTAGTAAGGTCATCCGAAGACCAGTATCAGTTGCAAAGCGATTTATAAAAGATTGCTGTATGGTGTGGCAGGTGGCAGTTGACGCTAAATAACGAAAAGTGTGAGGTGATCCACATGAGTTCCAAAAGAAATGCGTTGGAATTCGATTACTCGATAAATAGTACAATTCTCAAGGCTGTCAATTCAACTAAGTACCTGGGTGTAAAAATTACGAACAACTTCAGTTGGAAAGACCACATAGATAATATTGTGGGGAAGGCGATCCAAAGGTTGCGTTTCATTGGTAGGACACTTAGAAGATGCAACAAGTCCACTAAAGAGACAGCTTACACTACACTCGCTCGTCCTCTGTTAGAATACTGCTGCGCGGTGTGGGATCCTTACCAGGTGGGATTGACGGAGGACATCGAAAGGGTGCAAAAGAGGACAGCTCGTTTTGTATTATCACGTAATATGGGAGAGAGTGTGGCAGATATGATACGCGAGTTGGGATGGAAGTCATTAAAGCAAAGACGTTTTTCGTCGCGGCGAGATCTATTTACGAAATTTCAGCCACCAACTTTCTCTTCCGAATGCGAAAATATTTTGTTGAGCCCAACCTACATAGGTAGGAATGATCATCAAAATAATATAAGAGAAATCAGAGCTCGAACAGAAAGATTTAGGTGATCGTTTTTCACGCGCGCTGTTCGGGAGTGGAATGGAAGGGAGATAGTATGATTGTGGTTCGATGAACCCTCTGTCAAGCACTTAAATGTGAATTGCAGGGTAATCATGTAGATGTAGAAGCTGAAGATCACAACAAGGACACACCTGGAGAAAAGACAGCCGTCCGAAGCCTCTGAGAGCTCTACCGTGGCAAATCGGTCCCTCTGCACAAACACAGAAACAAAAATTGCGAGCTAGCTGGCATTATCCCACTGCCGCAGTTCCACGTATTCAGAATGGAGCTCAGATTCAGAGGAGAATCCGGCGCGGGAGCGGCACTTCCTGTAAACGGGAGAGCCGCCGCGCACAGTGGTGGTGTCTGGGTAAAGCTCTGGCTGCGGGCCTGGCGGGCCGCCGCTTCCATTCGGGGCACGCGCGCCGCAGGGTGGCGCCGTGTTTTGGACGCCACCCGCATAAATCGGCGCGCGCGGAACACCTACACGTCCGCCACGCCCCCCGCGCAGTGCGCCACTAAGCGCAAACAATTCGTTTCCTCCCACTTACCGCCGGATTTGCCTGTCGCCGTCGCTCGTGACCTGCCAGCGCGAACGGCCGGTGAAGCACGCACTCGGCCCCTCTCGGCCACTGTACTGCTAGCTGGATATCCCTTAAGCCTCTCTACGGACGACTGCATGCGCCGCGTGTGACGTCAGGCTACACGTCTGTCGGTGTAGAAGTGCAGGCATGGTGTGTGGGGGCTACACACGTGCTCTAAAGCCTCATTTTTCCTATACAGCTGTTTTGACACTGGCTATTACCAAGCGTCTGAACCGCTTTCTTTAACGAGAGGTTCCCAGAAGGCTTTTCACGCTGGCCGTTTCCGGTGTTTCCGAGTAGTCCCCAGTATTAACAATATTAACCCTTCGGTGGGCGCGGCTTTCATATGTTCATGAGTGGGCGGGTTGCAGCTTTTGCATCGCAATTAGTTTTACTTTTTTAATCTAAGGAAACATAATCATCTCATCAGCAATAAATAGGTAAAATGCAGCAATTTCTTTTTCCGTAATTTCAGAACTTGCGTTTGGACCTGGCAAAACTTTTAGGATGTTCTTGGCCTTGGTTTTAGGAGAAGAAGGAAGCGGTTTTCTTATCGAAATAGTTTCTTTATCTTCTTCTACGTAAAATCGGTAATTAAAATCGGTAATCCTCTGTTTGTTGTCTCCCATCCTGAACCAGGTGGTCATCTGTTTCCTCTGTTGATTGTGCGGAGTCACTGCTGTGGTTTTTTTCTTCAATAACTTCCTCTTCCGATTCAGATTCACATGAATCTGATAGTTCTTGTAACTCTTCTTCTCACAATTCTCGCAGCA
Organism: Schistocerca piceifrons; assembly: GCF_021461385.2. NCBI lineage: Eukaryota > Metazoa > Arthropoda > Insecta > Orthoptera > Acrididae > Schistocerca > Schistocerca piceifrons. Next base: position 680,772,532 of record NC_060141.1, on the reverse strand, counting down.
CTTTCTCATAGTCTTCAGGACGTACAAGTAGACGGTGCCTGTCCAATGCCTTCTTTTTCTCAATTTCCACGCTTTTATGAGACCTAATGAAAAACATGTTTTTGTGAAAGTCATTTATTGTTGCAAATCGATATACAAGACTGTAAATAGTAATGAAAATTGCACATGGGAGGTTTGATTTGATTCGAATATTCATTATATACTAATACAAAAGAAAGATTGCCTTGAGGCGAAAGGCCGGCCGCGGTGGTCTCGCGGTTCTAGGCGCGCAGTCCGGAACCGTGCGACTGCTACGGTCGCAGGTTCGAATCCTGCCTCGGGCATGGATGTGTGTGATGTCCTTAGGTTAGTTAGGTTTAAGTAGTTCTAAGTTCTAGGGGACTGATGACCACAGCAGTTGAGTCCCATAGTGCTCAGAGCCATTTGAACCATTTGAACCTTGAGGCGAAAGAAGAACACAGGTATAGAAAATACTTACATCACAAGGCGCGTAGCAGCAAACACTCCGCAAACGCAACGCACGTTTCAAACAACAATAGCGGCCAAACTGCTGAGTGCATGAATAGCGCAAATGTAGTAAGTGCTGACATCCGTTGAGAACAACAAATACGTATCTGAACGTGGACGCAACTGTAACGCTACCTGTGATACTAGCAGAAAACTAAATCTTGCGGCCTGCCACAGGCGCGCCTACCGAAGGGTTAAAGGTGTCCGGAAGTCAGTAGCTTTGATCAACGTACAGAAACTTTCACCTTCACTTGCCTAAAGTGGTGCGACGAACCTCACGTCTCTGAACTATCCTATTATGTTTTATTTCCTTCTTAAAATACAAATATCATCATTTCCTTTTCCACATTCATGTACAATTGAAGTTCAATACGTGAAAAGCTGCATTAAACAAAAAAATAAGAGAAAAAGGTAGAGAAAATTAGAAGAGCCTGCCTACTCGTGGCCTGTATGGGAACAGCGTGTGTGGTAGTTTGGTATTGGGACAAGGAAAAGGATAAAAGCATTGGTCAAGTACAAGTAGAACTCGCGCTCTGAGGGTTCCGCACGAACAGAATTACGCATGTAGTAGATAAATCACCTACCCTTGGAATCGAGAATCTTCACCATTATTTGTTTCTGGACAACATGGTTGTGGAGATGAAGCAGCGCTCAGTATGATTAACCAATTGTTCAAAAACAGTCTTAATAGCATTTATTATTATTATACCGCCAACCGGTTTCAACCCGACGTAGGTGTCATCTTCTGGGCGTTTACACCACTCTTCGTCTGCTGGTGGTGTCACTCCTGTCTACATAACGGCAGGAAACTAGGCAGGAGTGACACCGCCAGCAGTCGACCAATGGTGTGAACGCCCAGAAGATGACCCCTACGTCGAGTTGAAACCGGTTGGCGGTATAATAATAATAAATGCGATTAAGACTGTTTTTGAATAATTGATTCACCATTATTGTTTGTTATCATGTCAGTCCCAGGAATTCCAAGACATTATAAAAATTTCTACCGTTGTCCCCGAGACCAGTTTATACACTGAATTTTCGCATATTGAGAAGGAACGATCTATTTTGTTTGGTAAAAAATTCCTGTAATCTAGAACGTATAAATAGTTCTTTATTTACGACAACCGGTTTCGACGGACTTTGCTTTCATCTTCTGGTCCTTATGCCCGCACACCGACCGTCGTCGCGACTGCACAGATATCGGTTCGACGTTTTCCCCCCGGCAGCGGAGCTGATCGCTAAAGATTGTGTACACAGGGTGCGTCAAAAAAATGTATACACACTTTGAAGCGTCATAGAAAATTTATTTCCCGTTCTAGCATGTAAAATTTCTGGAAATGGAAAGCTTAAAGTCCAATTGGAAAAATAAATGTATTTTGCAAAAGTGATTAATGTTCAAACTGGTGGCCTTCAGCATCAATACATTTCTGAGTACGAGTCACCACTGATTCCGTATATCGTACCAAATTGTCCAATGAGATTTCTGCCCACACCGTCTGAATCTCATTCCAAAGTGTGTCCAGGTTAAGTGGTTTATGTTTATACACCTCATCTTTTACTGTGCCCCATAAGAAGAAATCCAGCGGCGTGAGGTCTGGAGAGCGTGCAGGAAACTCGATAGGTCCCCTGCGTCCTATCCACTGGCCTGGCACATTGTGATCCAGGTATGGTCGTACTTCCCTATGATAGTGCGGCAGGGCGCCATCTTGTTGGAACTAAAACTCATCATTACCGTATAATGCACGAATGGCAAGGAATATGGAGTCAGCAAGTAACATTACCTTCAAAGTGGAAAGGTCCAATGAGTCCCCTTGCAGACAAACCACACCACACATTTACACCAGACAAATTCACAGCCTTTTCAACTGTAATGTGAGGATTACCTTCAGCCCAGTACACACAATTGTTCCTATTGACAGTTCCATTGAGTTTGAATTGGGCTTCATCCGACCAAATTATGCTACCCATAAATCCCGGTTCATGTCTCACCATCTCCTGAACCCATTCACAAAATTCTAACCTTCGATCTGGATCGTCGTCACTTAGCTGTTGCACCAGCCTTGGAATGGACACACGAAACTTGCCTTTCTTCAGAATGTGTAGCACAATACTAGCACTTACATTACTCTCAAGTGCCGCTTGCCTTGGAGATTTTTAAGGCGAACGCTGAAACAGTTCCAAGACCGCAGTTGTGGAATCATCACTTGTAACTGTACGAGGTCGCCCTGATCGACCTTTATGCACATCACACACTGCCCGATGAATTTCGAATTTGTCTCGTAGACGTGTAATTGTTAACCTTGAAGGTGTTTCTGTACCATACTCACTTCTCCACTGTCTTCGAACCGCAGCTACATTCTCAATCTTCCAGTACCACTTATTTATCTGCTTCCGCGCTTAAAAGCTCAAACGCACGTCCGCCATGCTGCAGTTACTTCCTTGCCACTGCTGCCACCTGTTGAAGAAACATAACATCACTTTCTCACAGATATTTAACCTTGTACAACGGGAAATAAATTGTCTATGACAGTTCAAAGTATGTATACATTTTTTTGACGCACCCTGTATATTGTCCCGGCTAGTTATGAGCCATTCCCTGCCGTGTGGGTCGGGCATAAAACAGGTCTGCATCATGTTGTGAGTATAGTCGAGTAAACTAGCAGTTGAAAATTGATCGCGTTTTTCCAGAGATAATTCATACTCTTTCAAGCACGACAGATCCAAAGAGAGTTTTGTTTTTTATTACTCTGGAGTAAGATATCAATTGTGTACCAGTCTATTTTTACTAATTTTTTTCCCTGAGTAATTTGATTTAGTTGTTTTAGCAGTCTGTATGCATTCGTTGAATCCTACTAAATATGTTTGTAAAAAGTTTATCAGCGTACTTCAGTAACCCTTGAATGTTATCAGATATTATTGTCTATCTACTAGCTGATTATGGAATTAAGTAAACACTGGGAATGTCTCGTATATTTCTGTTTTATTGGCACAATTAAGTTCTTAAATTTATGAGAGATAGCACTGGGAGATCAATTAAAAGAAAGCTGATGCTAGTGTGTATTGTTTCGGTATGATAACAGTCAGTCGATACCACATTCCTTCGTGTACCTATCACCAAAGATGTGATTTCCCATGAAACTGTCCTTTGCCGTTAATGTCCAATAAAGTGTGTCTCTGGGCCTTTCAGTTTGTAATCTTCTCAGTTCTCACGACACGATATTAATTATGAGTTCGAATCCTTTGAATGTCTGTTCAGCACAAGTTTAATCTTTTAACGGGGACTAATTTTCACTTATCGTTTAATAGCGGAATCACCTCCACAACGAGCGGGAATGATACTAATGTGATAAGGTCAAAACTATGTTCGGTCCCAATACTCTTTAATAATTCGCATACAGCGAATAAACTCCTAATTTAACATAAAATTTTCCGTATTGTCAATAAATCCCCTCACAATCGTTAGTATACGATCGTAGCGTTTCATTTAACACGTACAATCACCATTCACTTGAATATCAATCTTCGTACCCCCAATCACCTCTAATTGCCTCCGTCTCTGAATTTATCCCAAAATTATCTATTCTCCACCATTCCAATATCTAATCCAGTTCTAAGAATTAATTAGGCTTCTAATCCCAAAATCCCGACTACCACGGAAGAACTGCGAACATATTCGCCACCGCTGAAAACAAAAACTCAAGAGAGCTAACAACGCTGCGCATTTATTTATATATTACATTCAAAATAAAACGCAGCTCTGTTATGTCTTCCTTGGATTCCCTTTGTACTACTTTGCGTTACTCTATTTCGAATTTTAACTATTACTTCGAAATACTACTACGTATTTTTGGCTCTTAGGTCATTTCGTATTACAGTATGTAATACTCGTTTCTGTATAACCACTCTCTAAAGAGCGGTTACATCTTCAAAAAATTTTGTTACAAAATGTGTTCGTTTTTGGTCTGGAACCTCATGCCAAGTTGTCATATGAGAGAGAGCATTATACAAAGGTTTGTCAGTAATAAAACACAGCCAAGAAGCACGTTGTGTACGTGGCTATGTCCGAATAGGTATCTCTCACAGATAATTATTAGAACCTAAAAATCACAATCTACAACAAAACGTACGTGAGCATATCCTTTCACGATAGCTTGAATGTTCCTTCATTTATGATCCACCTTAGACGGCGTACATGGTATGAGTTAACCCATATACGCCGTCTATGACTGGTCATCAATTAATGAATATATGAAAACGTGAACGGGTATGCTAATGTACATCTTACTGCATATTGTGATTTTTAAGACTTAACAATCAGCTGTGAGCGCTCCATATACGGATATGGCCATGTTCAGAATGTGCCTTTTGACTGTAAGCATATTGTTCCTGATAAACCTTTGCATAATGCGCTGATACGCCAACTTGGTATGACGTTTCAACCCACTGTGAATACATTATGTAAGAAAAACTTTTGAAGTTTCCTATTCTGATTTTGACAGATGATGATGCAATGTAAGTTCTAATGGAAAAAAGGTATTTCTTATGTAATGTGATTACAACTTAACAATTTTCGGGTTTCTTACCTTTACCTCACCTCTTGTCAAATTCCATGATTCTAGGTCAGCATAAAGTACCTTACAGATCTTGATGAGCAAGTTTTCCAGCACCAAAACATGTGACAAAATATCCCTATCTTTTAATTTCAGTGACTTACAAGCTTGAAAGTTTTGTTCCCGAAGGGACCGCATACCTTTGTAATTGACACAAATTTGAACTTGACACGTTTACTCGTTCCCGATGAAAACTGGTCTTAACAGACGGACAGACCTACAGGCGGATAAGATTTGACGAAAAATATTTTCGGAAACCTTTTTCCCCACCAACTTTCAAGATTACAGGTGAACAGGAAATACGCTACAGTTTTTAATAAATGAGTTTTCGAGTATTAAAATTAGTGATATGAAAAACCGTATCTTTTGATTGCGTTGACTTAGAAGCTTAAATGTTGTGCACTACGAAGGAATCATACACCTCAGTATGTGTCATAAATTTCAACCTGATTCCTCTACACGTTCCTGAGAAAAAGTGTTCGTAACAGTCGGACAGTTGCACAGAGAGATGGACAACAAAGCGATCCTGTAAGGCTTGAGGGCATTTTTGTTCTGTCACACAAATGAAGGATGCTGTAAGGGTTTCGTTTTTACCGATTCAGATACGGAACCCTAAAAAAGGAAACCCCGTTATCAGGCCCTGAAGACCACACGATACTCGGCCGACCGCCGTGTCATGATCAGTCATCCGTCATTGGTTGCGGTATGGAACGTCATATGGTCAGCATGCCCCATTTCTGGCCGTTGTTGGTGTTTCGACTTTAGAGCTACTACCTGTTAATCAGGTAGCTCTTCACTTGGGATAATGACGCTGAGTGCATCCCGGTCCTGTCCTCCCATCAAAGAAAAATCTCAGGTAGTACCGGAAATCGAATCCGCGTCCTCTCGCATCACATTGTGTCGCGTTGAACACTCGGCTAAGTAGGCGGACGGTGTTGGGACAGACTGTCAATAATTAGTTGGACAGCGGCTAAGAGACCCCAGCGGCTGGCAATAAGAAATCAGGCAGATAGACTCAAAAAATACAGCAGAAAAGAACGAACCATACACTTAGGTCAAAGCAGTACTTTGTAAATCAATGGTTGTTAAAACTGCAAGATGCTGAAGGAGAAATGTAACGAACGTTAAGAAGGCACGAAATGTGCTATATGCTTGGTTAAGGAAACGATTAGCATTCAGTACAACCGCACTATATAGGCAGGAGTACCGCCAATGTCATTCTGTAAAAGAAGGGCAGATTATGCAATGAGTTTCTCATTGAGAATTCGCATTTGGACATTGGCTGTTTCTGACCGTGTGATGACAGTCAGAATCATGACTTAACGAGATTGTGGTTTATCGTTCCACGGTATTGCTTTCCTCGTTTCATCAGGACCCCATGAAACCATAGTCAACGCCATGCAAGATCTTAACGGCCTTAAGCCACAAGCACCTCCTACACTATAGGATCGTCCAACCGCATTTCGTACCTCGAGTCTGGGGTAAGCTTGCTATCCACCAAGCCATCCACACGGACGGTGTCACGACGTCTAAAGCACCACAGACTATTAGTGCTGGGATGCGTGGGGGGGGGGGGGGGGAGGGGGGTTTCTGTTCTCATACGGTTTGATACTCTCACATAGTACTTGCAGAATTGTTTACACTAGGGGCGATTTTTCACTGATAGTTACTATCTGATAGTTCCTTGCAAGTACTTTCTGTAAGTGTCTGAGCGTCTTGAGAGAGCGGATGTCGAAAGCGTTTACGCACAGCAGGGTGAGAGTTTCTGCGAGTGCTGACATCTCCGTGGGATTTTTCTGTCGTGGTTATGTGCGTGAAGGAAGAGGTTGCGACGGAAGAGCCTCTGGCTGCAGTTGCACCTTCAGTGCTTTTAGTGTCAAAGAACAGAAGTAAAAGACTTTGTTCGTGTTGGATAAGAGAATGAATAAGGAGGTGGGATGATTTTGAAGAGAATCAGAATCTAATTCTAGAGCTTGTGAAGGAAAATTCACTTCAATAACAGCGATGAAAGTGGAAAAAAAAATATTCTTTATAACTGGACCCACAGTTGTTAATGTAGATACTTTTATCAGTAAATCAACAATTTTCAGACTACCTGTGACACTGAAATTTCTACCATCAACTACGCTTATTCTCTTTCATATTTCGTAAAATAACAATTAAGATAAAACGACATTTCATCAGTTTTATCTTAATAGCACTAGGCGTTAAAAAGCCAAATGGGGCAAATGTCTGGTAAATGAAGGATTTACGGATATACATTTATCTGAACTTCTTTAATTGTATTGACTTAAGGAACCATTTCTAAGTTTCTGAAGGTCTGTTCTTCAACACCCGGTTTAACAATGTAATAAATAAATACCACGCCGTATAAAATTACAAATACAGTTGTACTGAATGAAGTTAAATGGCGATTCTCCGAGTTCTAAAACGATTACTTTCATACATAATTTCACCTGTTTCTCTATGTCAGTTAATATGTGCTACAAAACTACTTTGCGTGATTCCTTGAATAGTGGACTAACAAAAAAATTAATTAACTTCTATGGAAAAGTAGTTAAATGCACAACTGCGTCCTGAGTCCACTACCCGTAAGCATTCTCCGCTACTTTTTTTGCGAACACGTCGCTGACATTTACTCACAGTGCGTCTCCATCGCGACGGTAGTTTTAAGTGCTCCGAGAATGTCATTAAACTGCGCAGGACTGATTTGGCGCAATCGTTAGTGCGCTTCTCTTTTATAAGTATTATGGCTCAAAACAAGCAGTTTTTTCAGTGCTTTTATTTAATGTGTGCTTGCGTACGGCAAAACATATTAGCAAGATGTGGTGGCACAAATTTGGGGACGTCATATGGCCGCTTCCCCCCCCCCCCCCTTCCCCCCTTCCAAACGCCCACCCATGAACCATGGACCTTGCCATCGGTGGGGAGTGGGGAGTCTTACGTGCCTCAGCAACTGCGAGAAGAATGTGACAGAGCACTGAAAGACCTAAATCGAAACAAATCTCCCGGAGTTGACAACATTTCATTAGAACTAAAGGGAGCCTTGGGAGAGCTAGCCATGCATAACACTACCATCTGGCGAGCAAGATGTTCGAGACACGCGAAATACCCCCAAGCTTCAAGAAGAATATAACACTTCGAATCCCAAAGAAAGCAGGTGTTGACAGGTGTGAAAATTACAGAACTATCAATTTAATGAGTCATGGCTGCAATATGCTAACACGAATTCTTTACAGACGAATGAAAAAATTGGCTGAAGCCGACCTCGGGGAAGATCAGTTTGCATTCCGTAGAAATGTGGGAACATACGAGGCAATACTGACCCTACGACTTATCTTGGAAGATAGGTTAAGGTAAGGCAAACGTACATTTGTCGCATTTGTAGACTTAGAGAAAGCTTTTGGCAATGTTTACTGGAGTACTCCTTTCAAATCCTGTAGTTGGCAGGGGTGAAATACAGGAAGCGAAAGGATATTTATAATTTGGACAGAAACCAGATGGCAGTTATAAGAGTCGGGGGGCATGAAAGGTACGCAGTGGCTGGGAAGGGAGTGAGATAGGGTTGTAGCCTATCCACAATTTTGTTCAGTCTATACTCTGAGCAAGCAATATAGGAAACAAAAGAAACATTTGGAGTAGCAATTAAAATCCATGGAGAAGAAATAAAAACTTCGAGGTTTGCCGATGATATTGTGATTCTGTCGGAGACAGAAAAGGACCTGGAAGAGCAGTTGAACGGGCTGGACAGTGTCTTGGTAGGGGGATATGAGATGAACATCAATAAAATCAAAATGAGGATAATGGAATGCAATCGAATTAAATCAGGTGATGCTGAGGGAATTAGATTAGTAAATGAGACACTTAAAGTAGTAGATGAGTTTTGCTATTTGAGAAGCAAAGTAACTGATGATGGTCGAAGTAGAGAGGACATGAAATGTAGACTGGCAATGGAAAGGAAAGCGTTTGTGACGAGGAGAAATTTCTTAACAGCTAGTATAGATTTTAGAGTCAGGTAGCCTTTTCTGAAAGTATTTGTATGGATTGTAACCCTGTTTGTAAGTGAAACATGGACGATAAATATTTTAGACAAGAAGAGAATAGAAACTTTGGAAATGCGGTACTACAGCAGAATGCTGAAGATTAGATGTGTACATCACGTAACTAATGAGGAGGTTCTGAACAGAACTGGGCAGAAGAGGAATTTGTGGCACAACTTGACTCGAAGAAGGGATCGGTTGGTAGGACACGTTCTGAGGAATGAAGGGATCACCAATTCAGTATTGGAGGAAAGCGTGGAGGTTAAAAATCGTAGAGGGAGACCAAGACATGAATACACTAAGCAGATTCAGAAAGACGTAGGTCGCAGTAGTTACTCAGAGACGAAGAGGCTTGCACAGGATAGAGTAGCGTGGATAGCTGCATCAAACCAGTCTCTGGACTGAAGACCACAACAAAACAACATGGCCATTCAACACTCTCAGACTGCTCTCAGCTCTCCCGATAATACTGGTATAGTTTTTCATGTCTGAGAGCTACGGCGAGCGGTTTCGAAGATGGAGGTTGCCTTCAACTCGAGACCTCTAAACTCGCACAGCGCGACTATCTCACATCTTGCCCCACTCTCGGACACAACTGGCCAGCTGACTCTCGGTGCTGTGTACACGAAACGGATTTCTCGCAAAAGCTCTCTGAGAGCGGAAAACTCTGACCTGTATACGACCGTTGTTGCGGCATCCCTTGAGACGACAGCAGAAAGAGACGCACTGACAATAGTGCGCCCACTGACAACATTGGACGTAGGAATGCCACTACTTCGGCTGTTTAGACGGGTCGCGGTTCTGCATACAAGATCACGATGGACGTATCGGTATGCGGAGGCTCCCAGACCGTCGAATCTTGCAGTATTGCATTGTCATTTTCCTAGAGGCCAGTAACTGGCTTGGTGATCTAGCCTGTCAGTGGATACCTCTGGTTCGCGTAATCGGTAATTTAGAAAGAGGTGTCCAGTGTTGTGTGTCAACAAGATAACGCAAGACCGCATGTTGACCTAGCTGTCACGACCTATCGCGATAAAGAGGATGTGCGACTGTTGCCATGGGCAGCAAGTTCTCAGGATCTCTCACCTGCTGAAAACTTCTAACAATGGATTGAGGAAAGATTAGCACGCTGCAAATTGATGAAATCTAGCGTATAGTGGAAACAACGCATAACGGCGCACCCATATCGCGCGTCAAATGTTCAAATGTGTGTGAAACCTTATGGGACTTAACTGCTAAGGTCATCAGTCCCTACGCTTACACACTACTTAACCTAAATTATCCTAAGGACAAACACACACACCCATGACCGAGGGAGGACTCGAAACTCCGCCGGGACCAGCCGCACGGTCCATGACTGCAGCGCCCTAGACCGCTTGGCTAATCCCGCGCGACTATCGCACATCCAGCCTCAGTTCAACTCGATGACCAGCCAAGATGGAACCGTTATTGCTGCCATGTGTTGCATCTCTGTATCCTCACAAATTGATCCACAACTTTGTGCATGTATTAGTGCTACTGTGCTGTACAATCACAATAAATTAAACTTCGTTATTTGCGTTCTTTCTAGGTGTTTCAGTTTTAATTATTGGCATTTCCTATTGGAGTACATACAATTTTTTGAACTATGTAGAGGAACTGTATGTGCACCTCCATGCCTTACACAGAGATCTAAGCACCTCCTTATCACGTCTGTCACTTTTCCGAGCATCTCAGGAGTTATGCTGTGTAAGGCGTCCTGAAATGCGACATTCTTCTTTAATCCTGTACCGATGTTGAGCAGTAGAGGACTCGATTATTCCCTGTTCAAATGGTTCAAATGGCTCTGAGCACTATGGGACTCAACTGCTGAGGTCATTAGTCCCCTAGAACTTAGAACTAGTTAAACCTAACTAACCTAAGGACATCACAAACATCCATGCCCGAGGCAGGATTCGAACCTGCGACCGTAGCGGTCTTGCGGTTCCAGACTGCAGCGCCTTTAACCGCACGGCCACTTCGGCCGGCTATTCCCTGTACCATCTTGTCTGATACGGTAAGGCAACACTTCTTGGTGGTCATCTCAATACAGCTGGAGACGTTGCTGAACGACACCCAATCCTCAATTTCTTTTTTTTCCACCGAGAAACTCAAGATCCTGAATAGAAAAGCTTTCTGGACCTCCATCGTGCTGTAACGTCACATGATCCAAGTTTTCCTTGTCTTTGAAGCTTAGATATTAAACACGTTTTCAACATCTCCAAGGAGGAATACTCATCTATATACTCTTCAAAAAGTGTTCATACAGGTGTTGTGATGATACCTCTACACACATCCTGACATAAGGCTGCTTACTTATGCACTGTAGGGAATTGCAGAAACAAGCGCAGCATGATGCAACTCTTTGTGAAACTTACTCTGCAGGCCGAACATGCCGAACAGCGTAATTTATCCATGAACATTTTCTTAATCCTCTAATTCTCTATTCTTTATAACGTGAAAATACTGTGATACCTGATGTCAGCTGTTCTTTTGCGAGTGGCATGAAGCCAAAATGTGTATGGGATCTTCTTAAGGCAGTGACTGATGTTCTCACTTGGCTGCATCAATTCATCTGTTTGTGACCCTAGTCTGAAAACACAAATAAAGCCAATACCCTGCGTGCTTCATCAGGGAGTGCACTGGCGCTGTACTCATATAGGATGCTGGTTAACCCACCAGTTGGTGCTGTGCAGTACCATGAGTACAATGTCATACATATATTGAAAACAAAAATCCTACACATTTTATTGCCTCATATGTCAGCTTCATCTTGAATATATTTTGGGTTTTATGATATTTCGAAATTAAACAACACAGTGGAAAAATTTGTTATATTTACAATGGAATATACTAGTTTTGTATATGTAAGGCGTCACCTTACATTGAATTCCTTAAACAATTCCAGTTCAATTGATATGGCCCACAACATAGTTTTGTGAAAGTGTACAAATTATATTGATATACATATCGAATAAACAAGCCAACATCTCATGAATATAACCGACTGACACTCACACTACCAATTCCGTGCAATAACCTCCCAGACCTGAGCTATGAGATGCTGTTCAGAGGGAAGGAAATTTTGCGATGGCATGCCTGTCCTGCATTCGGCTGGAACCTCACAGTGGGACTCGTAATGGACACAGTGAGACACCAGATCCCCTGTGCAGGCCATTCGCAAAAGCGGCCCCTTGTCCCTCTTTTTAACAACAACCATTTGGAAATCCTTTCTACAGGAACATGGCCACAGATGGAAGATAAACGTCTCGAGAAACACAGCATCGGTAACTCACTGTAGCCACCTGTGGTAAAACTAACATGAAAGAAAAAGACGTTTATCTCAGTATTACGTAGCAGAAGTTAAACTCTGCCCTACGGAAGAAACAACGCCGGTGATAGGCTACAAAAACTGTAGTGGGTGAGTTATAACAAGTACGAACGCTCTCACTGGCCAGAAAGAAAACGCTTGGCCATCAGCTTTGATATAAGCAAACTGCAGACGGAAAATACGCTCTTTCTCTTCCAGCAAATCGTCGAGTGTCTCAGAAAGGCGACTCGCACTGCTCTGAGACGACTGCGAGAGTCATTATACGAACACTTGTTCAGAGGCTCGTCTTAACTGGTATGCAGTTAAACTGCAAAATCTCCTAGAACAGAGAATCACACCCAGCACTGACAGTTAATGCTTGCAAGCGATTTGAGGACGATGACGTACACACTATTCTAGCCAAACAGCATGTACCATGCCAGTCAACTTGGTTAGGGAACAACTAGCGGTCTCAGATTCACCAGAGATGTAGGAAGTGTATCACACTAGGGTTTAACAGTCGAGAGAGCTTCAGAAAAGTTTCTCAGGTTCACAGCTCACGCTGATAACCGCCACTGCCACCGCTGACAAAAGATAAACACGTGAGCTCGCGCTAGGCCAGAAAGTTATATTCAGTTGACACTCATAACTGCGGTCATCGCCATCTCTCCTAACTTTTGTACATTCAACCATGACCTGTAGTTAAACATATTCACGATTGTCAGGCTTAACTGAAGCAGAAACGCGAGGTGTTCGATTTAAGGAAAAGAACTGATCATCCCCTGTAAAGTGCTTTACACTCATTAAGTTATGGAATCGTTTTAACTGTGTACTTCTTTATGATTGCTCTTTACTGACACCTATTTAATTTTGGGTGTTTTCTTTGTGCATTTTAGCGTAACTTATGTCTCTGGCCCCAATTGCATTTAATTTCTTTATATTTTTATCGACCCCCAGACATGATTATCAACCATCTTACCATTAAATAATCTTATAAAAGATAGGAATTTCTCTTCACAGTTGTGAACACACAATATCAATATTTTACCATCCCGTGCTATGAAATGAAGTCATACATAGAGTAAAAATAAATCTTAAACCTTAAATTAATTTTGCTAACATATAGTTACTCCTGAACCCGTACACTAATTTCTATTAGTGATAACGTTTCCCTTACAGGGAGTGTAGTGGAACGGACATTGAGATCATTGTCTGATTACATCACCGTCAGTACTGCTGCACTCTTCTGTACTCTGCATGCCTGAGATGTTATCTTCCTACCTTGCAGGTCGTAAGTTCAACACCAAATTCCTAAGACACTCACACAGCTTCCTTGCACAACTGTGATAAGAAGATAGATCAGAACCAGTCTCAACATGTAAGACAGTTTCTATGTTTTTACGTTTAGTTTGACTCGTGTAGATCTCCTCCGAAATTTAAAGAAAATAGATATGTTAATTACATTTCATACACAACAAGATATGACATCTGTCTCCACCTCGAAAAAGTCCCTTCACAACACAGAGAGCGAACTGTTCATAACACCAGTCACTTGCCATAGAAAACATTTTTCCAGGCAACTGTCAACTACACAGGTATTCTTGGTGAAATGTACGATACCAACTGTGCTATCTTACAATACATTTATTCAAAAAATTCGAATAAATATATTTTTGTAAAAAGATAGGATGTAAAGAGGAGGGCATCTTACGATACTTTCAATATGCAAAGCTTATTTATCCACCAAATTACAAAAGTAAATATTTGTTTTTTTAATAGAGTACTATAATTTTAAAGACCAACGACAGCTGATGGAAAGAGTATTTTTGTGGGTTTGCAACAATATAAGTGGAAAAATTATGTTTATGCTGACAACGAGACTTTTCGTAAGCTTATGGTCTGCCTCGCGCTCAGATGTATGTTAATATACTCTGCTTCAGGATTCCGCCGTAACTGCTGCTGTATCAGAATGTTGGTGAGACGAAGTCGTCGAAATTTTTCTGTGGTTTGGAAAAACAGCAATAAGGGAAATATAAGGGTTCACCAAACTCTCTATTGATGATGGCTCTCTGAAAGGTAGAAAGCAAACAAATCAAATGAAAGTATCACATCTGTTGTAATTTCAGCCGAATCTCGTAACCCAGTGCACTTTTAATAGTGAGCTGCTGGGATTAAAGCTTTCACAAAGGATTTTGCTTTCCTAGCGTTAGGCGTACTTTTGTCCCTAAGGTTTCGCCTCCTTTTATGGGAAACAGTCTATGAGTTTATGGAGAAGTATATTTTCCAATGTAAACTTTCTCTGTAGGTTGAACCTGCCGAACATTGTAAGCTGACACGGACCTCATATTAAATATAACAGATCTGTATAACTACACTAGCCGATGACAACTACTCAGACACATAGTCTACTTCTTCCTCGCCTTTTCCCATCACATTATGGGGTCGGCGTTGTTATATAGTTGGCGCTGTTGTATAGTTGTTCCAGTCGTAGTGACAGTGGATGCCTGGATACCCTTCCTTACACCCCCCGCCCCCCTCTCTCCCAGGATGAAATCTGTACCCCATCTATCTACGTCTACAGCAAATCTCATGTTCAAGTGTAAGAACGTTTTCTATATCCATCGCATGTATCTGAAGTGGAACTTGGATACTAGCCTGGTATTTACCAAGATGGATGTGAGGAACCTCCTAAAAACCGCTTCAGATCGGTTCACCAACTCTCGTCGTTATTCCCTGAAGTGCAGTAGATAAGGGGCTAGTTTGCTTCCCCGAACCCGATTTCGAAACGCGTCGCTATCCACACACTTATGAGTGGACATTAATATGCCCACTTGGCATTCATGGTGGCTTGAACTCTGCTCAGGACACTTTCTGTGAAGTCTGAATGCCCACAAAGGCAGCCCGTTCGTTCTCATGTTCGACACTCCATATAAGTCTAAGTTCTAGCTAACTCATCCGGAAGATGTTGCATTGGGTTGAGGTCGGGATTCTGGACAGGCCAGTCTATTTCAGGATATTATTGTCCACAAACCACTGCCTCACATATGCTGCTTTATCGTCTACGTCTACAACATGCACAAACATACTCCGCAGTTCAATGTATGGTGCGTGGCGAAGGGTACCATGTACCACTATTAGCCACTTGCTTTCTTGTTCCACTCGCAGATAGAGCGAGAGAAAAACGAGGGTTTGTATGTCTCCCTACGAGCTCTAATTTGTCTTGTCTTATTTCATCGTCCTTACGCTAAATGTACGTTGGCACCAGTAGAATTGTTGTGCAGTCAGCCTCAAATGCCACTTCTCTAAATTTTCTCACTAGTGTTCTTAGAAAAGAACGTCGCTTTCCCTCCAAAGATTCCGATTTGAGTTCCCGAAGTATCTCCGTAATACTTGCATGTTGTCCGAACCTACCGGTAACAAATTTAGTAGTCCACTTGTGAATTTCCTCGATGTCTTCCTTTAATCCGACCTGGTGGGGATACCAAACACTCGAACAGCACTCAAGAGTGGATCGCACTAGTGTCCTGTATGCGATCTCCTTTACAGATGAAGCAAACTTTCCTAAAACTCTCCTAATGATGAACCGATGTCGTCCATTCGCCCTCTTAATTTCACCCCTAAATGCTTGTTCCATTTCATATTGCTTTAGAGCGTTACGCCTAGATATTTAACCGAGGTGACTGTCCAAGCAAGACCTACTAATGCTCTATTCGAGGGTACAACGTCAGCCTGGTACAATTATCGTCTCCGTATTGTTCCTAAGGTGTACACAGTGCACTGTGCTGTAAAATGTGTTCATATCCTTCCGCATTTAGGGTTTTATTAAGCGCAGTGTGGGTACCACATCGTATGCACTAAAAACATTGCCATACCGAAACAGCATCATCTTCTGTACATCAGTGTTGACAGTACGCGTGACATTAGGTACTAAATCACTGTTGGCAATACTCATGTTTGCTGACGTTGTCCACGTATTCGCGGAACCCTGACGGATCAATCGGATTACCACTTGACACAGCGTGATTCATCATTCCAAGTCACTTGTTTCCAGTCATCCACTGACCAGTGGCGTCGGTCTTTAGACCACCTCAAGCGTCGCTTACTGTTGATGACAGGAATTTGTGACTTATGAAGAGATGCTCTAAATTTTCTCGGTATTGTTCCCCGAAAAGAACGTCGCCTTGCCTCCAAAGATTCCCATTTGAGTTCCCGAAGCATCTCCGTAATACTTGCGTGTTGTTCGAACCTGTACCCCATTCTTTTTAACTCCATACCCACAGTCACTGTAATAGCTAGACGGATGGTAGTACTTTAGAAATCACGAGTGACCCTCCGCAAAGCCCGACAGTTCCTGTCCGTCAGTATTTGAGTGTCTGCCTCGTCATGGTTTATCTGTGTTGTTCCTCCACGTTTTCAGTTTACAATGACGTCATCAACAGTCGCCATGTGCAGCCTTAGATGTGGTGAAATATCCCTGAGGCACAAGTTACGCAGGTGACATCCTCTAACTGAGCCTTTCTGAACGACCGCAGTCTGTTGTTACTGCTTTCTTGATACCTGCTTTCCTTTGATACCGGTGGACCTGCCTCTCGCAACATCTAGCAGTCAGTTCCGCATTACGTAGGGGTGTCTGGGCACTGTTGATCAGGTTAAGGGGATACACAGTTCGGTAACTGTTCCTCTAAGTTGGGCGACACAGCTTCTATGATCCGCTAAACAAGTTAAGGACCAAAATTAGGATGGAGATTGTTTAAAATGACACACCCAATTCACATTGTAAGTAGGCTGTTTAGGTTTTTATGTTGGTAACTTCACGTAGCACTCTGTATCAAAATCACTGGCTGTGCTGTGTGCAGTCTGTGGGTGGTTGGCATTGTTGGAATATTCGCCATTGTAGTGTTGGGCAGTTGGATGTGAACAGTGTGTAGCGTTGCGCCGTTGGAGGTGAGCCTCCAGCAGTGGTGGATGTGGGGAGAGAGGTGGCAGAATTTTGAGAGCGGACGATCTGGACGTGTGTCCATCAGAAGGAGTAAATTTGTAATACTGTATATCATGAACTGATATATATATTATGACTTTTGAACATTATTAAGGGCCCGCATCTCGTGGTCGTGCGGTAGCGTTCTCGCTTCCCACGCCCGGGTTCCCGGGTTCGATTCCCGGCGGGGTCAGGGATTTTCTCTGCCTCGTGATGGCTGGGTGTTGTGTGCTGTCCTTAGGTTAGTTAGGTTTAAGTAGTTCTATGTTCTAGGGGACTGATGACCATAGCTGTTAAGTCCCATAGTGCTCAGAGCCATTTGAACCATTATTAAGGTAAATACATTGTTTGTTCTCTTTCAAAATCTTTCATTTGCTAACTATGCCTATCAGTAGCTAGTGCCTTCAGTAGTTAGAATCTTTTATTTAGCTGGCAGTATTGGTGCTCGCTGTGTTGCAGTAGTTCGAGTAACGAAGATTTTTGTGAGGTAAGTGATTCATAAAAGGTATAAGTTATTGTTAGTTAGGGCCATTCTTTTGTAGGGATTATTGAAAGTCAGACTGCGTTGCGCTGAAAATATTGTGTGTCAGTTTAGTGTTGAATAGAATAAGTGAAGAGAGAAATGTCTGAGTACGTTGAGTTCTGCTCAGCTGTTTGAAAATCAAATATCGTAAGAGGTTTAACAGCACAGTAATTCATAAATTTTCCAAAGGGAACGTTTCAACATACCCATATTTCACATCTCCAAGCGATATCTTCGTCTCTAATGACCTCGTCGTCTATGGGACTTGAACACCATTCAGATTTTGTACTGTCGGCATCCACATCTGTAGAACTATAGAACCATGATGAATAAGACCGCTTCAGCTGTATGATAAATCTTAACTTATAATACAAGTAGCTTCGTGGCGTCAGTCTTCACTGACTATTTATATCATAAATTAGTCCAAACGGTCAACTTTAGATGACCCAACATGCTTCGTCCAATTGTGATGAACGTGTTTAACCGTCAAGAGGTAGGAAGTCCAATTTAAAATAGAGCAGAGTGTAGAGAACATCATCCGAGACAGGACATCTAAGACTTAACATCATCGTGACAACTTGAGGTCCCAGTGACCACCTACACGAATATCAATTATCAAAATGGTTCAAATGGCTCTGAGCACTATGAGACTTAACATCTGAGGTCATCAGTCCCCTAGACCTTAGAACTACGTAAACCTAAGTAACCTAAGGACATTACACACATCCATGCCAGAGGCAGGATTCGAACCTGCGACGTAGCGGTCGCGTGGTTCCAGACTGAAGCGCCTAGAACCACTCAGCTACACCGGCCGGCCATCAAATAAATATGTACCCCTGAAGATATAGCTCTGATGCCGCGAAACCAGCTGGATCGTAAGTAAAGATTAATTACACAGGTCCAGCGGTCTTATTCATTTTTAGAAGGAAGGAATATTGTATTTAACATCCTGTCGACATCGAAGTTATTAGAGGTGGGCCACAAGCTCGGATTGTATCAAGGATGAGGAAGGAAATCGGAAGTGTCCTTTCAAAGGACCCATCCCGGCAATTGCCTGAAACGTCTTTGAAAAAACATGAAAAACCTAAATATGGATGGCCGTACGTGGGTCTGAACTGTCGACCTACCGAATGGGAGTCGAGTGTGCTAACCACTGCGCCACCTCGCACGCTCGGAAAACATTTGGGATAAAATAAAATTAATGCAATAGCTGTCCTCGGTCGCAAAAAAGAAATCTTTTGACCTCGGTTTCTGCACTGCTATCAGTGCCTTCATCAGAAGTGAAACACTCAAACTGGAATGTCACGTATAGAACTAAATATCAAGCGATAAAGCTTTAGTCACAAAATTTTTGAAATAGAATGCATAGAAGGCAAGCCACTGTGGGCTGCTCACACGTGTCGAGCTACGTTAGCATTAGCTTCTATGTATTCTATTTTAAAAATTTTGTCACTAAAGCTTTATCGCTTTACATTTAGTTTTATAAGTGACATGCCAGTTTGGGTGTTTTACTTCTGATGAAGGCACTCATAGCAGCGCCGAAACCTGGGTCAAAGGACTCCTTTTTTGCGACCGAGGGCTGCTGTTGGTTTAATTTTACTTTCTAAGCGGTCGCTGACCACGCAACCATGTTCAAAACCTTGGGGATGAGTTAGCTAGAACGTCGAATTCGATGCAGCGTTCCAGTATCACCGCCTTCTCCAGTTTCGGCTTTTTTAAATATGGCTTACCTTGTTCTGAGAATATGACTCTGCCATGCCTGCCCGACTTGCTGATTTATAGGTCTACCGGCGGTACGACGAAAAGCTAGCGCGAAATCTCCCGACAGTGACGGAGCAGGCAAGAGGGAACAGGGAGGACCAATCAGCTCCTCGGGCGGCTGAGCTGCCCTCCGCAGGCCCTGAATCTTTGATGGCCACGTGAGCCCAGCAGCAGCAGCAGCAGCGGTATTAGAGAAGCCTGCTGACCGGACCTGCTGGCGGCGTTCGGTCAGCGCAGGCAGCGGTACCGGCACTGGGGCCCTCAATAATTCAGCCCTCATACGACTCTTGTTTCGTATGCATTACACCGGGCCCCGACTCAAAACCTTGTTTTAACATGATAATGGAACTGTCTAAAATACTCTGCTGGGAGAGGCACAGTTTAATGTGAATATTTTAAGCCGATTTCCGGTGGATGGCTCTGTGGTGATACCACGGGAAGGGGTTGGAAAAAGAATCCCGTGGAAACCACGTTACCCGCGCCCACACGCACACACACACACACACACACACACACACACACACACACACACAAGCGCACACACGCACACCATATTGTGTGTGTGTGTGTGTGTGTGTGTGTGTTTGCTTGTGTGTGTGTGTGTGTGTGTGTGTGTGTGTGTGTGTGTGTGTTTGTGTGTTCACTGGCCACCTCTCAGCCATCTCCCTGCTGAATTGTACTGAACAGCGGGAAACTTTACACCACGCTGCGACTTTTTTTGTGCAAATGTGATGATATAGATCTTCGGCATTACTGACCATAAAAACTGCACCGTCACTCTGTTCTTCAATTTACCGACGCTCGTAGTAAAAAGTCTGTGTTCCTATGATTAATGGCGTTCTTTATAGCTTCACTTCTCAGTAGTTTTTCGGCCTAATTTGTTCCGTGGGGAAGCATAATTGCCACGTCTTAGAATATGGCTAAGGAAAACACAAATATTGAATGTTACCGCTGAAGACTTTAATGGGTTCACATTGATAGAAATACGAGTCAGATACACATATACGAGGCCATCTCCAAATTTTGTACGTGAAAGCTCTCAAAGTTATTTCATGTGTACTCACTCATTTAAAAAAAAAAAAAAAAAAAAAAAAAAGGTTCAAATGGTTCTGAGCACTATGGGACTTAACATCTGTGGTCATCCAGTCCCCTAGAACTCAGAACTACGTAAACCTAACTAACTTAAGGACATCACACACATCCATGCCCGAGGCAGGATTCGAACCTGCGACCGTAGCAGTCGCGCGGTTCCGGGCTGAGCGCCTAGAACCGCTAGACCACCGCGGCCGGCTCGCTCATTTCTCAACAAAGTCACCTTGCGAGGAAAACATTTCTCCCACCGAGACACCAGTTTGTTCACATGATCGCTGTAGAATGTTTGACTTTGCAGAGGGAGTCACAATCTCACCTCTGCTTACACCGTTTCATCACTATCAACCTGGAGTCCTCGAAAGCATTATTTTAAGTTTTGGAAGCAGGTAAACATCTGGTGGACTCTATGCAGGATGATCGATGGCAGTGAACCCACGGCGTCCGACTGTTGCATATGTCGCAGCGCCCGTGTGTGGTTTGGTATTTCCATGCTGAAGAAGAGGTTACTCCGTGTTTGGACGGATTATTCGAATTCTAAACTCGATTACTGAACGCTATTTTCAGACGCCAACATAGTTGCGTTACACACCGCCATGTAACAAGTTACAATTCGTAGCTCTCTATCAGCAGAGGAGTGCGAATATGTAGGCATGAAGAATAAAGATCTGGACCGTTAATAACGTTTATTTTATTTAAAAATCCTTAAAAGTTTTCACATAAAAATTGAGAGGCATTACTTCTTAGCTCGCTGTCTTAATATACCTGTACATGATATCAAGAAGATACTGGCGCATATCTAATGACTTACGGATAAGAAGGAATAACGGAAATTGATGTTGGACAACTACATAAGCTCCATCCAAAGTATCTCCATAGAGACTCTCTGAATTTGTGCTTTATTTAATTTTATGAATTTTATGATTAAATTAACACTGAAGTAAAATAATGTTTCATAACGTTAAATAGTTCCACGTTATCGCAATTAAACAAAATGTAAATATTTAGTTTCTTTTCTTCTGGGTGAGCTATTCCTAATGTTACGTAAGATTATGATAAAGTATTGCCGATAGCGTCCGGAAGTAATTACGTTTGACACGTTGCTCTCCTTACGGAGTAACTAATTCGTCACGCTAGAGTAAAGCACAGATACCAAAATATTTTCAGCCTAATATTTTTCAGCCACCTTAGTGGAATAAAATGGTACGAATCAATTTTGCTTTACTGTGTTCATGCGGTCATTTTCGCTGGATACTTAAAAGGGACATAGTAAATGATCTTTACATGTCATCTTCGTCTTCATCTGCTTTCGAGGAATCTATTCTTGGCTTCAGCTTCTTAGCTCCGTCGCTTCCTGGGTCGACTCACGCCCCTTACCTTTTGGGTATATAGTGCAAATTTTTTAGGTATCTACGTTATTGAATATTATTATTATTATTATTATTATTATTACTATTATCATTATTCGAACTTGTCCAACTCAGAACCACATGAAAAAACTGATTTATGAAATAATATACTCTTCCTTTTTCTTCCAATAGTTTTTCATTCGTGCTCCTTGTTGTTCATTCTCCTGTCCATGTTCGAAAAAATGGTTCAAATGGCTCTGAGCGCTATGGGACTTAATATCTGAGGTAATCAGCCCCCTAGAGCTTAGAACTACGTAAACCTAACTAACCTAAGGACATCACACACATCCATGCCCGAGGCAGGATTCGAACCTACTACCGTAGCGGTCGCGCGGTTCCAGACTGAAGCGTCTAGAACAGCTCGGCCACAACGGCCGGCTGTCCATGTTCCTCGTTTCTTATTTTGCGTTCCCCTCTGAAAACTCTTGACTTTTATTACCTTTTCCCTGAATTCAGCCCGCATCTCGTGGTCGTGCGGTAGCGTTCTCGCTTCCCACGCCCGGGTTCCCGGGTTCGATTCCCGGCGGGGTCAGGGATTTTCTCTGCCTCGTGATGGCTGGGTGTTGTGTGCTGTCCTTAGGTTAGTTAGGTTTAAGTAGTTCTAAGTTCTAAGGGACTGATGACCATAGCTGTTAAGTCCCATAGTGCTCAGAGCCATTTGAACCATTTTGAACCCTGAATTCATGTACGTTTTCTACGTCTTTGTCTGTTATTCCCAATTCTTGTAGATCTTTTTTTAATTTCTGTAAGTTATGATACTTGGGGTTTTGCAGTTTTGTTAAATTGTGTTTTTTCTCTGACTCTTGCTATCCATTTTAACGTAATCCTTCACTTTCTCATTGTAGTACCATATCATCAATCTTTTCATACACTACCAAATCTCACTTTGATATTTTAGATTCATTTTTTTTTAAATTATCCCTCTTTATTTCTTTTCCGTATTATCTAAATTTTTGGTTGTGTTTGTGGCGACACGTCCTGAGGCCTAAAGACACCCAGTTTTATTCACTGCACTGTAACATCTCAGTTTTGTATTAATAGGTAGGAATATTTTTATTGTTATTGTTATTGTTATTTGTTCAGTGGAATGTTATTTCCATTTTCTCTGGCTATACTTATGTTAACTGATTTTCCTAGAGCATATGGGTGGATTATTAGCCCGAAACATTTGAATTTTGAAACTTGCTTTATTTTTCCGTCTTTTAATTACATATATTTTGGTGCATCTTTAATATGAATCATGTACATATTATTTTGAAATGCAATTTATAAACGAGTTTCTTTTCTGCTACATCTTGAAGAATATTTATCTGTTCAGTTGTATTTTGTAGGTACTCTGCTAAGATTACTAAATCTTTAGAAAAATGTTGCAGAAATAATAATAGTAATAATAACAATGATAATATAACTTGTAATAATAATATAGAAACAACTGTAATGTCAGTCTTCCTAGCATTGTGTTAAGCAGCTTTCTTATAACAGCATGTCTGTGTCGAATGGCAGTGATGACGTACCAACACAAATACAAGGCAGTTTAGAGATTGTAATGAAATCATGATGATGATAACGATGATGATAGTTTAGTTATTTGGCTAAAATCTGAAGAAACTGTGTAGTTGGGGGAAGAGCGGGCAGGATGTTATAGGGTGAAGTTTGCCTATGAGTTGACAGAAAAAGAATTGTAGAAATGGATGGTGGTATATGAATATGGGAAGCTGAAATAGTGCTGAGAATGAGTCCTAGTTCTCTGTCGGTCTGGAGAAAAGCGGCTGGAATATGTCATAGGAAAGCTTTAGTCTTGACTCGAGTGTGATTTTGGATCTGTCCTAAGATGCAAAATAAATTGTACACCTTTGTAAAAAATGGAACAGGTTTTACACCATAAGCAGTCACAATTTTCCATACATAATGGAACAGTGATTACGATTAAGTGCCCACTTGAAAACGCAGTTAGTGGAGTCTAATCTTCGACAATTTTTATTTTTCATCCTAAATTGAAAAGAGTCTACTTCAGCTCTCTTTCACTGTTCGCCATACATCTTCCTCGTTATTACGTTTACGAGGTACACAGTTGTTTTTTCTGCTATTTTTTCAAAGACCGTGGGCAGGGAATACACATGAGACGATTATATTTAATTCATGTTGGCAAAGACTATTCTGTTTCCATCTTCGCCTTCCCCATATGGGCTCCGGAGGCGTGAATGTGTGAATGAATGAGTTTTAAAATACACACCGTTCCTGACACAGAGAGTTTCTTTTCTCTCATACACAGTTGTGCCAGCTTTATAGAGTTCCTCAAGATACGTCTGTCAATGTAGTTACTTCTCCATCCTCAGCATTCCCGCTTTTTTGCACTTATACATGACTATAAAAACCGGTCCTCGTAACAAAGTCCGTTGATCATCAATTTTTTAAATTACTCTTTGATTCGCCACCTAGCTATGAGTATGTTCTTGTTCTCTGGAACGCGGCATGGTATGATTTCATTTGTTAGTCAAATTCAATATTTATTCTTTGTTAGGTAACCATTAAGCAATTTCAGTTACGTGTTCAGATATGTTTTTGATTTTATTCCCCTGAATCTATTGTGAAATGAGCTAACGTAACACTGCTTCTTGTTCTGTTCCGACATATCCACATGCCTTCAGTAGCTGTGCCTCTGAATTTGAATTTCACAGTGTTTCCCCAAGAATTAATATCTCTCAACTCGTGAACATCGTATTTCATTGGATCACACTACTTACGTAGAGCATGTAAGTGTTTAGTTTGGTAATCGGTTTCGGCTGTCTACCCATGATTCTTCCACCTGCTCCTGTTAATTTTATCGAGGCTTTTGTAATCGGTTTCTTTGTGTTGGTGTTCCAACCATGTAACACACGATCGCCACTTGCTATCAATGTAAATATTTCATGGCCATGGGCAACACTAGTATGGTGCACAGAATTAACCCCAGATCGTGTGGCGGTAGGTCGATTTCAATGAAGTTCCTGAGTTTATTGAAATTTGTGGGGAGGCTTTAATGAATTCTGTCCTGCTGTCATCATTCCCTTCGTCTTTTGTGTGTATAGTTGCATGGTATAAGTACGTCATACAGTTCTTAGAACCACTACGAGCACTTGTTTGTATGTATGAGTAACCGAGATAGTCTCCGTGTGAAGTCTCTGTGCTTTCCGTGGGTATTCAGATTATTGTAATAAACTCCTTTTTTCATCATACTGACTTGCAAATGTTCAAGCAGACGGTCTGCTGACAGTTGTCCAAGGAGCACACAGGCCCGTAATAATAGTTACGAGACCAGTTAAAAGTGCTGCAGTATTTTGTAACACGAAAGTTACTCGATTGAAGCAGGCCTGATGATATCTTAGTGTATCGTCGAAACTGGTAGCCTAAAAATAAAACCTTAATATCGGCGATTGGTATTGTTTTATTGGACGTAGAACAGTGGTGTCTGTTCTCTTCGATGACGAGTGCAAGATCTGTAAGACGCCTGACGATAAGTCGCAGCAGGGTGTAGGGACCGCCAGACACGAATTCACTTCTCGCGAATGCATTCCCTAGGGTAGTACGGTGATGGGCAGAGAATGGCAACGATTTATCGATGTATCGGTAAACTCGATATTTTGTAGTAATGATAATTATACTTCTACATTGTTGTTCGAGTATCAATATGTGGACAATATCGATACATCTCACAGATAAATCAAGCTTTCAAAATTTTCTTTTTATTATTCTGCTCACAGATACTGCTTTCCACATTGCTGCCCAAGTAAACTTAACGAAACGAAAAGTCCACCACGTGTACCACTGCTGTGGAGCTGGGAACTACTAAAAAAGATAAGAGTTTTTATATAATTTTTCAAGTGACTGACAAGAAAAATTTGTTTCACAGCCTGTATGGTAATTACGCTACTATACAGTTTCCTTCCGTCAATAAATGCAGTAAATGAATACTCTTCAAAATTAATCTTGGTCGCTTTACTAAAACCTGATCTTCAGATGGAGCGTAAAAGGATATGTGAAATATACACGCTGCTTTGACCAGAATCTTAAGGACAGAGATCAGACGTATGTATTTGCTATGGATACAAAGATAAAAAAACAGAACAACTTTTTGACTCTAGTTTCTGATCAAGTGTTCTTAACCACATCAAAAATGTAGTCATCATGTTTTTTGGAATTGGCAGCGTTTGAGACAAGCGATCTGGCACAATTTTTATAATAAGGAGTGAAAATCCTCGAAGTAAAGATAACAAATAAATTTTTACAGTTTTGAACACGGCTGTTACTCATCAACTGTATACTAGTTTCAATATAAGAGTAAGCCAACCGGTTGCACGTAAACGTTAGGTACATTGAACTAAGTTTCGAAACTTACTAGTGGTGCCTTCATCATAATGAACAGTTGCTAAAACGTAAAATTGCATTGCTAAAAAGCAATAGTCCGAATTTCGAGCAGCTATGCTCAAGTCGAAAGTAAAACAACGTATTGTTTTACTTTTGACTTGAGCATAGCTGCTCCAGATTGTGACTATTCCTTTTTAGCAATGCAGTTTTACGATTTAGCAACTGTTCATTCTAATGAATACACTCCTAGTAGACGTCGAAACCTAGGTCAGTGTACCTAACGCTTATGTGCAACCGGTTGGCTGTTTAATCTTATACTGAAAATGAATTTTTGTTTTGATTACTGTTATCAACTACACGAGAGCCATCTTCAGATCTTAGAAAACATCCTTGTTGTGTAATTGCCATAACGGGTCAACAAACCGTTAACATTTTTTTTAAAGTATGATAAAACTAATTTACATCGTTTATAACTAGTCAAGTAGAACGATGGTCACAAACCAAAAGCATTAAACGGTTAAAACTTAGTAACTGACGCAATTTAATCAGTATTTGTATTATCCAATGATCTTATGATGATCTCTGGTGTGAGATAATACGAACACTGATTACACGGTGCCAGTGACCAAGTTTTACGGTATAACACCTTAGTTTTATGATCTTCGTTCTACTTGATTGATTATGAACGGTGTAAAGTTATTTACATATACGATCTGTATAAAGGTTCACATTTAAAAAAAATTTAACAATGTATTGAGCCGTTATGTCAGTTACTCCAGTCATCACTGTTTTTATTATCTGAAGATCGCTCGTGTAAAACTGAAACTAGCAGTGAAAATAAAAATTTATTTGCGGTCTTGACTCAGAAAACTTTCAGTCCTTAATATAAAAATATAGTTGCAGGTATCGTCATGTGAATCCAAAATTGACACAATATCGCTTTCTTCAGGCATTTTGTGAGAAGTCGCTCGCAGTGTTCGCCTTTGTCCACTACAATGAACATTGAACTAGCAGGAATAACAAAGTTTAAGCATTTGGGGCTGTCAGTCAACGAGCGAATCGTTTAAAGATATGAAAAAATTTCGTTCATGTGTGTCTGACATTCTATGCTTTAACAAGTCAGTACTTAACTCTTTCTCAGTTAACAGGGGGGGGGGGGGGGGGTCGGCTACTTCTAAATAAGCCTGTTTGTTGAGATTATCAGTGAAATAACAAATACACTTCGTGATAAGTGCTTACCAGACCAATTGTCTTTCAATGAAATGGGGGGGGGGGGGGGGGAAAGTATATACACTTCACTGCTTTGTAACAATTACAATAAAGTAATAAGGACTCTGTTACACTCGTCTTTACAAAACTGAAAATTGGACTTTTTGTAGAAAGGAAAAGATTCTTCAAAGTGCAACTTTCAAGATGTTGGTACTGCATAAGTTTTCTTTAAGAGCGAGCACATTTGTGAATTAATAAAATGTTAATTCAAATGAAACTATATGATTCCAGGGTATTTTCATGTTTCAAGCATCTGTGATTGGTGAGGATGGCACATTGGATCAGCCAAGTGAACAAAAGACCCAGGTTCGACTGCCGGCCTTGGCACAAATTTCCGTTCGTCGCTTCAGTCTTCATACATTCATAATAAAATATTGTTATAAATGTAATTGAAACCTCGGTTTAATGACAATCCTTGGAGGCAAAATAGAGCCAAGGTACTAAGTAGAATTTGAAGAAAAAAATATAGTTTGTAACCTGCAGACACTATTTCCATTTTTTTCAACTTGAAAGATCATAGCATTAATATAACCTTTTTATAACTGCCCAGCACAAAATATGGTTTAATTTAAAAACAATGAAAATATGCCGTTTCAATAAAAATTAGACAAATTTTTGAGAAAACTTAAGTGAAAGTAGACAGTGACAGCACTTTCATACAAAAAAAAAATATTTCCTGTTGAATAAACTTTTTTTTCCAACTCGCATCACTCTTCTTGACAATTTTGGAAGTCCAATATAAATAAAATATTCTCATTTTGTCTTCGACACGACACATTATCAGCAGCCAGCAGTCTTCTGACTTAAGCAAAAGTGGTATAATATAAAAAGGAACTACTTGAAAATGGGAATTATGTCCTGAAACGCGTCACATAATATACGAATAAAAGAAAATCGTGACTGGTAGCAGAAAAGTTATTTATAAACAAACCCGTTGTTTTCACAGTTGCAGGCTTTCACAAAACCATTCCGGGTTCGATTCCCGGCGGGGTCAGGGATTTTCTCTGCCTCGTGATGACTGGGTGTTGTGTGATCTCCTTAGGTTGGTTAGGTTTAAGTAGTTCTAAGTTCTAGGGGACTGATGACCATAGATGTTAAGTTCCATGGTGCTCAGAGCCATTTTGAACAAAACCATTTATAAGGGACAAAATCAGAATCTTCTGACTGGCTTGATGCTGTCCGTCACGAATTCCTCTCCTGCGCCGACCTCTTGATCTCAGAGTAACACTTGCACTCTATGTCCTCAATTATGAGGGTGTGCTGGAAAAGTAATGCCTCCGAATTTTTTCTGTGAAATCTCTTACAGCTTTTTAAATAAGACTGACGTTATTAACTTTCTACATCTTCATTCTCAGTGTCTACATATGTGCAGACCTCTGCCGCTAGAGGGCTGGAATAGAACCGGGTAATATGGTTGCGACATCTGCAATAATCGCCATGGGTTCACGGTCATCAATTATCCTCCATACACTCCCGACCTAGCTCCATTTGATTTTTCTGTTTGCAAAACTTAAAGAACACCTTGTTCGAGGACTTCATTTCGACGCTGATGAAGTGCAGCAAGCTGAGGTGAGGTTGTGACGGTATCAAGACTGGTCTTTCGTTGGGAGAAGTATGCTCATTGCTGTGTTGAGAAATAAATATGTAAACGTGAAGAATAGAGATGTAGAATGTAAATTACGTATGTTTATTTAAAAAGCTTTAAGAATTTTTACATAAATTCCAGAGGAATTGCTTTTCAGATCGCTCTCGTATTTGTTGCGACCCTTTTTGCCCCTGTGCATCTCCGTCTAGAGCAACGGAACCTATTTCCTGACGTCTTAACACACATCGCATCATGCTGTACCTTCTTCTTGTCAGTGTTTACGGTATGTTCCTTTGCTCGCCGATTCTCCGGAGACTCTCCTCGTTCCTTGTATTCTCAGTCAACATAATTTTCCACATACTCATGTTGTACCACAACGCAGAGGACTCGAGTCTCCCATGTGCTGGTTTTCCCACTGTTCGTGGTTCACTACAATGCAGTGCTCCAAATGTACATTCTGCAAGCTACTTCCTCTAATAACAACCTATATTTGATACCAGTATACTTCTCTTGGCCATTAACGTTCTCGTTGTCTATGCTACTCTGCTCTTTATGTTGCTCCCATGCTTCGTCCGTCATGGGTTATTTTGTTTCTAAGGTAACGAATTTCCTTTACTTCGTGACCATTAATCTTGATGTTAAACTTCTTGCTAATACCATTCCTTCTACTTCTCGTTTCTTTTGTCTTTCTGTGGTCTACTCTCAGACCATAATACGAGGCTAATCTCAAAAGTAAGGTCTCCTATTTTTTTATAAGTACATAGACATGTTTATTCCTACAGTGGTTTACATCAGTTCACAGCTTGAACATTTAGCTGTTTTTCGACATAATCACCTTTTCTCTCGTTGCATTTTTGTAGACGCTGTGGCAGTTTATGTATGCTCATGTCATACCAGCTCGCCGGCATGTTGTTCAGAAAGTTATGGACCTCTTCTTTCACCTCGTCGTCGGAGCTGAATCGCTGGGACCACAATTAACGCTGAAAGGTACTGCGAGACTCTGAAAAAACTCAAACGGGCAATTCAGAAGAGGAATGCTGAGCAAGGGCGTACACATTCTCCATGACAACGCTCGCCCACACATCGCCCGGCAAACCGTTGCTCTCCTGCAACAGTTTCAGCGGAACATAATCACCCACCCACCCTAAAGTCCCGACTTGGCGTCCCGAGACTATCACCTGCTCCCTAGGTAAAAAGAACATTTCGCCGAAGAGCGATTCAGCTCCGACGACGAGGTGAAAGAAGAGGTTCATAACTTTCTGAACAGCATGCCTGCTAGCTGGTATGACATGGGCATACAAGAACTGCCACAGCGTCTACAAAAGCGCGTCTACAGAAATGGTGATTATGTCGAAAAATAGCTAAATGTTCAGTCTGTAAACTGATGTAAACCATTGTAGAAATAAACAGGTCTACATACTTATAAGAAAACAGGAGACCTTACTTTTTGGATTACCCTCGCATGTCCCTGTACTGTTCACTCCATTGAATAGATCCTATAATACTTCTGCACTCTGAATGAGGATACCAATATTATCAGCGAACCTTTTCATTGGTATCCTTTCACCTTGAGTTTTCAACCTTCTCTTGAACTTTTATTTTATTTTCGTCGCAGCTTCTCTTATGTATCGATTCAACAGTTAGGGAGAAAGACTGCATACCTGCCCGACATCATTTTTAATCCGAACAGTTCGTTGTAGGTCTTCCAGTCTCATTGTTCCCTCTTAGTTCTTGTACATATTGTATACCATCCGTCTTCCCAGCAACTCACTTTTACATTCCTCTCAATATTTCGAATTTCTCATAGTTGTCGAGAGTAAATGGAGGATTTGCAGAGTCTGGAGGGAATCCACCTACCTACTGTCCAGCCCTTTAATCAGTACATCGGCGATTTGTTCATTTATTAAGAACACAGCGCACGATCACATCACATCCATCTCGCGAACATTTTGCTATAGGAGACAGGGAATCAAGTGAATGGGATGGCCCAGACTTGCTCCAATGCGCAACGTTGGCCAACACAGCATCGAATGGTAGCAAGAAAGAGAAATTCATAACGGAGATTCACGCATGTTCACTTTCGACAAACAATTTTATTTTTACTTGAAAGTAAAGTTGTATTTTTATTTTCATATGGTTTCTTAATTTCTCTTCTCACCCCGATCTAAACCCACACGTATCCGTAGACTATCTTTACTAATAGTGACACTGGAAAACTATCATATCTGTCTGTTTACCTGTTTGAGTATCTTTCTCCAAAACTACTAGAAGAATTTTTACAGGGTTTCACAGGTAACCTGAGCACACTAGTACTCTACCAACTGAGCTACCTAAGCACGACTCACGCCCCGTCCTCACAGCTTTACTTCTGCCAGTAAATCGTCTCCATCCTTCCAATCTTTACAGAAGCTCTGCTGCGAACCTTGAAGAACTCTTGCCCGCTAAAGGCAAAGGTCCCGAGATCGAGTCTCGGTCCGGCACACACTTTCACAATCGATATGTTTTTCCTTTATTAGTTGCTCCAGTATAACCGCAAGGGAGTTTGCGTTGGGAGTAGCCATATTACTGATCTTCAGCCAAATGGTGCTAAATGATATATAAACTGATTTTCACGGACCCTGTGAATGCTATGAGGAAGGAAATGGAGGATGGTCGAATGGAAGGCCACAGATGGATCGAAGACAGAAGCGATGAAGGGGAGAGAGTGGGGACGACGTTGGGCTTGCAAGTATGTTGCGGAAGTGAAGATGGATCAAGGAGTGGGGATGGATCAAGAGGGTGTGCGAGCTACTGGAGCCTCAATCTAAGAATTTTGGGGAAATAGTTGATAAGTTGGCCAAATGTCAACACAGATATCAGGGTCAGGAAGATGGAAACGAAATTGCCTTGTATGAGATACAGAGAGTGTGAAAGTGGAGGGTGAGACATGGTGGTTTACGCATAGCAACAGCTTGGGATTGAAGAGCCTTAGGGAGACATTAGGCTTTAAATCAACGAGTTCACACGAGTTATGGAATTTACACTTATTTTTGAGGAATATATGGAGATGGGGGATTTTTCCAATCTGTAGACTGTGCGTGTACGAAGGAAGACTGATAAAAAAGACGAGGTCGAGGCCATTTCGTTACAAATTTTAGGGGTGATGAGATCTAGGATACGACACTTCTCAGTAATTTTAGAAATTTTAATCTATGCTGGGATTTCCGTTGTATGGTTAATATATGGGAGGACTACATTAATTAGCGCTCGAAAGTTATTAAAGATATTTCCATGTGGTAGTAACATGCATGTGGTGGCTTTGGATGATGAAATAGAAGTCAGGGAAATGAAACTTGCTATAGGTAGGGGAAAGACGAGTAAGTTGTATCACTTTTGAGATTTTATTTTTTACAGTCTAAGCTGTAAGCTGCGAAGTTATTTAGACGCTGCCATCGTCAACTGTAGGATGCTCTTCTTGGTATCTGATTTAAAGACCCGAAATTCTGAAATAAAAGCGCGCTACTCTTAATTTTCTAAACATGTGCAAGTGGTACAAATTGGGAACATGGTGTCCTGATTTGTAGTAGTGGCTTCTTAAATTGTGCACTACCCAGAAGCTGTGTCCGTCGGCTGAAATAGTCTAAGTTCGAATTTTTTGTTCTTACGTTTCTATATTAAGTCATTGCATAATAGCTTATTGACTCTGTTCACCATCCCTGTACACTTTTTATGGGTCCACATTTTCCATTTCACGCATCTGATCACTTTTTCCATTTGATCTTCCTCGCATAACTCGCAATACCATTCCTGTGTTTTATGAACGGGTTTCTGTGGTGCCTTCTCTATGGAGCCTCCAGACCACTTCCTTTCCACGAGTGGAGCAGTAGTTCTGGATTTCTTCTCCATTACTTCAGTTGGCCGTATTTTTGCCTGGGCTACTCTTCAGTTCATAGGCTCTTTGGTTAGTCGTTGAAGCTTTACTTGGAGCTTTCGTCATTTCTCTTTGGTTCGGTAATATTTCTTGAATCGACATCTTCAGTCGACTTTTCGCTTGTTACGGTTTCTATAACATTATGGGGCAATCCTTTTCGTCTGCAGTCTCTAGTGCAAGTTTCCTTACGGTTTGTAAGTAGGCTGTTTAGGTTTTTTTATTGGTAACGCCACCTCTGTATAAAAATCACTGGCTGTGCTGTTGTGGCTGCTTTGCATTGTTGTAATACTTGCCATTGTAGTGTTGGGCAGCTCGCTGTGAACAGCGCGTAGCGTTGCGCAGTTGGAGGTGAGCCGCCAGCAGTGGTGGATGTGGGGAGAGAGATGGCGGAGTTTTGTAATTTGTCATGAACTGCTATATATATTATGACTATTAAGGTAAATACATTGTTTGTTCTCTATTAATATCTTTCATTTGCTAACTATCCCTATCAGTAGTTAGTGTCTTCCGAAGTTTGAATCTTTTATTTAGCTGGCAGTAGTGGCGCTAGCTGTACTGCAGTAGTTCGAGTAATGAAGATTTTTGTGAGGTAAGTGATTTCTGAAAGGCATAGTTTAATGTTACTCAGGGCCATTCTTTTGCAGGGATTTTTGAAAGTCAGACAGCGTTGCGCTAAAAATATTGTATGTCAGTTTAAGCACAGTCAAGTATAATTGTTCAAAGAGGACGTTTCACATATGAACCGATCATGAGCTACAGTCAGCAGTGTGACGAATGCATTTCGCGCGCAGTTCTCTAGCCGAACGCAAATCAGCGTCATTCACGTCACCGAAGATACAGCGTTGCCAATTCCGCGACATGGACAGGTCAGTTAGCATTGTAGCGTCGTCCGTGACAGCTGTTGACCGACGGGAAAACTGTTTTTACGGTTGCCTGTTCCGCCATAAGGACGGTCAATCTGTTTCTTACGTGATCTGGGATTTTATTCCTTAGCAGTAATACAGAGTCCTAATAGTTTCAGATTCATTCTAAAAGATTCAAACTATGGAAGGCACTAACTACTGATAGGGATAGTTAGCAAATGAAAGATATTAATAGAGAACAAACAATGTATTTACCTTAATAGTCATAATATATATAGCAGTTCATGACAAATTACAAAACTCCGCCATCTCTCTCCCCACATCAACCACTGCTGGCGGCTCACCTCCAACTGCGCAACGCTACGCGCTGTTCACAGCCAGCTGCCTAACACTACAATGGCGAGTATTACAACAATGCAAAGCAGCCACAACAGCACAGCCAGTGATTTTTATACAGAGGTGGCGTTACCAATAAAAAACCTAAACAGCCTACTTACAGGTTTACTTATTGGACCAAATAATTTTATATCCCAGTTTGGGATTCTGCTTTCATTTTTAGCGTGCCCCTTGATTGCTGGCTTAGGTACAGTCATCTACGTTATGATTCCCATTTAGCTATACTGCTAGAGCCACATGCTAATCATCTGTGGTCCATTTTACTTAACACGTTTCTGTTGCCATACTGTAATATAAAATAAATATCTAATTATTAATTTAGGATAAACAATTTAGGATAAGGAAATTCACATCATTCATAACCATTATTATGCTCTAATAATGTTAAACGCATTTTTTAGATGTCTCTATAAACCTAGTTTCAGAAAAATAAGGTTATTTCATATATATTCACCAACAAGTAAAACAGAATGTTGCTTCTTACTTAATAACAGTAGTTCTCTTTTTCTAGTGCTCAGAAAAACAGATGGAAACAACGGCAAAAACAACTGTTTCTCAGCACAGAGATTCCACTGTTGACAGTATAGCTCCAAGAAGCACCTATCTCTCGCTTTCACTAAATGTACAAAGGTACGAATTTTGTAGTCGTGATTCGTATTAGGAGCTGGTGCAATAAACGCAACTTTCCCCTACAGCCCATAGCCTTTGCCACCCTCTTGGCAGTACTGATCTTGGAATACCAGAGATTACCCCAGGAAATGAAGCCAGTGGTGGGGATGGGGACAGACCCTCCCGAAACTTGGAGGGTTGAGTGGAATTCGAGGAAGTCAGTGTCACCATCTACCGCACCAGATGGCGATGGGCAGGTAGCTGCGAAGATGAGGGGCACTCCTGGGGCAATTCTGTAGATGAAAAGAGGATACGCGATTGCTTATGACATATGGCGACAAAACAGGGGAAGTGTGTCAAAAAGGAAGCAGTATGGCGAACGTAATTAGTCCAGTCCGTCCTTCAATGAAGTCCCATGTTAAATGTAGACTGTTAAGTGACGAGTGTGGTACGAGTATGCTGTCCTTTCTGTCGTCGTGTCTAGAACATTGTAAAGAATGAATCTGAAACTATTAGGACTCTGTATTACTGCTAAGGAATAAAATCCCAGATCACATAAGAAACAGATTGACCGTCCTTATGGCATCACAGGCAACCGTAAAAACAGTTTTCCCGTCGGTCAACAGCCGTCACAGGCGACGCTACAATGCTAACTGACCTGTCCGTGTCGCGGAATTGGCAACGCTGTATCTTCGGTGACGTGAATGACGCTGATATGCGTTCGGCTAGAGCGCTGCGCGCGAAATGCATTCGTCACACTGCTGACTGTAGCTCATGATCGGCTGTGGTTTTTCCCGAGTTTTCAATCTAAGAATTTAGATTAGCGCCTGTAATTCTACAAACCAAGTTTATTTCTCACAATCATATGCGAAATGAAATAAATGAGAAGTAACACACAAACATTTCTCGCGAGTTCCTGTTTAAATGCAGACTGTATTGCAGCCGCAAGGGTTTTACACTCGTGTTCCATGCCGTCAATTTCCTCTTTGCTACATAGCTCTTCTGATACGGATTATGATGGTAAAAAAGATCTCCACGTGCAGGTTAACACTAGAAAGTTTTCAAAATGCGCACTCGGTTTTGATGCGAATTAAGGCTGGACATATTTCAGTGACAGTCATTTCAAATTTAAATTCATTTGCTTTGCATGTAACTTATTGTAAATGATATAAGAGTGGCACAAAACGATGAATTTTGGATTGTTGTTGAAAGGGGGCTGCAAACGCGATAATATACAAGTGAAAGCGTGTTTTTTCGAGCATATTTTGGCGGTGTCAACTTTGAAGAGCCACAGACGGCAAACCATAATTATGTTAAAAATTTACTTTATACAGTTTAAAGATAACCCGCAAATATTCGCAACAGACGTACGCTTTTATCTGCAACACAGTTATTACTGGGGATATCCGCACTCGCGCAGACCTGTTACTATAAGTAGTGTTGTTTTAGAGTGAAAGCTGTGTGAGGATTATTAGCGCACAGATAAAAAAAAATTAAAATAGGCAGCGTCTATAGTTTGCATGTTATGCTCGTTCTCTTCTATTCTCCTCCCTTCATTCCAGTATAAACGCTTGTTCACAAGTATAAACGAATGGCAGTTAACATTGGCGAATTATCTATGAACACTCGTTTGCAGCAGTGTAAACGAGGTTTTACACTCGTTCACTTCGTTCGCTCTAGTATATACCAGGATTTAGAGGGACCGATGATCTAGCAGTTAGATGACGACTATTATTCATTTATTTCACTGTTGCGATTTCAGCTCTAGAGCCATTTTCAAGTACCAAGGGAAAGGTCTTGTAAGGTAATGCTTCTTAAATTGTTTACCAAATGTTACCACACTATGCTTTGCATTTTTTTATCCATATGTTATATTGGTTTCAGTTTTCACATTGCACACAAAAATGCCTTTACACCCAAAATTACGATATTGAAGTGAATAAACAGTTTTAAAAAGTCCAAATCGCAGCAAAGATTTCATTTAAAAATTATATGATATGATTCTTGTACAGGAAGGGCTGCCACGCTATATCGAATATAACATCGACAAAATTTAAATAGGATCGAATGCTTATGGAACTTTATTAATTCTTACTCGTAACTAATTTATTGATTTACCTGAATTTAATATCCACTCGCGTAACCTTTCTTTATCTTTGACAGGAAATCTGAACATTTTTAGTTCAGGATTTGTTCGTCTACTCCTTCCACAGTTGATATACTTGTAGGTCCTCGGAATGACGACTCGATCCTCTACCACCGGTATGTCAGAAACAGCTGTACTTCACAGACGCCAAATAGTGGAAATCTGCACGCGTTCGGCCGATGTTGCCACACATTTCACAGAATGGAGTGCCATCTAGTGGTTGATTCCAGAAGTAAGGATGTGACGCTGTTGCCGCCTGGTGGCCGTTCCCTGACGAAGGGTTGCCTGCTAGACCAAGCGATCGGGCAATCTGTTTCTTACGTGATCTGGGATAAAATGTAGGGTCACTGTCGCCCCTGCGGTTGTACAGCACGTGGCACTAAACCGGTACTGCAGTACGGAGGCCGTGGCTGCCGGGAAGGTGGTATTCCAGCTCCGTGCCGTGGCGAGAGAATGGCCCCGTGATCGGAGCGCGTTAAATTTTATTGGGCACGTCTCGGGCGATCAGCGGTCCGCACCTCAATTGTGGGCGTTGCGATCGCTGGGCGGTGCTGAAAGCTTTCCCGCCAGCCCAAGAGGTGCGTGGCTGATGCGGCCGTAAGCTGCCGATGCGATGCTGTGGTGCTTGCGCTCGGTGTTGCTGCGGCGTGTGGTTCTGTTTCGGAATATGAACACCCGCTAATGTGACTGCGCGCTGTACTTGCGGCTCCACAACAGAAAACTGCAGCGCTTCACGTCGCAAATACCCCACTTCCATTATGCGCGCGGGCTCTAAGGACTGCGAATTGCTCAGATGAAGCCAAGGTGAGAGTTTAGGGGTACCTCTACTAGTGATCCAGAGTACATGCACATCGTTCGCTTTAGTGCCTTCGGTATACACAACAGTTTCTAATAACCGTAACTCCGGGAAGGGAGCCCTCAGTTGATACGGACTTAACAGAGCTTTCAAATAATTGTCATCTTCTGCTTCGGTATTTGTCTCGCAACATAGAGGCATCCGCTCCGTAGGCTCTCTGTATCGACTTGACGCGATCTGTGTTTGGTGAGGGTTTAGGGCCCGCCATATCTAGGTCTACGTGGAAAGTATCAAACCAAAGTTGCTCCAGTCTCCCAATATGTTGTGTACCCTCGACTTTAAAGGTAAACTCACGTTTTGACACTGTATCTTATTCTGTTCGACGTATGTGTCCACACTACTGTATACAGTTTTCCCTCATCTTCTGAACGACAGATGTCATTCGGCATATGCTGCTTATTTCCTCATATGTGACATGGTAGTGAAGTTTCAGGCCAGATATCTGAAGAAACACTTTTGTCTCAATTACAGCAAATAGTTGTTCAGCTTCTTTTGTTGCGGACCAACATTCTTCACTGAACAAGGCTGCTGGGCTTATAGCAGATCGGTATACACTCTGAGACAAAAGAAAAAAAATAAGCGACGCATCACGAAAGAATTATCTTAATTGGACAGAAATCGGTAGATGTGATGTAGATGAACAGAGGTGCCGCGGATAACAACCAAAGCGGTCGTGCCGTGAAAAAAAGGCATATCAGGCCATCAGTCTGGTGGGCGAGCCGAATGACGGGTGGTAGGCTGGTGTCCCATCACTGTCCGAGGCACTTCTTCGGCTCACTTCAAAGTAGGGTTCATCACTGAAGACGATTATGCCCAAACTAATGAGATTCCAGGCCAGAGGTGTGTCTGGAGACGCCCCAAACAGAGATGGTATACCAACCTGGCTGTCGCCCGCCGCCGACCGTTGTGGCCGAGCGGTTCTAGGCGCTTCAGTCCGGAACCGCGCTGCTGCTACGATCGCAGGTTCGAATCCTGCCTCGGGCATGGATGAGTGTGATGTCCTTAGGTTAGTTGGGTTTTAGTAGATCTAAGCCTAGGAGAGTGATGACCTCAGATGTATAGTCTCATAGCGCTTAGAGCCAGTTGAACCATTTGTCGCCGCCATGTGGCCAGACAACCGGAAGTGATGGTCTGGGATGCCCTTTCATTTCATAGTAGGCCCCATTTGGTTGTGATCCGCGGTGCCAGTACAGCGCAGCGGAAACCTGAAAATATTATACGTCCAGTTTTCATAGCATTCATGGCAAGTCATTCTGGGCTCACATTTCAGCAAGATAATGCCCGCTCGGAAATGCGGGAGTTTCTATGCTCGACTTGCCAAAAGATAGATTGTCCAGCAAGGTCACCGGATCCCTCCTCGGTTAAGAATATTATGAGCAGCGTCCTCCAGCCAGCTCGGTATTTTGACGATCTAACGCACCAAGAGGGCTCAAATTACCACGATATGTCTCAAGAGGACAACCGATAACTATCAATGAATGACAAGACAAATTATTGTGTGCACGAGGTCCAGAGCCACACCAACGCTATATTGACTTCCTCAAGTTCTGAGGCTTTTCTGTTGAATAGCACTCCGTCTTCAGGCCACAAGTGGCCCATCGGGACCATCCGACCGCCGTGTCATCCTCAGTTGACGATGCGGGTAAGAGGGGCGTGTGGTCAGCACACCGCTCTCCCGGTCGTTATGATGGTTTTTTGTGACCGGAGCCGCTACTATTCGGCCGGGTAGCTCCTCAATTGGCATCACGAGGCTGAGTGCACCCCGAAAAACGGCAACAGAGCTTGGCGGCCTGGATGGTCACCCATCCAAGTGCCGGCCACGCCTGACAGCGCTTAACTTCGGTGGTCTCACGGGAACAGGTGTATCCACTGCGGCAAGGCAGTTGCCTTTCTGTTGAATAAATCATCCACTTTTTTCCTGAAATTGTAATCATTTATTTGTCCCCACATGCACATCACATCTACTAATTTCTAGCTCATACGGATAATTCCTTCGTGGTGCTTCGGCTTTCGTTCTTTTTTTTAGTGTGTATTTTCGACTTCAATCGGTTAGGGATCTTATGAAATAGCACACCAGTCACGTTCCGCAATTTAAACTAAGCA
Organism: Schistocerca piceifrons; assembly: GCF_021461385.2. Lineage (NCBI taxonomy): Eukaryota > Metazoa > Arthropoda > Insecta > Orthoptera > Acrididae > Schistocerca > Schistocerca piceifrons. The sequence continues at coordinate 680,732,206 of NC_060141.1, read as the reverse complement.
TTTGTGATTTCAGGAACGAGTAAACCGTGACAGCGATTTTTGAAACAAGGTAAGTTTGAATGTATTTGTCCTTGGCTCGTCTATAATGTCGGTTTTATATGGAGGCATAGAGCGGGGTGTTCAAGACCCAAACGGATAGCCATGCATGTTAAAGTGGCACTTCCGTAAATGGGAGGTACGCCAGACACGTATAGAATCATCCCGGCGGAATAACGGCGAAGGTCGGTGTGCCGGGGAACCTGGTTGCGGTTTCTCACAATCGAATACTCAAATGTTGTCTCAGTTACGCAATCTCAAACATTTAGAAACCGCCCACACTCTTTCACGTGGATGACACTTGGATACACATAGTTCATCCTGGGGGATAACGGGTTAGAGACAGAAAAATAACCAAGCTAAATCAATAGCAGTCATAGCGATCCTCTCAGAAACGGGACAAAGGCACAAGAAAAAGAGGAAGAGTCGCGGTGTTCAAAGCTGTACTTCCATGCTTGGACTTGCTGAAGTCTTCCAGTAGAGAGCCATCAGCATACAGCAGGATTCTAGACGTTAATACCTGGTGACCGTGTCCATTATTATGATGAACGGAAGGGCAGAGAGAGCAGGTCCCTGTTGGACACATAAATAAACAGGAAGGTCATCTGATACCCTACAGCAGAAACCGTTCACACTCTTTCACGCGGATGACACTTGGGTACACATAGACTTTGAGGATTGTGGTAGAGCAGCTTGACTCATTCAGTTATTTATTCGGATACTTCATGCTCTCGGAGGGCAAACCATTTGACATCTCATGGTACTCATTAAAAGCTGAGAACAAAGGGATGTCATATCGTTTGCCCTCCAGCAGCTGCAAGTCTGGCTGCTCTAACATATCCTGAAAATATTGTACGTCTCGTAAATGAATAGTGGTGCTTATGTGAAACGAACAACGTTGCCTGTGAGTGCATGTTAATCGTTGACCACAGAAACGAAGGAGGTGAGACATCATGCCTATTTAAGAAACTATTGAATGATATTTTATACTGCTAAATTCATGAATTTTCTTGCCGTGCGGGACAGTGCTCAGCATTTGACACAAACCGAAAAAAATACACACACACCAGCGATGCGAAGTCAGGGGACTGACCTAGTATGTGCAGGCTAGCACTAAACGGTGCGAGAAAACGTTTCTTCTCAGGTCCGTTTTCAAGATCCAAGCTCGTCTACAGCCTGCATGTAATTTTTCCTACACTGGATCCAAAATATGGCTCACGATACTGCAGGTTCCTACTAGAGCTCTAGTCGGTGTTCCAGAAGCTTGTGATCCAGCCACGAACTGAGAGATCCGTATGTAAAAAGAGGGGCGCTCCATACGATGGTACCAAACCTGATAAATTTCTCCGTACCGTATCTCAGCGATGATTACGTCTGGCTGAACACCTCCTACCGGAAATCCTGTGACCTTCCGTCATTTTGCAGTCGTTTCTATCTTCAACGGATGCAAGACAACTACTTTGGGTAATACACAGTAATATACAGGCTGCGCATGATGATGTTACAAACTTGTGCGCATTATGGAGATGAGTAAATGTATCAATTTCACGCACGGGACACTGATCCTGAAACGACCGAGTCAGAAACTACAAGTGAAAATGGCAGTGGAACGAACCGGTACGGTTGTTGTTAAGTTTGTATTGTAGTCAAGTTTCAGAGGTGGTAATGTGAACCAAATCAAGTAACAAAGTCTAGTAAACATGGGCTCTAAAATGAATATCTTAGCAGCTATGAGCGCTTATTCATCTTCGATACTGTGAAACAAATCTCTTCTACTGCAAGCTCTTTGGTTTCCATATTTGTCGTGGAGGTAGTATGGACAGAAACAAGAAGAAAGTGCAATAAATATGGGCTCTAAAATGCGTATCTTAAGAGCTGTGGTTACTTTTTCAGTAGAAGAGATGTGTTTCGTAGTAACGTAGAGGAACAAGTGTTCTTGGTTCCTACGGTACGCATTTTAGAGTGAATGTTTACCAGACTTTTTTACCCAAAAATCTTGAAACAACAGTAACGTTACATATATTTCACTGTCAGAGGTATCAGAATGAATTTCGCTTTTAACTTGGTCGTTTCCAGACCAGGGTGTTTATCTCAAATGGATATTTATCCCTTCTCAATCATCTGTGAAAGTTTGTAACATCATATCACAATTGCCCAGCGTGCTACGTGTTTGCTATGTCTTTCATATAAAGTACATAGAAGTGACAAATGTCATGGCGTAGCGACATGCCTACACACAGATACCGATAGTGCAGCGTAAGCAAGATATAATAGGGCAGTACTCTGGTGGAGATGTCATTTGTACACAGGTGATTCATGTGAAAAGGTGTCCGACGTGATTGTGGTCGCAGGACAAGAATTAACAGACTGCGAATGCGAAATGGTGGTTGGAGCTTACGCATGGGACATTACATTTCTGAAATTCTTAGGTAATTTAATACTCCACGATTCACAGTGTCAAGAGTGTGCCCGAAAAGTAAATTTCAGGCATTACCTCTCACCACGGACAACTCAGTGGCCGAAGACCTTCACTTAACGACCACAAGCAGCGTCGTTTGGGTAGAGTTTTCAGGGCTGACAGACAGTAACACTGCGTGGAATAACCTCAGAAGTCAACGTGGAACGTACGACAAACATTTGGACAGCGCAGTGAAACGCGGCGTTAATGGGCTATGGCAGCAGACGACCGACGCGAGTGTCTTTGCTAACAACATGACATCGCCTTCACCACCTCTCCTGGGCTCGTAACGATATCGGTCGAACCCTAGACACTGGGAAAAGGGACTTAGATGAGTTCAGATTTGAGTTGGTAAGAACTGATGGTACGGTTCGAGTGTGGCGCAGACTCAAGTTGTAAAAAGGCACTGTCCAAGCTCATGGTAGCTCCATGATGGTGTCGGCTGTATTTACATGGAATGTATGGGTCCTCTGGTACATCTGAACCCATCTTTGACTGGAAATGGTTATGTTCGGCTATGTGGAGATCATTTGCAGCCATTCGTGGATTTAATGTTCCCAAATAAGGATGGAATCGTTCCGGATGACAATGCGCCTTGTCGTCGGGTGACAATTGTTCGAGATTGGTTAGAAGAATATTCCGCTCAATTAGAGGCAGCGTGCCTCAATATTTCAGCATGGGCCTCCAACGACTTGTTGACGCTCCATGACTTGCTACACTACGCCGGACAAAAGAAGGTCCGGTATGAGATTACGAGGTATCCTATAACTTCACGCAATTTTACTTCTCTTGATCCATGCTACAGCCTCTGAAAGTTGCCTCCTGACATTCTCAGCAGGAACAGTACCGGTACATGTATTCCACTGTCAGAAGTATCAGAACGATGAGATTTGTTGCACATAGTATGACCAACAGACAAATGTGTACAGTAGAAAGAATCCCTACTATTTCCCTAACTTGAAGAACTCGTATCTATACAATTACAATTTTACAGCATAAGAATACGATCACAGATGTAAAGAAAACTTCATTCTAGTAAAGGACATGATAATACAAATAAGATTTGTGATAATACAGGCTTTACAAAAAGAATAGAAATAAGCATATATACGAGTATTACAAGGATTATGACATAAGTAAACAAATGAAAAATGAGAATATCAATAGAAGCATAACAGAATAAATAATATCTGAACATTTCCTAAAATAAAGAATGTGGTTCAAAAACAGAGGTTGGATTTGAGGACATCAGTATTCGTCATCATAGTGAATGCAGCCTAGAATTAGAAGGAAAAAAATGCTACCAAATTTATCTTCTCAGGTAAACACAAAGAAATAGAAAGAACACAGAGACACTAGGGTCCACATAAACATATTGGAATAACACAATGGAAAGGGCAGGATCTGCTTTTAAGTGTAAATGTGTCAACGTGTTACTGTATGTTTAACATCTGATACTGCATTAGTTGTGGTGCGCATTTTATACCTCTGTTACATTTTACTCTTTTCAAGAATATCTTTCATGCACAAATCTGTTTTACTTTCAACCAAAACCACTTCATTTCCAACCAAAATTTCATTTAATTTTCAATGACCTCTCTTACTTCAACATTTATTTCCACAGAAATATCCTACCTGAGAATGCTATCTCTATCTATACTTTCAACCAGTGCTTATACTTCCATGTGTTTCTTACCTCATCATTCATTTCCAAGAAGATTCTACCGAAACCTGTTGTCACTATACCCTCCTTACATCTCTTTGTATCGTCTTTCAAAATAATGGTCCCTCAATATACAGTACTCTTTGGCCAGACTTTTCCCTTATACCTTCTCAATGCATTTCTTCCTAACTCATCATAACTCATTTTCTTATATAGCATATCCCCTATTTAGCTAACTTAAATCTGCTGAGCCCAGGTACATAAACTAGAGAACAAGGCAATGCAACAGCACAAAAAATCAACACAATCAACAATGACAAAAATTCCAATTGCTGTGGAAGTACAATATCTAAATTAGCAAATCAAATGCAATAATACAACTAAAATAAGGCAATATGAAGCAAACAAGCAAAATAAATCAGTGGTAAAACTGGCTTATCACAGTCACACAAAGTAACATTCAATATGACAGTGCCTGACAAATAGTAACAGAAAAAGCAATAAATGATAGCTAAACAGCACAAAGCACAAGCAGAAAAAGATTACAGTAAAGACAGCAATTTAGAGAAGGGAAACATATGTAAGCTTACAACAGCATGTGTGCATCTGTGATCATAAAAACTATGCAACATGCCATCACAAGGAACAAGATCTATACTATCTCCCATGTGAACTGCAATTATTCTGTGTCACATCTCAACACTAATGCGTTGCACTACAACAACTTATTCTACCAAGAAAATTGCCAAATTCGTGAAAAAAAATTGTGTATGCAGTTCCTGTTAATAGTCCTCTCTCCTTCTTATCGTTCTTTCTTTTCCAAGTGCTCCTTTTTAAGAATGTGGATCATAAAATTATTGTTTAATGGATCTGCTGACAGAAAGTGTTCACGTTAGCATATGTATTAAATTTTATTTTATAAAGCCAATGCTGCAGCACAGCCAGAAACAAGATATCAAATAAAATAAGCAAATGCATACAAAGAAAAACATAAAAGCATCGTTCCATAGCCATGTGGCATTTCATAAGTCAGTAGAAATTCTCTCAACTCTCGTAAAGAGACACTTCTCATAATCAGGATTGTAAACGTAAGAATATTTCTCATCAATTCATAAGAATTTGAGTAAGTAGCACAAAGCTCAAACTCCAAAGTGTAATAGTTAACAAGCAATAGTGTATGTTGTGTTTGCGGTGTGTTCTGAAAAGAAATGTCAATAGTGAGGTCAACGGCCTCTCTTTTCTACAGCTATGCAAGCACTTGTGGGAGTGTGGCCAGCTTAAAAGAGGCTTCAGCGGCACCAGTCAAGTTGAAAGGCAGCACAACAATGGGTATATTTCAAGGAGGCTAGCGCGAGGCCCAGCACAGCAGAACATCATGTCAAGGTCACATATACTAATTACCAGCATATTTATGACAACCGTTTTAGCTACAATGACAGTTTCATACAAATAAAATTTCAAAGGATGAAAAATTATGGGAGAAGTGCGTAGAAACGAAATCTCATGAATAACAGTGTCCAAAAATTTCCGTCATCATTCTGGTCCTCGTTTTCACATATATACTCACTTTTAATATTGATCATAACCATATCTTGTCGTCGTAATAATATCACCATAACACATCAATGTAATCTCAAAATCCTCGTAGCTTCCTTGAATAATCTCAAAACCTCTAAAAAATTCTTCTCTGCTCGTTTCAGTAGTGTCATCTACGTCAAACTTGCTACAAAAATCATAATCACAGACAACATACATCACTCAGAGATAACGCAGTATCACAGTGGTTCCAAAAATATATGTGAACAGTTCACAACATGCAGACAAAGTACAATTTCATAAATGCGAAGTAATTCAACTGTGTAATTACCTAGACATGTGTCATAGATGTAGTGAAAATGTTCATTTCTCTAAGTTAAATGACCAGATGCAGTAGCTGTGTAATTCATTGTTAGAGAAATATGGTACCGATGTATGAAACTGTGTAAGCAAATACTATATTACCTAGGGCTCTTTGCACTTGCCACATGCATAGTACACAAAGTAGGTGAACCCCCATGAGGGATAATATAATTATACCTCAGCTCTTACAGATTAAAACCGCAGAATTAAATGTATCACTGAAAATTTTCTCCGTATCCTTGAGGTTCAAAGGTAAGCCTAATAATGTTTCAAGTACAAAAAGTAATCACTCAAATGCATATCACGTAGCACTTAACTGTACTTCTTGCTGTAATGAAATTTCTGTCATTGCTTGACGGTAAAAATGTACCAAGTGCCACAGTTATCGTCGTTCATAAGCAAAGTTCTCCAAAAATCAGTGTACTTACCTTGTCATATACAAAAGTAAAGTGCTATGCTTATAAATGTCGTAGTTATTGCGTTCATTGCCATGATCTTGAAAGTACTGTACTGGAAAGTGATGTTGAGTTACGATACTAACTATCTCATTGTACCCATGCTACAAAAGTTATTACCAAAACGTGTTTTACTTTCCAGAAGAACATAGGAAAACAGTGCAAACATGAAACAGATACTGTTTAAAAGCAATAACGAAAATCGCGCCACTCATGAGTAGTGTCGTAATATAACCGTGTAGCTGTTAAAAAAACCAAATACTTTGTCATCAGTGACCTGTCAGAAAGTACTTCAATTAAAAATATCTTTTCAATTAAACCAAAATGTTGTAGCAACGTCATTAGCAGTATATCTTCCAAGAAGGTGAGCATCATAGTCGTGACGTAATGGTGCAACTGACAAGCGAAAATGTACTCACAATAAGAATTTGTTATCTGTTCCCTATAAAGGTTTACTCGTAAAATCGCTGCCTTGATATGTTCCATAGGTTTTTGACTGGATACTTGACTTCAAAACATTGTTGCATGCTAACAGTTTCTAAATGTGACAATGAGTAGTATACCTTGTAGAGAAAAAATTTTGTAGCAAAGAGTAAGTCAGAAAATAAATTATATCTCACTAAACGGTTTTACATGAGAAAAGTGGTGTAATCCTTTACTTGCCTTAGTACGAAGAGTTTCGAATTCAGCGCAATTATCATACGGTATACGTCGGATCCTGTAAGGGCCATTGTAAATCAGAAAAGAATTGTGTCTCAAATATTTCTTCATATGTGACAATGAATGGGCTTTAATGAGAACTTTTTGACCAATGTGTAGTTTCTTTGCATTTGTCTTACCTTGTAGTCTTCTCCTTTTGTCGGTACCAGAATTTACATTTTTAATAGCCGGATCAATTATGTCTTTATGTAGAAGATTACGTGTACTCGGAGAAGGTACAAGCTCCCTGATTCTTTTCGGCGGTTCCTCATTCCTCAGTACAAGAACATGTGGTAAAGCAGTGGAGTCATAAGGCATTTCATTCAGTACATTCTGAAATAAGTGTCAGTATCTGTTCCAATACTGATGCTTCCTGTGACAATAAAATCTGCAAAGCTTATTAAATTCTTTCAAAATGCGTTCATATGGGTTACAATGCGAAGAGTACAATGAAGTAAAAACAAGTTTGATTTTACGATTCGTGACCAAATAGAAGATCTGAATTGTGGTCCGTTACCTGAAGTGACCTTCTCAATCTGTCCAACTTCACGTAAGAAATTTGTAACAAAGGCGTTGGATACAGAACGTCCAGTGGCTTTGCGTAACGGTGTGTAAAAAACAAATTTTGAAGTAAATTCAACAGCAACGAGACCCTACGAAAATCCATTCACTGTTTTAACAAGGGGTCCCAGAAGACTGCAGCTAATTCTTTTAATGTAGTAGGAATAATAGGAAACAATTTAGCACGATGTGAGATGTTAGACGGTTTACCTTTTTGACAAAATTGCAAATAGACAAAACACTCTTAATTCTCTTTGCCATGTTGTTAAAATAACAAGTCGTCGGAAGAATATGATTACAGTTTCGTGGACCAAAATGTGCGTAGCTGAAATGAATATACCAGATGAGCTTATTAACTAAATCGTCAGGAATACAAAGTGTCCATAGCTTGTCAACAACAGTACAACTTTTCAAGAGTATGTTATTTCTAACCAGACAATAGTAACGAATCTGCGTGTGTGTCTTCTCATGCCATTTACTTTTAATGTTTTTTAAGATCCTCGTCATGCTCATGAACAATGAGCTTTAAAGATGCAGTGACGAGGTTTTCAGAAGCTACTTTTTGAGTGTAAAGAATACTGAAATTTTTCTCAAGGTTAGTTTCTATGTTGCTTATCTCAAGGCTAACCGCTGCATGTGAAAGTGCGTCCTCAACAATGTTTTCCGTGCCAGGAATGTAGACTACGGTGAATCAGAATTCTCGCAGAAACAATGACGACCGTTTCAACCTGTCACGATTTAATTTTGAAGACGTAAGAAATTTCAGTGCTGGATGATCACTATAAACTTTTACATGTTTGCCAGAAAGAAAGAAACGAAATTTGTCAAATTCCCAAACGATAGCTAAGTGGAATAATGATGGAATAATCTTTCTCAGACTTCGTTAGCACGCGTCTGTCAGAAGCGATGGCTTTCTAAACAGTTATGACTTTTTCCATAGCTTCTTGAAATAAATGGGCACCAAGACCAACTTTAGAAGAATCCGTACTAAGACAGAAATCCTGTGGCAGATCTGGGTGAGCTTATATTGGAGCGTTATGTAGTGGTTCTTTCAAAGATTCAAATTCCAAATTCACCTTTCCGTCCCAGTTCCAAACAGTGTTTTTGCCAGCGAGAAAATAAAGTTTTTGAATTACTGAAATTTGCATATTTAGGAAACGACGGTAGAAATTCAAGAGACCTAGAAAACTGCCAACTTGTCTTTTTGTGGATGGAACAGGAATAACTCTGATTGCTGCCAGCTTTTCAGGATCCGGCTGAATGCCCTCAGGAGAAATAATGTGACCCAAAAACTTCACCTTTGTCCTACCGAATTCTGATTTTTCCTATTTAACTGTAATTCCAGATTTAGCAAAATTACGTAACAAACTGTTAAGGATACGATTATGTTGTTCCAAAGAGGCTTCTGCTATTAAAATATCGTCCATGTACGAGGTGATGTGCCGTTTTAAAAACTCAAGTAAAATGGAATTCAGCCCACAAATGAATGCTGCGGAAGAAATGTTCCAACCAAAGGGAAGTTTCCGAAATTGGTAACAAACGCCGAAACGAAGAAAAGCCGTATATTTTCTATCCTCCGCATGAAGTTCAGTTCGATAAAAGCTGGATCTGAGATCAATAGAAGGCAACACTTTTACGCCATTGAAATTTCGAAGTAGGTCTTCCAACGTTTGCGGCACGTCTGTTTCAAGAATGATTATGGTATTTATTTGTCTGTAATCTAAGATAGGCCCGATCGATCCGTTTTTCTTCTCAACAACATGTAATGGATTATTATATGAGCATACCGCTGGTCCAATAATGCCCTCATCAAGCATAGATTGTATTTCCGTTCTAACACGGTCCCTATAATGTGCCGGAATTACGTATGGTCTGACGCAAAATTTTGTATGTTCACGAACACGAAATTTCTACTGAAATACTTTAATTTTTCCTGTTTTGTGAGTAAAAACTGTGAAATGAGCTTTTAAGATGTCAAAAAGGTCCTGCCTATCAGTACCATTACAGTTCTTAATTGCTTGAATTTTTTTCTGAATTAAAACGTTAGTGTCTACTACGTCATCAATATCATCTCTGTCAATACCTGCAAAGTGATTATTAGTGTCAAATTCCGTCGAAAGTTCCAAACCGTGATCTGACAAAAGATAAAGCTGATTTTTTGCCTCGTCATGGTTTGACAGCCAATCTTCAATTTTCAAAGCTGTTGAATTACCTTCATTCTCCAAACTTATTTCAGTGCCATGAAAGTTTAAAATTGCTTTACACTCATTCAAAAAATCTACACCTCACATAATATCCGTCAACAATAATGGAACAATAAGGAACTTCTAGATAAATCTGTGGCTTTGACAAAAGAATTGTAAGTTAGTTTGTTGGCGTCCATCTACACTTTTTCCAAAAACGGCACATTGCAAATTAATCTTATGTAAAGGAAGTGTGGCGCAATCGTTCGATTTGTTGCAATTATTGAAAGCTGTTTCACTACTTACCGAAATAGGACTGCCGGAGTTAATATTTCCCTAAATTTTTTGTCATTTGTTGTGATGTGAATTACGGGATATGCAGTATTGTTCTGCTTCATGTCATGTTCCTGGAGTAAAATGTCCCTAATGTCTTCCATTTTCACATAATTGACAGTCATGGCAGCTATGTGGTCAGCTTCACAAGTATGTTTTGTGGCTGCCTGCGGTGCGCGAGTCATTGTCTATTATCCCTTTGTTGTCGAGCGTCGTTACAGGGATTTGGAGGTCTAATTTCTACAATTTCAACTTTTCGCGAGGGCCAATGGTTGTCATATGAGTGGTGAATATTTTTGTCAAGATTTGCATTTTAACAGCAGACTTGTCGTGTTCGGTTACTGTTTTTGTCGTCACGAAATTGTGATAGAAGTGTGCTGTAGTTGTTGTTGTTTTCCTGTTTCCGCATCATACGATTATCTGTGTCGATTTCCACTTCCTGCAAAAGTCCCTGAAAAGCTTCGATATCATCTTTAAAACATCCAGCCAAAACAATATGTCTTAAGTGTTCAGGCAATTTAATTAAACGAACGTGAATAAGTTCCGAGGGGCTGTATGGGTTTGACAAATACTGTCTCCTGTGTAACATATCTTAAAAATATTTTACAGGGCTGGAAAATTCGTACGGTTGGTGATGTTTCATCATTATAATACTGTGTTTTACTCGAACTTGGGTAGCATGAGACCAGTATACAGAAAGGATGGCATGACAACAATCTCCTTCACCGTGACAGTCGCGAGTAACCGATCGCATTCTTACAGTTGGTTCATTTTATAAATAGCCACATATAAATTCTAATCTACGCTCTAATGATCAATTAGAAGGAGAAAAATGAGAAAATTGATGAAGCCAAGCTTTTGGATGTATGTCATTAGTAGAATTCTTGAATGTTTTAAATTTACGCGTTGTTATGAAAAGCTTATAGTCGAAGTCATAATGTCACCCAGTCGCACATCGGTCATAGATACGTCGTGTCGGCGGTTCCAGCTCAAGGCTTGGTACACCCTGCTGACTCCTTTCACGATCTCCGAAGTACCATGTTTTATTACCGTGATGCTTTCCCATATTTGTAAATCCCTCTCCCCGTGTCGGACCGCGAGTATCCTCTGAAATATGTAATTCTCTTATCACCTACGCCAACTGATGTAGTACGTCCCGTATTTCACTTTTGTGTTGCGTATTAACTTGTTTCTGACTGTGTTTAAATGACCTAATTTCCCCGTACTCCTCTGTGTCAGTAAAGGCTACCGGTCTTGTAGCATTCAAATCATCATCTACCTTCGGAGATAAATTTGTTAACTGATCCGAAAGTTCGGCTACTTTTACCGATAATGAGCAGATTTTGTCCGTGTGTTTTTGTGAGCCTAGTTTTAGAGGGTCAATTTGTGTCTTAATCCTATGTACTGTGTCCTTTAAGTTTTCCTGATTTTTTACGAGTTGTGCTGCCTTATCGGTAGTGCAGCAGCGTCAATTTTAGCTTGCAAGGTGTCGTGATTTTGGTGTACAATGTTCTGCAGTTCTTGTTTTGCTGTTTCATAGCTCTGTAATGTCCCTTCATGTGTCGAAAGGCAGACTGAAAATGCTCACAAATTTGTGTTTTTACGCCTTGTTTTGATATTTCGATTCGATTTTGTGTATCTCAGCGGTTAAATCTTCATGCGTTTGTTCAAGGGATTGTTTAATTTCATCAGTTACGTCTAACTTTTGAAGCTGTAGCTTTGTTTCTTCCTCTGTTTAATCAAACTTTTGAATTAATTGCAACAACAATGCGTTAGTGATTGAAACATGTTCCTTTGAGTTTTTCGTCAGTGCATTTGCACCGGCAATATTCGTATTTTAAAAAACAGAGAGTGTGTCTTGACTTAATGGAGAAAAGTGTATTGCTGCAAAACCTGAATCTACGGTATTTGCAAGATTTTGTTCTGTTATTTCACATTCCTGAGGCGAACTGTTACCGACCGATCGATCGTCAATAGTTCCCTGTTCACTGATTGTTTCAATTTCTACCCCGTTATTTACTGTCTGGTCCATGACCCTATGCACTATTACCAAATTAATGTCTTGGACATTTGTCATTTCGTTACTAGGTGGTGCAAACAAGCTTCGCTCGTCGTCACTGTCATTTCTCAATTTGCTTTGCAGCCTAGTGTTACGCTTTTCCTGCCTCCTAGTAGTTAGAGTCTATAGTAGTTAGAATCTTTTTATTTATCTGGCTGTAGTTGCTGCTTGCTGTAGTTCGTATTATGAAGATTTTATTGAGAGGTAAATAAAAATGGGGTTCGTGATTGAAATGAATTTAGGCAATTAACAGAGACGGAGCTAGTTTCATATTTCTTTAATCTCATACTTTTTGGTCTTTTATTATTGCTAGAATTTCTTGCAATCCAGGGTCATTTTTTGTGTTAATTATTGGAAGTCACGTTGTCACTGTATAGCAGTCAGATTGCGTTGGGCATGTATATTGTGGGTAATAAAGTAACAGGTTAAGTTTGAGTTGGCTTCGTGAGTGAAAATTCTGTAGGTCAGTGTCTGAATGATAAAAATAAGTAAAAACTTAGTTTTACGACGTACAGGGCCATAAAAATTTTATTTTCTATCTATTCTATACAATGAAACCGTAAAACCATAGTGTCTTTCTGTATGGCCGTTTGCACACGCTAATCTCCAAAACTGCTGTACGAATTTTCATGGGGTTGTCACAGATAACTTGGGCGTAGTTTGGGCAACATTCAGGCTTAATTTCGTCGAAATCTCAATACTAAAAAAAGTATATAGGTATTTAAAGTTTTATCTAAAATTGTCTTCTCAGATTAGTAGTTGGAATATGTAATCATTATGGCGTAGTACATTACAGAACCAACAGATGGCGCATTGGTTTCGAGGTATACTTAGGAACAAATAGCTTTTTATCTGGATGATAGATGTGTTTCCGGAAGATTACGTTTGTGGTAGAATTAAGCGGCGCACTGCTATTTTTATGAATACCAAATAACAGTGAAATTACTTGGTTAGGATATACAGATTTACTGATTTCGCTTTGTGTATTAAAAAGTCAACGACATTGTCTTACTCCTTTCGATATGTTTTACTTACATCTTTGTTAGGAAAAAGGGATTTACTAAGTTTGCTTTGTGATATGCGTGACTACTCATTACATTTTGAGTATGTTGTGCTTACGAATAAAAATGCATTGAAAATGGTCGAGTCTTTCTGAATACCCCAGGACGCATAAAAGACTGAGGTTTATGCGGTCTCAAGAATCCAATGAAGAACGTTAGGCGAGACTTGCTGGGTCTCAAAAATATCAGGCATTAACTCGCTCTTTGCAAGGCGTGACATAATTCTGATCGAGAGCATCGTGCATTACCTCACACGGCTCAACCTTTCACTCACAGAGTCTTATACTTTTCTCCAAGGTAACGTCAAAACACTGAGGGCAAGTGGCGCAGCCGAGGGAGTTTTTATACCCTGAATGATATTTATTCCTTACCGTTTACCACTTTGATTTTTAACGTATACAATTTCCGTTGAGCGCATGTTAATCCATGATCATAAACAAAGCACAAGGCCAGACGCTGTATGTTGCGGGCGTGAACCTTAGTGTCAGCTGCTTTTCGCAGGGGCATGTCTCTGTGGTTCTCTCCCGTGTTAGTGAAGCAAACAAGCTCTTCATACATACACCAAATCACGCTACTTCGAACGGCGTACACAAAGAAGCTTTATAAGTAAAAATTAATTTCAGGCATGAGAAGTCTCGGGAACAGCTATAAATAAATATCCGGTCAATGGCGCGTTTCTCAGCTAGTACTTTATATGGTTACTGAACGATTTTAATAACTTGTAATGCTGCCACAATCTACTAATTAATTACGTTAAGGGTTTAAAACAGTAAGAAAAGTATTACCGTTAGAAACTATGCACACACAGCGTCCCTATGTTTTTCATTTCTGAGATATACGCAAGTGACTGCATCATCAGGTATAATATCCACACAATCAGTTTAATTTAAATCCACGTGCCTTGATACGCACATATCACACCGGCTCTGTTCATGTAGTATTTGAGAGGTCACTTAATGACTTGCAAAAAACATTAAACATAATGTAAAATCCTTACATACTTTCTTTGGCCGATGGTCCCCACAAAATGATGAAATACGAGTAGAAAAAGTTTATCGCTTACTACATTTTTGCTGGCAACAGGCGTTAAGTTTTAACTTATTTCTTCTTTACTACAGTCTATTCGCACTGCGTTTTGTATACGACATTGAAATATACCACTGAATGTACCTGTAAAATTATATGACTATGTGACACATAGTTAAGGAGATATAACGTCATAAACATCGAGACGAATGAAAAACAAGCGTCTGCTGAAAATGTAGCGACAAGTACCCGTACTATATTCATCCAGAGTTTCATACTGAGAGCACTTTGCAACTTCCAGCAGACTCTACACATAATTTCAAACATTTTCCAAATTTTTTTCCGGCTTGCATTCTTAACGTCATATCACGAAAGAATCGACAGACAAACATATCAAGACAATTTCAGAACAATTGGACGATTTATTCGAGAGAAAGAGATTCAGTCATTGAGCAAGTCAAGACGACTTGGTCGACCTCTGGCCCTTATGCAAGGAGTTACTAGATTTCACATTGTTTGGCAGAGTTGTTGGATGTCCTCCTGACGGATGTCGTGCCAAAATTCTGTTCAATTGGCGCGTTAGATCGTCAAAATCCCAGATGGTTGGAGTGCCCCCCCATAACGCTCCAGATGTTCTCAATTGGGGAGAGATCCGGCCATCTTGCTGCCAAGGTAGTGTCTGACAAGCACAAAGAGAAGCAGTAGAGACTCTTGCCATGTGTGGGCGAACATTCTCTTGCTGAAATGTAAGCCCAGGATGGCCTGCCGCGAAGGGCAAGAAACGGCACATAGAATATCGTCGACCTTCCGTTATGCTGTAAGGATGCTACGGAAGACAACCAAAGGCGTCCTGCTACGATGTGATATGGCACCCCAGACGGTCACTCTTGGCTCTCGAGCTGTTTGGAGGGCGACAGTCAAGTTGGTATCCTACCACTGTCCAGAGCGTCTCCACATACGCCTTCGATCTGTAATCTCATTCACTGGAGTACAGTTGTCTTCGGTAATGAGTCCCGCTTCGAATAGAGCACCGATGACCATCGAGGAGTTTCTACTGCTTATCTCCAGTCTTGCCAAAGCCACCTCAGCCAGCAAGGTCGCCGGATCTCTCCCAAACTGAGAACGTTTGGAACTTTATCTGCAGGATCTTCCAACTACCTCAGGATTCTGACTATCTAACGTGGAACTAGGACAGAATTTGGCACTATATCAGTGCCAAGCCAAATAACTGCTTGCATAATAACCTGTCCTTAATCGGGCAGGTAGGTTAGAAAATTTAAAAAGGGAAATGGATAGGTTAAAGTTAGATATAGTGGGAATTAGTGAAGTTCGGTGGCAGGAGGAACAAGACTTCTGGTCAGGTGACTGCAGAGTTATAAACACAAAGTCAAATATGGGTAATGCAGGAGTAGGTTTAATAATGAATAGGAAAATAGGAATACGGGTAAGCTACTACAAACAGCATAGTGAACGCATTATTGTGACCAAGATAGATACGAAGCCCACACCTACTACAGTAGTACAAGTTTATATGCCAACTAGCTCTGCAGATGACGAAGAAATTGAAGAAATGTATGATGAAATAAAAGAAATTATTCAGATAGTGAAGGGAGACGAAAATTTATTAGTCATGGGTGACTGGAATTCGAGTGTAGGAAAAGGGAGAGAAGGAAACGTAGTAGGTAAATATGGATTGGGGCTAAGAAATGAGAGAGGAAGCCGCCTGGTAGAATTTTGCACAGAGCACAACTTAATCATAGCTAACACTTGGTTCAAGAATCATGATAGAAGGTTGTATACATGGAAGAACCCTGGAGACACTAAAAGGTATCAGATAGATTATATAATGGTTAGACAGAGATTTAGGAAGCAGATTTTAAATTGTACGACATTTCCAGGGGCAGATGTGGACTCCGACCACAATCTATTGGTTATGACCTGTAGATTAAAACTGAAGAAACTGCAAAAAGGTGGGAATTTAAGGAGATGGGACCTGGATAAACTGAAAGAACCAGAGGTTGTACAGAGTTTCAGGGAGAGCATAAGGGAACAATTGACAGGAATGGGGGAAAGAAATACAGTAGAAGAATGGGTAGCTTTGAGGGATGAAGTAGTGAAGGCAGCAGAGGATCAAGTAGGTAAAAAGACGAGGGCTAGTAGAAATCCTTGGGTAACAGAAGAAATATTGAATTTAATTGATGAAAGGAGAAAACATAAAAATGCAGTAAATGAAGCAGGCAAAAAGGAATACAAACGTCTCAAAAATGAGATCGACAGGAAGTGCAAAATGGCTAAGCAGGGATTGCTAGAGGACAAATGTAGGGATGTAGAGGCTTATCTCACTAGGGGTAAGATAGATACTGCCTACAGGAAAATTAAAGAGACCTTTGGAGATAAGAGAACCACTTGTATGAACATCAAGAGCTCAGATGGAAACCCAGTTCTAAGCAAAGAAGGGAAAGCAGAAAGGTGGAAGGAGTATATAGAAGGTCTATACAAGGGCGATGCACTTGAGGACAATATTATGGAAATGGAAGAGGATGTAGATGAAGATGAAATGGGAGATACGATACTGCGTGAAGAGTTTGACAGAGCACTGAAAGACCTGAGTCGAAACAAGGCCCCCGGAGTAGACAACATTCCATTGGAACTACTGACGGCCTTGGGAGAGCCAGTCCTGACAAAACTCTACCATCTGGTGAGCAAGATGTATGAAACAGGCGAAATACCATCAGACTTCAAGAAGAATATAATAATTCCAATCCCAAAGAAAGCAGGTGTTGACAGATGTGAAAATTACCGAACAATCAGTTTAATAAGTCACAGCTGCAAAATGCTAACACGAATTCTTTACAGACGAATGGAAAAACTAGTAGAAGCCGACCTCAGGGAAGATCAGTTTGGATTCCGTAGAAATACTGGAACACGTGAGGCAATACTGACCTTACGACTTATCTTGGAAGAAAGATTAAGGAAAAGCAAACCTACGTTTCTAGCATTTGTAGACTTAGAGAAAGCTTTTGACAATGTTGACTGGAATACTCTCTTTCAAATTCTAAAGGTGGCAGGGGTAAAATACAGGGAGCGAAAGGCTATTTACAATTTGTACAGAAACCAGATGGCAGTTATAAGAGTCGAGGGACATAAAAGGGAAGCAGTGGTTGGGAAGGGAGTAAGACAGGTTTGTAGCCTCTCCCCGATTTTATTCAATCTGTATATTGAGCAAGCAGTAAAGGAAACAAAAGAAAAATTCGGAGTAGGTATTAAAATCCATGGAGAAGAAATAAAAACGTTGAGGTTCGCCGATAACATTGTAATTCTGTCAGAGAAAGCAAAGGACTTTGAAGAGCAGATGAACGGAATGGATAGTGTCTTGAAGGGAGAATATAAGATGAACATCAACAAAAGCAAAACGAGGGTAATGGAGTGTAGTCGAATTAAGTCAGGTGATGCTGAGGGAATTAGGTTAGGAAATGAGACACTTAAAGTAGTAAAGGAGTTTTGCTATTTGGGGAGCAAAATAACTGATGATGGTCGAAGTAGAGAGGATATAAAATGTAGACTGGCAATGGCAAGGAAAGCGTTTCTGAAGAAGAGAAATTTGTTAACATCGAGTATAGATTTAAGTGTCAGGAAGTCATTTCTGAAAGTATTTGTATGGAGTGTAGCCATGTATGGAAGTGAAACATGGACGGTAAATAGTTGGACAAGAAGAGAATAGAAGCTTTCTAAATGTGGTGCTACAGAAGAATGCTGAAGATTAGATGGGTAGATCACATAACTAATGAGGAAGTATTGAATAGGATTGGGGAGAAAAGAAGTTTGTGGCACAACTTGACCAGAAGAAGGGATCGGTTGGTAGGACATGTTCTGAGGCATCAAGGGATCACCAATTTAGTATTGGAGGGCAGCGTGGAGGGTAAAAATCGTAGGGGGAGCCCAAGAGATGAATACACTAAGCAGATTAAGAAGGATGTAGGTTGCAGTAGGTACTGGGAGATGAAGAAGCTTGCACAGGATAGAGTAGCATGGAGAGCTGCATCAAACCAGTCTCAGGACTGCCGCTTCAACACGATACCACAGTTCATCAAGAGTAGTGACGGGCGTATTGTGACGAGCCAGTTGCTCGGCCACCACTGACCAGACGTTTTCAGTTGGTGAGAAATCTGGAGAACGTGCTGGCCAGGCAGCAGTCGAACATTTTCTGTATCCGTACATTGTCCTGCTGAAATGTAGGGCTTCGCAGGGATCGAATGGAGGGTGGAGCCACGGGTCGTAAAACATCTGAAATGTAACGTCCACTGTTCAAAGCGCCGTCAATGCGAACAAGAGGTGACCGAGACGTGTAACCAATGGCACCCCATACCATCACGCCAGGTGATACGTCAGTATGGCCATGACGAATACACGCTTCCAGTGTGTGTTCAACGCGATGTCACCAAACACGGATGCGACCATGATGATGCTGTAAACAGAACCTGGATTCATCCGAAAAAATGACGTTTTGCCATTGGTGCAGCCAAGTTCGTCGTTGAATACACCATCGCAGGCGCTCCTGTCTGTGATGCAGCGTCAAGGGTAACAACTGCCATGGTCTCCGACCTGATAGTCCATGCTGCTGCAAACGTCGTCGAACTGTTCGTGCAAATGGTTGTTGTCCTGCAAACGTCCCCATCTGTTGACTCAGGGATCGAGGCGTGGCTGGCTGCACGATCCGTTACAGCCATGCGGATAAGATGTCTGTCATCTCAACTGCTAGTGATACGTGGCCGTTGGGATCCAGCACGGCGTTCCGAATTACTCTCCTGAACCCACCGATTCCATATTCTGCTAACAGCCATTGGATCTCGACCAACGCGAGCAGCAATGTCGCGATACGATAAACCGCAATCGCGATAGGCTACAATTCGACCTTTATCAAAGTCGGAAACGTGATGGAACGCATTTCTCCTCCTTACACGAGGCATCACAACAACGTTTCACCAGGCAACGCCGGTCAACTGCTGTTTGTGTGTGAGAAATCGGTTGGAAACTTTCCTCACGTCAGCACGTTGTAGGTGTCGCCACCGGCGCCAACCTTGTGTGAATGCTCTGAAATGCCAATCGTTTGCACATCACAGCAACTTCCTCCTGTCGGTTAAATTTCGCGTCTGTAGCACGTCATCTTCGTGAGGTAGCAATTTTAATGGCCAGTAGTGTCTTTATTTCCTTTTTTCTTTTTCATAAAGTGTAACTCGCTGAAATTGCCGAAGAGCCATGATGAAATCACTCACGCAGAACTTCGGCCTCTGCGGTACCAGATGGCTGTACGGTAGTTCCCACACTCGTTGTGCCCGACTGGTGCAATTAACGATGCGTGCTTTCTACGCGCGACTCTACCGGAAAGGGAAAGCCTCGCCTCGAGGGGGAGAAAACCGGAGTCAATATCGGAAAGGAAAACGAGAGGACACGAGAGGAGAGCTGCTGATTAGGTACGGAGTGGTGGTGTGGCGGCGTCGGGGCAGCCACGCGCCACGATCCGTGGCTCCGGCGCACGCAGGCGTTCGACGCATCTGATCGCTTTCACTGGCACTGCAGAGTGTAATACGCGCCTGGCCGCAGAGCAGCTGCCTCCGAAAGTATTGCCGCCAAGGCGAAGGCCCGAATCCCCAACGAGTTACCCAATTACCGAAACCGGAAACGGACCACCCAACCACAGTACGTTCGATTCGATACTGGCTGCCATCACACACGGGAGATGTGGCTGAAAGTTCCGCTTTCACGCCGTTCCTTTCTCCGCAGTGGAGCAAGCAAGACTTCGTCATTCGAAACGAATTATATTCACTGAAACAAAATGAACGGATGAGGAGGATGAAATCAATGAAGATGCAGTTATGTGAACTGCTGTAAGCGAAAACTGGTAAAAAAATGGAACCCGCAATGTAATGAAATGTTTTGGGTACTTACGCTAACAGAAACCACGTGACCACGATTCTAAGAGACGCCCACGTCTTGTTAATTTCAATTAATCAACGTGATGATGTAGATACAAACATTCGAAGGTAATAGTGGAAAAACCAACAGAAGTGGCTGTTCACAGATACTTTTGCATTTCAGATCAAGTTTCAGCAAGTTTGTTGGTCCGGTTAACGTATGAAAATAAGTACAATTAGTGACAATGCAGACGCTACTTTACACAAAAGTGTGGCTCTGCCTGCTTAATACGTGGAACCGAGACGAAAAGACTGATACAAACAGAAAATACACTAATGGCCATTAAAATTGCTACACCACGAAGATGACGTGCTACAGACGCGAAATTTAACCGACAGGAAGAAGATGCTGTGATACGCAAATGATTAGCTTTCCAGAGCATTCACACAAGTTTGGCGCCGGTGGTGACACCTGCAACGTGCTGATAGGAGGAAAGTTTCCAACCTATTTCTCATACACTAACAGCAGTTGACCGGCGTTGCCTGGTGAACCGTTGTTGTGATGCCTCGTGTAAGGAGGAGAAATGCGCACCATTACGTTTTCGACTTTGATAAACGTCGGATTGCAGTTTATCGTATCGCGAGATTGCTGCTCGCGTTGGTCGAGATCCAATGACTCTTAGCAGAATATGGAATCGGTGGGTTCAGGAGGATAATACGGAACACCGTGCTGGATCCAAACGGCCTCGTATCACCAGCAGTCGACATGACGGGCATCTTATCCGCATGGTTGTAACGGATCGTGCAGCCACGTTTCGACCACTGAGTCAACAGATGGGGACGTTTGCGAGACAACAACCATCTGCACGAACAGTTCGACGACGTTTGCAGCAGCATGGACTATCAGCTCGGAGGCCATGGCTGCGGTTACCCTAGACGCTACATCACAGACAGGAGCGCCTACGATGGTGTACTCAACGAAGAACCTGGGTGCACGAATGGCACAACGTCATTTTTTCGGATGAATTCAGGTTATGTTTACAGTATCATGATGGTCGCATCCGTGTTTGGCGACATCGCGGTGAACGTACATTGGAAGCGTGTATTCGTCGTCGCCATACTGACGTATCACCCGGCGCGATGGTGTGGGGTGCTATTGGTTACACGTCTCGGTCACCTCTCGTTCACATTGATGGCACTTTGAACAGTGGACGTTACATTTCAGATATGTTACGACCCGAGGCTCTACCCTTCATTCGATCCCTGCGAAACCCTACATTTCAGCAGGATATTGCACGACCGCATGTTGCAGGTCCTGCACGGGCCTTTCTGGATACAGAAAATGTTCGACTGCTGCCCTGGGCAGCACATTCTTCAGATCTCTCACCAACTGAAAACGTCTGGTCAATGGTGGCCGAGCAACTGTCTCGTCACAATACGCCAATCACTACTCTTGATGAACTGAGGTATCGTGTTGAAGCTGCATGGGCAGCTGTACCTATACACGCTATCCATGCTCTGTTTGACTCAATGCCCAGGCGTATCAAGGCCGTTATTACGGCCAGAGGTGGTTGTTCTGGGTACTGATTTCTCAGGATCTTTATACCCAAATTGCGTGAAAATGTAATCACATGTGAGTCCTAGTATAATATGTTTGTCCAATGAATACCCATTCATTATCTGCATTTCTTCTTGGTGTAGCAAGTTTAATGGCCAGTAGTGTGGTTAACTACAAGCTCTGGATCGTTTAGCTCCAGTACGCAGTTTTTACACTATAGCTGCTAGGTAGCTGACGATGGCAGAAATAAAATAGCGGGGAAGTCGACATGAAGTGTGCCGGAGAAATCCGATATGTGACAAAACCTGACAACTGACCCATCGCACACTTTTCATTGTGCTACAGCTACACTGTCAGAAAGTGGTTATCGCCATGCATGAACGCGCATTGTTTTCCTTTCAGTTCTTGCTCTATGGGGATAGGCAGGCTGCTGTCTCGTTGATGAACAGAATATTTAATCATAAATCAATTCTTAAATATACAGCTCTAGAAAAGACAGTATATTTACAGTGTGCAGCCGATATGTGTTAAGGCAGGTACGTCGAATTTTTTTCCATCGATGTATCATTACTTTTTTCGATTTACCGACAGGCGTAATGATAATTTTTTTAAATATCGATGTATCGGGTTCCCGATACTTTTACAAATGTTGGTTCAAATGGCTCTGAGCACTATGGGACTTAACAGCTGTGGTCATCAGTCCCCTAGAACTTAGAACTACTTAAACCTAACTAACCTAAGGACATCATGTAACCTCCCCAGAGAAATTTGAAAAGACAATAATCAAATGTTAATGGGAATACACCCAAGTGTAACCTCCCCACAAAATTTTGAATGACAATATTTAAATGTTAACGAGAATAGAACCTAGTGTAACCTCCCAGCAAATAAAATAATTGATTGACAATGACAATTAAATGAGAACTAGCAATCTGAGCCATGTGTAAGCTCCCCACAAAAATGAAAGTCAATTCAATAAAAATGAAATCTCAGTGACAATGAAAACGCAAATAGACCGAAATGTCGATCTTAGGCCCTGTTCTTACCTCAGTAAAATTGCATCTGCTCTTATTTTTCGCCATAGCTTGGAGGAAATACATCGCAAAAATTCTTTGAACTTAAGTAAATTTTTTCTTTAAGGAAATGCATGGGAAATTTTCTTTCAATAAAATGTTTGTTTTGTTAAAATGCTTGTTTTGAAAACAAAATTATTATTGGGGCGATTATTGAACAAATTAATTACACTTAAGATGCATTACATTATCAGATGAGCGCAATGCTGCTTCATTACCTTATTTAAAAAATATACCTCGTCCTGAATCATGACCAGAGTCCCATGTCGACGCCCGCCAACTCCTCACACACAACTCCGACTGTCTCTCGCGCGCTACTACATGCTCTCGCGACTCGCTACGTACAACTCCTTACTCGCAACTCGACCGCAACTGCAACTGCCGACTCCCTACATGCAACTGAACTCTCGCGCGGTCTAGCGCAGACTAGCAACGATAAATAACTCTCTGGTCAGTGATTCTGTCATGCCTCGCCATCGCTGCTACATAACATACGTGTTTCATAACCGACCACTGGGGGGCTAAAAATTTGGCAGCGATGGTGAGTCATTTGCACTTGCCATGAGCAACAAATTTTTTCTCAACTAATTAACTTTACAATTACAGCATACAGATATAGAACATGAAGGAAATATGGTGCACATGCATCAAGTACAAAACATATTAGACAATGAAAAAATGTGAGTACAAAACATATTAGCAAATCAGAAAAATGTGTATACAAATTATTTGATAGATAACAAAAGTGCACACGCACTGAAAAACTCTTTAGCATTTTCAGAACAAATAAACAGAATGGCAAAAAATCATGTTGACAAGTGACATGAGTGCACATGCACTGCAGTTCAGAACATATCAGCAAATGAGGAAATGTATATACAATGAGTAACAAATGCCATAAGTGCATACGCACTGAAGTATTGAACATATCAGGAAATCACAAAATGTATACAGGATGAGTACAGATCATATTGAAAAATGAGAAAAGTGCACAGCCACTGAAGTTCAGTAGAAAACATATTAACACATGACATAAGTGCACATGTACTGTAGTTTAGAACATATCATCAAATCAAAAAAAAAAAATGTATAAGTCATGAATACAAATCATGTAAGCAAAAATTGTTTTTTTTTTTTTTTTTACTATGTTACAAGAATTAGGATAGGAAAGGGAAGGATTGCATCATGGTTGCACACAGCTGCACTGAAAGTCCGTATCTTTCCACAGAAGTACAACACCAAGTGAGACAATCTGAAGTTCTTTTCCCAGAAGTATTTACCAGCGTAGCCACGACACTGAAATGTCGTAGTAATATTCCAGGTTTTCATTTTGTCAGTACATTAGGTACACCAAACAGTGGGACCATAATAACGTCTCCATCGCTCACGGTGGTGGATAGCATGTCGTGTCAACACCACGCTCTTACAAGGCACACCAACGTAGAATTAGTGCAAAAACCAAATATAGTGCTCCATGATCATGAGGATGTACAGGACAAATGGATATTGCAGTCATTCAGGGTAGTTAGGTCAGTAGGTGAAGGACATTAAGTCACATACTAGTCTTCATTGAGAATTACATTAGTAGTTTGCGGCATTCATAGCCCAGTTATTGAACATTTCTGTACCATGTATTTAGTATTACAGAATAATGTTCATAAAATTAACTGATTATAGCAATTATTGGCATCATGGGTAATCGTATTACCATAAACAGTGGCAATCCTTGGCCAGTAACAAAGCATATTTGGTATGACAGAATAATGTTCATCAGAAGTCATCATTGAAAAGGAGAGTCAATTATTGGCATAGCATTAACATAATTCATTTAGTTATACTAATTATTGGCACTTAGTGGCCAGTTACAAAACATCAAAAGTCATAATTGAAAACAATAGCTGATGAATTGCATAGTATTAACATAATTCATTTAGTTACACTAATTATTGGCATTCATTGGCCAGCAAGTATTGAATAGTACAACATTTTTAATTATTGGCAGTCATTGGCCTGTTACAAAACATCAAAGGTCATCATTGAAAACAGGAGCTAATGAATGGTATAGTATTAACATAATTCATTTAGTTACACTAATTATTGGCACTCAGTGGCCAGCAAGTATTGAATAGTACAAAACATTGTTCATCATTCAGTATTATTCAGAACTCTCTTAAATGGGTAGCATTATTTGGAACTGGTGATACACACTTTTTTTTTTGTTAGCAATGCATTGCTTTGGGTAATTATAAGGGAAAGCAAGAAGAGAAAAAGAAAAAAAAATGCTTCTAGGTTGTTCCTGTAAATGAAAAATGTGTAACGTCATTCGTCATGAGTCAGCTGTAGCAAGGTTGTGACACAACTTGGTAAAAAAAATGCAAGTACTAGTATAGGTTTAATAAGTAACAAGTTTAGTAAGTATCATGAAAGGCTTCTCCTGGAAAAAATACAAAATGGATTACTGAGCTGAAAGAAGAAACGCATATTATGCTGGAAAGTAGTGAACTTCGAATTAACAGGTAGTGAAATGTGTATAAAAAATGTGTTCCATAGCTGTCCTTTCCAAAACCTTCAGTCATCATACCATACGATATAAAACATACTGTCAAAACAAACTGCACCAAATACTTAAATAACTACATAGCATAAATACATAAACTTCAACATCATCCTCATCTGTAAAGAAAAAACTTCATTATCCATATTATCATAACTTCATTATTATCATCACCTGTAAAGAAAAACTTCATTATTCATAGTAGCATATTCTTCATCATTACTCTTCATCAGCATTCATTATCATCTGCAAAAAATCACTTCATTACTCATTACACAACTATTCCTTATCTCTAGCATATTTCATCACTAAAACTAAGATGTGTAGTTCTGTCTGACAGCCTGCATCGATCGCCTTGTATTCTGAAAAGAAAAATTAGTTAAGACTGCTATTCTACGATGTGTATAGTATATTCTTGTTAATGCTTGTTAATTCCGATCCATTTACTCTTCCTCATAAGGTTTTTGTATCTTCTTTCGTCTATTCCGTAGTTGAAATTCCCATTTCTGTTTAATTTATTTCCTTTACGCATCATTTCTTTCTGAAATTGATGAACAAAGATTAATGTCTTGCATTTAAATCATATACCCACTAAATAATGACTGGTTTATGGTGACATAATTAAGCATACAGCATAACATGACAGAAAACGTAATATGTCCAAAGCATAGACAGTGTTCAAAGGCAAAAATGTATAGAGAATATCACAATGCAGCAGCAAAAAAAGAAAAATGTAAAACAGTCACGATGTTGAGATATCATAGGGCAAAAAATGTCAAAGTCAACTGGTGTGTGTTATACCTTAACTATTTCACAGTGCATACAAACAAAACATGAAAACAATCGTACATACATAAGAAAGACAAAATGTGACGTTCGTTGTGTTCAGCTTGTATGTAGTGTAGTTAATAGAGGCAAGAATTAAAGACGTTAATGGAGAGAGAATTTGATAAAATTAATGCGTCACTACATAGAATTGCATAATTATTCATAAAATACGTAAGTTTGTCTGGAAAAATATGCACGGTCTGATGTGTAACGACAAGAAGAGCGACCTGCTAACCTTACCTTGCCGGGCACTTGCCAAGAAAAAATACGATAGTCATCAATAATTAGTCACATAAATATAATTGCATAAGTGGTCATAAAATGTGTAAGTTCATCTGGAAAATATGCACGGTCTGATGTGTAACTACAAGAAGAGCGACCTGCTAACCCTACCTTGCAGAGCACTTGCCAAGAAAAAATACGATAGTCATCAATAATTAGTCACATAAATATAATTCCATAAGTGGTCATAAAATGTGTAAGTTCATCTGGAAAATATGCACGGTCTGATGTGTAACGACAAGAAGAGCGACCTGCTAACCTTACCTTGCCGGGCACTTGCCAAGAAAAAATACGATAGTCATCAATAATTAGTCACATAAATATAATTGCATAAGTGGTCATAAGTGGCATTGTAGCACGTTAAATCATAAAGTGGTTTCATTCAATAAAGGGTTTAATGTTCGACACATGGTGGTTGCCCTTACTTTTCCCGGTTCTCAAAGTTTCGACGTGTACAACATTGGGGTGAGGAATGCTGCGAATCCGATATGGACCTGCGTATAGAAGTTCAAATTTACTGCACTTACCTTTTATTCTGCTGGATACATAGTGTGTACGTACTAATATCTTCTGTCCAATGTGAAAGTCACGGCGTGTACAAACCTGTTTTTGCTGTCTTTTTCGCCGCTCTGCGGCACGTTTGATGTTGTTTAGCGCAATGTTAATTATTTCATGCTGTCGTAATCGACGAGATGTAGGAAAGTGTACTAATTCCTTAATTTTGTTAGGTGGTTCAGCATTTTTCAGTATAACAGACGGAGATAGCATAGTGGATTCATTTGGTATGGAATTAATTACATCTTGGAAGGAGAATATGTGTGTATCCCAATCAATATGTCTTTTGTGGCAGTATATTCTACACAGTTTACCAATTTCTTTCATTAATCGTTCACAAGGGTTCGAGGAAGCTTGGTACCTGGATATATAGATCGGAGAAATGTTTCTAGCTCGTAACATACGTGTCCATGTAGCAGAACGATCTTGCGATCCATTGTCAGAAATTACTTTCAACACATGCCTGCATGAAATAGAAAATGTTTTACAAATGCTCTCGAAACGGTTTTAGCAGTAGCTTTGCGTAACGGAGTGAAAGTAACAAATTTTGAAGTGAGTTCAACAGCGACAAAGATGTAGCAAAAACCTCTATTAGTTTTCGGAATTGGACCAAAAATGTCTACTGCGGCCATGTGTCTTAATTTAACAGGTACAATGGGATATAATGGAGGAATATGTGAAGTGGTGTCTGACTTAGCTTTCTGGCAAATTTTACATGACGCTAAAACTCGTCGTATACGTTTCCCCATATTGGCAAAATAACAGTTCTGTCTCAATATAAGAAAACATTTTCTTGCTCCGTAATGTGCGTAACTTAAATGCGTGTACCAGATTAATTTGTTAACCAGTTCGTCAGGAATGCATAATAACAAATTGTTGCTGTCAGGATGAGAGCGGCGAAACAGAATGTCGTTGCGCACAGGGTAATGGTTTCTAATCGTAACATTATTCTTATTTTGCCAGAGGTGTTTAATTTCTTTCCACACATTGTCTTTACT
The DNA here is from genome assembly GCF_021461385.2 of Schistocerca piceifrons. Taxonomy (NCBI): domain Eukaryota; kingdom Metazoa; phylum Arthropoda; class Insecta; order Orthoptera; family Acrididae; genus Schistocerca; species Schistocerca piceifrons. Next base: position 680,704,013 of record NC_060141.1, on the reverse strand, counting down.
TTGCTCTTTTGCTATGTCCTGTAATGACGACGAAATAAAATTTTCAAATGCAACTTGCTGAATGTACATAACGCTGAAATTTCCTTTGGTTGCGATGTCTTGCTGATTGTTGCTGAGAGAACGAGAAAGTGCGTCTGCTATATCATTTTGTGTGCCGGGAATGTGAACTATTGTAAAATTAAATTCCTGTAAATAAAGTTTCCATCTGCTTAATCTGTCGTGAGTAAATTTAGCTGAAAGTAAGAATTGTATCGCTCTGTGTAAACGGTGGTGTGTCTTCCATAATGAAAATGCCAAAATCTCGTAAAAGCCCAAACAACACATAACGTTTCCAGTTCTGTAACAGAATAATTTCGTTCAGCAGGTGACAGAATGCGGCTTGCAAATGCGATGTTTTTAATTGCTGTTGAGCCATCTTCTTCAATTTCCTGAAAAATATGTACGCCTAAAGCGGTGTTGGAACCGTCGGTGGCAATGGAAAAATTTCTGGTAAGATCTGGGTGCGATAAAAGTGGAGCATTCAACAAAGCATGTTTCAGGTTCACGAATTCAGAATGTGCTTGCTTATCCCAGGACCAAATAGTGTTTTTACCTGTCAATTGGCATAATCTAGGTGTGTCTAAAGCAGAATGATGAATAAATTTACGAAAAAAGTTAATTAAGCCCAAAAAACTGCGTAGTTGCTTCTTCGTTGTTGGAACAGTAATGTCACGTAAAGCTTGAAATTTTTCCGGATCAGGCGCAATGCCTTCTGCTGAAATTACGTGTCCAAGAAATTTTATAGAAGTTTTGCCAAAGTGCGATTTACTGAGGTTAACTGTGAGTCCTTGTGCATGAAAAGTTTGCAACAGTCGTTCTAAAATCACATTGTGTTCAGACCAGTTAGCTTCTGCGATAAGAATGTCATCTACGTACGTCGTAATTCTGTCTTTAAGTTCTGTCGGAAGTAATGTGTTCAAACCGCGAATAAAAGCTGCAGAAGAAATAGTTAAGCCGAATGGTAATTTGCAAAATTGATAACAGTCGCCAAAGCAGAGAAAAGCTGTATACTTTCTGCAATTCGGATGAAGCTGAATTTGCCAAAATCCCGATTTCAAATCTAATGTGGAATAAATAAAAGTACCGTGAAATTTCTGTAGTAGTTATTCTAGTGTCTATGGTCGATCTGTTTCATTAATAATAATGTCATTAATGTGACGCGAATCAAGTACAAGGTGAAGTGAGCCATCCATTTTCTTAACAATATGCAGCGGGTTTATGTACGGACTAACTGCCGGTTCAATAATTCCTTGGTCGAGCATATCCTGCAATTCTTTTTTAACTTGTTCTCTGTGGATATATGGAATGGGATAATGCTTTGCTTTAAATGTGTCGTGCTGTTTGACTTTAAATTCATACATAAATCCGGACATAGTACCAGGAATGTTGTCAAAAATTGGAGCTTGCTGTAAAAGAATTTTGCGTAGTTGCATGCGTTCGTCGTCTGTATTTGCACTGCTCTGTTTAACTTTATCAGAAATCATCTGCATTACGTCGTAGTCAGCTTCGTCTGGAGTATTATAGTTATGTACGTACGTATCAGTGAACAATGTGGAATTACAGTCTATGTTACGTGATACGGAAATGACCTCAGTACGATTAATTGTTTGTTCTTCCGCAGATAATGAGTGCTGAAATTCTAACGCAAGTTATACTTTTTCATCCTTTAACATTAAATAGGAATTATGAAAATCAATAACTGCGTCGTGTTGTACCAGAAAATTCGTACCTAAAATAACGTCTGTTGTCAATAAAGGAACAATCCAAAAATTTGAGTGAAATGTGTGTCCTGCAATACAAAATGATAAATGCGTCTGTAATGTAACGTCTACACATTTACTCGATACTGCTCCTTTCACTTTCGTTTTGCCTAATGGTAATGTAGGATACGTATTCTCTTTGTTACACTCATTGAAAGTTTCTTCATTTATTACTGACATAGGTGATCCAGAATCGATTACTGCTGAAAATATCGATGAACCAATTTTAATTTCGCCACACACCGTCAGGTGGCTTGCGGAGTATGGATGTAAAAGACTATCTCTGATGTTGTCAAAAGTAATAACATTTTCGTGAACAACATTTTGCGTGTCTAAAGTAGTGCTTGTGTTACTGGAAGATGCGACCTGTACAGTATCTAGTCAGATTCTATGTGACGTGTTGTTATTTTCAGGAGGATGTTGTGGCATTTCTACTATTTGAACTGTTCTGTTATTTCTTCCGGACGTATTACGCTCTGGATGATACCTACTGTCGGGTTCATTCATTAGAATATGTTCTTGTCGATAATTTTGCTGTTGGTATGACCGACTGTTGTTAGATGTACGCTGATAATTGTGCTCATCATTTTTACGTCTGTCGTGATAGTCATTCCTATACGGTGCATTGCGATAGGAGTTGAAGTATTGTGTTTTTTGCACGTAATTATTTCATTGCCGGCGTGCATTACTATTTGTTGCACCAGGGACTATACGTCCACGCAGCGAAACATTAAAGTTATGATGACCTTGCGCATTACATTGTTGGTTAGGTATGCTAACCGGCTGGTTTTGTTGCTGTTGTTGTGAAAAACCTCTATTGTTACAAACATGTGGTTCCTGATGCTGAAAATTTTGACGATATGGATAATTGGAATTTTGTCTGTTATTAAAGTTTTGGTGGTTGTCATTCCTAAAGCGTCTGTTACTTTTACTATTAAAATTACGTGACTGATCGTAATTGCTGTACGTTTCTTGGCCTTGGTTGTTATATGAAAAATTTTTGTTTACGAAAGAATAATCTGATTGCTGCACTTCTAAAAGCTGCAGCAGATCCCTGAATGCCGAAATATTTTCTTTTTGCTGACCCGTTAGAAGTGACACTCTTAATGACTGTGGTAATTTAGAAATGCATAATTGTATCAGTGCAGATTCACTTTATGGTTCACTTAGGTACTGGTTTTGTTGGACCATGTTCTTAAAAAATTGCGTGACACTGGGAAAATTTGTGTTCTCATAATTCGGTAAGCTAATTAGTTGATCTATAATTCTGCGCTGTGTCGTCTTCGACCAATACGCTGACAGAAAAGCATTCTGAAACTCTTCTACTGAATAGCATTGCCTTGCGATCGGCCTCATACGAGTTGCCGGTTCGCCTTCCAAAAAACTGCAAATAAATTCAAGTTTATGCGTAACGGGCCAAGTCGGTGGAAAAGCAAAGCTAAACTGTTGTATCCAATCAAGCGGATGAATCTGTGTTCTGTCATTTTTAAACACTTTAAATTTTCTCACTGACAGAAAATGTTTGTAATCAAAATTATCGTCTCTGTATGATGGAACAGGTTCATGATTGTAAGAGAATCTATTTGTCTGTGTCTGTTCGGAATCTAAGTCCCGTACTCTCTGTAGATTACCCAAATTATACGCGCTGCGTGAGTCTGACAAATGTTCACAAAATGGCGTCTGCTGTGATGTGTTATTAACTGAAATATTTTTTATCTCTGTTACCTCTTGCTGTAAACTTGACAATTTTCTACGAAAGGTGTTATTAGATGAATCAATCTCAATGATTGTCTGTTGTAGATTTTGAAATTCAGGTGTTTGATTAAATGAAACCGGTGAAGTATCGTCTGATTTGCTGTCATTATTATTTTCAATAACGTCAATACGACTGGGCAATTCATCATATTTCTCAGTCAGTATTTTTACCTGATCATCGTTCTTAGTGTCAGAAGCATTAATCTGTTTTTGTAATTTACGTGTGGTTTCGTTCAATTTTTTAACGTCAGCTTTGACGACATTGGAATCCTGTGTTAGTTCTAATTGTTCGAGTCTGTCGGTCACTGTTTGAAAATCTACTGAGTGTGTATCTGTTTTTGATTTAAGGTCAGAAATCTCATCACGTAATTCTGCGTTCAACTGTTCGATGGTATTAATTTTGTCGGACACTGTAGCAATATTGTTGTCTACGTATGTTTTTGCCTTCGTAAACATTTTACGTTTATCTTCATGTCTCTGTGCTGTGATTGTTTCCATTACTTGACGTTTTACTTTATTTTGATCCTGAATAAATTTACGGAAACGCGTATCACTGTTTTGTATGTGGTGATTAAAGCGCTCGTCAATTTGAGTGTTCTGTTGTTCGAATTTCGCGTCTATCTTTGCATCCATTGTCCGCGAAAGTTCTGATGTCATTGCTTTAAACTCGTCGCGTAATTGTGTAGCTTTTTCAGAGCATTGTTTAGCGACTCCGCTAATTTCGTCTCTAAGTGTTTCTGTTGCAGCTGTTAGCATTTCCCTTAATTCTTGCGCAGCAGATCTAATTTCTTCGCTACTTTTTCTTGAACAAGCCTCAATTTCCTCGCGTAACTGTTCCTTAGTATCATGACACTGCGCAGCAACGGCTGTAATCTACTCGCTAAGCCGTCTAGAATTGTTGTCTAATTTTTCATTAAGGCTGTCATGTTTTTCATTAAGCTGTTTGATCTGTTCACAAAGCTGTCTGGAATTGTTGTCTTGTTTTTCACTAAGTTGTTTGAGATCTTCTTTAAGGCTGTCTTGTTTTTCATTCTGTTGTTTCGTATTTTCATTAAATTCGTTCTTAAACTGTAGCAAAACTGCCATAAATTGATCCAAACCAAAAGTAGCTGTTGCATTCTCAGTGCTCTGTGAGGGAGTACACGCAATTGTCACGTTTTGTGTGACCATTTGGTCATTTTGCGGTTTACAAAAAGATTTGTCAGTCGAACGTACACTGTCAGTCACTATTTCGGAATTAAATGAATCTGTCGTACTTTCAGTACACTGACCGTTTTCATTCGAAAAATTTGTCTGTACGTTACTTGAATTTTCCAAACCGGTTGTGTTAAGCTGGGCAGCACTCATTACAATAGAGCGCCCCACATCATCAATTGTCGTTAAGTTAACAGACGAGACACTTGAGTTCCTTTGTTCATCACTAGCATGATTGTCAGTAAACGGTGAATTGTCATAATTACACTGCGCATCACAAGCACTATCGGTGAAGTTGCTTAAGTTGGTAATTTCATTCATTATACCTCGCGATACACTATTCACAGTCTTTCGCGGCATCTTTACAGTAGTCACAATTATTCACAAATGAAATAAGCACAATGCAAAAAGCAACAAACACTAATACAACAGAGCAAAGAATTGCCGATGATCTGAGGAAAGAAATTCACAAAATTAGTAAAAGCGTTGCGCCAAATGCTAATTATATTTAAGCAAATAAGAGCAGATATCTGACTGTTTCTTAGAAGATTCCCAAAGAAATACGATCCTGGCCGGATGTCGCCAAGTGTAACCTCCCCAGAGAAATTTGAAAGACAGTATTTAAATGCTAACGAGAATAGAACCTAGTGTAACCTCCCAGCAAATAAAATAATTTATTGACAATGACAGTTAAATGAGAACTAGCAATCTGAGCCATGTGTAAGCTCCCCACAAAAATGAAAGTCAATTCAATAAAAATGAAATCTCAGTGACAATGAAAACGCAAATAGACCGAAATGTCGATCTTAGGCCCTGTTCTTACCTCAGTAAAATTGCATCTGCTCTTATTTTTCGCCATAGCTTGGAGGAAATGCATCGCAAAAATTCTTTGAACTTAAGTAAATTTTTTCTTTAAGGAAATGCATGGGAAATTTTCTTTCAATAAAATGTTTGTTTTGTTAAAATGCTTGGTTTGAAAACAAAATTATTATTGGGGCGATTCTTGAACAAATTAATTACACTTAAGATGCATTACATTATCAGATGAGCGCAATGCTGCTTCATTACCTTATTTAAAAAATATAACTCGTCCGGAATCTTGACCAGAGTCTCATGTCGACGCCCGCCGACTCCTCACACACAACTCCGACTGTCTCTCGCGCGCTACTACATGCTCTCGCGACTCGCTACGTACAACTGAACTCTGTCGCAACTCGACCGCAACTGCAACTGCCGACTCCCTACATGCAACTGAACTCTCGCGCGGTCAAGCGCAGACTAGCAACGATAAATAACTCTCTGGTCAGAGATTCTGTCATGCCTCGCCATCGCTGCTACATAACATATGTGTTTCAATCACACACATCCATGCCCGAGGCAGGATTCGAACCTGCGACCGTAGCAGTCGTGCGGTTCCGGACTGCGCGCCTAGAACCGCGAGACCACCGCAGCCGGCTTTTACAAATGTCATCAGTCCTAGATAGTAATATACAAGGTCGTTGTAATTAAACTTTCGCTACGAGAGAGGGTCTCCACGAAAAACGGGTGACCGTAGGACAATGAAATTTTATGGAAATGTTTGTAAGGACGAGCGGAACTGAAATAACGAATAAACCACTGAAAGAAACACGTTTTAATTTACGCATGAGAGGGTAACATATGTTAACTGCATACCATGTTTACGTTTGGCGTTACAAACATTGCTCAATATGACGCCCCTCTGCATGCACGACAGCCGCACAAAAGATACTATTTCACAGTTATTCGCATCGTTTTTCGAACGGTAGACCATTGAATGTTCAGCTGTCGTGGAGCAGCTCTTGCACTGCTTGAAGATCACGCATTGCATCCAGCATTCTCAGCTATGGCAACAGTAATTCGAACTTCTGAATCATGTTCTTCAGCTTCGGTGCAGAAAGAGGAACTTCCCATATTCCTTTAACGCCTCGATACTCCCGAAGAGCAGCAGCGCTATTACTGTTGTTTTGATAGAACGAGTAAAGCCCTGCTCACCTTGTCCAGTCTCATGGTGACTGTCTGCAGCTGTAAAGCACACTGCTGCTTCTGTTGAAACACTGCGTCGCTGTACTAGTACCGGCGTCTACCGAGAAGTCAGGACACAAAAACTAGTAACAACGCAAACCCTGCAGGGCGGAATTCGATCATCATTCCTACAATGTTGGGTACGCATACAGTAAACAGTTTCCCGTCTGTACTGGCTCAAGTAGCGAAAATTTAATTATAGCCAACCTATACATGCGTGTGAATATTGCTCTGCCTCATGTGGATTTGGATTTGTAATTGAGTGGAAGATATCACACTCTTCTGACGCTCATAACTACTGCTTTCTGCACATGGAGCAATACAGTATAGCGTGACTCATCACAGTTTGTCCACGGCGGAGTGGAACATTGTTTACAGTTCGTGACTGGCTGTTGAAGATGGAGCATTGCTCGTTACGGCAAATTGTATACATGCATCTAATGTGTGATGTAACTGGATGTACTACCCGGGAAGCCTAACAAATGCAGAGAACAACGTTTCGCACAAGCGTCAAATTAACTGGAAGATACCTGCTCACAGACGATAAAGCCACAGAGAGTTGATAGAGGTCATCGGCAAACAATTGCTCTCACAGTAGGACTTGAGGATGTCGCGTTGTATCCTGAGAGACAAGACTAATATTCATAATAACATCAGTTCAAAAGTGTAGATTCCACTGTCGTCGATCCGTATAGAATATTGGTGTCGGAAAAATCGTTGTGTTGCTGCAAATACTAGTTGAAATTAAAAAGTATAAAATACTTCTGATGCACAAAAAAACGCACTTACATAGTACAAATATGTACCACGTGCCGACTGTAGTAAACATACCAACTTGAAGGAACAATTACCACTATGTAGTAAATATGTACCCCCTACACTGAAAAATCGGTTCAAGAATTTATTTTACGAGAATAGTTGAGTTCGCATTCGCGTACTTCACTATATATTAAAATATTTGAATTAAAAAGCATATTGTAAATGACTTATTTGGTTTTAGAGAAACCCTTGTAAAAGTACATTGCAGTAATGCACTTAAAGGAAGCGGAAAGTTTACGTTAAGTGCTGTCTCTTGTTGTCCGACTCCGTAGCTGAGTGTTCAGCGTGTATGATTATTCTGCGGCTGAACCGAGTTCGATTCCCGGTACTACGATCGATTTGAATGGAGTAAACTCAGCCTCATGAAGCCAACTGAGGAGCTTCTTGACTGAAAAGCTTCATCCCATACACCTCCGTACCGCATCCAAATGACATTGGTAGAGGATGACGCGGCGATCGGTCGGTTACGGTTGGCCCGTCTAGGTCAGAACACGGAGGTTTGTTCTGCTGTTTTTCTTGTTATCGGGTGAAATACTTGCCCCTTAGAGCTTTCGTTTGAATTTTATTTTATACTCAAGTTGGTGCCTGAAAACTGTGTGATCTGCACATTTTGCCTTGTATTCTAAGTAATTCCTTCTATCTTCAAGAATTCCTTGTATATGTGTAGGGAATTCGGAAAGTAGGTCAAAGATGTCTGAGCTGTGCTGCGGCTCGGGTTGGTGCTGTTTGTAGGTTTCCGCCGTCTGTTGCAGGCCAGACGGTATCGTTTAGTTGACATTGTTGCCGTTGTTTGTCTCCTTCTCGTGCTGACTGGCGCCACTCGGTTTCGGAAGCGTTGCCTGTGCACTAGGGGCAACAGAGGCGGTTATCGATATGTAGTACTGTTGCCTTATCCTTGGGGCGACGTCGTTGTTTTCCGGGTCGTGTGAGTGTGTCAGTTCAGGTGGGGCTCAGGAGGAGCCAGGTCTGCGCAGTGCGGAAAACACGCTGGGACCGCTGGCGGCACGCGTGGACAGCCAGATGGAAGGGCTGTTATCACGGGGGTTTCATTAGTCATTCTTTAGACTGCCACTGGTCTGAGTTACCATCTTGTGAAATGAATGTTACTGTTGATTGCCTATCTCATCGCTCGAGAAAGTATTTGTTGCCGGATATTCTCAGAAGTCGATTCCTGGAACACCGTCTGGATCAGTTGCTGGATGTTTTAACTAACTTTTGCTATTGTATTTGCTGTTTTACAGCAGGTTTTAAAATTTTTTATATTATTGCCATTCCTGGCATGTAAGGCCTTTAGTCGTGATCATGATCATTTGGCTTAAAATTCAAACTTGGTATTTGTATTTTAGCAGTAAGCCTTAAAACCTTATTTACTGCCATTCCTGGTGTCCGATTCTTTCTGCTGTGTTTGTGGCGACTTACCTTAATATTTCAATGCCTGTAAGCTGTAAATTGTAGCGAGTTCTTAAAAAGTTCTTCATTTATTGCCATTCTTGGCGTGTAAGCCCTTCTGCCCAGACCACAATGGCTTGCTTTTAAAATATTATCTGTTGTATCTGTATTTAATTTTGATTTGCTACATTGTAACTCACTGACAACACTGTTATTTACACTGTTGTTTATTCCTTCATTAATAACGAGCGGTATTCTGTATTTATTGTTGAGACTGGAATTACTGGTTTAAAATAAATTGTGTATAATTGTAAAAGGCAACCAATAGCAGCTGATTACGGCCCCGTCCACAATCGTAACTGAATCCTGCCTTACTCTGACTGTCAGGTGTCAATGTCGGTCCACATTAAGACCATAGCGCAGGGAGAGTGGCGTATTATCAGAAAATAACACTTGATCCAGGTTTGTTGTAGACACGGCTCTACTGTGATACGGATAACAGGTACATTACAGTGTGGGTGTGAAATGGCGCGGCTACTGGAAACGTACTCCAAGTGACAGAAAGAATCATATGGGCAAAACGTCGAAATACGGCAGATGTTCACCTCGAAGTTTTGGCGGTATATGGACGAAATGCATCGTCACATCCGGCTGTAGTGAAATGATGCCAACAATGTTATCAAAGCCGCATAGACGTAGGTGATGCTGATTGGTAAGTCCGTACTCTGCTCTGTGCGATTCACATCTTTCCGGAAAGCCGGAAAATCGAGTGGGGGAAGAGATTTCCCAATCACGAGGACACTCACACAGTGGTGACGGGTGGTCGGTAACCAGTGAGCGTATTTCTATCTTCGAGGAACTGAACAGAGACCAAGTAGTGACAAGTATGTTTGTCACTTTGAAGTGTAGCGCAGCATTCAATAAAAGTGGTATTGTATTGTATTGTATGTTAACCGGGGACCTAGAAACGACGGAGAGGCTCCGTCCCCGCCGCAGTCGCAGTGGTCCACAACTCCACGACGACTACCGCAGTCCACTTCACCCCTCCGCCGCCCCTCACCGAACCCAAGGTTATTGTGCGGTTCGGCCCCCAGTTGACCCCCCAAGGGAACGTCTCACACCAGACGAGTGTAACCCCTATGTTTGCGTGGTAGAGTAATGGTGGTGTACGCGTATGTGGAGAACTTGTTTGCGCAGCAATCGCCGACATAATGTAACTGAGGCAGAATAAGGGGAACCAGCCCGCATTCGCCGAGGCAGATGGAAAACGGCCTAAAAACCATCCACAGACTGACCAGTTCAACGGACCTCGACACAAATCCGCCGGGCGGATTCGTGCCGGGGACCAGGCGCTCCCTCCCGCCCAGAAAGCCGTGCGTTAGACCGCACGGCCAACCGGACGGGCTTCAATAAAAGTTACCTGACTTACCATAATAATGTCAGAAGTCACCTCATTCATGAAGTCAAACCTTGTGATTCTTGACGTTTTCTCGGCGTAATGAGTATTCAAAAGGTTTCGGGATAGCACCTAGATGACATCGAAATCGTCCCAGGCGATTTCTGCATGAAAATCAATCTGGTGTCTTCAGGAGGGTTTTATACCACACTGTAAAACAAACCTGAAGATGGCCGAATGGTTGTCATGCAGAAATCGCGTGGCAACATAACGACGTCATCTGGGTGCAGTTCTGATACGTTGTAGAATAATCACTGCCTTGCTGTGCTGTTTGTTACCGTTGTTTCGATCATATCACGATATAGGTATCTTTTCAGGTATTTGCTGCGATGTAAAAATACAGTGGCAGCTCGCGCAAGTTTTGATCAATCTGCTACAACGTGGTGGCCCATAACCCGTTCAGTTAAAGGGTAGTAATCACAACTCAGTTCAATATATTAATTTGGAGTGCATAAACTGAAGTGTTTAAATATACACACACCAAAGAAAGTTTTGCTTCACCTCGGTCCCGAGAGTTCCGCAACCTGTACGGAAAATTGGAATAGAGATCAACATAAACATAGTTTCCATCCTTTTTATTGCTCATGAAAACCACACATTACATGTTGTACCACCTACAGCGAGACCTTCAGAGTTGGTGGACCACATTGCTGTACACACCGGTACTTCTAAAACCCAGTAGTACGTCCTCCTGCATTGAGGCATGGCTGCATTCGTCGTGGCATACTAGCCACAGGTTCATCAAGGCACTGTTGGTCCACAATGTCCCAGTTCTCAACGGCGTTTCGTTATAGATCGCTCAGAGTGATTTGTGGATCAGGTCGTCCATAAACAGCCCTATTCGATCTATCACAGACATGTTCGATAGGGTTCATGTTTGAAGATCATGCTGGCCACTCTAGTCGAGCGATGTCGTTACCCTGCAGCAAGTCATTCACAAGATGTGTACGACGGGGGCGCGAATTGTCGTCCATGAAGACGGATGCCTTGCCAGTATGCTGCAGATATGGTTGCACTATCAGTCGGAGGATGGCATTCACGTATCGTACAGCCCTTATGGCGCCTTCCTCGACCACCAGCGGCGTACGTCGGCCCCACATAATGCCACCCCAAAACAGAAGGAAACCTCCATCTTGATGCACTCGCTGGACAGTGTGTCTAAGGCGTTCAGGCCGTCCGGGTTGCCTCCAAACACGTCTCCGACGATTTTCTGGTTTAAGGCATATGCGACACTCATCGATGAAGAGAACGTGATGCCAATCCTGAGCGGTCAATTCGGCATGTTGTTGGGCCCATTCGTACCGCGCTGCATAGTGTCGTAGTTGTAAAGATGGACCCCGCCATGGACGTCGGTAGTGAAGTTGCGTATCATGCAGCCTATTGCGCAAAGTTTGAGTCGTAACATGACGTCCTGTGGCTGCACGAAAAGCATTATTCAACATGGTGGCGTTGCTGTCAGGATTCGTCCGAGCCATAATCCGTAGGTAGCGGTCATCCACTGCTGTAGTAGCCCTTGGGCGGTCTGAGCGAGGCATGTCATCGACAGTTCCTGTCTCTCTGTATCTCCTCGATGTCCGAACATCACTCGTGTTCACTCCGAGACGCCTGGACATTTCCCTTGTTGAGAGCCCTTCCTGGCACAAAATAACAACGCGGACGCGATCGAACCGCGGTGTTGACCGTCTAGGTATGGTTGAACTACATACAACACGAGCCGTATACCTCCTTCAAGGTCAAAGGGACTGTGTCCGTGATACAATATCCACAGTCAACATCTATCTTCAGGAGTTCTGGGAACCGGAGTGATGCAATTTTTTTTATGTGTGTGTTTAAACTTTATAACTAATACTTTAGAATTTAAAGAAATGAAATAAAATTAAAAATTAAATGAAGTTATCAGCGGAAATCTAACCCGAAGGAATGAACTGCCAGTCGATGTACTCGATCACTCATCCATGGCGCCCCAAAATTCCCTCACGCTCAACGCTTGCACAATACGTTAGGCGCATTATCAAATAAAAATGCTGACCTAGTGCTCTGAGCACGCTCAGTGCTAGGAGGGATGACGTCAGAGTGAAAAACAGACAGCTGCGTCCTTTCTCTGAGTTGATAGTAGTGCGGATAACAATCATTTCACCAACCGACACTGATTTCTAGTTTCCTCAGAGATAGCGCTAAAAAACTTGCTTTCGCTCATTTCATTTGCGTATCAGCACGCATTGGAAGAAAAATGGTGTAATTTTAGTGCGATTTCCGATACGCATTCGAAGAGAAGTGGCACATTTTAGTACGATATGTATAGTGTGCTGTAACACATTAGCACATGATAATCGACCAACACTGTCAAAATGTCATATCTAAATTATACTGGGACGTCCCTAGTATAGAGCACTGGTGGGATGAAAGTGCATTCAGTGGCGTAGATGGTACGTGCTGAAGCTGTTACTACTACGTGTAGGTTGTATACAGGGTGGTCGGAAATTCCCGTTACTGACTTCTGTGGCTTGTAGAGGGGAGTCAGTACATCGTATTTTGAATAGGAACCCATGTCCGGAAACGTCAACCAACGAGACTACAGAGCGTCAAAGTTATAGGCACTGGCGTCTGTAAATGTACGTATACACGGGGTGATTCCGTGATGATGTTACAGACTTTTTAGGATGATGGAGAACGATAAATGTATTAATTTGAAGTAAGGATGCCTGTACCGGAAACGATCTCTATTGAGCAAGTGTTCGTAGCTGTTAAGGTACGCACTTCAGAGCCTACGTTTATTGGATTGTTTGTCCATACTACCACCTTTGAAAGTTACCAATACAAGAACCAGTACATGTATTCAACTGTCAGAGGTATCAGAACGGTTTTCGTTTATGACTTTCGACACGTTCGTTTCCGGTACAGGGATCCTTACTTCAAATTAATACATTTATCATCAAACTATCCACGGGTATGCTGCCGGTCTATAGTGTCCAACGGGCAGCATACCCGTGGATATTTTGATTATCAAATACGCCGGGAGAAACTCAAGAATCACACAATACATTTATCGTTCTCCATCATCCTAGAAAGTCAGTAACATCATCACGCAATCACCCCTTGCATAAGTACATTTATAAACGCCCGCGCCTCTAACTTTGACGCTCTGTAGTCTCGTTGGGTGACGTTTCCAGACATGGGTTCCTATTCAAAATACGATGTACTCAGTCCCCTCTATAAGACCTAGAAGTCTTTAACGGGAATTTCCGAACACCCTATATATCAATAAAAACTAAATATTGTTTTCCAGACATTAGTTCCTTGACTCAGGACACCCAGTTTGCAATTCTTTACATCGATGTATGAGGAGCATTCTATAAGAAATGCAGCACTTTTTTCTCTCGGTCAGTTTCGAGTGAAAATACGAAATTCGTTGTGGGACATGGTGGAATATTTCCGCTTCAGCCCCTATTTATAAATGGCTTCTGTAGCGCAGTTGCGTTCGAAGCAGAGAACTGTAATTGAGTTTCATTTGGAAGAAAAGCTGAGCATCGCAGATATCCATAGGTGCTTGGAAAATGTCTACGGAGACCTGGAAGGGAGCAAAAGCACGGTGAGTCTTCAGGCGAGTTGCCTGTCATGATCACAGTAAGGTCCCGCAAACCTGACCGACGTCCCACGTGCCGACTGGACGCAAATAGCTCTGACTCCTGCAGTGCTGCCCTCAGGAAACTGATGGAACGACTTCAGCGTATTCGTGGCCACAAAAATGCAAACAAACTTCTCTCTCCCCATGAGAACCCAAGGCCTCATAAAAATATGCGTACCCAAGGGACCCTCGCGAAAAGTCACAGGAATCTCTTTTCTCAAGCACCCTACAACCCCGAGCTCACATCTTCCTATTTGGCGGAGTGGAGTATGCACTCCACGGTAAGCAGCTCGTGGATGACGGGGAGGTTTTCAAGCAGGAAGACGTTGGCTCCGACGTCGATCATGAAGACATACAGTCCGTCCCAGTAAGGTGGCGTAAGGCCGTAGCATTGAGAGGGAATTACGTTGGAAAAAATGGATTTTGTAGCCAAATGAGTGGACAATAGTATGGTGTACTGAAATACTGAATAAAACCAACCGGCCTTTAGAAAAGGAATGTTTAGTATTACCTATTGAACGCCCCTCGTAATTTTGAAACGATGGGTTTTAAAGACGCCCTATAAAGTGGAAAACGTGAAGAGCAGTTCCACAGAATGCCTGCCAGAGCGAATACTAGTCAGGGCTTGGGCATATAAACCGGAGGGCAGAAGGGACAACAGCTAGCTTTGTAGCGGTGGGCAGACTCCTACGATGTTCCTAACGAGGCATCACGCCGAGAGCACCCCTCCGCGAGTAACTGACACCCAAACCTCCAGATGCCAGACACTCAGATTGGTATCTAACGTTGTCTGTCATTGAACTATCAACCAAAACACCTGTTTAGTTTGTGCTGTGTGCTGTCGTCCAGTAGAAGATCCGTAAATGGCAATTAAAAAATAACCCCAGAACTAAGGAGTAAAGGCAAATCATATCTGTGAGCTCTATATGTGGAGATCTCTGGCAGGTGTGTTGTTAGAGCGTCAGATTGTAGTGGTAGACGTCCCGCAGTCGAAACCCACTGACGAAGATGTTTTTTTAAATGATTGCGCGTGAAATTGTTATATGAGATAACATTTTTCTGCCATGTGAAAAATCCCATTAGAAAAAAATGGTTCAAATGGCTCTGAGCACTATGGGACTCAACTGCTGTGGTCATAAGTCCCCTAGGACTTAGAACTACTTAAACCTAACTAACCTAAGGACAGCACACAACACCCAGCCATCACGAGGCAGAGAAAATCCCTGACCCCGCCGGGAATCGAACCCGGGAACCCGGGCGTGGGAAGCGAGAACGCTACCGCACGACCACGAGATGCGGGCCCCATTAGAAAAATTTATGAATTACTATGCTGGTAAACCTCTACTTTATTTGGTTTTCAAACAGCTGAGCAAAACTGAACCTACTCAGACATTTTTCTCTTTACTTATTCAGATCAACACTAAACTGACACACAATATTTTCAGCGCAACGCAGTCTGACTTTCAATAATCCCTACAAAAGAATGGCCCTGACTAACAATAACCTATACCTTTCAAGAATCACTTACCTCAAAAAAAAATCTTCGTTACTCAAATTACTGCAATACAGCGTGCGCCAATACTGCCAGCTAAATAAAAGTTTCAAATTACTGAAGGCACTAACTACTGATAGGCATAGTTAGCAAATGAAAGATTTCGATAGAGAACAAACAATGTATTTACCTTATTAGTGTTCAAAAGTCCCCTTTGAAAAATTGTACCTGACTGTGCTTAACCTGACACACGATATTTTTTTAGCGCAACGCAATCTGACTTTCAAAATTCCCTACAAAAGAATGGCCCTGACTAACATTAAACTATACCTTTCACAAATCACTTACCTCACAAAAATCTTCGCTGCTCAAGCTACTGCAATACAGCGAGCGCCACTACTGCCAGCTAAATAAAAGATTCAAACTGTGGAAGGCACTAACTACTGATAGGGATAGTTAGCAAATGAAAGATATTAATAGAGAACAAACAATGTATTTACCTTGATATCATCATATATAAATATAGCAGTTCATGACAAATTTCAAAACTCCGCCATCTCTCTCCCCACATCCACCACTGCTGGCGGCTCACCTCCAACTGCGCAACGCTACGCGCTGTTCACAGCCAGCTGCCTAACACTACAATGGCGAGTATTACAACAATGTAAAGCAGCCACAGACTGCACACAGCACAGCCAGTGATTTTCATATTGAGCGCTACGTAACGTTGCCAACAAGAAAACATAAACAGCCTACTTACATAGAGAAAACATAAACAGCCTACTTACATAGCCCCCATGCTCCCCACAAAAAATTTTACAAATTTTTTTTGGGCAGTGGCCAATAATGATTTGATAAAATTATTCATAATTACAATAACAAAGAAATCAAATGCACACACTTATTGATACAATGTTGGTCAAAAGCTCAAATTTTCTCACAGTCCATAAAGACAGTCCTGATCGTTCATTACGGTAAAATAGTGGTGTTTTTCTCAAAGTCTGAGCAGTAGAAGAAAATGCACACGGAAGTAGTGGATTTCCATGCAGTCTTGAAGAAGTAGTGTTGTCCTTCCAAAGGAAAGACAGTGCTGACTCTCGACATGCAGACGGGTAATGGGCCACAACAGAGCAAACCCACAGTGGAGTCAGTCGAAATTTTGAAGAATATTGGTAGGTAGGTCATCACAGAGCAGACCCACTGTAGTCCTGGTAGAGATTACGGTATTGGTGGGCCACCAGAGGTGCAGACCCACTGCAGTCCTTGTAGAAATAATGGTATTGGTGGGCCACCAGAGGTGCAGACCCACTGTAGTCCTTGTAGAGATGGCCAGCAGCCATCTGTTGCGATTGTGCAGGTGCACATTCACCATCGAAGAGTCTTGCGGAGAATATAGCAAGTCCATAAACCACCACTTGTGCACTCACAAAATTTTTGGAATTGTCCTTAGAACCAACAATGCTGTTATCCAGTCCCTTGCTGAATTATTAACACACGTGCAAACACTAACAGTCCCTACTTCTCACATATTGTCCATGTACTATGACCAACAGAAACGTGTGCAGTGAAATGTAACTTACAAGTTAATAATATCATGAACTGGTGACAATTACAATTTTATAACATAAGCATACAATAACAAAGGTACAAAATACATCATTAAAGAACATAACAATACAGATAACATTTGTAGTACAGGCTTTACAACAGAATAGAAATAAACATATACATCAGTGGAATTATGACATGAGTACATACATAAAAGATCAGAATAACTTTCGAAACATCAACTTCACGCATGAGCATTAAAACAAAACAGAATAAATAATGTCTAAACATCTTTACAAAGAAAATAACATAGTATTTGAAAAATTCTACAACATATCTCTTATCAGATAAACACATAAAGACAGGAAAAACACAAATACACAAGAGTGCACAAACACATACCAGAATAACACAAAAGGAAAGGACAGGGTTTGTTTTCAGTGTAACATTTGGTACTGCAGTCCAACCCAGAACTTCATTCCATATATCTTTCCTCTTATTTCAATATTTGTTTCCACCGAAAAAATTCTATCCAAGCATGCTTTCTGTATTTATATGTTCACACATTTCTTACCTCATTATTTATTTTCCATTATCTTACGTCATCATTTATTTCCAAGAAAATCCTACCTAAACCTGTTGTCCCTAAACCCTACTTTTTTGGTTCATATCCTCTTTCAAAATACTTTTTTTTTTTTTTGGCCAAATCATTTTCTTATAGCTTCTAAATGCATTTCTTCCAATTCAGCATAGTTAGTTTCTTATATAGTCTACCCCCTCTTAAGCTACCTTAAATCTACTGAGCTCAGATGCTAAACTAAGGGACGAGGCAATGCAGCAGCACAAAACAATTAACACAAACAATAATGATAAAAAAATACAAATGCCAAAGCAAACAGCATAAATTAGCAAAAGTCAAATTCAATAACACTATGCCTGGCAAACAGCAGCAACTTATACCTAAACATGACATAGCGCAAGCAGAAAAAATATTGCACTAAAATGTCCATGTCTAATACCTATGTCACATCTTAACATTAGAGTGATGCATCACAAAAACTTACGCTAGTAGATAAGTTACCAAATCGTAAAAAAATTATTTATGCAATTCCTGTGAAGGGAAATGTCTTTTTGTGCTCCCTCATTTGTTTTGGATAGATCATAAAATTATTTACTGGATCTGTAGGCATAAAATATTTATATTAGTACATATATTAAATTTTATTTTAACCAATGCTGCAGTGCAGCTAGAAACTTGATATTAAACAAAATGTGTAAATAAATACATAAAGCAAGCCATATGGCATTTTTCTTAACTAGCAAGGCAATAGCTGTGAAATGTTTCTCATCGTTTCATTAGGCATTTCAGTAAATATCATAAATTATGAGCTCCACAGTATGCTTTCAACAAGGAGATGTCAGTAGCGCGGACAATGGCCTTCCCTTTCTTTTTTTTTTTACCTGTGCTTCTGACGAGGCACACACACTAATGGCTTGTTCTCCAGGCGTCTGACACACCTGGGTGCCCATGACGCGTTATGTGCAGGTGGTCACTTAACTTTCGTACGGAAATATTTACGACAGCAGTTTCCGCTACAGTGACAGTCTCATATAAAATATTTCACAGGTCAAGAATTAGCGTTGCAAATCTGTAGAAAGAAAATCCTATAAATATAAGTGTCCAAATAAAATATTCGTCAGCATTGTGATACAGTCACGCATTTACGCACATTTCAAAACTCTTAAAGTTCGATTCTTGGTAGCCAACATACTTCTTATTCCTCATATACGGTAGCAACATCTTATTGATCATAACCATATCTCAACAGCATAGTACACATCATCGTAAAAATAATATCATAACATCTCAGTCAATTCTCAAACTCGTCGTAGCTTCCTCCAATAATTTCAAAACCTAAAAAAAATTCTCTGCTCATTTCCATAGTGTCATCTACCTCAAACGTACTTTAAAATCATGCTCCCTTACCAAATACATCATTCAAAGCTCTCATAGTATCACAGTGGTTCCGAAAAAATATGAACAGTTTACAAAGTACAGACAAAATACAGTTTCATAAGTGTGAAGTTATCCAACTGTGTAATTACGTAAACATCTGTCACTGATATAGTAAAATAAATGTTTGTCTCTCTCAGTTAAATGATCAGATAGCTGTGTAATTTGTGTGTTAGAGAAATATGGTACCGATATGTGAAGTTGTATAAGCAGATACCATATTAGCTAGGGTTCCTTGTGGTTGCCAAACACATGGTACACAAAGTAGGCGTATACCCCCCTGAGGATTAATGTAATTATACCCTCAGGTGTTACAGATTACAGCAATGAAATGAAATGTACCACTGAAAACCTTTGTATCATTGTACTTCAAATATCTTTAAAAATAAATGTTTTAAGTACAAAATTAATCACTCAAATGCGTGTCCTGTAGCGCTAAATGTGCGTCTTGCTGTAAGATAATTCTGTGGAAGTGTCGTAATTATCGTCCTCCGAAAGCTAAGTTCTGCAGAAGTCAATGTACTTACCTCATGATAAACAAAAGTGAAATGCTTTGCGTATAGATATAGTAGTTATTATGCTTATTGACGTGATGAAGAAAGTACTGTACTGTAACGTATTGTTGTGCTACAGAAAAGGCTGTCTCATTGTAGCTATACCACAAAAGTTACTACTAAAACAAGTTTTACTTTCCAGAAGAATTCAGAAAACCTGTGCAGATATAAAACAGATACACCGCAAAAGCAACATTGTAAATTATCACTCATTAGTAGCGTCGTGATAACATCGTGTAGTTGTCACATAAACTAACCACTGTGTCGTCTGGTATCTCACAGAAAGTACTTTAAACCCAGAATGTATTTTCAAGTAAACCAAAAGTTGCATTAAAATCTCATTAGCAGTACCAGTATGTGTCCTAAGTATGTAAGCCTGATAGTCGTTACGTAAACGTGCAACTAACAAACAAGAATGTACAAATAACAACACTGTGTCGTCTGTTCACTATAACAATGCATTCGTAATTTCTATTTAAAAATGTTCCCTAGGTTCTAGATTGGATATTTAACTTCAAACATTGTTGCAGGTTAACAGTTTCTTAAGTCTTTCAAAGCATACTAGTAATGTAAAGTGAAAAGTTTTATGGCAAAGACAAAGTTAAAAAGCAGATTATCTCTCAGTAAGCGGTTTTACATGTGAAGTGTGGTGCAATCCTTTACTCTTCCTAGTACGCAGAGTTTCAACTTCAACGCAATTATCATGTGGTATACATCGGTAAAGAATGCTAAAATTTTTCTCCAGGCTAGCGTCTTATGTTATTTTTCTCTGAGCCACCTGGCGCACGTGGGTGCCTGCGGCGCGAGTCATTGTCTGTCTCTTTGTTGGCGCGCGTTGTTATTGGGATTAGGAGACCTAACTTCTACAAATTCGCCTGGCCGAGAGGGCCCAGCTCTGTTAGAATTTCGCCAGTTCTGATGAAATTCACGTCTGTCGTTTTGTCGGTAGTTTACATAGTTTCCTGTTTGTCGGTCATGTGGTGGAGAATTTCTCCCTGAATCGTAACTCCGCGCTGAACTGTTGCGTCTGAAGTTATTCTGTCTCCCCTGGTAATAATTGTTTTGGTTCTCATATTGTCTGTTTCTGTGGTTATCTCTGTCATATTCATTACTACGGAGAGATGATCTTTCCCTGTAATTATTACTACTCTGGCAACGGTTGTCGTACGGGTGGTGTCTATTTTGGTCACGATTTGCGTTGTAAGAATAGACCAGTCGTGTCCGGTTATTGTTTCTGTCGTCACGGAATTGTGACGGATGTGACCTGTAATTGTTGTGTCCTTGTTTTCGCGTTCCGCGATTATCAGTGTCAATTTCTAGTTCTTGTAACAGTCCCTGAAAAGCTTCAATGTCGTTTTTGCAACGTCCTGCCAAAATAATGTGTCGTAAATGTTCTGGCAATTTGATTAAGCAAATGAGGATAAGTTCTGAGGGGCTGTATGGGTTTGAAAGATACTGATTCTTATGCAACATGTCTTCAAAATATTTCACAAGACTGGAGAATTCAGATTGTTCGAAATGTTTCATCATTATGATGCCATGTTTTACGCGGTCTTGTGTGGCTTGAGACCAATATGCTGAGAGGAAGGCATGGTAAAACTCTCCTTCACTGTGGCAATCGTGAATGACCGATCGCATTCTTACAGCTGGTTCATTCTCTAAGTAGCCACACATAAATTCTAATCTGTGTTCCAACGACCAGTTGGGAGGAAAGCAATGAGAGAATTGATGGAGCCATGCTTGTGGATGAATGTCGTTGCCAGAATTCTTAAATGTTTTGAATTTACGTGTAGTAATGAACAGCTTATAGTCAAAATCGTCATGTCGGCGAGTCGCATATCGGTCATTGTTAGGTCGTGTCGGCCGTTCCATCTCAAAATTCGGTGCACATTGCCAATTTCTTTCATAACTTCCGAAATGCCCTGTGTTATTATTTTGCGGCTTTTCCGTGTTTCTAAGTCCATCTTCCCGTGTTGGAGCGCGAGTGTCCTCTGAAATACGTAATTCTTGTATTACCTGTGTCAGCTGATCTTGTACTTCCCGGATTTCTCTTTGGTGTTGTGTATTAATTTGATTCTGATTTTGTTTGAATTTTCTTATTTGTTCATACTCTTCTGTGTCAGTGAAGGCTACAGGTCTTGTGTCATTCAGATCATCATCTACCTTTGTAGATAAGTTAGTGACCTGATCCGAAAGTTCGGCTACCTTCTCCGATAGTGAACACATTTCCTCAATGTGTTTTTCTGAACCAAGTTTCAGAGTGTCCATTTGTGTTGAAATCGAATCTACTGTGTTCTTTAAGTTTTCCTGAGTTTTTGCAAGTTGCGTAACCGAATCGGTAGATGCAACTGAGTCAAATTTAGCTTGCAAGGTCTCATGATTTTCATGAACAATAGTTTGCAGTTCTTTTATGGCTGCTTCGTGATTCTGTAGTGCATTTTCATGACGCGAAAAAATAGGTTGGAAATGCTCACAAATTTGTGTTTTTACGTCATTACAGACTTTTTGACATTTCGATTCAATGTGATGTCACTCAGCAGTTAAATCCTCACGTGTTCGTTCAAGAGTTTGCTCCAATGAGTCTAACTTTTTAAGATTTTGTTCCATTGTGTCTAACTTTTGAAGCTTTTGCTGTGTTTGTCTCTGATTTTGTTCCATTGTGTCTAACTTTTGAAGCTTTTGCTGTGTTTGTCCCATTTGTTGTATTAATTGTAATAACAATGCATTGGTGTCTGAAACATGTTCCTCAGTGCTTTTCGGCAGTGAATTTACACCGGAAACATTCACATTTTGACAAGCAGAAAATGTGTCTTGACTTATTTGAGAAAACGGTGAGGATCCAAAACCTGAATCTACAGTATTTGCGAGATCGTGTCGTGTCATTTCGGCTTCCTGAGGCGAGCTGTTGCCAACCGATCGATCGATAATGCTTCCCTCTTCACTAATTGTTTCACTGTCCACGCCATTGTTTGCAGCCCGCTCCATTTCCCTATGCACAGTTACCAAATTACTACTTGGAACGTCTGTTAATTCACTACTCGGTGGCGCTAACACACTGCTTTCATTTTCACTGTCATTTCTCAGTTTACTTTGGAGCCTAGTATTACGTTTTTCACACGCCATTATTGTCACAGTATTTCACACGACAACACAGAAAAACACAATTTGAAGAGCAAAAATAAGAGAACACATTAACATAACACTGAAAATAATGTCTAGTTAATTGCAGCTGCGAAATACTTGGTGCAAATCTACATGCATGCCACAACTGTTTTAATGTACAACAATGAAAGACTGCAACTACAAAGGAGATTCTCTCTACAGTTACACGCTAGCAATAAACAAAATCTACACTAATTACACAAACTACAAGAAAAATCAGAAGATTCCAGTGAGGTATCCTAGGCTAAGGGTCGACATATGAAACGTCCCCTTTGAAAAATTGTACCTGACTGTGCTTAACCTGACACACAATATTTTTTTAGCGCAACGCAGTCTGACTTTCAAAATTCCCTACAAAAGAATGGCCCTGACTAACATTAAACTATACCTTTCACAAATCACTTACCTCACAAAAATCTTCGCTGCTCAAGCTGCTGCAATACAGCGAGCGCCACTACTGCCAGCTAAATAAAAGATTCAAACTATGGAAGGCACTAACTACTGATAGGGATAGTTAGCAAATGAAAGATATTAATAGAGAACAAACAATGTATTTACCTTGATATCATCATATATAAATATAGCAGTTCATGACAAATTTCAAAACTCCGCCATCTCTCTCCCCACATCCACCACTGCTGGCGGCTCACCTCCAACTGCGCAACGCTACGCGCTGTTCACAGCCAGCTGCCTAACACTACAATGGCGAGTATTACAACAATGCAAAGCAGCCACAGACTGCACACAGCACAGCCAGTGATTTTCATATTGAGCGCTACGTAACGTTGCCAACAAGAAAACATAAACAGCCTATTTACATAGAGAAAACATAAACAGCCTACTTACAATATATATATATATATATATATATATATATATATATATATATATATATATATACACTCCTGGAAATGGAAAAAAGAACACATTGACACCGGTGTGTCAGACCCACCATACTTGCTCCGGACACTGCGAGAGGGCTGTACAAGCAATGATCACACGCACGGCACAGCGGACACACCAGGAACCGCGGTGTTGGCCGTCGAATGGCGCTAGCTGCGCAGCATTTGTGCACCGCCGCCGTCAGTGTCAGCCAGTTTGCCGTGGCATACGGAGCTCCATCGCAGTCTTTAACACTGGTAGCATGCCGCGACAGCGTGGACGTGAACCGTATGTGCAGTTGACGGACTTTGAGCGAGGGCGTATAGTGGGCATGCGGGAGGCCGGGTGGACGTACCGCCGAATTGCTCAACACGTGGGGCGTGAGGTCTCCACAGTACATCGATGTTGTCGCCAGTGGTCGGCGGAAGGTGCACGTGCCCGTCGACCTGGAACCGGACCGCAGCGACGCACGGATGCACGCCAAGACCGTAGGATCCTACGCAGTGCCGTAAGGGACCGCACCGCCACTTCCCAGCAAATTAGGGACACTGTTGCTCCTGGGGTATCGGCGAGGACCATTCTCAACCGTCTCCATGAAGCTGGGCTACGGTCCCGCACACCGTTAGGCCGTCTTCCGCTCACGCCCCAACATCGTGCAGCCCGCCTCCAGTGGTGTCGCGACAGGCGTGAATGGAGGGACGAATGGAGACGTGTCGTCTTCAGCGATGAGAGTCGCTTCTGCCTTGGTGCCAATGATGGTCGTATGCGTGTTTGGCGCCGTGCAGGTGAGCGCCACAATCAGGACTGCATACGACCGAGGCACACAGGGCCAACACCCGGCATCATGGTGTGGGGAGCGATCTCCTACACTGGCCGTACACCACTGGTGATCGTCGAGGGGACACTGAATAGTGCACGGTACATCCAAACCGTCATCGAACCCATCGTTCTACCATTCCTAGACCGGCAAGGGAACTTGCTGTTCCAACAGGACAATGCACGTCCGCATGTATCCCGTGCCACCCAACGTGCTCTAGAAGGTGTAAGTCAACTACCCTGGCCAGCAAGACCTCCGGATCTGTCCCCCATTGAGCATGTTTGGGACTGGATGAAGCGTCGTCTCACGCGGTCTGCACGTCCAGCACGAACGCTGGTCCAACTGAGGCGCCAGGTGGAAATGGCATGGCAAGCTGTTCCACAGGACTACATCCAGCATCTCTACGATCGTCTCCATGGGAGAATAGCAGCCTGCATTGCTGCGAAAGGTGGATACACACTGTACTAGTGCCGACATTGTGCATGCTCTGTTGCCTGTGTCTATGTGCCTGTGGTTCTGTCAGTGTGATCATGTGATGTATCTGACCCCAGGAATGTGTCAATAAAGTTTCCCCTTCCCGGGACAATGAATTCACGGTGTTCTTATTTCAATTTCCAGGAGTGTATATCCATTCTTACAAACTTCGTTTTCCTGACATCCACCACTGCTGGCGGCTCACCTCCAACTGCGCAACGCTACGCGCTTTTCGCATCCAACTGCCCAACACTACAATAGCAAATATTCCAACAATGCCAACCAGCCACAGACTGCACACAGCACAGTCAGTGATTTTCATACAGAGCGCTACGTGGCGTTACCAACATAAAAACCTAAACAGCCTACTTATACATGTAAAAGGACATTTGAGAATTCGTGGCTTTGTTCTTTTGGCAGTCTGCTTAGATTGGTTAGTTGAAAGTAGCAAACGTATAGCGTAGATTTGTGTAGATAACACACCTATCAGTACGAATGTGCTGAATAGATTTGGTACTTTCAACAAACGAAACGAAAGTAGACTGCCAAAAGAACATTGCTACAAACTCTAAAGCGTCCTTTTACGTGGAAGAAAAATGTTCTCCCATATAACAATTCCACGCGTAATCTGTTAAAAAAAAAAATGCACACAGTGGGTGTCGAACTCCGGACCTTAAGTACGAAGATCCGACGCTCTATCAACTCACTTACTTTTTTCCTTGCATTTAGCTCGTTTTGTTCAATGTATTTGAAGGTACCGGACGTCATATGACATCAATTGAAGTTCATCGTTGATCCTTTCACTGAGTTTTGTGGTCCAGAATCAAGCCAGCTCTCGGACCGAACACGCTGAGCTCTGAGCTACTGTGCCTGCATAGCTCAGACCACCAAAGTTAGAGCGCACAGGTACGGTTTGCCTATTCTCTGTAGTTCTGGTGTTACTTTTAATTATCGTTTACTCACCTTCAACTGGACGACATCACGCATCCCGAAAGAAATCGGTGTTTTGGCTGATACTCCAGTGTTTGGTACCGATCTGAATGTCTTACATCTGGAGGTTTGGCTGTGAGCCGCGCTTTCGGTGCTCGGTCACCTCCACAGCGCGTCCACTCCGGGCGGTGACAGAATCCGCTTTCACGGAACAGACGCGGTCGTGACTGGGCGGCTGCGGTGCGCACTCCGCGAGTTGGCAGACGCCTCCAGTCGCCTGCCCCGCGGTAAGGAGGTCGGCGCACCTTGACCCTCATGCCGCGGAATCGCCCGCCAAGTGGGTCTCCAGTAAACTGCCGAGTCTGCGCGCTTTGCGACATGACGCAGGCTGCCGCTGGAATGGAAAGGGCCGGGCTATTCTCGCGTGCGGTTGCAGCCAGCGTGACCCGGTCAAGCTCATGGCCGCCTGCGCAACCTGGACGGTTGCACATATTGGCTAAAATTGTCCAACCTTAAGTCAGAGTTCAGTTCTCTCCGCAGAAGGCGGTATTTATCGGAGGTAACTAGAGCATGCGTAACCGATCACTGATGAAATAGTAAGAGACCTATAAGCATCAACAGCCATATAAAAGATCAAGACCTGAACCGCAGCCTACAACACAACATGATGCATGGGACAACAGAGACTGAGACATAGATATGGAAACCGATGAGCATATAGACACAGATGATGACACGAACACTCTAGTATCACCAGGTACATACACTATGCAGCGGCTGCTCATAAACCACACAGCACGCCGGTAAATGCCAAACGACGCCTCGCTTGGTGTAAGGAGCGTAAACACTGGACAGTGGGAAAACGTTGTGTGTAGTGACGAATCACGGTACACAATATGGCGATCCGATGACAGGATGTGGGTATGGCGAACGCCCAGTGAACGTCATCTGCCAGCGTGAGTAGTGTCAACAGTAAAATTCGGAGACTGTGGTGTTATGGTGTGGTCGTGTTTTTCATGGATGGGTCTTGCACCCCTTGTTTTGCGTGGCACTATCACGGCACAGGCCTACATGATGTTTTAAGCACCTTCTTGCTTCCAACTGTTGAAGAGCAGTTCGGAGATGGCGATTGCACCTTTCAACATGATCAATCACCCTTTCATAATACACGGCCTGTGGCGGAGTGGTTGCGCGGCAATACCATCACTGTAATGGACTGATCTGCACACAGTCCTGACCTGAATCCTACAGAACAACTTTTGGAAAACCGACTTTGTGTCAGACCACACCGACCGATATCAATACTTCTCCTCAGTGCAGCACTCCGTGAAGAATGGGCTGCTGTTCCCCAAGAAACCTTACAGCACCTGACTGAACGTATGCCTGTGACCGTTGAAGCCGTCATCAAAGGTAATGGTGGACCAACACCATATTGAATTCCATCATTACCGATGGAGGGTTCAAAAATGGTTCAAATAGCTCTGAGCACTGTGGGACTTAACGTCTGAGGTCATCAGTCCCCTAGAACTTAGAACCACTTAAACCTAACTAACCTAAGGACATCACATACATCCATGCCCGAGGCAGGATTCGAACCTGCGACCATAGCGGTCGCGCGGTTCCAGACTGAAGCACCTAGAACCGCTCGGTCAGACCAGCCGGCCCGTTGAAGGGCGCCACGAACTTGAGAGTCATTTTCAGCCAGGTTTTCGGATACTTTTGATCACCTAGTGTAATTACAGAGCAGTTACTAGAGCAGTCACATCCATAAAATAGAAAAAAAGTTTATTTCCTCATTGGTCGCAGCCTCAGTGTATTCCGGCAAGAGAACGTAGGATGGTATGCATCCGCAATCAAATAGTCTTACTGCCCGTGGAAGCGTATCTACAGTTGCACAATTATAGGCGTGGTGTCTGTTCTATTCCTTTGGACATGTCCAAAAGAACAGATACCACACACACATGTAATTCTAATACTTATGAGTCTGCTATTTGTATCCGACAGGATTGGCACAGGAAATAGAGATGACGCAGAGCGTCGTCCTTTGTTACAGATTCATTTAGGAATTGCGAAACCATCACCGGGATGCTGATCCAGCTCTAGTGGCTTCAAGAGAGGCGTTGTGCATCACGGTATGGTTTACTCTTAAATTTTCGAGAACGTACCTTCCTAGAAGAGTCAAGTAGTGTACTGCTCCCTCACACGTATTTCTCGCGATAAGGCCATGAAGATAAGCCCAGTGAGATTCTAGTCCACACAGCAGGTTACCAATAGATTGTTCTTCCCGCATATCTTTCGAGACTGGATCAGGGAATGGGGAAACGTGAGAGTGGTTCACAAAGTACGCTACGCCACACGCCGTAAGGTGGCTTGCGCGTTATGCATATAGATGCAGAACAGAACCTAATGATTCAGAGTTTACGGCTCCATACGACACTCATTAAGAAGCAGTATAAGCTTATTCTTGTGGCTCACAAACATGCCGTATGTACACTTCTGTTTATCCTGTGTTAATAAAGTTTTGAAACACTTTACAAACTCAGGCTCGCAAGCTCAGGAGTGCAGTGATTGCTCCGTCAAGCTGCAGCCTACCGGTGATGTACTGTCAGACAAGTGATATTTCCTGGACTAACGCGTTTATGTGTTACGGAATCTAGCCTACAGTATACGGTGGTGGGCTATCGAAGCAGATACGACCACATACATTGCAGTTCTCCAAGGTCGAGTTTACACGATGGAAATTATGCAGAACAATTAGTTCATGAGCCCACTCGAATAGTAAAAGGTTGTCAAAACACACTTGACCTCTTAGCAACAAATAATCCTGAGCTTATAGCGCGCATTAAAACGGATACAGGGATTAGTGAACACAAGGTTGTCGTAGAGTGACTGAATACCGTAACTCCCAAATCCTCCAAAAATAAACGAAAAATATAACTATTCAAAAAAGCAGATAAAAATTTGCTTAACGCCTTACTGAGATCCAATCTCCAGTCCTTCAAATTAACAAAGCGTAGAACAGATGTGGTTTGAATCCAAAGAAATAATATCGATAGCAACTGAGAGATTTACACTAAATAAACAAACGACGGAGCTGATCCCCCATGGTACACAAAACAGGTCAGAACACTTTTTCAGAAACAACGAAAAAAGCATACCACAATTAAACGAACGCAAAATCCGAAAGGTTTGTGACCTTTTAGAGAAGCTCGAAATGCGCGGAATGCAGTGCGAGATGGTTATAATAGCTGCCACAATGAATCTTTGTCTTAAAATCGGCAGAGAATTCAAAGAGGTTCTGGTAGTATGCTAGCGGCAAGACACAGGCAATACCTTCTCCGCTCGATAGCAACGGAAATACTATCTATGACAGTGCTACAAATGTAGAGTTACACAGCACAGCCTGCCTATACTCCTTCATCAAAGAAGACGCAGTAAATATTCCAGAATTCGAATCAACAAAAGCTGCCAACATGAGTAACTTAGAAGCAGAAGTCCTCGGAGTAGTGAAAGAACTTACATCACTTAATAAAAGCAAGTCTTCCGCTCCAGACTGTACCAATTAGGTTCCTTTCACAGTATACTGATGCAGTAGCTCCATACTTCAATATTTCGTGCTTATGGAATATCGTCTAAGTTATGCGACTGCATTCGTGATTTCCTGTCAGGTCATAGTTCGTAGTAATTGACGGGAATGCATCGAGTAAAACGAAAGTGATTTCTGGCATTCCCCGAAGGAGTGTAATAGAGCCCCTGCTTCTCCTTACCTATATAAACGACTTAGGGGAGAATCTGAGCAGCTGTTTGCAGATGATGCTGTCGTTTATCGTCTAGTAAAGTCATCGGAAGATCAAAACCAATTGCAGACGATTTAGGAAATACAGGGTGATTATAATTAAAGTTAAACTTTCAAAACCCTGTGGAAATAACACCTCTGGTCAGAATGATGTCAAATTGCAACGAAATATTATCGGAGAAAGAGGAAAACGTATGGCAGAAGAAAAAAATTAGTGTGAAAAATTGATCAATAGATGGTGCTGTATGTGTCAGAATACGTAAATGAAAACAACTTGAAACACGTATGTAACATAGCAGCGATGGCGAGGCATTGTAGCATCTGTGACCAGAGAGTATGCGCTTGACCGCGCGAGTGTTGCGAGCGGTTCTCAGTCTGTTAGTAGTCTGTCGTTGCGAGTCCGTCAGTTCAGTCGTTGCGAGTCTGTAGTCGTCATGCAGAGCAGTTAGTCTGTCGTTGCGAGTCCGTCAGTTCAGTCGTTGCGAGTCTGTAGTCGTCATGCAGAGCAGTCAGTCTGTCGTTGCGAGTCCGTCAGTTCAGTCGTTGCGAGTCTGTAGCTCTGTCTAGTTGAGAGCAGTACTCAGTCTGTAGTCGTCATGCAGAGCGGTCGGTCAGTAGTAGCAGCGCAGTGCGGTTGTGTGATGTAGGCGGTCGGCAACACTGGTCAAGATGAGGAATAAGGTATACTGTTAATTAATATAATCATTAGATAATGAAAAATTTTATTTATTGTAACTATTCTCCAACAAGTCCCCAATAATAATTTTTATTTCAAAAGCATTTTTTCAAAAAATTTAATTTTTATTGAACTAAAGATCTCGTTGCACTTCCCATTTCATTCCACTTCTTTTGAAGAAAAATTTCACTAGAATCACAAAAAAAAAAAGAGAATATTATTATTTGCAATGCAGTTCCTCCAAGCGGTGCGCAACAAGAGCAGATATGTGACATCCATTTATTCTGAGGTAAGACTTTAATTCTGATTGTTTTACACAGGGCCAAAAAAAAAAAAAAACCGATATTTCGGTTTAATTGAATTTTCTTATCACTGAATGGACTTTAATTTTTCATGAGGAATTTATATTTGAGTCAGATTGCGTATTTCACATTTTTGTTGCCATTGTCAGTACATTTCATTGTGGGCAGGTTACGCATAGAGCCATGTCCATCAGCATTTCTAATTAGTATCGTCCTTTTTTTCTTTTAAAATTTTTGTGGGGAGGTTACACTTGGCTCCCATTTCTATTAAGTAGTGCTTTATTTTCTTAAAAAAAATTTCGGTGGGGAGGTTACACTTGGCGACACCCAGTCCAGGATCGTATTTCGTTGAGAGTCTTTTGAGCAACAGTCAGATATCTGCTCTTATTTGCTTAGATATAATTAGGATTTAGCGCAACGCTTTTAATAATATTGTGACTTTCTTTCTACAGGTCAACGGCAATTTGTTGCTCTGTTGTATTTGTGTGTTGCTTTTGCATTGTGGTGATTTATTTTGTGAAAAATTTTGACTTTTGTAAAAATGCCGCGAAAGACTGTGAATAGTGTATCGCGAGGTATTATGAATGAAATTACCGACTCAAACAACTTTATCGATAGGACATGTGACACGCAGTGTAATGATGACAATCCTGCGTCCACTAACAATCAGTGCATTACAACCACTAATGATGACTTTCACCTTAATGATGAACAAACGAACTCAATTGTCTCGTCTATTAACTTGACGACAATTGATGACGCAGAGCGGTCTATAGTAATGAGCGCTGTCGAGCTTAACACACCCGATTTAGAAAATCCAAGTAATGTACAGACAAATTTGTCTAATGAAAATGAACAGGATACACAAAGTACGACGGATTTATTTAATTCCGAAATAGTGAGTGACAGTGTAGGTCCGACTGATAATCCTTTTTGTAAATTGCAGAATGACCAAATGGTCACACAAAGCGCGACAATTCCAGGTACACAATCAAACAGCACAGATAATGGAGTAGGTAATGTCACTTTGGATCAATTTATAGCAATAATGCTACAGTTTAAGAACGAACAGAACGAAAAACAAGACAACCTTAGTGAGCAGAATAAACAGTTAAATGAAAAACTTGACAATAATAACGAAAATTTCAAACAACTTAGGGAACAGAACAGACAGCTTAGTGAACAAATTAGAGACGTTGCCGCGCAGTGCCATGACACTAAGGAACAGTTGCGCGTGGAAATTGAGGCTTGTTCACGAAAAAATAGCGAAGAAATAAAGTCTGTTGCACAAGAATTAAGGGAAATGCAATCAGCCGCAACAGATACACTCAGAGACGAAATTAGCGGAGTCGCCAAACAGTGCTCTGAAAAAGCTACACAATTACGGGACGAGTTTAGAGCAATGACGGTAGAACTTTCGCGCACTATGGACGCAAAGATAGACGCGAAATTCGAACAGCAGAACACTCAGATTAACGAGCGCTTTAATCAGCACATACAGAACAGTGATACGCGTTTCCGCAGATTTATTCAGGATCAAAACAAAGTAAAACGACAAGTCATGGAAACAATCACTGCACAAAGACAAGAGGACAAACGTAAAATATTCGCGAAAGCGAAGACGTATGTAGACAATAATATTACTACTGTGTCCGACAAAATTAATACCATAGAACAATTGAACGCGGAATTACGGGATGAAATTTCTGACCTTAAATCAAAAACAGATACACACACAGTAAATATTCAAACAGTGACAGATAGATTCGAACAATTAGATCTAACACAGGATTGTGATGTTATCAAAGCTGATGTTAAAAAACTAAGCGAAACTACGCGCAAGTTGCAAAAACAGATTAATGCGTCTGATTCTAAAACCGATGATCAGGTTAAGATATTGACTGAAAAATGTGATGAATTGGCCAGTCGTATTGATGTTATCGAAAATGCTAATGACAATAAATCAGACGATACTGCACCGGTTTCATTTATCCAAACGCCTGAATTTCAAAATTTACAGCAGACTATTAATGAGATCGATTCATCTAACAACACGTTACGTAGGAAGTTATCAAATTTACAACAAGAAGTAACAGAAATGAAAAACATTTCAGTTAATAACATATCACAACAGACGCCACTTTATGAACATTTGTCTGACTCACGCAGCGTGTATAATGCGAACAATTTACAGAGAATACGCGAATTAAAATCCGGAAAGCCACGCGACTTAAAATCTGAAAAGCTATGCAACTTGAAATCCGAAATGACACAGACGAACAGATTCACTCACAAACCCGAACGTGTTATCAAACCGAGTGACGAGAACGTAGATTTCAAGCAATTTGCATTTGTAAGAAAATGTAAGGAATTTAATAATGACAGCGTACAGGTACACGATTTGCACTGTATACGACAATTTATCTTTGTACATTCACCGCTATTACCTGTAATGGAGAAGCTAGCTTTGAACCAGATGCGACAATTTATTTTTGTATTTACAACAGCATTGCCTATAATGAAGAAACTAGAATTAGCATGCAGACAGCAATTTATTTCTGAATTTGTACCGCCATTTCCTGCAACGCAAAAGCTGAAATTGATTTGCAGTGCGTAAATGACCTCAGGGGATTCATTACGCTTTAATGAATATGTGCCGTAGCGAGCATAGGGCCCCGAGCTGTAGTAGTGCTATTTCATCTTTAGTTTTCTGCACTGCTGCCTTCTCTTCTACTATCCTTTATATCTATCCAAACTGCTCTTTAACTATTGCTCTACGTAGTATTAAGAAAAATGACAAAGAAAACCGGATACGACAAATCTTTTACCGAATGTGACAATTTTCAGTAGGCACTCCAGAACCAGCGTAATTTTTAATAACAGATAAAATCGTAATCATCAGTATGTGTAAAATTAACAGCAAACGCATTTTTTTGGTAACAATAGACGTTTTCCACCACAATAGCATGAAAGTCAGCCGCTTAGCATACCTAACCAACAATGCAGTCTACAAGGTCAACTAAACTTTAATGTTTCGCCGCGTGCACGTATAGTCCCAGCTCCAACAAATAGTAACGCATGGCAGCAAAGAAATAACTACGTACAGGCAACACACCATTCCAATTCGTATCGCAATACGCCGTATAGAAATTACTATCTTGACAGACGTAAAAATAACGAGCACAATGTTCAGCGTACATTTAATAACAATCGATCTTTTCAGCAGCAACAACCTTGGCAACAACATATTATGATGAATGAAACAGACAATAGGTGTCATCCATAGCGTAACACGTCAATAAGAAATAAAAGAACAGTTCGTATAGTGGATATGCCACAATATTCTCCCGTAAATAATAACACATACGATAGATTTTAACCAGATACAGCACAGATTGCATATTACAGTAACGCAAACATTACTTTTGACACGCAGAATTTTGCTCACGAGAATGTTATTTGAAAAATGCTCTGTTGAATGCTCCACTATTATCGCACCCAGATCTTACTAGAAATTTTTCCATTGCTACCGACAGTTCCAACACCGCTTTAGGCGTACATATTTTCCAGGAAATTGAAGAAGATGGTTCTACAGTAATTAAAAACATCGCATTTGCAAGCCGCATTTTGTCACCTGCTGAGCGAAATTACTCCGTTACAGAACTTGAAACATTATGTGTTGTATGGGCTTTTACGAGATTTCGGCACTTTCTTTATGGCAGACATACCACCGTTTACACAGACCACAGAGCGATACAATTTTTACTCTCGGCTAAATTTACTCACGACAGATTAAGCAGATGGAAACTTTATTTGCAAGAATTTAATTTTACGATTGTTCACATTCCCGGCACACAAAATGTTATAGCAGACGCACTATCGCGTTCTCTCAGTAACAATCAGCAAGACGTAGCAACCAACTTCTGCAAAGCAAATTTCAGTGTCATGTACATTCAGCAAGTTGCATTTGAAAATTTTATTTCATCGTCATTGCAGGACATAGCACAAGAACAAAATAAAGACAACGTGTGGAAAGAAATTAAACACCTTTGGCAAGACAAGAATAATGTTACGATTAGGAACCACTACACTGTACGCAATGACATTCTGTTTCGCCGCTCTCATCCTGACAGCAACAATTGGTTATTATGCATTCCTGACGAACTGGTTAACAAATTAATTTGGTACACTCATTTAAGCTACGCACATTACGGAGCACGAAAATGTTTTCTTATACTGAGACAGAACTGTTATTTTGCCAACATGGAGAAACGTATACGACGAGTTTTAGCGTCTTGTAAAATTTGCCAGAAAGCTAAATCAGACACCACTTCACATATTCCTCCATTATATCCCATTATACCTGTTAAATTAAGACATATGGCCGCAGTAGATATTTTTGGTCCGATTCCGAGAACTAACAGAGGTTTTTGCTACATCTTTGTCGCTGTTGAGCTCACTTCAAAATTTGTTACTTTCACTCCGTTACGCAAAGCTACTGCTAAAACTGTTTCAAATGCATTTGTAAAACATTTTCTATCTCATATAGGGCATGTAATGAAAGTAATTTCTGACAATGGATCTCAATTCCGTAGTAGCGTATGGACACGCATGTTACGAGCCACAAACATTTCTCCGATCTATATATCCAAGTACCACGCTTCTTCGAACCCTTGTGAAAGATTAATGAAAGAAATTGGTAAGCTGTGCCGAATATACTGCCACAAAAGACATATTGATTGGGATACACACATACTCTCATTCCAAGATGTAATTAATTCTATTCCAAATGAATCCACTATGCTATCTCCGACTGTTATACTGAAAAACGTTGAACCACCGAACAAAATTAAAGAATTAGTAGAATTTCCCAAAAGTCGTCGCCTACGACACCACGAAATAATTGACATTGCGCTGAAGAACATCAAACGTGCCGCAGAGCGCCGGAGAAGACAGCAAAAACAGGTTTGTAAACGCCGAGACTTTCACGTTGGACAGAAAATATTAGTGCGTACACACTATTTATCCAGCAAATTAAAAGGTAAGTGCAGTAAATTTGAACTTCTATACGCAGGTCCGTATCGGATTCGCAGCATCCCTCACCCCAATGTTGTACACGTCGAAACTTTGAGAACCAGAAAATCGAAAGGCAATCACCATATCTCAAACATTAAACCGTTTATTGAGTGAAACCACTGTATGATTCAACACACTATGATGCCATTTACTAATGCAATTATTTCACGTGACTAATTACTGATGATTATCGTATTTTTTCTTGGCAAGTGCCCGGCAAGGTAAGGTTAGCAGGTCGCTCTTCTTGTCGTTACACATCAGACCGTGCATATTTTTCCAGATGAATTTACACATTTATGACTATTTTTGCAATTATATTTATGTGACTACTTATCGATGATTATCGTGTTTTTTCTTGGCAAGTGCCCGGCAAGGTAAGGTTAGCGGGTCGCTTTTCTTGTCGTGACACATCAGACCGTGCACATTTTCCATTTTTTTGTGTATGTGACTGTACTCCAGTTTTGTTTGTATGGACTATGAAATAGTTAAGATATAACACACACCAGTCGACTTTGACATTTTTTTTGCCTTATGACATCTCAACATCGTGACTGTTTCACATTTTTTTTGCTACTGCATTGTATTATTCTGTGTATATTTTTGTTTTTGAACACTGTCAATGTTTTTGACATATTACGTTTTCTGTCATGTTATGCTGTATGGCTAATTATGTCACCATAAATCAGTCATTATTTAGTGGGTATATGATTTAAATGCAAGACATTAATCTCTGCTCATCAATTTCAGAAAGAAATGATGCATGTAAGAAATAAATTCAACAGAAATGGGAATTTCACCTACGGAATAAACGAAAGGAGATGCAATAACTTTATGAGGAAGAGTAAATGGATCAGGATTAACAAACATTAACAAGAATATACTATACTCATCACAGAATAGCAGTCTTAACTAATTTTTTCTTTCAGAATACAAGGTGATTGATGCAGGCTGTCAGAGAGAACTACACATCTTAGTTTTAGTGATGAAATATGCTACAGATAAGGAATAGTTGTATAATGAGTAATGAAGTGATTTTTTGCAGATGATAATGAATACTGATGAATAATGATGAAGGATATGGTATTATGAATAATGAGGTTTTTCTTTACAGGTGATTATAATGGTGAAGTTATGATGATATGGATAATGAAGTTTTTTTTTCTTTACAGATGAGGATAATGTTGAAGTTATGTATTTATGCTACGTAGTTATTTAAGTATTTGTTGCAGTTTGTTTTGACAGCAGGTGTTATATTGCATAGTAGGATGACGGAAAGCTTTGGAAAGGACAGCTATGGAACACATTTTATACACATTTCACTACCTGTTAATTCGAAGTTCACTACTTTTCAGCATAGTGTGCGTTTCTTCTTTCAGGTCAATAATCCATTTTGTATTTTTTTCAGGAGAAGTTTTTTCATGACACTTACTAAACCTGTTACTTATTATACCTGTTCTAGTACTTGCATTTTTATATTTTTTACCCATTTGTGTTTATCATTTATAAATGTGATCACATGTACTGCCTTGTTACATAATCTTGCTACAGCTGACTCATGACGAATGACGTTACCTATCCTCATTTGCAGCAATAGGTCAAAAGCAAAAAGTATTATGCCTCAGCAATTAATTATCGATCCCAACGCAATGCATTGCTAACAAAAAAACATGTATTACCAGTCCCACATAATGTCACTAGTTTATGATAATTCTGAATAATACTGATCAACTCTGAATAGCATGTCACTTGAGTAATGACCTCTTAATGAGACTATATTCAAAATAATGCTTTGTCACTAGCTAATAACTGCCACTGTCTATTATAATGATACTACGTATAATGCCTGTGATTATTAATGATTTGCCTGTAATTAACTGATTTTAATAATGACTTTGTAATGGTCTGAATACTACTGAAGGAGGAACACTGTTTATTGTAATGATACCACTTATAATGCCTGTGATTATTAATGATTTGACTGTAATTAACTGATTTTAATAATGACTTTGTAATGGTCTGAATACTACTGAAGGAGGAACACTGTTTATTGTAATGATACCACTTATAATGCCTGTGATTATTAATGATTTGACTGTAATTAACTGATTTTAATAATGACTTTGTAATGGTCTGAATACTACTGAAGGAGGAACACTGTTTATTGTAATGTTACCACTTATAATGCCTGTGATTATTAATGATTTGACTGTAATTAACTGATTTTTAATAATGACTTCGTAATAACCTGAATAATACTGAATGATGATTCTATTCAATACTTGCTGGCCACTGAGTGCCAATAATTGTCACTTGAAGAATTGTGATTAATTATGCCATTGATTAGCTCTTGTTTCCAATGTTGATACTTTGTAATTTGAAATGAATGTGACTGTTTAATAATGCTTTGTAATTAGGAGAAGGCTAATAATTCTTAATATATTGGAATTTCAAATGATTAATTAACGATGCCATACTTTGTTGTTGGAAATGAATGTGACTGTTTCATAATGCTTTGTAATTAGGAAAAGACTAATGATTCTTAATAGATTGGAATGACACATAATTAATTAACTATGGTACTGTTTAATAATGCTTTGTAATTAATTAAGGCTAATAATTCTTACTATATTGAAATGACAAATGATTAATTAACTGTAATTAGACAAATGATTAATTAACGACAAATGATTAATTAACTGTAATTAGACAAATGATTAATATGATTAATTAACTGGAATTATACAAATGATTAATTAACTGTAATTAGACAAATGATTAATTAATGACAAATGATTAATTAACTGTAATTAGGAAAAGGCTAATGATTATTGGAATGACAAATGATTAATTAACTGTAATTAGGAGAAGGTTAATGATTCTTAATTATACTCTGTAACTGAAAGGAATGCGATTATTTCATAATGCTTTGTAACCAGGAAAAGAAGGCTACTGATTCTATGTACAACAATTAATGAACATTTTTCTGTAATACTACATACTTGGTACAGAAATGTTCAATAACTGGGCTATGAATGCCACAAACTACTAATTAAGTCTGTAATTGTCAATATTATGTGACTTGATGTCCTTCACCTCATAAGCTGACTACCCTGAATTACTGCAATGTCCATTTGTCCTGTTTATCCTAGTGATCATGGAGCACTATCTTTGGTTTTGCACTAATTCTACGTTGGTGTGCCTTGTAAGAGTGTGGTGTTGACACGACATGCTGTCCACCACCGTGAGCAATGAAGACGTTATTATGGTCCCACTGTTTGGTGTACCTAATGTACTGCCAAAATGAAAACATGGAACATTACTACGACAGTTCAGTGTCTTTGCTACACTGATAAATTCTGATGGGAAAAGATCTTCAAGTTGTGTCACTTGGTGTTGTACTTCTGTGGAAAGATA
Organism: Schistocerca piceifrons; assembly: GCF_021461385.2. Taxonomy (NCBI): domain Eukaryota; kingdom Metazoa; phylum Arthropoda; class Insecta; order Orthoptera; family Acrididae; genus Schistocerca; species Schistocerca piceifrons. Next base: position 680,664,796 of record NC_060141.1, on the reverse strand, counting down.
TGGACTTTCAGAGCAGCTGTGTGCAATCTAAAGTGCTACAACCATGATGCAATCCTTCCCTTTCCTATCCTGATTCTTGCCACATCACTTATGTCACTTGTCAACATAATATTTTTGCCAGTCTGTTCATTTGTTCTGAATATGCTAAAGAATTTTCAGTGCCTGTGCACTTTGTTATCTGTCAAATAATTTGTATATACTTTTCTGATTTGCTACTATGTTTTGTACTCACATTTTGTCTTTGTCTGATATATTTTGTACTTAGTGCGTGTGCACAACATTTAAATATTCTGTAAGTTGTAGAATTTTGTTAATTAAAGAAAAATTTTGCCGCGCTTGGCAAGTCCAAATGACTCACCATCGCTGCCAAATTTTTGCCCCCCCAGTGGAGGGTTATGAAACACGTATGTAACATAGCAGCGATGGCGAGGCATTGTAGCATCTGTGACCAGAGAGTATGCGCTTGACCGCGCGAGTGTTGCGAGCGGTTCTCAGTCTGTTAGTAGTCTGTCGTTGCGAGTCCGTCAGTTCAGTCGTTGCGAGTCTGTAGTCGTCATGCAGAGCAGTTAGTCTGTCGTTGCGAGTCCGTCAGTTCAGTCGTTGCGAGTCTGTAGTCGTCATGCAGAGCAGTCAGTCTGTCGTTGCGAGTCCGTCAGTTCAGTCGTTGCGAGTCTGTAGCTCTGTCTAGTTGAGAGCAGTACTCAGTCTGTAGTCGTCATGCAGAGCGGTCGGTCAGTAGTAGCAGCGCAGTGCGGTTGTGTGATGTAGGCGGTCGGCAACACTGGTCAAGATGAGGAATAAGGTATACTGTTAATTAATATAATCATTAGATAATGAAAAATTTTATTTATTGTAACTATTCTCCAACAAGTCCCCAATAATAATTTTTATTTCAAAAGCATTTTTTCAAAAAATTTAATTTTTATTGAACTAAAGATCTCGTTGCACTTCCCATTTCATTCCACTTCTTTTGAAGAAAAATTTCACTAGAATCACAAATAAAAAAAGAGAATATTATTATTTGCAATGCAGTTCCTCCAAGCGGTGCGCAACAAGAGCAGATATGTGACATCCATTTATTCTGAGGTAAGACTTTAATTCTGATTGTTTTACACAGGGCCAAAAAAAAAAAAAAAAAAACCGATATTTCGGTTTAATTGAATTTTCTTATCACTGAATGGACTTTAATTTTTCATGAGGAATTTATATTTGAGTCAGATTGCGTATTTCACATTTTTGTTGCCATTGTCAGTACATTTCATTGTGGGCAGGTTACGCATAGAGCCATGTCCATCAGCATTTCTAATTAGTATCGTCCTTTTTTTCTTTTAAAATTTTTGTGGGGAGGTTACACTTGGCTCCCATTTCTATTAAGTAGTGCTTTATTTTCTTAAAAAAAATTTCGGTGGGGAGGTTACAAACTGTCATGCGTACGACCCATTGAAGTTTGTATAAACAAGCCGGCTACACGGATTTTCCTCCTTTTGCGTCTGCGATGTTCGCTATGACTGAATCCAGGATCACGCTCTGCTTGTAAAGCTGTATTGCAAGAATGTGCACACGTCGCTCTGCACAAGTTCCGGACACTGAAAGGTTTGAAAAAAGGCGTTGGTCCGATGACTGCCGTGGGTCCGGAGAAAATGACTCGGAAATTCGAAAAGACGGTTTCTTTTGGTGAGCAACATGGTAGAGGGAGGAAACGAATTGATTTGTCAGTGGAAACAGTGGCCACAGCAATGCAGGACGAGAGAATGGTGGTGTGCAAACGTGTAGTGCACATAGATTTGCTCGAACATTGGACATACCCGTGAGCACGGTGGGTAAAATCGTACGAAACATCCTTCGTTGATATCCATTCAGAATTACCCAGGTGTGCGACTTGCTTCCTGGTGACCTGCCAGCAAGAGAGACGTTTGATTTAGAATTTCTTGTTCGCATGGAAGTGGACAATGATTGTCTGTGGAAGATTTTGTGGACAGACGAAGGCCACTTCCATCTGACAGGATACGTTAATACGCAGAATTGTCGAATATAGGCAACGGAAAATCCACACGCAAATCAACCAGTATCACTTCAAAATGGTTCAAATGGCTCTGGGCACTATGGGACTTAACGTCTAAGGTCATCAGTCCCCTAGGACTTAGAACTACTTAAACCTAACTAACCTAAGGACATCACACACATCCATGCCCGAGGCAGGATTCGAACCTGCGACCGTAGCGGTCGCGCGGTTCCAGACTGAAGCGCCTAGAACCGTTCGGCCACACCGGCCGGCAGTATCACTTCATTCTGAGAAGGTCACTGTGTTGTTGTGCTGTTTCTCCTGGGTGGACTTGGGCTTTAAAAAATTGTAAACTAAATATTACGATAAATTTTATAAATAATCGACAAGTACGCCAAAGAAGAAGAGATACAACTACAATGGACATGCTATTCCATGACTCTCGCGCTTCTATGCATTAAATATCTTTCCTTTGTCATTAGCTTATCTTATTTTCTTGGATTCGGACCTAAGAGGACGTTCTTGTGTAAAGCTCATCTTGCTGTACCAGATAACGAAAAATATAATGGTTGTTTTGTCAAAACAATTTGTGTATGTGGTCAATTAATTGATCGTCTGATACCTAGACTGTCTTAAGTAGATATGGGTCTTAACAAAGAATTTTCATTGTTAGGCGCCATCTTAGAAAAATCTTTAACATTTTTCTTTCAACTCATCTACGAGACGTGCCGTCCGTTAGGACAATTAACTTTGTTTCAGATCCCACGAGACCGGAGGCAGCTACTAACAATTTAACAGTTTTATTTACAGATTTTCATTATGTAACGAGATAACATCCCAGGCAGAAAAGGTCTGGTCACAGGATCCCAGTTACATTATAGGAATTCATTTGTAGATGCTACTCTTGTTATCTTATATTGGGGAATGGAGACAAAACCACGACATTAAGTTTCGTACTACAGTAGTGTACATCGAACAGACTTGGCAAATATTCTCTGGTGCAATAAGCACACGACTTCTCACGAGCCTGGTGTTGGATAAATAAGAAAAGGACAATTAATTATAGACGATTACATAACTACCCTGAGAACTGAGCTAGTTATTGAGTGCTTATACACGTCGGGCTAAATTAAACAGCAGATTACACTGTTAATAATATTCCTACATTAGTTATTTCTCTTGTATGCTGAGCCATTGCATTAATGTGTGTTTCTTTTTTGTATAACTCACGGCCCATATTTTATTTTATTACATTACACTAACAGTCACAAAATAACAAAAAAAAATTATTTTATTACATTACATTGTGCGGGCTTCTGGCATCATTTATCATAGGGCTATACTTTTTCGGAGAGATAGGTGCTTCCGGTCCTGTTACCTGTACCGCCACTGGTAAGCGCTATGAGTGGTTTTTGCGCAACCATTTAATTCCAGCTCCAACAGCGTGGATGTGTATATCGGATCATTTTTATGCTATATGGCGCAGCTCCGCTCATTGCAAATCCAGTTAAGTAGCTGCTGAAGCGCCATTTCGGAAATGCTAGAATTATCAGCCGCCATTTCCCTACAGCCTGGCCGTCAGGATAACCTGATCTTAATACGTGTGACTTCTGGCTGTGTTGCTATCTGAAAGATGTTGTGTTCAGTGTTCCGATTGCAAACTTAGCTGGATTGAAGGCACGCATTGCGAAACACATTCTGAACTTGACCCCGGAAACACTTAGATCAGTTGCGGAACATGATGTTTGTCGATTTCAAATCGTTGCAGAAAACGGTGGACATCATATTGAACAGGTTTTTCGCCAGTCACACGGGAATTAATAATTCGATTTTATTTTGATTGATGCTTTTTATGCGGATCTTGGCCTCAGGTCAATTAAAAACCGATTTTTCCCATCCTATATGATATGACCTTGCCATGGTGGTTGGGCTTACGTAACTAACAGTATCACACCTTCATACCAATGTGCACTGAGTAGTACAGTTTGTTTAACGTCACACGAACGCCTTAGGCATTGTTGTATGATTCATTGTCATTTTTAGTCGAGCACTATTAAATTGTGATGATCACAGCGCCATCTATTGCTACATTACATTTGGTAACTATTTATTTTTCTTCTGCCATTCGTTTTCCCCCTTCTCCGATAATATGCCGTTGCAATTTGACGTCATTCTTACCAATGGTGTAATTTCTACAGTGGTTTAAGAGTTTAACCTGTATTTCTGTATGTTGCGAAAACTGGCAATTAATCCTAAATAATGAAATGTCTGAGGTCATCAGCACAAGTGCTGAAATGAGTCCGTTAAACTTCAGTTACACGATACGCCAATCAATCTAAAGCCTGTAAATTCAACGAAATATATGGGAGTTACAATTGCAAACAGCTTAAATTAGATAGGACACACAGAAAATTTGTGTGGAAGGAGAACAAATTATTGCATTTTATTGGCAGAACACTTGGAAGACGCAACAGATCTGTTAAAAAGACTTCCTATATTACGCTTGTCCGTCCTTTTTTTGGAGTACTGCTGCGCGGTCTGGGATGCTTACGAGATAGGGTTAATGGAGTACGTCGAGAAAGTTCAAAGAAGAGCAGAACTTTTTGTATTATCAAGAAATAGGGGAGAGAACGCCACGGACATGATAAAGGATTTGGGGCGGACGTCGTTAAAATATAGGCGTCTGTCGTTGCGGCGTGATCTCACGAAATGTCAGTCACCAACCTTCTCCTCCGATCTGAAAATGTTTTTTGACGCTGACCTACATAGTAAGAAACGATCATCATAATAAAAAAAAAAGACAAATCAGAATTTGCATGGGAAGATATAAGAGTTAGTTTTTTCAGTGCGCTCTTCGAGAGTGGAATAATAAAGAATAATTGTGAAGGTGATTCGATGAAACGTCTGCCAGGCACTGCAGTGTGATTTACAAGTTTGATGTGCTCGTAGATGTAGATTTAGATGCAATCGGAGTAGTACATTCATGTAGGCGAGGCGAAGTTAAACCCCATGCCGCGCTCGTGATGCATGTACTATTAGGTCCTCGTCGCTGCGTACGAATGTCTTTTATCCATGGTGACAAAGCACATCACTGTGCAAGTATGCCCTATAGAAGCTGAAATGACACTACGAAACCCATGTTTCACAGACAAATGTTTCTTCCCCGCTCGAATTCAATCATATGCATCATTTAACTTCCATGAAACATACTGGTTGTTAGTTCCATGTATCCACACTAACAGCTTTCAGATCTTTTGACCACAATTTTTATTATTTCCGAAATCGCCTAACGCGTTCAAAGGATATAAAATACAACACAAAGCGAAGTTAAGTCAGTCGCATAAAAATTTTCGATTGATCCGTTTTATCTTATCGACACACTGTTACTCGAGTCTTTTTGTAGCCCTATCACGGGGTCTGCGGGACTATGGCTAAACAGAAACGCATAGAAAGTCGCAATCCTTCTTTAAAACTTTGTTACTTAAGTGAACAGTTTTGATGCTTCATAAGCATCATCTTCAGGCTCCTGTGCAACAAATAAATTGAGACATCCAAACATTCGTGCTCATAGAATAGGTACCATTTATATTTAAATGGATACCGTGAGTTTCTATTTATCCGACATGTACACTCCAAAAACTTAACAACAGTTGTCGTTGAGAGGGTATGTGATATTTTTCTTGGTCGATTCAAAGCTACAAAGTCGATTCAAAATTACAAAGGAACTGCCAGTATGAGCCCATGTGGTACCCTTCTAGCCAAGATGACATGACTGGTAAGGGTGTAATACAGCGATTGTATCTCTTCTGAACAAAATGCCCCAGAACTGTTGTAGCTGGTCCTTGATTCCTAGATACTGGGACTGAGTTGACTTCCGAGTCGGTCCGATGCTTTTCTACGGAGGATGCATCTGTTGATCTTGCTGGCCACGTAAGTACCTTACATGATGCCGACACTTCGTAGAGAAATATTTCATAAACTCAATCACTTGACAATGCAATAAAAGGCTGAAACCTGGGTCGTGATTAACTGAACAACAATACAGTCAAGTGACGGTGTGTTGATTTCAAATTTTTAAAAGCTTCTGAGAGGCACGTGCCATGAGTGTTGGGAAAGGGGACCTCGACATTGGCACAGGAGAGGTGACACATGAAGATGCAGAATGTCCGTGGTGTACAGCCATGCCGCAAGAGTCTCTTCAGTCACTACCACTCGTGACTTGAAGTCATGCTCGATGATTTATCACACAATGACGCCAGGAGTCACACTGCCGTGCCGGTTCAAAACGTTGGAAGAACTGGACCTCTCCCCGAGCCGCCTCCATAGTTGCTGACGACGGTCGTCTGGGATACTGCACAACCGTTATTCACGCAATGCCATTCGTCAGCAGACTTCGCTTCCCAGTCAAGACACCACTCTAAATGCAGCAGTTTGTTTTGTGGTAGCCTAGGATGGGACGGTAATTCCCCAGTCCGGCTGCTGATATCTCGACCAATAGTGCGGAATGACGCAGAACGTTGCAATGAGCCCATTACTTATTCTGGTTTGGCAGGCGCACATGTGGAGGGATTATTGCTATGTATTCGGTGCACAGTATGATGATCCACACTTGTGGAGATCACACGTGGTCCACTAGAGCCTTGACGACGCGTATGTCTCCCCCCACGTTCCCACGCATCCAACGTCAGTCAAATAAGATTGCCCACAAAATTGAACATAGCACAATTCGACAAAATGGTCAAATAAGGAGCTGTGTGTAAAGCTTCCCGACAGCACTAAGTGGCATCTCCGTTTCCTTTACAAAGATCACTCAAGTATCTGTTCACCCCCGTTACACACTCCGCCAGGGCTGGTAAGAACAACACTAATGCCCCCTAGTGACCGTTCACCGTGAATTATAGCCCCAATACTTGACATACCAACCGATAGTGCGTACGATCCAACCATGGCTTCTGGGTGATTAACATCTTTTATTAGATAGTTTATTTCTTGAGACAGGGCAGGTGGCCTGGACTCTTGTCAGCACCTATTTTTCAAAATCTGTAGCGCGTATTAGTGGGTTTTAATGCTCCGATACGTGTCTGTCGAACACATAATTTTTCTTGACATTTCTTGATTCCTGTCGTGGTTATGTGGTCATCAGGATTAACACGGAAATTCTGTAATGGGACGAAGAGTGTATGTCACTCAGTTCCGCAACAATTTAATACGCTACTAGTGGGCTCTAGCTGTCCACTGTAGATATAGTTTAGTCTTCGGAGGGTAAGAGGAGGACAGTACAGACGGTATAGCCCACAGGCCTATAACCGGTCAGCACGAGACGATAAAAAATTGCAAATGTACATGCTGATTTTACGCTTACTACATATTGTGTACACGTAAAAATAACTAGAATTTGGGTACACTGGGTTCCAACTTCCTGGGTATTGCATTTTTCACATACAGTGAAACACGACTTTTTGTGAATACTGAGTAAAACGGACGGTATTACTGAATGACATAGACAACTGGTTAGACGCAGAGGCAAAGCTCTTACGTGTAATGTTGCATTCACTACAACACTTTCAAACGTGAATTATTATTAGAGAAACCAGATAGCGCAAGAGAGAGAGGGGGGTGGGGGGCAGGTTATAAGAGATAAATTTGTTGTACTATTTCACGTTTTTTATTATCGCATATACGAAAAGAGCCGCGAAATATCTGTTAATAATGCTGTACTTTGCTTTTCTTTATCATCATTACCCTTTAGCGGAATAAAATGTATATATGGAAGTCTTATTGTTCTGTATCTGGCCTACAATTTAAGGAACGATTTTTCGTAACTGCAACTCATGCTAAGAATCAATATATCTTCCCTACTTCATAGTGATTAAAAGTTGAAATTACTTTGTTATGAGCACTGATGTTACAGTCCGTGTGATCGTTCAAAAACACAAGTTCGCAGTGGATTTTATTTCTCATTAAAATGCTATTTCATACCACGACTAGCCCAAGAACATGAGACTCTCATTAAAAAATACGTTGTCACTATAAAGTTTGCCAGATCAGAACGGAGCACAGCAAGATTCCTATCAGATTCTGAAGGTACATTAAATTATTTGCACTGTAAATTATATCCTATCAGCAGCCCGCGTCAATCTGCAACACATCATAAAATCTGCTGATCTTCACTGCCAGTCTGGGAGCTAAAAGAAATAATATTATTTTACTATTATTTTACCGCTTCCTTGCGGTATGCTCGACTATATTGTAAGTCGTTTAAATACGCCGCGGCAGCGGCTCTTCGTTCTCCACGCAGCTCAGCACCACAGATAATATTTATATAACTGAAAAATGTCTCAACAGGATGGGATAATATGCAAGCAAGCTTAACAATAAGTAATACAAGTTTTCATTTAAACAACTCTATTAAAACCTTTAAATATCTCAGTGATTACAGACCTTTGTGAATTCACACGTAATGGCGTACATTGCTTAGTCTCGACAAAAGAATGCTACACTAGCGTTCGCTACTACGACACAGGATATCTTACTCGTTCGACTCCCAGATGAAGAAGAAAAAGAAATTGCTATTCGTCACGTATTATATACTAGTCACTTATTTTAATCTTTGTTCGACATTTATCGTCTGTGGCGGTTTCGTTATTCGCCGACGCAGATATTCTCAAAAATAAATAATAAAAAAAAATACATAATTTTATACAATAACACAATATGATACTTATAATTTTCTCGTTACTACATAATATGTTGTTTTTGTTTCTTACTAGACGTTACAATGCCCCTTGGCAGCAATTGACTAACGTTAAGAATGTTCGGCAATATGCTGCCACTAACGTCTGTTTGGTTATTGTCTGTTACCTTGGTTAGAACATTCACTTTAAACTTCTTAGTTCTTTTACACTGTAGGTTTAATTACACTTTTTATACTGTTCTTACACTTTGCGAGGTGACCATAGACCTAGTCCCAGGGTCATTACATTTATTTGGCTCCCCCATTCGGGCTACGTGCGATCAGAAAACCTGGGAAAACTGCGCCGGAGCCATAGTCCTCTCGCCTGGTTTGTTTTAATACCCAGTTTGATCACAAAAAGTTCAGACTCTATCCAATGTTCACAGATAACAAAGGCTATTTATGACAACATGTTAAAATTTTAGTCTCTTTGTTACCAATATACCTTCTACCCTTTTTCACATTTGTGTTCTGTATTGCAATGAAAGTCACTCATTAAACAGTTTTACATTGGTATAATGAATCGTCTCTGCACTTACTCACGACAATTGTTTTAAAATGTTCTAGCATTCGTGCAAGTTTACTTCATTAACATGACGAAAACATATTATATCTATACATCACTGAACCGATGAATACTTTGAGTCTGCATCGAGTAACTAAAGAAACACACAATGTTTGTCACGTCATTTCGTGTCCACTAAACCCTATTCATGTTAGTGCATTAAACACATATTTGGTAGTTCATTTGAATGACAACAATGTTGTACGGAGCTGGCGGCGCGAAGCAATTGTTGAGTCGCGTCGTCTGGAACGCCGCGTGCCGACGGCCGCTGGGTTCGACGACCTGCTCTCAGTAACAGCGACGTCGTGCTGACATGGCGCCCAAGCAGTCGCGAACCGCGGCGAACCATTCGCCGATGTCGGTGAGTGGCAGTGGTTTACCGCGACCGGCTGGCTGGCGGCACGGCACTCGTCTCGGCTTCTCCACATGGCTCCCCGTTGTAGCGCATGAAACAAACATTCCACAACGGTGTACTGCCTTTAAGGACACAGATTACTAGCTGTGGAAGAAGATGCAACTTGTTAAAAGCGATTATTGTTCAGTAAGCCGTCGCTTCACTGGTATGCACAGGATGGTTTGGCGTGATAACAGGTTTCTTGTGGCATTGTGACACTGGTATTCAAGGTTCGTCACACGCACATTGTACTACACATTTTCACTCACTCCACGGTTGGTACACTGCCAGAGCGTCTTTCAACACGTGAAAATGTTTCGTAACACACATACTACATGTCCCCGTCGAGCTAGGTTCGTTTAACTCGACTCCGAACGGATCAATAACTACTGTTTTTATACACTGTCTATTGTTCGTTGAGCACTGCACTAGGACAGTCTGTCACTCAAACACTAGACTTATCGACGTATATATTGGTGCAGATACAACAGTCATTTTCTGTTCCTGCTACACACAATATTCCGTCCTTTCCTCCATTGTTTATGCACACAGTTTATTTTTTAATACCTTTTAACTGTTCTTCGCATACTCACTCTCATCTACATGGCGTCTATTTGTTTTTACCTTATCACAACACACTTTTCATATTGTTACTAGGCGTATATAGCCCTTTTGTGAAATTTTTTAATTTTCTTATCAGTGTAGCTTGCCTGGTTATCACCCATCTATCAAACAGATTTTACCATGTGCATGACAGCTTGACTTGGGCATATTGATCAATAAATACTTCATTTAGCACTAGCATTATTTTTAATGATTTTTCCTATATGACTACAGTGTAGGTTCCACATTGGTTGACTTAATTCGCGTATCGCGTAATGAATATTCAAGGGCGTGTACCAAGTACACAGGCTTCAATTGAAGCATTGTTATATACAAAGCGGATTTTCCACGGAACGGGCTTGTTTTTTGATTAGCTTATGCTCCAGTGTCGTTCTCTTATCACTACTGGCAGCAAACATCACATAATTGTTGCATATTATAGAGTCCATGTTTGGCTAGTCAAGACTCTCTCTCTCAGGGTTCCTTATCCTAATACAATTACAACAGTTACCTTACTATATTAGATTGCATCATTAACTGCACTTACATACTACACATAGAAAATGGTTCAAGAAATTAATCCTTTGTATAATGATTCAAGAAATTAATCCTCACTTTATCAACAAGAAGATTGTTCGTTGCTTAATGAGCCTATAATTTTTAAATGGCTCTAATTGTCTGTAAACAAAATCTTTCCTGTGTAAGCTATTGCCTACTTTCTGAATCCACTTCCTCCAAGTTTCATTACACACAAATTTCATTCTTAATACTAACATACTTATATTCTAAAACACAATTAAAATCTTCTTACAACTATTACTCTTTATATGTGATATGTCACTGAATAAATAACTTCACATCTTTACGTGGATACAATCCTTTGATCTTCCCCGTATGGGGATATGCTAACAAATAGCTACATTCGTGTGGCACGCTTATTACTTCAAAAGGCCCTGAATATAGCAATTGCCACTTACTATTCTGTTTTAAGGTGGCTGAGGATTTAGCGTGGTTACGAATAAGTACTAGATCTCCTACATTATATTTCTGTTCGTTAGTTACACCTCGGTCGTACTTCCTTTTCCTCTTTGCCGCACAGCTGGTTAGTCTGTTCCATATCTTTTTCATCTTTTCCTCCCTTGTTTCTGCCTTGACTGGTAGTCTCGGCAAAGGCGTGAGCCATTCATTCGGTGTCTCATTAAATCCCTTCAATATCTCTACCGGTGGATAGCCTGTACTTGAATGGGGTGTTAAATTGTGTATTTCTACAAATTTCGGTACTAGCCCTGGCCATTTTGTATGTCGGTTCCCTATGTAGATTCTAAGGAACGTATTCAATTCTCTGAATATTCTTTCAACTAGACTGGCTTCGGGATGGAACCGGGATACCAGAATATGCTGTATATTTTGTTCCCGTAGGTAATTTTTCCAAGTTCGACCCGTGAAATAAGAAGCATTATCAGTCGTTATGGCTTCGGGTTTTCCCACTTGGGGCAAGTATTCTTGACTGATCCGCCTGACCATGGTTTTGGCAGTAGCTGATTTTATGCAATAAATTGCCAAGTATTTGGAAAAAATATCGTACATGGGCAGTATATATTTCATACCTCCTCTGGCCATGGGATAAGGACCGGCTACATCCACAGATACTATTTGAAGCGGCCTGAGTGTAACTATGGGATGTAATTCAAACTTAGTGGATCTATTATAATGTTTTGCTTTTTGACATATCACGCAAGTTCTAACTGTTGCCTGAATCTGGTGTTTCATACGAGGAAAGTAGCAGTATCTCGCCAGGATCTCTGCACACTTTCCAATCCCTGCATGGCCCCATGCCAAGTGCGTGTGCCATATCATAACTTTTACCGACTGGTTAGGTATACATACTGCCCAGCAGTCTTCTTTCGTACTAAGTTTATGATACAAAATATGGTTCACTATTTTAAAACCTTGCTCATCTCTATTGTTAACACCCTCTTCAATATTATTAATGATTTTTTTCCACATCGGATCTGCCCTTTGTAATTCGCACATGTTTTTACATATATATAAAAAATCCTTCATGTAAGTATTGTCACGCACTAACAGCACTTTATACTCCGCGGATTGCTCTAACATTTCTGCTAAATCCGGTAATCCTACCGGCAGTCGCGACAGAGCATCCGCTATTACGTTATCTTGGCCTTTTATGTACATAATCTTTATCCGGTATTCTTGTAAGACAAGCATCCATCTCCTCAGTCTGGTATGGAATAGTTTGCATGACATCAAAAAACTTAACGCCTGGTGGTCACTATACACTTTAATCTCCTTCCCTTGTAAATAATAATTAAACTTTTTCACAGCCCAGACTACTGCAAGTGCTTCCAGTTCGGTTGCCGAGTAGGCTCTCTCGCAGCTAGTTAAAGTCCTACTGGCGAAGCCGATAATCTTTATTGTTGTCGGGTCGTTTCCTTCCTCCCACTGAAATAAGCACGCTCCCAGGCCATAGGAACATGAATCCGTCGCAAGACAAAAATCTTTTGACAGATCTGGGTGCTGCAAAATATTTGCATTCAGTAGGGCGGTTTTAATCGCTTCAAAAGCTTGTTGACATTTGTCAGTCCAAACCCACTGCACACTTTTTCGTAGCAGATTTAGTAGCGACGCGTCATTTAACAACTGATTGGGCACGAACCTTCTGAAAAAAGACGTGAGCCCAAGGAACGCTTTCAATTGCCTCTTAGTGCGGGGGCTTGGAAATTCTCGGATCGCCTCTAGTTTTTTGTTGTCTGGGCGTATACCAAGTGGTGTAATAAGATGGCCTAAAAATTTAATTTTATTTCGTCCAAATTTTGACTTTTCTAGGTTTGCTGTCACACCTGCTTGCTTAAATCTCTCTAGTACTCTACGCAACAATTCCATATGTTCGTCCCAAGTAGCAGTAGCGATTACCAGATCATCAACATATACAGTGATTTTTTCTAATAAGTCTGGACCCAGTACCGTGTCTAGTGCAGTAATAAACACTCCAGCACTCACATTCAATCCGAAGGGAAGTACCTTGAATTGGTAACTCCGCCCTCCGAATATGAAAGCTGTGTACTTCCTGGATTCCGGTGTAAGGGGAATTTGCCAATATGAACTTTTCAGATCGACCGATGTCAAGTACTGTGCTCCATGAAATCGTTGTATCTGCTCATCTAAATTCTCAGGGCGAGTCCGGACAGGTATGATAATTTTGTTAATGTCCCTCGCATCTAGCACTAGCCTGATTTTTCCATTGGCTTTCGCCACTGCTACAAGAGGACTACTGTATGGAGAAAAGGAGGGCTCAATGATATCCCAATCTAACATCTTCCGAATCTCTTTAGCTACTAATTCCCTCCTCGACCAAGGGATGGAGTAAGTTGCGCGACAGTATGTTTTGTGGGGCATCACCTCTATGTGATAGTGGTACCCTTTGACTATTCCTGGTCGGTCGGTAAATACCATAGTGTATTCCGATAGCAGCTGCGTCAACTGTTGCTTTTGTTTACCGCTTAAACCTTCAGATTCCTGCACTTTGGTTTGAAATGCCTCAACATTTGTTTCAAAATTTCGATCCTCTAAATTCGGGTAATAGAGGTCTGCTGCATGTGACAAATCATCAAGGTGTAGTACCCAAGGGTTCCTACCCTTGATATTGATTCGATTACAACACGGCACAAGTACCTCCTTCGATTTCATCATAGATAACTCAATCCTCCTACCCCTATTAACTATGCTTAGTTTCCCCAAGGAGAGGTCGATCAATGCGTCCCTCTCACGGAGAAAATCTACTTCCAGAATGCAGGCCACCTTCAATCCTTTAACAACGAGGAACGAGCTCACTATGGCTTCGCCCTCCTTACAAATCTCCACCTGCACCTGGTACTTAACTGATTGGCTCTGTGCACCAATGGCTCCAGACACCTTACAATTATTAACCGGGAAAGTCGGAATGCTATGTCCTTTTCCCAGTGCCTTAAATAACTCCATACTCATTACACTTACTGAGGCACCTGTGTCGATGATTATATTTACTGCAACATCATTGATTTTCGCTTCGATAATAGCTTGCACATTTTCGTTATTACCTTTCTTACATTCGTGTGGTTCGTTCAGTAGATCTTTATCCATACTGACACCATCGTTGTATCGCAGCATACGTATCCCAGGTATATTATTATCACTCGTGTTGCTCTCACTCCATCCCTCGGCCATCGATGGAGAGCATATCGAGGCCGATTCTAGTTTGTTGGATTAGTTGCTTGTGAAGTACTTGGAAGGCTATTGTCCGCGACCTCCACTATATGTACACTCTGATTTGTCGGCCGCCACGGCTGCGCAATAGGCGCGTTTTGCGGCGGTGGTGTATTGTTGTCATACCGGTCATTACCCTGTCGCTCTGGGCTTCTTCGCTGATTTTGCTGCCAATTTCGATTACTATCACTATAATTGCTCTGCCACTGACCTCGCGCATTTTTCCAGCGGTTGGTCCCTGACATTCCAGATTCGTACCGGTCGTCAAATCGACGCCTTTTGTTATAAGTTGTTTGTCCATACCCGTTCTGGCCTCTACCATTCCTACCATTTTGCGAATGTTCTTGCCGCTTGTTACCACCCCCACCATTTCCATGGTTGTGGTTTTGTGCACTACTATTTCTGTCATGTTTACATCCTGACCCATTATTCCGCGAGTGATCACACGCTGATTTTGCGTCTTCCTGTATCAAGTCTATAGAATCTAGAACAGACAGGAAGTTTTCCATATCGCTTTCTGGTACGTGTATTAATTTTTCTTTGATATGAATGGGTAAATGTGATTTTAGTAGTCTTATTATGTCTCTTGGTGATATAGGCTCGTCCCAGTAGCGTGTTTTGTTTATATATTTTTCAAAATACCGTCTCAAATTCCCCAGACGAGGTGACTACGGTTCGGGATTATATACTTCTTTTCTTAGCCGCTCTTGTATACAAGGCGACCAATATTTCGATAGAAATGCCCTTTCGAACTGTTCATATGTCATGCAGCTGTCTGCTACTTCTGTAGCCCACAACGCTGCATCACCTTGAATGTACGACATTACGTATTGAATTTTCTGTGTTTCGTTCCACACACTGGGCAAGATATTTTTAAAGCTTTTTATGAATACTACTGGGTGTACTGATTTCCGTTCAGTAGTAAACGTTTGAAATTGTCTATTTTTGATTAAACTTTCTTCCACTAATATTTTTGAACTACATGGTTTTGCTCCTTGGACATATGCTGTGTGCTCCGAACTGAAGCTACAGCTCTTCGCATTATCGACTACAGATTCCCCATTGTTGTATCGCGTATAAGTTTGTGCGTTGCCGAAACCATGGGCTGTTGGCGACAGAGGTTCCTGTTCCAAATGTTTTCTGCTTTGTGCTAAACCCTTCTCCAGGTCGGATATCCGTTTGTTCATATTCACTTGCCACTGCGGAATATCCTCACTGAGTATTTGTTTGATGGTTTGCACGTCGTTCTGTACCTGACTATTCACTGCGGTACTGAACGATTCGGAGCCTCTATTTGCTATGGCTGCTTGTACTTTGGAATTAATGTTCTTGTCAATCTCACACTCCTTCACTTCTAGCCATGAGTTGAATTCTGTTTCAATTTTAGTTGCTTGTTCGTTCCACTTCTGCTCAACAAGCTGCGTGGAATCTATTTCTAGCTTTTCTACTCGATTGGCTAATACACCTATTTCGTCTACCCTGTTAGTGTTTGCTACTTGCAGGTTGTTGACCTGTTCAGTCAGCTCCTGCACGGCCTTAGGTATCGACTCATAATTCTGTTTCATATCTGCAATCTCTTTTTTCATGTTTCCTAACGATTGCACAAGTTGCTTGTCCCGCTCAGCTTGCCGGCGATCTCGCTCAGCTTGCTGGCGGTCTCGCTCGACTTGCTGTTGCGCAAATTCTGCCTGGTAATTCAGCACGCGCTCTAATATAGCCTGAAGCGAATACCCACCAGGCAGATTACCACTCTCTGGTTCCTGCTTTTCTGGTGGTGGTACAACTTCTTTCTCTACATCCCCTTGAGGACTAGTGGGCAGTGGCACCACTTCCTGTGCCCCTGCCCCCACATTCTCACATGTTATATCCTCAAAGAGAGTACTAGTACTACTTGAGGTACCCGGTTCCACATTTCCTGCACTAACTAATTGTTGTTCCTCAGTATCCATATTGCTCGGACGTTGACTACGCAACTTAACCATATTCATAAATTGCTTACTAAACCACAAAGTCTGACAGTTTTGCCCCTTGCACACAAAATACGTTAATTTATCTACACTAACTGCACACTAAAAATTACTATCTACCATCAACTTTCTCCTGTCACAAACACTAACATCAAACTACGCACAATATGCACACCACTAGCGAAATGAGATCACTTCACTGGAGCTCGACTTCTAGAAACAGGACAACTACACTGTAGTCTTACGTTTAGTTTATCTTGTCTCGGGGTTCGGCTGCCCCCGGATTACGTAGTCGTTACAGCTTCTCAGTACTATCAGGATCGTCTTCTCAGACTCGTTTGCAGTAGTACGTTTTGTCATGAAAGAGTGTTTACACATTCATTAATACATAGCATTGATCATGATATACATACATACATTTATCACTAAATACATATATATCTACACATACATAACAATCAACACTGAAAGAAAAATACATAAAATTTTATATTTGTGGCCACTGCAAATTCGGGCCCCGCGTTTTTGGGCGACAGTTTCACGTTTTTTATTATCGCATATACGAAAAGAGCCGCGAAATATCTGTTAATAATGCTGTGCTTTGCTTTTCTTTATCATCATTACCCTTTAGCGGAATAAAATGTATATATGGAAGTCTTATTGTTCTGTATCTGGCCTACAATTTAAGGAACGATTTTTCGTAACTGCAACTCATGCTAAGAATCAATATATCTTCCCTACTTCATAGTGATTAAAAGTTGAAATTACTTTGTTATGAGCACTGATGTTACAGTCCGTGTGATCGTTCAAAAACACAAGTTCGCAGTGGATTTTATTTCTCGTTAAAATGCTATTTCATACCACGACTAGCCCAAGAACATGAGACTCTCATTAAAAAATACGTTGTCACTATAAAGTTTGCCAGATCAGAACGGAGCACAGCAAGATTCCTATCAGATTCTGAAGGTACATTAAATTATTTGCACTGTAAATTATATCCTATCAGCAGCCCGCGTCAATCTGCAACACATCATAAAATCTGCTGATCTTCACTGCCAGTCTGGGAGCTAAAAGAAATAATATTATTTTACTATTATTTTACCGCTTCCTTGCGGTATGCTCGACTATATTGTAAGTCGTTTAAATACGCCGCGGCAGCGGCTCTTCGTTCTCCACGCAGCTCAGCACCACAGATAATATTTATATAACTGAAAAATGTCTCAACAGGATGGGATAATATGCAAGCAAGCTTAACAATAAATAATACAAGTTTTCATTTAAACAACTCTATTAAAACCTTTAAATATCTCAGTGATTACAGACCTTTGTGAATTCACACGTAATGGCGTACATTGCTTAGTCTCGACAAAAGAATGCTACACTAGCGTTCGCTACTACGACACAGGATATCTTACTCGTTCGACTCCCAGATGAAGAAGAAAAAGAAATTGCTATTCGTCACGTATTATATACTAGTTACTTATTTTAATCTTTGTTCGACATTTATCGTCTGTGGCGGTTTCGTTACTCGCCGACGCAGATATTCTCAAAAATAAATAATAAAAAAAAATACATAATTTTATACAATAACACAATATGATACTTATAATTTTCTCGTTACTACATAATATGTTGTTTTTGTTTCTTACTAGACGTTACAACTAACAATAAATATAATTTAGAAATCTTCGGTGTGCTCTCCCAAACTTCAATGTGCTTGGTTGATAGAAAAGTGGTAAAAGTGGTATTGGAATAGAGAGCCTTTCCGCGATGAAGGATGTCAGAATGTACTATTAACATCTCAGGAGTTAATTATTATAACTTGTTGGCACCTATAGTCGTTGAGAAATGCCTGCTAGCACTAAATTGTTCTATAGTGCGAAAACAAACACACATATTTCTATGCTATCCCACACGAAGAAAATCTTCAGAAGATTGACGACACAGAGCAAAAGGTCACAGATGGACGACCCTTACTTTAGAATAGGGCAGATGAGAATTTTTAAGAGGCCTCCTTGATACTTTGCGATATATTTCAGTCTGTCAAACTTTTTTCTCGCAACGAGAATCGATTTCTCTACAATTCAAATTTTTCTAGTGGTTTTTCAAACTGATCGACCCCTTGACTTACAAAAAGCCTATGACCGTGTGTGGCATTCCTGTCTCCTTTTCAAACTCCAGACTTACGCACTTCCAGTCACCTAACTTCTAAATGTCTCTCGAGATCTGTGAACGCCATGCGCTCTGCCTTACTTTCTGCATCCATTTATCTTCCCCCACTAGGATACTTTACCACCTCTAAATTCTTACATCTCCCGACTCACACTGAACCCCTTCGAACTACTTGTATCTTCCACAAACTCGACACCAATAACGCTATTGTTTTCCCTGCAATTTCCAGTCCTAGAACGCTGCCACGCCTGTCCCGACACATTTCACCAACGCTGCCTCCACATCCGCTCTCAACGATATTTCAACAACCTCCCTCTCCCAGACTATGAAACCCTCCGCTACATTTACCCATCCTACCAACCATAAACCCACAACATCCATTCCACGTTTTCAGGACTTCTTTTACCTTTCCTCTCCATCTTTTCTTACTGCTTTCCCCTTCCCATTTTCGCCTTATCCCCTTTCTCCCTGTCAAATCATGACCTTACGTACAACGCAAGTACAACCACTCCTTCGCCATGCTTATAGCCCCACCCTCTGACCCTTTCAACGCCCAACATTCTTCCCCTTCAACAACATACTATCTTCCCAAGGCAAGTCCTTCAACTTTTAGTGACAGCGAAAGGCTTCTTTTTGACATCAGTGTTCCGCATTGTTTTTTAAATGCGGTTTTATTACGTTTTAAATTAAAATAAAGAGACTCTTCCATTAATTTAAAATATTTAATTTACTTGTAAATACCTTGCAACTAGAGAAAATATCTTTTCCCTTATTCAGTATCTGTCCCTTGGTTTAAGAGGGGATTGAATGTATCGCTGACAGCCTATTCCAGCCCATAGGCGAGGGGGATGAAATGACAATAAAGAAAAATAAATTGATCCATAGTGTTGTAGACAAACCATAACGGAATACTGAGAAACTTTAAAACCCTACTACTGTTGGTACAGTACAGGGCGCAGCATAGGTAACAAAGTAACTGAAGGAAAACCAACATCATCATCATTGCACCAGTTGCACAAAATATTCGACACCGAGAGAACAACTTTCGGGTAGTAAGAACCAGTTTTGATTGCAATTTCGTTATTTGCTCTCATCCGCATGCAATTGAGGACAGACACAGAAAACCTTAAAGGTGGTCATCGTAGCGACTATTGTAAGAGAGAGCAGGCTGAATTATCAATACGCGAATTATCAATACGCGCCAAATATTTTATGATTACGCACTGTTTTGCACCTTTTTGTGCCCCGTTGAAACATGTCTCGCACTACGGGTCTGGAATTTTTCAGGCTTTATTTTTTTCGTCACTATCCATTCATATTGATAGAAGCATTATGTAATTACTGTACTCTCTTTATATTATGCCTCTCCTGCCTTACCTGGCTAATGAATCAAAGCGATCCCACCTTCTTTGCATTCGCCCAGCTTTAGCTGTCGTTCACGAGCAACACGAGCGCATCAAACGTACGAGTAATCCTCGACCGTTATAGTCAAAAGCGAGCTTGTAGAGCGGATTAGTTGGCAATTATCTGGGTGATCAGCTTAATGTGTTTGGCCGCCATTATTTATTATGGCTTAGTACAGTGCACTAATACCCAATCGACAAAGTTATCAAAGACCTTCATCGACGCATTGTGGCCGAATGCTTTGCCGAGGAAATATAGCACTAGTAATCCGTTGCAACGCTCTTATTTCAAAATAGCCGATAGGCGTTTTGTTCATTTTTTTCTGTATGTTAGAAACCATTCGAAACTCTATTCCAGTTCTCCATCTTCTTCTTTTGTGAACTTTTTCTTTCATTCGTACATAGTCCTCTCTCACTGGAACAGGGTGTGTGACGTTGGTCAGAATTTCTAACTGAATATCCAGTTTTATAGTCCGAGGCGATGTGGCCCTTACTTGCATGAGTTTTGGATGCACAATATATTATTTTCCTCTTTTTATCTCTGTGGGAAACGTAACTGCTTCTGATGTGTCCATTTCCTTATTTTAGAATCCAGCAGGTTTTCAGCTTTTCGTGATGCAAACATTTCAGCAGCTATTGAGAGGAAGTCTCACTCCCGAAATTTGAGGAGCATTTTTTGGGCTTTTTTATTTGGTTATGATGACATTTTGAAGTACCTTCGGAGGTACTCGTACATCCAGAACGCAGCATTGTTGCCCTTATTCAATATCTTTAGAACTCCTACGTTCATAATTTATATTACGTTCTGATTATTCTGGTGAAGATAGCGTTGTCACAACTATACAAAGGTATAATGGTGCTCCTGACGTTAGCCATCCGGACACAACTTGCTGTGACAGCTAAATTAAGACTTTCAGCGACAAGTGTCGAATAGAATAAAACATAACAAAACACACTAACAGGTGTCAATGGGCTCAAATTGTCCAATGTGCAATTTCCTGCTGCTTTTGTTACAATATACTGTTTGATGACTATCATATTCTCAGCATTAATTAACTTGATGACATTTTCCCTTAACATACACTCCTGGAAATGGAAAAAAGAACACATTGACACCGGTGTGTCAGACCCACCATACTTGCTCCGGACACTGCGAGATGGCTGTACAAGCAATGATCACACGCACGGCACAGCGGACACACCAGGAACCGCGGTGTTAGGCGTCGAATGGCGCTAGCTGCGCAGCATTTGTGCACCGCCGCCGTCAGTGTCAGCCAGTTTGCCGTGGCATACGGAGCTCCATCGCAGTCTTTAACACTGGTAGCATGCCACGACAGCGTGGGCGTGAACCGTATGTGCAGTTGACGGACTTTGAGCGAGGGCGTATAGTGGGCATGCGGGAGGCCGGGTGGGCGTACCGCCGAATTGCTCAACACGTGGGGCGTGAGGTCTCCACAGTACATCGATGTTGTCGCCAGTGGTCGGCGGAAGGTGCACGTGCCCGTCGACCTGGGACCGGACCGCAGTGACGCACGGATGCACGCCAAGACCGTAGGATCCTATGCAGTGCCGTAGGGGACCGCACCGCCACTTCCCAGTAAATTAGGGACGCTGTTGCTCCTGGGGTATCGGCGAGGACCATTCGCAACCGTCTCCATGAAGCTGGGCTACGGTCCCGCACACCGTTAGGCCGTCTTCCACTCACGCCCCAACATCGTGCAGCCCGCCTCCAGTGGTGTCGCGACAGGCGTGAATGGAGGAACGAATGGAGACGTGTCGTCTTCAGCGATGAGAGTCGCTTCTGCCTTGGTGCCAATGATGGTCGTATGCGTGTTTGGCGCCGTGCAGGTGAGCGCCACAATCAGGACTGCATACGACCGAGGCACACAGGGCCAACACCCGGCATCATGGTGTGGGGAGCGATCTCCTACACTGGCCGTACACCACTGGTGATCGTCGAGGGGACACTGAATAGTGCACGGTACATCCAAACCGTCATCGAACCCATCGTTCTACCATTCCTAGACCGGCAAGGGAACTTGCTGTTCCAACAGGACAATGCACGTCCGCATGCATCCCGTGCCACCCAACGTGCTCTAGAAGGTGTAAGTCAACTACCCTGGCCAGCAAGATCTCCGGATCTGTCCCCCATTGAGCATGTTTGGGACTGGATGAAGCGTCGTCTCACGCGGTCTGCACGTCCAGCACGAACACTGGTCCAACTGAGGCGCCAGGTGGAAATGGCATGACAAGCCGTTCCACAGGACTACATCCAGCATCTCTACGATCGTCTCCATGGGAGAATAGCAGCCTGCATTGCTGCGAAAGGTGGATATACACTGTACTAGTGCCGACATTGTGCATGCTCTGTTGCCTGTGTCTATGTGCCTGTGGTTCTGTCAGTGTGATCATGTGATGTATCTGACCCCAGGATTGTGTCAATAAAGTTTCCCCTTCCTGGGACAATGAATTCACGGTGTTCTTATTTCAATTTCCAGGAGTGTATTTTATTCTTTCTAGCTGTTACCGATTAGATCGTTTTGTTCCTCAAGAGATTGCTGCATTATATTTACAGAACGAACTGTTGAGTGCTTTGAATGCCAAGGTGCCATACAGTGAAATTACTTCAGACCAATACATATTCGAAAATGAAGAGAAAATTCTGTTTGAAATTGTGTGATAAACGTATAGCACATGCACTGATTGCACTGACCAGAAACTAAATCACCATCGTTTCCTACTAGAATTACACGTTCGTCTACATATTCTACATCAACATCTACATATACACTCCGCTAGCTACCAAGCGGTGTGTGGCGAAGGGCACAATTCGCGCCAAAGTCGTATTCCGCCCCCTCCCCCCCCCCCCCCCCCACCTCTGTTCCACTCGCGGACCGCGGTCGGGAAAAACGACTGTCCTTCAATCACACGAACTTTCGCTATCATATGGAATGAATCAATAAGGTTACGTTTGTTATTAGTTTTCTCAGTGAAAACCATGGCAATTTACATATCACACTTCCTAACACTCTTTTATTACACATTGAGTTTACATTTGTTATACGTTTTCTCAGAGAAAAACATGGCTCTTTACATACCACACTTTCTAACACGCTTGTGCTACAGATTGAGAAATTCTTCCAAGGTGTGCCCGAGTGGCGTGGCACACTGGTTATCGCAGTGGACTTGCATACGGGAGGACGACGGTTCAGATTCCCGTTCGGACATCCAGATTTAGGTTTTCCCTAAATCGCTCCAAGAAATATGTTGATTTCTTCCCACTCCTTGAAAAATTCTGAGCTTGTGCTTCATCTCTCATGACCTTATTGTCGACCAGACTTTAAACTCTGATCTTCCTTTCTTGCTCCTACCATGGAGTAAAAGAATTTTCAAGCAGATAAGATTTCACTGTGCAATTGAAATTAAGTGGTAGGCTTAACATACATACAGGATATTTCAAAATGACTTTTTGGTTTTAGGCTTTGTAGCGTTTATTACACTCAAGTTGCAATTATGAATAATATATGATATGAAAGAGCAACTCTATTTCGTTTGAACATCTACTCGCAAAGGGAAGAATATGGAACGACCAAGAGTGACTGAAGAACATGTTGAACGAGCGAGAATCTTCCATATGTAGCCTCAAGAAAACAGTTCGGGAAGTTAGTCGCGAATTATCAGCCCCAGTTACGTTTGTATAGACTTTTAAGTGTCTCATGAAGTGGTGACGTGTAATTGTGATCCCTGTGCTGTATCGGGACGTTAAGCCCGGTGGTCGAGAGCAGTAAACTACATGCCAGCACCCGCTTCTTTCCCTCATCATCATCATCGTCACAACAACATAAACATAACACCACACAACACCCACATATCCATTACACTCGACATGTACACGTAAGATACAGCAACAAGGAAATGGTCCATCGTGAGTGCAGGAAGGAAACTCTTTCCGACTAGGCGGCTCACACTACCCTTCAGGGTTTCCCAACCAACAAAGTCACACGACATTACTTTTTTGACTATTTCGGGTGTCACTCTCATTAAGACGTCCTACTTATCTCGTGTGGAACGTTAAAAAAACAAAGATTTCTTGGTAAGATTGCTAATGTGAATTGTTTTCCTTTGTCATTCTATAGTGCGTTTGGGATCCTAAAAAGAGACTTCACTTTTATAGTCAAACGTAGAATAGCTATGAGCGTTTAATGTTTGTGTTATTATGAAATGATTATTTTCATATCGGAAGCGTTTTATGATCTCGAAGAGCAGTGAATATCTTGTTTATTTATGTTTCTTTTTTATTTTGCTGCCGTAATATTTACCCCATGGATACAGTCTCACAAGATTTGATGACGGTGGTACTCAAAATTTTCTATCCAAAATTTAGATATCCCACTGGATAGAGAACAGGGTACGAAACTGAGCGATGCTGAGGGAAGGCTTACTGAAAGGCGAGCTATCTGCTCGTTGGTCGCAAATACATTGGGAAACTCGGCACGGAACGCGATAATTGATGTTTAGCTGATTTTATGACGTAAGGGAAAGCAAGAAACACTTTTTAAATGTATAAAAATCAGCTTGTTGTATAACCTGACGTACCTTACTTGCAAATTACTTTCAAATGTATGTTTCGAATATACTTCATTTTTCCAGAGAAATGCTTCTATTACTTCCCCTTCTACCCCACCGACTGGATGTCATGAACTGATATATATATTACGACTTTTGAACACTATTAAGGTAATTACATTATTTGTTCTCTATCAAAATCTTTCATTGGCTAACTATGCCTATAAATAGTCAGCGCCTTCAGTAGTTACAATCCTTTATTTAGCTGGCAGTATTGGCCCTCGCTGTATTTGCAGTAGTTCGAGTAACGAAGATTTTTGTGAGGTAAGTCATTCATGAAAGGTATAGGTTTTTGTTGGTCAGGGCCATTCTTTTGTAGGGATTATTGAAAGTCAGATTGCGTAGCGCTAAAAATATTGTGTGTCAGTTTAGTGATGATCAGAATAAGTAAAGAGAGAAATGTCTGAGAAAGTTCAGTTCTGCTCAGCTGTTCGAAAATCAAATAACGTAAGAGGTTTATCAGCATAGTCATTTTTAATTTTTCAATCTATTGCGGAACATGATGTTCCTCGATTTCAATTTGTTGCAGAAAACGGTGGACAGCAAATTGAACATGTTCTTCGCCAGTCACACGGAAATTAATAATTCGATTTTATTTTGATTGATGCTTTTTATGAGGATTTTTCCTCAGGTAATTTAAAAACCGATTTTTCCCATCCTATATGATATGACCTTGCCATGGTGGATGGGCTTACGTAACTAACAGTATAACACTTTTATACCCAAGCGCACTGAGTAGTTCAGTTTGTTTAACGTCAAACGTACACCTTAGGCATTGTTGTATGATTCATTTGTCATTTGTAGTCGACCACTATTAAATTATGATGATCTCAGCGCCATCTCTTGCTACATTACATATTTTTCTCCTGCCATTCATTTTCCCCCTTCTCCGATAATATTCCGTTGCAATTTGAAGTCATTATTACCAGCGGTGTAATTTCTACAGCGGTTTGAGAGTTTAACTTTAACTGTAATCACGGTGTATTTCTGTATGTTGCGAAAACTGGCAGTTAATCCTAAATAATGAAAAGTGTGAGGTCATCCACACGAGTGGTGAAAGGAGTTCGTTAAACTTCGGTTACACGATACATCAATCAAACTAAAGCCTGTAAATTCAACTGAATACCTAGGAATCAGCTGGCCGAAGTGGCCGAGCGGTTCTAGGCGCTTCAGTCTGGAACAGTGCGACCGCTACGGTCGCAGGTTCGAATCCTGTGTCGGGCATGGATGTGTGTGATGTCCTTGGTTAGTTAGGTTTAAGTAGTTCTAAGTTCTAGGGGACTGATGACCATAGATGTTAAGTCCCATAGTGCTCAGAACCATTTGAATCATTTGTCACTATCATCGGTTGCAGCACTTTCCAGTACAGAAAGGAGCACAATCCAGTCGTGTCACAGTATACCATTAGGCTGCGAGATCCTCTATACATACCGTGGTGCGGCGCGTAGTGGCCGCGCCATTTGAGGCGCCATGTCACGGACTGCGCAGTCCTTCCCGACGGAGGTTCAAGTACTCCCTCGGGCGTGAGTGTGTGTCTTGTTCTTAGCATAAGATAGCTTAAGTAGTGTGTAAGTCTAGGGACCAATGACCTCAGCAGTTTGTTCCCTTACGAATTCACACACATTTGAACATATCCTGGTACAAAGATTTGTAACAATATGCAGTTTTACACTTTTCTGCTTTATGTTTACTTTGAACTGTTCTCGAATACAACAAATCTTGAAGTATGACTATACCTATATTCTGAGATTCACAAGTTCAGAATTTGCGTCTGAAAAGAATCTGTAAAGTTCGGCTAAACCATGGACCCATGTATTTTTTTTAAGTATAAGTTTTTCTGAGCAAAACACGCTTGGGACTCGGCCTTTGAGTGTGTCCAAAGCACAAAGGTAGTCTGTGGCAAGATTCGGCAACACCACGTCGGGGCTAAGAGGACACCAGGTGGACATGCCTCTCAGCAGTGTTCTTGGACCAGCGGTGGTACAAAGGGTCAAAAGATTGTGGCCAGTGTCCTGACCTCTAACTTCCAGCTCCACCTCGCCAGTCGAACAAAGGCCAGGCACTGTGCGATCATGACGATGGCAAAAGGAGGAAGAATTTAACCACCTGGACCACCTCAGAACGGTAACAAACCAGTATGTTGAGACACTGCACGACCTGGACGACGACGCCCGAATGAATACCAGAAAATAGCTTAGAATTTTAATAATTCTTGTTGGCGATTTTGTATGTAATAGACGTGCTCACATTTTTGCCGATTAGCTCCTGTCAATTGGACCAAAGCTCTGATGACAAATTTTCAAGCGTACTTAGTTTAAGTGTGGTGGGTTGAGCGGGCTGCTAGGCTGCGGGGCGTGTTGCTCACTTTGTGTGCGGCCCCTCTGCTCTGGGCGGCTGCTGCTTCTCTCCCTCTCTGCGCAGAGTACAGAACACCAGGTGTTCTGCACGCCGGCGACCTCGCTGGTCGGCGTGGGATCTCGGCGCGAGTGGGCTAGGACGCTTCGCCGCGCCCCTGGGTAGCCAGGGCGTCTTCTGCCAAACCCAGGAGGTGGTGACATCACCTGGGCCAGTTTAGCTGCGTCCAGACCGCTGAACGACTGGGTGACCGGCTCACCACCTGAGTAGGAGTGGGTCCTTGGCCGAGAGGTGGAAGCTCGGGTTAGTAGGCGCCGAAGGACGAGAGGTGCATCCGCCTCTCTGGAGTGCGGGGTGCACTTGCCGAGAAATGTCGGGAGAAATCATCAATGACGTGGCCACCGAGGTGGACCAGTACGTTGGCGACGGCCTGCTGAACCCGGTAGCTCAGGAGTGCCCTTGGCCTTGGGGCGAGGCCGGTGGGCGGGCTGCAGCAGTCTCTCTCCCCCCCCCCCCCCCCCCATGCCAGAGAAGCCCGTCGGATCAAGAGACGGGCCCCCACCGTTTTATCACTCGTAATCATGATGGCTGACACTGAAACGAGCGATACGAGTGCGCCTACAAGGGCTTCTATGGTGTGTGAGCCCTCTCCACAGGACGAGCTGGGACAGGCAAATGACGAGAACGTAACTCAGAAGCATGCTAGAATTACGCTGCTCTTGGAGCAGAACGTCAAAAAATTGTAATATTAGTCCAGCGGCTCTGTTAAGCATCAAAAATGAGTTGGCTGCATGGGCTATTGCCAATGTCAAACTCGAAGGCTGCGTTGAAGAAATGGAAAGAGGGAATCAGAGACTAAGAAGGCAACCAACTAGGACCTGGGCGGGAGCGGCCGCGCAAGCGCCACCTAAGACCACAATCGCAAGAGTAACTAAGCGGCCAGACACGGCGGTCTTCCGCAGGCCCCTGACTGGCCAAGATACGAGTGTCAAAAAGATCCAAGAACTCTTGACAACTACTGCCAATCCTGTTAAAGACAAAATTAAGATAAACAGGGTAAAACCAAGCAGAAATTACGTAATTGTAGATGTTGCCACTGAAGAAGATAAAGAGAAACTGTTAAATAACCAGAAGCTGAACACGGTGGTCAAGTGTGAGCCACCCAGAAAGAGAAACTCTTTAGTCATTCTATATGATGTACCCACAGTAATGACGAATCAGGAATTATATGAAACGATAAGGGGACAAAATTTTGAAGACATGAAAGATGAGCAATTCAAAAACTGTTTCAAGTTAAGATTTAAAACAGGACCTCAGGAGTGTGATGTTGTCAATCACGTTGGTGAGGTCACGGCAGCAATGTGGAGGGAAATCATAACAATGGGCAGACTATACATAGGATTCCAGGCGGAGCCGGCCGTTGTGGCCGTGCGGTTCTAGGCGCTTCAGTCTGGAACCGCGTGACCGCTACGGTCGCAGGTTCGAACCCTGCCTCAGGCATGGGTGTGTGCGATGTCCTTAGGTTAGTTAGGTTTAAGTAGTTCAAAGTTCTAGGGGACTGATGACCACAGATGTTAAGTCCCATAGTGCTCAGAGCCATTTGAACCACTCCACGCAGTCAGTGTGAGGGGCTATCTTGTGGTACCTCGTTGCCACAACTGTGGTGACTTGGATCACATTCTGAAGCACTGCACCAGGGGGTCGGTGTCCTTCAAGTGTGGTGAGGATGGACTTAACCGGAAGGATTGTAGGGCAACAGGAGTTTGTCTCCTGTGCACAAGAAGAGGCAAAAGATCATGTGGAGCCTCTGGACGGAACTGCCCTACCTATAGGACGCTCGAACAAAGACTTATTTCCAGAACAGACTATGGCTGAATATGGCAAAGGGGACAGGATGCCAAAGCGAAAATCCCAGAGTAAAAGAAAGAGGGATGCTATGAGGGCAAACTAATTTAGAGAATTTTTGAGGTCGCTCTCGGGAACCCTCAAAGCTGAAATGGTAGACATCGGCATACAAACAGAGTTTCCCAAGGAGAATACAGTTTCCTCCTCCTACAATTGGGGATCGAGGCCGACAAGACACCAGCAGCGCCAAGAGCGTCCTATGGCGGATCAGATAAACGAACCGCACAGAGCTGAACAACAGCCACTTCAAGAAAGCAAAATTACTAGCACAAGCACAAATCTACCCGCATAAGACATCCCTGTAGTCAGATTACTGCCTGTTGACCCGGTCAGAGTGTACCCAAACATTGAGTTCGCTATGAAATTGACGAGATTGGAGCAGCCGACTAAACTAACCACTGCCTTGCGAAATGTGGTCCGATTCATGACACGAAAAACATGAAAATGGTAGAAAGGTCACCTTCTCGGTGATGAAAGCTGTAGACAGAATTCAGCTAAAATCAATGAATCTCCCCACCGACTTCGGAGTCCTGCGGGATTTGCTAAAGAAAGTTTTCGAGAGACGAGTAGAAAAAGTTTACCTTGACGACATTTACAATCAATCAGTCTTGGCAAATGGACGTATCACGTTTGACTGGAGTAAGACCTGGCCAAACGATCATATTCACACATATTTTCCATAATGACAAAAATAACCATTGGCCAACTTAAAGCTCATAACAGTAGACTGGTGATGAGGGAGCTGCGTGAGGAGGTGGAGGAGAAGAGACTGGACGTGCTCTGCCTGCAGGAGCCGTACTCTTAAGCTGGGAATATCCTTTGTTTTTATGATACAGATCTGATGATGGTCATTGAAGACCGAAACTGGTAACCTGTTAAACAGAAAAGATTGTGACCATACACATAAATTAAAGGAAACTTATATCCTTCGCAGCCGCTACATAGCAAATTTTCAGCAGAGAGGATGACCCGAGAGCGCAATAGTAACGACGAATAAAGTTTTGCGGGTAACAACTCTCTCACAGTACACTACCAGTCACTGCAACGTCGTGGAATTACAATCCGCTGTGGGAGTGATTACTCTCGTAAACATGTACTTCGAATATGGAGATGACATCGAACAGCATCTAAACCATCTGATTAGAGTAATCGGGGCATTTCAGGGGCGGAAAGTGTTCATAACTGCTGAAATTATTGCAAAATCCCCCCTATGGCACAGTGGCACAAGAGACACGAATGAAGAAAAAGTGGAAGAGGCAATTATGGCTCTGCAACTTGTGGTGACCAGCAAGCCTGGCAATCCTCCTCCCTATACAGTATATTGGGGGAGGAGGGCAAGGAACAAACATAGACGTGCCCTTAGTCACATCAAACGCTGTCAACATCAAACAGAACTGGAAGGTCGAGGTCAATGCCACCACAAGTGATTATAATCTTATTACTTTCACCTTAGATGATAGACAGTACCACTGGGCCATGGGGTGGGAGGTAAAAATGAGTTACAAAAGAGCACACTGGGAACGCCTAACGAGGGAGTGCGACATTCCTGGATTGCCAGAAGGTGACACACACCAGGACATAGACGTGGACGACAGAGCTAAGGAGCTGGTGAGTGCGATATCGAGAGCGGTGAAGGCAGCCATACCAACAAGCAGGAAGGCCATGGCGGCGTCTCTGTCACCATGGTGAGCCGAATTGGAGGAAATGTGTCAGTCTGTCAGAAGGATAAGAAGGCACTACCAGCGCAGTGTCGTCTGGTGGGAATGGCAAAGTGGTTGCTGCAATATCAGAAGGCAAAGAAAAGGTTCCAGAAAGAAATACGAGCAGTAAGAGTACGAAGCTGGGAAAGTTATGTTTTGAACCAACTAGCTATCGACTCATGGTGAGTACCCTATAAGTTGGTTAGGGAGAAAATCCGCTCTAGGCGCTACAGTCTGGAACCGCGCGACCGCTACGGTCGCAGGTTCGAATCCTGCCTCGGGCATGGATGTGTGTGATGTCCTTAGGTTAGTTAGGTTTAAGTAGTTCTATGCTCTAGGGGACTGATGACCTCAGCAGTTAAGTCCCGTAGTGCTCAGAGCCAAATCCGCTCTCTTACAGAGCTGTCAACAGTCAGGCATGGGGACAGGATGACGGAATCTTGGCAGAAGAGGTCCTCCTCTGGTCCTTGCTTCCTGATGACAGTGCAGATGGGGAGACTGAAGGACAGCGCCAATTAAGAGACGAAGACTTTGACGTATACATCAATGACACAGTAGTCTACCCCTTTTCTGAAGAGAAAGTGGCTGCCCAGATAAAAAGCGCTGAAGAGGGGAAAAGCTCCCAGGCTAGACGGCATTGTGGCGGAGGTGGTGGAATTCTTGGACCCCCAACTAGTAAAGCCACTCACCCATTTATACAACGAGCGCCTCAGGCATAAAAAATTTCCAAAGATCTGGAAAATTGCAAATGTCGTGATCATAAAGAAAGCGCCCGACAACGATCCAGCTGAAACAAAATCCTACAGACCCATATGCTTATTGTACCTGCTCGGGAAAATACTAGAGAAATTGCTGGCTGACAGACTGGCAGCACACCGAGTGCTGTGCGGGATGAGTAGCAGACAGTTCGGCTTCAGGCCGGGTTGGTCGTCATCTGATGCAATCGCCCTGGCGGCTGAGGTCTGTGGCTCAGCCCCACACAAGTATCACGGTGGATATCAGTGGCTCCTTCGACCACCCGTGGTGGCCTTCGCTCTTCTCCTGCTTGCGGAAGAAAGAGTGAGCAGGGCCGCTATACGGTTGTCTGAGGAGCTATTGCGAGGATCGGGAGGTCTGGCTATCATCCCCTAGCGGGAGAGTGGGAAAAACAATAACAAAAGGATGCCCCCAGGGTTCTGTTATCGGCCCCCTGTTCTGGGACATCCACATGGAGCCACTGCTGGACAACCTACAACAAAGTGAAGAAGTGCTAGAGGTGATAGCTTACGTGGATGACCTCCTCCTGTTGGTTGGCAGACGAAGCTGAGAAGACATAGAGCCTAAAATAGAAAAGGTCATAGGAAAATTACAACTATGGTGCCAAAACACGAAAATGACAATTTCGCCAAGCAAGTCGACATATCTTTTGCTGAAAGGACAGCTGATAAGGAATCCTACCGTGAGATTTGAGGGCTTACCAGTTCTTCGGCGATGCGAGACGTGTTACTTAGGTATCATCACTGATGAAGAGTGGAACTTCGGAAAGCACATTGAAACCATAACGGAGAGAGCCCTGCAAGTACTTAACAATTTCATCTCTATAGGACACAAAAGATTTCACCTTCCCCCTCATCTCATAAAACTATGCCACAACAGCATTTTAACGTCAATAGTGGGTTACGTCTAGGTAGTCTGAGCGCACAGGCGCCATGGCAGTGAGAAGAGTGCAGAGGAACATGATTTTAAGGTCTGTGGTGGCCTACGGGACATTTCCTCTGGACGTCAAAATAAGGGAACAGGCAGCTTGGTACTGGGTCAAAAAAGGGAAGTTCATGAAAACAGGGGATATACTGGGCGTAAGGGTTGAGAACAAGGGGGCGATAAGGAGAAGAAGTATGGAGTTGTGGCAGGAATCATGGGAAGCTGAAGAAACTGGCCAAAGAACATTTGAATTTTTACCAGATGTGAAGGAACGACTAGGGATGAAGTACGTCGAGCCAACCCGAGGAGTGTTCCATTTTCTCACTGGTCATGGCCCCTACCCGACATACCTATGCTGGTTTGGGTAAAGGGCTACTCCCGCGTGTGACTGTGGCGCATCGGAGTGTACTCCCGACCATGTGGTTTACGAGTGCCCCCTTTTCTATGATGTAGCAACCACATTACGAGACCAATTACCCAACAATGATACCTGCCACTTACTGAGACGCGAAGAGATATTTCAAATTCTGAACAGTTTGGCAAAGAGGTATCATGGAAAGTATTGATAGAATATCTGAGGGACATCCGTGAATAATAATATGCACCAAACGTGTCCAGTGTCCTAATCCTATACTGCCTGTGCATGAGCAGGCCGACTTACATTGTAGTTGGAATCCGCCACGTGCAGGACCAGGGGGAGAAGGGTACAATAACATCGAATCTTGACATGCACAAAATATGACATAGGCTAGAACCTTGGTTTGTAGGACTTAGAATTAGGAAATTAAAATAAGTACCTGCAGTGATTAGACGTCCGTAGCCTGCCTAGTGTCAGGGGCACGCTCATCGGGGTTAGCTCGATGAGCGAGGCTGTATAGTGGGTTTATATACGTGCTGACACCTGTGAAGCTGCAAGCAGTAGTGATTAGACATTAGTAGCTATTATAAAGTAGAGTTTCAATAGTAATATAGTTGCCCATTGTAAATTTGTACTGGCTGTAGTTCACTTGTTAACATGTAAACTAGCTGCAATTATAATAATTTGTAGTATCTAAGGACCCACTAATCATATAAGGAGGTGGGTTACATTGTATAATTATAATGGTTTTGTTAATAAAGAATTCTTTTCTTTTTTTTTTGTGTCACAGGCAGGTACTCGTCGTGACAGCATAGTGATAACGAAAATATAGTAACTTTTTGTAGCCCTTTCTTATTCAGATATTGTGAACCTGTCGATGACGAACTTGAGATAAATCCATCCATAAGCATTTATTCACTGAGGTGTCCAAATTTTAGTTATGATTTCGAACTTAGTCAATGGGAGGAAAGATAATAGCTGTCCGCAGCTAAGAATTTATCGAGTCGGGGAAGTTGCTCCGTATGCAGTAGAGCGCGTTTCGTTGGAAAAGCGTCCCGGATTTTAACTGGTCGGCATATCCATCTGTTCATAGAATGAAGGCTTTCACCACCGGATGCCGACTCAGTAGGCAACACTCAGCGGTAGAACGCCTCTGAAGATGTCCAGCGCTGTCCTGAACGAAACGTAAGGAACGGAAGAGTTTCTTAGGCCACGACCTCACATACCGAAAGGTTTACCAACAGCTATATCCATCTGTAACAACGGAAGCCAATGAGATTTACACAACTTCTTGCCGCCAAGCCATAATTGATGGTGGCCGGTTGTAAGTGAGTTCATGTACCATCATAGTAATGATAAATAAAGTAATGTGAATCGAGTGAAATGCAGATTATATTCTATAGAGGTGGAAAATGCATTAGCAGGCTTTCACGGAGAAACCAACAGTCGCTGGACGGGAGGAGGAGTGAGAACGTAACGGCGCCATAGCAAGGTCGGACTTTCAGGCACGAAAGCCGTCCTCACACGTCTTTCTCATCGTTAAGCATGCCAGACGTAGTTCCCATCGTGGTTGATGCACGCTTAGAAAGCGGTTGGTGCTTCACACCGAACGTGCTCCTTGTCGTGATTTTAGATCAAACCGCTCGCCGCCGGCAGTTCTTCGCCGTATCTGGCTCGCGAAGCACAGTTTCTTTACGGAAATGAGGGTGTGTAAAACTGGTACCTAGAGTCGCTCTACGAAAAGAAGATTTCTGCTTATATCCATATCATAGTCGTGTTGTTCTCTCTGTAGAATAAGGAAGTAGAAACGTCAGTGGCTGGTTGTGAGCAGTATGGAACTTAACTTCTAAGGTCATCAGTCCCCTAGAACTTGGAACTACTTAAACCTAACTAACCTAAGGACATCACACACATCCATGCCCGAGGCAGGATTCGAACCTGCGACCGTAGCAGTCACGCGGTTCCGGACTGAAGTGCCTAGAACCGCACGGCCACCTCGGCCGGCCCCGCATTACCGTTTAATGAGAAAAATACGAGCTTACGGAGTATCGGAGCAGACTTGCGATTGGACTCAAGACTTTCTTGCAGATAGAACTCAACAAGTCGCTCTTAACGGAACAAAATCGACAGATGTAAAGGTAATATCCGGAGTACCACAGGGAAGTGTGATAGGACCGTTGCTGTTTACAATAAGTATAAATGATATAGTAGAAAGCGTCGGATGCTCTTTAAGCCTATTCGCATATGATGCAGTTGTCTATACCACAGTATCAACGCCGAAAGATAGTAAGAATTTGCAGAACGACCTGCAGAGAATTGGTGTTTGGTGCAGGCTCTGGCAGTTGACCCTGATCGTAAAAAAATGTAACACATTGCACATACCTAGGAAAAGAAATCCAATACTGTACAGCTACACTATTGACGACAAACAGCTGAAGACAGCGTCTGCTGTAAAATATCTAGGCGTAACTATCAAGAGCGAGCTTATGTGGAATGACTACGTAAAACAGATAGTGGGAAAAGCAGACACCAGATTTAGATTCATCGGAAGAATCTTAAGGAAATGTAACTCATTCACGAAAGAAGTGACTTACAAGCGCTTGTTCACCCGATTCTTGAGTATTGGTCATCCATCTGGGATCCCTATCAGGTAGGACTGATAGAGAAGATAGAGAAGATCCAACGAAGAGCGGCGCGTTTCGTCACGGGATCCTTTAGCTCCCGAGAGGGCGTTATAGAGATACCAGACGTTACAAGAGAGGCGATGTGCATCACGAAGAATGTTTCTATTGAAATTTCTGGACAGCACTTCGCAGGAGGAGTCGGACAACATATTACTTCCCCTCACATACATCGTATTGACCACGAGGAGAAAATACAGAGGCTTACCGACAATCATTCTTACCACGCACCATTCGCGAGTGGAAAAGGGTTGGAGGGATCAGATAGTGGTAGCGAAAGTACCCTCCACCAAACACCATTAGGTGGGTTGCGGAGTATGTTGCAGATGTAAATGTATAAATCATCAGTGCGCCTTTGCTTTGGTACAGCATATGTTCACAACATGCAGTTATATAATTTGAAAGGAAGCAAATACGGAAAGTTTTTAGCCAAGAACGCCTTGTTTTCAAGAGATCCTAGTGTGTTGGTCTCTGAAACAGCACCGACGCAAAACAGAATGTAAGCTACAATACAGGTTCCAGCAAAAATACCTCCCGTATTTCAAAAGTTAGTTACAAACAAACAGACGAAGATACAGACAAAATACTGTTGTTTGTGAACAACAGACAGTATGCCATTCTATGTTAGTTGCTTTTAAAAATTAGGACGACCTTCATTTTTGACACGTTGATGAAGCTTTTCCCTGAAGTTGTCAATAGTTCTTCGTGCTATTTCCAGTAGAATTTCAGGGGCTTCCTGGTTCATTGTCTCAAGTTATTGCAGGTTGTGGGGCTATGTTTGTACGCTTGTGTCCAACAGAAAAAAATCAGAAGGTGCTAAATTGAGTGACCTAGGGGGAAAGGTGCTGTCTCCTCATGAAGAAAGCTTATCTTAGGTCGGTGGAAGGCCTCTATTACGGGACAGTAGCCATTTGAATCAACAGTTATCTTCACGCCATCTTCATCGAAAAAATGTGGATTCTGAGTCGTGCGTGGTTCGTGTTCGTGCCATCTCTTATTTAACATCTTGTATTTTTTTTACCATACTGCCACCTCGTTATGTTAATTTTCAATTACTGGTGACAATGAGTTGCTGCCTTGTCTGCCCATGAGTGGCAGCAGCAGTGCTTATCGATACAGGCCCTCCTGTATTATCTTTGCTGGACTGCTATTACTTCTCGGTCGTCGTGTGTTGTCAGTTACTTCGGACCTGGCAGTCTTTGAGTTGGTACGCAGCACGAGTTGAGTCGGGACGCGGCAGCAGTGAGGTCCGGACCGCCATGACTTGCCCGACATTTGTCGACACACATGATTTGAGTAGGGACGACTTAGGTCGCTCGTCGGTCGGTCGTCTCGTCAGACGACGTATGGGTTGGCTGTGTGTGCCGCCTCGTGATTTGTCCTTGTTATTGTACAGTCACTGCCGTTAGCATTGTCCAGTTCTTCGGGCAAGTGTTCGTGAAACTGTGTGTAGTTTGTGTGATTTTGCCTGACAAGTTATTTTAAATGTTGTCGGCGTACTGCCTCTCAGTCGGTCGGTTGGCGTGGAGCAGCGAGGAATTCTCGGCGGGGCGTCGTTTGGCCGGGCCGCTGGCGGTCTCTACGCGGGGTCGGAGTGTGTGGAAACCTGGACACGAAAGTTGAGTTTTGATTTAACCTACCACCAAGGCAAGACTGTTCACACTGTGCCGTTTGGGGTTCGTTGTCGGCTGTTAGGATATTCCCGCGAGCAACAACGTGGTTTTCAACTTGGAAAATTCTTGCCACCCTCTGGTGGAGTTTCACTGTATTTGGTTATTTGAATTGAAGTGCACCAGCGGAATCTTCTGCCTTGCGGCCATTAACGTTCCGGTTATCTGCTCTGGCCGTTGACGTAAATTTCAGGCAGTGTAATTTCCTCATCGTCTTGTTGCTGCCCAGCACGGTGTGTGGTTTGACAGCTTCATGTATGATTGGTTTTGGGCGCCAATATCTTCTACGTTGTTCCGTTGAACTCCCTGTTGTGCCCTGGTCGGTTGAAGTGGAAGTTACCTTGTCGGTGGGCCCGCTGACTTTCGGTCGGTTGGGCTGTCTTCGGATCGTGAATGGTAGGCCCGACTGCCTGTCTCACATAAGCGAGCGTTAGTGTTTGAATTTCAGACCCACCCTCGAACATCTGAGAGCCCTTATATGTACTGCCCCTTTTTTTAATTTGTTCTTGTTGTTGGTACTTGTCTGGCTTCTAGCCGGTTTTGTGTTTTAAATTCGAGTCGTTTTACTCTTAATGCCTTCAGACTAGTTTAAGGTACTCTTTCACTTAAGAATTTTTTAAAAAAAGTTTTCAATTTTTAAGTCTTCGGCCTTCAGCCGATTTGAGTTTAACTTGTTTACTTCAGCCTAACTAAAGAACTGTTTTAAGATAAGGCTTGCTTTTTAAATTTCTAACTATGCTTTCGTTTTAAGTTATTGGTCTTCAGCCGTTTTTAAATTAAAGTGGCTTTCAGCCAGTAATTAACTCCCGAAGATTAAAGCTGTGTGTTTAAAAAAATTTTTTGGGCTCTTGTAATGTTTGATCAAATAATAAAGATGAATGTTCGAGTGTAACTGAAAGCCCTTTATTTTGACCCTTTTCCACGATTTATTCTATCTGTCCTGTCCTGCGGAATAAGCAGGGCATCTCAGAACCCACTCACCAGACCCTGCAACGGTGCACCAAACTGTCGCTTGGTGGCTGTGAAGTCATCTTTGGCGAAGTTCCTGAGGGTTTTCTGCTGTCCAGTAGTGGAAATTTTGTTTATTTACAGTATCTGGCAATTGGAAATGGGCCTCATGAGAAGAAACCAGGCCGCGCGGAGTGGCCGCGCAGTTAGAAGTGCCATGCTGCTGACTGCGAGGCGCCTCCCGTCGGAGGTTCGAGTCCCCCCTCGGGCATGGGTGTGTGCGTTGTTCTTGGCGTAAGTTAGTAGAGTGTAAGTCTAGGGATCGATGACCTCAGCAGTTTGGTCCCTTAGAAATAATCACACACATTTGAACATTTTAGAAGAAATCAAAACAGCGCCAAGGGGAGTGTTCTCAAGAATTTCCTAGCTCACAGCTTTCAAATTTCAAAATCTCTCTCACACAACAGCACTGTAAAGTGTACCTTATACGTCATTAAAAGTGGATTTGCACTGTTTAGAGTATGTCCAGCATACAGGGATAGGCAAAATAATGTTAACACTGGTACTTACTTGGGAACGGTTTATTAATAAGTCGTTCGACCCCCATTTTCCCGTAACACAGCTGCGATTCTTCTTGGAATACTGGCATATAATGATTGTGTAATCTCCAGTGGAATGTTATGCCACTTTTTGATCATAACCTCTTCTAACTCCTGCAGTGACTAGGGAGGCGGAAATCTGCTCCGCTCACACGGGACTGTGCTGGCCAGGAAAGACGCTGCAATTCAGTTGTTTGCTCCTCGTACAACGATTGTGCTGTCCTGGCTGTGTGGATGGGTGCATTATCGTCCTGAAATACGGTATCATAGTTGCGGAACAACATTTGAAACATGGGGTGCCCCCGATCACCTAAAATGCTCATATAATCGTTGGCTGAAACACGGCCTTTAAGAGTAATGATGGGACCAGCAGAATACCATAATATGGCAGCCCACACCATCTCACTTCCACTTCCATGCTTAACAGTTTGAATGAAGCAATCAGGATTGCAGACTTCTTTTGGCCTTGCCCAGACGTAAAACCGGCCAGATGTTGGAAATAACGAAAACGTCGACTCGCCGGGCCATATAACGTGTTTCCACTGGTCAGTCGTCAAGGATTTATGCTCGTGACACCATGTTTTACTCTTCTTTGCGTTGACTGTTGTCACTGATGGTTTCAGTATAGCAGCTCGTCCGTGAATATTCCCTTTATGGAGTTCTCGGCCGACAGTGTCGATAGGATCTATAAGATGGCTAGTGAGCTCTGCAGTCGCTTTAGTCGCCGTAGTTTTGTGTTGTTTTGACACAATTCGTGTTAGCGTACGACGATCTCTGTCATCTAGATTTGATTTCCGCCAACTATTACGTTTACGCGATGATGTTTTCCTATGTTTTGTGTAGGATGTCATGACTGTTGAAACAGTTGCTCTTGAAACATTCAATAAGTCTGCTGTCTTGGTTACTGATGTTCCATCTAATCGAGCCTCCATAATCCCTCTTTGGAACTCTGTTAGGTATTTCGTTGCACGTCGACATCGGCCTCTGAATGCAATTACGAAGTGTGCACTACTCGTAAACCTGCACTGATGCCTAGCCCGCACTGAACAAACACAGTAAAGCGCGACATGTGCCTCACCTGTGTTGTTGACCGTCAAACACAATCACCCCATTACTACCACTTTTGACATTATTTTTCCTACCCCTTGTATCTAATCAGTTGTGCTGTTTTGTACTGTTCAAATGGTTCAATTGGCTGTAACCACTATGAGACTTAACATCTGAGGTCATCAGTCCCATAGACTTACAACTACTTAAGCCTAACCAACCTAAGGACATCACACAAATCCGTGCGCGAGGCAGGATTCGAACCTGCGACCGTAGCAGCAGCGCGATTCCGGACTGACGTGCCTAGAACCGCTCGGCCACACCGGTCGGCTTTTGTACTGTGTTTTTATGATGCAACAAAGCAACTGTGAGCAGCATGTATATGGACATAGCCTGTTTCACAAGTTGCTTTATGTTTTCAAATATTTTAGCGATGACAAACCTTTTATAATGTGCTGACATCTTGTGTGTAAATGAACACATTTTACAACGAAAGATTTTAAGAGCTGAAGATGACACCATAGTCTATTGAAACCGGTTATCTTAAATAAAAAAATATTTTACGCTATCTTGGCTGTTGAATGGTTTTTTACAATTAAACAGATCGGCCTTCAGTCCCTGAAAATGAGAAAATTCAAGCACGTTCAAGTGCTGAACACTTTGGAGATTACTGGATGGATGCTCTCACAACCGCCACATTCTCCGGCATTGTTAAAGTCTTAGATCGGGCAGTAGGTTTTGTTCTCAGTGCTGAACCTGGTGTTCCGAAGTCTGATACCAAACCTGGAATAGTTTTTCTATTAGGAACCGAATCATGTCGGCCAAGTTCGAAATGCATGTGAAATGCTCGATGTGTAGTAATCACAGAACCATCATTACAAA
This sequence comes from Schistocerca piceifrons, assembly GCF_021461385.2. Classification (NCBI taxonomy): domain Eukaryota; kingdom Metazoa; phylum Arthropoda; class Insecta; order Orthoptera; family Acrididae; genus Schistocerca; species Schistocerca piceifrons. The sequence goes on along the minus strand of NC_060141.1, from coordinate 680,624,243 downwards.
TACACTCCTCCACAACAAAAGCGTGATGCTTACCAATCCACGCCATTGCTCCTACTGAAAATAGCTCGCACTCTCCGATCTTCCACATCTGTATCCCCACCACAACTCACACAGCGGCCTCTCCAGATACGGGATGTCCTTTCGCCGAATCCTGTACAAAACTCAGCAAGTATGGAATTTCTACTACGAAAACCGTAATCTAATATGCCATCTACAAAGTTTTTCTTGTGACGTAGAACGTTATCTTACATTTCATTTGTCACAGTCCTCTCCATGAAGCAAAAATCGTACTTTCGTTATTGTGCTCTACGGTTCGATACGTTAAGAAATAAGGAATTCTACACTGTGGCGTCACAGTGCTCGAGCAGCCCCTAGTCCACTGTCGCTTGCATGTCCCATGTGAGGAGAGCTTAAGCGAGGCGACACGGTGCAAAGACGTTAGAAGGCAATGCCTTGAGTAGCTTGTGTTTAAGGGCGAAGCTACGGCCAAAAACAGATTCATGATTCATTGAATAGGTGAAATATGGCACAGGAGCGATGCAGACTAGTTGTCACATGTTGAACTCGGAACTACCGAAGTCGCGAAAATGAAACTATTTATGCAGCAAGCAAAAAATATAATTTGCTGATCTAAATGAAGGCTGCCGACTGGTCAGTTTGTACGCCTTTCTTGGGGCACACAGATATCAGTTTTGAACTGGCATAGCTGATCTGGAAGGAAAAGGACAGCTGGTAGATTTGTTCGCTGACCTGTGGCTTGATTGACATACTATCATATTATTAATTACAGTTAAGGCCGGGATTTTAATGACATGTCATATTATTTTCTAAATTTTAGGTGAATTTTACAGCAATTAATGGACGAATTCAGATACTGTAGTGTACTAGAGTGTATTTTTATTGTACCTATAATGTCGCATTTACACCTTTTTCGGTGATTGCTCATGTTTCCGTCAACTTCTGTCATATTATCTGCTGTCAAAAACTGTACAAATTTGGCGTATCTTTAAGGACACAAGGACAAAAAAATGAAAAAGTTGCTCACATGATAGTGTTTTACGTGATATTGTCACAAATAAATACAAGAATTACTACGAAGCTTTATTTGTCAGGATTATAGTAGACAAGCAGAGTAACACACTGCCGGTTCGGTAATGTAAGACAGTGTTGCGTGGGGTCGATAAAACGCTCTCGAAGCAAAATAAAAAAAAAAAAAATCGCATCCAGCGGTGAACAATGAGGGGGGGGGAGGGGAGGGGGGGGGGGACGTCCAAAGGGGCAGCTGCCTCCGGTAAGAATTCACTTAATTTATGAATACGAAAAAGAACCCGTAACCGTAGGGCCCGGACTTTTATGACCTAGAATACCCGGAATATTACCACTAAAATGAATACCTGGAAAATTATCACCAAAATAATCTAAAAGTAACGTAAAATGGCGTAAAAAGATGTAAAACGTGTATAAAGAGAGTTATAAAATGAACCAAAGTAATCTAAAACTTTGTAGGAGGTTGTAACTGAAATTACAAAAAGGAGAATTACTTTTAAATCACCATGTTTTTGTCTCATTGTTTGAAGATGTACGAAAATTGTAATACAACCATCTTAGAGCTACTGCAGCGTATTGCAATCACCATATGGAGGTTCTCTATAGTGAGGGAACGTCTGTTATTAGACAATATGTTCTCGTAGTTAGGAAACTCATCAGCACATGCTGAATCTACAGCGTGAATTTTGACAAATTCCCATATTTTCAAAAACTCAGAAAAGTACGATACAGGAATATCGATATTTCACAAATATACGTTACGTTTGGTACAGTGTTTATACAAAGCACGGACATTTTTGTTTGGGTACCCGTACCGGGTACTAGCAGACAACACAAAGTGACGAGGCAATGACAATAAACAGATAAACCATCACTTTATTTTCAACGTTTACGAAAACAATCTTGAACAAGGCTGTTGCGCTTTTCCTAGAGGCCCACTTCTTCAAAACTGAAATAATGGTTAACAAGTATCACTTGCTAATTTAAAATGGCATATGATGTTGTATTTCTTTTTATTTGCTGAAGAGATGTTCGTAATTACTGCGTGGACATTGATCGGTACTTGTCAGTACCAATAAGTAGTCTTTTTTGGAACCACTGTCAGCCTATGTGATCTAACAGTGGGTGCCACTAATTGAACTGTTTTACAACAGAGTTCGCTTAATAAATTTCATAATCACTACTGCAAGTGTGCACGACACATCAGCATTAACGTCTCTATAACGAGCCGTCAAAGAAGTCAGTAGGTCGACACGATGCGAGAGTGCTGTTGTCAGCGATCGGCGTTATCTTTCAATTTTTACAGTGAACAGTGAGTTTTAAGTGAGCAGTGGTGCACGAAAGTGTATTATTTAGAATTTTGTGCATTGTGAGGTGTAAAATCATAGTGAATAGAGTGAAAAAAATCATTTTCGTGTTTTGTACTTAATAAACGAATGAAAACCAAAAATAAAAGGGAGTGAGCCGCAAAATACGCTAGCTGCGTTGAAATATCAAAAGAAAAGTTTGAGTCATACTCAAATATTCACATAAGAAATTCCATTAATTGCACTGATGGAGAAATTATGGACCTAACAAATAGCTCTATGGGCTTCAAGTGAACTGAAGAAAAGGATAGTAGTCTCTTGTTCAATGTTCTCTGTGTCGGAAACTGCCTTGTAAAAAAGAATAAGATTGGCGATTCCATAAAGTATAACACTTTGTGGAATCCATGGCAATATGTTAAAAACTGTAATTTCAGGAATCACATAGATAGAATAAAGAGGACTTTTCGATTGGACTGGCTGTCTCAGTCTACATTGAGAGATAGCTGCTAATCCGTGCGAAGAACTGGTGCTCAACAATATACAAATTAATGTTGCTGACCAAAAGAACTGGTTGTCCATAGATGAAACCACCGATGTGAGTGAGCGTTTTGTTGCAAATGTTGATGGTGGTGTTCTAAAAGTTGATGGGCCTGAAGAAATGTTCCTCCTAACTTGTGAATCTCTCGGTAGAGTAAACCACTCGACAGTTGTCATCTTTTTGACATCTTTGAAGCTACTATTGGCAGCGTGGTGTGAAGAGAAACAGCGCTTTACTTTTAGTAACCGATGGTGCTTCACACATGGCTAGAGACTCTCTACTCCAGCGTGGTCATGTGACTTGCCTTGCACATGTGTTACATGGAGTAGCAGAAGAGGTGCCATCAAATTACTCTGGTGAGACAATTTAATTTTCTGTGGCAAGAAAATCTATATGGAAGCTCCACTACAGATGCAGTTAGTTTTAAACAATGCAAAATTTAAGATGTATACTCACAATTTTGTTCTGAAGTGAATTTTGTTTTACATGGTATATATAAAACATCAACAAGAACGTTTTTAAATAAAGCTGTGTAAAATCATATTTTACATTTTGAGGTCATAAAAGCTAGCGGATATTGCTATTTTTCAGGACATTAAAATACGTGCCCTAGTTATGACGAGTGAACAGTTTAGATTCAGGCAATGTTCTGTTCCACCTATTCTACATTCATAGCCATCCCTCCGAACAGTATGTGATGCATGGCAGAGGGTACTTCCCAATGTACCAGTTATTAGGGCTTCTTCCCGTTCCCCTGTGCGCTTAGTAATTAATCGTATCTTCGTCAGTCCTACAGGAGTGATATGTAGGGTGTCGTAGCATATTCGAACATTCTTCTCTTAAAGTTGATCGTTGGAACTTTGTAAATAAGCTTTCTCGGGATAATTTGCGCCTATCTTCAAGCGGCTACCACTTCAGAATTTTCAGCACCGTCACACTCTCCTATGGATCAAACAAACCTGTGACCTGTTGCAGTCCTGCCTTGTATACGTTCAATATCGCCTATTAGTTCAGTTTCATATGTGTTTGCATTTGAGCAGTACACTAGAAAGCGTCATACAAGTGCTTTGTAAGCAATTTCCTAGCATTACACTACTAAACTAAAGTCTCCCATCAGCTATAGGCACGACTGAGCATATGCTGTCGCTCCACTTCATATTCAAAAAAAGAAAATGGTTCAAATGGCTCTAAGCACTATGGGACTTAACATCTGAGATCATCAGTTCCCTAGACTTAGAACTAATTAAACCTGACTAACCTAAGGACATCACACATATCCATACCCGAGGCAGGATTCGAACCTGCGACCTTAAGCAGCAGCGCGGTTCCGGACTGAAGCGCTTAGAACCGCTTGGCCACAGCGACCGGCACCTCATATCCCTACAAATAGTTATACCCAGGTATTTGTATGATTTTTACCGTTTCAACTATGACTCAGTGGGGCCTCAATCATAGGGTACTACGTTTTCTTTTTATTTTGAAATTGCATTATCTTTATTTCTGAACATTTAAAGTTAGTTGTCAATCTTCGCTCCACTTTGAAATCTTATCAAGATCTGACAACATTTGCACAACATTTTTCAGACAGAACTTCATAAG